>NC_135236.1:475948887-478749720 GCF_051348905.1 Ranitomeya variabilis | reverse complement strand
GTTTTGCAGCCCACATGTTGTGGGCCTCATTGTTCAGTGCATTTCATGTTTTTTCTTGTCCAGCTTAAATCTGTGTAAGGATTTATGCAGTTAAGCTGGAATCTCTGGAGAGGCAGATATACCCTCCATATCTTTAGTTAGATGTGGAGTTTTTTGTATTTTCTGTGGTGGATATTTCCTAGTATTTTATTACTGACCGCATAGTTCTCTGTCCTATCTTTCCTATTTAGCTAGATTGGCCTCCTTTGCTAAATCCTGTTTTCAGCCTGTGTATGTTTTTTCCTCTCCTCTCACAGTCAATATTTGTGGGGGGCTGCCTATCCTTTGGGAATTTTCTCTGAGGCAAGATAGTTTTCCCTTTTCTATCTATAGGGTTAATTAGTCCTCCGGCTGTGTCGAGGTGTCTAGGATCAGTAGGTGTTAAGTTCAGGGTCTGCTGTCAGTATACATACCACCTTCTCCAGAGTACGTCCAATGCTACTCCAGGGCCACCAGATCATAACAGTACAACTGGCCAACAATGAGTTAACCGCATCTCAGAAGAAGGGAAAGAAAGTGCTGAGCCATTTTTTTTTCTGTACTCTGTTGTGTTTTTTTTTCCCTCTTTACCTCTGGGTGGTTCAGGAGTTTGGCGCTGACATGGATGTTCAGGGACTTGCTTCTCGTGTGGATCAACTGGCTGCTAGAGTACAGGGTATTTCTGATTATATCATTCAGACTCCAGCTTTGGAGACTAGAATTCCAACTCCTGATCTGTTTTAAGGGGACAGGTCTAAATTTCTGAGCTTTAAAAATAACTGTAAACTGTTTTTTGCTCTGAAGCCCCATTCCTCTGGTGATCCTATCCAGCAGGTTAAAATTGTCATATCTCTGTTGCTTGGCGACCCCCAGGATTGGGCATTTGCCCTGGAACCTGGGAATCCGGCGTTGCTTAATGTAGACACCTTTTTTCAGGCGCTTGGGTTATTGTATGATGAACCTAACTCTGTAGAGCATGCTGAGAAAACCTTGTTGGCCCTGTGTCAGGGTCAAGAAGCGGCAGAATCATATTGCCAGAAATTTAGAAAATGGTCTGTGTTGACTAAATGGAATGAGGATGCTTTGGCGGCAATTTTCAGAAAGGGTCTTTCTGAATCCGTTAAAGATGTTATGGTGGGGTTCCCCACGCCTGCTGGTTTGATTGATTCTATGTCTCTGGCCATTCAAATTGATCGGCGCTTGCGAGAGCGCAGAGTTGTGCACGCTATGGCGTTGTCTTCCGAGCGGAGTCCTGAGCCTATGCAATGTGATAGGATTGTGTCTAGAGCTGAACGACAAGGATTCAGACGTCAGAATGGGTTGTGTTTATACTGCGGCGATTCTGCTCATGTTATTTCTGATTGCCCTAAGCGTGTCAAGAGAATCGCTAATTCTGTTACCATCAGTACTGTACAGCCTAAATTTCTGTTATCTGTGACCCTGATCTGCTCATTATCGTCATTTTCTGTCATGGCATTTGTGGATTCAGGCGCCGTTTTAAATTTAATGGACTGAGAATTTGCCAGATGTTGTGGGTTTCCCTTACAGCCTTTGCAGAGTCCTATCCCTTTGAGGGGTATTGATGCTACACCATTGGCTAAAAATAAACCTCAGTTTTGGACACAGTTAACCATGTGCATGGCGCCAGCCCATCAGGAAGATTATGGTGGGGTTCCCCACGCCTGCTGGTCTGAGTGATTCTATGTCTCTGGCCATTCAGATTGATCGGCGCTTGCACGAGTGCAGAGTTGTGCACACTATGGCATTGTCTTCCGAGCGGAGTTCTGAGCCTATGCAGTGTGATAGGATTGTGTCTAGAGCTGAACGACAAGGATTCAGACGTCAGAATAGGTTGTGTTTTTACTGCGGCGATTCAGCTCATGTTATTTCTGATTTCCCTAAGCGTACCAAGAGAATCGCTAGTTCTGTTACCATCAGTACTGTACAACCTAAATTTCTGTTATCTGTGACCCTGATCTGCTCATTATCGTCATTTTCTGTCATGGCATTTGTGGATTCAGGCGCCGCTCTAAACTTAATAGACTTAGAATTTGCCAGACGTTGTGGTTTCCCCTTGCAGCCTTTGCAGAGTCCTATTCCTTTGAGGGGCATTGATGCTACACCGTTGGCTAAAAATAAACCTCAGTTTTGGACACAGCTGACCATGTGCATGGCGCCAGCCCATCAGGAAGATTGTCGTTTTCTGGTGTTGCATAATCTGCATGATGTTATTGTGCTGGGTTTCCCATGGTTACAGGTGCATAATCCGGTGTTGGATTGGAAATCTATGTCTGTGACTAGTTGGGGTTGTCAGGGGGTTCATGGTGACGTTCCTTTGATGTCAATTACCTCCTCCCCCTCTTCTGAAATTCCTGAGTTTTTTGTCAGATTTCCAGGATGTATTCAATGAGCCCAAGTCCAGTTCCCTTCCACCGCACAGGGACTGTGATTGTGCTATTGACTTGATTCCAGGCTGTAAGTTCCCTAAGGGCCGACTTTTCAACCTGTCTGTGCCAGAACATGCCGCCATGCGGAGTTATGTTAAGGAGTCTTTGGAGAAGGGGCATATTCGGCCATCTTCTTCTCCATTGGGAGCAGGTTTCTTTTTTGTTGCCAAGAAGGATGGCTCCTTGAGACCCTGTATTGATTATCGCCTCTTGAATAAGATCACGGTCAAATTCCAATACCCTTTGCCTTTGCTCTCTGATTTGTTTGCCAGGATTAAGGGTGCTAGTTGGTTTACTAAGATTGACCTTCGAGGGGCATATAATCTTGTTCGTATTAAGCAGGGCGACGAATGGAAAACTGCGTTCAATACGCCCGAGGGCCATTTTGAATATCTTGTGATGCCATTCGGACTCTCTAATGCTCCATCTGTGTTTCAGTCCTTCATGCATAATATATTTCGGAATTATCTTGATAAATTCATGATTGTATATTTGGATGATATTTTGATTTTTTCGGATGATTGGGAGTCTCATGTGAAACAAGTCAGGATGGTATTTCAGATCCTTCGTGATAATGCCTTGTTTGTGAAGGGGTCTAAGTGCCTCTTTGGAGTACAGAAGGTTACTTTTTTGGGCTTCATTTTTTCTCCATCTATAGAAATGGATCCAGTTAAGGTTCAGGCCATTCATGATTGGATCCAGCCCACATCCGTGAAGAGCCTTCAGAAATTTTTGGGCTTTGCTAATTTTTATCGCCGTTTCATTGACAACTTCTCCAGTGTGGTTAAACCCCTGACCGATTTGATGAAGAAAGGCGCAGATGTGACGAATTGGTCCTCTGCGGCCGTTTCTGCCTTTCAGGAGCTTAAACGCCGATTTACTTCTGCCCCTGTTTTGCGTCAGCCGGATGTTTCTCTTCCTTTTCGGGTTGAGGTTGACGCTTCTGAGATTGGGGCAGGGGCCGTTTTGTCTCAGAGGAATTCTGATGGTTCCTTGATGAAACCGTGTGCCTTCTTCTCTCGAAAATTTTCGCCTGCAGAACGCAATTATGATGTCGGTAATCGTGAGTTGTTGGCTATGAAGTGGGCATTTGAGGAGTGGCGACATTGGCTTGAGGGGGCTAAACATCGTATTGTGGTCTTGACCGATCATAAGAATCTAATTTACCTCGAGTCTGCCAAACGGCTGAATCCTAGACAGGCCCGATGGTCCCTGTTTTTCTCCCGTTTTGATTTTGTTGTCTCATATCTTCCGGGTCGGGTTCTAAGAATGTTAAGGCGGATGCCCTCTCTAGGAGTTTTTTGCCTGATTCCCCTGAGGTCCTTGAGCTGGTCGGCATTCTGAAGGAGGGGGTGTGACGGGGTGTACGTCAGAGCAAGAAGGGACAACAGGCCAAGGGATGATTCCACAGATTTATTATCAAGAACGCTGCAACAACACGTGCAGGTAGATCTACAGAGTCCACAATTAGTCCACCGGAACCAGTTCGGGGGCACTTCCCGATAATCCTTGTGCCAGCTAACAAAACAATAGTCCACACGAGTCCAAGGGATCCCAAAACAATCCCACGAACGATGAGATATGTCCTCAGCTCAAGTCTCGCCCCGTTCGCTTCCGCAGTCACAGATGGACATGGGGTCTTTCCTCAGCTAAGAATCCCCACTCCTCCTTCAAGGATCAACTCACATCTGATCTCAAAAATAAGAATGGCTTGTCTGAGCTCCTGAGATCCGCCCATGAGGGGGGGTAGGGGTCATACCTTCTATTCAATGGTTGAGTCCATCAGAAGATTCTATTCTGGTCGGCTCCGCTTAGTCTACGTAGTATGTACATTTGACTAGCCACCTGCTGTGAGGAAGAATGGCTATTCCTTCACTAGTTGACAAAGCTTAATTACATTAATGCTTAGGGCTGCCAGTATTGGGGGAAGGAGTCATTGTTACAGGTGACTCCCAGCACAAGAAAATACATAAATTACAGCCAACAGAAACCAGAGAACAGTTACATACATCAAATGGCACATTATTCAAATACAGGACAGGGCAAAAGTACATATCATGACAATCCCTTCCCCTCCCAATTTGTGTACGTACTAGGGACCTCTACAGGTTGCTGGTTAAGTACACACAGGCAGAGCGTAACTTACATGTGGCTTCATGCAGCCACGAATTGGCATCGTAGCTCTCCCACATCATTGCCCAGGAGAACATCTGCAGGCAGACCACCCATCACCCCAACCACACATCGCCTGACCCCAAAACCAAAGTTCAGATCCACAGTGGCTGTGGGAATAGTCCTCCATTGTCCACCAGCCAGTTCAATGACAATCCCAGGTCCTCTATGGATTGCCTCAGGCCGAACCACTCGGGGATCAGCCAGTGTGAGGAAAGCCCCTGAGTCACAAAATCCAATAAGTCTCTGTCCATCCAGCACGACCTCCTGCAAGTGCTTACCTCGATGAGCAGAAGTCGTCATAGCTGCAGGTCGCACACCATAAACTCCTAGTGGTGCAACATGGGTGGGTGAGGCACTAGGCCAGTCCTCACGTAGTGGTGACACGTCTTCCTCCATGGCACTTGGCTGTACGTAATTAATAATACGACTGGGTACAGGATCAATCCTCATTTGAACAGCTGGGCAGGAGGCTTGCAGATGCCCCGGCTGCCCACATCGATAGCATCTGTGCTGGGTCTCACTCCATCCAAGGCGTCCTCTTGGGCGAGGGGTAAGGGAACCTGGAGGCCGGCTCCCACCTGAAGGTGCTGTAGGGGTTTGAGGACGACTCCTCCATGGGCTGGCTGGGCATGAGGCCTGCAGATGCCCCAGATGCCCACAACCATAACACCTGCGCTCTGCTACTTCCTCTCCTCGTCGTATTCCAGAAAACGCAGTAGAAGCAACTGGAGGCACATTTACATGGGTATCAGCATGAGGTGGTGGCTTAGAGGAACGGGGAACAATGGGGACAGAAGAACTGGGGGCCACCGGTGTTGTGGAGCTGGTAGGCCTCTCTCCATCCTCCAACAGAACCCTCCACTGAGGCTTGATGGTGAGAGCCTCATCAGCGAGAGATGCAGCTTCTTCCACTGTCGCTGGTCTCCTCTCACGCACCCATTCCCGGATCTCAGCAGGGCACTTGAAGTAAAACTGCTCTTTTAGGATAACCTGGAGGAAGGTCTCCCAGGTTAAGGCCTCCTCTGCCTCCAGCCAGCGATGACATATTTGTTTGAGTCTATGAGCATATATCTTAAAAGACACTTCCCCATCACAGGCTAAAGTACGGAACTGAGTCCTGTAAGTGTCTGGCGTCACAGCATAATGTTCTAGAATAGTCTGTTTAATCTCCGCATACTCACAGTTCTCCCGAGGGCCCATAGCTCTATAGGCTTCGGCAGCTCCACCCTCTAAGAGCCCCACCAGATGTCGGACTCGCTCCCTTTCCGGGACTTCCATTAATCGACACTGATGCTCAAAGTCCTGGAAGAAGCCCTCAATGTCGCCTGCAGCCTCATTAAAGGGCTTGAAGTCTTTGTGGGACACTCTGGGGAGTTCCCTCATGGTGGGTGCTGGGGTTACAGTCTGTCTGGAGCTTCTAGCTGTTTCCAAAGCGATCTGCCTCTCCAGCAATGCCATCTCCTGAGCTCTGTGAATGGCCTCCCTCTCCTCGGCTCTGTGAATGGCCTCCCTCTCCTGAGCTCTGTGAATGGCCTCCCTCTTATCGTCTATGGTGGCCTCTTCTCCCAGCAATGCCAACTCCTCCTCGTACCACACAACCCACTGACTTTTTTGGGTATTTACCTCCGGCTGCAGTCTTTCCTCCATTTGATGTGAGGATCCTTCCTCAGCGTCATCTTGCAGGCGAACTCCTTCCAAAGCCTCAATTAACTGCTCCTTGGAGAGTCCTTTAAAACGGACTCCTACTTCACGGGCCTTTGATTGTAGGCTCCCCAAAGTCCAGTTCTTGTACTCTGCGGTGCTGGTTCCCGATGTTGGACCATTGTCCTCCATTCCTTCTGCTCTGATCCCGCTGCTGCCACCAGTTTGTGACGGGGTGTACGGCAGAGCAAGAAGGGACAACAGGCCAAGGGATGATTCCACAGATTTATTATCACGAACGCTGGAACAACACATGCAGGTAGATCTACAGAGTCCAGGGGGCTAAACATCGTATTGTGGTCTTGACCGATCATAAGAATCTGATTTACCTCGAGTCTGCCAAACGGCTGAATCCTAGACAGGCCCGATGGTCCCTGTTTTTCTCCCGTTTTGATTTTGTTGTCTCGTATCTTCCGGGTTCTAAGAATGTTAAGGCGGATACCCTCTCTAGGAGTTTTTTGCCTGATTCCCCTGGGGTCCTTGAGCTGGTCGGCATTCTGAAGGAGGGGGTGATTCTTTCTGCCATCTCCCCTGATTTACGACGGGTTCTTCAGGAGTTTCAGGCTGATAAACCTGACCGCTGTCCAGTGGGGAAACTGTTTGTTCCTGATAGATGGACTAGCAAAGTGATTTCTGAGGTTCACTGTTCTGTGTTGGCTGGCCATCCTGGGATTTGTGGTACCAGAGATTTGGTTAGTAGGTCATTTTGGTGGCCTTCTTTGTCACGGGATGTGCGCTCCTTTGTGCAGTCCTGTGGGACTTGTGCGCGGGCCAAACCTTGCTGCTCATGCGCCAGTGGGTTGCTTTTGCCTTTGCCGGTCCCTGAGAGGCCTTGGACGCATATTTCTATGGATTTTATTTCAGATCTTCCGGTTTCCCAGAGGATGTCGGTTATCTGGGTGGTTTGTGACCGGTTTTCTAAGATGGTTCATTTGGTACCTTTGCCTAAATTACCTTCCTCTTCTGAGTTGGTTCCGTTGTTTTTTCAGCATGTGGTTCGTTTGCATGGCATTCCGGAGAATATTGTGTCCGATAGAGGTTCCCAGTTTGTTTCCAGGTTTTGGCGGGCCTTTTGTGCTAGGCTGGGCATTGATTTGTCTTTTTCTTCTGCATTTCATCCTCAGACAAATGGCCAAACCGAGCGAACTAACCAGACTTTGGAAACTTATTTGAGATGCTTTGTGTCTGCCGATCAGGATGATTGGGTGGCTTTCTTGCCATTGGCCGAATTTTTCCTTAATAATTGGGCTAGCTCTGCTACCTTGGTTTTACCTTTTTTTTGTTCTGGGTTTCTGGGTTTCATCCTCGTTTTTCTTCGGGGCAGGTTGAGCCTTCTGATTGTCCTGGGGTGGACTCTGTGGTTGACAGGTTGCAGCAAATTTGGGCTCATGTTGTGGACAATTTGGTCTTGTCTCAGGAGGAGGCTCAGCGTTTTGCTAACTGTCGGCGGCGTGTGGGTTCCCGGCTTCGGGTTGGGGATTTGGTCTGGTTGTCTTCCCGTCATGTTCCTATGAAGGTTTCTTCCCCTAAGTTCAAGCCTCGGTTTATTGGTCCTTATAGGATTTCTGAGATTATCAATCCATTGTCTTTTCGTTTGGCCATTCCAGCCTCTTTTTCCATCCACAATGTTTTTCATAGATCTTTGTTGCGGAAATATGTGGTACCCGTCGTTCCCTCTGTTGATCCTCCTGCCCCGGTGTTGATTGATGGGGAGTTGGAGTATGTTGTTGAGAAGATCTTGGATTCTCGTTTTTCAAGGCGGAGGCTTCAGTATCTTGCCAAGTGGAAGGGTTATGGCCAGGAGGATAATTCTTGGGTTGTTGCCTCTGATGTTCATGCTGTCGATTTGGTTCGTGCCTTCCATTTGGCTCGTCCTGATCGGCCTGGGGGCTGTGGTGAGGGTTCGGTGACCCCTCCTCAAGGGGGGGTACTCTTGTGAATTCTGTTTTTGGGCTTCCTCCGGTGGTTATAAGTGGTAGCGCTGCTGTCTGTCATTCACAGCAGTTATCAGGTGTGTCCACTCTGGACTGGGCTATTTAGTCTGGCCTCACCCTTTAGTCAGTGCCAATTGTCCATTGTATTCTGGAGGATTCACATCCCTTCATGGTTTCTCCTGCTTCCTGGTCTTTTCACCAAGATAAGTTCTGCTTGTTATGCAGCCCACATGTTGTGGGCCTCATTGTTCAGTGCATTTCATGTTTTTTCTTGTCCAGCTTAAATCTGTGTAAGGATTTATGCAGTTAAGCTGGAATCTCTGGAGAGGCAGATATACCCTCCATATCTTTAGTTAGATGTGGAGTTTTTTGTATTTTCTGTGGTGGATATTTCCTAGTATTTTAATACTGACCGCATAGTTCTCTGTCCTATCTTTCCTATTTAGCTAGATTGGCCTCCTTTGCTAAATCCTGTTTTCAGCCTGTGTATGTTTTTCCTCTCCTCTCACAGTCAATATTTGTGGGGGGCTGCCTATCCTTTGGGAATTTTCTCTGAGGCGAGATAGTTTTCCCTTTTCTATCTATAGGGTTAATTAGTCCTCCGGCTGTGTCGAGGTGTCTAGGATCAGTAGGTACATCCCACGGCTACTTATAGTTGCGGTGTTAAGTTCAGGGTCCGCGGTCAGTATAGATACCACCTTCTCCAGAGTACGTCCAATGCTACTCCTGGGCCACCAGATCATAACAGCAGATATACCCTCCATATCTTCAGTTAGCTGTGGAGATTTTGTATTTTCTGTGGTGGATATTTTCTAGTGTTTTAATACTGACCGCATAGTACTCTGTCCTATCCTTTCTATTTAGCTAGAAGTGGCCTCCTTTGCTAAATTCTCATTTCAGTCTGTGTATGTTTTTTCCCTCTCCTCTCACAGTCAATATTTGTGGGGGGCTGTCTATCCTTTGGGGATTTTCTCTGAGGCAAGATAGTTTTCCCTTTTCTATCTCTAGGGGTAATTAGTCCTCCGGCTGTGTCAAGATGTCTAGGGAGCGCTAGGTACATTCCATGGCTACTTCTAGTTGCGGTGTTAAGTTCAGGGTCTGCGCTCAGTACAGGTACCACCTTCTCCAGAGTAAGTCTCATGCTGCTCTTAGGCCACCAGATCATAACAGTACAACTGGCCAACAATGAGTTAACCGCATCTCAGAAGAAGGGAAGGAAAGTGCTGAGCCATTTTTTTTTCTGTAGTGTTTTTTTTTTTTTCTTCCCTCCTTACCTCTGGGTGGCTCAGGAGTTCGGCGCTGGTATGGATGTTCAGGGATTGGCTTCTCGTGTGGATCAACTTGCTAGAATACCCTGCTAGAGTACAGGGTATTTCCGATTATATCGTTCAGACTCCGGTTTTAGAGCCTAGAATTCCAACTCCTGATTTGTTTTTTGGGGATAGGTCCAAATTTCTGAGCTTTAAAAATAACTGTAAACTGTTTTTTGCTCTGAAGCCCCGTTCCTCTGGTGATCCCATCCAGCAGGTTAAAATTGTTATATCTCTGCTGAGTGGTGACCCCCAGGATTGGGCATTTGCCCTGGAACTTGGGAATCCGGCGTTGCTTAATGTAGACACCTTTTTTCAGGCACTTGGGTTATTGTATGACAAACCTAATTCAGTGGATCATGCTGAGAAAACCTTGTTGGCCCTGTCTCAGGGTCAAGAAGCGGCAGAATCATATTGCCAGAAGTTTAGAAAATGGTCTGTACTGACTAAATGGAATGAGGATGCCTTGGCGGCAATCTTCAGAAAGGGTCTTTCTGAATCCGTTAAAGATGTTATGGTGGGGTTCCCCACGCCTGCTGGTCTGAGTGATTCTATGTCTCTGGCCATTCAGATTGATTGGCGCTTGCACGAGCGCAGAGTTGTGCACACTATGGCATTGTCTTCCGAGCGGAGTTCTGAGCCTATGCAGTGTGATAGGATTGTGTCTAGAGCTGAACGACAAGGATTCAGACGTCAGAATAGGTTGTGTTTTTACTGCGGCGATTCTGCTCATTTTATTTCTGATTGCCCTAAGCGTACCAAGAGAATCGCTAGTTCTGTTACCATCAGTACTGTACAACCTAAATTTCTGTTATCTGTGACCCTGATCTGCTCATTATCGTCATTTTCTGTCATGGCATTTGTGGATTCAGGCGCCGCTCTAAACTTAATAGACTTAGAATTTGCCAGACGTTGTGGTTTCCCCTTGCAGCCTTTGCAGAGTCCTATTCCTTTGAGGGGCATTGATGCTACACCGTTGGCTAAAAATAAACCTCAGTTTTGGACACAGCTGACCATGTGCATGGCGCCAGCCCATCAGGAAGATTGCCGTTTTCTGGTGTTGCATAATTTGCATGATGCTATTGTGCTTGGTTTCCCATGGTTACAGGTGCATAATCCGGTATTAGATTGGAAATCTATGTCTGTGACTAGTTGGGGTTGTCAGGGGGTTCATGGTGACGTTCCTTTGATGTCAATTGCCTCCTCCCCCTCTTCTGAAATTCCTGAGTTTTTGTCAGATTTCCAGGATGTATTCAATGAGCCCAAGTCCAGTTCCCTTCCACCGCATAGGGACTGTGATTGTGCTATTGACTTGATTCCAGGATGTAAGTTCCCTAAGGGCCGACTTTTCAACCTGTCTGTGCCAGAACATACCGCCATGCGGAGCTATGTTAAGGAGTCCTTGGAGAAGGGGCATATTCGGCCATCTTCTTCACCATTGGGAGCAGGTTTTTTTTTGTTGCCAAAAAAGATGGCTCCTTGAGACCCTGTATTGATTATCGCCTCTTGAATAAGATCACGGTCAAATTCCAATACCCTTTGCCATTTCTTTCTGATCTTTTTGCTAGGATTAAGGGGGCTAGTTGGTTTACTAAGATTGACCTTCGAGGGGCATATAATCTTGTTCGTATTAAGCAGGGTGACGAATGGAAAACTGTGTTTAATACGCCCGAAGGCCATTTTGAATACCTTGTGATGCCATTCGGACTCTCTAATGCTCCATCTGTGTTTCAGTGCTTCATGCATGATATATTTCAGAATTATCTTGATAAATTCATGATTGTATATTTGGATGATATTTAGATTTTTTCAGATGATTGGGAGTCTCATGTGAAACAAGTCAGGATGGTATTTCAGATCCTTCGTGATAATGCCTTGTTTGTGAAGGGGTCTAAGTGCCTCTTTGGAGTACAGAAGATTTCTTTTTTGGGCTTCATTTTTTCTCCCTCATCTATAGAAATGGATCCGGTTAAGGTTCAGGCCATTCATGATTGGATCCAGCCCACATCCGTGAAGAGCCTTCAGAAATTTTTGGGCTTTGCTAATTTTTATCGCCGTTTCATTGCCAACTTCTCCAGTGTGGTTAAACCCCTGACCGATTTGACGAAGAAAGGCGCTGATGTGACGAATTGGTGCTCTGCGGCTGTTTCTGCCTTTCAGGAGCTTAAACGCCGATTTACTTCTGCCCCTGTGTTGCGTCAGCCAGATGTTTCTCTTCCTTTTCAGGTTGAGGTTGACGCTTCTGAGATTGGGGCAGGGGCCGTTTTGTCTCAGAGGAATTCTGATGGTTCCTTGATGAAACTCGAAAGTTTTCGCCTGCGGAACGCAATTATGATGTCGGCAATCGTGAGTTGTTGGCTATGAAGTGGGCATTTGAGGAGTGGCGACATTGGCTTGAGGGGGCCAAGCACCGTATTGTGGTCTTGACCGATCATAAGAATCTGATTTATCTCGAGTCTGCCAAACGGCTGAATCCTAGACAGGCCCTGTTTTTCTCCCGTTTTGATTTTGTGGTCTCGTATCTTTCGGGTTCTAAGAATGTTAAGGCTGATGCCCTCTCTAGGAGCTTTTTGCCTGATTCTCCTGGGGTCCTTGAGCCGGTCGGTATTCTGAAGGAAGGGGTGATTCTTTCTGCCATCTCCCCTGATTTACGACGGGTTCTTCAGGAATTTCAGGCTGATAAACCTGACCGCTGTCCAGTGGGGAAATTGTTTGTTCCTGACAGATGGACTAGTAAAGTGATTTCGGAGGTTCATTGTTCTGTGTCATCCTGGGATTTTTGGTACCAGAGATTTGGTTGGTAGGTCCTTTTGGTGGCCTTCTTTGTCACGGGATGTGCGTTCTTTTGTGCAGTCCTGTGGGACTTGTGCGCGGGCCAAGCCTTGCTGTTCCCGCGCTAGTGGGTTGCTTTTGCCTTTGCCAGTCCCTGGGAGGCCTTGGACGCATATTTCTATGGATTTTATTTCGGATCTTCCGGTTTCCCAGAGGATGTCAGTTATCTGGGTGGTTTGTGACTGGTTTTCTAAGATGGTTTATTTGGTACCTTTGCCTAAGTTGCCTTCCTCTTCTGATTTGGTTCCGTTGTTTTTTCAGCATGTGGTTCGTTTGCATGGCATTCCGGAGAATATTGTGTCCGATAGAGGTTCCCAGTTTGTTTCTAGGTTTTGGCGGGCCTTTTGTGCTAGGCTGGGCATTGATTTATCTTTCTCTTCCGCATTTCATCCTCAGACAAATGGCCAAACCGAGCGAACTAATCAGACTTTGGAAACTTATTTGAGATGCTTTGTGTCTGCTGATCAGGATGATTGGGTGGCTTTCTTGCCATTGGCCGAGTTTGCCCTTAATAATCGGGCTAGTTCTGCTACCTTGGTTTCACCCTTCTTTTGTAACTCTGGTTTTCATCCTCGCTTTTCTTCGGGGCAGGTTGAGCCTTCTGATTGTCCTGGGGTGGACTCTGTGGTTGACAGGTTGCAGCAAATTTGGGCTCATGTTGTTGACAATTTGGTGCTGTCTCAGGAGAGGGCTCAGCATTTTGCTAACCATCGTCGGTGTGTTGGTTCCCGGCTTGGGTTGGGGATTTGGTCTGGTTGTCTTCCCGTCATGTCCCTATGAAGGTTTCTTCCCCTAAGTTTAAGCCTCGGTTTATTGGCCCTTATAGGATTTTTGAGATTATCAATCCAGTGTCTTTTCGTTTGGCCCTTCCAGCCTCTTTTTCCATCCATAATGTTTTTCATAGATCTTTGTTGCGGAAATATGTGGTGCCCGTTGTTCCCTCTGTTGATCCTCCTGCCCCGGTGTTGATTGATGGGGAGTTGGAGTATGTGGTTGAGAAGATTTTGGATTCTCGTTTTTCGAGGCGGAAGCTTCAGTGTCTTGTCAAATGGAAGGGTTATGGCCAGGAGGATAATTCTTGGGTTGTTTCCTCCGATGTTCATGCTGATGATTTGGTTCGTGCCTTTCATTTGGCTCGTCCGGATCGGCCTGGGGGCTCTGATGAGGGTTCGGTGACCCCTCCTCAAGGGGGGGGGGTACTGTTGTGAATTCTGCTCTTGGGCTCCCTCCGGTGGTTGTAATTGGTAGCGCTGCTGTCTCTGAATCGCAGCATTTATCAGGTGTGTTCACTTTTTGCAATTTTGACTGGGTTATTTAGTCTTGCTTCACCCTTTAGTCAGTGCCAGTTGTCCATTGTTCCTGGAGGATTTACATCCCTGCCTGGTCTCTTCTGCTTTGCAGTTCATTTCAACAAAGATAAGTTCTGGCCTTGATTTTTGCTGTCCACATGCTGTGGCCTTATTGTTTAGTTCTTTTCCATGTTTTTGTCTTGTCCAGCTTGGTCTGTATAAGGATTTGTTTAGCCAAGCTGGTATCTCTGGAGATGCAGATATACCCTCCATATCTTCAGTTAGCTGTGGAGATTTTGTATTTTCTGTGGTGGATATTTTCTAGTGTTTTAATACTGACCGCATAGTACTCTGTCCTATCCTTTCTATTTAGCTAGAAGTGGCCTCCTTTGCTAAATTCTCATTTCAGTCTGTGTATGTTTTTTCCCTCTCCTCTCACAGTCAATATTTGTGGGGGCCTGTCTATCCTTTGGGGATTTTCTCTGAGGCAAGATAGTTTTCCCTTTTCTATCTCTAGGGGTAATTAGTCCTCCGGCTGTGTCGAGATGTCTAGGGAGCGCTAGGTACATTCCACGGCTACTTCTAGTTGCGGTGTTAAGTTCAGGGTCTGCGCTCAGTACAGGTACCACCTTCTCCAGAGTACGTCTCATGCTGCTCTTAGGCCACCAGATCATAACAGTCATCCATAGAGTTTAACGTGCTTAGTGTTACATTACGGTGGCATAAAAAACTTTTAAAAAATGTTCAAAATTCTATCTGGATTGAATTAGTCATACATAGACCTTAACACACTGCTTAGTGTTACATTATAGTGGTATGTAAAACTCAAAAAAACCTTCAACATTTTTTTTTAGTTCAATTAGCCATTCATAGACTTTAACACACTGCTTAGTGTTCATTACGGTGGCATATAAAACTCCAAAAAGACTTTACATTTTTTTTCTTCATTTTATTAATCATCCATACAGTTTAACGTGGTTAGCGTTACAGTGGTGTATAAAACAAAACAAAAAAATTCAAAAACTTTTTCTAGGTTCAATTAGTCATCCATACACTTTAACATTCTTTGTGTAAAATTACCGTGGTTTAAAATTTTTAAAAACTGCTTGGCCTGGTACAGTTCACAAAATATTTTTGTTCTAAAAATTGACTTTTGTCATTCATACATTTCCACCTGCTTTGTGTGAAATTAGCCTTCTACAAGTGTACACATTTGATTTTTCAAAAATTGAATATTGTCATATGTACTGTTGAACCTGCTTTGTGTAAAATTTCGTTGGTTTGAAATAGAAAGAGAAATTGGACTACTACAGGTGTACAAATTTGTTTTTCAAAAATTGTACTATTGTCAAAGATACTGTAGAACCTGGTTTGTGTGAAATTTCATTGGTTTGAAGTAAAAAAAAAAGTAAAAACCGTCTGCTACAGGTGTACAAATTTGGTACCTCAGTACTCGGTCCCAGCCACTATTTCTCTGTGTTGGGTCCCTGTCTTGCATCTGCATGTGTCCAGGAATATCACCCGTGCCCTTACCAAAGCGATTACTGCGATTGCCCACTTAACAACCGACATGTGGACAAGCGCTTGTGGTAAGGGACACTGTCATGATCTCTGCAGGCAGAGATCATAGCAAGCCTATAGAGGGACAAGCTCTCGGAAGATGGAACTATACTGACCATGAACTAAGCCTGCCGCGCAACTAGAAATAGCCAGGTAGCATTTCCTATTTATCGCTAGATGCCCAGCTCTGGCCTAAGACCTAAATAGCTAGCAGAGGGAAATATAAGACCTGGCTCACCTCTAGAGAAATATTCCAAAGAAGACAGTAGCCCCCCACATATAATGACGGTGAGTTCAGATGAAACAACAAACGCAGCAGGAAAATAGTCTTAGCAAATTAGAGGTCCGCTTACTAGATAGCAGAAGACAGATAGTATACTTTCATGGTCAGCAGAAAAACACTAACAAAACACCATCCAGAGATTACCTTAAACTCTGGCATTAACTCATAACGCCAGAGTAGCAATCCCTGATCAACGAGAGCTTTCCAGACACAGTAACAAAACTTCAGCTGTGAACTGGAACAAATAGGCAAAACAAAACATGGACAAAAGTCCAACTTATCTAGAAGTTGTCTAGAAGCAGGAACAAGCACTGAGAGGCATCAGATAACATTGTTGACCGGCAAGAAACCACCAGAGAAATGAGCTTAAATAGCGACACCCACTACTGATGGAACCAGGTGAAACAGGAAAGAGGATGACAAGTCCAATTCCACAAGCGGCCACCGGGGGAGCCCAGAATCCAAATTCACAACAGTACCCCCCCCTCAAGGAGGGGGCACCGAACCCTCACCAGATCCACCAGGGCGACCAGGATGAGCCCTATGGAAGGCACGAACAAGATCAGAAGCATGAACATCAGATGCATTGACCCAAGAATTATCCTCCTGGCCGTAACCCTTCCAGTTGACCAGATACTGGAGTCTCCGTCTGGAAACACGAGAGTCCAAAATTTTCTCCACAACGTACTCCAACTCACCCTCAACCAACACCGGAGCAGGAGGATCAACTGAAGGTACAACAGGTACCTCATACCTGCGCAATAACGACCGATGAAAAACGTTATGAATGGAAAAGGACGCAGGGAGGTCCAAACGGAAAGAAACAGGATTAAGAATCTCCAATATTCTATAAGGGCCGATGAACCGAGGTTTAAACTTAGGAGAAGAGACCCTCATAGGGACAAAACGAGAAGACAACCACACCAAATCTCCAACACAAAGCCGAGAACCAACACGACGATGACGGTTGGCAAAACGCTGAGTCTTCTCCTGGGACAACTTCAAATTGTCCATAACCTGCCCCCAGATGTGATGCAATCTCTCCACCACCGCATCCACTCCAGGACAATCCGAGGACTCCACCTGACCGGAGGAAAATCGAGGGTGAAACCCCGAATTACAGAAAAACGGGGACACCAAGGTGGAAGAACTGGCCCGATTATTGAGGGCGAACTCTGCCAATGGCAAAAAAGCAACCCAATCATCCTGGTCAGCAGAGACAAAACACCTCAGATATGTCTCAAGGGTCTGATTAGTCCGCTCGGTCTGGCCATTAGTCTGAGGGTGAAAAGCAGACGAAAAAGACAAATCTATGCCCATCCTAGCACAGAATGCCCGCCAAAATCTAGACACAAATTGGGTACCTCTGTCAGAAACAATATTCTCAGGAATACCGTGCAATCGGACAACATTCTGAAAAAACAGAGGAACCAACTCAGAAGAAGAAGGCAACTTGGGCAGAGGAACCAAATGGACCATTTTAGAGAAACGGTCACAGACCACCCAGATGACAGACATCTTCTGGGAAACAGGCAGATCTGAAATAAAATCCATCGAGATGTGTGTCCAAGGCCTCTTAGGAATAGGCAAGGGCAACAGCCGTCCGCTAGCCCGAGAACTACAAGACTTGGCCCGAGCACAAACGTCACATGACTGCACAAAGACTCGCACATCTCGTGACAGGGAAGGCCACCAGAAGGATCTTGCCACCAAATCCCTGGTACCAAAAATTCCGGGATGACCTGCCAATGCAGAAGAATGTACCTCAGAGATGACTCTGCTGGTCCAATCATCCGGAACAAACAGTCTATCAGGCGGACAACGATCCGGTCTATCCGCCTGAAACTCTTGCAAGGACCGCCGCAGATCAGGAGAAACGGCCGACAAAATTACTCCCTCCCTAAGGATACCTGTGGGTTCAGAATTACCAGGAGAGTCCGGGTCAAAACTCCTAGAAAGGGCATCTGCCTTAACATTCTTAGAACCCGGTAGGTATGACACCACAAAATTAAAGCGAGAAAAAAATAAAGACCAGCGCGCCTGTCTAGGATTCAGGCGTCTGGCAGTCTCAAGATAAATCAAATTTTTGTGGTCAGTCAATACCACCACCTGATGCCTAGCCCCCTCGAGCCAATGGCGCCACTCCTCAAAAGCCCACTTCATGGCCAAAAGCTCCCGATTCCCAACATCATAATTCCGCTCTGCGGGCGAAAATTTGCGAGAAAAGAAGGCACAAGGCCTAATGACGGAGCAGTCGGAACCTTTCTGCGACAACACTGCCCCAGCTCCGATCTCCGAAGCGTCAACCTCAACCTGAAAAGGCAGATTCACATCAGGCTGACGCAACACAGGGGCAGAGGCAAAACGGCGCTTAAGCTCCTGAAAGGCCTCTACAGCATGAGGGGACCAATTAGCAACATCAGCGCCTTGTCTGGTCAAATCAGTCAGTGGTTTAACGACATCCGAAAAACCAGCAATAAATCGGCGGTAAAAGTTGGCAAAGCCCAAAAATCTCTGAAGACCCTTAAGAGAGGAGGGCTGAGTCCAGTCACAAATAGCTTGCACCTTGACGGGATCCATCTCAATGGAAGAGGGAGAAAAAATATACCCCAAAAAGGAAATTTTCTGGACCCCAAAAACGCACTTAGACCCCTTCACACATAAAGAATTAGACCGCAGAACCTGAAAAACTCTCCTGACCTGCTGGACATGAGAGTCCCAGTCATCAGAAAAAATCAGAATATCATCCAGATATATTATCATAAATTTATCCAGAAAATCGCGGAAAATATCATGCATAAAAGACTGGAAAACTGAAGGGGCATTAGAAAGACCAAAAGGCATGACCAAATACTCAAAGTGGCCCTCGGGCGTATTAAATGCGGTCTTCCACTCATCCCCCTGCCTGATCCGCACCAAATTATACGCCCCACGAAGATCAATTTTAGAGAACCACTTAGCACCCTCTATACGAGCAAACAAATCAGTAAGCAATGGCAATGGGTATTGATACTTAACAGTGATCTTATTCAGAAGCCGATAATCAATACATGGTCTCAAAGAGCCGTCTTTTTTTGAGACAAAGAAAAACCCAGCTCCCAAGGGAGAAGAAGATGGACGAATATGTCCCTTTTCCAAAGACTCCTTTATATATTCCCGCATAGCAGCATGTTCCGGCACAGACAAATTAAACAAACGACCCTTTGGATATTTACAACCCGGTATCAAATCTATGGCACAATCGCACTCACGGTGCGGAGGTAACGACCCAAGCTTGGGTTCGTCAAAGACGTCTTGATAATCAGAGAGGAACTCAGGGACTTCAGAGGGAATGGACGACGAAATAGAAACCAAAGGTACGTCCCCATGAATACCCTTACATCCCCAGCTCAACACAGACATTGCTCTCCAGTCCAAGACTGGGTTGTGAGACTGCAACCATGGCAATCCCAGTACCAAATCGTCATGTAAATTATACAGCACCAGGAAACGAATAATCTCCTGGTGATCCGGATCGATACGCATGGTTACTTGTGTCCAGTATTGTGGTTTATTATTAGCCAATGGGGTGGAGTCAATCCCCTTCAGAGGAATAAGAGTCTCCAAAGGCTCTAAATCAAAACCACAACGATTGGCAAAGGACCAATCCATAAGACTCAGAGCGGCGCCAGAGTCAACATAGGCGTCCGTGGCAATGGATGACAAAGAACAAATCAGGGTTACAGACAAAATAAACTTAGACTGAATGGTGCCAATGGAAACAGACTTATCAAGCTTCTTTGTACGCCTAGAGCATGCTGATATTACATGAGTAGAATCCCCACAATAGAAACACAATCCATTCTTCCGTCTAAAATTCTGTCGCTCGCTCCTGGACAGAATTCTATCACACTGCATACTTTCTGGCGTCTTTTCCATAGACACCGCCAGATGGTGCACCGGTTTGCGCTCCCGCAGACGCCTATCAATCTGAATAGCCATTGTCATGGACTCATTCAGACCTGCAGGCAAAGGGAACCCCACCATAACATCCTTAACGGCATCAGAGAGACCTTCTCTGAAAGTTGCCGCCAAGGCGCACTCATTCCACTGAGTAAGCACAGACCATTTACGGAATTTTTGGCAGAAAACTTCAGCCTCGTCTTGCCCCTGAGATAGTGCCATCAAAGTTTTTTCTGCCTGAAGTTCCAAATGAGGTTCCTCATAAAGCAAGCCCAAGGCCAGAAAAAACGCATCCACATCGCGTAACGCAGGATCCCCTGCTGGCAATGAGAAGGCCCAATCTTGAGGGTCACCCCTGAGCAAGGAAATCACAATCCTAACCTGCTGAGCAGGGTCTCCAGCTGAACGAGACTTCAGGGACAAATAAAGCTTACAATTATTTCGGAAATTCTGGAAGCTAGCTCTATTCCCTGTGAAGAACTCCGGCAAAGGAATTCTCGGCTCAGATACCGGAGCATGTACCACAAAATCTTGTAAATTTTGTACTTTCGTGATGAGATTATTCAAACCCGCAGTTACACTCTGGAGATCCATTATTGTCAGGTGCACACAGAGCATACAGAGATTAGGAGGAGAGAGAGAAAAAAGACTGCAGCAAGGCAGACTGGAGGAAAAAAAAAAAAAAAAAAAAATTCCAGCAGACTTCTTATAACTCTCCTTTCTCAACCTGGGTCTTTAACACTTTATAGGCCGGTCAAACTGTCATGATCTCTGCAGGCAGAGATCATAGCAAGCCTATAGAGGGACAAGCTCTCGGAAGATGGAACTATACTGACCATGAACTAAGCCTGCCGCGCAACTAGAAATAGCCAGGTAGCATTTCCTATTTATCGCTAGATGCCCAGCTCTGGCCTAAGACCTAAATAGCTAGCAGAGGGAAATATAAGACCTGGCTCACCTCTAGAGAAATATTCCAAAGAAGACAGTAGCCCCCCACATATAATGACGGTGAGTTCAGATGAAACAACAAACGCAGCAGGAAAATAGTCTTAGCAAATTAGAGGTCCGCTTACTAGATAGCAGAAGACAGATAGTATACTTTCATGGTCAGCAGAAAAACACTAACAAAACACCATCCAGAGATTACCTTAAACTCTGGCATTAACTCATAACGCCAGAGTAGCAATCCCTGATCAACGAGAGCTTTCCAGACACAGTAACAAAACTTCAGCTGTGAACTGGAACAAATAGGCAAAACAAAACATGGACAAAAGTCCAACTTATCTAGAAGTTGTCTAGAAGCAGGAACAAGCACTGAGAGGCATCAGATAACATTGTTGACCGGCAAGAAACCACCAGAGAAATGAGCTTAAATAGCGACACCCACTACTGATGGAACCAGGTGAAACAGGAAAGAGGATGACAAGTCCAATTCCACAAGCGGCCACCGGGGGAGCCCAGAATCCAAATTCACAACAGGACACTACATTTCCCTAATGGCACACTTGGTGAACGTTGTGGAGGCCGGGGCCGAGTCCCACTCTGGCACAGCACATGTGAAGATTGCTGGTCCTACCGCTTTCAGGATTCCTCCACCAGATCCTGCACCCTGTCCTTCTCCTCCCCATCCTCCTTTTCCTATCTGCTCTCTCAGAGCACATCACCCACATCATCCAGAAGCTGGAAGCTCTGCAGCACTGCCTCAGCAAAGCAGCAACAGGCTCTGCTGAAGCTAATTTGTCTAGGAGACAAACTGAACACCGCAGCAGAGTTATTCTTGGAAGGAATAACAGACCAGACAGTTCTGTGACTCACGCTGTTGAACCTACAACCAGGCATGGTCCTGTGTAATAATGGCCGTAATCTGGTGGTAGCTGTAAAGCTTGGAAAGCTCTCACAAATACCATGCTTGACCCAGGTGCTTAACTTGGTAGTTGAGCGGTTTGTAAACAGTTGGTAGTTCAGCAGTTTCTTGCAACAGTGGATGCAAGTGCCAGCTCACTGACTGGTGTGCGAAGTGACCAAGCACTGGAACTCCACACTGCACATACTCGCAAGGCTTTGTGAGCAGCTGAGGCCAGTTGGGGAATACGAGTTCAAACACGCCCATTGGTATTCTGGTCAGCCTCCATACATGACAAATGAAGAGTGGGCAAGGATGTCTGACATTTGTGCAGGTCTCCATGACTTTTAGGACTCCACAAAGATGATGAGCGGCGATGACATCATCATCAGCACAACGATCCCACTTCTGTGCCTACTTAAACCGTCGATGCTGACAATTAAGCATGGAGGTTTGCATGTGGACCAGGTGAATATGGAGGAAGACATGAGACTACCCAACCCAGCCTCATCTCATCTGCTCAGCACGGATTGGGTAAAAATGAGGAAGTGGATGCTGAGGGAAAAAAGGAAGAACAGGAGGTGGCTGAAAAGATGGAGGAGTAGCTGTAGAGTAGTCATCATGGTAGAGACAGGGAAGTATTGGCTGTAGGGAACTTGGCACATATGACCGACTTTACATACCTCTAACTTTCCTATGACCCTGGTCAAAAAAAAGTACTGTTTGATCACCCTGCTAGACAACGCTACAAGGAGAACCTTGCATCTCTCTTTCCTGAGGTGAAGAGATCTACTAAACTGATGCTATACCAAAAAGCCATTGTGGAAAATATGTTGAAAAAATTCCCATCAGACAATGCTAGCGGCAGGGGCCAAGCTTCCTTGCCCAACCAAGAAAAGAGGCGACGGAGACACACACCAGATACATCAGAGTCAGAGTCAGCATTACGGGCAGGCAAACTAGGCATTTGCTTAGGGCCCCCACTCCCCCAGAGGCCCCCAGCCTCTAATAGTGGCACAACACGCGGCCGCTATGGGGCCCATGAGCCAGGGGAGCCAGGTGTTAGCACCGGCTCCACGCCACACCCCCTGCATTGCGCATTCAACTGTATCAGCATCATTGATGCTGATGGAGTTGAAATCAATGATGGAGGAGAGTCCGGTGACACTCCCTCTCCCATCAATCCGTCTCTGCTTTATAAACTCATAGAATCATAGAATGTTAGAGTTGGAAGAGATCTCAAGGGTCATTGTGTCCAACCCCATGCTCAATGCAGTGCAGGATTCACTAAACCATCTTAGACAGATGTCTGTCCAGCCTTTATTTGAAGATTTCCATTGAAGCAGAACTCATCACCTCTCGTGGTAGCCTCTTCCACTCATTGATCACCCTCAATGTAAAAAAAGTTTTTTCTAATATCTAATCTGTGTTTTCTCCCTTACAGTTTCATTTCTTCTCATGTTTCTATGTGCAAATAAGAATGATCTCTCTACACTGTGACATTCCTTTAGATATTTGTAGACAGCTATTAAGTCTCCTTTGAGCCTTCTTTTTTGCAAGCTAATTATTACCATATCCTTTAATCGTTCCTAGTAAGACATACTTTGCAGTCCGCTCACCATCCTCGTAGCTCTTCTCTGAACTTGCTTCAGTTTTTCAATGTCTTTTTTAAAATGTGGTGCCCAGAACTGGAAACAGTATTCCTGATGAGGCCTGATCAAGGAGGAGTAGAGGGGGATAATTACTTCACGTGATCTATGCTTCTCTTAATACGTCCTAGAACTGTCTTTGCTTTTTTTGCTGATTCATCACACTGTTGACCCATGTGCAGTTGGTGATCTATTAGTATACCCAAGTCTTTCTCACATGTGCTGTTGCTTATTTCTATTCCTCCTATTCTGTAGATGTAATTTTCATTTTTCTTGGCCAGATGTAGAATATTGCATTTCTCCCTGTTAACTACAATTATATTAGTTGCTGCCCATTGTTCAAGCTTACCTAGATCCTTCTGAATCTTTTCTCTGTCTTGTCTAGTGTTAGCTATCCCTCCTAGCTTTGCAATGTTGCAAATTTGATTATTTTACCTTCAGTTCTCTTATCTAGATCATTTATAAAAATGTTGAACAACACTGGAGACAGGACAGAGCCTTGTGGTACCCCAGTTGAAATACTCTTCCAATTGGATGTGCCACTATTTATTACAACTCTTTGAGTATGATCACTGAGCCACTTATGAATCCACCTAACTGTAGCCTTGTGAATCCCAATCTTGGTCATTTTTTCAATAAGGATAGTATGAGATACTTTAGCAAATGTTTTGCTGAAGTTGATATACAGTATAAAATATCTACCGTATTTCACTGATCCACCCAGTCAGGGATTTCATCATAGAAGGAAATTAGATTATTCTGGCATGACTTACTTGCTAGAAACCCAGGCCCTCGTTAATTACTGTATTCTTATCCAAGTGCTTACATACATGTTGTTTAATAATTTGTTCAAATATCTCTCCTGGTATAGAGTAAGGCTCATTGGCCTGTAATTTCCTGGCTCAATCTTCTTTCCTTTCTTGAAGATAGTGACATTTGCCCTTGTCCAATCTTCTCGGACTTCTCCTGTTCTCCAGGATTTTTCAAAGGCTCTGACTACTGGTTCTGCAGTTACCTCTGCTAACTCTTTTAGTACCCTAAGATGTAATTCATCTGGACCAGAATATTTAAATTCATTTAAATTAGCTAAGTGTTCCCTTACCATCTTTTTGTCTATAGATAGTGTGGATTCTTTTATTCGTTCGATGGCATCGTGAAGATCAGTTGATATTGTAATTGCTTTCTTAGAGAACATAGATGCAAAAATGAATTTAAAAGTTCAGCCTTCTCAAAATCATTTTTGACCACTTCACTGTTTTCGTCCTGTAAAAATGCTATAACACCTTTTGACTTTTCTTTTTTTATTACTTTTAATCTCGCTTGCAAGCCTCACTTCATTTCTGGCTTAAGCTCTTCTCATGCTTGCCCTGCACTCCCTGCAAACAGCATTATATTCCTCTTCTTTAGATATGCCCCACTCTTTCTATTTAATATACATTTCTTTTTTCATTTTTAATAAGTAATTAAGTTCTGTGTTGATCGATCCTGAAAATCTTTAAATGCTTCCAATTCTTCGTCTGCTTTTAGAGATTGTTACTGATTTTGAAGTGAGAATTTCATTTAGCAAAATCACCCATCCTTCTTGAACATTTCTGCTTTCGAACATTCAGCCATTATACCTTGCCTACCCTCTTTTTGAGTCCATTAAAATCTGCCTTTCTGAAGTCCAACTTTAAAGCCTGAGTCCTCGCTGGTCTTCCTCCTCTTGTAATCCAAAATTCGAGGATAGCGTGATTGCTGCCTAATAAATTCCAAGCCACCTCTACGTCCTCAACCATTTTCTCACTGTTGGTAAGAATTAGGTTCAAGATTGCAGATCCTCTTGTTCTCTCTTCTACCTTTTGAAATATAAAGGTGTCAGCAACATAAGATAATAATTTTCTGGAAGGATTACTTTTTCCTGAGAGAGATTCCCAACAAATATCTAGTTAAAATTTCCCATGATCACTATGTAATACCTTTATAGAACGTTGACATCCGATGCAAAAAGAGTTCATTCATATCTTCAGTATGTCCAGATAGCCTATAGTAACCACCTAGAATAGTGTCCTTTCTGTTGTTCTCTCCTTGTATTCTTACACAAACAGTTTCTACAGAGCTACCAGTCTCTGAAGCGTGGATCTATGTGGAGATATACATTTTCCTAACATACAATGAAACATTTCCTCCTTCCTTCCCTAATCCTTTTTAAAATAAATAAACTGTATTCATCAAGGTTTATATTCCAATCATGTATATCATCCCACCAAGTTTCAGTGATGCCTATGACTGTTGTGAATTAGACTTTTTTGGCTCCCTCTTGTGGTCACTAGTGATATGACTCTGGGATTGTCTTTCCTCAGTTTGGCACCCATCTGGGTCGTTAGTCCAGGGGTGTTGCTATATGAACTTCCTGAATTCTCAGTCTGGTGCCTGGCATCATTGTAATCAGTCCTTTCTGTTTGCTCCTGTCTGCTGGTCCTGGTTCTTGCAAAATTAAGCTAAGTCCTGCTTCCTTGTTTTTTGGTTATTTGTATTGCTCTTATTTTTTGTCCAGCTTGTACTAAATGTGATTCCTGATTTTGCTGGAAGCTCTAGGGGGCTGGTATTCTCCCCCCGGGCCGTTAGACGGTTCGGGGGTTCTTGAATATCCAGCGTGGAAATTTTGATATTGTTTTTGCTGACCGTATAAGTCATCTTACTATATTCTGCTATTAGTCAGTGGGCCTCTCTTTGCTAATACCTAGTTCATTCTTTCGTTTGTCTTTTCTTCTTACCTCACCGTTATTATTTGTTGGGGGCTTGTATCCAACTTTTGGGGTCTTTTCTCTGGAGGCAAGAAAGGTCTATCTTCTCCCTTCTAGGGTTAGTTAGTTCTCCGGCTGGCGCGAGACGTCTAGAACCAACATAGGCACGTTCCCCGGCTGCTGCTATTTGTGGTGCTAGGATTAGATATACGGTCAGCCCAGTTACCACTGCCCTATGAGCTGGTTTTTTGTGTTTGCAGACTTAGTATTTATTTTTGAGACCCTTAGCCATTGGGGTCATAACAGTATGCCAGGCCTAAGTTGAATGTTTATGCATTGCAGAAGTGGGATAATAAGAAAGGAAATTCTGAGTTTTTTTTTTTTCCTCTCTTTCTTCCTCCCCTTTACCTCTGAGTGGCTTGAGCTTGCTGCAGACATGAATGTCCAGACCTTGATTACAAGTGTGGACCAGCTTGCTGCTCGTGTGCAGGGCATACAAGATTTTGTTACCAGTAGTCCTATGTCTGAACCTAAAATACCTATTCCTGAACTGTTCTCTGGAGACCGATTTAAGTTTAGGAATTTCAGGAATAATTGTAAATTGTTTCTATCTCTGAGACCCCGTTCGTCTGGAGACTCAGCTCAGCAAGTTAAAATTGTTATCTCTTTCTTACGGGGCGACCCTCAGGATTGGGCCTTCTCGCTAGCGCCAGGAAATCCGGCATTGGCAATCGGGAGTTGCTGGCCATGAAGTGGGCATTTGAGGAGTGGCGTCATTGGCTCGAGGGTGCTAAGCATCGTGTGGTGGTCTTGACTGATCACAAAAATCTGATGTATCTCGAGTCTGCTAAACGCCTGAATCCTAGACAGGCCCGTTAGTCATTGTTTTTCTCCCGTTTTGACTTTGTGGTCTCGTATTTACCAGGTTCAAAGAATGTGAAGGCTGATGCTCTTTCAAGGAGCTTTGTGCCTGACTCTCCTGGAGTCGCAGAACCAGTTGGTATTCTTAAAGAGGGAGTAATCTTGTCAGCCATTTCTCCGGATTTGCGACGTGTGTTGCAGAGATTTCAGGCTGGTAGACCTGACTCTTGTCCACCTGACAGACTGTTTGTTCCTGATAAGTGGACCAGCAGAGTCATTTCCGAGGTTCATTCCTCGGTGTTGGCAGGGCATCCGGGAATTTTTGGCACCAGAGATTTGGTGGCTAGGTCCTTTTGGTGGCCTTCCTTGTCACGGGATGTGCGGTCATTTGTGCAGTCCTGTGGGACTTGTGCTCGAGCTAAGCCTTGCTGTTCTCGTGCCAGCGGGTTGCTCTTGCCCTTGCCTGTCCCGAAGAGGCCTTGGACACACATTTCCATGGATTTCATTTCGGATCTTCTGGTGTCTCGGGGCATGTCTGTCATCTGGGTGGTATGTAATCGCTTTTCCAAGATGGTCCATTTGGTATCTTTGCCTAAGCTGCCTTCCTCTTCCGATCTGGTTCCTTTGTTCTTTCAGAATGTGGTTCGTTTACACGGCATTCCTGAGAATATCGTGTCTGACAGAGGATCCCAGTTTGTTTCCAGGTTCTGGCGATCCTTTTGTGCTAAGATGGGCATTGATTTGTCGTTTTCGTCTGCCTTTCATCCTCAGACTAATGGACAGACGGAGCGAACTAATCAGACTCTGGAGGCTTATTTGAGGTGTTTTGTTTCTGCAGATCAGGATGATTGGGTGACCTTCTTGCCATTGGCTGAGTTTGCCCTTAATAATCGGGCTAGTTCCGCTACTTTGGTTTCGCCATTTTTCTGCAACTCTGGTTTCCATCCTCGTTTTTCCTCGGGACATGTGGAGCCTTCTGACTGTCCTGGGGTAGATTCTGTGGTGGATAGGTTGCAGCAGATTTGGAATCATGTGATGGACAACTTAAAGTTGTCACAGGAGAAGGCTCAGCGTTTTGCCAACCGCCGCCGCGGTGTGGGTCCCCGACTTCGTGTTGGGGATTTGGTATGGCTGTCTTCTCGATTTGTTCCTATGAAGGTCTCCTCTCCTAAATTTAAGCCTCGCTTCATCGGTCCTTACAAGATATTGGAAATCCTTAATCCTGTGTCCTTTCGCTTGGATCTTCCGGTGTCGTTTGCCATTCACAACGTGTTCCATAGGTCTTTGTTGCGGCGGTACGTTGTACCTGTGGTTCCTTCTGTTGAGCCTCCTGCTCCGGTGTTGGTTGAGGGCTAGTTGGAGTACGTGGTGGAGAAGATCTTGGATTCTCGTCTCTCCAGGCGAAGGCTTCAGTATCTGGTCAAGTGGAAGGGCTATGGTCAGGAGGATAATTCCTGGGTGGTTGCCTCTGATGTGCATGCGGCCGATTTAGTTCGTACCTTTCATGCTGCTCATCCTGATCGCCCTGGTGGTCTTGGTGAGGGTTCGGTGACCCCTCCTTAAAGGGGGGGTACTGTTGTGAATTAGACTTTTTTGGCTCCCTCTTGTGGTCACTAGTGATATGACTCTGGGATTGTCTTTCCTCAGTTTGGCACCCACCTGGGTCGTTAGTCCAGGGGTGTTGCTATATGAACTTCCTGAATTCTCAGTCTGGTGCCTGGCATCGTTGTAATCAGTCCTTTCTGTTTGCTCCTGTCTGCTGGTCCTGGTTCTTGCAAAATTAAGCTAAGTCCTGCTTCCTTGTTTTTTGGTTATTTGTATTGCTCTAATTTTTTGTCCAGCTTGTACTAAATGTGATTCCTGATTTTGCTGGAAGCTCTAGGGGGCTGGTATTCTCCCCCCGGGCCGTTAGACGGTTCGGGGGTTCTTGAATATCCAGCGTGGAAATTTTGATAGGGTTTTTGCTGACCGTATAAGTCATCTTACTATATTCTGCTATTAGTCAGTGGGCCTCTCTTTGCTAATACCTAGTTCATTCTTTCGTTTGTCTTTTCTTCTTACCTCACCGTTATTATTTGTTGGGGGCTTGTATCCAACTTTTGGGGTCTTTTCTCTGGAGGCAAGAAAGGTCTATCTTCTCCCTTCTAGGGTTAGTTAGTTCTCCGGCTGGCGCGAGACGTCTAGAACCAACGTAGGCACGTTCCCCGGCTGCTGCTATTTGTGGTGCTAGGATTAGATATACGGTCAGCCCAGTTACCACTGCCCTATGAGCTGGTTTTTTGTGTTTGCAGACTTAGTATTTATTTTTGAGACCCTTTGCCATTGGGGTCATAACATATGACATCATATATCTCTTCCTTTGTCAGCAGCTCCAACTCTTCTTGTTTGCTTCCCATTTTATGTGCATTTATATAGACAGATTTTAATTAGTAGTCGGTTTCTCATGAGCCTCTATTTTCATTCAGAGTTTATTGTTTTTGTTCTTTATTTCCACTTCTAATAGCAGGTTCGCAAAATAATTCATTAGCTGCATATTTTTTCCTGGCCTTTTATATTTTCCATCCCATATTGCTCTAATTTAAAGCTCTCCTGGTGAGTGTAGCAAGGTGTCTATCAATTATGTGTTTTCCTGTTTTTGTAAGATGCAACCTATCTCTACCAAGTACTCCATCATACAGGTAATTCACTCCATGGACAAGAAACCCAAAACATTACTCATAGCATCATCGTCGTAGTCAGTTATTCACATGTAAAATGCGTTCAATCTCCTTGGTCTATGTCCATCCACTGAGAGGATGGATGAGAAGACGAATTGCGCTCTTACTTCCTTCACTTTCCGGCCTAGGTCTTCAAAGTCTCTGCATATAGTTTCCAGGTCCTTTTTTGCTGTCATTTGTTCTTTCTTTGATTTGGGCACCTGGAAGATTGCACACTTCTCGTGAGGTAATATCCGGTCATCAGATAGTGGCTTCTATTCCTCTCAGTAGGGAATCCCCCACGACCATTACTCTCCTCTGCTTCTATTGTGCTCCATGCACGAGTATAGCATTCTAAAAAATATTTTTTCAGTAGCTAAATGTGAAACAGCCTGCTGTATCCCACTTTGTCATTTTGTGCATTGGTGATATGAAACTGTCTGCAGACCTAAGGCACAATACAAAAAAATATAATTTTTCATTTGCAAAAAGTTAGATAACCTGCCGTATCACACTTTCTCATTTTGTTGGGTTGAAATTAAGCTGTAGAGGCCTGATCCAAAGGCCACCAAAAAATCATTCTGTTCCTAACATCATACAGTGGGACCTGACTTTTAAATAGTTTGCAGCATCTAGTGTGTTATAGAGGTCTGATACAGAGACCACCAAAAAATCGTTCTGTTTCTAGCATCATACAGTGGGACCTGACTTTTAAATAGTTTGTAGCATCTAGTGTGTTATAGAGGCCTGATCCAGAGGCCACCAAAAAATCCTTCTGTTCCTAGTGTCATACAGTTGGAGACCTTACTTTCAAATAGATTGCAGTATCTAGTGTGTTATATAGGCCTGATACAGAGGCCACAAAAAATACTTCTGTTCCTAGTGTCATATAGTAGCGGACCTGACTTTCAAATAGTTTGCAGCATCTAATGTGTTATAGAGTCCTGATCCAGAGACCACCAAAAAATCCTTCTGTTCCTAGCGTCATACAGTAGTACAGTAGTGGACCTGACTTTTAAATAGTTTGCAGCATCTAGTGTGTTATAGAGGCCTGATCCAGAGGCTACCAAAAAATCCTTCTGTTCCAAGTGTCATTCAGTAGGAGACCTGACTTTCATATTGTTTGTAGCATAACTTCTTTGTCATACAGGCCTCATCTATACTCAAACAATTCTTTTTTCTTCGATGAACATGATACAGCACGCCATATTTCAATTTGGAATTTACCGTTGCTGAAATTCAGCTGTTAGCAGAGGTGGCGCAGAGTGTTAAATGTAATTTGTTGATAATACTGTGCTCCTACCACACTATCTGAGCAATATGACTGGGATAAGTGAGTAATGGTAAACTGACTGAACAGCGAACTAGTCTGCTCAATTGTACTAAAACAAGGGAATGTGTGATACATGAAATGTGAATAGCATAATGGCTTGTGAAATCTATGAAAAAACACATGAGATACTTAGCACAAAACTTAGCCAAAAAATGTGAGCCCATCCACCAAACGTCAAGGTAATCTCATGGATCGGATGGGTCCCTGACCTGACTGCCTAGTGTGATCACTTACCTCTGGCTAATATCATGGCAAAGCCTGCATTTATAGGAAGGTCAGAACCAACTGTGTTTGGATGTAATTAAAATCACAGCATGGTGAAGGGCGGGGCGTTCAAGTCAGAAAAAAATAGTACATAACAAGTAATAATAAGAATAATCTTTATTTTTATATAGCGCTAACATATTCCGCAGCGCTTTACAGGTTGCACACATTATCATCGCTGTCCCCGTTGGAGCTCACAATCTAGGTTCCCTATCAGTATGTCTTTGGAATGTGGGAGGAAACCGGAGTACCCGGAGGAAACCCACGCAAACACGGAGAGAACATACAAAAGTAATGGTAAACTGACTGAACAGCGAACTAGTCTGAACTTGTGCATAACCAAAAAACAACTTACATAGCAAATAGATGAATGGCTGCACTCAATTGTACTAAAGCAAGGGAAAGGGCAAGGGAATGGGCTCACATTTTTTGGCCAAATTTTGTGCTAAGCAGCTCATGTGTTTTTTCATAGATTTCATGAGCCATTATGCTATTCACATTTCATGTATCACACATTCCCTTGCTTTAGTACATTTGAGTGCAGCCATTCACATATTTGCTATGGGAAAAAAGTGAGGCCGCGGTGGAAGGCAAATTAGGCTTGCTGTTCAAGGTGTACGTGGGGTAGGTGGTAATGTTTGTGAAAGCACTAGTGAACCAATGTCACATCCTATACAAAGACAACTGACAACTTCTGTTACAGGATGGGCTACTCCACTACCTTTCTTGGGCAGACACACAGTGATTCACCTCGTCGATGATGCCCACAAAGAGCATGTGCTCTAGTTGATGGCAAGCGCAACTTCAAGTGGCCACGCAAATTCCCCTTGTTTCCCACCCCCCGCATTCCAACTCTCCAACCGTACAACTGACTGTATGGAACCACAGATGGGTGAGTCTGAAGAGACTCAGATATCTGAGGCTCACGCGGACTGTGCTGTGCTGTCAGGGCAGGAAGAGGAGGAGGGTGACTCCAAGGGTGATAATACAGAGGATGATGATGAGGTCTTAGATCCCAGTCATCTGAGGAAGCTAGAAGGAATATAGAGCGCACATAGGGTCTTATCCGAGATAAAGGGAATATTCATGAGAGATAATACAAATTCACTCTCCTATTATGGTTGTGTGAGACACAACCACTGCACTTAGCATTGGCGGATGCTGCAAGCCCCGATTTGATGATCCTTTGCTTGGTGAAGAGAATGGGGCATCAGACTGTGCTGCTCGCCTGTCAGGATAATGTATCAGAGAAGTCAGAGTAGATGTTATAGAGAATAGACTTTATTTCTACGTGTTTTGTGGTGATCACACCACTTCCTCAGGACAGTCTATCCTTTCTTTTTTCAATAGAGAATAGACTTTATTTCTACACGTTTTGTTTCATACCACTTCCTCAAGAAAGTCTATACACATACACATGCAGGGTCTGTTATTTATAGCAAAAGCAGGCACATGGGGATGCCTCCTTTAAAAAAAAATGCCAAACCCAGTGGGCAGGGAATCAGACTTAAACACATATATATACATCGTGAAACACACACAAAATAATCATAAAACATAATGGAGTATATCACTTAAAACCATTGCTCATACATTTTAAAATCTAAATACAGAGAAACACAATAAAAAAGTAGTTAACTAAATGAATTCATTTTGCAAGCTGGTGGAGTGCTTGAACCTATGGTGTTAACCCATTCATTATTTGTCAGGACCCTGCTATTGATGTTTTAAACCATTAAAAAAAATTTGAAAAACATTTTTTGGAAAAAAAAAAAAAATTGAAACATTTTCCGAAAAAAAAGAAAAAAAAAAGAAAACAAAGAAAATCCACATTGAATGGATGCAACCTCTTCATAACAAGGAACAGATGTTTGTCAGATCTTTAACATTTATCATTATAAAGTACAGAGGAAAAATTAGGTTGTACAGGGGAACAGAGCAGAATCCATAGAAATATCTAAATCAATTGAACAAATCAGTTGTTTCGTTGAGTCCATGGAGATTTATAGTGTTCAGCTTGTGAATCCAGAAGATCTCTTTCCTGTTACGAATCTGGACTTGATTAGGGTTATCCAGGGGAACATGGTCAATAGGGATCACCCTGAAGGAGATCCTTTTGTTGTGATATATCGCATAATGCCTGGAAAGGCCATGCTGTAGAAATCCTTCTTTTATATTATACCTGTGTGAGTTTTTTCTTTTATGCAGCTGTTGCATTGTCCTGCCCACATATAATTTCTTACATTCGCATATTAATGACATTGATGATGAAGCTGGATTGGCAAGTTAAATGGTATTTGATTTGAAACTCATCTGAGTTTCCACTGTCTGATGAAAAAGTTTTTGCTTCATGAATGATACTGGAGCAACATAGGCATCTCGGGATGCCACATCTATAGGAGCATTGTCTGTGCTTTTTTGCAGAGGGATTGAAATCCTCTTTTTTCTTTAGCCGGCTAGGGGCCAACATGTTTTAGACTGTCCTGAGGAAGTGGTGTGATCACCAGGAAACACGTAGAAATAAAGTATATTCTCTATTACATCTACTTGGACTTCTCTGGTACATTATCCTGACAAGCGAGCAGCGCCGTCTGATGCCCCATTTTCTTCACCTAGCAAAAGAGTCACCTGAGGAGGAAGACGAGGAGGTTACGTTGCGCCATATGTAGCAGACATGTAGTGATGCAATACATCCTCAACCACGACTGTGGCTGTAACCAGCATCATACGCTGGTCTGCAGCTCGCAGGGGTGGCAAGGGTTGCCTAGCCTGGGCCTTTCTTGACACTGCAAAGGATGAGCCAACTCACGTAATCTGCCAACTTTACCAAACAAACTGAGGTGAGGTAAAAAGTGCAATAATTTGACTACTACATGTATGAACCTTCACATGTGCAATCAACATGCGTTACTATGGGAATCACTCTGCCCAAAAATGCGAACCAGTGGACCTCAACAACCATCAGCTGCCTGTCAATTGCATCTGCTGCTTCTTCCTCCTCTTTTGTTACCATGCCTACTATTGAGATGCAGGTCTACAACCGCAGAATCTCGGGTTCTTTACCTGCTCCAGTCACGCGGACTGAGAGCCTGCCGTCAGCTGTAACAGAAGTGGATATGCCTGCTGATTTTGACTGATCTCAGAGAACGAACACACCACAACTTTCTCAATCCACCGTAACATCTCTGCCTGCACCTCTCTCACGGTCCAGCAGTTTGTCTGGTTCATCGTACTCCACCCTCTCTCAGCACTGCAGCCAGCCCATGGTTCCACAGTTGTGTTCACGTAAAAGATTGTTTCTTCCTACGCATGACAAAGCTAAGAGGTTGAACTCCATCATCTGCAATCTGTTGGCCACGGAAATGCTGCCTTTCCACCTGGTAGATACAGAAAGTGTCAGAAAGATGACGACTTTCGCAGTCCCCCAGTAGCAACTGACCAGTTGCCATTACTTTTCTAAGAAAGCTGTGCTTGCGCTACACTAGCATGTCGCAGACTACATCACCCGTTCCTTGACTATATCTCTGTCTGCCAGGGTGCATTTCACCACAGATACTTGGATGAGTAAGCATGGCCAAGGGTGTTACATCTTGCTGACTGGGCACTGGGTGACTCTGGTGGCTGTGGGGGCAGTCGCTGCTCCACATGTCTTGGAATCCCCAACGCTTGCAGGAAAACCCTCTACATTTAACATTTCCTCCACTGCTTCTGCCACCTCCTCTATGGCCTCCACCCGCGCCCTCAACCGCCTTAATGAGACACGCGTTCCAACAGTGCAGAGTGAATCCTCACCACCTCTGTAGTGCACACCAGGGCTCACCACAATCAGGCAGTGTTAAAATTGATATGCCTTAGAGATCACAGTCATACAGCTGAAGAGTTGTGGACAGCTCTCCAGGTTGAGTTTGATTAATGGCTGTCTCTGCTGTACCTGCATCGAGGAAAGGCAGTGTCTGATAACGGTGCGAACCTGGTGGCGGTCCTATGGCAAAGCAAGCTCACACACATGCCTTGCGTGGCTCACATCCTCAATCTGGTGGTACAGCGTTCTCTCTGCCACTATCCTGGCCTGGGTGAGCTGCTCCAGAAAGCATGTAAGCTGTGTGCTCATTTCCGCCGTTCACACCCCTCAGGCCATCGACTTGCATCAATACAGAGGTCTTTGTCATACCAGTTAACAGGTTTATATGTGATGTGCCAACACGGGGGAATTTCACTCTGCACATGTTGCAGCAACTGTGGCAGCAGCAATGAGCCCAGACGCAGTATATCATGTCGTATAGCCTGGGCCAACACAGTATAGATGTGGCACATATCACATTTACGGAGTGGGCACAGATTAAGGACCTCTGCACCCATCTGCAGTTTTGAAAAGGCTACTAAGATGGTTAGCACTGATGACGCCATCATCAGCATCACTATTCCGGTAATCTATATGATGGAGCAGACTTTGAATAGCCTGCGGGAGGAGATGGTGGTCCCAGAAGAAGAGGAGGAAGCAGAGGAGGATGCGGAAGGGATAACATTGTCTCTAAGTTCCAGACTGTCATCACAAAGGCGGGTGTCAAGGGAGGGTGTATTACTGCGATCAAGGGGGCTGGTGATAACAGACAAACTGTTATCAAAGGTGCAAGATCCTAGGAATAAATGGAGGAAGAGATGATGGGCAAGCAACTGTCAGATGAAGAGGATAATCCTCCCTTCTCTTTTGTTTGTGGTTGACGAGAGGGGACGGAGGAAATAATCATCATTGTTACCCAGCCACCAACACTGCATGGGCTTGGACCTCATGGTAGAGCCTGACATGAGTGCCTTCTTGCTGCACTATCTGCAACATGATCCCCATGTAGTTATGATTAGGAATACTGCTGACTACTGGGTTGCCACTCTTAGATCCACATTAGAAAACCAAATTTTGAATGCTGGAGTATCGAAAAACGCTTTTACACAACCTTAAGAGGGCTTTTCCTCAAGACAGCAGTGAAGCACACAGTTCGCATCACAGTTCTAGACTTCCAACCTCTGGCACGTCAATTTGTCCACACCAAAATATTAGCAGCAGCAGTAGTGTTGTAAGTGGAAGAAGCAATTTCTGTAAGTCCTTTGACACTTTTTTTTAGACCAGCTTGTTCAGCAGCACAACAGAGTCCAAGTCTTACATGTGGTGTACGAATGGAAAGGATGGTGCAGGAGTATGTAGAACTTAATATCAATACCATCAGGGAGGGTTTGGACCCTTTCACGTTTTGGTCTTCCAAAATTGATGAGTGGCCTGAGCTCGCCTCACACGCCTTGCAGGTTTTTTCATGCCCAGCAGCCAACATTATCTCAGAACGTGTCTTCAGAGCTGCTGGTGGTGTTCTGACGAATAAGTGTAGCTGGCTGTCCCCTGAAAGTGTAGACCGCCTAACTTTCATCAAGATGAACAAGTCATGGATCTCCAATGACTTTTGCACCAAAATCGCATACTGTACAGACTAGGTGATATTGCATTTTTTAGTGTGATTGATTAATATCATGTAACTGCACTCTGTGATATCTTTAGTGTGGCTTTTGTGTCTGCTGTGGCTGCTGCTATTGATGTTAACACAAATTTGTGGAAATGTGAACAGTCATGGTTGGTCTACATCTGCTGGGTTGGCTGTAGTGGAAGACACGTATGTCCCAATTATACTCTTTCTATTCTTGTGACATTTGTTTCACTTCGGTGGTGTCAGGCCATTATTTTTTAAAATGTGAACACTCCTGGTTGTTTCTACTGTGGTGAAATTGATGCCACTTTGGTATTGTCTGCCAATAATTTTTGGAAATGTGAACACTCCTGGTTGGCTGTCCATCTGCTGGATTGGGCATATTTGGAAGACCTCTCGGTCCCTATTATACTATTTCTACTGTGGTGAAATTGTTGGTTGCCACATTGGTAGCGTCTGTTACTAATTTTTTAAAATGTGTAGACTCCTGGTTGGGTCTCCTTCATGTGTGCTGCCTATAGCAGTAGTCCTCCGAGACCATCAGGCCTCCACTTCCTTGGACTCAACTACCCGTGTTACTATCCTTAAATTTTTCTGATAATGGTAGTTTACGAAACTGATATTTATGCCGCTTGAGTGTGGCTCAGCATGAAAGCAAGTAGAGGTGTTATCATGTGGTATCAGGGCTCCCAGCAAAGGAGTCCTACACTGATCCCTCACTCAACTTGTCTTCAATTGAAAGCTGTAAATGCTGTCCCAGACCCCAATACCTCATGCCTGGCTGATTACTGCAGTGCCATGCTACAATTTGTACTGTGGGTGCATTGAGGCCACTTTCCTGGTGTCTGTCCCTCATTTGATGTGTTTTTGCAGCATTTGGTTCAGTTATAAGGTGTTGTGCATGCATTTGTTTTTGCCTTCCATTGACATGAATGGCGTTCGGTTACGTTCAGCGAATATTTGTCAAATTAATCTGTGAATATTGCAAATTCGCCAATCCAAATCTGAACCGAACATTGAATTATATTTGCCTCCTGAAGCGCCGATTTTCCAAGAATAGATTGCAGATTCCATATACAGAGTCCCTAAGTGCTAGAAGAACAGAATACCCCCTCTCAAGTGACCCCAGTTTGGAAATTTTACCCCTTTGGGAATTTATCTACAAGTGCAGTGATGATTTTGACTCCATGGATGTTTTTTAGAAACAAGCAGCAGTTGATGTTGCTGAGTGAAAACTGCAAATCTGCTATTGTAGTGCCCGTACATTGTTGTGCCCAGTACGTTGTAGTGACCAATATGCTATGCCCAGCTGGTGTTTCTGGGGACATTCACCTGTAAATTAAGGGGGCTCTCATTGCTACAGAAATGCCAAACATGTGGATGCTAAATGTGGTTTTGGCACACTGTGGGGCTCAGAAGGGATGGGGGAATTGGAATTTTGGAGTGCAAAATTCACTGGCTTTCTTTTGGCAGCGAGAAGCCATAGTGCTTTTCCAGAGCATTTATACTACCAGTAACGTGGAAGCCTCCTATATTTTTCATCAGCAAATTCAGACCTGAGTGGGAATTTGCTTTTTTTGGTGGATTGAGCTGAAGCTTTTATTGGGAACATTTTAGATAACTTTTAGGATCACATTTATCTGGCGCTCTATGCTGAGCACTTATATTGAGGTCTCAATCTAAATCTATGAATGACATGATTCAGATGAAATCCCAGAGGGATCCATTCAGTATAATGAGGCAACAGTTACTTTGCATTCCATCTTGCCTCTGTTCAGTGGGGTCCATTTCTTCTGAGGTGCACAAACAAAAATACGTGAGCTTATTTTTATGCCATTCCTCGTGCAGTATAACTGATTAGACTACTTTATTCTTTGGGTCGGTGCGATTACAGTGATACAAGATTTATATTGTTTTTCTATGTTTGGCTGCTGTCATACCCTAAAAGACCCTTTTTTTTTTTTTTGCAAAACCTTTTTGAGAGCTATAATGTTTCCAGATTTCTGCAGAGAGAGTCCTGTGAGGGTTTGTTTTTTGCAGGCTGAGTTGTCATTTTTATTGCTACCATGTTTTGGCACATTTTTTGAACGCTTTCTACTCAGATTTTTGGGATGCAGTATAAGCAAAAAACAGCAATCCAGGAATTTTTTTTATATATTTTTAATGCAGTTCTGCGTGTGGTAAAATTAATAAGGTAGATTTATTCTTCGGTTCAGTACGATTACAGCGATAACAAATTTATATAAGTTTTTATGTTCTGGCACTTTTATACAATAAAAACTATTTTATAGAAAAAATATTTATTTTTGCATCGCTTTATTCTGAGAACAATAACTTTTTTTTATTTTTCAATTGATGGAGCTGTCTGGCAGATTGTTTTTTTGCGGGGCAAGATGTTTTCAGTTATACCATTTTCATTTACATTAGTCTTTTTGATCGCGTTTTATTCCACTTTTTGTTTGGCGTCGTGATGAATAGGCACCACTCCTGGCAGTGAGTTTTGGGTGTCAGCTGTCATGTCAGCTGAAGCCCTGCAACGATCGAGGGTACACAGCTCCTGTGCGTGCAAAATCGCCAGGACGTATCTATACGTCCAAGATCGGGAAGTACTTCCCAACCTGGACATATGGATACGTCTAATGTCATGAAGGGTTAACAGCAAGGTTTTGTTACAAGGTTCTGTAAGTTGTCTAGTATGCTGCAACTCCAATATTTCTGTGAACAAAGATTTAGATTACATCAAACTACCATCAATAACCTCAATAGGTAATTTATCTGATCACGCACATTACTCTAGACATTAGGATTAAACTTAAGGTTTTTATTTCCTGTCTAGTACCATTTTATATGAGAAGTAGAGTGACTTTAACTTGTCGCTGACAGATGGTGTAACACAATGTGATCAAAATGTGGACTTAATACCTTAATTTTATAAGTATAGTCTATATAACAATAATGCAGTTTGAAATTTATATATTCAATATTTACATACTATCTTAGCTCATATTCCAGTTGTACATGTTTGTTTGTATGCTAGTTTATTAGTTCTGACAGACTATAATGGAAACTAAAAGCTATCAATAATTGCTTATGGTTTAGAATCAGTAAATTATGTAAATTATGCTGTTGAAGAATCCATAGACACCAACAACTTCATCTATCTTCATAATATATTTCAATCTCTAAATGACTTCATCAGAGTTGAGAGGTGAGAGGTCAATTTATGCGCATTTTTTTAAACCACTTAAAGATAATTATACTTAGGTTCAAGTAGGGTAGCATTGCTCAGAATGTTCAAGCAATAAGCTAGTATAAAGAATGAATGCTTTTTGAATTCATGACTTTTAGGATGAATTGGCCTTTCTTTTCATCCATCTCCGACTTACAGATTTCGCTTTTCAACAAGTATAATCAGTAACTCCATTGTGTCGAGTTGACAAATGTTAAAGTGACTCTTCAAAGTGGTAGAACATACTTACTGTACTATCTGACCTAAAAGATTAATGCAGACATCATATAAGAAATAAAAAGGGCCACAAATGTCTACAGTATTGAAAGCAGTGGACTGAATTCTTGCACTTATACATGTTCTGCTTCCTCTCCTCGCACATCATTCTCTTCTTCATCTTCATCAAGATCTTGGTCAACACAAAGGTTCTAAGATATGGAATAAATCATTACCTAAAGTGGACCATACACGTTCATCGTTAGGTATACTTACTAACCTTTTGCAGCCCAAAAGTAGGATATTTTAATGGATTTTCAATCTGTAAGTTTTCTGGGGCTTTGTCTGTGTACAAATAAATAATCCGTATCTATTCCATATCACTTCAGCACTGCCTTGCCACTGGTGTATTCCCTTTTTCTTGACATGGCTGCTGCATCATGTCATGGTTACAAAGTGTCTCAAAAATCAAGGCACTCTTGGGGCAGGTGCTCAAGTAAGGTCTAAAGTCAGTAAGATATATAGGAAAAACGTGGAACTCAAAGAGATAAATATATTACATTTTAATTGCAGTCCAGTAATTAGTACAAAGTAGACATTTCGGTCTCAAATGACCTTCATCAGTGTACCGAATGCGCAGGCAAATATTGACAGAAGGACATAGTGTCTAGCAGCAAGAATGAAAGTCCAGATAAGACTGCTTTCACACTAGCGTCGGTATAGGCCCGTCGCAGTGCGTTGGGTTGACGTACCGACGCATGCTGTGAAAGAAATGCCCGACGTGGGCAGCGGAAGCAGTCTTACGACGCTTCCGCTGCCCCATTGCAAGGTCCGGGGAGAAGGGGGCGGAGTTTCGGCCATGCATGCGCGGTCGAAAATGGTGGACTCGATGCACAAAAAAACAGTTGCGACATGTGGCACTGTGTCGCAATGCGTCGCTAATAAAAGTCTATGGAGAAAAAACGCATCCTGCGGGCAACTTTGCAGGATGCGTTTTTTCTCCACAACGACGCATTGTGACGTGCAGTGCCTGACGCTAGTGTGAAAGTAGCCTAAGCCGCAGTTGGAGGCTACTTAATGAATGCAGTATCCACTGCTTGTCCCAATGTAGCCATTCTGGCTACAGAATGTGACTCCACCAGTCAATCACTAGGATCAGCGGTTATGCCCATGTAGAATAAAAAAGGCATAAACATGGTAAATCCCATTAAGCCTTACCCTGGGACTGTCTCTTTGGAAATGCCTCCAAAATGCTTCCTTTTGGTTTGCATAAGCTCCTTTCTTTTTATGCTTCGGATAGACATTTCTAGCAGCAGCTTATATCACACAAAAAATAAAAGATCAGGAATGTTGAAATCCAATACATCTAATTATTCTTTTTCCTAAAACATAGCTGCCAACAGTCCCAAATGCGCTGGGACAAACCTGATTTTTTACAATAATTTTGGTAAATTTGCGGGACATCTGAGGCAAAAATAGGGCTAGGGTTCATGTACTCCATGCTCAAAAGTAATTGTTTCTGTCCAATGGGAATTCCTTGGGTGATGATTCTTCCTCTACAGCAGATATTGGTAGAACTAAGAGACACCATACAAATTTGATTGTTTTCCAAACTACTGTAATCAGTTTACACTGCTGTAACGTGGCGCGGGACAGTAGCCATGGCCGAGGTACTCTTTTCTTACGCCCTGTCAAGTTAGGCTGGTTTCACACTTGCGTTTTTGTCTGCAGCGTTTTTTGCACAAAAAACGCATGCGTTTTTTCCCCCTATATTTAACATTGAAAACGCATGCGTTTTTTTGTTTGCGTTTGGTCGCGTTTTCAAACGCATGCGTTTTTTTTCTGCATGCGTTCATTTTCAAAAATGCAACCTGTAGTATTTTTTTGCGCGTTTTTTTTGCCGCAAAAAAACGCATGCGTTTTTTCGCGGCAAAAAAATGCATTGCTGTCTATGTAAACGCATGCGTTTTTAAGCACATGCGTTTGTTTGCGTTAAAAACGCATGCGTTTTTATAGAAAAAACCCAGAAAACAGACTGAAAAGCCACCCACCACCATCAAGGTGATAAAAGGGATCCAAACCCTAACCCTAACTCTACCCCTAACCTCACCCCTAACCGTTTAATGAACATTTTCTGACAGTCATAGTGCCACGTATTTAAGTGCCACGTATTTAAGTGCCACGTACCACGTATTTCAGTGCCACGTACCACGTATTTCAGTGCCACGTATTTCAGTGCCACGTACCACGTATTTCAGTGCCACGTATTTCAGTGCCACGTATTTCAGTGCCACGTACCACGTATTTCAGTGCCACGTACCACGTATTTCAGTGCCACGTATTTCAGTGCCACGTATTTCAGTGCCACGTATTTCAGTGCCACGTATTTCAGTTACGTTTAGGGGTTAGGGGTAGGGTTAGGGTTACGGTGACCAGGACATTCTTCTAATAAAAAGCTACCCCTAACCCTAACCCTAGTTAATTCTACTATTAGTGGATTTTCTAGTTGATTTTTTCATGGGAAAAAAAAAAAAGCATGCGTCTAAAAAACGCGGCGTTTTGCCGCGATTACATGCGTTTTTTCACACATGCGTTTTTTAAAAAACGCATGCAGATAAAAACGCAAGTGTGAAACCAGCCTTACAGGAAAGTGGAGGTCCTGGCTGGCGGTGTGGACTTTGTCTATGGGGGCACTAAACTGTTGCAGGCAGCATATTACCAGTGACTTGAGCTGACCAGGACCAGTTATTGTAGAGTTTAATGAGGAAGACTACCCGTCCAAAATAAACAAATAGTCTTTTATCAAACAGCCATTTGGTGGTAAGCATGTACAACAGATAGCTGGTGCATAACTTCACAAATGTTTCCTTTACAACATTGAGCATTTTTATACACGGTCTCTTTACTTCTTCATGTTCATTTGTTTCTTCCTCGCATTTCTCTGGCTTCACCACCACCCAGCACCCTACAACAGTCCAGTTAGTGAGACTCCTAATCTCAACTCACGGTTCCACGTCCTCTTCCCTCTTAAGGGAAGTAGTTTGCCAATATGGCCAGTACTTAGCTTCTCTGCTTAATGACCCCTTGAAACACCCACTTTGGGCACTCTTTTCATGTCACGTTCTCTGTTCTATCTTGGCCTGTTACCTCTCTGAGTTATAAACTCGGGCTGTACTGCTAGGCATCCTGTCCCAGGACCCGGCTCTACTTGATCACTCTTTCCTTTCTTCACTTCTTTCTCTTTCTCCTCAGGATCCGCTGCAGTCCACTCACATCATGGACGAACACATCAAGTAGCTCTGCTGACTAGTCAGACCTTAAGTCTGCTTCTTTGGCACACTAGGCCCTGTCTGACATCCTAATAAATAAGGCAGCACACTGCGGCACTAAAACATGCAAACATGAAACATGAAAATTGAACTGCATTACTGCACTAGAAATATGAAAAAATGAGAGCATTTAGCGCATAAGTTGGCCAATTTGTGTACCTGGTAGCCACATTAGAGCATCTCTCGTATACCAGGTCCTACACTTTCCTTTCCTCACTGAGAATAAATGGGTACCTGTGAAACCTCTTCTTAGACTAAAATTGTCTCTCTCTGTGGAGGGGTAGTGGACCTGTTGCGATTAAAACACCTGCGGCTAAGAGGCGGAGTGCTCAAAAAAAGTGACCGTCACATCCAAACATAGACTAAGTGTGAACAGGTGCTGAACCTAGAGTCACCAACTCGTATACAGTCCAATAAATAAGGCAGCACACTATGGCGCTAAAACATGCAAATATGAAAATAGAACTGCATTACTGCACTAGAAATATGAAAAAATGAGAGTGTTTAGCGCATAAGTTGGCCAATTTATGTGTACCTGGTAGCCACATTAGGGCATCTCTCGTATACCAGGTCCTACACTTTCCTTTCCTCGCTGAGAATAAGCGTCTTCATCTGAATGGGTACCTGTGAAACCTCATCTTAGACTAAAATTCTCTCTCTCTGTGGAGGGGTAATGGACCTGTTGCGATTAAAACACCTGCGGCTAAGAGGCGGAGTGCTCAGTCAGAAGGCAAATGAATACAAATTTCAAAAAAACGTATGCGCCAACTTATACGCTAAACGCTCTCATTTTTTTAAATCTGTCTGACATCCTGACAGGAAACCGTATCTTTTCCTGCACTTTAGCCCCTTCCACTCTGGGCTATGCCAACCATTAACTCGAAATCTCCATACTGTCAGGCAGAACACAACACCAACACTAATAATGCATGTCAAAATACACATTATTCACTGCAATACACATTATACAAGGGGGAATGTGGGCAGTATGTACATCTCATTACATTTCCACCTACTTTAATGATGGCTGTCCTCGACCATCTGAAACGCATTTTACTACATATATCATACATTAAACAATATAGAGAACTTTTCTTCTCCAAGAGCAACACAGACCTGGTTCTACTTGGCTAGGTCTCTTGAATTGAGAACATCTGAGTACTTTTCTTTTTTTTCACCCTAAGCTGGCACCAGTCCTTCGGTTTCATTTCCCCCCTTTTAGCCCCGAGGCTAACACAACATGGCAAAGTCATAACTATAAGTGTAGCCAATTACATCCAGGGCATAGTTCATTGTCCCCCCATCAGTTCTTAGGACAGGGACACAGTTCATTATCTACACTCCAGTGCAAGAGACAAGTACACAGTCCATTAGGGTCAATGTCCATCCTCAATTGGGCTCAGTCCTTAACTGAGAGTGTAAGACCCTCTAGCCACTGCAACACATTTCAATCCAGCTGGGGGGAAGCATGACGAGCCCAACAAATCTAGCAGTGGAACAATTCAGCCATCCTCATCAATCAGGTCACTACAGACCCGGGCTATTGGACGATTGGGGTTTGGCCCCCTGGAACCTCTACTATTCAAGACATTGGGGTACAACAAGCACAGCGTAAACCTGTCCACCTCTCGACTCCTTCAAGTTAAACTTTTTCGGCCTCTACTAGACCCAGGTCCTTCTTCAGGCCAGAAATCAGAATGGAGTGAGGGGCTCCACTTCTGACTCTGGTACCACTGTTTTCTCTCAATCCTGGACCAAGGTGGCCTTCTTCACCAGACCATCCAGCCACACTTCACCATCAAGCCACAGGCCTCAGGCCTTTCCAGCCCCACAATAGTCCAGAACATGGGGTGACTCCATCATTTATGGTACCTCCCCAGCAGTGTCAGCATATCACCTGCTATGCGGGCCATCACTCTCTCCATCATGTCATGCTGTAACTCGCGCTAGACCAACTGACGCAATTGATCTCGTCCTTCTCCAACACCCGGCGGCACACTGGATGTGAGGTCCACCTCTGCTTTCTCCAGCATCCACTGCGCTTTCCAGCATCGCCTGGGATGCGCTAGACATGAAGGGAACTGACCTGCTCCAGCCATCACCTCTCCAGACTTCTATTGCCATCACGGACTCTGGCTCAGTTTCTCCACAGTACTGCTCTCTCAACTCCTCGCCCCCAACAAAAAGGGGTCACAGAAAAAATCCCCTGTGCTCAATAGATAAAATTTACCTTTATTCTTCAATTTATTAAAAGTCCAAAAATTGGTGCACTACAAAAAACCATCACCATGACGACAACATACCATAGGATAGATCAGGGTGGTGCCTAACCCTGCACTCCACTATCAACACCCTACCTACCAGCGGAGGTTGGCACCCTTATACCTGCGCAATTGGCGCCCCCGCTCACCGTCGGCTATCCCTCCTACCCCTAACAGGCCCTATTAGGATGGGATGAAGTAATCTCAATCATGCGTAGCAAACCACAATCATTTGCTTAGTCTGCATTGATAGGGTGGCAGATCTCTAGTTGCATCTGACCTGCTCCTGCCTACCAGCGGAGGTTGACACCCTACTTCAGTACGCCAATGGCGCCCCCGCTCCTCGACGGCTATCCTCTACTCTGTCCCTTTCAGGTGGTTAAGGGCAAAGAGGATGTATTAAGGTGCTATAGTGCTTCGAGATGCAAAAGAAGTGTTCCTCAGGATTTACGTATATGTATGTCCGGATCCCCCTGACATAATATCCATTCACAATACATATACACAGGACACAATATGATTTGGTAATACTTAATTTTAGATATTGCATCCAGTCTTTACAAATATCACCAGATCCCCTTAATATACTGTTCAGTCACAGTGCATGTACATACGATAAGATACAAGTTGATACTATGATTCATATATAGCCTGGGATCAACTCACATATTAACCACTGAGACCCCGGACAAATCCCTTGGAAACACAAAGTGTCTATCACTTCTATCCTCATAAACATTTCCCTTACATGCTCATGCGTTTCCCCTCACTAGATACATGAGGTTCATCAGGAGCAAAAAACAGTTTTACGTAGGGTTACTTAGCTTCTCATAGTAGATAGTCTGATTGATACAATCCTCAGCATCTCAGGGCAGGTTCCCTCTAGATATGATGCCTTGGAAAGAGTGCCCGAGTACATGCGTTTTATCCAAACACTAACCGTTCATATGTTTCACCTGGCTGTTCGGCGTGTGTGTCAACACACCGCACATCCGGTTCCCATCTAGCGTTCCACCTATCTCACGTGATCCTGGTCACATGACCGCAGCTACTACAGTGTTTATGCGCAGGTGCTAGATCTCGCGTCTGTGCCGAGGTCTCTGCGTTCCAGGTGTGCGTTCCAAGATGTCTCACGTGATTATAATCACCTGACCACAGTTCCTACAATGTGTTATTGCGCAGGCGCTAGTCCCCGCGCCTGCGCTGATGCTGCTACATTCCAGGTGTACGTTTTACCCGCTATTCTAGGCAGGACATGATTACCTGACAGTACGGGCACTAATCTCTACGGTACGCATGCGCCATCAGGTACCATTATGGCCACCGGAGGCGCATACTCTAATTTTCACATACCATCAGAGTGCTCGGTTATTTGCAGCCGCGCATGCGCTAACCTCATACCATCATCAGTGTGTATATTCCTCATACCGCCCATGCCCCCCTTCCTCACCTGATCTATCCTATGGTATGTTGTCGTCATGGTGATGGTTTTTTGTAGTGCACCAATTTTTGGACTTTTAATAAATTGAAGAATAAAGGTAAATTTTATCTATTGAGCACAGGGGATTTTTTCTGTGAGCGCTTTACATAATAGGTCCCCCTAGATTTTTTGTTCTGTGAATAACCCAACAAAAAGGGCTGGCCTTCTCGTAGCTGAGTATCCTTTGTAACTACTCTGCCTTTTACTGGGTGAGGCTTCCATCGGCACGCCATACCATTTCTCGATTACCTTCGTACGTTCCCTTCCATCATACTTTCCTGTGTGGGCCTTCTCCTTAGACTTTCCTCTACTGGGCCGGACATCTTGTACTATGGGTTGGAACTCCCAGGCAAGACACTCCCTTCCGTAAGCATAACCTCTGGAGGTCTGGTTGGCTTTTCGTGACCTTTCGTGTCGTCTACACCCTCGATAGGTGGGACCTTCTTGTACTACTGCACAACTGACCACCACTTTAAAGTGCTCTGCTCCATTCTAGATGGTGTAATAGTCATCATCTTCTATGCATCTCGAGTCTTCCCCGCATCATTTCGCTCTTCCGGTTGCAAAACTTGATCCTGATGACTACATCAAGTGTAACGTGGCATGGGGCAGTAGCCATGGGCGAGGTACACATCTTTTATGTCACTTCTCTCTCTCTCTCCTCAGGATCACATTATCCACTGCATCTGTCTCCATACACCTCAGGGGCACCAATGTCACTGGGTTCTGCTGACTAATACAACCTTAGGTCTGCTTCTGTGGCACGCTAGGGTCTGTCTGACATCTTGACAGGAAACTGTCTCTGTCCCTGCACTCTAGCCCCTCCCACTATAGCTCTCCCTGTCGGGCAGAATACCAACACTTATAACGCACGTCCCCATATACATTGCCCACTATAACAATACACATTATACATTATAACAGTATGCATGTCTTCAAAGGAGAATGTGGACAGTATGTTCATCTTCCTTACACTGCCTTACATGTAATATTCATGGACACCTGTAGATATGAGGCTATCTTCATATAAATACTTTTTTCTAAAATATGCCTGAGTTCTTACATGGTATGTAAAAGATGAATGCTTCTCCTCATACATAATCATCAGTACAGTACAATACAGAAACTGTAATCTCAATAGTTAGTACTGACACATGTCGGGGAGGATAAAAAGAGCATGAACTCTGAAGCCAATGACCATGAAAAAAAGCAAAATAAATAATCTTATTTGCACTGAGAGCCAAGAGGGGTTTGTTACAGAGTAAGTGTAGAAATTTTTGATAATTTCCAAAAGTAAGATTAAATTATTTCTACGTAGATCTAGCTAGTATGTATTTCCATGTCAGAGTATAATTTTCCTTTAAAACAAGCACAATAGGGGTGAGTTGTTAAGCCAGCCATCTGAATACAGCAGAATTGATCAACACACGATCTCCTCTGTCAAAAAAGTCTCCCTGGTTTAGCCTTATAGTTTGAGGAGCACAGAAAAAAATATGGAGAGCGGAAGATCAGGCAGTGATACCCACTGGCAGCCACATCTGTTGCTAAGCAACAGTCTGAACATATTCAGTTCACTGCCTGGAAAACAGTGCTCCAAAGCATTCTTACAATTGGAATGTCTCCTGAATGAAAAATCACATTAGATTCCTTTAGTTAGTATAAAATTCATATTACCAGACTAGAGAAAATTAGACCTATTTAGTATCCAACTAATGGGAGAAACTGTTGGATTAAGGATGCTCCAGTGCACACAATAAATCAGAAATTCAGAAAGAGATTGATGTTGGCGAATGTATTGCAATGGTGACAATAAGGCTAAGGCTACTTTCACACCTCCGTCGGTACGGGCCCGTCGCAATGCGTCGGGCCGACGTACCGACGGACGCTGTGAAATAACTGTAAGACGTGGGCAGCGGATTCAGTTTTACAACGCATCCGCTGCCCATTCTGCAGTCCGGGGAGGAGGGGGCGGAGTTTCGGCCGCGCATGTGCGGTCGAAAATGGCGGACGTGACGCACAAAAAAAGTTACATGGGACGTTTTTTTGTGCCGACGGTCCGCCAAAACACGACGCATCCGTCGCACGACGGATGCGACATGTGACAATCCGTCGCAATGCATCGCTAATGCAAGTCTATGGAGAAAAAACACATCCTGCGGGCAACTTTGCAGAATGCGTTTTTTCTCCAAAATGAAGCATTGCGACGTACGCCATAAGACGGAAGTGTGAAAGTAGCCTAACATCACTTATGAGAAGAATAAGTTCTTTTGATGTCTTACAGTGCCACAGTGAAAGCATGCAGTATGACAACAACCTTCACAAAGTCAAATAGCCAGTGGCTGGGAAAAAAGAAGTGGCAAAAGCAAACAAACCAGCCAACTTTGCTGAAGAATAGGAGTATATTTCTTAAGATGTTGGAATAACCTACCAGCTGATGTCTTAATAGGAACTGTTACCAGGTTTTTCCCATATGAGGTAAGGCCAGTACATGTGAAACCTCACATACAACATGTATGCTCACATACAACATGTATACAATATGCTACATATATGCCCCCAATCCAGCCTGCAAGACAAGAAAAATACCTTTTTTTTATACTCACCTATGGGGCATCCGGTCTGAGCGGCTTCTCTGGTCTTGGTCTGGCGCCTCCTCTCTTCTTGCGATGTCGTCCTCCTGCACTGCATCATGTGGATGGCGCGTCCTACGTCATCCACAAAGTGTCCAGCATCGCGCTCCTGCACAGGCACATTTCTCTCTGCCATGCCAAGTACTAGCATGCACCAGTGCTTTTTGGTCTTTTCCGGCACATGCTTAGAACAGTACTTTGCTCTGCCCTCAACATGGTATTGAGAAGTGTGCCTGGACACAGTGTGGAAGACATACTGTAGGACGTGCCATCCATACGAAGCAGTGCAGGAGGACGGCATTGGAAGAAGAGAAGAGGAGCGGGACCTAGACCAGAGGCACTCATCGGACCAGAGTGAGCATAATAAAAGATCTTTTTCTTGTCTTGCAGGAGGGATTGGGGGCATACAGTGGCATGTAAAAGTTTTGGCACCCTGAGTCAAAATTACTGTTCTTGCAAACAGTTAAGCAAGTTGCAGATAAAATGATCTCTAAAAGGCCTAAAGTTCCAGCAGGGATGGGATTACATAACTCTGTCCATACTGGTGAAGAGTGCATCACTACTACAGCCAGTGATTGTCTGCAGTTGTCACCTGACTGTATGACTTCTTTACAGTCCTCAATTCTATCAGACCTGAACTACAATTCACGCTTAACCACAGTAGTCATAGGATCCCATTCCTGGATACACTTGTATGCATGGACCGTCAAGGCCACCTTTCAACGGATCTCTACACTAAACCAACTGACTGCAATAGTCTTCTCCTGTATTCTAGTTGCCATCCCAAACCCACAAGGAACAACCTACCAAGGTCCCAATACCAAAGAGTAGCTAGGATCGTTAGTGATAAAACCATTTTGCCCACCAGACTCAAAGAGATGTCAGAGAAATTCCTGGAAAGGGACTACCCACCCAATCTACTCAAAACTGAAACACAGAGGGTGTTGAATCCATCACCTCTAGACCCTCCTACACACAAACCTGAAATCATTCCATTTGTACATATTTATCACCCTTTCATGTCCAAAATTCATTCCACTATCCGTAGACACTGGCCCCTCCTAACTAAGGCTTATCCATCCATTGAAGCCTTCAAATCCCAGGCAATTATGTGCAACAGAATACCTCAAAACATTAGGGATGACCTTATCCAGGCTGACATTGGTGGCAGTCTTAAGCCAACCCAACAATTCCTGAGTACACTAAGGTGGGGCACATTTCCCTGTCTCAATTGCGCTGCCTGTTCAAATGTCATTAAGTCCGTTATTGTCGTCCACCTCAGGACGGGTAAGTCCTATCCAATCAAGGGCTATTACACCTGTGAGTCCAATTTTGTGGTTTATGTGGTGAAATGTCCATATGGTATACTATATGTAGGGGAGACAACACAACACATCAGAGATAGAATCACAAGCCATAAATCCACAATCAGATGTGGTAAGACATAGCTTCCTTTACCATTCCATTTCTGAAATGCCAGACATACTGTTTCATAACTCAGATTTCAAATTATCGAACAGGTACCAAGGCCAAGACGTGGTGGGAACCATATCAAACTCCTTCAACAAAGAGAGTCCTTTTGGATATATACCCTACAGACACTTTCCCCCAAGGGTCTGAACCGCGAACTTAATTTGTTGACCTAATTTTTCCTTTTCTTCACAGACAAAATAGCGAGCCTTTACCCATATTACCTTGCACCCCTCAATTCAGGTGAGTTCCCCTTTCCCGTTTTCCCTTTCCCCTCTTTTCCTCTCCCCCCTCCTTTCCCTTCTCTTCTCCCCTTGTTTTGTCTGTACCCCTTCCCATGATCCCCCCGTTTCTACCCCATATCACCACATCACACATATTTGCAACTTCATACTCTTATATCATTACCAACAACATGGGCATTTGATGCCTCTATTTTATCTGACTGGTTACCCTGATCACCTCTATTTGCCAAAACAACTGCACCTGGACACTAGTACCCCTGCATTATACATTAGTGGTTATACCAGTATTCATATGCTGCATTTTCCTTTTTTTTCCCCAATTGTGTTCCAAGCCTCATTTTGGTCATTACTAGTGATGAGCGAGTGTACTCGTTGCTCGGGTGACCTCCGAGTATTTGTTATTGCTCGGAGATATAGTTTTCATCGCCTCAGTTGCATGACTTACGGCTTCCAGATACGCTGAATACATGTGAGGAATGCCTGTTTGTTAGGGAATTCCCACATGTATTCAGCGTATCTGGAAGCCGTAAATCATGCAACTGAGGTGATGAAAACTATATCTCCGAGCAATAACAAATACTCACCCGAGCGTGCTCGGGAAAACCTGAGCAACGAGTACACTCGCTCATCACTATTCATTACACCGCCCAGCACAGCAGCGACATCATTTCCGGGGGCGTGAATTCACCTGCACATTGCTTGTCAGGTGGCCACTTCAGCACACTATTTATAGCCACCAATGCCTCCATACTGCACATTGCAGCCTACAATCCAAAGTGCAGGTGCGCCGGACCTACCCAGCACCCTGGTAATCCACGGCCCCATGACTCTTGACACATTACTCTGTTTACTTGCCCTATTAGTACTAAATCCCCTTTCCTACAACAGGTGACCTTTTGCAAGCAGGATATCCTTTACACCGTTCAGTGAACTTTGCCAACAGGTAACATGGGCTATATCTTTTCCTACTCAGCATCAACTTCATATTTAATGGGTACATCTTAGCATAAGGGTATACACCCTACCATATACTTATGGTACTAATTCCCCTACATTTAAACATATTCATATATCATATTTATCCTGATATTGTCTCTTGCACCCCATTTCCCTCTAAAGGATCACCATTTTTTGCCTTGGGATGTTATTTGATGGCTTGTATGGCTTATTTCAGACCTATATGTGCCATTTTCCAGATCTATACATGACTGCAATTATGCTTTGAATCATCATTTTGTTTCTCGTAATCTTGTAAGCTTATTGTTTTTACCATGTATATACTTGTATTTTATTTATTTGTTTTTTTGTTTGTAATTGTATTATGGAATTGATCTCTCATACCTTGTTTTTTTTTCTTCTACAGCGACTATATGAATAAGACCCTATGATGGTCGAAACATTAATGTTCTTGTCGCCTCACCATTTTCTCTATCCCTGCACCAATTCCCTATTCATGAATTGTGTTATCGCTGCATCTACATCTGTATAATAAAGTCTTCACAAGCATCTATCAAGAGTGTGTGGTGATTGAACATTACTCTATTACGGGGATTGCCATCCCACTTCAACCAGCACCTCGGATCTCAGCAAGAGTGCTCGCCACACTACCAGTCTATCTATAGCTGCTGTAAAGCAAATTACTGAATGATGTGATGGCCGCATCCAAAATCTAATCATTAACAGAACAGAAAAAAATAATCTAAAATTAGAAAATAAAAACAGATTAGAAAAAAAAAACAGTCAAGAGATTGGAAGCCATAGGTAGGATCCCAGCCGAATCTTCTCCTTGTGTACAGTTTGTTTTTCAAACCATGTTTTGCCTGAAATGCCATGGAATTTCAGAGTACAGCATAGTAGTATTTAGTAAGATAGACTGCTGGTATTTCATGTTTGGGCAACATAAATCTCCTATAGTCTGTTCCAGAAAAACAGACCTCTGTTAAGATACTGTATATTAGGAAAAAACTGCACAAAAAAATACGGATACTATAGACAAAAAAGAACAAACCGTGTCACTTTTAGATTTAGAATGGGTCAGGACTAGCATTTAAATTAGTACAGATGGGACATCAATGGATGGTGACAGGTTCCCTTTAATTCACAACAAGGAACCCGACAATTTATACAGTGTTATCTATCATAAAGGGAAAAGCAGAGAGATCATATAGGTAGTATAGGATTTCTGCTGTATTTGTACAAATGATGTGGATGAGCCCGCTGCTACAATGACTCTCCTCCAGTCACTGTTGTCTCCTGTGCACTCGACAGCTTCTGAACAGGGACATACAACAATTGCAGACCAGATCCTACTTACTAAAGATTCAAACCAGACTCCAGAATAGACTTTACCACATATTACAATAAAGAAACCAAATCCTCCTTGATAAAGACCCCTTTAAATACAGACCTCTCATTATATAAAGAAATTATCCACGATTTGATGTATGTATGAATGTATAACCTCTCTTTCCTTTTTTGTTTTGTGGATTGGCTGGCTTCCGCACTCTTGTGCTGCCTACCTTGGTATGACCACTGAAACCAGTAATTGTCTACAGTCAGGGCCGTATTTGCCACTAGGCACTTGAGGGCACGTGCCTAGGGCGGGGACAGGCGGGGGGCGGCACCTGAGCAAGTGTATTTTTTTTTTTTTGAATACTAGTTCTGTGGGTCCCTTCCTGAAGACAGGGGGCGGCAGAGCGGCAGCCAGAACACGTGGTGCTGGTGCCGACTCTCCCTACTCCCCCTCACAGTGACCTCACTGACCCCATGCTCACAGCCTCACTGGTAGTGTTGAGCATTCCGATACTGCAAGTATCGGGTATCGGCCGATATTTGCTGTATCGGAATTTCCGATACCGAGATCCGATACTTTTGTGGTATCGGGTATCGGGTATCGCAACAACATTAATGTAATAATGTGTAAAAGAGAGAATTAAAATAAAAAATATTGCTATACTCACCTCTCCGACGCAGCCTGGACCTCAGCGAGGGAACCGGCAGCGTTGTTTGTTTAAATTTCGCGCTTTTACTTGGTTACGTGAAGTCCCGGCTTGTGATTGGTCAGGGCGGCCATGTTGCCGGGACGCGGACCAATCACAGCAAGCCGTGACGAAATTACGTCACGGCTTGCTGTGATTGGTCCGCGTCCCGGCAACATGGCCGCCATTAACCAATCACAAGCCGTGACATCACGGGAGGCTGGACATGCGCGTATTTTAAAAAGCGCGCGTGTCCAGCCTCCCGTGACGTCACGGCTTGTGATTGGTTAATGGCGGCCATGTTGCCGGGACGCGGACCAATCACAGCAAGCCGTGACGTAATTTCGTCACGGCTTGCTGTGATTGGTCCGTGTCCCGGCAACATGGCCGCCCTGACCAATCACAAGCCGGGACTTCACATAACCAAGTAAAAGCGCGAATTTTAAACAAACAACGCTGCCGGTTCCCTCGCTGAGGTCCAGGCTGCGTCGGACAGGTGAGTATAGCAATATTTTTTATTTTAATTCTTTATTTTACACATTTATATGGATCCCAGGGTCTGAAGGAGAGTTTCCTCTCCTTCAGACCCTGGGAACCATCAGGAATACCGTCCGATACTTGAGTCCCATTGACTTGTATTGGTATCGGGTATCGGTATCGGATTGGATCCGATACTTTGCCGGTATCGGCCGATACTTTCCGATACCGATACTTTCAAGTATCGGACGGTATCGCTCAACACTACTCACTGGTGGTGCCGGCCGGAATGTGACTGCTGAGGTGGAGCGGCGGCGCCCTGTGTGCCGACCCTGTGTCCTGTCCTGGACTCGCACATTGCTGGCCAGGAGCTGGAGGACTCGCAGACAGTAGAGCAGTACATGCACAGTAAGTAGTGTACTGTCTCTGTGACTCTGTCTGTAACGATCTCCCTCCTTGCTCCTGCCCACGCGCTGCCTGCTGCACGGCTGTCTGTGACTCACCTCACGGTGCTCACTTCTTCCCTCACATTCCTCCTCAGCCTCATTTCTTCCTGTAGTGCCTGAGGCTGGAGGAGCCGTGCAAACACAGCAGCCCTGAATGTATGATATCTGTTTGATCTTTCCTCCCGGCAGACGGACCCAGAGAGTGAGTGGTGGGGGTGGGGTATAATACACCCTCACTCACTATCTGGGTCCTGGGAGCAATCATTGCCACTGCTGGTGTGCAGAGCTGTGTGTGTGTGTGTAGCTCTGTGTGTGCGGAGCTCTGTGTGTGTGGAGCTGTCTGTGTGTGCGGAGCTCTGTGTGCGCGGAGCTGTATGTATGTGTCTGTGTGTGCGGAGCTCTGTGTGTGCGGAGCTGTATGTGTGTGTCTGTGTGCGGAGCTCTGTGTGCGGAGCTGTATGTATGTGTGTCTGTGCGGTGCTGTATGTGTGTGTGTGTGCGGAGCTCTGTGTGTGCAGAGCTGTATGTGTGTGTCTGTGTGTGCGGAGCTCTGTGTGTGCGGAACTCTGTGTGTGCGGAACTCTGTGTGTGCGGAGCTGTATGTATGTGTCTGTGCGGAGCTGTATGTATGTGTGTGTGTGCGGAGCTCTGTGTGCGCGGAGCTGTCTGTGTATGCGGAGCTCTGTGTGTGCGGAGCTGTATGTATGTGTCTGTGTGCGGAGCTGTATGTATGTCTGTGTATGCGGAGCTGTCTGTGTATGCGGAGCTCTGTGTGTGCAGAGCTGTCTGTGTGCGCGGAGCTGTATGTGTGTGTCTGTGTGTGGAGCTCTGTGTGTGCGGAGCTGTATGTATGTGTCTGCGGTGCTGTATGTGTGTGTGTGTGCGGAGCTGTATGTGTGTGTGCGGAGCTGTATGTGTGTGTGCGGAGCTGTGTGTGTGTGCGGAGCTGTATGTATGTGTGTGTCTGTGCGGTGCTGTATGTGTGTGTGGTGCTGTATGTGTGTGCGGGCAGCGGAGCTGTATGTGTGTGTGTGCGGGCAGCAGAGCTTTATGTGTGTGTTGGCTGGCAGCGGAGCTGGCTGTGTGTCTGTGCGGTGCTGTATGTATGTGGGGCTGTATGTGTGTGTGTGCAAGCAGCGGAGCTGTATGTGTGTGTGGGGCTGTGTGTGTGGAGCTGTATGTGTGTGGAGCTGTATGTGTGTGTCTGTGCGGTGCTGTGTGTTTCTGTGTGGTGCTGTATGTGTGTGGGGCTGTATGTGTGTGTGCAAGGAGCGGAGCTGTATGTGTGTGTGCGCGCAGAGCTGTATGTGTTTGTGGGGCTGTGTGTGTGTGTGCGGAGCTGTATGTATGTGTGTGTCTGTGTGGAGCTGTACGTATGTGCGGAGCTGTCAGTGCCAGTGTGTCGCCCCATCCCGGACCAACTTTTTACTATTGATGCTGCCTATGCAGCGTCAATAATAAAAAGATATAATGTTAAAAATAAGTAAAAAATTTAAAAATTGTGCTATTCTCACCTTCCGCCGTCCACCGATGCGCACGATGCTGCCGCCAGCTTCCGTTCCCAGTGATGCATTGCAAAATTACCCAGATGACTAAGTCATCTGGGTAATTTCGCAATGCATCACTGGGAACAGAAGCTGGCGGCAGCATCACGCGCATCGGGACAGCTTCGGTGGACGCCGGAGGGTGAGTATATAACTTTTTTATTTTAATTCTTTTTTTAACAGGGATATGGTGCCTATACTGCTATATATTACGTGGGCTGTTATATTCTACGTGGGCTGTTAATCTACGTGGGCTGTTATACACTGCGTGGGCTGTGTTATACACTGCGTGGGCTGTGTTATACACTGCGTGGGCTGTGTTATACACTGCGTGGGCTGTGTTATACACTGCGTGGGCTGTGTTATACACTGCGTGGGCTGTGTTATACACTGCGTGGGCTGTGCTATACACTATGTGGCTGTGTTATATACTATATAATACAGCACTGAGGAGGTATAGAGCTGGAGTAACAGATCTACTCCCTCATTTGCATATGTATGCAAACTGATTTCAGATGAATGGACTGAACATGTAAAAATATTGCTGGAATTGTCTTTGAAAGAGCTACATGGGCATATACATAGATTTGGACCCCTTACTGATTCCCTATGGGACTTGCGAACATGTGCAGCACTTGCGGTTTTACACTTACGATGAGACAAAAAAACACTGCTAGCAGCGTTTTTTTCCGTTGCTGCAAGTACCGCATTTATCGGATCGCGGCAAAACTGCAAGTGCGGCACATGTCCGCAAGTCCCACAGGGAATGAATGAGACCGAACGCAGTGTTGCCGTAAGTGATGCGTTACGTGGCAGATGCAGAAAAACTGCCGGATCGGCCACGAATGGTAAAAATCGCTGATGTGAAAGTAGCCCAAGTCACTGCCGACAGTGTCTGCATTAGTCATACTGACCAGTGGGGGAGGCAGCACGAAAAGTGCCTAGGGCAGCAGAAACTCTAAATACGGCCCTGTCTACAGTGGTAGCATCAAATGCCACAAACTACCAGGAACAGCGAAGGGGCAGCACTGGAGAGATAAACTTTTCAACTGCAGTGCTAAGTAGTATTTTCTTATGTTTTTCCAACCATAACCCACCCATCCTTGAAGCAAACGAAGAGTAAATTGAATCCAGCGACCAGTAGCATCCGCTTACAATATAGCTTTTAATGAGCCATTTAAAAAAAAAAAGCAGGAAAAATTAAATACAATGGCGTTCCACAAAAAATGTAAAAAAACATTACAGCAGTATATATGCAGTATATAGTACTGCAGTATTGTGCAGTGTTATAACCTACACGTTTCGACTATTGTCTTACCATGAGTAAGACAATAGTCGAAACGCGTAGGTTATAACGCTGCTTAATGTGTTTACTGCTGTAATGTGCTGTTTTTTTTACCCTTTGTTTGCTTCAAGACTGACTGCTTAACCCTTTCCGTCGAGCTGTGAACTGTTGTGAACTCTGTTTTCGGGCTCCCTCTTGTGGTCACTGGTGGTATGGTGTGCCTTTTGCTTTGGGCTCCCCCTGGTGGCCTTGTTTGTTATCCTGCTGGTCTCTGGCTATCAGCTGGTTCGTTATCCTCTGGGAGGTTCCTATATAGCTCTGTTTTACTTTCACTTGTTGCCGGCTGTCGATGTAATCAGTGCTACTCAGATTCCTTCTGACTACCTTGCTCCCAGTCCATCCAGGATAAGCTAAGTTTTGTTTGCTCATTTTTAGATCAGCAGTGTTTATCATGTTTTCTGTTCCAGCTTGCTAAAATGTAATTCCCTCGCTTGCTGGTTGCTCTAGTGGGCTGAGTTTCTCCCCACACACCGTTAGTTGGTGTGTGGGTTCTTGAAATCTCAGGATGGATATTTTGTAAGGGTTTTTTATTGATCGCATAGACCCCTGCTCTATTTTCTGCTTTCTAGTACTAGTGGGCCTCTTTTGCTGAATCTGATTTCATCCCTATGTGTGTGCCTTCTTCTTACTTCACCGTTAATATTTGTTGGGGGCTTCTCTGGAGGCAAGCGAGGTCTTTCTTTCTCTTTAGGGGTAGCTAGTTCCTCAGGCTGGCTCGAGACGTCTAAGAATTTTTTAGGCACGTTCACCGGCTACCTCTAGTTGTTTTGGATAGGTTCAGATTTGCGATCAGTCCAGTTACCATCTCCCTAGAGCTCGTCCTTAGTTTAATCACTTGCTGATCTATTTGTGATCCTCCGCCACTTGGGATCATAACAGTGAACATAGGGAAACACTGCAGGACAGGTGAGCTGACTACAATTTTTTTTCCCATAACCTCATTCTCATTCTCATAACATGGCTCAATTTTTCTAAACAGTAAACTCCATTAACACTAGGTAAAATAAGTAAGTGCTGAGTCTGTGACATATTTTATCAACAAACCTCAAATCCCTCAAATCCATATACTGTCACCTCAAACTGGGTCTATACATAGTCTGCGCAATAACAACCCCTCCCTCTCATACAAAGACAAAATACATGCACTTTAGTAAGATGACTTAAGGTACCGTCACACTCAGCGACACTGCAGCTGTTTAGGTCGCTGTAGAGACGTCAAACACAGCAGCTCCAGAACGATGCAGGAGCGATCCTGTGACATAACGGCGACTCACTTATCGTTCTCGCTGGTTGTTAGCTCCATGTAAAACATTGCTGACATCGTTGCTTTTGATGTCAAACATGACGATTCACGCCGACCTGACGACGAAATAAAGTTCTGGACTTCTAGCTCCAACCAGCGATATCACAGCGGGATCCAGATCGCTGCTGCGTGTCAAACACAACGAGATCGCTATCCAGGATGCTGCAACGTCACGGATCGTTGTCATTCTCGTTGCAAAGTTGCTGAGTGTGACGGTATCTTTATTCACCATAGTTAACTTAGGATTTTGAAGGAACTTATAAAAGATAAATACATTTTTAAGGATCAAAGTTATTCATCTTTACTTTTCTTCATTATCTGTCCCAGATCACGATGAGAACTTTTCCCAGCCACTGCATGTTTCTGCCGTTTGCTGCCCCCTTAGTGCACCACACTGTAACAGTGCCCCCAATGCATCCCAACACAATAACAGTGCCCTCTGTATATTCCCACACAGCAATGCTGCCAATTAGCTCCTCTCACACAGTTACCACCATTCCAGTACGTCTGCTAACACTTGTGTTTTTAACACAGTTATTGTTCTGCCCATTCAGATATGGTCATCCCTTAGTGTGTACACACACAGTAATAGCTCCCCCTTAGTGCCAGAAATGTTATTGGTGCTTCTTCATGCTCCCATTCAGAAATAGCACCCCTTTGCTTACTTCATCTTATGTTGGGTAGTCCAATGTTGTGAATTCTATTTTTGGGCTCCCTCTAGTGGTCACAAGCGGTACTGTGTAGTGTTGTCTTTCTGCAGGTTGGCTGCATCAGCTGGTTCGTTATCCTTGGTTGGTTTCCTATTTAGCTCACCTGGAGACTCAGTTCCTTGCCTGCTATCAATGTATTCAGTGCTCTTCAGATTCCTTGTGGCTACCTTGCTCCCAGTCTCTCCAAGACAAGCTAAGTTTTTGTTTGATCATTTTTTGATTATCAGTGTTCATTATGTTTTTAGTCCAGCTCACTAAAATGTGATTTCCTCGCTTGCTGGTTGCTCTAGGGGACTGAGTTTCTCCCCCCACACCGTTAGTTGGTGTGGGGGTTCTTGAAATCTCAGAGTGGATATTTTGTAAGGGTTTTTTACTGACCGCATAGATTCCCTTTTCTATTTTCTGCTATCTAGTATTAGTGGGCCTCATTTGCTGAATCTGCTTTCACCCATGTGTATGTGCCTTCCTCTTACCTCACCGTTATTATCTGTTGGGGGCTTCTATATCTTTGGGGATTATTTCTCTGGAGGCAAGAGAGGTCTTTCTTTCTCTCTAGGGGTAGTTAGTTCCTCAGGCTGGCTCGAGACGTCTAGGATTTTTAGGCACGTTCACCGGCTACTTCTAGTGTGTTTGGATAGGTTCAGATTTGCGGTCAGTCCGGTTTGCCACCTCCCTAGAGCTTGTCCTATGTTTGTTACTTAGCTGGAGTAATTTGTGATCCTCAACCACTAAGGATCATAACAGTATAGCAGGCCAAAAAGTGTTTAATGCATCGCAGAAGTGGGATAAAAAGAAGACCTGAGTACATTTTTTTTTTTTCCTCCCGCTTTTCCTTTGCTGCAGTCTGTTTAGCTTCTTTCATCCCCTTGAACTCTGGGTGGTTTTGAGCTCAGCTGCAGACATGAATGTTCAGACTCTGACTTCTAGTGTGGATCATCTTACTGCACGTGTGCAAAGTATTCAGGATTTTGTTATTCGTAGCCCTATGTCAGAACCAAAGATACCCATTCCTGAGTTGTTTTCTGGAGATAGATCTAGGTTTCAAAATTTTAAGAATAATTGTAAGTTATTTCTATCTCTGAGACCTCGTTCCTCTGGTGATTCCGCTCAGCAAGTTAAAATTGTTATCTCCTTGTTGCGTGGCGACCCTCAAGATTGGGCTTTCTCTCTGGCGCCAGGAGATCCTGCTTTGCTTAATGTAGATGCATTTTTTCTGGCTCTTGGACTGCTTTATGAGGAGCCTAATCTTGAGAATCAGGCAGAAAAAGCGTTGCTGGCTATCTCTCAAGGTCCGGATGAAGCAGAGGTGTATTGTCAAAAATTTCGGAAATGGTCGGTGCTTACTCAGTGGAATGAGTGTGCCCTGGCTGCAAATTTCAGAGAAGGTCTTTCTGAGGCCGTTAAGAATGTTATGGTGGGGTTTCCCACCCCTACAAGTCTGAGTGATTCTATGGCTTTAGCCATTCAGGTTGATCGGCGTTTGCGGGAGCGCAAATCTGCTCATCCTTTGGCCGTATTTTCTAGACAGAGACCTGAGTCTATGCAATGTGACCGAACTCTGACCAGAATTGAGCGACAAAGTCATAGACGTCAAAATGGGTTGTGCTTCTACTGTGGTGATTCTACTCATGTTATCTCAGCATGCTCTAAACGCTTAAAAAAAATCGCTAAACCTGTCACCATTGGTACTATACAGCCTAAATTTATTTTGTCTGTTACTTTGATTTGTTCTTTGTCGTCCTACCCGGTTATGGCTTTTGTGGATTCGGGTGCTGCCCTGAATCTGATGGATTTGTCGTTTGCCAGGCGCTGTGGTTTTGTCCTGGAGCCTTTGGAATTTCCTATTCCTCTGAGGGGAATTGATGCTACACCATTGGCTGAGAATAAGCCTCAGTATTGGACGCAAATGACCATGTGCATGACTCCCGTACATCAGGAGGTGATTCGCTTTCTCGTTCTGCATAATTTGCATGATGTTGTCGTTTTGGGTCTGCCATGGCTGCAAGCTCATAATCCAGTTTTAGATTGGAAAGCTATGTCTGTGTCAAGTTGGGGTTGTCAGGGAATTCATGGCGATACTCCGTTGGTGTCTATTGCTTCTTCCACTCCTTCTGAGGTCCCTGAGTTTTTGTCTGACTACCAGGATGTATTTGATGAGCCCAGGTCCAGTGCCCTGCCCCCTCATAGGGATTGTGACTGTGCTATAAATTTAATTCCTGGTAGTAAATTCCCTAAGGGACGACTTTTTAATTTGTCTATACCAGAGCATGCCGCGATGCGGTGTTATATAAAGGAGTCTTTGGAGAAGGGACATATTCGCCCATCCTCTTCCCCTCTTGGTGCAGGATTTTTTTTTGTGGCCAAGAAGGACGGTTCTTTGAGACCTTGTATAGATTATCGTCTTCTGAATAAAATTACAGTCAAATTTCAGTATCCTTTGCCACTATTGTCTGATTTGTTTGCTCGGATTAAGGGTGCCAGTTGGTTCACCAAGATAGATCTCCGTGGTGCGTATAACCTTGTGCGCATTAAGCAGGGAGATGAATGGAAAACAGCATTTAATACGCCCGAAGGCCATTTTGAGTACTTAGTGATGCCTTTTGGACTCTCTAATGCTCCTTCTGTGTTTCAGTCCTTCATGCATGACATCTTCTGAGAATATCTGGATAAATTTATGATTGTTTATTTGGATGACATTTTGGTCTTTTCTGATGATTGGGAGTCCCATGTGAAGCAGGTCAGGATGGTGTTTCAGGTCCTGCGTGCTAATGCTTTATTTGTGAAGGGCTCAAAATGCCTCTTCGGAGTACAGAAGGTCTCCTTTTTGGGTTTTATTTTTTCTCCTTCTACTGAGGAGATGGACCCTAAATGGTGGCTAAACAAAGAAGTAAGACAGGCAATTAACAGTAAAAAGAAAGCATTTGCACTACTAAAGCAGGATGGCACCATTGAAGCTCTAAAAAACTATAGGGAGAAAAATACTTTATCTAAAAAACTAATTAAAGCTGCCAAAAAGGAAACAGAGAAGCACATTGCTAAGGAGAGTAAAACTAATCCCAAACTGTTCTTCAACTATATCAATAGTAAAAGAATAAAAACTGAAAATGTAGGCCCCTTAAAAAATAGTGAGGAAAGAATGGTTGTAGATGATGAGGAAAAGGCTAACATATTAAACACCTTCTTCTCCACGGTATTCACGGTGGAAAATGAAATGCTAGGTGAAATCCCAAGAAACAATTAAAACCCTATATTAAGGGTCACCAATCTAACCCAAGAAGAGGTGCGAAACCGGCTAAATAAGATTAAAATAGATAAATCTCCGGGTCCGGATGGCATACACCCACGAGTACTAAGAGAACTAAGTAATGTAATAGATAAACCATTATTTCTTATTTTTAGGGACTCTATAGCGACGGGGTCTGTTCCGCAGGACTGGCGCATAGCAAATGTGGTGCCAATATTCAAAAAGGGCTCTAAAAGTGAACCTGGAAATTATAGGCCAGTAAGTCTAACCTCTACTGTTGGTAAAATATTTGAAGGGTTTCTGAAGGATGTTATTCTGGATTATCTCAATGAGAATAACTGTTTAACTCCATATCAGCATGGGTTTATGAGAAATCGCTCATGTCAAACCAATCTAATCAGTTTTTATGAAGAGGTAAGCTATAGGCAAGACCACGGTGAGTCATTGGACGTGGTATATCTCGATTTTTCCAAAGCGTTTGATACCGTGCCGCACAAGAGGTTGGTACACAAAATGAGAATGCTTGGTCTGGGGGAAAATGTGTGTAAATGGGTTAGTAACTGGCTTAGTGATAAAAAGCAGAGGGTGGTTATAAATGGTATAGTCTCTAACTGGGTCGCTGTGACCAGCGGAGTACCGCAGGGGTCGGTATTGGGACCTGTTTTCTTCAACATATTCATTAATGATCTGGTAGAAGGTTTACACAGTAAAATATTGATATTTGCAGATGATACAAAACTATGTAAAGCAGTTAATACAAGAGAAGATAGTATTCTGCTACAGATGGATCTGGATAAGTTGGAAACTTGGGCTGAAAGGTGGCAGATGAGGTTTAACAATGATAAATGTAAGGTTATACACATGGGAAGAAGGAATCAATATCACCATTACACACTGAATGGGAAACCACTGGGTAAATCTGACAGGGAGAAGGACTTGGGGATCCTAGTTAATGATAAACTTACCTGGAGCAGCCAGTGCCAGGCAGCAGCTGCCAAGGCAAACAGGATCATGGGGTGCATTAAAAGAGGTCTGGATACACATGATGAGAGCATTATACTGCCTCTGTACAAATCCCTAGTTAGACCGCACATGGAGTACTGTGTCCAGTTTTGGGCACCGGTGCTCAGGAAGGATATAATGGAACTAGAGAGAGTACAAAGGAGGGCAACAAAGTTAATAAAGGGGATGGGAGAACTACAATACCCAGATAGATTAGCGAAATTAGGATTATTTCGTCTAGAAAAAAGACGACTGAGGGGCGATCTAATAACCATGTATAAGTATATAAGGGGACAATACAAATATCTCGCTGAGGATCTGTTTATACCAAGGAAGGTGACGGGCACAAGGGGGCATTCTTTGCGTCTGGAGGAGAGAAGGTCTTTCCACCAACATAGAAGAGAATTCTTTACTGTTAGGGCAGTGAGAATCTGGAATTGCTTGCCTGAGGAGGTGGTGATGGCGAACTCAGTCGAGGGGTTCAAGAGAGGCCTGGATGTCTTCCTGGAGCAGAACAATATTGTATCATACAATTATTAGGTTCTGTAGAAGGATGTAGATCTGGGGATTTATTATGATGGAATATAGGAATATAGGCTGAACTGGATGGACAAATGTCTTTTTTCGGCCTTACTAACTATGTTACTATGTTACTATGTAAGGTCCAGGCTATTCATGACTGGACTCAGCCCACGTCTGTTAAGAGTCTTCAGAAGTTCTTGGGGTTTGCTAATTTTTACCGTCGTTTCATCGCTAATTTTTCTAGCGTGGTTAAACCTTTGACGGATTTGACCAAGAAGGGTTCTGATGTGACTAATTGGTCTCCTGCGGCCGTGGAGGCCTTTCGGGAGCTGAAGCACCGGTTTTCTTCAGCTCAAGTCTTATGTCAGCCAGATGTCTCTCTCCCCTTCCAGGTCGAGGTTGATGCTTCTGAGATTTGAGCTGGGGCTGTTTTGTCACAGAGAAGCTCTGATTGCTCTGTGATGAAGCCTTGTGCTTTCTTTTCAAGAAAGTTTTCGCCTGCCGAGCGGAATTATGATGTTGGTAATCGGGAGTTGTTGGCTATGAAGTGGGCATTTGAGGAGTGGCGACATTGGCTCGAAGGAGCTAAACATCGTGTGGTGGTCTTGACTGATCACAAAAATCTGATTTACCTTGAATCTGCCAAGCGCCTGAATCCTAGACAGGCTCGTTGGTAATTGTTTTTCTCCCGTTTCAACTTCGTGGTCTCATACCTGCCTGGTCCGAAGAACGTGAAAGCTGATGCACTTTCTAGGAGTTTTGTGCCTGACTCTCCGGGAGTTTCTGAGCCGGCTGGTATTCTCAGAGAGGGAGTGATTTTGTCTGCCATTTCCCCAGATTTGCGACGAGTGCTGCAGAAATTTCAGGCGGATAAACCTGACCGTTGTCCACCAGAGAGACTGTTTGTCCCGGATAGATGGACCAGCAGAGTTATTTCCGAGGTTCATTCTTCGGTGTTGGCGGGTCATCCTGGGATTTTTGGTACCAGAGATTTGGTGGCTAGGTCCTTCTGGTGGCCTTCCTTGTCGCGGGATGTGCGTTGCTTTGTGCAGTCTTGTGGGATTTGTGCTCGGGCTAAGCCTTGCTGTTCTCGTGCCAGCGGTTTGCTTTTGCCTTTGCCTGTTCCGAAAAGGCCTTGGACACACATTTCCATGGATTTTATTTCGGATCTTCCAGTATCTCAGAAAATGTCTGTCATCTGGGTGGTGTGTGATCGTTTTTCCAAGATGGTCCATTTGGTGCCCTTGCCTAAGTTGCCTTCCTCCTCCGATTTGGTTCCTCTATTTTTTCAGAATGTGGTTCGCTTGCACGGCATTCCTGAAAATATTGTGTCTGATAGAGGATCCCAGTTTGTGTCCAGGTTTTGGCGGACTTTTTGTGCTAAGATGGGCATTGATTTGTCTTTTTCGTCGGCCTTCCATCCTCAGACTAATGGCCAAACCGAACGAACTAATCAGACGTTGGAAACTTATTTGAGATGTTTTGTTTCTGCTGATCAGGATGATTGGGTGACTTTTTTGCCTTTGGCCGAGTTTGCCCTTAATAATCGGGCTAGTTCTGCTACTTTGGTTTCACCTTTTTTCTGCAATTCTGGTTTCCATCCTCGTTTTTCCTCGGGTCAGGTTGAGTCTTCTGACTGTCCTGGGGTGGATTCTGTGGTGGATAGGTTGCAGCAGATTTGGAACCATGTGGTGGACAATTTGAGGTTGTCACAGGAGAAGGCTCAGCGCTTTGCCAACCGCCGCCGCGGTGTGGGTCCCCGACTTCGTGTTGGGGATTTGGTGTGGCTGTCTTCTCGGTATGTTCCTATGAAGGTCTCCTCTCCTAAATTCAAGCCTCGCTTCATCGGTCCTTATAAGATCTTGGAAATCCTTAACCCGGTGTCTTTTCGTTTGGATCTCCCAGCATCGTTTGCCATTCATAATGTGTTCCATAGGTCTTTGTTGCGGAGGTATGTGGTACCTGTGGTTCCTTCTGTTGAGCCTCCTGCTCCGGTGCTGGTCGAGGGCGAATTGGAGTACGTGGTGGAGAAGATTTTGGATTCTCGTATCTCTAGACGGAGGCTTCAGTATTTGGTTAAGTGGAAGGGCTATGGTCAGGAGGATAATTCCTGGGTTGTCGCCTCTGATGTTCATGCGGCCGATTTGGTTCGTGCCTTCCACGTGGCTCATCCTGATTGCCCTGGGGGTCTTGATGAGGGTTCGGTGACCCCTCCTCAAGGAGGGGGTACTGTTGTGAATTCTATTTTTGGGCTCCCTCTAGTGGTCACAAGCGGTACTGTGTAGTGTTGTCTTTCTGCAGTTTGGCTGCATCAGCTGGTTCGTTATCCTTGGTTGGTTTCCTATTTAGCTCACCTGGAGACTCAGTTCCTTGCCTGCTATCAATGTATTCAGTGCTCTTCAGATTCCTTGTGGCTACCTTGCTCCCAGTCTCTCCAAGACAAGCTAAGTTTTTGTTTGATCATTTTTTGATTATCAGTGTTCATTATGTTTTTAGTCCAGCTCGCTAAAATGTGATTTCCTCGCTTGCTGGTTGCTCTAGGGGACGGAGTTTCTCCCCCCACACCGTTAGTTGGTGTGGGGGTTCTTGAAATCTCAGAGTGGATATTTTGTAAGGGTTTTTTACTGACCGCATAGATTCCCTTTTCTATTTTCTGCTATCTAGTATTAGTGGGCCTCATTTGCTGAATCTGCTTTCACCCCTGTGTATGTGCCTTCCTCTTACCTCACCGTTATTATCTGTTGGGGGCTTCTATATCTTTGGGGATTATTTCTCTGGAGGCAAGAGAGGTCTTTCTTTCTCTCTAGGGGTAGTTAGTTCCTCAGGCTGGCTCGAGACGTCTAGGATTTTTAGGCACGTTCACCGGCTACTTCTAGTGTGTTTGGATAGGTTCAGATTTGCGGTCAGTCCGGTTTGCCACCTCCCTAGAGCTTGTCCTATGTTTGTTACTTAGCTGGAGTAATTTGTGATCCTCAACCACTAAGGATCATAACAGTCCAAGGTGGACTGCAGAGGGAGGACATTTTGTCATCGCTCTTCTTCTTTCTTTATTCTTACCCTTGAGCTCAACATATTTCTCACCAACGTTAGTTCCTTGTGGCAAATATGTTCCAGTTTGGCTACTAATGTAAGTGTGGCCTGAGTACAGCCACCAATTCCCCTCCCAATAGCTACACCACTTTTTTCAGTGCTCATGTATGCAGCTTTACTACAGCTCCGATTAGTATAGAACTATATGGGAGAATAAGGTAAAGTTATTCTCTCAGGGGGAGAATTACTCAGTACATAAGCAGGACTGTTATGAGCTGGTGGTTTAGGAGCAACATGGGACGTGCTCTGGAGGAGGTGGTACCTGTACTGACCGCAGTTCCTGAGCTTAACACAACACTAGAAGTGGCCGTGGGATGTTCCTGTCACTCCCTAAACACCTCGTCACAGCCGGAGGACTAACTACCCCTAAAGATAGAAACAGGAAAGCTCTTGCCTCAGAGAAAATCCCCAAAGGATAGGACAGCCCCCCACAAATATTGACTGTGAGTGGAGAGGGAAATGACATACGCAGAATGAAACCAGGATGTAGCAAAGGAGGCCAGTCTAACTAGATAAATAGAACAGGAAAGAATACTGTGCGGTCAGTATTAAAAACTAGAAAAATCCACCACAGAGTTTACAAAAATCTCCACACCTGACTAAAGGTGTGGAGGGTAAATCTGCTTCCCAGAGCTTCCAGCTTAACTGAATAAATCCATACTGACAAGCTGGACTAGAAAAAACATAGAAAGTGCAGAAAGATTAAGTCCACAACAAGTGGACTGCAAAAGAACAAAGCAAGGACTTATCTTTGCTGAACTGGTCAGAATATCAGGGAAATCCAAGCAGAGATGTGAATCCAACCAGGAACCATTGACAACTGGCACAGGCTGAAGGATAGAACCAGGCTAAATAGTTGAGCCAGAAAGACAATCAGTGGAAGCAGCTGCTGACTACTAAATCCAAGGAGCAGCAGTACCACTTAAAACCACCGGAGGGAGCCCAAGAGCAGAACTCGCAAAAAAGCCACTTACAACCACCGGAGGGAGCCCAAGAGCGGAATTCAAACAGTACCCCCCCCTTGAGGAGGGGTCACCGAACCCTCACCAGAGCCCCCAGGCCGATCAGGACGAGCCAAGTGAAAAGCACGAACCAAATCGGCGGCATGGACATCGGAGGCAACAACCCAAGAATTATCCTCCTGGCCATAACCCTTCCACTTGACAAGATACTGAAGCCTCCGCCTCGAAAAACGAGAATCCAAAATTTTCTCCACCACATATTCCAACTCCCCATCAACCAACACCGGGGCAGGAGGATCAACAGAGGGAACAATGGGCACCACATATCTCCGCAACAAAGATCTATGGAAAACATTATGGATGGCAAAAGAGGCTGGAAGGGCCAAACGAAAAGATACCGGATTGATAATCTCAGAAATCTTATAAGGACCAATAAACTGAGGATTGAACTTAGGGGAAGAAACCTTCATAGGAACATGACAAGAAGATAACCAGACTAAATCCCCCACCCGAAGCCGGGGACCAACACACCGACGGCGGTTAGCAAAACGTTGAGCCTTTTCCTGAGACAACGTCAAATTGTCTACCACATGAGTCCAAATCTGCTGTAACCTGTCCATTACAGAATCCACACCAGGACAATCAGACGGCTCAACTTGCCCCGAAGAAAAACGAGGATGAAAACCAAAATTACAAAAGAAAGGCGAAACCAAAGTAGCCGAACTAGCCCGATTATTAAGGGCAAACTCGGCCAACGGCAAGAAAGCCACCCAATCATCCTGGTCAGCAGACACAAAGCATCTCAAATAGGTTTCCAAGGTCTGATTAGTTCGCTCAGTTTGGCCATTTGTCTGAGGATGAAATGCCGAAGAAAAAGACAAATCAATGCCCATCCTAGCACAAAAGGCCCACCAAAATCTAGAAACAAACTGGGAACCTCTGTCAGACACAATATTCTCCGGAATGCCATGCAAACGAACCACATGCTGAAAAAACAATGGAACCAAGTCAGAGGAGGAAGGCAATTTAGGCAAAGGTACCAAATGGACCATTTTAGAGAACCGGTCACAAACCACCCAGATAACAGACATCTTCTGGGAAACAGGAAGATCCGAAATAAAATCCATGGAAATATGCGTCCAGGGCCTCTCAGGGACCGGCAAAGGCAAAAGCAACCCACTAGCGCGGGAACAGCAAGGCTTGGCCCGGGCACAAGTCCCACAGGACTGCACAAAAGAACGCACATCCCGCGACAAGGAAGGCCACCAAAAGGACCTAGCAACCAAATCTCTGGTACCATAAATCCCAGGATGACCAGCCAACACCGAACAATGAACCTCAGAAATTACCTTACTTGTCCATCTATCAGGAACAAACAGCTTTCCCACAGGACAGCGGTCAGGTTTATCAGCCTGAAATTCCTGAAGCACCCGCCGTAAATCAGGGGAGATGGCAGAAAGAATCACCCCTTCCTTAAGAATGCCAGCCGGCTCAAGGACTCCAGGAGAATCAGGCAAAAAACTCCTAGAGAGGGCATCAGCCTTAACATTCTTAGATCCCGGAAGATACGAGACCACAAAATCAAAACGGGAGAAAAACAGGGACCATCGAGCCTGTCTAGGGTTCAGCCGCTTGGCCGACTCGAGGTAAATCAGATTCTTATGATCGGTCAAGACCACAACGCGGTGCTTGGCTCCCTCAAGCCAATGTCGCCACTCCTCAAATGCCCACTTCATGGCCAACAACTCCCGATTGCCGACATTATAATTGCGCTCCGCAGGCGAAAACTTTCTGTAAAAAAAGGCACACGGTTTCATCAAAGAACCATCAGAACTCCTCTGAGACAAAACGGCCCCTGCCCCAATCTCAGAAGCGTCAACCTCAACCTGAAAAGGAAGAGAAACATCCGGCTGACGCAACACAGGGGAAGAAGTAAATCGGCGTTTAAGCTCCTGAAAGGCCTCAACAGCCGCAGAGGACCAATTCGTCACATCAGCGCCTTTCTTCGTCAAATCGGTCAGGGGCTTAACCACACTGGAAAAGTTGGCAATGAAACGGCGATAAAAATTAGCAAAGCCCAAAAATTTCTGAAGACTCTTCACAGATGTGGGTTGAATCCAGTCATGAATGGCTTGGACCTTAACAGGATTTATTTCTATAGACGAGGGAGAAAAAATAAAACCCAAAAAAGAGACCTTCTGAACTCCAAATAGGCACTTAGACCCCTTCAGAAATAAAGCATTATCACGAAGGATCTGGAATACCATCCTGACCTGCTTCACATGAGACTCCCAATCATCGGAAAAAATCAAAATATCATCCAAATACACAATCATGAATTTATCAAGATAATTGCGGAAAATATCATGCATGAAGGACTGAAATACAGAAGGAGCATTAGAGAGCCCGAAAGGCATCACAAGGTATTCAAAATGGCCTTCGGGCGTATTAAATGCAGTTTTCCATTCGTCACCCTGTTTAATACGAACAAGATTATATGCCCCTCGAAGGTCAATCTTAGTAAACCAACTAGCCCCCTTGATCCGAGCAAACAAATCAGAAAGCAAAGGTAAAGGGTATTGGAATTTGACCGTGATCTTATTAAGAAGGGGATAACCAATACAGGGTCTCAAGGAGCCATCCTTCTTGGCAACAAAAAAGAATCCCGCTCCCAATGGTGATGAAGACGGCCAAATATGCCCCTTCTCTAAAGACTCCTGAACATAACTCCGCATAGCGGCATGCTCTGGCACAGACAGATTGAAAAGTCGGCCCTTAGGGAACTTACAGCCAGGAATCAAGTTAATAGCACAATCACAGTCCCTATGTGGAGGAAGGGAACTGGACTTGGGCTCATCAAATACATCCTGGAAATCCGACAAAAACTCAGGAACTTCAGAAGAGGGGGAAGAGGAAATTGACATCAAAGGAACGTCACTTTGTACCCCTTGACAACCCCAACTAGTCACAGACATAGATTTCCAATCCAGCACAGGATTATGTCCCTGTAACCATGGAAAACCCAGTACAACAACATCATGCTTTGTGCTGGTGGGGCGGCGCGGTCTGGAGTCATGGGGGCTCAGTCTCGCAGCATGGGTGCTGTGGGGCAACAGGCCGTCCGCCCTGCTGGTGTATGGCCGCTGCGGCGGTGGTCGCCGCACAGCTCCGCTCCGTTAGGGCGTTAGGACCCACTACGAGGTTTGCCGTGAAGGGGCAGTGGGCTTCATACAGTCTGATCAGAATGTTAAACTGAAAACCTCATGTTCAGTATTTAAATTTTTGCCTAGCGGCTTTAGATCAACGTATGATTTTGGGATGTGCGGTTCATGCTCTTTTTTTTTTTTTCTTTTTGCACAAAGCATGTTCTTGTCTCTTTTTTGGACCAGCACTCCTCCCATTTGGCTCAGGTGATTTTAATTAGCAGGAGACTGCAAAGTAAGGGGTCTAGCCCATTTTGGCTCTCACTGAAGAGCTGGAGGAAGGTGAGTTTAAATGCTCCCCTCATTTTGGTGCTGGTGCTGTGTGGCGGCCATTGTTGCTGTGGCTTTGTGCTGGTGGGGCGGCGCGGTCTGGAGTCATGGGGGCTCAGTCTCGCAGCATGGGTGCTGTGGGGCAACAGGCCGTCCGCCCTGCTGGTGCATGGCCGCTGCGGCGGTGGTCGCCGCACGGCTCCGCTCCGTTAGGGCGTTAGGACCCACTATGAGGTTTGCCGTGAAGGGGCAGTGGGCTTCATACAGTCTGATCAGAATGTTAAACTGAAAACCTCATGTTCAGTATTTAAATTTTTGCCTAGCGGCTTTAGATCAACGTATGATTTTGGGATGTGCGGTTCATGCTCTTTTTTTTTTTTCTTTTTGCACAAAGCATGTTCTTGTCTCTTTTTTGGACCAGCACTCCTCCCATTTGGCTCAGGTGATTTTAATTAGCAGGAGACTGCAAAGTAAGGGGTCTAGCCCATTTTGGCTCTCACTGAAGAGCTGGAGGAAGGTGAGTTTAAATGCTCCCCTCATTTTGGTGCTGGTGCTGTGTGGCGGCCATTGTTGCTGTGGCTTTGTGCTGGTGGGGCGGCGCGGTCTGGAGTCATGGGGGCTCAGTCTCACAGCATGGGTGCTGTGGGGCAACAGGCCGTCCGCCCTGCTGGTGCATGGCCGCTGCGGCGGTGGTCGCCGCACGGCTCCGCTCCGTTAGGCATATCTCCTGTCATGATCTCCATGGCTAGAGAACATAGCATAAGCCTATATAGGAACAAGCTCTTGGAAGATGGGAACTGTACTGACCATGAACTAAACCTACCGCACAACTAGAAGTAGCCAGGTAGCATGTCCTACTTTTTATCCCTATATGCCCAGCGCCGGCCGGAGAACTAAATAATGCTAGCAGAGGGAAATATAAGACCTGGCTCACCTCTAGAGAAATGCCCAAAAAGGAGACAGAGGCCCCCCACATATATTGGCGGTGATTTTAGATGAAATAACAAACACAGCAGGAAAATAGTTTTAGCAAATTTGAGGTCCGCTTTCTAGATAGCAGAAGATAGAAAGAACACTTTCATGGTCAGCAGAAAACCCTAACAAAACACCATCCAGAAATTACTTTAGGACTCTGGCATTAACTCATAATACCAGAGTGGCAATTCCTGATCAACAAGAGCTTTCCAGACACAGTAACGAAACAGCAGCTGTGAACTGGAACCAAAAAGCAAAAACAAACATGGACGAAAGTCCAACTTATCTAGTAGATGTCTGGGAGCAGGAACAAGCACAGAGAGGCTTCTGATAACATTGTTGACCGGCAAGCAACTAACAGAGAAGCCAGGTTATATAGCGACACCCAGATCTAATGAGAACAGGTGAACAGGAAAGATGATGACACAAGTTCAATTCCACCAGTGGCCACCGGGGGAGCCCAAAATCCAAATTCACAACAGTACCCCCCCCTCAAGGAGGGGGCACCGAACCCTCACCAGAACCACCAGGGCGATCAGGATGGGCCCTATGAAAGGCACGAACCAGATCGGAGGCATGAACATCAGATGCAGTGACCCAAGAATTATCCTCCTGGCCGTATCCCTTCCACTTGACCAGATACTGGAGTCTCCGTCTGGAAACACGGGAGTCTAGGATTTTCTCCACAACGTACTCCAACTCACCCTCAACCAACACCGGAGCAGGAGGCTCAACGGAAGGCACAACAGGTACCTCATACCTGCGCAATAACGACCGATGAAAAACGTTATGAATGGAAAAGGATGCAGGGAGGTCTAAACGGAAGGAAACAGGGTTAAGAATCTCCAATATTTTATACGGACCGATGAACCGAGGCTTAAACTTAGGAGAAGAGACCCTCATAGGGACAAAACGAGAAGACAACCACACCAAATCTCCAACACAAAGCCGAGGACCAACACGACGGTAACGGTTGGCAAAAAGCTGAGTCTTCTCCTGGGACAACTTCAAATTGTCCATCACCTGCCCCCAAATATGATGCAATCTCTCCACCACCGCATCCACTCCAGGACAATCCGAGGACTCCACCTGACCGGAGGAAAATCGAGGATGGAACCCCGAATTACAGAAAAACGGGGACACCAAGGTGGCAGAGCTGGCCCGATTATTGAGGGCGAACTCCGCCAATGGCAAAAAAGCAACCCAATCATCCTGGTCAGCAGACACAAAACACCTCAGATATGTCTCCAGGGTCTGATTAGTCCGCTCGGTCTGGCCATTAGTCTGAGGGTGAAAAGCAGACGAAAAAGACAAATCTATGCCCATCCTAGCACAGAATGCCCGCCAAAATCTAGACACAAATTGGGTTCCTCTGTCAGAAACGATATTCTCAGGAATACCATGCAAACGAACAACATTTTGAAAAAACAGGGGAACCAACTCGGAAGAAGAAGGCAATTTGGGCAGGGGAACCAAATGGACCATCTTAGAAAAACGGTCACACACCACCCAGATGACAGACATTTTCTGGGAAACAGGCAGATCTGAAATAAAATCCATCGAGATGTGCGTCCAAGGCCTCTTAGGAATAGGCAAGGGCAACAATAATCCACTAGCCCGAGAACAACAAGGCTTGGCCCGAGCACAAACGTCACAAGACTGCACAAAGCCTCGCACATCTCGTGACAGGGAAGGCCACCAGAAGGATCTTGCCACCAAATCCCTGGTACCGAAAATTCCAGGATGACCTGCCAATGCAGAAGAATGCACCTCAGAGATGACTCTACTGGTCCAATCATCAGGAACAAACAGCCTATCAGGCGGACAACGATCCGGTCTATCCGCCTGAAACTCCTGCAAGGCCCGCCGCAGGTCTGGAGAAACGGCTGACAAAATAACTCCATCCTTAAGGATACCTGTGGGCTCAGAGTTGCCGGGTGAATCAGGCTCAAAACTCCTAGAAAGGGCATCCGCCTTAACATTCTTAGAACCCGGTAGGTATGACACCACAAAATTAAACCGAGAAAAAAATAACGACCAGCGCGCCTGTCTAGGATTCAGGCGCCTGGCGGTCTCAAGATAAATCAAATTTTTGTGGTCAGTCAATACCACCACCTGATGTCTGGACCCCTCAAGCCAATGGCGCCACTCCTCAAACGCCCACTTCATGGCCAAAAGCTCCCGATTCCCAACATCATAATTCCGCTCAGCGGGCGAAAATTTACGGGAAAAGAAGGCACAAGGCCTCATCACGGAGCAGTCAGAACTTTTCTGCGACAACACTGCCCCAGCTCCGATCTCAGAAGCGTCGACCTCAACCTGAAAAGGAAGAGCCACATCAGGCTGACGCAACACAGGGGCAGAAGAAAAACGGCGCTTAAGCTCCTGAAAAGCCTCCACAGCATCAGGGGACCAATTAGCAACATCAGCACCCTGTCTAGTCAAATCGGTCAATGGCTTAACGACATCCGAAAAACCAGCAATAAATCGACGATAAAAGTTGGCAAAGCCCAAAAATTTCTGAAGACTTTTAAGAGAAGAGGGCTGCGTCCAATCACAAATAGCTTGAACCTTGACAGGATCCATCTCAATGGAAGAGGGAGAAAAAATATATCCCAAAAAGGAAATTCTCTGAACCCCAAAAACGCACTTAGAACCCTTGACACACAGAGAATTAGACCGCAAAACCTGAAAAACCCTCTTGACTTGCTGGACATGAGAGTCCCAGTCATCCGAAAAAATCAGAATATCATCCAGATACACTATCATAAATTTATCCAAAAAATCGCGGAAAATATCATGCATAAAGGACTGGAAGACTGAAGGGGCATTAGAAAGACCAAAAGGCATCACCAAATACTCAAAGTGGCCCTCGGGCGTATTAAATGCGGTTTTCCACTCATCCCCCTGCCTGATCCGCACCAAATTATACGCCCCACGGAGATCAATCTTAGAGAACCACTTGGCCCCCTTTATGCGAGCAAACAAATCAGTCAGCAACGGCAATGGGTATTGATATTTAACCGTGATTTTATTCAAAAGCCGATAATCAATACATGGTCTCAAAGAGCCGTCTTTCTTTGACACAAAGAAAAAGCCGGCTCCTAAGGGAGATGACGATGGACGAATATGTCCCTTTTCCAAGGACTCCTTTATATATTCTCGCATAGCAGCATGTTCAGGCACAGACAGATTAAATAAACGACCCTTTGGGTATTTACTACCCGGAATTAAATCTATAGCACAATCGCACTCACGGTGCGGAGGTAGTGAACCCAGCTTGGGTTCTTCAAAGACGTCACGATAATCAGACAGGAACTCAGGGATTTCAGAGGGAATAGATGATGAAATGGAAACCAAAGGTACGTCCCCATGAGTCCCCTTACATCCCCAGCTCAACACAGACATAGCTCTCCAGTCAAGGACTGGGTTGTGAGACTGCAGCCATGGCAATCCTAGCACCAAATCATCATGTAGATTATACAGCACCAGAAAACGAATAATCTCCTGGTGATCCGGATTAATACGCATAGTTACTTGTGTCCAGTATTGTGGTTTATTATTAGCCAATGGGGTGGAGTCAATCCCCTTCAGAGGAATAAGAGTCTCCAAAGGCTCTAAATCATACCCACAACGATTGGCAAAGGACCAATCCATAAGACTCAAAGCGGCGCCAGAGTCGATATAGGCGTCCGTGGTAATAGATGACAAAGAGCAAATCAGGGTCACAGACAAAATAAACTTAGACTGTAAAGTGCCAATGGAAACAGACTTATCAAGCTTTTTAGTACGCTTAGAGCATGCTGATATAACATGAGTAGAATCCCCACAATAGAAACACAACCCATTTTTCCGTCTAAAATTCTGCCGCTCGCTTCTGGACAGAATTCTATCACACTGCATACTTTCTGGCGTCTTCTCAGTGGACACCGCCAGATGGTGCACTGGTTTGCGCTCCCGCAGACGCCTATCGATCTGAATAGCCATTGTCATGGACTCATTCAGACCCGCAGGCACAGGGAACCCCACCATAACATCCTTAATGGCATCAGAGAGACCCTCTCTGAAAGTAGCCGCCAAGGCACACTCATTCCACTGAGTAAGCACAGACCATTTACGGAATCTCTGGCAGTAAATTTCAGCTTCATCTTGCCCCTGAGATAGGGACATCAAAGTTTTTTCTGCCTGAAGTTCCAAATGAGGTTCGTCATAAAGCAACCCCAAGGCCAGAAAAAACGCATCTACATTGCGCAACGCAGGATCCCCTGGTGCCAATGAAAAAGCCCAGTCTTGAGGGTCGCCACGGAGCAGAGAAATCACAATCCGAACCTGCTGTGCAGGGTCCCCGGCAGAACGAGATTTCAGGGACAAAAATAACTTGCAATTATTTCTAAAATTCTGAAAACCAGATCTATTCCCCGAGAAAAATTCCGGCAGAGGAATTCTCGGTTCAGATACCGGAGCATGAACAACAAAATCTTGCAAATTTTGTACTTTCGTGGTGAGATTATTCAAACCTGCAGTTACACTCTGAAGATCCATAATAAACAGGTGAACACAGAGCCATTCAAAGATTAGAAGGAGAGAGAAAAAAAAAAAAAAAAGACTGCAGCATAGACAGACTAGCAAATGATCCAATTAAGAGCACAAAAAAAAAAAAAAAAAAAAAAAAACTCTCAGCAGACTTCTTATTTCACTCCTTTCTCAGCCAAGGAATTAACCCTTTAGTAGGCCGGTCAAACTGTCATGATCTCCATGGCTAGAGAACATAGCATAAGCCTATATAGGAACAAGCTCTTGGAAGATGGGAACTGTACTGACCATGAACTAAACCTACCGCACAACTAGAAGTAGCCAGGTAGCATGTCCTACTTTTTATCCCTATATGCCCAGCGCCGGCCGGAGAACTAAATAATGCTAGCAGAGGGAAATATAAGACCTGGCTCACCTCTAGAGAAATGCCCAAAAAGGAGACAGAGGCCCCCCACATATATTGGCGGTGATTTTAGATGAAATAACAAACACAGCAGGAAAATAGTTTTAGCAAATTTGAGGTCCGCTTTCTAGATAGCAGAAGATAGAAAGAACACTTTCATGGTCAGCAGAAAACCCTAACAAAACACCATCCAGAAATTACTTTAGGACTCTGGCATTAACTCATAATACCAGAGTGGCAATTCCTGATCAACAAGAGCTTTCCAGACACAGTAACGAAACAGCAGCTGTGAACTGGAACCAAAAAGCAAAAACAAACATGGACGAAAGTCCAACTTATCTAGTAGATGTCTGGGAGCAGGAACAAGCACAGAGAGGCTTCTGATAACATTGTTGACCGGCAAGCAACTAACAGAGAAGCCAGGTTATATAGCGACACCCAGATCTAATGAGAACAGGTGAACAGGAAAGATGATGACACAAGTTCAATTCCACCAGTGGCCACCGGGGGAGCCCAAAATCCAAATTCACAACAATCTCCCAACTTTTGAAGATGGGAAAGAGGGACAAAGTTTGCGGCGCGCAAAGCGCGCCGTGGCAAATTTTAGGCCACGCCTCTGACCACACCCATTCATAATTAGTCACACCCATATCCACGTCCCAACCACACCCATTTAGCACTGCTGATCACACTGTTTCATATACAATAGTTATAAACAAAAAAATATGGCCACACAGTGCTCCATACCGTATAATGACCACACATGATGCCCCATACTGTATAATGGCCACACATGACGCTCCATACTGTATAATGGCCACACATGATGCTCCATACTGTATAATGGCCGCACATGATACTCCATACTGTATAATGACCGCACATGATGCTCCATACTGTATAATGGCCACACATGACGCTCCATACTGTATAATGGCCACACATGATGCTCCATATTGTATAATGACCACACATGATGCTCCATACTGTATACTGGCTGCACATGATGCTCCATATTGTATAATGACTGCACATGATGCTCCATACTGTATAATGACCGCACATGATGCTCCATACTGTATAATGACCGCACATGATGCCCCATACTGTATAATGGGCACACATGATGCTCCATACTGTATAATGGCCACACATGACGCTCCATACTGTATAATGACGGCATGCATACCGTATAATGGCCGCACATGATGCTCCATACTGTATAATGACTGCACATGATGCTCCATACTGTATAATGGCCACACATGATGCTCCATACTGTATAATGACGGCATGCATACCGTATAATGGCCGCACATGATGCTCCATACTGTATAATGACTGCACATGATGCTCCATACCGTATAATGACCACACATGATGCCCCATACTGTATAATGGCCACACATGATGCTCCATACTGTATAATGACGGCATGCATACCGTATAATGGCCGCACATGATGCTCCATACTGTATAATGACTGCACATGATGCTCCATACCGTATAATGACCGCACATGATGCTCCATATTGTATAATGACCGCACATGATGCTCCATACTGTATACTGGCTGCACATGATGCTCCATATTGTATAATGACTGCACATGATGCTCCATACTGTATAATGGCCGCACATGATGCTCCATACTGTATAATGACCGCACATGATGCTCCATACTGTATAAAGACCGCACATGATGCCCCATACTGTATAATGGCCACACATGACGCTCCATACTGTATAATGAACACACATGACGCTCCATACTGTATGACGGCATGCATACCGTATAATGGCCGCACATGATGCTCCATACTGTATAATGACTGCACATGATGCTCCATACCGTATAATGGCCGCACATGACGCTCCATACTGTATAATGACTGCACATGATGCTCCATACTGTATAATGACCGCACATGATGCTCCATACTGTATGATGACCACACATGATGCTCCATACTGTATGCTGGCTGCACATGATGCTTCATACTGTATAATGACCGCACATGATGCTGCATACTGTATAATGACCGCACATGATGCTCCATACTGTATAATGGCCACAGTTCTCCATACTGTATAATGACATACAGGCACGCAGCTCACACACACGCTCACACACATGCACACGCACACAGCTCACACACACGCAGCACACACACAGCTCACACACGCACGCAGCTCACACACATGCAGCATCACACACACAGTATCACACATACACACGCAGCATCACAAACGCAGCTCACAAACACATGCAGCTTTGACACAAATGCATCACATATGCAGCCATCACACACACACACACAGCCATCACACACACACGCAGTCATCACACACACACGCAGTCATCACACACACACGCAGCCATCACACACACACACACGCAGCCATCACATACACACACGCAGCCATCACACACACACACGCAGCCATCACACACACACACATGCAGCCATCACACACACACGCAGCCATCACACACACACACACGCAGCCATCAAACACACATGCAGCCATCACACACACAAGCAGCCATCACACACACACACGCAGCCATCACACACACACACGCAGCCATCACACACACACGCAGCCATCACACACACACACACCCAGCCATCACACACACACACACACAGCCATCACACACACACATGCACACAGCCATCACACACACGCAGCCATCACACACACACGCAGCCATCACACACACACACAGCCATCACACACACACAGCCATCACACACACGCAGCCATCACACACACACACACAGCCATCACACACACACAGCCATCACACACACACACACCCAGCCATCACACACACACACCCAGCCATCACACACACCAGATACCTCATACACACATGACACACACACAAATGCAGCATCACACACACACAATGAGACACACATGCAGCATCAGACACACACACACATCTCACACACACACACACACATCTCACACACACACATCACACACACACACACACACAATCTCCTCTGTGGTGCAGGGGCGGCTGATCTGTCCATGTGCAGCTCTTCAGTTTCTCCGGCTGCTCACAGCTCTGCACTGTCCCGGCACCTCCCCCGTCTCTCCTTCTCTGCCGGGATAGCAGCTAAGAGCAGGAGAAGCCGGAGCTCCGTGCACACACAGGAGGAAGTGAGTCGCTGACCTCTCATCTTGATCGCTGCTGGCTCTCTGCCTCAGCGTGGCAGTGCCGCACACACAGGGGGCGGGGGGGGGGCGGGATCGGTCGGGAGGAGACCCAGCATGTATAAGAAAAAAAAACAGCCACAAACCTAAGCTACTCAGGTGCCGCCCCCTGCATTGTCCCCGCCCTAGGCACATAGTGCGGGACATTAGTGTCCCGCCCGGGATCTCGGGGCTGACTGTCAAAATCAGGACAGTCCCGCGGGATCCGGGAGGGTTGGGAGGTATGCCGTTAGGGCGTTAGGACCCACTACGAGGTTTGCCGTGAAGGGGCAGTGGGCTTCATACAGTCTGATCAGAATGTTAAACTGAAAACCTAATGTTCAGTATTTAAATTTTTGCCTAGCGGCTTTAGATCAACGTATGATTTTGGGATGTGCGGTTCATGCTCTTTTTTTTTTTTTTTCTTTTTGCACAAAGCATGTTCTTGTCTCTTTTTTGGACCAGCACTCCTCCCATTTGGCTCAGGTGATTTTAATTAGCAGGAGACTGCAAAGTAAGGGGTCTAGCCCATTTTGGCTCTCACTGAAGAGCTGGAGGAAGGTGACTTTAAATGCTCCCCTCATTTTGGTGCTGGTGCTGTGTGGCGGCCATTGTTGCTGTGGCTTTGTGCTGGTGGGGCGGCGCGGTCTGGAGTCATGGGGGCTCAGTCTCACAGCATGGGTGCTGTGGGGCAACAGGCCGTCCGGCCTGCTGGTGCATGGCCGCTGTGGCAGTGGTCGCCGCACGGCTCCGCTCCGTTAGGGCGTTAGGACCCACTACGAGGTTTGCCGTGAAGGGGCAGTGGGCTTCATACAGTCTGATCAGAATGTTAAACTGAAAACCTCATGTTCAGTATTTAAATTTTTGCCTAGCGGCTTTAGATCAACGTATGATTTTGGGATGTGCGGTTCATGCTCTTTTTTTTTTTTTTTTCTTTTTGCACAAAGCATGTTCTTGTCTCTTTTTTGGACCAGCACTCCTCCCATTTGGCTCAGGTGATTTTAATTAGCAGGAGACTGCAAAGTAAGGGGTCTAGCCCATTTTGGCTCTCACTGAAGAGCTGGAGGAAGGTGAGTTTAAATGCTCCCCTCATTTTGGTGCTGGTGCTGTGTGGCGGCCATTGTTGCTGTGGCTTTGTGCTGGTGGGGCGGCGCGGTCTGGAGTCATGGGGGCTCAGTCTCGCAGCATGGGTGCTGTGGGGCAACAGGCCGTCCGCCCTGCTGGTGCATGGCCGCTGCGGCGGTGGTCGCCGCACGGCTCCGCTCCGTTAGGGCGTTAGGACCCACTACGAGGTTTGCCGTGAAGGGGCAGTGGGCTTCATACAGTCTGATCAGAATGTTAAACTGAAAACCTCATGTTCAGTATTTAAATTTTTGCCTAGCGGCTTTAGATCAACGTATGATTTTGGGATGTGCGGTTCATGCTCTTTTTTTTTTTCTTTTTTTTTTTTTTTTTTCTTTTTGCACAAAACATCATGCAAATTATGCAACACCAGAAAACGGCAATCTTCCTGGTTTGCTGGAGCCATGCACATGGTCAGCTGAGTCCAATACTGAGGTTTATCCTTGGCCAACGGCGTAGCATCAATGCCCCTCAAAGGAATAGGGCTCTGCAAAGGCTGCAAGGAAAAACCACAGCGCCTGGCGAATTCCAAGTCCATCAAGTTCAGGGCAGTGCCTGAATCCTCAAATGCCATGACAGAAAAGGACGATAATGAGCAAATCAAGGTCACAGATAAGAGAAATTTAGGCTGTACAGTACTTATGGTAACAGACCTAGCGACCCTCTTAGTACGCTTAGGGCAATCAGAAATAACATGAGCAGAATCACCACAGTAAAAACACAGCCTATTCTGGCGTCTGAATCCCTGCCGTTCTGCTCTAGTCAAAATCCTATCACATTGCATAGGCTCAGGACTCTGCTCAGAGGACACTCCCATATGGTGCACAACTTTGCGCTCGCGCAGGCGCCGATCAATCTGAATGGCTAGAGACATAGATTTGCTCAAACCAGCAGGCGTGGGGAACCCCACCATAACATCTTTAAGGGCTTCAGAAAGACCCTTTCTGAAAATTGCTGCCAGAGCCACCTCATTCCATTTAGTGAGCACAGACCATTTTCTAAATTTCTGGCAGTATACTTCTGCCGCTTCCTGACCCTGATACAGGGCCAACAAGGTCTTTTCTGCATGATCCACAGAATTAGGTTCGTCATACAATAATCCGAGCGCTTGAAAAAATGCGTCTACATTAAGCAATGCCGGATCCCCTGATTCAAGGGAGAATGCCCAGTCCTGAGGGTCACCACGCAGCAGGGAGATGACAATTTTAACCTGCTGAATGGAATCACCAGAGGAATGGGGTTTCAAGGCAAAAAAACAATTTGCAGTTATTTTTAAAGTTCAAAAACTTGGATCTGTCCCCAAAAATCAAATCAGGGGTTGGAATTCTAGGCTCTAAAGCCGGAGTCTGGACAACATAATCATGGATACTCTGTACTCTTGCAGCAAGTTGATCCACACGAGAAAACAAACCCTGAACATCCATGCCAGCGCCAAAATCCTGAACCACCCAGAGATTAAGAGGAACAAAAAGACAAAACAGACTGCAGAAAAAAAAATGGCTCAGAACTTCCTTTTCCTTCTTTTGAGATGCATTTAATTCATTTTTGGCCAGTTGTACTGTTATGAGCTGGTGGTTTAGGAGCAACATGGGATGTGCTCTGGAGGAGGTGGTACCTGTACTGACCGCAGTTCCTGAGCTTAACACAACACTAGAAGTAGCCGTGGGATGTTCCTGTCACTCCCTAGACACCTCGTCACAGCCGGAGGACTAACTACCCCTAAAGATAGAAACAGGAAAGCTATCTTGCCTCAGAGAAAATCCCCAAAGGATAGGACAGCCAGGGCCGTTTCTTCAACAGGGCGGGCAGGGCGGCCACACGGGGCGCCGTGGGGCCGGGGGGCGCAGGAGAGGCCTCGGGCCCCGGTGGTCCCCTGCCCGCTGCTGCTGCTGTTTAAGGGCTGTCAGGGGCGCGGATGCCGCGCTCAGTGCTGAGCGCGGGCGCGCCCTGCCCGAACTCAGCTGCAAATCTGACAGCTGAGCGGTCAGATCATCGCCTCGCGTCGCCGCGCCCCCCCCCCCGCACCGCACATAATGGTTGCGGCCACCTCGGCGCCGCCACTCACCCATACCTCCCAACCGTCCCGATTTCAGCGGGACAGTCCCGCTTTGGCACCGGGGTCCCGCTGTCCCGCTTCGGGCATTTAAAATCCCGAATTTGCGGCCGCCGGTGAAGCCCCGCCCACTTCCGGGACGTAGAGAGAGCCTGTTTTTTTTTTTTTTTATATAAAAGCTGCCTCCTGACCGCCCGCGCAACACCCCCCCCCCCTCCCGCCCCCTGTGCGGCGCTGCCACGCTGAAGGAGAGAGCCTGCAGCAATCAAGAAGAAAGGTCAGCGATTCACTACCTCTGGCTGTGTGTGCACGGAGCTCCGGCTTCTGCTCTTAGCTGCTATCCCGGCAGAGAAGGAGAGACGGGGGAGGTGCCGGGATAGTGCAGAGCTGTGAGCAGGAGACTGAAGACTTCAGCAGAGAGCTGCACATGGACATCAGCCGCCCCTGCATCACAGAGGAGATTGTGTGTGTGTGATGTGTGTGATGGCTGCGTGTGTGTGTGTGTGATGGCTGGGTGTGTGTGTGTGATGGCTGTGTGTGTGTGATGGCTGCGTGTGTGTGTGTGTGATGGCTGCGTGTGTGTGATGGCTGCGTGTGTGTGTGTGATGGCTGTGTGTGTGTGATGGCTGCGTGTGTGTGTGTGTGATGGCTGCGTGTGTGTGTGTGTGATGGCTGCGTGTGTGTGTGTGTGATGGCTGCGTGTGTGTGTGTGATGGCTGCGTGTGTGTGTGTGATGGCTGCGTGTGTGTGTGTGATGGCTGCGTGTGTGTGTGATGGCTGCATGTGTGATGGCTGCGCGTGTGTGTGTGTGTGTGATGGCTGCGTGTGTGTGTGTGATGGCTGTGTGTGTGATGGCTGCGTGTGTGTGTGATGGCTGCGTGTGTGTGTGTGATGGCTGCGTGTGTGTGATGGCTGCGTGTGTGTGATGGCTGCGTGTGTGTGATGGCTGCGTGTGTGTGATGGCTGCGTGTGTGTGTGATGGCTGTGTGTGTGTGATGGCTGCGTGTGTGTGATGGCTGCGTGTGTGTGATGGCTGTGTGTGTGTGATGGCTGTGTGTGTGTGATGGCTGTGTGTGTGTGATGGCTGTGTGTGTGTGATGGCTGTGTGTGTGTGATGGCTGCGTGTGTGTGATGGCTGCGTGTGTGTGTGATGGCTGCGTGTGTGTGTGTGTGTGATGGCTGCGTGTGTGATGTCTGCGTGTGTGTGTGATGGCTGCATGTGTGTGATGGCTGCGTGTGTGTGTGTGTGTGATGGCTGCGTGTGTGTGTGTGATGGCTGCGTGTGTGTGTGTGTGATGGCTGCGTGTGTGTGTGTGTGATGGCTGCGTGTGTGTGTGATGGCTGCGTGTGTGATGCATTTGTGTCAAAGCTGCATGTGTTTGTGAGCTGCGTGCGTGTGAGCTGCGTGCCTGTGTGTGAGCTGCGTGCCTGTATGTCATTATACAGTATGGAGCATCATGTGTGGTCATTATACAATATGGAGCATCATGTGCGGTCATTATACAGTATGGAGCATCATGTGCGGTCATTATACAGTATGGAGCATTATGTGTGGCCATTATACAGTATGGAGCATCATGTGCGGTCATTATACAGTATGGAGCATCATGTGCGGTCATTATACAATATGGAGCATCATGTGCGGTCATTGTACAGTATGGAGCATCATGTGCGGTCATTATACAGTATGGAGCATCATGTGCGGTCATTATACAGTATGGAGCATCATGTGTGGCCATTATACAGTATGGAGCATCATGTGCGGCCATTATACAGTATGGAGCATCATGTGCGGCCATTATACAGTATGGAGCATCATGTGTGGCCATTATACAGTATGGAGCATCATGTGTGGCCATTATACAGTATGGAGCATCATGTGCGGCCATTATACAGTATGGAGCATCATGTGTGGCCATTATACAGTATGGAGCATCATGTGCGGCCATTATACAGTATGGAGCATCATGTGCGGTCATTATACAGTCTGGAGCATCATGTGCGGTCATTATACAGTCTGGAGCATCATGTGCGGTCATTATACAGTCTGGAGCATCATGTGCGGTCATTATACAGTCTGGAGCATCATGTGCGGTCATTATACAGTCTGGAGCATCATGTGCGGTCATTATACAGTCTGGAGCATCATGTGCGGTCATTATACAGTATGGAGCATCATTTGCGGTCATACAGTATGGAGCATCATGTGCGGTCATTATACAGTATGGAGCATCATGTGCGGTCATTATACAGTATGGAGCATCATTTGCGGTCATACAGTATGGAGCATCATGTGCGGTCATTATACAGTATGGAGCATCATGTGCGGTCATTATACAGTATGGAGCATCATGTGGGGTCATTATACAGTATGGAGCATCATGTGCGGTCATTATACAGTCTGGAGCATCATGTGCGGTCATTATACAGTATGGAGCATCATTTGCGGTCATACAGTATGGAGCATCATGTGTGTTCATTATACAGTATGGAGCATCATGTGCGGCCATTATACAGTATGGAGCATCATGTGGGGTCATTATACAGTATGGAGCATCATGTGCGGTCATTATACAGTATGGAGCATCATGTGCGGTCATACAGTATGGAGCATCATGTGTGTTCATTATACAGTATGGAGCATCATGTGTGGCCATTATACAGTATGGAGCGTCATGTGTGTTCATTATACAGTATGGAGCATCATGTGTGGCCATTATACAGTATGGGGCACTGTGTGGCCATATTTTTTTGTTTATAATTATTGTATATGAAACAGTGTGATCGGCAGTGCTAAATGGGTGTGGTTGGGATGTGGATATGGGTGTGACTAATTATGAATGGGTGTGGTCAGAGGCGTGGCCTAAAATTTGCCGCGGCGCGCAAAGCGCGCCGCAAACTTTGTCCCTCTTTCCCATCTTCAAAAGTTGGGAGGTATGACTCACCTCCGCTCCGCGCTGGATGAACAGCGAGAATGAACAGCCAGGATGAGGCAGCTCGGCCACTCCCACACTGATAGCAGGGGCGCCGCGCTCTCGGCTGAGCACGGGCGCTCCCTGAGACAGTGATCAAAGAGCTAAGCACACACACTATCACTGTCAGACTAGGCTGCCTGGCTGTTGCCAATTTCAATGCTGGACAGGACAGGCTGCAGTCTAGTCTGACAGTGGTAGCAGTATAGCAAAAATGCCCACCCCCTGCCTATGGATTAGTCCTTCCCTTCCCAGCAGCCCCATTTAGCAGTCTGAGCGCGCTCAGACTCAGAGGGCAGAGGGCACTGACACACTGAACAGGTGAGGGGGTCTGAGGGATGGGATGGGTTGGGCTAGCCTTTTTTTTTGGATGGGGACCCCCACACCTGCCCCCCCCCCAACCACCCTTGGGGCATGCTGATTTGGCATGCCCCACAGCATGAAACCCGGGAGGGGGCCCAGCTGACTTACCTCATCTTTGGCAGTCTGGTGGCATCCTCACCCAGGCGAGAAGTGTTGGAAAGAGTTATGGCAGTAACTGTATACCTGGCAACCAATAATTTAGCTTTTCGAGGATCGTCAAATACATTGTTTACACCAAATAATGGACATTTCCTTGGGCTTATAGAGCTTCTTGGAAAATTTGAACCAGTAATGAGAGATCATTTAAAACGAATTACTTCCCAGGAAATCCATACACATTACTGTGGAAATTTAATTCAAAATGAAATTATCTGCTTGATGGCCTCTCAGGTGAAGAAATGTATTCTAGAAAAAGCCAAAAGATCTAAGTATTTTTCAATAATGTTGGACTGCACACAAGATGCAGGTCACACTGAACAGTTGTCATACACCTTAAGATTTGTTGATATAGATGATGATCACGTAGCAATAAAGGAACATTTTATTGGCTATCGTCCTGCTACTGATACATCTGGGGAAAGTCTCGCCAATCTCCTTTTAGAAGAGATTAGTAAATGTGACCTGGAATTAGAAAATGAACTGGCAGAAAAGCTGAATTATTCGGAAGCTATTAATGCTTTTGCAGCGGCTAAATCTAGAAGAGTCAGTTTCTCATAAATCTGCAACCTACAATTTTTAGGATCTGTTTCCAAAATAATTAATAGATATTATTTACCTACAACTTTGTTCTCACCGTTAATAATTAGCATACTTGTCCCTTTTCCCCAAGTTCTATATAAGTTAAAGGCAAATTATAATTTATTAAAAAAAGGGAAGATACAAGCCTGCTCTCTATTTATTACTCAAGCCCACAAAAATAATGTTTATTATTTTCGGTGCCGGGGGGGGGGGGGGGGGGGGGAGAAATTTCCTACTCTCGCCCTGTGTCATTTTTGGGCTAGAAACTGCCCTGAGGACAGCCCCCCACAAATATTGACTGTGAGTGGAGAGGGAAATGACATACGCAGAATGAAACCAGGATGTAGCAAAGGAGGCCAGTCTAACTAGATAAATAGAACAGGAAAGAATACTGTGCGGTCAGTATTAAAAACTAGAAAAATCCACCACAGAGTTTACAAAAATCTCCACACCTGACTAAAGGTGTGGAGGGTAAATCTGCTTCCCAGAGCTTCCAGCTTAACTGAATAAATCCATACTGACAAGCTGGACTAGAAAAAAAATAGAAAGTGCAGAAAGATTAAGTCCACAACAAGTGGACTGCAAAAGAACAAAGCAAGGACTTATCTTTGCTGAACTGGTCAGAATATCAGGGAAATCCAAGCAGAGAGGTGAATCCAACCAGGAACCATTGACAACTGGCACAGGCTGAAGGATAGAACCAGGCTAAATAGTCGAGCCATAAAGACAATCAGTGGAAGCAGCTGCTGACTACTAAATCCAAGGAGCAGCAGTACCACTTAAAACCACCGGAGGGAGCCCAAGAGCAGAACTCGCAAAAATGCCACTTACAACCACCGGAGGGAGCCCAAGAGCGGAATTCACAACACAGGGCCCGAATTGGGTACTTTATAGTTGGGTATTTGTTAGCTGTATGAATGTGCACCATATGGAAAGATCACCAACAGAAGATTCTGCACAAGACATTATGTAACATAAGCTTTGACCTGTACTAGCAGCACTTAATAAAGTCTCATACGCCAAATGCACAGCCTGTAAGCGACCTCCATCCTGGCACTGAAAGTGACTGCATTTACCATGTATAGTCACACCTCCTGGTGGCATCTGTTTGCCTCTCGTTGCCCCTTCCCTGGTGGCCTCTCTCTTTGCCATTTCTACTTAGAACAAAAAACCATAAGAGGAAAAAACCTCCACTAACTATAGACAAAAACCACCAGTACACAGGCAAAGGTGCTTACCTGTCATGGCCTCTGACCAATTGCACTATCAAGGTGCAGCGGACCCAAGTTAAGATGGCAACTGCACAGGTGCAATAATACCGATGAGGCAGCCAGCCTACAATCAGGGATTGGCCGCTGGGTACATCTGTGCAAACAAATAATCTGTATGTGGCATGTTCACACAGAGAATCCAGAGCATATGGCTCAGCCTATTAATGATGCCATATGGCGGGCTGACCATCATATGGCTGGCTGCCTCATCGGTATTATTGCACCTGTGCAGTTGCCATCTTAACTTGGGTCTGCTGCACCTTGATAGTGCAATTGGTCAGAGGCCGTGACAGGTAAGCACCTTTGCTAGTTAGTGGAGGATTTTTCCTCTTATTGTTTTTTGTTGTTAGATTAGGACTGGCAAGATGTAAGGACCCTTGACGTGGGTTGCCAGCTTAAGTGTTGTGGCCATAATATCAACTTATACCTTGCATACATTGTTATGTTTTTGTGCACTTTATATTTTTCGGGGTGCAGTTGGGCCCCAGATGTCTCTGTAAACTGTTGCCTCTGTTCACACAGGATGCATTAGTCAGCACTGGTCAGCCCGCCATATGGCATCATTAATAGGCTGAGCCATGTGCTCTGCATTCTCTGTGTGAACATGCCCATACAGATTATCTGTTTGCACTGGTGTACCAAGCGGCCAATCCCTGATTGTAGTCTGGCTGCCTCATCGGTATTATTGCACCTGTGCAGTTGTCATCGTACCTTGGGTCCACTGCACCTTGATAGTGCAATTGGTCAGAGGTCGTGACAGGTAAGCTTTGCCTGTGTACTGCCATTTCCACCGAGATCTATGTTCCAGTCCTTCTGCAAACAACATGTCGCTGTAGGATTTCAAGCACAGTAGTAAGTCTGAACTATGTCTAGCTCTGCCGTTCCTTGTGCTCTGAAGTCATGGTTCAGACTTACTACAGTATTTCACACCCCATACTATTATGGTGGCCATTTTTTATCCAGAAAGACCGGAACTCAGTAGAGGAGACCACAGGAGGAATAACAGGGCACCGGGTATGGTGACTATACATGGCAAATATATAGTCACATTTTAACCCCTTCATGACCCAGCCTATTTTGGCCTTAATGACCTTGCCGTTTTTTGCAATTCTGACCAGTGTCCCTTTATGAGGTAATAACTCAGGAACGCTTCAACGGATCCTAGCGATTCTGAGATTGTTTTTTCGTGACATATTGGGCTTCATGTTAGTGGTAAATTTAGGTCGATAATTTCTGAGTTTATTTGTGAAAAAAACGGAAATTTGGCGAAAATTTTGAAAATTTCGCAATTTTCAGATTTTGAATTTTTATTCTGTTAAACCAGAGAGTTATGTGACACAAAATAGTTAATAAATAACGTTTCCCACATGTCTACTTTACATCAGCACAATTTTGGAAACAAATTTTTTTTTTGCTAGGAAGTTATAAGGGTTAAAATTTGACCAGTGATTTCTCATTTTTACAACAAAATTTACAAAACCCTTTTTTTTAGGGACCACCTCACATTTGAAGTCATTTTGAGGGTTCTATATGGCTGAAAATACCCAAAAGTGACACCATTCTAAAAACTGCACCCCTCAAGGTGCTCAAAACCACATTCAAGAAGTTTATTAACCCTTCAGGTGTTTCACAGCAGCAGAAGCAACATGGAAGTAAAAAATGAACATTTAACTTTTTAGTCACAAAAATGATCTTTTAGCAACAATTTTTTTTATTTTCCCAAGGGTAAAAGGAGAAACTGGACCACGGACGTTGTTGTCCAATTTGTCCTGAGTACGCTGATACCTCATATGTGGTAGTAAACCACTGTTTGGGCGCACGGCAGGGCTCGGAAGGGAAGGAGCGCCATTTGACTTTTTCAATAAAAAATTGGCTCCAATCTTTAGCGGACACCATGTCGCGTTTGGAGAGCCCCCGTGTGCCTAAACATTGGAGCTCCCCCACAAGTGACCCCATTTTAGAAACTAGACCCCCCAAGGAACTTATCTAGAAGCATAGTGAGCACTTTAAACCCCCAGGTGCTTCACAAATGGATCCGTAAAAATGAAAAAGTACTTTTTTTTCCCCAAAAAATTATTTTAGCCTCAATTTTTTCATTTTCACATGGGCAAGCGGATAAAATGGATCCTAAATTTTGTTGGGCAATTTCTCCTGAGTACACCAATACCTCACATGTGGGGGTAAACCACTGTTTGGGCACATGGTAAGGCTCGGAAGGGAAGGAGCGCCATTTGACTTTTTGAATGAAAAATTATCTCCATCGTTAGCGGACACCATGTCGCTTTTGGAATGCCCCTGTGTGCCTAAACATTGGAGCTCCTCCACAAGTGACCCCATTTTGGAAACTAGACCCCCCAAGGAACTTATCTAGAGGCATAGTGAGCACTTTAAACCCCCAGGTGCTTCACAAATTGATCCGCAAAAATGAAAAAGTACTTTTTTTTCACACAAAATTTCTTTTAGCCTCAATTCTTTCATTTTCACATGGGCAACAGGATAAAATGGATCCTAAAATTTGTTGGGCAATTTCTCCTGAGTACGCCGATACCTCATATGTGGGGGTAAACCACTGTTTGGGTGCACAGCAAGGCTCGGAAGGGGAGGCGTGCCATTTGACTTTTTGAATGGAAAATTAGCTCCAATCGTTAGCGGACACCATGTCGCGTTTGGAGAGCCCCTGTGTGCCTAAACATTGGAGATCCCCTACAAGTGACCCCATTTTGGAAACTAGACCCCCCAAGGAACTTATCTAGATGCATAGTGAGCACTTATAACCCCCAGGTGCTTCACAGAAGTTTATAACGCAGAGACGTGAAAATAAAAAATAATTTTTCTTTCCTCAAAAATGATTTTTAGCCCAGAATTTTTTATTTTCCCAAGGGTAATAGGAGAAATCGGACCCCAAATGTTGTTGTCCAGTTTGTCCTGAGTACGATGATACCCCATATGTGGGGGTAAACCACTCTTTGGGCGCACGGCAGGGCTCGGAAGGGAAGGCACGCCATTTGGCTTTTTGAATGGAAAATTAGCTCCAATCATTAGCGGACACCATGTCGCGTTTGGAGAGCCCTTGTGTGCCTAAACATTGGAGCTCCCGCACAAGTGACCCCATTTTGGAAACTAGACCTCCCAAGGAACTAACCTAGATGTGTGGTGAGCACTTTGAACCCCCAAGTGCTTCACAGAAGTTTATAACGCAGAGCCATGAAAATAAAAAATAATTTTTCTTTTCTCAAAAATGATTTTTTAGCCCACAATTTTTTATTTTCCCAAGGGTAACAGGAGAAATTGGACCCCAAAAGTTGTTGTCCAGTTTCTCCTGAGTACGCTGATACCCCATATGTGGGGGTAAACGACTGTTTTGGCACACGTCGGGGTTCGGAAGGGAAGTAGTGACGTTTTGAAATGCAGACTTTGATGGAATGCTCTGCGGGCGTCAGGTTGCTTTTGCAGAGCCCCTGATGTGCCTAAACAGTAGGAACTCCCCACAAGTGACTCCATTTTGGAAACTAGACCCCCAAGGGAACTTATCTAGATGTGTGGTGAGCACTTTGAACCCCCAAGTGCTTCACAGAAGTTTATAACTCAGAGCCGTGAAAATAATAAATGTGTTTCCTTTCCTCAAAAATATTTTTTTAGCCCAGAATTTTTTATTTTTGCAAGAGTAACAGGAGAAATTAGACCCAAAAGTTGTTGTCCAGTTTCTCCTGAGTACGCGGATACCCCATATTTGGGGGTAAACCACTGTTTGGGCACATGCCGGGGGTCGGAAGGGAAGTAGTGACGTTTTGGAATGCAGACTTTGATGGAATGGTCTGCGGGCATCATGTTACGTTTGCAGAGCCCCTGATATGCCTAAACAGTAGAAACCCCCCACAAGTGACCCCATTTTGGAAACTAGACCCCCCAAGGAACTTATCTAGATGTGTGGTGAGCACGATCAACCCCCAAGTGCTTCACAGAAGTTTACAACGCAGAGCAGTGAAAATAAAAAATCATTTTTCTTTCCTCAAAAAAGATGTTTTAGCAAGCAATTTTTTATTTTCACAAGGGTAACAGGAGAAATTGGGCCCCAATATTTGTTGCCCAGTTTGTTGTGAGTGTGCTGGTACCCCATATGTGGGGGTAAACCACTGTTTGGGCACACGTCAGGGCTCGGAAGGGAAGTAGTGACATTTGAAATGCAGACTTTGATGGAATGGTCTGCGGGCATCACGTTGCATTTGCAGAGCCCCTGATGTGCCTAAACAGTAGAAACACCCCACAAGTGACCCCATTTTGGAAACTAGACCCCCGAAGGAACTTATCTAGATGTGTGGTGACCACTTTCAACCCCCAAGTGCTTCACAGAAGTTTATAACGCAGAGCCGTGAAAATAAAAAATAATTGTTCTTTCCTCAAAAATTATGTTTTAGCAAGTAATTTTTTATTTTTGCAAGGGTAACAGGAGAAATTGGACCCCAACAGTTGTTGCCCAGTTTGTCCTGAGTACGCTGGTACCCCAAATGTGGGGGTAAACCACTGTTTGGGCGCACGTCGGGGCTTGGAAGGGAGGGAGCACCATTTGACTTTTTGAACGCAAGATTGGCTGGAATCAATGGTGGCGCCATGTTGCGTTTGGAGACCCCTGATGTGCCTAAACAGTGGAAACCCCTCAATTCTAACTTCAACACTAACCCCAACACACCCCTAATCCTAATCCCAACTGTAGCCATAACCCTAATCACAACCCTAACCCCAACACACCCCTAACCACAACCCTAACCGCAACACACCCGTAACCCTAATTCCAACCCTAATCCTAACCCTAATCCCAACCCTAACCCTAATCCCAACCCTAACCACAACTGTAACCCCAACGCACCCCTAACCCTATCCGTAACCCTAACCACAAGCCTAATCTTAACCCTATTTCCAACCCTAGCCCTAATTCCAACCCTAACTCTAATTCCAACCCTAACCCTAAGGCTATGTGCCCACGTTGCGGATTCGTGTGAGATTTTTCCGCACGATTTTTGAAAAATCTGCAGGTAAAAGGCACTGCGTTTTACCTGCGGATTTACAGCAGATTTCCAGTGTTTTTTTGTGCGGATTTCACCTGCGGATTCCTATTGAGGAACAGGTGTAAAACGCTGCGGAATCCGCACGAAGAATTGACATGCTGCGGAAAAAACAACGCAGCGTTTCTGCACGGAATTTTCCGCACCATGGGCACAGCGGATTTGGTTTTCCATAGGTGTACATGGTACTGTAAACCTGATGGAAAACTGCTACGAATTCGCAGCGGCCAATCCGCTGCGGATCCGCGGCCAATCCGCTGCGGATCCGTGGCCAATCCGCTGCGGATCCGCAGCCAAATCCGCACTGTGTGCACATGCCATAACCCTAACCCTACCCCTAACCCTAACCCTACCCGTAACCCTAACCCTACCCCTAACCCTAACCCTACCCCTAGTTTTAACCCTAGTTCTAACCCTAACCCTAGTGGAAAAAGAAAAAAAAATATTTTCTTTATTTTATTATTGTCCCTACCTATGGGGGTGATAAAGGGGGGGGGGGGGTTATTTATTATTTTTTTTATTTTGATTGCTGTGATAGAACCTACCACAGCAATCAAAATGTACTTTGTAATGAATCTGCCGGCCGGCAGATTCGGCGGGCGCACTGAGCATGCGCCCGCCATTTTGGAAGATGGCGGCGCCCATGATGGAGACGGACGGGGACCGGGAGCCTCGGTAAGTATAAGGGGGGGGAGATCGGGGCACGGGGGGGGCGTCGGAGCACGGGGGGGTGACATAGGAGCAGGGGGGGAGCGGGCAGGAGGACGGGGGAGCGGAGCACAGGACGGAGGGGACCGGACCCCATAACGGAGCACTGGGGGGGGGGCGATCGGTGGGGTGGGGGGGGGTCACTTCAGGTTTTCCAGCCATGGCCGATGATATTGCAGCATCGGCCATGGCTGGATTGTAATATTTCACCAGTTTTTTAGGTGAAATATTACAAATCGCTCTGATTGGCAGTTTCACTTTCAACAGCCAATCAGAGCGATCGTAGCCATGGGGGGGTGAAGCCACCCCCCCTGGGCTGAAGTACCACTCCCCCTGTCCCTGCAGAACGGGTGAAATCGGAGTTAACCCTTTCACCTGCTCTGCAGCGACGCGATCATTCCATGACGCCACATAGGCGTCATGGGTCGGATTGGCACGGGTTTTCATGACGCCTACGTGGCGTCATGGGTCGGGAAGGGGTTAATGCCCAAGTTGGGAGGTCTCTTTAACATGGCTTAAATGTAGATTTACACAGGCAGATTTCTTCCCATATGTGCCGATTGACAATATAACAAGTCGATCAGCGCTCATTCGCTAGGTTAATGCAACTGATGGAGCCCCATATAGAATACTAGATGGAGGGAGGTAATGTCGCGATGGGGGCAGGCTTTACAGCGTTGAGAATCTCTCTCCCCCCATGTGCTCACCCACCTATCCACTCTCTCTTTCCCCATGTGCTGACTTCTCCCGTCTGTGCTCTCTCCTTTGACCTGTCTACCCCAAGTGCTATCCCCCTTCTCTGCTGTCTCTCTCCTTCTAGTGCTCCCCTCCAAGACAATACTGGTAAAATATTGCTTAAAAACAGTCAGTGAAATATTTTACCTGACAAAATGAATCCTCTGTGATCCCCTGCTGAATTATCAGTATTGTCTTTTGCCTTCTCCGCTGCCCAGGAGATGTGGCATGCTCCGTACATGGTCAGACACAGACAATTTTTAAAAAGAACTTTCGTTCATGGGAAAACCTCTTTAATATGACCGGCTTTGCAACACCCCAAGTGACCGGTTGTTGCAGTGATGTTGCCTTCCTTTCGGGGAGGGTGATGTCATGCTTGGAGGCAAGGGAGATTCTATCAGGTAAGGCACTCACATTCAACACATCTGACTCTAGGCCAGGAGGGGGAGATCAGGACCCGGATTCAGGGGAGCTTCCTTACACTTTATGTATCCTGGTCTGAAGGAGGAGCCAGTCAGTCAGAGGGAGTCTGAGAGAGGAGAGCAGAAGGATGTCTGGAGCAGGTGTAGGGGCCGAGCAGCCATGAGGGAGCTACTACCCCTGGAAAGAGGGAGAATCTGAAGGAGAGTTGAATAGTGAAGGAGCTTAGAGGGAAGAAGCACAGAGGAGGAAGAGTCTCAGCAGGGGAAGAGTGGAAGGACACCCTAGGAGCCAGAGCGTAGAAGCCAGGTACCGGGAGCCCGAGGTCGTGTTGTTCTCCTGGACGCACGGCAGAACTGGAGGGCATAGGACTGTATATCAATTGCCTGCATCAAGTCTGAGGTGAAGCAGTAACCTTAGAGCCCGAGTCATGATAGAGACCCTATAAACAGGCTCGAACTGCCTATCGTACAGACATCTGTCTTAGGACAGGAGAGAGGGGACTTGCAATAAGCTTCAAGCGGCAGGGACCTAATCAACTAAATAACGCAAGTAGGAAAGCCTTATGGACCTCACCTGGGAGAGGGATCTCCTATTGCCTCCAAGCCGGCTGGACCACGGCTACCCTGCACTTGATATCCTGGACTGAGGACTATTACCATCAGTAAACCAGGTAAAGACTGCAAACCTGTGTCCTCGATCTTTGCCATACCATCCACCACACCACCGGTGCCCTACACTTGGGAAGCACTGGTGACCCCGTTTCACCTGTGGGAAGCGTAACCATCTTTCTGCATAACATCACCCCAGAGGACCCCTTTAAGCAGCGTCGGTCCCCACTGACCGAACACCACAGGTGGCGTCATGAACAATAGACTTTATTCACAAATCTCCTTAAAGACCTTTCCCTTTAATTGGGCATCCAGGGCTACGGGCCGGGTCGCAGCCACCATGACATTCCCTTTAAGAGTGACCGGACCCGGTACCGAGTACCCCGCTGCCCTGGCGGGCGCTCCAGCTTCCTCTGCCTGTAGACACGTCATGCATCTGCTGCCAGGATCAGCTGAATGATTCATTGCGCCTGCAGGGAGTTCGCACAGGCGCAGTAAATTAGATCGCTGCCATCTTTGTGCAGACAAGTAGTGGTGGTCACAATAAAACTGTGCCTGCGCTCCTCCTGTATAAAGATGGCAGCGGTAAGTGAATCATTCGGCTGATCTCGGCGGCGGCGTGTTCGTGATGGTGTTCCGCTGGTGGTACCACGCAAGAGGCTGCGTACGGCGTATACAGTGTGTGTGTGTGTGAGGCACACGGCGTATGCAGTGTGTGTGTGGGGGGGCGTACGGCATATACAGTGTGTGTTTGTGTGTGTGATGCATACCCCGTATACAGTGTGTGTGTGTGTAGTGTGACAGTGTTCCGCTGGTGGTACCGCGCAAGAGGCTGGTAACACCATCAGTTTCCATATTGAGACACCCATCACTTGGGTGTCCCAATTAGGAGATCGGTGAACTTCCGCCGCTTGGAACTCTGAGATCCGGACACATCTGAACGGAACAGGATGTGAAGACATTACAAGGTAAGTACAGTATATATTAAGATTGTCCGCAGGATATCCCAATTATACCCGAGATGTCTTTTGCACTTTTTTCTATTCACACGCCAAATTTTAAAATAGGCAGAAAAAAAATTCTCCATGAGACAAGGTTTATGCCAAATGTATAAGGCAAAGTTAAAGAGAAATGACATATGCAAATTGCCTCTTCTGAGAAAAAGAGGACTTAACTCTATAGCGCCACCTGTTGGAAGTAGCGATCCTACAAGTCACAATCAACCCTTTAACGAGTCGTGCAGTATGACTTAGGATAAAAGCCAAATCAGTATCTCAATTCGCAGACACGGTGTTTCGGGCTGTTGGCCCTCGTCAGTGTGAGAACTGATTTGGCTAGGTGAGAGGCTCTGGACTGGGGTCTAAGGGTATGTGTCCACGTTCAGGAAACGCTGCGTGTTTGACGCTGCGTGGGGCCGCAGCGTCAAACACGCAGCGTCCAGATGTTCCAGCATAGTGGAGGGGATTCACGCATCCGTCGTCCCTGCGACTCCGGACATGCTGCGCGTCTTTTAAGATCGCAGCATGTCCGTGTTCCTTGCGGCGATGCTGCGCCGCCGCAATGAATAACACAGGGCCCTATGCGAGGGGTGCGATGATCCCGGATGTGTACAATGAACACATCCGGCATCATCCCGTCCCAGAAGGGGGCGGGGCTTAGCGCTGAGCGGGTTTGCCGCTCCGACGATACCGCCGGCCATCCTGAACGTGGACACGTACCCTTAGGGGTAACGTTTCTCCTTATGGAGAGTGACATACCAGCTGGCTTGTCAAGGTAAGGAGGCTTATTCGCCGTGCAATGCTCCTCTGGGAAATTCCCAAATTTCCCAGAGGAGCATTGCATGGCGAATAAGCCTCCTTACCTTGACAAGCCAGCTGGTATGTCACTCTCCATAAGGAGAAACGTTACCCCTTAGACCCCAGAGAAATTTATGTTGAAAATTTACATCTGCTCGTAGTGACTGTACAAGTGCAGCGCCCCAGAGTTCTGGTCGTTGCAGTACTGTGGCTTCGCCGCTAAGGGGAGCCATGGTACGTTCGATGGCACCGAAGGAGTTCCTCCAATCAGGTATCACAGACACCAATATGTTTCACAGCTGGGCCTCCGGGGGGAGCTAAGGGTGCTATTCATTAGGCCACTCCCCACCATAGTGGGTAAACTGGGGGTCAGGCAGGAAGTTAGAGAGAACGCTGACGGGTTTGAACGGAGCAACACCCTGTGGCAGGGGGTGTTGTGAAGGGAGAGACTGTAGGGTCTCTGCCAGGGGTGGGATCCTGGCAGAGGCTTGGCATTGAAAGAACGTAACGGGTCCGCGCAGGCTCCTGGAAGCGGCGGGACTCAAGAAAGGACTAGAAGCGAGATAGATTGTGCTGAGTGAGAAACGAGATCAAGCAGAAGGAGAATACCAGCAGGGGTTTTGTTGAAAGAGGCAGCACCCTGCTGAGGCGCAATACCGGTGGCCGGAACGCCGAGGGAGTGGATTAGAATACAGCTTCAAGCCATACTCCAAACAGCGGCAGGACAGTCGGTCTTAGGCGGGCTGTCTACCACATATCACCTATGAAGTCTTGGGGGGCAATTGCGGGAGAGGGACGACTCTAGGGTCCCGGAAGAACTCCAGGCCTACCTGACAAACGGGTGCCATTCCAACCTGAATACAGGGAAGGGGTGGATTACAGAGGAACATCAAATCGAGTTGTGAGGGAACTTAAGAAACAGACACAACCGTTGTGGGGTTACTTTCCGTAAGCACAGCAGGGAAGGACTACAACACATAGCGCTAGAAGGAAGGCACAGATTTCCACCTGAGAGGAGAACTCTGGAGGTGCCATTGGACCGGCCGGACTTGCGTAGCCTGGTGAACCGTGTTCCGGACTGAGGACTCAGAGATCTCCAGTAAAGAGGTAAAGAGACTGCAACCTGGTGTCCTCGTTATTTGCTGCGACTTACACCCCACAACCGCTACACCACCCCACCGCTACCATTACTACCACCTATTACACCGGACGTCCCCCACTGACGGACAGGGCCACGGACCGGGTCTAGCCACCGTGACAACCCCGAGACTGAGACCCAGAGGCCCGGCTCCGGGTATCCCCTCGGCCCTGCGGCGGTGTGGGGGCGCTCCAAACTTGGCATCACGAACAGGATCTACTTAAGCCTGAAGAATCAGGTCATGTGTGCCTAGAGACTGTGATTTACTGTGCTTGGACTGTACTTTATTGTAAGACTGTGCTGCGCCATTAGCCGCCAAAAGTTCCCGCCAAAAGGCGCCGCCATTGCTACACCCAAGGGGAAGGAGGGCGTGTTATGGGCGGAGACTCCCAGTGTGGCGCGAGAAATGGCTACCGCCCCCTGCACTTCTGGCTGCAGAGGAATGACCTGCCCCAAAGCAGAAGAGAAACACCCCTTGATATGCAACGGCGGGAAGCGGGTGACGGAGAAGCCCGACCTCGGAGAAATGGCGGAGCTAGGTGCATGCACTGCCACCGACTATCAGGCAGCAATGATGAACGGCGAGTGCCTGAGCGAGGAAGAAGCGGTTCAGGCCTGCCTTTCTTCACCGGAGATGGACCGGAGGCCTGCGGATCCGACAGCGGAGTTACGTCCACCAATCCCGACCTCGGAGTTAGAGGAGGAGGAACCACAGCCAGCGGAGCCGAGTCCGAGCATCCCATTGGAGGAGCCCCGGTCCGGGCTGCAGCAGACTCCAGTGTCCTCGTTAACGGACCAGAGCAACGCCGGTGGAACCACATCAGGCGCAGGTATGGGCGGCGCCCCTACTCCCCTGGACGGTTCTGCTCTCCCGACCGATCCTCCCCACAACAGTAACCCCGCGTTTACAATCGACCGGGCGGTTCTCACCCCCGGCGCGTTGGGGAAGTTGTTACCACCATTGCCAACCAAGTGGGGAGAGCCTATAGACATGGATCCAGGAGGGGTGATGTTCCGATGGGATGTTCCCTGGGTCGAGCAGGATGGGATTCCAATGGAAGGTCTCACTATTGCGATACTTACCTGGGATCAATACAAACAATGCGTGCTCCAGCATTGGGGGCAGCGCACTGAAGTTGAAAAACGGGAACTGCAGAGCAAAAAAATGATCTATGATGGGACGGATGCTGTCAGGCGAGGGACGGTGGCGGCATTCCACCCAAAGAAGGGGTGGGGTTCCATTTGGGAGTCGGGTCTACCTACTGGCATCTTCGTTGCCGGCTATGATGTGGAGACTCCCTGCTGTGATCGAGAAGGTGAACCACTCCGGGAGGGAGATCAGGTGACGTATACCCGTCACTGGAACACACAAGGATGGCGTGCCCGGAAAGTTCAGCGATACGAGTCTGAGAGAATGGCACCTGTGGCCCCAACTGTGGTCCATCCAGGGCTGCCAGACCTTGTTACTGTTTCTACTGTACGCTTTGTAGCAGCTCCTGAACTTGCCGACAGAGTTAGGCTTCAAATTCAGACAGCAGGCGACCAGGTGGTCCCTGTGGAGCTTGCTGCTGGTATCCGTGCTACAGTGGCCGGGGTTCAGGAACCCAAGCCACCAGAAGAAGAATAAACCTCGATACCATGAAAATGTAAATAGTTACTATTTGTTCTTTTGAGTTGCTGCTAAACCCGCCCAGGGTTAATGGATCCCTCTGTTAACCCGGGATCCTCTTTGTTTGTTTGCCTTTTCTGAAGTTGTTGCACAAAAGTTACACAAACTGCAGAAATCATGGACTGTGCATGATTCGAACTTCCTTTGTAAATAGTTTGCACCTTCTTAAAGGTGCACCCTACTGGTTTTAGCCAAAGACACTTTGCGAAGATATTTGCCCTATTTGTTTGAGCCAAAGACACTTTGTGAAGATACCTTTCCTACCGGTTCTAGTTAAAGACACTTTGCGAAGATACCATGCCGGAACCTTTGCATGGGCTGGTAGGCTGAGAAGACGAGCTACCTTAGAAAGACTTGGTCTCCTCTTAAAGGGGATGTGAGAAACTGAGCTTGAGAGAGATACTGTTGCAGAACAGTAATGCCATAATGATGCTTTGAAAAGAAATGTAACTGTTTTACATGCTAAGTTATATGTGTTGAATTTGTTGAAATGTGAAATCTAAATAATGTTTTGCAGAAAGAAAAGATGCAGAGAGCCCGTAGGGGTAGAGTAGAGGTCTGCATAGTTGAAAGTAAGCGAAGTAATAATGAAGGTGAGGATAGAAGGTAAACCCCGCGTCCCCATTGAAAGTTACTTTGTTACTAAGGACAGAGAGTGAACCCGTAGGGGTTAGAGAGTGAGTCCTTAAAGGAGCCGAGTAGAGCTGGCTCAGAGTTCTTTAAACGAAAGGAATGTTATGTCTATACCATGTATAGTAGAGAAAGGCAGTAGGCCCTGGCTGAACGGGGCGGTCCTGTAAAAGAAAGGAGAGGCAGTAGGTCTGGTGCCATAGGGACAGGCGGTCCTGCAGGTTCAAAGTAGGAGAATGTGAAGTTACCTTGCCCTGTAATGTGATTATAGGAAGGCCTTTGGTAAACTAAGAGTGTATGTTTCTTAAAGGCAATGTTAATTTATTGTTCCAGAATTTGCACTAAGTAGAATACCCGGTTGGGTAACAGGAGTTATGCATAGCCTGTAATTTATAATGTTGACCATGTTTGTAACGTTAAAAGTGTCCTCACCTCCCATAAAGGGAAGCCTGTTCAAGTATACTTATTGTTTTGCACTCAACAAAATTGTATGTCTGTTTACTAATCTGTATTGTTGTTTTTCTTCCCAGTCCCGGAGTACTGTGTTTAACCAGGGGGGAGTGCAGCGCCCCAGAGTTCTGGTCGTTGCAGTACTGTGGCTTCGCCGCTAAGGGGAGCCATGGTACGTTCGATGGCACCGAAGGAGTTCCTCCAATCAGGTATCACAGACACCAATATGTTTCACAGCTGGGCCTCCGGGGGGAGCTAAGGGTGCTATTCATTAGGCCACTCCCCACCATAGTGGGTAAACTGGGGGTCAGGCAGGAAGTTAGAGAGAACGCTGACGGGATTGAACGGAGCAACACCCTGTGGCAGGGGGTGTTGTGAAGGGAGAGACTGTAGGGTCTCTGCCAGGGGTGGGATCCTGGCAGAGGCTTGGCATTGAAAGAACGTAACGGGTCCGCGCAGGCTCCTGGAAGCGGCGGGACTCAAGAAAGGACTAGAAGCGAGATAGATTGTGCTGAGTGAGAAACGAGATCAAGCAGAAGGAGAATACCAGCAGGGGTTTTGTTGAAAGAGGCAGCACCCTGCTGAGGCGCAATACCGGTGGCCGGAACGCCGAGGGAGTGGATTAGAATACAGCTTCAAGCCATACTCCAAACAGCGGCAGGACAGTCGGTCTTAGGCGGGCTGTCTACCACATATCACCTATGAAGTCTTGGGGGGCAATTGCGGGAGAGGGGCGACTCTAGGGTCCCGGAAGAACTCCAGGCCTACCTGACAAACGGGTGCCATTCCAACCTGAATACAGGGAAGGGGTGGATTACAGAGGAACATCAAATCGAGTTGTGAGGGAACTTAAGAAACAGACACAACCGTTGTGGGGTTACTTTCCGTAAGCACAGCAGGGAAGGACTACAACACATAGCGCTAGAAGGAAGGCACAGATTTCCACCTGAGAGGAGAACTCTGGAGGTGCCATTGGACCGGCCGGACTTGCGTAGCCTGGTGAACCGTGTTCCGGACTGAGGACTCAGAGATCTCCAGTAAAGAGGTAAAGAGACTGCAACCTGGTGTCCTCGTTATTTGCTGCGACTTACACCCCACAACCGCTACACCACCCCACCGCTACCATTACTACCACCTATTACACCGGACGTCCCCCACTGACGGACAGGGCCACGGACCGGGTCTAGCCACCGTGACAACCCCGAGACTGAGACCCAGAGGCCCGGCTCCGGGTATCCCCTCGGCCCTGCGGCGGTGTGGGGGCGCTCCACAAACATATGCAGCTTTTAATTTATTAGACCTACACATAATGCGTAAAGATGAGCAAACCTGAACTGTAACGTTCTGAGCTCGTCTAGACCCCTAATGTCCGATGCTGAACTTCGAAGACAGACTTCTCCCAGAAGTCCATTTTAGTGACTCTGTGGGGGCACTCTGCTTCCTTTGGCAGCCCATTAGCCCTAACTATGGCCATTTTACAGCACCAAAGTTTGGGTCCTCTTTGACTTCTATGGGGTCGGGTTCAAGTTCGGTTAGAGTTCTGGTACCTGAATGTGACTTTTGACTAAAGTTTGGCCGAACGCGACCATTCAGGGGTCCGCTCATCCCGAACAATGATTATCCTCTCCTCCCGAGGATATGTCCACACTGTGTCTTTTGACATCATTGTTTTATTTTGCCTGGCTCCCCTCATACAAAACGTAGTAAAAAGCGCTCAAAAGGATCTTCCTATTCATTTCTATGGAAATACAACCTGATGTTCATATATTCAGACTTTTCAACATCTTTAAGGCACAATCTGGAACAGCACTTTGGGGGCACTGCACGTTCACTGGGCCCAAAACGTTACCATCTATTGAATGCAGGTAAACCCGCATGTGTTCACTGAACTATGCGGATTCCCCGCGTCCAATACATTCTATTTGTGGAATTTCTCTAGCATCTCCGCAAGGGAAAATGACATGCTACGGTCTTGAAAGACGAGCCACATGTCCGTGTCCGCGGGTGAGCCGCATGGTGGACATGGGATTTCTAGAAATCCAATCCACGATGCTGTAACAGCCGGACGCTGAGGCTTGGACGCTGCATAAATACGCATACTGATCGTGTGCAAATACCTTATTAAAGGCAATAAAAGTGTAAAAGAAGTCATATCCATTGTGCAGGCGTTTTCTGCACACCTTACAGTGTAAGTCAATGGGAAGGATAAAAAGACACCTTTTTGAGAAGCTTTGTCAGCACTTTCACCTCAGAAAAGATGAGTGCTTTATTTACTGCTTAATGGATTACAAAAAAAGGCAGAAAAACACCAATGCTGAAAAACGTTTAACAAAAACTCAGCAGAAAAAAACCCAGTGAGCCTTGTAACTACTAAGTGTGAACACACCCGCATAAAAGCGATGGGTGCTCTTCTTTCCCTCCTCCTCAGCCACAGCCGTGCCGGCGGCTTGTGCTCTGCTCGCTGACCCCGGCTCCATGCTCAGCCCTGACTGGAATGTGAGGGAGAAGGAGGAGGACGGCCCGCTCCACCCACATGGGCTTTCCCTCACACAAGAGGAGAGAACAGGGGATGAAAAGGGCCTCTCTCATCAGCCGGGTAACGCTGCCCGGAGCATCACCTAGGCGAGAGGCAGGGCGGCAGAGGAACATGGCATTAGGGGAGGTGAATCAGCAGCCTGGCAGCAGGCACTGCCCGCCTCAGGGCCACGGCTCGCTCTCACCGCTCCCCGGCCATTGTACTGAGTGAGTGGGAAGAGTCGGGCACATCAGCGAGCTGTACCAACAATTGCAGCAGCAGTAGGGCACAGCTCGCCTGGGCATGGGCAGCCCTGCCATTCCCCTGTGATAGCTCTCATCGGACTGCCACCTGGCACACATCATGGGGGGCTGCTGACCACTTTCTAGTCCATGTGCCACAGGCGCAGCTGCACTAGCCACACTCTGACCAGTCTAGTGAAGTAGAGACATGGATGGAGATGCTGAGGTGGACAGGCTGGAGCCCAGCGATGATGACAAGGGGCCAGACAAGGGCACTGTGGGCATGGTGGAGCAGATGAACCTGTCCTCGCCATCCCATTCACCTTCAGAGGAGGAAGACGCCCCACAGCTGGCACCCAAACAGCATGGGGTCAAGCGGCACCATCACAAGCACAACCTGAAGCACAGGTACGAGCTGCTGGAGACCCTGGGCAAAGGCACCTATGGCAAAGTCAAGAGGGCGATAGAGCGGTTTTCTGGCCGAGTGGTAAGTGGATCCCACAACTTGTATCTAAGTTTGTCTCATGGTACTCGCCATGATTGCATCCGGATCATCTGCATAGTGGTCTTATTGTAGAAAACTGCCAGTGCATGTGCCACACCTGCCCGCCCTGGCCGCTGTACATCGCCACCTTGGAAGGCTGAGCAGACACCTTCACTTTTTCAGGAATATCCTTATAAATCGGGGTTTTCCAGTATGATGACGAGTTCTGCATTTTTCTGATGACTCCGCTCCATTTCTTTGTGTCTCAGATCCCATTCATTTGCAGGATTCTGCTTGCTGTCAGTGAAGGGGAACTCTGTTCTTTACACCCAGACGGTAAGGCTATGTGCACACGTTGCGGATTTTACTGCGGATCCGCAGCGGATTTGGCGCTGCGGATCCGCAGCAGTTTTCCATGAGGTGTACAGTACCATGTAAACCTATGGAAAACAAAATCCATGCTGCAGAAAAAAACGTGCGGAAACGCAGTGGTTTATATTCCGCAGCATGTCAATTCTTTGTGCAGATTCCGCAGCGGTTTACACCTGCTCCACAATAGGAATCCGCAGGTGTAAAACCGCAGGTGGAATCCACACAAAAACTGCGGTAATTCCGCTGCAAATCCGCAGTGCAGTTTACCTGCTTATTTACCAAAATCAGTGCGGAAAAATCCGCACACCATTCCGCAGCGTGTGCACATAGCCTAAGGTGTAAAGCAGCCGCACATGTCTATACCCTGATGATTTGTTACTGGGTAGAAAACATATTCCTTGTGTTGTTTATAAAATACATTGCCTAAGTTGGATACAACTGTAACAAGCTCTCCGCTCTATCAAAAATAATAATAAATAGCTCTGGACCTGAACAAGATTCTCTTCACTGAAGTCAAGCAGAGGTCTTGACTGGTGAGGCGTCAAGCAGTAAGTTATCAGAGTGAGGAGCACCTTGGGGAAAAGGTGTTACGGTATAGGATGGTGACCCTGCTTTTCTTTTGGACATGGTTCGGCATCCTGCCTAGCATTCTCCATCACATGAAACACTCTGTGAGGTCTCACTACAGCTTATCTAACCTTTGGACCCAATCGGGCTCCAGGCAGAGCTGTACGTACAGTAGTGTGGCTGCGGCCCCCAGTCAGTATAATGCCAAGGATACAGCGTAGATGTGACGAGCCAAGGGGGTGTCAGGTGAAAGCGTCTAAGGGAGATATGTGCAGTGACGTCCGTCACTCAGCCTCCCGCATGCCTGAAGGGATGACTGGAGAGCAGGGGCATGTTGAGTGTATTTTGAGATAATCTTCTAAATATGTGGCCTGTGATGCTGCCAAACATGCACGATATGACCTATTAAATCCTGTTGATATAACAGTCACTCAATTGCAATCCGCTTATCAGAAGTAGTTAAAGCGGATCTGTCAGGAAATTTGACAATACTACCTATATACATTAATAAATAGATCTTTTAGACCTGATGAGACTGGTGTACACACTTTGAAAATCCAAGTCAGATTGGCTGTATAATTCTTTGTAATAGTTTCCCTGCCTATTAAAATCAGAACTTTTTTTAAGCGCACCTCTAGCTGGGCTCATGAAATGCTCTTTTTAATTTGAGGATTGCATTTATGTTCACAGTAAGTACCCCAGCCTCATTAGGTATGAGATCTGTTTAATTACATATACAGCATGTATTCGCTTTCAGGGATGTTTGCATTTACTTTCGCATTATAAGGGAAATCTGCAGTAAATTAAAGAGGCTTTCTCACGAAGACAGCTCAGCATGGAAATTGGGGTTGGTTTGGCTTTTAAGCCCCATAGCAAAATGCCGTTTTCTGCAGTTGTCAGTATATTCCAGTAAAGTAAGACCATGAATGGTTTTGAGAATTGCTGTTCATTAGTAGTTCCCAACTCTAGCTGATAAGTCGTTTGAGTAGAGACCTCCACCCAAATAAGACGTCCTTAGGGTATATGTACAGAAATTATCATTAGTAAATCAAAAGGCATTTCAGCTGTAATATAAATGTCGAAACTGATCTCAGATTGACAAGTCACAATTGCAAACCCAAAAATAAGACAGTAACGACAATTAGCACTTATCATGTGCCACCAGGGCACACACCAATGGCATCTGCATAAAAAAACAAGATATTACTAAATGGTCTTATTGCGCATTAACCAATTACATTCCGACACTCATTTTCCCTGTGCAGATGAGATAACAGAAGGAATGGTTAGACTTTTTACTTGGAATAGCTGCCCACTATGTACATGCTGGCTTGTATACAAATGGTGTAGCCTTGGAAGTCAAATTCACTCCCATGCTCTGATGTGTATGGGGAACCAAAGAACCCAATGCTACTTTGGATGGCAAGGCTACTATAAATAGTTAAGAGGGTCTGGCACAGACTTTACACCAAGACCCATGAGGTGTTCAAGATACACTATGGCTTAATGGACAAAATACTGTAGTCTTTCAAGCAAAAATGAGCAACTTTTATAGTCACCAGAACTTTCGTAGATTGGTAGAAAACTACCCAGCTTTGGGTCCCTGAGTCCATTGTGCTCTGGTGTCCATCTTCATCACCAGTGATGTCAGGGATTTATAGTGAAGTCACTACTTGTATGATTACATCATAGTGCAAAAAACATGTTACATCATTATCAACTGTTATATAGGTATAGATGTGGTCATTAGAATCTACTATATAATTGTCTAAGGGTCACTTCCGTCTGTCTGTCCTTCTTTCTGTCACGGATATTCATTGGTCGCGGCCTCTGATTGGTCGTGGCTGTTTTGCGACGGGCACAGTCCGGCGGAAAAATGGCCGCTCCTTCCTCCCCGCAGTCAGTGCCCGCTCCGTACTCCCCTCCAGTCTGCCCTCACACAGGGTTAATGGCAGCGGTAACGGACCGCGTTATGCCGCGGTGTAATGCACTCCTTTACCGCTGCTATTAACCCTGTGTGACCTACTTTTTACTATTCATGCTGCCTATGCAGCATGAATAGTGTTGAGCATTCCGATACTGCAAATATCGGGTATCGGCCGATATTCGCTGTATCGGAATTCCGATACCGAGTTCCGATATTTTTGCGATATCGGGAATAGGGATCGGGATCCATATTCATGTAAAAAATAAAGAATAAAAATATAAAATATGGATATACTCACCCACCGACGGCCCCTGGCTCGCAGCGGTGCAACCGGCAGCCTCCGTTCCTAAGAATGCAGTGTAGGACCTGCGATGACGTCGCGGTCTTGTGATTGGTCGCGTGTCCGCTCATGTGACCGCTCACGTGACCGCGACGTCATCGAAGGCCCTTCACTCTCTGCATTCTTAGGAACGGAGGCAGACGCTTGCAGCGGTGACAGCCAGGGCTCGTCCGAGGGTGAGTATATCCATATTTTTTATTTTTATTCTTTATTTTTTACATGAATATGGATCCCAGGGCCTGAAGGAGAGTTTCCTCTCCTTCAGACCCTGGGAACCATCCAGGATCACTTCCGATATTTGTGTCCCATTGACTTGTATTGGTATCGGGTATCGGCGATATCCGATATTTTTTGGATATCGGCCGATCCAATCCGATACTGATACTTTCAAATATCGGAAGGTATCGCTCAACACTAAGCATGAATAGTAAAACGATCTAATGTTAAAAATAATAAAAAAAATAAAAAATCGTTATATACTCACCGTCCGTCGGCCCCCGGATCGACAACAGGCCTTTCCCGCTCGCGACGCTCCGGTAACCGGTCCATGCTGCGATCTCGCGAGATGATGACGCAGCGGTCTCGCGAGACCGCTACGTCATCATCTCGCGACACCGCAATGCACTCTTGAGACCGGAGCGCACGAGCAGTGTCGGTAAACGCTTCGCTTGGATCCGGGGGCTCCGGAAGGTGAGTATATAACTATTTTTTATTTTATTTCTTTTTTTTAACAGGGATATGATGCCCACATTGCTATATACTACGTGGGCTGGGCAATATACTACATGGGCTGGGCAATATACTATGTGGCTGGGCAATATACTACATGAACTGTGCTATATACTACGTGGCTGGGCAATATACTACATGGACTGTGCTATATACTACGTGGCTGGGCAATATACTACATGGACTGTGCTATATACTACGTGGCTGGGCAATATACTACGTGACTATACAACGTGGGCTGCGCAATATACTACGTGGACTGCACAATATACTACGTGGGCTGCGCAATATACAACGTAGGCTGCGCAATATACTACGTGGGCTGCGCAATATACAACGTGGGCTGCACAATATACAACGTGGGCTGCGCAATATACAATGTGGGCTGCGCAATATACAACGTGGGCTGCGCAATATACTACGTAGGCTGCGCAATGTACTACGTGGGCTGCGCAATGTACAACGTTGGCTGCGCAATGTACAACGTGGGCTGCGCAATGTACTACGTGGGCTGCGCAATGTACTACGTGGGCTGCGCAATATACTACGTAGGCTGCGCATTGTACTGCGTGGGCTGCGCAATGTACTGCGTGGGCTGCACAATGTACTGCGTGGGCTGCGCAATGTACTGCGTGGGCTGCGCAATGTACTGCGTGGCTGTGCAATATACTACGTGGGCTGTGCTATACACTACGCATACATATTGTAGTATACCCGATGCGTTAGAATCGGGCCACCATCTAGTAATATTATATTAACCCACCTGATTTCAGCAGACCATATGACTATCCGGTGGGAATGAAGGCCTTCTGAATCTCACTTGGCAATGGAAGTCAGTGGAGAGATCAGGCAGTTAGATTTCAAGATGCCTGATCCTTTCATTCTTAAGGAAGATAAGTCACCGCTGAAGGAATCTGGCAGCATCTTATTCCCCTTTACCTATTTAGATCACGCGCACACACATGGGCAATGTGGGCCGACAGCAGTCTAAAGTGTATGGCTATCTCAAGTGTGGTCTGCACCCTACTACACCAATGCAGTTTATTTTGATCGGACATCCTTATCCATCACTGAATTATCTGCATTGCATGATATTTTAGATAGTTTCCTCACTTTTTCAGTAGCTGCTATACATACAGCTTCTAGTTGTACTTAGAAAGACAACTGGCTCTAGGCATCAAGAACATGAGGTATTTTAATGCCTAAGCAAATTAGGAAGCTGGCCTGTTGTTATAGCAACATGACATTTTCTGCCAGAGGTATTATATTGTATAGCAGTGTGAGACTGTGTAATTATGACATTCGTCAAGAAGAGAAACCTATCATAAATATGGATTCAGCATCTGATGCAGATCATGTGCTTTTAGACAATGATGTGATTTTTTTGTCTAACCTATTTGGCCTGAAATTAAGTGCACACAGCGTCCTTCTGGTAATCTTCCTGTTCTCTCTGTGATTTTTAGGATAAAATGTACAGAGAAGGTTATTGTTATTGTAGCAATAGCGTTTCCATTGAAGGCGATCATAACATTTTATTGATGGGGACCTAAGTTGGGACTTCCACTGATGTGCTGAACATCAGCCCAATGCTCATTTGTGACCTGCAGCAGACTAAAAATGAAGAACACTGACCTGCTTTTTCAGAACTTTATCGTGGACCATAGTACCATAGGTCTACCCATACGATCTACTAAAATGTTGCATTTCGTGGTGGAGCACCACTTAATGTAACAGATGATAACTAAAGATGTCTTTCTCTCTCCAGCTCCAATACAATCCACTCTGGTCAGCTACCCCCAGCAGGCTGACTAGGTGAACCCCTAGACTGGTTATATGCAGAGCCAGCCAGGGGTACCTAAACAGAAGCTATAGAGCTAAGATTTTTACCCTAGCCTACCTGGCTTTGCTACACCCTTTAAAGGAATACTCCAGTAAAACGTTATTACCTTTCCACAGGAATGATGATTACTTCTAGATCAGTGTGGGTCCACTGAGAACTCTGATCACCAGACAATAGACCTCTAGATCTATTAGTTATCATACATTATGTAAATTAGTGATAATTTCCTCTTACTTGAATTTCCTCATATTGACTTTTAACTGCTAATCCCAAGGAAGATAATCCACCACCAGAGGTGTCTATCACAATGTTATTCCCCTCTCCCAATATAGAACACAAGCCTATTGTATGTAGGGTGAGGTGGGATAGCTATTGGATTATAGCTATCTGATATGTATGGCCACCTTGAGATTTTAGTAGACACTACTTCACTGATGCCAGAAGAGAAATTTATATGACTTATTAGGATACTTTACATTTAATCATTAATCTATAACCGATATTATAGCCATTATTCTAATAGAAAACGTCACTTTTTAGTTCTGTACCCTCACAAAGTACAGTCTAATTAATCGTCTAAGGGCTGGATTAGTCCATGGAAACCAAACCCACGGCCAAGTTACTTGGTTTCCAATTTGTCTCCTGATGTGTGTAGCAACTATATAGTATACAGAGATTGTCAATCAACAGTTGGGTACAGTTGCTGATTTGCCATGTGAGATGCCAATTAGAATAGAAACGGATACATTGCCTCCTGACAGAGCACTAGTCTGGGCTAACATTCAGTTCTGTGCAACAAAAAGTTGCTCAATTTGCAAATAAAGGGAACACAATTCCATACAGTACCTCAGAAAAGTGAGTCCACCCTTCACATTTTTTAAAAATATTTATTATATCTTCTTCATGAGACAACATTGAAGATATGACACTTTGATACAATGTAAAGTAGTCCATTTACAGCTTGTATAACAGTATAAATTTGGTGTACCCTCTACAAAACTCAACACACAGCCTTTAATGTCTAAACCACTGGCAACAAAAGTGAATACACCCCTAAGTGAAAATGGCCAAATATGCCCGAAGTGTCAATATTTTATGTGGCCACCATTATTTTCAAGCTCTGCTTTAACTCTCTTGGACATGGAGTTCACTAGAGCTTCACAGGTTACCACTGGAAAGTTCTTGTACTCCACCATGACAACATTGCGGCGCTGGTGGATGTTAGAGACCTTGCGCTCCTCCACCTTCCGTTTGAGGATGCCCCACAGATGCTCAATAGGGTTTAGACATGCTTGGCCATTCCATCATGTTTACCGTAAGTCTCTTAAGCAAGGCAGTGGTCGTCTTGGAGGTATGTTTGGGGTCGTTATCATGTTGGAATACCGACCAGCGGCCCAGGAGGGGATCATGATCTGCTTCAGTATGTCATAGTACATGTTGGCATTCATGATTCCCTCAATGAACTATAGCTTTCCACAGCTGGCAGCTCTCATGCAGCCCCAAACCATTACACACCCACCACCATGCTTGACTGTAGGCAAGACACATTTTTATTTATACTCCTCATTTGGTTGCCACCACACACCCCTGACACCATCTGAATCAAATAAGTTTATCTTGGTTTCATCAGACCACAGGAGGTGGTTGCAAAATCCATGTTGTTAGTCTGCCTATCTTCAGCAAAGTGTTTGCAGGCTTTCTTGTACATCATCTTTAGAAGAGGCTTCCTTCTGGGATGACAGCCATGCAAAGCAATTTGATGCAGTGTGCGGTGTATAGTCTCAGCCCTGACTGGTTGACCCCCCTCTTGACCTCTGCAGTAATGCTGGCAGCACTCGCATCTATTTTGAAAAGACAACCTCTGGCTATGATGCTGAGCACGTACACTCCACTTCTATGGTTGACCATGGCGAGGCCAGTTCTGAGTGGAACCTGTCTTGTTAAACCGCAGTATAGTCTTGATCACTGTGGTGTAGTTCATTTTCAGGCTGTTGGCAATCTTCTTACAGCCTAGGCCAGTAGTGGCAAACCTATGGCACATGTACCAGAGGGGACACACGGATCTCTCCCAGTGGGTGCATTTGTCATCTCCTCAGCACTACCACTGCCGCCACTCTCCTCTGCACGCGCGCCATCCCCTAATCACTAGCGCTGCGGCCACCATCACTCTCGTCTGCATGTGCGTCAGCCCATCAGGCCACGTGTGCTGAGAAGGATTAGGGTGGTGGCACTAGTGCTGAGGAGATGGTATGCATGCAGAGGAGAGTGGCAGTGCCAGTAGTGCAGAGGAGCTGGTGTGCGTGCACACATTTTAATGTGGGGCAATTATACAGTATGGAGCACTATGCGGGCCATTATACTGTGTGGGAGCATCATGTAGGGCCATTATACTATATGGAGCACTATGTGGGGCCATTATACTGTATGGAGCAGCATGTGGGGCCTTTATACTGTATGGAGCAGCATGTGGGGCCATTTTACTGTATGGAAAATCATGTGGGGCCATTTTACAGTATGGAGCACTATGTGGGGCCATTATACAGTATGGAGCACTATGTGGGGCAATCATCCAGTATGGAGAACTATGTGAAACCATTATACAGCTCTGGCAAAAACTAAGAAACCATCACATCAAAACCCTGTCATGGGCAGCCCAATCTCCAGACCTGAACCCCATTGAAAACCTCTGGAATATAATCAAGAGGATGATGATAGTCACAAGCCATCAAACAATGAAGAACTGCTTACATTTTTGTGCCAGTAGCAGTGTGAAAGACTGGTGAAAAGCATGCCAAGACTCATGAAAGCTGTGATTAAAAATCATGGTTTTTCCACAAAATATTGATTTCTGAACTCTTCATGAGTTAAAATATTATTGTATTGTTTCTAAATGATTATGTACTTATTTTCTTTGAATTATTTGAGGTCTGAAAGCACTGGTTATTTTTTTTTAATTTTGACCATTTCTCCTTTTCGGAAAAAAAATGCAAAATTTATTGCTTGGAAATTCGGAGACATGTTGTCAGAAGTTTATAGAATAAAAGAACAATTTAAGTTTTACTCAAAAATATACCTATGAAGAGAAAAATCAGACAAACTGAACATTTTGCAGTGGTCTCTTAATTTTTGCCAGAACTGTACAGTTGTGGAGCACTCTGCGGGGACATTGTACAGTATGGACCACTCTGCGGGGCCATTATACAGTATGGCTCACTCTGCGGGGCCATTATAGAGTAATGAGCACTCTGTGGGATTACAGTAGGAGAATTATACTGTGATGGGGTGACTATTATTTGATGGGGGGAATTTGGCTAGGGGGGTTACAGTAGGGTCATCAAACTGTACGTGTGGAGGGTACTGTGGATGAATTCACTGTGGGGCTATCATAATCTGTTTGGGGGCACTTTTGTTTGCATCATACTTTATTATCTGTTTTATTCAAGATTGCTATCCTTTGTTATTAAATATTTAAGTTAGGCCATTGGGCCATATGCTTCTCACTTCTCTTATATAAGATATTACATTATTCCATAATAATTCCAAAAGTTAATGGTTTTATTTGATAAGCGAAAACTTCCTCAATTGTAGACAATTTTTTAACAAATATCAAGGTTGCACCCCCAGCTTTGTCCAAGCTTTTAATTTTGGACCTCTGTAAATTTGACTTCTCTGGTTTAAAGGGTTATTTTCATCATGGTAAAGGGTTACCATTGCAAAGAGGTTGTAAAAACAAAATAACTTTGCAATTTTACTTTGGATTAACAATCCTCGCCATTCTCAAGAACAGACCTCCACAGCAGTCAGTAGCTAGTATCTTAGGCTTGGAGTGCAGCACTTACAAGCACTTTGCTATTATAGACTATATTGCGCGTTAATGTATGAGTTGTTTTTCTCAACTAAAACCTCAGTACTCAGGTTAAATTGCTGTATTGGCACTTTGAAATTACCGTAATAAGTGGGTTTTGGATTGCAGTTTGGGCACTCTGTCTCTAAAAGGTTTGCCTTCACTTGACTAGGCCATCTTTATCGAGAGTAAGTATTCTTTTTTGAATCCTCAGAGGGTTCTTTTCAGTAAGGTGCCATGTTGAACTTCCATTGACCAGTAGAAGAGAGTGTGAAAGCAATAACATCAAATTTAGCACAACTGCTCACCAGTCACACCTGAGACTTGAAACACTAATGAGTCACATGACACCAGGGAAGGAAAATGGCTAATTGGGCAAAATTTGTCCATTTTCACTTAGGGGTTGTCGGGATCACACTCAGTCGGAGCAGCCTTTGGAAGTGGGGAATCACCAGAAATAATACACAAGACACGTCTCGTATAGTATATCACTGGGAAGTCTCTGAAGCACGCCTGCCTTCAAGGTGCTATCCCCTCTTTATATAGTTGTACAGGTAGTTTCAGTGGTTATACAAGTTTTGCTTGTTTAAACAAAGAGAGAAAAGAGAAGACAAAAAAAACAGTTTCGGCTATGTGATAGTTTCACAACAAACAAAACAGTACAGTTTCGCCTAAGTGGCAGTTTCACAAACAAAAAATAGGATTTCACACTATAGCTAAAATGTCCTTGAATGGACAGGTCAATATTGATCACAAATTCTTTTTGGTTTATTGAGATAACCATTTTTGTTCCGCTCTTCACAGGGTGTACTCACTTTTGTTGCCAGCGGTTTAGACATTAATGGCTGTGTGTTGAGTTATTTAGAGGGCACACCAAATTTACACTGTTGTACAAGCTTTACCCTGACTACTTAACACTATATCAAAGTGTCAGATCTTCAGTGTTGTCCCATGAACGGATATGATATTTACAAAAATGTGAGGGGTGTACTCACTTTTGTGGTATAGTGGATAACCTAGTCTTTGAGATGTACACATAATGTATTATAAAATGTAGGACTATCCAGATCTAATCCTTTTGCGAGATAACACATACTATAACATTTCACATAGGCAGGCAGTAGCTTTACTTGGATATTATGCATTCCATAATTTGTATGATGTCACAGAGAAAGTATGCGACCTAAGCTATTGTTATAGGTGAAATACAAGTGATTTAATACATAAACAGTCTCATTTCAAGTATTACAGTTCTTTCTGTTGATCACCAGCATTAAATACTTGTAACACTTAGAATAGAATTTGTGTGATGAAAGATAGGGGGCCCATTTCCAGCAGGCATGGTGGAACTACAGAACTTTTTTCAAAACTATATTTTTCTTATTCTTAGTTTTCCCCAGGCAAAATTTTTTTAATTCTTAGTTCTCCCCATCCGAGAACAGATGCATGCTGCCAGGGGTACAGTCACATCCAATCCAGAGGCGGTATCTTAAAGCAATTATACCCCAGTTCTCAACGTAGGCCTTTTGTTTTCCATCCTCTGACCAAAGAAGTTTTAGGCTTTTCTAAAGTGAATTCATAAGCTCTGGCAAAAATAAAGAGACTACTGCAAAATGTTCAGTTTGTCTGATTTTTCTCTTTATAGGTATATTTTTGAGTAAAATGTAAATTGTTCATTTATTCAATAAACTTCTGACACCATGTCTCCGAATTTCCAAGCAATACATTTTATAATTTTTTTCTGAAAAGGAGAAATTGTCAAAATTTAAAAAAAATAGTGCTTTCAGACTTCAAATAATTCAAAGAGAACAAGCTCATAATCACTTAGAAACAACAATACAAATGTTTTAACTCAGGAAAGTTCAGAAATCAATATTTTGTGGAATAACCATGATTTTTAATCACAGCTTTCATGCGTCTTGGCATGCTTTCCAGTCCTTCACACTGCTTCTGGTGCAAAAATGTAAGCAGTTCTTCTTTGTTTGATGGCATGTGACTATCCATCATCCTCTTGATTACATTCCAGAGGTTTTCAATGGGGTTCAGGTCTGAAGATTGGGCTGCCCATGACAGGGTTTTGATGTGGTGGTCTCTTAATTTTTGCCAGAGTTATATAATAAAAAAATAAAGGGAACACTTAAATAACACAATGTAACACCAAGTCAATCACACTTCTGTGAAATCAACCTGCCCAGTTATGACGCAACACTGATTGTGAATCAATTTCTCCTGCTGTTGTGAAAATAGAACAGGCAACAGGTAGAAGTTATATGCAATTATCAAGACAACCCCTATAAAGGAATGGTTCTGCAGGTGGTGACCACAGACCATTTCTCTGTTTTCACCCTTTTTGGCTGTTGTTTTGGTCTCTTTGTATCATTGCTCTCACCCCTAGAGGTACGAATAGTAGCATGAGGCAGTGTCTACAACCCACAGAAGGTGCTCAGGTAGTGCAGCTCATCCAGGATGACACATCAATGTGAGCTGTGGCAAGAAGGGTTGCTGTGTCTGTCAGCACAGTGTGCAGAGCATGGAGAAGATGCCAGGAGACAGGCCAATACACCAGGAAATGTGTAGGGGGCCATAGAAGGTCAACAGCCCAGCAGCAGGTCCTCTACCTCCTCCTTTGCACAAGGAGGAACTGGAGGAGCAGTGCCAGAGTACTTCAAAATGACCTCCAGCAGGCCAGTAACATCCATGTGTCTGCTCAAACCGTCAGAACTAGACTCCACGAGGGTAGAATGAGTGCCCGACATCCTAAGTGGATGTTGTGCTTACAGCTCAACACTGTGCAGGGCGATTGGCATTTGCCAGAGAACACCAAGATTGGCAGATTCGACAATGACACCTGTGCTCTTCACGGATGACAGCAGGTTCACTCTGATCACATGTGACAGACATCACAGTCTAGAGATACAGCGGAGAACGTTCTGCTGCCTGCAACATCCTCCAGCATGAGCGGTTTGGCACTGGATCAGTAATGGTGTGGAGAGGCATTTCTTTGGAGGGCCGCACAGCCCTCCATGTGCTCGCCAGGGGTATCCTAACTGCCAGTAGGTACCAGGATGAGATCCTCAGACCCCTTGTGTGACCATATGCTGGTGTACTGGGCTCCTTCTGATGCATGACAATGCTAGGCCTCATGTGACTGAAGTGTCAGCAGTACCTGAATGATGAAGGCATTGATGCTATGGACTGGCCTGCCCATTCTCCAGACCTGAATCCCATCGAGCACATCTGGGAAATCTAATATATATATATATATATATATATATATATATATATATATATATATATGAATGACAGTGTTCTTGTTCATCCATTGATGTCCCATTTCTGCTAATTTAAACCCCACTCCTGTCCCATTCTAAATCTAAAAGTGACACAGTTTGTTCTTTTTCATCTACATGGTATCGGTATTTATTTTGTGCATCTTGTTTCCTTTGTTTTCTAATATACAGTATCTTAACAAACAGAGGTCTGTTTTTCTGGCACACACCTCCAAATTCCCTGCAAAGACACAGACTATAGTAGATTTATGTTGCCCAAACATGAAATACCAGCAGTCTATTTTATTACATACAACTATGTCGTACTTTGAAATTCTATGGCGTTTCAGACAAAGCATGGGGTGTAAAAACAAGCCAAACATAGGGAGAAGAATCACCTTGGGTCCTACCTATGACTTCCACCCTGATGACTCAGCTTGATTGATAAGTATTTTTCTGATTTTTTTTTTCTAATCTATTTTTATTTATTTATTTCTGATTTTAGATTTTTTTCTCTGTTCTGTGAATGATTAGATTTTGGAGGCTTCTGTGACAGCATTCAGTAATTTGCTTTACAACAGCTACAAGGATTGCAAGAGCATAGTACAATAATTTGTACAAGTTAATTGATTTCTATGGGAACATTTTTTTAAGGCATGCTCTGACGTGTACAGAGTCCATTTTCCCTAGTCTACAAACTTAGGATGCACATAAACTGGCTCTGTACCTCCTAATCCAGCTGTACAGACATGTGACTACTGCAGACAATCACTGGCTGCAGCAGTGATGCGCTGTTTACCAATATGGACAGAGTTAGCTTACTCCATTTCTGCTGAAAGAGAAAGCGTGGAGACTGATGGGGAACTTGGGCAGTGCCACAAAGAAATAACGAGGGAGATATGTATAAGTTATTTTTTATCTTTAGACCATGCAAGGCTGTTGTTTTAATTCTTTGTGGACAACCTTTGTAACATAAAGGCTTGATTTCAGCAATTGGTCATTTTCCAATAACGCATTCCTATAAAATATATAGGCAGCTACCTGAAAGCAATGATGTCTGTGATCAGATCACAAGTAGCATCTGGCTATTGACTTTGCTCTATATACCCCCATTGTTAGTATGTGTTCTGTAGAGAACATGTGCAGTATGCTAATCAGCCGGTATTCATATTTATCATATAGTTCCATACTATTCTAGATCACCGATCAACTGATTTTTGTGTTAATTTGAGCTTTAATTAAAAGGTAATTTTATTACAGATTCAAGCAGACAGGAGGAAGCCTCTAAATAATGTAAAACTGATGTATGCATTATTCATGATTTCCCATTACAGCCACCAAAACAAAACTCTAGTCCTGGTACTCATATATTAATGAGTCGTCAACGTCAGTTTATAGATTCTCTAGTTTATACCCTTCATAGGAATAAATATTTGGAAGTGTCACTTTTAAATGTATCCGCTAGCTTACGTAGTGCTTACAATGGCTTTAATGCAATAAGATTACCCTATCACTACTAATTTTCCATCCTAAAATACATATGCACACTTACAACTTGTTTTTTTAAAACAATGATCATAGAATGGACCGTATATTTTGACTTGATACATACCGTTTTATATCTGTGGAACTATATGATAGATGAAAAATAAATACAAATAAAAAACAGCATACTCAGGAGAGCAGCGGGAATAAAATACAAGCCAATAGAATCAATATAAAAATAAATAATAAACCTTGTGTATGATTTCTAACAATCAGTTTTTTTTAAATGTTTGATAATCCACTATTTTCCTTAAAGAGGTATTCAAGATCCTATCCCAATATGTAGTGGGTGTAATAATAATAATATTAGTAACTACTTAGAAATGTAGTATAGTTTTTTTGATTTGCTATGTCTCTTACTAGCAAATAACTAACTGTCACAATATCCATGGTCCTAACCATGGGTACCTAAGGTCCTGCTATGCCCGCACATGAGAAAACAGACATAGCGAATCATAAGAACTATACTACATTTCTAATTGGAAGTATTTGCTAATATTATTTTTATTACTCCAACTACATATTGGGATAGTATCTTAGAGATGGGAATACCCCTTTAACATCTCCAGTGCACACAATGTATTGGAGGTGTTTTCTAAGGCTTCAGAGACGTGACCAGTTCCCTTTTATACAGTTATTTAATTCATATACTGTATATTTTAAATATATATATATATATATATATATATATATATATATATATATACAGGTCCTTCTCAAAAAATTAGCATATAGTGTTAAATTTCATTATTTACCATAATGTAATGATTACAATTAAACTTTCATATATTATAGATTCATTATCCACCAACTGAAATTTGTCAGGTCTTTTATTGTTTTAATACTGATGATTTTGGCATACAACTCCTGATAACCCAAAAAACCTGTCTCAATAAATTAGCATATTTCACCCGACCAATCAAATAAAAGTGTTTTTTAATACCAAACAAAAAAACCATCAAATAATAATGTTCAGTTATGCACTCAATACTTGGTCGGGAATCCTTTGGCAGAAATGACTGCTTCAATGCGGCGTGGCATGGAGGCAATCAGCCTGTGACACTGCTGAGATGTTATGGAGGCCCAGGATGCTTCAATAGCGGCCTTAAGCTCATCCAGAGTGTTGGGTCTTGCGTCTCTCAACTTTCTCTTCACAATATCCCACAGATTCTCTATGGGGTTCAGGTCAGGAGAGTTGGCAGGCCAATTGAGCACAGTAATACCATGGTCAGTAAACCATTTACCAGTGGTTTTGGCACTGTGAGCAGGTGCCAGGTCGTGCTGAAAAATGAAATCTTCATCTCCATAAAGCATTTCAGCCGATGGAAGCATGAAGTGCTCCAAAATCTCCTGATAGCTAGCTGCATTGACCCTGCCCTTGATGAAACACAGTGGACCAACACCAGCAGCTGACATGGCACCCCACACCATCACTGACTGTGGGTACTTGACACTGGACTTCAGGCATTTTGGCATTTCCTTCTCCCCAGTCTTCCTCCAGACTCTGGCACCTTGATTTCCGAATGAAATGCAAAATTTGCTTTCATCAGAAAAAAGTACTTGGGACCACTTAGCAACAGTCCAGTGCTGCTTCTCTGTAGCCCAGGTCAGGCGCTTCTGCCGCTGTTTATGGTTCAAAAGTGGCTTTACCTGGGGAATGCGGCACCTGTAGCTCTGGCTGTTTCCACACCAGACTCAGTCCACTGCTTCCTCAGGTTCCCCAAGGTCTGGAATCGGTCCTTCTCCACAATCTTCCTCAGGGTCCGGTCACCTCTTCTCGCTGTACAGCGTTTTCTGCCACATTGTTTCCTTCCAACAGACTTACCATTGAGGTGCCTTGATACAGCACTCTGGGAACAGCCTATTTGTTGAGAAATTTCTTTCTGGGTCTTACCCTCTTGCTTGAGGGTGTCAATGATGGCCTTCTTGACATCTGTCAGGTCGCTAGTCTTACCCATGATGGGGGTTTTGAGTAATGAACCAGGCAGGGAGTTTTTAAAAGCCTCAGGTATCTTTTGCATGTGTTTAGAGTTAATTAGTTGATTCAGAAGATTAGGGTAATAGGTAATTTAGAGAACCTTTTCTTGATATGCTAATTTATTGAGACAGGTTTTTTGGGTTATCAGGAGTTGTATGCCAAAATCATCAGTATTAAAACAATATAAGACCTGACGAATTTCAGTTGGTGGATAATGAATCTATAATATATGAAACTTTAATTGTAATCATTACATTATGGTAAATAATGAAATTTAACACTATATGCTAATTTTTTGAGAAGGACCTGTATATATATATATATATATATATATATATATATATATATACATAATGAATGTTTTGTCCATAAGATATTAACTTTATTTCTCAGTTTATCATTCTCAAATTTATGGCATCCATTATCGCAATTAAATCTATTATTGCTGTCTGGAGCAGTTCCTGAACAATATAAAACACAGCACTTTTTCTATAACAATACCGATGCAGTACAGATTGCTGCTTATGTTCCCCTCCCCTCCTCATACTGTGCGTTTTCCTGTACAGGTGCCCAGTCGTAAATGTGATTGATCTCATCAATCATAGCAGCACTAAAGCCCAACCCCTACAACTGAATACACCGATCATATGATGCACTCATTGTTTGCACTGGGACGTAGGAGATTACCAAATTTTGATAAATCTGGTTTTTAGGAATCAAGTAAATATGTGTCAATTTCATCACAGCAACTCATAATGTGTGTATGACCCCTACGTATGCATTCCCAACAAAATCTGGGAATGTTCCTGATGAGATGGGAGATCGCGTCCTAGAGGAATGTCTTCCAGGCCTGGATCAGGACATCACTGCGTTTCTGGACAGTCTGTGGTGCATATGTAACAATAGATAATGTTACATAGGGTCTCTAAGATTCAGCTCTGGGGAACGTGAGGGCCAGTCAAGTGGCATCAATGCCTTCTTCATCCAGGAACTGCTCACACTCTGGCCACATGTGGCCCCACATTGTCCTCTACCAAGGAAGCTTTTATCAGATACCTAATAGCAATTTAGGTACCTTTGGCTATCACAGCAAGGTTTGTGTGACCTTTTGAAAATATGCCTTATCAGATCATCGCTGACATGCTGTATGATGTTGAAGGCAGCAAAATATTCACAATGGCGTCTCCAGTCTCTTTCAAGTCTTTTACATGTGCCCAGTGTGAACCTGCACTGTTCTCATTTGTGAAGAGAATTTGGGTGTCACGGGGTTACCGCAACTGATCGGAGCCAGGAGACCACAGCATCTGGTTGCTCCTACTCCACCGCTGAGAAAAAGCTCTTCTCCAGTGTATTAACATGTTTATTTCTTCCAGCAGAACAGGGGTTAATCGGCTATGTTGGAAATCCCTGTGTTCAGTTAACCACTCCTTTTCCTTATAAAATATGGGCTCTATTACCTAGTCCTTGTCAGAGTTAGCTCTTGCTGCATGACAAAAGGAAGGAGAGAAGTTGGTATGAAAAGGAATGCCGAAGGAGTTAGGCTATGTGCACACGTTGCAGATTTGACTGTGGCATTTTCTGTGCAGATTCTGCATTTCTTGGCAGAAAATACAGGTCAGAATCTGCGCCTTTTTTTGGTATGTGCACACGTTGTAGATTTTTGTGCGGATTTCTTCCTTTTTTACCCCTGCAGACTTCTATTATGGAATGGGTGCAGAAACGCAGCAGATCTGCAAAAAGAAATGACATGGTCCTTTTTTGAATCTGCTGCGTTTTCTGTGCAGATTTTTCCGCACCATTAGCTCAGCATTTTTTTTTTGCCATTGATATACATTGTACTGTAAATCACTTGCGGATCTGCAGCGTTTAGGCGCAGAAAAAAGCTGCAGATCTGCAGGAAATCTGCAACGTGTGCACATACCCTTATAAGTGACTGTTGTTTGGTTTGTATGCTTGATAATCCCTGATCCTTCCTTGTTTTGCTTTTTTCCCCTTCCTGCACACCCTGGTGGATTCCTCTGTTTAATGTGAGTGAATATTTTGTATGTGTGGAGTTTTCAGTTTCCCCTTGTCTTTGTTGCCCTGTTTATCGGGTTGGTGTACTGCGGTACACAATAGTGCTCCCTCTTCCCTGGGAGGGGGAAGGGGACAGACAAATGGCTAACTTAGGAGATAGGGCAAGGGTAGAGGCCACGGTTTCTTCACAATCTGGTTTCCCGGGTAACAGAGTGAGCTAGGGTGCCCCCTAGTGTTAAGGCCAAGAAAGGAGCCCCTGGTCCCAGGTCACTCGACAGCTGTGTCGTGACAGTGGGCCTTCCAACTCTGGTCATCTCTGGATAATGTCAATCGAATCGCAGAATGCTGGGCCATGAGGACTGATCTCACTACAGGAAGCTGTGCCCTCACGCCACCCTCATGGAATCTGTTTCTGTCTGAAACGCCCCAAATGTTTCTAGATATTCCCTAGGCATGGAACCTAAAGAAGAAGTAATACAATGGAGTGTGCTTTTAGTTAGATGAGTTTTATTAGGTCTTCAATAGGCAGACTCATATTTGTGCATGATATAAAGAAATGTCTCCTTTTGTACAGATGGTAGTAAAAGGGTCTTCTGAGTTTGTGATTTATGAGTTTTACTATGAAATTGAAAATGATTTCATTATTGGTACTTTGGTTGAGAATCCAAGTTGTGGAGTTCTCTGAGCAGTTTAGAAAGATTTCTGCCACTTTTCAGAACTTTGACAGTCTTCAGCCTTTATGATGGAATATACCATTACGGTAAATACAATTTTAGTCTAATTCTTTTAGCTGAACAATACAAATAATAACTATGCAGAATTCCAGATGTATCTTGAAATAAAACATTTAGCCAATTATATTGTAATAGCTCTGTTTAGGATTAAGCCTTTATTGAACAGTAACGCCTAGATCCTATGGGATTAGCAAGCTGTATTATTATTATTCCGTCTTTGTTACTTTTGTTGCTTGGAGTTTAACTATATTCTTTGCATCTGTAGTTATAAAGTAAAAGTGATAGACATTTCCTTTAAAATGATAATCAGTTTCTGCAGTCTATGTAAAATTGAAAATGGAAAGTTTTGGTCCTTTTCTTAAAGCGAACCTCTCAGCAAGATTTTGCAAAGTAAACTGCAGGCATTGTCATGTTGCTGCTGTTATACTGACCAAAATGGGTGATGAAATGGGGTGATGAAATTTGTCTTGTGTTTCTTGTGTAATCAGTGTTAGAAGTTTTCAGTTAACCCCTTTCCGACATTGGGCATAATAGTATGGCGATGTCGGACTCCCCCTGTTTGGTGCGGGCTCCGGCACTGAGCTCACACCTTTCCGGGCACATGACAGCTGACATATACAGCAACAGACTCGGGTGGAATCGTGACCCACCCGCGACTGCTAACCCTTTAAATGCCACTGTCAATCTCTTACAGCGGCATTTAACTCATGCCTCTGGAAATCCCACCCATCAGTGACCCCATCACGAGATCGCGGGTCACCGATAGGTTCGCATGACAACCAGAGGTCTCCAGCAGCATAGATTGCTATGAGCGCCACCGATTGTACAAATAATAATGAAGTTATGGCTCTGGGAAGAAGGGGAGCAAACAACGAAACTGCAAAAACAAAAATACCTCTGGTCGTTAAGGGGTTAATGATATACCTGTGCTTCCGGGCAGGACTGTAGGCAGAGTCTTATCTTCCTGCTCTAAGCCAGAAAAACCAAGGAAAGACCTGCCCACAGGCCACCCCGAAGCACAAACAGTCTGTCTCTATTATGAGGAGCATGTTTGTGCTTTGGGGCGGCCTGTGGGCAGATCTTTCCTTGGTTTCTGTGGCTTAGAGCAGGAAAATAAGACACTGCCTCTAGTTCAACCCCGGAGCACAAGCATATCATTAACTGAAAACTTCTAACACTGATTACACAAGAACCACAAGACGGATTTCTTCACAGCAGGTATCATTTTAATCAGTATAGCAGCGGCAATGTGACAGTGTCTGTAGATTACTTAGCAAAATCCTGCTAACAGGTTCACTTTAACCCATTTCCGACATCGGGCGTACATCTTTCCCGGGACATGTCAGCAATCTTATCATCGCCTCTATGTAGCAGAGCCGAACAGGTTGTGGCAGCTTCTAGTCTCCCATGGAGACTATTGAAGCATGCCAAAAGTTAAAGAAAAATGTTTTTAAAAATATAAAAAAGTTAAAAAAATATAGAATTTCAAGTCACCCCCCTTTTCGCCTCATGCAAAATAAAACAATAAAAAATCAAACATTCACATATTTGGTATCGCCGCATTGAGAATCGCCCGATCTATCAATAAAAAAAAGGATTAAGCTGATCGCTAAACGGCGTAGTGAGAAAAAAAAGTCAAAATGCCAGAATTACGCTAAAATTAAAATGCAGTAACGGGCGATCAAAAGATTGTATCTGCACCAAAATAGTATCATTAAAACGTGAGCTCAACGCGCATAAAATAAGCCCTCACACAACCCAAGATCACAAAAAATGGAGTTGGTACAGGCAGGGGTGGATTAAGGGTAGCCAGGGCCCCGGGCTGTTCAGACACTGTGGGCCCCCCCCGGTCATGTGATGGGGGTCATGTGACGGGGGTCATGTGACGGGGGTCATGTGATGGGGGTCATGTGACGGGGGTCATGTTATACCCGAACCAGATTATTCCAGAAAAATGGCCGGGCCCTACTCTACTGTAACCTATTAAATACTTGTTAAAATCTGCAATACAATTTAGGTATATTTTGATCAATAATATCACATACAAGGAACAAATACCACCGCACCATGACCAGACCACAAATTACAACCACAGCGATCAAATGATATCACATACAAGGAACAAATACCACCGCACCATGTCAAGACCACATATCACCACCACTTGGTGACCAAATAGCACATTCAAGGGACAAATACCACAACACCATTTCCAGACCACATATTACCACCACATAGTGACTGAATACTACAATACTGATCAGTAATTAAAAAAAACAACAAAACACAATACTATCACCATAAGTGCCAGTATTCACAGGAGATCTGTACTTAGTATGCAGTGTCTGTGTAGAGGTAATACAGAGATCACTGGTGACATTATACACAGGAGCTTTGTATATAATGTATAGGTAATACAGTGATCACTGGTGACATTGTACACAGGACCTCTGTATATAGTATACAGTGTATAGTGTCAGTGTATAGGTAACACTGACTCACCAGTGACGTCTCTAGGTGAAGTCCTTCATCTTTCATCCAGCACAGACCGCCATCATTTCTTCCAGCCATGACTTGTTTCTGCAGGAAATAACACAGTTATCTCGAGCTCTGCTTGCAGAACACATTACTTAATTTTTCACAACTTCTACATTACACCACATGGAGGAACACTACACCATATGATCTCCCCATCCTGCCCCATCTGTCTCCATCGTATCCATCCTGCCTCATGATCCAATCCTGCCCCATGTCTTTCATTCTGCCCCTTGTCTCCAATCATGCCCCGTGTCTACATTCTACCCATGCCTCCAGTCCTGCCCCCAATGTGTCCAGCAATCTGCCCCAGTGTGTCCAGCATATTACCCCAGTGTGTCCAGCATATTACCCCCAGTGTGTCCAGCAATCTGCCCCAGTATGTCCAGCATATTGCCCCAGTGTCCAGCAATCTGCCCCAGTGTGTCCAGCATTGCCCCCAGACAGTGTCTCCAGCAATCTGCCCCAGTGTCTGACTCCAGCATATTGCCCCCAGTGTGTCCAGCATTGCCCCCAGACAGTGTGTCCAGCAATCTGCCCCAGTGTGTCCAGCAATCTGCCCCAGTGTCTCCAGCATATTACCCCCAGTGTGTCCAGCAATCTGCCCCAGTATGTCCAGCATTGCCGTCAGTGTGTTCTGAAATCTGCCCCAGTGTCTCCAGCATTGCTCCAGTGTCTCCAGCATTGCCCCAGTGTCTCCAGCAATCATCTGCCCGTGTCCAGCAGTCTGCCCCAGTGTGTCCTCCAGCATTGCCCCAGTGTGTCCAGCAGTCTGCCCCAGTGTCTCCAGCATTGCCCCAGTGTCTCCAGCATTGCCCCAGTGTCTGCAGCATTGCCCCAGTGTGTCCTCCAGCATTGCCCCCAGTGTGTCCAGCAATCTGCCCCAGTGTCTCCAGCATTGCCCCAGTGTCTCCATCAATCTGCCCCAGTGTGTCCTCCAGCATTGCCCCAGTGTGTCCAGCAGTCTGCCCCAGTGTCTCCAGCAATCTGCCCCAGTGTCTCCAGCATTGCCCCAGTGTCTCCAGCAATCTGCCCCAGTGTCTCCAGCAATCTGCCCCAGTGTCTCCAGCATTGCCCCAGTGTCTCCAGCATTGCCGCAGTGTCTCCAGCAATCTGCCCCAGTGTATCCAGCATTGCCCCCAAAGTGTCCAGCAATCTGCCCCAGTGTCTCCAGCATTGCCCCAGTGTCTCCAGCATTGCCCCAGTGTGTCCTCCAGCATTGCCCCCAGTGTGTCCAGCAATCTGCCCCAGTGTCTCCAGCATTGCTCCAGTGTCTCCAGCAATCTGCCCCAGTGTGTCCTCCAGCATTGCCCCAGTGTGTCCAGCAATCTGCCCCAGTGTCTCCAGCATTGCCCCAGTGTCTCCAGCAATCTGCCCCAGTGTCTCCAACATTGCCCCAGTGTCTCCAGCAATCTACCCCAGTGTCTCCAGAATTGCCCCCAGTGTGTCCAGCAATCTGCCCCAGTGTCTCCAGCATTGCCCCAGTGTCTCTAGCATTGCCCCAGTGTGTCCTCCAGCATTGCCCCCAGTGTGTCCACCGTTAGCTTATCAAAAAACAAAACAAAAAAAAACAAACAGAGTCTCCTCACCTGACCAGCGCTCCAGGCGACGAGCTCCCTCCAGCAGCGCACACTCTCCGGCGACTGACAATGACGTCAGACGCCGGTGACGTGTGCGCTGCGGCCGACTTCAGCTGCCAGCCTCCAATTGGCTGGCGGCTGTTGTTAACTATTGACGTGCGGGCACGCACCCGCACATCAATAGGAAACCGCCGCAGCGCCGGAAGGGGCCCGGTGAGCAGATGAGAAGGGGCCCAATGCGGGCCCACTCTCTCTGCCCACCGGGTCCGGGGGCACATAAATGCCGGCGGGCATTCACAGTCACACTCGGGCGGATTATCAGAAGGTCAATCTGTGTGGTAGCCCGGGGCCCCCCCACACCACTGGGCCCTGGGCTACCGCCCATATTGACCCTCTGATAATCTGCCCCTGGGTACAGGTATCGGAAAATGGCACAATTTTTTTTTTTTTTTTTAACAAAGCTTGGAATTTTTTTTCACCACTTAGATAAAAAAGAACCTAGGCATGTTTGTTGTCTGTGAATCATAATGGCAGGTCAGTTTTAGCATTTAGTAAACCTAGTAAAAAAGCCAAACAAAAAACAAGCGTGAGATTGCACTTTTTTTGCAATTTCATTGCACTTGGAATTTTTTTCCCATTTTGTAGTACACAACATGGTAAAACAATGGTGTCAATTAGTGATGAGCGAATATACTCGTTGCTCGGGTTTTCCCGAGCATGCTCGGGTGATCTCCGAGTATTTATGACTGCTCGGAGATTCAGTTTTTGTCAATTCAGCTGCTTGATTTACAGCTATTAGCCAGCCTGAGTACATGTGGGGGTTGCCTGGTTGCTAGGGAATCCCCACAAGTAATCAACCTGTCTAGTAGTTGCAAATCATCTAGCTGTGGCAAGGAAAACTAAATCTCTGAACACTAACAAATACTCGGAGACCACCCGAGCGTGCTGGGGAAAACCCAAGCAACGAGTATACTCGCTCATCACTAGTGTCGATCAAAAGTGCAACTCATCCCGCAAAAAACAAGCCCTCACATGGCCATATTGATGAAAAATGTAAAAAGTTATGGCTCTGGGAGGAAGGGGAGCAAAAAACAAAAATGCAAAACCGAAAAAAGCTCCGGAATAACACTTTAAAGGGGAACTCTGCAGTCTCTGTCTCTAATTTGCTATTGACTCACAGCTAGTCGGTCAAGCTGCAGTGATGTCTTCCATACACCAAACACAGCAAAAGAGGGATTTCTGTTCTTCTTACCTTTGGTAGCACACAAACAGATGCAGCAACAGCATGGAGGAAATTATACAGTAAATACTAAGCAGTGTAGCTGTAAATACAGCACTGTGAAGCAGAATCTGCACAGCTGTTTCTCAGCTTCTCCATCATAGTTTCTCTTATTTAGAGAAGGAAGCAGGATTGTCTGATAAGATATATTAAGTTTCTGATATATTCTTGTACTTTTGAATAATACAATGTCTGTTGAAAGTGCAGTTCTTATTTAGGAATCCCATCCAACTTTTAAAAACTTTTTGGCTACACCTGCAAATGTTATAAAATAACAAAATAAACAATATTCACCGCTTCTTTTCCCTGGATATTCAGCGTGAATACTTCAGCAGTATTCTAGGTTTTTGCTTACAAGCAGTTTGCATTTGATGCTTATAGCCAGTCCACTGATTAGCTGCAGCAGTCACATGCTAACCGCTTGTAAACAAAGAGAGGACTGATAGATCATCACTACAAGTAGAAGACAATATGAGTATAATGTATTTTGTTATTGTAGCTGTTCAAAAAAGGTAAATGAATGAACTGATTTTTCTAAAATAAATCCTGGTGCATGTGAGTAGGAGCAATTTGTAATTGTAAGCTGTACCTGTGCTATACATTAGTGGTTCTGGATGTACTTTTAGCCACAGACTAAAAGTTGGATGGTTTCTTCTTTCCTCATTGTGAAATGAGACCTAAGCTCCAGGTTTTTGGACAATTGCATTGAAGGTCTTCTGTTCTTCTATTTTGGATTTTGAGAGAGAACAACAGCCCTTCTACACTCTATATGATATTTTATTTAGGATATATTTTATCTGTTTGTCAATCTTCTATCCATCCACTTTGTAACAACCCGGTTTTCTTTCTTTCATAATCAGGTGAGGTAATGAAAATCGTGGAATTCACTTAGCATGTAACATTATCCAAGCAATGCAATACCAAACATTGTTCATAATAAGACAAAGTATGCAGAGTACAATAGTGTTTTTGTTTCCTATCAGATTCTTTTGACAATGGGCTATGGTAATATATGCCTACTTTTACTTAGTGTTTGCTAAACAGTCAAGCAATGCATCAAAATATGGTGCTTGCACAAACAAGTAGTGTGCACATGCAAGCCATGTTTGTTCTGCACACATTTTACTCTTCTACCTTGGCGTCTGATACTATTTGTGAGTTTGATACAGAAACTACTTCTTTGTCTGTGAAGGGTCTTGATGGCAGACTGAATAGATTTTTAGTAGAAAAATATTTAGAATCGAGAGTCCTCAGTGGTTGATACCTTTTAATGGCTAACTGAAAAGATGGTAACAAATTGCAAGCTTTCGAGACTACATACGTCTCTTCATCAGGCAAAGACTAAACTGGTACTGGCTAACACGGTACCAAGATATATTTCTTTCCTAGATTTTTAGTAGAGTGTTTAGATAAATTGTGTTGATGTTGTTCTAGAAGTTTAAAGGTAATCTGTCACACCAAAAATGGCCTATAAACTAAGGCCACTGGCATCAGGGGCTTATCTACATCACTATGGTGGCTCGATTCTAATGCATCGGGTATTCTAGAATATGTATGTAGTATATTGCACAGCCACGCAGTATATAGCACAGCCCACGTGGTATATAACACAGCTCACGCGGTATATTACACAGCCCACGCAGTATATAACACAGCCCACGCAGTATATAACACAGCCCATGTAGTATATAACACAGCCCACGTAGTATATTGCACAGCCACGCAGTATATAACACAGCCCACGTAGTATATAGCTCAGCGACGTAGTATATAACACAGCCCACGCAGTATATAACACAGCCCACGCAGTATATAACATAGCACACATAGTATATAACACAGCCCACGTAGTATATAGCAGTGTGGGCACCATATCCCTGTTAAAAAAAAAAATTAAAATAAAAAATAGTTATATACTCACCTTCCGGCGGCCCCCGGATCCAGCCCAGGCCTTTAGCGATGCTCCTCGCGACTCTCCGTTCCCAGTAATGCCTTTCGTGTTGTGAATTAGACTTTTTGGCTCCCTCTTGTGGTTACTAGTGATATGACTCTGGGATTGTCTTTCCTCAGTTTGGCACCCACCTGGGTCGTTAGTCCAGGGGTGTTGCTATATAAGCTTCCTGGATCCTTAGTCCAGTGCCTGGCATCGTTGTAATCAGATCCCTTCGGTTTGCTCCTGTCTGCTGGTCGTGGTTCGTGCAAAATTAAGCTAAGTCCTGCTTCTTTGTTTTTTGGTTATTTGCTTGCTCTCATTTTTGTCCAGCTTGTACTAAATGTGATTCCTGACCTTGCTGGAAGCTCTAGGGGGCTGGTGTTCTCCCCCCGGCCGTTAGACGGTTCGGGGGTTCTTGAATATCCAGCGTGGATATTTTGATAGGGTTTTTGCTGACCATATAAGTCATCTTACTATATTCTGCTATTAGCTAGTGGGCCTCTCTTTGCTAAATACCTAGCTCATTCTTACGTTTGTCTTTTCCTCTTACCTCACCGTTATTATTTTTTGGGGGCTTGTATCCAACTTTTGGGGTCTTTTCTCTGGAGGCAAGAAAGGTCTTTCTTTTCCCTTCTAGGGTTAGTTAGTTCTACGGCTGGCGCGAGACGTCTAGAACCAACGTAGGCACGTTCCCCGGCTACTGCTATTTGTGGTGCTAGGATTAGATATATGGTCAGCTCAGTTACCACTGCCCTATGAGCTGGTTTTTTGTGTTTGCAGACTTAGTAATTATTTCTGAGACCCTCTGCCATTGGGGTCATAACAGTATGCCAGGCCAACATTGAATGTTTAATGCATTGCAGAAGTGGGATAATAAGAAAGGAAATTCTGAGTTTTTTTTTTTTTTCTTCCTCTCTTCCTCCTCTTTACCTCTGAGTGGCTTGTGCTTGCTGCAGACATGAATGTCCAGACCTTGATTACAAGTGTAGACCAGCTTGCTGCTCGTGTGCAGGGCATACAAGATTTTGTTACCAGTAGTCCAATGTCTGAACCTAAAATACCTATTCCTGAACTGTTTTCTGGAGACCGATTTAAGTTTAGAAATTTCAGGAATAATTGTAAATTGTTTCTATCTCTGAGACCCCGTTCATCTGGAGATTCAGCTCAGCAAGTTAAAATTGTTATCTCTTTTTTACGGGGCGACCCTCAGGATTGGGCTTTCTCGCTAGCGCCAGGAGATCCGGCATTGGCAAATATTGATGCGTTTTTTCTGGCGCTCGGATTGCTTTACGAGGAACCCAATCTTGAAGTTCAGGCAGAAAAAGCCTTACTGGCTATTTCTCAGGGCCAGGATGAAGCTGAAGTGTATTGCCAAAAATTTCGGAAATGGTCCGTGCTTACTCAGTGGAATGAGTGTGCTCTGGCCGCAAATTTCAGAAATGGCCTTTCTGAAGCCATTAAGAATGTGATGGTGGGTTTCTCCATTCCTACAAGTCTGAACGATTCCATGGCGCTGGCTATTCAAATTGACCGGCGTGTGCGGGAGCGCAAAACCGCTAATCCTCTGGTGGTGTTGTCTGAACAAACACCTGATTTAATGCAATGTGATAGAATTCAGACTAGAAATGAGCGGAAAAATCATAGACGTCAGAATGGGTTGTGTTTTTACTGTGGTGATTCTACACATGTTATATCAGCATGCTCTAAACGCCTAACAAGGGTTGTTAGTCCTGTCGCCATTGGTAATTTGCAACCTAAATTTATTTTGTCTGTGACTTTAATTTGCTCATTGTCTTCTTACCCTGTTATGGTGTTTGTGGATTCAGGCGCTGCCCTGAGTCTTATGGATCTGTCATTTGCCAAGCGTTGTGGTTTTGTTCTTGAACCGTTGGTAAATCCTATTCCTCTTAGAGGTATTGATGCTACGCCATTGGCGGAAAATAAATTGCAGTTTTGGACGCAGGTAACCATGTGCATGACTCCTGAACATCGGGAGGTGATTCGTTTTCTTGTTCTGCATAAAATGCATGATTTGGTCGTTTTGGGTCTGCCATGGTTACAGACCCACAATCCAGTCTTGGATTGGAAGGCAATGTCTGTGTCAAGTTGGGGCTGTCAGGGAATTCATGCTGATTCTCCGCCGGTGTCTATTGCTTCCTCTACTCCTTCGGAAGTTCCTGAGTATTTGTCTGATTATCAGGATGTATTCAGCGAGTCCAGGTCCAGTGCTCTGCCTCCTCATAGGGACTGTGACTGCGCCATAGATTTGATTCCAGGTAGTAAATTTCCTAAGGGAAGACTATTTAATCTGTCTGTACCTGAGCATGCCGCAATGCGTTCGTATATCAAGGAGTCTCTGGAGAAGGGGCATATCCGTCCATCCTCTTCCCCTCTTGGTGCGGGATTCTTTTTTGTGGCCAAGAAGGACGGATCTTTGAGACCTTGTATTGACTATCGGCTTCTGAATAAAATCACTGTTAAATTTCAGTATCCTTTGCCTCTGTTGTCGGACTTGTTTGCCCGGATTAAAGGTGCCAAGTGGTTCACCAAGATAGATCTTCGTGGTGCGTACAACCTTGTGCGCATTAAGCAAGGAGATGAATGGAAGACTGCATTTAATACGCCCGAAGGTCATTTTGAGTACTTGGTGATGCCTTTTGGGCTCTCTAATGCTCCCTCAGTGTTTCAGTCCTTTATGCATGATATTTTCCGGAAGTATCTGGATAAATTTATGATTGTTTATCTGGATGATATTCTGGTTTTCTCTGAAGATTGGGACTCACATGTGGAGCAGGTCAGGATGGTGTTTCAGGTTTTGCGTGAGAATGCTTTGTTTGTTAAGGGCTCAAAGTGTCTCTTTGGAGTACAGAAGGTTCCCTTTTTGGGGTTTATTTTTTCCCCTTCTGCTGTGGAGATGGACCCAGTCAAGGTCCGAGCTATTCATGATTGGACTCAACCCACGTCAGTTAAGAGTCTTCAAAAGTTCTTGGGTTTTGCTAACTTCTACCGTCGTTTTATCGCTAATTTTTCTAGCGTTGTTAAACCTTTGACGGATATGACCAAGAAAGGTTCTGATGTTGCTAACTGGGCTCCTGCAGCCTTGGAGGCGTTCCAAGAGTTGAAGCGCCGGTTTACTTCGGCGCCTGTTTTTTGCCAGCCTGATGTCTCACTTCCCTTTCAGGTCGAAGTGGACGCTTCTGAGATTGGGGCAGGGGCCGTTTTGTCGCAGAGAGGCCCTGGTTGCTCGGTAATGAGACCATGTGCTTTCTTCTCTAGGAAGTTTTCGCCTGCTGAGCGGAATTATGATGTTGGCAATCGGGAGTTGCTGGCCATGAAGTGGGCATTTGAGGAGTGGCGTCATTGGCTCGAGGGTGCTAAGCATCGTGTGGTGGTCTTGACTGATCACAAAAATTTGATGTATCTCGAGTCTGCTAAACGCCTGAATCCTAGACAGGCCCGCTGGTCATTGTTTTTCTCCCGTTTTGACTTTGTGGTCTCGTATTTACCAGGTTCAAAGAATGTGAAGGCTGATGCTCTTTCAAGGAGCTTTGTGCCTGACTCTCCTGGAGTCGCAGAACCAGTTGGTATTCTTAAAGAGGGAGTTATCTTGTCAGCCATTTCTCCTGATTTGCGAAGTGTGTTGCAGAGATTTCAGGCTGGTAGACCTGACTCTTGTCCACCTGACAGACTGTTTGTTCCTGATAAGTGGACTAGCAGAGTCATTTCCGAGGTTCATTCCTCGGTGTTGGCAGGGCATCCGGGAATTTTTGGCACCAGAGATCTGGTGGCTAGGTCCTTTTGGTGGCCTTCCTTGTCACGGGATGTGCGGTCATTTGTGCAGTCCTGTGGGACTTGTGCTCGAGCTAAGCCTTGCTGTTCTCGTGCCAGCGGGTTGCTCTTGCCCTTGCCTGTCCCGAAGAGGCCTTGGACACACATTTCCATGGATTTCATTTCAGATCTCCCGGTGTCTCAGGGCATGTCTGTCATCTGGGTGGTATGTGATCGCTTTTCTAAAATGGTCCATTTGGTGCCTTTGCCTAAGCTGCCTTCCTCTTCCGATCTGGTTCCTGTGTTCTTTCAGAATGTGGTTCGTTTACACGGCATTCCTGAGAATATTGTGTCTGACAGAGGATCCCAGTTTGTTTCCAGGTTCTGGCGATCCTTTTGTGCTAGGATGGGCATTGATTTGTCGTTTTCGTCTGCCTTTCATCCTCAGACTAATGGACAAACGGAGCGAACTAATCAGACTCTGGAGGCTTATTTGAGGTGTTTTGTTTCGGCAGATCAGGATGATTGGGTGACCTTCTTGCCGTTGGCTGAGTTTGCCCTTAATAATCGGGCTAGTTCCGCTACTTTGGTTTCGCCATTTTTCTGCAACTCTGGTTTCCACCCTCGTTTTTCCTCGGGACATGTGGAGCCTTCTGACTGTCCTGGGGTAGATTCTGTGGTGGATAGGTTGCAGCAGATCTGGAATCATGTGGTGGACAACTTAAAGTTGTCACAGGAGAAGGCTCAGCGTTTTGCCAACCGCCGCCGCGGTGTGGGTCCCCGACTTCGTGTTGGGGATTTGGTATGGCTGTCTTCTCGATTTGTTCCGATGAAGGTCTCCTCTCCTAAATTTAAGCCTCGCTTCATCGGTCCTTACAAGATATTGGAAATCCTTAATCCTGTGTCCTTTCGCTTGGATCTTCCGGTGTCGTTTGCCATTCACAACGTGTTCCATAGGTCTTTGTTGCAGCGGTACGTTGTACCTGTGGTTCCTTCTGTTGAGCCTCCTGCTCCGGTGTTGGTTGAGGGCGAGTTGGAGTACGTGGTGGAGAAGATCTTGGATTCTCATCTCTCCAGACGGAGGCTTCAGTATCTGGTCAAGTGGAAGGGCTATGGTCAGGAGGATAATTCCTGGGTGGTTGCCTCTGATGTGCATGCGGCCGATTTAGTTCGTGCCTTTCACGCTGCTCATCCTGATCGCCCTGGTGGTCTTGGTGAGGGTTCGGTGACCCCTCCTTAAGGGGGGGGTACTGTTGTGAATTAGACTTTTTGGCTCCCTCTTGTGGTTACTAGTGATATGACTCTGGGATTGTCTTTCCTCAGTTTGGCACCCACCTGGGTCGTTAGTCCAGGGGTGTTGCTATATAAGCTTTCTGGATCCTTAGTCCAGTGCCTGGCATCGTTGTAATCAGATCCTTTCTGTTTGCTCCTGTCTGCTGGTCGTGGTTCGTGCAAAATTAAGCTAAGTCCTGCTTCTTTGTTTTTTGGTTATTTGCTTGCTCTCATTTTTGTCCAGCTTGTACTAAATGTGATTCCTGACCTTGCTGGAAGCTCTAGGGGGCTGGTGTTCTCCCCCCGGCCGTTAGACGGTTCGGGGGTTCTTGAATATCCAGCGTGGATATTTTGATAGGGTTTTTGCTGACCATATAAGTCATCTTACTATATTCTGCTATTAGCTAGTGGGCCTCTCTTTGCTAAATACCTAGCTCATTCTTACGTTTGTCTTTTCCAGGGTGGATAAAAATCAATGTTTTTTTAAAAAAATCAAAAAAATCGGATTTTTTTGATTTAAATCGGATTTTTTTGATTTAAATCGGATTTTTTTCAGTAAACTGCTTTTTGAGGAAAATATTTTACCATCCAAAGGTTCTTCCATCATGAGATAAAGCTGAGTTTAACTCAGTAGAATAAAGGCTGTATATGTGTAACATTCACAATGCCATGCTCTTCCAGAGGTTTCTGTAGGATGCTGACTATCCAACAAGTTTGGGCATGTCAACTGAATGGAAAAAGAAACTAAACCAAAAGTGAAACCAAGCTAGAAGTGTGGAATTAAAGGGGCAGTATGAACAAAATGTGGAGGCTATTAATAGTTTATACAATTAAGACATGCTGCTTTTAAACACCTACCTATTGCCATATAGTAAAACAAAAAAGATTTTTACTTACTTTGGGGTCCCCCCCTCACCCTGGCGTTAGATCGTTGCCCCTAGTTTCGTCCGTGTAACTATGGGCGCACATGCGCACTGCTCTCACTTCTCATTTTAATCGTGATTTATATTAAAAAAAACCTTTTGATTTAAATCAGTGATTTAAATCATGATTAAAATCATGATTTAAATCGATCCGATTTAAATAGAAAAAAATCTTTTGATTTAAATCGTGATTTAAATCATGATTTAAATCGGCGTGATTTAAATCAATCCACCCTGGTCTTTTCCTCTTACCTCACCGTTATTATTTTTTGGGGGCTTGTATCCAACTTTTGGGGTCTTTTCTCTGGAGGCATGAAAGGTCTTTCTTTTCCCTTCTAGGGTTAGTTAGTTCTCCGGCTGGCGCGAGACGTCTAGAACCAACGTAGGCACGTTCCGCGGCTACTGCTATTTGTGGTGCTAGGATTAGATATATGGTCAGCTCAGTTACCACTGCCCTATGAGCTGGTTTTTTGTGTTTGCAGACTTAGTAATTATTTCTGAGACCCTCTGCCATTGGGGTCATAACACTTTCGGCAATAACCCGTGATCATGTAGCGGTCTCGCGAGGCCGCTACGTCATCATCTCGCGAGACCGCTACATGATCTCGAGTCATTGCCGCAATGCATTCTTGGAACCGGAGCATCGCGAGGAGCGGGAAAGGGTGCCGCGGACGTCAGAAGGTGAGAATATAATGTTTTTTTTTAATTATTATTTTTAATATATGTTTTTACTATTAATGCTGCATAGGCAGCATCAATAGTAAAAAGTGAAGCGGTGTTTAAATCCTGCCCCAATATTGCTGATTGGTCGCGGCCGGCCAGCTGCGACCAATCAGCGACCCAGGATTTCCGTTATGGAAGTTACAAACAAACAGATGGAAGTAACCCCTAGACAATTTTATATATACTATATGGTAGCCCGATTCTAACGCATCGGGTATTCTAGAATATGTATGTAGTTTATTTATGAAGATTTTAGAAGAATACATTGAATACACAGTATTCGGCCGGCCACGACCAATTAGCGAAGCGTAGTTCAAATCCCGCGCCTATTCGCAGCCGGACTGCGCCTGTCGCTGATTGTTTGCGGCCGGCCATGTAGTATATAACAGCCCACGTAGTAAATAGCACAGCCACGTAGTATATAGCACAGCCACGTAGTATATAGCACAGCCACATAGTATATAGCACAGCCCACGGAGTATATAGCACAACCCACGGAGTATATAGCACAGCCACGTAGTATATAACACAGCCCACGGAGTATATAGCACAGCCACGTAGTATATAGCACAGCCCACGGGGTGTATTAGAGCCCACATAGCATATAACACAGCCACGTTGTTTATAAAAGCCCACGCACGCAGTATATAACACAGCCAACGTAGTGTATAACACAGCCCACGTTGTGTATAACATAGCCCACGTAGTGTATAACACACGCACGCAGTATATAACACAGGCCACGTAGTGTATAACACAGCCCACGTTGTGTATAACACAGCCCACGTAGTGTATAACACAGCCCACGTAGTGTATAACACAGGCCACGTAGTGTATAACACAGCCCACATAGTATATTGCACAGCCCATGTAATATATAGCACAGCCCACGCAGTACATTGCACAGCCCACATAGTACATTGCACAGCCCACGTAGTACATTGCACAGCCCACGTAGTATATTGCACAGCCCACGTAGTATATTGCACAGCCCACGCAGTATATTGCACAGCCCACGTAGTATATTGCATAGCCCACGCAGTATATAGCAATATGGGCATCATATCCCTGTTTAAAAAAGAATTAAAATAAAAAATAGTTGTATACTCACCTTCCGTTGGCCCCGGATCCAGGCGAAGCGTTTACCGATGCTCCTCGCGCGCTCCGATCCCAAGAGTGCATTGCAGTCTCACGAGATGATGACGTAGCGGTCTCGCGAGACCGCTACGTCATCATCTCGTGAGACCGCAATGCATGGAGCGGTCACCGGGGCGTCGCGAGGAGCGGGAAAGGCCAGTTCTGGATCCGAGGGGCCGACGGACGGTGAGTATATAACTATTTTTTTAATTTTTTTTAACATTAGATCTGTTTACTATTGATGCTGCATAGGCAGCATCAATAGTAAAAAGTTGGTCACACAGGGTTAATAGCAGCGGTAACGGAGTGCGTTACCCGCGGCATAACGCGGTCTGTTACCGCTGCCATTAACCCTGTGTGAGCGCTGACTGGAGGGGAGTATGGAGAGGGCGGCGGGCACTGACTGCGGGGAGTAAGGAGCTGCCATTTTGCCGCCAGACTGTGCCCGTCGCTGATTGGTTGTGGCCGTTTTGCCGCAACCAATCAGCGACTTGGATTTCCATGACAGACAGAGGCCGCGACCAATGAATATCCGTGACAGACAGACAGAAGGACAGACAGACAGACGGAAGTGACCCTTAGACAATTATATAGTAGATATATAGATTCTGTAATGCTGTTGATAAGCCCCCGATGTATCCTGAAAGATAAGAAAGGCAAGTTAGATTATACTCACCCAGGGGCGGTCCCGGTTCGGTCCGGCGCCTCCCATCTTCATATGATGTCGTCCTCTTGTCTTCTTGCCGCGGCTCCGGCAGCAAGAAGACAAGGAAAGGATGACATCATATGAAGATGGGAGGTGCCGGACCCGGATCGCGACGCCCATCGGACCGGACTGCCCCTGGGTGAGTATAATATTATCTGTTTTTCTTATCTTTCAGGATACATCGGGGGCTTATCTACTGCATTACAGAATGCGGTAGATAAGCCCCTGATGGTGGTGGCCGCAGATTATGGGCCATTTTTGGGGTGACAGTTTTTCTTTAAATAATTATTATTACTCAGGCTATCTGTAGAGCCATGATGTAGTAGTAAAAAGTAATCAGTAGACCCATCATAAAGGTCTGAACGTTTCAAAATGTATCTCCAATTTTACATTAAGCTAGATGTGATTAATAATGCAGGCGGAAATGAATGAAATGGAATGAACGCTTCCAAGCTTTTCCCTGCTGTCAGTACACTTCCACCCCAGTTTTGAAGAGAACAGCTGAGTTTGTTTAAGCAAATTGGATACACTAAAATCCTTTTAAAGCACCACTCCATCCTCTTTTTTTTTTTACATTTCAGCCCTGGAGTGGTGCTACTTAATTTAAGTTTCTTGCACCTAATCTTACCAGCTGCCATCTTCAGCTGTTCCCGGCACCTCTCCGATCTCGCGCCTCAGTCATCTGACTGAACACTAGACAGAAGTACTGGTCACAAGCATTTGATGCAATTCTATGGGAGCCTCATTCTCACATTGAGTTATGACTTCCAAATTGCTCCAGCAAACAACTGGATGCTCAAAGACTGCCAAAGGGCGATAGGTGCGGCACCAATAAAAGATGAAGATGGCGGCTGGTAAGTATGAAACTAAGTTCAGGTTACTTAGATTAGTAACACCACTCCAGCACTTCAATAAAACAAAAACTTTGGGGTGGTGTTTTAAATGGCATCCCTTCAGTCTGTCTTACAGTATATTGCCCAATTCTCCATCCTAAATGAGTTTTCCCAATTCAACTTTTTTAACTAATTTTTCATGGCTGTGTTAAAAATAATAAAGTCAGCTGGTACTCACCCCTTCTGTATCCAGCTTTGGCCCTGTATTGCTTCTTTGTAGATTGTGTACAGGTTGACTGTAGTGGTGACATCATGTTGATGGCGCTGCAGCCAATCACTGGGCTAATCAGCTCTCCCAATGTAGATGGCATCAGTTTCTGTGCTGAGTGATTGACTGCAGCGCTGTAGATGTGACATCAATGTTGTAGCCTGAGCACAGTTAAGAATGCAGTGGTGGAAACACAGCAATAGACCTAAAATGGGTTAGTAGTAACGGTTTATTTTATTTTTAACACTACTATGAAGAATCAGATTAAAGAATTGAAAATCCCCTTTAAAGGGAACCTACCACCCCGTTTTTTAAAAATTAGATAAAAATAGTGTGAAATAGGGACAGAGCTGGGCTTTACATTAGTGCCTCTTTGGTGCCTTTACACCCCCGTTAGGCTGCCCAAATACCTTTGTGAAGTGTCCGTTTTCTGCTGTCACTCAAGTGGGTCAGGTCGGATGGGCGTGGTCACAGCGCTGTTTGTCCCCCAGGATCCTGCACATCATTACGTTGGTGGCGTAGTGGTGTGCGCATGTCCAAAGAAGATCCACTGCCCAGGAGATGAATAACGGCGCGGTCTTCGCTATTCAGCTGTTTACCGGTGGGCGCGGCCATCTTTCCTGTGGCCGCGCCTGCGCAGATGGAGCGCTCTGCTGCCCGGGACTTCAGGAAAATGGCCGCCGCGATCTCCATCTGCGCACGCGCCCTTTTTGCCTCAGATTAACGTGGATTAACGTGAATGGGGGCCATAGAAAGACAGCAACCCAGCATCAGGATCGCTACCTCTTCCTTTGTGTAAGGAGGAGCAGTGCCAGAGCCCTGCAAAATGACTTCCAGCAGGCCACTAACATCCATGTGTCTGCTCAAACTGTCAGAAGCAGACTCCATGAGGGTGGTATGAGGGTCTGATGTCCACAAGTGGGTGTTGTGCTTACAGCCCAACACCGTGCAGGGCAATACCAGAGAACACCAGATTGGCAAATTCGACATTTGCACCCTGTACTCTTCACAGATGAGTGCAAATTCACACTGAGCACATGTGACCTACGTAACAAAGTCTGGAGACAATGTGGAGAAAGCTCTTCTGTCTGCAACATCCTACAGCATGACCGGTTTGGCAGTGGGTCATTAATGGTATGTAGAGGCATTTCTTTGGAGGGATACCCAGTCCTCCATGTGCTAGCCAGAGCTACCCCAACTGCCATTAGGTACCAAGATGAGATCCACAGACCTATTGTGAGACCATATGCAAGTGCACTGGGCCCTGGTTCCTTCTGATGCATGACAATGCTAAACCTCAGGCTGAAGTGTGTCAGCAGCAGTTCCTGCATGATGAAGGCATTGATGCTATAGACTGACCTGCCTGTTCTCCAGACCTCAATAAAATCAAGCACATCTGGGATATCATGTCTCGTTCCATTCACCAACCCCATGTTGCACCATAGACTGTCCAGGAGTTGACTGATTCTTTAATCCAGGTCTGAGAGGAGGTGCATGCCCAGGCCTTATAGGGAGGACATGCATGCATTTGGAAGCCACACACACTACTGAGCATCATTTCCTTTTTTTGAGGCATTTCTGATTTTGAGTATCATTGCAATCAAGACCTCCATGGGATATTAATTTTATAATACTTGATTTGCAATTGTTCAAAGGACATTAGATTGCCTTGATCATATAAATCATTAACCGAGTAGACACCATGTGAGGTCCAGAATTGAGCAGACTGGTGAATTAATAGCCCCGGGAAGTACATATTATTCCATAATGGCATTTTGGCTATAATGCCATCAAAGTGGACCACCTTTTTTGCCTGTTTGCTGAACTTGCTAACCGAAGTAGTGGTAGTAATGTAGGGGCATTGGGTCTATCTGCTTCCAAAAACCCTAACGGCAATCAGTCTTTGCAGCATGGGCCAGGTGGCTCTCTGAATTTGGTAAATAACCCCCGGGAATCCATTTACCCAGAGCCCTGTTCTGTCTGGCCAAATAATGCAAAAAAAGTCTGGTAATGCCGCTCCCCCCATTTGTTTAGACCTATGTAGGGTGAATAATTTGAGTTTAGGTCTAGCTTTCCCCCATTTAAAGGTCGAGGTTAATGAGTTTAGACTTGAGAAAAAAGATCTAGGAACTGGCACTGCACTATGTTGGAGGGAGTAATTAAGCTTCGGAAGCAGTATCATTTTAATCAAATTTATATGTCCGGAGACAGATAGTGGTAGTTTACTCCATACAGCGAATTTGTGCTTGACCAGTCCAGCAGCGGGTGAATATTAAGTTGCAGATCAAGTCTACTGCACTTTAGCACATTTATTCCTAAGTATTTAAAGGGAACCTGTCACCTGAATTTGGGGGGACCTTTTTTCGGTCCGATGGGCGGTGTTTTGGGGTGTTTTATTCACCCCTTCCTTTCCCGCTGGCTGCACGCTGCCCGCAATATTGACTTGAAGTTGATTCGCTGTCCAATCTTGCCTTGCGCACGCGCAGTATGCTTTGCCCAACTGCGGGCAAAGCCGAAAAGCATTAGTGTGCATGCGCACTAATGTCCCAGAACACAGCTAAATACTTCCGGGACATGGTGCGCCGGCGTAATATTCCATACAGTACAGTCAATTTACAAACAAACATCATTGATTATTAATGCCAGCTGTTAACAATCATAGCACAAGACTCACCCCATTTATTCATAACACATTGCGCCAAAAACGGCTTCCTAATTGTTACAATGTGCATGTCAGGAAAAGGAAGAACAAATGAAGAGTTCCAGTATTGCGCAATCGCATCCGGAAGCTCATTTTTCGCCATCTTGGTACAGGGAAGGCACTTCAGTGCGTACGTTCCAGAAGGCGCAATCTTCATTGAAAACATTTCTAATATCACCAAGTTTAACCTAGTGGCCAGAATTTTAGCAAAAATTTTATAGTCCACGTTTACCAATGATATAGGGCGATATGATCCACATTCTAGGGGATCTTTCTGGTAGAGAAACCTCCCAAATCCCCTGAAACACCTTCAGAAGGAGTGGTGCTAAAATATCTCTATTTCCTATACATTTCTATGGGGAATCCATCCTGAAGCCATACCCGCTAGCTTTATTTATCTCCTCAAGAGTAAAATCTGCGTCTAGAAAGGCTTGTTGAGTGGGACTCAGTGTGGGAAACTCTTATGTCTGATAAATAGTTAAGGCAATCCAAAGTACTAAAATACCCCTTGGATCTATGTAACGTTTTGCAGTAATCATGAAAACATTGCAGTATTTCGTCTGTCGAAGTCAATGTTGAACCGTCTGATTTCCGAATTTTAAGTATAGTATTAGATGTATTATGTTGGCGTACCATAAATGCTAAAAGCTAACTGGATTGATTTCCCAGTTCAAAATATGCCTGTCGAGTAAAGAACAGTTTACCCTTAGATTTAGTGTCTGCATATTGATTATATAATCTATGAGTGCAACCACTCAGCTCTGTTCTCATTTGTTTGATTAGCTATATAAGCTGCTTCTCAGTCCCTCAAACGCTTTTCCATTACATCATCCTCTTGTGAAGTCACTTGTTTAATGTAAGATATTGTGGAGGATAGAAACACACTCAAATATGCCTTGAGGGCATCCCAAAACACATTAATATTTTGCGGCTCAGGGTGGGACGAGACAAAGCACTCCAATTGGTCTATGGTCCTGTCATTGGGGCCTATCTTCGTCAGCCAGAATGGGTTTAACTTCCAAACAAAGCTATGCTTTGCTTGGCCGAACCTAAGTTTAATTATTACCGGGCTATGATCTGAAATACCCCTGTTCCCATGTTTCACCTCTCCCACCCACACCGCTAGGTTACTGAATCCAAATATGTAATCCAATCGGGACAGAGTACGTCTAACAGATGAATGACTGGTGAATTCTCTCATGTCAGGACGGTGCATTCTCCACAGATCTAGCCAACCACTACCTTCCATGAATATTGATAGTATGGGATATTAATTTTGATTTATAGTGATCATCTGTATGTTTTATTGTTCACAGCGCATTCCGCTATGTAATGAATAAAGATTTGCAACTGGAATATTTCATTCAGTGGTATTATCAAGGATGTGGTGTTTTAGTGTTATCTTTATTTTTTTTTAGAAATATTATATTTATATATACAGTGCCTACAAGTAGTATTCAACCCCCTGCAGATTTAGCAGGTTTACACATTTGGAATTAACTTGGCATTGTGACATTTGGACTGTAGATCAGCCTGGAAGTGTGAAATGCACTGCAGCAAAAAAGAATGTTATTTCTTTGTTTATTTTTTTTTTTAAATTGTGAAAAGTCTTTTCAGAGGGTCATTTATTATTCAACCCCTCAACCCACCAGAATTCTGTTTGGTTCCCCTAAAGTATTAAGAAGTAGTTCAGGCACAAAGAACAATGAGCTTCACATGTTTGGATTAATTATCTCTTTTTCCAGCCTTTTCTGACTATTTAAGACCCTCCCCAAACTTGTGAACAGCACTCATACATGGTCAACATGGGAAAGACAAAGGAGCATTCCAAGGCCATCAGAGACAAGATCGTGGAGGGTCACAAGGCTGGCAAGGGGTACAAAACCCTTTCCAAGGAGTTGGGCCTACCTGTCTCCTCTGTTGGGAGCATCATCCGGAAGTGGAAGGCTTATGGAACTACTGTTAGCCTTCCATGGCCTGGACAGCCTTTGAAAGTTTCCTCCCGTGCCGAGGCCAGGCTTGTCCGAAGAGTCAAGGCTAACCCAAGGACAACAAGGAAGGAGCTCCGGGAAGATCTCATGGCAGTGGGGACATTGGTTTCAGTCAATACCATAAGTAACGTACTCCACCGCAATGGTCTCCGTTCCAGACGAGCCCGTAAGGTACCTTTACTTTCAAAGCGTCATGTCAAGGCTCGTCTACAGTTTGCTCATGATCACTTGGAGGACTCTGAGACTGACTGGTTCAAGGTTCTCTGGTCTGATGAGACCAAGATCGAGATCTTTGGTGCCTACCACACGTGACGTTTGGAGACTGGATGGCACTGCATACGACCCCAAGAATACCATCCCTACAGTCAAGCATGGTGGTGGCAGCATCATGCTGTGGGGCTGTTTCTCAGCCAAGGGGCCTGGCCATCTGGTCCGCATCCATGGGAAGATGGATAGCACGGCCTACCTGGAGATTTTGGCCAAGAACCTCCGCTCCTCCATCAAGGATCTTAAGATGGGTCATCATTTCATCTTCCAACAAGACAACGACCCAAAGCACACAGCCAAGAAAACCAAGGCCTGGTTCAAGAGGCAAAAAATCAAGGTGTTGCAGTGGCCTAGTCAGTCTCCTGACCTTAACCCAATTGAAAACTTGTGGAAGGAGCTCAAGATTAAAGTCCACATGAGACACCCAAAGAACCTAGATAACTTGGAGAAGATCTGCATGGAGGAGTGGGCCAAGATAACTCCAGAGACCTGTGCCGGCCTGATCAGGTCTTATAAAAGACGATTATTAGCTGTAATTGCAAACAAAGGTTATTCCACAAAATATTAAACCTAGGGGTTGAATAATAATTGACCCACACTTTTATGTTTAAAATTTATAAAAATTTAACTGAGCAACAAAACTTTTTGGTTTGTAAGATTTATGCATCTGTTAATAAATCCTGCTCTTGTTTGAAGGCTCTAACTTATTTGCATCTTATTAAACCTGCTAAATCTGCAGGGGGTTGAATACTACTTGTAGGCATTGTATATATATATATATATATATATATATATATATATATATATATATATATATATATATATATATATATATATATAGATAAGGTAAAGTTTAGGGTCACCAGGACAATTTTGTGTTTTCCATGACAACTCATACTTTATTAATCAAATTAGTTGCCAAATGAATTGAAAATCTAGTCCAGACATTAACAAGGTTCAAAAAAAAGATTTGTACTTGAAATAATAATTTTCTCCTTCAAACTTAGCTTTTGTCAAAGAATGCTCCCTTTGCAGCAATCACAGCATTGCAGACCTTTGGCATTCTAGCAGTTAATTTGCTGAGGTAATCTGGAGAAATTTCACCCTGTACTTCCAGAAGCTCCTCATACAAGTTGGTTTGGCTTGATGGGCACTTTTTGCGTTCCATACGGTCAAGCTGCTCCAACAACAGGTCAATGGGGGTGACTGCACTGACCACTCCATTACAGATAGAATACCAGCTGCCTGCTTCTTCCCTAAATAGTTCTTGTGTAATTTGTAGGTGTGCTTTGGGTCGTTGTCCTGTTGTAGGATGAAATTGGCTCCAATCAAGCGCTGTCTACAGGGTATGGCATGGCGTTGCAAAATGGAGTGATAGCCTTCCTTATTCAAAATCCCTTTTACCTTGTACAAATCTCCCACTTTACCAGCACCAAAGCAACCCCAGACCATCACATTACCTCTACCATGCTTGACAGATGACGTCAGGAACTCTTCCAGCATCTTTTCAGTTGTTCTGCATCTCACAAATGTTCTTCTGTGTGATCCAAACACCTCAAACTTGGATTTGTCTGTCCATAACACTTTTTTTCCAATCTTCCTCTGTCCAATGTCTGTGTTCTTTTGCCCATATTAATCTTTTCCTTTTATTAGCCAGTCTCAGATATGGCTTTTTTTTGCCACTCTGCCCTGAAAGCCAGCATCCTGGAGTCACCTCTTCACTGTAGACGTTGACACTGGCGTTTTGTGTGTACTGTTTAATGAAGCTGCCAGTTGAGGATCTGTGAGGCTTCGATTTCTCAAACTACATACTCTAATGTACTTGTTTTGTTGCTCAATTCTGCAACGGGGCCTCCCACTTCTCTTTCTTCTCTGGTTAGAACCTGTTTGTGCTCTCCTCTGAAGGAAGTAGTACACACCGTTGTAGGAACTCTTCAGCTTCTTGGCAATTTCTGGCATGGAATAGCCTTCATTTCTAAGAACAAGAATAGACTGTCGAGTTTCTCATGAAAGTTCTTTTTTTTCTGGCCATTTTGAGAGTTTAATGGAACCAACAAATGTAATGCTCCAGATTCTCAACTAGCTCAAAGGAAGGTCAGGTTTATAGGTTGTCTTATCAGCCAAACTGTTTTCAGCTATGCTAACATACTTGCACAATAGTTTTCAAGGGTATTCTAACCATCCATTTGCCTTCTTACACAGTTTGCAAACACAAAGTACCATAAGAACACTGGAGTGATGGTTGTTGGAAATGGGCCTCTATACGCATATGAAGATACTGCATTACAAACCAGACGTTTGCAGCTAGAATAGTCATTTACCACATTAACAATCTATAGAGTGTATTTCTGAATCATTTAATGTAAGCTTCATTGGAAAAAAACTGTGCTTCTCTTTCAAAAATAAAGAAATTTCTAAGTGACCCTAAACTTTTAAATGGTAGTGTCAATATATATATATATATATATATATATATATATATATATATATATACTAGCTGTACTACCCGGCTTCGCCCGGGGTAATAACTGCTGTTAGCAAAGTAGAATGTGTTAACAAAAATTTATTCTGCACAAAAAAAACACAAAACAAATAGATAGAAATGTAATTATCAAAAGTCAAAAACTAAGCTAATAGAAGCATTTTACAACATATATTTCAACACCAGAGATATTCCACACAGATTTAACTAAATTGGCCAAGTAATGTGAAGTAATCTTCTACTACTTATTCGAGAGCCTTTTGATAAACGACATTCTGAGTTTTTCCTTCAGGTGCAAAGACAAACAGATTTTTGGCTGTTCCAACTCTTGAACAGGCCACATAAAGTTGACCATGAGAAAAGCATGGAGATTGTAAATCTAAGCTAGCTGAAGAGCCCGGCGTTGCCTGGGCATAGTAAGTATCTGTGGTTAGTTATAGCACCTCACTTCTCTTATTTTCCCATCACGCCTCTCATTTTCCCCATCACATCTTTCATTTTCCCCCTCACATCTCTCATTTTCTCCCTCACACCTCTCATTTTCCCCCTCACTCCTCTTATTTCCCCCCTCACTCCTCTCATTCCCCCCTAACACTTGTCATTTCGACCTCACATCTGTCATTTTCCGATCACTCCACTATTTTCCCTCACTCCTCTCATTTTGCACTCACACCTTTTCATTTTCACCTCACACCTCTCATTTTCAACTCAGTATATACATGTTTGTCATCTCCCTTATATATAGTATACACCTGTATGTCATCTCCTGTATATAGTATATACCTGTATGTCATCTCCCCTGTATATAGTATATACCTGCTGTGTGTCATCTCCTCCTGTATATAGTATATACCTGTATGTCATCTCCTCCTGTATATACTATATACCTGTAGGTAATCTGCTCCTGTATATAGTATATACCTGTGTGTCATCTCCTTCTGTATATAGTATATACCTGTATGTCATCTCCTGCTGTATGTAGTATGTACCTGTATGTCATCTCCTCCTCTATATAGTATATACCTGTGTGTCATCTCTCCTGTATATAGTATATATCTGTGTGTCATCTCCTCCTGCATATAGTATATACCTGTGTGTCATCTCCCCTGTAAATAGTATATACCTGTGTGTCATCTCCTCCTGTATATAGTATATATCTGTATGTCATCTCCTCCTGTATTAGACCTTGTTCACACGTTATTTGGTCAGTATTTTTACCTCAGTATTTGTAAGCTAAATTGGCAGCCTGATAAATCCCCAGCCAACAGTAAGCCCACCCCCTGGCATTATATATTAGCTCACACATACACATAATAGACTGGTCATGTAACTGACAGCTGCCGGATTCCTATATGGTACATTTGTTGCTCTTGTAGTTTGTCAGCTTATTAATCAGATTTTTATTTTTGAAGGATAATACCAGACTTGTGTGTGTTTTAGGGCGAGTTTCGTGTGTCAAGTTGTGTGTGTTGAGTTGCGTGTGGCGACATGCATGTAGCGACTTTTGTGAGATGTTTTGTGTGGCGACATGCGTGTAGCAACTTTTTGTGTGTCGAGTTGCATGTGACAGGTTAGTGTAGCAAGTTGTGTGCAGCAAGTTTTGGGCATGGCGAGTTTTGCGCTTGGCGAGTTTTATGTGTGGTGCCTTTTGAGTATGTGCAAGTTTTGTGTGAGGCAACTTTTGCATGTGTTGCAACTTTTGTGCATGTGGCAATTTTTCCGCGTGTGCAAGTTTTGCGTGTGGCGAGTTTTCCATGAGGTGAGTCTTGCACGTGTGGCGAGTTTTGCATGTGGAGAGTTTTGCACATGGCGAGTTTTGAGCGGCGACTTTTGTGTTTCAACTTTTATGTGGCGAGGTTGGTGTATGTGTGGTGAAATGTGCGCTGAGGGTGGTATATGTGTTCGAGCACGTGGTAGTGTGTGGCGCATTTTGTGTGTGTGTTCATATCCCCGTGGTGGTGTGGTGATTATCCCATGTCAGGGCCCCACCTTAGCAACTGTACAGTATATACTCTTTGGCGCCATCGCTCTCATTCTTTAAGTCCCCCTTGTTCACATCTGGCAGCTGTTAATTTGCCTCCAACACTTTTCCTTTCATTTTTTCCCCGTTATGTAGATAGGGGCAAAATTGTTTGGTGAATTGGAAAGCGCGGGGTTAAAATTTCACCTCACAACATAGCTTTGACGCTCTCGGGGTCCAGACGTGTGACTGTGCAAAATTTTGTGCCTGTAGCTGCGACGCCTCCAACACTTTTCCTTTCACTTTTTCCCCATTATGTAGATAGGGGCAAAATTGTTTGGTGAATTGGAAATCGCGGGGTTAAAATTTCACCTCACAACATAGCCTATGACGCTCTCGGAGTCCAGACGTGTGACTGTGCAAAATTTTGTGCCTGTAGCTGCGACGCCTCCAACACTTTTCCTTTCACTTTTTCCTCATTATGTAGATAGGGGCAAAATTGTTTGGTGAATTGGAAATCGCGGGGTTAAAATTTCACCTCACAACATAGCCTATGATGCTCTCGGAGTCCAGACGTGTGACTGTGCAAAATTTTGTGGCTGTAGCTGCGACGGTTCAGATGCCAATCCCGGACATACATACACACATACATACACACATTCAGCTTTATATATTATATATATATATATATATATATATATATATATATATATATATATATATATATATATATGTAATAAATATAGATCAGGGGAGTAGCAATCCTAGGTAGTGGTGCCGTCAGGAAAAGCGTCAAATCAGCTAAAAGAAAAGCCCTCAGCACATACTGGATATCTTGCAGAAATATTGTGCGATTATTATAATCACTTATGGGAAAAATAACAGAACCCAATGTTTTGGCCTATATTGGCCTTTGTCACGGTTATCTGTATAGTGAAACTTGGTAGGAGTGCACTCTGCATATACTGATAAGTAGGAGCCATTAAAAAGCCTCCCAGGTGGTAGCACGCGCGCGTGTGTGTGTGTGTGTGTATGTATATATATATATATATATATATATATATATATATATATATATATATATATAGATGTCCCATTTCTACTAATTTAAACACTAGTCCTGACCCTTTATAAATCTAAAAGTGACACGGTTTGTTCTTAACAAACAGAGGTCTGTTTTTCTGGCACACACCTCCAAATCCCCTTCAAAGACACAGACTATAGTAGATTTATGTTGCCCGAACATGAAATACCAGCAGTCTCTCTTATTACATACTGTACAACTATGTTGTACTTTGAAATTCTACAGCATTTTAGACAAAACATGGTTTGTACAACAATCTGAACATAGGGAGAAGCTGTGGTCCTCCCTATGACTTCCAAACTCATGACCGGGCTTGAATGATAAGTATTTTTCTAATTGAGTTTTTTTTCCAGTTTGTTCTTATTTTCTGATTTTGGATTTTTTTTCTCTGTTCTGTTAATGATTAGATTTTGGAAGCGGCCATTGCAACATTGAGTAATAAGCTTTACAGCAGCTAGATTACAAGAGCATAGTACAATAAATTGGATAAGTTAATTGACTTCTGTGAGAAAACTGATGTAGGCATGCTCTGATGTGTGCAGAGTCCATTTCCTCTTGTCTACAAACTTAGGATGTACAGAAACTGGCTCTGTACCTCCTAATCCGGTCATACAGACATGTGACTACTGCAGACAATCACTGGCTGCAGCATTGATAAAGAGAGCATTAGCTTATCCCATTCCTGCTGCAAGAGAAAGCGTGGAGACTGATGGGGAACTTGGGCTGCTCTACAAAGAAATAATGAGGGATGATTTTACGTATGATTCCTAACAATCATTTTTATTAAAATGTTTAATAATCTGCTATTATCCTTAAAGGGGAATTTTATGTACTGCTGTTTGTATTGCTGCTGTAATACCATAATTTCCCCCGAGATCAATAAAGTGTATCTTATCGTAATTCCCATCTCCAAGATCCTCTCCTAATATGGATAGGAACTTGGAGATGGGATTTCCCCTTTCAGGATAATAGTGAGAATGAGGCTCCCATAGACGTGCATTGAACGCTTGTCACCGTTACTTCTGGCTTGCGCTCAGTCAGATGATGGCGGCAATCTCCTACATCACTTAGACAAGCATATCTTGTTTCTGTGCAGTTGAAAGGTGGATCTGTGCATCCGCAATTTACTTTCTTTTGTGTATAGAGATTTTCTGCACATGCAACCTGGCATTAGAAAACATGTAAAACACATTATTTCTCATCAACCACAAATTGCCTAATTGTAAAGAAATTATTTCACTTTTACTGTGTCTTAAATTTTCACATATAAACCATTGACTTATTTTTGTATTTCGGGGGCATAACCCCTTATGTCTATAAAAGAGCTATTTATGAAATTTACAAATGTGTTAGTGAAGTCTGACCACAAATGGAACCACACTTTAGACACATAGCTGATTAATTGTACAAATATGTAGCCAGCGGTGACAACACTTCCTGATCCTTCTGTAAGACACTAGATAAGGGAGAAATTGTTGCCCTCTAGTTGTTTGCAATGTCACCCCACACAGATCTTTATGTTAACTTGTCAGCAGGACTGAACCCATTCATCTGCTGCTGCCAAGTGACATCCCTCACGCCCAGCAGGAAATAATTACAGGCATCTTTAGCCTTCCTTCTGAGATGTATTAACCGCACATCTTTGGCTTTGTGCATGAAATTTAGAGTGAAATAAATATATAGTACTAATGTAAGGATCCCTTAATTGTCTATTATGTGAGCAGCCAGCAAACAGACATAGCTATGGAACATGTGCTATACAGAATGACCCACTCCCAGCATCTTGAACGAGACAGCAGAGATGAGAGGTGTGTATTTTCATATAGCCTTCCTATATCCTGGATTCTTACCAGAAATAGCCTAGCAGATGTTTAATGCTTGCTGGGTGTTTTCCCTGAGAAGACCTTAAAAGACCATTTTGTGTTTCACTCTGGGTGGTATTTAACATTCGGGCTGTGATATTTCTCGTTCCTACATTATTGAAACATTTTATCCTGGAAAGAGAAGTAGCTGGATATTACAAAATCATAATACTTTTAAAGTGAGCCTGTCATGGCTGTTAAAGTTAATCTACAAGTTAATAGAATTATGTAGGTGCCCGGCTTTTTTTCTGAAAGTTCGGCACCCTTGAGAAAATTAACTTTATTTCTTTTAGGAGCTGCTGGATTTCAGTCGTTGCTTAAGTTATCACTAACTATGCTGTCAGCAGTAGCTGTGATAACGCCACAGCACTTTGCAGTGCAGTGCATGAGTGCTGTGCCAGCTGTCAGTCAAAGTGCCCGGGTGTTCTTCTGGCACTGTAAACTGAGCAATGACTGAAGCCGAGCCAGTATGCCTTCATGACTGAAAGCCAGCGGCTCTCAGGAGAAATAAAGTTCATTTTCTCCCTGGTGCCGCAATTTCCGTACAATGGCCAGGCACCTTTCTGACGCCATTAACCTGCAGACTAACCCAATATCTGCAGGTTAGTACCATTACCAGCATGACAGGTTCCCTTTAAATGTGTCCTGTGTGGTCTTTTATGTATTATCCGATTACCCATAACATTAAAGCCACCTACCTAATATTGTCTTTCCATCCAAGGACTCCACCTAAAATTTTGCAAGCTTCGAGGTACAGATGCTCAATGGGATTGAGCCCTGTGAAATCTGAGGCCAAGTCAGCACACCAAATTATATGTAACCTCAAATCATTCTTAAACAACTTCTATAATGTGAGATTCCACATTCTTTTGATGAAAGAGGCCATTGTCATTCGGGAATACCATTGCCAGAAAGGGGTCTACTTTCTCTGCAACAATCCTATGGTGGTGTCAAATTAACAACTGCATGAAGGCCAGGACTTCTGTCTGGGCTTGACTAAGCTTGCTGGAATATGGTGAATATGGGGCTTGAAGAGAAGCGTGTTATGGACATGTTGGGTTGTATCTCAGGAATTTATGGATTGAGCTCACATGATATCGATGTACTGTTGTTTTTAAACCAACCTGTGCAATTGAGATGTTCAATAAATAAAAGAAGGCTTGAAAGTCAAGATCATGAATTGTACATTTTGATAGTTAAATGCAGGGATATATTGTTTGGAAAATCGGATGATCAATGATGACAAATTATGACCATCCTATTATGCCATCACCCCATAAGATGGGAATACCCAATTAAATCTGTGTCTTGCGTACATCGAGGATTGTACTGTATATGTCAGTTTAGACGTTAACAGTTAATGCTCTTCTACAGCAGTGACATATTTAATACCAGTAGTAAAACATCCATAGTCAGTTTATGAAACATGTCAATGTGTTTCAGCACCAAATAAACCTTGCACTGTATAACTATTGTGGCTCCCTACAATCGGACCTGTGTAATGAGGCCGACATTCTTGTGGATCTCTGCATCTAACTTGATGAGAAATTGAGGCAGAGAGAACCCTTCCAGAATTAGCCTGGCACACGTCCTTGTCATTCATTCGAGTTGGCTTCAATGTTCCAGCAAGGCAGAAAGTTTTATGAGTTTCATGAATTAACCATAATATGTTTTTCCAGCTTAGGCAGCAGTCTGGGACACCGCTGATAATTTTCCACTCATCATTATACCTCTCTTCCAAAAATGTAAATATTTCATAGACAGAACGGTAGAAGTGGAAATGTCAGTGGAATATATGCAACATGAAACTATAGCTTTTCAAGTATGACATCACTTTTTTAGAAACACCAATGTCTTGATACAAGGGGATATAGGGCTCGGGGGAATTTACATTTGCCATCATTACCTTTAGTTGGTATTTTTTGCTATTGTTAAAGTTAAAGGGAACTGATCACCAGGTTTTTGCCTTTATAAACCATTCCAGTTATCTTTAAAATCATGTAAATAGGGTTCCTACAATCCCATTATACCCTCAGAGGTGCCCCTGCATACATATAAAAAAGTGCTTTATTTATGTCCTGCGATGCATGCAAATTAAGTGGTCCAGGCCGATGGGTGATAGGCATTGTTTATAAGGCAAAAAAATGTTGACAGGTTCCCTTTAAAGTAGTTTTTGAGTTTAGAAAAAACTTCTAATAACAGCATTAGTGACGAGCGAATGTACTTGTTGCTCGGGAGTATTTGTTAGTGTTCGGAGATCTAGTTTTCTTCGCGGCAGCTGAATGATTTACAGCTACTAGCCTGCTTGATTACATGTGGGGATTCCCTAGCAACCAGGCAACCCCCACAAGTACTCAGCCTGGCTAATAGCTGTAAATCATTCAGCTGCCGCAATGAAAACTAAATCACCGAGCTGTCATAAATAATCGGTCACCCGAGCGTGCTCGGGGAAAGCCTGAGCAACGAGTACACTCGCTCATCACTAAACAGCATCACACTTGTCCATGAGGCAAGTGTGGGCCGAGCTGCAATACCACTTGCAAGCCTTGTATAGGCTGAAATCTACACAAAGCTCAACTTTCTAAAATGCAGCAATGTCCTAATCTTACATCTATACGATGATCCCATGTAAGAACATGCCTTGAACGTTGCATTCTGATTTTCATTTTTTTCACGTGCAGAAACACCTGTACTATAATTATATCACACGTGGCATATATTACAATTGTGCCAACAACATTTCATGTTTTTCACATAAAATATATGGCAAATAAAACTACTCAACTTTTTACATTTTTAGGGGGTTCGAGTTTTCCGCAACCATTTTTGAGTTTCCAGTTACTTCGGCAACCCTGTTCATTCTCCTATTCTCTCTTGTCTCCATGCCCTATACATTTTCTGAAAATCTCTTCCTCATGTCAGACATTCCTCATCTCAAACATTCACAGTATTTTAATGACTTTTATCGTTGTCTCTGAAATCTTATCTGAACGTACCTCCATCATACCTGTCCTCCGTTGCTTAATGTATCAGACTTGGGCTCCCCACTTTAATATTTTTTTTTACATGTTTCCACTTGGCTTATCTCATCATTTCTACAGAGATTCACATTTCAAGTGTTCATTGTTAATTTTAGTAATGTATACTTTGTACAGTGCCTCAACAGATGTTGGTACTGTGTAAATCATAATAATAAATGATAAAACAAAGTTGATAACTGTCATAGGAGAACAAAACCTGTGTAATGTTCTTCATACTGTATCTTTTTTGTATTTAGCATTCTATTGCCTAAAAGTATTTTAGAAGAATATATTATTATAAGAGTTCTTCATTTTGGACAATCCTATCTTGTTAGCAAGGTCTCTGAACTATGCACAAAGTGCTCCCCTGCTTGGAATCCTAGTGTTGAGTTCTTATTTATGGCAGTAAGTGTATACCGTAATGTCCCTTCAGTGCCACCACAGGAGGAATTAAAGAGGAACTGTCATGTATGTGTACAGTACATCGAGAAAAATACAATTTTTGACGACTACAGTTGTGGCCAAAAGTATCGACACCCCTGCAATTCTGTCAGACAATACTCAGTTTCTTCCTGAAAATGATTGCAAACAAATTCTTTGGTATTATTATCTTCATTTAATTTGTCTTAAATGAAAAAACACAAAAAGAATTGTCCTAAAGCCAAATTGGATATAATTCCACACCAAACATAAAAAAGGGGGTGGACAAAAGTATTGGCACTGTTCGAAAAATCATGTGATGCTTCTCTAATTTGTGTAATTAACAGCACCTGTAACTTACCTGTGGCACCTAACAGGTGTTGGCAATAACTAAATCACACTTGCAGCCAGTTGACATGGATTAAAGTTGACTCAACCTCTGTCCTGTGTCCTTGTGTGTACCACATTGAGCATGGAGAAAAGAAAGAAGACCAAAGAACTGTCTGAGGACTTGAGAAACCAAATTGTGAGGAAGCATGAGCAATCTCAAGGCTACAAGTCCATCTCCAAAGACCTGAATGTTCCTGTGTCTACCATGCGCAGTGTCATCAAAAAGTTTAAAGCCCATGGCACTGTGGCTAACCTCCCTAGATGTGGACGGAAAAGAAAAATTGACAAGAGATTTCAATGCAAGATTGTGCGGATGTTGGATAAAGAACCTCGACTAACATCCAAACAAGTTCAAGCTGCCCTGCAGTCCGAGGGTACGACAGTGTCAACCCATACTCTGTCGGCATCTGAATGGAAAGGGACTGTATGGTAGGAGACACAGGAAGACCCCACTTCTTACCCCGAGACATAAAAAAGCCAGGCTGGAGTTTGCCAAAACTTACCTCAAAAAGCCTAAAACGTTTTGGAAGAATGTTCTCTGGTCAGATGAGACAAAAGTAGAGCTTTTTGGGCAAAGGCATCAACATAGAGTTTACAGGAGAAAAAAAGAGGCATTCAAAGAAAAGAACACGGTCCCTACAGTCAAACATGGCGGAGGTTCCCTGATGTTTTGCGATTGCTCTGCTGCCTCTGGCACTGGACTGCTTGACCGTGTACATGGCATTATGAAGTCTGAAGACTACCAACAAATTTTGCAGCATAATGTAGGGCCCAGTGTGAGAAAGCTGGGTCTCCCTCAGAGGCCATGGGTCTTCCAGCAGGACAATGACCCAAAACACACTTCAAAAAGCACTAGAAAATGGTTTGAGAGAAAGCACTGGAGACTTCTAATGTGGCCAGCAATGAGTCCAGACCTGAATCCCATAGAACACCTGTGGAGAGATCTAAAAATGGCAGTTTGGAGAAGGCACCCTTCAAATATCAGGGACCTGGAGCAGTTTGCCAAAGAAGAATGGTCTAAAATTCCAGCAGAGCATTGTAAGAAACTCATTGATGGTTACCGGAAGCGGTTGGTCGCAGTTATTTTGGCTAAAGGTTGTGCAACCAAGTATTAGGCTGAGGGTGCCAATACTTTTGTCTGGCCCATTTTTGGAGTTTTGTGTGAAATGATCAATGTTTTGCTTTTTGCTTCATTCTCTTTTGTGTTTTTTCATTTAAGACAAATTAAATGAAGATAATAATACCAAAGAATTTGTGATTGCAATCATTTTCAGGAAGAAACTGAGTATTATCTGACAGAATTGCAGGGGTGTCAATACTTTTGGCCACAACTGTATATGACTATCCTACATTTTTTTCTAATTGTTCCATTGCAGGCTCTATCTCTTAATTTGAAATTGGCTTTGACCTGGTGGGTGAATACTAAATGCTATCATGTCTTCCATACAGTAAAGACAGAAAATGTAATCCTGCTTTTTTTTCCATTGGTAGCACACAGACAAAAGCTGCATATACATGGATGACTCTATCCAGTAGTATAGAGTAGTGTAGCTGTGAATCCAGCTAGAATCTATACATCTGTTTCTCTGGCTCTTACTTTTACTTACTTTTCAATCTGGTCCTGGCTCCTTCCCTCTGTTTAGACATAAATTTTCTCTGTAAAAAATACCTCACTGTGCTTTCCGTCCATTTTGAGAAAGATATATTTAAACTGTTTTTTTTTAAATGAAAAATCGTGAGTACAGGAGGCAGGCAAGAGGGGGAAAATGGCTCATAATTAGAGAAAGAAGCATTTTTTTTGCTAAGTTGTATTACACATTTTCTTCGATTTCTTTATACTTTTGATTTATATTCAAAGTCCAATTCACATTTAGGCATTACATAGTACCCATCCATATCAGAACAGTTCCTCTATATCAGTGATTCCCAAACTCCTGTCCTCATGGCCCCCAACACGTCATGTTTTCAGGATTTCTTTAGTATTGCACAGGTAATGGAAATATTATTCAGGCATCAGAAATAGCCAGAGGTTCTGTCATCTGTACAATACCAAGGAAATCCTGAAAACATGATGTGTTGGGGGACGTGAGGACGGAGTTTGGGAAACATTACTCTAGATAGAGAACTGCTCTTATATAACTACTCTTTGCTCTGGTCAAGTGATGAGACTTGTGAACAGAGGACCTCTATATTTCCTAACTTGGGTATATGAAAATAACTTTCTAAACTGGAGAACCCATTCATTTTTGCTATCATTCGTATTGATCTCATTATATCTCAAAACACAGCTACAGTGTTCTTAGAGCATTGCTATCAGAAGACGGCAAGAACGTAGAGTTGCCATTTATGTGATCTCTATTGGTGCTTAGATCACCTATTATATAGCCTTGTGAGCCATAATTAAAGCACCACAGTAGCGGGTTTTTTTCCAGCACTGAAGTGGCGCTTTAAATGTAAGTACCCTGCCCCTGTCATATACTCACCCTGCAGCGTCTTCAATTTTGGCATCACTCCAGTCCTGCAGCACCATTTTGTTAGCTGAGCGCAGCTTCTGACTCGCCAGAAGTCAGAAGCTACGTCACAAGCTCTCAATGCAAATCTATGAGAGCCAGAACGAGACTCTCATAGAGATGTATTGAAAAGTGACGTACTACAAGAAACACTGGAGCTGTGCCTGCTGGCAGGTTTCTTAGCCGGAGACCGACCTGAATGACTCTGGAAAACGATGAAGGCAGCGGGTGAATATGAGACAGGGCAGCGGAATTACATTTAAAGTACCACTCCAGCAGTGCGATAAAAAAACTAGGCGGAGTGGTGCTTTACTAGGTGTCGAACTTTCATATCTGTTTACATTACTTAGCTCTTTGCTGCATACACTGTGAAAGCTACCAGCATAAAATGATAAAATATATCTAGAGGGCTAAATATTCATGGATTGGTGTATGTCCGAAAACTATTTTTTTTTTCTTGTATAGTCAATGGAGATAAGAAAATAAATTTCAGTGGAATTGAATTCTACTAAAAGTTTACAATAATTCGAACTGCTAAAGCTGCAATTTTCCTGAACTGTAAAGTGTGATCGAAAGGTTAAAAAATCATTTACCTTACTGTTCTCCTCTCCAGAACCTTCACTCCTCACCCTTCACATCACCTGTCTGGTTCTTGTCACATCTTCTGATCCTGTTGCATACACTGAAATCCCCAAGGTCACGTTGCAGGTTTGACATTATGACTTTCCCTGGGAGTCCAGGCTGAAGAGATAAAGGTGCATTTCTTATTTTCTGCATATTACGTTTATTATGCTCTGGGATCTGTAAAGACACCAGAGCTTCTTAGGTGACATTAAATTAATGGAAAATAACTTCTATGTAAATCAAATTTCCTGGGGAAAAAAACACCCAAACAGGTGAATTTGAATTTTTCCTTATCCGCTCATCTCTAATAGTCAATTACCCTATTCTACACCCATACAGACGAAAAAAAACAACTTTTGTTTGTTTTTAACAGTAGGCGATGTATGCCATGGACTGTATGTCGATACAGTGTGTAAACCTGATGGAATGCTAAGATGTGATTTGAACAGTTGATGAATTTGATTGAAAGAGAGATGCTATGAAAAATGGATACTACCTAGGAAGATATAGTGATACTGTATAAAATCGGAGATAATGTAGACTTTTACAGACTTTTATCAGTTACTTTTGTGTATCATTGAAGGAGAAATGTTACCCCTTGGATCCAGGTCAGACGTGTCTCACCCAGCCAAACCAGATCTCCACTTTGTACTGATGAGGGGCAGTACCCCGAAACACAGTGTCTGCAAATTGAGATTCTGGTTTTGGCTTTTATCCTATGTTATGAGACAAGGAAGGAGCCTTGTGAACATTGACTTTTTGGATTGCTACTTCCTATAGGTGGCACTAGAGTTCTAGTCCTCTTCCTCTCTGAAGAGACAATTTGCATCTTGAGTAATTGAATGGCACAATTCAGGTCTTTGTTATGGATATGTCAATGTAAACCCATCATATCCACTTCGGCATTTACGATAGGAAATGCAGCCAAGCGCGTGGCTCATGAGAGGGCTCTTGCTAGGCAGCATGAACTTTCTTCACGACACAGCCTCATTTTTGCTAAAATTTAAATGTCCTATTGTTGGATGCTGGTTTGAAAATCTTTATTAAAGTAAAAGAATTTCTTCTGTGACACAATCTTATGCAGAATTCTCACATTTCTCCTTAGTTGAACCCCAGCATGATCAACAGGGAACAGATATAGTATATAATATACTGTATGAAAGATTTGTGTTCTACATGACTTTAATAACTTTATACGAAAGAAAATCTAATCATATCCTTCTAATTTAAGGTTGTAGACAGGGCAGTCTGACCTGGGACACCGTAACATTTTCAAGGGGTTTCATTAAGTGTCTTGAATGGCAAGTATTGCTGATAGTTACACATTTATTCCACTACTTGTGACATGTGTTACACTTTTATAGCTTTTAGTCTACCTTCTTATCCAGTGATTGATTGCCTAACTTGCGTTTAACAGCCATCGTAAAAATATTTGAATGCTAAAGTCATGTAGCTTTAATGTAAACTATATATTACATGTAAAATACATTTTCTTTTATAAAAGAATGGGAGCAGCAATTATAACGTGTTGTATTTTTTTGTTGAACTATATCTCCCAGCATTCACTTTCTGCAGTGCATGTGCATTATAGTACATAGTTCCCCCTTTTGTAGATTTCATGAATACAGCAGCATATAATAATTACGTAGACACAACTGAATTGGTTATTTGAGTCTCATAAAGAAAAAGAGTGTCAATAGGGAAATTTTCAAAGTAGAGATGAGGAAATTTATTTCAATTCAAATTCACCTTCAACAAATTTTTCACCAAAATTTAATTTGTAACAAATTGATCAACCATAAATTACAAATACTGCAAAGCCTCCAATTGCCCTGAAAAGATGCTTGAAACACTCTGAGGTCTCCTAGTACTGTATTCCACCCCTTTTGAGCTCTTTTATACAAACACAGCCTTAGTAATGTCAAAGTGACTTCAGCATATACACAAATAGTAATCAGTAGTACACAATATCCTGTTTAATAACACAGCTTAAGGACAGACTTTCATGTTGTTGATTTGTTTTGTCATTAAATTATTAAAAAACAGTCCAAAAATTATCCCTCTTTGTCTTCTCTGATCAGCCAAACCGTTCTGTCGCTGCCTGTAAGTCCAAGACAACTACTGAAATTTCCCGCTAAGGAACTGTTCCTAGGTCATCAAACCTGGTTTGACGTTGTATTTTATGAACAAGGCTTGCATGGGCCTGGACTTGAGGATAACCATCAAATCTTGTGTCAGCGTTCTATCAACTTTTGTGTTGCTTTCTTTGTCCATGATAAAACATTGCAAAGTATAAAGTCAGGGTTGAGCTCCTGGCTTGCTTACCCTCTAACTGTATGAGTTAGTTATGAGAAATAATACTACATCAGCCTTTTATGGACCAGGTCCTAGGCTGGGGTCATCCTGCCCAGGGGCCTACAGAAATCACACTAGTCAAGGCACCAAAAATCCTCATTTTAACCCATGAAGTTTTGTTTAACAAAAACAATTGCCTTTGGTGCCTAGTAAATTCCCCAAAAATGCTAATTTTTGCAATAAAAAAATTTCAATGATGGTAAAGAAAATTGTACTTATGAATGGCTACCCATACATTTTAGTTTGAACTTTTTGTTTGCCTTTTGTTCACAATCAAATTGAGGATACTGTAAGAAAGCAGGAGGTAAAGGCCTAAATGGCAGGGGTAGTGTCAATGAGGCGGCTAGCCTCTGTAATGTAAAGTCTGTGCCAATAGCACTAGATTACTGAGAGGGTTTTTATTCCACTGGATTTTGGGTCCGGAAAGAGCCTGGATGGGAAAGGTCACTCCAAAACTCCTGTCCTGGTCTTACAGGTGTAATAAAAGACAGCTGTGGTAGCTTAGCAGAGTGCGTTGTGTTGGACCTGGAGAAAGACAGTTAAAGGTGGACAGTCTATGCTAGAGACTGAGAAGTGCCTGTAATGCCAATTGGTGAGACTTTTGATCTTCTTTGCCTTACACAGGGAAAGGACTGTTTTGTTATTCATTTGTGCTAAAGAAAGGACCGTTTGTTTTTCATTTGTGCTGAAGAAAGGCTGTTTTCAAATTGGAGCTGTAAAGTTTATTAAGGACTTTCTTTTTTTTTATATAAACTCTCTGTGTCTGCTCTGTGCCTGTGCGTATCCAAGAGGCTACCAGAGAGCAGAAATCCCTACAGTGCGTATCTTATGCAATTAGCATATGTTACTTTGCAACCATGATGTTTTGGCATTATTGCCTACTAAGTTGCCTAGTTGTAGTTGACAAAGAGCCATCTAGTGTGACATTGGATACAACAGTCTGCCCAGTTGCGTTTGGATACAGGAAAATTTTAATTAAGGAATATGTGAAATATACAAGGTGTGGAGGTGTCTTTAGTAAAATCTGAACCACTTGTAATAGTGCATTGTCATTGTTCAAAGCACTGAGTCAATGATCATGAAAGTAATTTAAAGTAGTTTTCCGGTCCAAATCGATGAGTTTACAGTCCCTCTGTGTGACTGCAGACTTATAAATTCTCCCCAGCGCACACACTGCAGAGATTCGCCGGTTTCTGAGTCGGGCCGGAGCATATGTATGAGTTCTACATACTCACACCCACTGGATGGCCACGTCACTGGACGGGGTGTGGCCTTGTTCAATACAAGAGTATGGAGCATGCCATGCCCTCTTGACGGGCTCTGGGCAGGAGTGACTGCAGACTTACCAATTTGGAGCGGACAACCCCTTTAAATTCGCTAGCCTTAATTGCTGATGTCTTGGTGGAGTGGACCTTGCAGCACAACATCCATTCCAAAAAGCAGCTCATGGTCTCTACCATATGAGATTACAAAGTACGGATTTATTTCTTCAAGAAATACTGGCAGATAGGTGTTTCAGAACAATGCTATGCACATGCAGTCATTTCGCAAAAAGCAGTACAATCTACGTGGTACAACAGTGGTTGTGATGAACTTAGATATTTATAACTTGAGTTTCCAAACAAGTGGATGATTGTATGCTTCTTTCCTGGGCACACATATAGCTGAGTACGGAAAGCAATAGATGAGGAAGATGATGATAATAATGATGACAGTACCAGACACTATTTGAGGAGGTGGACTGGCTAAAAGAGAGATAAGCCTTGCTCTTATTGCGGAACAGCTTGCTTTTCCCATGTAATATCACTTCATGTGCTGATGGAAAGCCATAGTTCCTAGTCTATTCGAGCCTAGATTTCCAAGATGTATTTTTCTTCTGCAGAGGCTGCACACTGCCAGGAATGTGGAAAATAATTCTCACACCCAAGATGTCTACACATGGGACTCACCACAATCTTCTTTCAGGCGATGTTGAGCACCCTCCACCAGCAGCTGTTGTTGCATCACCTGCTCCTGAGCTGACTGAAGAAGAAGCCCCCAGAAGATTTTTTTTCCAAACATAGGCTCCTCTCTTTGTTGTTGATACCATCACTCTCCTCCTCCAATGGCTTCTTTGTCACCCCAATCTGGTTCCCAGGTCTTGTCCACCAAACAATCATCATCATCCATTGCTCGACTGATTGTTGCTTCAGTGTGGGAAATGTCCAGAGCTCTTTGCGCCCCACCCGCTTTCCACTTTTAGATTTGCCCTGACAGGGTGCTACTGCCACCTTGGCAACCAAAGCCACTGCCCCTAGTGCCACAGTTGAGAGCCGTCAACACAGCTAGACATTTGAATTGTGTTCTCCACCTTCTCTGACCCTAAGTCTTCTGAGTGTAAAGGCTGACTGTTCAACTCTTAGAGTCAACTAGTAGAAATATCTTCCTTAGCTCCTTCACCACCACCCTCCCCATGAAGTGTTGCGATTTAGGGGATTAAGATGATGTCACATTGAGATGGTCTCCGGTAAGGAAGGGGGCCTCAAACTGTCCATAGAACTGGGATACTAACTATCCCTGTCTCGGGGGTACTCTTTAAGGTAGAGAGGCTGAGTCTGTGACCTTACTATGCTCTTGTTAAACCCTGATCTGTTCCCTCTCCCACCCCTTGAGGTATGGGACAGAAATGTAATGTAAGCAAGACACAAAGACAAAACAGGGATAGCAGAAAACCTCTTTCATACAAAAGCACTAACCAACAATAGGGAGGTCACTAGGGACAGGGAGGAATTAACTAAATGGAAACAGGTACCAGGAGATGAGCACACGTACTACAGCAAACCACAGGACACTTCTACAGCAACTCTACTTCAATCACTTAGCTTTCACCAGCAGGGACAAGAAAGTCCGACCAGTTTATATAGGAAGAGGTAATTACCTGATCAGAAGCAGCTGAAATGGAGCTGCATGTGTCTGGCCACATGGAAAGGGTCATTAATCTCTTCAGCACCAGAAGAAACTAAATCCATTTAATATGGGACACAAATCACACCATCACTAAAGAAGACCTGCGATTCATTACCCAACTTGACCCTCTAACTTCAGGTCTTCCAGGGGGACCTGACACATTCGTGACAGATGCAGAACAGATAGAGGTGTGATAACGGAATTGAAAGTCTGCAGTGTGAAAGATTACATGAACATTTCCAGTGCACAGTTGCCTGACATCAATTAAAAACTTGCTCTTTTTTTTTTTATACCAATGGGTTTTAAAAGCATCCCTTGCGGCAAAGCATGTTGAACATGATTTTTTTTCAAAGCATGAGGGAGAGTCTTATATGACCTGTTGGAATTAAGTAAACATCAATTTTTAATTGATATAAGGCAACTGAGTTCTACAAATTTTTTTGTTTTCTTTTTCTTTGCTGGATAAGTGTTCCCACATAGCCATGCACCATAGAAACAAATGTATGCAAACATAAAACTGACATCTTTCATCTTAGGCTGGGTTCACATCGCGTTAAACCCGTCCATTAGACGGACTACGTTACACCGCGGCATAACGCGGTGTAACGCAGTCCGTTAATGCAGCCATTGACTGCAATGTCGGACGCATCACTAGCGTACGCCCACAATGGGCGTGCGCTAGCCATATGCCGTCATTGAGTGACGGACCCCGAGACGCGGTCAGCAGCGTTTACGGGTCCGTCACCGCTAGCGCAGATAGAGCTAGCAGATGCTCTATCTGCGCTAGCGCGCTGCCATACCGGCACTTGCGTTAACAGCAGCCCGTTAACATATGTGTTGAACGGGCTGCTGTTAACGCAATGTGAACCTAGCCTAAGTAAAAGATTAAGTGTTATGGCAGTGGAGGATTGTGCAGAACACTGACTCAAACTGGCAGTGTCACTGTCAGAGGTAACATCATCCTACAGTGGCAGAGGCGAATTATGTGCTATATATTCCATAATGCCCTCTGAGGCTGAGGCATAATGCCCTCCACTCTTGCTGCAGGCAAAGGAGGCCATTTGAGTCTTGCACTTGGCAATACTAATACAACTGCTATTATGAATAGTTGTGCTGATGCTTCTTAGTCATTAAATGCATTTTCTTCTCTTTTACATTACCCCATCCTTTGCTATTGCTACTTTTTCTTTTACCAGTTTTACAACTGTGCAAGGAGGCGGTGTGCAGGGACATCATACTGCATGGGGAGCTGTTTGGTGACATCATATTGTGCAAAGGGCCTGTTTGAGGACATAATACTGTTCAAGGGGGTTTGTTGGGGACATTATACTGTGTAAGGGGGTTATGTGTGGGGCATAATACTGTGCAAGAGGGCTGTGTGAGGACATAATATTTTGTAATCTGGTTGTGTGGGGAAATAATACTATATGGGGGGCTGTGTAGGGATATCATACTACATGGGGGGCTGTGTAGGGATATCATACTACATGGGGGGCTGTTTGGAGGTATAATACTGTGCAAGGAGGCTGTGTGGAGGCATGATATTATGCAAGGGAGCTTTGTTGGGCCACAATACTGTGCAAGGGGGCTGTGTGGGGAAATAATACTATATAAAAGGACTGTGTAGGGACATCATACTGTACAAGAGAGCTGTGTGGGAACATAATATTGTGCAAAGGCGGCTGTGTGGGGGCATAATACTGTGCAAGGGGACTATGTTGGGGCATTATAACAGTTAACAGACTTAATTCTGTTCAATATTAAGTGATAAAAATGAATAATAACGAGCAGAATTAAATTGCACCTGATTCGTTCGACTCTTATGCGACCCCTTGGGAAAACAAATTGCCCACACCTGCCATAGAGTAGAGGATGCTAATTTTGCCAATATGCAGCCCCTGGGAGGCCCCATGGTCAGCCCAATCTCATTGTGAGTCTCAATGGTCAGACCTGCAACTGACAAATTAACCTCTATCAAATTTATCAGGGTTTTTTGGGGGAATAACAATGTAATTCTTATGGGTTTTCAGCAGAAGAATACTTCTACCTTCTAAAGCCTGTAAGTCATTATTTTTGCTTAGTGCTGAGATGTTTAGAAATTCCTCTGAATGACTTTTGTTCTCATTTTTTAATGTTCCCTTGTTTAGTAGAGACGGAGATGCTTTTGATGTTGTTTTAACAACATGAGAGTAAGTCTAACACATAGCAGTATTCACACTCTATATATATCCTGAAGAGCTCGTTGCCAGACATGATACTGGCTCCCCTTACCAGAGTCTAGCTATCTAGACATGTTTTGACATTGGTGTGGAACAGAGTCGTTGTTTCTCATTTTATTCAGCATATATAGCAGCCAAGATTATTTTGCCTGTATGGAAAATGGAATCTTATAGAATGTTTGTATATGCTTTTACGTGCTTTTTAACAGAATGCAAAGTCATGCACATAAACAAATGAAGCATACAACAGAGACATTTTCAGATAAAATCTAAATAGTATAGCACCCTGATGGGTAATAATAGGATAAAATCAGAAAATATATTCTGCAAATTTTATGGAAATGAAGCATTGTCTCAAACATCTCACTAGTATAGAGCTCAAATCCTACTAATAGTATATTGTTTATAAGGCTTTAGACTGTAGTTTTCTCCATGTACCTCATGCACCTTTACTGTAGCTCTGTATGAGGCTTTTGTGCGATCCTAAAAAAACACTGTCGGAACACAGGACCAAGGGATCACAAATTGCCTAGAGTGAATTATAGTGAATGATTCCTTTGGGGGTTTCATCCAGATCCTGTGTTTCAGATCTTCAGACGGAGGCCCCAACTGAGCTACAAGTGTGGCCAAAATACAATGTGAACATAGCCTAAGCAAGACAGATCTGATACCAGTTTTCTCCCTTCTTCCTGTTGAGAACTCAGGCATGTTCGGCCAAATAACTCATGCATGTGTATGTCTACAGAAGAAATAGCTCTTGGGTCAGCCGTCCAGTGATCTTTCTCATTTTCTTTTTACACCTATGCCTGCAAAGATGACAAGGGGAGACCCTCTATGTCTAGAGGAAAGAATCGCCATTATCACAGATGGCGATTCTTTACTATAAAAACAGTAACATTGTAGAACACTCTGCCACATGATACTTTAATGGCCGATTCACTAAAAACCAAGACCAAGGAGGGCATGGTCACTTTTCTTGAAAAATATAATATTACAGCTTATGAGACGCTGATCCTGGGAATTAGTCGGCTTGCTGAATGTAGATTTGGAAATTAAGTTTTTACCTAATATCGGTCAATTAGCATCTGCCTCATGAGGTTTTTGACTTCCACTGGATCAACATGTTAAGTAAAATGTTGAAGTCGATGGAATTATCTACTTTCAATATTAAAACTATGAAAATATTGAATGTACTTGGTCAGTTTAATGCAGCAGATGATGCCACCATGGCTGTATAATAAAGATCTTTAACGGTTCTGGGTGTGCCATTCAGGCTTTGATCATCGATTTTGTAGTGTGCTTGAGACCTAACAGGGAACTTTAAGTCTCATTATATACATGTAAAGTGCTAGGGACATATGTTGCTGGAGAAGAACATAGAGGGGCTTAACTGACATGCTGGAAGAACTCTGTGTGACATTAAACAAATGATTAACTTGATGACATCTTTGATCGATGGACTCTGGCAGCTATAACCACTTGATGTTACAGAGAAGAAGATGCCATTCCTGATGAAGAACCAGCTCTACTTAGTGACTCTTCATTGGCTTTAGTAGGAGTTGTGGAAACCTCCATGTGAGAGGTCTAGTAGGATGTTATAACTTTAATTTACTTTACTGTGTGTGTCTGCATTGTTTTATGAAGATTATATTTTATATTGATTAGCTTTTTTGTGTATATTTAGTATATTCAATTGATAGTCCATTTCCTTGTTACGATAGTTATCTGATTTGTAGACAATCCAGTAAACATTGAGTAGACTGGGGCAAGACTATAATCTCTTCTGCAGGTAGGACAACTAGAAATACTTTGCATGCCTGCATTTTTTCGTTAATAAATGACCTTGTATTTGGAGAAGACAGTGTCCCATGATTAAAACAAACATTTTCCAATCACTGAACAGCTAGCTAAAACAGTAGAATAAAAAAATACACCATCCCTGAACATGTCCATTTTCTACTGTGAGCATAAATGCTTGATAAGGTTCCCATCTCTGGGATGGCTGTCATGTCTGCATCTCTCTCCATTTTTGGCTATGGGAGTAATAGAAGCAGCTGAGCTAGTTTTAGTCAAGTCCATCCCAAGTTCATATGCGAGTACTTACATGTGCTTTTATTTTTTCTCACGGTGATCTAATTGCTTTTTGTGAATAACATTTTTTTTAAATAATAAAGTGGTCATTCTGAAATAATGTATAGATTGGTTTTACACACAGAATTTTTGGAAACAACTGACTATCTTGCCCAAAATCTATGTCCTCAGATGCTACATGAAATGCTCATGTGGTCTCTCAGAAATCCAGCAGGGTTGTTGTTAGATTTCAGTTTCCAGGTCATTACAAACCACATTCACTATGGTTAGTTACAATATAGTAACACGAGATTGCGATCTTATGCCTTCTGACTACAAGTCATGGTGTGCCCTAGCCAAAGGACATTTTTCCTATGCACTGTATTTCCACAAGAAAATCCCATGACAGACGGATATTCTCCACTAAATGTCACTTTGCATGAAGAGGTTGTCCGACCGTGAAATCCAATGTATTTTTTTAAGCTAATCTGTGCTGTATTATGATATACAACACCCCCATAAATTTTGTACTTTGTTTCTACCTTTCCTTCCTCCTGAATTTCACATCATTCCCTGCACCCACTTTGTTTAGGCCCCTTTCACACATCAGGGTTTTGCCATCAGGCACAATCCGTCGAATGTTGAAAAAACGGATCCAGCAAAAGTTGCCGCCGGATCTGTTTTTATCTTATAGACTTGTATTACCACCGGATTGCGACGGATGGCCTCACGTTTCATCCGTTTTTTGCCAGATCCGTTGAAAATTAGTTTTCCGGCAGCCAGAGAAAACATACAGAAGAACGTTTTTTCTGTCCAGCGAAAAAACGGCCAGCGATGGATTCGGTGAAAAACTGATGAAACGTGAGGTGAAATGATGGAATCCGGAGACCGATTCAGTTTTTTAAAAGAAATCATGCATTTTCCATTCTGGAGTCTCTCTCTCCGGAACAGGAAGTTTATCTCTCTCTCTCCGGAACAGGAAATCCAAAAAAAAAAAAGTCGGATCCAGTGGAAAAATAGATCAGTCGCATCAGTTTTTCACTAATTGCAACGGATCCGTTTTTTTCTAAATTAGCCGGATTGTGCCTGATGGCTAAAAACTGATGTGTGAAAGAGGCCTTACTTGCAAATCTACCAAACTTGACAGCTCCCTGTGCTTTATTACCTAACTTCACAGCCAGACCTGGTACCGCCCAACCTCAGTGCCCAGCCCCACCTTCTACACACTCATTGGCTGTTAGTAATCTTCCCCTGCGCTGACGTTTATAATCATTCCAGTATCAGAAATAACAGAGCATGGACCGTATGTCCTCACATGTGGAAAGCAGCACAATCACCACCCACAGTGGTGACAAAGCTTCAAATGTCTCCACATAAGATCCACAGTGGTGATAGCTTCACATTCTCCACATCATATCCACAGTGGTGACAGAGCTTCACATGTCTACACATCACATCTACAATGCTGATAGCTTCATGTGTCCCCACATCACATCCACAGTGGTGATAGCTTCACGTCTCCACATCACATCCAGGGTGGTGATAGTGCTTCACATGTCTCCACATCATATCCACAGTGGTGACAGAGCTTCACATGTCTACACATCACATCCGCAATTTTGATAGCTTCATATGTCCCCACATCACATCCACAGTGGTGACAGAGCTTCACGTCTCCACATCACATCCAGGGTGGTGATAGTGCTTCACATGTCTCCACATCATATCCACAGTGGTGACAGAGCTTCACATGTCTACACATCACATCCGCAATTTTGATAGCTTCATATGTCCCCACATCACATCCACAGTGGTGATAGCTTCACATGTCCCCACATCGCATCCACAGTTGTGATGTTGCGTCACATGTCCCCACGTCACATCCACAGTGATGATAGAGCTTCACATGTCCCCACATCATATCCACATTGGTGGTAGAGCCGCACATATCTTCACATTACATGCACAGTGGTAACAGAGCTTCACATGTCTCCACATCACATCCACAGTGGTGACAGAGCTTCACATGTGTCCACATATCATCCATAGTGTTGATAGCTTCACATGTCCCCACATTACATCCACAGTCATGATAGCTTCACATGTGTCCACATCACATCCATAGTGGTAATAGCTTCACATATTTTCTCATCACATCCACAGTGGTGACAGAGCTTCACATGTCTCCACATCAGATCCACAGTGGTGACAGAGCTTCACATGTCCCCACATCACTTTCACAGTGATGATAGAGCTTCACATGTCCCCACACCACTTCCACAGTGGTGATAGAGCTTCACATGTCCCTACATCACATCCACAGTGGTACTAGTGCATCACATGTCCCCACATCACATCCACAGTGGTACTAGTGCATCACATGTGTCCACATCACATCCACAGTGGTGCTAGCTTCACATGTGTCCACATCACATTCACAGTGGTGCTAGAGCTTCACATGTCACATACTACCCATGACATACAAGTACTGTGAAGAGTCTATAGTGATGTGTGTGTATTTCTACATATATAGCACATAATACTTTTCAGCTGCTGCAGAACCTCAGTGTCTATAGTGATGTATGTGTACATATCTACATATATACCACATAATACACTTCAGCTGCTGCAGAACCTCAGTCTATAGAGATGTATATCTACATATATAACTAATAATATACCTCAGCTGCTGCAGAACCACAATCTATAGTGATGTGTATATGGATGTGTGTGCGGATGGATGGATGAGAGGTGGATGGAGGTATGGATGGATGAAGGATTGATGGATAAGGGAGGAAGAGATGCACACAGCACATTATACTCACCTATATAGAAGCCATTTCTTTCCTGGTTCCTCCAATCAACTGAGTCATTCCCCTGCTTCCTTGCACTGTGTGCTGCATGGGGAGGCTGGAGCAGGAGCAAGGGGAGGGTCTGGCAGAGGCTGGTGTCTGTTGTGACATCACTGACTAGTCTCTGTCACACAGAAAAACACTAGTCGGTGAGTGAGCAGCTCCTCCAGACTCGGGAAAGAGCTGCTCACCAAACTAAGTGATACCTAGGACACCATGCAGAATGCTGACAGGGAGTATATTACAAACTAGGTACACACACAAATTAAACAAAACTCTTAGTACAGTGTCACCTCAAAATCACTAATGTAGGTAGATGACCCCTAAAAAATACCTTTCATCTCACTTAGGCTGGGTTCACACTGCGTCTGTGGCGTCCGTTAGACGGACTACGTTACACTGCGGCATAACGCGGTGTAACGCAGTCCGTTAACGCTGCCATTAATTCCTATGTCGGACGCATCGCTAGCGCACGCTAACAATGGGCTTTCGCTAGCGATGTGCCGTCATTGAGTGACGGACCCTAGGACGCGGGCTGCAGCGTTTACGGGTCCGTCACTGCTAGCGCAGATAGAGCATCCGCTAGCTCAATCTGCGCTAGCTCGATGGAATGTCGGCACTTGAGTTAACAGCAGCCCGTTAATGCATGTGTTGAACGGGCTGCTGTTAACACAATGTGAACCTGGCCTAGTGATACTAGAAATGTCTCAGTGTAGTGTTGACCTTAAATACACTACAAAATGTTTTGGTTCCTAATGAATTTCTGGGATATTTTTAAGTCAGTGCCATTTTTCAGAATGCAGTATTCCTTAAAGACGTCTTAGCTCTTTTTTTTTTAAAGTATCCTTTTCCAGGTTGGTCATAACTATCATGCAAAAGTTGCTCTGAAGGGCGCTGAGCTCCTGAATGAGCATGTGAAGAGTGGTGTAAGGCTCATAATATTTCTATTAATCCCTTACACCACCCTGTGCTCGTGGTCATACAGGAGTTGAGTGGCTTTGCCTGCTGATGAGCACTTTTTAGAGCTTTTTTGAGCAAAAAAAGGTATCCTTTAAGTATAGTGTTTCTGGCATTTCTCTAATATGCTTCTGAATAGAACTTAAAAAGAGCAAAAAATACTTCATATATGTAATGATGTGGCAGTATAATTCTTATATATTCTTCAACATAGATGGCAGTGTCAGAGCTGGTCGTAACATAGCTCTCGCCTTGTCAAGCCGTCATGTCCAATTTCGTGTTTGAATCTTTCAAAAAAAAACAAAAACGTGTCCCTCTTTGGATTTGCCTTCCTTAGGAGATCAGATACTTTATGAGCTGTTGTTCCATAAAGGATCATAAATCCTTAAGAGATCATAAATCAAGAAATACCTTTTAATTTACACTTAGTGTTTTATCTCCCAGCAGATGGGGGATATGTAAGGAAATTGTAGTCAAATGTCTAAATACTTTCAGCTGGACTGATTTTTTTTTTTTTGAGTGGAAAGAGAATATATTTTTGTTCTTAATGTGTGTAGCTAACATCTGGCAAACGTTTGCTTTTTGTATGCATGAATAGAAAGGAAATCTCATCTTCAATTTAGCTGGGATGTGGTCAGGAATATGACAGTGTTTAAAGGATATGTCTTGTGATGTACTGCCATAAGAAGCCTGTACAAACTTGGATGATTATTTGTTGCAGTGTTTCTCCCCACTCCTCCCTTTGTCTGCCCAGCATCTCTCATTAAAATGCTCTAATGGCTTTGAAGCCCACTTCAGAACTGGCACACACTTTAGGTTTCACCCACAAGCCAAATATACCCTTGTATATCTTGAAATTAAAAATGTTTGAAAGTAAGAGTGCAGCCCTCCATAACAAGACTAAAGCAAAACATTAATAATAACTTTCTTCTGTGGCTATCTGACAGGTTTATAAGGTATGTGGAAAAGTTTCTGTATATGCCGTGTGTTAGAAGAGCCCTCCTCTGTGGCCAGTTCATTTAGTAAATGGCTTTTTAATTTGGATGTGTATCTACAGAATCTGACTGGTGGGGCAAATGCCCATCAGTAACATTGACTCTAGGGGCCCACTAAACTACATGCAAATATTACATTGCTCTCTATAAAATAATAATACGTTAGGTAGTTCTTTACATGAACAATGAGATGCTGCTTTTGTTTGTACATCAAGAATCAAATGTATTGGTACAACTAATGCTAATATTGAGGGGTAAGTGGCTGGTGGGGCCCACCAGGAGGTTCACCTGTTCCTCCGTGGGCCAGTCCAATCTTGTGTTTCTATTACTTCTGTGGAAAAGTTGGCAATCTTGGAAGAGGAATTAACATGTGACCACCGATAGATTGAATACAGATTCCTAATAGTGGAGAGCAGCAAGTGAGCATGCAAGTATCATTATTATTAGAGAGTATTGTAGATCGATGTTTTTGGAAGGGAGCTTATAAATGGCACTGTAGATGGCTGTCATTCACTCTCCCCACACACATCAGTGGTTGCACTTGACTGTCACAAGTTCAAAGCTTTTCCATCCTGGAAACCTTTTTCGTAGGTACTATATACCTAGAACATCCCATAGAACATGCCATTTGGGGGAAGTTCTCATCCAGTACATACATTTGCCATATATTTCTCATAGACAATATGGAACAACTTCACCCTGTAACCTCATTGAACTACAAGTTGTACAAGTTACTGTACTTACATAAATAATACTTTTGCAGATTACCCTACCCAAGACTTGTCCATCCTAAAGATATGAACACAGAGTTTGCAACCAAGCGTTGATAATGATAACTAAAATAGATTAATGTGGTGGTAATCTTAGCTTATGATATGTGCCTGGAAATAATGGATACTGTTGTCCAAATGCTTGATACACATGTTGGTGGGACTCTAAAGCGTACATGAATCTTCACATCTTCAGTTCCATACAGAAGTTGGCGCAAGCCATTTACTGTATGTGCCAGTTGCGGGGGACTTTCCAGTTTTTCTTATATTGATGTCCATTTTATGGATAGACAATCAATATCAGTTTAGTGGGGGCACGATGCTCAGCGCCCCCACCAATGAGCTGTTTTTATCTTCGGCAGTGGCCAATATAAATAGTATTGAAGTGAATAGGAGCTGAGCTGCAGTACCGGGGAACGGCTACTACACTGTGAACGCAGCTGGGCTATTTGGCTCACTCTTTACATCCACCCGCCGGTGGAGCTGAAAACAACTGATAATGGGGGACTGGGTATATGTCCCCCACCAATCTGATATCTATCCCACAGACAAGTCATCACTGTAATAAGCCTGGAAAGCCCTTATAAATACGTCTTTGCAGCAAATGACTCATTGTCTGGGCCCTTAAATCTAGATGCATGATATCTTATGCTTTTTTTAATGCATCTCTCTAGAAAGAAGTAATAAACATAGTAAATTATGTAGCTCAAGTGATTTGCACATTTTAATACCAGACGGATTGAAAGTTACCCAGGCCATTAGAAAAAAACTGTGGTCATACATCAATACTGAGAAGAACAAACTTCTTCAAAATATTTACTTGTCTCTGTATACTTTGTATACTTTCTACTGTGTGCCACTTGCTTTTGTGACTTTTTTCTTCTTTGATGGCTGATAAGACCATAAATAAATAATTAACTCCTGTATAGGTTTTCTCGACGTGTACCTGCTTGCCCAGCTGTACATGTTGGTGCAGCTGTAGGTTTGGGAACATCACCATTTGTCTTGGAAAACATTCCATTATTGACATATATAAACACATATTTCAAAAAGAAACTTCGCTCCGATAAGACTTATCTTGGCAGTGCCCCAGCGGGTTGTGATCAGGAGGCTAGCCCATTCTATCTCCACTTACTGCTAATTAAATGTCGCTAACTTTGTAAGGTGATAGATTACTTATAATAATAGTTGATTCATTACACATTGAAGTATATAAACCAGGGCCGGACTGGGACTAAAATTCAGCCCTGGCATTTGAAGTTACACAGGCCCACTTGTCACATGGTGACTGTATAATATCTTTGTACACTTGTAGGCAGGGCCGGTTTTAGGCAAAGTGGGGCCCTAGGTAAAGTTTAAAATGGGGCCCCAAATGCTAACATATTGCACATCACACAAAAGCATTTCTGTTGTATTTACGTGCGCTGAGTTCAGGCCGCTAAATGAGTTTGATCGACAATACGGAAGTTGTTCAACGCTTGTTTCCCGGCCTCTTTCCACCAACTGAGGAATAATGATGGGACAGAACGATCACTAATAGATCACTAACAGATCACCATACAGTATCATGTTATCAGCAGTACATCTACAGTTTACGCTGGCGATGTGCTGCTGAGAACAATGATTTTTGTTCCAGCAAGAACAATCTGAATATGCAGCATTTTACTTGTTTAGTAAAATACACCCCATAGTCCTCCATATATTATAATGTGCCCCACAGTCCTCCATATAGTATAATACACTCCCTATAGTCCTCCATATTAAAATACACTGCTCAGTCCTCCACATAGTATAATACACTCCTCACAGTGCTCCATATAGTATAATGCACCGCCATAGTCATCCATGTACTACAATTCACTTCCCATAGTATAATGCACCCCATAGTTCTTCATATAGTATAACGTATTCCCCATAGTCCTCGATACAGTATAATGCAGCCCACATATAGTATAATGCAGCCACCCCACAGGGTATAATGTAACCCCCATAGAATATAATACAGCCCACCTCCCCATAATATATAATGTAGCCCCCCATAGAATATAATGCAGCCCCCCATAGTATATAGCACAGCCTCCCCCATAGTATATAACACAGCCTCCCCCATAGTATATAATATACCCCCACAATAGTATATAACACAGCCACATAGTACATAACATGGCCTCCCCCATAGAATATAATATACTCCCCATAGTATATAGCACAGCCAGCATAGTATATAGCACAAACCGTATAGTATATAGCACAGCCTGCATAATATAGCACAGCGCGTGTAGTAGATAACACAGCCCACGCAGTAGTATACAGCACAGACCAAACAGTAGTATACAGCACAGCCCACAGAGCACTATATACAGCACAGCCCACAGAGCACTATATACAGCACAGCCCACAGAGCACTATATACAGCACAGCCCACAGAGCACTATATACAGCACAGCCCACAGAGCACTATATACAGCACAGCCCACAGAGCACTATATACAGCACAGCCCACAGAGCACTATATACAGCACAGCCCACACAGTAGTATACAGCACAGACCACACAGTAGTATACAGCACAGATCAAACAGTAGTATACAGCACAGCCCAGAGTACTATATACAGCACAGCCCAGAGAGCACTATATACAGCACAGCCCACAGAGCATTATATACAGCACAGCCCACAGAGCACTATATACAGCACAGCCCACAGAGCACTATATACAGCACAGCCCACAGAGCACTATATACAGCACAGCCCACAGAGCACTATACAGTACAGCCCACAGAGCACTATATACAGCACAGCCCACAGAGCACTATATACAGCACAGCCCACAGAGCACTATATACAGCACAGCCCACAGAGCACTATATACAGCACAGCCCACAGAGCACTATATACAGCACAGCCCACACAGTAGTATACAGCACAGACCACACAGTAGTATACAGCACAGATCAAACAGTAGTATACAGCACAGCCCAGAGTACTATATACAGCACAGCCCAGAGAGCACTATATACAGCACAGCCCACAGAGCATTATATACAGCACAGCCCACAGAGCACTATATACAGCACAGCCCACAGAGCACTATATACAGCACAGCCCACAGAGCACTATATACAGCACAGCCCACAGAGCACTATACAGTACAGCCCACAGAGCACTATATACAGCACAGCCCACAGAACACTATACAGCACAGCCCACAGAGCACTATATACAGCACAGCCCACAGAGCACTATATACAGCACAGCCCACAGAGTACTATATATACAGCACAGCTCACAAAGTACTATATACAGCACAGCCCACAGAGCACTATATACAGCACAGCCCACAGAGTAATATATACAGCACAGCCCACAGAGCAATATATACAGCACAGCCCACAGAGTAATATATACAGCACAGCCCACAGAGTACTATATACAGCACAGCCCACAGAGTACTATATATAGCACAGCCCAGAGTACTATATACAGCACAGCCCAGAGTACTATATACAGCACAGCCCACAGAGTATTATATATAGCACAGCCCACAGAGCACTATATACAGCACAGCCCACAGAGCACTATATACAGCACAGCCCACAGAGAACTATATACAGCACAGCCCACAGAGAACTATATACAGCACAGCCCACAGAGCACTATATACAGCACAGCCCACAGAGCAATATATACAGCACAGCCCACAGAGCAATATATACAGCACAGCCCACAGAGTAATATATATAGCACAGCCCACAGAGTACTATATACAGCACAGCCCACAGAGCACTATATACACCACAGCCCACAGAGCACTATATACAGCACAGCCCACAGAGTAATATATACAGCACAGCCCACAGAGCAATATATACAGCACAGCCCACAGAGCACTATATACAGCACAGCCCAGAGTAATATATACAGCACAGCCCACACAGTAGTATACAGCACAGACCAAACAGTAGTATACAGCACAGCCCAGAGTACTATATACAGCACAGCCCACAGAGCACTATATACAGCACAGCCCACAGACCACTATATACAGCACAGCCCACAGAGCACTATATACAGCACAGCTCACAGAGCACTATATACAGCACAGCCCACAGAGCACTATATACAGCACAGCCCACAGAGCACTATATACAGCACAGCCCACAGAGCAATATATACAGCACAGCCCACAGAGTACTATATACAGCACAGCCCACAGAGCACTATATACAGCACAGCCCACAGAGCAATATATACAGCACAGCCCACAGAGTAATATATATAGCACAGCCCACAGAGTACTATATACAGCACAGCCCACAGAGCACTATATACAGCACAGCCCACAGAGCACTATATACAGCACAGCCCACAGAGCACTATATACAGCACAGCCCAGAGTAATATATGCAGCACAGCCCACACAGTAGTATACAGCACAGACCAAACAGTAGTATACAGCACAGCCCAGAGTACTATATACAGCACAGCCCACAGAGCACTATATACAGCACAGCCCACAGACCACTATATACAGCACAGCCCACAGAGCACTATATACAGCACAGCTCACAGAGCACTATATACAGCACAGCCCACAGAGCACTATATACAGCACAGCCCACAGAGCACTATATACAGCACAGCCCACAGAGCAATATATACAGCACAGCCCACAGAGTACTATATACAGCACAGCCCACAGAGCACTATATACAGCACAGCCCAGAGTAATATATACAGCACAGCCCACACAGTAGTATACAGCACAGACCAAACAGTAGTATACAGCACAGCCCAGAGTACTATATACAGCACAGCCCACAGAGCACTATATACAGCACAGCCCACAGACCACTATATACAGCACAGCCCACAGAGCACTATATACAGCACAGCTCACAGAGCACTATATACAGCACAGCCCACAGAGCACTATATACAGCACAGCCCACAGAGCACTATATACAGCACAGCCCACAGAGCAATATATACAGCACAGCCCACAGAGTACTATATACAGCACAGCCCACAGAGCACTATATACAGCACAGCCCACAGAGTAATATATACAGCACAGCCCACAGAGCAATATATACAGCACAGCCCACAGAGTACTATATACAGCACAGCCCACAGAGCACTATATATAGCACAGCCCACAGAGTACTATATATAGCACAGCCCACAGAGTACTATATACAGCACTGCCCACAGAGCAATATATACAGCACAGCCCACAGAGTACTATATACAGCACAGCCCACAGAGCACTATATATAGCACAGCCCACAGAGCACTATATACAGCACAGCCCACAGAGCACTATATACAGCACAGCCCACAGAGTAATATATATATATAGCACAGCCCACAGAGTACTATATATAGCACAGCCCACACAGTAGTATACAGCACAGCCCACAGAGTAATATATACAGCACAGCCCACAGAGTAATATATATAGCTCAGCCCACAGAGCACTATATACAGCACAGCCCACAGAGCACTAAATACAGCACAGCCCACAGAGTAATATATACAGCACAGCCCACAGAGCAATATATACAGCACAGCCCACAGAGCACTATATACAGCACAGCCCACAGACCACTATATACAGCACAGCCCACAGAGCACTATATACAGCACAGCTCACAGAGCACTATATACAGCACAGCCCACAGAGCACTATATACAGCACAGCCCACAGAGCACTATATACAGCACAGCCCACAGAGCAATATATACAGCACAGCCCACAGAGTACTATATACAGCACAGCCCACAGAGCACTATATACAGCACAGCCCAGAGTAATATATACAGCACAGCCCACACAGTAGTATACAGCACAGACCAAACAGTAGTATACAGCACAGCCCAGAGTACTATATACAGCACAGCCCACAGAGCACTATATACAGCACAGCCCACAGACCACTATATACAGCACAGCCCACAGAGCACTATATACAGCACAGCTCACAGAGCACTATATACAGCACAGCCCACAGAGCACTATATACAGCACAGCCCACAGAGCACTATATACAGCACAGCCCACAGAGCAATATATACAGCACAGCCCACAGAGTACTATATACAGCACAGCCCACAGAGCACTATATACAGCACAGCCCACAGAGTAATATATACAGCACAGCCCACAGAGCAATATATACAGCACAGCCCACAGAGTACTATATACAGCACAGCCCACAGAGCACTATATATAGCACAGCCCACAGAGTACTATATATAGCACAGCCCACAGAGTACTATATACAGCACTGCCCACAGAGCAATATATACAGCACAGCCCACAGAGTACTATATACAGCACAGCCCACAGAGCACTATATATAGCACAGCCCACAGAGCACTATATACAGCACAGCCCACAGAGCACTATATACAGCACAGCCCACAGAGTAATATATATATATAGCACAGCCCACAGAGTACTATATATAGCACAGCCCACACAGTAGTATACAGCACAGCCCACAGAGTAATATATACAGCACAGCCCACAGAGTAATATATATAGCTCAGCCCACAGAGCACTATATACAGCACAGCCCACAGAGCACTAAATACAGCACAGCCCACAGAGTAATATATATAGCACAGCCCACAGAGTACTATATATAGCACAGCCCACACAGTAGTATACAGCACAGAGCACAGCCCGCATCTTTTCTTTTCCTCCACCCCCCCCCCGAGAATGGCCCCACACAGTCCAGTAAAAAAAAAAAAAAAAAACTCTCCTCACCTCTCCTCGTGCCCCGCGTTGCTTCCTGGTTCCTGCTCCTGTCTCAGCAGCTGCAGTCTGCCCGGGGGACACAGCAGGTGCGCGATGATATGACATCATCGCGCACCCGCAGTGTCAGAGGCAGAGCGGGGAATGATGGGAGAGGGAGCGTCTGTAGACGCTCTCTCCTCCATCATTGCATTCAACTGTACCGGCTTCTGTACGCCGGTATAGTTGAACGCGACGGCGGGGGCGGGGGGAGGCGGATCGAGCGGCCCACTACTGACACCGGCCCTTCTGGCATTTGCCAGAAGTGCCCAATGGCCAGTCCGGCCCTGATATAAACTCTCTCTTTGGCCATCCCTATGGAAATGACCTACTGTTTGTAAAACACTGTCCTATCTGTGTTTTTCCTGGATAGCTCTTGCACCTAAAATAGTGAATGGGGTCATTTGCATGTCCGAGTGGTCCACAGAAAATCACGCAGACATGTCCAATTTTGATCCAAGTGTTGGATTAGAGTCAGCAATGACTCTATGGGTCCATGAGAAAATTGGGAAGCACTCTGTTGCCATCACGACTGTTAGGAGAAAGTAGTGAAACTCTTTTTTGTGAAATCACTTATGAAACTCATTCAGTTTTTATTGTACTTGAAAAACATGCAAATGAGCCCTTACCTTCGAAGCTCCAGTCTAGGGTTAAACGTGTGTTCTACAAGATTCTCATTTGTCAGTACACTCATTTTTTTTCCATATCATAATCAGTAGCTAAATATAAATGGAAAATCATACAATTTTCACACTGGTGACTTGGGCTGTTTTAAGACTCCTATTTCATGTTCTTTACAGATCACTTCTCTGTAGTTTTATTATCATCAGAGGTAGGATTACAGTGCCAGATAACATCTGTATACAAAACTGATAACACAGGACCCACTATTCACAATTTCCTGGCCCTTTCCTCACTTTACAATGACTTGCACATGCTCATTAGATGCTTTGATGCAAAAAATGGGGTCTGACTCAGTCTATTGCTGCTAATGTACCGGTATATGTGCATTTTCTGAAAGATCAGTAAGTAGGAGTCTTGAATGGCCACAGTGGCTAGTGTGAAAATTGCAAAATACAGATTGTTGCATGAAAAATAAAAAAATGTAACAAAAAATGTTTAAAAAGTGCAATTATCCAAAACTATATAAAGACCCTCACTGTACTTTCTGGGAATCTGTCGTGTATAGACAATTGTATCTCCAAATCCACAGTTATGACATTAAAAAAAACTACAAAAACACGCAATGTGGAAAACATTTTTCTTCAATGCCTTTTTATAGACATATTCAAATAGAAAACATACTATGAAGTGCAGAAACAGAAAACAAAACATTCCCCCCGATTAGGCAACAATGAACTTCTTCCTGCTACCCCTATCTCCATTATTCATCGCTGTACCATGTTCGGTAGGGTTGAGGATCTTCTATAGGGCCCAGTCATTGGTGCCTAATCAGGGCGAGTATTTCGTTTTCTGTTTCTGCACTTCGCAGTTTGTTTTGTTTTATTGGAATATGGCAGTCAAGAAAAACATTCTCCACATTGTGTGTTTTTACTGTGTTTTTTTTTTTTTTTGTTCAACTGACCGCTGGTCACTAAGAGTTTTGTGAACTGATATCACCAGGTTTTTTTTTATCTAATTCATTGGATATAATTAATTTACTGTACTTTGTGTTTGAGTGAGATTGGACTGGGACATCCTGTCTGAGAGAGAGGGAAGGAGAGCAGCTTCATTTAGCAAATGGCCACAGAGCTGTTCACATGTGGTAGCTGCAGGGACACATTGTGAAATGATAAAAGTAGGATATGGTAGATCTGACATGGGACTGACAGTAGTAATTTCAGGGGGGAAGTTATTTTTAATCCCTTCAATATGCATCTGAATTAGTTTTCATGGGTAACGTTTCTCCTTGTGGAGAGTGACATACCGGTTTTGGCATGCCAATGTAAGGAGGCTTGTTCGCCGTGCAATTCATGAGGAACTTAAAATAAGATCATCAACCATTTTGTATCTATATATTACATATCCTTGAGATTCCGGACAAGCGTACATATAGTGGTGATTAGTGTTGAGCGATACCGTCCGATACTTGAAAGTATCGGTATCGGAAAGTATCGGCCGATACTGGCAAAGTATCGGATCCAATCCGATACCGATACCCGATACCAATACAAGTCAATGGGACTCAAGTATCGGACGGTATTCCTGATGGTTCCCAGGGTCTGAAGGAGAGGAAACTCTCCTTCAGGCCCTGGGAACCATATTAATGTGTAAAAGAAAGAATTAAAATAAAAAATATTGCTATACTCACCTCTCCGACGCAGCCTGCACCTTACCGAGGGAAGCGGCAGCGTTCTTTGTTTAAAATTCGCGCTTTTCTTTCCTTTACTGAAGTCCCGGCTTGTGATTGGTCGCGTGCCGACCATGTGGCCGGGACGCAACCAATCACAGCAAGCCGTGACGTAATTTCAGGTCCTTCAGGATTTTAAAATTACGTTCCGGCGTTGTGATTGGTTGCGTCGCAGTCACATGGGCAACGCAACCAATCACAGCAAGCCGTGACGTAATTTCAGGTCCTTAAGGATTTTAAAATTACGTCCCGGCTTTGTGATTGGTTGCGTCGCAGTCACATGGGAGACGCAACCAATCACAAGCCGTGACGTCACGGGAGGCTGGACACGCGCGCATTTTAAAATGAGCGCGTGTCCAGCCTCCCGTGACGTCCCGGCTTGTGATTGGTTGCCTCGCGGTCAACCAATCACAAGCCGGGAGGCTGGACACGCGCGCATTTTAAATTGCTGGTTTCGAATTTCCCTCTCAATCTCTGTTCTTTCTCCGTCGGATTATTACCGGCCCCTCTGCTGTAGCGGCGGTCGCTGTGTATACCGGTGGGGGCAGCTCTACCCCGCTGATAATACCGGGTCCTGTCCTTCCAGCTGTCTGCCCCCAAACACGGCCTCCCGTGACGTCCCGGCTTGTGATTGGTTGCGTCGCGGTCAACCAATCACAAGCCGGGAGGCTGGACACGCGCGCATTTTAAATTTTTTAAAATGCGCGCGTGTCCAGCCTCCCGGCTTGTGATTGGTTGACCGCGAGGCAACCAATCACAAGCCGGGACGTCACGGGAGGCTGGACACGCGCTCATTTTAAAATGCGCGCGTGTCCAGCCTCCCGTGACGTCACGGCTTGTGATTGGTTGCGTCTCCCATGTGACTGCGACGCAACCAATCACAAAGCCGGGACGTAATTTTAAAATCCTTAAGGACCTGAAATTACGTCACGGCTTGCTGTGATTGGTTGCGTTGCCCATGTGACTGCGACGCAACCAATCACAACGCCGGAACGTAATTTTAAAATCCTGAAGGACCTGAAATTACGTCACGGCTTGCTGTGATTGGTTGCGTCCCGGCCACATGGTCGGCACGCGACCAATCACAAGCCGGGACTTCAGTAAAGGAAAGAAAAGCGCGAATTTTAAACAAAGAACGCTGCTGCTTCCCTCGGTAAGGTGCAGGCTGCGTCGGAGAGGTGAGTATAGCAATATTTTTTATTTTAATTCTTTCTTTTACACATTTTTACATTAATGTTGTTTCGATACCGATACCCGATATCACAAAAATATCGGATCTCGGTATCGGAATTCCGATACAGCAAGTATCGGCCGATACCCGATACTTGCAGTATCGGAATGCTCAACACTAGTGGTGATATAATGTAGGTAACACAGACTTTAACTTCTAAACACCTCTAGTTTTCTATTTGTAATTATCGTAAAGATTTTTTGTAATCTTGATTCACAGTTTCACTACAAGATGACATTTTTTGAAGCCCTTAGACAAAAATGGTTCCAATAGGTCGTATATATAATGTTTAATTTTCTCTAATGTCAAAAAAAGTCTCTTTAGCAAGGGTTGTGCTGCCTTTGGCTTCATTCTCACCTCAGGGAGCTTGGGTTATTACAGTCTGCACCATCTGTTTCTCGGGCTTTCAACTAGAGCATGTAATTTTCTAAGAGTGGTAAAATAGAATATTCAGCTTTGATTTGTAGAGCCACATAGTTAGTCCTTTACAGTTCAATGGTTTTTGCATTTCACTTTTGTTCAATTGATGCCTATTATTTAATTTCGTAGTGTATCATCCTTACACTGTATCACTAGAACATAGCAGTAGTCTTTCAGCAAGGTGACAAAACTATTTGGCCATTCTTTACTTACTATAAAGGTCAGAGAAATGCAAACGCTTTCAACAAACATTCACAGAGGAGCTGGAAAGGTTTCTGGAATGCCTTTTAATCCTTTTTATGGCCTTGAAACCAGGAGCTTTTATGTGAAAAGTTGCATTTAAGGTTTGTTCGCTACTAGAAGATGAATTTACCAATGTCTCAGTTGCCTGTTCTGTCAATGGGAGGTTGATTGCCACCATATGTATGAAAGGAAAGCTAAGTAGAAACAATATAGTTCTTGGAAATATTTTATCATTTTAACTTACTCCTGTCAGCCTGTTATTCCATGGATGTCAGTGCCTTGTTTCTTACCTTATTTTACCTTTCTCTTTTCCTATGTAACTTATAGTTGAGGAAACTGGAGGCTACTCACATTATATATCGCTATGAGTCAGGTTCTTAAACATCTAGGAGACCACCCCAAATCAGCTAGACACCCAGCTGCAGGATAGTTACCCATTCTGAATAACGAAGGCTCGTTAACAGAGTGTGACAGCTCTGCCATCCGTGGTGATGGAATCCCTGCACACTGCAATTGGCCAAATAATGTGGCCTCAACATGAAAGATACGATATATCTGAGCCAACAGTCATGGGTCAGCCAAACTTTTTATATACCGCACCTCAAACTTAAAGGAATTCTACACATAGTTGTTTCCATCAGTACTGTAGTCTTTGAATGAAGTGCAAGGCTCATGGTTGACTGCTGCTCCATTTCCTATCGTTTTAGCATGGTCTCACTGTTAGGAGAATGGTAGATCAGGGCCACCTGTTTTACCAATAGATGGAAGTCCCTTTGATCAGTCCTCTATTAATTTAATTTAATGTTCTTCTTCTGTTCAGTGCATAAGTAATAAATGCTTCTGTCTAGAATACTTCTCAAAGGTGTTGTTCAGTGAAAATAAGCATAAGTGATGTCATTCTGATCAGTGGGTTCACCATCGCTGGGACCCCCATCGATTGGCAGTTCATGGAAGTTTTCATCCTCAACAGGGATCAGTTATAAAATGATGCGTCAACTTAGATCGCACCATTCTTTTTCTTCGGATTTGCTGGAAAAAAACACGCACAGTATTCAGCAGTCCCGTAGAGAATGAATTGAGTGCAGGTTGAGCATGCACACTGCCGCTTCATTTTAGTGGACATAAAAGGTCCTTGTTCTCTCAATCCAAGCAGGTCTGAGCAGAAGGACTCCCACTAATTACCACTAATTAACAAGCGATAACTTAACTGTGAATCAGAAAATACTGTCGGTTGCTACACAAAGAGGTTACAATGTGGAGGTCACAGAACACATTTGGCACATGTGGAATACAAGCCAAAGGCCATTACCAAAAATCAGTGTGCACATCACCAGAAGTTGCACCAGGGTGAAATAGTGCAGTAGATGGTTGTGCCACCATAATCTTTAGATTCATCTGACTTGTATGGTCAAGTGTAGAATGCAGACAGCAATGCTGGCTTCTAACTCCGGGTCACAGTACACAAATACCTTGCATGCTAGAATGTTAAGTGAGTGCTGCAGCTTTAGTAGTGGTTTATTCCACTGCTGCAAGAGTTTATTACGTGAACAGGCCCATCTCTATGCTTGTTAGGCTTCATTCACATGTCCATGTTTCACAGTCTGAGGTTTCCTGACCAACCATGTTTTCTGACCCAAACTCAGCTGCCTCATATATAATGACACGTGAATCCAGCCTTATTGTGAACAAATAGAGATCAATGGGTGTGGTTGATCCATTTATACCTTTGATATACTGCATGTCTATGGACATTATCATGGCAGACTATATCATCAGATAACCTCAGACATGGATGACTACCAAGCATAATATAACCTTATGATCTGAATTCTTCCATCTCTTTCATGATGTATGTTTAGATGTGGTTTTGTCAGTATAAAATGTGGTATCATTTCTTGGTAATATTCACATTTGAGGAATATTCTTAGAGGAGGTCTTTAAGGTTTGGTCTGATCCATTTGCTGTGTGTTTATTGCCAGCAAACTACATCTGTGTTGATTTTTGAGCAGTTCTAATTGTTGCCTAACATCTGTTTCTGTTCCCAAAGTAACGCTTAGTCTTTTAAATATTCTAGGTTGCCATAAAATCTATCCGTAAGGACAAAATAAGAGATGAACAAGATATGGTTCACATCAGACGAGAGATTGAAATAATGTCATCACTCAGCCATCCGCATATCATAAGTATCTATGAAGGTAATATTGTCTCATAAATTCTGTGAATTTTGTGTGGTCCATTGTTTCAGTTCACCCCAATTGCTTGTCAGCCTTTCTTGTGCTTGCGTGGGTTGCACATCGTTAAACTGTACAAATACTGATGTTTAGCATCATAGGACATGATCATGTAAAGTACGCAGGTCACACTCAGTACACTCAGTGCAATGTTGTGTGAGCGCAAATGCAAATCTTACCCAGATCATAAGTGTGAACTTTGCAAGTAAGTGTTCTAAACATGACATTCTCAAAATGACCATTTTAGCAGTTTGCCTAAAAAGTGCAGTTGTGCTCAAAAGTTTACATACCCCTGCAGAATTTTTGCTTTCTTGGCCTTTTTTTCAGAGAATATGAATGATAACACCAAAACGTTTTCTCCACTCATGGTTAGTGGTTGGGAGAAGCCATTTATTGTCAAACTACTGTGTTTTCTGTTTTTAAATCATAATGACAACCCGAACTATCCAAATGACTCTGATGAAAAGCTCACATACCCTGGTGATTTTGGCCTGATAACATGCACAGAAGTTGACACAAATGGGTTTGAATGGCTACTAAAGGTAACATGCTCACCTGTGACCTGTTTGCTTGTAATCAGTGTGTGCATAAAAGCTGAGTGAGTTTCTGGGATCCAGACAGACTCTTGCATCTTTCATCCAGCCATTGACATTTCTGGATTGTGAGTCATGGGGAAAGCAATAGAAATGTCAACGGATCTATGGGAAAAGGTAGTTGAACTGTATAAAACAGGAAAGGGATACAAAAAGATATCCAAGGAAAATACAGTAGTTTGACAATAAATGGCTTCATCCAACCACTATTGACTTGTACAGACAATAAAAAACATTACAGAATAACAATAATCACATAAATCAACAGATACAGTAGGAATGAGAGCCCTATTCACAAGCTTACAATCTATGAGGAAACATCGAAGACACAAAAGGTGGATGGTAACAATAGCTTTCATTGTTTTGACCAGCCATAATGTAAGAAAGCTGGCGTTCATGTAATGCTGCATGAATAGGTTACCAACCAGTATGTGTAAAACTACAGACACAGAGGGCTATTAAATGCATAAAGCTTGTGAGAACAAGATCCAAGGATCCTGGTTATGATGAAAATTTTGAATTGGGCAATACAGAGATAGTTAAATAAATGTGTTGAGGCGGTAGGCCAGTCTGAAGAAATGCATTTTTAGGGCATGCTTAAAACTGTGGGTATTGGGGATTAATCGAGTTATCCTGGGTAGTGCATTCCAAAGAATTGGAGCAGCATGTGAGAAGTCTTGGAGATGGGAGTGGGAGGTTCTGATTATTGAGGATGTTAACCTCAGGTCAGTAGCAGAACGAAGGGCACGGGTAGGGTGGTAGACTGAGACCAGGGAGGAGATGTAGGGTGGTGCTGAGCCATGGAGCGCTTTGTGGGTGAGAGTGAATAAAAGCTGCTGTAAATTATGTCAGCAAGAAATACATTTTACAGTTAGAAAATGAACTTAGCTATCCCAAAGTAACCTGAAATGTTACTGCCAAAAAATGAGCTTGCTGCTCCTTATGGGAAAGTGAAAGGATCACAGTAATTCATCCAGAAGGTTCCTGATAGTTTATATGAGGCTAGCCCATACCAGCTCAGGAAAGCAGCAGCCAAGAAGAGGTGACAGGGGTGTGTTGTGTATTGTGTCACAAGAAGCCAAGTTTATAAGGGTCAGGCAAAGGAGGTCACTTCAGTCACTGAAGTTACAGAAAAGCGTCATAGACACAAAAAAAGGGAAGTGTAGAAGCGAGCAGTGCGTACAATGGTGTCTTGAAAAATGATGATTGAAGTACTGCACACACCCTAATCCAGGGGCAGCACTTGCCAAGTGCGCCAAGCCAAGTAGAAACACCTAATGGGGATTTCCTTTCACTCTGGAGGAAAACCAGAATCAGCTGAATAGACCGTTGAAATACAAATTCATACAGAATTGTAGAAAATGAGATTTTATTTCTTGATGACAGGTCCGTAGGGAGAAATACTGAGTTGCTGCCAGATAATTAAGCGCTGACCTCACATTGTCTCGGGTTAAAAGCATAGGGGCTAGTCACTGGCATTTCACACATGCTAAACTCACTGGATTGGATGGATTATTTATTATTGCTAACATAGCACTTTGGTTCTGTAGGATTCCAGCAATGATAAGCATCTGCATTGAAGCTTGCCTTTTTAGAAATCGGACATCATAAGATCAAAACGACCTATACATGCATACAAGTGACATCAAGTGAAAAAAGTAGTTGCTTCATGTATACTGACCAATGTCCTCGTGTAGAATTGTGGTCTCAGCCTACGACTACATACTGAGAGAAATGCCAAATAGTGGAACAAGCTCTTAGTTCAGTAGGTTCATCTGGTAACAAGTTCATGACCGGATCATTTTCCCCCACTCCTGATCAGGCACATTTTCGTGTTAAATTGTACATGCACTTTCAAATACTCATTTGAACATTACAAATTTTTTTACCCTCTTGTTCGTGATGCATTAGGCTTAATCTTTATGTCATTTTTATATTCCTTTTTTTTCTACGCAGAGAAAATATAAAAAAAATACGTGGCTATTTTTCACATTATTAATATTTTTTTCATGACCACAAAGGGTCACTAAAAATATTTCAAGTTGGGTTCCCTTTTCCACAGAAATTATTTTTATATATTGGACATATTTTTTTATGGTTTTTAGAAACAGCAATTTTACCAGAAAATTTAGATTTTTTTATTTTCTTAGCTATATGTTATAAACTTCTGTTAAACACCTGGGATTCAGGGTGCTCACTACACATCTAAATAAGTTACATGAGGGGTCTGGTTTCCAAAATGGGGTCACTTGTGGGGGGTTTCCACTGTTTAGGCACATCAGGGGCTCTCCAAACGTGACATGGCGTCCGCTCTCGATTCAATCCAATTTTTCATACAAAAAGTCAAATGATGCTCCTTCCATTCTAATCCCTGCCATGTGCCTAAACAATGGTTTTCCTCCACACGCGGGGTATGGACATACTCAGGAGAAATTGCACAACAATTTTTGGTGGCCATTTTCTCCTGTTACCCTTACTAAAATAAAAAAATGGGACTCAAAGATCATTTTTGTGGAAAAAATTAGATCTTATAAGAGATGTCATGGCAGGCAACAGCCATCGTTATCCTCCGAAGAAGCACAACACAACCTCTGATATTTTTCCTATTTATGAAAACACCGTGGTATCGCAGTATATAGACTTATTCCCAATTCATTTTTACAAGACAGTTTTTTTCTGATGGCGACAGCCCTGTGACTGCTGCAGTCAATGACTTGCTGTAGTGGTGATGCCATGGTCTGCAATATATACCCTCCATCTGCCAATGGCCATATTCCTCTGGATGGTTAGGTAAATATGTGTGGCATGTTTATGGTTGTTAACAACAGTTTTAGAATAAAGCTTGCTATATTTGCAATTACATTCTGTAACCCAATCACAGCTCATTTATTTCCAGAAGTAACTGGAAGAAGTAGACCTTCATTCTCAGGCTGGAGAAATTCCATCCGCTCAGCAAGACAGAAGTTGGCAATTGGCTCTGTACAGCTGGGAGGAAAATACTCTTGAAGTGACTTAAAACATCTTGAATAGTAGTGAACAGCTAGGCCTGTACTTGCCAGAATCTTTACTTCTGAGAGTATAAATTTAATCTTTGAAAAGCTTGGTTCTTTCATGAAAATCCTTTGCACTACATGTCGAGTCTACGAATACCAAAGACAATGTATTCTCGTCCTTGCAAGCCAAAGTCACGATATACTATTGTTTAAAATTGTCTTTATCGTTTCCATTATATTTTTAGGATTACCTTTGGTTTTGTCAAAATGTATTAGAAAATATAGCAAGCAGCACGAACTTTTCAAAATGGTTTCTGGATACATATGACGACTTTTCGGTTCATAGTGTGAACCTTTCTCTAGCAGCATAACAAATGTACATACCAGATACTTAAAGCACCGCTCCAGTGTTGTTTATTTATTACTTTAAATGTAATTCCTCTGCTTTTCATACTCACTTGCCGCCTTCATCATTTTCCGACATCACTCCTGTCAGTCTCTGGCTAAAAGTGACCTGCCGGCAGCTCCAATGTTTCATGGAGGGGAGTGAAGGTCTCTTTTCAAAACTTCTCTGTGAGAGCCTTGTTACGGCTCTCATATACTTGCATTGAACTCTTGTGAAATAACTTCTGTCTTCCGGTTAGTCAGAAATCACTGGCACAAGATGATGCTGCTGGACAGGAGTGGCGTCGGTTGTACAGAGCTCCGCATTCAGATAATTAGTAGATCTGCAGCAGATAAAACAGTGATTTTATCAAAAATACAACACACAGCCCTGTAACTGATACATCGCTGGAATCAGGGTCTCTGCCCCTACATTATGCTGTTCTCAGCTGGGTAGCATAAACCCCTGGTTTCCTATAGCTGAAAATCAAAACGCTCTTTAGGAGTTCCATGCAGTTCAGTTTCTTCTTTCTCCTTTTCATCGTCCATCTTGATTCCTAGATTTCACCCTGTGTTATATTGCTCTGTGCTCTGCTATAAACCCCATAATGCATCAGCATTATTAGCCTCTCTGACCTTTCCTGGCGCCTGCGCACTGCAGTACTTTACTCTGCCGTCAACAGAGTAGATAAAGTACGCCTGCGCCGGAGCTGCAACAGAAGCAAGGAAGAGGACGTCATCGTATGAAGATGGGAGGTGCCGGAACCGGACCTACGAAGCCCATCGGACCTGGACCGCACCGGTCCGCCCCTGGGTGAGTATAATATAACCTGTTTTTCTTATCTTTCAAGTTACATCAGGGGCTTATCTACTGCATTACAGAATGCTGTAGATAAGCCCCTGATGGCGGTGGCCGCAGTTTATATGCGAAAAATGAGGTGACAGATTCCCTTTAAGGGTACCGTCACACAGTACCATTTTGATCGCTACGACGGTACGATTCGTGACGTTATAGCGATATCGTTACGATATCGCAGTGTCTGACACGCAGCAGCGATCAGGGATCCTGCTGAGAATCGTACGTCGTAGCAGATCGTGTGGAACTTTCTTTCGTCGCTTGATCACCCGCTGACATCGCTGGATCGTTGTGTGTGACAGCGATCCAGCGATGTGTTCGCTTGTAACCAGGGTAAACATCGGGTAACTAAGCGCAGGGCCGCGCTTAGTAACCCGATGTTTACCGTGGTTACCAGCGTAAACGTAAAAAAACAAACAGTACATACTTACATTCCGGTGTCTGTCCTCCAGCGTCTCAGCTTCTCTCCACTGTGTGAGCGTCTGCCAGCCGGAAAGCGAGCACAGCGGTGACGTCTGACGTCACCGCTGTGCTTGCCGGCTATGGCGCTTACACAGTGGAGAGAAGCAGAACGCCGGGGACAGACACCGGAATGTAAGTATGTACTGTTTGTTTTTTTATTACTTTTACGCTGGTAACCACTGTAAACATCGGGTTACTAAGCGCGGCCCTGCGCTTAGTTACCCGATGTTTACCCTGGTTACCGGGGACTTCGGCATCGCTCCAGCGCCGTGATTGCAACGTGTGACCGCAGTCTACGACGCTGGAGCGATATTCATACGATCGCTGCGACGTCACGGATCGTGCCGTCGTAGCGATCAAAATGGTACTGTGTGACAGTACCCTAAGGAGTGTGGTGTTGTTGACCATCACCAAAAGGGATGTCATGTTAATATTGACTCTTACCCCCTCACCTCTATGAACTATAATCTGGTCATTGCTCAAAGCTAGTGATTTAACAATCCCTCCATGTTGGTAGCTCACCTGTAGGCCGCATTCACACATTCAGTACTTTATATCAGTATTTGTAAGCCAAAACTAGGAGTGGGTGAAAAATACAGAAGTGGTGACGTGTTTCTATTATACTTCCGTCTGACTTTTCCACTCCTGGCTTTGGCTTACAGATGCTGACCAAAAACTGACCAATACTGAATGTTTGCACATGGCCTGAATACAAGGTATAGCTGACGCAATGGTTGGGACAAGTCATTTAATCTTTCATACTGTCTTTTTCTATCGTCTAGTTAGTGATATCTAATGAATACGGAAAAGTGGTGGCCTTCAGTGTCTTCTCAATATATTTTTTGCACAATTTCTCTTTTATACATAAGGAATTATTACAAAAAAAAATGTGTATCTCATTTTTAGGTCACACGTTCCTTTTTTTTTTCTCCTTCCATGTTATAAAAAGTATTTGACTGGTTTTACAAATTATGAGAACCATTGTATATTCCCACCGAGTATTCTGGAATGAGGTGACCTTACGTGAGGAAGAAAATGAGCTGAAAAACAAATAATGAAATGATCAGCGGACTCTTAACATAGAAGCAGGATAATAAATCCGGCTTCATTTTACCTCTCAATTAGACTGTGCTTCTAATTAATTTCCTGTCTGGCTGAGCAGTGACGTCAGAGTGCTAAACTTCTCATTGTTTTCCGTTGATAGCACCCTGAACCTTGTCATCTCATAGACCATACTGGCTTTAAATCAAGAACTTAATCCCTCTGTTACATTCCACCTATCTTGGATTTCCTTACATAATTATTCTACACTTCTATGAACAGTCCAGAAAGGAGACTTTCTAAAATAACAGTTGAAGAGAACATTGTTGAAAGCAGATTTTCATTACAGCCTGCACAGAGTTTGATAGCTATAAAAGAAAAATAGTTGCATAACCATTAGCATCATATATTTACTTCTGAAGACTATGGGTCCGAGTCATCAAGATTAGCGTTTTTCACCTGTCTTGATGAGGGAGCAGGAGGAGTACGAGGCTCCTGATTCATTAAGAGGCGTATACAATTCTTAGTCCACTCCCTAATGGAGTAAGATTTGTGGTTTATCAATCGCTGCCACCTGTCAGAAATTTGTTGAGTGCTGGGCAAAAGTGGCGTTAAGACGTCAAAACATTGCTAAATTTTTGTGCAACCTCACATTGCACAAAAAGTTGAAGAATTCTCAAAGCCTTTTAGGTATATATACATATATAATAAGTATTATATATAACAGAGGCTCTGATTCATCATTTCCAGGGTTTTTTCAGGTCATTTTTTTTGTTTTCTCTTGCTTCAAGCACTGGCAGAGTTTGCACCAAATTAATAAAAATGTGCACACAATGTTTGCTGATTTAGCGTAAAGATACTTATTTTTTTGGCTATTTTGCTGTTTTACATCTTTTGTAAAAGTCTTTTAAAAAGATTTAAGATGTCTCACGTTAGTCTTCAGTTGTTCAAAAAAAGTGGGTGCTAGAGTATAGTTGAGCAAAAATTTGGTAATATTTTTTCGTAAAGTGCATCCAAATAGCTAAATCCACGTCCATGATGTTGAAGAAAAGAAAACAGACAAACCAAGAAAAATTCAACTAAAAGGCACAAATAATATAATGAATAAGGTTCAAGTAAAACAGTCACTACAAGGGCTCGCTCACAGTTCTCACTATATGCACTCGGACCAATGTTATTCTGTTATATTTCTTCTACATATTTGTTTGAGTATTGGATCAAACATGGGCATCCTGTGATTCATTTTACCCATGTGTGTTCTGTACAAGGGAAAAATCATCGAACGCGTGCATGGCGCCATAGACTAACATGTGGATGAGCGCTATCTGGCAAAACGACGGAGAGTATAGTTGATTTGATCTGTCTAAAAATTTGTGGCAATCACTAAAAGTGATTATTATAATACATTGACCTCTGGATGTACCAGGCAAATGTAGGCTTCTTTCATGCCGCTTTTATCACATGTAGTTTTTTAGATACAATGTTCTTTACAAAGCGCAGGCAGCAAGAACAATTTATCGGTTGTTACTTTAAGAAGTTAACGGGGCATTAACCGGTTTTATTGGCTATATGGCTATTTTAGCTCCATACAGTTAAAATTAAACACATGTAGGCCTGTACTGTTTGTTTGGCGACTCTTTAATAAAGAACCACTTTGTAACTGTGCAAAGGTACTGCTGTCTGCGGTTGCTAGAATAGTAATAAAAATACCAACGCATGGAAAGACACCAGATGGAAGGAATGTCAACATACTGGAACTAATTTAGGTAGATTACTCACATTGAGACAGAAAGCATAGGGAGAATTCCCGCAGATTCATTGCTAGACCTGGGCTGTCCCTTTGAACCAACAAACTGAATTTTTCCCTTATGGTCACAAGCAAGCCAAAGAATAAGCAGAGACTGAGGTATTCCATTGTCAGCTACAGACGGCATTTGCTTCAGCCTTATCGGACTGCATACATCAAGCCAACAATAACTTTAGCTTCATATTTTCCAAGATGTAGCAAAGCAAACACAGTTCTTTCTTTATACAGCCATCGAAGTAGTAGTCCTGCAGACTCAGCTGGTGGTTTTTTTTCCCGATTCAAAAGATTGTGTCTTTCATTAAAATCTGTGATGGCTGTTTTCTAAATTTTCTTACTTTTTATGTATTTTCCTCTTCCCCTTAGGTTGTGTTTATGGCAGAATAATATCCTATTAATAAAAGTGACATAATTGCCATCTTTAATTCATCTGTATTGTCGTCGTTAATATTCTTTATGTCATATTAGCATATCTTTCATTAACTAGACTGCATAGCCTTAAATTAGATGACATAATGGGAACGTAAATGTAGTCAAGAACTTTTGTTTTGTGTTTTACAATGAAAACAGTGGACACACAAAGTGTTACAAACTTAGGAAAAGAGCAGCCTGACCAGGTCATGCTTATGGATAAAAAATAGTGGGGCATCTACACATGACTGGTACATGAGATTGTATGATAGCACAAATCCAATCTATATGTAATAATATGGAGTTTGAGCCATCTTTGTAGAAAAAAACAGCTAGTCTTCTGGGAAGGCTTTCTACAAGATTTTGGAGTGTCTGTGAGAATTGTTGCTCATTCACCCAGAATAGCATTTGCGAGGTCAGACCCTGATGTTGGAGTAGAAAGCCTGGCTTGCAGTGGTTAGCACAGCAGCCTTGCAGCGCTGGAGTCCTGGGTTCAAATCCCACCAAGGACAACATCTGCAAAGAGTTTGTATGTTCTCCCCGTGTTTGCATGGGTTTCCTCCGGGTTCTCCGGTTCCTCCCACATTCCAAAGACATACTGATAGGGAATTTAGATTGTGAGCCCCAACGGGGACAGCGATGATAATGTGTGCAAACTGTAAAGCGCTGCGGAAAATGTTAGCGCTATATAAAAAATAAAGATTATTATTATTTATTAGGCATTTGATGGAGTTGAGGTCAATGCTTTGTGTGGACCAGTCACCAGTACTTCCACACCAAACTCACCCAACCAAGTCTTTATAGGCCTTGTGCACTGGGGCACAGTCACACTTCCTCTAGAGTCTTCCCAAAACTGTACCCACAAAAATGGAAGCTACAATTGTCTATCACATCTCTATTATTAGTTTAGCTTTCCTCACCAATAGTGATGAGCGAATATACTCGTTACTCGAGATTTCCCGACCATGCTCGGGGGTCCTCGGAGTATTTTTTAGTGCTAGGAGATTTAGTTTTCATCGCCGCTGCTGAATGATTTACATCTCTTAGCCAGCTTGATTACATGTGGGGATTCCCTAGCAACCAGGCAACCCCCACATGTACTTATGCTGGCTAACAGATGGAAATCATTCAGCTGCGGTGATGAAAACTAAATCTCCGAGCACTAAAAAATACTCAGAGGACACCCGAGCGTGCTTGGGAAATCTCGAGTAACGAGTATATTCGCTCATCACTACTCATCAACTGACCAGCGCTTCTGTCCATAACATGGGTGCCGATGGAGGAGCATGTGACCACACGTTTTTTTTAATGACAGCGTGATTACAGCTAATTACAAAATAAAGCAGTTAGAATAGGTTGATGTGGTGCGGAGGAGCAGCAATGTGAACTAGATGGGTATTTCCTGAAGGAACTACAGATAGTGCTTTGGAATGGTGCCCGGGCTGCCCCTGCAAGACTTTCACACTTGGGTGCCCCTCAGGCGGTCCGATTTGGTGGGTTGGGTCAATCTGGGTCTGATTTTGTGGGCGGGGTAAATCTAGGTCCGATTCGGTGGGCGGGGTCACTTTTGGTCCGATTCTGTGGGCGCGGCCACTCTGGGTCCGATTCGGTGGGCGGAGCCACTCTGGGTCCGATTTGGTGGGCGGGGCACCTTAGGGACCAATTTGGTGGGTGGGGTCACTCGGTCCGATTTGGTGGGCTGGGCACCTCAGGGTCTGATTTGGTGGGCTGGGCACCTCAGGGTCCGATTTGGTGGGTGGGGTCACTCTGGGTCCGATTTGGTGGGCGGGGTCACTCTGGGCCCGATTTGGTGGAAGGGGTCACTCTGGGTCCGATTTGGTGGAAGGGGTCACTCTGGGTCTGATTTGGTGGAAGGGGTCACTCTGGGTCCGATTTGGTGGGCGGAGCCACTCTGGGTCCGATTTGGTGGGCGGGGTCACTCTGGGTCTGATTTAGGGGGCGGGGTCACTCTGGGTCCGATTTGGTGGGCCGGGCCCCTCGGGGTCCGATTTGGTGGGCCGGGCCTCTCGGGTTCCGAATTGGTGAGCGGGGTAATCTACTATCTAATTATCTAAGGGCACTTCCGTCTTTCTGTCTCACAACACCGCTACGTCATCATCTCGTGAGACCGCAATGCACTCTTGGGACCGGAGCGCGCAACAAGCATCGGGTACCGGCCACTCCAGGTGCAACAAGCATCGTGTACCGGCCGCTCTAGGAGGTGCAACAACCATCAGATACCGGCCGCTCCAGGAGGTGAGTATGTAACTTTTTTATTTTAATTCTTTTTTTTTTTAACAGGGATATGCAGTATACTATGTGACTGGACAATATACTACGTGACTGGGCAGTATAACTACGTGGCTCTGCGCTGTATACTGCGTGGCTCTGTGCTGTATACTGCGTGGCTCTGCGCTGTATACTACGCGGCTCTGCGCTGTATACTACGCGGCTCTGCGCTGTATACTGCGTGGCTCTGCGCTGTGTACTGCGCGGCTCTGCGCTGTGTACTGCACGGCTCTGCGCTGTGTACTGCGCGGCTCTGCACTGTGTACTGCGCGTTCTGCGCTGTATACTGCGCGGCTCTGCGCTGTATACTGCGCAGCTCTGCGCAGCTCTGCGCTTTGTACTGCGCGGCTCTGCGCTATATACTGCGTGGCTCTTCGCTGTATACTACGCGGCTCTGCGCTGTGTACTGCGCGGCTCTGCGCTGTGTACTGCGCGTGTCCGTGCTGTGTACTGCGCGTGTCTGCGCTGTATACTGCGGGGCTCTGCACTGTATACTGCGGGGCTCTGCGCTGTATACTACGCGGCTCAGCGCTGTATACTGCGCGGCTCTGCGCTGCATACTGCGTGGCTCTACGCTGCGTACTGCGCGGCTCTGCGCTGTATACTGGGTGGCTCTGCGCTGTGTACTGCGCGGCTCTGTGCTGTGTACTGTGCGGCTCTGCACTGTGTACTGCGCGGCTCTGCGCTGTGTACTGCGCGGCTCTGCGCTGTGTACTGCGCGGCTCTGCGCTTTATACTGTGCGGCTCTGCGCTCTGTACTGCGCGGCTCTGCGCTCTGTACTGCGCAGCTCTGCGCTGTATACTGCGCGGCTCTGCGCTGTGTACTGCGCGGCTCTGCGCTGTGTACTGCGCGGCTCTGCGCTGTGTACTGCTCGGCTCTGCGCTGTGTACTGCGCGGCTCTGCGCTGTGTACTGCGCGGCTCTGCGCTGTGTACTGCGTGGCTCTGCGCTGTGTACTGCGCGGCTCTGCGCTGTGTACTGCACGGCTCTGCGCGGTATACTGCGTGGCTCTGCGCTTTATACTGTGCGGCTCTGCGCTCTGTACTGCACGGCTCTGCGCTGTCTACTGCGCGACTCTGCGCTGTGTACTGCTCGGCTCTGCGCTGTGTACTGCGCGGCTCTCCGCTTTATACTGCGCGGCTCTGCGCTTTATACTGCGCGGCTTTGCGCTGTGTACTGCATGGCTCTGCGCTGTGTACTGCGCGGCTCTGCGCTGTGTACTGCACGGCTCTGCGCTGTGTACTGCACGGCTCTGCGCTTTATACTGCGCGGCTCTGCGCTGTGTACTGCACGGCTCTGCGCTGTGTACTGCGCGGCTCTGCGCTGTGTACTGCACGGCTCTGCGCTTTATACTGCGCGGCTCTGCGCTGTGTACTGCACGGCTCTGCGCTGTGTACTGCGCGGCTCTGCGCTGTGTACTGCGCGGCTCTGCGCTTTATACTGCGCGGCTCTGCGCTTTATACTGCGCGGCTCTGCGCTGTGTACTGCGCGGCTCTGCGCTGTGTACTGCGCGGCTCTGCGCTGTGTACTGCACGGCTCTGCGCTTTATACTGCGCGGCTCTGCGCTGTGTACTGCACGGCTCTGCGCTGTGTACTGCGCGGCTCTGCGCTGTGTACTGCGCGGCTCTGCGCTTTATACTGCGCGGCTCTGCGCTGTGTACTGCGCGGCTCTGCGCTGTGTACTGCGCGGCTCTGCGCTGTGTACTGCACGGCTCTGCGCTTTATACTGCGCGGCTCTGCGCTGTGTACTGCACGGCTCTGCGCTGTGTACTGCGCGGCTCTGCGCTGTGTACTGCGCGGCTCTGCGCTGTGTACTGCGTGGCTCTGCGCTGTGTACTGCGCGGCTCTGCGCTGTGTACTGCACGGCTCTGCACTGTATACTGCGTGGCTGTGCAATATACTACGTGGACATGCATATTCTAGAATACCCGATGAGTTAGAATCGGGCCACAGTCTAATAATCATAAGACTACGGATAGTGGTTTGGAATTGTGCTGTACTGTCACTTTAAGAGCTGATATTATCTGACAAAACTTGTGACCTGGTGAGCTGATGTAGATTTCATAGGAGTTGGCATAGTAACTGTGTCTGACTGCGCATATCAATGAGCTAATCGGCCAGGTGGCAGTTATTTTTAGAAATTGCCTCAGAAACCAGCCCATTATAAACGTATAGGAAAATTTCTCCATTGAAACGCATTGAAAGACTTTTTTCAAACACAAATTGCGCAAAAACTACAAATCCGATCGACACGAAAAATACTTAGCACACCTCTCAGGAACGCTGGCTTCGAAATGACACCTCACTGGAGTCTGTGAGTTTAGCGGTTCGGGCCGCATTACGTGCGGACTGAATAATAAGAATAAGAAGAAGTTTACCACGGTGGAATAACAGTATAGTGCTTTGTTCCAAAGCACTATAATTACTTTCCCCGTACTTGCTGCAATTGCTGTTTTGCCTCACAGCACACTATTGCCCATCGTCTACACGGTGTGAACCCACCCTTATACAGCCGTATGCAGGAGCCTGTATGTAAAGACCAGTTGATTGGAATTTTAATGTTACAGAGGAAACATCCAAAAGGCCTTTCTGCCATTTTCTGAGCAAATGCCCAGGAGAACAGACCCTCTTTCTAGTTCTAGCTTATGGTTGCCATACAATGGTATGCTGCTCTTGTAGCAGTCTTGCTTTTTTGTTCGTAGTGGTGTTTTTATTGCGAGCACGGCATTCCACTTATTTTCTTTTTATTAACTTTATTTTCTTTTCCTGTTAGAACATGGAAAATGAAAGCATTGCATTTGTGAACCCTGGCTCCGAATATGCACTGCCTTAGCTTATGTGTGTGCTTATGATTAAAACATGTGGAACATAAAGCATAATCTGTTATCTGCAAAGCCACATTGTTGTCCATAATAAAATACATGGAAAAAAAATATGAGCATTGTATTACAGAAGTTTCCATTTGGACACATAAAACAGCTCAAAAAGGAACTAATTATGTGCGGTTCTTTCTAAACATTTTACCATTGACTGTAGATTGTAAACTTATGAAAGAAAACTGGCTGACATTCCTTCCGACCATAATTTTATAAATAGTTCTTTGGATCATGCAATTTCTTTCAACGGCGTAATGAATATTTTATTGGAAAGGTGTCTTGACCTGGTAATAATATACTAAATATAGTACTGTGATTTACCATACTTTATGCAATGTCCAGCGTTTTGCTGAGAAAAACCATGTTATTTGCTGGCACCTTACCAATAACAAACAAAATTAGAAGACATACGCCTGTGAAACTCATTATCCCGGCTGTAAAAAAAAAATAATAATGTGCTCAATTTTGGAGAACTTTATGGATCAAGTAATCCTTCCAGAGACAGCTCCTTCTGGTTTTAGAAGTCTTTGCTATAATGAGGATTACACAGTTGGGAATCTCAAAGTAGAGGACGAGCTGGGCCTTCAGGGCACGGTACACGGCATGCCTCTGCTTCCTTTCTTTATCAGATCTTCTTGGCTGGTCGCACAAGGGTGGGAGCATTAAACAGATTTTGGCATGCAGCCCAAGACAAATAATGGGGCGAGGAGGGGAAATTAGAACTTGAAAGATCACATCTCTACACCTAAGATTGTGCAGTGAGTCATGGTTGGCTGATCTTGAAGATTGCATTACTGCATGCTGCAAATGCTGTATGCATATAAATAGCAAGTGCATTACTTTCTGCTTATATAGTGGCAGCATATTCCATAGCGCTTTACAGAGGCTGACATTAGTCTCTGCCACTATCTCTTACAGACTAGGCCAGAAGCCTGTGGGAAAAAGCTCTAGTACCTGGAGAATATTCACACAATCACAGGAAGAACATGGATATTTCATGCAGATGTTGCCGTATGTGTTTTGTACATGGTAAATTATAACAGGCTGTCATTAAAGGGGTTGTTCTCTTTCAATTATATTTGTCCCCTTGTTGCAATATGCTATAAAAAAGGCAAAAACCGCACTGTGCTCACTTTCCTTGGGACCTCCGGCAAGTCTCCTCCGCTGTTCCCTGTGTCTTGCACAGCTCAAGTGAGCTTGGCAGCTATAAACGGGGCATTCTGTCTACATGGGAACCCCCCTAGAGCCGCTGAGCTCATTAAATGGCTGCCACTCTTTCAAGGTGACATGAGGACTACAGCCAAGGCCAGCTACCTGAATTTAAAGTGGCAGAGACTTGCCGATGGACCTGGGGAAAGTGAGTACAACGCAGTTTGTTTTTGTTTTGTTTTTTATAAAAGTAAAAATATAAAATTTAATTGAACTGGAGCAAACCCTTTAAAAGGGAGTATGTCAGCAAAAAATGACTGTTCAAACTATGCACAGGCGCTCGAGGCATCCTTAGCATGACCAAACAGTTCAGTGCCCCTTTCCATCTACTTGTTTTGCATCTATCCTTACTGCCCTCTTCATTTATTAACTGCTCTGACTTGGTAGGAAGCAAAGGAGGGTGCAAATAGATGGAAAATAAGTTGTTGGGAAGGTGCCCTGAATTGCTTGACCATGGCACTGGTGTACTGAGCATTTTGGGATGACAGAGACCAGTACTATACATGGACAATGTTGAGATCCTGATTGTGATTTTCTTCCCCCTCACTTCAATAATAGCACATATGCACAGAAAAAATTTTTAGAAATTTTAATTTTTAATTTTTAGCAAAAATCGCTTGACATGTGAGGCAATAACAACATTTTTGCTTTCTTATTTCAGAAGTGTTTAAAATCATCAGTTGGGCATTTATTTTTAAGAAAATAGAAAGGGACATTTTTTACGTAAGACCAGGTCCAAACCACATGGTATGCAGGCTTTTATTGTAGATGTAAGAGAAATGAAATGATCGTTTGTATATATTTCTCACACACATAGGTGAGATATTTTGCACTAGCATATTAGTGCGTTAGTAACAGTGACATAGTAGCAACATTTTACACATATGGTCCAGACATGATTACATTGTATTGCTTCCTGCACCTTTAAGCTGTCTTACAGTAGTGAGTAAAACTTACTCAGGAAGTCATATTTGCTATTCAGTTTTATAAACAGGGTAGTATTATGCATTGCCTGTATAGCACCATCATATTCTGCTGCGCTTTACATACATTATCATTGCTGTCCCCATTGGGGTTCACATTCTGGATTCCCTATCAGTACAAACTCCTTGCAGATGTTGTCCTAGATATGAACCCAGGATCCCAGCACTGGAGAAGTGCTAACCACTGAGCCACCGTGTTTTAAACTTTTGTGTTACTTTTCTCTGCATCTTGTATAATAATAATAGAGATAAAATTAGTAACTGTAGTTAAGGACCTTTCACATGGAGCAAATTAGGTAAAATATTGTAAGATTGAGATAAACTGTGGGCACAGACAGGCTTGTATTGTTATGCTATTTTAGATTATTTTGTTGTTAATAAAGATGATTTAGTTTTACTTTTTTGGCGTTTACTTTCTTGTTCTGTTTCAATTTATTACTAATTTGGGAAGTGCCTTTAATCTAAGCCATCTGCTTGTAGGTTTATGTGGAGCGAGAAATTTTTTATCGTTGATGAAATCTTTAATTGCTTGCAAGCCACCCATAGACTGTAAATGTCCAGGAGATCCGACTCCTACTCTGCAGCTATATGTGATTGTGTTGCTGCCTAAGCGCTGGATCTGGCTGCCAGAGGCAGTCGGAGTCCCAGTAGAGAAGGGACTAAAGTAGTGCCTTGTATGTCTTAAGAGGAAGCGCTGACTGGGCTTCCTTCTCCATACTCAATGAGCAAGTGATCGCTGTGTACAGGGATTGGCTGGGTCTTACGAGACCCAAACAGCTCTGCTATGCAGTGAGGAGGCTGCATTTCCCTTGTAACTGGGGCTCATATATCAGTACCAGCTACAAGGGAAATAGGATGAAAATAAAAACATTTAAATATTCAAATGTGTCCCCAAGAGTCTTTTATGACCTTATGAGGCGCCCAATGTTTAATAAATAATGGAAAAATAAAATTAATAAACAAATGCAAAAAATAATAAAAAATGTCAAAGTCAATACAAATTGCTGCTACGAGCCCAACCCCTAAAAAAGGTGTTTGATGTATAAAATTAATTGTGAAAGAATGACTCACAAATTGATAGAAGGTATTTAATGGTCCTTTGTAGTCATAACAATAATTTTTAAAAATCTGGTAAACAGACACTTATTTCCCTTATTTCCCCATTGATTTCTCCCGATATCATAAAAAAAAAGAGAATATGACAGCGACATAACAATGAAGACCCATGTATCATGAAAAAAAGCTGAAAAAATTACATGAACATCCGAACTTGAGAAAAATGTTACAGCTCTTTAAATTGAATGGAGGAAGGAAAAAAATATGTGTTTGGTTGGAAATGGGAGTAGATGACCTGCTCTTGAACTGGTGAAAAAAGCATTGCCAGTTTTTTTATTTCCTAATCTCTTCCAAATATGTTTTCAATGCAGTGTAAGTATATGAAAATATTTGGTGATCATCTTCTCCGGAATCCAGTGCCGCTCCAGTCCTCTTCTGGATTTCCATTCTATTGTGGCTCACACACAGTCTTATATGTGGGGTGATGCTGCTTTCCCAATGTACGTCTATGAGACTCAGAGCAAGACCCCATAGATTTATAGTGAGAATGCACACATAAAGCGGTCTAGTCTGATATGAGGTCACATGACCCATGAGATCGTTTTGGTGCTGTAAGGATAGAAGAATGTGATTGGTAAGAATTATAATGCACTAGTCCTACACTAGAGACAGACTTAGAAGGGATTAGGTAATAACAGTTTTAGGTGGGAGTGCCTCTTTAGTGGTGATATAAAAATTGTTAGCATTATATTTCCTTATGTAAACAGGTATCTGTTTGATGTTGGCATATGAGACAAGAGAAACAACAACCAGTTTCGAAAGCAATCAAAGTTTCTAAAAAACATTTGAAGACTGGTATTTGTTTCATACACATGTCAGTCTGCAAATGTTAATTAATTAAAACACTGTTGATTGGTTCTTGTGTATAGCAATTTATCTTCATGTGAAATTTAGCCCTTAGAAATGAGCTAGAGCATCTCGAGTTTTAAAATAACTGGACTTCACTTGGTGGTTTAACAACATCTCGTGAGTTGATTATGCTTTTCACCATTATTGCTTCCAACCAAAATCATACAGTTTTGCCACTCCAGCCAAGTAAAGGTTGGGTTTCAGGTTGCGTGGACAGATCTATCACAAAGAGACTTACTTTTGCTGTGATCATTTGCCATAGACTGAAATCATCTGGGATCATTGGGTATAGAGGTTTAAAGAGAATCATAAGGTTTTTGCTATAAATATGAGAACAGCATGATTTAGGAGGATAATCTCCTGCCGATAAAACACTGATTTTATTAAAACTACATCAAGCAGCCCAGTAAGTGTTGCATTGCTAAATCAGGTTCTTTGTTTCTTCTTTATTTTGCTTTCCGATTAGGAGGCAAAATCCTGGTGAAAAATTCATTTAATGGCATGTTCAAATATAATCTCATCAAATCTGATTACTGGATAACGTTGGTCATTTTGAAGGTCACTCTCCACTGTTCAGCTGGGTGATCATAACTGCTATAGATAGAGAAATTGGTCGCCTATTGCCAAGGTAGCTAGAGTGTCTGACCTGTTTGTCCGTGAAATAAATATTCATGGAGACGGAACAGATTTTTGCCTTCTATATGTTATTTCAAGACTCTGTCTACAAATGTAATATTATAAGTCTGGAGATATTATCCTACACTTTTTTATATACATTTTAATAACATTGTTATCTCTACCAGACATTTCAACATACAGATAGGATGAAAGAACTACAGAGCATGCATCCTAAGCATTTCTAGAATTATAGGAATGTTTTACAGGAAATACCTAAGGGTTTTATAGATTTTATTTCCATTCAATGATCATAAACAAACTGTTCAAATGTATTTTAGCTGTCCTTCGGAATCATAATAATAGAAAATATCTAAGGGTTTTATAGATTTTTTTTCCATTCAGTGATCATTTTCTACATGAAAAACATTCTGAGACATTAAAGGGGTCGTCCACTTTTGGGGACGATTTTGATTTTTCTTAAATGCATGTATTTGGAGCTAAAAATCATTTCTGCAATTGTGTTTCACTCAAATTCTAATGGCTCTTTGTTTCCCTGCACATTTGACTTTGATGTGGTCTGTGGTCAGCGGTCATAAATCAGCTCGAAGGAGCTCAGAAAAAGACTGAGAGAAAGGAGTTCCAATCTCCCTGTCAGAGCATTGAAACAGGTTGACAGATGGATTCTCAGCTAAGCCAGCGCAACACAGACGCTATAGAAAGTAGATACAGTAGTTCAAACCTTTTGAAATTCGAGTTTGCCAGGTTTAATGAATGTTTCCCCAAAATTTGGTTTAAAGCAAATGTATTTGCTGCGAATCTCAAGTAGTCCAATGGCCTTGGAATGATACTTAGAACATTTTGCCATCAATACTGTATCTAATCTGTTTTATTATTAATATAGCCTAAAGGAAAGAGGAGAAGGGAGAGAGGGTAGAAACGATAGATATGAAAATTGTATTAATCAATTACACTGGCACTGCCATCTCTCCCTTTTGATCGAACTTAATCTTTTGCAATGGACCAGTGGTTTTCAGGAAATTAGAGATGAATTCAATCCGATGATAACTACAAATGATGCAAAATCGTTAATGAAACCCAATAACAAAATTGATGTTTTACCTCAATTATGAGCAGTTGAGTAAGAAAAAAATCCCCAACGGTAAATAATGCCCTTAAGTGTGTTATGTGAGCGGTAACATTTGTGTTAGATTGTGTTGATGTATTTGTGGGTATGTAATGTATGGAATTGCATGTGTTCTTGGGCTTGACCTGGAGTTAGAACATGCATGATGACTTCATTCTGTTCTTCTTCCAGTGTTTGAGAATAAAGATAAGATAGTGATCATCATGGAATATGCAAGCAAAGGAGAACTATATGATTACATCAGCGAGAGGAGAAGACTGAGTGAAAGGGAAACAAGGCATTTCTTTCGTCAGATTGTTTCCGCTGTGCACTACTGTCATAAGGTAAGAAGGCAACATGTTGGGATTTGCTAGGCTAATTCTTTGGCTGAAGTTTTGGTGGTTTTGGATTCACGTCTCCTTTGCCGTAAAAGGTGATTTATGCCTCAGTCCTTCAGCATGAGGTTATGCTGCCATATTTCACATATCATATTGCTCACCATATGCTGTGTATTTTTTCTCTTTAGTCAAGCCTCTACTTTTGCCAAGGTGGTCCGTAAAGTGTTGTCCTGATATAAACGGCAGATCCTTGCAACATATAAAAAAAGGGAATACTAAGAATTCGCCCTTACTCTATGAAGTAGATAGAACAAGGCAGGATCTGCTGCAGAAATCCAGGCTGAGCGTATTTTTAGTTTTCCGACAGTCAGCCCAGACATTGAAAATATCACACACACACACACAAAATTCATGGATGCTTTCACTGTGCAAATATTTGTGCAGATAAGAAGCCTTTCAGATCCTGCTGACCTTTCAGGAACAGTACTGGAGTATACAAAGCTTCAGTATTTTATGGCCGTGAAGTATGAAGCTAACTGCATTTGCAGAAACCCATTTCATGGTGCTGAAAATACAATTTATGGTGAGAAAGTGGAAAATAGGAGGACAGCTATGTTTTTCTTATGGCTTCTTTCTTTCTACGTAAGATGGAAGGCTCACATGTGTTGTGAATAGATCCTAAAGATCTTGGTATAACACATGAGATGACTTTTACTTAAAACACCTTATTGCTAAGAGGTAATGGGTTTATATGACACTATAAGGAAAGGGTTACAGCTTCCGCCCTTTCCCATGTCCATTATGACAGCTTGTGCACATTCACTTGAATGGAGCTGATCTTTTTTCTAATCTCCTACAGCCCCATTAATCCTCCAACTCCTTAACATTTAGATGTGTCTTGGTACCACATATCTGGACATGGAGATATCTTTATATTATTAATTCAAAACACAAATGTATGATCACATAATGATTCTGCTTTATGTTTGGCACATATGGCAGGAAAATCTCCCAAAAGGTGCCCAAATGATATTTTCAAACCCACAGGCTACCGTTTACAAGAACAGAACACCACACAGTATACACTTTGATCAGCCTTGGTATCATAGAATATAACTACAGTTTTTGATACAGCTGACAAAAAGGTACATTTACACATATACTCAATTGCCTATGTGCCAAAAGAATACTTTTAGACTCATTAAGCCACCCCTGTTTCCTTTGAGTATGGCAGGAAAATTCTGTAGCCAGACTGATGCAAGAACTAGTCCCATAGTTTTCTGTAGGATTGTTCACACTCATCCAGTGCTTCAGCTGCTACACCAGTACCTTGAAAGAGGTGGATCAGAAAACACTGCGACCTCGATTCATCATTGTCGGAGGTTTTTTAAGTCCCTTTCCTTTTTTGTTTTGTGGTATTAGTTGTTGTTTTGGTGCCAAAGTCTTCAAAACAGCATGCGATTCATGATTTTGGCAGTCAAAAATGGTCTTTTTTTTTCCTGTCTTGAACTTTTTTTGTTAGTTTTTGGTAAAAAAAAGTGGTACATTTTGAAAAACTGAATAAAATTGCCCCCCAAGTTCTGGAGGATTTTAAAAAAATGCCTGGAGGGTGGACTAAAGTGGAGCCACCTTCAGCTTTGAGAGAGGGTCGCGAATCACATTTAGGTCTAAGAGTTCCTAGCCGCATCCAGTTCCCACCCTCCTCACAGTAGCGACAAACAGAGCCCCCATTACAGGTAATGACAGACAAAGCTTTTCCACAGAAATCACACCGAGTATACCAAGATCCAGAGGTTTCCACAGTACCCCCATTCAGTATTCTCGCATTAATCACTTCCACCACACTGTTACATCTGGCTTAAAGCACCTCCTCTATCAGTTAGCATCATCCTGCTCCAGCTTACCATACTTAAATTATTTCTAGCCACCCAGAGCCAGAATATGCATATTCAGATCTGCTCTTTTCGCTGAGCTAATCATAAAATTCACCATCTGGAGACCTGCGTTTCATAGTTGTTTGCTAGACCTGGTGCTTATATACCAAGCTGTCAGGTGGCCGCGAGCCACACATAGTGGCCCGCGAGCCACACTTCATGGCCCGCAAGCCACACATCATGGCCCACGAGCCACACATCATGGCCCGCGAGCCACACATCATGGCCCGCAATCCAGACATCAAGGCCCGCGAGCCACACATCATGGCCCACGATCCACACATCATGGCCCGCGAGCCACACATCATAACCCGCGAGCCACACATCATGGCCCGCGATCCAGACATCATTGCCCGCGAGCCACACATCATGGCCCGCGATCCAGACATCATGGCCCACGATCCACACATCATGGCCCCCGATCCACACATCATGGCCCGCGAGCCACACACCATGGCCAACGAGCCACACATCATGGCCTGTGAGCCACACATCATGGCCCCGAGCCACACATCATGGCCCCCGATCCACACATCATGGCCAACGAGCCACACATCATGGCCAACAAGCCACACATCATGGCCAACAAGCCACACTCCATGGCCTGCGAGCCACACATTTTACATTTTAATTTTAAATTAAAGTCTGTGGAAACATGAAAGAGTCGGACAGCACACTGATGGCGTCTTGGTTGCATCCTAGTGCTGTCCGTTTTCTGTGTTTCATTGGAGAAGCTTCATCAGTTTTTTTTGAATAAGAGAAAAACTGATGCAAGACTGAACTGACAATCGGACCAAATACTAATGAAAATTGGTCTATTTTTTCTTGTACGAGAAAGCAAGCGTCTTAAGGGTTACTTTTCCTATCTCAAATGAGAAAGGGAAAGTAACGCTGAGCATACATGTCCTACATACATCCTCTCCTTTATTGTTCATTTAGGTCAGCGGTTTGCTTTCTACATATTACATTTCCACGGAACCGAGTGACAAAATTGTATTTGTATTATCGCCCAGTTTACATGACTATCTGTCGGCTATTCTTTTTATAGAAGATCCTTCCTGCTGTCTCGCTCACAGACTAAACACCACAAGACACTTCTTCTTGCGGGGCTAAGATTCTTGTGTGCCAACTGAAAATCTTAAAGCTTGGATAATCTTAACTTTCAGCTATAACACATTTTTCCTCCATAATCAAAGCATATCTTTGTGAAATGTTTATCGCATATCTGAGAGGCACCCAAATGGAATTAGACTTGCACTTCCAGATCTTGGCACTAAGCTGCAGATTATATTACTCCTGCACACTACAGACCAAGGGAGTTGAAATAAGGTACCAGAAGAATCTTCTGTTGTTTCATATACTTTGTAGGAGGATGGATTCCACTCATTCTTGTCTTAACCGCATAGCAAGTGACTAATAGATAGCCTGCTGATAGACTTCAGGTTGGTAATAGCATAGTGAAGGATTTTTTTCAGTTTTACTAAAACCATTATGTTTCTATATTATTTCATTTATTCCTTTTTTCTTCATTTATCTAGAATGGTGTTGTACACAGAGATCTCAAGCTGGAAAACATTCTTCTAGATGAAAATGGTAACATTAAGGTAAGGGAGACTTATTTGTATGGAAGTTTTAATAGTGATATAAAATAAACTAGTATTTAAAGGGAATTTGTCACCAAGTTTTTCCAATGCAATGAGAGTAGCAGAGGCAGAGACACTGATTCCTTCTGAATTCTAATCGGGGCACGTGGTGATACAGAGCAGGAAGATTGCATGTCACCAAACAACTAGTTCTCTAGTGATAATCTCCTGCTGATAAAACACTGATTTTATTGAAGCTGCAATAAGCAGCCCAGTAAGAAGAAGCCAAATGGAGAAATGATAGGTAAAGGAGACAGCAGCGCCCCAGGGTCAGTATATGTTGACCACTTGGAGGGAGACCTTAATGGAAGTCATCTGCAGCTAATTAGTGGGTCCTGTTAGGCTATATGCCCACGATCCGGAAGTGGCAGCGCTTTGGACGCAGGGTATGTTTTCTGCATCCAAAGCGCTGACTTCTATTGAAAGTGAGTAAATCCACATGTTTTCATTGTACCATACGGAATTACTGCATTCAAAACATTCTATTAATTACATTTCTGTTGCGGAGACTAGTGTCTCTGCAAGAGCAATTGACATGCTGTGGTCTTGAAAGACGCGCCGCATGTCCATGTCTGCAAGCGTGCATGCATGCATAGTAGACATGGGATTTCTAGAAAATGCGCAGCCTTACACCTGCAGCAATTCCTGATCGTTTCCGAGTTTTTGTTCTGTGTCTATGTTTTTTGTCTATTTCTAAAAAAATACGGTAGCACTACGGTTATTGTGCAGAAATCTTTCGTCACATATCCATTACTCATTCCTTTTAATAACAAGTTTTACATTTATACCAATAAATCACTCAAACCAAAAGTTCAATACTGGCACCCATATGTAATGTAGTCATGTAGAAACGTGAAACCCACACACCCATGCCAGCAGCCAAGTACAAATGTGCCACCCACACCACTCGCACACATCATGTTCTGTACACACATCATCTCTTCCTTCTCATCCCACCTCCAGTTGATTACAAAATGTTGTTATCGCTCATGTATCACATTCTGCCCCAGTGTAGCCTGCCAGCACTGTCCACTTTTTGGATGATACAGTCATTATCTCAGTTAGTGGAGGATGTGCTATTCGCATGTGGTAGCCTGAGGCGACCTTGTCCCTGATTATAATGTGATTCATTATTTTAATGTCATCTTAATAGACTTACAGATCGCTGTCCAGCAAGCAGACTGCTTTGCATCATTTTCAACATAATATTTGAAAATGCAGAATGAAAGCTTTCCTGACTAACAAACGTCAAAGACCTCCTCGTTGTTGTAGCAAGCTCATGAGTCAGAAATGACAAAAATAGGGCAATAGTTTGTACTCTGCGTAGTGCTAAGTATGCAAATATCTCCTTTTTTAATCGGGGTCAAGGTCAAGTCAACCACTGTGACCGAGTAAGAAAACAACTGCACCTTGTACATTCAATGAATGGTGGATTGCATGAACACTTTGTAATAATTAATCCTAATTGCATTTTTCAAATAACATTAAGAAGTAAACATTTACCTGAAATTCTTTTCTCTAAAATAGAAGTAAAGTTTATCAGGAGTAGAAAATGTAAGCTTTCCCTAAGGGCTTATCCACACTACTGTATTTTGACTTTGTCTTATTTCCGATTTACATATGTATGTCCATATTCCTATATTGTACAGAGGGTTTTTTCATCTTATTCTCTATGAAGTCGAACAGGGATGCTAAAATCATTGATAATTTTACCATAGAAAGTTACTATGTACTACTCAAGTAACACTTACTTAAAGGGGTTGGCCATTTTTGGGGACAAATTCTTTTACTTAAATACATGTATTTTTTGGGGAAAAAAGATACTTTGTACAATTAGGATTCATTACAAATTTTGCCCCGTTTAGCCTTTACAGGGTCTTTGCTTCCCTGCCCATTCAACTTTAATGTAGTCTGTGGAGATCAAATCTGCTGAGGCAATCTCAGAAAAAGGCAGATAAAAGCTACAGACTTTCCTGTTCGACAGTCACAGCGATCTTGCCGACAGATTCTCAGGTAAAGACGATGGCCATCTTTTCTGCACAGAAGCTGGGCAGCTTTCCTCACAGACAACCCAGCACTTTTGTCCATGAAGTGGCTGCTGGTGGTGGGTCATGTGACCAGATCACTTATCACTTCCTCCAATAGTATAGCAGCTTTCTCATATGAGGTGCTTTTACAATCGGAGTAGACTCATAATAATAATAATAATTTTTATTTATATAGCGCCAACATATTCCGCAGCATTTTACAATTAAGCGGGGACTCAGTAATGCAAAATAATGACCAAAATACTGAAATTAGAAATTGGTCCTTTACCGTCCGCATTTTAACTTCCATATTATGGCCAGAGCTTTCTCCTCAGTGGTTTTATTGAACCAGACTAAGATCACCAAACTTTTTTTTTTGGGTGGACTACTGTGTCAGGTCTAGGTAAGGTAAAGGTGTTGCAACCACAAAGTTCTGTCTACATAGCAACTTTGATCACACGACTTAAAATCTGAAGACAAGTGGCATGACCAAACTACATGTGGATTTATATGGGCCTGTCTAAAACATGCTGCCAATCACCCAATGAATGAGCACAATGCTTGTTTGGTGAAATGATTTTTACGGTTGCTTAAAAATTTTCATTCTCGACAAAACATCGTCCTGTGAAAACAGAACATGTGCTACAGATAATAATGATACACTATGGCCACAGGAGGAGCATATTATAGTTGTCAGTCAGTCTAAATGGGCAATTAAAAGACCACTGATCGGCTTGTATGTAGCCAATCAGCCATAGTTTGTTCACTGTATGTCGGCTAGTGTAAGCCCACCCTTTCCCCTTCTCTTTATCCTCTCCCATCACTCAGGGGAACTTGATGGTCTTATATCTTTTTGCACATAGATGTGCGATGTAGCTATGTAACGTGCAATCTCACAACCTTTTTAACCTTTTAGAAAGCATTTTCTCTTAATTTATTGTACTCACTTATATAGCGCCAATAATTCCATAGCGTTTTACAGACATTATCAATGCTGTCCCCATTGGGGCTCACAATCTAAATTCCCTATCAGTATGTCTTTGGAGTTTCGGAGGAAACTGAAGAACCTGGAGGAAACCCACGCAAACATGAAGAGAACATACAAATTCCTCATAGATGTTGTACTTGGTGGGATTTGAACCCATGATCCCATCGCTGCGGAGAAACAGTGCTAACTACTGAGCCGCCAAAGCAACCAAATAGTAGCAAAATCACAAGCAAGTCACAGCCGTTTACAACTTACATTGGTTGAGAAAGTGTGTGGTTCATTATAGTACAGTTTTCTACCATGTTCCTGAAAATCAATGGAAATGTGGACATATTCTAAAATTAGTTAAACCTATAATATTTCTCTAAAATCCTAGCCTGTTTTTGACTCTTTGTAAATAACTAAATTGCTGGGTTTTAAGTGCCAGACCTTTAAGCAATCTGAAATCCTATTAATCTTGTTTCAAGGAGTCTGACAAGTTTAATGGGAAAAGCCGATAAGCATCAGTCTGTGAGGATGGGAGTGGACTTTAATGTAAATACTTTTTTCCTGAATAGCCATAATGAAAACATGGCTGCAGAAACCGCTCCTTCATGAGAAAACAAATATATTATGCCTCGCATTTCATGTTTCATACATTCCTAGCCATTAAGAACTACGTGTTTTTGTAAGGAAAGCATAGAGCGCAACTCTAAGGGAAAATGCTCCGAGTATTGAGAGTCTGGACAAAGGTCAGGGTCTAGCATGGATTCATTAGTAGTGTCAATGTTTCATTATTTTCTTCTTGACTGGCAGGACACACGTCTAAAGGCTTAAGAGCAACGTCCTGCAGCCAGTGAGAAATGATAAGAGGAATTCAGAGAAATGTGTGTGTCTGAGAATTAAGTTTGAACACAGGCCAAAGGCTTATTTTTTAGTTCTGAAAGTAATGATTAGTTATTAATGTATATTAAATATATAATAGTTTTTAATTGAGTGTAAGTACAGTATCGGTATTGTTTTTTTGCACACTAGTGGCACAATTGTAGTTGTATGCTATTGTCTAATACAATACATTGCTTCATCAACCATTGCTGTTATTGTTCTCCGGGATTTATCTTTAGGGCCACATTTTGTATAGTAGAATGGTGCAATTACTATACCTGCAATAGAAAGTATAGGGAAATAAGGCTGATAGAAGGGTTTTTCATCTGCACAAAGACAATAGATAAAGCTAGTAGTTAAAAAAATGAATCATTTGCCTGTTATTGTTTTATGGCTAAATCTCTGTATTACGAACTTGATAGCATAGGCATTGGATATATAGGCAAAACATATGAAAATGTATACAATAAGTGTTTTCATCTTGTCTTACAGATTGCAGATTTTGGCCTGTCAAATCTCTACCAAAAAGACAAATTTTTGCAGACATTTTGTGGCAGTCCCCTTTATGCATCCCCTGAAATTGTAAATGGAAAGCCCTATCGAGGCCCAGAGGTAAGTGGTGCCTGGTGTCTGCAGAGATAGAGATAACCTGCAGATAAATCTACAGTGGACTGGCACATGAGTCCTAAGGCTGTGTGCACACGTTCCGGATTTTTCGCTATAAAACGAATAAAATGCATCCATTAAGCATCCTGTTTAATAGAATGCCATCCACAATTTTTGTGCATATGTTGCTTTTTCTTCCGCAATAAAAACGCATCACGGAAAAAAACGCAGCATGTTCATTAATTTTGCTGATTTGTTTCACGGATTTCCCGCTATTTAATGCATTGGGAAGCTCAGGAGAAAAATTGGAAAAATCCGCACAAACACGCGAGAAAAACGCATGTGGATTTCCTGTGCAAAAAGTCTGGTTTTGTTCAGGAAATTTCTGCAAATAATCCTGACGTGTGCACATAGCTTTAGGGTTGCACAGCCACTGCTCTTCAGTTGTAATTGAACAACCCTGTTCCATGTTAACAACTGTGTATACAGGTGTTATGTTTCATGGTAATCCTAGCTGATGATGATGAGACTGCTGAAAAGTCTACTGTAATGAACAGAAAGCGAGAGTCCGGTACAAGTAATCAGTGTGAAAATTGCAAAATTTCAGATTCTATTTTTAGAATATATAGTGATATGAAAAATTTGAAGAAAACAAAAGAAAAAAAAAAGAAAAATAATACATTAAATTTAGAATAAAAAAATAATTTAAAGAATTTAAGCAAAATTAGATTTTCCTATGACATACCATATTCCCTTTTAAAGGTTACAGTGCTCCTGATAACTCGGAAGTGCAAATTTAGCATGACAGTATGCAACACTTAAATTGAAATATTCAGAAATGTTCCTTTTTGTTTCAGGTTGACAGTTGGGCACTTGGAGTACTTCTCTATACTCTGGTGTATGGCACCATGCCATTTGATGGGTTTGATCATAAAAATCTAATTCGACAAATAAGCAGTGGAGAATATAGAGAGCCAACCCAGCCATCAGGTAATTAATGGTGGGAATGAGAATACTGGTATTAGTTGGAACTGTTATATGACCCTGTTTCAATTGAAAGATTTATTTTTTTTATGGCATGCACTCACTAAAATTATAACTGTAAATATAAGATGTGCATTATGACACATAAAGGATTTAGAGTTTTCATATTTTTCTCTGCAGATGCTCGTGGACTAATCAGATGGATGTTAATGGTTAATCCTGAGCGTCGAGCAACCATTGAGGATATTGCAAACCATTGGTGGGTTAACTGGAGCTACAAGACTAGTGTGTGCGACTGCGATGTCTTAAAGGACTCAGAATCTCCATTGCTTGCCAGGTTCATTGACTGGCATAATCGCTCCACTAACCGGCAGATGGAATCGGAGAACAAAACCAAGTGCCTTTCAAAACCATCTGAAGCATCTCTTGATCGACAGAGGTCTTTGAAGAAATCCAAAAAGGACAATGACATTTCTCAGGCATTACAAGAAGAAACAACCATATCAAAGAGGCCTAAGAGCATCTTGAAAAAGAGGAGTAACAGTGAACACCGCTGCCACAGTGCTGGTTACATAGAAGGGGTCATCAGCCCAGTATTGTCTCCTACATGTAAACCTGACACTGAGAAAGTGCTCTCAAGTCCATCTTCTAACAGTACAAGGGAGCTTGAGAAATCAGTACTATATAGCTCAAAGCAGTCTACACCAGTGCCAAAGAAAGGCATTTTAAAAAAGACTCAGCAAAGGGAATCTGGCTACTATTCATCACCAGAAAGAAGTGAGTCTTCAGAACTATTAGACAATGATGAAACGGAGAGCAACGAGACATCTCAAGTTGTTACAGAAACAAAACGAACAGTTTCTCACAGTCTATCATACAGGCGAAAAGGAATCTTAAAGCACAACAGTAAATATTCTAATAGCAACACAGACTCCTCAGTGGCTGGTTCTGCCACAACATCACTGGAATCAATGGAGCAAGGTCTTGCACCAGGAGAAGGTCTTTCTCGAAGCTACAGTCGTCCATCTAGTGTCATTAGTGATGACAGCATTTTGTCTAATGACTCTTTTGAATTGCTTGAATTAACAGCTGGAAGACCAAACAGACAAAGAATACGTAGTTGTGTTTCAGCTGAAAATATCCTCTTTATTAAAGATTTTGAAGGACTTCCTAAAAGTCCTCGGCCTCAGAATCTGAAACGTTACCGCAATCGCTTTGCTGACAGCAGTTTTTCTTTACTTTCAGACATGGATGACGTCACTCAGGTTTACAAAAAAGCTTTAGAGATCTGCAACAAGCTTAAATAGTTACTGAGGGACTATAAACTTTTATGGCACAGAAGTTACATTGCTGACAGTGATAGTTGAGATTGTCACATACTGTTAAACACACCAAAACAAAAGGAGTATTGTGAAACAATTCCTTACATTAAAAGTGGGATGTTACCTGTGAAATACAGTGTTTACTTCATTTGAGGAAATTGCGGGAGAAATTGTGTAGAAGGACTTACATAAATCGGTAATAAGTTGGCCAGTTTTGACCGATTTTCTTTTTTCACTTTTTAGTTTAGAATTAATTATTAGCATGTGATTTGCTCAAAATAGATTTTTATCGAACAATAAAATAATCGTTTATACCTTTTCTAAGAATAACATAATATACTCTAACTCGTAAGGAGAGTACCATAAGACATATATTAATGCCTTAAAGACCACCAATACATCTTTTTACTGACCTGCGATATAAGAGACTAGCATCCCCCGACAGGTGACAATCCTGTATCTGTCAGCTATACACTATACCTGACAACTTGCTGCATCAGCCACGATCAATGTTGGCACTGACCATGGCTGTTTTACCCTTTAAATGCTGCTGTCAATAGTGACTACATCATCTAAATGGTTAGCAGAATGCGGAAGCTCCCTCTTTCTTTCTTAGATCGTGAATGAGTGTTCCTGATGTTTGCCATGGCAGTTCATGACCAAATAGCAGCATTAGAGTCTGCCGGCTATAGCGGCCTGTGAAGAAGTAATCAAAAGTTCGGTGGTAAAAATAAACGTTTTCATTCCTGTCATGCCACTTTGCATTAACTCCTGAAAAGCACCTGAAGGGTTAATGAAATACTTGAAAGCAATTTTAAATACATTTAGGGGTGCGGTTTTTAAAATGGTATCACTTTTGGGGCTTTCCAATATATAGCACCCCTTAAGTCACTTCTAAACTGAACAGGTCCCTATAAAAAATGAGTTTTGTAAATTTCCTTAAAAAAATGAAAAGTTACTGCTACATTTTTAAACCTTCTAAAAGGCTAACAAAATAAAAAAAATTTACAAACGGTGCTGACGTACAGCAGACATGAGGGAAATATTATTTATTAATGTTTTTGTGTGGTATGACTATCTGGAGAATCATTCAAAGTTGAAAAATGGCAAATTATTTCAAATCTTTGCCAAATTTTTGATATTTATATAAATAAACGCAAAACATACCAACCTAGGTTTACCATTATCATAAAGTGTAATGTGTCACGAAAAAAAATAGTGTCAAAATCAGTGGGATATAAAGAAACTTTCCAGAGTTATTACTACATAAAGTGACACTGGTCAGATTTTTAAAAAAAATGACCCGGGAGCTAAGGGGTTAAAATCCATTTGGCATGTTATAAAAATATTAAAATGATCTCTAAATCTAAGTTTCTTGTGCTGAACTCTCAGAAGATGAAAACAACTGAGCATAAGAATAATATCAATATGTTTGGGGGTAAATGCACACTTACGGAAAAGCTGCACTGTAATATAGTACAGCTAAGTAGATGAGATTTTAAAAATGTAGACATTTTCTACAGAAATTGTCTTGGATTTTTTTTTTTACCTCTACATCTATTTTTATGATTTTCTTCAAAGAACTTACCCTTTGTAAAAGTTCTCAGCAAATTAACGACAGAACCCCCATGTTGCAGAATAACTGCAGAAAATTGGAAGAAAATCTGCTCCGCATTCAAGTAGCCTTAACAGTTTTAGTAGAATCTTTAAATGACACATTGCATGTCGGAACTGGGAGTATGGAACGGGCTCACGCAGGACCTCCCACTAACAATTGCGGGTGGAGCAGTGCTCCGCCCACAGTTGTTAAGTTGTTAAATGCCACTGTCAATCTCTGATAACAGCATTTAGCATGCGCCAGCGTATGCATGTAATTTTCTCTGCCCATTGGCGCCTCCTTGACGTAATCGCAGGTCGCCGATGGGTTGTCATGATAGAGAAAGGTTAGCTAATCACCCTTGTGCTTGTTATTATGGAGCCTCTTTGAAACCCTGCCTGTGGCCAGGCTTTAAAGAAGACCGTGATTTCTGATAAACTCAGTGAAGCTCTCTCATTGCTGTATACAGCACAAGCGATCAGACCATCGTATCTACAAGTCCCCTAAGGAGGATAACGACAATCGTAACAAAAAAAAATTTGAAAAAATAAAAAAAACAACTAAAAATTCAAATCACACCCTTTTTCCCCTCATTGAAAATAAAGATATAAAAAAATGCACATATGTGGTACTGCCACTTTCAGAAAAGTCAGATCTATCCAAATATAAAATAATTAACCCTATCAATAAAAATGTAAAATGGAAAAAATTAAAGAACGCCAAAATTACGTTTTTTTGGTCTCCGCAATTCCACAAGAAAAGGCTGTAACAAGCGATCACAAACTCACATCCCAAAATGGTTATAACAAAAACGTTGTCTTGCCCTGCAAAAAAATAAACCAATGCACAGCTCTATTGGTCGAAAAAAAAAAATGTTACGGGTTTCAGAAAATGGCAACACAACACCCAATTTTTTTTTCTAAACTTTTGAATTTTTGTTTCACCACTAAAATAATACAAAAACTGGACATGTTGGGTATCGCCGTAATCGTAATAATGAGGAGAATCATATTGCATGGTCATTTGTACCACAAAATGTACACCGGAAAACCAATTCCTTAAAAACAATGTCAGAATTGTGTGGTTTTTTCACAATTTCACTGCATGTGGAATTTTATATTCCCTTTTTCCAGTACACTATGTGGTAAAATGAATGGGGTTATTCAAAAGTATAACTCGTCCCGCAAAAAAAACAAGCCTTCATATGTCTATGTGGACAGAAAAATAAAGGAGTTATGACTCTGGAAAGAAGGGGAAGAAAAAATGGAAATGGAAAAACGGAAATTGGCGTGAAGGGATTAAAGGGATTGTCTAATGAAGACAACCCTTTATCACCTGCTAGGTAAGGGCTTATAAACATGATACAGGGGCTATCGCTACTTTTACAATGTTGTTACCTCTTTGTGCTTTTCTTCACCTTGCAGAGCATATATGCTTTGCAGTAGCAGATTATCAGAGGCGGATTACATATTAAAGGCGACATAAATCTATGTGTTTAGGCTCTGAGTGTAGGAGCAGACATTAAGAAAAAGCAGACGGTCTTAGATTTATAGGACCCATTATGACTTTTCATTAAATGTTTAAAATATAGCTGGAACCTGCCAAATACTTCACTGCCACAGTTGTTTTTTTTTATCATGTCTGTTTTCAGAATTTATGGGATTCTTAAAAAACCCCAATCAATTAGAAAATGTAGTGACAGGTGCCCAAGCATTTTGGTATGGGTGTTCCCTGCTATTATGTTTTCTTTAGGATCTAAGACATATTTGCAAATATATGCCAAATAAAATTTGAGAACGCCTAGCTAAAAATGAAAGAGGCACTCTCCTTGGTTGAGTTGTAGCTGAGACACACTTCCAGATGTATTTCACATGAAGAACCCATTACAACCATTTTTGTTGGCAAATACTCAGTGGAGCATACAGTTCACATTTCTTTACTCTCACTGTCAGCAAATAAAAGATGTGAAATATTTATGGGTTCAGAGTAGGATATGTGACCTTGGATCAGTCTGTTTATAAAATGTTGATGGAAGGGGCTCAAGGCAAGTAGAAAAGCTGCATACGTGGAATGTAAGGGGATGTCTTTTCAGAAATGAGATTGGAATGGTAAGTGGAAAGCATATCGATGGTACTGGAAGACAGAAGACGTAGTACAATTATTGTGGGTCTATGAAAGATGTTAGTTCTGAGAAAGTGATTAAAGTAACTTCTGCCATAAAAGTGTTCAGTGGCCAACTGGATCTCTTGAAAACATGCACGCATTGGATAACAGGCCTGGGCAAACTAGATGTGGAAACTTGTATTGCACATACTAGTAAGGACTCTTTGTGTATGGTAGACTTAAGTATAGTGATTAAAAGGTTTTTATAGTAACCAAAGTGGTTTTCTTGGTCATTCTAAGGATCTGTTCACATTAGTTCACATTAGTGCCATGGGTTCCATTAATGAGGTTATCTGTGACTTTGGGATTCTTGGCTATGGGGCTAAGAACTTATCGTCAGGTAGTTATTAACTACCTGCCTGTTCTGCCGTGCCACGATCTGTTCCATCTTGAAGATTCTCCTGCTTCTAGTGGCATTACATTGCCAGAGCAGTGTTTTTTCTACCGTTCTGTACAGTCGATAGGGCATCACTGCTGATGTCATGCTGATGGACAGTCGACTTTCTGCTCCCTTCATGGAACTGGCTGTCAATCAGCATGACATTGGCAGCGACTCTCTGTTGAAAGAGCAGACTGAAAATTAAAGAGATGCTCTACTGATGTTAGGTAAAATGAAGTCTGCTCCGGGACACATCATCACAGGGCAGAACAGGCAGGTAGCTGCTTGGCCCTGTAGCCAAAAAAAATAACAATGAAGTCCCTAAGTCCCTTATAACTCCTTTAACAGCTATGACAGATTACTGTGAAATGGATCCTGGCAAAAACAATGCTGTGGTCTACGCTGTCCACTGTAAAGGAAGAGAAAACCAATGAAATGGAGGCTAGCTCTCAAATATAAGTTTTAAGTGATTATTAATTTTTCCTGAGTAAAATGACTAGAAAATCTTGCATCGGGAGATCTTTGATAATGTTTAAAACATGTATAAATCTTGCAGGATAGCTGTTTATGTCATAGTGGAGCCTTCTTTATTGTCAGGCAATGTAGTAAAAAAGTATCTCAGCTAGCAAAAAAATATCTACTGCCCTGTCACTCAAAAAAGGATGCTTTTTTAAAATATATTACTACCATGTCTGCTAGATCACGCCATATGATGTCTGAGGCCAGTAGGTTACAATTGGCACAGCTTTAGGATATGAAAGTAGAAGTCAGCTGCAAGTTCTGTAAGTTATTTTGGGGAAATTATGTTTTTTTTTTATTGCTATTGACACTTAAGGCAATTTTTATAGTCCCATAACATAGTAAGTGGTACATTTACGGTAACAACTAGCATCCATTTTTATTGATGATGCAGGAACAACTTTTTATTGTCTAATTAAGACCATTGATTTTACATGACAGCTATAGACAACAGATGTGTGACAAACCATTATTCTTAATCAATTTTCTTGTAGTCATGTTTACGAATGATTTTATAATTAAGATGTACTTTACAAAAGTATTTTATAATTGTTTTTGACCTTTGTATTCTGCGCATTTTGTGCCCTTTCACTGTGTTTTTTATGTTTGGTCAACTGGGCATATTTATGGTATTTATTGTGTTTGCTGTTTTGTATGGTTTATGTAATTTTCGTGTTTGTCACCATAAATAAAATGAACAATCCTAAAGCAATATATAGTACTTTGAGGGTGCGATCGTACGTTGCATATTTGAGGATTTTATGTCCATCAATTTCTTAACTGAAATTCACAGCATTTCTGCATTTAATATCTGTGCACAATTTCCGCCCTTAATCATGCAGTTTTACGTGCATTTTGTTGTTGCGGAGAGAAAAATTAACATGCTATATATTTTTTATTTTTTTTTAAAAAGCAACAAAAGCCAATTTACACACGGATTATGCACAGACAAAAATGCCACCTATAGATGAAGTTAAGTTAGAACTCATCACTTTGTTTATAATCTAAAATGCTGCAGAATTTATGTGCATAGAATCTGCTCTTAAAGTGAATGTATCACCAGGTTTTTGCTATGTAATCTGTGATCACCATAATTTAGGAGCAGAGATCCTAACTCCAGCGATGTGTCACTTGCTGGCCTGTGTTTTGCTGAATCAAAACAATCAGTGTTTTATTATCAGCAGGAGATTATGACTACAGGACAACTGGCCTTGTGCATCCTAGTCCAACCACATCCCCACCACTGATTACCAGCTCTCTGTCACTATACATTCTACACTCATTCTACACATGCATTCTGGTGTAGGTGGGGTTATACACAGGGCTCTGCATTCAGAGCTCTGCCGCAGAGAAAACTTTGACTCTACCACAACTGCTGCACCCAGTAAACTTAAGTCATACATCGCTGGAATCAGGGTCTGTGTCCTAATGCTACTGTCAGATTACATAGCAAAAACCTGGTTACAGATTCCCTTTAAGTTTCAAATATGCAATGTGTGAGTATAGCCTCAAAGGTTCTCTCATGAAGATCCCTATGAGAGCATATGGATGTTATAGCGAAATCCCATGCTCAGGACCCTTATTTATGAGCTAGAATAGAGAGCGTCACACAAACAGTGTTTCTCCTCTGGCAGACCAAGCACGTCCATATAGTCCATGGCTAGATATGCTTTTGAATGACTTACATATACATACAATACTACATTTTCCCTGCAGCTTTTCTGGGGATAAAAGCTGACTATTCGACTAGCTTAAATCCAAAACGGCGTCTTCATGAGAACTCCTTTAACATGACCAGATCTTGGATTTATTAGTACAGTACTACTATATTTAAAACTGCACTAGTTTGGGACAACTGTTGTAGTTGTTGTCAATGGACTTTACAACGACAGTGTAAGAATTTATTCATAGATCTAGATTTTGTTTACTTAGATAGCTATAAAGTGTAACGTGTAATAAGTGGATACTATTTTCTATATGCTATTATAATTCTCTAGGATTTTATATATACTTATAGAATACATGGGGGAGAACTATACAGTAACTAGAGGCCATATTTCCCTGATGAATGTATTCTTTGTAATGTATTCCTGAAAGGTGCATGCTACCAAAGAATTGGTACTCTGTACAGACGGTGTTTGCCCAGGCCTTTTGTTTTTTTGTAAGTGGACTTTTGTGAATGAGCAGCAATTTTAAGTGCTTATTGCCAAACTGGAAATGTTATTTAGAGACGTACTGGCATGTTTTCATTCCTAGAAGACACAAAAAAAAACTTGACTGCACATTACTAGCATTTGTTATTTTATTTAATATTTGTGTAATGCAATTGTGATTTTTTTTATTTGAGTCTGCCTTTTATTTATTGCTCTTAAATCAGTTTCAAAAGTATAATATATTTGGTATAATTTAATTGGTGCAACTTTCTACCAATTTTTGGTTTATTAATTAAAGTTGAATTTGTACTCAAGGATGTTGCCTAGGAAGTGTTAACCGCATAAATGTTGGTATATTTACCTGGTTTTTATATTGAATAAAATACCATGATTACTGTTTTTTGTTTGTCTAAGATATTATTTGTTAAATACGAGTAAGTGCAAGAGCATTAAGCTGTATTTAAGATATACATAACATTTTGGAAACTGAAAATAGCTTGGCCATTGGTACTAGATCAGAGGTGTCAAACTGCATTCCTCGAGGGCCGCAAACAGGTCATGTTTTCAGGATTTCCTTGTATTGCACAGGTGATAATTTAATCACCTGCACAGAATGATTCCAGCACCTTGTGGAATGCTAAGGAAATCCTGAAAACATGACCTGTTGGCGGCCCTCGAGGAATGCAGTTTGACACCTCTGTACTAGATCATGTTTTATACAAGTACCGTATATACTCGAGTATAAGCCGAGATTTTCAGCCCAAATTTTTTGGCTGAAAGTGCCCCTCTCGGCTTATACTCGAGTCATGATCGGTGGTGGGGTCGGCGGGTGAGCACTGTCAAATACTTAACTAGTCCCGGCGATCCTGGCGCTCCCCCTGCCTGTCACACTGTCTTCGGTGCCGCAGCCTCTTCCCCTGAGCAGTCACGTGGGACCGCTCATTAGAGAAATGAATAGGCTGCTCCACCTCCCATAGGGGCGGAGCCGCCTATTCATTTCTCTAATGAAGCGGTGCCGGTGACCGCTGATAGAGAAAGAGGCTGCGGCACCGAAGACAGGCAGGGGGAAGGAGCGGGACGCCGGGAGCAGGTAAGTATGACATATTCACCTGTCCTCGTTCCACACGCCGGGCGCCGCGCCATCTTCCCGGCGTCTCTCCGCTCTGACTGTTCAGGCAGAGGGCGCGATGACGCATATAGTGTGCGCACCGCCCTCTGCCTGATCAGTCAGTGCGGAGAGACGCCGGGAAGATGGCGCCGAGGAGCTGCAAGCAAGAGAGGTGAGTATGTTTTTTTTTTTTTTTTATTGCAGCAGCAGCAACAGCTATGGGGCAATAATGGATGGTGCAGAGCACTATATGGCACAGCTATGGGGCAATGGTGCAGAGCACTATATGGCACAGCTATGGGGCAATGGTGCAGAGCACTATATGGCACAGCTATGGGGCAATGGTGCAGAGCACTATATGGCACAGCTATGGGGCAATAATGGACGGTGCAGAGCACTATATGGCACAGCTATGGGGCAATGGTGCAGAGCACTATATGGCACAGCTATGGGGCAATGGTGCAGAGCACTATATGGCACAGCTATGGAGCAATAATGGACGGTGCAGAGCACTATATGGCACAGCTATGGGGCAACGGTGCAGAGCATTATATATATGGCACAGCTATGGGGCAACGGTGCAGAGCACTATATGGCACAGCTATGGGGCAACGGTGCAGAGCATTATATATATGGCACAGCTATGGGGCAACGGTGCAGAGCACTATATGGCACAGCTATGGGGCAACGGTGCAGAGCATTATATATATGGCACAGCTATGGGGCAATGGTGCAGAGCACTATATGGCACAGCTATGGGGCAATAATGGACGGTGCAGAGCACTATATGGCACAGCTATGGGGCAATGGTGCAGAGCACTATATGGCACAGCTATGGGGCAATGGTGCAGAGCACTATATGGCACAGCTATGGGGCAGTGGTGCAGAGCACTATATGGCACAGCTATAAGGCAATGGTGCAGAGCACTATATGGCACAGCTATGGGGCAATGGTGCAGAGCACTATATGGCACAGCTATGGGGCAATAATGGACTGTGCAGAGCACTATATGGCACAGCTATGGGGCAATGGTGCAGAGCACTATATGGCACAGCTATGGGGCAATGGTGCAGAGCACTATATGGCACAGCTATGGGGCAGTGGTGCAGAGCACTATATGGCACAGCTATAGGGCAATGGTGCAGAGCACTATATGGCACAGCTATGGGGCAATGGTGCAGAGCACTATATGGCACAGCTATGGGGCAATGGTGCAGAGCACTATATGGCACAGCTATGGGGCAATAATGGACGGTGCAGAGCACTATATGGCACAGCTATGGGGCAATGGTGCAGAGCACTATATGGCACAGCAATGGTGCAGAGCACTATATGGCACAGCTATGGGGCAACGGTGCAGAGCACTATATGGCACAGCTATGGGGCAACGGTGCAGAGCATTATATATATGGCACAGCTATGGGGCAACGGTGCAGAGCATTATATATATGGCACAGCTATGGGGCAACGGTGCAGAGCATTATATGGCACAGCTTTATGTGGAGTATCTATGGGGCAATGGTGCAGAGCATTGTATATATGGCACAGCTTTATGTGGAGCATCTATGGGGCCATAATGAACGGTGCAGAGCATTATATATGGCACAGCTTTATGTGGAGCATCTATGGGGCCATAATGAACGGTGCAGAGCATTATATGTGGCACAGCTTTATGTGGAGCATCTATGGGGCCATAATGAACGGTATGGAGTATCTATTTTTAATTTTGAAATTCACCGGTGCCTGCTGCATTTTCCACCCTAGGCTTATACTCGAGTCAATAATTTTTCCCAGTTTTTTGTGGCAAAATTAGGGGGGTCGGCTTATACTCGGGTCGGCTTATACTCGAGTATAATGGAAGAGACAAAGAGCTAGCACTCGTTGGTGGTGTTCGATGGTGCCGGTGAACGGAGCCAGGAGCCCCCTAAACACTAGAGATAAAGTCAAATCACCGCACTCATCATGTTGATTTTTGCTAACGTGAAAGTTTATTCAAGACGAAGATGAAAAACAACAGGGCAATAGTATTTTTAGGGCAATCGTATTATAACGTTTCGGCCACTCAGTGGCCTTGGTCACAAAATACGTGCTGTAACAAGATAGAAAAAACATGGATAAATACAAAATATATACAGTGCTATAATATACAATATATACAAAATTTGTTGTATAGGTTATATACAAAATAAAATTTACAAAGAAAACATGCCAGATGTCTATGGACTATAAACGAGCAAGTAAAGATTTATCAAGGTTCTTTAATCCTATGTAGGATAAGGCATAGTTAGACCAGGGTTGAGTATAAATCCGAAAAGAGACTATAAGTAGTAAGATACAGGAGGTAAAGACAGATCAACGTACCCTTTGTGGTTGTTTTGTGTTTCGTCATGTGATATTTAGATATTCTACTGAATTCATAGGTGGAGACGACCCCGTATTTCCCTACACAAGGGTGGCAGGAGAACATGAGACAAATATATATATATGTGTCATTATGTTAATGGTATATAATAGCATTTAAAACACAAGTCCCACCAATTGTCATGTTAAAGGGTATATGGACTAAACAAAGTCTGTGAAAGTGGCAAAATAGGTGGTACATAGGAGTGTAGACATATATATGAAAAGGAATATTTACCAAGGTTGGAAAAAACAGGCCTTAGGTCCAATGAGCGATTAACAGGGACAGGGTATATATGATTCTAGTACCTCCGTATAGGTTAGGTCAGCTGTAATAAAGATACATATTGTATGTATATAAACATGTATCCATATGCCCATATGTATGTGGCCCCTGGATCTCAGCCAGAGTAGTAGGGTTACGCATATAGAGAATGGTAATACCTTGGTATTAGTTTATGTGTCCCAATCTAATTGTAGGATCCAATACAGACGCAGTGAGGGTTCTGTTTATTGGGAGCAAAACAGCTCCAAGGTGTGTGGATCCACTTAGACAGAGTGGAGGAATCTGCACAGATATCAAAAAAGTACATATTACAAATCACTACCAGTACAAATGTGTGTATGACTTATCTGTGGCGGAGCTGTAGCCTCACATACAGTCACAGGGGAAGCGCAATCCGAGAGCCTGGAATCTGCGTTGGTGGTAAGGTGGGAGAAGCCGACACAGAATGTGTCCTGGCGGTGAAGGCGGCAGTGCCAGAAGCGGCGCAGTGCCGCTTTTTAATGGTGCTCTGACCGGTCCTGTGACCGGAAGTATGGGGGACGCCAGCGCTTGCGCCGTATGTTGGGAGGAATCCGGAGTCTGGTGAGCGCCTGCGCAGTAGGATCCCACACAGCGCAGGTGTCAGGCGGTGTTTGTCTTGCGCCTGTGTAGTAGAGACACCGTTGGCGCATGCGCCTGGCGGGATGAGAGAGACAGTGCCTGTATAGGCTTGGTTACGGTGATAAAGAGTATTGCCGGCGCCTGCGTACTAGACGCGCTACCTGCGTCTGTGCTGTATATAATAGAAGAGTACTAGTTAGGAGCTAATGTGAGGTTATGGAGCCAACTGGGGTTTATTAAGAGGGGAATACGAACAATAGTGAGCCCTACTAGGTCTGTGTGGTATAGCCTAGTATGAAGATAGCTTGGTTAGAGGAAATCCATATAGAGGACATGCATATACCAACGTGTCAAACATGTACAGGGCTAGTAGAGCGATATCACATATCATGGCATAATAAAACAATAGGAAGTAGGAGTCCAAGCATGATTATTCAATCTAAAAAGGAGACCTTGAGTTGAAAAATGGGGATAAATGAATGGATAATGAAATAAAATGAAGAAAAAAAGAAAAAGAAAAAAAGAACAAGGGGGGGGGGAAAGGGGAAAAAAATATAAAGAATAAAAATAAAAAATAAATAAAAAAATAAAAAATAAAAATAAAAATGAAAAAAAGAAGAAAGGGTAAATGAAAGATCAAAAATAAAAATAAAAAATAAAAAAATAAATGGGAAAAATGAAACTTGGAAAAATAAAAATTCTAAGGGGTACAAGTCTTACCATCCTGCGTAAATAGGGTATGGATTCTATAGGTGCGGTGGGTCAGTTCGCCTAAGGAAAATAAAAGCCTGGTTAGATCAGCCACTCAAGTTCCCTGTTGAGACCTCTAGGATGGAGTGTGTCAAGCGTATAAATCCAGAAAGTTTCTCTTTGTTTAAGTAACTGGATGTAATTACCCCCTCTCCTTGGGCGATGAACTTTTTCTATCACTTGAAATCTTAATTGAGCGACACTATGTTGTGCTTCTTTGAAGTGAAGGGGAAGTGGTAGCCAAGTCTTATTGCACCTTATGGTGGATTTGTGGCTCGAGATCCTATCCCTGATTGCCTGGGTGGTCTCGCCTACATACAGTAATCCACACGGACACTTGACAATGTATACCACAAAGTTAGACTCACATGTGTGATATTCCCTAATAGGGAAAGCCTTACCAGTGCGGGGATGTAGTATTTCATTGCCCTTGATGATGTTAGAACAACACCTACAATTTAGACAAGGGAAGGTGCCCACCCTTTTGTGTCCTGTTTGTGTCCTGTGTAGAGGTGCTTTAGCTGTCCCTAGGTCTGCTCGGACCACTTTGTTCCTTACGTTCTGTGGACGCCTCATGCTCATCAGGGGTGGTTCTTTGAAGATTTGGATATGTGGGTAGGCTTTAGTCAAGAGGGGCCAGTGTCCTCGGATGAGGTTATGGATTCTACGCATGGTGGGGTGATGGTTATGAATGAAAGGAAGTCTAGGATTCTTGTGTGTGGTTAGGGCTACATTATCAATGTTATTGAGGGCCCTGGACGTTTCCGATTCAAGGAGCCTTATCGGATAGTTGCGTGCCCTGAATTTGTCGGCCATTTCATGTACTCTGATATTTCTAGTCTCAGGATTGGAGACAATCCTAGTGACTCTACTGAATTGAGATCTAGGGAGGCTATCCCTGGTAGACTTAGGGTGGCAGCTATTGTATAACAGTAAACTGTTACAATCAGTAGGTTTCACGTATAAGTCTGTGCTCAGATTTCCAGAAGTATCTTTCAAGATTTTGGTGTCAAGGAATGAGATCTCCTCATGATGGTGAACCAGAGTAAATGATAGCTCTGGTCTAGCAGTATTGATGGTGTTGAAAAATTCCAGTAGGCTAGTTTGATCTCCTCTCCAGATACAAAAGATATCATCTATATATCTATACCATGTCAGGGCATTTTGTTGGAAAATGGGGTTTGAGTAGACATTGGTACGTTCAAAATGGTCCATATACAGATTTGCGTATGTCGGGGCCACATTGGACCCCATGGCGGTCCCGCAGATCTGTAGGAAGAAATCATCCTCAAACATAAAGAAGTTTTCCCTCAAGTCAAGGTTGAGTAGATCAATACAAAGTTTTTGTGAGTCACTGTCAATGTTGGCCTCACGGAGGGTTAACGCTACTGCTTCTATACCCCTATCGTGTTGGATGGATGTATAGAGACTGTTTACATCCAGGGTACATAAAGTACTTTCAGGTGGAACATTTTTGATTTCACGGATTTTCTTAAGAAAATCCCCTGTGTCTAGAATGTAGGACCTAGTAGATCGAGCAAAAGGGGTGAGGACTTTCTCAAGAAAAATGGATAAAGGATTAAGTATGGAATTGGTAGATGCCACTATAGGGCGGCCGGGAGGGTTATGGAGATCTTTGTGGATTTTAGGGAGAATGTATAACACTGGAGTTATTGGGTGGTGATTTATGAGATACGTTCTAGTTTTGGTGTCGATGGTTTTGAGTTGTAGATGTTTGTCCAATATCGTATTAATTTTCTGACGTATGCTGTAAGTAGGGTCAGAGGGTAATTTCCTATAGGTACTGAGATCAGAGAGTTGGCGTCTAATTTCCGCGATATATTGGTTCTTGTTCATAACTACCGTGGCCCCACCCTTGTCTGCTGGCTTTATAACAATATTTTTGTTTCTGCTTAGTGAGTCTAGAGCCTGTTTCTCAGGGGTACTGAGATTATTGCGGACCGGGAGGAAACCTAGACGTTGGTCGTGAATGGTACTTTTGATGTCTCTATCTAGTAGACTGATGAAGGTTTCCACCGCATGGTGGGTTTTTGGTGGCATAAATGTACTAGGGTTCCTGAGTCCTAGGGAATCAATAGTAATTTTGGGTGTAGGTTGATCAGATATTGTGCCTAAGGTGTTAACCCTGTTTGTACAGTTTGTGTCAAAATGTACCTTCAATCTGATGTTCCTATAAAAACGCTGGAGGTCTTTCTCTAGTTGAAATGCGTCCCACCTTGGTGTGGGACAAAAGGATAAACCCATATTGAGAACTTTCAACTCAAGGGGAGACAGAGAATAATCAGAAATATTAACTACCGAGTTTGGACTCCTACCTGGGATCTGAGGGTCATGTGCCGATCTGGGATTCTTCCTCCTTGACCTCCTGGTAGGTGTCCGTTTGGTCCTAAAAAACGAGGTCCTGGTGATGGAACTTCGCTGCCAGATCCAGATCATTTACTCTGGTTCACCATCATGAGGAGATCTCATTCCTTGACACCAAAATCTTGAAATATACTTCTGGAAATCTGAGCACGGACTTATACGTGAAACCTACTGATTGTAACAGTTTACTGTTATACAATAGCTGCCACCCTAAGTCTACCAGGGATAGCCTCCCTAGATCTCAATTCAGTAGAGTCACTAGGATTGTCTCCAATCCTGAGACTAGAAATATCAGAGTACATGAAATGGCCGACAAATTCAGGGCACGCAACTATCCGATAAGGCTCCTTGAATCGGAAACGTCCAGGGCCCTCAATAACATTGATAATGTAGCCCTAACCACACACAAGAATCCTAGACTTCCTTTCGTTCATAACCATCACCCCACCATGCGTAGAATCCATAACCTCATCCGAGGACACTGGCCCCTCTTGACTAAAGCCTACCCACATATCCAAATCTTCAAAGAACCACCCCTGATGAGCATGAGGCGTCCACAGAACGTAAGGAACAAAGTGGTCCGAGCAGACCTAGGGACATCTAAAGCACCTCTACACAGGACACTAACAGGACACAAAAGGGTGGGCACCTTCCCTTGTCTAAATTGTAGGTGTTGTTCTAACATCATCAAGGGCAATGAAATACTACATCCCCGCACTGGTAAGGCTTTCCCTATTAGGGAATATCACACATGTGAGTCTAACTTTGTGGTATACATTGTCAAGTGTTCGTGTGGATTACTGTATGTAGGCGAGACCACCCAGGCAATCAGGGATAGGATCTCGAGCCACAAATCCACCATAAGGTGCAATAAGACTTGGCTACCACTTCCCCTTCACTTCAAAGAAGCACAACATAGTGTCGCTCAATTAAGATTTCAAGTGATAGAAAAAGTTCATCGCCCAAGGAGAGGGGGTAATCACATCCAGTTACTTAAACAAAGAGAAACTTTCTGGATTTATACGCTTGACACACTCCATCCTAGAGGTCTCAACAGGGAACTTGAGTGGCTGATCTAACCAGGCTTTTATTTTCCTTAGGCGAACTGACCCACCGCACCTATAGAATCCATACCCTATTTACGCAGGATGGTAAGACTTGTACCCCTTAGAATTTTTATTTTTCCAAGTTTCATTTTTCCCATTTATTTTTTTATTTTTTATTTTTATTTTTGATCTTTCATTTACCCTTTCTTCTTTTTTTCATTTTTTTTTTAATTTTTTTATTTTTTATTTTTATTCTTTATATTTTTTTCCCCTTTCCCCCCCCCCTTGTTCTTTTTTTCTTTTTCTTTTTTCTTCATTTTATTTCATTATCCATTCATTTATGCCCATTTTTCAACTCAAGGTCTCCTTTTTAGATTGAATAATCATGTTTGGACTCCTACTTCCTATTGTTTTATTATGCCATGATATGTGATATCGCTCTACTAGCCCTGTACATGTTTGACACGTTGGTATATGCATGTCCTCTATATGCATTTCCTCTAACCAAGCTATCTTCATACTAGGCTATACCACACAGACCTAGTAGGGCTCACTATTGTTCGTATTCCCCTCTTAATAAACCCCAGTTGGCTCCATAACCTCACATTAGCTCCTAACTAGTACTCTTCTATTATATACAGCACAGACGCAGGTAGCGCGTCACAGCACAGACGCAGGTAGCGCGTCTAGTACGCAGGCGCCGGCAATACTCTTTGTTATCACCGTAACCAAGCCTATACAGGCACTGTCTCTCTCATCCCGCCAGGCGCATGCGCCAACGGTGTCTCTACTACACAGGCGCAAGACAAACACCGCCTGACACCTGCGCTGTGTGGGATCCTACTGCGCAGGCGCTCACCAGACTCCGGATTCCTCCCAACATACGGCGCAAGCGCTGGCGTCCCCCATACTTCCGGTCACAGGACCGGTCAGAGCACCATTAAAAAGCGGCACTGCGCCGCTTCTGGCACTGCCGCCTTCACCGCCAGGACACATTCTGTGTCGGCTTCTCCCACCTTACCACCAACGCAGATTCCAGGCTCTCGGATTGCGCTTCCCCTGTGACTGTATGTGAGGCTACAGCTCCGCCACAGATAAGTCATACACACATTTGTACTGGTAGTGATTTGTAATATGTACTTTTTTGATATCTGTGCAGATTCCTCCACTCTGTCTAAGTGGATCCACACACCTTGGAGCTGTTTTGCTCCCAATAAACAGAACCCTCACTGCGTCTGTATTGGATCCTACAATTAGATTGGGACACATAAACTAATACCAAGGTATTACCATTCTCTATATGCGTAACCCTACTACTCTGGCTGAGATCCAGGGGCCACATACATATGGGCATATGGATACATGTTTATATACATACAATATGTATCTTTATTACAGCCGACCTAACCTATACGGAGGTACTAGAATCATATATACCCTGTCCCTGTTAATCGCTCATTGGACCTAAGGCCTGTTTTTTCCAACCTTGGTAAATATTCCTTTTCATATATATGTCTACACTCCTATGTACCACCTATTTTGCCACTTTCACAGACTTTGTTTAGTCCATATACCCTTTAACATGACAATTGGTGGGACTTGTGTTTTAAATGCTATTATATACCATTAACATAATGACACATATATATATATATTTGTCTCATGTTCTCCTGCCACCCTTGTGTAGGGAAATACGGGGTCGTCTCCACCTATGAATTCAGTAGAATATCTAAATATCACATGACGAAACACAAAACAACCACAAAGGGTACGTTGATCTGTCTTTACCTCCTGTATCTTACTACTTATAGTCTCTTTTCGGATTTATACTCAACCCTGGTCTAACTATGCCTTATCCTACATAGGATTAAAGAACCTTGATAAATCTTTACTTGCTCGTTTATAGTCCATAGACATCTGGCATGTTTTCTTTGTAAATTTTATTTTGTATATAACCTATACAACAAATTTTGTATATATTGTATATTATAGCACTGTATATATTTTGTATTTATCCATGTTTTTTCTATCTTGTTACAGCACGTATTTTGTGACCAAGGCCACTGAGTGGCCGAAACGTTATAATACGATTGCCCTAAAAATACTATTGCCCTGTTGTTTTTCATCTTCGTCTTGAATAAACTTTCACGTTAGCAAAAATCAACATGATGAGTGCGGTGATTTGACTTTATCTCTAGTGTTTAGGGGGCTCCTGGCTCCGTTCACCAGCACCATCGAACACCACCAACGAGTGCTAGCTCTTTGTCTCTTCCATTGTATAGCTTATTTTGAGTTTTGAGCACCGACCGAACTCATGTCAGCGGAGACCCACGTTTACGATGACGTCACCGGTTCTGCATACGCAAATCTGTATATGGACCATTTTGAACGTACCAATGTCTATTCAAACCCCATTTTCCAACAAAACGCCCTGACATGGTATAGATATATAGATGATATCTTTTGTATCTGGAGAGGAGATCAAACTAGCCTACTGGAATTTTTCAACACCATCAATACTGCTAGACCAGAGCTATCATTTACTCTGGTTCACCATCATGAGGAGATCTCATTCCTTGACACCAAAATCTTGAAAGATACTTCTGGAAATCTGAGCACGGACTTATACGTGAAACCTACTGATTGTAACAGTTTACTGTTATACAATAGCTGCCACCCTAAGTCTACCAGGGATAGCCTCCCTAGATCTCAATTCAGTAGAGTCACTAGGATTGTCTCCAATCCTGAGACTAGAAATATCAGAGTACATGAAATGGCCGACAAATTCAGGGCACGCAACTATCCGATAAGGCTCCTTGAATCGGAAACGTCCAGGGCCCTCAATAACATTGATAATGTAGCCCTAACCACACACAAGAATCCTAGACTTCCTTTCGTTCATAACCATCACCCCACCATGCGTAGAATCCATAACCTCATCCGAGGACACTGGCCCCTCTTGACTAAAGCCTACCCACATATCCAAATCTTCAAAGAACCACCCCTGATGAGCATGAGGCGTCCACAGAACGTAAGGAACAAAGTGGTCCGAGCAGACCTAGGGACATCTAAAGCACCTCTACACAGGACACTAACAGGACACAAAAGGGTGGGCACCTTCCCTTGTCTAAATTGTAGGTGTTGTTCTAACATCATCAAGGGCAATGAAATACTACATCCCCGCACTGGTATGGCTTTCCCTATTAGGGAATATCACACATGTGAGTCTAACTTTGTGGTATACATTGTCAAGTGTCCGTGTGGATTACTGTATGTAGGCGAGACCACCCAGGCAATCAGGGATAGGATCTCGAGCCACAAATCCACCATAAGGTGCAATAAGACTTGGCTACCACTTCCCCTTCACTTCAAAGAAGCACAACATAGTGTCGCTCAATTAAGATTTCAAGTGATAGAAAAAGTTCATCGCCCAAGGAGAGGGGGTAATCACATCCAGTTACTTAAACAAAGAGAAACTTTCTGGATTTATACGCTTGACACACTCCATCCTAGAGGTCTCAACAGGGAACTTGAGTGGCTGATCTAACCAGGCTTTTATTTTCCTTAGGCGAACTGACCCACCGCACCTATAGAATCCATACCCTATTTACGCAGGATGGTAAGACTTGTACCCCTTAGAATTTTTATTTTTCCAAGTTTCATTTTTCCCATTTATTTTTTGATTTTTGATTTTTATTTTTGATCTTTCATTTACCCTTTCTTCTTTTTTTCATTTTTATTTTTATTTTTATTTTTTATTTTTTTATTTTTTATTTTTTATTTTTATTCTTTATATTTTTTTCCCCTTTCCCCCCCCCTTGTTCTTTTTTTCTTTTTCTTTTTTTCTTCATTTTATTTCATTATCCATTCATTTATCCCCATTTTTCAACTCAAGGTCTCCTTTTTAGATTGAATAATCATGTTTGGACTCCTACTTCCTATTGTTTTATTATGCCATGATATGTGATATCGCTCTACTAGCCCTGTACATGTTTGACACGTTGGTATATGCATGTCCTCTATATGCATTTCCTCTAACCAAGCTATCTTCATACTAGGCTATACCACACAGACCTAGTAGGGCTCACTATTGTTCGTATTCCCCTCTTAATAAACCCCAGTTGGCTCCATAACCTCACATTAGCTCCTAACTAGTACTCTTCTATTATATACAGCACAGACGCAGGTAGCGCGTCTAGTACGCAGGCGCCGGCAATACTCTTTGTTATCACCGTAACCAAGCCTATACAGGCACTGTCTCTCTCATCCCGCCAGGCGCATGCGCCAACGGTGTCTCTACTACACAGGCGCAAGACAAACACCGCCTGACACCTGCGCTGTGTGGGATCCTACTGCGCAGGCGCTCACCAGACTCCGGATTCCTCCCAACATACGGCGCAAGCGCTGGCGTCCCCCATACTTCCGGTCACAGGACCGGTCAGAGCACCATTAAAAAGCGGCACTGCGCCGCTTCTGGCACTGCCGCCTTCACCGCCAGGACACATTCTGTGTCGGCTTCTCCCACCTTACCACCAACGCAGATTCCAGGCTCTCGGATTGCGCTTCCCCTGTGACTGTATGTGAGGCTACAGCTCCGCCACAGATAAGTCATACACACATTTGTACTGGTAGTGATTTGTAATATGTACTTTTTTGATATCTGTGCAGATTCCTCCACTCTGTCTAAGTGGATCCACACACCTTGGAGCTGTTTTGCTCCCAATAAACAGAACCCTCACTGCGTCTGTATTGGATCCTACAATTAGATTGGGACACATAAACTAATACCAAGGTATTACCATTCTCTATATGCGTAACCTTACTACTCTGGCTGAGATCCAGGGGCCACATACATATGGGCATATGGATACATGTTTATATACATACAATATGTATCTTTATTACAGCCGACCTAACCTATACGGAGGTACTAGAATCATATATACCCTGTCCCTGTTAATCGCTCATTGGACCTAAGGCCTGTTTTTTCCAACCTTGGTAAATATTCCTTTTCATATATATGTCTACACTCCTATGTACCACCTATTTTGCCACTTTCACAGACTTTGTTTAGTCCATATAACCTTTAACATGACAATTGGTGGGACTTGTGTTTTAAATGCTATTATATACCATTAACATAATGACACATATACAGTGCCTACAAGTAGTATTCAACCCCCTGCAGATTTAGCAGGTTTACACATTTGGAATTAACTTGGCATTGTGACATTTGGACTGTAGATCAGCCTGGAAGTGTGAAATGCACTGCAGCAAAAAAGAATGTTATTTCTTTGTTTATTTTTTTTTTAAATTGGGAAAAGTTTTTTCAGAGGGTCATTTATTATTCAACCCCTCAACCCACCAGAATTCTGTTTGGTTCCCCTAAAGTATTAAGAAGTAGTTCAGGCACAAAGAACAATGAGCTTCACATGTTTGGATTAATTATCTCTTTTTCCAGCCTTTTCTGACTATTTAAGACCCTCCCCAAACTTGTGAACAGCACTCAAACATGGTCAACATGGGAAAGACAAAGGAGCATTCCAAGGCCATCAGAGACAAGATCGTGGAGGGTCACAAGGCTGGCAAGGGGTACAAAACCCTTTCCAAGGAGTTGGGCCTACCTGTCTCCACTGTTGGGAGCATCATCCGGAAGTGGAAGGCTTATGGAACTACTGTTAGCCTTCCACGGCCTGGACAGCCTTTGAAAGTTTCCTCCCATGCCGAGGCCAGGCTTGTCCGAAGAGTCAAGGCTAACCCAAGGACAACAAGGAAGGAGCTCCGGGAAGATCTCATGGCAGTGGGGACATTGGTTTCAGTCAATACCATAAGTAACGTACTCCACCGCAATGGTCTCCGTTCCAGACGAGCCCGTAAGGTACCTTTACTTTCAAAGCGTCATGTCAAGGCTCGTCTACAGTTTGCTCATGATCACTTGGAGGACTCAGACTGACTGGTTCAAGGTTCTCTGGTCTGATGAGACCAAGATCGAGATCTTTGGTGCCAACCACACACGTGACGTTTGGAGACTGGATGGCACTGCATACGACCCCAAGAATACCATCCCTACAGTCAAGCATGGTGGTGGCAGCATCATGCTGTGGGGCTGTTTCTCAGCCAAGGGGCCTGGCCATCTGGTCCGCATCCATGGGAAGATGGATAGCACGGCCTACCTGGAGATTTTGGCCAAGAACCTCCGCTCCTCCATCAAGGATCTTAAGATGGGTCGTCATTTCATCTTCCAACAAGACAACGACCCAAAGCACACAGCCAAGAAAACCAAGGCCTGGTTCAAGAGGCAAAAAATCAAGGTGTTGCAGTGGCCTAGTCAGTCTCCTGACCTTAACCCAATTGAAAACTTGTGGAAGGAGCTCAAGATTAAAGTCCACATGAGACACCCAAAGAACCTAGATAACTTGGAGAAGATCTGCATGGAGGAGTGGGCCAAGATAACTCCAGAGACCTGTGCCGGCCTGATCAGGTCTTATAAAAGACGATTATTAGCTGTAGTTGCAAACAAAGGTTATTCCACAAAATATTAAACCTAGGGGTTGAATAATAATTGACCCACACTTTTATGTTTAAAATTTATAAAAATTTAACTGAGCAACAAAACTTTTTGGTTTGTAAGATTTATGCATCTGTTAATAAATCCTGCTCTTGTTTGAAGTTTGAATGCTCTAACTTATTTGCATCTTATTAAACCTGCTAAATCTGCAGGGGGTTGAATACTACTTGTAGGCACTGTATATATATTTGTCTCATGTTCTCCTGCCACCCTTGTGTAGGGAAATACGGGGTCGTCTCCACCTATGAATTCAGTAGAATATCTAAATATCACATGACGAAACACAAAACAACCACAAAGGGTACGTTGATCTGTCTTTACCTCCTGTATCTTACTACTTATAGTCTCTTTTCGGATTTATACTCAACCCTGGTCTAACTATGCCTTATCCTACATAGGATTAAAGAACCTTGATAAATCTTTACTTGCTCGTTTATAGTCCATAGACATCTGGCATGTTTTCTTTGTAAATTTTATTTTGTATATAACCTATACAACAAATTTTGTATATATTGTATATTATAGCACTGTATATATTTTGTATTTATCCATGTTTTTTCTATCTTGTTACAGCACGTATTTTGTGACCAAGGCCACTGAGTGGCCAAAACGTTATAATACGATTGCCCTAAAAATACTATTGCCCTGTTGTTTTTCATCTTCGTCTTGAATAAACTTTCACGGTAGCAAAAATCAACATGATGAGTGCGGTGATTTGACTTTATCTCTAGTATACTCGAGTATATACGGTAGATATTTCATGGAGTATGTGTTAGTATTGTGAAAAAAATAAAAACTGGAGACTTTTTTTAGTGAACTTGTATATCAAAAAGTCCAGAGAGATTGAATAAACACATTATAGAGGAATTGGTAACATACAGTTTAGCCCCTTAAGATATAATACAAGTTGCATTTTATGGTGTTGGCATGTAGCTCAAATCTTGTTCTACTTTTATAGACCTAAAACATAAAGTACAGTTGCAATCAAAATTGTTCATTATCTATTGCAAATTAGGTTTATTAGAAACATTTACAAACTTTCTTCTGTTTTCAATAAATCAATAAAGAAAAAAATTACCTTTTCAACACAACTAATATAACAAGTGGTTTCTCCAAATTCAAAACCAAATGCTGCTTTTAATGGCAACTGCAGTTTCTGAATGATTCAACCATCTGATCAGAATCCCTCATAAGGGCACACAGTTTGTAATCTGTTGGGTGGTGGAACCACTGTGCCGAAGCCCAAGGAAGACCTGGAGGGACATAACTAGGAGCCTCAACCAATCTGAGCACGGATACGCAGCAGCTAACGACACCGAGATCCGAGGAGAGACAAGGGAGGTGGTTCAGGTGTTACTCTAGAACTGACCTTGGGTAAATGGCAGCTGACCCCTAGGAATGAGTAGCTGGGGTGGCCTGAGGGAAGGTCCACCAGGTGCAGGCAGGAAGAGTAAGGACAGGAACTGCAGATGCAGACAGGACCGGCTAATGGAGAGACAAGAACTGGCAGGTGCAACAGAACCAGCTGCCATTGAGGTGAGCATTGGCAGGTGCAACAGGACCTGCTGCCATTGAGATGAGCACTGGACGGTGCAACAGGACAGGCTGCCGTTGAGGTGAGCACTGGCAGGTGCAATAGGATCGGTTGCCGTTGAGGTTAGCATTGGGTGCAGCAGGCTGAGATACAAGCTCTGGGACCTGAGAACTCAGAAGAGTGTTAGGAAAACAAACTCGCAACATTGCAAAGGCACCTCCATGTTGGAGGAGGTGCTTTAAATAGTAAATGTCCTACAGCTATTGGCTGTGGACAGTTGAGAAGAATCCGGGAAACAGCATACCGGAAGGAGCAGGACTGGAGCCATGGCGGTGAGTACGCTCGTGTCTCTGCAGGGAGAGAGGGACTGCAGCCAGAGATGCGAGCGCTACGCAGTTGCTAATCAGATTGTGCCTCATGCACATCTGCTGACAAATAAGGGTTTCAATAGTTAGAACCAGTGTGCTTGAATTAAGCAGAATCATAGATCCCAATTTATTAAAGCTTTTACCCCAGAATTCTGGGGTCAAAGGTTTTGAAAAGTGGCAAAATTTTGATGCAACGCGAGGCTGCACTAAAATTTTTTAACTTTTGGCATTCTCACACCATTTTTGCGCAACTACAGTGGGTACGGAAAGTATTCATACTCCTTTAAATTTTTCACTCTTTGTTTCATTGCAGCCATTTGGTAAATTCAAAAAAGTTCATTTTTTTCTTATTAATACACACTGCACCACATCTTGACTAAAAAAACAGAAATGTAATAATTCTTGCAAATTTATTAAAAAAGAAAAACTGAAATATCACATGATCATAAGTATTCAGACCCTTTGCTCAACATTGAGTAGAAGCACCCATTTGAGCTACTAAAGCCATGGGTCTTCTTGGGAATGATGCAACAAGTTTTTCACACCTGGATTTGGGGATCCTCTGAAATTCTCCCTTGCAGATCATCTCCAGTTCCGTCATGTTGAATGGTGAATGTTGGTGGACAGCCATTTTCAGGTCTCTCCAGAGATGCTCAATTGGGTTTAGGTCAGGGCTCTGGCTGGGCCAGTCAAAAATGGTCACAGAGTTGTTCTGAAGCCACTTCTTTGTTATTTTAGCTGTGTGCTTAGGGTCATTGTCTTGTTGGAAGCTGAACCTTCGGCCAAGTCTGAGGTCCAGAGTACTCTGGAAGAGGTTTACATCCAGGATATCTCTGTACTTGGCCGCATTCATGTTTCCTTCAATGACAACCAGTCATCCTGTCCCTGCAGCTGAAAAACATCCACATAGCATGATGCTTCCGCCACCATCTTTCACTGTTGGGATTGTATTGGGCAAGTTATGAGCAGTGCCTGGTTTTCTCCACAAATGCCACTTAGAATTATTACCAAAAAGGTCTATTTTCATCTCAGCACACCAGAGAATCTTATTTCTCATAGTCTGGGAGTCCTTCATGTGTTTTTAGCAAACTTCGGGCTTTCATGTCTTGCACAGAGGAGAGGCTTCTGTTTCGCCACTCTGCCATAACGGCCCGACTGGTATAGGGCTGCAGTGATAGTTGACTTTGTGAAACTTTCTCCCATCCCCTACTGCATCTCTGGAGCTCAGCCACAGTGATCTTGGGGTTCTTCTTTACCTCTCTCACCAAGGCTCTTCTCCCACGATTGCTCAGTTTGGCTGGACGCCCAGGTCTAGGAAGACTTCTGGTGGTCCCAAACTTCATCCACTTAAGGATTAAAGAGGCCACTGTGCTTTTAGGAACCTTGAGTACTGCAGAAATTCTTCTGTAACCTTGGCCAGATCTGTGCCTTGCCACAATTCTGTCTCTGAGCTCCTTGGCCAGTTCCTTTGACCTTATGATTCTCATTTGGTCTTACATTCACTGTGAGCTGTGACGTCTTATATAGACAGGGTTGTGTCTTTCCAAATCAAGTCGTATCAGTTTAATTAAGAAGACCTGGACTCCAATGAAGGAGTAGAACCATCTCAAGGAGGATCACAAGGAAATGGACAGCATGTGACTTATATATGAGTGTCTGAGCAAAGGGTCTGAATACTTATAACCATGTGATATTTCAGTTTTTTTTATTAAATTTGCAAAAATTACTGCATTTCTGATTTTTTACATCAAGTTGGGGAGCAGAGTGTACATTAATGTGAAAAAGATGAACTTTTTTGAATTTACTAAATGGCTGCAATGAAACAAAGAGTGAAAAATTTAAAGTTGTCTGAATATTTTCCGTACCCACTGTATGTCAAAGTAAGCAGAGCTGTAATGGCATGTGGTAATGGCTACCCCCACTCATTAAATTAATGAACAACAGCAGACTGGTAAGATTTGTAGAGCCTCTTAATGAATCAGGAACATCTAACTCCAGCATGCACCTTCATCAAGTCCACCGTAAAAATTGAATCATGTCTTGATGAATCAGGGCTATAATTCACATACTTGCTGCCATTATGCCATTAAATTCCTGGAGGAGGCAAATGGTCAAAAATCATTGAGTGATTTCAAAAGACCAACATCAAGATTTGTTGACAAAATGATTTTATTTTTTTTTGACAGGGAGGATTTGATGTGCCAACTGTTTTAACAGGTATGATGCTTTTTACGCCAATATGTTTTTTTTATTAAGATCAGCAGAACATACACCGGGCTAAATAAATGTCCCCCACTATATGACATCATCATTGGTTCTGTTGACATAGCACTAACAAATAAGATCTGGTAAATAGAAGGAAACAATGCAGGAGAAAACACATGACATTAAGGCTATGTGCACACGTCTGAAATTTCCGTAGCAATTCCGGAACTCCCTGCCTCTGGAAAAACGCATGCGGAATTAGCATGCATTTTCCCGCTAAACACTAGCGTTTTGCAAGCGTAATTAGCTTGCAGAATGCTAGCATTTTCCAAGCGATCTGTAGCATCGCTTGGAAAACTAATTGACAGGTTGGTCAAACTTGCCAAACAGTGCTTGACAAGCGTGACCAACTTTTTACTATTGATGCTGCCTATGCAGCATTAATAATAAAAAGATAGAATGTTAAAAATAATTTAAAAAAATGGTTATTCTCACCTTCCGATGGCCCCCGATCTCCTCAGAGGCGCAAAGCATCCCTGGGAACGGAAGCCGCCGCGTGCACCGCTGAGAGGCGGCAGGACTCTGGGGGCCATCGGAAGGTGAGTATAGGACTATTTTTTATTTTAATCCTTTTTTTTAACAATTATATGGTGCCCAGTCCGTGGAGGAGAGTCTTCTCTCCTCCACCCTGGGTACCATCCGCACATGATTCCTTTACCTCCCACATGGTGTGCATAGCCCCATGTGGGAAGTAAGCGGCTCAATGCATTCCTATGTGTGCAGAATCCCCACGATTCCGCAAAATTAATGAACATGCTGCGTTTTTTTCCGGAATGCGTTTCAGCTCCGGAAAAAAACGCAGCGTGTGCACAAATATTGCAGATTGCATTCTAATAACACTGGCCAACAGTGAAAATGTGTCTGAAATGAAAATAGCTGGTTTGTAATAATTTTAGCATCCTAAAAACGAATATGTTACTTAAAAATCATTATTAGCTCTTGTTGCTGAGATACATGTCATCCCTTCACCCCCGGAGCTTTTTCCGTTTTTCCGTTTTCGTTTTTCGCTCCCCTCCTTCCCAGAGCCATAACTTTTTTATTTTTCCGTCAATTTGGCCATGTGAGGGCTTATTTTTTGCGGGACGAGTTGTACTTTTGAACGACATCATTGGTTTTACCATGTCGTGTACTAGAAAACGGGAAAAAAATTCCAAGTGCAGTGAAATTGCAAAAAAAGTGCAATCCCACACTTGTTTTTTGCTTGCCTATTTTGCTAGGTTCACTAAATGCTAAAACTGACCTGCCATTATGATTCTCCAGGTCATTACGAGTTCATAGACACCTAACATGACTAGGTTATTTTTCACCTAAGTGGTGAAAAAAAATTCCAAACTTTGCAAAAAACAAAACAAAACAAAATTGCGCCATTTTCCGATACCCGTAGCGTCTCCATTTTTCGTGATCTGGGGTCGGGTGAGGGTTTATTTTTTGCGTGCCGAGCTGGCGTTTTTAATGATAGCATTTTGGTGCAGATACGTTCTTTTGATCGCCCGTTATTGCATTTTAATGCAATGTCGTGGCGACCAAAAAAACGTAATTCTGGCGTTCAGATTTTTTTTCTCGTTACGCCGTTTTGCGATAAGGTTAATGCTTTTTTTTTATTGCTAGATCGGGCGATTCTGAACGCGGCGATACCAAATATGTGTAGGTTGGGGTTTTTTTTTATTTATTTATTTTGATTGGGGCGAAAGGGGGGTGATTTAAACTTTTATGTTTTTTTTATTTTTTTCACATTTTTAAAAACTTTTTTTTTTTACTTTTGCCATGCTTCTATAGCCTCCATGGGAGGCTAGAAGCAGGCACAGCCCGATCGGCTCTGCTATGCAGCAGCGATCATAAGATCGCTGTTACACAGCAGAATTGCAGGTGTGCTGTGAGCGCCGACCACAGGGGGGCGCTCACAGCCACCGGCAATCAGTAACCATAGAGGTCTCCAGGACCTCTATGGTTACCTTCCTGATGCATCGCCGACCCCCGATCATGTGACGGGGGTCGGCGATGCACTCATATCCGGCCGCACGGCCGGATGCGGTAGTTAAATGCCGCTGTCTGTGTTTGACAGCGGCATTTAACTAGTTAATAGCGGCGGGTGATCGCGATTTCACCCGCCGCTATTGCGCGCACATGTCAGCTGTAAAAAACAGCTGACATGTCGCGACTTTGATGTGCGCTCACCGCCGGAGCGCACATCAAAGCGGGGGTCCCGACATGTGACATACTATACCGTCACATGTCGGGAAGGGGTTAAGATTATTATGCAGGAAAATAGGGAAATTTTGAATTTTCAACAAATGTGTATTGGTAAACCTGATTACAGACCTGTTGAACCAATGTCAGCCATTTTATTCATTGTGTCTGCATAGTTTGTACTAATTGAAGTCTCTTTCTCTTGTTGCAGTAATTTTGTGGAGAGAATTTACACTTTGAAAATGCCTCGTAAATGTGCAAATATTGTTAACAATTTTTGTTACGTGTGTGGTTATGTGACATTTGCCAACCAAAGAAGACCAATTACTCCACTTGTGAAGACTGCTTACCATCATTACTTTGGTGTAAAGGTTGGTGATCAGGAGAAGCCCTGGGCTCCACACATTTGCTGCAATAGTTGTTCAGTAAATCTGGTTGCATGGTTGAAGAATAAAGGACGTTCTATGCGTTTTGGTGTGCCAATGATTTGGAGGGAGCCAAGAAATCATGTAGACGACTGCTATTTCTGCATGGTTGCTCCTCTTCAGCATGGCATGTCAAGAAAAAAGAAGGGGACTATTGAGTACCCTAACATCCCCTCGGCTATAAGACCAGTCCCACATGGGAAAGATCTTCCCGTTCCTCGCCCTCCAAAGGAATATGTACTGGAATCAGATCAGGAGGAAGAATCGCCCGGAAGTTCATCACAAGATCTTGAATATGATTCACAGTCTGCATCAAATGAACCACATTTGCTTTCTCAGGGTGAACTCAATGATCTGATACGCGACCTGGACCTGTCGAAAGAAAAGGCAGAGCTTCTGGCTTCAAGATTAACCCCTTCCCGACATTTGACGTACTATCCCGTCGAGGTGGGGTGGGCCCGTATGACCGCCGACGGGATAGTACGTCATCACCGATCAGCGGCGCTCACGGGGGGAGCGCGGCCGATCGCGGCCGGGTGTCAGCTGCATATCGCAGCTGACATCCGGCACTATGTGCCAGGAGCGGTCACGGACCGCCCCCGGCACATTAACCCCCGGCACACCGCGATCAAACATGATCGCAGTGTACCGGCGGTATAGGGAAGCATCGCGCAGGGAGGGGGCTCCCTGCGGGCTTCCCTGAGACCCCCGGAGCAACGCGATGTGATCGCGTTGCTGCGAGGGTCTCCTACCTCCTTCCTGGCTGCAGGTCCCGGATCCAAGATGGCCGCGGCATCCGGGTCCTGCAGGGAAGGAGGTGGCTTACCGAGTGTCTGCTCAGAGCAGACACTTGGTAACCCTGCAGCCCTGCACAGCAGATCGTCGATCTGGCAGAGTGCTGTGCACACTGCCAGATCAATGATCTGTGATGTCCCCCCCTGGGACAAAGTAAAAAAGTTAAAAAAAAATTTTTCCACATGTGTAAAAAAAAAAAAAAAAAAAATCCTAAATAAATAATAAAAAAAAAATATATATTATTCCCATAAATACATTTCTTTATCTAAATAAAAAAAACAAAACAATAAAAGTACACATATTTAGTATCGCCGCGTCCGTAACGACCCAACCTATAAAACTGCCCCACTAGTTAACCCCTTCAGTAAACACCGTAAGAAAAAAAAAAAAAAAACGAGGCAAAAAACAACGCTTTATTACCATACCGCCGAACAAAAAGTGGAATAACACGCGATCAAAAAGACTGATATAAATATCCATGGTACCGCTGAAAACGTCATCTTGTCCCGCAAAAAACAAGCCGCCATACAGCATCATCAGCAAAAAAATAAAAAAGTTATAGTCCTGAGAATAAAGCGATACGAAAATAATTATTTTTTCTATATTTTAGTTTTTATCGTATAAAAGCGCCAAAACATAAAAAAATGATATAAATGAGATATCGCTGTAATCGTACTGACCCGAAGAATAAAACTGCTTTATCAATTTTACCAAACGCGGAACGGTATAAACGCCTCCCCCAAAAGAAATTCATGAATAGCTGGTTTTTGGTCATTCTGCCTCACAAAAATCGGAATAAAAAGCGATCAAAAACGGTCACGTGTCCGAAAATGTTACCAATAAAAACGTCAACTCGTCCCGCAAAAAACAAGACCTCACATGACTCTGTGGAGCAAAATGTGGAAAAATTATAGGTCTCAAAATGTGGAGACGCAAAAACTTTTTTGCTATAAAAAGCGTCGCTGGTTTCACACTTGCGTTTTTGTCTGCAGCGTTTTTTGCACAAAAAAACGCATGCGTTTTTTCCCTATATTTAACATTGAAAACGCATGCGTTTTTTTTGTACGCGTTTGGTCGCGTTTTCAAACGCATGCGTTTTTTTTCTGCATGCGTTCATTTTCAGAAATACAACCTGCAGTATTTTCTTGCGTTTTTAAGCACATGCGTTTGTTTGCGTTAAAAACGCATGCATTTAAACACACTGAAAAGCCACCCACCACCATCAAGGTGATAAAGGGATCCAAACCCTAACCCTAACTCTACCCCTAACCTCACCCCTAACCGTTTAATGAACATTTTCTGACAGTCATAGTGCCACGTATTTCAGTGCCACGTATTTCAGTGCCACGTATTTCAGTGCCACGTGTTTCAGTGCCACGTATTTCAGTGCCACGTATCACATACTTCAGTGCCACGTACCACGTATTTCAGTGCCACGTATCACGTATTTCAGTGCCACATATTTTAGTACCACGTATTTCAGTGCCACGTATTTCAGTGCCACGTATTTCAGTGCCACGTATTTCAGTGCCACGTATTTCAGTGCCACGTATTTCAGTGCCACGTATTTCAGTGCCACGTATTTCAGTGCCACGTATCACGTATTTCAGTGCCACGTGTTTCAGTGCCACGTATTTAAGTGCCACATATCACGTATTTCAGTGCCACGTATTTCAGTGCCACGTATTTCAGTGCCACGTATCACGTATTTCAGTGCCACGTATTTCAGTGCCACGTATTTCAGTGCCACGTATTTCAGTGCCACGTATTTCAGTGCCACGTATCAGTGCCACGTATCACATATTTCAGTGCCACGTATTTCAGTGCCACGTATTTCAGTGCCACGTATTTCAGTGCCACGTATTTCAGTGCCACGTATTTCAGTGCCACGTATTTCAGTGCCACGTATCAGTGCCACGTATCACATATTTCAGTGCCACGTATTTCAGTGCCACGTATTTCAGTGCCACGTATTTCAGTGCCACGTATTTCAGTGCCACGTATTTCAGTGCCACGTATCACGTATTTCAGTGCCACGTGTTTCAGTGCCACGTATTTAAGTGCCACGTATCACGTATTTCAGTGCCACGTATTTCAGTGCCACGTATTTCAGTGCCACGTATTTCAGTGCCACGTATTTCAGTGCCACGTATTTCAGTCACGTTTAGGGTTAGGGTTAGGGGTAGGGTTAGGGTTAGGGCTAGGGTTGGAGGTAAAGTTAGGGTTGGGGCTAAAGTTAGGGTTGGGGCTAAAGTTAGGGTTAGGGTTTGGATTACATTTACGTTTGGATTAGGGTTGGGATTAGAATTATGGGTGTGTCAGGGCTAGGGGTGTGGTTAGGGTTACCGTTGGGATTAGGGTTAGGGGTGTGTTTGGGTTAGGGTTTCAGGTAGAATTGGGGAGTTTCCACTGTCCAGGCACATCAGGGGCTCTACAAGCGCGACATGGCGTCCAATCTCAATTCCAGCCAATTCTGCGTTGAAAAAGTAAAACAGTGCTCCTTCCCTTCCGAGCTCTCCCGTGCGCCCAAAAAGGGGTTTACCCCAACATATGTGTTATCAGCGTACTCGGGACAAATTGAACAACAACTTCTGGGGTCCAAGTTCTCTTGTTATCCTTAGGAAAATAAAAATTTGGGGGGCTAAAAATCATTTTTGTGGGAAAAAAAAGATGTTTTATTTTCACGGCTCTGCGTTATAAACTGTAGTGAAACACTTGGGGGTTCAAAGTTCTCACAACACATCTAGATAAGTTCCTTGGGAGGTCTAGTTTCCAATATGGGGTCACTTGTGGGGGGTTTGTACTGTTTGGGTACATCAGGGGCTCTGCAAATGCAACGTGACGCCTGCAGACCAATCCATTTAAGGCTGCATTCCAAATGGCGCTCCTTCCCTTCCGAGCTCTGTCATGCACCCAAACAGTGGTTCCCCCCCACATATGGGGTATCAGCGTACTCAGGACAAATTGGACAACAACTTTTGGGGTCTAATTTATCCTGTTACCCTTGTGAAAATACAAAACTGGGGGCTAAAAAATCATTTTTGTGAAAAAAAAAAAGAATTTTTATTTTCACGGCTTTGCGCTATAAACTTTAGTGAAACACTTGGGGGTTCAAAGTTCTCAAAACACATCTAGATAAGTTCTTTGGGAGGTCTAGTTTCCAATATGGGGTCACTTGTGGGGGGTTTGTACTGTTTGGGTACATCAGGGGCTCTGCAAATGCAACGTGACGGCTGCTGACCAATCCATTTAAGTCTGCATTCCAAATGGCGCTCCTTCCCTTCCGAGCTCTGTCATGCGCCCAAACAGTGGTTCCCCCCCACATATGGGGTATCAGCGTACTCAGGACAAATTGGAAAACAAATTTTGGGGTCCAATTTATTCTGTTACCCTTGTAAAAATACAAAGCTGGGTGCTAAAAAATCATTTTTGAGAAAAAAAATAAAAATTATTTTCACGGCTCTGCGTTATAATCTGTAGTGAAACACTTGGGGGTTCAAAGCTCTCAAAACACATCTAGATAAGTTCCTTAGGGGGTCTACTTTCCAAAATGGTGTCACTTGTAGGGAGTTTCAATGTTTAGGCACATCAGGGGCTCTCCAAACGCAACATGGCGTCCCATCTCAATTCCAGTCAATTTTGCATTGAAAAGTCAAATGGCGCTCCTTCCCTTCCAAGCTCTGCCATGCGCCCAAACAATGGTTTACACCCACATATGGGGTATCAGCGTACTCAGGACAAATTGCACAACATTTTTTGGGGTCCAATTTCTTCTCTTACCCTTGGGAAAATAAAAAATTGGGGGCGAAAAGATCATTTTTGTGAAAAAATATGATTTTTTATTTTTACGGCTCTGCATTATAAACTTCTGTGAAGCACTTGGTGGGTCAAAGTGCTCACCACACATCAAGATAAGTTCCTTAGGGGGTCTACTTTCCAAAATGGTGTCACTTGTAGGGGGTTTCAGTGTTTAGGCACATCAGGGGCTCTCCAAACGCAACATGGCGTCCCATCTCAATTCCAGTCAATTTTGCATTGAAAAGTCAAATGGCGCTCCTTCCCTTCCAAGCTCTGCCATGCGCCCAAACAATGGTTTACACCCACATATGGGGTATCAGCGTACTCAGGACAAATTGCACAACATTTTTTGGGGTCCAATTTCTTCTCTTACCCTTGGGAAAATAAAAAATTGGGAGAAAAAAGATCATTTTTGTGAAAAAATATGATTTTTTATTTTTACGGCTCTGCATTATAAACTTCTGTGAAGCACTTGGTGGGTCAAAGTGCTCACCACACATCTAGATAAGTTCCTTAGGGGGTCTACTTTCCAAAATGGTGTCACTTGTAGGGAGTTTCAATGTTTAGGCACATCAGGGGCTCTCCAAACGCAACATGGCGTCCCATCTCAATTCCAGTCAATTTTGCATTGAAAAGTCAAATGGCGCTCCTTCCCTTCCAAGCTCTGCCATGCGCCCAAACAATGGTTTACACCCACATATGGGGTATCATCGTACTCAGGACAAATTGCACAACATTTTTTGGGGTCCAATTTCTTCTCTTACCCTTGGGAAAATAAAAAATTGGGGGCAAAAAGATCATTTTTGTGAAAAAATATGATTTTTTATTTTTACGGCTCTGCATTATAAACTTCTGTGAAGCACTTGGTGGGTCAAAGTGCTCACCACACATCAAGATAAGTTCCTTAGGGGGTCTACTTTCCAAAATGGTGTCACTTGTAGGGGGTTTCAGTGTTTAGGCACATCAGGGGCTCTCCAAACGCAACATGGCGTCCCATCTCAATTCCAGTCAATTTTGCATTGAAAAGTCAAATGGCGCTCCTTTCCTTCCGAGCTCTGCCATACGCCCAAACAGTGGTTTACCCTCACATATGGGGTATCAGCGTACTCAGGACAAATTGTACAACAACTTTGGGGGTCCATTTTCTCCTGTTACCCTTGGTAAAATAAAACAAATTGGAGCTGAAATAAATTGTGTGTGAAAAAAAGTTAAATGCTCATTTTTATTTAAACATTCAAAAAATTCCTGTGAAACACCTGAAGGGTTAATAAACTTCTTGAATGTGGTTTTGAGCACCTTGAGGGGTGCAGTTTTTAGAATGGTGTCACACTTGAGTATTTTCTATCATATAGACCCCTCAAAATGACTTCAAATGAGATGTGGTCCCTAAAAAAAAATGGTGTTGTAAAAATGAGAAATTGCTGGTCAACTTTTAACCCTTATAACTCCGTCACAAAAAAAAATTTTGGTTCCAAAATTGTACTGATGTAAAGTAGACATGTGGGAAATGTTACTTATTAAGTATTTTGCGTGACATATGTCTGTGATTTAAGGGCATAAAAATTCAAAGTTGGAAAATTGCGAAATTTTCAAAATTTTCGCCAAATATTCGTTTTTTTCACAAATAAATGCAAGTTATATCGAATAAATTTTACCACTAACATGAAGTACAATATGTCACGAGAAAACAATGTCAGAATCGCCAAGATCCGTCAAAGCGTTCCAGAGTTATAGCCTCATAAAGGGACAGTGGTCAGAATTGTAAAAATTGGCCCGGTCATTAACGTGCAAACCACCCTTGGGGGTGAAGGGGTTAAAACAATGGAACTTTCTACTGTACAATGTTAAAGTGACTGCCTATAGGCATCGACAAAGAGATTTACATGTTTATTTTAAAAAGCAAGACAATCTCGTTTTCTGCACCAGTGTTGATGGTTTAATGTCCGCTATGAATGTTCAGTACAACCCACTAGATTGGAGACTTTTCATCGACGGTTCAAAGGTTAGTTTAAAAGCTGTACTATTGCACAATGGAAATGTTCTTCCTTCCGTTCCTGTAGGCCATGCTGTTTGCATGAAAGAAACCTACAACAATATGAAACTGCTTCTGGACGCAATAAAATACAGTGACCACCAATGGCAGATCTGTGCAGACTTGAAAGTGGTTGCAATATTGTTAGGCATGCAGTTGGGATACACAAAATATTGCTGTTTCCTATGTGAGTGGGACAGCCGTGCTAGATCTTCTCACTACAATATAAAAGTGTGGCCTACAAGGGACAAAATGTGTCCTGGAATTAAGAATGTTCAACACTGTCCACTTGTTGAACGCAGTAAAATCATTCTGCCGGCGCTACACATTAAACTTGGTCTTATGAAAAATTTTGTTAAGGGAATGAACCAAGAAGGAAATGCTTTTAAGTACCTCAGAGGGAAGTTTCCACAACTCAGTGATGCTAAAGTGAAAGAAGGTGTCTTCATTGGTCCTCAAATTCGTGACCTACTTAGGGATGGAAATTTTGACGAGATCCTACAAGGCAATGAGAAGGCGGCATGGCAAGCCTTCAGAGATGTTGTACGTGGCTTCTTGGGAAACAGACGAGTTGATAACTATGTTGATATTGTGAATAACCTTCTTACGAAGTATCATAAATTAGGCTGCAACATGTCATTAAAAATACACTTTCTGGACTCTCATCTGGATTTCTTCCCGGACAATTGTGGTGCAGTAAGCGATGAGCATGGTGAGCGATTCCACCAAGATATTTTAAATATGGAACAAAGATATCAGGGCAAGTGGAATGCTTCCATGCTTGCAGACTACTGTTGGACATTAATCAGAGATGTACCAGAAGAAAACTTCAATAGACAAGCAAAAAGAAAGCGTTCTCGTGAATAGGTCTTGTCTGAACTGTTGTGTTCAGTTAATGTATTGTGTTCTTGCTATTTTAATCATATTTTAAACAATATTTCAAGTTTGAACATGACATTTGTGTGCAATTTATACTCTTGTAATGAATGCTTCTCGCTACCTACAGCACATACATCCATGGCGTGTATCTAAAAAACGAGAGCTAATTAAACAATTCTGTGGGTATATTTGAGTTTCTCGACCCAAAATTAGTAATATTTGCCTATTTTCATCAAAGAAACATAAAAAAAGTTGTTTTTTGTTGGCCTGTGTAATAGGACGTTTAATGTATGCGGTGTTTTTCACAGTTTTATCACATTTTTATAGCGAAAAAACATGAAAAATCCAGAACGTGTGCACACAGCCTAAAAGGAAAAATTTGACTTAGAAGAAAACACAGCTGTGGGAAAAAGTGTTTGCCCCAATCCTGATCTGCTAGTCTTTTGCATGTCTGTCACACTTAAATGTTTAATATCACCAAACAAAATATTAGACAAAGAAAACACAAGTAAACACAAAATAAGTAAACACAAAATGGAGTTTTTAAATGAAGGTCTTTATTATTAAGGGAAAGATAAATCCAAACCTACAGGGTCCTGTGTGAAAAAGTGATTACCCCCTAAACCTAATAACTGGTTGGGCCAACCTTAGCAGCAACAACTGCAATCAGGAGTTTGCCATATCTGGCACTAAGTCTTTTACAAGGCTCTGGAGGAATTTTGACCCACTCATCTTTGCAGAATTGTTGTAATTCAACCACATTGGAGAGTTTCCAAGAATGTACCGCCTCAGATGCCACAGCATCTCAATCAGATTAAGGTCAAGACTTTGACTTGGCCACTCCAAAAACATACCAGTGCTACTATAAACATAGCTTAAAAAATGCCATAGATGGTGAAGCCCTGTATAGCATATGTGATACATGCAGAGTAAATACCATAGGATAATCTGTAATGGAAATGTTTATTCCTTTCTTGTTTTAGAATAGTTAAAAGGATGCAAAACATTTCAGGAAAATTAAAAAATGTTCTAAAAAAATGTTATACTTCAAATTCTTAAATTATCTTTTTATATGTATGATTTATCTGAAATAGTTACTATGTAAAAGTAAGCATTTTGCTATGTCCTTAAATAGCTTTTCCTTCCATGAAGGTCAAGGCTATAAATATACAAAATGTTTAAGTAAGTGGATATATTCTGTTTGGAGGCATTGTCTAGCATTTCTTTTTCTTTGTATTTAGTTGAGCGTTGTTAACCTGCCCGCTGTGCAGTAAAGACCCAAATTAAAAACAGATGCTACCAACGAATGGTAAAAAGGAAATGTGGGTTACATAAATGAGCATTGTAATGTGTACAGAAAGAAGATTAGATAAATAAGTCAGGAATTCTATCAAATGGGCAGGAATTCTATCAAATTTAACATTTTTATTCATTGGCTTCTGATCTTTTTTCTTTTTGGTGTACTTTCAAGAGATGTGTTCGGTGAAAGCATTTTTTATTGGTTAAAGATGAAACGATTAAAACATGTTCTGCAAAAGAAGATCACATAGCTGCATTGCTTCATTTAAAATCAGTCTTGCTTTATGTAACATTGCTTTATTTTCATGTAGAGAAAGTTAAACATTGCAGCAATTTATATTACTTTGTATCCATATGATCACTGGACATTTTGGACCCAATTCATCAAGAATGGCATGTCTCCCACCAGTCTTGATGAGGAAATGAGGTGGAGTCAGATGCTCCTGATTCATGAAGAAAATATGAAAAAGTCCAACTGTGTGTGTGCTTTGCCACAAATCCTACTCCAGTCCCTTCTGGATCAAGATTTGTGGTGTAGCACTCACGCTAATGAGTTCATGTCCGGTCAGGCGGGGAGGCTGCACAGGCAGCTTTCATTCATTCCTCCCTGGTTTACAGCCCGGCAGGTAGCATTAGCACCTGGGGACAGATGTTTTTAGCCAGGGGGGTCAATAACCATGGTCCCTCTCTAGAAAAATCTAATTGTTCTGCAATGGTTTAAGGTATGTAAACCATGTCTCATATCCTGTCGGGGTCTGCAATGATTTTACAGAACCCGGCAATTGAATTATCGGCTATTCTGCTATCTAACTCTCTATGAAATATAAGGATATATATATATATATATGTGTCAATGACTTAGGAAGCAACACTGTTTGACAATCAATTTTACATGCTGTTGTGCAAATGGAATAGGCAACAGATGGAAATTATTGGCAATTATCAAGACACACTCAATAAAGGAGTGGTTCTGTAGGTGGGGACCACAGACCACATCTCAGTACCCAGTCTTTCTGGCTGATGTTTTGGTCACTTTTAAATGTTGGCTGTGCTTTCACACTCGTGGTAGCATGAAACGGATTCTACAACCCACACAAGTGCCTCAGGTAGTGCAGCTCATCCAGGATGGCACATCAATGCGAGCTGTGGCAAGAAGGTTGCTGTGTCCCATCAGCATAGTGTCCAGAGGCTGGAGGCGCTACCAGCAGACAGGCCAGTACACCAGGAGATGTGGAGGGGGCCATAGGAGGGCAACAACCCAGCAGCAGGCCCGCTACCTCAGCCTTTGGGCAAGGAGGAACAGGAGGAACACTGCCAGAGCCCTGCAAAATGACCTCCAGCAGGCCACAAATGTGCATGTGACTGCACAAACTGTTAGAAACCGACTCCATGAGGATGGTCTGAGTGCCTGACGTCCACAGATTGGGGTTGTGCTCACAGCCCAACACCGTGCAGGATGCTTGACATTTGCCACAGAACTCTAGGATTGGCAAATTTGCCACTGGTTCCCTATGCTCTTCACAGATGAGAGCAGGTTCATACTGAGCACATGTGACAGACGTGACAGAGTCTGGAGACGCCATGGAGAGTGATCTGCTGCCTGCAACATCCTTCAGCTTGACCGGTTTGGCAGTGGGTCAGTAATGGTGTGGGGTAGCATTTCTTTGGAGGGCCATACAGCTCTCCATGTGCTCGCCAGAGGTACCCTGACTGCCATTAGGTAACGAGATGAGATCCTTAGACCCCTTGTGAGACCATATGCTTGTGCGGTTGGTCCTGGGTTTCTCCTAATGCAGGACAATGCCAGACCTCATGTGGCTGGAGTGTGTCAGCAGTTCCTGCAATATGAAGGCATTGAAGCTATGGACTGGCCCGCCCATTCCTCAGACCTGAATCCGATTGAACACATCTGGACTAGGGTTGAGCGGCTTTCATTTTTTAAAGATCGAGTCGGGTTTTGCGAAACCCCGACTTTGTCCAAAGTCGAGTCGAGTGAAGTCGGCCGATTATCGCGAAAAGTCGGGGATCGACCGAAACATGAAACCCAATGCAAATCAATGGGGAAGCATAGTCGGCAGTGAGTGGAGGCCAGGAAAACACCTACAGTGCCCATTTTAATGCCAAAAACATCCATTCTTGTTTCTGAAGCTTGTCAATCTTAATTAACTTTATAATAATAGCTGGGCATTGGAAATTGGGGGGCATTTGGCAAAAGTTGTGGGGGGTAAGGCTGCTTCAAGGTTTTAGTGGGCCCAGGAAACGTGGACTACGTCACGGCGGTGGAGCAGTGAGAGGTATTTCAACTTTGCAAGTGCTGTGATCCTGAGCAAGCAGGGAGGCCCACTCGTTCGCATTGGCACTGGCACAGGGCCCCTCAAAGTACGGTGGTGTGTTTGCACGGCGTGGGCGCCTCCCACCGGCAGTGACACTTTTGCGTACTCTGAGGGGCCCTGTGCCTGTGACGTCGCCAACGAGTATGCCCCCCTACCTGTTGAAGAAACCTGCACTTTCATCTGCACCTTCCTCTTTGTCCCTGTGTAAGGTGGTATAGTATGCGGGAAGGGGAAACTGACTTTCAGCAGGGTCAGATTGTGGCTGTGTAGCGTGCAAGGGGAATGTAGTGGTCTGGGTCAAAGTACCACAAGACTCATCTAGCACCGGCTGGGCAATGGGCAGGATGAGGCGGAAACACTGATATAGGGCCAAATAATAAAGTGGGTAAAATGCAGGTCAAAATTGGTAACAGGACTAACCAGGTGGCATTGCTTAGTTCAGTGGAGTAGAAAACCCAGGAGCGGCAGACAGACACCATTAGTAGGGCCGAACCACACAAGTAGGCCCTATGCAGTTTAATATTACAAATGAAGGCCGAAAGCCTGAAGATTAAAGGTCAGGAAAATAACACAGGACAACACCAAGGTGTGGCACACACCGTTACTAGGCCCAACCAAAGTAGTAGGCCAACTGCAGTTTAATTATTTAAAATGTAAGCCGAAAGCCTGAACATTGAAGGTCGGGACAACAAAACAGGAGAAAACCCAGTAGCGTCAGACACCGTTTTAAGGGCCCAACCACACATTTTAAAAACAACTACTTAACGAGAGCTTTAAGATTGAAGCTCAGCTTTATACAGTGGAGGACAACACCAGGGAGCGGCACTCACCGTTAGTAGGGCCCCAACCACCAATTTTTACCAACAAATACTTAATGAGAGCCAGAAGGTTGAAGCTCAGACAAGGAAACCTGGAGGAGAACACCAAGGAGGAGGAGAACACCAAGGAGGAGGAGAACACCGTTACTAGGCCCCAACCCAAGTAGTATGGCAACTGTAGTGTTACATTTAAAAATACTTAATGAGAGCCTGAAGGTTGAAGCTCAGACAAGGAAACCTGGAGGAGAACACCAAGGAGGAGGAGAACACCGTTACTAGGCCCCAACCCAAGTAGTATGGCAACTGTAGTGTTACATTTAAAAATACTTAATGAGAGCCTGAAGGTTGAAGCTCAGACAAGGAAACCTGGAGGAGAACACCAAGGAGGAGGAGAACACCAAGGAGCGGCAGACACCGTTACTAGGCCCAAACCCAAGTAGTATGGCAACTGCAGTGTTACATTTAAAAATACTTAATGAGAGCCTGAAGGTTGAAGCTCAGACAAGGAAACCTGGAGGAGAACACCAAGGAGGAAGAGAACACCAAGGAGGAGGAGAACACTGTTACTAGGCCCCAACCCAAGTAGTATGGCAACTGTAGTGTTACATTTAAAAATACTTAATGAGAGCCTGAAGATTGATGCTCAGATTTATACAGTGGAGGACAACACCAGGGAGTGGCAGACACCATTAGTAGGCCCCAACCACCAATTTTTACCAACAAATAATGAGAGCCAGAAGGTTGAAGCTCAGATTTATACAGTGGAGGACAACACCAGGGAGCGGCACACACCGTTAGTAGGGCCCCAACTACCAATTTTTAAAAACAACTACTTAATGAGAGCCTGAAGGTTGAAGCTCAGATTTATACAGTGGAGGACAACACCAGGGAGCGGCAGACACCGTTAGTAGGGCCCCAACCACCAATTTTTAAAAACAACTACTTAATGAGAGCCTGAAGGTTGAAGCTCAGATTTATACAGTGGAGGACAACACCAGGGAGCGGCAGACACCGTTAGTAGGCCCCAACCACCAATTTTTACCAACAAATACTTAATGAGAGCCAGAAGGCTGAAGCTCAGACAAGGAAACCTGGAGGAGAACACCAAGGAGGAGGAGAACACCAAGGAGAAGGAGAACACCGTTACTAGGCCCCAACCCAAGTAGTATGGCAACTGTAGTGTTACATTTAAAAATACTTAATGAGAGCCTGAAGGTTGAAGCTCAGATTTATACAGTGGAGGACAACACCAGGGAGTGGCAGACACCGTTAGTAGGCCCCAACCATCAATTTTTACCAACAAATACTTAATGAGAGCCAGAAGGTTGAAGCTCAGACAATGAAACCTGGAGGAGAACACCAAGGAGGAGGAGAACACCCAGGAGAAGGAGAACACCGTTACTAGGCCCCAACCCAAGTAGTATGGCAACTGCAGTGTTACATTTAAAAATACTTAATGAGAGCCTGAAGGTTGAAGCTCAGACAAGGAAACCTGGAGGAGAACACCAAGGAGGAGGAGAACACCCAGGAGAAGGAGAACACCGTTACTAGGCCCCAACCCAAGTAGTATGGCAACTGTAGTGTTACATTTAAAAATACTTAATGAGGCCTGAAGGTTGAAGCTCAGATTTATACAGTGGAGGACAACACCAGGGAGCGGCAGACACCGTTAGTAGGCCCCAACCACCAATTTTTACCAACAAATACTTAATGAGAGCCTGAAGGTTGAAGCTCAGATTTATACAGTGGAGGACAACACCAGGGAGCGGCACACACCGTTAGTAGGGCCCCAACCACCAATTTTTAAAAACAACTACTTAATGAGAGCCTGAAGGTTGAAGCTCGGATTTATACAGTGGAGGACAACACCAGGGAGCGGCAGACACCGTTAGTAGGCCCCAACCACCAATTTTTACCAACAAATACTTAATGAGAGCCAGAAGGTTGAAGCTCAGGCAAGGAAACCTGGAGGAGAACACCAAGGAGGAGGAGAACACCAAGGAGGAGGAGAACACCGTTACTAGGCCCCAACCCAAGTAGTATGGCAACTGTAGTGTTACATTTAAAAATACTTAATGAGAGCCTGAAGGTTGAAGCTCAGACAAGGAAACCTGGAGGAGAACACCAAGGAGGAGGAGAACACCAAGGAGGAGAACACCCAGGAGCGGCAGACATCACTAGTAGGCCCCAACCAAACTAGTAGCCCAAATGCAGTTTCCTATTTTTTTAAAAAGCCAGAAAACCTGAATTGAGTACAATTTTAATTAGGGACTGCAGACAGACTTAGTAGGCTGCCCCCTGTGGACCATGCATCCACCACATTAACCCATTGCGCTGGAATGGACACGTAACCTTCCGTGGCCATGCCTACAGGTCCATGCGTCTGTTGTCAGGTGCACCTTTGTACTCACAGATTGCCAGAGTGCATGGACAATGCGGTCTTTTACATGCTGGTGGAGGGTTGGGATGGCTTTTCTCGCAAAAGAAGTGTCGACTGGTTAGCTTGTAGCGTGGTACAGCGTAGTCCATCATGGCTTTATTCATATTAAATAAAATATTTAAATAGGCTCTATGAACTTTTAAATTGGTTCCAGGGGTACACGGGCAGCATTGGTGTGGTCAGCGGAGGACGATTGCAAGGAGGGACCGCAGACAGACTTACTAGGCCTAAAATAATAAAATAGGCTCAATCCAGTTTTAAATAGGTTACATGGGTACACAGGCAGCATTGGTGTGGTCAGCGGAGGACGATTACAAGGAGGGACCGAAGACAGGCTTACTAGGCCTAAAATAAATAAAAATAGGCTCAAGGCACTTAGAGTTATCTCTCGCAGGGGTACACAGGCAGCATTGTTGTGGTCAGTGGAGGAGGATTGCAAGGAGGGACCGCAGACAGATTTACTAGGCCTAAAATAATAAAATAGGCTCAATCCAGTTTTAAATAGGTTACATGGGTACACAGGCAGCATTGGTGTGGTCAGTGGAGGAGGATTGCAAGGAGGGACCGCAGACAGACTTACTAGGCCTAAAATAAGGAAATAGGCTCAATCCAGATTTAAATAGGTTACATGGGTACACAGGCAGCATTGGTGTGGTCAGTGGAGGAGGATTGCAAGGAGGGACCGCAGACAGGCTTACTAGGCCTAAAATAAATAAAAATTGCCTCAAGGTACTTAGAGTTATCTCGCAGGGGTACACAGGCAGCATTGTTGTGGTCAGTGGAGGAGGATTGCAAGGAGGGACCGCAGACAGACTTACTAGGCCTAAAATAATAAAATAGGCTCAATCCAGTTTTAAATAGGTTACATGGGTACACAGGCAGCATTGTTGTGGTCAGTGGAGGAGGATTGCAAGGAGGGACCGCAGACAGGCTTACTAGGCCTAAAATAAATAAAATAAAAATTGGCTCAAGGTACTTAGAGTTATCTCGCAGGGGTACACAGGCAGCATTGTTGTGGTCAGCGGAGGACGATTGCAAGGAGGGACCGCAGACAGGCTTACTGGGCCTAAAATAAATAAAAATAGGCTCCATGCAGTTTTAAATAGGTTACATGGGTACACAGGCAGCATTGTTGTGGTCAGTGGAGGAGGATTGCAAGGAGGGACCGCAGACAGGCTTACTAGGCCTAAAATAAATATAAATAGGCTCTATGCTGTTTTAAATAGGTTACATGGGTACACAGGCAGCATTGGTGTGGTCAGCGGAGGACGATTGCAAGGAGTGTCTGACACAGTTAGTACTCCCAAAAAATAAATAGATGTTAATGTCTCGCAAAACAACAAAACAAAAAAAACAAAAGTGTGGCATACTTAGGTACAGGGGTGGGCTCATCTGCTGAGTTTCTGACATAGTAGTTTGGCAGTAAGTATTTACTGGTGTCAATATAGGACACTGACCCAGACTATTTTAACTAGCATCATAGATGTCAACAAATTGTTATTGTCAGTGCCAGGCATTGAATGATGTCAGCGCATAGACTAAACATTGGTGGAGCTGTGAGAGATAATTTTGCACGTGGTAGAGCACAGTTTGAGCTGGGGGGGGTGAACTCTCTTGTGGCGGGCGGTACCGTCCCAGGGCCCCTCATGTTACAACGGTGTGTCTGACGTTGGGTGCGCGCCACCACCGCCAGAGACACTTTATTGTACTATGAGGGACCCAGTGGCAGTGCCTTCGACCAAAAGCGGGCACACCCACCTCTTCAGACAAACGGCACTCTAACGGGTGCTTGCGCCAAGTGGTGAGACCACGGTCCCGTGGGGGGAGTTTTCCCATTGAGGGAGGTGTAAACATGTCGTATGCTGGACAAACAGCTGCTGCAAATTAAGAGATTGGAACACTCAGTAAGACCAGTCCACAAGCAAGACCTTTTTATAGGAAAGCTAGGTGTCAGCCGGGAAAGGTGGGGCAAAATAATTTGAAATCCTGGAGTGGTTCATTTTAATGAAGGTTAGATCATCCACATTTTGGGTAGCCAGACGAGTCCTTTTTTCGGTTAATATTGAACCAGCAGCACTGAATACTCTTTCTGATAGCACACTAGCTGCTGGGCAAGCAAGCTCCTGCAATGCATATTCTGCCAATTCAGGCCAGGTGTCTAATTTGGATGCCCAGTAATCAAATGGGAATGACGGTTGAGGGAGAACATCGATAAGGGATGAAAAATAGTTAGTAACCATACTGGACAAATGTTGTCTCCTGTCACTTTGAATAGATGCTGCAGTACCTGTCCTGTCTGCGGTCATTGCAAAATCACTCCACAACCTGGTCAGAAAACCCCTCTGTCCAACGCCACTTCTGATTTGTGCACCTCTAACACCTCTGCCCTGTAGCCCCCTGCAGCTCGTGTGAGAATCATCACCGGCGCTGTGTGCTGGGAATGCCTGAATCAAATGGTCTACAAGAGTTGCTTGTTTGGTTGCTAATATTTGTTCGAGGTTCTCATGTGGCATAATATTTTGCAATTTGCCTTTATGGCGAGGGTCAAGGATGCAGGCCAACCAGTAATCGTCATCGGTCATCATTTTAATAATGCGTGTGTCCCTTTTGAGGATACGTAAGGCATAATCCGTCATGTGGGCCAAAGTTCCAGTTGTCAAATCTACAGTTGTGCTGGTCTGAGGGGCAGTTACAGGCAAATCTACGTCACTTGTTTCCCTTAAAAAACCAGAACCCGGCCTTGCAACGCCACTAATTTCTGTTGGCCCAGAAGAAGCTTCCTCATTAAAAAAGTACTCATCCCCATCATCCTCCTCGTCCTCCTCATCCTCTTCGCCCACTACCGCGTCCTCTACACGGCCCTGACCAGACAATGGCTGACTGTCATCAAGGCTTTCCTCTTACTCGGCTGCAGACGCCTGCTCCTTTATGTGCGTCAAACTTTGCATCAGCAGACGCATTAGGGGGATGCTCATGCTTATTATGGCGTTGTCTGCACTAACCAGCCGTGTGCATTCCTCAAAACACTGAAGGACTTGACACAGGTCTTGTAGCTTCGACCACTGCACACCTGACAACTCCATGTCTGCGATCCAACTGCCTGCCCGTGTATCCTCCCACAAATACATAACAGCACGCCTCTGTTCGCACAGTCTCTGAAGCATGTGCAGTGTGGAGTTCCACCTTGTTGCAACGTCGATGATTAGGCGATGCTGGGGAAGGTTCAAAGACCGCTGATAGTTCTGCATACGGCTGGAGTGTACGGGAGAACGGCGGATATGCGAGCAAAGTCTGCGCACTTTGAGGAGCAGGTCGGGTAACCCCAGATAACTTTTCAGGAAGCACTGCACCACCAGGTTTAAGGTGTGAGCCAGGCAAGGAATGTGTTTCAGTTGGGAGAGGGCTATGGCAGCCATGAAATTCCTTCCGTTATCACTCACTACCTTGCCTGCCTCAAGATGTACAGTGCCCAGCCATGACTGAGTTTCTTTCTGCAAGAACTCGGACAGAACTTCCGCGTTGTGTCTGTTGTCACCCAAACACTTCATTGCCAATACAGCCTGCTCACGCTTGCCACTAGCTGTCCCATAATGGGACACCTGGTGTGCAACAGTGGCAGCTGTGGATGGACTGGTCGTGCGACTGCGGTCTGTGGACGAGCTCTCGCTTCTGCTGGAGGATGAGGAGGAGGAGGAGGGGGGGCGAACGCCTACAGCCAACTGTTTCCTAGACCGTGGGCTAGGCAGAACTGTCCCAATATTGCTGTCCCCTGTGGACTCTGCATCCACCACATTCACCCAGTGTGCCGTGATGGACACATAACGTCCCTGGCCATGCCTACTGGTCCATGCATCTGTTGTCAGGTGCACCTTTGTAGTCGCTGACTGCCTGAGTGCATGGACGATGCAGTCTTTAACATGCTGTTGGAGGGCTGGGATGGCTTTTCTAGAAAAGAAGTGTCGACTGGGTAGCTCGTAGCGTGGTACAGCGTAGTCCATCAGCGCTTTGAAAGCTTCGCTTTCAACTAACCGGTAGGGCATCATCTCTAATGAGATTAGTCTAGCAATGTGGGCGTTCAAACCCTGTGTACGCGGATGCGAGGATGAGTACTTCCTTTTCCTAACAAGAGTCTCATGTAGGGTGAGATGGACTGGAGAGCTGGAGATCGTGGAACTAGCGGTGGTGCCGGTGGACATGGCAGACTGAGAGAGGGTTGGAGATGGTATTCTTGCCGGTGCCCTACATGCAGTGTTTCCTACTACGAACCTGGTGATTCCCTGACTGCTTTGGCCTGGAGACAAAAGCTGCACAGATACTGCAGGTGTTGCGGGAAATGGTGGGCTTACAGTGAGGGAAGAGATGTAGCGTTGCTGACTAGCTTCATTGGCCGAGGGTGCTGCAACCTTTAGGCACGTTTGGTAGTTAGTCCAGGCTTGCAAATGCATGGTGGATAAATGTCTATGCATGCAACTTGTATTTAGACTTTTAAGATTCTGACCTCTGCTTAAGGTAGTTGAACATTTTTGACAGATGACTTTGCGCTGATCATTTGGATGTTGTTTAAAAAAATGCCAGACTGCACTCTTTCTACTATCGGATACCTTTTCAGGCATTGCAGACTGAGCTTCTTTAACCGGATGGCCACGCTGTCCTCCAACTGGTTTTGGTTTTGCCATGCGTTTTTGGCCAGATACGGGCCCGGCAGATGGAACCTGTTGTGATGTTGATGCCTGCTGCAGCTCCTCCTCCTCCTCCACTTCAGAACTACTGCCGCCTGCACCCTGTTCCCCCAATGGCTGCCAATCGGGGTCAACAACTGGGTCATCTATGACCTCCTCTTCTATCTCGTGTGCAACTTCGTCTGTGTCACCGTGTAAGCCGGTGGTATAGCGTTCGTGACGGGGCACCATAGTCTCAGCTGGGTTTGATTCTGGCTCAGTACACTGCGAGGGCAATGTTCTGGTCTGAGTCAAAGGAACAGCATAGTAATCTGGCTGTGGCTGTGCATCAGTGCACTCCATGTCCGATTCATCTTGTAATGGGCATGGCCTGTTAACAATTTCCCTTTCTAACCCAGGCACGGTATGTGTAAAGAGCTCCATGGAGTAATCCGTTGTGTCTCCTGAAGCATCCTTCTCTCTTGTTCTGGGTGAAGAAGACAAGGAAGCAACTTGTCCCTGACCGTGAACATCCACTAACGACGCGCTGCTTTTACATTTAGCACTTTCAGAAGAGGAGGCAAAAGAGCTAGAGGCTGAGTCAGCAAGGAAAGCCAAAACTTGTTCTTGCTGCTCCGGCTTTAAAAGCGGTTTTCCTACTCCCAGAAAAGGGAGCGTTCGAGGCCTTGTGTAGCCAGACGACGAACCTGGCTCAACAACTCGAGACTTAGGTGCTGTACTGCTTTTACCACGACCACCTGATGCTCCACCACCACTACCATCATTACCAGCTGACAATGACCGCCCACGGCCACGACCTCTTCCACCAGACTTCCTCATTGTTTGCAAAACGTAACCAAAGTAACGGTATTTGTTACTGTAAAACAACTTATAAGATGAACTCAAACTTCTGTAGGATTTATATACACCTTTATTAACAGTATGACACACTAGGTTTTCTGTGCCCCAATAATTTGAGACAGATGGCACACACAGGACCGGCACTCTAGCAGAAATGCCAATCTTAATCTCCCACTATTTATTTTTTTCAGGGAGAATAAATAAAAAAAAAAAAATGGCCCAGTATTACACACTAGGTTTTCTGTGGCACACAATGAGAGACAGATGCCACACACAGCACTGGCACAGAGGCAGACTTGCCAATCTTTATCTCCCACTATTTTTTTTTTTTTCAGGGAGAATAAAAAAAAAATAAAAATGGCCCAGTATTACACACTAGGTTTTCTGTGGCACACAATGAGAGACAGATGCCACACACAGCACTGGCACAGAGGCAGACTTGCCAATCTTTATCTCCCACTATTTATTTATTTTTTTCAGGGAGAATAAATAAAAAAATAAAAAATGGACCAGTATTACACACTAGGTTTTCTGTGGCACACAATGAGAGACAGATGCCACACACAGCACTGGCACAGAGGCAGACTTGCCAATCTTTATCTCCCACTATTTATTAATTTTTTTCAGGGAGAATAAAAAAAAATAAAAAATGGCCCAGTATTACACACTAGGTTTTCTGTGGCACACAATGAGAGACAGATGCCACACACAGCACTGGCACAGAGGCAGACTTGCCAATCTTTATCTCCCACTATTTTTTTTTTCAGGGAGAATAAATAAAAAAATAAAAAATGGCACAGTATTACACACTAGGTTTTCTGTGGCACACAATGAGAGACAGATGCCACACACAGCACTGGCACAGAGGCAGACTTGCCAATCTTTATCTCCCACTATTTATTTATTTTTTTCAGGGAGAATAAAAAAAAATGGCCCAGTATTACACACTAGGTTTTCTGTGGCACACAATGAGAGACAGATGCCACACACAGCACTGGCACAGAGGCAGAGTTGCCAATCTTTATCTCACACTATTTATTTTTTTTTTCAGGGAGAATAAATTAAAAAATAAAACTGGCAAAGTATTACACACTAGGTTTTCTGTGGCACACAATGAGAGACAGATGCCACACACAGCACTGGCACAGAGGCAGACTTGCCAATCTTTATCTCCCACTATTTATTTATTTTTTTCAGGGAGAATAAAAAAAAATAAAAAATGGCCCATTATTACACACTAGGTTTTCTGTGGCACACAATGAGAGACAGATGCCACACACAGCACTGGCACAGAGGCAGACTTGCCAATCTTTATCTCCCACTATTTTTTTTTTTTTTCAGGGAGAATAAAAATAAAAAAAATGGCCCAGTATTACACACTAGGTTTTCTGTGGCACACAATGAGAGACAGATGCCACACACAGCACTGGCACAGAGGCAGACTTGCCAAACTTTATCTCCCACTATTTACTTATTTTTTTCAGGGAGAATAAAAAAAATAAAAATGGCCCAGTATTACACACTAGGTTTTCTGTGGCACACAATGAGAGACAGATGCCACACACAGCACTGGCACAGAGGCAGACTTGCCAATCTTTATCTCCCACTATTTATTTATTTTTTAAGGGAGAATAAATAAAAAAATAAAAAATGGCACAGTATTACACACTAGGTTTTCTGTGGCGCACAATGAGAGACAGATGCCACACACAGCACTGGCACAGAGGCAGACATGCCAATCTTTATCTCCCACTATTTATTTTTTTTTTTCAGGGGGAATAAAAAAAAATGGCCCAGTATTACACACTAGGATTTCTGTGGCACACAATGAGAGACAGATGCCACACACAGCACTGGCACAGAGGCAGACTTGCCAATCTTTATCTCCCACTATTTATTTATTTTTTAAGGGAGAATAAATAAAAAAATAAAAAATGGCACAGTATTACACACTAGGTTTTCTGTGGCACACAATGAGAGACAGATGCCACACACAGCACTGGCACAGAGGCAGACTTGCCAATCTTTATCTCCCACTATTTTTTTTTTTCAGGGAGAATAAAAAAAAAATAAAAATGGCCCAGTATTACACACTAGGTTTTCTGTGGCACACAATGAGAGACAGATGCCACACACAGCACTGGCACAGAGGCAGACTTGCCAATCTTTATCTCCCACTATTTATTTATTTTTTTCAGGGAGAATAAATAAAAAAATAAAAAATGGACCAGTATTACACACTAGGTTTTCTGTGGCACACAATGAGAGACAGATGCCACACACAGCACTGGCACAGAGGCAGACTTGCCAATCTTTATCTCCCACTATTTATTAATTTTTTTCAGGGAGAATAAAAAAAAATAAAAAATGGCCCAGTATTACACACTAGGTTTTCTGTGGCACACAATGAGAGACAGATGCCACACACAGCACTGGCACAGAGGCAGACTTGCCAATCTTTATCTCCCACTATTTTTTTTTTCAGGGAGAATAAATAAAAAAATAAAAAATGGCACAGTATTACACACTAGGTTTTCTGTGGCACACAATGAGAGACAGATGCCACACACAGCACTGGCACAGAGGCAGACTTGCCAATCTTTATCTCCCACTATTTATTTATTTTTTTCAGGGAGAATAAAAAAAAATGGCCCAGTATTACACACTAGGTTTTCTGTGGCACACAATGAGAGACAGATGCCACACACAGCACTGGCACAGAGGCAGAGTTGCCAATCTTTATCTCACACTATTTATTTTTTTTTTCAGGGAGAATAAATTAAAAAATAAAACTGGCAAAGTATTACACACTAGGTTTTCTGTGGCACACAATGAGAGACAGATGCCACACACAGCACTGGCACAGAGGCAGACTTGCCAATCTTTATCTCCCACTATTTATTTATTTTTTTCAGGGAGAATAAAAAAAAATAAAAAATGGCCCATTATTACACACTAGGTTTTCTGTGGCACACAATGAGAGACAGATGCCACACACAGCACTGGCACAGAGGCAGACTTGCCAATCTTTATCTCCCACTATTTTTTTTTTTTCAGGGAGAATAAAAATAAAAAAAATGGCCCAGTATTACACACTAGGTTTTCTGTGGCACACAATGAGAGACAGATGCCACACACAGCACTGGCACAGAGGCAGACTTGCCAAACTTTATCTCCCACTATTTATTTATTTTTTTCAGGGAGAATAAAAAAAATAAAAATGGCCCAGTATTACACACTAGGTTTTCTGTGGCACACAATGAGAGACAGATGCCACACACAGCACTGGCACAGAGGCAGACTTGCCAATCTTTATCTCCCACTATTTATTTATTTTTTAAGGGAGAATAAATAAAAAAATAAAAAATGGCACAGTATTACACACTAGGTTTTCTGTGGCGCACAATGAGAGACAGATGCCACACACAGCACTGGCACAGAGGCAGACATGCCAATCTTTATCTCCCACTATTTATTTTTTTTTTTTCAGGGAGAATAAAAAAAATGGCCCAGTATTACACACTAGGATTTCTGTGGCACACAATGAGAGACAGATGCCACACACAGCACTGGCACAGAGGCAGAGTTGCCAATCTTTATCTCCCACTATTTATTTATTTTTTTCAGGGAGAATAAATTAAAAAATAAAAAATGGCAAAGTATTACACACTAGGTTTTCTGTGGCACACAATGAGAGACAGATGCCACACACAGCACTGGCACAGAGGCAGACTTGCCAATCTTTATCTCCCACTATTTTTTTTTTTTTTCAGGGAGAATAAAAAAAAATAAAAAATGGCCCTGTATTACACACTAGGTTTTCTGTGGCACACAATGAGAGACAGATGCCACACACAGCACTGGCACAGAGGCAGACTTGCCAATCTTTATCTCCCACTATTTATTTTTTTTCAGGGAGAATAAATAAAAAAATTAAAAATGGCACAGTATTACACACTAGGTTTTCTGTGGCACACAATGAGAGACAGATGCCACACACAGCACTGGCACAGAGGCAGACTTGCCAATCTTTATCTCTAAACTATTTATTTATTTTTTTCAGGGAGAATAAAAAAAAAGGCCCAGTATTACACACTAGGTTTTCTGTGGCACACAATGAGAGACAGATGCCACACACAGCACTGGCACAGAGGCAGAGTTGCCAATCTTTATCTCCCACTATTTTTTTTTTTTTCAGGGAGAATAAATAAAAAAATAAAAAATGGCCCAGTATTACACACTAGGTTTTCTGTGGCACACAATGAGAGACAGATGCCACACACGGCCGTGGCACAGAGGCAGACTTGCCAATCTTTATCTCCCTGCAGTAATCTCAGAAAAGTATGGCAGGCAGCCATAAAAAGGACTGCTGCACACAAAAGTATGGAGAAACAAACAAGATAGCTGTGCAGAAAGGAAGGAACAACAGGATTTGTGCTTTGAAAAAAGCAGTTGGTTTGCACAGCGGCGCACACACACAGCAACGCAGCTATCAGGGAGCCTTCTAGGGCAGCCCAATGAGCTACAGCGCTGAGGAAAAAAAAATGTAGCTTCCACTGTCCCTGCAAACAAAAGGTGGTGTTGGACAGTGGAAATCGCTACAGCACAAGCGGTTTGGGGGTGAATGTACCCTGCCTAACACTATCCCTGCTTCTGAAGAAGCAGCACCTCTCCCTACGCTCAGATCAGCAGCAGTAAGATGGTGGTCGGCGGGAACGCCCCTTTATAGCCCCTGTGACGCCGCAGAAAGCAAGCCAATCACTGCAATGCCCTTCTCTAAGATGGTGGGGACTGAGATCTATGTCATCACGCTGCCCACACTCTGCGTCCACTTCATTGGCTGAGAAATGGCGCTTTTAGCATCATTGAAACGCGACTTTGGCGCGAAAGTCGCGTACCGCATGGCCGACCCCACACAGGGATCGGGTCGGGTTTCATGAGACGCCGACTTTGCCAAAAGTCGGCGACTTATGAAAATGAACGATCCGTTTCGCTCAACCCTAATCTGGACATCATGTCTCGCACCATCCACCAACGTCACGTTGCACCACAGACTGTCCAGGAGTTGGCGGATGCTTTAGTCCAGGTCTGGGAGGAGAATCCTCAGGAGACCATCTGCCGCTTCATCAGGAGCATGCCCTGGCATTATAGGGAGGTCATACAGGCACGTGGAGGCCACATACACTACTGAGCATCATTTCCTTGTCTTGAGGCATTTCCACTGAAGTTGGATCAGTCTGTAACATCATTTTCCGCTTTTATTTTGATCATGATTCCAACTCCAGACCTCTGTGGGATATTAGTTTTGATTTACGTTGATCATTTTTAGGTTTAGTGTTCTCAACACATTCCACTATGTAATGAATAAAGATTTACACCTGGAATATTTCATTCAGTGATATCTAGGATGTGGGATTTTAGTGTTCCCTTTATTTTTTTGAGCAGTGTATACATATATATATATATATATATATATACACTTATACTATGTGTAGATGTGTATTTTATCTATTCTATTCTAACCTGTCAGTGTGATTTTACTGTACTCCGCAATGAATTGCTGGCTTTTCTAAAGGACACCGATGCGTATTTCTTGCAAGTCACACTGATGGTCCGTGTGGTGTGCGAGTTTTTCTCGCACCCATAGGCTTTCATTGGTGATTCTCGGCCGATATATGGTGCAAATCGCAGCATGCTTTTATTTCTCTCGCACGTAAAATACGGCCGAGAAAACATCAGATGATGGGAGCTGCCCCATAGATTAACATTGGTCCGAGTGCTATGCGATTTTTTATCGCATAGCACTCGTCTGTATTACATTCTAGTGTGACTCCAGTCTAACCATGACTTTGACGAGCAGTGACTGCCTTCCCCATCCCACCCAGCTCGGTCCACTTTGTTGGAAATGGCATGAGAATATGAAAAGTCACAAAATTTTTATCACAGCCTTAAGTTGTGCCAAAATAATGCAACTTTTCAATACTTTTTATTCCAGAATAGCGTAAAAAGCTTTAAATTGGTCCCTATGTCATTATTAGGTCCTAAATATAGCACCAGATCAAAAAGCTGAAAAAGATATGTAAACTGATGTTAAATAGTAAATGCAAGTTTTTATAGAAAAATATCCAATATATCCCCTTTCAGAACAGATTTTCAGAAATCCTTTATAAAATAGAGTTATTGTTGAAATAACCAGCTTAAAGGGCCACTGTCACCCCCCTCCAGCCGTTATAAACTAAAAGAGCCACCTTGTGCAGCAGTAATGCTGCATTCTAACAAGGTGGCTCTTTTAGTTTTAGGTTCAAGTATACCCCAAATAAAGCGTTTTTATACTTAGCCACAATTCCTGTCTCTAGCCACGTAGGCGGGTCCTCACTCCCCAGCTTGACTAGCTCCTCTGCCGTCACTCCAATCTTCCTGCGCTTTCGGCGCCACCCCTTCAGCGCTGTTATCGGTTCAAAACCGGCGCCTGCGCAGTGTACTGCTGTGCTGCGCAGACGCAGTAAGTACTGCGCCTGCGCGGGCATTGCGGCCACCCACCTTTGGAATCCCAGCCCCGCACTATGTGTTATGCATTATGCACAGTGCGGGGCGGGGATTCCAAAGGTGGCTGGCGCAGTGTGCAAGCCTGGCTGGAACGTCAGACGGCCAGAGCTTACTGCATCTGCGCAGCCCAGCAGTACACTGCGCAGGCGCCGGTTTTGAACCGAAACAGCGCTGAGGGGGTGGTCAAGCTGGGTGGCGCCGAAAGCGCAGGAAGATTGGAGTGACGGCAGAGGAGCTGGTCAAGCTGGGGAGTGAGGACCCGCCTACGTGGCTAGAGACAGGAATTGTGGCTAAGTATAAAAATGCTTTATTTGGGGTATACTTGAACCTAAAACTAAAAGAGCCACCTTGTTAGAATGCAGCATTACTGCTGCACAAGGTGGCTCTTTTAGTTTATAACGGCTGGAGGGGGGTGACAGTGGCCCTTTAAAGCACTGAAAAAAAAAACAACTTATGAACTTGTCAGGCTCTAGTTGTAATGGGGGTGTACTGTAAGTTGAAGCCTGGCAGCTATTTATAAGACTTTAGACTTTGCACTAGCCACTCCATTTCACTGATTCGAGGGGGTGTCCTGGCCTTCACCGTTTAACACCTTACAGGGATTTGTACTTACATAGGTGCCCCTGGGTTGGGTATTTTGAGTGGCTGCTGGTCGATGGAGAGAGCTGATACGAGGGTAGTCAGATTTCTGCATCAATTCCAGGAAGTCACGGACAGAAACAGAATTGTCAGGCTAAAGTATAGTCAAAACACGAGTCGAGGTCAAAACAGGAATCGAACAGGCTGAACAAGAGCTGAAGAAACAGGTCTGAGACAGAGCAAGTATAAACTATAACTGGCACCTCCCACCAGTATGCAAGGTAAGTATGGTGTGGTGATGTTCCATTGGCTACAGCAGGGAGCTGATTACTCACACCCATACTGCTAGAATGGGTCGCACTACAGGTTCCAGCCATATTAACATCTCTGGCTGGACAAAGCTTGCACTGCCTAAAGCTTTTAGCTCTGATATCTCCTTCACCAGTGCCGCCCACAAAAAAGACTAATGTGGGGAGTGGTGACAGATGCAGATGCAGTTCTTGTAGGTCCAGTTGGAGATATGACAGTAGCCCCCGTTTATGAAAGGCCTCTGGTCTCTTAGGATCAGGTTTATCTAGGAGCTATGTATGAAATCTGATTAGGTTGTGGACATTGATATTCACCCTAAGATCCTCTAAGAACTCTCCTCAAGAACATAACCTTGCCAACGCACCAGATATTGCAATGACGCAATCACACAAGAATCTAGAAATTTCTATACCTCATAATCCAATTAGCCATTGAGCACAACAAGTAAAGGAGGATCTCTGAGGGTGAATTAGTGACAGATACACCTTGAGTAGGGTCTTGTGAAATACATTAGGCATCCTAAATGGTGTAGGAAGTTTCAAACGAAAAGCTACAATAAAACAGTTTCTAAACAATACAAAAATAATAGAATGTTAAAGTGGTTGTCCGCTTTTGTGGACATTTTTTTCTTACTTAAATTCATGTATTTGGGTCTAAAAATGATTTTTGCAGTTGGGTTTCATTAAAAATGCTGCACTGTTTACCTCCTATAGCTGCTGTATTACACTGTCTATTTCTGACTGCAGAATGCGTTACTGAGGTTGGCTACATTATCTTTAATTTACAAGATGTGTTGGGGACATGATTTTGTGGCACTTACAATAATATAGGTATGACAGGTTCTCCTCCTGCTCTTGTTACTGCAGCTTTCCTCACAGACTGCACAGTTCTCTCCATACAATGGCTGCTGGCGGAGGAGCATGTGACCAGACCCGTCCATCAGTCTCCTCCAATAGAAAAGCAGTTTTGACATGTGAGGATTTCAATTGGACAAGGTTGATGGACGGGTCTAGTCACATGCTCCTCCAGCAGCAGCCATTTTATGGTCTGGAGATCTGTGCTGTCTGTGAGGAAAACTGCACTAACAAAAGCAGGAGAACCTGTCATACCTATAAAATAGTGCCACTAAATCATGTCCCCAACACATCTGTTAGAATAAAGATAATGTGCAACATTTTGAATGAAATCCAACTGCAAAAATGATTTATAGAACAATTTCATGCATTTAAGTGAAAAAACATTGCCCCCAAATGTGGACATCCCCTTTAAGGTAGTGCAACTTTTTTACTAGTAAGATTTACAATCATAGGCCCCACAACAATACTGCTGGCTGCTGCAAAATACTTTCCGTTCTTGTACCCATGCAGTGACCTCTTAATATAGGGTTAATAATTTTTTGCTAATGATGGCAGAATTTTAAACCAAAAATATAATCACCCTCTCCCCTTTCCAAAAAGAAAAGAAAAGTGAAAAAAAAAATTTGTTACAATTGTTTTACTTTTTGCCTACCGATTTCAATATTCCATTTTGGGAATAGTGTACCAAATAACTTTAATATGGTCTGTTGCAGCATTAGTTTTTCATGTAGTCCTTTATGGCCAAGAGGAATTTGTGCCTTACCCCCAAAATTGTAAATTATTAGAGTAAACGGGCATTTAACTGTGCAGGTCTGTATTGTCACGCTGGTTTAACTTGTTAAATACACACTACATGTATTTCAAGGGCAGGCTGCCGTGGGATTATCCTGTCATGTGAACTCTTCCAGTGCAATTCTAGTTGATGTCATATTTTTCCTTGGTTTTCTGTGTTTGTCAAATTAGTTTAGAAACTAATTAAAAATTATCTTTATGTCCAAAATGTAGGCTAAACCCTAACATGGCATGGGCAACAGATATAGTAGCGCGATAGAAAAAAAAATGAATATCATGGATACGAACGTGTTAGCCGCTAGCAGCACCACCGACGCTGTTGTTATCATTCATCTCTATAGTAGTGGTATCAAATGCAAGTCATATTTGACCTTCTTGGGCTCTGGAAAGAATACTGGTGGAGAGGAAGTGGAGGCCGTAATGAAGCATGTGTCCCATCACTTATCTCAATCACTGCAGGATGATGTAACCTCTGACAGTGACAACATCAACTAGAGTCAGTCCACCTCCTTCACTGTCATAAGACTTAATGTTGTTCATAGCAGAATTTCCTCTCTCTCAATGACACCCGTTTCTGTTCTGCCCCATAGTCCCCTTACCCACCGCACTCTGGGGATGAAGGAACTCTTGCAGTTGCCTCTGATATCAAAAGACATGGTGCCAAAAGAGATGAACACACTGCCTGAGGTGGTAGCACTCTGAGCAAGAGCAAATAGGGGAAAACTCAAGTGGGGGGCAAGGAGCGCTTGCCATTTCACATACAGAGGCACGGCAGCTGAATCAGGGATGGGGATGAAGTTAATGATAATGATGATTCTGTGGTGGACAAAGCCTAGGAACCAGACAGGGATAATGACAAGATAAGGTATCAGAGGAGGAGGTTGCTGGCATTGGCAATTACAGCACAGGCAATATGCATCAAATAGATCCTATGGGGACAAATCAACGTTTTCTGCTGTGGAGCAGGTGATGCCATTGGTGGAGGAGGCTGTTTAGCATCTGAAAGGTCCTGTCAAGGTGATGACGAAACGTACATCTTGGCTTCTCATGAGTGAGAGTACTTCTGCACTTCTGATTCAGACAATTCTTTTGCAGTCTGCATGCTCTCCAATAGAAAAATAAGGTGTGGATATGCCGGCTCATATAGATTAGGAATTACAACTCTTCATGAAATATGAAGCCACATCAACAGTTTATTTGGCAAAGTTAAACCAGTCAGCAATCAGAGCAAGTCATCCTCAAGTTGTCTTCCTCCCCTTTCTTGCCACACTCATCTTTCTGTCACCTACACACGTGGTCAAAATTGTTGGTGCCCCTCGTTAAATGACAGAAAAACCCACAATGGTCACAGAAATAACTTGAATCTGACAAAAGTAATAATAATTAAAAAATTTATGAAAATGAGCAAATGAAATTCAGACATTGCTTTTCAACCATGCTTTAACAAAAAAAAAAACTTAACTTAATATTTTGTTGCACAACCTTTTGAGGCAATCACTGCAATCAAACGATACCTGTAACTGTCTATGTGACTTCTGCACCTCTCGACAGGTATTTTGGCCCACTCCTCAAGACCAAACTTCTCCAGTTGTCTCGTGTTTGAAGGATGTCTTTTCCAGACGGCATGTTTCCGCTCTTTCCAAAGATGCTCAATAGGATTTAGTTCAGGGCTCCAAGAAGGCCACTTTAGAATAGTCCAATGTGTTCCTCTTAGCCATTCTTGGGTGTTTTAGCTGTGTGTTTTGGGTTATTATCCTGTTGCAAGACCCATGACCTGCGACTGAGACCAATCTTTCTAACACTGGGCATCACATTTCTCTCTAGAATCCCTTGATATTCTTGAGATTTCATTGTATCCTGCACAGATTCTAGATGCCCTGTGCCAGATGCAGAAAAGCAGCCCCAGAACATAACAGAGCTGTCACGTCACCGCTCCGTGCCGTCGCGTCTGCTGCTCCTCTCCCTACTCCCCGGTATACTTACCCATCCCGGCGCGCTCCTGGTATGTCTCCTCTTGTCCAGACTCGCCGCCGGTCCCTGGGTCTCGTCGGGTGCGTGTGCGCACTCTCCAGCCTCTTCAGCACACGTGCACTTCCTCGGTCTGGCCTGCGGTCGCTCCGTTCCTCCACTCTATGATTCTGGAGGATCCTGACCCGGAAGTCCTGCCGCACGCAGCCTATTTAAGCTAACCTCTCCCTCTGCTCCATGCCTGACTGTCATTTGTGTTTCATGTGACCCAGGTCCCACGTTTCTCTGCATTCTTTTTGCTGTCTTTGCCGTACCCAGCCTGTCCTGTGTCTTTGCCATACTCAGCCTGTTCTGTGTCTTTGCCTTACCCAGCCTGCCCTGTGTCTTTGCCGTACTCAGCCTGTTCTGTGTCTTTGCCGTACCCAGCCTGCCCTGTGTCTTTGCTGTACTCAGCCTGTTCTGTGTCTTTGCCGTACCCATCCTGCCCTATGTCTTTGCCGTACCCAGCCTGTTCTGTGTTTTTGCCGTACCTAGCCTGCCCTGTGTCTTCGCTGTACTCAGCCTGTCCAGTGTCTTTGCCGTGCCTGTCTGCCCTGCATCTCCGCCGTGCCTGTCCGTCTTGTGTCTTAGCCGCGTCAGCTCCACCGTGGGTTCCCAGCCTCGGAAATCCCTTCCTTCGGTTCCTGCTTAAGTCTCCTACCTCCTGTCCCTGGGTACCAGCTTCCGCTGCAATAGTCTCCCTTGGGCCTGCCACTAACGCTCCCTGTATTGGGGGTGGTCCACCAGGTCAGCTCACTCTTGGGAGGTTCATTGTCGTGGTCCTGCGGGTTCACTTTAGGAGTCCCAAAAATCTCACAAGAGCCTCCTCCATATTTCACAGTAGGGACAGTGTTCCTTTCTTGATATTCTTCATTTATCCGCCTGTGAACATACAGCTGATGTGCCTTGCCAAAAAGTTCCATTTTTGTCTCATCTGTCTATAGGACATTCACCCATAAGCTTTGTGGCTTGTCAACATGTAGTTTGGCAAATTCCAGTCTGGCTTTTTTATAATTTTTTTTCAACAATGGTGTCCTCCTTGGTCGTCTCCAATGAACTCCACTTTGAAGGATACTGCAGGAAAAAAAGCGCAATAGGGTCTTATCTGATGGAGATTTTGAGATATACAATGAGATTGCACTCACCTAGTGTTTCCAAGAATATAGCATATGTGACACCCCAGGAATCCGGTTTTCACAGTGGTATTGTCTTCCTCACGGGGAGGGTGATGCCATGCCTGGAAGCGAGAAGGATCCCCTTAACAGGTAACACTAACATGCAACACTTTTTTCACTCCAGGCCAGAAGGGGGAGCTCTAGACCCGGTTTCAGGGTAGCTTCCCTATATATATTCAGGCTGGAGGAGGAGTTAGGGGAGATTGTAGAAGACAGTGATGGGAAAAAGGAGCACAGGAGGAGAGAGAAACTGGAGTGGAGCTGCAAGTGGGCTCCCTCCAGGTTCAAGCGCAAGAAACTGGAGGCCGGAAGTCCGAGGTTGTGGGGAAACTGTATGCCCCACAGCAGAAACTGGCTGGCAGGAGATTCCAAGTCTCCTGGCCACAATTACACCCAAAGGCACAGCAGCAGATTAGAGCCCAGAGTCACCACGAGAAGGTACACCTGTAAAAGGGCTCAAGTTGCCTGCCATGTGGGTAGTGTCCACCTAAAATGACAGATTGAGAGAGGACCTTGTGTGAAGCCTCAGGCGGCAAGCGACTGAGAATACAGCGCAGAAAGGAAGGCTTCCAAGCCCACCAGGCTAGGGGGATTCCAAATCGTTCCAGGCTGCCCGGATTCCAAAGATCACCTGTAACCTGTACCTGAACTTCACCAGTAAAAGATAAAGAGACTGCAACCCTGTGTCCTCCAATTCTTTCCTGCACTTCACCATCTATCATCCTTACCAACTGCACTTGGAGCCCTAGGGACCAAGCTCTACCTGTGGGGAGTTATATCACCTCTGCTGCAATACCATCATCCCCAGTGGACCCCTTTAAGCAGCATCGGCCATCCCTGGCTGAGTACCACAGGTGACGTTACAAACACTACTACATTAGACTTTATTCCTATTTTCATTAATCACCTTTTACTGGACGCCCAGGGCCACAGACCTGGTCATCTCTACCGTGACACATCCCTTTAAGAACCAGCCCGAATCCGAGTACCCCACGGTCCTAGCAGGTGCTCCATCTTGGCATCACGGTCAGGATTATGCAGACCTGAGGACCTACCCTAGAAAAATAACAATGAGGACACCCCGGTGCGGGGTCTCACAACCTGCCACATAAACTTGTTTAAAATGTTATGTTTTGCACCTTCTACATGTTTGCACTTTTTGGATTTTTATAGTTATGCAACATTCAAGCAAAGTAACCTCCCATAAAGGGAAGAAAAGTTTATATTACCTGTTACAGTTAAAATGCATATTTAAAAAATGTTTGCATATCTAAACCTGCTTATTGTTTATGTTTTTCCCAGTCCAGGAGTACTGGATTTAATGGAGGGAATGTGACACCCAAGGAATCTTGTTGTCACAGTAGTATTGCTTCCTCACGGGGAGGGTGATGCCATGCCTGGAAGCGAGAAGGATCCCCTTAACAGGTAACTGTCATGATCTCTGCAGGCAGAGATCATAGCAAGCCTATAGAGGGACAAGCTCTCGGAAGATGGAACTATACTGACCATGAACTAAGCCTGCCGCGCAACTAGAAATAGCCAGGTAGCATTTCCTATTTATCGCTAGATGCCCAGCTCTGGCCTAAGACCTAAATAGCTAGCAGAGGGAAATATAAGACCTGGCTCACCTCTAGAGAAATATTCCAAAGAAGACAGTAGCCCCCCACATATAATGACGGTGAGTTCAGATGAAACAACAAACGCAGCAGGAAAATAGTCTTAGCAAATTTGAGGTCCGCTTACTAGATAGCAGAAGACAGATAGTATACTTTCATGGTCAGCAGAAAAACACTAACAAAACACCATCCAGAGATTACCTTAAACTCTGGCATTAACTCATAACGCCAGAGTAGCAATCCCTGATCAACGAGAGCTTTCCAGACACAGTAACAAAACTTCAGCTGTGAACTGGAACAAATAGGCAAAACAAAACATGGACAAAAGTCCAACTTATCTAGTAGTTGTCTAGAAGCAGGAACAAGCACTGAGAGGCATCAGATAACATTGTTGACCGGCAAGAAACCACCAGAGAAATGAGCTTAAATAGCGACACCCACTACTGATGGAACCAGGTGAAACAGGAAAGAGGATGACAAGTCCAATTCCACAAGCGGCCACCGGGGGAGCCCAGAATCCAAATTCACAACAGTACCCCCCCCTCAAGGAGGGGGCACCGAACCCTCACCAGATCCACCAGGGCGACCAGGATGAGCCCTATGGAAGGCACGAACAAGATCAGAAGCATGAACATCAGATGCATTGACCCAAGAATTATCCTCCTGGCCGTAACCCTTCCAGTTGACCAGATACTGGAGTTTCCGTCTGGAAACACGAGAGTCCAAAATTTTCTCCACAACGTACTCCAACTCACCCTCAACCAACACCGGAGCAGGAGGCTCAACTGAAGGTACAACAGGTACCTCATACCTGCGCAATAACGACCGATGAAAAACGTTATGAATGGAAAAGGACGCAGGGAGGTCCAAACGGAAAGAAACAGGATTAAGAATCTCCAATATTCTATAAGGGCCGATGAACCGAGGTTTAAACTTAGGAGAAGAGACCCTCATAGGGACAAAACGAGAAGACAACCACACTAAATCTCCAACACAAAGCCGAGAACCAACACGACGATGACGGTTGGCAAAACGCTGAGTCTTCTCCTGGGACAACTTTAAATTGTCCATAACCTGCCCCCAGATGTGATGCAATCTCTCCACCACCGCATCCACTCCAGGACAATCCGAGGATTCCACCTGACCGGAGGAAAATCGAGGGTGAAACCCCGAATTACAGAAAAACGGGGACACCAAGGTGGAAGAACTGGCCCGATTATTGAGGGCGAACTCTGCCAATGGCAAAAAAGCAACCCAATCATCCTGGTCAGCAGAGACAAAACACCTCAGATATGTCTCAAGGGTCTGATTAGTCCGCTCGGTCTGGCCATTAGTCTGAGGGTGAAAAGCAGATGAAAAAGACAAATCTATGCCCATCCTAGCACAGAATGCCCGCCAAAATCTAGACACAAATTGGGTACCTCTGTCAGAAACAATATTCTCAGGAATACCGTGCAATCGGACAACATTCTGAAAAAACAGAGGAACCAACTCAGAAGAAGAAGGCAACTTGGGCAGAGGAACCAAATGGACCATTTTAGAGAAACGGTCACAGACCACCCAGATGACAGACATCTTCTGGGAAACAGGCAGATCTGAAATAAAATCCATCGAGATGTGTGTCCAAGGCCTCTTAGGAATAGGCAAGGGCAACAGCAGTCCGCTAGCCCGAGAACTACAAGACTTGGCCCGAGCACAAACGTCACATGACTGCACAAAGACTCGCACATCTCGTGACAGGGAAGGCCACCAGAAGGATCTTGCCACCAAATCCCTGGTACCAAAAATTCCGGGATGACCTGCCAATGCAGAAGAATGTACCTCAGAGATAACTCTGCTGGTCCAATCATCCGGAACAAACAGTCTATCAGGCGGACAACGATCCGGTCTATCCGCCTGAAACTCTTGCAAGGACCGCCGCAGATCAGGAGAAACGGCCGACAAAATTACTCCCTCCCTAAGGATACCTGTGGGTTCAGAATTACCAGGAGAGTCCGGGTCAAAACTCCTAGAAAGGGCATCTGCCTTAACATTCTTAGAACCCGGTAGGTATGACACCACAAAATTAAAGCGAGAAAAAAATAAAGACCAGCGCGCCTGTCTAGGATTCAGGCGTCTGGCAGTCTCAAGATAAATCAAATTTTTGTGGTCAGTCAATACCACCACCTGATGCCTAGCCCCCTCGAGCCAATGGCGCCACTCCTCAAACGCCCACTTCATGGCCAAAAGCTCCCGATTCCCAACATCATAATTCCGCTCTGCGGGCGAAAATTTGCGAGAAAAGAAGGCACAAGGCCTAATGACGGAGCAGTCGGAACCTTTCTGCGACAACACTGCCCCAGCTCCGATCTCCGAAGCGTCAACCTCAACCTGAAAAGGCAGATTCACATCAGGCTGACGCAACACAGGGGCAGAGGCAAAACGGCGCTTAAGCTCCTGAAAGGCCTCTACAGCATGAGGGGACCAATTAGCAACATCAGCGCCTTGTCTGGTCAAATCAGTCAGTGGTTTAACGACATCCGAAAAACCAGCAATAAATCGGCGGTAAAAGTTGGCAAAGCCCAAAAATCTCTGAAGACCCTTAAGAGAGGAGGGCTGAGTCCAGTCACAAATAGCTTGCACCTTGACGGGATCCATCTCAATGGAAGAGGGAGAAAAAATATACCCCAAAAAGGAAATTTTCTGGACCCCAAAAACGCACTTAGACCCCTTCACACATAAAGAATTAGACCGCAGAACCTGAAAAACTCTCCTGACCTGCTGGACATGAGAGTCCCAGTCATCAGAAAAAATCAGAATATCATCCAGATATATTATCATAAATTTATCCAGAAAATCGCGGAAAATATCATGCATAAAAGACTGGAAAACTGAAGGGGCATTAGAAAGACCAAAAGGCATGACCAAATACTCAAAGTGGCCCTCGGGCGTATTAAATGCGGTCTTCCACTCATCCCCCTGCCTGATCCGCACCAAATTATACGCCCCACGAAGATCAATTTTAGAGAACCACTTAGCACCCTCTATACGAGCAAACAAATCAGTAAGCAATGGCAATGGGTATTGATACTTAACAGTGATCTTATTCAGAAGCCGATAATCAATACATGGTCTCAAAGAGCCGTCTTTTTTTGAGACAAAGAAAAACCCAGCTCCCAAGGGAGAAGAAGATGGACGAATATGTCCCTTTTCCAAAGACTCCTTTATATATTCCCGCATAGCAGCATGTTCCGGCACAGACAAATTAAACAAACGACCCTTTGGATATTTACAACCCGGTATCAAATCTATGGCACAATCGCACTCACGGTGCGGAGGTAACGACCCAAGCTTGGGTTCGTCAAAGACGTCTTGATAATCAGAGAGGAACTCAGGGACTTCAGAGGGAATGGACGACGAAATAGAAACCAAAGGTACGTCCCCATGAATACCCTTACATCCCCAGCTCAACACAGACATTGCTCTCCAGTCCAAGACTGGGTTGTGAGACTGCAACCATGGCAATCCCAGTACCAAATCGTCATGTAAATCTTGTACTTTCGTGATGAGATTATTCAAACCCGCAGTTACACTCTGGAGATCCATTATTATCAGGTGCACACAGAGCATACAGAGATTAGGAGGAGAGAGAGAAAAAAGACTGCAGCAAGGCAGACTGGAGGAAAAGAAAAAAAAAAAAAAAAAAAAAAAAATTCCAGCAGACTTCTTATAACTCTCCTTTCTCAACCTGGGTCTTTAACACTTTATTGGCCGGTCAAACTGTCATGATCTCTGCAGGCAGAGATCATAGCAAGCCTATAGAGGGACAAGCTCTCGGAAGATGGAACTATACTGACCATGAACTAAGCCTGCCGCGCAACTAGAAATAGCCAGGTAGCATTTCCTATTTATCGCTAGATGCCCAGCTCTGGCCTAAGACCTAAATAGCTAGCAGAGGGAAATATAAGACCTGGCTCACCTCTAGAGAAATATTCCAAAGAAGACAGTAGCCCCCCACATATAATGACGGTGAGTTCAGATGAAACAACAAACGCAGCAGGAAAATAGTCTTAGCAAATTTGAGGTCCGCTTACTAGATAGCAGAAGACAGATAGTATACTTTCATGGTCAGCAGAAAAACACTAACAAAACACCATCCAGAGATTACCTTAAACTCTGGCATTAACTCATAACGCCAGAGTAGCAATCCCTGATCAACGAGAGCTTTCCAGACACAGTAACAAAACTTCAGCTGTGAACTGGAACAAATAGGCAAAACAAAACATGGACAAAAGTCCAACTTATCTAGTAGTTGTCTAGAAGCAGGAACAAGCACTGAGAGGCATCAGATAACATTGTTGACCGGCAAGAAACCACCAGAGAAATGAGCTTAAATAGCGACACCCACTACTGATGGAACCAGGTGAAACAGGAAAGAGGATGACAAGTCCAATTCCACAAGCGGCCACCGGGGGAGCCCAGAATCCAAATTCACAACAGGTAACACTAACATGCAATACTTTTCTCACTCCAGGCAAGAAAAAGGAGCTCTAGACCCGGGTTCAGGGTAACTTCACTATATATATTCTGGCTGGTGGAGGAGTTAGGGGAGATTGTAAGAGACAGTAAGGGGAGAAGGAGCACAGGAAGAGAGAGAAACTGGAGTGGAGCTGCAAGTGGGCTTCCTCCAGGTTCAAGCGCAAAAAAACGGAGGCCGGAAGTCTGAGGTTGTTGGGGAACTGTATGCCCCACAGCATAAATCAGCGGGCAGGAGATTCCAAGTCTCCTGGCCACAATTACACCCAAAGGCACAGCAGCAGATTAGAGCCTGGAATCACCACGAGAAGGGACACCTGTAAAAGGGCTCGAGTTGCCTGCCATGCGGGTAGTGTCCACCTAAAAGGACAGATTGAGAGAGGACCTTGAGTGAAGCCTCAGGCAGCAAGGGACTGAGAATACAGAGCAGAAAGGAAAGCTTACAACCCCACCTGGCTAGGGGGATTCCGAATCGCTTTCAGGCTGCCCAGAATCCAAAGATCACCTGTAACCTGTACCTAAACTTCACCAGTAAAAGGTAAAGAGACTGCAACCCTGTGTCCTCCAATTCTTTCCTGCACTTCACCATCTATCATCTTTACCAACTGCACCTGGATCCCTGGGGACTAAGCTCTACCTGTGGGGAGCTATGCCACCTCTGCTGCAATACCATCATCCCCAGTGGACCCCTTTAAGCAGCATCGGCCATCCCTGGCCGAGTACCACAGGTGGCGTCACAAACACTACTACATTAGACTTTATTCCCATTTCAATTAATCCCCTTTTACTGGATGCAGGGCCATAGACCTTGTCACCGCTGCCGTGACACATTCCTTTAAGAATCGGCCCAGTTCCGAATAGCCCACGGTCCTAGCGGGCGCTCCACATAGAAAACTCATCAGAATTTAACAGCTGCCGCAGATCCACTAGTCAAACTGGTGACCGACTCAGGATATTCATTTTAGAAATTTTGTGGATATCATCCACGCTGTTGTGAAAAATGAATGTCTAGGTGTATTGGAGATAAAGGATGATGGTTTATTCTCAACTCGCTTCAAAGTCACTAGGACTTCTTCCTCAGGAGATTCCTGAGGAAGAAGTCCTAGTGACTTTTAAATGGGCTGAGAATAAACCATCATTCTTAACCCCTTCACCCCCAAGGGTGGTTTGCACGTTAATGACCGGTCCAATTTTTACAATTCATACCACTGTCCCTTTATGAGGTTATAACTCTGGAACGCTTCAACGGATCTTGGCGATTCTGACAATGTTTTCTCGTGACATATTGTACTTCATGATAGTGGTAAAATTTCTTCGATATAACTTGCATTTATTTGTGAAAAAAACAAATATTTGGCGAAAATTTCGCAATTTTCCAACTTTGAATTTTTATGCCCTTAAATCACAGACATATGTCACACAAAATACTTAAAAAGTAACATTTCCCACATGTCTACTTTACATCAGCACAATTTTGGAACCAAAATTTTTTTTTGTGACGGAGTTATAAGGGTTAAAAGTTGACCAGCAATTTCTCATTTTTACAACACCATTTTTTTTTAGGGACCACATCTCATTTGAAGTCATTTTGAGGGGTCTATATGATAGAAAATACCCAAGTGTGACACCATTCTAAAAACTGCACCCCTCAAGGTACTCAAAACCACTTTCAAGAAGTTTATTAACCCTTCAGGTGTTTCACAGGAATTTTTGGAATGTTTAAATGAAAATAAACATTTAACTTTTTTTCACACAAAATTTATTTCAGCTCCAATTTGTTTTATTTTACCAAGGGTAACAGGAGAAAATAGACCCCAAAATTTGTTGTACAATTTGTCCTGAGTACGCTGATACCCCATATGTGGGGGTAAACCACTGTTTGGGCGCATGGCAGAGCCCGGAAGGAAAGGAGCGCCATTTGACTTTTCAATGCAAAATTGACTGGAATTGAGATGGGACGCCATGTTGCATTTGGAGAGCCCCTGATGTGCCTAAACATTGAAACCCCCCACAAGTGACACCATTTTGGAAAGTAGACCCCCTAAGGATCTTATCTAGATGTGTGGTGAGCACTTTGACCCAACAAGTGCTTCACAGAAGTTTATAATGCAGAGCCGTAAAAATAAAAAATCATATTTTTTCACAAAAATGATCTTTTCGCCCCCAATTTTTTATTTTCCCAAGGGTAAGAGAAGAAATTGGACCCCAAAAATTGTTTTTGCAATTTGTCCTGAGTACGCTGATACCCCATATGTGGGTGTAAACCATTGTTTGGGCGCAGGGCAGAGCTCGGAAGGGAAGGAGCGCCATTTGACTTTTCAATGCAAAATTGACTGGAATTGAGATGGGACGCCATGTTGCATTTGGAGAGCCCCTGATGTGCCTAAACATTGAAACCCCCCACAAGTGACACCATTTTGGAAAGTAGACCCCCTAAGGATCTTATCTAGATGTGTGGTGAGCACTTTGACCCAACAAGTGCTTCACAGAAGTTTATAATGCAGAGCCGTAAAAATAAAAAATCATATTTTTTCACAAAAATGATCTTTTCGCCCCCAATTTTTTATTTTCCCAAGGGTAAGAGAAGAAATTGGACCCCAAAAATTGTTGTGCAATTTGTCCTGAGTACGCTGATACCCCATATGTGGGTGTAAACCATTGTTTGGGCGCAGGGCAGAGCTCGGAAGGGAAGGAGCGCCATTTGACTTTTCAATGCAAAATTGACTGGAATTGAGATGGGACGCCATGTTGCGTTTGGAGAGCCCCTGATGTGCCTAAACATTGAAACCCCCCACAAGTGACACCATTTTGGAAAGTAGACCCCTTAAGGAACTTATCTAGATGTGTGTTGAGCACTTTGATCCAACAAGTGCTTCACAGAAGTTTATAATGCAGAGCCGTAAAAATAAAAAATCATATTTTTTCACAAAAATGATCTTTTCGCCCCCAATTTTTTATTTTCCCAAGGGTAAGAGAAGAAATTGGACCCCAAAAATTGTTTTTGAAATTTGTCCTGAGTACGCTGATATCCCATATGTGGGTGTAAACCATTGTTTGGGCGCAGGGCAGAGCTCGGAAGGGAAGGAGCGCCATTTGACTTTTCAATGCAAAATTGACTGGAATTGAGATGGGACGCCATGTTGCATTTGGAGAGCCCCTGATGTGCCTAAACATTGAAACCCCCCACAAGTGACACCATTTTGGAAAGTAGACCCCTTAAGGAACTTATCTAGATGTGTGTTGAGCACTTTGACCCAACAAGTGCTTCACAGAAGTTTATAATGCAGAGCCGTAAAAATAAAAAATCATATTTTTTCACAAAAATGATCTTTTCGCCCCCAATTTTTTATTTTCCCAAGGGTAAGAGAAGAAATTGGACCCCAAAAATTGTTGTGCAATTTGTCCTGAGTACGCTGATACCCCATATGTGGGTGTAAACCATTGTTTGGGCGCAGGGCAGAGCTCGGAAGGGAAGGAGCGCCATTTGACTTTTCAATGCAAAATTGACTGGAATTGAGATGGGACGCCATGTTGCGTTTGGAGAGCCCCTGATGTGCCTAAACATTGAAACCCCCCACAAGTGACACCATTTTGGAAAGTAGACCCCTTAAGGAACTTATCTAGATGTGTGTTGAGCACTTTGATCCAACAAGTGCTTCACAGAAGTTTATAATGCAGAGCCGTAAAAATAAAAAATCATATTTTTTCACAAAAATGATCTTTTCGCCCCCAATTTTTTATTTTCCCAAGGGTAAGAGAAGAAATTGGACCCCAAAAATTGTTTTTGAAATTTGTCCTGAGTACGCTGATACCCCATATGTGGGTGTAAACCATTGTTTGGGCGCAGGGCAGAGCTCGGAAGGGAAGGAGCGCCATTTGACTTTTCAATGCAAAATTGACTGGAATTGAGATGGGACGCCATGTTGCATTTGGAGAGCCCCTGATGTGCCTAAACATTGAAACCCCCCACAAGTGACACCATTTTGGAAAGTAGACCCCTTAAGGAACTTATCTAGATGTGTGTTGAGCACTTTGACCCAACAAGTGCTTCACAGAAGTTTATAATGCAGAGCCGTAAAAATAAAAAATCATATTTTTTCACAAAAATGATCTTTTCGCCCCCATTTTTTTATTTCCTCAAGGGTAAGAGAAGAAATTAGACCACAAAAGTTGTTGTGCAATTTGTCCTCAGTACGACGATACCCCATATGTGGGGGTAAACCACTGTTTGGGTGCATAGCAGAGAAGGAGCGCTATTTTACTTTTCAATGCAAAATTGACTGGAATTAAGATGGGATGCCATGTTGCGTTTGGAGAGCCCCTGATGTGCCTAAACATTAAAACCCCCCACAAGTGACACCATTTTGGAAAGTAGACCCCCTAAGGAACTTATATAGATGTGTTTTCATTGCTTTGAACCCCCAAGTGTTTCACTACAGTTTATAACGCAGAGCCGTGAAAATAAAAATTCTTTTTTTTTTTTCACAAAAATGATTTTTTAGCCCCCAGTTTTGTATTTTCACAAGGGTATCAGGATAAATTGGACCCCAAAAGTTGTTGTTCAATTTGTCCTGAGTACGCTGATACCCCATATGTGGGGGGAACCACTGTTTGGGCGCATGACAGAGCTCGGAAGGGAAGGAGCGCCATTTGGAATGCAGACTTAAATGGATTGGTCTGCAGGCGTCACTTTGCATTTGCAGAGCCCCTGATGTACCCAAACAGTACAAACCCCCCACAAGTGACCCCATATCGGAAACTAGACCCCCCAAGGAACTTATCTAGATGTGTTGTGAGAACTTTGAACCCCCAAGTGTTTCACTACAGTTTACAACGCAGAGCCGTGAAAATAAAAAATCTTTCTTTTCCCACAAAACTTATTTTTTGGCCCCCAGTTTTGTATTTTCCCAAGGGTAGCAGGATAAATTGGACCCCAAAAGATGATGTCCAATTTGTCCTGAGTACGCTGATACCCCATATGTTGGGGTAAACCCCTGTTTGGGCACACGGGAGAGCTCTGAAGGGAAGGAGCACTGTTTTCCTTTTTCAACGCAGAATTGGCTGGAATTCAGATCGGATGCCATGTCCCGTTTGGAGAGCCCCTGATGTGCCTAAACAGTGGAAACCCCCCAATTATAACTGAAACCCTAATCCAAACACACCCCTTACCCTAATCCCAACAGTATCCCTAACCACTCCTCTAACCCAGACACACCCAACCCTATTCCCAACCGTAAATGTAATCCAAACCCTAACCCTATCTTTAGCCCCAACCCTAACTGTAGCCCCAACCCTAGCCCTAACCCTAGCCCTAACCCTAGCAATAACCCTAGCCCTATCACTAGCCCTAACACTAGCCCTAACCCTAACCCTAGCCCTAACCCTAGCCCCAACCCTAGCCCTAACCCTAGCCCTAACCCTAGCCCCAACCCTAGCCCTAACCCTAGCCCTAACCCTTGCACTAACACTAACCCTAGCCCTAACTCTAGTCCTAACTCTAGCCCTAACCCTAACCCTAACCCTAATGGGAAAATGGAAATAAATACATTTTTTTATTTTTTTATTTTTCCCTAACTAAGGGGGTGATGGAGGGGGGTTTGATTTACTTTTATAGCGGGTTATTTAGCGGATTTTTATGATTGGCAGCTGTCACACACTGAAAGACGCTTTTCATTGTAAAAAATATTTTTTGCGTTACCACATTTTGAGAGCTGTAATTTTTCCATTTTTGAGTCCACAGAGTCATGTGAGATCTTGTTTTTTGCGGGACGAGTTGACGTTTTTATTGGTAACATTTTCAGACACGTGACAGTTTTTGATCGCTTTTTATTCCGATTTTTGTGAGGCAGAGTGATCAAAAACCAGCTATTCATGAATTTCTTTTGGGGGAGGCGTTTATACCGTTCTGCTTTTGGTAAAATTGATAAAGCAGTTTTATTCGTCGGGTCAGTACAATTACAGCGATATCTCATTTATATCATTTTCTTTATGTTTTGGCGCTTTTATACGATAAAAACTATTTTATAGAAAAAATAATTATTTTGGTATCGCTTTATTCTCAGGACTATAACTTTTTTATTTTTTTGCTGATGATGCTGTATGGCAGCTCGTTTTTTGCAGGAAAAGATGACGTTTTCAGTGGTACCATGGATATTTATATCAGTCTTTTTGATTGCGTGTTATTCCACTTTTTGTTCTGCGGTATGATAATAAAGCGTTGTTTTTTGCCTCGTTTTTTTTTTTTTTTTTTTCTTACGGTGTTTACTGAAGGGGTTAACTAGTGGGGCAGTTTTATAGGTTGGGTCGTTACGGACGCGGTGATACTAAATATGTGTACTTTTATTGTTTTTTTTATTTTATTTAGCTAAAGAAATGTATTTATGGGAATAATATATTTTTTTTTTCTTTATTTAGGATATTTTTTTTATTTTTTTTTTACACACATGTGGGGAATTTTTTTAAACTTTTTTTACTTTGTCCCAGGGGGGGACATCACAGATCATTGATCTGGCAGTGTGCACAGCACTCTGCCAGATCTGCGATCTGCTGTGCAGGGCTACAGGCTTACCAAGTGTCTGCTCTGAGCAGACACTCGGTAAGCCACCTCCCTCCCTGCAGGACCCGGATGCCGCGGCCATCTTGGATCCGGGACCTGCGACGAGGAGGGAGGTAGGAGACCCTCGGAGCAACGCGATCACATCGCGTTGCTCCGGGGGTCTCAGGGAAGCCCGCAGGGAGCCCCCTCCCTGCGCGATGCTTCCCTATACCGCTGGTACACCGCGATCATGTTTGATCGCGGTGTGCCGAGGGTTAACGTGCCGGGGGCGGTCCGTGACTGCTCCTGGCACATAGTGCCGGATGTCAGCTGCGATATGCAGCTGACACCCGGCCGCGATCGGCCGCGCTCCCCCCGTGAGCGCGGCCAATCGCGTATGACGTACTATCCCGTCGGTGGTCATACGGGCCCACCCCACCTCGACGGGATAGTACGTCAGATGTCAAAAAGGGGTTAATCTCCAATATGCCTGGACATTCATTTTTCACAGCAGTGTGGATGATATCCACAAAATTTCTAAACTGAATATCATGAAGTCAAGTTTGGCTCATACAATGATCGATGCTGCAGTCTGACACTGATGTTCCTTGAGCTTGAAGTTCACCTTTAATCTGTTTAGAAGTTTTTCTGGGCTCTTTTGTTACCATTCGTATTATCCGTTCCTTTGATTTGTCATCAATTTTACTCCTGCAGCCATGTAAAGGTTGGCTACAGTCCCATGGATCTTAAATTTCTGAATATGTACAACTGTAGTAGTCACAGAAACATCAAGCTGCTTGGAGATGGTCTTATAACTTTTGCCTTTAACATGTTTGCCTATAATTTTCTTTCTAATCTCCTGAGACAACTCTTTCCTTTGCTCCCTCTGGTCCGTGTTGAGTGTGATACACACCATGTCACCAAACAGCACAGTGAGTATCTGTAGCCCTATATACAGGCCCACTCACTGATTCCAAGATTGTAGACACCTGTGATGCTAGTTAGTGGACACACCTTGATTTAACATGTCCCTTTTGGCACATTATTTTCAGGTGTACCATCATTTCTGTACAGGCCTATTTCATGAGTTTTATTTTTTTTTTAATTCTGTGGAAGCATGGTTGAAAAGCAATGTCTGACTTTCAATTGTTCATTTTCATAGATCTTTTATTTATAAATTATTATTACTTTTGTCAGATTCAAGTTATTTCTGTGACCATTGTGTGTTTTTCTGTCATTAAACGAGGGGCACCAACAATTTTGACCACGTTTGTATAAGTAGCACTGCACTCTAAGGCCACTTTCACACTTCCGTCTTTCAGCTCCCATCACAATCCGTCATTTTTTGAGAATGCAGGATCCTGCAAAAAAATTTGCAGGATCCTGCATTTTCCCATAGACTTATATTAGCGACGGATGGCCATCTCTCTCTCTCTCTCTTTTCCCCGGACTTTTGATTCCCGGAACTTTCTCCATTGAAATTGTGGCAACAACACAAACGACGCATCCGTCATCACACTGGATGCGTCGCACACGTTTTTCACTATTTTTCTGACGTCCGTCGATACGTCATTTTACTCCACAACGACGCACAGCAGAAGACCGAAGTGTGAAAGAAGCCTAAGACTTCTGAAGCAGCAACTAAGGCCAGATATAATTTCACAGCTCACTAGATGAATGTTTTCAGCAGCAGCCATGCACCACTGCATCTGAGACATTTGGTGAGGCCTCTGTGACTGGGAGCTACTATGTATGTTTCCACCATCAGATGGCAGCTACAGTGGGGCAAAAAAGTATTTAGTCAGTCAGCAATAGTGCAAGTTCCACCACTTAAAAAGATGAGAGGCGTCTGTAATTTACATCATAGGTAGACCTCAACTATGGGAGACAAACTGAGACAAAAAAATCCAGAAAATCACATTGTCTGTTTTTTTATCATTTTATTTGCATATTATGGTGGAAAATAAGTATTTGGTCAGAAACAAAATTTCATCTCAATACTTTGTAATATATCCTTTGTTGGCAATGACAGAGGTCAAACGTTTTCTGTAAGTCTTCACAAGGTTGCCACACACTGTTGTTGGTATGTTGGCCCATTCCTCCATGCAGATCTCCTCTAGAGCAGTGATGTTTTTGGCTTTTCGCTTGGCAACATGGACTTTCAACTCCCTCCAAAGGTTTTCTATAGGGTTGAGATCTGGAGACTGGCTAGGCCACTCCAGGACCTTGAAATGCTTCTTACAAAGCCACTCCTTCGTTGCCCTGGTGGTGTGCTTTGGATCATTGTCATGTTGAAAGACCCAGCCACGTTTCATCTTCAATGCCCTTGCTGATGGAAGGAGGTTTGCACTCAAAATCTCACGATACATGGCCCCATTCATTCTTTCATGTACCCGGATCAGTCGTCCTGGCCCCTTTGCAGAGAAACAGCCCCAAAGCATGATGTTTCCACCACCATGCTTTACAGTAGGTATGGTGTTTGATGGATGCAACTCAGTATTCTTTTTCCTCCAAACATGACAAGTTGTGTTTCTACCAAACAGTTCCAGTTTGGTTTCATCAGACCATAGGACATTCTCCCAAAACTCCTCTGGATCATCCAAATGTTCTCTAGCAAACTTCAGACGGGCCCGGACATGTACTGGCTTAAGCAGTGGGACACGTCTGGCACTGCAGGATCTGAGTCCATGGTGGCGTAGTGTGTTACTTATGGTAGGCCTTGTTACATTGGTCCCAGCTCTCTGCAGTTCATTCACTAGGTTCCCTCGTATGGTTCTGGGATTTTTGCTCACCGTTCTTGTGATCATTCTGACCCCACGGGGTGGGATTTTGCGTGGAGCCCCAGATCGAGGGAGATTATCAGTGGTCTTGAATGTCTTCCATTTTCTAATTATTGCTCCCACTGTTGATTTCTTCACTCCAAGCTGGTTGGCTATTGCAGATTCAGTCTTCCCAGCCTGGTGCAGGGCTACAATTTTGTTTCTGGTGTCCTTTGACAGCTCTTTGGTCTTCACCATAGTGGAGTTTGGAGTCAGACTGTTTGAGCGTGTGCACAGGTGTCTTTTTATACTGATAACAAGTTTAAACTGGTGCCATTACTACAGGTAGTGAGTGGAGGAAAGAGGAGACTCTTAAAGAAGAAGTTACAGGTCTGTGAGAGCCAGAAATCTTGATTGTTTGTTTCTGACCAAATACTTATTTTCCACCATAATATGCAAATAAAATGATAAAAAAACAGACAATGTGATTTTCTGGATTTTTTTGTCTCAGTTTGTCTCCCATAGTTGAGGTCTACCTATGATGTAAATTACAGACGCCTCTCATCTTTTTAAGTGGTGGAACTTGCACTATTGCTGACTGACTAAATACTTTTTTGCCCCACTGTATCTGCCTCCTACCTATACCTTCTCCAGATCCTGTTCATCTAACATGACCCCATAGCCCACAGCCACTGGACACATTGTTGATTTCACCCACCAACTGCTTTTTTTTCGCTTATGCAAGGCAAAACACAACCAAGCTGTTTTACAGCTTGAAAGTCTAGGGGAGAAAAGCCATAAGGGAGATGTATTGCTGCTGTCAACTCACCCATGTGCTGACTCCCTGTGATCGCAATTATTGTGAGTGACCATGTTGGAATATTCTTGCCTCCTTACTGTCAAATAAAGTAACTCATGCTCCAATAATCGCCCATGTCCTAGATTTAATAGTACAACATATCTTTCACAAATAAACCCGCTTGAAGAAAGTGGTAACTATTGCTAGAATAGTGTTTGCCCATTTCATTAGATCTTAAGTGGCAAAGCACTTGCTCATGGCTTAAGGGCTGTCAGAGCGCCACCTGGTTTGCGATATCGCAACTTGCTGGAATAACAGGTGTGTACAGTTGCTTACAAAGAGTAGCCATGTTCATATATAAATAACAAAATAAAGTGGCACTCTATAATGAAATAGCATGCAAACATGAAATATATGAAATTTGAATTGCATTACTGCTCTAGAAAAAAGAGTGCTACTTTATTTGCTGGTTGTATATGGAGATGACTGCTCTTAGCAAGCACCTGTTCACACCTGATTTCTGTTTGGAAGTGACCGTCAATCTTTTGATATTTGTATACATAAGCTTCCTGACTGAGCACTCCGCCCCTCGACCTCTGGCGGTTTTAATTACAGCAAGATTCTGCTCTCATATAAATGTAGGTTATCAGCCCATGAGAAGAGTCTCAAGTAGGATAGGTCCCAGCAACAAGAATCGCCTTATCATGGCTGATGGGTACACATGAATAGGCCAATTTATGCACTAAGTTGTCTAAATTTTTCCTTTTTTCTAGAGCAGCAATGCAATTCATACTTCATATATTTCATGTTTGCATTCTATAGTGCTACAGAGTGCTACCTTATTTGTTAGTTAAATATGGAAATGGCTACTCTTAGTAAGCACCTGCTCACACCTGATTTCTGTTTGGAAGGAACGATCTGTCTTTTGATATTTGAATTCATAGTCATAGGTCATCATCTTTTTTACCAACCAAAAAGAAACTTGTAACAGTTGGTGAAATGGATTGTCTGATGAATGTTTTTTGCTATATAATCTTTCATGGTCTGAGGTTCTGAGCCAAAAGATTATATACCGTATATACTCGAGTATAAGCCGAGATTTTCAGCCCACTTTTTTGGGCTGAAAGTCCCCCTCTCGGCTTATACTCGAGTCATACCCAGGGGTCGGCAGGGGAGGGGGAGCAGGGGCTGTCTAATAATACTCACCTGCTCCTGGCGCGGTCCCTGCAGGTCCCTGCTTCCCGGCGCTGCAGTTTCTTCCTGTACTGAGCGGTCACATGGTACCGCTCATACCAGTAATGAATATGCGGCTCCACCTCCCATAGAGGTGGAGCCGCATATTCATTACTGTAATGAGCGGTAATGGTGACCGCTCAGTACAGGAAGAAAATGCGGTGCCTGGGAACAGACGTGCAGCGACGGCGCCAGGAGCGGGTAAGTATGATGGGGGCAGTGCGCGATAGTCACCTGCTCCTCGTTCCACCGTCGGCACCGCTGTGACTTCCGCAGTGACACTCAGGTCAGAGGGCGCGGTGACATGATTAGTGCGCGCCGCCCTCTTCCTGAATGTCGGTGCAGAAGATGAAAAGACACAGCGGTGGTCAGCGGTGGAATGGGGAGCAGGTAGTACTATAGCAAGTGCCGGGGGCCGGAGAGGTGAGTATGTAATTTTTTTATTTTTTTAATTGCAGCAACAGCATATGGGGCAAATATCTGTATGGAGCATCTTATGTGGCCATGTGAACCATTGGGGCAAATATCTGTATGGGGCTCCTTATGTGGCCATGTGCACCATTATATGGGGGCAAATATCTGTATGGGGCATCTTATGTGGCCATGTGCAGCATGATATGGGGCAAATATCTGTATGGGGCATCTTATGTGGCCATGTGCAGCATGATATGGGGCAAATATCTGTATGGGGCATCTTATGTGGCCATATGCAGCATGATATGGGGGCAAATATCTGTATGGGGCATCTTATGTGGCCATGTGCAGCATGATATGGGGCAAATATCTGTATGGGGCATCTTATGTGGCCATGTGCAGCATGATATGGGGGCAAATATCTGTATGGGGCCATGTGCAGCATTATATGGGGCCCTGTGCAGCATTATATGGGGCCATGTGCAGCATGATATGGGGGCAAATGTCTGTATAGAGCAGAGGTGTCAAACTGCATTCCTCGAGGGCCGCCAACAGGTCATGTTTTCAGGATTTCCTTAGCATTCCACGAGGTGCTGGAATCATTCTGTGCAGGTGATTAAATTATCACCTGTGCAATACAAGGAAATCCTGAAAACATGACCTGTTGGCGGCCCTCGAGGAATGCAGTTTGACACCTCTGGTATAGAGCATCTTATGGGGTCATAATCAACATTGTGCAGGATTATATGGGGCATATTTTAATATGGAGCATCTTATGGAGCCCATCATAAACTGTATAGAGCATTATATGGGGCTCCTGATTCAATATGGATATTCAAAAACAGTTAAACTACTGATGTCTCAATTAATTTTACTTTTATTGGTATCTATTTTTACTTTTGAAATTTACCAGTAGCTGCTGCATTTTCCACCCTAGGCTTATACTCGAGTCATTAAGTTTTCTCAGTTTTTTGTGGCAAAATTAGGGGGGTCGGCTTATACTCGGGTCGGCTTATACTCGATTATATACGGTATATTACTCTTGGAGAGATGGGAGTTTGGTTCCCTTATCAATAGTACAATAATAATCTGTGTTTAAGGTAATTTTTCAGATTCAAAATGTATAAATCTTTCAGAAAACCACTGAGTATAGCTTTTGACAAGTTCACAAATAGAGACATATTTGTTCAGACACTCAGGGTTCCAGAGAACAATATCCCTTTTTTCCAGGTTAATAACTGGGCTATGTTTATGTAACCATGGCATGCCTAATACCCCAGCTGCATACAATAGAGAAGAGTTGATTGTTTGAAATTTGAGTTTGCAGACTTCTCCAAATTTTACCAAAAGATTTACTTTGCATAAAATAAATTAACTACAAATTACTAAAGAGACAAACATTGATCAAGAAAACATTGTCAACACTCTGAGGTCTCCTAGAAGTATATTGAACCGATTTTGAACCTATTATACTATGGAGGAAGCACATTTTCTTTGACACACAAGCCTTGGATTCAAGATTTTGTCTTAGTAGCAATACTTTCACTGATTGTTTTTATATTAATTGTTTTTAACCATTTTAGTGTTTGTGTACCGGTGGTGAGCGGATTGACGCTGGAGGGAGGCGCACGGGTAGTGTGTCCTTCTTAAAGCGTCATTTCCTGCACACACACTGAACCCGTTGAAGCACCGGATAGGTGCGAAACGATCGTCGTTCAGCCGCCGCATAACCCAATATACACACCCCTGTGCCGTGTAAATACGGACTGAATAAAGTGACCTGCATAAGAAGGTTGGTGAGTGCAGCCGTTTTCTTTTAATCGTATACTTTCACTGATAGGTACAGTACTACCCCCCTTGTTTGTAATGTGTAAGGAAAATTAAGGTTGTTATTAAGGTGTTGCTGCAGTAAATTTCAGATCAGTCTATTCAGAGTCACAAAGAGTAACTATACAGGTACAGCACTTCCCTATATCACTTGAATATTTGAATTAATATTAACAGACTGAGACTACCATTCCAATTTTTAATCTGCTTTAGCACTGAAGTAGTACACACAATCAGATTAAACCTTTTTCTATCCCTATGTGGAATGGGCTGTGCAGTCTGACCACATATCCCTACACTGTACTAGCATAAAATGGCAATCCTTGACTGACCGACTCTCGACTTTTATACTGGCTGTCATAGCCCCTCTTATTAGGTTTGATCGTATGATGTGATAGCTGCAGTCCCTTATGAGGAAGCCTGCGCAGCTTCTCTTGATGTCATTGGTCCACTCTCTGAGTCTTCAGTGTTTGAGATGGTCTCTCTCAGGCATTTTTCCTTTTTTTGCCAATCCTCAGTAATTAAATTGTAGAATGATCAAAATAGCAGGAGCCTTCCAATTTCAGAAAATTGGACTCAAATTTGATACTCAATTGATCAATCCATTCATCTCTAGCAGACAGATTTTAAAGAACAAAATAAAAAATAGTGTGAAAGTGTAAGATAGTGTAGTGTAAAGTGTAAGATACTAATAACCTCCTTTGTAGTGTACTTCACCATACACTTGATGTTGTCAATAACAGTGACATTTATAGGAAAACATAATTTTAACATCAATAAAACGAAATCATTTGCCACTTTGGCATTAACAAAATTTTCTTTGAAACGGCAATCAATAAAGACTAATTTTTCAAGGTAATATAAACTAACAGGGATCAATAATTTTGCAGAATCCTAGGGAAATACCTGTGTACCTAGGTGAACACCCACAAACTCACCAAGTACTGACACTCTTCTTGCAGTGACTGTCTAGGTCTAGGGTAAGTACAAAACTAATATCCAGACCCTTCATAGTTGCTACAAAGATCCAGTTTTTATCACTTGACTCCTTTTTGATGGCAGCAAATGTATTAGCTATACAAGTCATCTTAGGTAGAGGTGCAAAGTAAGCACAGTCTGCTTTCCCCCAGTAACCTATCAAGACGGATTGCCATCGAAATGACTGCATCAGTGGAAACTACAGTAGAGGACAAAACTGTATTAGAATATATCCATTCGAGCAGAAAGTTCAGTATTGCGTGATGGTGAAGGGCCTTTTCAGTCCACAGAAAGTGTTTGGCCCAGCTGCATTAAGTCACCCTGGTCAAAAGCTGTGGGCCTGAGTGGTTCCATAATACCAACTCTGTTCTACCAGTTTGTGGACCAACTGCATTTAATTAGCTACTGCTTGGAGGTGATCTATAATTTGGGCCAAATATACTGTAGTGGGGGAGCACTGAGGAAGCCTGTCATCTCTTAATAGGGCTTCCATGGAAAGGCCTTGTGCTAGTCAGCAGATCTAGCATATGCCAAGGATTGCCCTGTACAGAAATCTGGACTTACAGTCATAGCCAAAAGTGTTGGCACCCTTGAAATTGTTGCAGAAAATGATGTATTTCTCCCAGAAAATTATTGCAGTTGCACATGTTTTGTTATTCATGAGTTTTTTTACTTTTTTGTGTATTGAAACAATACAAAAAAAACAGAAAGAAAAAAGGCAAATTGGACATAATTTCATACAAAACCCCCAAAGTGGGCCAGACAAAATTCTTGGCACCGTCTGTTGGGCACTGGGATTCTCCCGCTGCGTGGGATAGATCCCAAGCATCGTCTGGTGCTGTGGTCTTCCATTCTGGTCTGGCCACTGGGATTGCTGCTCAGCATAGTCGGTCCCAGCGTCCTGCTCAGGCTCGTGATATACGTTTGGTTACTGGGGTCTCTCCAGTCAAGTCTATGGTAACCAGTGTTATGCAGGTGCAACCTTGCGCTCTGGAGTCTAAGTATAGAGATCACCTTACTGAGCATGTCCGTGATGTGGCGTCTACTCATTGGTGGTCAGATATTAACTGCTCTGGTGATGTGGCAGCTCTGGAATGACCCGCGGGTGATGTGACGGCTGGCTGGGCGTGAGTGTTTGGGGTGGAGCCTAGGGTTTAAAAGTCTGTCAGCGGCGCACTAGTATTATTTATGTTTGGTTTGTGTGGGTGGATACTCTACCACTCTAGTAGGCAGGTTGCACACGTATGCAGTTTCATACCGTTGGCTCAACACCTGAGTCTCTAGTCTGCTACATGCTTGGGGTTCCGGTCAGGCACACGTTCAGTAGTGTCAGGACTGGGGTAACTAGCCGTTTGGTTTAGCATCTGTTTCAAACATGTGCACGATTGGCACAGTTCAGTTACAGAGCAAGCTCAACCTTTATGCTATATTTCTCTGTGAAGGCAACAGGGTATTGTACCTAGCGTTATATGAGTTCTTTCTCTTGGCTTAGCATTTGCTTCATTCATGTGTGCTGTTAGTGCTGTTTAGTTGCAGAGCAAGCTCTCTTCATGTGCTAGCATCCCTGTGAAGTTTAGCAGGGTATAATATTTAGCAAACTCGGAGCTCTACCTCTCTGTGAAGCTAAGAGAGCTAGGTATTCTGTGTCCTATTCATTCCTGCGGAGATGAACATGCGGCGCATCTTTCCAGACTGCAGCATGTCTGTTTATCTTGCGGAGACACTCAGTCTTCGTAACATAAATATCATCCGTACAATGTATTGGGCGTGGTGATTCTGTACTGGCAGCGCTTTGGTTGCAGCGGACATGTGCTGCGTCTAAAGTGCTGCCTAATACTGAACGTGTGGACATACCCCAAAGCAATTGACCATATGATATCTTCAGTGACTAATGTTTTATGAGCATGTTCATACCTTATAAATGAAATATCTGAAGATAAGTAAAACGGATATGTATGTGCTCTTAAAGTTCACTTCTCCTATTCAAGAGGAGTCAAATTATGGGAAAAGTTTGGATCTATAATTTTTCTAGATTATTATTAGCAAGTAGAATCTTTTAAAAGTATATGTAACACCCCAGGGTCCTGGTTGCTACAGTGGCATTGCTTTCCTCACAGGGAGAGTGATGTCACGCTTGGAAGAGAAGGAAGATCTCTTTCACCAGGTAAACACAAGCATACAACATGTTCACACTCCAGGCCATAAGGGGGAGCTCTAAACCTGGATTAAGGGGAACTTCCCTATTGATAAATTCTGGTCTGGAGGGAAAGTTAGTTAGTGAGAGGACAGTGAAACAGGCAGATGTGCTAAGTTGGAGCTCCCTGTCAGAGGGGGCTAGAGAGAGAGAGATTGCCAGAAGGGAGCTTGTCGAGGAACATCAGCTAGGCAGAGCTGGTAAGAAAGGAGTATAGCTGACCAGATGTGGGAGTCTGCAGCTCCTGGCAGAAAGAGAGATAAAGGACTGAGGGGCCGTGCAGCCACGAGAAAGAGCTGCAGCTCCTGGACAGAGATAACACAGAAAGAAGAACAGATTTGTAGTGAGCGTGCAGGAGAGCGAAGCACAGGCGAATGACAACTGGGGAGGACAGCAGCGATTGGGCTACCTCCCTGAAAAGTGCAGGTACCGGTAGCCGGAAGACCAAAATTGTGAGGGACTCCAAGACTTACAGCAGAAACCGGCAGGACAGTTGAACTAAACGTAACCTGTCCGCCCTAATACCCAGGAGAAACAATGGTGCATAGAGCCCGGGTCGTGATAGCAGAACTTGATATCCACTGTCCCTCCCACTGAATCTGAATAGGAAGAGAACAATGTGAACAATGTGAATATTTCTCCCCTTGATCTTTAGGGGAAGTCAGCATCACTGTTAGGGGAACCACAGCACCTACTGTAGATGTAAACTGGTCTCCGAAACCTCTGACTCAGTGTCCGTATTGTCATAATCCCCTACTGCCGCCAACACCTTATTAGGTCGCCTGGGACATTTAGGACAATTAATGAGGAAATGATCTGATTGACCGCAGTAAAAATATAAGCGCTCACGAAAACGATATTCACGGCGTTCATTACTCTCACGTTTTTGTAGTGAGTCCACTTGCATAGGCACCTCCTCAGCCTCCCGCGGGTTCTTGCTGGTAGTTTCCCTAGACGGAAAAGCAAAATTAGTGATGTGATTTAAAGCTGCCTATTTCTCTTGTCTGCGTTCAGTTAGGCGGATATCAATATGCACACAGCGTTGCAAAAATAACTCAAACTCCTGTGGAGGCTCTGAGCGTTGTACTGGACAACCCTTTCTTAAAAATTGGCAATAAGGCATTGCTATCCCAGTTGGTATCCACTACTAACCTCTTAAATTCAGTAATATATTCTATGACTGAACGTTTCCCCTGGGATAAGGAAAGCAAGGCTTTTTCAGCGGAGGCACGGCGGTTGGGATCATCAAACATTTGTGCCATAGCTGCCAGAAAATCATCCAAATTATTTAGACGCACATCCCGACTTTCAACCATAGGATTTGCCCAAGCCAGTGCCCGTGATGTCAACAACATAATGATGCATAGTACCTTAGATCTATCAGAGAGTAGGAGGCATGTACATCAAAGAATAATATGCACTGATTAACAAACCCACGGAATTGACTTCGGTCACAATTAAACCGGAATGGAGGCAATTTAGGCATACTGGTGGGTGGTGTATGCCGAGCAGGTGAGGTCTGCTGAGCTTCTATCAATGTACGCAAATCTTGGAGAGCTTGACCAAACACCTGCGCATTGTGGCCAGCCCGGGAGTCCATTTCTCTAATCATATTTTGTACAGCCTCCACCTCCTGCTGCAAGGAGTTAATCATAGCAAACATTTTGTCTACCCGTGTCTCAGTCATTGCCCCAGCAGAATCCTCTGTTGGCTGGAGTATCCTGTAATAGTATTGTAGGAACTCAAGGATTCTGGTAGCGTGGGGCAATGAACAGACAGAGACGGGTTTCTTTAGTGCGAATAGTGTATTTGTACAACAGCAATGACACCCAAAACAATATACTAATAACTCACAATGAAACAAGTCCTAGAAACATATACAGCAAATTGGCAGAGTTCTTAAGGCAGAGTCCTCGGCAAGGTGATCAAAAGGTGAGTGTGACAGGTGACCTGGTGCAGATCCAAAACACTGTCGGTGCAGAAAGAGTCAAATCTAGGTATGTAGTAAACACAGGGAAGTCCAGAACAAGTCCACAGGTTAATCCCTGGTGTGGCATGAACACGGGTAAGTCCAGAAACTAGTTCACAAGTTGATCTCAGTTGTGGCATAAACACGGGTAAGTCCAGAAACAAGTTCACATTAAAGTATTAAACTGGTGTAGATTCCAGTAGCTCCCACCGGGGGGAGTAAATGAAGGATTAAGGCTACTTTCATACTAGCGTCTTGCACTGCACGTCGCTATGCGTCATTTTGGAGAAAAACGCATCCTGCAAAAGTGCTTGCAGGATGTGTTTTTTCTCCATTGACTTGCATTAGCGACGCATAGCGATGCATTGCCACACGTCGCAACCGTCGTGCGACGGTTGTGTCGTGTTGCGTCAGACCGTCGCCACCAAAAAACGTTGCTTGTAACGTTTTTTGGTGCATCGTTCCCGTCTTTTCCGACCGCGCATGCGCGGCCGGAACTCCGCCCCCGCCTCCCCGCACCTCACAATGGGGCAGCGGATGCGTTGAAAAACAGCATCCGCTGCCCCCGTTGTGCGGCGCACAGTATGCATTGGTGCGCTGCAACGTTGCATTGCGACGTGCAGTGCACGACGCTAGTGTGAAAGTAGCCTAAGTAGCAAAAACACAGTCCAGCAACATAGTTCAAAACACAGTTCAAAAACAGAGTTCTTACCAGGAGAAGTGAACCAAGGGTTAAGTTCCAAAGTCAACAGACTAAAGATAACTGATAGTGTAGCTTACATAGGCAGAGAATGTCCAGAGCCACGGATAGAAGCACAGTAGAACAAGCTGCTGAGCTGAAGGGGAAATGGATGCAGAATACTCCAGCAAAGAAGCTGACACCTGAGCCGGGTTTTAAACAAGCGAACAGGAAATAGGGCAGACAAAAACAACAAACTCCATCTTAACAAAGGGCAAGATCAGTCACAAGGTGACTTGGAAAACCCAGAATACTGACACCTAACCTTTATGGAGGACAGAGAGAACTATGAGGACCTTGCCAGAAGCCATAGACAGTAAGGGACTACTACACCATGGCACTAATTGGAAGGCTTTTAACTCCACCTGGTAAAGGGGTCTCTGAATTCACTTCCTAGCCGGCCAGACCCTGCCTGTACCTGTGATCTGGTGCCCTGGACTGCGGTTGCCTGAAGCCTTCAGTAAACCAGGTAAATATACTGCAAACCTTTGTCCTCTGTTTTTTACTGCACAACTCACCATCCTCATCTATACACCGGGAGCCCTGGGGACCTACTTCACCTGTGGGAAGTTATACCAACTAGCTGCCATAACATCACCCCAGAGGATCCCTTTAAGCAGCATTGGTCCCCACTGACCAAACACCACAGGTGGCATCACGAACATAAACTTTATCCACCAAACCCCTTTAAAGACTTTTCCCTTTAACATGGGCACCCAAGGCCACGGATCAGGTTGCCGCCATTGTGACATGCCTCTTTAAGTACCGGACCCGGTACCGAGTACCCCACGGCCCTGGCGTGCCACTCATTTTTGGCGTCACAAACAGGATGGACTGACCCATTGAAATGGGTCCTGTGCATCATGGATTGTAATGGACTGTGTGAAATTGTTTATTGGCCACCATTATTGCACCATGAGGCGGATAGAGAATGAGGAGAATGTGTTGCCATGGGTGGAGCTCAAGAACCAGCGCGAAAGCTGGATCCATCCCCTACAGAGACTTTAATGCCACCAGAACATGTTCGCCAGGAGGATGGATCCGCCCCCGGAGATGGCCGGCGGGAAAGTGGAGCAGAGACCACCCACGAAGTGAAGAGAAGGAGGAAGACGCAGGAAAGAGTGGCCGCAGCATGGCTGCACGCTACCTGGTGAGAGCAATGGCGGACATCAGTGGAGAGCCACCGGGACCAGAGCTCTTCAGTGCAGAGATGGAGGAACTGGCCCGATGACTCCTGCCGACCCAGATGACAGTGGTGGCTGCATGGAAGGAGTCCCTGCTAAAAAGGATGACAACCGCACAGCAACGGAACTTACCACCAGTGCTCACAACCCCGGCGGAGCCAGAAAGAGCGGCACTGCTGAAAAAGATGGTGGTGCCGACGAAAGACCTGGAGCCCGCACCTTTGACTCCAGCAGAGCCGGAAAGTCAGACACTCCAAAGGAGACGACAACATCTCAACACCAGGCCCTGCAACCAGCGCTCCTGACCTCAGCGGAGGCGGAGAAGGACATCGGCACCAGAGAGACAGGTATGCAAACTGCCTCGATAGCTGAGGAAACCCTGGTGGGACCCCTAGAACCCCCGCCAATCCTAATGCCTGGCCAGGTAGCAATTAAAGTAACCTGGGGCTGCATGACAGATCTGATGGATTCACTTACTGACCCACTGGTGCCTCAACCCTCACCCCTGAAAGCGTGCAGATAAAAAGAAACCATACACTGGAGGCACCCTTAAACTGACCTTATGGGATTCCCAGCAAGTAGGCCCTGGTATGCCATCCCAGTAGAACGTTATGATCCAGAAATGTCCCAGTCAGGGAGTAGCAGTTACCAGGAGCTTCCCTGTCAAAGGAAATAGACAGTTCCTAAATGTTCCAATGACTGCTGAATGTTATAATTGTTGAAGTTTGAAAGTCAAAAGCTAACCTGGCAAGGTTTCCACTTTAAAAGTTGGTTTATTAGAAAAGACACTGAGGCCATGGAGAGTGAATGGTCCACAAACTTTCCTGTAAATAGTTGGCACCTTCAAGGTACACTTTTGGTTCTACCCACATTGCCAGCATGGGTAGGGCCTTGTTTGTTCCTGAGACCTGAAGAGCAAAACCGTCTGGCATGGCTGAACACGGGGTATGGATATACGCCTTGTAGCCCACCCAAGCCTATGTTTGGGGTTAATGACGGGTCCCTTGCCTCGATGCTGCTATTATACAGTTAAAATGACTTGATTATTGATTGCACTTTTGAATAGGAAAATGGTGATTTGTTGCACTTTGTTTAATGGAGTGTTTTATATGTGAGATAAAGTATGCAGACAGTCTTAAATATTAAAGTAAGAGTTTTTTAGATAGGAAGTAAAAGTTAATACTTTGGTACTTCAGTGTAGAAAGTCCTAAAGATAGTATACCTGTAAAGGCTAGTTGCCATTTCATAGTATATTATAGTAAAGTTCTATATTTTTGAAAAGTTATCTATACCATGTATATATGTTCCTGCAATGTTTAAAGTATTAATTACCTCTCATAAAGGGAAATCATAGTTTAACCTGTTTATAAGCATTTAAACAGTTTGTATGTCTTTATTAACCTGTTGATGTTGTTCTTCTTTTCCCAGTCCAGGAGTACAGGCTTTAACAGGGGCAGTGTAACACCCCAGGGTCCTGGTGGCTACAGTGGCATTGCTTTCCCCACAGGGAGAGTGATGACACGCTTGGAAGCAAAGGAAGATCTCTTTCACCAGGTAAACACAAGCATACAACATGTTCACACTCCAGGCCATAAGGGGGAGCTCTAAACCCGGATTAAAGGGAACTTCCCTATTGATACATTCTGGTCTGGAGGGAAAGTTAGTTAGTTAGAGGACAGTGAAGAAAGAAGATGTGCTAAGTGGGAGCTCCCTGTCAGAGGGGGCTAGAGAGAGAGATTGCCATAAGGGAGCTTGTCAAGGAACATCAGCTAGGCGGAGCTGGTAAGAAAGGAGTATAGCTGAGCAGATGTGGGAGTCTGCAGCTCCTGGCAGAAAGAGAGATAAAGGACTGAGGGGCCGTGCAGCCACGAGAAAGAGCTGCAGCTCCTGGACAGAGATAACACAGAAAGAAGAACAGATTTGTAGTGAGCGTGCAGGAGAGCGAAGCACAGGCGAATGACAACTGGGGAGGACAGCAGCGATTGGGCTACCTCCCTGAAAAGTGCAGGTACCGGTAGCCGGAAGACCAAAATTGTGAGGGACTCCAAGACTTACAGCAGAAACCGGCAGGACAGTTGAACTAAACGTAACCTGTCCGCCCTAATACCCAGGAGAAACAATGGTGCATAGAGCCCGGGTCGTGATAGCAGAACTTGATATCCACTGTCCCTCCCACTGAATCTGAATAGGAAGAGAACAATGTGAACAATGTGAATATTTCTCCCCTTGATCTTTAGGGGAAGTCAGCATCACTGTTAGGGGAACCACAGCACCTACTGTAGATGTAAACTGGTCTCCGAAACCTCTGACTCAGTGTCCGTATTGTCATAATCCCCTACTGCCGCCAACACCTTATTAGGTCGCCTGGGACATTTAGGACAATTAATGAGGAAATGATCTGATTGACCGCAGTAAAAATATAAGCGCTCACGAAAACGATATTCACGGCGTTCATTACTCTCACGTTTTTGTAGTGAGTCCACTTGCATAGGCACCTCCTCAGCCTCCCGCGGGTTCTTGCTGGTAGTTTCCCTAGACGGAAAAGCAAAATTAGTGATGTGATTTAAAGCTGCCTATTTCTCTTGTCTGCGTTCAGTTAGGCGGATATCAATATGCACACAGCGTTGCAAAAATAACTCAAACTCCTGTGGAGGCTCTGAGCGTTGTACTGGACAACCCTTTCTTAAAAATTGGCAATAAGGCATTGCTATCCCAGTTGGTATCCACTACTAACCTCTTAAATTCAGTAATATATTCTATGACTGAACGTTTCCCCTGGGATAAGGAAAGCAAGGCTTTTTCAGCGGAGGCACGGCGGTTGGGATCATCAAACATTTGTGCCATAGCTGCCAGAAAATCATCCAAATTATTTAGACGCACATCCCGACTTTCAACCATAGGATTTGCCCAAGCCAGTGCCCGTGATGTCAACAACATAATGATGCATAGTACCTTAGATCTATCAGAGAGTAGGAGGCATGTACATCAAAGAATAATATGCACTGATTAACAAACCCACGGAATTGACTTCGGTCACAATTAAACCGGAATGGAGGCAATTTAGGCATACTGGTGGGTGGTGTATGCCGAGCAGGTGAGGTCTGCTGAGCTTCTATCAATGTACGCAAATCTTGGAGAGCTTGACCAAACACCTGCGCATTGTGGCCAGCCCGGGAGTCCATTTCTCTAATCATATTTTGTACAGCCTCCACCTCCTGCTGCAAGGAGTTAATCATAGCAAACATTTTGTCTACCCGTGTCTCAGTCATTGCCCCAGCAGAATCCTCTGTTGGCTGGAGTATCCTGTAATAGTATTGTAGGAACTCAAGGATTCTGGTAGCGTGGGGCAATGAACAGACAGAGACGGGTTTCTTTAGTGCGAATAGTGTATTTGTACAACAGCAATGACACCCAAAACAATATACTAATAACTCACAATGAAACAAGTCCTAGAAACATATACAGCAAATTGGCAGAGTTCTTAAGGCAGAGTCCTCGGCAAGGTGATCAAAAGGTGAGTGTGACAGGTGACCTGGTGCAGATCCAAAACACTGTCGGTGCAGAAAGAGTCAAATCTAGGTATGTAGTAAACACAGGGAAGTCCAGAACAAGTCCACAGGTTAATCCCTGGTGTGGCATGAACACGGGTAAGTCCAGAAACTAGTTCACAAGTTGATCTCAGTTGTGGCATAAACACGGGTAAGTCCAGAAACAAGTTCACATTAAAGTATTAAACTGGTGTAGATTCCAGTAGCTCCCACCGGGGGGAGTAAATGAAGGATTAAGGCTACTTTCATACTAGCGTCTTGCACTGCACGTCGCTATGCGTCATTTTGGAGAAAAACGCATCCTGCAAAAGTGCTTGCAGGATGTGTTTTTTCTCCATTGACTTGCATTAGCGACGCATAGCGATGCATTGCCACACGTCGCAACCGTCGTGCGACGGTTGTGTCGTGTTGCGTCAGACCGTCGCCACCAAAAAACGTTGCTTGTAACGTTTTTTGGTGCATCGTTCCCGTCTTTTCCGACCGCGCATGCGCGGCCGGAACTCCGCCCCCGCCTCCCCGCACCTCACAATGGGGCAGCGGATGCATTGAAAAACAGCATCCGCTGCCCCCGTTGTGCGGCGCACAGTATGCATTGGTGCGCTGCAACGTTGCATTGCGACGTGCAGTGCACGACGCTAGTGTGAAAGTAGCCTAAGTAGCAAAAACACAGTCCAGCAACATAGTTCAAAACACAGTTCAAAAACAGAGTTCTTACCAGGAGAAGTGAACCAAGGGTTAAGTTCCAAAGTCAACAGACTAAAGATAACTGATAGTGTAGCTTACATAGGCAGAGAATGTCCAGAGCCACGGATAGAAGCACAGTAGAACAAGCTGCTGAGCTGAAGGGGAAATGGATGCAGAATACTCCAGCAAAGAAGCTGACACCTGAGCCGGGTTTTAAACAAGCGAACAGGAAATAGGGCAGACAAAAACAACAAACTCCATCTTAACAAAGGGCAAGATCAGTCACAAGGTGACTTGGAAAACCCGGAATACTGACACCTAACCTTTATGGAGGACAGAGAGAACTATGAGGACCTTGCCAGAAGCCATAGACAGTAAGGGACTACTACACCATGGCACTAATAGGAAGGCTTTTAACTCCACCTGGTAAAGGGGTCTCTGAATTCACTTCCTAGCCGGCCAGACCCTGCCTGTACCTGTGATCTGGTGCCCTGGACTGCGGTTGCCTGAAGCCTTCAGTAAACCAGGTAAATATACTGCAAACCTTTGTCCTCTGTTTTTTACTGCACAACTCACCATCCTCATCTATACACCGGGAGCCCTGGGGACCTACTTCACCTGTGGGAAGTTATACCAACTAGCTGCCATAACATCACCCCAGAGGATCCCTTTAAGCAGCGTTGGTCCCCACTGACCAAACACCACAGGTGGCATCACGAACATAAACTTTATCCACCAAACCCCTTTAAAGACTTTTCCCTTTAACATGGGCACCCAAGGCCACGGATCAGGTTGCCGCCATTGTGACATGCCTCTTTAAGTACCGGACCCGGTACCGAGTACCCCACGGCCCTGGCGTGCCACTCATTTTTGGCATCACAAACAGGATGGACTGACCCATTGAAATGGGTCCTGTGCATCATGGATTGTAATGGACTGTGTGAAATTGTTTATTGGCCACCATTATTGCACCATGAGGCGGATAGAGAATGAGGAGAATGTGTTGCCATGGGTGGAGCTCAAGAACCAGCGCGAAAGCTGGATCCATCCCCTACAGAGACTTTAATGCCACCAGAACATGTTCGCCAGGAGGATGGATCCGCCCCCGGAGATGGCCGGCGGGAAAGTGGAGCAGAGACCACCCACGAAGTGAAGAGAAGGAGGAAGACGCAGGAAAGAGTGGCCGCAGCATGGCTGCACGCTACCTGGTGAGAGCAATGGCGGACATCAGTGGAGAGCCACCGGGACCAGAGCTCTTCAGTGCAGAGATGGAGGAACTGGCCCGATGACTCCTGCCGACCCAGATGACAGTGGTGGCTGCATGGAAGGAGTCCCTGCTAAAAAGGATGACAACCGCACAGCAACGGAACTTACCACCAGTGCTCACAACCCCGGCGGAGCCAGAAAGAGCGGCACTGCTGAAAAAGATGGTGGTGCCGACGAAAGACCTGGAGCCCGCACCTTTGACTCCAGCAGAGCCGGAAAGTCAGACACTCCAAAGGAGACGACAACATCTCAACACCAGGCCCTGCAACCAGCGCTCCTGACCTCAGCGGAGGCGGAGAAGGACATCGGCACCAGAGAGACAGGTATGCAAACTGCCTCGATAGCTGAGGAAACCCTGGTGGGACCCCTAGAACCCCCGCCAATCCTAATGCCTGGCCAGGTAGCAATTAAAGTAACCTGGGGCTGCATGACAGATCTGATGGATTCACTTACTGACCCACTGGTGCCTCAACCCTCACCCCTGAAAGCGTGCAGATAAAAAGAAACCATACACTGGAGGCACCCTTAAACTGACCTTATGGGATTCCCAGCAAGTAGGCCCTGGTATGCCATCCCAGTAGAACGTTATGATCCAGAAATGTCCCAGTCAGGGAGTAGCAGTTACCAGGAGCTTCCCTGTCAAAGGAAATAGACAGTTCCTAAATGTTCCAATGACTGCTGAATGTTATAATTGTTGAAGTTTGAAAGTCAAAAGCTAACCTGGCAAGGTTTCCACTTTAAAAGTTGGTTTATTAGAAAAGACACTGAGGCCATGGAGAGTGAATGGTCCACAAACTTTCATGTAAATAGTTGGCACCTTCAAGGTACACTTTTGGTTCTACCCACATTGCCAGCATGGGTAGGGCCTTGTTTGTTCCTGAGACCTGAAGAGCAAAACCGTCTGGCATGGCTGAACACGGGGTATGGATATACGCCTTGTAGCCCACCCAAGCCTATGTTTGGGGTTAATGACGGGTCCCTTGCCTCGATGCTGCTGTTATACAGTTAAAATGACTTGATTATTGATTGCACTTTTGAATAGGAAAATGGTGATTTGTTGCACTTTGTTTAATGGAGTGTTTTATATGTGAGATAAAGTATGCAGACAGTCTTAAATATTAAAGTAAGAGTTTTTTAGATAGGAAGTAAAAGTTAATACTTTGGTACTTCAGTGTAGAAAGTCCTAAAGATAGTATACCTGTAAAGGCTAGTTGCCATTTCATAGTATATTATAGTAAAGTTCTATATTTTTGAAAAGTTATCTATACCATGTATATATGTTCCTGCAATGTTTAAAGTATTAATTACCTCTCATAAAGGGAAATCATAGTTTAACCTGTTTATAAGCATTTAAACAGTTTGTATGTCTTTATTAACCTGTTGATGTTGTTCTTCTTTTCCCAGTCCAGGAGTACAGGCTTTAACAGGGGCAGTGTAACACCCCAGGGTCCTGGTGGCTACAGTGGCATTGCTTTCCCCACAGGGAGAGTGATGACACGCTTGGAAGCAAAGGAAGATCTCTTTCACCAGGTAAACACAAGCATACAACATGTTCACACTCCAGGCCATAAGGGGGAGCTCTAAACCCGGATTAAAGGGAACTTCCCTATTGATACATTCTGGTCTGGAGGGAAAGTTAGTTAGTTAGAGGACAGTGAAGAAAGAAGATGTGCTAAGTGGGAGCTCCCTGTCAGAGGGGGCTAGAGAGAGAGATTGCCATAAGGGAGCTTGTCAAGGAACATCAGCTAGGCGGAGCTGGTAAGAAAGGAGTATAGCTGAGCAGATGTGGGAGTCTGCAGCTCCTGGCAGAAAGAGAGATAAAGGACTGAGGGGCCGTGCAGCCACGAGAAAGAGCTGCAGCTCCTGGACAGAGATAACACAGAAAGAAGAACAGATTTGTAGTGAGCGTGCAGGAGAGCGAAGCACAGGCGAATGACAACTGGGGAGGACAGCAGCGATTGGGCTACCTCCCTGAAAAGTGCAGGTACCGGTAGCCGGAAGACCAAAATTGTGAGGGACTCCAAGACTTACAGCAGAAACCGGCAGGACAGTTGAACTAAACGTAACCTGTCCGCCCTAATACCCAGGAGAAACAATGGTGCATAGAGCCCGGGTCGTGATAGCAGAACTTGATATCCACTGTCCCTCCCACTGAATCTGAATAGGAAGAGAACAATGTGAACAATGTGAATATTTCTCCCCTTGATCTTTAGGGGAAGTCAGCATCACTGTTAGGGGAACCACAGCACCTACTGTAGATGTAAACTGGTCTCCGAAACCTCTGACTCAGTGTCCGTATTGTCATAATCCCCTACTGCCGCCAACACCTTATTAGGTCGCCTGGGACATTTAGGACAATTAATGAGGAAATGATCTGATTGACCGCAGTAAAAATATAAGCGCTCACGAAAACGATATTCACGGCGTTCATTACTCTCACGTTTTTGTAGTGAGTCCACTTGCATAGGCACCTCCTCAGCCTCCCGCGGGTTCTTGCTGGTAGTTTCCCTAGACGGAAAAGCAAAATTAGTGATGTGATTTAAAGCTGCCTATTTCTCTTGTCTGCGTTCAGTTAGGCGGATATCAATATGCACACAGCGTTGCAAAAATAACTCAAACTCCTGTGGAGGCTCTGAGCGTTGTACTGGACAACCCTTTCTTAAAAATTGGCAATAAGGCATTGCTATCCCAGTTGGTATCCACTACTAACCTCTTAAATTCAGTAATATATTCTATGACTGAACGTTTCCCCTGGGATAAGGAAAGCAAGGCTTTTTCAGCGGAGGCACGGCGGTTGGGATCATCAAACATTTGTGCCATAGCTGCCAGAAAATCATCCAAATTATTTAGACGCACATCCCGACTTTCAACCATAGGATTTGCCCAAGCCAGTGCCCGTGATGTCAACAACATAATGATGCATAGTACCTTAGATCTATCAGAGAGTAGGAGGCATGTACATCAAAGAATAATATGCACTGATTAACAAACCCACGGAATTGACTTCGGTCACAATTAAACCGGAATGGAGGCAATTTAGGCATACTGGTGGGTGGTGTATGCCGAGCAGGTGAGGTCTGCTGAGCTTCTATCAATGTACGCAAATCTTGGAGAGCTTGACCAAACACCTGCGCATTGTGGCCAGCCCGGGAGTCCATTTCTCTAATCATATTTTGTACAGCCTCCACCTCCTGCTGCAAGGAGTTAATCATAGCAAACATTTTGTCTACCCGTGTCTCAGTCATTGCCCCAGCAGAATCCTCTGTTGGCTGGAGTATCCTGTAATAGTATTGTAGGAACTCAAGGATTCTGGTAGCGTGGGGCAATGAACAGACAGAGACGGGTTTCTTTAGTGCGAATAGTGTATTTGTACAACAGCAATGACACCCAAAACAATATACTAATAACTCACAATGAAACAAGTCCTAGAAACATATACAGCAAATTGGCAGAGTTCTTAAGGCAGAGTCCTCAGCAAGGTGATCAAAAGGTGAGTGTGACAGGTGACCTGGTGCAGATCCAAAACACTGTCGGTGCAGAAAGAGTCAAATCTAGGTATGTAGTAAACACAGGGAAGTCCAGAACAAGTCCACAGGTTAATCTCTGGTGTGGCATGAACACGGGTAAGTCCAGAAACTAGTTCACAAGTTGATCTCAGTTGTGGCATAAACACGGGTAAGTCCAGAAACAAGTTCACATTAAAGTATTAAACTGGTGTAGATTCCAGTAGCTCCCACCGGGGGGAGTAAATGAAGGATTAAGGCTACTTTCATACTAGCGTCTTGCACTGCACGTCGCTATGCGTCATTTTGGAGAAAAACGCATCCTGCAAAAGTGCTTGCAGGATGTGTTTTTTCTCCATTGACTTGCATTAGCGACGCATAGCGATGCATTGCCACACGTCGCAACCGTCGTGCGACGGTTGTGTCGTGTTGCGTCAGACCGTCGCCACCAAAAAACGTTGCTTGTAACGTTTTTTGGTGCATCGTTCCCGTCTTTTCCGACCGCGCATGCGCGGCCGGAACTCCGCCCCCGCCTCCCCGCACCTCACAATGGGGCAGCGGATGCATTGAAAAACAGCATCCGCTGCCCCCGTTGTGCGGCGCACAGTATGCATTGGTGCGCTGCAACGTTGCATTGCGACGTGCAGTGCACGACGCTAGTGTGAAAGTAGCCTAAGTAGCAAAAACACAGTCCAGCAACATAGTTCAAAACACAGTTCAAAAACAGAGTTCTTACCAGGAGAAGTGAACCAAGGGTTAAGTTCCAAAGTCAACAGACTAAAGATAACTGATAGTGTAGCTTACATAGGCAGAGAATGTCCAGAGCCACGGATAGAAGCACAGTAGAACAAGCTGCTGAGCTGAAGGGGAAATGGATGCAGAATACTCCAGCAAAGAAGCTGACACCTGAGCCGGGTTTTAAACAAGCGAACAGGAAATAGGGCAGACAAAAACAACAAACTCCATCTTAACAAAGGGCAAGATCAGTCACAAGGTGACTTGGAAAACCCGGAATACTGACACCTAACCTTTATGGAGGACAGAGAGAACTATGAGGACCTTGCCAGAAGCCATAGACAGTAAGGGACTACTACACCATGGCACTAATAGGAAGGCTTTTAACTCCACCTGGTAAAGGGGTCTCTGAATTCACTTCCTAGCCGGCCAGACCCTGCCTGTACCTGTGATCTGGTGCCCTGGACTGCGGTTGCCTGAAGCCTTCAGTAAACCAGGTAAATATACTGCAAACCTTTGTCCTCTGTTTTTTACTGCACAACTCACCATCCTCATCTATACACCGGGAGCCCTGGGGACCTACTTCACCTGTGGGAAGTTATACCAACTAGCTGCCATAACATCACCCCAGAGGATCCCTTTAAGCAGCGTTGGTCCCCACTGACCAAACACCACAGGTGGCATCACGAACATAAACTTTATCCACCAAACCCCTTTAAAGACTTTTCCCTTTAACATGGGCACCCAAGGCCACGGATCAGGTTGCCGCCATTGTGACATGCCTCTTTAAGTACCGGACCCGGTACCGAGTACCCCACGGCCCTGGCGTGCCACTCATTTTTGGCATCACAAACAGGATGGACTGACCCATTGAAATGGGTCCTGTGCATCATGGATTGTAATGGACTGTGTGAAATTGTTTATTGGCCACCATTATTGCACCATGAGGCGGATAGAGAATGAGGAGAATGTGTTGCCATGGGTGGAGCTCAAGAACCAGCGCGAAAGCTGGATCCATCCCCTACAGAGACTTTAATGCCACCAGAACATGTTCGCCAGGAGGATGGATCCGCCCCCGGAGATGGCCGGCGGGAAAGTGGAGCAGAGACCACCCACGAAGTGAAGAGAAGGAGGAAGACGCAGGAAAGAGTGGCCGCAGCATGGCTGCACGCTACCTGGTGAGAGCAATGGCGGACATCAGTGGAGAGCCACCGGGACCAGAGCTCTTCAGTGCAGAGATGGAGGAACTGGCCCGATGACTCCTGCCGACCCAGATGACAGTGGTGGCTGCATGGAAGGAGTCCCTGCTAAAAAGGATGACAACCGCACAGCAACGGAACTTACCACCAGTGCTCACAACCCCGGCGGAGCCAGAAAGAGCGGCACTGCTGAAAAAGATGGTGGTGCCGACGAAAGACCTGGAGCCCGCACCTTTGACTCCAGCAGAGCCGGAAAGTCAGACACTCCAAAGGAGACGACAACATCTCAACACCAGGCCCTGCAACCAGCGCTCCTGACCTCAGCGGAGGCGGAGAAGGACATCGGCACCAGAGAGACAGGTATGCAAACTGCCTCGATAGCTGAGGAAACCCTGGTGGGACCCCTAGAACCCCCGCCAATCCTAATGCCTGGCCAGGTAGCAATTAAAGTAACCTGGGGCTGCATGACAGATCTGATGGATTCACTTACTGACCCACTGGTGCCTCAACCCTCACCCCTGAAAGCGTGCAGATAAAAAGAAACCATACACTGGAGGCACCCTTAAACTGACCTTATGGGATTCCCAGCAAGTAGGCCCTGGTATGCCATCCCAGTAGAACGTTATGATCCAGAAATGTCCCAGTCAGGGAGTAGCAGTTACCAGGAGCTTCCCTGTCAAAGGAAATAGACAGTTCCTAAATGTTCCAATGACTGCTGAATGTTATAATTGTTGAAGTTTGAAAGTCAAAAGCTAACCTGGCAAGGTTTCCACTTTAAAAGTTGGTTTATTAGAAAAGACACTGAGGCCATGGAGAGTGAATGGTCCACAAACTTTCATGTAAATAGTTGGCACCTTCAAGGTACACTTTTGGTTCTACCCACATTGCCAGCATGGGTAGGGCCTTGTTTGTTCCTGAGACCTGAAGAGCAAAACCGTCTGGCATGGCTGAACACGGGGTATGGATATACGCCTTGTAGCCCACCCAAGCCTATGTTTGGGGTTAATGACGGGTCCCTTGCCTCGATGCTGCTGTTATACAGTTAAAATGACTTGATTATTGATTGCACTTTTGAATAGGAAAATGGTGATTTGTTGCACTTTGTTTAATGGAGTGTTTTATATGTGAGATAAAGTATGCAGACAGTCTTAAATATTAAAGTAAGAGTTTTTTAGATAGGAAGTAAAAGTTAATACTTTGGTACTTCAGTGTAGAAAGTCCTAAAGATAGTATACCTGTAAAGGCTAGTTGCCATTTCATAGTATATTATAGTAAAGTTCTATATTTTTGAAAAGTTATCTATACCATGTATATATGTTCCTGCAATGTTTAAAGTATTAATTACCTCTCATAAAGGGAAATCATAGTTTAACCTGTTTATAAGCATTTAAACAGTTTGTATGTCTTTATTAACCTGTTGATGTTGTTCTTCTTTTCCCAGTCCAGGAGTACAGGCTTTAACAGGGGCAGTGTAACACCCCAGGGTCCTGGTGGCTACAGTGGCATTGCTTTCCCCACAGGGAGAGTGATGACACGCTTGGAAGCAAAGGAAGATCTCTTTCACCAGGTAAACACAAGCATACAACATGTTCACACTCCAGGCCATAAGGGGGAGCTCTAAACCCGGATTAAAGGGAACTTCCCTATTGATACATTCTGGTCTGGAGGGAAAGTTAGTTAGTTAGAGGACAGTGAAGAAAGAAGATGTGCTAAGTGGGAGCTCCCTGTCAGAGGGGGCTAGAGAGAGAGATTGCCATAAGGGAGCTTGTCAAGGAACATCAGCTAGGCGGAGCTGGTAAGAAAGGAGTATAGCTGAGCAGATGTGGGAGTCTGCAGCTCCTGGCAGAAAGAGAGATAAAGGACTGAGGGGCCGTGCAGCCACGAGAAAGAGCTGCAGCTCCTGGACAGAGATAACACAGAAAGAAGAACAGATTTGTAGTGAGCGTGCAGGAGAGCGAAGCACAGGCGAATGACAACTGGGGAGGACAGCAGCGATTGGGCTACCTCCCTGAAAAGTGCAGGTACCGGTAGCCGGAAGACCAAAATTGTGAGGGACTCCAAGACTTACAGCAGAAACCGGCAGGACAGTTGAACTAAACGTAACCTGTCCGCCCTAATACCCAGGAGAAACAATGGTGCATAGAGCCCGGGTCGTGATAGCAGAACTTGATATCCACTGTCCCTCCCACTGAATCTGAATAGGAAGAGAACAATGTGAACAATGTGAATATTTCTCCCCTTGATCTTTAGGGGAAGTCAGCATCACTGTTAGGGGAACCACAGCACCTACTGTAGATGTAAACTGGTCTCCGAAACCTCTGACTCAGTGTCCGTATTGTCATAATCCCCTACTGCCGCCAACACCTTATTAGGTCGCCTGGGACATTTAGGACAATTAATGAGGAAATGATCTGATTGACCGCAGTAAAAATATAAGCGCTCACGAAAACGATATTCACGGCGTTCATTACTCTCACGTTTTTGTAGTGAGTCCACTTGCATAGGCACCTCCTCAGCCTCCCGCGGGTTCTTGCTGGTAGTTTCCCTAGACGGAAAAGCAAAATTAGTGATGTGATTTAAAGCTGCCTATTTCTCTTGTCTGCGTTCAGTTAGGCGGATATCAATATGCACACAGCGTTGCAAAAATAACTCAAACTCCTGTGGAGGCTCTGAGCGTTGTACTGGACAACCCTTTCTTAAAAATTGGCAATAAGGCATTGCTATCCCAGTTGGTATCCACTACTAACCTCTTAAATTCAGTAATATATTCTATGACTGAACGTTTCCCCTGGGATAAGGAAAGCAAGGCTTTTTCAGCGGAGGCACGGCGGTTGGGATCATCAAACATTTGTGCCATAGCTGCCAGAAAATCATCCAAATTATTTAGACGCACATCCCGACTTTCAACCATAGGATTTGCCCAAGCCAGTGCCCGTGATGTCAACAACATAATGATGCATAGTACCTTAGATCTATCAGAGAGTAGGAGGCATGTACATCAAAGAATAATATGCACTGATTAACAAACCCACGGAATTGACTTCGGTCACAATTAAACCGGAATGGAGGCAATTTAGGCATACTGGTGGGTGGTGTATGCCGAGCAGGTGAGGTCTGCTGAGCTTCTATCAATGTACGCAAATCTTGGAGAGCTTGACCAAACACCTGCGCATTGTGGCCAGCCCGGGAGTCCATTTCTCTAATCATATTTTGTACAGCCTCCACCTCCTGCTGCAAGGAGTTAATCATAGCAAACATTTTGTCTACCCGTGTCTCAGTCATTGCCCCAGCAGAATCCTCTGTTGGCTGGAGTATCCTGTAATAGTATTGTAGGAACTCAAGGATTCTGGTAGCGTGGGGCAATGAACAGACAGAGACGGGTTTCTTTAGTGCGAATAGTGTATTTGTACAACAGCAATGACACCCAAAACAATATACTAATAACTCACAATGAAACAAGTCCTAGAAACATATACAGCAAATTGGCAGAGTTCTTAAGGCAGAGTCCTCAGCAAGGTGATCAAAAGGTGAGTGTGACAGGTGACCTGGTGCAGATCCAAAACACTGTCGGTGCAGAAAGAGTCAAATCTAGGTATGTAGTAAACACAGGGAAGTCCAGAACAAGTCCACAGGTTAATCTCTGGTGTGGCATGAACACGGGTAAGTCCAGAAACTAGTTCACAAGTTGATCTCAGTTGTGGCATAAACACGGGTAAGTCCAGAAACAAGTTCACATTAAAGTATTAAACTGGTGTAGATTCCAGTAGCTCCCACCGGGGGGAGTAAATGAAGGATTAAGGCTACTTTCATACTAGCGTCTTGCACTGCACGTCGCTATGCGTCATTTTGGAGAAAAACGCATCCTGCAAAAGTGCTTGCAGGATGTGTTTTTTCTCCATTGACTTGCATTAGCGACGCATAGCGATGCATTGCCACACGTCGCAACCGTCGTGCGACGGTTGTGTCGTGTTGCGTCAGACCGTCGCCACCAAAAAACGTTGCTTGTAACGTTTTTTGGTGCATCGTTCCCGTCTTTTCCGACCGCGCATGCGCGGCCGGAACTCCGCCCCCGCCTCCCCGCACCTCACAATGGGGCAGCGGATGCATTGAAAAACAGCATCCGCTGCCCCCGTTGTGCGGCGCACAGTATGCATTGGTGCGCTGCAACGTTGCATTGCGACGTGCAGTGCACGACGCTAGTGTGAAAGTAGCCTAAGTAGCAAAAACACAGTCCAGCAACATAGTTCAAAACACAGTTCAAAAACAGAGTTCTTACCAGGAGAAGTGAACCAAGGGTTAAGTTCCAAAGTCAACAGACTAAAGATAACTGATAGTGTAGCTTACATAGGCAGAGAATGTCCAGAGCCACGGATAGAAGCACAGTAGAACAAGCTGCTGAGCTGAAGGGGAAATGGATGCAGAATACTCCAGCAAAGAAGCTGACACCTGAGCCGGGTTTTAAACAAGCGAACAGGAAATAGGGCAGACAAAAACAACAAACTCCATCTTAACAAAGGGCAAGATCAGTCACAAGGTGACTTGGAAAACCCGGAATACTGACACCTAACCTTTATGGAGGACAGAGAGAACTATGAGGACCTTGCCAGAAGCCATAGACAGTAAGGGACTACTACACCATGGCACTAATAGGAAGGCTTTTAACTCCACCTGGTAAAGGGGTCTCTGAATTCACTTCCTAGCCGGCCAGACCCTGCCTGTACCTGTGATCTGGTGCCCTGGACTGCGGTTGCCTGAAGCCTTCAGTAAACCAGGTAAATATACTGCAAACCTTTGTCCTCTGTTTTTTACTGCACAACTCACCATCCTCATCTATACACCGGGAGCCCTGGGGACCTACTTCACCTGTGGGAAGTTATACCAACTAGCTGCCATAACATCACCCCAGAGGATCCCTTTAAGCAGCGTTGGTCCCCACTGACCAAACACCACAGGTGGCATCACGAACATAAACTTTATCCACCAAACCCCTTTAAAGACTTTTCCCTTTAACATGGGCACCCAAGGCCACGGATCAGGTTGCCGCCATTGTGACATGCCTCTTTAAGTACCGGACCCGGTACCGAGTACCCCACGGCCCTGGCGTGCCACTCATTTTTGGCATCACAAACAGGATGGACTGACCCATTGAAATGGGTCCTGTGCATCATGGATTGTAATGGACTGTGTGAAATTGTTTATTGGCCACCATTATTGCACCATGAGGCGGATAGAGAATGAGGAGAATGTGTTGCCATGGGTGGAGCTCAAGAACCAGCGCGAAAGCTGGATCCATCCCCTACAGAGACTTTAATGCCACCAGAACATGTTCGCCAGGAGGATGGATCCGCCCCCGGAGATGGCCGGCGGGAAAGTGGAGCAGAGACCACCCACGAAGTGAAGAGAAGGAGGAAGACGCAGGAAAGAGTGGCCGCAGCATGGCTGCACGCTACCTGGTGAGAGCAATGGCGGACATCAGTGGAGAGCCACCGGGACCAGAGCTCTTCAGTGCAGAGATGGAGGAACTGGCCCGATGACTCCTGCCGACCCAGATGACAGTGGTGGCTGCATGGAAGGAGTCCCTGCTAAAAAGGATGACAACCGCACAGCAACGGAACTTACCACCAGTGCTCACAACCCCGGCGGAGCCAGAAAGAGCGGCACTGCTGAAAAAGATGGTGGTGCCGACGAAAGACCTGGAGCCCGCACCTTTGACTCCAGCAGAGCCGGAAAGTCAGACACTCCAAAGGAGACGACAACATCTCAACACCAGGCCCTGCAACCAGCGCTCCTGACCTCAGCGGAGGCGGAGAAGGACATCGGCACCAGAGAGACAGGTATGCAAACTGCCTCGATAGCTGAGGAAACCCTGGTGGGACCCCTAGAACCCCCGCCAATCCTAATGCCTGGCCAGGTAGCAATTAAAGTAACCTGGGGCTGCATGACAGATCTGATGGATTCACTTACTGACCCACTGGTGCCTCAACCCTCACCCCTGAAAGCGTGCAGATAAAAAGAAACCATACACTGGAGGCACCCTTAAACTGACCTTATGGGATTCCCAGCAAGTAGGCCCTGGTATGCCATCCCAGTAGAACGTTATGATCCAGAAATGTCCCAGTCAGGGAGTAGCAGTTACCAGGAGCTTCCCTGTCAAAGGAAATAGACAGTTCCTAAATGTTCCAATGACTGCTGAATGTTATAATTGTTGAAGTTTGAAAGTCAAAAGCTAACCTGGCAAGGTTTCCACTTTAAAAGTTGGTTTATTAGAAAAGACACTGAGGCCATGGAGAGTGAATGGTCCACAAACTTTCATGTAAATAGTTGGCACCTTCAAGGTACACTTTTGGTTCTACCCACATTGCCAGCATGGGTAGGGCCTTGTTTGTTCCTGAGACCTGAAGAGCAAAACCGTCTGGCATGGCTGAACACGGGGTATGGATATACGCCTTGTAGCCCACCCAAGCCTATGTTTGGGGTTAATGACGGGTCCCTTGCCTCGATGCTGCTGTTATACAGTTAAAATGACTTGATTATTGATTGCACTTTTGAATAGGAAAATGGTGATTTGTTGCACTTTGTTTAATGGAGTGTTTTATATGTGAGATAAAGTATGCAGACAGTCTTAAATATTAAAGTAAGAGTTTTTTAGATAGGAAGTAAAAGTTAATACTTTGGTACTTCAGTGTAGAAAGTCCTAAAGATAGTATACCTGTAAAGGCTAGTTGCCATTTCATAGTATATTATAGTAAAGTTCTATATTTTTGAAAAGTTATCTATACCATGTATATATGTTCCTGCAATGTTTAAAGTATTAATTACCTCTCATAAAGGGAAATCATAGTTTAACCTGTTTATAAGCATTTAAACAGTTTGTATGTCTTTATTAACCTGTTGATGTTGTTCTTCTTTTCCCAGTCCAGGAGTACAGGCTTTAACAGGGGCAGTGTAACACCCCAGGGTCCTGGTGGCTACAGTGGCATTGCTTTCCCCACAGGGAGAGTGATGACACGCTTGGAAGCAAAGGAAGATCTCTTTCACCAGGTAAACACAAGCATACAACATGTTCACACTCCAGGCCATAAGGGGGAGCTCTAAACCCGGATTAAAGGGAACTTCCCTATTGATACATTCTGGTCTGGAGGGAAAGTTAGTTAGTTAGAGGACAGTGAAGAAAGAAGATGTGCTAAGTGGGAGCTCCCTGTCAGAGGGGGCTAGAGAGAGAGATTGCCATAAGGGAGCTTGTCAAGGAACATCAGCTAGGCGGAGCTGGTAAGAAAGGAGTATAGCTGAGCAGATGTGGGAGTCTGCAGCTCCTGGCAGAAAGAGAGATAGAGGACTGAGGGGCCATGCAGCCACAAGAAAGAGCTGCAGCTCCTGGACAGAGATAACACAGAAAGAAGAACAGATTTGTAGTGAGCATGCAGGAGAGCGAAGCACAGGCGAATGACAACTGGGGAGGACAGGAGCAATTGGGCTACCTCCCTGAAAAGCACAGATACCGGCAGCCGGAAGACCGAGTTTGTGAGGGACTCCAAGACTGACAGCAGAAACCAGCAGGACAGTTGAACTACACGTAACCTGTCCACCCTAATACCCAGGAGACACAGTGGCGCATAGAGTCCGAGTCGTGTTAGAGACCCTGTAAAAAGGCTTGAGACACCTGTCATAGGGGTTAGTATCTTAACCTTTATGGAGGACAGAGAGAACTATGAAGACCTTGCCAGAAGCCATAGACAGTAATGGACTACAACACCATGGCACTAATAGGAAGGCTTTTAACTCCACCTGGTAAAGGGGACTCTGAATTTGCTTCCTAGCCGGCCGGACCCTGCCTGTACCTGTGATCTGTTGCCCTGGACTGCGGTTGCCTGAAGCCTTGCGTAAACCAGGTAAAGAGTCTGCAAACCTTTGTCCTCCATTATTTACTGCACCACGCACCATCCTCATTTATACACCGGGAGCCCTGGGGACCTACTTCACCTGTGAGAAGTTATACCATCTAGCTGCCATAATGTCACCCCAGAGGACCCCTTTAAGAAGCGTCGGTACCCACTGACCGAACACCACAGGTGGCGTCACGAACATAAATTTTATCCACCAAACTCATTTAAAGACTTTTCCCTTTGACATGGGCGCCCAGGGCCACGGACCTGGTCGCCGCCACCGTGACATCCTTCTTTAAGTACCGGACCCAGTACCGAGTATCCCACAGCCCTGGCGGGCGACTCATATATCCTATTTCAGTCTGAAAATGTGGATGTTTTTTCCCCTAATGACATTATAATAGGGATGGTAAATTTGAATATTAACAATATGTGTAGCTTTCACCATGTTTCATGGATGATTTTTTTATTGTCAGTTTATCATATTGTACACTGTAGAACTAAAACAATCCTAAAGTTACAGCATTTTCATCCATCATGAAATCATACCATACTCATTCTCAATCTACTCTTACAGTAGAGTAAATTTAATAGGCAATAGTTTTGATTAGCAGTATTAATATGAACCTCACGGCAAAAAATGTCTGTCTGAACAGGGGGACCTTATTAGAGGATAATAGAATGAATTTGTGCCAACCAAATTTTTACTGGAAAGTTAGCGTGTTGCTTCAAAGTTAAAACCAGACATAATATGAGATCTATAAAAGGGACCAAATGCACTTTTGGCTTAATAAAGTCTTACTCATATGCCACATACCCGCACATGTTCCAGACACTTGGGTAGCAGACAAGTTGACATAGTGCAGATGGAATGGATCAAGCTGTGGTTATGGCCGCTGGTCAATCTTACCTTTAAAATATATTCAAATGAAACTCAATTTTTGTTCAAAATTATAAAAGTGCACAGTAAGGAATTTTACGGTGTCCCTAAAAACACGTCTCTATCTTAACTCGTTTATAGACACTGGTAGTCCACAATGCTAGTATTATTGTTAATTGTAATAAGACATACAGTGGCAACCAAAAGTTGCATTTTTTTTAAAAAAAAGTGTGATTACTTCTGTCTGGTTGTTGTGATACCATATTCCTGGTGATTTTAGAAGAAAATGGTTGTCAGCTATAAGAATGAAAATTGTGTTTGACATAGGGATAAAACAATATGTGTCAGTTTTCAACAATTTCTGGGCCAAATGTTTTGCATATTTTGTCATGGGTAATGGAATTTTACTTAAAATTTTTATTTATTTTTTGTTTGTGTGTCTTTCGGTTAAAACATGGCAAAGACAAAGCCACATATATCTCCAGATGTCATGACACTTATTATTCTGAGAGTGGAGTCAGGCAAAAGCCAAAAATAGGTAGCTATGGAATTCAACTGCTCTCAGAGTCAAGTGTCATGCATTATAAAGAAAGAAAAAGAAGGCTATGGTAAGGCTGACAAAACTAGAAGTGAACAACCACAAAAAACAAAGTTGATCACATTATTAAGAAAAAGTCTGTATCTGATGTCTATAAAAGTGCTGAGCAGATTTTGCATGAAATTAATGAAAAATATGGGGTCAAAGTGAGTCGCCAAACTGTGGCGCGACGGCTAAGAGCATTAGGGTTGAATTCCAGTCAAGAAGCTTTTCATCTCTGCAAAGAACTGGAAGGTCCGACTTGACTTGGCCAAAGAACACAGCCAATGGAAAGAGGCAGATTGGTCTAAGGTGTCCAAGTTCAATCTTTCAATCTGTTTATTAGCGATGGCAATCCCTGTATATACCACCCAATTGGAAAACGTAAAGGTGAAAGGTACCAAACACCTACAGTGAAACATGATGGTGGCAATGTCATGGTTTGGGGCTGCTTTTCTGCATCTGCCATTGGCCCTCTGCATAGAATTGATGGAAATATGAATGCTACCATGTACAAAGATGTACTGGAGAATGTAATGCTGCCATGTGGTAAAATCAAAGTAGGCAGGGTCTGGAAATTCCAGAAAGACAATGATCCTAAGCACACATCCAATTTAGTAAAAATTTGGTTAGCAAAGAAAAATGTTTGCCTGTGGCAATGGCCAAGCAAATCATCTGATTTAAATCCTATAGAGCACCTTTGGGATGAGTTAGGCGATGAGTTGGGGCCCGTACCCATAGCAATAAAATGGAATGAAGCAAGATCCCTCAGGATGTCTTGAATACCCTAGTGGCTTCAATGCTCTGTTGGTGTGGTCCAGTAATTAAAGCAAGAGGTTATGCTACAAAATACTGTTATAAGCAAAGCATAACCTGGCACTCAACTTAGCGGTGAAATATTGAGAAGATTTATTTATCCCAATGTATGACAAAGACGTTTCGATCCCAATCCGGGACCTTCATCAATAACTGTAAAAATGTATACAGACATGTACAGTAAATTAAAAAAAATACATAGGTAGGATAACGAAAAAAGAAAACGGAGGAAAAAAACAATGTATATACGAGAGAATATCCAAAGATAAGCTCATACGGAAATATTGTGGCTAAATACCAGAAGTATGCGAGAAAATTATAAGGAAGACTAATACTATTCAAGGCATAATACAACATTATATCAAAATGCAAGAACATACCGCATAAAGGGATATGCTGTGATAAGAGGCAGCTGTGCAAGCCTATAGGGAAAATAATAGTGATGGTGTTTTTGAAGTGCCTATATGTTAGGTTAAAGAGGTATAAGTAAAATGGCTTAATCTTACCAGTAATAAAGGCAGAAGTTATTTGGAAGGATTTCCAATAATGACAAGGACATAGCCTGTATAGAGGTATATATGATGATTAGGACATTGCCTACATGAAGGAATATGCACGATGTCACAGGAGCAGAGCGCGCTTCACAGGGAACAATGTATAGTATAGCATGCAGTGAAACTGGATCGTTGAAGTACCTGTGTCCCGAGGGCTGCCGCGGCATCCACCGCTGTAGTGTGAGCATGAGGAGGTGTGCCCCTTGTTTTATATCAGAATGCAAGTACATGGCCGGCGTGTAGTTCCGGTTACCTGTGAGAAGACCGGATTGCTCTGCGCAGATGCGGAAGTGACACGAAAGTGGGCGTGTCGTTAAATGCGTTCCACCGCTGGTAAGGGATAATATGGAGGTGCGTTCCACACTGCAATGATGAGGTACATGTACATTTATACAGGGAGCTTTGGTGTGGGTATATGTCCGCAATGTGGTAGTGTGGAATGTAATAGACTCATACATGTATTGGGAGCGGGTGACAAATTAGAAGGAAAAAATAATCGATTTTTTTCAATGTCATCTCGTATGGTATGGAAGGAATCCTGAACAAAACTTATAAAAGTCTCTACCGCATGAGAACCCTGAGGTGGGCGAAAGGAACTCTTATTTTGGAGGCCCAGGTTTAGAATAGACATGGAATTAGGAGAAGGTAGGGTAATTGCAGTAGGGGTGGGTGATGAGGCAAAATGGGCCTTGAGTCTGAGGAAGCGAAAGAAACGCTGTAGGTCCTTTTCAAGTTTGAATGTTTTGCACTGATAAAAAGGACAAAAGGATAGGCCCTTTTGAAGGACATTCAATTCAGCAATGCTCAGAGACCTAGAGGAAATATTAACCACTATAGATTCTATACCTTGGATCTCGTGACTCTTATTTGATCTGAAGCATTTCTTCTTTCTGTGGCCCCGTCTGGTTTTTTTTCTTGGAAAACGTCGACGTGGTCCTAAAAAAGGGGCTGAGGTAGAAGGGAGAGAGTTCCTGTCTGGCTCCGAACCTGAGGTGGAGTAGTCCTTAGAGGGTCTTAGGTTGCGAGTAGATTGACGTTTTGATGAGGAGCTGTCCTGCCATCGATATACGTGGTTGGTTTCGTAGTCAATTGTGTCCCTGGCGAATTTGCTGCGCTTGCGATTCTCAGTGTCCCTTTTATGAAGGTTAATGCGATCCTGGATCTGGGCCCTGAGGGTTTGAAGTTCGTCCGGTGTTCCTGCAGAAGCTGGCAATAGGTCAATATTACTGAAAAAACGAGAGGCTTTTTGGATTCACACATTAGAAACCCTTTCCCCTAAGGGTCTCAATAAAGATTATGACCTGATGGCATTTATATAAGCATATTTGTATGTTATTATTTTCAGGCATTAACACCCTTTTCTCTATTCCTCCAGACTCGCCTCTATTGATCTTCGGACACCGCTGAGCACGAATATAGACCTTCACGTTTAGCACATCTCTTCTCTGCTTTCCAGTGCTCTTCATGAATCGATATACACCACCTCCATCTGATAAGTGCACTCTTGAACCTATTATCTGGCTAATATCTTTTCATTTACTCCCCTGTGTCACAGTAGATTCACGGTTTAGTCACTCAGACTTACATAAGCGTTTTATTGTTATTAATTTTCCCCTATATCAGCTTCCATCTTGTCTCACCCGCTCCCAATACATGTATCTATTACATTCCACACTACCATATTGCGGACATATACCCACACCAAAGCTCCCTGTATAAATGTACATGTACCTCATCATTGCAGTGTGGAACGCACCTCCATATTATCCCTTACCAGCAGTGGAACGCATTTAACGACACGCCCACTTTCGTGTCACTTCCGCATCTGCACAGAGCAATCCAGTCTTCTCACAGGTACCCGGAACTACACGCCGGCCATGTCCTTGCATTCTGATATAAAACAAGGGGCACACCTCCTCATGCTCACACTACAGCGGTGGATGCCGCGGCAGCCCTCGGGACACAGGTACTTCAACGATCCAGTTTCACTGCATGCTATACTATACATTGTTCCCTGTGAAGCGTGCTCTGCTCCTGTGACATCGCGCATATTCCTTCATGTAGGCAATGTCCTAATCATCATATATACCTTTTTACAGGCTATGTCCTTATCATTATTGGAAATCCTTCCAAATAACTTCTGCCTTTATTACTGGTAAGATTAAGCCATTTTACTTATACCTCTTTAGCCTCACATATAGGCACTTCAAAAACACCACCACTATTATTTTCCTTATAGGCTTGCACAGCTGCCTCTTATCACAGCATATCCCTTTATACGGTATGTTCTTGCATTTTGATATACTGTTGTATTATGCCTTGAATAGTGTTAGTCTTCCTTATAAATTTCTCGCATACTTCTGGTATTTAGCCACAATATTTTCGTATGAGCTTATCTTTGGATATTCTCTTGTAAATACTTTGTTTTTTTCCTCCGTTTTCTTTTTTCGTTATCCTACCTATGTATTTTTTTATATTTACTGTACATGTCTGTATACATTTTTACAGTTATTGATGAAGGTCCCGGATTGGGACCGAAACGTCTTTGTCATACATTGGGATAAATAAATCTTCTCAATATTTCACCGCTAAGTTGAGTGCCGGCTTATGGTTTGCTTGTCACTACAGTTTGGGAACCTACCCGAGCACCGCTAAGTTGTTGTGCACACGTCTCTCTATCACAAAATACTGTTATGGCATTGTGATCAATAAATAGTATATGCAAAACTTTGAGCAGTCAGTTTTCTTTAATTAAATGACCATACTTATATTCTAAAGCACTTTGAAAAAATGAAGGCCTTTCATGATGACAACTTCATGCACTTTCAATTCATCACCAGGAAAATGGCATCACAACAGCCAGACAGAAGTAATCACACTTGCTAAACTTTTGGTTGCCCCTGTATGTAAATCACTGCCAATTTTGCAAGTTTTTCCACCTGAAAAGAATGGAGAGTAGTGTTGAGCATTCCGATACCGCAAGTATCGGGTATCGGCCGATATTTGCTGTATCGGAATTCCGATACCGAGTTCCGATATTTTTGTGATATCGGAAATCGGAATCGGAAGTTCCCAGTGTATGGTTCCCAGGGTCTGGAGGAGAGGAGACTCTCCTTCAGGCCCTGGGATCCATATTCACGTAAAAAATAAAGAATAAAAATAAAAAATATGGATATACTCACCCCTCCGGCGGACCCTGGACCTTAGCGGTGTAACCGGCAGCCTCCGTTCCTAAGAATGCAGTGAGTGTAGGACCTGCGATGACGTCGCGGCTAGGGTTGAGTGACCTTTACTTTTATAGGATCGGGTCGGGTTTCACGAAACCCGACTTTTTCAAAAGTCGGGTCGAGTGAAATCGGCCGATCCTATAAAAAAGTCGGGGTCGGGGTCGGCCGAAACTCGAAACCCAATGCAGTGCATTGGGTTTCCAATGGTTCCCAGGGTCTGAAGGAGCGGAAACTCTCCTTCAGGCCCTGGGATCCATATTTAAGTGTAAAATAAAGAATTAAAATAAAAAATATCGCTATACTTACCATCTGACGGGCCCTGGTACTAACCAGGAACCTTCCTTCCTTAGAATCAGCCTTCCAGGACCTCGCTGTGACGTCGTGGTGACGACGCGGCTTGTGATTGGTCGCGCGGCCGCCCATGTGACCGCTCGCGCGACCAATCACAAGCCGCGACGTCACCGTGACGTCACCGAAGGTCCTGGAAGGGCTGATTCTTAGGAAGGAAGGCTGCCGGAAAGAAGCAGGGCGTGTCCGAGGGTGAGTATATACCTAATAGGAATATACTCACCCTCGGCTTCGTTCCGGCAGCCTTTATTCCTAAGAATCAGCCCTTCCAGGACCTCCGGTGACGTCACGGTGACGTCGCGGCTTGTGATTGGTCGCGCGAGCGGTCACATGGGCGGCCGCGCGACCAATCACAAGCCGCGACGTCACCGCGACGTCACCGCGAGGTCCTGGATGGCTGATTCTAAGGAAGGAAGGTTCCCGGTTAGTACCAGGGCCCGTCAGATGGTAAGTATAGCGATATTTTTTATTTTAATTCTTTATTTTACACTTAAATCTGAATTCCGATACCAATTCCCGATATCTTAAACATATCGGGAATCGGTATCGGAATTCCGATTCCAGATTCAGAAGATCGCCGACTTCATGGCCGACCCCACACAGGGGTCGGGTCGGGTTTCATGAAACCCGACTTTGCCAAAAGTCGGCGACTTCTGAAAATTGCCGACCCGTTTCGCTCAACCCTAGTCGCGGCTTGTGATTGGTCACGTGAGCGGTCACATGAGCGGTCACGCGACCAATCACAAGCCGAGACGTCATCGAAGGTCCTTCACTCTGCATTCTTAGGAACGGAGGCTGCCGGTTACATCTGTATGGAGGAGTGAGCCAAAATCTCTGCTGCAGTGGGTACAAACTTGGTCAAGAACTACAGGAAATGTCTGACCTTTGTAATTGCAAACTAAGGTTTCTCTACCAAATTTTAAGTTCTGTTTTTCTATTACATCAAATACTTATTTCATGCAATAAAATGCAAATTAATTATGTTTAAATCATGCAATGTGATTTTCTGAATTTTTTTTAAGATTCTGTCTCTCACAGTTGAAGTGTACCTATGATAAATATTAGGGTATGTTTCCACGTGGCGTATTACATCAGGATTTCCTGCAGATTGGACGCTGCATACAGCCTCAGCGTCCAATCCGCAGCATCCAGATGTTACAGCATAGTGGAAGGGAATTTATGAAATCCCATCTCCACTATGTGCGCAAATGTGGCGTGTCTTTCTAGACCGCAGATTGTCTATTTATCTTGTGGAGATGCTCCTTCTCCACAAGATAAATAACCCAGTCTATGGATAGGATGCGGTGATTCCGCATGTGTTCAATGAACACATGCGGAATCACTGTGCGTACAAAGGGGGGCGGCACTTTGGGTGGAGCGGGGTATCCGTTGCGTCCAAAACACAGAGCTTCCAGACCATGGAGACATACCCTTACAGACCTCTCCCCTCTATGTAAGTGGAAAAGCTTGCTAAATCGTCAGTGTATCAAATACTTATTTTCCACACTGTATGAGTGTATGTTCAAATGTTCTGTGCCTCATTCCTTGCATCTGCATGGTATTATTTCTATTGACATGAATTTTTGGTAGCAACTCATCCAAGAAGTCCATAACTGACCTTTGTAGACTGTACAATGTTGCAGTTGTTTCACTCAGTTCAGAGCTGATTCCACGGCTGGATTTCATGCATGTGTCATGTTTGACATCACAGAGCATTGCATGTCTCCTTCTGAACCTTGCCTGTTTGTTTGGAATAGTCTACAAGAGCTCAAACATCTGTAATCTCCTTTCTGGCTCACAATTCCTGTTTGGGAAAGACTGATGTAATACTGACACATTTTTCAAGTACCATTTTTACTCACTATAGATAATTTAGTTATGAACACATGTGACTACAGAAGCACCAACAAGTTATCACTGTGAAGTTTGCTCTTTGTAATTCTTCATTTTCCATGTGATGGTGATGCAGGCACTTCTTTTGGTGTGTACTGCACAGTGGCGCTCCTACCTGAGGTTCTAGCTAGCAGCAAATAAGTGTCATGCACAGTGTGGGAAGACTAAGTGCAACACGAGGGGAAGAGGGAAGGAAGACCAAATGCTAGGGAAAGGGTGAGTGGAGACCCTTAGGCAGATCTAATAGCACCCTTCCTCCTCTAACATCCTTATGTTGGTTCCACAACAATCGCCGAGTAGGAACCTAAGCCCTGTATATCCCTAGACCTATGCCCTGAATAGGGAAGAGGGGAATGAGCACTGAGAGACAAAAAAGGGGGAAGCAACTTATCTTGAGCAGTCTTAAAGAGGTAACACCAAACGTATTCTATCAGCACGAGACGAAGTTAGCCAACAGCTATTGTTCCAAGCCTTCACAAGGGAAAAAGTGAATATCATTGGCGACTCCTTGAAGCAGACTGGGAGTCTATAAACACCCAGGTGTAGGTGTGTAGAGCAGGAGGGAGGTTGACACTAGGTCCAAAAGTCAGATGGATTAAGAAGGTGTGTACAATGCCAAATGCAGAGACCTTCTATAGCCAGATGCAGAGCAACTGTCTGTAGCATCTGACACTCCTGTGACAGTATCCCCCTTCTATGAGTGGCCTCCGGACACTCAGGACAGGATTTATGAGGATAAGAGGTATGGAATGAACGAACCAGCCTGGGGGCATTCACCTCTAATGCTGAAACCCACATCCTTTCTTCTGGGTCATAACCCTTCCAGTGCACCAAGTATTGTTGGGAACGACATTGGAGGCAAGAATCTACAATCCTCGAAATCTGAAACTCTAGATTTCCATCAACCATTATTGGGGGTGGCAGCAGGGGTGAGGACTCAAGAGTTTCCACATATTTCTTGAGCAGAGACCTGTGAAAGACATTGTGGATATTAAGAGCCTGGGGTAGCTAAAGACAAAACGCTGCTGAGTCAATGACAGCGTTTATTTTATGGGGGCAATAAATCTAGGACCCAACTTCCAGGAATGAACCACACAAAGTTATTCACATTAAGGTCCGGACCCAGCAAGGGTTTTCTGTCAGCCATACGTTTGTACCGGTCTCCCACGATCTTCAAATTACTTAGAACCCCTGCCACACCAAAAAGAGGGATGAAGCAAAATGCTCCTCCTCTATAACTCCTGAAGCTCCTTCCCTGCTAAAAGTACCAAATTGTGGATGGTAACCGTACGCACTCGGTCAGGGTCATCACAGATAAGGGCTAGAGCCAAAAAAAAATCCCTCTACAGACTGGAGACAGACTAAATCCTGCATCAAAGAGAAAGACCAGGATTGAGGATCTCCTTGCAACAGAGAGCTCACAATACCAGCTCCTAATTTCCGGAGGAGTGAAGACATTCAAAATACAGTTTGCAAGCTTCTTTGAACACAAAAAAACTTGTCTCTACCTCTGGAAAACATTTCCGGGAGAGCAACTTTGGGCTCCAGCTAGACCAGCCTACCTGCAGAGACTCCAACATCAGCGACCTGCAGCCACTGTTGCTGCTGCTGAACCTTATTGCAGAGGTCATTCACCTCCAGGGACAGACAGCATAGCTGCTCTGCCAGCCCTGCAACTGGATCCATAATCAAAGGAGAAAATGAAAAAAGCAATGGTCAGTCCCCAATGTACACTAAAGAGAAGGGAAACAAAGAAGGGGGAAGCAACTTATCTTGAGCAGACTCAGAGAGGTAACACCAAATGTCCTCCAACAGCACGGGAGAAGAACTTAGCTGACCACCATTGCTCCAAACCTTCACAAGGGAATATGTGAATATCACCGGCGACTCCTTGAAGCAGACTGGGAGTCTTTAAACACCCAGGTCCAGGTGTGTCAGTTAGAGCTGGAGGGAGATTGCCACTGGGTACAAAAGTCAGATGGATTAAGAAGGTGTGTGCAATGCCAAACGCAGAGACCTTCTGCAGCCAGATGTAGAGCGAATGTAGCATCTGACACATCTGTGACAATAAGGACAACTACCACCATTTGCCTATTTAGGGATATCAATATACAGTGTATTTATCATTCACACTTGCTAGAGTCAAAATAGGACCATCTAGGGAACATAGCAATAGTGTATGCATTGACAGCAATGAAGTATGAACCTAAACATAATGTGCACAAGAATAAGCAACCACAAATTATATCACAAAATAATCTGCCCGCACTTGACAATTAGGAACTGGCACTAAGAAAGCTAAATATATCAAGTGCACAGTTATTAGCAGTATGGAATAATAGGAGCCAGCGCCGGGAAACAGTTTTCTTGCATAAAATTGTATAAAATTACCTTTTAGTGTCAATCCAGATTCTAAAAACAATGACATTCCTCTGTGCAGAAAGAAAGGTGCTTGAGCGGTAAACCTCGTAGTGTCAGTCCAGATCCTCAAGCAGTGAGAAGCCTGCATGTTAAAAAAAGAAAGATAACTGACAGGTGCCCCAGCCGGTGGCACGCGCTCTGTGAGTCTTTCCAGGGAACAGCTCATAGAAGCTTAAGGCAGAGAACAGAGCTCGTGACGCCACACTGTCAGTGCCGATGTGAATTGCTTAATGGACTAAACTTCATCCTTCGCATTTTGGAAAACAATGGTTTCCTTCCTCAGGGATGGTCCATGGGTGGTAAATGAATCTTTATCTATAAAAACATAACGATATCAATCAGGTGTATACCTGTCAGTCATTGAGATGAAAATAACTCCACTATTCAAGCCTTTTGGTTTTAACGTGTATAGTTCAAGACTTTCTGCACAAGACACTTGCTTAATAAAATTACCACTTCGCCAGTGTATATTTGGGAATGTTTAGCTTGCAAAAGAGAAGACTAAGAGGAGATTTAATAGCTGTCTACAAATATCTTAAGAGATGTCACAATGTGGAGGGATCAGCTTTATTCTCATTTGCACAAGGAAAAACAAGAAGCAATGGGATGAAACTGAATGGGAGGAGACACAGATTAGATAACAGAAAAAACTTTGACAGTGAGGACGATCAACGAGTGGAACAGGCTGCCACAAGAGGTGGCGAGTTCTCCTCCAATGGAAGTCTTCAAACAGAGGCTGGACAGACATCTGTCTGAGATGGTTTGGTGAATACTGCATTGAGCAAAGGGTTGGAGCAGATAACCCTGGAAGTTCCTTCCAACTCTAACATTCATTCAATCAATGTATTTTATTCATTGAGTCAATGTATTTTATGATTCCATAAATTTTTTTATTAACTGCAATACACCTTAGATATTGTTCTTTGGTATCTAAGCATTTTTTGAGGTTCCATGGTGGAGACATCTCAGGCTTGAGATTCTCAGGGATTGAAAAAGTTTACAAACTTTTTTGGGGGATCACAGAAGGAAACTGCTCAATAGAGAATCCTTCTGGATCTTTATGCTGGAACCTAGATCTCCCAATGGTTTAAATCAGAGTTTTTAGTCCAGCTCACCCAGGGTTGCACACATTAATGTGATGCATATGGGACTTTCTGGGCAATTTTTTCTCCATCATTAATATGGCTAATTTCAGTGATATTGAGGATTGTTCGGCCAGAATTTATAAAAAAGCTTCTATTTTCAATAATAAAGCACCACAGACTAACACAGAGCCTGATGATTTGAAAGATTTGATGTTCCAGCTAGAAAAATAAGATGACTATGGAACTAAAGATTTGGTGGGATTTCACGACTCTTGAGACATTTAAGTAAAAATATGATTCCCAAAGGTCTACAAATCAAGAAAGTTGGTACCACCACATATAATGATTAATGAGACATTTTTAAATGAGTGGAACTCTATCCTCAGTAACTGCTCATTAAAATTAATGAGACTTTTAGTCCAATATGAGAAAATAGAGTTGAACAATATAAAACCTGGTATAAAAATATTCAATAATCTCTCTAGAAATATGTGTTATAATGACAAACTCCAAACAAATATAGTTAAACTGGAGAACACTATAATGGACCTGAAAGAAAGAAAGTTCAAAAGGGGATAGTGAGGAGTATTCACAGGATAAAGTCTATAATTGGAGTAATAAGAGAACCTCTATCCTCAAAAAATGCCCATACAGATGCTTCCAAAAAGCAGGCAAAGTCAGTTTCAAAGAAAAGTGCAATTTCAAACAATGGAGCAAAAGAGCAGGCCGAAAACATAGGCGCAAACAAATATCAAACACGGAGCAAGAACCGCCGTTATTAAATTTGCCGATTTTGAACTTGTCCGGCGACATTTTGTCTGAGAGTGAAATAACATTATTAGTGTGATGATCCAGGTCGGGGTTTGCTTCTTGCTTTTCTTTCCCTGGCCTGGTTATGGTGGGGTTAACCTTTCCTGCCTCTCTTTGGTTCATGGGTGGCTAATTATTGGTGCCTTTCCTCGTAGCATTTGACAGTGATTGTTCCAGTCTCTGGCTTGAGCAGATGACCCGTTTATCCTAGTGATCCTTCTGCCTCTGACTACCCATATTTGTGTCTGACCCGTTCCCTATCCCTGACTTAGTGTGTGTTTGGTGGTTTCCTACAGTGTATGACTCGACTTGAATTATGCACCCTGCCTCCTGCTTTCTGTCTCTGTTACTACGTTTCTCGTCTGGCTTCGACTCTCTGGCTCTTACCCCGACTACATCTTCTGTCTCACGTTTTGGATCCCGCGCTCCCGTCTGGTGCTAACTTCTGACTTGTCTCTGACCACGTGCATTGCTGTGACCTCTGGTACTTCGTCTTCCTGTTTGTTACTGACTGGCCTGTCTGACTACTCTGCTGCCTCCTAGTGGCACTCCGCACTTTGCTCTGTGGTGCTACACGGTAAGTGCTACCTTTTTCTCCTTACCTGCGCCCCCTGGTGGAGGTTGCATGCTACTGCCTTGCAGTTGCATTGCAATTAGCAAAAGGTGTGAGCTTACACCTACGAACAACTTTAATATTTTTAGGACCCATTTCATATAATACCCTGAGGATAGGGAATATAAAATGGACAACACCGCTCAGGATCTAAGCTCAATATTAAAAATATCGCAAAGAGTGCAAAGCTAATGCACTCACCAGACTTAAGACCCCGTCACACATAGCGAGATCGCTAGCGAGATCGCTGCTGAGTCACAAGTTTTGTGACGCAACAGCGACCTCAGTAGCGATCTCGCTATGTGTGACACGTACCAGCGACCCGGCCCCTGCTGTGAGATCGCTGGTCGTGTCGGAATGGCCTGGGCCGTTTTTTGGTCGTTGAGGTCCCGCTGACATCGCTGAATCGGTGTGTGTGACACCGATCCAGCGATGTCTTCACTGGTAACCAGGGTAAACATCGGGTTACTAAGCGCAGGGCCGCGCTTAGTAACCCGATGTTTACCCTGGTTACCAGCGTAAATGTAAAAAAAAACAATCCGTACATACTCACCATCTGATGTCCGTCAGGTCCCTTGCTGTCTGCTTCCCACACTGACTGAGCGCCGCAAAGTGAAAGTGAAAGTACAGCACAGCGGTGACGTCACCGCTGCGCTCTGCTCTCACTGTACGGCCGGCAGCCAGTCAGAGCAGGAAGCAGACGGCAAGGGACCTGACGGACATCAGATGGTGAGTATGTACTGTTTGGTTTTTTTGGTAACCAGGGTAAACATCGGGTTACTAAGCTCGGCCCTGCGCTTAGTAACCCGATGTTTACCCTGGTTACCCGGGTGCTGCAGGGGGACTTCGGCATCGTTGAAGACAGTTTCAACGATGCCGAAGTCGTTCCCCTGATCGTTGGTCGCTGGAGAGAGCTGTCTGTGTGACAGCTCCCCAGCGACCACACAACGACTTACCAACGATCACGGCCAGGTCGTATCGCTGGTCGTGATCGTTGGTAAATCGCTATGTGTGACGGGGCCTTTAGGTTGAAGGAACAGCGTATTGACCCTGGGGGAAAGTCCCAACCAAGATCCTGGTTATTCGGTCTGCTGGCGATCCTTAATCGTGCGCAGGTGAAAGTGAAAAGATGCAGAAAACCAGTCTAATGCCGGGGCTTCTGAAAATTATATAATGTGCTGAAATAGCTTAATGAAAAAAGTTTTTTATTCTACATATACCAAGTAAAATCAAGTAAAAACAACGAGTTTTCGCTTGAAAAGAGCAAAAGCCTTCATTAGGTAAAGTATACAACCAACATTTTTTTTTCTAACATTTAAATGCCATTTTTTTAAGACAGAGGAGGAGGATGCCGTTTCTCTTCAAACAAGGAATGAGATCTCATATGCGGATTTAATTAAATCATTCATAGAACAAAAATCTTTATCCCAACTTAGGCTACTGGAATCAGAATCGCTACCTGGAAATACTACTTAGAATAATTTTTTCAATACCAGCAATCTTTACTTTTATCCTCTGAACTCAAGACCCAAAGTATTGGATCACTTCCAGGATTTGATCGAGAGAGAGCTGGTGGAGTTAGAAAGAGAGATTTCCACAAATAAAAGACAGAAGGACAATTTAACTAGCCTGGAAAGAAAAGCTCTAGATATCCTCAAGTCCAATAAGGACATATAAATTCATACTGCGGATAAGAGAGGCAGAGTTGTTGTTTTAAACCCTGGATTTAAAAAAAAAAAAAAAAAAAAAATGGTTTTGGTGGATCCAGAGAACAAAACCACATATACACTGTGTTCCAAATTATTATGCAAATTGGATTTAAGTGTCTTAAAGATTTAATTGTTTTGTTTTTCAAATAAACTCGTGGATGGTATTGTGTCTCAGGGCTCAATGAATCACTGAAATCAATCTTAAACACATATGATAATTAGTTTTCCAGGTGATTCTAATTAAAGGAAAACTACTCAAAAATGATGTTCCACATTATTATGCAGGTCACAGGTTTCAAGCAATATGGGAAATAAAAAGGATCTCTCTGCTGCTGAAAAGCGTTAAATAGTGCAATGCCTTGGACAAGGTATGAAAAAATTAGATATTTCACGAAAACTTAAGAGTGATCATCATACTCTGATGAGATTTGTGACTGAAACAGAGCACAGACAGAGTTCATGCAAATAAAGGCATAATGAGGAAGTTTTCTGGCAGACAAATTCATTGGATTAAGAGAGCAGCTGCCAAAATACCATTACAAAGCAGCAAACAGTTATTTGAAGCTGCTGGTGTGTCTGGAGTCCCTCGAACCTCAAGGTGTAGGATCCTTCAAAGGCTTGCTGTGGTGCATAAACCTACTATTCGGCCACTCCTAAACAGTGTTCACAAGCAGAAACGGTTGCAGTGTGCCCAGACATACATGAAGACTAATTTTCAAACAGTCTTGTTTACTGATGAGTGTCGAGCAACTCTGGACGGTCCAGATGGATGGAGTAGTGGATGGTTGGTGGATGGCCACCATGTCCCAACAAGGCTGCGACGTCAGCAAAGAGGTGGAGGAGTCATGTTTTGGCTGGAATCATGGGGAACCAGCTGGTAGGGTCCTTTAAGGTTCCTGAAGGTGTGAAAATGACCTCAGCAAAGTAAATAGAGTTTCTGACTGACAACTTTCTTCCAAGGTCTAAAAAGCAGAAACGTGCCTTCAGGAACAAAATCATCTTCATGCATGACAATGAATACCTCTGAGTAATTGGCTGCTATGGGCATAAAAGGAGATAAACTCATGGTGTGGCCACCATCTTCCCCTGACCTCAACCCTATAGAGAACCTTTGGAGTATCATCAAACAAAAGATCTATGAGGGTGGGAGGCAGTTCACATCAAAACAGCAGCTCTGGGAGGCTATTCTGACTTCATGCAAAGAAATACAAGCAGAAACTCTCCATAAACTCACAAGTTCAATGGATGCAAGAATTGTGAAGGTGATATCAATGAAGGGGTCCTATGTTAACATGTAACTTGGCCTGTTAGGATGTTTTGGAGTTAAATAGCTTTTTTGTTCAGTGAATGTGACCTCCTAATGCTGCAAATTCCACAAATGAGCATTTTCAGTTCTTTAAAACATATCAAATGTTTAGAAATACTACTGTGCCTAATGATTTGGAACAGTGCATTTTGAGTTTTTATTCATTTTGGAGATTATACTGTTATCACTGGGAGGTTTCTTCAATAAAATTCGATGTAAACTCTAACAGGTGATGACTTTTATTAGACTGACTGTCATTTGCAATGACCATTTAGGAAAATCCGAGAAAAATGTAATTTGCATAATAATTTGGAACATAGTGTACAGAGCTACAAAAAGATCCTACCATCATCTTTAACAGTGAACTGCATGATTTATTTTTAGAAGGTCTGCATATTGGAGCGATAGACAAGAAAATCATGGAATATATTTTGTGGATCATCTGGTTATACCCATTTATCACGCACTGCCCAAGATCCACAAAAATATATTTCCACCTAGTTTATGTGGGGATAATTTCCCTAGGAGAAAGGTTAAGTGAATGGGTTGTCTTTTGTCTGCTGCCACTTGTGCAAGATCTCCTTATTTATATTAGGGACCAGGGCCGGACTGGCCCCCGCCGCCGACTCACCCCCCCCCCCGCCAGCGCCGCCGCATTTAATTATACTGGCATCTATGACGCCGGTACAGTTGAATGCAATGATGGAGGAGAGAGCATCCGCTGTCGCTCCGTCTCCCATCATTCCCCGCTCTGCCTCTGACACTGTGGGTGCGCAATGACGTCATATCATCGTGTACCTGCTGTGTGTCGGGCGGGCAGACTGAAGCTGCTGAGACCGGAGTCGGGAGCAGCGCGGGGCACGAGGAGAGGTGAGGGGAGTGTTGTTTTTTTTTTAAATATATCAATGAGTGATAACTGGATTGTGGGGCTATTGGGGGGGCTGTATTACATTCTATGGGAGGATTTATTGTATTCTATGGGGGCTGGCTGCATTACATTCTATGGGGGCTGGCTGCATTACATTCTGTGGGGGTTTGGTGTTAGGGTTGGCAGAACGCACCGAATATATATTTATTAGTAGTAGTTGGTGCGTTCGCAAGTCGGGATCCACCGTGCAGGAAAGAACCTGCTGCTAGATATGGCGGTACAATATAGTAGTATAAACGAACTCTGTTACTTCACAGAGTCCGTTAGTAAAGAGAATGCTGTACCCTGTTAGCTTCACAGGGGAACGCAGCTACTTAGTAGAGCAGATGGTGGTCATGCAGTCAAATGCAAACATGCAGCTCCTCTCCGGTGGAGCCGGAATTCTGATGGCTATACGCCAACCCTGAATCCACTCACATGAAACTCCTCGCCGGAGGTGCCAGTATTCTAGGGGCTTATTTCAGCCGGGTCCCTGAATACACACGCATGAAACTCCTCGCCGGAGGTGCCAGCATTCTAGGGGCTTATTTCAGCCGGGTCCTTGAATACACACACACACATGACCACACTGGCACTGAGCTCATACATAAATTGACACTATCGCATGGCCATGCGGTCATGAGAACCTTTTATAGCTGCAGCAACTTCAGGACCTTCCAAGAAGGACCAATGGAAGACTTCCACAGAACTTGATCAGGTACATGACCTTCCTGGAGGACCAATGGAAGTTGCTGCAGTACCTGAGCATGTGACCCTTGATCTCCATTGAGAGATCTTACCCTGGGCATGCTCAGTGTGTGCAAAGCAGGACTTAGTCCCAGAAAAGCCTGCTCGCCGCAGACCAGTGCAGGGTACAATAGCAGAGCCTGGGGAGGCAGCAGTAACCCTTTGCACAGTACCAGATTCAGTGAGACACTGGGACCGACGTCTCCGCTGAGCAGGCTCCACTGTGGCTGATGCAGAATGGGAGACCACAGCAGACATGGCTCGAGATTCCCCCTGTGCAGCGGCGGAACTCAACTCCTAACAGCTGGCTGCATTGCATTCTATGGGGCTGTGCTGTATTACATTCTATGGGGGCTGTGCTGCATTACATTCTATGGGGGCTGGGCTGCATTACATTCAATGGGGGGCAGGCTGCATTACATTCTATGGGGACTGTGGTGCATTACATTCTATGGGGACTGTGGTGCATTACATTCTATGGGGGGCTGGCTGCATTACATTCTATGGGGGGCTGGCTGCATTACATTCTATGGGGGCCATGCTGCATTACATTCTATGGGGGGGCTGGCTGCATTACATTCTATGGGGTGCTGTATTATATTCTATGGAAGGGCTACATTATATTTTATGGGGGTCTGCATTATGCTCTATGAGGGGGCTACCATATATTATATATGCAGGTGCTGCTATATACTATATGAGGGGGCGGCATTATATTCTCTGGGGGGTTACATTATACTCGAGGCTACAATATATTCTGTGGGGTGGCTGTATTATACTATGTGGTGGCATCATTATACTATATGTGGGCTGGCTGCATTACATTCTATGGGGGCTGGCTGCATTACATTCTATGGGGGCAGTGCTGCATTACATTCTATGGGGGCTGAGCTGTATTACATTCTATGGGGGCTGTGCTACATTACATTCTATGGGGTGCTGGCTGCATTACATTCTATGAGGGTTGGCTGCATTGCATTCTATGGGGGCTGTGCTGCATTACATTCTATGGGGCTGCGCTGCATTACATTCTATGGGGGCTGTGCTGCATTACATTCTATGGGGGCTGTGCTGCATTACATTCTATGGGGGGCTGGCTGCATTACATTCTATGGAGGACTGGCTGCATTACAATCTATAGGGGGCTGGCTGCATTACATTCTATGGGGGCTGGCTGCATTACATTCTCTGGAGGCTGGCTGCATTACATTCTATGGGGGCTGGCTGCATTACATTCTATGGGGGCTGTGCTGCATTACATTCTATGGGGACTGTGCTGCATTACATTCTATGGGGGCTGTGCTGTATTACATTCTATGGGGTGCTGTATTATATTCTATGGGGGGCTGCATTATGCTCTATGAGGGTGCTACCATATATTATATATGCAGGGGCTGCATTATACTATATGAGGTGGCTGCATTATATTTTCTGGGGGTTTACATTATACTCGGGGCTACAATATATTCTGTGGGGTGGTTGTAATATACTCTGGGGTGGCATCATTATACTATATGTGGGCTGCATTATACTGTATCGAGGACTATGGGGAATACATTATACTGTATGAAGAACTATGGGGTGCATTATACTATGGGAAGTGAATTGTACTACATGGATGACAATGGCGGGGCATTATACTATATGGAGCACTATGAGGAATGTATTATGCTATTTGGAGGACTGTGGCGGTACATTATACTATATGGAGGACTGAGGAGTTTATTATGCTATGTGGAGGAATTGCAGTGTATTTTAATATATGGAGGACTATGAGGAGTGTATTATGATATATGGAGGACTGAGGAGCGTATTATACTATATGGAGGACTGAGTAGCGTATTATACTATATGGAGGACTGAGGAGTTTATTATACTACATGAAGGACTATGAGGAGTATGTTATACTATATGGACGAGTGTATTATACTATATGGAGGACAGAGGTGCACATTATAATATATGGAGGAGTATGGGGTGTATTATACTAAACAAGCAAAATGCTGCCTATTCATTGAGTGATTGGATTGTTTATGTGGGAACAGAAATCCTTGTTCTCAGCAGCACATCGCCGGTGTAAACTGTAGATGTGCTGCTGATAACATGATACTGTATGGGGACAGATTGATCTAATTGTGATTGTTCTGTTCCCTTCATTCTTTCTCAGTTGGTGTAAAGAGACCGGGAAACAAGTGAACGACTTCAGTATTGTCGATCACACTCGTTTAGTGGCCTGAGATCAGTGCATGTAAATGCAGCAGAAATGCTTCACAGGGAGACCAGGCAAGGATGATGACAGTTGTAGTTAGCACCCGGCGCCTGGGAATAGCCCTAACTCTACTGCTTTTCCCAGCCGCCAGAGCATTTAATTCTGGTATGTGTAATGATTTTTAGGGTTGATGTTAGCTGTGTAATGTCAGCTGCTATCAATCCCTGGTGGAAGTAATGGAGAGGTGTCTATCAGACACTCCCACTACTAGCCCAGACCTGGTGAGATCCAGCAACTCTGAAGAGCGGTGACGGTAGTAACAATACCGCTCTTCACAGTCGCCAAGCTCAGCGCAAGACCCGGATTATCTGAAGAGCGGTGACGTTACTGATGTCACTGCTTTTCAGAGTCACTGTGTCTCGTGCTGTGCAGTGGAACCAGAAGTGGCTGTAGGCAACGTTTATGGAGCATCAGAATGAGGTTCCATAGCCTTTGGTCGTCTCATCCCTTCATTATCTACGAGATCCAGTTATGTAGGTAAAGTAGCGGCTTTTCTTGGTACTGCAACTAAAAGCCATAAATAGGACTGAGCTGTAATACTGGATACAGCTGTGATTATATGTTATATAGTCGTGTTACACTCCCCTCACTTCTTGTAACCTACAAGTCTACATAGATATTATATAGTCACCATGTGACAAGTGGGCCTGTGTAACTTCAAATGCCAGGGCTGAATTTTAGTCCCAATCCGACCCTGTTAGGGACTCTAAATTTGTGGTCACTATTTTGAGGAGTTAATGTCACTGAAAGATTTCAAATGGCTATCCTGCAATGTTGTAGGCTTGTATCCATCTATACCACACAATGCTGCTCTGAATTGTCAGAAGTACCATCTTAATACATAAAGCACATATATGGTTGAAAGCCAAGAATTTTATGTAATGGCGGTACAATACCTTCTGAAACATAATTATTTTGTTTTTTTTCTACAGAAAACAGGAGCCGGCATGGGTAAAAAATTTTCTCCGTCTCTAGCAAATTTTGATATGTCGAGATGGGAGGAAATTTTTTTGTATCTAGATAATAACATCTTTAAACCCCTTACAATATAGTATGGTAATTTTATTGACGACCTCCGTATGGTCTGGGAGGGGGATACACAAGAGGAAGCGGAGGCTTTTGTCATGTATATTACTATTAATGATTTTAATTTAAAATGTACCTCTTGTTTCCAACCCACTAACATTCATTGTCTAGACCTAGAACTGAGAGTGGCAGTCAGTGGTAATTCAATAGATGTCTTTCCCGAATAGGAAACCTACATCCAGCAAGGCGGGATCATGTCACCCTCCCCATATAAAGAAGAGCATACCACTAGGGGAATTGATTAGAACTAAGTGCAATTGCTATAGAGCAAATCATTTTTCTTCTGAAGCAAATAAGGTACGTGACAGGTTGTCTAAGAGGCTACCCGGATTGGTCTCATAGAAATGCTACTGAACAGGTACAAAATATGGATGGCAAAAAACTCCTTACACGTAGAAGAATTACAAATACTAACACTAATAATAGAATTACTTTTTCAACTGCTTTTTTTTTTAGTCAACATAATAAAGTGGTATCTATTATTAAAAAGTAAATACCTGTTCTGTTCCAGAATGATCGACTTAAAAAATCCTTAATGAAGACCTACTTTTTGTAGCCAAGAAAGCACTCTGCCTGGGAATGAAACTTTCCTCCAGCCTTTTTCACAGTGAATTAAATCAATTCTCATCGCAAACATGTCTAGATCTGAAAGTTTGTTTTTTTTAATTCGGGGCGAACCGCTGTAAAGCATATGCACATGTCACTAAAACCAATAACTTCACATCTTCTAATAATAATAATCGCAGTTTTTCCATTAAAAATTTATTAATTGCAATACACCTTGAGTGAATTATTTAATGAAGTGCACTGTATGCAGAATCCAATATGTAGGTTGTACAATAGGTCGGCTAAAAACCCACATCCGCAGAGACCTGTCAGATGCTGTCAACCCCGCAGCAGTTAATTGTTCTGCAGTATCTAAGCATTTTTTGAAGGTCCATGGTGGAGACTAGGGTTGAGCGACTTTTACTTTTTTGGGGTCGAGTCGGGTTTTGCGAAACCCGACTTTGTCAAAAGTCGTGTCGAGTGAAATCGGCCGATCTTCTTGAAAAGTCGGGGTCGTTGTTTGGCCGAAACACGAAACCCAATGCAAGTCAATGGGGAAGCATAGTGGGCAGTGAGTGGAGGCCAGGAAAACACCTACAGTGCCCATTTTAATGCCAAAAACATCAATTCTTGTTACTTAAGCTTGTCAATCTTAATTTACCTTACAATAATAGGTAGCCATTGAAAATTGGGGGGTCATTTGGCTAAAGTTGTGGGGGGTAGGGCTGGTTCAAGTTTTTAGTGGGCCCAGGAAACGTGGACCACGTCACGGCGGTGGAGCAGTTAGAGGTAAGTATTGCAACGTTGCAAGTGCTGTGATCCTGAGCAAGCAGGGGGTCCCACTTGTTCGCATTGGCACTGGCACAAGGCCCCTCACAGCACGGCGGTGTGTTTGCACGGCGGGGGCGCCTCCCACCGGCAGCGACACTTTTGCGTACTATGAGAGGCCCTGTGCCAGTGATGTCGCCAACGAGTGGGCCCCCCCACCTGATGAAGGAACCTGCACTTTCACCTGCACCTTCCTCTTTGTCCCCGTGTAAGGTGGTATAGTATGCGGGAAGAGGAACCAGACTTTCAGCAGGGTCAGATTCAGGCTGTGTAGAGTGCAAGGGGAATGTAGTGGTCTGGATCAATGTACCAGCGGGCTAATCTGGCTGGGCAATGGGCAGGATGAGGAGGAAACACAGATCTAGGCCCAAATAATAAAGTGGCCTAAATGCAGTTCAAAATTGGTAACAGGACTAACCAGGCGGCATTGCTTTGTTCAGTGGAGGACAACTGTAATGAGAGGCTGACACAGTGAGTAGGGCCAAATAAGTAACCAGGCTAAATGCAGTTCTAAATTGCTAACAGTAGGAAACAGGCGGCACTGCTTTGTTCAGTGGAGGAGAACACCAAGCAGCGGCAGACACCGTTACTAGGCCCCAACCCAAGTAGTAGGGCAACTGCAGTGTTACATTTAAAAATACTTAATGAGAGCCTGAAGGTTGAAGCTCAGAGAAGGAAACCTGGAGGAGGACACCAAGGAGGAGGAGAACACCAAGGAGCGGCAGACACCGTTACTAGGCCCCAACCCAAGTAGTAGGGCAACAAAAGTGTTACAGTTAAAAATACTTAATGAGAGCCTGAAGGTTGAAGCTCAGACAAGGAAACCTGGAGGAGAACACCAAAGAGGAGGAGAACACCAAGGAGCGGCAGACACCGTTACTAGGCCCCAACCCAAGTAGTAGGGCAATTGCAGTGTTACATTTAAAAATACTTAATGAGAGCCTGAAGGTTGAAGCTCAGCTTTTTCAGTGGAGGACAGCGTGATTTAGTGGCGCAGACAGACAAAGGTAGTATGTGTTAACTAAAAAAGTTGGCTCTATGCAGTTTTAAATTGGTTACAGGGGTACACAGGCAGCATTGGTGTGGTCAGTGGAGGACAATTGGAAGGAGGGACCGCAGACAGACTTCCTAGGCCTAAAATAATAAAATAGGCTCTATGCAATTTTAAATTGGTTACAGGGGTACACAGGCAGCATTGGTGTGGTCAGTGGAGGACAATTGGAAGGAGAGACCGCAGACAGACTTCCTAGGCCTAAAATAATAAAATAGGCTCTATGCAGTTTTAAATTGGTTACAGGGGTACACAGGCAGCATTGGTGTGGTCAGTGGAGGACAATTGGAAGGAGGGACCGCAGACAGACTTCCTAGGCCTAAAATAATAAAATAGGCTCTATGCAGTTTTAAATTGGTTACAGGGGTACACAGGCAGCATTGGTGTGGTCAGTGGAGGACAATTGGAAGGAGGGACCGCAGACAGACTTCCTAGGCCTAAAATAATAAAATAGACTCTATGCAGCTTAAATTTGGCAACAGGGGTACACAGGCAGCATTGGTGTGGTCAGTGGAGGACAATTGGAAGGAGGGACCACAGACAGACTTCCTAGGCCTAAAAAAATAAAATAGGCACTATGCAGCTTAAATTTGGCAACAGGGGTACACAGGAAGCATTGGTGTGGTCAGTGGAGGACAATTGATAGGAGGGACCGCAGACAGACTTCCTAGGCCTAAAATAATGAAATAGGCTCTATGCAGTTTTAAATTGGTTACAGGGGTACACAGGCAGCATTGGTGTGGTCAGTGGACGACAATTGGAAGGAGGGACCGCAGACAGACTTCCTAGGCCCAAAATAATAAAATAGGCTCTATGCAGTTTTAAATTGGTTACAGGGGTACACAGGCAGCATTGGTGTGGTCAGTGAAGGACAATTGAAAGGAGGGACTGCAGACAGACTTCCTAGGCCTAAAATAATAAAATAGGCTCTATGCAGCTTAAATTTGGCAACAGGGGTACACAGGAAGCATTGGTGTGGTCAGTGGAGGACAATTGATAGGAGGGACCGCAGACAGACTTCCTAGGCCTAAAATAATGAAATAGGCTCTATGCAGTTTTAAATTGGTTACAGGGGTACACAGGCAGCATTGGTGTGGTCAGTGGAGGACAATTGGAAGGAGGGACCGCAGACAGACTTCCTAGGCCCAAAATAATAAAATAGGCTCTATGCAGTTTTAAATTGGTTACAGGGGTACACAGGCAGCATTGGTGTGGTCAGTGAAGGACAATAGAAAGGAGGGACTGCAGACAGACTTCCTAGGCCTAAAATAATAAAATAGGCTCTATGCAGCTTAAATTTGGCAACAGGGGTACACAGGAAGCATTGGTGTGGTCAGTGGAGGACAATTGGAAAGAGGGACCGCAGACAGACTTCCTAGGCCTAAAATAATAAAATAGGCTCTATGCAGTTTTAAATTGGTTACAGGGGTACACAGGCAGCATTGGTGTGGTCAGTGGAGGACAATTGGAAGGAGGGACCGCAGACAGACTTCCTAGGCCTAAAATAATAAAATAGGCTCTATGCAGTTTTAAATTGGTTACAGGGGTACACAGGCAGCATTGGTGTGGTCAGTGGAGGACAATTGAAAGGAGGGACCGCAGACAGACTTCCTAGGCCTAAAATAATAAAATAGGCTCTATGCAGCTTAAATTTGGCAACAGGAGTACACAGGCAGCATTGGTGTGGTCAGTGGAGGACAATTGGAAGGAGGGACCGCAGACAGACTTCCTAGGCCTAAAATAATAAAATATGACAGAAAAAAGACTGGCACATCCAAACTAGTGTGAATAGGTGCATACCAGGAGCAGCTACCTCCATATATAATATACAAAAAAAGGTTGCACTCTATCGTGCCAAAGCATGTCTAATATGAAATACAGGAAATTTGAATAGCAAAATGGCTTTTGAACATTAGAAAAATATTTAAGAGACGCTTTGCACAGAATTTGATTTAATCAAATAGTGTGAGCCCATCAACCATCGTCAAGGTGGTCTCATTAAACTGATGGGTACCTGACCTCCCTGTCCAAATGTGAACACTTACCAAAGGCTAATGTCTGTATGCTTGGGTGAATATGGACACCTCTCTCAGCAAAGCCTACATATGGGTTGGCCGGAACCAAGTGTGACTAGATGTAATTAAAAACCAGATGGTGAGGGGAGGAGTGCTCAGTCAGTAAGCTAACATAGAAATGACAGAAAAAAGACTGGCACATCCAAACTAGTGTGAATAGGTGCATACCAGGAGCAGGTTCCTCCATATATAATATACAAAAAAAGGTTGCACTCTATCGTGCCAAAGCATGTCTAATATGAAATACATGAAATTTGAATAGCAAAATGGCTTTTGAACATTAGAAAAACATTTAAGAGATGCTTTGCACAGAATTTGATTTAATCAAATAGTGTGAGCCCATCAACCATCGTCAAGGTGGTCTCATTAAACTGATGGGTACCTGACCTCCCTGTCCAAATGTGAACACTTACCGAAGGCTAATGTCTGTATGCTTGGGTGAATATGGACACCTCTCTCAGCAAAGCCTACATATGGGTTGGCCGGAACCAAGTGTGACTAGATGTAATTAAAAACCAGATGGTGAGGGGAGGAGTGCTCAGTCAGTAAGCTAACATAGAAATGACAGAAAAATTACTGGCACATCCAAACTAGTGTGAATAGGTGCATACCAGAAGCAGCTACCTCCATATATAATATACAAAAAAAAATCAAATTCTGTGCAAAGCGTCTCTTAAATATTTTTCTAATGTTCAAAAGCCATTTTGCTATTCAAATTTCATGTATTTCATATTAGACATGCTTTGGCACGATAGAGTGCAACCTTTTTTTGTATAAAATAATAAAATAGGCTCTATGCAGTTTTAAATTGGTTACAGGGGTACAAAGGCAGCATTGGTGTGGTCAGTGGAGGACAATTGGAAGGAGTGTCTGACACAGTAAGTACTCCCAAAAACAAACTAGATGTTAATGTCTCCTAAACCCCCCCCCCCCCCCCCAAAAAAAAGGTGGCATACTTAGGTACAGGGGTGTGCTCCTATGCTGACTTTCAGACATTGTAATTTTGCGCAAAGTATTTACTGGTGTAAATGTAGGACAGGGCCCCTGACTATGTTAACTAGCATCATACATGTCAACAAATTGTTATTGTCTGTGCCAGGCATGGAAGGATTTCAGCGCATAGACTAAACAGTGGTGGAGCAGCGACAGATAATTTTGCAAGTGGTAGAGCACTGTTTTACCTTGGGGGGGACACTCTCCTGGCCGGCGGTACAAGCCCAGGGCCCCTCATGTTACAACAGTGTGTCTGACGTTGGGTGCACGCCACTTCATTTTACTATGAGGGACCCAGTGCCAGTGCCGTCGACCAAAAGTGGGCACACCCACCTCTTCAGACAAACGGCACTCTGACGGGTGCTTGCCACAAGTGGCGAGACCACGGCCCCCTGGGGGGAGTTAGGGCATTTAGGGAGGTGTAAAGATGTCGTATGCTGGACAAACAGCAGCTGCAAATTACGAGATTGGAACAGTCAGTAACACCAGTCCCAAAGCAAGACCTTTTTACAGGAAAGCTAGGTGTCAGCCGGGAAAGGTGGGGCAAAATAATTTGAAATCCATGAGTGGTTCATTTTAATGAAGGTTAGATCATCAACATTTTGGGTAGCCAGTAGTGTTGAGCATTCCGATACCGCAAGTATCGGGTATCGGCCGATATTTGCTGTATCGGAATTCCGATACCGAGATCCGATACTTTTGTGGTATCGGTATCGAAACAACATTAATGTGTAAAATAAAGAATTAAAATAAAAAATATTGCTATACTCACCTCTCCGACGCAGCCTGCACCTTACCGAGGGAACCGGCAGCGTTGTTTGCTTAAAATTCGCGCTTTAACTTCCTTACTTGAAGTCCCGGCATGTGACCGCGATGCAACCAATCACAACGCCGGAACGTAATTTTAAAATCCTGAAGGACCTAAAATTACGTCACGGCTTGCTGTGATTGGTCGCGTCGCGGTCACATGGGCGGCGCGCGACCAATCACAAGCCGGGACTTCAAGTAAGGAAGTTAAAGCGCGAATTTTAAGCAAACAACGCTGCCGGTTCCCTCGCTGAAGTCCAGGCTGCGTCGGAGAGGTGAGTATAGCAATATTTTTTATTTTAATTCTTTATTTTACACATTAATATGGTTCCCAGGGCCTGAAGGAGAGTTTCCTCTCCTTCAGACCCTGGGAACCATCAGGAATACCGTCCGATACATGAGTCCCATTGACTTGTATTGGTATCGGATATCGGTATCGGATTAGATCCGATACTTTGCCGGTATCGGCCGATACTTTCCGATACCGATACTTTCAAGTATCGGACGGTATCGCTCAACACTAGTAGCCAGAAAAGTCCTTTTTTCGGTCAGTATTGAACCAGCAGCACTGAATACTCTTTCTGACAGCACACTAGCTGCTGGGCAAGCAAGCTCCTGCAATGCATATTCAGCCAATTCAGGCCAGGTGTCTATTTTGGATGCCCAGTAAAGGGGAATGATGGTTGAGGGAGAACATCGGTAATGGAGGAAAAATAGTTAGTAACCATACTGGACAAATGTTGTCTCCTGTCACTTTGAATGGATGCTGCTGTACCTGTCGTGTCTGCGGTCATTGCGAAATCACTCCACAACCTGGTCAGAAAACCCCTCTGTCCAACGCCACTTCTGATCTGTGCACCTCTAACACCTCTGCCCTGTTGCCCCCTGCAGCTCGTGTGAGAACCATCACCGGCGCTGTGTGCTGGGAATGCCTGAATCAAACGGTCTACAAGAGTAGCTTGTTTGGTTGCCAATATCTGTTCGAGGTTCTCATGTGGCATGATATTTTGCAATTTGCCTTTATAGCGAGGATCAAGGAGGCAGGCCAACCAGTAATCGTCATCTGTCATCATTTTTATAATGCGTAGGTCCCTTTTGAGGATACGCAAGGCATAATCCGCCATGTGGGCCAATGTTTCAGTTGTCAAGTCAGTGCATATGCTGGGTTGAGGAGCACTTTCTGGCTAATCAATGTCACTTGTTTCCCTCAAAAACCCTGAACCCGGCCTTGCACCGCCAGCAGTTTCTATTGCCCCCTGAGAAGCTTCCTCATCCAAAAAATAGTCATCCCCATTATCCTCCTCATCCTCCTCCTCTTCGCCCGCCACCTCGTCCTCTACACTTCCCTGAGCAGACAATGGCTGACTGTCATCAAGGCTTCTCTTCTCCTCGGCTGCAGACGCCTGTTCCTTTATGTGCGTCAAACTTTGCATCAGCAGACGCATTAGGGGGATGCTCATGCTTATTACGGCGTTGTCTGCACTAACCAGCCATGTGCATTCCTCAAAACACTGAAGGACTTGACACAGGTCTTGGAGCTTCGACCACTGCACAGCTGACAACTCCATGTCTGCCATCTAACTGCCTGCCCATGTATGTGTATCCTCCCACAAATACATAACAGCACGCCTCTGTTCGCACAGTCTATGAAGCATGTGCAGTGTGGAGTTCCACCTTGTTGCAACGTCGATGATTAGGCGATGCTGGGGAAGGTTCAAAGACCGCTGATGGTTCTGCATACGGCTGGAGTGTACGGGCGAATGGCGGATGTGAGAGCAAAGTCTGCGCACTTTCAGCAGCAGGTCGGGTAACCCCGGATAACTTTTCAGGAAGCACTGCACCACCAGGTTTAAGGTGTGAGCCAGGCAAGGAATGTGTTTCAGTTGTGAAAGGGCTATGGCAGCCATAAAATTCCTTCCGTTATCACTCACTACCTTGCCTGCCTCAAGATGTACAGTGCCCAGCCATGACCGAGTTTCTTGCTGCAAGAACTCGGACAGAACTTCCGCGGTGTGTCTGTTGTCACCCAAACACTTCATTGCCAATACAGCCTGCTGACGCTTGCCACTAGCTGTTCCATAATTGGACACCTCGTGTGCAACAGTGGCAGCTACGGATGGAGTGGTCGTGCGACTGCGGTCTGTGGACGAGCTCTCACTTCTGCTGGAGGACGAGGAGGAGGAGGGGGGACGAACGCCTACAGCCAACTGTTTCCTAGACCGTGGGCTAGGCAGAACTGTCCCAATATTACTGTCCCCTGTGGACCCTGCATCCACCACAATAACCCAGTGTGCCATGATGGAGACGTAATGCCCCTGGCCATGCCTACTGGTCCATGCATCTGTTGTCAGGTGCACCTTTCTACTCACAGATTGCCTGAGCGCATGGACAATGCGGTCTTTTACATGCTGGTGGAGGGCTGGGATGGCTTTTCTCGAAAAGAAGTGTCGACTGGGTAGCTCGTAGCGTGGTACAGCGTAGTCCATAAGGGCTTTGAAAGCTTCGGTTTCAACTAACCGGTAGGGCATCATCTCTAACGAGATTAGTCTAGCAATGTGGGCTTTCAAACCCTGTGTACGAGGATGCGAGGATGAGTACTTCCTTTTCCTAACGAGAGTCTCATGTAGGGTGAGCTGGACTGGAGAGCTGCATACGGTGGAACTAGCGGGGGTGCCGGTGGACATGGGTGACTGAGAGAGGGTTGGTGATGGTATTCTTGATGGTGCCCTACATACAGTTTTTCTGACCACAAACCTGGTGATTCCCTGACTGCTTTGGCCTTGCGACGAAACCGCAACATTACCTGCAGGTGGTGTGGTAAACGGTGGGCTTACAGTGAGGGAAGGGATGTCGCCTTGCTGATTAGCTTCATTGTGAGAGGGTGCTACAACGTTAAGGGACGTTTGGTAGTTTGTCCAGGCTTGCAAGTGCATGGTGGTTAAATGTCTATGCATGCAACTTGTATTTAAATTTTTAACATTCTGACCTCTGCTGAAGGTCCTTGAGCATTTCTTACAGATGACTTTGCGCTGATCATTGGGATCTTGGTTAAAAAAATTCCAGACTGCACTCTTCCTAACGGATACCTTTTCAGGCATTGCACACTGAGCTACTTTAACCTGATGGCCACGCTGTCCTACAACTGGTTTTGGTTTTGCCACACGTTTTTGGCCAGATACGGGCCTGCCAGATGGAACCTGTTGCGATGTTGATGCCTGCTGCGGCTCCTCCTCCTCCGCTTCAGAGCTACTGCCGCCTGCACCCTGTTCCCCTAATGGCTGCCAATCGGGGTCAACAACTGGGTCATCTATGACCTCCTCTTCTATGTTCTGTGCACCTTCCTCTGGGTCACCGTGTAAGCCAGTGCTATAGCGTTCGTGATGGGGCTCCATAGTCTCATGGGGTCAGATTCTGGATTAGTACACTGCGAGGGCAATGTTCTGATCTGAGTCAAAGGAACAGCATAATAATCTGGCTGTGGCTGTGCATCTGTGCACTCCATGTCCGATTCATCTTGTAATGGGCATGGCCTGTTAACAATTTCCCTTTCTAACCCAGGCACGGTATGTGTAAAGAGCTCCATGGAGTAACCAGTTGTGTCGCCTGACGCATCCTTCACTGTTGTTCTGGGTGAAGGACACAAGGAAGCGACTTGTTCCTGACCGGGAGCATCCACTGACGACGCACTGCTCTGACATTTGGCACTTTCCGAGGAGGAGGCAAAAGAGCTAGAGGCAGAGTCAGCAATGAAAGCCAATACTTGTTCCTGCTGCTCCGGCTTCAAAAGCGGTTTTCCTACTCCCAGAAAAGGGAGCCTTCGAGGCCTTGTGCAGCCAGACGATGACGCTGGCTCAACAACTCAAGACTTAGGGGCTATACTGCATTTCCCAAGACCACCTGATGCTCCATGACCACCACCACTACCATCATTACCAGCTGCCAATGACCGCCCACGGCCACGACCTCTTCCACCAGACTTCCTCATTCTTGGAAAAATGTTACCAAACTAACAACCGTTATGTGGTCCTGTAAAACCAGGTACAAGGTGTGCGTGAACTTGTTGGGAATGTAAATCTCCCTTTTTTATGTGTGGGAGAATGCAGTGAAAAATGAGGCCCACTGTATTACACTAGACAGTTTGATTGGCAGAAAGAGGCTGGCAGATATGCCACTAACAGGAGTGACGCAAATGCACACACTGGCAATAGAAATGTCCCTCTTTGTGTGTGGGAGAATGCAGTGAAAAATCAGGCCCACTATATTACAGTAGACAGTTTGATTGGCAGAAAGAGGCTGGCAGATATGGCACTAACAGGAGTGACGCAGATGCACACACTGGCAATAGAAATGTCCCTCTTTATGTGTGGGAGAATGCAGGGAAAAATCAGGCCCACTGTATTACACAATACACAGTTTGATTAGCAGAAAGAGGCTGGCAGATATGGCACTAACAGGAGTGACGCAGATGCACACACTGGCAATAGAAATGTCCCTCTTTATGTGTGGGAGAATGCAGGGAAAAATCAGGCCCACTGTATTACACAATACACAGTTTGATTAGCAGAAAGAGGCTGGCAGATATGGCACTAACAGGAGTGACGCAGATGCACACACTGGCAATAGAAATGTCCCTCTTTATGTGTGGGAGAATGCAGGGAAAAATCAGGCCCACTGTATTACACAATACACAGTTTGATTAGCAGAAAGAGGCTGGCAGATATGGCACTAGCCGGACTGACGCAGATGCACACACTGGCAATAGAAATGTCCCTCTTTTTTTTTGATATGGGAGACAAGGGATTGAATCAGGCCCACTGTATCACGGTATAGTTCCTGTGGCACAAAATGACTGACAAATACCACAGACAGCACTCGCACACATGCACAGGTTTGGCAAGATTATTCTCCCTTTATTTTAATTTTTTTGGGGGATATGTGAGACAAGTGATTTAATCTGGCCCACTGTTACACAGTAGGTTTTCTGTGGCAGAAAATAAATAAATAAATGCCACACACAGGACTGGCACTAATGCAGATTTGCCAATCTTAATCTCCCACTTTTATTTTTGTTTTATGGGAGAATTGTGAAGAAATCAGGCCCACTGCTACACAGTAGGTTTTCTGTGTCAGAAAAAAAAAGACAGATGCCACACACAGGACTGGCACTACTGCAGATTTGCCAATCTTAATCTCCCACTTTTTTTTTGTTTTATGGCAGAATTAGGAAGAAATCAGGCCCACTGTTATACAGTAGGTTTTCTGTGGCAGAAAAAAAAGACAGAAGCCACACACAGGACTGGCACTAACGCAGATTTGCCAGTCTTAATCTCCCACTTTTTTTTGTTTTATGGGAGAATTGTGAAGAAATCAGGCCCACTGCTACACAGTAGGTTTTCTGTGGCAGAAAAAAAAAGACAGATGCCACACACAGGACTGGCACTACTGCAGATTTGCCAGTCTTAATCTCCCACTTTTTTTTTTTTTTTATGGGAGAATTAGGAAGAAATCAGGCACACTGTTATACAGTAGGTTTTCTGTGGCAGAAAGTGGCTTGAAGAGATATAAAAAAAAAAAAAAGTACTACAATTACTATCTCCCTACAGTAATCTCAGAAATGTGTGGCAGGCAGCAATAAAAAGGAGTGCTGCACACAAAAGTCAAAAGTGTGGACAAACAAACAAGATAGCTGTGCAGAAAGGAAGGAGCAACAGGATTTGTGCTTTGAAAAAAGCAGTTGCTTTGCACAGCGGCATACACACAGCAACGCAGCTATCAGGGAGCCTTATAACCTACAGAGCTGATGCACAGAAATCTAGCCTCCACTGTCCCTGCAAAGAAAAGGTGGTGTTGGACAGTGGAAATCGCTACAGCACAAGCGGTTTTGGGGTCAATTTACCCTGCCTAACGCTATCCCTGCTTCTGACGAAGCGACAGCATCCTCTCCCTACGCTCAGATCAGCAGCAGTAAGATGGCGGTCGGCGGGAACGCCCCTTTATAGCCCCTGTGACGCCGCAGAAAGCAAGCCAATCACTGCCATGCCCTTCTCTAAGATGGTGGTGACCGAGACCTATGTCATCACGCTGTCCACACTCTGCGTGCACCTTCATTGGCTGAAAAATGGCGCTTTAAGCGTCATATGAAACGCGACTTTGGCGCGAAGATCGTGTACCGCATGGCCGATCCCACGCTGGGATCGGGTCGGGTTTCATAAAACCCGCCTTTGCCAAAAGTCGGCGACTTATGAAATTGACCGATCCGTTTCGCTCATCCCTAGTGGAGACATCTCAGGATTGAGATTCTCAGGGATTGAAAACTAGATCTCCCACTGGTTTAAATCTGAGACAGGATTTTATTCTCCAATTTTAAGAATTCTTCTACATTTATGTGAGATTGTCATTTTTTTGTAATGCTTGATATATGACTTTAACATATATGTTGTAAAAAAAAAATATATATATATATCTACTATATAATTGTCTAAGGGTACTTCCGTCTGTCCTTCTGTCTGTCACCGTTATTCGTTCGCTGATTGGTCTCGGCAGCTGCCTGTCATGGCTGCCGCGACCAATCAGCGACGCGCACAGTCCAGAAAAAAATGGCCGCTTACTCCCCGCACTCACTGCCGGCGCCCGCATACACCGCTCACACAGGGTTAATGCCGGTGGTAACGGACCGCGTTATGCCGTGGGTAATGCACTCCGTTACCGCTGCTATTAACCCTGTGTGTCCCCAACTTTGTACTATTGACGCTGCCTATGCGGCATCAATAGTACAAAATGTAATGTTAAAAATAATAAATAAATAAAAAAAACCTGCTATACTCACCCTCCGCCGCCTTTCTCGCTCCTCGCCACGCTCCCCGGACCGCTCCATTACAACCGTCAGCTTGCGGTGCGGTCCCGTCCCAGGGCTAGTGTGCGGCAAGGACCTGCCGTGACGTCACGGTCATGTGACCGCGACGTCTTCATAGGTCCTGCTCCCACCAGCCCTGGCACTTGCAATGGAACTCGGCTTCAGGAAAATGGCCGCCGCGATCTCGATCTGCGCACGCGCAGCATCCAGCGGCCATTTTCCTGAAGCCAACCACTACCATCTGCACAGGATCCCAGGAAGAGAAGAGGCGGGACGCCGAGGAGCAGCGACAAGAATGGTGAGTATGATACACTACAAGGGGCCCTCGGATCGTTAGGTGAGTATGTTTATTTTTTATTTTTTGGCCCTATACGTGCCTCGGTAATATACTACGTCACTGGGCAATATCCTACGTGGCTCTGCTGTATACTACAAGGCTGGGCAATATAATACGTGGCTGGGCAATATACTACAAGGCTGGGCAATATACTACAAAGCTGTGCAATATACTATGTGGCTCTGTGCAATATACTATGTGGCTCTGTGCAATATACTACATAGCTGCGCAATATCCTACGTCGCTGTGCTGTATACTATGTAGCTGGGCAATATACTACGTCGCTGGGCAATATACTACGTGACTGGGCAATATACTACGTAAATGGGCAAAATACTACGTGGACATGCATACTCTAGAATACCCGATGCGTTAGAATCGGGCCACCATCTAGTATATATATATATATATATATATATATATATATATATATATATATATATATATGTATATATATACTGTATTTTTGCTTCTATTTTCTTTTTCTGTTACAATTTTTTTGTTTTTATATTGTTTTGTTTGACATCTTAATGTTCCTTTATTGGATACCACACTATGGTAACAACCATCATGTGATATGCAGTTGCTTAAATGCCAAACTGTTCAGACAGCAAATATATAATGAATAAGACACTTTGTCGACACGCGTGGATCTGAGACCTCCATCTTTGCACTATCATATTGTCAGTCAGTCTTTTATGGAGCATTTTTTATATGGCTAAAATAAAAGCTATGTTTTAAATTTAGTTTTTTTTCCTTCCTGAACTCCTTTTTTTTCCTATGTGTTTATGATTCTATGTATACCCCAAAATTCTGTGCCGTCTACAGATTACCCTTATTTCTCTAGATAGTGGCTAGACAGGGGGATGTCAAATTTTGATTCTTACATTCTGCAGATGTTTGTTAATCCGTTTCTTCATAGAGCACTTTGTGCACCCTTTGTATAGTTTATTTCCGTGGCATTTCATTCAATAGATACCACTTTTATAGTGCATGTAATATGGTCTGAAATATTGTTTTCCGTATCCCCTTGTTAAATCACAGTGATTTTTTACTGTGCAGTACCTGACACACTCAACGTTTTTTACATGGAAGAAGCCTTCAAGGATCGAGGGGAAAAAAGGTTGCTTTCATCTGAGCCTGTCTCATCTCAAGGACTGAAGGAGCAATCATATTCCCAAGATTGTGGGCCTTCCAAAATATAAACCGAGGATGATTTGGCAGTTTTTCACCAATATTTTTGTCACCAATTGACTTCTTACTGTTGAGTATCGTTACAGTTTACAGAAGTGGGATAGCCTGTGATCAGTTTATTGCCAAAGAACCCTTGTAAAACAGATAGCAGATAAACCCATCAAAAATCTGTTCTATACCTGAATTCCATTGCTTTGGCACCATCAAAAATCAGGTAAATCCATCAAAAATCTGTTCTATATCTAAATTCCACTGCTTTGGCACCATGTGCATGGACTACTGCAATTCCCATTTAGGTTTTTAGGACGGTTGCAGAAACATCTGGAGCAAATCTGCCTTGTGTGAATATACCGTCAATAATTTCTTTCTCATACACTGCAGTGCTGACTATAAAAAGCAAGTTGTAGTTGACAAGGTCTTCTGCCTTTACATTGAAATCCCACTGTTAATTTTGTGCTTAAAGCGAACCAGTCAGCAGGATTTTGATAATTAAACTACAGGCATTGTCAAATCGGCAGTGTTAAAATTAATAAAATGATACCTGGGGTGTAGAAAACCATCTTGTGGTTTTTATGTAATCAGTGTTAAAAGTTTTCAGCTAATGATATGCCCGTGCTCTGAGGCGGGACGGTAGACAGAGTTTTATCTTCCTGCTCTAAGCCAGAGAAACCAAGGAAAGACCTGCCCACAGGCCACCCCAAAGCACAAACAGTCTGTCTCTCTCTCTGTCTCTATAATGAGGAACATGTTTGTGTTTTGGGGCGGTCTGTGAGCAGGTCTTTCCTTGGTTTCTCTAGCCTAGAATACCAAGATAAAACTCTGCCTACCATCCCACCCTGGAGCATGGGCATATCATTAACTGAAAATGTCTAATTTTTAAGGGCTGTCCCACACGTCCAGATAATTCCGGTACCGGAATAAATCGGTACCGGAGTTATCCGTGTCCGTGTGCCTGGGAACTCACGTAGGCCATACGTGCGGCACACGTGTGCCGCCCGTATGGCAAGTGGGTACCACACGGAGCGGGTGGTACCCACGCGTGTGGTCCCCTGCATCGTGCTGAAGCCGCGATTCATATGTTCCCTGCAGCAGCGTTTGCTGCAGAGAAAATATGAAGAATAGTGTTTAAAATAAAGATCAATGTGTCCGCCGCCCCCCCACCCCCTGTGCACCCCCCCCCCCCCCGCTGTTCAGAAAATACTTACCCGCCTCCCTCGCTGCTTCCTGGTCTGGTCGCGGCTTCTAGTGTATGCGGTCACGTGGGGCCGATCATTTACAGTCATGAATATGTGGCTCCACCTCCCATAGGGGCGGAGCCGACTATTCATGATTGTAAATGAGCGGCCCCACGTGACCGCATACAGTAGGAGGCGCGGGGCAGAGAGGAAGGAGTGACAGCCAACGTGGGAGCGGGTGAGTATTTTCAGGACAGCGGGGGGGCGCACAGGGGGTGGGGGGGCGGCAGACACATAGATCTTTATTTTAAACACTATTCTTCATATTTTCTCTGCAGCAAACGCTGCTACAGGGAACATATGAATCGCGGCTTCAGCACCATGTGGGGGGGACAGCGCTTACTGCAGCGCTGTCTCCTGCACGCACACGGACCCCAGACGGAGAACGTCCGTGTGAGGTCCGTGTTTTACACGGACCCATTGACTCTATTGGGTCCGTGTAATCCGTGCGCTCCCACGAACACTGACATGTCTCCGTGTTTGGCACACGGAGACACGGTCCGCAAAAAATCAATGACATCTGAACAGATGCATTGATTTTTATGGGTCTACGTGTGTCAGTGTCTCCGGTACGTGAGGAAACTGTCACCTCACGTACCGGAGCCACTGACGTGTGAAACCGGCCTAACACTGATTACATACGAACCCCAAGATGGATTTCTTTACCTCAGGTATAATGTTAATCAGTTTAACACTGCCAACATGACAATGCCTGTAGTTTACAAAGTAAAATTGTGCTTACAGGTTTGCTTTAAGTCTAATGTAGAAGGAAAACATCTTCCCTCTTTTGTATTCAGTTTTGTATCCAGTCAGCACTGTGTCCCCCACTTTTCTCACTTTCTTAAGCCAATTAATAAGGCCCAGCAATAGACAATCTATTTAACCTGTAACTTTTAGAGATTCAAACCCATCTGTCTTGATATGCAACCTTTCATATTTATAAGACTTACTTAAAGGTACCGTCACACTAAACGATATCGCTAGCGATCCGTGACGTTGCAGCGTCCTGGATAGCGATATCGTTGTGTTTGACACGCAGCAGCGATCAGGATCCTGCTGTGATATCGCTGGTCGTTGAACAAAGTCCAGAACTTTATTTGGTCGTCAGACCGGCGTGTATCGTCGTGTTTGACACCAAAAGCAACGATACCAGCGATGTTTTACACTGGTAACCAGGGTAAACATCGGGTTACTAAGCGCAGGGCCGCGCTTAGTAACCCGATGTTTACCCTGGTTACCAGTGTAAAATGTAAAAAAAACAAACTACATACTCACCTTCGCGTCCCCCGGCGTCCGCTTCCCACACTGACTGAGCGCCGTAAAGTGAAAGTGAAAGTACAGCACAACGGTGACGTCACCGCTCTGCTGTTAGGGCCGGCGCTCAGTCAGTGCAGGAAGCAGATGCCGGGGGACGCGAATGTAAGTATGTACTGTTTTTTTTTTTTACATTTTACGCTGGTAACCAGGGTAAACATCGGGTTACTAAGCGCGGCCCTGCGCTTAGTAACCCGATGTTTACCCTGGTTACCCGGGGACCTCGGCATCGTTGGTCGCTGGAGAGCGGTCTGTGTGACAGCTCTCCAGCGATCAAACAGCGATGCTGCAGCGATCAGCATCGTTGTCTGTATCGCTGCAGCGTTGCTTAGTGTGACGGTACCTTAAGATGTTCTTGTTTGGTCACCTATTAGTAAGGTATATCATTTCACCTTTGAATCCATTCTTTATTGATATTAACTAGTGATGAGTGAATATACTCATTACTCGAGATTTCTCCTGTCCTCCGAGTATCTGGTAGTGCTTGTAGATTTAATTTTCATCACCGCAGCTGAATCATTTACATCTGTTAGCCAGCATAAGTACATGTGGGGGTTGCCTGGTGGCTAGGGAATCCCCACATGTAATCAAGCTGGCTAACAGATGTAAATCATTTAGCTGCAGTAATGAAAACTAAATCTCCGAGCACTAAAAATTACTCGGAGGACACCCGAGCATGCTCGGGAAATCTCGAGTAACGAGTTTATTCGCTCATCACTAATATTAACCAATTTAATAATGTTGATTGATCACATTCACTATATACTGATTGAATTCTGTGTACAGACGAAGACCTACCTAAAATAAAAATTATTTCCTATATATCCGGGGGTTGTTAATCATAGTGTGCTCTGCTGTGGCTTGTCTTTATGCCAGAAACAGTCAAATAATCAAACTGCAGATGTTGGTAGAAAAAAAATCTGCCTATATTTAAACAGTGGCATGAATCCAAACAACCAGAGAAAATGTGCTGTGAGCATTGGAAGAATGTTATGCCCTCCCTGTTTTTCTTAGCGAGCAGTATATAATAACCAGACATTTGTATTGATCAAAGAACTCTTCCATGGATGGACATGTCAAGTCTACTTTTGATCTTACTCAAGTAATTTTGCAGTCACATTTCTTTATTGATTAGTACATGGTATTAGGGTTGAGCGACTTTCATTTTTTTAAGATCGAGTAGGGTTTTGGGAAACCCGATTTTGTCCAGAGTCGAGTCGAGTGCAGTCGGCCGATTATCGCTAAAAGTCGGGGATCGACCGAAACACGAAACCCAATGCAAGTCAATGGGGAAGCATAGTCGGCAGTGAGTGGAGGCCAGGAAAACACCTACAGTGCCCATTTTAATGCCAAAAACATCCATTCTTGTTTCTGAAGCTTGTCAATCTTAATTAACTTTATAATAATAGTTGGGCATAGGGAATTGGGGGTCATTTGGCAAAAGTTGTGGGGGGAGTAGGGCCGGCTCAAGTTTTTCGTGGGCCCAGGAAATGCGGACTACGTCACGGCGGTGTTGCAGGGAAAGGTAAGTATTTAAAAGTTGCAAGTGCTGTGATCCTGAGCAAGCAGGGGGGGGGCCCACTCGTTCGCATTGCCACTGGCACAGGGCCCCTCAAAGTACGGCGGTGTGTTTGCATGGCGGGGGCGCCTCCCACCAGCAGCGACACTTTTGCGTACTCTGAGGGGCCCTGTGCCAGTGACGTCGCCAACGAGTATGCCCCCCCACCTGATGAAGGAACCTGCACTTTCATCTGCACCTTCCTCTTTGTCCCTGTGTAAGGTGGTATAACATGCGGGAAGGGGAACCTTACTTTCAGCAGGGACAGATTCTGGCTGTGTAGAGTACAAGGGGAATGTAGTGGTCTAGGTCAATGTACCAGCAGACTCATTTAGCAGTGGCTGGGCAATGGGCAGGATGAGGAGGAAACAGATATAGGGCCAAAGAATAAAGTAGGCTACATGCAGTTCAAAATTGGTAACAGGACTAAACAGGCGGCATTGCTTTGTTCAGTGGAGTAGCAAACCCAAGAGCAGCAGACACTGTTTCAAGGGCCTAACCACACTAGTAGGCCAAATGCAGTTTAATATCTGATAGTATAGGGCGAAAGCCAGAATGTGGAAGCTCAGCTTTGTTCAGTTGAGGACAACACCAGGGAGTGGCAGACACCTTTAGTAGGCCGGAAAAGCCTATTGCATTTTTTAAAATGGTAATTTGGAGCAGAAGGTTGAAGCTCAGCTTTATTTAGTTGAGGGCAACACCAGGGAGGGGCAGAAGCCGTTAGTAGGCCCTAACCACCATTTTTTTTTTAAAACCACTTAATGAGAGCCGGAAGGTTGAAGCTCAGCTTTATTTAGTTGAGGACAACACCAGGGAGGGGCAGAAGCCGTTAGTAGGCCCTAACCACCATTTTTTTTTTTAAAACCACATAATGAGAGCCGGAAGGTTGAAGCTCAGCTTTATTTAGTTGAGGACAACACCAGGGAGGGGCAGAAGCCGTTAGTAGGCCCTAACCACCATTTTTTTTTTTAAAACCACATAATGAGAGCCGGAAGGTTGAAGCTCAGCTTTATTTAGTTGAGGACAACACCAGGGAGGGGCAGAAGCCGTTAGTAGGCCCTAACCACCATTTTTTTTTTTAAAACCACATAATGAGAGCCGGAAGGTTGAAGCTCAGCTTTATTTAGTTGAGGACAACACCAGGGAGGGGCAGAAGCTGTTAGTAGGCCCTAACCACCATTTTTGTTTTAAAACCACTTAATGAGAGCCGGAAGGTTGAAGCTCAGCTTTATTTAGTTGAGGACAACACCAGGGAGGGGCAGAAGCCGTTAGTAGGCCCTAACCACCATTTTTGTTTTAAAACCACTTAATGAGAGCCGGAAGGTTGAAGCTCAGCTTTATTTAGTTGAGGACAACACCAGGGAGGGGCAGAAGCCGTTAGTAGGCCCTAACCACCATTTTTTTTTTTAAAACCACATAATGAGAGCCGGAAGGTTGAAGCTCAGCTTTATTTAGTTGAGGACAACACCAGGGAGGGGCAGAAGCCGTTAGTAGGCCCTAACCACCATTTTTTTTTTTAAAACCACATAATGAGAGCCGGAAGGTTGAAGCTCAGCTTTATTTAGTTGAGGACAACACCAGGGAGGGGCAGAAGCCGTTAGTAGGCCCTAACCACCATTTTTTTTTTTAAAACCACATAATGAGAGCCGGAAGGTTGAAGCTCAGCTTTATTTAGTTGAGGACAACACCAGGGAGGGGCAGAAGCCGTTAGTAGGCCCTAACCACCATTTTTGTTTTAAAACCACTTAATGAGAGCCGGAAGGTTGAAGCTCAGCTTTATTTAGTTGAGGACAACACCAGGGAGGGGCAGAAGCCGTTAGTAGGCCCTAACCACCATTTTTGTTTTAAAACCACTTAATGAGAGCCGGAAGGTTGAAGCTCAGCTTTATTTAGTTGAGGACAACACCAGGGAGGGGCAGAAGCCGTTAGTAGGCCCTAACCACCATTTTTTTTTTTAAAACCACATAATGAGAGCCGGAAGGTTGAAGCTCAGCTTTATTTAGTTGAGGACAACACCAGGGAGGGGCAGAAGCCGTTAGTAGGCCCTAACCACCATTTTTGTTTTAAAACCACTTAATGAGAGCCGGAAGGTTGAAGCTCAGCTTTATTTAGTTGAGGACAACACCAGGGAGGGGCAGAAGCCGTTAGTAGGCCCTAACCACCATTTTTTTTTTTAAAACCACATAATGAGAGCCGGAAGGTTGAAGCTCAGCTTTATTTAGTTGAGGACAACACCAGGGAGGGGCAGAAGCCGTTAGTAGGCCCTAACCACCATTTTTGTTTTAAAACCACTTAATGAGAGCCGGAAGGTTGAAGCTCAGCTTTATTTAGTTGAGGACAACACCAGGGAGGGGCAGAAGCCGTTAGTAGGCCCTAACCACCATTTTTTTTTTTAAAACCACATAATGAGAGCCGGAAGGTTGAAGCTCAGCTTTATTTAGTTGAGGACAACACCAGGGAGGGGCAGAAGCCGTTAGTAGGCCCTAACCACCATTTTTGTTTTAAAACCACTTAATGAGAGCCGGAAGGTTGAAGCTCAGCTTTATTTAGTTGAGGACAACACCAGGGAGGGGCAGAAGCCGTTAGTAGGCCCTAACCACCATTTTTGTTTTAAAACCACTTAATGAGAGCCGGAAGGTTGAAGCTCAGCTTTATTTAGTTGAGGACAACACCAGGGAGGGGCAGAAGCCGTTAGTAGGCCCTAACCACCATTTTTGTTTTAAAACCACTTAATGAGAGCCGGAAGGTTGAAGCTCAGCTTTATTTAGTTGAGGACAACACCAGGGAGGGGCAGAAGCCGTTAGTAGGCCCTAACCACCATTTTTGTTTTAAAACCACTTAATGAGAGCCGGAAGGTTGAAGCTCAGCTTTATTTAGTTGAGGACAACACCAGGGAGGGGCAGAAGCCGTTAGTAGGCCCTAACCAAAGTTGAAGGCCAAATGCAGTTTAATTTCTGATACTATAGGCCGAAAGCCAGAAGGTGGAAGTTCCGATTTAGACAGTGGAGGACAATTTGAATTAGGGACTGCAGACAGACTTAGTAGGCTGTCCCCTGTGGACCATGCATCCACCACATTAACCCATTGCGCCGTAATGGACACGTAATCTTCCGTGGCCATGCCTACAGGTCCATGCGTCTGTTGTCAGGTGCACCTTTGTACTCACAGATTGCCAGAGTGCATGGACAATGCGGTCTTCTACATGCTGGTGGAGGGTTGGGATGGCTTTTCTCGCAAAAGAAGTGTCGACTGGTTAGCTTGTAGCGTGGTACAGCGTAGTCCATCATGGCCTTATTAATAGTAAATAAAATATATAACTAGGCTCTATGAACTTTTAAATAGGTTCCAGGGGTACACGGGCAGCATTGGTGTGGTCAGTGGAGGAGTATTTAAAGTAGGGACCGCAGACAGGCTTCAAAGGCCTAACATAAGAAAATGGGCTGGCTGTAGGCACTTTATAATTGGTTCCAGGGGTACACGGGCAGCAGTGGTCTGGTCAGTGGAGGAGTATTTAAAGTAGGGACCGCAGACAGGCTTCAAAGGCCTAACATAAGAAAATGGGCTGGCTGTAGGCACTTTATAATTGGTTCCAGGGGTACACGGGCAGCAGTGGTCTGGTCAGTGGAGGAGTATTTAAAGTAGGGACCGCAGACAGGCTATCAAAGGCCTAAAATAACAAACAATAGGCTCATGGCAGTTTTACAGCGGTTACATGGATACACAGGCAGCTTGGTGGTGAGTGGAGGAGTATTTAAAGTAGGGACCGCAGACAGGCTATCAAAGGCCTAAAATAACAAACAATAGGCTCATGGCAGTTTCACAGCGGTTACATGGATACACGGGCAGGCAGCTTGGTGGTGGTGAGTGGAGGAGTATTTAAAGTAGGGACCGCAGACAGGCTTCAAAGGCCTAACATAAGAAAATGGGCTGGCTGTAGGCACTTTATAATTGGTTCCAGGGGTACACGGGCAGCAGTGGTCTGGTCAGTGGAGGAGTATTTAAAGTAGGGACCGCAGACAGGCTTCAAAGGCCTAACATAAGAAAATGGGCTGGCTGTAGGCACTTTATAATTGGTTCCAGGGGTACACGGGCAGCAGTGGTCTGGTCAGTGGAGGAGTATTTAAAGTAGGGACCGCAGACAGGCTATCAAAGGCCTAACATAACAAACAATAGGCTCATGGCAGTTTCACAGCGGTTACATGGATACACGGGCAGGCAGCTTGGTGGTCAGTGGAGGAGTATTTAAAGTAGGGACCGCAGACAGGCTATCAAAGGCCTAAAATAACAAACAATAGGCTCATGGCAGTTTCACAGCGGTTACATGGATACACGGGCAGGCAGCTTGGTGGTCAGTGGAGGAGTATTTAAAGTAGGGACCGCAGACAGGCTATCAAAGGCCTAAAATAACAAACAATAGGCTCATGGCAGTTTCACAGCGGTTACATGGATACACGGGCAGGCAGCTTGGTGGTGGTGAGTGGAGGAGTATTTAAAGTAGGGACCGCAGACAGGCTTCAAAGGCCTAACATAAGAAAATGGGCTGGCTGTAGGCACTTTATAATTGGTTCCAGGGGTACACGGGCAGCAGTGGTCTGGTCAGTGGAGGAGTATTTAAAGTAGGGACCGCAGACAGGCTTCAAAGGCCTAACATAAGAAAATGGGCTGGCTGTAGGCACTTTATAATTGGTTCCAGGGGTACACGGGCAGCAGTGGTCTGGTCAGTGGAGGAGTATTTAAAGTAGGGACCGCAGACAGGCTATCAAAGGCCTAACATAACAAACAATAGGCTCATGGCAGTTTCACAGCGGTTACATGGATACACGGGCAGGCAGCTTGGTGGTCAGTGGAGGAGTATTTAAAGTAGGGACCGCAGACAGGCTATCAAAGGCCTAAAATAACAAACAATAGGCTCATGGCAGTTTTACAGCGGTTACATGGATACACAGGCAGCTTGGTGGTGAGTGGAGGAGTAGTGCAAGGAGTGTCTGTCCCAGTACTCCCAAAATATAAATAGATGTTAATGTCTCGCAAAACAACCAAAACAAAAAAAAAAGGTGGCATACTTAGGTACAGGGGTGGGCTCATCTACTGAGTTTCTGACATAGTAATTTGGCAGTAACTATTTAATGGTGCCAATATAGGACACAGACACAGACTACTTTAAGTTGCATCATAGATGTCTACAAATTTGTATTGTCAGTGCCAGACATTGAATGATGTCAGCGAATAGACTAAAGATTGGTGGAGCTGTGCGACATAATTTTGCACGTGGTAGAGCACATTTTGAGCTGGGGTAGGGGGGAACTCTCTTGAGGCCGGCGGGACCGCCCCAGGGCCCCTCATGTTACAACGGTGTGTCTGACGTTGGGTGCGCACCACCACCGCCAGAGACACTACATTGTACTATGAGGGACCCAGTAGCAATGCCGTCAACCAAAAGCGAGCACACCCACCTCTTCAGACAAACAGCAGTCTCACGGGTGCTTGCGCCAAGTCGCGATACCACGGCCCCGTGTGGGGAGTTTTGCCATTTAGGGAGGTGTAAACATGTCGTATGCTGTACAATCAGCTGCAGCAAATTAGACATTAGAAAAGTAATTCACAGGCAAGAGCTTTTCATAGGAAAGCTAGGTGTCGGCCGGGCAAGGTGGGGCAAAAGATTTCGAAATCCAGTTGTGGTTCATTTTAATGAATGTTAGATCGTCAACATTTTGGGTAGCCAGACGAGTCCTTTTTTCGGTTAATATTGAACCTGCAGCACTGAATACTCTTTCTGATAGGACACTTGCTGCCGGGCAAGCAAGCTCCTGCAATGCATATTCTGCCAATTCTGGCCAGGTGTCTAATTTGGAGGCCCAGTAATCAAATGGGAATGACGGTTGAGGGAGAACATCGATAAGGGATGAAAAATAGTTAGTAACCATACTGGACAAATGTTGTCTCCTGTCACTTTCAATTGATGCAGCAGTACCTGTCCTGTCTGCGGTCATAGCAAAATCACTCCACAACCTGGTCAGAAAACCCCTCTGTCCAACGCCACTTCTGATGTGTGCACCCCTAACACTCCTAGTCTGCTGCCCCCTGGAGCTTGTGTGAGAACGATCACGTGCGCTGTGTGCTGGGAATGCCTGAAGCAAACGGTCAACAAGAGTTGATTGTTTGGTTGCTAATATTAGTTCCAAGTTCTCATGTGGCATAATATTTTGCAATTTGCCTTTATAGCGTGGATCAAGGAGGCAGGCCAACCAGTAATCGTCATCGTTCATCATTTTCGTAATGCGTGTGTCCCTTTTTAGGATACGTAAGGCATAATCCGCCATGTGGGCCAAAGTTCCAGTTGTCAAATCTCCGGTTGTGATTGGTTGAGGGGCAGTTGCAGGCAAATCTACGTCACTTGTGTCCCTCAAAAAACCAGAACCCGGCCGTGACACGCAACCAATTTCCTGTGCCCCCGTGAAAGTTTCCGCATTAAAAATATACTCATCCCCATCATCCTCCTCGTCCTCCACCTCCTCTTCGCCCGCTACCTCGTCCTGTACACTGCCCTGACCAGACAATGGCTGACTGTCATCAAGGCTTCCCTCTTCCTCTGGTGCAGACGCCTGCTCCTTTATGTGCGTCAAACTTTGCATCAGCAGACGCATTAGGGGGATGCTCATGCTTATTACGGCGTTGTCTGCACTAACCAGCCGTGTGCATTCCTCAAAACACTGAAGGACTTGACACATGTCTTGTATCTTCGACCACTGCACACCTGACAACTCCATGTCTGCCATCCTACTGCCTGCCCGTGTATCCTCCCACAAATAAATAACAGCACGCCTCTGTTCGCACAGTCTCTGAAGCATGTGCAGTGTTGAGTTCCACCTTGTTGCAACGTCTATGATTAGGCGATGCTGGGGAAGGTTCAAAGACCGCTGATAGGTCTGCATACGGCTGGCGTGTACAGGCGAACGTCGGATATGTGAGCAAAGTGCACGCACTTTGAGGAGCAGGTCGGAGAACCCAGGATAAGTTTTCAATAAGCACTGCACCACCAGGTTTAAGGTGTGAGCCAGGCAAGGAATGTGTTTCAGTTGGGAAAGGGAGATGGCAGCCATGAAATTCCTTCCGTTATCACTCACTACCTTGCCTGCCTCAAGATCTACTGTGCCCAGCCACGACTGCGTTTCTTGTTGCAAGAACTCGGACAGAACTTCCGCGGTGTGTCTGTTGTCGCCCAAACACTTCATAGCCAATACAGCCTGCTGACGCTTGGCAGTAGCTGGCCCATAATGGGACAACTGGTGTGCAACAGTGTCATCTGCCGATGGAGTGGTTGGCCGACTGCGTTCTGTGGAAGAGCTGTAGCTTCTGCAGGAGGACGAGGAGGAGGAGGAGGGGGTGCGAACGCCTATAGCCAACTGTTTCCTAGACCGTGGGCTAGGCACAACTGTCCCTAAATTGATGTCGCCTGTGGACCCTGCATCCACCACATTCACCCAGTGTGCCGTGATGGACACATAACGTCCCTGGCCATGCCTACTGGTCCATGCATCTGTAGTCAGGTGCACCTTTGTACTCACAGATTGCCTAAGTGCATGGACGATGCGCTGTTTAACATGCTGGTGCAGGGCTGGGATGGCTTTTCTGGAAAAAAAGTGTCGACTAGGTAGCTCGTATCGTGGTTCAGCGTACTCCATCAGGGCTTTAAAAGCTTCGCTTTCAACTAAACGGTAGGGCATCATCTCTAACGAGATTAGTCTAGCTATGTGGGCGTTAAAACCCTGTGTACGCGGATGCGAGGATAAGTACTTCCTTTTTCTAACCAGAGTCTCATGTAGGGTGAGCTGGACTGGAGAGCAGGAGATCGTGGAACTTTCGGGTGTGCCGGTGTACATGGCAGACTGAGAGACGGTTGGAGACGGTATTGTTTCCGCCGGTGCCCTAGATGCAATATTTCCTCCTACTAAACTGGTGATTCCCTGACCCTGACTGCTTTTGGCTGGCAAAGAAACCTGCACAGATACTGCCGGTGGTGCGGAAAATGGTGGCCTTACAGTGACGGAAGGGATGTTGCGTTGCTGACTAGCTTCATTGGCCGAGGGTGCTACAACCTTAAGGGACGTTTGGTAGTTAGTCCAGGCTTGAAAATGCATGGTGGTTAAGTGTCTATGCATGCAACTAGTATTTAGACTTTTCAGATTCTGACCTCTGCTTAAGCTAGTTGAACATTTTTGACAGATGACTTTGCGCTGATCAGTTGGATGTTGTTTAAAAAAATGCCAGACTGCACTCTTCCTAGACTCGGATCCCTTTTCAGGGATTGCAGACTGAGCTTTAACCGGATGGCCACGCTGTCCTCCAACAGGTTTTGGCTTTGACACGCGTTTTGGGCCAGATACGGGCCCGGCAGATGGAACCTGTTGCGATGTTGATGCCTGCTGCGGCCCCTCCTCCACCTCCGCTTCTGAACTACTGCCGCCTGCACCCTGTTCCCCCAATGGCTGCCAATCGGGGTCAATAACTGGGTCATCTATTACCTCCTCTTCGAGCTCGTGTGCAACTTCATCTGTGTCACTGTGTCGGTCGGTGGTATAGCGTTCGTGGCGGGGCAACATAGTCTCATCAGGGTCTGATTGTGGATCTGTACCCTGAGAGGGCAATGTGGTGGTCTGAGTCAAAGGAGCAGCATAGTACTCTGGCTGTGGCTGTGCATCAGTGCACTCCATGTCAGAATCTACTTGTAATGGGCATGGCCTGTTAAATGTTTCACTTTCTAAGCCAGGGACGGTATGTGTAAAGAGCTCCATGGAGTGACCCGTTGTGTCGCCTGCTGCATCCTTCTCTCTTGTTGTAGTTTTTGCTGAGGAGGACAAGGAAGCGACTTGTCCCTGACCGTGAACATCCACAAGCGACGCGCTGCTTTTACATTTACCAGTTTCGGAAGAGGAGGCAAAAGAGCTAGAGGCTGAGTCTGCAATGTAAGCCAAAACTTGCTGTTGCTGCTCAGCCTTTAAAAGCGGTTTTCCTACTCCCAGAAAAGAGAGCGTTCGAGGCCTTGTGTAGCCTGACGACGAAACTGGCTCCACAGCTCCAGACTTAGGTGGAATATTTTTATCCCCACGACCACCTGATGCTCCACTACCACTACCATCATTACCAGCTGACAATGAACGCCCACGACGACCTCTTGCACCAGACTTCCTCATTGTTTAAAAATCGTAACCAAACTAACTTTATTTGTTGCTGTCAAACAACTTACACGGTGAGCTATAACTTCAGTATGATTTCAATATCCCTTAACAGGTTGGTGAGACCACAAGGAAAATCAGGCACAATGTTACACACTCTGTTTTCTGTGACACCAAATCACAGAGATGACACACACGCAGGACTGTCACTCAAGCACTAATGTCAATATTAATCTCCCACCTAATTTTTTTTTTTTTTTTTCTCTGTGAGACTTTAGAAACCAAATAATATTTAAAAAAAAACAAAAAAACAAGGCTTTCTATGGCCCACTGAATGAGAGATGGCACGCACAGGAGTGGCACACAAGCCCTGACTGAGGCCAATATTTTTCTCCCACTGATTGATGTAGTGTTTTTGTGTTGAGGTTGATTTTAAAACACAAATGAAGGAAAAAAATAAAAAGGCTTTCTATGGCCCACAATTAGAGAGAGAGGTGGCACACCCAGGAGTCAAGACTGGCACACAAGCTGAAATGGCAATATTACTCTCCCACTGTTTTTTTATGTATTTTTTTTTTATTTTCAGGGAGACTTTAGAAACCAAATAATATTAAAAAAAAAACAAAAAAACAAGGCTTTCTATGGCCCACTGAATGAGAGGGACAGAGGTGGCACACCCAGGAGTCAAGACTGGCACACAAGCTGAAATGGCAATATTACTCTCCCACTGTTTTTTTATGTATTTTTTTTTTATTTTCAGGGAGACTTTAGAAACCAAATAATATTAAAAAAAAAACAAAAAACAAGGCTTTCTATGGCCCACTGAATGAGAGGGACAGAGGTGGCACACCCAGGAGTCAAGACTGGCACACAAGCTGAAAGGGCAATATTACTCTCCCACTGTTTTTTTATGTTTTTTTTTTTTTTATTTTCAGGGAGACTTTAGAAACCAAATAATATTAAAAAAAAAACAAAAAAACAAGGCTTTCTATGGCCCACTGAATGAGAGGGACAGAGGTGGCACACCCAGGAGTCAAGACTGGCACACAAGCTGAAATGGCAATATTACTCTCCCACTGTTTTTTTATGTATTTTTTTTTTATTTTCAGGGAGACTTTAGAAACCAAATAATATTAAAAAAAAAAAAAAAAACAAGGCTTTCTATGGCCCACTGAATGAGAGGGACAGAGGTGGCACACCCAGGAGTCAAGACTGGCACACAAGCTGAAAGGGCAATATTACTCTCCCACTGTTTTTTTAGGTTTTTTTTTTTTTTTTCAGGGAGAATTAGAAACCCAATAATATTAAAAAAAAAAAATAAATAGGCTTTCTATGGCCCACTGAATGAAAGGGAGAGAGGTGGCACACCCAGGAGTCAAGACTGGCACACAAGCTGAAAGGGCAATATTACTCTCCCACTGTTTTTTTATGTATTTTTTGTTTTTTCAGGGAGACTTTAGAAACCCAATAATATTTAAAAAAAAAAATAAATAGGCTTTCTATGGCCCACTGAATGAGAGGGAGAGAGGTGGCACACCCAGGAGTCAAGACTGGCACACAAGCTGAAAGGGCAATATTACTCTCCCACTGTTTTTTTAGGTTTTTTTTTTTTTTCAGGGAGACTTTAGAAACCAAATAATATTAAAAAAAAAAAAAAAAAAAAAAAATAGGCTTGCTATAGCCCACTGAATGAGAGATAGCACACACAGCAGTGGCACACAAGCCCTGACTGAGGCCAATATTTTTCTCCCACTGATTGATGTAGTGTTTTTGTGTTGAGGTAGATTTTAGAACACAAATCACGGAAAAAATAAATAGGCTTTCTATGGCCCACTGAATGAAAGGGAGAGAGGTGGCACACCCAGGAGTCAAGACTGGCACACAAGCTGAAAGGGCAATATTACTCTCCCACTGTTTTTTTATGTATTTTTTGTTTTTTCAGGGAGACTTTAGAAACCCAATAATATTTAAAAAAAAAAATAAATAGGCTTTCTATGGCCCACTGAATGAGAGGGAGAGAGGTGGCACACCCAGGAGTCAAGACTGGCACACAAGCTGAAAGGGCAATATTATTCTCCCACTGTTTTTTTAGGTTTTTTTTTTTTTTTTCAGGGAGAATTAGAAACCAAATAATATTAAAAAAAAAAAATAAATAGGCTTTCTATGGCCCACTGAATGAGAGGGAGAGAGGTGGCACACCCAGGAGTCAAGACTGGCACACAAGCTGAAAGGGCAATATTACTCTCCCACTGTTTTTTTAGGTTTTTTTTTTTTTTCAGGGAGACTTTAGAAACCAAATAATATTAAAAAAAAAAAAAAAAAAAAAAAAATAGGCTTGCTATAGCCCACTGAATGAGAGATAGCACACACAGCAGTGGCACACAAGCCCTGACTGAGGCCAATATTTTTCTCCCACTGATTGATGTAGTGTTTTTGTGTTGAGGTAGATTTTAGAACACAAATCACGGAAAAAATAAATAGGCTTTCTATGGCCCACTGAATGAAAGGGAGAGAGGTGGCACACCCAGGAGTCAAGACTGGCACACAAGCTGAAAGGGCAATATTACTCTCCCACTGTTTTTTTATGTATTTTTTGTTTTTTCAGGGAGACTTTAGAAACCCAATAATATTTAAAAAAATAAATAAATAGGCTTTCTATGGCCCACTGAATGAGAGGGAGAGAGGTGGCACACCCAGGAGTCAAGACTGGCACACAAGCTGAAAGGGCAATATTATTCTCCCACTGTTTTTTTAGGTTTTTTTTTTTTTTTCAGGGAGAATTAGAAACCAAATAATATTAAAAAAAATAAATAAATAGGCTTTCTATGGCCCACTGAATGAAAGGGAGAGAGGTGGCACACCCAGGAGTCAAGACTGGCACACAAGCTGAAAGGGCAATATTACTCTCCCACTGTTTTTTTATGTATTTTTTGTTTTTTCAGGGAGACTTTAGAAACCCAATAATATTTAAAAAAAAAAATAAATAGGCTTTCTATGGCCCACTGAATGAGAGGGAGAGAGGTGGCACACCCAGGAGTCAAGACTGGCACACAAGCTGAAAGGGCAATATTACTCTCCCACTGTTTTTTTAGGTTTTTTTTTTTTTTCAGGGAGACTTTAGAAACCAAATAATATTAAAAAAAAAAAAAAAAAATAGGCTTGCTATAGCCCACTGAATGAGAGATAGCACACACAGCAGTGGCACACAAGCCCTGACTGAGGCCAATATTTTTCTCCCACTGATTGATGTAGTGTTTTTGTGTTGAGGTAGATTTTAGAACACAAATCACGGAAAAAATAAATAGGCTTTCTATGGCCCACTGAATGAAAGGGAGAGAGGAGGCACACCCAGGAGTCAAGACTGGCACACAAGCTGAAAGGGCAATATTACTCTCCCACTGTTTTTTTATGTATTTTTTGTTTTTTCAGGGAGACTTTAGAAACCCAATAATATTAAAAAAAAAAAATAAATAGGCTTTCTATGGCCCACTGAATGAGAGGGAGAGAGGTGGCACACCCAGGAGTCAAGACTGGCACACAAGCTGAAAGGGCAATATTATTCTCCCACTGTTTTTTTAGGTTTTTTTTTTTTTTTTCAGGGAGAATTAGAAACCAAATAATATTAAAAAAAAAAAAAAAAAAAAAAATAGGCTTGCTATAGCCCACTGAATGAGAGATAGCACACACAGCAGTGGCACACAAGCCCTGACTGAGGCCAATATTTTTCTCCCACTGATTGATGTAGTGTTTTTGTGTTGAGGTAGATTTTAGAACACAAATCACGGAAAAAATAAATAGGCTTTCTATGGCCCACTCAGTGAGAGATGGCACACACAGGGATGGCACTGTAGCAGAAATGCCAATCTTAATCTCCCACAAAAAAAAAACAAAAAAAAAAAAAAAACTGTCCTACAATTACTATCTCCCTGCAGTAATGTAAGCCAGGTATGGCAGGCAGCAATAGGAGTGGACTGATGCACAAATTAAATAAAAAGTGTGGACAAACAGAAAAGATAGCTGTGCAGAAAGGAAGGAACAAGAGGATATGTGCTTTGAAAAAAGCAGTTGGTTTCCACAGTGGCGTACACACAGCAATACAGCTATCACGGAGCCTTCTAGGGCAGCCCAATGAGCTACAGCGCTGAGGGGAAAAAAAAAAAAAAATAGCTTCCACAGTCCCTGCACACCGAAGGTGGTGTTGGACAGTGGAAATCGCTGCAGCACAAGCGGTTTGGTGGTTAGTGGACCCTGCCTAACGCTCTCCCTGCTTCTGATGAAGCGGCAGCAACCTGTCCCTAAGCTCAGATCAGCAGCAGTAAGATGGCGGTCGGCGGGAACGCCCCTTTATAGCCCCTGTGACGCCGCAGACAGCAAGCCAATCACTGCAATGCCCTTCTCTAAGATGGTGGGGACCAGGATCTATGTCATCACGCTGCCCACACTCTGCGTTCACCTTCATTGGCTGAGAAATGGCGCTTTTCGCGTCATTGAAACGCGACTTTGGCGCGAAAGTCGCGTACCGCATGGCCGACAAGCACAGGGGTCGGATCGGGTTTCATGAGACGCCGACTTAGCCAAAAGTCGGCGACTTTTGAAAATGATCGACCCGTTTCGCTCAACCCTACATGGTATTAATGCTATATCCTGTACCAATAGGATTCCAGACATCTGTGTAATATATTATAAGATTTTGCATCTTTTAACGTTTCAGGTGACAGCAACAAAGTAAAAGTTTAATTAACATCAGTACTATTGAAACCATCAATGAACACTTTAAGTCCTGATTAGAAATATACGCACATTACAAAAATTATTCCTGAATTTTATTTTTAATATGTAGCCTACCGTAATATAGAAGTTTAATAGTATAGAATATTTTCTTACATATAAATTACTAATTTAGGAATTTCTTAAAAGATTTTGCCCAAGTATGGACCAAAGTTGTCCTAGAATAACTGCTTGAGGGCTCAGGGGCAGACTACCGGTCCCCCTGCCAACCACTAGAATGGGGTTCACAATTTCACTGCAAGGTATGGTGATCATGAATGCGCTTTACTGCTCAATTCACTGTCTTTGGGGCTGACAGACATAGCTGAGCGCCGTACTTGTGTTTACTTGTCAATTCCATTGACAATGAATGGAGTGGTACAATACATAGACAATCATATTTCTATTTAAATATGGAACCGAGACCCCCATAGTCCACCAGCAGCAATCTTAAATTGACACTACAAGTTATAAATGTTGTTCATTGATTAACCCCTTTAAGGCCACATATAACATATGAATGCATATGTATATTTTGTTTATTAATAAGATCGATATCTTAGTTGCATACTTTGAAGTTAGTACTCTATTCCTTGTGCTTTGTGTCTTTGTATATACACAGGCAGGGCACAAGAAAGAAGCCATTGGCTTTTTGTCAAGTGGTGGTCTAAAAATTAACCCTGTTTGTCATATAGCAACTGGAAACTCCAAATTTTTCACTAAGCCCCTGTGCACCTGTGCCTTTGGCGGCAAGTTGTGGGTGGCGGGACCCAAGCAAAGCCATTTTTTTTAAATAAAAGATTGCTTCTCCAGTAGGACAAGGGGGATGAGGACATGTATGTGTGCTATTTACACTTTTCAAATACTGCCAACACTGACTGATAGCAGCTGCAGACAATAGGTGGAAGTAGGTGACGAGTATTGCTCTGATTGGTGGACCAGCATTCAGCATGCTTTTGCTTTACCAATGAGAGAACAAAAAGAAATGAAACCACAGAAGCACCGCTGAGGAAGAGGAAGGAAAAGAGATCTTCATTTGCACGCTCCAACTTTATGGTACTTTGCATCTTCCATCATCCATTACTAAGGATGTGTGCTAACTGAGGAGCGAGGTAATGAGAGCGCTGCCGAGTAGTATGTGCACTGTCTGGTACAGCACCATAAAGGCCCCGTCACACATAGCGATTTACCAACGATCACGACCAGCGATACGACCTGGCCGTGATCGTTGGTAAGTCGCTGTGTGGTCGCTGGGGAGCTGTCACACAGACAGCTCTCTCCAGCGACCAACGATCAGGGGAACGACTTCGGCATCGTTGAAACTGTCTTCAACGATGCCAAAGTCCCCTTGCAGCACCCGGGTAACCAGGGTAAACATCGGGTTACTACGCGCAGGGCCGCGCTTAGTAACCCGATGTTTACCCTGGTTACCAAAAAAAACAAACACTACATACTCACCATCTGATGTCCGTCAGGTCCCTTGCCGTCTGCTTCCTGCTCTGACTGAGTGCCGCCGTACAGTGAGAGCAGAGCACAGCGGTGACGTCACCGCTGTGCTGTACTTTCACTTTCACTTTGCGGCGCTCAGTCAGTGTGGGAAGCAGACGGCAAGGGACCTGACGGACATCAGATGGTGAGTATGTAGTGTTTGTTTTTTTTTTACATTTACGCTGGTAACCAGGGTAAACATCGGGTTACTAAGCGCGGCCCTGCGCTTAGTAACCCGATGTTTACCCTGGTTACCAGTGAAGACATCGCTGGATCGGTGTCACACACACCGATTCAGCGATGTCAGCGGGACCTCAACGACCAAAAAACGGCCCAGGCCATTCCGACACGACCAGCGATCTCGCAGCAGGGGCCGGGTCGCTGGTACGTGTCACACATAGCGAGATCGCTACTGAGGTCGCTGTTGCGTCACAAAACTTGTGACTCAGCAGCGATCTCGCTAGCGATCTCGCTATGTGTGACGGGGCCTTTAGAGTGGGGGAAACAAAGAATGAGGCTTGTCTGGCAATGTCCTTTCTATTGAAGTTCAGAGCACAAAGAGGGCGTGGGCTCTCCACACTGTAAGAAGAGACTGTATATAGCAATGTGACTGATTGTATATGACTGTGCAGCTGTAGATAGCAATGTGACTGATTGTATATAACAATATGACTGATTGTATATGACTATGTGACTGTACATAGCAATGTGACTGACTGTATATAGCTATGTGAATGTATATAGCAATATGACTTGTAACAGAAGCATGGAAAAAGTGTTTGAGGGTGTATATATTTTCCCTAATTTCCCATCTTTTGCTGTGTAAATGAACCAGCCAGGCATTTTAGTAGCAGGGATCTGTGTATTTTCCCTGCTTCATTGAGTCACTCCAGGTTTTAAGGATAATTGTTGCTAATCACCTGTAATGATGCTTAAAAGGAACCTGCAAACAGGATTGTGCGCAGTAACCTACACATAGTGTCAGGTCCGTGCCGCTATACTGATTAAAATGAAACCTTGGTTAATGAAACCCATCTTTTGGTTGTTGTTTAATCATTATTTTAAGTTTTGAGGTAATCATAATCCTGTGCTCTGGGGCGGCCTGTGGGGGGGTCTTCATATGGTGCCATTTATTCCATGGCGCTTTACATGTGAGGAGGGGTATACATAATAAAAACAGGTACAATAATCTTGAACAATACAAGTCGCAACTGGTACAGGAGGAGAGAAGACCCTGCCCGCGAGGGCTCACAATCTACAAGGGATGGGTGAGGATACAGTAGGTGAGGATAGAGCTGGTCGTGCAGTGGTTTGGTCGATCGGTGGTTACTGCAGGTTGTAGGCTTGCCAGAAGAGGTATGTCTTTAGTTTTTTTTTGAAGGTTTCGATGGTAGGTGAGAGTCTAATATGTTGTGGTAGAGAGTTCCAGAGTAGGGGTGATGCGCGACAGAAATCTTGTATGCGATTGTGGGAAGAGGAGATAAGAGGGGAGTAGAGAAGGAGATCTTGTGTGGATCGGAGGTTGCATGCAGGAAAGTACCGGGAGACGAGGTCACAGATGTATGGAGGAGACAGGTTGTGGATGGCTTTGTATGTCGTGGTTAGGCTTTTGTACTGGAGTCTCAGGGTAATGGGGAGCCAGTGAAGGGATTGACAGAGGGGAGAGGCCGGGGAATAGCGGGGGGACAGGTGGATTAGTCGGGCAGCTGAGTTTAGAATAGATTGGAGGGGTGCGAGAGTGTTAGAGGGGAGGTCACAGAGCAGGAGGTTACAGTAGTCTAGACAGGAGATGATGAGGGCATGGACTAGGTTTTTGCATATTCTTGGTTTAGGAATGTACAGATCCGTGAAATATTTTTGAGTTGAAGGCGGCAGGAAGTGGAAAGGGCTTGGATATGTGGTTTGAAGGAGAGATCAGTGTCGAGGATTACCCCAAGATAGCAAGCTTGTGGGACTGGGGAGAGTGGGCAGCCATTTACTGTAACGGATAGGTTCATTGGGGGGGTCGCGTGAGATGGGGGAAAGACAATGAATTCTGTTTTGAAATATTCCAGTTGTAAATCATTATTCATTACATAATGGAATGTGTTGAGAACGATAAAACCTAAAAATTATCAACGTAAATCACAACTAATATCCCACGAAGGTCTGGAGTTGGAATGATGCTCAAAATCAAAGTTGAAAATGAAGTTACAGGCTGATCCAACTTCAGTGGATATGCCTCAAGACAAGGAAATGATGCTCAGTAGTGTGTGTAGCCTCCACGTGCCTGTATGACCTCCCTACAAAACCTGGGCATGCTCCTAATGAGGCAGCGGATGGCCTCCTGAGGGATCTCCTCCCAGACCTTGACCAAAGCATCCGCCAACTCCTGGACAGTCTGTGGTGCAACGTGACGCTGGTGGATGGTGCAAGACATTATGTCCCAGATGTGTTCAATTGGATTCAGGTCTGGGGAACGGGTGGACCAGTCCATAGCTTCAATGCCTTAATCTTGCAGGAACTGCTGACACACTCCAGCCACATGAGGTCTGGCATTGTCCTGCATTAGGAGGAACACAGGGCCAACCGCACCATCATATGGTCTCACAAGGGGTCTGAGGATCTCATCTCGGTACCTAATGGCAGTCAGGCTACCTCTGGCGAGCACATGGAGGGCTGTGCGGCCCTCCAAAGAAATGCCACCCCACACCATTACTGACCCACTGCCAAACCGGTCATGCTGAAGGATGTTGCAGGTAGCAGATTGCGCTCCATGGCATCTCCAGACTCTGTCACATCTGTCGCGTATGCTCAGTGTGAACCTGGTTTCATCTGTGAAGAGCACAGGACGCCAGTGGCGAATTTGCCAATCCTGGTGTTCTGTGGCAAATGCCAAGCATCCTGCACGGTGTTGGGCTCTGAGCACAACCCCAATCTGTGGACGTCGGACACTCAGACCATCCTCATGGAGTCAGTCTCTAACCGTTTGTGCAGACACATGCACATTTGTGGCCTGCTGGAGGTGATTTTTCAGGGCTCTGGCAGTGCTCATCCTGTTCCTCCTTGCACAAATGCTGAGGTAGCGATACTGCTGCTTGGTTGTTGCCCTCCTATGGACCCCTCCATGTCTCCTGGTGTACTGGCCTGTCTCGTGGTAGCACCTCCAGCCTCTGGACACTACGCTGATAGACACATCGATCTGAGGCTCCATGCAAGATCTCACCCCATGGGGTCAAAATGATCACAAGAACAATGAGCAAATATCCCAGAATCACATGGGGGGACCGAGTGAATGACCTGCATAGAGCTGGGACCACCATAACAAAGGCTACCATCAGTAACACACTATGCCTCCAGAGACTCAGATCCTGCAGTGCCAGACGTGTCCCTCTGCTTATGTCAGTACATGTCCGGGCCCGTCTGAAGTTTGATAGAGAGCATTTGGATTATCCAAAAAAGTATTGGAAGAATATCTTATGGTCTGATGAAACCAAAGTAGAACTGTTTGGTAGAAACAAAACTTGTCATGTTTGGAGGAGACAGAATGCTGAGTTGCATCCAAAGAACATCATACCTACTGTGAAGCATGGAGGTGGCAACATTATGCTTTGGGGCTGTTTCTCTGCAAAGGGACCAGGACGACTGATCCGTGTACATAAAAGAATGAATGGGGCCATGTATCGTGAGATTTTGAGTGAAAACCTCCTTCCATCAGCAAGGGCATTGAAGATGAAGTGTGGATGGGTCTTTCAGTATGATAATGATCCCACGCACACTACCAGGGCAATGAAGCACTGGCTTTGTAAAAAAAGCATATGAAAGTCCTGGAGTGGCCTAGCTAGTCTCCAGATCTCAACCCTATAGAAAACCTTTGGAGGGAGTTGGAAGTCCGTGTTGCCCAGCGACGGGCCCAAAACATCACTGCTCTAGAGGAGATCTGCATGGAAGAATGGGCCAACATACCACCAACAGTGTGTGCCAACCTTGTGAAGACTTACAGAAAACGTTTGACCTCTGTCACTGCCAACAAAGGATATATAACAAAATATTGAGATGAACTTTTGTTAATGACCAAATACTTATTTTCCACCATAATTTGCAAAATAAATCTTGCCAAATCAAACAAGGTGATTTTCTGGATTTGTTTTCTCATTTTCTCATAGTTGTGGTCTACCTATGATGTCAATTACAGGCCTCTCTCATCTTTTTAAGTGGGAGAAATTGCACAATTGGTGGCTGACTAAATACTTTTTTCCCCACTGTATATTGAAAAAAATCACTTTCTGCAGTCTGAAAATGGCACCAGCTGCACCTGCGCAATATCAGAAGTCGCTGATAGATGCTACTGTGCAGGCGACGCCATCTTGGAGGAGGAAATTTTTTGCTCTCTAGCAAGAAGGTGCCACTGGCGCCTGCGCAGTAGCAGCTTTCGGACTGCCGATCGGCATGAGTGTAGCACAGTCGGCAAAAGTTGTCACAGTTCTGTAAATCATCGCGTTTCCACTAATGCTTTCATATTTTTTGGCTAGGATAGTGGTGCTGTATGATGATCGGGGTGGATGGAGGGACGTGTTTAATGAGGGGAGGGGGTGTGGAGGGGTTAGAGGAGCGTCTGAAGAGATTATAGGAGCGGAGCACACTTTTTTTTTCTTTTACTTAACTTTATGTGTGTTGATTCCGGCAATCAATCAGGGTGCAGAAACCGTCCACAACATCATGACGCAAGGTCTTCTGTGATTGGTTGCCGAAGTCACATGTCCCTGATCATATAAAAAGCCAACATCTTGTTTTGCTGGTGTCATTTGCTCAGCGTCACAGTAAAGAGAGGTCGCTCCTGCGCTAATGGTGCTGAAAGTGAACTTGTTAGTGAAATAAATAGGATCCTGTCCTGTGTGAAATCGATCTTATAGCATCGAAGTAAATTGTGTAAATACTGTGTGGCTGTCTCTGGAAACCTCATTTGCTTCTCCAAAGCGTTTGTCAAAAACTGTGTTTCAGTGGCAAATCAGAAGGCCATATTTCCACTTAAATATTATTAGACCTAATATAGTGGTGCAGTCACTAGGTGCAATTAGCTACTCCAAATCCTTTGTGCTAAAACTGTGTTTCCATGGCTAATCTGAAGGACAAATTTCCATGTAAAAATCATTAGGCCTACTATAGTGGTGCAGCCACGAGGCCCAATTAGCTGCTCCAAATCGTTTGTGCTAAAACTATGCTTCAGTGGCAAATCAGAAGGCCAGATTTCGACTTAGATCTCTCCACGTCCTATCCAAAGATCACTGACAACATCTGTTACTGGTCAGGCCTACTGGACTCCCTTTCTTTGGTAGATGCACAGCGGTAAACCTTGTAGATAAGGCTCAGAAAGAGCATATGCTGCAGTAGATGGCAAGTGCTGCATCAAGTGGCCTCTCCTCTTCTTCCTCCACCTTAACATTACACACAGTACAATCCTCAGGGCTGGCACCCCAATCACTCTTGTTTCCCCTGCGACAAAACTTTCCAAATGACCAACTGACTGTGGGGAACCTCAGATGGGCCATTCTGAAGAGCTGTTCACACATTGCATTCCATGGGCATCAGAGGTCGGCTTTGAAGAATCACAGAATCCACAGGAGGAAAGCATCTTCACTGATGCCTCAAATATTTTCATGTTGGATTCGGGGCCATACAAAGTAGGGTACAAGAAGAATCCAGACCCTCATCACCAGACGTTAACCACCAAGGGTTGAGGTGATCCTGATGAGACTCAGATACCAGAAGCCCACATGGATTGTACTATGGTGTCTGGGCAGAAAGAGGAAGAGGGTGACTTTCAGGGTGAGGAGTGTGATCAGCAAAGGACATAGAGGAGGAGAAAGATGAGAAGGTTATGTTGCAGCTTCCCACATAGACACAAAGTGACACAACCACGGCAAGAACTGCATCCTCAGCCCCAACTCTGGCAGTGGCCAGTACCGGTCTAGAGTGTGCATTTTACAGGGGCGGCAAGGGTTGCCTAGCCTATTGGACAGACAATCAGCAGATCTTTACGCTGATGACACACAACTATGTATGTCATCCCCTGACCTTACCCCCAATGTACTACATACAGAACACCAGTGACTGTCTGTCTGCAATCTCCAACATCATGTCCGCCCTCTATCTGAAACTCAACCTCTCCAAAACTGAACTTCTTCTGCTCCCACCGTCTACTATAACATCCCTAAACCTGACATTTCCCTCTCTGTTGGTGGCACCATAATAACACAGCAGGCGCGCTGTCTGGGCGTTATGTTTGACTCCGATCTCTCCTTCACATCCCATATACAATCTCTTGCCCGCTCTTGCGGCTTACACCTAAAGATTCACTCCCGCCTGGACTACTGCAATTCTCTATGAATTGGCATCCCCCTCACTCGAATTTCCCTTCTCCAGTCTATCCTTAATGACACAGCCAGGGTTGTTCATCTAGCTAATCGGTATTCAGACATGTCCGCTCTTCGCCAGTCGTTACACTGGCTGCCCATTCTTTATAGAATCCAATTCTAAGTACTTGTTCTCACCCACAAAGCTCTCCACTGTGTGGCACCCCCTTACACCTCCTCCCTCATTTCTGTCTATCGGCCTAACCAACCACTGCGCTCTGCAAACGACATTTGACTAACCTCTGCACAAATCCATACCTCCCACTCCCAACTCTAAGACTTCTCCCGTGCTGCACCAATCCTCTGGAATGTTCTACCCCAAGACATTAGGACCATCCATAATTTGCATAGTTTTAGGCGCTCCCTCAAAACACATTTGTTCAGAGCGGCCTATCACGTTCCCTAATCAAAGTCATTTTATGTTTGTGCGTGTGTGTAGACCATTTAATGCTTCCATCTATCCCCCACACCCTGAAGATGGCTGGACAATCATTGTAAATACATCATTGTAAATACCCACCTGTACTTTGTATCCCCCCCTCATTGTAGATTATAAGTTCTCACGAACAGGGTCGTCTTATTTTGCTTTAATTAGTGTACAGTATTGTTAACATTGTTACTTATGACTGTTGTGTTTGAAACTGTTAAATTGTAAAGCATTGCGGAAAATGTTGGCGCTATATAAATAAAGATTATTATTCTTCTTATTATTATAACCTGGGCTTCTTTTGAGGCCGCAAAGGATGACCCAATACACGTTATCTATCAAATTTGCAAAAAAACCTCAGTAGCGGCAAAAATTGTAATAATTTGACAACTACATGCATGAAGCGGCACATGCAAGAGCAACATGCCTTAGTGTGGGAATCTCACTGCGCTAAAATGCAGACTAGCGGACCTCGCCAACCACCGGCTGTCCCATCAACCCCATCTGTAGCTTCTTCCTCCTCCGTCACCATTAAAAGTGTTCACACACAGGTCTCTGACCGCAGAAACTACAATGGTTTACCCACCACAGTCGGGGTGAGTGAGAGCCGGTTAGCTGTTACAGAAGTAGATATGACAGCTGCTGTTGTGTCATCTAGCACAACACATCTTTCTCAATCCACCATAACATCTCCACCTGCACCTCAGTAACAGTCCAGCAGTTGGTAACGGTGCAAGCACCATTACAACTTTTGCCCTGGTGCTTGCGCTGATATCAGTGAGTTGAACGGAGTTCATTGTCTGTGAACTCCCAGGACCTTTCTGATGGCACCGCAAGTGTGAGAACTTTCTCATGCTTGCATTGACATCAGTGAGGTGACAGGAGTTCACTGTGAGACACTGAGCAGAGCTAGCACATGCTGCTGAGTGTCTCTGCTGGATGGCAGGCTTTATAGTCACATTGCAACAATGCAGCCTGCCATCTAGATGTAGCAGAGCTAGACATGTTGCTGGACAAATTAATTAACTTCTCAGCTGACAGGTAAGGAATATTGTGATTTATTATTTTAATTCTGTTACAGGAGACATTGGCTTCTGTGGACTGGGTGATTACATGAGTATGGTTTAATTTCTGCATCATTCTTTCATTTAAAGGACTTCATTCTGGGTGTGTGTTTTTTTACAATATACCTATAGGATTAGTAATGGATAGACATCTTATAGACAGCTTTACATTACTAACCCTTTGGGATTCATGCCACCAGACAATACAAAGCTAACGCCACAAATATGAACCCAACTTTCCACCGCCACAGGGCAAGTGGGAACAGTTGGGAAAAGCATCAGAATTAGCACATCTAATAGATGCTCCATTTATGAATGGCTGTGGGCTGCTGTTTTTAGGCTGGGTGGGGCCAATATCCATGGCCCCTTACGAGCCTGAGAATAACGACCCCCAGCTGTCAGATTTAGCTTGGCTGGTTGTCAAAAATGGGGGGACCATGTCGTTTTTTAAATTATTTATTTAAATAATTTAAAAAAACAGCTTGAGGTCCCCTCTATTCTTGATAACCAGCCTTGCTAACACTGACAGCTGAGGGTTGCAGCCTGCAGCTGTCACTTTTGCCTGGCTGGTTATCAAAAATACAGGGGAAAGGCGGCTGATGAATACCATCAGTTGCCCTTGCTCTCGCTGCTAACAGTTGAACACAACTTTGAACAATGTCCCCTGCTAGCATTGATCGCAGCACGAGCAGGGGACAGTGATTTGAGCTATCTCAGCCCCCGGCTCCTGGAACAGAGCGAACAGTACTGCTGATTACAGGTGCTGGTATGTGTCACACTGATGACACACAGATGTCATCCATGTGTCATCAGTGTGTACGTATTCGGGATGTTTTGCAGCCCATGTTGCTACCGTAAACACTGACGTTTGAAAGAGCCCTTAGAAGAAACTCGATCATTTACCAAACGTTAACTGAATTTTGGCGATTTTTAGAAAAAATGCTAGGTAATCCGAACATGAATCCGAATGTGAAACATTTGTGCCGAATTTGAGATTGGCTAACATTTTCCAAATAAGTTCGCTCATCTTTAAATCTGAGTTATACCCTTGTTGCTAGTTAATCTGTATAATGGATATCCTAAATAGTGACATCAATTAACCATCATCAAGTGTGCATGTACCATAGTGGAAGTGGATTAGGCTGTGTTTGGATCTCGGGAAAGATGAAGCCTAGCAAAGAAGGACTGCATTCCTTATTGTAATAGAAGATAAGACCCTGTGCAGCAATACCTTTTCTGCTCCCTACAACATTAATAAATAACCTATTTAATTAACCCAAGGATTCAGAAGGAGAAATAAACATGTATGTTTTCTTCCTGTCCCAGATGGTTAGAAATGTTATGGTCAATTTAATGTATGCTATGTGGCTCTTACTCCCCTGATTACCACCATTTTTTACTGAAATTCATTAACAAAATATTTGTTATAAATTCAGTATGAAATTAATATTCAAAATATATGCAATAAATACATATTACAACTAAAGAAAAAATGCAAGTGTGCATTTCACGTCAGGCAGTAAATCCTTGGTTATTAAATTATCGTCTTACTGAACATGACAAATTATAAATGGTAAAGTTTAAGATAAATGAGAAAACTTATATATAGAAAAACATGATTCACTGATGGATCCACGGATGTCTGGTACAGCTGTAATGAGCGTTATTTAATATAGTACAGAACAGTTCTCGCCATTGAATCTGCTTATCTTTTACTCTGGAATACTACCAAGAAAAATGACTGCAATTTTTTCCGTAAGCTTTATAGGAGTCATTATATGCTATTCTACTTTGTTTCCATAGAGGGATTATACTGTAGAACTTTGATTGTGTTCTCACTTTAGATTGTGTTCTTACATAAACTCTCCAATTTAGTCTTGATAATGCAGAATGCTGGGAGATTGAGTTTTACTACAGAAGAAAAGGTTTTCTGATATTTCCTTTCTCATTGTTAAGTTAAAGTTCCATTGCATTTATGTTGGCTTTAATCCCCAAAATTGAGCATACAGTACATCCAAGACTGGCTGAATGTTACTGATATTACAACCAGACATAATTAGGAGGAAAAGTAACAATAACACATATTCTGCCAACAATATAATTTGAGCATTTACATATTCTTTAGAAATTATCCAAACCAAAGATTATATTTGATTTGGACATGTGTATACAGTTTAAAGAGGACCTGTCATCACATCAAAATTGAGAAGTTTTTGGTATGATTTAATTTTCGTTGCTCTTTTTTGTTTTTTTTGTTTTTTTTATAAATGGGCCTTTTTATTTAGTGCTAATTGTTATGGTCTTTACCAATGGGCATCGCTTGCAGTATAATAATGCAGACAAGTCTAAAGAAACACCCAAGAGAATCCTCTGAGCAACACCCCATTGGTAAAAACAAAATAAATTACCACTAAATAAAAAGGATGGTATTAGGATCAATATGGCAGAAGAGATATACAATAAACAACATACTTAGAGCAGCTACAGTATAACACTAAAATTTGATTAAAGAAGATGTTGGGAACATAGATGTTGGGAGGAAGAGTGGGTAAGTGCTGGTTATGCTCACCTGGTGGCATTGTGACAGGCACAACTCCTATGTATGTATTTAAAAAAACAGCTGCTGCCACCCCGTGGCCGGTGGATAAATCCTTCAGGAAATATTGGATAAAATACAACCATTCATTCCTCAAAAAACAGTTGAACTGTCCTCCCCATGCCTATTTCCCTATTGGTTTAAACATCTCTGTGGGCATTCCATTTGGTAATGGGCATTCCATTTGGTAATTGGCATCCATTTAGGGCCTTTAACCACTTAAGGACCAGGGGTATTTTCGTTTTTGCATTTCCATTTTTTGCTCTCCTTCTTCCCACGGCCATAACTTTTTTATTTTTCTGTCAATATGGCCATGTGAGGGCTTGTTTTTTGCGGGACAAGTTTATACTTTTAAATCACTCCATTTATTTTACCATATCATGTACTGGAAAATGGGAAAAAAATCCATATGTGGTGAGATTGCAAAAAAACTGCAATTCCACAATTGTTTTTTGGATTTTTTTCTCCATGTTCACTAAATGCTTAAACTAAGCTGCCATTATGATTCTCCAGGTCCTTACAAGTTCACAGACACCAAATATGTCTAGATTCCTTTTTATTTAAGAGGTGAAAAAAAATCCAAAGTTTGTAAAAAACAACAACAAATGTTGCCATTTTCCGAGATCCATAGCATCTCCATTTTTTGGGATATGGGGATATGGGGTAAAAGCTAATGTTTTTATTGATACCATTATGGTGTGTATATGATCTTTTGATCGCCTGTTATTACATTTTACTGCAATGCTGCAGCGACCCCCAAAAATGTAATTCTGGCGTTTTGATTTTTTTTCTTGCTACTCCGTTTACCTATTTGGTTCTTTTTTTATATTGATAGATTGAGCGATTCTGAACTCGTCGATACCAAATATGTGATTTTTTTATTGTTTTATTTTGAATTGGCCGAAAGGGGGTGATTTTAACTTTTATATTTTTTAATATTTTTAAAAACATTTTTTTTACTTTTGGCATGCTTCAATAGTCTCCAAGGGAGACTAAAAGCTGCAGTAATTTGATCAGATCGCCTGCATGTAGCAGAATACCTCACTTGCTATGAGCGACGACTAGTGTTGAGCATTCCGATACCGCAAGTATCGGGTATCGGCCGATACTTGCGGTATCGGAATTCCGATACCGAGTTCCGATACTTTTGTGATATCGGGAATCGGTATCGGAACCATATTCATGTGTAAAATAAAGAATTAAAATAAAAAATATGGATATACTCACCTCTCCGGTGGCCCCTGGATCTTACCGCTGTAACCGGCAGCCTCCGTTCCTAAGAATGAGCGCGTGAAGGACCTGCGATGACGTCGCGGCTTGTGATTGGTCATGTGAGCGGTCACATGAGCGCTCACGCGACCAATCAGAAGCCGCGACGTCATCGAAGGCCCTTCACGCGCTCATTCTTAGGAACGGAGGCTCCCCGTTACATCGGTAAAGTCCAGGGGCCGCCAGAGAGGTGAGTATATCCATATTTTTTATTTTAATTCTTTATTTTACACATGAATATGGATCCCAGGGCCTGAAGGAGAGTTTCCTCTCCTTCAGACCCTGGGAACCATTCCGATACTTTGCGTCCCATTGAAATGCATTGGTATCGGTTATCGGTATCGGCGAGATCCGATATTTTGCCGGTATCGGCCGATACTATACGATACCGATACCAATGCATATCGGAAGGTCGCCCTGTGGTCGGCGCTCACAGCACACCTGATTTTATGCTACATAGCAGCGAACAGCAGATCGCTGCTATGTAGCAGAGCCGATCATGCTGTGTCTGCTTCTAGCCTCCCATGGAGGCTATTGAAGCATGGCAAAAGTAAAAAAAAAAAGTTAAAAAATGTGAAAAAAAAAAAATATATAAAAGTTTAAATCACCCCCCTTTCGCCCCAATCAAAATAAATCAATAAAAAAAAATCAAACCTACACATATTTGGTATCACCGCGTTCAGAATCGCCCGATCTATCAATAAAAAAAAGCATTAACCTGATCGCTAAACAGCGTAGCAAGAAAAAAATTCGAAACGCCAGAATTACGTTTTTTTGGTCACCATGACATTGCATTAAAATGCAATAACGGCCGATCAAAAGAACATATCTGCACCAAAATGCTATCATTAAAAATGTCAGCTTGGCACGCAAAAAATAAGCCCTCAACCGACCCCAGATCATGAAAAATGGAGACGCTACGAGTAGGGTTGAGCGACTTTCATTTTTTTAAGATCGAGTCTGGTTTTGTGAAACCCGATTTAGTCCAGAGTCCAGTCGAGTGAAGTCGGCCGATTATCGCTAAAAGTCGGGGATCGACCGAAACACGAAACCCAATGCAAGTCAATGGGGAAGCATAGCCGGCAGTGAGTGGAGGCCAGGAAAACACCTACAGTGCACATTTTACTGCCAAAAACATCCATTCTTGTTTTCTGAAGCTTGTCAATCTTAATTAACTTTATAATAATAGTTGGGCACTGGAAATTGGGGGTCATTTGGCAAAAGTTGTGGGGGTAGGGCTGGTTCAAGGTTTTAGTGGGCCCAGGAAACATGGACTACGTCATGGCGGTGGAGCAGGGAGAGGTAAGTATTTCAACGTTGCAAGTGCTGTGATCCTGAGCAAGCAGGGGGGGCCCACTCGTTCGCATTGGCACTGGCACAGGGCCCCTCAAAGTACGGCGGTGTGTTTGCATGGCGGGGGCGCCTCCCACCAGCAGCGACACTTTTGTGTACTCTGAGTGGCCCTGTGCCAGTGACGTCGCCAACGAGTATGCCCCCCACCTGATGAAGGAACCTGCACTTTCATCTGCACCTTCCTCTTTGTCCCTGTGTAAGGTGGTATAATATGCGGGAAGGGGAACCTTACTTTCAGCAGGGTCAGATTCTGGCTGTGTAGAGTACAAGGGGAATGTAGTGGTCTAGGTCAATGTACCAGCAGACTCATCTAGCAGTGGCTGGGCAATGGGCAGGATGATGAGGAAACAGATATAGGGCCAAAAAATAAAGTAGGCTAAATGCAGATCAAAATTGGTAACAGGACTAAACAGGCGGCATTGCTTTGTTCAGTGGAGTAGCAAACCCAAGAGCAGCAGACACTGTTTCAAGGGCCTAACCACACTAGTAGGCCAAATGCAGTTTAATATCTGATAGTATAGGCCGAAAGCCAGAATGTGGAAGCTCAGCTTTGTTCAGTTGAGGACAACACCAGGGAGGGGCAGACACCGTTAGTAGGCCCTAACCACCATTTTGTTTTTTAAAAAACACTTAATGAGAGCCAGAAGGTTGAAGCTCAGCTTTATTCAGTTGAGGGCAACACCAGGCAGGGGCAGACACCGTTAGTAGGCCGGAACCACCATTTTGTTTAAAAACAGCAGTTAATCAGAGCCGGAAGGTAGAAGCTCAGCTTTATTCAGTTGAGGGCAACACCAGGGAGGGGCAGAAGCCGTTAGTAGGCCCTAACCACCATTTTGTTTTTTAAAAAACACTTAATGAGAGCCAGAAGGTTGAAGCTCAGCTTTATTCAGTTGAGGGCAACACCAGGCAGGGGCAGACACCGTTAGTAGGCCGGAACCACCATTTTGTTTAAAAACAGCAGTTAATCAGAGCCGGAAGGTAGAAGCTCAGCTTTATTCAGTTGAGGGCAACACCAGGGAGGGACAGAAGCCGTTAGTAGGCCCTAACCACCATTTTGTTTTTTAAAAAACACTTAATGAGAGCCAGAAGGTTGAAGCTCAGCTTTATTCAGTTGAGGGCAACACCAGGCAGGGGCAGACACCGTTAGTAGGCCGGAACCACCATTTTGTTTTTTAAAAAACACTTAATGAGAGCCAGAAGGTTGAAGCTCAGCTTTATTCAGTTGAGGGCAACACCAGGCAGGGGCAGACACCGTTAGTAGGCCGGAACCAGCAATGTGTTTAAAAACAGCAGTTAATCAGAGCCGGAAGGTAGAAGCTCAGCTTTATTCAGTTGAGGGCAACACCAGGGAGGGACAGAAGCCGTTAGTAGGCCCTAACCACCATTTTGTTTTTTAAAAAACACTTAATGAGAGCCAGAAGGTTGAAGCTCAGCTTTATTCAGTTGAGGGCAACACCAGGCAGGGGCAGACACCGTTAGTAGGCCGGAACCACCATTTTGTTTTTTACAAAACACTTAATGAGAGCCAGAAGGTTGAAGCTCAGCTTTATTCAGTTGAGGGCAACACCAGGCAGGGGCAGACACCGTTAGTAGGCCGGAACCACCATTTTGTTTAAAAACAGCAGTTAATCAGAGCCAGAAGGTAGAAGCTCAGCTTTATTCAGTTGAGGGCAACACCAGGGAGGGGCAGAAGCCGTTAGTAGGCCCTAACCACCATTTTGTTTTTTAAAAAACACTTAATGAGAGCCAGAAGGTTGAAGCTCAGCTTTATTCAGTTGAGGGCAACACCAGGCAGGGGCAGACACCGTTAGTAGGCCGGAACCAGCAATGTGTTTAAAAACAGCAGTTAATCAGAGCCGGAAGGTAGAAGCTCAGCTTTATTCAGTTGAGGGCAACACCAGGGAGGGGCAGAAGCCGTTAGTAGGCCCTAACCACCATTTTGTTTTTTAAAAAACACTTAATGAGAGCCAGAAGGTTGAAGCTCAGCTTTATTCAGTTGAGGGCAACACCAGGCAGGGGCAGACACCGTTAGTAGGCCGGAACCAGCAATGTGTTTAAAAACAGCAGTTAATCAGAGCCGGAAGGTAGAAGCTCAGCTTTATTCAGTTGAGGGCAACACCAGGGAGGGACAGAAGCCGTTAGTAGGCCCTAACCACCATTTTGTTTTTTAAAAAACACTTAATGAGAGCCAGAAGGTTGAAGCTCAGCTTTATTCAGTTGAGGGCAACACCAGGCAGGGGCAGACACCGTTAGTAGGCCGGAACCACCATTTTGTTTTTTAAAAAACACTTAATGAGAGCCAGAAGGTTGAAGCTCAGCTTTATTCAGTTGAGGGCAACACCAGGCAGGGGCAGACACCGTTAGTAGGCCGGAACCACCATTTTGTTTAAAAACAGCAGTTAATCAGAGCCGGAAGGTAGAAGCTCAGCTTTATTCAGTTGAGGGCAACACCAGGGAGGGACAGAAGCCGTTAGTAGGCCCTAACCACCATTTTGTTTTTTAAAAAACACTTAATGAGAGCCAGAAGGTTGAAGCTCAGCTTTATTCAGTTGAGGGCAACACCAGGCAGGGGCAGACACCGTTAGTAGGCCGGAACCACCATTTTGTTTTTTAAAAAACACTTAATGAGAGCCAGAAGGTTGAAGCTCAGCTTTATTCAGTTGAGGGCAACACCAGGCAGGGGCAGACACCGTTAGTAGGCCGGAACCAGCAATGTGTTTAAAAACAGCAGTTAATCAGAGCCGGAAGGTAGAAGCTCAGCTTTATTCAGTTGAGGGCAACACCAGGGAGGGACAGAAGCCGTTAGTAGGCCCTAACCACCATTTTGTTTTTTAAAAAACACTTAATGAGAGCCAGAAGGTTGAAGCTTAGCTTTATTCAGTTGAGGGCAACACCAGGCAGGGGCAGACACCGTTAGTAGGCCGGAACCAGCAATGTGTTTAAAAACAGCAGTTAATCAGAGCCGGAAGGTAGAAGCTCAGCTTTATTCAGTTGAGGGCAACACCAGGGAGGGACAGAAGCCGTTAGTAGGCCCTAACCACCATTTTGTTTTTTAAAAAACACTTAATGAGAGCCAGAAGGTTGAAGCTCAGCTTTATTCAGTTGAGGGCAACACCAGGCAGGGGCAGACACCGTTAGTAGGCCGGAACCAGCAATGTGTTTAAAAACAGCAGTTAATCAGAGCCGGAAGGTAGAAGCTCAGCTTTATTCAGTTGAGGGCAACACCAGGGAGGGACAGAAGCCGTTAGTAGGCCCTAACCACCATTTTGTTTTTTAAAAAACACTTAATGAGAGCCAGAAGGTTGAAGCTCAGCTTTATTCAGTTGAGGGCAACACCAGGCAGGGGCAGACACCGTTAGTAGGCCGGAACCACCATTTTGTTTTTTAAAAAACACTTAATGAGAGCCAGAAGGTTGAAGCTCAGCTTTATTCAGTTGAGGGCAACACCAGGCAGGGGCAGACACCGTTAGTAGGCCGGAACCACCATTTTGTTTTTTAAAAAACACTTAATGAGAGCCAGAAGGTAGAAGCTCAGCTTTATTCAGTTGAGGACAACTTGAATTAGGGACTGCATACAGACTTAGCAGGCTGTCCCCTGTGTGGACCATGCATCCAATACATTAACCCATTGAGCCACAAAGGACACGTAACCTTCCGTGGCCATGCCTACAGGTCCATGTGTCTGTTGTCAGGTGTACCTTTGTCAGTGTAGGCCTATTGGAAGGAGGGACCGCAGATAGGCTTCAAAGGCCTAACACAATAAAATGGGCTGGCTGTAGGCACTTTAAAATTGGTTCCAGGGGTACACGGGCAGCAGTGGTCTGGTCAGTGGAGGCCTAGTGGAAGGAGGGACCGCAGACAGGCTTCGAAGGCCTAACACAATAAAATGGGCTGGCTGTAGGCACTTTAAAATTGGTTCCAGGGGTACACGGGCAGCAGTGGTCTGGTCAGTGGAGGCCTAGTGGAAGGAGGGACCGCAGACAGGCTATCAAAGGCCTAAAATAACAAACAATAGGCTCATGGCAGTTTTACAGCGGTTACATGGATACACGGGCAGGCAGCTGGTAATGAGTGGAGGAGTATTTAAAGTAGGGACCGCAGACAGGCTATCAAAGGCCTAAAATAACAAACAATAGGCTCATGGCAGTTTTACAGCGGTTACATGGATACACAGGCAGCTTGGTGGTGAGTGGAGGAGTATTTAAAGTAGGGACCGCAGACAGGCTATCAAAGGCCTAAAATAACAAACAATAGGCTCATGGCAGTTTTACAGCGGTTACATGGATACACAGGCAGCTTGGTGGTGAGTGGAGGAGTATTTAAAGTAGGGACCGCAGACAGGCTATCAAAGGCCTAAAATAACAAACAATAGGCTCATGGCAGTTTTACAGCGGTTACATGGATACACGGGCAGGCAGCTGGTGATGAGTGGAGGAGTATTTAAAGTAGGGACCGCAGACAGGCTATCAAAGGCCTAAAATAACAAACAATAGGCTCATGGCAGTTTTACAGCGGTTACATGGATACACGGGCAGGCAGCTGGTGATGAGTGGAGGAGTATTTAAAGTAGGGACCGCAGACAGGCTATCAAAGGCCTAAAATAACAAACAATAGGCTCATGGCAGTTTTACAGCGGTTACATGGATACACGGGCAGGCAGCTGGTGATGAGTGGAGGAGTATTTAAAGTAGGGACCGCAGACAGGCTATCAAAGGCCTAAAATAACAAACAATAGGCTCATGGCAGTTTTACAGCGGTTACATGGATACACAGGCAGCTTGGTGGTGAGTGGAGGAGTATTTAAAGTAGGGACCGCAGACAGGCTATCAAAGGCCTAAAATAACAAACAATAGGCTCATGGCAGTTTTACAGCGGTTACATGGATACACAGGCAGCTTGGTGGTGAGTGGAGGAGTATTTAAAGTAGGGACCGCAGACAGGCTATCAAAGGCCTAAAATAACAAACAATAGGCTCATGGCAGTTTTACAGCGGTTACATGGATACACAGGCAGCTTGGTGGTGAGTGGAGGAGTATTTAACCCTTGTCAGGCTGCATAATTTTACAACCTTAACAGGCTGCATAGGTACAATTGTACCTTCACATATACCTCCACTGTGGGAAGACTTTACTTGGTTTCAGAAACTAAAGTTCATTCAGCTACAAATGTTATGCTGATATCTATTGTTCAGTGTTGTTACTGGTCACTTATGTTGCTGTCAATTAAGTTAATTCAAACTGGGAGTGGCTTCTACTTGTCTTCCTGCCTCCCTCCTCTCATTAGCCATTTTGCTGTTCATCTCATTGCTGTGAGCACACATTTCTAGGCTTGTGAAGTCTTCAATTTCTTGGAAACGAAGGTAGGAAAGTCTCACAGCATCTAACAGCCAGTTATACCTTTATTCTCATTATGTGGGGACAGAACAGTCAAATTGTCTTTCAGCCTGGACTTGGCTTACATATATTTTGTATGAAACTTATCACTATAGGTATAATTTTTATACGAAAAATGGATAATAATTAGTATCTACATATTGTTTTACGATGTTTTATTTATATTCAGCACAAAATACGAAGCCAAAATTCATCTAGCAAGTCATCATGAGTGATAGTAATGCTGGATCTAGTTTCCGCCATAATCCAAGAAAACGTGTTTGCAGGTTAGTATAATTTTGTGAAAAGCCAATAATGTAGTATTTCGGAAAATTATTTATTTTACATTTTTTCATATTTACAGATTTACGTCTGACGAAATAATGCGAATGCTAGAAGAATCTGATTCTGAGCATGAGGATGAACCATATGTTGCATCTGATGATGAAAACTATGTACCACAAGTGGATGTTACTGAAGAAGATTCAGACATTGAACAAGAAATGGTCATAGAGCATGAAAATGAATACGAATCAGACGAAAGTGTTGAGGATGATTCTGTGCCTCAAAGTGCAGGCGACATTTGGACTGCTAAGGATGAAACTCAATGGTGCAGTAATCCACTGCCAAATGCACAAACAAAATCTCGTAATGTCCTACGACAAAGAGGTGGCCCTGCAGCAATCAGCAACCTATATACAGCAAAAGAGCTATTCAAGTCCATCATGACTCCCGAGATGTGTGACATCATATTACGGGAAACGAATCGAAAGGCCAAGAGAGTTTGTGATGCTTACAACAACGAACTGGTACAACGTTTTCCTGATTCTTCCAAACGGCCACCACAAAAAACATTCAAGCAATTTACTGAAACTGAACTTCATGCATTTTTGGGCATACTGATTGCTGCTGGTGTGCACAGAGCCAACAAAGAGAATCTGGAGGAAATGTGGAATGTTGCTGCTCTGCCTCTTATACGTGCAGCCATGTCTCGTGACCGCTTCAAGATGATACTCAGATTTATCAGGTTTGACAACGAAAATACACGTGCAGAACGTGTGCAAACAGATAAAGCTGCACCAATACGGGACATCTGGACAATGCTGAACAGTAATCTGGAGAGAGCCTACAAGCCATATCATTGTATCACCGTCGACGAGCAATTATTTCCATTTAGAGGTCATACTAAATTTACCCAGTATATACCTTCAAAACCAGCTAAATATGGCATAAAGATTTTCTGGGCTTGTGACTCATCAAATGCCTACCCTTTACAAGGTCAGCTCTACACTGGGAAACCAACTGATGGTCCTCGACAAGTAAACATTGGAGAACGAACAGTATTGGACCTAGTGAGCTCGTATAAAGGCTCTGGAAGAAATGTCACCACCGATAACTTCTTTACAACCATGGAACTAGCTAAGGTATTGAACTCCTGGAACATGACACTAGTTGGTACAGTGAGAAAAAACAAAAGGTTCCTACCTAACAACATGCAGCCTGCCAAAGAAAGGCCTGTAAACTTGACAAATTTTGCCTACAATCATGATGCAACAGTCTGTTCATATGTACCAAAGAAGAACAAATCAGTCGTGCTTCTATCATCTATGCACATGACGGGAGAAGTTGAAGAGACACTAGCAGCCAAGCCAGAGATAATAAAATACTATAACATAACAAAAGGTGGCGTTGATGTTATGGATAAAATGTTGGGAGAGTACACTGTGAAACGACGAACATCACGTTGGACTTTGGCATTTTTCTACAATATGATTGATGTCAGTGGGTTAGCATCCTACATCATCTACAGAGAACACAATCCAAGCTTCAGGGCAAAGGATCAACGAAGAAAGTTCCTGAAAGATCTCGCAAATCAGCTGTGTATGATTGCAATTGAAGATCGTAGTACAAACAAAATGATAATGAGAAACCATTTTCTTCGAGGTGCAGTAGAAATGGTGCTTGGACGATGCATTGTGGTAGCATCGCCGCCAGCAGCTGGCCCCAACATACCTCATGGTAGTCGTGGACCCTCCCCTGTTGTTGGTAGTTGCTATGTCTGCAGAGACCTGAGGCGAAAACAACGCAAGACTAGAAAGTCTTGTGTGGTTTGTGTGAAACCCATTTGCGATGAACACTCTGTAGCAAAGCCAACATGCATTACTTGCAAAGAAAATCAATAAAAAAAAGTTTCTTACATTTTCTTTTATAATGTAAATGAACAGTTTTTTACTTGTTTATAATAGTTAAATAGCATTATCATTAAAAAAAAATTTATGCTTTTTCCCTTGCATTATCTTCATTCAAAATATATGAGGTACATTTGTACCTATGCAGCTTGTTATGGATGCAAAAAGATCTCGACCCCTTATCTCGGAAGCGGGTGGAGATATTTTATTGAAATTTGGCCAATATATTCTGGACCAAAAATGTAGAGATGTCACGAAATTTCAGCCCTCTACGTCTTTTCAAAAAAAAGTTATTGCAATTTTAAAACGGAATAGTTACAATTGTACCTATTCAGCCGGATAAGGGTTAAAGTAGGGACCGCAGACAGGCTATCAAAGGCCTAAAATAACAAACAATAGGCTCATGGCAGTTTTACAGCGGTTACATGGATACATGGGCAGGCAGCTGGTGATGAGTGGAGGAGTATTTAAAGTAGGGACCGCAGACAGGCTATCAAAGGCCTAAAATAACAAACAATAGGCTCATGGCAGTTTTACAGCGGTTACATGGATACACAGGCAGCTTGGTGGTGAGTGGAGGAGTATTTAAAGTAGGGACCGCAGACAGGCTATCAAAGGCCTAAAATAACAAACAATAGGCTCATGGCAGTTTTACAGCGGTTACATGGATACACGGGCAGGCAGCTGGTGATGAGTGGAGGAGTATTTAAAGTAGGGACCGCAGACAGGCTATCAAAGGCCTAAAATAACAAACAATAGGCTCATGGCAGCTTTACAGCGGTTACATGGATACACAGGCAGCTTGGTGGTGAGTGGAGGAGTAGTGCAAGGAGTGTCTGTCCCAGTACTCCCAAAATATATATAGATGTTAATGTCTCGCAAAACAACCAAAACAAAAAAAAAGGTGGCATACTTAGGTACAGGGGTGGGCTCATCTACTGAGTTTCTGACATAGTAATTTGGCAGTAACTATTTAATGGTGCCAATATAGGACACAGACACAGACTACTTTAAGTTGCATCATAGATGTCTACAAATTTGTATTGTCAGTGCCAGACATTGAATGATGTCAGCGAATAGACTAAAGATTGGTGGAGCTGTGCGACATAATTTTGCACGTGGTAGAGCACATTTTGAGCTGGGGTAGGGGGGAACTCTCTTGAGGCCGGCGGGACCGCCCCAGGGCCCCTCATGTTACAACGGTGTGTCTGACGTTGGGTGCGCACCGCCACCGCCAGAGACACTACATTGTACTATGAGGGACCCAGTAGCAATGCCGTCAACCAAAAGCGAGCACACCCACCTCTTCAGACAAACAGCAGTCTCACGGGTGCTTGCGCCAAGTCGCGATACCACGGCCCCGTGTGGGGAGTTTTGCCATTTAGGGAGGTGTAAACATGTCGTATGCTGTACAATCAGCTGCAGCAAATTAGACATTAGAAAAGTAATTCACAGGCAAGAGCTTTTCATAGGAAAGCTAGGTGTCGGCCGGGCAAGGTGGGGCAAAAGATTTCGAAATCCAGTTGTGGTTCATTTTAATGAATGTTAGATCGTCAACATTTTGGGTAGCCAGACGAGTCCTTTTTTCGGTTAATATTGAACCTGCAGCACTGAATACTCTTTCTGATAGGACACTTGCTGCCGGGCAAGCAAGCTCCTGCAATGCATATTCTGCCAATTCTGGCCAGGTGTCTAATTTGGAGGCCCAGTAATCAAATGGGAATGACGGTTGAGGGAGAACATCGATAAGGGATGAAAAATAGTTAGTAACCATACTGGACAAATGTTGTCTCCTGTCACTTTCAATTGATGCAGCAGTACCTGTCCTGTCTGCGGTCATAGCAAAATCACTCCACAACCTGGTCAGAAAACCCCTCTGTCCAACGCCACTTCTGATGTGTGCACCCCTAACACTCCTAGTCTGCTGCCCCCTGGAGCTCGTGTGAGAACGATCACGTGCGCTGTGTGCTGGGAATGCCTGAAGCAAACGGTCAACAAGAGTTGATTGTTTGGTTGCTAATATTAGTTCCAAGTTCTCATGTGGCATAATATTTTGCAATTTGCCTTTATAGCGTGGATCAAGGAGGCAGGCCAACCAGTAATCGTCATCGTTCATCATTTTCGTAATGCGTGTGTCCCTTTTTAGGATACGTAAGGCATAATCCGCCATGTGGGCCAAAGTTCCAGTTGTCAAATCTCCGGTTGTGATTGGTTGAGGGGCAGTTGCAGGCAAATCTACGTCACTTGTGTCCCTCAAAAAACCAGAACCCGGCCGTGACACGCAACCAATTTCCTGTGCCCCCGGGAAAGGTTCGGCATTAAAAATATACTCATCCCCATCATCCTCCTCGTCCTCCACCTCCTCTTCGCCCGCTACCTCGTCCTGTACACTGCCCTGACCAGACAATGGCTGACTGTCATCAAGGCTTTCCTCTTCCTCTGGTGCAGACGCCTGCTCCTTTATGTGCGTCAAACTTTGCATCAGCAGACGCATTAGGGGGATGCTCATGCTTATTACGGCGTTGTCTGCACTAACCAGCCGTGTGCATTCCTCAAAACACTGAAGGACTTGACACATGTCTTGTATCTTAGACCACTGCACACCTGACAACTCCATGTCTGCCATCCTACTGCCTGCCCGTGTATCCTCCCACAAATAAATAACAGCACGCCTCTGTTCGCACAGTCTCTGAAGCATGTGCAGTGTTGAGTTCCACCTTGTTGCAACGTCTATGATGAGGCGATGCTGGGGAAGGTTCAAAGACCGCTGATAGGTCTGCATACGGCTGGCGTGTACAGGCGAACGTCGGATATGTGAGCAAAGTGCACGCACTTTGAGGAGCAGGTCGGAGAACCCAGGATAAGTTTTCAATAAGCACTGCACCACCAGGTTTAAGGTGTGAGCCAGGCAAGGAATGTGTTTCAGTTGGGAAAGGGAGATGGCAGCCATGAAATTCCTTCCGTTATCACTCACTACCTTGCCTGCCTCAAGATCTACTGTGCCCAGCCACGACTGCGTTTCTTGTTGCAAGAACTCGGACAGAACTTCCGCGGTGTGTCTGTTGTCGCCCAAACACTTCATAGCCAATACAGCCTGCTGACGCTTGGCAGTAGCTGGCCCATAATGGGACAACTGGTGTGCAACAGTGTCATCTGCCGATGGAGTGGTTGGCAGACTGCGTTCTGTGGAAGAGCTGTAGCTTCTGCAGGAGGACGAGGAGGAGGAGGAGGAGGGGGTGCGAACGCCTACAGCCAACTGTTTCCTAGACCGTGGGCTAGGCACAACTGTCCCTAAATTGATGTCGCCTGTGGACCCTGCATCCACCACATTCACCCAGTGTGCCGTGATGGACACATAACGTCCCTGGCCATGCCTACTGGTCCATGCATCTGTAGTCAGGTGCACCTTTGTACTCACAGATTGCCTGAGTGCATGGACGATGTGCTGTTTAACATGCTGGTGCAGGGCTGGGATGGCTTTTCTGGAAAAAAAGTGTCGACTGGGTAGCTCGTATCGTGGTTCAGCGTACTCCATCAGGGCTTTGAAAGCTTCGCTTTCAACTTACCGGTAGGGCATCATCTCTAACGAGATTAGTCTAGCTATGTGGGCGTTAAAACCCTGTGTACGCGGATGCGAGGATAAGTACTTCCTTTTTCTAACCAGAGTCTCATGTAGGGTGAGCTGGACTGGAGAGCTGGAGATCGTGGAACTTTCGGGTGTGCCGGTGTACATGGCAGACTGAGAGACGGTTGGAGACGGTATTGTTTCCGCCGGTGCCCTATATGCAATATTTCCTCCTACAAAACTGGTGGTTCCCTGACCCTGACTGCTTTTGGCTGGCAAAGAAACCTGCACAGATACTGCCGGTGGTGCGGAAAATGGTGGCCTTACAGTGACGGAAGGGATGTTGCGTTGCTGACTAGCTTCATTGGCCGAGGGTGCTACAACCTTAAGGGACGTTTGGTAGTTAGTCCAGGCTTGAAAATGCATGGTGGTTAAGTGTCTATGCATGCAACTAGTATTTAGACTTTTCAGATTCTGACCTCTGCTTAAGCTAGTTGAACATTTTTGACAGATGACTTTGCGCTGATCAGTTGGATGTTGTTTAAAAAAATGCCAGACTGCACTCTTCCTAGACTCGGATCCCTTTTCAGGGATTGCAGACTGAGCTTTAACCGGATGGCCACGCTGTCCTCCAACAGGTTTTGGCTTTGACACGCGTTTTGGGCCAGATACGGGCCCGGCAGATGGAACCTGTTGCGATGTTGATGCCTGCTGCGGCCCCTCCTCCACCTCCGCTTCTGAACTACTGCCGCCTGCACCCTGTTCCCCCAATGGCTGCCAATCGGGGTCAATAACTGGGTCATCTATTACCTCCTCTTCGAGCTCGTGTGCAACTTCGTCTGTGTCACTGTGTCGGTCGGTGGTATAGCGTTCGTGGCGGGGCAACATAGTCTCATCAGGGTCTGATTGTGGATCTGTACCCTGAGAGGGCAATGTGGTGGTCTGAGTCAAAGGAGCAGCATAGTACTCTGGCTGTGGCTGTGCATCAGTGCACTCCATGTCAGAATATACTTGTAATGGGCATGGCCTGTTAAATGTTTCACTTTCTAAGCCAGGGACGGTATGTGTAAAGAGCTCCATGGAGTGACCCGTTGTGTCGCCTGCTGCATCCTTCTCTCTTGTTGTAGTTTTTGCTGAGGAGGACAAGGAAGCGACTTGTCCCTGACCGTGAACATCCACAAGCGACGCGCTGCTTTTACATTTACCAGTTTCGGAAGAGGAGGCAAAAGAGCTAGAGGCTGAGTCTGCAATGTAAGCCAAAACTTGCTGTTGCTGCTCCGCCTTTAAAAGCGGTTTTCCTACTCCCAGAAAAGAGAGCGTTCGAGGCCTTGTGTAGCCTGACGACGAAACTGGCTCCACAGCTCCAGACTTAGGTGGAATATTTTTATCCCCACGACCACCTGATGCTCCACTACCACTACCATCATTACCAGCTGACAATGAACGCCCACGACGACCTCTTGCACCAGACTTCCTCATTGTTTTAAAATCTTAACCAAAGTAACTTTATTTGTTGCTGTCAAACAACTTACACGGTGAGCTATAACTTCAGTATGATTTCAATATCCCTTAACAGGTTGGTGAGACCACAAGGAAAATCAGGCACAATGTTACACACTCTGTTTTCTGTGGCACAAAATCACAGAGATGACACACACGCAGGACTGTCACTCAAGCACTAATGTCAATATTAATCTCCCACCTAATTTATTTTTTTTTTTTTCTCAGGGAGACTTTAGAAACCAAATAATATTAAAAAAAAAACAAAAAAAAAAACAACAAAAAAAAGGCTTTCTATGGCCCACAATTAGAGAGAGAGAGGTGGCACACCCAGGAGTCAAGACTGGCGCACAAGCTGAAAGGGCAATATTACTCTCCCACTGTTTTTTTAAGTTTTTTTTTTTTTATTTTCAGGGAGACTTTAGAAACCAAATAATATTAAAAAAACCAAAAAAATAAATAGCCTTTCTATGGCCCACTGAATGAGAGAGAGAGGTGGCACACCCAGGAGTCAAGACTGGCACACAAGCTGAAAGGGCAATATTACTCTCCCACTGTTTTTTTATGTATTTTTTGTTTTTTAAGGGAGACTTTAGAAACCCAATAATATTTAAAAAAAAAAAAAAAAAAAAGGCTTTCTATGGCCCACTGAATGAGAGAGAGAGGTGGCACACCCAGGAGTCAAGACTGGCACACAAGCTGGGCAATATTACTCTCCCACTGTTTTATTATGTATTTTTTGTTTTTTAAGGGAGACTTTAGAAACCCAATAATATTAAAAAAAAAAAAAAAAAAAAAAGGCTTTCTATGGCCCACAATTAGAGAGAGAGGTGGCACACCCAGGAGTCAAGACTGGCACACAAGCTGAAAGGGCAATATTACTCTCCCACTGTTTTTTTATGTATTTTTTGTTTTTTAAGGGAGACTTTAGAAACCAAATAATATTAAAAAAAAAACAAACAAAAAAAGGCTTTCTATGCCCCACAATTAGAGAGAGAGGTGGCACACCCAGGAGTCAAGACTGGCGCACAAGCTGAAAGGGCAATATTACTGTCCCACTGTTTTTTTATGTTTTTTTTTTTTTCAGGGAGACTTTAGAAACCAAATAATATTAAAAAAACCAAAAAAATAAATAGCCTTTCTATGGCCCACTGAATGAGAGAGAGAGGTGGCACACCCAGGAGTCAAGACTGGCACACAAGCTGAAAGGGCAATATTACTCTCCCACTGTTTTTTTATGTTTTTTTTTTTTTCAGGGAGACTTTAGAAACCAAATAATATTAAAAAAACCAAAAAAATAAATAGCCTTTCTATGGCCCACTGAATGAGAGAGAGAGGTGGCACACCCAGGAGTCAAGACTGGCACACAAGCTGAAAGGGCAATATTACTCTCCCACTGTTTTTTTATGTTTTTTTTTTTTTCAGGGAGACTTTAGAAACCAAATAATATTAAAAAAACAAAAAAAATAAATAGCCTTTCTATGGCCCACTGAATGAGAGAGAGAGGTGGCACACCCAGGAGTCAAGACTGGCACACAAGCTGAAAGGGCAATATTACTCTCCCACTGTTTTTTTATGTATTTTTTGTTTTTTAAGGGAGACTTTAGAAACCCAATAATATTTAAAAAAAAAAAAAAAAAAGGCTTTCTATGGCCCACTGAATGAGAGAGAGAGGTGGCACACCCAGGAGTCAAGACTGGCACACAAGCTGAAAGGGCAATATTACTCTCCCACTGTTTTTTATGTATTTTTTGTTTTTTAAGGGAGACTTTAGAAACCCAATAATATTTAAAAAAAAAAAAAAAAAAAGGCTTTCTATGGCCCACAATTAGAGAGAGAGGTGGCACACCCAGGAGTCAAGACTGGCACACAAGCTGAAAGGGCAATATTACTCTCCCACTGTTTTTTTATTTATTTATTTTTTTTTCAGGGAGACTTTAGAAACCAAATAATAAGAAAAAAAATAAATAAATAAATAGGCTTTCTATAGCCCACTGAATAAGAGATAGCACACACAGCAGTGGCACACAAGCCCTGACTGAGGCCAATATTTTTCTACCACTGATTGATGTAGTGTTTTTGTGTTGAGGTAGAATTTAGAACACAAATCACGGAAAAAATAAATAGGCTTTCTATGGCCCACTCATTGAGAGATGGCACACACAGGGATGGCACTGTAGCAGAAATGCCAATCTTAATCTCCCACAAAAAAAAAAAAAAAAAACAGGGACTGTCCTACAATTACTATCTCCCTGCAATAATCTAAGCCAGGTATGGCAGGCAGCAATAGGAGTGGACTGATGCACAAATTAAATAAAAAGTGTGGACAAACAAAAAAGATGGCTGTGCAGAAAGGAACAAGAGGATATGTGCTTTGAAAAAAGCAGTTGGTTTCCACAGTGGCGTACACACAGCAATACAGCTATCACGGAGCCTTCTAGGGCAGCCCAATGAGCTGCAGCGCTGAGGAAAAAAAAAAAAAATAGCTTCCACTGTTCCTGCACACCGAAGGTGGTGTTGGACAGTGGAAATCGCTACAGCACAAGCGGTTTGGTGGTTAGTGGACCCTGCCTAACGCTCTCCCTGCTTCTGACGAAGCGGCAGCAACCTCTCCCTAAGCTCAGATCAGCAGCAGTAAGATGGCGGTCGGCGGGAACGCCCCTTTATAGCCCCTGTGATGCCGCAGACAGCAAGCCAATCACTGCAATGCCCTTCTCTAAGATGGTGGGGACCAGGATCTATGTCATCACGCTGCCCACACTCTGCGTTCACCTTCATTGGCTGAGAAATGGCGCTTTTCGCGTCATTGAAACGCGACTTTGGCGCGAAAGTCGCGTACCGCATGGCCGACAAGCACAGGGGTCGGATCGGGTTTCATGAGACGCCGACTTAGCCAAAAGTCGGCGACTTTTGAAAATGATCGACCCGTTTCGCTCAACCCTAGCTACGAGTATCGGAAAATGGCACAATTTTTTTTTTTTTTAGCAAAGTTTGGAATTTTTTTTCACCACTTAGGTAAAAAATAACCTAGACATGTTAGGTGTCTATGAACTCGTAATGACCTGGAGAATCATAATTGCAGGTCAGTTTTAGCATTTAGTGAACCTAGCAAAAAAGCCAACCAACAAACAAGTGTGGGACTGCACGACATGCTAAAACCAATGATGTCGTTCAAAAGTACAACTCGTCCCGCAAAAAATAAGCCCTCATATGGCCAAATTGACGGAAAAATAAAAAAGTTATGGCTCTGGAAAGGAGGGGAGTGAAAAACGAACACAGAAAAATGAAAAATCCCAAGGTCATGAAGGGGTTAATCATCAACATTAAAAGAGATAAACACTTGAAATAGATCACTCTGTTTGTAATGACTATATAACATATGAGTTTCACTTTTTGTATTGAAGAAGTGAAATAAATTAACTTTTTGATGATATTCTAACTTTGAGAAAAGCACCTGTATAATATGATGACTGCAATATGTTAAGAGGATAACAATTTTGATTGGAGTGCTTTTTTTAAGTCTTTCCTAATAGGTTAGAAATAGAAAGCAAATCACTTTTCTCATTAATTTGCCAAATTTATATATGAGAAAGCCATTGAGGTCCACTACTATTTTATTATTAGAAACAAGTATTTATTTGGTCATGTAACATTCAACACCAAAATGTTCTTCTTTGGTTATGTAATCTTCAACACCAAAATACAAAATGTTCCTCTTTGTAGAACTTCGTGTTGGCCTCCACCAACTATATCTTTCCCTTGTTGCAAAGATTTGTGCATACTGTTTTCATCTAGAGAACATTCTGCAGTGTCTTGGCAATTTATACATGAAGTATAGAGCCATACTCCAACAAGATCAACTAAATCCAAAATACAATGACCATGAAGAGGACTTGAACTGTAGTGCCCCCTATTGGGGATAGCAATCTTAAAAGTCAATATCAACCCTTCAATGAGCCGTGCTATATGTCTTGGGATGAAAAAATATATACTGCAGAGAATAATATAATATATGAGAACCAGTGAGGATTCATGAAAGATAAGTCATGTCTAATCAACTTGTAAGGTTTCTATGAGGACATAAGTGCAAATCTGGATGTTGCTGATGTGATATACAGTGGGGCAAAAAAGTATTTAGTCAGTCAGCAATAGTGCAAGTTCCACCACTTAAAAAGATGAGAGGCGTCTGTAATTTACATCATAGGTAGACCTCAACTATGGGAGACAAACTGAGAAAAAAAAATCCAAAAAATCACATTGTCTGTTTTTTTATCATTTTATTTGCATATTATGGTGGAAAATAAGTATTTGGTCAGAAACAAACAATCAAGATTTCTGGCTCTCACAGGCCTGTAACTTCTTCTTTAAGAGTCTCCTCTTTCCTCCACTCATTACCTGTAGTAATGGCACCTGTTTAAACTTGTTATCAGTATAAAAAGACACCTGTGCACACCCTCAAACAGTCTGACTCCAAACTCCACTATGGTGAAGACCAAAGAGCTGTCAAAGGACACCAGAAACAAAATTGTAGCCCTGCACCAGGCTGGGAAGACTGAATCTGCAATAGCCAACCAGCTTGGAGTGAAGAAATCAACAGTGGGAGCAATAATTAGAAAATGGAAGACATACAAGACCACTGATAATCTCCCTCGATCTGGGGCTCCACGCAAAATCCCACCCCGTGGGGTCAGAATGATCACAAGAACGGTGAGCAAAAATCCCAGAACCACGCGGGGGGACCTAGTGAATGAACTGCAGAGAGCTGGGACCAATGTAACAAGGCCTACCATAAGTAACACACTATGCCACCATGGACTCAGATCCTGCAGTGCCAGACGTGTCCCACTGCTTAAGCCAGTACATGTCCGGGCCCGTCTGAAGTTTGCTAGAGAGCATTTGGATGATCCAGAGGAGTTTTGGGAGAATGTCCTATGGTCTGATGAAATCAAACTGGAACTGTTTGGTAGAAACACAACTTGTCGTGTTTGATGGATGCAACTCAGTATTCTTTTTCCTCCAAACACCATACCTACTGTAAAGCATGGTGGTGGAAACATCATGCTTTGGGGCTGTTTCTCTGCAAAGGGGCCAGGACGACTGATCCGGGTACATGAAAGAATGAATGGGGCCATGTATCGTGCGATTTTGAGTGCAAACCTCCTTCCATCAGCAAGGGCATTGAAGATGAAACGTGGCTGGGTCTTTCAACATGACAATGATCCAAAGCACACCGCCAGGGCAACGAAGGAGTGGCTTCGTAAGAAGCATTTCAAGGTCCTGGAGTGGCCTAGCCAGTCTCCAGATCTCAACCCTATAGAAAACCTTTGGAGGGAGTTGAAAGTCCGTGTTGCCAAGCGAAAAGCCAAAAACATCACTGCTCTAGAGGAGATCTGCATGGAGGAATGGGCCAACATACCAACAACAGTGTGTGGCAACCTTGTGAAGACTTCCAGAAAAAGTTTGACCTCTGTCATTGCCAACAAAGGATATATTACAAAGTATTGAGATGAAATTTTGTTTCTGACCAAATACTTATTTTCCACCATAATATGCAAATAAAATGATAAAAAAACAGACAATGTGATTTTCTGGATTTTTTTTTCTCACTTTGTCTCCCATAGTTGAGGTCTACCTATGATGTAAATTACAGACGCCTCTCATCTTTTTAAGTGGTGGAACTTGCACTATTGCTGACTGACTAAATACTTTTTTGCCCCACTGTATGTGGACTTTGCAAAAACATTTGATACTGTTAAATTCAACAGCTTTGTAATGAAGCTTCAGAAGCAAGGACAAGGGGACACTATGCACAAGGGTATAAAGTTGGTTAAGGTACAGGAAACAATTGTACTATCTCTAAATGGGATTGTTAGCAGTGGTGACCACAAGGGTCAGTACTGGGAGTGGTAAGGACTGCAAGGATCTGTGTTAGGACTGATTCTTTTTAATCTCTTTATTAATGACCTTGTTGATGGAATTAAGGGTAATGTATGCGTCTTTGCTGATGACAAAAAAATTATGTAGGATAACAAAAACTGAGGTTTAATCTTGATAAATGTAGAGTAATGCACCTAGGACAAAGTACTTGTGTTGCTGCATTAAAGAAGTTGTCCACTACTATAACCTTTTTTTTTTTTTCATAAATCTTGCTATTATGTGCCACTGAAAACATCTACTGTGTTTATTTGAGCAATATTACCTTTTATCATGCTGTAGCAGCACATCTTTAGTGCTGGATTCAGCTCTCATGGGGTTAATCGACAACTTCCTTTCTCCTGAGTTATTGTGCTCTAAGGGTACTGTCACACAGTCACACTTTGATCGCTACGACGGTACGATCCGTGACGTTCCAGCGATATCCATACGATATCGCTGTGTCTGACACGCAGCAGCGATCAGGGATCCTGCTGAGAATCGTACGTCGTAGCAGATCGTTTGGAACTTTCTTTCGTCGCTTGATCACCCGCTGACATCGCTGGATCGTTGTGTGTGACAGCGATCCAGCGATGTGTTCGCTTGTAACCAGGGTAAACATCGGGTAACTAAGCGCAGGGCCGCGCTTAGTAACCCGATGTTTACCGTGGTTACCAGCGTAAACGTAAAAAAAACAAACCGTACATACTCACATTCCGGTGTCTGTCCCCCGGCGTCTCAGCTTCTCTGCAGTGTGAGCGCCTGCCGGCCGGAAAGCGAACACAGCGGTGACGTCTGACGTCACCGCTGTGCTTTCCGGCTCTGCTGCTTACACAGTGGAAAGAAGCAGAACGCCGGGGGACAGACACCGGAATGTGAGTATGTACTGTTTGTTTTTTTTACGTTTACGCTGGTAACCAGGGTAAACATTGGGTTACTAAGCGCGGCCCTGCGCTTAGTAACCCGATGTTTACCCTGGTTACCCGGGGACTTCGGCATCGCTCCAGCGCCGTGATTGCAACGTGTGACCGCAGTCTACGACGCTGGAGCGATACTCATACGACGTTCAGATGTGTACAGCCCTGTGCGGGACTGTTCGTGTGTGTGCGGGGCTGTGCAGGGTGTCTTTTGGGGTGTGTGTGCATGCATCATCTGATGGGACTACAAGTACGCAGCATCCAATCTGCAGCTCATTCGGATGTAATCCGGACAGTGGACATACACCCTACGCTATCCATACATCTATCAATAGATATATCTATCCAGACACATCTACAGATAGATATATGAATAGATAGATGTATGCATCTATAGATCTATCTATATGTAGCTCTGTCTATCCATTTCATCTATCATCTATCTGTCTATCTGTGTGTTTAATGGAGTGTGGGTTGGACAAATGTAAAAGAGGAGGTTGGACAATAATGACATCACAAATCTTTTTTTTTTGTTCAATAATACATCTTTATTTAGCTTTCAAAAACGCACCAAAACGCCTAAAAAACGCGCAAAAAACGCAACCAAAGCGAACTAAAAAATGCATCAAAACCGTGTAAAAAACGTCATAAAAAAAACATCAAAACTGAAAACAAACGCATCAAAACCGCACCATAATTGCATCAACACTGCACCAAAACCACACCAAAAACTGCATCAAAACTGCGCAAAAAACGCACCAAAAACTGCATCAAAACCACACCAAAACTCCATCAAAACCGCACCAAAACCACACCAAGAACTGCATCAAAACCGCACCAAGAACTGCATCAAAACCGCACCAAAAACTGCATCAAAACCGCACCAAAACTGCAAACTGCACCAAAACTGCACGAGGTTTTGATGCAGTTATTGGTGCAGTTTTGATGCAGTTTTTGGTGCAGTTTTGATGCTTTTTTTGGTGCGGTTTATGCGCGGTTTTAATGCCGTTTTTGGAAATAAGTAAATAAACGGAAAATGTGCATGATTTCAATGGAAACATGCATGAAAAAACAGATTCCAAGGCCGGATTCATCATTTCACAGCTTAGTTTCATACGTTTTTTTGCCGGATCCATCGCTGTGCGTTTTTTTCACCGGGCAGAAAAAACGTTCCTCTGTATGTGTTTTCCATCCGGCGGAAAAAGCTTTTTTGACGGATCCGGCAAAAAACGGATGAAACGTGTGGCCATCAGGCGCAATCCGGCGCTAATACAACTTTATGAGAAAAAAACGGATCCGGTCGGAAAAAAATGGATCCGTTTTTTTCAAAACTCGCTGGATTGTGCCTCACGGCAAAAACCTGATGTGTGAAAGCAGCCAAATATATGGATAGATACATCTATGTATCTATCTATAAATATATCTATGGATAGATATATCCATAGATATATAATAGAAAGGCCGATGTTTCTAAGGCCTCTTTCACACTAGCGTCGTGCACTGCACATCACAGTGCGTCATTGTGGAGAAAAAACGCGTCCTGCAAAGTTGTCTGCAGGATGCGTTTTTTCTCCATAGACTTTTATTAGTGACGCAGCGCGACGGACCCTTACCGATGTTAGTGTGAAAGTTGCCTAAGGCTACTTTCACACTTGTGATTTTAGCAATCCGTCTTTTTGGGAAAAAACGGATCCTGCAAATGTGCTTGCAGGATGCGTTTTTTACCCATAGACTTGTATTAGTGACGGATCGCGATGGATGGCCACACGTCGCGTCCGTCGTGCAATGGATGCGTCGTGTTTAGGTGGACCGTTGGCACGTCCGTCGCGTCTGCCATTTTCTACCGTGCATGCGTGGCCAAAACTCCGCCCCCTCCTCCACGGACTTCAGAATGGGCAGTGGATGCGTTGAAAAACTGCATCCGCTGCCCACGACGTGCACAAATTTTACAACGTGCGTCAGTATGTAGGCCCGACGCATAGTGATGGACCCGTACCGACGCAAGTGTGAAACAGGCCTTAATGAGCGTTTAATTTAATTAAAAAATGGAAAAAAACAGTGTGGGCTCCCGCGCAATTTTCTGCACCAGAGGGGGAAAGCCGACGGCCGGGGGCCAATATTTGTAGCCTGCTATGAATATCAGCCCGCAGCTGTCTGCGTAGCCTTTACTGGCTATTAAAATAGGGGACCCCCTAAAAAAATGACGTGGGGTCCCCCTATATTTTATAGCCAGAAAGGCTATGCAGACAGCTGCGGGCTGATATTCATAGCCTAGAGAGGGGCCATGGATATTGTTCCCCCCACCGGCTACAAATACCAGTCCGCAGCCGCCCCAGAAATGGCGCATCTGTAAGATGTGCCAATTCCGGCACTTAGCCCCTCTCTTCCCACTCCCGTGTAGCAGTGGGATATGGGGTAATATGGGGTTAATGTCACCTTGCTATTGTAAGGTGACATTAAGCCGGGTTAATAATGGAGAGGCGTCAATAAGACGCCTATCCGTTATTAATCCAATACTAAAAAAGGGTTAATAAAACACACACACATTAGGAAAAAGTATTTTAATATTCTTCATTTCACCATACTTACCATACTTCAGCGCCTGCAAAAAACGTAAAATAATAAACCGTATACTACCTGTCCGCCGTAGTCCAATTAATAACGAGTGTCCCACGACGATCTCCCCTATAGAACAGTGACATCGGGTGATGTCACTGCTCTACAGGACCCTCAGTGACACACTGACAGGAGACAATGGCTCCTGCAGTACATCACTGAGGTTACTAAAGTTCACTGGTCTCACTTTATGGCAAAAAGCTGCGTGGGAACTTTCTCATACAGCAATGCCATAAAGTGAGACTAGGGACTATTTTCTCACAGGGGCGTAGGAATACATTGTGGGCAATACATTGTGGAAGGATACCTCCCCTCATTGTGTTCCTGGAGCCCCTGGAGAGTGGTTGCATCAGCTGATGCTCCAGCTCTCCACGGGAGATCGTCGAGGGACACTCGTTTTAATTGGATTTCTGCCGATCAGGGAGTATAGTGTTTGTTTATTATTTTAATATTTTTTACAGATGACAATGGCTTCGGGGATCAAAGTGACAAGTGATGGTGAGTATGTATTCTATGTCACATGTACTGTATGTCTGTCTGTATGTATGTACTGTATGTATGTACTGTATGCGGCATGTTGCATGATGTCACATGTTGCATGATGTCGCATGCTGCAGGTCGTCGCATGGCACATGTCGTCGCATGCTGCATGTCATCGCATGGCGCATGTCGTCGCATGCTGCATGTCATCGCATGGCGCATGTCGTCGCATGCTAAATGTCATCGCATGGCACATGTCATCACATTCTGCATGTCGTCGCATGGCGCATGTCGTCGCATGCTGCATGTCGTCGCATGGCGCATGTCGTCACGTTCTGCATGTCGTCGCATGGCGCATGTCGTCGCATTCTGCATGTGGTCGCATGGCGCATGTCGTCTCATGGCGCATGTCGTCGCATGCTGCATGGCGCATGTCGTCGTATTCTGCATGTCATTGCATTCTGCATGTCGTCGCATGGCGCATGTCGTCACATGGCGCATGTCGTCGCATGTAGTCACATGCTGCATGTCGTCGCATGGTGCATGTCATTGCATGGCGCATGTTGTCGCATGCTGCATGTCGTCGCATGCTGCATGTCGTCGCATGGCGCATGTCGTCACATGGCGCATGTTGTCGCATGCTGCATGTCGTCGCATGTCGCATGTTCTGTATGTGTTCTATGTATGTATGTACTGTATATGTTTTTTTTTGTTTGTTTTTTTTTACATTCAACACATTAGCCGGATGATGGGACTACTACTGTCCCATCATTGGCTAATGTGTCACTCACTGTCACTGTAGCAGGCAGAGCCCGATGGTGCCTGCACACAGAGACAACGGCGCCACCACCACCACCGCACACCCACACTCCAGCACCTTCGGCGACACCTTCAGCACCACGCAGACCCCCGCCGTCGCACCGGTCGCCGCCACGGCACCGGCCGCCGACGCACTGGCCGCCGCCTCGGGACCGGCTGCCACGGGACCGGCCGACGCCGCACATCTCGGCCAGCAGATCCCAGCACCACAGACACCAGCACAGCCCCGCCCACCCCCAGCACAGCCCCGCAGGCAGCCCACAGTCCCGCCCACAGCCCAGTCACTCTTGAGTGACTGCTGACTGTGCGGCTTGGACACGCCTGTTACTGACGTCACGTCAATTTCCAGAGTCTGGAAATTGACGTGACGTCGGCGGAAATTAGCGGTGGCTGCAGCCTGGGGATCACGTGACCCGGACTCAGCCACCAGCATAGCGCCGCTCACAGGCGAAAAAGGCAACGCAAGGTATTTACACAATTCATCAGGGGCCCCGGGGGGATACATTGGGGGGATAATTGAAAGTAGTGGACAAACCCTTTAAGGATTATAGAACAGATTTGTGTATTTTGCTTACAAGTACATTGTGCAGTAGTACTCAATGTCAGGCAGCAGCTGCAAAAACAGATATCAAAGATATAAAAGATATAAAAAGAGTGATAAATCCAGTGATCCCAATGCATTATTATCTCTCGATAAATCACTTATAAAGCCTGGTGGCGAAAGCTTGAACCTGATGAATCTAAGTCTATTTTCAACCTATATATAGTAACTATGCAACTATGCAAAAAAGCCAAACCAGACACTGTTTGCAGACACCTGTTTCAGGGTTTGCCCATCTTCAGTGAAAAGCACAAGAGCTGATTTGGCTGAATGAGAGGCCTCTGACTGTGATCTGCCAAGATCTAGTCAGCAGGCTGTGGTGGTGGTGGGACAAGTGAACGGTGAGGTGAGTATTATTATTATTTTTGCCATTGTCTGTCTCTCTAAAGTTCATTAAAATGGGGCTCCATTGCAAAATCTGGGGAGAATTTGATTCAACTAGAATACATTTGCTTATCTCTACTGGGAACCCTTTATTTGCTTTCCTATCGTGTAAAAAAATACTATGACACACAAGTTGCTAAAGAATGTTATCCAACAGCTGCCAATAAACTGCAAACCAGAGCATAGATTCAGATTTCCTTGTACACCAGAAGTATTCTATCTCCAAACTGAATATTATCCTTAGAAAAGTGTAATTTAAGATAATGTGAATCAACAGATCTCAGCAAGATTGTCTGGTCGCTTATATTGAAATCAATGGGAGTTTTCCGTAGATCACAGCAATGCTGGCCTTTCATAGTGTATTGAATTTCCCCTAGTACTGTGGGACCACCGCGTTCATTCAAGCAGTTCATATGGAAATGTTTTACATTTATAATATACGCAGAGTTAAATTGCATAATGGATCCAGATATGAAAACATTTTGAGTTATTAAAACCAGAAGGAATGTTTGGGGAAAAAAAATGATATATTGTTTAATTATGTGATGCATTCTAGCAGTCATTATGCTGGAGGAAGAACGCAACTGTAACTGTCAAACTTGCTGCAGTATGTTCTCACTCATCAACTAGTGGATTATAAGGTGTTCAGATTTTTTAATGTAAAATGAACAGGCTAGTCTCATCTGCCTTCTACAAAGTATACAACTGCCTTCCATTTCACTAACGACTGAGCTGGATCCTTTACAATATTGGAATACAAGGAAAAATCTTCACCAAGTAGACTAATAATAATAACAATAATATTTTTTATTTCTATAAGGCCAACATATTTCACAGCACTTTACATTTTAGAGGGGACTTGTGCAGACAATACAGACATTACAGAACAACACATAATTCAGAGGAGTGAGGACCCTGCTCGCAAGCGTATAATCCGTGAGGAAATAGGGGAGACACGAAAGGTAAATGGTAAAAAGTGCTTGTATTGTCTGGTCCAGCCATCAATATAATAAGTAGGGTATTCACATAACGCTGCATAAACTGGTCACCAGCCAGTATCTGTATAAGTAAAGAAGGCTATTCAGTGCATGGAGGGTGTGAACAGATGATACGAGGGTCCTGATTTTAAAGAAAGTTTTGTATACTCAAAATAGGGATAGTTTGATAAGTGAGGTGAGGTGGTAGGCCAGTCTAAAAAAATGCGTTTTTGGTCACGCTTAAACTGTTGGCATTGGGAAAAAACAAATTGTCCTGGGTAGTGTATTCCATAGAATTGGTGCAGCATGTGAGAAGTCTTGAAGATGGGAGTGGGAGGTTTGGATTATTGAGGATGTTAGTTTTAGGTCATTAGCAGAATGGAGGGCACGGTTGGGGTGGTAGACTGAGACGAGAGAAGGGATTTAAGGTGGCCCTGAACCGTGTGTGTGAGAGTGATAAGTTTATATTGAACTCTATAGCGGATGGGCAACCAGTGCAATTACTGACAAATGGTAGAGACATCGGTGTAGCCATTGGGGAAAAATATGATCATGGCTGCTGCATTCAGGATGGATTGGAAAGGGGAGAGTTTAGTAAGAGGGAGACTGATTAGTAGTGAGTTTCAATAGTCCACATTAAAATGAAAAAAAAAGCAACAGTAAGAGTTTTTGCTGAGTCACAGGTAAGTGATCGGATGTGTGGAGTGAAGGAAAGATCTGAGTCAAATATGACCCCAAGACATCATGCATAGGGTTGAGCGAAACGGGTCGTTCATTTTCAAAAGTCGCCGACTTTTGGCAAAGTCGGCGTCTCATGAAACCGAGCCGATCCCAGCGTTGCATTGGCCATGCGGTACGCGACTTTCGCGCCAAAGTCGCGTTTCAATGACGCGAAAAGCGCCATTTCTCAGCCAATGAAGGTGAACGCAGAGTGTGGGCAGCGTGATGACATAGATCTCAGTCCCCACCATCTTAGAGAAGGGCATTGCAGTGATTGGCTTGCTTTCTGCGGCGTCACAGGGGCTATAAAGGGGCGTTCCCGCCGACCGCCATCTTACTGCTGCTGATCTGAGCGTAGGGAGAGGTTGCTGCCGCTTCTTCAGAAGCAGGGATAGTGATAGGCAGGGTACATAAAGCTGCAAACCGCTTGTGCTGTAGCGATTTCCACTGTCCAACACCACCTTTTGTTTGCAGGGACAGTGGAAGCTACATTTTTTTTTCCTCAGCGCTGTCGCTCATTGGGCTGCACTAGAAGGCTCCCTGACCCTGATAGCTGCGTTGCTGTGCCTGTGTGTGTACGACGCTGTGCAAACCAACTGCTTTTTTCAAAGCACAAATCCTGTATTTCCTTCCTTTCTGCACAGCTTTTTTGTTTGTCCACACTTTTTATTTCATTTGTGCATCAGTCCACTCCTTATTGCTGCCTGCCATACCTGGCTGAGATTACTGCAGGGAGATAGTAATTGTAGGACAGTCCCTGTTTTTTTTTTTTTTTTTGTGGGAGATTAAGATTGGCATTTCTGCTAGAGTGCCATCCCTGTGTGTGCCATCTCTCACTCAGTGGGCCATAGAAAGCCTTTTTTTTTATTATTTGGTTTCTAAAGTCTCCCTGAAAAAAAAAAAAAATTTCAAACAGTGGGAGATTAATATTGCCCTTTCTGCTTGTGTGCCACTCCTGACTCCTGTGTGTGCCATCTCTCACTCAGTGGGCCATAGAAAGCCTATTAATTATTTTGCTTGATTTGGGTTCTAAAATCTACCTGAAAAAAAATCACTACATCAATCAGTGGGAGAAAAATATTGGCCTCAGGGCTTGTGTGCCACTCCTGACTCCTGTGTGTGCCATCTCTCACTCAGTGGGCCATAGAAAGCCTTTTTTTTATTATTTGGTTTCTAAAGTCTCCCTGAACAAAAAAAAAAAAATTCAAACAGTGGGAGATTAATATTGCCCTTTCTGCTTGTGTGCCACTCCTGACTCCTGTGTGTGCCATCTCTCACTCAGTGGGCCATAGAAAGCCTATTAATTTTTTTGCTTGATTTGGGTTCTAAAATCTACCTGAAAAAAAATCACTACATCAATCAGTGGGAGAAAAATATTGGCCTCAGGGCTTGTGTGCCACTCCTGACTCCTGTGTGTGCCATCTCTCACTCAGTGGGCCATAGAAAGCCTATTAATTTTTTTGCTTGATTTGGGTTCTAAAATCTACCTGAAAAAAAATCACTACATCAATCAGTGGGAGAAAAATATTGGCCTCAGGGCTTGTGTGCCACTCCTGACTCCAGTGTGTGCCATCTCTCACTCAGTGGGCCATAGAAAGCCTTTTTTTATTATTATTTGGTTTCTAAAGTCTCCCTGAAAAAAAAAAATAAAATTCAAACAGTGGGAGATTAATATTGCCCTTTCTGCTTGTGTGCCACTCCTGACTCCTGTGTGTGCCATCTCTCACTCAGTGGGCCATAGAAAGCCTATTAATTTTTTTGCTTGATTTGGGTTCTAAAATCTACCTGAAAAAAAATCACTACATCAATCAGTGGGAGAAAAATATTGGCCTCAGGGCTTGTGTGCCACTCCTGACTCCTGTGTGTGCCATCTCTCACTCAGTGGGCCATAGAAAGCCTATTAATTTTTTTGCTTGATTTGGGTTCTAAAATCTACCTGAAAAAAAATCACTACATCAATCAGTGGGAGAAAAATATTGGCCTCAGGGCTTGTGTGCCACTCCTGACTCCTGTGTGTGCTATCTCTCACTCAGTGGGCCATAGAAAGCCTTTTTTTTTATTATTTGGTTTCTAAAGTCTCCCTGAAAAAGAAAAAGAAATAAAACAGTGGGAGATTAATATTGACATTTGTGCTTGAGTGACAGTCCTGCGTGTGTGGCATCTCTGTGATTTGGTGCCACAGAAAACAGAGTGTGTAACATTGTGCCTGATTTTCCTTGTGGTTTCACCAACCTGTTAAGGGATATTGAAATCATACTGAAGTTATAGCTCACCGTGTAAGTTGTTTGACAGCAACAAATAGTTACTTTGGTTAAGTTTTTAAAACAATGAGGAAGTCTGGTGCAAGAGGTCGTCGTGGCCGTGGGCGTTCATTGTCAGCTGGTAATGATGGTAGTGGTAGTGGAGCATCAGGTGGTCGTGGGGATAAAAATATTCCACCTAAGTCTGGAGCTGTGGAGCCAGTTTCATCGTCTGGCTACACAAGGCCTCGAACGCTCTCTTTTCTGGGAGTAGGAAAACCGCTTTTAAAGGCGGAGCAGCAACAGCAAGTTTTGGCTTACATTGCAGACTCAGCCTCTAGCTCTTTTGCCTCCTCTTCTGAAACTGGTAAATGTAAAAGCAGCGCGTCGCTTGTGGATGTTCACGGTCAGGGACAAGTCGCTTCCTTGTCCTCTTCAGCAAAAACTACAACAAGAGAGAAGGATGCAGCAGGCGACACAACGGGTAACTCCATGGAGCTCTTTACACATACCGTCCCTGGCTTAGAAAGTGAAACACTTAACAGGCCATGCCCATTACAAGTAGATTCTGACATGGAGTGCACTGATGCACAGCCACAGCCAGAGTACTATGCTGCTCCTTTGACTCAGACCACCACATTGCCCTCTCAGGGTACTGATCCACAATCAGACCCTGATGAGACTATGTTGCCCCGCCACGAACGCTATACCAACGACCGACACAGTGACACAGACGAAGTTGCACACGAGCTCGAAGAGGAGGTAATAGATGACCCAGTTGTTGACCCCGATTGGCAGCCATTGGGGGAACAGGGTGCAGGCAGCAGTAGTTCAGAAGCGGAGGTGGAGGAGGGGCCGCAGCAGGCATCAACATCGCAACAGGTTCCATCTGCCGGGCCCGTATCTGGCCCAAAACACGTGTCAAAGCCAAAACCTGTTGGAGGACAGCGTGGCCATCCGGTTAAAGCTCAGTCTGCAATCCCTGAAAAGGCATCCGATGCTAGGAAGAGTGCAGTCTGGCATTTTTTTAACCCCTTCCCGACATTTGACGTACTATCCCGTCGAGGTGGGGTGGGCCCGTATGACCGCCGACGGGATAGTACGTCATCATCGATCAGCGGCGCTCACGGGGGGAGCGCGGCCGATCGCGGCCGGGTGTCAGCTGCATATCGCAGCTGACATCCGGCACTATGTGCCAGGAGCGGTCACGGACCGCCCCCGGCACATTAACCCCCGGCACACCGCGATCAAACATGATCGCAGTGTACCGGCGGTATAGGGAAGCATCGCGCAGGGAGGGGGCTCCCTGCGGGCTTCCCTGAGACCCCCGGAGCAACGCGATGTGATCGCGTTGCTCTGAGGGTCTCCTACCTCCCTCCTCGCCGCAGGTCCCGGATCCAAGATGGCCGCGGCATCCGGGTCCTGCAGGGAGGGAGGTGGCTTACCGAGTGTCTGCTCAGAGCAGACACTTGCTAAGCCTGCAGCCCTGCACAGCAGATCGTCGATCTGGCAGAGTGCTGTGCACACTGCCAGATCAATGATCTGTGATGTCCCCCCCTGGGACAAAGTAAAAAAGTAAAAAAAAAAATTTTCCACATGTGTAAAAAAAATAAAAAAAAAATTCCTAAATAAATAATAATAAAAAAAATATATTATTCCCATAAATACATTTCTTTATCTAAATAAAAAAAACAAAACAATAAAAGTACACATATTTAGTATCGCCGCGTCCGTAACGACCCAACCTATAAAACTGCCCCACTAGTTAACCCCTTCAGTAAACACCGTAAGAAAAAAAAAAAAAAAAACGAGGCAAAAAACAACGCTTTATTACCATACCGCCAAACAAAAAGTGGAATAACACACGATCAAAAAGACTGATATAAATATCCATGGTACCGCTGAAAACGTCATCTTGTCCCGCAAAAAACAAGCCGCCATACAGCATCATCAGCAAAAAAATAAAAAAGTTATAGTCCTGAGAATAAAGCGATACCAAAATAATTATTTTTTCTATATTTTAGTTTTTATCGTATAAAAGCGCCAAAACATAAAAAAATGATATAAATGAGATATCGCTGTAATCGTACTGACCCGACGAATAAAACTGCTTTATCAATTTTACCAAACGCGGAACGGTATAAACGCCTCTCCCAAAAGAAATTCATGAATAGCAGGTTTTTGGTCATTCTGCCTCACAAAAATCGGAATAAAAAGCGATCAAAAATGGTCACGTGTCCGAAAATGTTACCAATAAAAACGTCAACTCGTCCCGCAAAAAACAAGACCTCACATGACTCTGTGGAGCAAAATGTGGAAAAATTATAGGTCTCAAAATGTGGAGACGCAAAAACTTTTTTGCTATAAAAAGCGTCGCTGGTTTCACACTTGCGTTTTTGTCTGCAGCGTTTTTTGCACAAAAAAAGCATGCGTTTTTTCCCTATATTTGACATTGAAAACGCATGCGGTTTTTTTGTACGCGTTTGGTCGCGTTTTCAAACGCATGCGGTTTTTTTCTGCATGCGTTCATTTTCAGAAATACAACCTGCAGTATTTTCTTGCGTTTTTAAGCACATGCGTTTGTTTGCGTTAAAAACGCATGCATTTTTATCGAAAAAAAACAGAAAACACACTGAAAAGCCACCCACCACCATCAAGGTGATAAAGGGATCCAAACCCTAACCCTAACTCTACCCCTAAACTCATCCCTAACCGTTTAATGAACATTTTCTGACAGTCATAGTGCCACGTATTTCAGTGCCACGTATTTCAGTGCCACGTATTTCAGTGCCACGTATTTCAGTGCCACGTATTTCAGTGCCACGTATCACGTATTTCAGTGCCACGTGTTTCAGTGCCACGTATTTCAGTGCCACGTATCACGTATTTCAGTGCCACATATTTTAGTACCACGTATTTCAGTGCCACGTATTTCAGTGCCACGTATTTCAGTGCCACGTATTTCAGTGCCACGTATTTCAGTGCCACGTATTTAAGTGCCACGTATCACATATTTCAGTGCCACGTATTTAAGTGCCACATATTTAAGTGCCACGTATTTAAGTGCCACGTATTTCAGTGCCACGTATTTCAGTGCCACGTATTTCAGTGCCACGTATTTCAGTGCCACGTATTTAAGTGCCACGTATCACATATTTCAGTGCCACGTATTTAAGTGCCACGTATTTAAGTGCCACGTATTTAAGTGCCACGTATTTCAGTGCCACGTATTTCAGTGCCACGTATTTCAGTGCCACGTATTTCAGTGCCACGTATTTCAGTGCCACGTATCACATATTTCAGTGCCACGTATTTAAGTGCCACGTATTTCAGTGCCACGTATTTCAGTGCCACGTATCACGTATTTCAGTGCCACGTGTTTCAGTGCCACGTATTTCAGTGCCACGTATTTCAGTGCCACATATTTTAGTGCCACGTATTTCAGTGCCACGTATTTCAGGGCCACGTATTTCAGTGCCACGTATTTCAGTGCCACGTGTTTCAGTGCCACGTGTTTCAGTGCCACGTGTTTCAGTGCCACGTATTTAAGTGCCACGTATCACATATTTCAGTGCCACATATTTCAGTGCCACGTATTTCAGTGCCACGTATTTCAGTGCCACGTATTTCAGTGCCACGTATTTCAGTGCCACGTATTTCAGTGCCACGTATTTCAGTGCCACGTATTTCAGTGCCACGTATCACGTATTTCAGTGCCACGTGTTTCAGTGCCACGTATTTAAGTGCCACGTATCACGTATTTCAGTGCCACGTATTTCAGTGCCACGTATTTCAGTGCCACGTATTTCAGTGCCACGTATTTTAGTGACACGTATTTTAGTGACACGTATTTCAGTCACGTTTAGGGTTAGGGTGAGGGGTAGGGTTAGGGTTAGGGCTAGGGTTGGAGGTAAAGTTAGGGTTAGGGTTTGGATTACATTTACGTTTGGATTAGGGTTGGGATTAGAATTATGGGTGTGTCAGGGCTAGGGGTGTGGTTAGGGTTACCGTTGGGATTAGGGTTAGGGGTGTGTTTGGGTTAGGGTTTCAGGTAGAATTGGGGAGTTTCCACTGTCCAGGCACATCAGGGGCTCTCCAAGCGCGACATGGCGTCCAATCTCAATTCCAGCCAATTCTGCGTTGAAAAAGTAAAACAGTGCTCCTTCCCTTCCGAGCTCTCCCGTGCGCCCAAAAAGGGGTTTACCCCAACATATGTGTTATCAGCGTACTCGGGACAAATTGAACAACAACTTCTGGGGTCCAAGTTCTCTTGTTATCCTTAGGAAAATAAAAATTTGGGGGGCTAAAAATCATTTTTGTGGGAAAAAAAAAGATGTTTTATTTTCACGGCTCTGCGTTATAAACTGTAGTGAAACACTTGGGGGTTCAAAGTTCTCACAACACATCTAGATAAGTTCCTTGGGAGGTCTAGTTTCCAATATGGGGTCACTTGTGGGGGGTTTGTACTGTTTGGGTACATCAGGGGCTCTGCAAATGCAACGTGACGCCTGCAGACCAATCCATTTAAGGCTGCATTCCAAATGGCGCTCCTTCCCTTCCGAGCTCTGTCATGCACCCAAACAGTGGTTCCCCCCCACATATGGGGTATCAGCGTACTCAGGACAAATTGGACAACAAATTTTGGGGTCTAATTTATCCTGTTACCCTTGTAAAAATACAAAACTGGGGGCTAAAAAATCATTTTTGAGAAAAAAAATAAAAATTATTTTCACGGCTCTGCGTTATAATCTGTAGTGAAACACTTGGGGGTTCAAAGCTCTCAAAACACATCTAGATAAGATCCTTAGGGGGTCTACTTTCCAAAATGGTGTCACTTGTAGGGAGTTTCAATGTTTAGGCACATCAGGGGCTCTCCAAACGCAACATGGCGTCCCATCTCAATTCCAGTCAATTTTGCATTGAAAAGTCAAATGGCGCTCCTTCCCTTCCAAGCTCTGCCATGCGCCCAAACAATGGTTTACACCCACATATGGGGTATCAGCGTACTCAGGACAAATTGGCCAACATTTTTTGGGGTCCAATTTCTTCTCTTACCCTTGGGAAAATAAAAAATTGGGGGCGAAAAGATCATTTTTGTGAAAAAATATGATTTTTTATTTTTACGGCTCTGCATTATAAACTTCTGTGAAGCACTTGGTGGGTCAAAGTGCTCACCACACATCAAGATAAGTTCCTTAGGGGGTCTACTTTCCAAAATGGTGTCACTTGTAGGGAGTTTCAATGTTTAGGCACATCAGGGGCTCTCCAAACGCAACATGGCGTCCCATCTCAATTCCAGTCAATTTTGCATTGAAAAGTCAAATGGCGCTCCTTCCCTTCCAAGCTCTGCCATGCGCCCAAACAATGGTTTACACCCACATATGGGGTATCATCGTACTCAGGACAAATTGGCCAACATTTTTTGGGGTCCAATTTCTTCTCTTACCCTTGGGAAAATAAAAAATTGGGGGCGAAAAGATCATTTTTGTGAAAAAATATGATTTTTTATTTTTTCGGCTCTGCATTATAAACTTCTGTGAAGCACTTGGTGGGTCAAAGTGCTCACCACACATCTAGATAAGTTCCTTAGGGGGTCTACTTTCCAAAATGGTGTCACTTGTAGGGAGTTTCAATGTTTAGGCACATCAGGGGCTCTCCAAACGCAACATGGCGTCCCATCTCAATTCCAGTCAATTTTGCATTGAAAAGTCAAATGGCGCTCCTTCCCTTCCAAGCTCTGCCATGCGCCCAAACAATGGTTTACACCCACATATGGGGTATCATCGTACTCAGGACAAATTGGCCAACATTTTTTGGGGTCCAATTTCTTCTCTTACCCTTGGGAAAATAAAAAATTGGGGGCGAAAAGATCATTTTTGTGAAAAAATATGATTTTTTATTTTTACGGCTCTGCATTATAAACTTCTGTGAAGCACTTGGTGGGTCAAAGTGCTCACCACACATCTAGATAAGTTCCTTAGGGGGTCTACTTTCCAAAATGGTGTCACTTGTAGGGAGTTTCAATGTTTAGGCACATCAGGGGCTCTCCAAACGCAACATGGCGTCCCATCTCAATTCCAGTCAATTTTGCATTGAAAAGTCAAATGGCGCTCCTTCCCTTCCAAGCTCTGCCATGCGCCCAAACAATGGTTTACACCCACATATGGGGTATCATCGTACTCAGGACAAATTGCACAACATTTTTTGGGGTCCAATTTCTTCTCTTACCCTTGGGAAAATAAAAAATTGGGGGCGAAAAGATCATTTTTGTGAAAAAATATGATTTTTTTATTTTTACGGCTCTGCATTATAAACTTCTGTGAAGCACTTGGTGGGTCAAAGTGCTCACCACACATCAAGATAAGTTCCTTAGGGGGTCTACTTTCCAAAATGGTGTCACTTGTAGGGGGTTTTAGTGTTTAGGCACATCAGGGGCTCTCCAAACGCAACATGGCGTCCCATCTCAATTCCAGTCAATTTTGCATTGAAAAGTCAAATGGCGCTCCTTCCCTTCCAAGCTCTGCCATGCGCCCAAACAATGGTTTACACCCACATATGGGGTATCATCGTACTCAGGACAAATTGGCCAACATTTTTTGGGGTCCAATTTCTTCTCTTACCCTTGGGAAAATAAAAAATTGGGGGCGAAAAGATCATTTTTGTGAAACAATATGATTTTTTATTTTTACGGCTCTGCATTATAAACTTCTGTGAAGCACTTGGTGGGTCAAAGTGCTCACCACACATCAAGATAAGTTCCTTAGGGGGTCTACTTTCCAAAATGGTGTCACTTGTAGGGGGTTTCAGTGTTTAGGCACATCAGGGGCTCTCCAAACGCAACATGGCGTCCCATCTCAATTCCAGTCAATTTTGCATTGAAAAGTCAAATGGCGCTCCTTTCCTTCCGAGCTCTGCCATACGCCCAAACAGTGGTTTACCCCCACATATGGGGTATCAGCGTACTCAGGACAAATTGTACAACAACTTTGGGGGTCCATTTTCTCCTGTTACCCTTGGTAAAATAAAACAAATTGGAGCTGAAATAAATTTTGTGTGAAAAAAAGTTAAATGTTCATTTTTATTTAAACATTCCAAAAATTCCTGTGAAACACCTGAAGGGTTAATAAACTTCTTGAATGTGGTTTTGAGCACCTTGAGGGGTGCAGTTTTTAGAATGGTGTCACACTTGGGTATTTTCTATCATATAGACCCCTCAAAATGACTTCAAATGAGATGTGGTCCCTAAAAAAAAATGGTGTTGTAAAAATGAGAAATTGCTGGTCAACTTTTAACCCTTATAACTCCGTCACAAAAAAAAATTTTGGTTCCAAAATTGTACTGATGTAAAGTAGACATGTGGGAAATGTTACTTATTAAGTATTTTGCGTGACATATGTCTGTGATTTAAGGGCATAAAAATTCAAAGTTGGAAAATTGCAAAATTTTCAAAATTTTCGCCAAATTTCCATTTTTTTCACAAATAAACGCAAGTTATATCGAATAAATTTTACCACTAACATGAAGTACAATATGTCACGAGAAAACAATGTCAGAATCGCCAAGATCCGTCAAAGCGTTCCAGAGTTATAGCCTCATAAAGGGACAGTGGTCAGAATTGTAAAAATTGGCCCGGTCATTAACGTGCAAACCACCCTTGGGGGTGAAGGGGTTAAACAACATCCAATAGATCAGCGCAAAGTCATCTGTCAAAAATGTTCAACTAGCTTAAGCAGAGGTCAGAATCTGAAAAGTCTAAATACTAGTTGCATGCATAGACACTTAACCACCATGCATTTTCAAGCCTGGACTAACTACCAAACGTCCCTTAAGGTTTTAGCACCCTCGGCCAATGAAGCTAGGCAGCAACGCAACATCCCTTCCGGCACTGTAAGGCCACCATTTTCCGCACCACCGGCAGTATCTGTGCAGGTTTCTTTGCCAGCCAAAAGCAGTCAGGGTCAGGGAATCACCAGTTTTGTAGGAGGAAATATTGCATCTAGGGCACCGGCGGAAACAATACCGTCTCCAACCGTCTCTCAGTCTGCCATGTCCACCGGCACACCCGAAAGTTCCACGATCTCCAGCTCTCCAGTCCAGCTCACACTACATGAGACTCTGGTTAGAAAAAGGAAGTACTTATCCTCACATCCGCGTACACAGGGTTTTAACGCCCACATAGCTAGACTAATCTCGTTAGAGATGATGCCCTACCGGTTAGTTGAAAGCGAAGCTTTCAAAGCCCTGATGGAGTACGCTGAACCACGATACGAGCTACCCAGTCGACACTTTTTTTCCAGAAAAGCCATCCCAGCCCTGCACCAGCATGTTAAACATCGCATCGTCCATGCACTCAGGCAATCTGTGAGTACAAAGGTGCACCTGACTACAGATGCATGGACCAGTAGGCATGGCCAGGGACGTTATGTGTCCATCACGGCACACTGGGTGAATGTGGTGGATGCAGGGTCCACAGGGGACATCAATTTCGGGACAGTTGTGCCTAGCCCACGGTCTAGGAAACAGTTGGCTGTAGGCGTTCGCACCCCCTCCTCCTCCTCCTCCTCGTCCTCCTGCAGAAGCTACAGCTCTTCCACAGACCGCAGTCGGCCAACCACTCCATCGTCAGATGACACTGTGGCACACCAGTTGTCCCATTATGGGCCAGCTACTGGCAAGCGTCAGCAGGCTGTATTGGCTATGAAGTGTTTGGGCGACAACAGACACACCGCAGAAGTTCTGTCCGAGTTCTTGCAACAAGAAACGCAGTCGTGGCTGGGCACAGTAGATCTTGAGGCAGGCAAGGTAGTGAGTGATAACGGAAGGAATTTCATGGCTGCCATCTCCCTTTCCCAACTGAAACACATTCCTTGCCTGGCTCACACCTTAAACCTGGTGGTGCAGTGCTTATTGAAAACTTATCCTGGGTTCTCCGACCTGCTCCTCAAAGTGCGTGGACTTTGCTCACATATCCGACGTTCGCCTGTACACTCCAGCCGTATGCAGACCTATCAGCGGTCTTTGAACCTTCCCCAGCATCGCCTAATCATAGACGTTGCAACAAGGTGGAACTCAACACTGCACATGCTTCAGAGACTGTGCCAACAGAGGCGGGCAGTTATGTTTTTGTGGGAGGATACACATACACGGGCAGGCAGTAGGATGGCAGACATGGAGTTGTCAGGTGTGCAGTGGTCGAAGATACAAGACATGTGTCAAGTCCTTCAGTGTTTTGAGGAATGCACACGGCTGGTTAGTGCAGACAACGCCATAATAAGCATGAGCATCCCCCTAATGTGTCTGCTGATGCAAAGTTTGACGCACATAAAGGATCAGGCGTCTGCACCAGAGGAAGAGGAAAGCCTTGATGACAGTCAGCCATTGTCTGGTCAGGGCAGTGTACAGGACGAGGTAGCGGGCGAAGAGGAGGTGGAGGACGAGGAGGATGATGGGGATGAGTATATTTTTAATGCGGAAGCTTTCCCGGGGGCACTGCAAATTGGTTGCGTGGCAAGGCCGGGTTCTGGTTTTTTGAGGGACACAAGTGACGTAGATTTGCCTGAAACTGCCCCTCAACCAATCACAACCGGAGATTTGACAACTGGAACTTTGGCCCACATGGCGGATTATGCCTTACGTATACTAAAAAGGGACACACGCATTACGAAAATGATGAACGATGACGATTCCTGGTTGGCCTGCCTCCTTGATCCACGCTATAAAGGCAAATTGCAAAATATTATGCCACATGAGAACTTGGAACTAATATTAGCAACCAAACAATCAACTCTTGTTGACCGTTTGCTTCAGGCATTCCCAGCACACAGCGCACGTGATCGTTCTCACACGAGCTCCAGGGGGCAGCAGACTAGGAGTGTTAGGGGTGCACACATCAGAAGTGGCGTTGGACAGAGGGGTTTTCTGACCAGGTTGTGGAGTGATTTTGCTATGACCGCAGACAGGACAGGTACTGCTGCATCAATTGAAAGTGACAGGAGACAACATTTGTCCAGTATGGTTACCAACTATTTTTCATCCCTTATCGATGTTCTCCCTCAACCGTCATTCCCATTTGATTACTGGGCATCAAAATTAGACACCTGGCCAGAATTGGCAGAATATGCATTGCAGGAGCTTGCTTGCCCGGCAGCAAGTGTCCTATCAGAAAGAGTATTCAGTGCTGCAGGTTCAATATTAACCGAAAAAAGGACTCGTCTGGCTACCCAAAATGTTGATGATCTAACATTCATTAAAATGAACCACAACTGGATTTCGAAATCTTTTGCCCCACCTTGCCCGGCCGACACCTAGCTTTCCTATGAAAAGCTCTTGCCTGTGGACTACTGTGAATTACTTTTCTAATGTCTAATTTGCTGCAGCTGATTGTCCAGCATACGACATGTTTACACCTCCCTAAATGGCCAAACTCACCACACGGGGCCGTGGTATCGCGACTTGGCGCAAGCACCCGTGAGACTGCTGTTTGTCTGAAGAGGTGGGTGTGCTCGCTTTTGGTCGACGGCATTGCTACTGGGTCCCTCATAGTACAATAAAGTGTCTCTGGCGGTGGTGGTGTGCACCCAACGTCAGACACACTGTTGTAACATGAAGGGCCCTGAGCCTGTACCGCCGGCCACAAGAGAGTTCACCCACCCTCAGGTCAAACAATGCTGTAACACTTCCACAGTTATCTCTCACACTTCCACCAATGTTTTGTCTATGCGCTGACATCCTTCCATACCTGCCACTGACAATACCATTGTGTTGACATGTATGATGGTACTTAACATAGTCAGGGGCAGTGTCCTCTATTTACCACAGTAAATACTTTGCGCTAAATTAGTAGGTCTGAAACAACGCAGAGGATCCCACCCCTGAACCTAATGATTGCACCCTTTAGTGTTTTTGTTTTGTTTTAATGCGAGACATTAACATTTATTTGTTGTTTTTTGACTACTAACTGGCAGACACTCATATTACAATCGGCCTCCGTTGACCAGACCACTGCTGCCCGTGTACCCCTGGAACCAATTATAAAGTGCCTACAGCCAGCCCATTTTATTATGTTAGGCCTTCGAAGCCTGTCTGCAGTCCCTCCTTCCACTAGGCCTCCACTCACCTGACCACTGCTGCCCGTGTACCCCTGGAACCAATTATAAAGTGCCTACAGCCAGCCCATTTTATTGTGTTAGGCCTTCGAAGCCTGTCTGCGGTCCCTCCTTCCACTAGGCCTCCACTCACCTGACCACTGCTGCCCGTGTACCCCTGGAACCTATGTTACAGTGCCTACAGCCAGCCCATTTTATTATATTAGGCCTTCGAAGCCTGTCTGCGGTCCCTCCTTCCACTAGGCCTCCACTCACCTGACCACTGCTGCCCGTGTACCCCTGGAACCAATTATAAAGTGCCTACAGCCAGCCCATTTTATTGTGTTAGGCCTTCGAAGCCTGTCTGCGGTCCCTCCTTCCACTAGGCCTCCACTCACCTGACCACTGCTGCCCGTGTACCCCTGGAACCAATTATAAAGTGCTTACAGCCAGCCCATTTTAGTATGTTAGGCCTTCGAAGCCTGTCTGCGGTCCCTCCTTCCACTAGGCCTCCACTGACCTGACCACTGCTGCCCGTGTACCCCTGGAACCTATGTTACAGTGCCTACAGCCAGCCCATTTTATTGTGTTAGGCCTTCGAAGCCTGTCTGCGGTCCCTCCTTCCACTAGGCCTCCACTCACCTGACCACTGCTGCCCGTGTACCCCTGGAACCTATGTTACAGTGCCTACAGCCAGCCCATTTTAGTATGTTAGGCCTTCGAAGCCTGTCTGCGGTCCCTCCTTCCACTAGGCCTCCACTCACCTGACCACTGCTGCCCGTGTACCCCTGGAACCAATTATAAAGTGCCTACAGCCAGCCCATTTTATTATGTTAGGCCTTCGAAGCCTGTCTGCGGTCCCTCCTTCCACTAGGCCTCCACTCACCTGACCACTGCTGCCCGAGTACCCCTGGAACCTATGTTACAGTGCCTACAGCCAGCCCATTTTATTATGTTAGGACTTCGAAGCCTGTCTGCGGTCCCTCCTTCCACTAGGCCTCCACTCACCTGACCACTGCTGCCCGTGTACCCCTGGAGCCAATTATAACGTGCCTACAGCCAGCCCATTTTATTGTGTTAGGCCTTCGAAGCCTGTCTGCGGTCCCTCCTTCCACTAGGCCTCCACTCACCTGACCACTGCTGCCCGTGTACCCCTGGAACCTATGTTACAGTGCCTACAGCCAGCCCATTTTATTATGTTAGGCCTTCGAAGCCTGTCTGCGGTCCCTCCTTCCACTAGGCCTCCACTGACCTGACCACTGCTGCCCGTGTACCCCTGGAACCTATGTTACAGTGCCTACAGCCAGCCCATTTTATTGTGTTAGGCCTTCGAAGCCTGTCTGCGGTCCCTCCTTCCACTAGGCCTCCACTCACCTGACCACTGCTGCCCGTGTACCCCTGGAACCAATTATAAAGTGCCTACAGCCAGCCCATTTTATTATGTTAGGCCTTCGAAGCCTGTCTGCGGTCCCTCCTTCCACTAGGCCTCCACTCACCTGACCACTGCTGCCCGTGTACCCCTGGAACCTATTTTACAGTGAATAGAGCCTATTTTTTTATTTTATTTAATATTAATAAAGCCATGATGGACTACGCTGTACCACGCTATGAGCTACCCAGTTGACAATTATTTTGCGAGAAAAGCCATCCCACCCCTCCACCAGCATGTTAAAGACCACATTGTCCTTTCATTCTGTCAATCTGTGAGTCCAAAGGTACACCTGACAACAGACACATGGAGCGGTAGGCATGGCCACGGAAGGTTACGTGTCCTTTGTGGCGCAATGGGTTAATGTATTGGATGCATGGTCCACACAGGGGACAGCCTGGTAAGTCTGTCTGCAGTCCCTAATTCAAGTTGTCCTCAACTGAATAAAGCTGAGCTTCTACCTTCTGGCTTTGATTAACTGCTGTTTTTTAAAAAATTGGTGGTTCCGGCCTACTAACGGTGTCTGCCTGCCCCTGCCTGGTGTTGTCCTCAACTGAATAAAGCTGAGCTTCTACCTTCTGGCTTCGATTAACTGCTATTTTTAAAAAAATTGGTGGTTCCGGCCTACTAACGGCGTGTGCCCCTCCCTGGTGTTGTCCTCAACTGAATAAAGCTGAGCTTCTACCTTCTGGCTCTGATTAACTGCTGTTTTTAAAAAAAATTGGTGGTTCCGGCCTACTAACGGTTTCTGCCTGCCCCTGCCTGGTGTTGTCCTCAACTGAATAAAGCTGAGCTTCTACCTTCTGGCTCTGATTAACTGCTGTTTTTAAAAAAAATTGTTGGTTCCGGCCTACTAACGGTGTCTGCCCCTGCCTGGTGTTGTCCTCAACTGAATAAAGCTGAGCTTCTACCTTCTGGCTCTGATTAACTGCTGTTTTTAAAAAAAATTGGTGGTTCCGGCCTACTAACGGTTTCTGCCTGCCCCTGCCTGGTGTTGTCCTCAACTGAATAAAGCTGAGCTTCTACCTTCTGGCTCTGATTAACTGCTGTTTTAAAAAAAAATTGTTGGTTCCGGCCTACTAACGGTGTCTGCCCCTGCCTGGTGTTGTCCTCAACTGAATAAAGCTGAGCTTCTACCTTCTGGCTCTGATTAACTGCTGTTTTTAAAAAAAATTGGTGGTTCCGGCCTACTAACGGTTTCTGCCTGCCCCTGCCTGGTGTTGTCCTCAACTGAATAAAGCTGAGCTTCTACCTTCTGGCTCTGATTAACTGCTGTTTTTTAAAAAATTGGTGGTTCCGGCCTACTAACGGCATGTGCCCCTCCCTGGTGTTGTCCTCAACTGAATAAAGCTGAGCTTCTACCTTCTGGCTCTGATTAACTGCTGTTTTTAAAAAAAATTGGTGGTTCCGGCCTACTAACGGTTTCTGCCTGCCCCTGCCTGATGTTGTCCTCAGCTGAATAAAGCTGAGCTTCTACCTTCTGGCTCTGATTAACTGCTGTTTTTTAAAAAATTGGTGGTTCCAGCCTACTAACGGCGTGTGCCCCTCCCTGGTGTTGTCCTCAACTGAATAAAGCTGAGCTTCTACCTTCTGGCTCTGATTAACTGCTGTTTTTAAAAAAAATTGGTGGTTCCGGCCTACTAACGGTGTCTGCCCCTGCCTGGTGTTGTCCTCAACTGAATAAAGCTGAGCTTCTACCTTCTGGCTTTGGGCCTATAGTATCAGATATTAAACTGCATTTGGCCTACTAGTGTGGTTGGGCCCTTAAAACAGTGTCTGCTGCTCCTGGGTTTGCTACTCCACTGAACAAAGCAATGCCGCCTGTTTAGTCCTGTCCTGTTACCAATTTTGAACTGCATTTAGCCTACTTTATTCTTTGGCCCTATATCTGTTTCCTCCTCATCCTGCCCATTGCCCAGCCACTGCTAGATGAGTCTGCTGGTACATTGACCTAGACCACTACATTCCCCTTGCACTCTACACAGCCAGAATCTGACCCTGCTGAAAGTAAGGTTCCCCTTCCCGCATGTTATACCACCTTACACAGGGACAAAGAGGAAGGTGCAGATGAAAGTGCAGGTTCCTTCATCAGGTGGGGGGGGCATACTCGTTGGCGACGTCACTGGCACAGGGCCCCTCAGAGTACGCAAAAGTGTCGCTGCCGGTGGGAGGCGCCCCCGCCGTGCAAACACACCGCTGTACTTTGAGGGGCCCTGTGCCAGTGCCAATGCCAACGAGTGGCCCCCCCTGCTTGCTTAGGATGACAGCACTTGCAAACTTGACATACTTACCTCTCACTGCTCCACCGCCGTGACGTAGTCCACGTTTCCTGTGCCCGTTTCCTTGAACCAGCCCTACCCCCCACAACTTTTGCCAAATTACCCCAATTTCCAATGCCCAACTATTATTATAAAGTTAATTAAGATTGACAAGCTTCAGAAACAAGAATGGATGTTTTTGGCATTAAAATGGGCACTGTAGGTGTTTTCCTGGCCTCCACTCACTGCCGACTATGCTTCCCCATTGACTTGCATTGGGTTTCGTGTTTCGGTCGATCCCCGACTTTTAGCGACAATCGGCCGACTGCACTCGACTCGACTCTGGGCAAAATCGGGTTTCCCAAAACCCGACTCGATCTTAAAAAAATGAAAGTCGCTCAACCCTAATCATGCATGTTGCTGCTATCACTACATTTACAAATACACAGAACAGGGCATTTGAGCAAGCGCATAGCTTTGGACAGCGAGAGACAGCCAACATTAGGATACCTACTCTCCGAGAAGTCAATGCTGTGGGCTGGTAATTTTACATGATTTATAACAGCAACTTGTCAGGATCTGATACAGAGGGGTAGGGAGGTGAGCAGCTAACTGCTGTATTGAAATCAATGGGCTGGAGAGAGGTGTCTGGTATATTAGGAGTTAACACCTCTCTTGGATTATAATTACTGGACACACTTGGTGAGAGCTTCAGCAGACACAAGTGGTGGAGCTCCAGTAAAACCAGCTGAACACTTTAAAGATAAAAATCTCATTGCAGGAGAATGTAAGCAGATAGAAAAATCAAGTCAAATTCCAATCTTACTTCTTTTTATGATGCCTATCTAATTAGCACATTCACCCCTGACATCATTATTGCCCCCAATCAGCAACTATCTGCTGAAGACATTACTGAGGTGCTAAGGGAAAATCCCTAGGATACTAATATTGTTCATATTATACCATATCATTTTGATTAATTGGGGTGCATATATATCAGTAGGCAAAGCTGAAAGAATAAATTCAGCTACTCAGTTTACAGTTTAATAATCTTAGAATACCCCTTAGAGGGAATCTGTCAGCAGGTTTTTCCTACCTCATCTGAGAGCAGCCTGATGTAGGCAAAGAGAAGCTGAATCCAGCAATGTATAACTCAGATTACTGGGTGCAGCCGTTCTGACACAATCAGAGCTTTTAGTTTTAACATGAAGCAGAGCTGAGAAAGCTAGCCCTGCCCACACCAAGCTCTCCATGTACAAAGTCCATAGACAGTGAGTTCCTTAGTTGCCCAACTAGACCAATAATGTTAACCCCTTAGTGATAAATCATTCAGAGTTAGTAAACAACAGCAGCACTTTGAGAAATGACACTTCTCTGAATTCTGTGTTTCAACCCATATCTCCTGCTGTCTTCAGATTACATAGCAAAAACCCACTGACAGATTCTCTTTAAGCCTGTTTAGAAAGACCAACCACAATTTCATGCTCATAGAATGACCATTGGATATGAATGTTCTGTGCACATAGACTGTCATTGTTTTCGATAGCACATTTACTGTTAACATAGGATGATGTGCAGCTGAGAACGATGATTTTTAACAAAGCTTAAAGTGAACCTGTCAGCAGTTTTGGCTGATATAAGATATGGCCACTGCCTTTCAGGGCTTATCTACAGCATTCTATAATGCTGTAGATAAGCCCCTGGTCCGACCTAAAAGGTAAGAAAAATATGTTTTATTATACTCCCCTGGGGGGTGGTCTGGTGCTGTCCAGTCCGATAGGTGTTGCAGATCCAGGTCCGGGTCCATCTTCTTCTATGCCATCCTCCTGCTTGCATCCTGGCTCCCTGGCACCGCGCTCCTGCGCAGATGTACTTATCTGTCCTGTTGAGGGCAGAGTAAAGTACTGCAGTGTGCATGCGCTGTGCCTCTCTGACCTTTCCCAGCGCCTGCGCACTGCAATACTTTGGTCTGTCCTCAACAGGGTAGATAAGTACGCCTGCGCAGGAGCGCTGTCATGCTGCTGCAGTGCAGTAAAGCGTAACCTCCACCAGAGGGAGCTTGAGAGGGAAGAGGGACTGCGTACACAGAGAAGCACCACAGAGCAGCAACACAGGCGCCACCAAGTGGCGAGAGAGTGGTCAGACAAGCTGAGTCAAAAAACCAATCAGAGGCAGAAGTACAAAGGGATCAGCAGTACACATGGTCAGGAACAAGCCAGGAGGTTCAGCAATGGTCAGAAGAGGATGACACAGTCAGAAGGCAGAAGCGAGTCTGAATACAAGCCAAGTCAGAAACCAGAGAATCAAACCGACAAACAGGGAAACACTGGGAAAAGGGCAGACAGAGGGAATCAACAGACATGGGGCAAGTCAGGGATCACAGCAGGACAAATCAAGAGCTACCAGAGTCAGGTTCACACGCCGAAGGCAGATCTATAGCTGACACCGCCAGCAGGATTCATAAGAGCTAAATAACAAACCGAAACCCAGAATGAGGCAGAGCAAAGTTAACCATTGGCATGATCTGCCCGGAAAAATTGCACACAGGATTAAACCCTGGAACGGATCATGACAGTACCCTCCTCTCAAGGGGGGCCACCAGACCCCAGGCTTCCCAGGATAACGTGCGTAAAATGCCAGAACCAATCAATCAGCATGTACAGATGGTGCTGGCAGCCAAGATCAATCCTCAGGACCATAACCCTTCCAATGGACCAAATACTGAAGTGAACTACGGACCATGCGAGAATCCACAATCCGTTCCACTTCATACTCAGTCTGACCATCCACAGAGACAGGAGGCGAAGGGGATGGAGGCCCAGAGGAGGATGGTACAAATGACTTAAGAAGGGATTTATGAAACACATTGGGAATCTGAAGCGACGGAGGAAGGCGTAAGCGAAAGGAAACTTTATTGATCACATCAATGATCTTGTAAGGATCAATAAACCTTGGATCTAGCTTAGCAGAACGGACCTTTAAATGAATGTTCTTGGTAGACAACCACACTTAATCTCCTACCAGGAATATAGGTCCTACAGACCGTCACTTATCCGCAAAAAGTTTATGTTTGCCCTGAGCCTCCCCAATGTTCTTCTGGACCTCCCTCCATACCTCCCCCAATCGTTGCACTGCCGTATCAGCCCGTGGACATCCTGAATCCAGCCTAAAAAATACGCCAAAATGGGGGTGAAAACCATAGTTACAGGTCAATGGAGAGGTGCCAGTGGACTGGTTAATCCGATTGTTAAATGCAAACTCAGCCACAGGCAACGAAGAACACCAATCATCCTGCTGAGACGTAGCAAGACACCTCGAAATCTGTTCAAGTGACTGATTGGTCCTCTCCGTCTAACCGTTGGTCTCAGGATGATAAGCAGAGGAGAAGGTCAAGTAAATACCCAATCTTTTACAAAATGCCCTCCAAAATTTGGACACAAATTGCACCCCTCTATCAGAAACCACACTCAAAGGCACGCCATGGAGCCATACAATGTGCTCAACAAACAACTTAGATAGTGTTTCAGCATTAGGCAATCCTGCCAGAGGTACAAAATGCGCCTGTTTACTTAATCTGTCAACCACTACCCGGATTACAGTTTTGCCATTGGAAGGAGGGAGATCAGTGATAGAATCCATGGACAAATGAGTCCAAGGTCTATCTGGAATTGGCAATTGCACCAACTTCCACAGTCTCCTTGAATGACATCACCTCAGACTTGGCAGGCAATACAGGAATCTCACGCTGGATAATTCCTCTCTCCCATAAACTCCGGTTCATGCAAATGGCCTGGGTCATGGCCTCCTCCAGCGAACTGGGTGGCATATGAAGGGTCAGTGTGTCCTTGAGATGATCAGAAAGTCCTCTCTCAAATAGGCATCTCAGAGCAGAGTCACCCCAAGACACCTCAACGAACCACGGCCTAAACTCAGAACAATACTATTCAGCAGTGAGTTAATTCTGGGAGAGACCCATGATCCTGTCCTTTGCCACCCTGACCCAATCTAGTTCATCATAAATCAGTCCCAATGCCTCAAAGAATCTGTCCACAGACACACGTTCAGGGGCAGAAGCAGGTAAAGAGAAAGCCCACGACTGAGGTCCCTCCCGCAGTAAGGAAATGATTATCCCCACCCGCTGACTCTCATATCCAGAAGATCGGTGTCTAAGAGAAAAAAAAATAGCTTGCAACTCTCCTTAAAATTATGGAATCTCTCCCTCTCCCCAGAGAAGGTATCTGGGAGCTTGACCTTAGGTTCAGGAGAGTGCAATGAGACATCAACAGTATTAGAGTGCTTACAGTCAGTCTGCAATGATTTTACTGTGTCAGAAAGCTCCCTTTGCAGGTGGTGGTGAGACGAGGCCAAGGCCCTCTGTTCCACAAACAGGTCTTGTATCATCACTGTCAAACTGTCCATTTGATCCACCAAGGTGTGGAGCAGATCCATAGCAAACAGAGCAGAGAAAAAAATGCAGAAATCCCTTTAAATGTATAGGTCAGCTATAATGTCATGCTGCTGCAGTGCAGTATAGCACAACCTCCACCAGAGGGAGCTTGAGAGGGAAGTGAGACTGCGAACACAGAGAAGCACCACAGAGCAGCAGCACAGGTGCCACCAAGTGGCGAGAGAGTGGTCAGACAAGCTGAGTCAAAAAAACAATCAAAAGCAGAAGTACCAAAGGGATCAGCAGTACACATAGTCAGGAACAAGCCAGGAGGTTCAGCAATGGTCAGAAGAGGATAAGACAAATTCAGAAGGCAGAAGCGAGTTCAAATACAAGCCAAGTCAGAAACCAGAGAATCAAACCGACAAACAGGGAAACACTGGGGAAAGGGCAGTCAGAGGGAATTAACAGACACGGGGCGTCAGGGGTCACAGCAGGACAAATCAAGAGCTACCAGAGTCAGGTTCACATGCTGAAGGTAGAACTAAAGCTGACACCACCAGCAGGATATATTGGACCTAAATAGCAAACCTGAACCCAGAATGAGACAGAGCAAAGTTAACCCTTGAACGGATCATGACAAGTGCGATGCCAGGGAGCGATGAAGTAACAGGAGAGTGGCATCGAAAGAAGATGGGAGGCGCCGGACCCGGACCTGCGACACCCACTGGACCAGACTGCACAGGACCCCCCGGTGAGAATAATAAAACTTATTTTTCTTATCTTTTAGGTCAGACCGGGGACTTATCTCCAGCATTATAGAATGCTGTGGATAAGCCCTGAAAGGGGGTGGCCATACCTTATATCGGCCAAAACTACAGGCTGACAGGTTCCCTTTCAAATTAATTTCACCAGATAAATATACTGGCCAGTTCTAGTAAAATACTATTCTCTCTGGTGCAAATAGTTAATAAATATGTCAAACATCAAATGGTATATTTTGCTGCATTTTTGTTCATGTACATGGCACATTGTTTATTAACACTGCTTTTTTTTTACAACAAACATTCTTCAAAGATGGCATATGTTATTAGGTTATAGTTTTTAAAGAAAGTAATTTTTAATTCACCTTTGCAATGGGAGTATTATACAGCAATATCCTTAAATGATCTGTTTGGCATGATTTTATTTCTCTAATTTTACAATGGTTTGGAATGAATCAGACTTTCATATTCTAACTATAGCTGGCAACTGAGTAAACAACGTAATCTGTTTAACATGTGGCATGTTAAATTATATTCTTGAAAATATGACTTATTGATGATAATTTTATTTCATTTAAAACCACCAAAAATAAATAGCAATCTCATTCTTGAAACCAAATGGTAATGGTCATATAACTATGTGTTATCCAATTCTGAAAATCAAAGATGTGCCCAAGCTATTTTGAACACCAATGACACTTTTTGCTGCAAAACTTTTTATGTATTGAAGCCTTTGTTTCTGAGCTTTCTTAAAGAGTAAAAGTTGTTTTAGTTTATTAATTTTTTCATAATTCAATAGTACATGTGAATACAAGAAACATTGTAATATTTATTCTTTTTCCTCCTAAACGGATCATTCATTCATTCTAAACATTTTCCATTTGGTAAAATCTGTCTACAGTGAATACAGATTTTCCCTGTGCTGAGATAGGAAATGACAGCTGAAGATGATAACATTCTATGGAGAACTATAAGTTTCATCTCATGAGAACTTGCAGCAGAGTGTCTTTGTTTGACTCTGGCTTCTCCAGTCATAGAAATTTAAAAGCATCAACTTTCATTTCTTACCTCAGTAAATGGAAAATCTGTCTTCAGGGAAGACATATTTTACTGGTGAATTGAGAGTGAAAAATCAGTCCAGTAGGAGAAGGGGGCAAATTAACCTGATAATGTAGTATCCCAGCACTAGTTATGAAGAGACTGAACAGTTGTTACTGTATGAGTCAGTGGATCTGTTCCAATGTGCAAGAATTACTTTGGGCACTGTGAGTTAGATAATGTATAATGCATTGTATGTGCGTACACTGAGGACTGATTATTGTGCATTGTGCTTTGTACTTTGCTGCCATCTACTCGCTGATGTATGCATGTGAGATTTAGGAATTCAGTCTTCTCACCATAAGCTACGATAGAAACAGAGGGACGAGCTGACACACGTCTTGTAAACTGGTACAAATCCCTTCAGTTTAATCTAGTCCAGGCACAATCTACTTCCAGTCCATGCTGGGGGGACATCATTCCCCACATAGTTACCTCCACAAAGGAGAAAAGCTCCTCTTGTCTGAACAAGGGCTGTCTTGCATACCAGTCACTTTGTTTTCTTCTGTCGGGAACCATTGCTACGTGACTTCCACACCACAAACTTTGTCTGTTCTACCTACTGCAATATGGTATCGCTAAAACCATGTAAGGGCTTGCTGCCACTTGCAATAAAATCGGACTAATACAATGAGATAAAAAATTGGTACCAATTTAATCCTATGGTTCTGTTTTTTTCCCCCTGCTCCAATCACATTGTGATTGGATGGGAAAAAAAACACAGCATGCTGTGATTGCATGCTGAACTTGGATCGCACGCACCCAAATAAGTCTATAGGTGCGCGTGAAACCTCGAACTGCACTCGGATATCACCAAAGGGCAATGCAATTCCCGGCAATGGAGGAGATGGATACATTAATTTTTCCTCCTCCTCCTCCTCCTCCTCCTCCTCAGCTGTGCTGCCTTTCTCTGATGTGAGAAGATTGGAGCACAGAGCACTGACACTCGGCTCCCACTTGCAGCAGAGAAGGAGCCGAGAGTCATTAGCATATCGCATCCGATGTGATACACTAATGTGACCCGGCCTAATTCTATACTTCTAGCGTGTGGCCATTGGGAGTCAATCTATGTCGCTCCCTCTTCCAGTGAAGTATTACCTGGACTACATTGTCCTATAATTATATAATTACTCTGTAAATAGCAAGTGGAGTGATCTGGACTCTGGTCGCCCTGGGAGCTTCTAAACCTGTTTACAGTTTACAACATCTCCTTTCATGCACAAAAGCATAAATCTATTCTATGCTGTGAACTTTACTGTATGGCGCGTCTCCGCAAGATAAAAAGACATGCTGCAGTCTATAAAGATGCAGGGAACCAGAGTCCTGGTCGTTGCAGTAATGTCGCTCTTCCACCAGGGGGAGTGATATTACGTCTGATGGTACTGAAGGAGTTCATCTTTCCAGGTATCACAAAACAGACACCACACTTCACACTCCAGTCCACCAGGGGGAGCCTTGTTTCTATCTATTAGGACACTCCTCACAGAAGGGTAAAACTGGTGGTGAAAGTGAGAGAAAAGCAGACTGGGCTTCACCCAGGTAACATCTAGTCAGTAAGATGCTGGCTGGGCTTTGCCCAGGCAACACCTGTCAGGCAGACAGGGGGAAAGGAGGAACATCTGAGCTGCAGACAGAGGGTCCCTGTCAGGGGTGGGATCCTGACAGAGGCCTAGCGAGATAGAAAGCTACAGAGCTGCATCTGCCCCACGTGCGGCAGCATCCTAAGAAAGGACAAGAAAGGAATTGTGTTGCAGGGAGTGAGAAACGAAGTCACAGCACAAGGAGACATCACCAGAAGGAGTTCTGTCCTGTAAGAGGCTGCCTCCTTCTGAGGCGCGTAGCCGGTGGCCGGAACACCGAGGAAGTAATTGACTCCACGCTTTACTTCAAAGACCAACAGGACAGTTAATTCCAAGTTGGCTGCCCGACCTTAAAACCTAAGAAGACACAGTGGCAAATTGTGGGGGTCGGGGCGTCTCTAGGGTCCCTATAAACAAGCCTCAGGCCATCAGTCATACGGGTATGTCCTATCCATACCATCTGGGGGACAGAGAGGAAGAAATAACATCTAGAACATCTACAAAGGTTGTGAGGACTATCCCGTGGTGCTCAGCAGGGAGGTACTACAACACACAGGCGCTAGTAGGAAGGCTACTGATTTCCACCTGGATAAGAGAACTCTGGATTTTGCCTTCGGACCAGCCGGACTCTGCCTGCCCTGTGGTCTGTACTCTGGTCTGTGGACGCTGAAGTCTTCAGTAAAAGGTAAAGAGACTGCAACCTTTGTGTCCTCGTTATTCACTGCGCTTTACTTCGTCCACCATCACTACCTACACTTCTGGGAAGCCCTGGGGGTACACTTCACCTGTGGGAAGGTATACCATCTAGCTGCCATTCCATCACCCCAGCGGACCCCTAAGCAGCGTCGGTTGCCCTGACCGAGTACCACATGTGGCGTCACGAACATTATACAGACTTCACCTTTAATTGGACACCCCTCAAAGGGCCACGGACCGGGTCAGGCCACCGTGACATCCCCCGAATCGTAGGACCTGGTGCCGAGTACCCCATTGCCCTACTCTGGGGGCGTTCCAAAGACACGCAGCATGTCCGGATACTCAGGGTCGCCGGATGCGGCCCTGCATGCATAGTGGAGCTGGGATTTCATCTTACATACATACTGTAAGAATGCCCTTGGGGTCAAAGTCTGTCTCCATAAGTGGAACCACCTGCTATTGGCAATTGCTGAGGGGACAATAGATGGGTTTTAGGGGTCCAGCAATCCACTCCAGCTACTGTGACACTACCATCTGCTGCCAGTGGAGCTACAAGACCCAGCTGACTCCTCTACAACATGGACTATTGTTTTATGAGATAAAAAAGAAAACAACGGTTACCCTTTATGTTCTCCGTCCCTGTAACATGAGAATCGGATCACACTAAGGTGACACTCTGATCAAACTCTGACGATCAGAGAGACATGAGCATAATCGGATCGGCAGCTGTGTAAGCGACCCCTTACGCTGTGGATTGCCCAGTGCATTCCTGTTGAAGGCAACTCTACACTTTACTCATCTAATATTTTTTTTGTTAGATACTTGATTCTGAAAACCTGTATTTTCCTGACATCTCGTTGTATAAAGCATTCATCACTTTTATCAGCTACTGCGAGGCCAAGGAGAATCCGCACTGACCAAGCTGTCAACTTTAGCTAAACTGAGGCTTGTGAGCACTGGCAGTTTGAAAACCCCAGATATTAAACCGGGGGAGCAGAAGTGATGGGCACACTGCAGACTCCTAATTATCTTAATTTTAACCACCTGTCTTTTAAACTAGGGGGGTGAGTGAGGTTGAAAATCCATATGTCCTGCTAGTGCAAGTTCATGAAAGGAAATCCTAGCTGCATGGCACAGCATATCCACATAATGTATCTTAAGAAGAACAGGAATGTTTGCTAAAATATTATGGGTCATTTGCTTTCTGCTCTCAGCGATTGGTAACTACATTTGATAGAGGTTAAATATGATCACCATATGGTTACCATTTTATGCTATTATTCTGTTTCCTTAACATAAACAATTTTGGATAAAAAGCCTGGGATTTCAGATGGGATAATGCCCCTCCTTTCAGAATTCTTAAAGCATCTCAGTTTGGGAATGTAATGACGTGTAGTAAATTTTAGTAAAGAAAAGATCTTTCTCGGTAAAAAAAGTAAAAAATAAACTTAAATTGTATACCTTACAACCTGTTCAACCTTGAAATTGAAACATCAGAAAGGAAAAATTGTGGAACTCTGGAAATCACAGGATCGATACACATGTTAATGATATGCAAATGATGAAAAAAATGGAAATAAAATGTTCCGAACATCTCAGTTTATTCCGTATTGAGTATGAGCACCACTTGCAAAATACATGCACTTACATGCCTTGGTATTCTATCATTGAAGTTATTATAGGTTGTCTGAGGAAGGTTCTGCCACGCTGAATGAACTTGAGCATGCAAGTCATGAAGATTCGCTGCTGTCAGTTTCTTTTTACAATAGCCAGCAAATAACAAATAACAAATATACTTTTGTTTTTATTTTTTCACCATTTTCATATCATTAACATGTCTATCCATACTGTAATTTCCATAATTCCATGACTTTTCCTTTATAGTGTTGCAATTTCAATATTGAAGAGTATAACCACAAAAACACGGAGAAAAAACGTCCACTTAAACATATTTAGATAAAAATATTCAAAATGTTTATTAGTTTATAACAATCACATACATGCGTAAATGCATAAAATACAAAATGGGTGTGTTGTCAACACAGCCATATAGCAGGAAACACAAAAAGGAGAAACGTGGCACTGACCAAGTTAGAGGGGGAATACTCAAATATACCCTTCGGGTAGCAGCATTAGTCCAAATCTAGAGTATAATATGTGACCATGTGCAATCATTGTATCCAATACACATATTTCAAGATTACCCTGTATACACAATCACATACTCAGGTACGTTTGCTGCTTACCCATTGGTGGTCAGGGCTGGTATCCCCTCCTCGCTTGGTCCCCCCGGACGCGCGTTTCGCGTGGCTTTTTCAACAGGGTGTATCCATAGCACGTCTCATTGTGCTTAAGTATAGTTAGAACCGGAAATGGCACCGGTGTAATCGGCGCATGCGTGGCGGCGTCCAGAGCGCATCATCCAGTAGGGCCATCACAGCGGGGCGTGTATGAGGGCGGAGCTCCGCCATATCAACACTAAGAGTGTGCACACCCAGCTGTAGATGATAGTCCCACAAGAAGATGGCGGCGATGGACGACACCGGGCATGCGCACCACCGGCGCCCATTTTCTAAAAGACCATGGCAGCGGCCATTTTTACGGTGACAATAGAACAGATCACCGCAGCGTCCCAGATAACCATCAATACGGAGCACCAAATGGGCCCACAGTGCTGCGTGATCTGCATGTTTGCAATATGTAGATATAAATACAAAGAAGAAATAAAAAGTATAAAAGGAACAGAAGAGGAAAAAGAAGAAAAAAAAGAAAAAGGGGGGGAGGAGAAAATAAAGAAGTGACAACGGTCATAAAAGGTGATCACAATGATAATAATGAAAGTGTCACAGCATTTAAAGCCAAAGACACCTAATAAATATAATAAGTGTTAAATATTTTGCTGTGTAGAATGTATTTATATATGATGAAAATACCCTGCATGCCTATAGGCTATACTATACAATAGCGGACCACTGGGATCCCAACACCCATTTTTCAAGGGATCATCACAGTGGCCATTTATATGTCTAGACCAGAACGGTCAAAACATCATATACTCCTACAAGTCCCCATATACTACGGGGTAGACTAAAACTAGTGATACATAGTGAATAAATAGTGCTCCTTATTAACACTAAAAAGAGCCTAACAATCCGCTCATTTGTACAAAGTATATTGGTGCTTCATGATTGTAAAATTCAATATTGAAGAGTGTATAATTAGTGATGAACGAATCCATGGATTTTCGGGGTCATCAGGTTCATAGAATAACAGAATGTTAGAGTAGGAAAGGACCTCAACGGTAGCTAGAGATGGATGAACCCAAACAGTAAAGTTTGGCATCTGTACCAAACCCCTGCTGTTCGGGCACGGACACCGAATACTGACTTCACCAGGAAATCCCTGTTACTGCTCGGGTTAGACGCCTCTCCATTACTAAGCTATGGGCTTGATATCACCTGAAAATACAAAGGTGACATCAATCCTCAAATATGAACCCCACTTGACACCACTATAGGGAAAGTGGAAGAGCTAGGCAAAGCCACAGATTTGGGTGGCTGCATTCTGCTATTTTTAAGCTGGGGGGAAATATCCATGGCCCCTTAGCAGCCTGAGAATACCAGCCCCCAGCTGTCTGCTTTAGAAACACTGGTTGTCAAAAATGGGGGTGACCTTATGCCATTTTTTTTAATTATTTATAAAACTATGGCTTGGGGACCCCTCTATTCTTGACAATCAGCCTTGCAAGGGTGACAGCTGAGAGTTGCAGTCCCCAGCTGTGAATTTTGCCTGGGTGATTATCAAAAATACAGGGAAATCCACGCCATTTCTTTTTAAATTATTTGCAGCGCAGGCACTGGCTGATGAATATCAGCCGTTCCTGTTCTCAATGTTATTAGCGGCAGCAGGAGTCGGCTGATGGGAGCAGTAGTCCAATCAGCCGACCCCAATGACCGGAGATCATAGCTGCATGGTCATGCTGTCTTTTGACAGCATGGGAAGGCTTTCTGATCATCGGTGATGATCTCTTTGTATACCGCCCCTATTGGACAAACAATCAGTAGATTTGGTTTCCAGTACCATCTCTATGCTGATGACACCCAATTATACACTTCTTCTCCTGAAATCACGCCTGCCTTTTTAGAAAACACCAGTGATTGTCTTACCGCTGTCTCTAACATCATGTCTTCCCTCTATCTGAAACTGGACCTGTCAAAAACTGAACTCCTCATGTTCTCTCCCTCTACTAACCTACCTTTGCCTGACATTGCTATCTCCATGTGTGGTTTCACTATTACTCCCAAGCAACATGCCCGCTGCCTTGGGGTCATACTTGATCCCAAGCTTTGCTTCACCCCCCACATCCGATCACTGGCTCGCTCTTCTTATCTGCATCTCAAAAACATTTCTAGAATTCGCCCTTTTCTTACTTTCGACTCTGCAAAAACTCTAACAGTTTCACTCATTCATTCTCGTCTGGACTATTATAACTCTCTACTAATCAGCCTCCCTCTTATCAAACTCTCCCCGCTTCAATCTGTCCTGAATGCTGCTGCCATCATTATATTCCTCATCAACCGTTACACCGATGCCTCTACCCTGTGCCAGTCATTACATTGGTTACCCATCCACTCCAGAATCCAGTACAAAACTATTACCCCCATCCACAAAGCACTCTATGCCTCAGCACCACCCTACATCTCCTCCCTGGTCTCAGTCTACCACCCTACCCGTGCTCTCCATTCTGCTAATGACCTAAGGTTAGCATCCTCAATAATCAGAACTTCCCACTCCTGTCTCCAAGACTTTTCATGTGCTTCGCCAATTTTTTGGAATGCACTACCCAGGTTAATACAATTAATCCCCAATCCCCACTGTTTTAAGAGTGCCCTAAAAACGCATTTATTCAGACTGGCCTACCGCCTCAACGCATTAACCTAACTATCCCTGTGTGGCCCATTAAACAAAAAAAACTTTACACTATGGCTAATCCGAACAACGAAAGCAATTGTTACCATCCACCTCTCGTGTCTCCCCTTTCCCCTCATAGTTTGTAAGCTTGTGAGCAGGGCCCTCACTCCTCTTGGTATCTATTTTGAACTGTGATTTTTGTTATTCTGTAATGTCTATTGTCTGTACAAATCCCCTCTATAATTTGTAAAGAGCTGCGGAATATGTTGGCGCTATATAAATAAAATTATTATTAATATTTATTATTATTATTATTATTATGATTTTACCGCCGACCAGAAGCAGTGTTTGCCACGCTGTGAGAGAGAGATTCCTGCTGGCACCTAAGAAATTAAAACCCCTGAGATGATGGTAAATAATGAGAGATAAAGCATGGTGAGGCAGAATGCTTATCCAAGTACTTACATATATGCTGTTTAATAATTTGCTCAAATATCTTTCCTGGAATAGAAGTAAGGCTCACTGGCCTGTAATTTCTTGGCTCCATCTTCTTTCCTCTTTTGACGATAGGAACAACATTCACCCTGCTCCAATCTTCTGGGACTTCTCCTGCTCTCCAGGATGTTTCAAAGATTCTAGCTAGTGATTCTGCAATTTCCTCTGCTAACTCTTTCAGTGCCCTAGGATGTAATTCATCTGGACCAGAAGATTTAAAATCATTTAAATTAGCTAAGTGTTCCCTCACTATCTCACTGTTTACAGATAGTATTGATTCTTTTATTCCTTCGATGGTACCATGAAGATGAGTTCATGGGGATAATGCTTTCTTAGAGAACACAGAAGCAAAAGTAGGAATTTAAAAGTTTGTCCTTCTCAACATCAATTTTGACCACTTCACCATTTTCATACTGTAAAAATCCTATAGCATCTTTGACTTTTCTTTTGCTTTTGACATACCTAAAAATACTTTTCAACTGCTTTTGGTCTCCCTTGCAAGCCTTACTTCATTACTGGCTTTAACTTTTCTAACGCTTGCCCTTCATTCCCTGCAAACATCATTATATTCTTTAGCTATGCAATTCTAAATTCAGTTTGGTATCCAAATTTCACCCTTACCCAAACCCAATAGAAGTCAATGAGGACCCAAACTTTGGTGCTTTAAAATGGCTGTAAAATGGTCATAGTAAGGACTAGGGGGCTGCAAAAGGAAACAGAATGGAAGTAAGGGTGGGTCATTCCCTGCAAACAAATAAAGATAGGGAAATTACTTAAAATAACAAAATGAAAAAAAATGACCCTCACACTGCAGAGGCAGGTCTAAGCCTGACAGAGGCCATGTATAGGCCCCCACAACCTCACCCTGCTCCCGAGCAACCCTTTACATCGTCTTGGATGTGTGATGGATACAGAGATTGTGTCCAGGGAATGGACCCTAGGGGGAGTGAATGGGGAGACAGCAGTAACTAATAGAAGTGTATGGCTGCTGCAGATAGCTACAAGACCTGAGACACGTAATCACAGGGGGAGTGGCGGAAGAAGGATCTAAGCTCCGTGCAAGAGAGAAAGAGAGTGGTCAGACAAGCCAGGTTCAATAGCCAGAGGGCAAATGCAGTATCCAAGGGCACAGACTAAAGAATGGTCAAACACACAAAGGTCATAGTCAGAAAAGCCAAACAGGAATGCAGTAACCAAGGGCACAGACAAGGAGGGCAGTCAGAGAGCAAGCCAGAGATCAGAACCAGAGAAATAGCTGAGGTACAGAGTCAGAGCATAGACACAAAATGAGGGACAAGCCGGATCATACACAAGACAAGCACACGGGAACAAACGGTATGCACAGGTATAGCAAGGTCAGCTGCTCAGCTGAGGACAGAACTATCACTGACAAACCCCCACTGGAGAGCCGGTTAATATAGCCCTCCCCAAACCAAAAGGAGGCCAGCAAAGTTAACTCCATACAGTCCAGGATGGGGAAAGGAATTCCCATCCAGAGCCATGACAGGATGTGGTGGGAGAGGCAGGGTGGGTGAGGTGTCCTTTGAAAGCCAGGATCCTCACCCTCCCTGTCCAAGTTTTTGGTGTGCCTGCCTCTTGGGGACCTACCCCCACAGAGAGCTGGTCTCCCTTACAACCACCTCCCTATGCCGTACGGGCTTTTCCTCACTGTCGCTCACTCCAGCTGTGTCCTGTCCCTGCACTAAGTAGAATAGAATGGTGGTGGCACCCATGATCCGGCATTTATACAGTCCGGGTCACGTGGTGCACTGTCAAATTCCAGCCATGCCAATACTTGGAAGTGCCCATAGTCTAAACGCTTGTTGATTCGCTGCCCTGCAGCCTTCCAACAACTTTTATTCGGCATCCAAACCTGACTGGTAAACTGGACTTCTGGGAAAAAGTGAGTGTTCTGGGTTTGGTACCAGACACTGATTGTCCGGTACGAATGTTGAAGTTGACAGCTCGGGTTCTCTCATCCCTATTTATAACAGATAAATAAACTCTTTACATTCTTTTAGAGATAATGCTATTCCAAAAACGTATTTGCTACTCAGAATTATTCTACCACCAGATTCTAAGTGGTCATATACAGCTCTGGCAAAAATTAAGAGACCACCACATCAAAACCCTGTCATGGGCAGCGCAATCTCCAGACCTGAACTCCATTGAACAGATCTGGAATGTAATCAAGAGGATGATGGATAGTCACAAGCCATCAAACAAAGAAGAACTACTTAAATTTTTGCCCCAGAAGCAGTGTGAAAGACTGGTGGAAAACATGCCAAGACACATGAAAGCTGTGATTAAAAATCATGGTTATTCCACAAAATATTGATTTCTGAACTCTTCCTGAGTTAAATCATTAGTATTGTTGTTTCTAAATTATAATGAACGTGTTTTCTTTGCATTATTTGAGGTCTGATAGCACTGTGTTTTTTTTTTTTTTAATTTGACCATTTCTCATTTCCAGAAAAAAAATAAAAAATGTATTGCTTGGAAATTCCGAGACATGTTGTCAGAAGTTTATAGAATAAAAGAACAATTTACATTTTACTAAAAAATATACCTATAAAGCGAAAAATCAGACAAACTGAACATTTTGCAGTGGTCTCAATTTTTGCCAGAGCTGTACATAACGAATGGTGCACTATGCAGAAACAATATGTTTTATTGTTATGTTGATCTGCTTGGAATATTTATTTTGTAAACTTTTCTTGCTATTTTGCAAACATTCCATCAAGGATGGATTCATAGGGAGGGCAAAAGGTGTGATTACCATGGGTCTCCGCTGCGCAACTTCCATCTTCCTATAACAGATGATTCTAGCAGCAAGACAAAGGAGCTTGGAAAAGTTTAAAGCATATTTTAAACAATAAGAAAGTTTTAATATGTGGAATAAAATATTATATTCAGGCAATTTTTACTCTTTCACTCACCTCTGAGTTTCCAGTGTAGTATCCGTTTTTTTCATGAATACCACACGTACCCATTATAACCTATGCTGCTATGCGCATGTCCGTGTTTTTTCACAGACCATGTATTTGTGCAAAACACGTGGAGACAAGTCAATTTTTTTCCTTCAGCACGGATGGCAAGAGCCAATAAAAGTCTATGAGTACATGAAAAACACGTACAGCACACGGATAGCATCTGTGTGCCATCCATGTGTTTAATATTGTAAAATGTAAGGTAAGCTTTGTAATTCATTTCTTTCTTTATCCATACCGGAAAAGCATTGAACACTCCCTGATGGTAAGAACGGACACACGGATGACAGACAGATGACACATTGATGGAAACACTGATGACACGGGTACAGTTTTTTCACGTATCTGTTTTATACAGCAATATCAGGAGGCCTAAATATTAATTCTTCTGCTTGCTTTCCTAGCTAAAAGAAATCTGGAAAGCATGCATGTTATTGCCATGGAAACACATGGATAAGCAGCTGTAAGATACATCTGTCAATGCTTATGTCCCAGTTGAAGAAAGGGTCGGACTTGTTAAAATTCATACACAATAGATTTTGTCAGATACTGTTGACGTCAGCCAAATATTTATGTCTAGAGGTAGCTGTGAATATTATGATTTTCTATTGGTTACTGAGCCTCGTGTAGTACATGTATCTCATAAGGCAAAATGCCTGATGAAAGATGGCTCTGTAAAGGAGAACAGCTATTGCTCCCCCATAGAAAGTGACTTAGGCTCATTACATACAGTAACCACCACATGGCCATTTCTATATAATCCATAATGTCTGTAAGTGCCTGCATCCTTCTTAAATAGTGTCAGGCCTCATACACATGATCATGTGAATTATTGTTTGCAATATGGTATGCAATCCATATGAATCAGTACTCTACATAGTGTATATATTGCATCATGGAAACAATACACTTGGTGTAATACAGTAGTGTTCAAAATAATAGCAGTGTGTTCGAAAACATGAGTTAATCATACAATCTTTATATTAGTTTTTATTTCAATGCATTGGGAACATTGCACACTGTTTTCTAATTCAAAATATGAAGAGAAATGTATATAACTTATAACTACTTTACAGAAAATAACAAAAAATGAATATTGGGCTTTTCGAAACAATATATCAGTGCAGCGTCGGACTGGAGCACCTTGGGCCCACCAGAGACAATCATTCTTGGGGCCCACTATGTAGCTACATAGCAATAAATACAAGACCACCAATTGTGCGGTAAAACACACTAATATCAGCGTATAATCTAAGGTAGTACATGTCTTAATTATGTAGCGGGGGTTGGGGTAGCCCCAGTGTCTAGGGCCCCCCACCAATGGAACTGACTCCCGGGGCCCACTTTAAATTTCAATGCTCAGGCTAGGTACACCTTTGCTTTGTAGTATTTGTTAGGAGGCTCAGTAGTAAGCCTCATTATATTCATTAGAAGAACAGGTACAACATGCTGCACATTTTTTTTTCGCTAAAAAGATAGACACTCTAACGGAAACAACAAAGACCTGATCACTGTATTTAAATGGAACCTGTCACCCCCCAGGGCGTTTTTAAGTAAAAGAGCCACCTTCAGCAGCACTAAGGCTGCATTCTGTGAAGGTGGCTCTTATGCTTAGTATCCCTAGGAATGCTGAAATAATCACTTTTATAAATTTTGCGCCATACCTGTATTGAGTCCCGGAGGTATGTCTTCTACCCCGGTGTCAACCGCCTCCGAGACGTCAATCATCTTCCTCTTGCATCTGTGCGCCGCCTCCTGTGTTCAAAATACATGCCCAGCACCTGCATTCTGCCAACATTTCTCGGGCATGCACCATGCACACTGCCCGTGAACTTACATCAGGCGAGTAACGTTGGCAGAGTGCAGGCTCTGGGCATGTATTTTGAACACAGGAGGCGGCGCACAGACGCAAGAGGGAGATGTTTGACGTCTTGGAGGCGGTTGACACCGGGCAGGGGCTGGCTGGCAATTTTCAGCCTGGGGGGCAATCACAAGGCAGTGGCCCTCGAGTTGCTGTGGCCCTCCTTTTCCCTGCTTATATCTGGCCACTGCATTAAAGTAGCAGAGATAACAGGCTTTAAAAACAGGCTGGTACACAGATATGGGAACTGAACGGAGCTTGCTGCATAGATATGGGAGCAGAATCGAGCTTACTCCAGAGATATGGGAACAGAACGGAGCTTACTACAGAGATGTGTGAGCAGAACAGAGCTTACTACAGAAATATGGGAGCAGAACAGAGCTTATTATAGAGATATGGGAGCAGAACCGAACTTACTAGATTCAGAGATATGGGAGCCGAACCGAGCTTACTGCAAAGATATGGGAGCAGAACCGAGCTTACTACAGAGATATGTGAGCAGAACCAAGCTAACAGCAAGAATATGGGAGCAGAACCAAGCTTACTGCAGAGATATGGGAGCGGAATGGGGCTTACTACAGAGATATGTCAGCAGAAACGAGCTTACTACAGAGATAAGGGAGCAGAACCAAGCTTACTACAGAGATATGGGGAACAGAACCGAGCTTACTACAGAGATATGGGAGCAGAAACGAGCTTACTACAGAGATAAGGAAGCAGAAACGAGCTTTCTACAGAGATATGGGAACAGAACCGAGCTTACTACAGAGATATGGACGCAGAACCGAGCTTACTGCAAAGATATGGGAGCAGAACCAAGCTTACTACAGAGATATGGGAGCAAAACCGAGCTTAGTGCAGAGAAATGGGAGCAGAACCGAGCTTACTGCAGAGATATGGGAACAGAATCAACCTTACTACAGAGATATGGGAGCAGAACCAAGCTTACTACAGAGATATGGGAGCAGAACCTAGCATACTACAGAGATAAGGGAGCAGAACCGAGCTTACTAGAGAGATAAGGGAGCAGAACCGAGCTTACTACAGAGATAAGGGAGCAGAACCGAGCTTAATAAGTCTACTACATGGAACCAAGTCTGCTACATAGAAACTGGAGCAGAACTGAGATTACGACATACATACAGTACCATAATCTAGATTACTACATTGATAGAGTACCAGAACCAAGCTTACTGCTTAGATATGGTGCCATAACGAAGCTTACTTAGAAACATACACACAACAATACAGCTATACAGTGCCTAGTAATATCTCCACTACACAGAGAATACATAATATTATAATATCACCATTACCTCTACATGAAACTACATGCTATACAAAGACCAATGATGCCACCATACACTCCCTGACATAAGTTATGTCGCTTATCCATGTTATGTAAATAAAAGCTTATAACCTGATGTTAAATTCATCCATTGGTTGTATAAGTTATTCTTTTGAAAGCTGGAACCCTCCAAAATGTGATTTAGGTTAAGAAAATAAATTATCAAAGCAGAAATATTGATCAGTTAATGGACACAGAATGGTCAGATTTTGGCAAGACAAATTTTGTGTTGCCCACAGACAAATAATTAACTTAAAATACAAATATATGTTGCATAACATTGGTGAATGAAGTTGTGGTGCTCATCTAGATTCTCTGGTTTTGTCTTCCAAGCTTCCTCGTTCATCCTTCCCCAAACATGCTCAATGATGTTCATGTCTGGTGACTGGGCTGGCCAGTCCTTGAGCACCTTGATCTTTTTGCCTGGAGGAACTTTGTTGTAGAGGTGGATGTATGGAGATGGAGCACCATCCTGCTGCAGAATTTGACCTCTTTTATGATTTGGAATATAAGCGGTAGCTAATACTTCTTGATATGTTAGGCTATTGATATTGCCTTCCACCTTGCAAATGTTTTGCACACCCCCATACTGAATGTAACCCCAGACCATGATCTTTCAACCACCAAATTTAACTGTATTCTGGGTGTATTTTGGATCCATACTGGCTCCAGTAAGTCTCCTGCAGTGTTTCTGGCAGCTGTGGTGTAATTCTCCAGTCTCTTCAAATCTTTTTTTTTTAATTCTTTGTTCTTGACGCTGAGACACATTAAAGGTGCCCGCCACCTCTGCAGTGGATCTGGTCTTCAGCCTCTTGATAATCCAGGCTTTGGTTGCAGGGTGGATTTTTGGCATGTTGTCAAGAGCTCAAGTTGCAGTTCAAGTGAAGGTCTGGGGTGCTAGGTTTCTTTTTATATACACACTAAATAACTGATCATTTACTGAACACAGGTAAGGATGTAAACTAGGATTGGGTCATTATATGACCAGGCGACAAAACTTTTGTCTTGCTAAAACCTGACCATTCTGTGTCCATTAACTGATCAATATTTCTGCATTGATGTCAATTTATTTTCTTAACCTAAACCACATTTTGGAAGGTTTCAGCTTTCAAAAGAATAATTTATACAACCAATGGATGAATTTAACATCAGGTTATAAGCTTTTATTTACATAACATGGATAAGCGACATTACTTCTGTCAGGGAGCGTACAACTTTTACTACTAGTATACTACAATGCTGATCATTAATTTTAAAAAAAGCACAACACTAAATGCCATTTTTATACAGGAACTCTGTATTTACGGTCAGTGTAAAGATACTACAGTGATCACTGGTGACATTATACACAGGAGATCTGTATAAGGTGTCAGTGTACAGGTAATACAGTGATCACCACTGCCAGTGACATTATACACAGGAGCTTTGTATATAGTATACAGTGTATAGTGCCAGTGTACAGGTAATACACTGACTCACTAGTGATGTCTCTAGCTGAAGTCCTTCATCTTTGCTTTTCATTTTCATCCAGCACAGACTGCCATCACTTCTTCCAGTCAGGACTCGTCTCTGCATAAAATAACACAGTTGCCTAGAGCACGTCTTCCTGACCACATTCCCCACTTTTTCCCTTTCTTCTACACCATGTTCCAAATTATTATGCAAAATATATTTTTCTCGGATTTTCCTAAATGGTCAGTGCAAATGACAGTCAGTCTAATAAAAGTCATCACCCGTTAGAGTATACATCGAATTTTATTGGAGAAACCTCCCAATGATAATAGTATAATCTCCAAAATGAATAAAAACTCAAAATGCACTGTTCCAAATTATTAGGCACAGTAGAATTTCTAAACATTTGATCTGTTTTAAAGAACTGAAAATGCTAATTTGTGGAATTTGCAGCATTAGGAGGTCACATTCACTGAACGAAAAAGCTATTTAACTCCAAAACATCCTAACAGGCCAAGTCACATGTTACCATAGGAACCCTTCTTTGTTATCACCTTCACAATTCTCGCCTCCATTGAACTTGTGAGTTTTTGGAGAGTTTCTGCTTGTATTTCTTTGCATGAAGTCAGAATAGCCTCCCAGAGCTGCTGTTTTGATGTGAACGGCCTCCTACCCTCATAGATCTTTTGCTTGATGATACTCCAAAGGTTCTCTATAGGGTTGAGGTCAGGGGAAGATGGTGGCAATACCATGAGTTTATCTCCTTTTATGCCCATAGCAGCCAATGACTCAGAGATATTCTTTGCAGCATGAGATGGTGCATTGACATGCATGAAGATGATTTTGCTCCTGAAGGTACAATTCTGATTTTTATACCATGGAAGAAAGTTGTCAGTCAGAAACTCTATATACTTTGCCGAGGTCATTTTCACACCTTAAAGTACCTTAAAGGGCCCTTCCAGCTGTTTCCCCATGATTCCAGCCCAAAACATTACTCCTCCATCTCCTTGCTGACGTTGCAGCCTTGTTGGGACATGGTGGCCATCCACCAACCATCCACTACTCCATGCATCTGGACCACCCAGGGTTGCTCGACACACATCAGTAAACAAGACTGTTTGGAAATCAGTCTTCATGCATGTCTGGGCCCACTGCAACCGTTTCTGCTTGTGAACACTGTTTAGGGGTGGCCGAATAGTAGGTTTATGCATCACAGCAAGCCTTTGAAGGATCCTACACCTTGAGGTTCGAGGGACTCCAGAGGCACCAGCAGCTTCAAATAACTGTTTGCTGCTTTGTAATGGTATTTTGGCAGCTGCTCTCTTTATCTAATGAATTTGTCTGGCAGAAATCTTCCTCATTATGCCTTTATCTGCATGAACTCTGTCTGTGCTCTGTTTCAGTCGCAAATCTCTTCACAGTATGATGATCACTCTTAAGTTTTCGTGAAATATCTAATGTTTTCATGCTTTTGACCAAGGCATTGCACTATTTAATGCTTTTCAGCAGCAGAGAGATCCTTTTTATTTCCCATATTGCTTGAAACCTGTGGTCTGCTTTATAATGTGGAACATCATTTTTAAGTAGTTTTTCTTTAATTATAATCACCTGGAAAACTAACGATCACATGTGTTTAAGATTGATTTCAGTGATCCATTGAGCCCTGAGGCTATGTACACACGTCAGGATTTTGTCAGGATTTTGTCAGGATTTTTTCAGGATTTTTCATCAGGTTTTGTAGCCAAAACCAGGAGTGGGTGATAAATGCAGAAGTGGTGCATATGTTTCTATTATACTTTTCCTCTAATTGTTCCACTCCTGGTTTTGGCTACAAATCCTGATGAAAAATCCTGACAAAATCCTGACAAAATCCTGACGTGTGCACATATCCTGAGACACAATACCATCCACGAGTTTATTTGAAAAACAAAACAATTAAATCTTTATGACACTTAAATCCAATTTGCATAATAATTTAGAACATGATGTACACTAGACATCTGAATACAGAGGTGCACCCACAAACAATATATAATTGGTTATTATGCAACCTCATAGATTGTAAGCTTGCGAGCAGGGCCCTCATTCCTTTTGGTATCTGTTGATCTATGTGTTTATTGTTATGCTTAATGTCCATTGTCTGTACAAGTCCCCTCTAAAATGTAAAGTGTTGACACTATAGAAATAAAATTATCATACTTATTATTATTAACCGACCATTCCAAATATAAATTATAATCCACCACTGTGCACCCACTAACTATAAATAACCACTTTCCCCATTTAATATATAAATTAATTAGCACCTGTACTCTTTCCCCCAATTCATTACCAGTCACTTCATCCTCAACGCCCCCCACTATGTACCTACCACTCTAACCCTAACCCCGATTCATTATAGTTACATGCCCCTCCCGCCCCAATTCATTGTCATGTCTTTCTCTCTCACCCTCTATTCATTATCAACTGCTCTACCCCACATTCAATACATCATTTACTCCCCCACCCTTAAAATTATTTGTTCTTCCCCTAGATCATCATTTGCTCTCCCCACCCCCTCTTCAATTGATCATTTGCTCTCCCCACCCCCATCTTCAATTAAATTGCTGTCCCGTCCCTTACACTGAATTTATAATTTTGCAGTTCCCCCACTTTAATTTGAAGTCCCCTTACTTCATTCATTGCAGTCTCCTATCACCCCCTCACTTCATCTGCAGTGCCCCTTCATCATTTGCAGCCCCCTATCCCCCTTCCATTTCATCATGAGCAGTCCCCCATCAGACACACTTCATCATGTGCAGTCCTGCAGTCCCCTTCTCCCACTTCATCATGTGCAGTCCCCTTACCCCCCCACTTCATCATGTGCTGTCCCCTTACCCCCCACGTCATCATGTTCAGTCACCCTTACCCCCCAATTCATGTGCAGTCCATCTTACACTCCACTTTATCATGTGCAGTCCCCATTACCCCCCACTTCATCATGTGCAGTCCCCTTTAACCCCCAATTCATCATGTGCAGTCCCCCTTACCCCCCACTTCATCATGTGCAGCCCCACTCCCCCTTCATCATGCGCAATCCCCCTTACTCCCACATCATCATGTGCTGCCCCATTCCATCATGTACAGCCCCACTCTCCCCACTTCATCATGTGCAGTCTCCTTTATCCACTAAACTATCATGTGCAGCCCCACTTCCCCTTCATCATGTGCAGCCCCACTCCATCATGTACAGCCCCACTCAACCTTCATCATGTGCAGCCCCACTTACCCCCTCACTCCATCATGTGCAGTCTCCTTTAACCCCCAAATTCCATCATGTGCAGCCTCCTTACACCCCCCACTTCATAACTTGCAGTTACACACCATTAAATTTATTTTATAAAGAAAACAAAAAAGTTCTTCATACTTACCTCACCAGTCGCTCCCCTGCAGTGCCTCTCTGCTTCTAGCATCCGGGTCATGTCGGCGTGTGCGTGAGGACGCCATCGCGCATGCCCAACACCTAACTTGGAAGTATAGAGAACATGAAGGGAGCAGTAGCTGCGCAGCCGTCAAGGTGACAGCCAAGCATAGCTCCTGGCCCCAGCGCAGACGTGTGCGCTAACTGTCATGCGGCTGTGTCTGCTGCCAGCCGCGTCACAGTACAGCAGACATGGCTGCGCACAATTTGCTGTGTGGCTGTAGCCACCACCAGGCAGCCGGCCCTGAACAGCTGCTGGGGGAGCGGCCCGGGGGACATTTGCCTCTTTGCCACCTGGGCCAGTCAGCCCCTGACACCGGGGTAGAAGACATAATTTAAAAAAATGAAAAAATATGGTTATCCTCACCTTCTGACGGCCCCCGAACTCCTCAGCGGCGCTCCCAGTACGTTCTGTTCTCAGGCATGCTTTGCGCGAAGGACCTTTGTGACGTCACGGTCACATGACCACAACGTCATCCCAGGTGATTCGCACACAGCATCCCTGGGAACGGAAGCGGCCACGTGCACCGCTGAGAGGCGGGAGGACTCCGGGGGCCATCAGAAGATAAGTATATCCCTATTTTTTATTTTAATTCTTTTTTTTTTTACATGAATATGGTACCCAGGGCCTGAAGGAGAGATTTTAGTGCTATGTTATTCTGCAGCTGGAAAATCCGCAGCATGGGCATAGCAACTGCGGAATCCCATAGGATTGCATGGGAATGCATTTTTTAAGTGTTTCCGCTGCAGCAAAAACTCGGCAGAAATGTATAAAGAATGCAACGTGGGCACACAGCCTAAAACTCAGTTGTTTTTGACCTTTTTTTTTTTTATAAACCCGAAGATTATGAAGTAAAGTGAAGTAAAAATGGGACAACCCTTGGTAATTTTTTTTTACTATTATATTTTTGCTATAAATAACATTATAGATATATTATTCATTCTGCATTTAAAAGTGCAAGGTTTTTTTAAAGGTACATGAGCATTTTTTTGTGGTGCGTTTAACTAACGCATATATGCTTTTTTATGTCTGAATCCATTACTAAAAATGACAAATGTATTGTATACACATTCACTTACATAAATGCATTGCAGACAGGAACACTGAACTTATTTATATAGTGTATAGGTGTGCATTTGTGCATACATTTAGGGTATGTGCACACGTTGCGGATTGGCCAGTGGAATTTTCCGCACAGAATCTGCATGTCTTGCAGAAAATGCAGGCCAAAATGCTTGTGGATTTAATGCAGATTTGTTGCGGATTGTCATGCGTTTTTTGATGTGCGGATTTGCCTTACTCAGTGTATAGTCAATGGGTGCAGAAACGCTGCGTTTCCGCACAAAGAATTGACATGCTGTGGAAAAAAACCTGCAGCGATTCCACACGTTTTTTCCACAGCATGTGTACAGCGTTTTTGTATTTCACATTGATTAACATTGTGTGCACAGCGCACTGCGGATTTGAGGCAATGCCGCGCATCCAAAAACGCTGCAGAAACGCATCAAAATCAGCAATGTGTGCACATAGCCTTATACACACACATAATTAAGATAGATGGATCTCGGGCAGCAAGCGCTGTGAAGAAGATGGGGATCTCCTGTCACCATCACAGCACAGCAGTGGGGGAGACATTGTGATATCAGCAACTAGAAAGCAGAAAGGGTAGAGGGGGCAGGGAGAGCGCAGATGTATGGGGCAAACAGGAAAAACAGCTTTTGTTGGGGTGGAGGACAGAACAAGGTCAGGATAGATACATATACAGGAAGCTCCAGTACTCGCTGCAGGTCGGCACTGTGTTCCTCTGGAGCTCCCCTCCCCCTCCTGACCGTGCCGACAGCAGAGCTTAGAGCTTGTCTGACAGCAGCGTGGGGGAGAGAGGCCATCTTCTATTCACTTCACTTTCTTCAGCAGTGGCTGCACCGCTCTCCTGGCCCCGTGCCCCAGCAGACTGACCTGGTCCGTGCTGGTGGGAGGTGCTTACTGCTGTGAGCGGCTCCAGCAGCATCTTAGTGTAGCTCAGGGAAATGGTTGTGCTGAGCCTCTCTCCCCGCATCCTATAGCCAGAGACTCGGGGGAGGGAGTGAGAGAGAAGGTAGAGATCCTGCCCGCACACTGTTCTCCCCACCCTATGTTATACCAGGCAATGCAGGAGGCTCCTGCCAGAAGCTCAGCTTTTCTCCCCTCTGCTGTTGAGCGGGGAGGGGCGGGGCTTAAACCATGCATGCAGGGCAGGGATACTGAGAAGAGAGAGACTGTCGGAGTCAGGGACCCACCGGGGGATCCACCGGTTTCCCGGTGGGCCAGTCTGAGCCTGTATCAGTGTCTGCATTTGTCTTTATAAACTCACAATATGCACTGTTTGTTGTGGATTTAACATTCCTGTGAATCACTAACCTAATATTTAGTTATATAACTACAGTTTTTTAGAACTGTTTCATATCTATGTTGCACAGAGTCAACCGACTTGTGGCACCTGTCAACTGTTATTCCAGCCTATGATGCTTAGACTACATCCTATAATATTTGGGCATTTGTTGGCTTTGCCTCAGAAACATCATTTTTAATATCACCCCACAAGTGTTGTATTGGTTTAAGATCTGGGGATTGGGCTGGCCACTCAATAACCTCAATTTTGTTGGACTGGAACCAAGATTTTGCAAATTTGCTGGTGTGATTAGGGTTGTTGTCTTGTTGAAACACCTATTTCAAGGGCCTATACTACTCTTCAGCATAAGGCAACATGACAACTTCAAGTATTTTAACCCCTTAACCCCCAGAGTTTTTTTTGGTTTTGCCTTTTCATTTTTCGCCCCTCTTCCATCAATTTGACCATATGAGGGCTTGTTTTTTGTGGGACAAGTTGTATTTTTGACCAACACCACTGGTTTTAACATGTTGTGTTCTAGAAAACAGGAAAAAATTTCCAAGTGTGGTGAAATTGCAAAAAAAGTGCAATTGCACACTTTTTTTGTTTGGCTTTTTTCCTAGGTTCAATAAATGCTAAAACTGACCTGCCATTTTGATTCTCCAGGTTATTGCGAGTTCATAGACACTAAACATTTCTAGGTTGTTTTTTATCTAAGTGGTGAAAAAAATTCCAAACTTTGTTAAAAAAGAAAAAAAAATCGCGCCATTTTCCGATACCTGTAGCATCTCCATTTTTCGTGATCTCGGGTGGGTGAGGGCTTATTTTTTGCATACCGAGCTGGTATTTTGATTATACCATTTTGGTGCAGATACGTTCTTTTGATCACCTGTTATTGTATTTTAATACAATGTCGCGGCGACCAAAAAAACTTTATTATGGCGTTTTGACTTTTTTTCTCTCTACGCCGTTTAAAAATCAGGTTAATCCTTTTTTTTACTGATAAATAGGGCAATTATGAACCCGGCGATACCAAATATGTGCATGTTTGATTTTATTTTTATTGTTTTATTTTGAATGAGGCAAAAGGGGGGCGATTTGAACTTTTATTTTTTTTTTCAAATATTTTTAAAAACATTTTTTTTTTACTTTTGGCATGCTTCAATAGTCTCCATAGGATACTACAAGCTGCCATAAACTGATCGACTCTGCTACATACAGGCGATGATCAGATCGCCTCTGTATAGCAGATTTACTCACTGGGTGGCACTCACAGCAAGCCGGCACAGACACCATAGAGGTTTCCTGGAGACCTCAGGTTGTCATGCCAACACACCGGTGACCCGTGATCAAGTGACGGGGAGTTTGACAGTGGCATTTAACTGGATAAGAGCCGTGGGTGGTTCAAAACAGCTGATATGTCCCCCGGAGAGATGTGGGCTCACCGCCAGAGCTCACATCAAAGGGAGGGAGTCAAACATCTGCGTACTATTACGCCCAATGTCAGAAAGGGGTTAATATATGCAAACAGGTCCATGATCCCTGGTTTTCGGTAAATAGGTACGGCACCATAGAGAAACATGCCCATATCATGAAGCTTGCACCACCATGCTTCACTGTCTTTAGAGTGTACTGTGGCTTGAATGCAGAGTTTGGGGGTCGTCTGACAGTGTCTGCAGACCTTAGACCCAAAAAGAACAGTTTTACTTTCATCAGTCCACAAAATGTTTCTCCATTTCTCTTTAGGCCAGTTGATATGTTCTTTGGCAAATTGTATCCGCTTCAGTACATATCGTTTTTTGAACAGTGGGACTTTGTGGGGGCTTCTCGCCAAGAGATGAGTTTCACCCAGGCATCTTCTAACTGTCACAGTACTCACAGGTAACATGAGACTGTCTGTGATCATCCTGGAGCTGATCATAAGCTGAGCCTTTGCAGTTCTGTCTATTCTTCCATCCATTGGAATGGTAGGCTTCCATTTTCTTCAATGTCTCTCTGGTTTGGCTTTCCATATTAAAGCATTGGAGGTCATTTTAGCATAACAGCCTATCATTGTCTGCACTTTATTATAAGTTTTACCCTCTCCAATCAATTTTTTTTATCAAAGTATGCTGTTCTTCTGAACAATGTCTCAAATGACCCATATTTCCGAGGCCTTCAAAGGGAAATACATGTACACCATGTCCTGGCTTTTCCCATAATTAAGGGCCACCTGCTTCACACATCTTTCTTCACAGAACAATTGACCTCACTAATTGAACTCCACATTGCTATTATTTTGAACACACCCCTTTCAATTAGTTATTCTAATACACAGACTCAAAAAATGCAGATCATAAATGTGGAGTCTGCTGGTTTTCTTAGAATCTACTGCACCAACTGGTAAATTGTTTGACATGTGGTAATATAAGTTATACCAAAAACAGTGATTAATCTGGTTAGTCATATTGGACTGCTATTATTTTGAGCACTACTGTATAAAATATTCAATGCTGACACTTTTAATGCAGATGCATAGAACAGTATGATGTATTGCAATATGTATTGCACAAATCCCAAGTATGTTTCTTTAGATATGTCATCTAATATTCACTATATTCACTAACAGCCAAAGCCCTTAACCCCTTAACGACATCAGGCGTACATTTGTGCCGGTGTTGGGGTCCCTCCTTTTGATGTGGGATCTGGCAGTGAGCCCACATCTTTCCGGGGACATGTCAGCTGTTTTGTCCAGCTGACATTTGCCCGCAATAGCCATGGGTGGAATCCCGATCCAACTGCGGTTATTAACCAGTTAAATGCCGCTGTCAAACTCTGACAGCGGAATTTAAATCGCGCTTCCGGCCATCGGGCTGGAAATACGCACACCGGTGACCCTTGTCACGTGATCACGGGTCACCGGTGTGTTGGCATGACAACCGAGGTCTCCTAGAGATCTCTATGGTTGTCAGTGCCGGCTTGCTGTGAGCGCCACCTAGTGGTTGGCGTTCATAGCAAGTGAGCAATTCTGCTATATAGAGGCGATCTGAACATCGCCTATATGTAGCAGAGCCGATCGGGTTGTGGCAGCTTCTAGTCTCCTATGGAGCCTATTGAAGCATGCCAAAAAGTAAAAAAAAGTTTTTAAAAATATTAAAAAGTAAAAAAATATAAAAGTTCAAATCACTCCCCTTTCGTCCAATTCAAAATAAAACAATAAAAATAAAATCAAGCAAACAGATATTTGGTATCGCTGAGTTCAGAATCGCCCGATCTATCAATAAAAAAAAGGATTAACCTGGTCACTAAACGGCGTAGCGATAAAAAAAGTCTTCGTTTGGTCACCGTGACATTGCATTAAAATGCAGTAACGGGAGATCAAAAGATAGAATCTGCACCAAAATGGTATCATTAACCTCTTAATCCCATATGACGTACTATCCCATCGAGGTGACCTGGGACTTAATTCCTAGTGATGGGATAGTATGTCATGGGCGATTGGCCATGCTCACGGATGGGAGCGCGGCCGATCGCAGCCGGGTGTCAGCTGATTATTACAGCTGACATCTGGCACTATGTGCCAGGAATGGTCACGGACCGCTCCCAGCACATTAACCCCTGGAACACTGCGATCAAACATGATCACAGCGTTCTGGCGGCATAGGGAAGCATCGCGCAGGGAGGGGGCTCCCTGCATGCTTCCCTGACACCCTCGGAACAACGCGATGTGATCGCATTGTTCAGAGGGTCTCCTACCTCCTCCTCCCTGCAGGCCCCGGATCCAAAATGGCCATGGGGCTCCTTCCAGGTCCTGCAGGGAGGTGGCTTGCAAGCTCCTGCTCAGAGCAGGCGCCAGCAAGCCTTCCTGCAGTGCCTGTCAGATCGCTGATCTGACACAGTGCACTGAAAAAGTGTCAGATCAGCGATCTGATAATATATAGTGATGTCCCCCTGGGGCAATGTAAAAAAGTAAAAAAAAATTACACGTGTAAAAAGAAAGTTTAAAAAAATTCCTAAATAAAGAAAAAAAATATTGTTCCAATAAATAAATTTCTTTATCTAAATAAAAAAAACAATAAAAGTATACATATTTAATATCACCGCGTCCATAATGACCCAACCTATAAAACTGTCCCATAAGTTAACCCCTTCAGTGAACACCGTTAGAAAAAACAAAACAAGGCAAATAACAACGGTTTATTTTCATACTGCCGAACAAAAAGTGGAATAACACGCGATCAAATAAACATGGCACCACTGAAAACGACATCTTGTCCCGCAAAAAACGAGCTGCCATACAGCATCATCAGCAAAAAAATAAAAAAGTTATAGTCCTCAGAATAAAGCGATGCAAAAATATTTTTTCTATAAAATAATTTTTATCGCATAAAAGCGCCAAAACATAAAAAAGATATAAATGAGGTATCGCTGTAATCGTACTGACCCGCAGAATAAAACTGCTTTATCAATTTTACCAAACGTCGAACGGTATAAACGCCCCCCCAAAGAAATTCATGAATAGCTGGTTTTTGGTCATTCTGCCTCACAAAAATCGGAATAAAAAGCGATCAAAAATGTCACGTACCCGAAAATGGTACCAATAAAAACGTCAACTCGTCCAGCAAAAAACAAGACCTCACATGACTCTGTGGACCAAAATATGGAAAAATTATAGCTCTCAAAATGTGGAGACGCAAAAACTATTTTTTGCAATAAAAAGTGTCTTTTAGTGTGTGACGGCTGCCAATCATAAACATCCGCTAAAAATCTAGCTATAAAAGTAAATCAAACCCTCCTTCATCACTCTCTTAGTTAGGAAAAAATAATACAATTAAAAAAATTTATTTATTTCCATTTTCTCATTAGGGTTAGGGTTGGAGCTAAAGTTAGGGTTAGGGCTACAGTTAGGGTTGGGGCTAAAGTTAGGGTTGGGGCTACAGCTAGGGTTGGGGCTACAGCTAGGGTTGAGGCTACAGTTAGGGTTGGGGCTAAAGTTAGTTCTCACAACACATCTAGATAAGTTCCTTCGGGGGTCTAGTTTCCAATATGGGGTCACTTGTGGGGGTTTCTACTGTTTAGGTACATCAGGGGGTCTGCAAATGCAATGTGACGCTTGCAGACCATTCAATCTAAGTCTGCATTATAAACAGCGCTCCTTCCCTTCTGAGCTCTGCCATGCACCCAAACAGTGGTTACCCCCCACATATAGGGTATCAGCGTGCTCAGCACAAATTGGACAACAACTTTTGGGGTCCAGTTTCTTCTGTTACCCTTGGGAAAATACAAAACTGGGGGCTAAAAATTATTTTTGTGGAAAAAAAAGAATTTTTATTTTTACGGCTCTGCCTTATAAACTGTAGTGAAACACTTGGAGGTTTAAAGTTCTCACAACACATCTGGATAAGATCTTTAGGGGGTCTTCTTTCCAAAATGGTGTCACTTGTGGGGGTTTTAATGTTTAGGCACATCAGGGGCTCTCCAAACGCGACATGGTGTCCTATCTCAATTCCAGTCAATTTTGCATTGAAAAGTCAAATGGCACTCCTTCCCTTCCGAGCTCTGCTATGCGCCCAAACAGTGGTTTACTCCCACATATGGGGTATCAGCATACTCAGGACAAATTGCACAACAGCTTTTGTGGTCCAATTTCTTCTGTTACCCTTAGGAAAATAAAAAATTAGGGGCGATTGATCATTTTTGTGAAAAAATATGATATTTTATTTTTACTGCTCTATATTATAAACTTCTTTTAAGCACTTGGTGGGTCAAAGTGCTCACCACACATCTAGATAAGTGTCTTAGGGGGTCTACTTTCCAAAATGGTGTCACTTGTGGGAGGTTTCAATGTTTAGGCACATCAGGGGCTTTTTTATGTTGTTTTTATTTTTTTCATATTTTTAATCACATTTTTTTTTTTACTTTTGGTATGCTTCAATAGCCTCCAAAACTTTATTCTAAGAGAGGAGTGACACTAAGTTAGGTCCTGGAAATGAGAAATGCCTTAACATGGCTTCCAGGTACACATGAATTGGCCAATTTATGCGCTAAGCTGTCTCAATTTTTCATATTTCTAGTGCAGTATTGCAATTAAATTTTAATATTTCATATTTGCATGCTGTGGCACTACAGTGTGCTGCTTTATTTGCTTGATTGTATATGAGTTGGTGACTCTAGGTAAGCACCTGTTCACACCTAGTTTATGTTTGGATGTGATGGTTAAGTTTTGGAATATTTAAATGAATGTGCCTGTACGGACAGACACAGCCATTACACCTTAAACAGCAGGGGCACATTTATAAGATTATCTCAGCACAGGAACATTTTTTTTTAAACACATCCAATTGTGAAACGTATTATTCCATGATCTACTGACTAAAATTAACTTTGTTCATGGGAAAATCCCTTTAAACACTTTTTGGGTGTGAGAGTTTCTGGATTTAATAGCACTGATTACAAGTTATCTCAGGAGAGTTTGTGCACCTCATTTACATTCCATCAGACTATTATAATTTGAAATATTAGCAAAGCTATTGAACATGCCAAACACTAGTAAGAAAACTATGCCAATAAACAATGAAACAGATTATTACAATTTACAAAAACTTCAAGCCAAACTTATCTCTGTCTGACTTGAGCAAGTATCCATACACAGCTCAAAATATTAATGACATTTCCAATGTCCATTTTAAACTAAAATAACCCCCCAGTAATCTGCACTGTAAGTAAAGAAAATGGTATTATTTGCAGTGTGGAAATGACCTGAATGGTTGTGATTTATGATGTTTCATCTCTAAAATGCTGTAAAATATTGGCTGATGAAAGTTTAACATGTGGAAAAACACTAAATATCACCTATTTCTGCTACCTGCTGTGACATATGGACATATGGATTCTTTTAATGCAGATCTTTCAGTCATCTGTCTACACACTGGGTGGAATGGACCTACACAAAGATGACAAATACTAGACTTGATACAAAAAATGGGCCTACAGAATTCAGCAGAAAACTGGGGTTTATCCCTTTTTTGGGTCCTTCTTTATAGTAATGATTATGTGCATGACATTATTTAAAGGTTCTGTATAAAATTTTGAGAAAGTGTACTACTGAAGGTTCTTTTGTAGCAATGTGCAGGGGTAAAGTCAGTTGGTTTGCCAAACTGGCAATCTGTTTCAAATATTTTTATGAAATTTTAAACTTTAAATGGGGAGAAAGGAGGGAAAACAAGGGAAAAAGAAAGGAAATAAACTTTGGAAAAAACAAGTAAATGGATATTAAAAATTAGAAAACTCTAAAGATACATTTATATAAAACAATAATTATTATTGGACACCCTCTCTCAAGGCACAAATCAACAAAAGGTGTGTGCTCTTGCGGCATCCAAAAGGTCCGCAAAACTATCAGAGGTGGCGACTAGGGTTGAGCGAAACGGATCGGTCATTTTCATAAGTCGCCGACTTTTGGCAAAGTCGGGTTTCATGAAACCCGACCCGATCCCAGCGTGGAATCGGCCATGCGGTACACGATCTTCGCGCCAAAGTCGCGTTTCATATGACGCTTAAAGCGCCATTTCTCAGCCACTGAAGGTGCACGCAGAGTGTGGGCAGCGTGATGACATAGGTCCTGGTCCCCACCATCTTAGAGAAGGGCATGGCAGTGATTGGCTTGCTTTCTGCGGCGTCAAAGGGGCTATAAAGGAAGTAAACAATCTGTAGATTAATATGCGACAGGATTATACATCTAATGTAGGTAGAGTAGGATAAGGTAACCCTGTGGGTGAAGGCTTTACCATGTATAATGTATAAATTATGGCCACAGGACGATATATGCATCAATAGTACTGCGATCCCCAGAATACTGTGGAGTATGAGTGGGACATGCCATAAAGGAAGCGTACCTATGTGTTAGGAGTTGTAACGCCACACAACGCGGTGTCCCATTACTCAGGGAGAGTGCAGGGCATATGTTTACAGGGGTAGTTGTGGACTGCCCTTGTAAGGGCAGGAGCTTAGGGGTTAGTTTTATTGTAGCCCCATAGGGATTGACATAGGGATTGTCATCTCTTCATGAACCGGATATCAGTCTGACCAAAGAAAATCCGGTGCTCCGATGCCTGCCTTATGGAACTGGTGAGATCGTTCCTTTTTGTCAAAAAGTACAATGAGCATATTTTACAGTGCATGCTGATTACTGTTTATTGTTTCTATATGCGTTTGGTGCATGGGGTCAGTTGCTGTTTTATATGGTTATACAGCTTCTTGTGGAACCCCATCTCAGATTGATTCCGTATAGTCTGTCGGAAACTTTTAATCCTGTTTAGGGCCTTATACATTATACATGGTAAAGCCTTCACCCACAGGGTTACCTTATCCTACTCTACCTACATTAGATGTATAATCCTGTCGCATATTAATCTACAGATTGTTACTGCCAATAGCCACGCCATACCATAATTGGAAATCTACCACCTATAAACAACACTATCCTCTAAACTAAATCTGAGCGACCATTTCAGTCCTCTTTATGATTCACAAGTATTCCTACATACAAGGATCTACTGTTATGGTTCTCAATGGCAAGAGAACATAGCCCAGCAAACATACGAACTAGCTCTTGGAAGGATGGAAACTAAACTGACCATGAACTAAACCTGCCGCACAACTAACAGTAGCCGGGTAGCGTAGCCTGCGTTTTATCCCTAGACGCCCAGCGCCGGCCGGAGGACTAACTAATCCTGGCAGAGGAAAATATAGTCCTGGCTCACCTCTAGAGAAATTTCCCCGAAAGGCAGACAGAGGCCCCCACAAATATTGGCGGTGATTTTAGATGAAATGACAAACGTAGTATGAAAATAGGTTTAGCAAAATTGAGGTCCGCTTACTAGATAGCAGGAAGACAGAAAGGGCACTTTCATGGTCAGCTGAAAACCCTATCAAAATACCATCCTGAAATTACTTTAAGACTCTAGTATTAACTCATAACATCAGAGTGGCAATTTCAGATCACAAGAGCTTTCCAGACACAGAAACGAAACTACAGCTGTGAACTGGAACAAAATGCAAAAACAAACAAGGACTAAGTCCAACTTAGCTGGGAGTTGTCTAGCAGCAGGAACATGCACAGAAAGGCTTCTGATTACAATGTTGACCGGCATGGAAGTGACAGAGGAGCAAGGCTAAATAGCGACTCCCACATCCTGATGGAAACAGGTGAACAGAGAGGATGATGCACACCAGTTCAATTCCACCAGTGGCCACCGGGGGAGCCCAAAATCCAATTTCACAACAGTACCCCCCCCTCAAGGAGGGGGCACCGAACCCTCACCAGAACCACCAGGGCGATCAGGATGAGCCCTATGAAAGGCACGGACCAAATCGGAGGCATGAACATCAGAGGCAGTCACCCAAGAATTATCCTCCTGACCGTATCCCTTCCATTTGACCAGATACTGGAGTTTCCGTCTGGAAACACGGGAGTCCAAGATTTTTTCCACAACGTACTCCAACTCGCCCTCAACCAACACCGGAGCAGGAGGCTCAACGGAAGGCACAACCGGTACCTCATACCTGCGCAATAATGACCGATGAAAAACATTATGAATAGAAAAAGATGCAGGGAGGTCCAAACGGAAGGACACAGGGTTAAGAATCTCCAATATCTTGTACGGGCCGATGAACCGAGGCTTAAACTTGGGAGAAGAAACCCTCATAGGGACAAAACGAGAAGACAACCACACCAAGTCCCCAACACAAAGCCGAGGACCAACCCGACGCCGGCGGTTGGCAAAAAGCTGAGTCTTCTCCTGGGACAACTTCAAATTGTCCACTACCTGCCCCCAAATCTGATGCAACCTCTCCACCACAGCATCCACTCCAGGACAATCCGAAGATTCCACCTGACCAGAAGAAAATCGAGGATGAAACCCCGAATTACAGAAAAAGGGAGACACCAAGGTGGCAGAACTGGCCCGATTATTGAGGGCAAACTCCGCTAAAGGCAAAAAAGCAACCCAATCATCCTGATCTGCAGACACAAAACACCTCAAATATGTCTCCAAGGTCTGATTCGTCCGCTCGGTCTGGCCATTAGTCTGAGGATGGAAAGCAGACGAGAAAGACAAATCTATGCCCATCCTAGCACAGAATGCTCGCCAAAATCTAGACACGAATTGGGTACCTCTGTCAGAAACGATATTCTCCGGAATAACATGCAAACGGACCACATTTTGAAAAAACAGAGGAACCAACTCGGAAGAAGAAGGCAACTTAGGCAGGGGAACCAAATGGACCATCTTAGAGAAACGATCACACACCACCCAGATGACAGACATCTTCTGAGAAACAGGAAGATCCGAAATAAAATCCATCGAGATGTGCGTCCAGGGCCTCTTTGGGATAGGCAAGGGCAACAACAATCCACTAGCCCGAGAACAACAAGGCTTGGCCCGAGCACAAACGTCACAAGACTGCACGAAGCCTCGCACATCTCGAGACAGGGAAGGCCACCAGAAGGACCTTGCCACCAAATCCCTGGTACCAAAGATTCCAGGATGACCTGCCAACGCAGAAGAATGAACCTCAGAAATGACTTTACTGGTCCAATCATCAGGAACAAACAGTCTACCAGGTGGGCAACGATCAGGTCTATCCGCCTGAAACTCCTGCAAGGCCCACCGCAGGTCTGGAGAAACGGCAGACAATATCACTCCATCCTTAAGGATACCTGTAGGTTCAGAATTACCAGGGGAGTCAGGCTCAAAACTCCTAGAAAGGGCATCCGCCTTAACATTCTTAGAACCCGGCAGGTAGGACACCACAAAATTAAACCGAGAGAAAAACAACGACCAGCGCGCCTGTCTAGGATTCAGGCGTCTGGCGGACTCAAGATAAATTAGATTTTTGTGGTCAGTCAATACCACCACCTGATGTCTAGCCCCCTCAAGCCAATGACGCCACTCCTCAAAAGCCCACTTCATGGCCAAAAGCTCCCGATTCCCAACATCATAATTCCGCTCGGCGGGCGAAAATTTACGCGAGAAAAAAGCACAAGGTCTCATCACGGAGCAATCGGAACTTCTCTGCGACAAAACCGCCCCAGCTCCGATTTCAGAAGCGTCGACCTCAACCTGAAAAGGAAGAGCAACATCAGGCTGACGCAACACAGGGGCGGAAGAAAAGCGGCGCTTAAGCTCCCGAAAGGCCTCCACAGCAGCAGGGGACCAATCAGCAACATCAGCACCCTTCTTAGTCAAATCAGTCAATGGTTTAACAACATCAGAAAAACCAGCAATAAATCGACGATAAAAGTTAGCAAAGCCCAAAAATTTCTGAAGACTCTTAAGAGAAGAGGGTTGCGTCCAATCACAAATAGCCTGAACCTTGACAGGATCCATCTCGATGGAAGAGGGGGAAAAAATATATCCCAAAAAGGAAATCTTTTGAACCCCAAAAACGCACTTAGAACCCTTCACACACAAGGAATTAGACCGCAAAACCTGAAAAACCCTCCTGACCTGCTGGACATGAGAGTCCCAGTCATCCGAAAAAATCAAAATATCATCCAGATACACAATCATAAATTTATCCAAATAATCACGGAAAATGTCATGCATAAAGGACTGAAAGACTGAAGGGGCATTTGAAAGACCAAAAGGCATCACCAAATACTCAAAGTGGCCCTCGGGCGTATTAAATGCGGTTTTCCACTCATCCCCCTGCTTAATTCGCACCAAATTATACGCCCCACGAAGATCTATCTTAGAGAACCACTTGGCCCCCTTTATGCGAGCAAACAAATCAGTCAGCAGTGGCAACGGATATTGATATTTAACCGTGATTTTATTCAAAAGCCGATAATCAATGCACGGCCTCAAAGAGCCATCTTTCTTAGCCACAAAGAAAAAACCGGCTCCTAAGGGAGATGACGAAGGACGAATATGTCCCTTTTCCAAGGACTCCTTTATATATTCTCGCATAGCAGCATGTTCAGGCACAGACAGATTAAATAAACGACCCTTAGGGTATTTACTACCCGGAATCAAATCTATGGCACAATCGCACTCCCGGTGCGGAGGTAATGAACCAAGCTTAGGTTCTTCAAAAACGTCACGATATTCAGTCAAGAATTCAGGAATCTCAGAGGGAATAGATGATAAAATGGAAACCACAGGTACGTCCCCATGCGTCCCCTTACATCCCCAGCTTAACACAGACATAGCTTTCCAGTCAAGGACTGGGTTATGAGATTGCAGCCATGGCAATCCAAGCACCAACACATCATGTAGGTTATACAGCACAAGAAAGCGAATAATCTCCTGGTGATCCGGATTAATCCGCATAGTTACTTGTGTCCAGTATTGTGGTTTATTGCTAGCCAATGGGGTGGAGTCAATCCCCTTCAGGGGTATAGGAGTTTCAAGAGGCTCCAAATCATACCCACAGCGTTTGGCAAAGGACCAATCCATAAGACTCAAAGCGGCGCCAGAGTCGACATAGGCATCCGCGGTAATAGATGATAAAGAACAAATCAGGGTCACAGATAGAATAAACTTAGACTGTAAAGTGCCAATTGAAACAGACTTATCAAGCTTCTTAGTACGCTTAGAGCATGCTGATATAACATGAGTTGAATCACCGCAATAGAAGCACAACCCATTTTTTCGTCTAAAATTCTGCCGTTCACTTCTGGACAGAATTCTATCACATTGCATATTCTCTGGCGTCTTCTCAGTAGACACCGCCAAATGGTGCACAGGTTTGCGCTCCCGCAGACGCCTATCGATCTGGATAGCCATTGTCATGGACTCATTCAGACCCGCAGGCACAGGGAACCCCACCATAACATCCTTAATGGCATCAGAGAGACCCTCTCTGAAATTCGCCGCCAGGGCGCACTCATTCCACTGAGTAAGCACAGCCCATTTACGGAATTTCTGGCAGTATATTTCAGCTTCGTCTTGCCCCTGAGATAGGGACATCAAGGCCTTTTCCGCCTGAAGTTCTAACTGAGGTTCCTCATAAAGCAACCCCAAGGCCAGAAAAAACGCATCCACATTGAGCAACGCAGGATCCCCTGGAGCCAATGCAAAAGCCCAATCCTGAGGGTCGCCCCGGAGCAAAGAAATCACAATCCTGACCTGCTGAGCAGGATCTCCAGCAGAGCGAGATTTCAGGGACAAAAACAACTTGCAATTATTTTTGAAATTTTGAAAGCAAGATCTATTCCCCGAGAAAAATTCAGGCAAAGGAATTCTAGGTTCAGATATAGGAACATGAACAACAAAATCTTGTAAGTTTTGAACTTTCGTGGTGAGATTATTCAAACCTGCAGCTAAACTCTGAATATCCATTTTAAACAGGTGAACACAGAGCCATTCCAGGATTAGAAGGAGAGAGAGAGAGAAAGGCTGCAATATAGGCAGACTTGCAAGAGATTCAATTACAAGCACACTCAGAACTAAGAAAAAAAAAAAAAAAAAAAAATCTTCAGCAGACTTCTCTTTTCTCTCCTTTCTCTGTCAATTAATTTAACCCTTTTTGGCCGGTCAAACTGTTATGGTTCTCAATGGCAAGAGAACATAGCCCAGCAAACATACGAACTAGCTCTTGGAAGGATGGAAACTAAACTGACCATGAACTAAACCTGCCGCACAACTAACAGTAGCCGGGTAGCGTAGCCTGCGTTTTATCCCTAGACGCCCAGCGCCGGCCGGAGGACTAACTAATCCTGGCAGAGGAAAATATAGTCCTGGCTCACCTCTAGAGAAATTTCCCCGAAAGGCAGACAGAGGCCCCCACAAATATTGGCGGTGATTTTAGATGAAATGACAAACGTAGTATGAAAATAGGTTTAGCAAAATTGAGGTCCGCTTACTAGATAGCAGGAAGACAGAAAGGGCACTTTCATGGTCAGCTGAAAACCCTATCAAAATACCATCCTGAAATTACTTTAAGACTCTAGTATTAACTCATAACATCAGAGTGGCAATTTCAGATCACAAGAGCTTTCCAGACACAGAAACGAAACTACAGCTGTGAACTGGAACAAAATGCAAAAACAAACAAGGACTAAGTCCAACTTAGCTGGGAGTTGTCTAGCAGCAGGAACATGCACAGAAAGGCTTCTGATTACAATGTTGACCGGCATGGAAGTGACAGAGGAGCAAGGCTAAATAGCGACTCCCACATCCTGATGGAAACAGGTGAACAGAGAGGATGATGCACACCAGTTCAATTCCACCAGTGGCCACCGGGGGAGCCCAAAATCCAATTTCACAACAATCTACGTTATATCCTGAGACACCTCTCACACCTATCTCTTGAGCAGTCGGTCTACTGAAGAAGGTCTATGGCAGACCGAAACGTTTATTATATTGGGACTGCTATTTGAAATAAAAAGCATATTCAATATTATCTACTTAACCAAGTTGAGTGCCAAGTTTCTTTACTTTATTTATGTCTACTGGTTTGGGGAACCTACCTTGTGCACCAACACAGTAGTGCCACGATATACTTCACTAGGGGCTATAAAGGGGCATTCCCGCCGACCGCCATGTTACTGCTGCTGATCTGAGCATAGGGAGAGGTTGCTGCCGCTTCGTCAGAAGCAGGGATAGCGTTAGGCAGGGTATATTAACCCCCAAACCGCTTGTGCTGTAGCGATTTCCACTGTCCAACACCACCTTTTGTTTGCAGGGACAGTGGAGGCAAGATTTCTGTGCAACAGCTCTGTAGCTTATAAGGCTCCCTGATCGCTGCGTTGCTGTGTGTACGCCGCTGTGCAAACCAACTGCTTTTTTAAAAGCACAAATCCTGTTGCTCCTTCCTTTCTGCACAGCTATCTTGTCAGTTTGTCCTCATTTTTTGTGTGCAGCAGTCCTTTTTATTGCTGCCTGCCATACTTTTCAGAGATTATTGTAGGGAGATAGTAATTGTAGTACGGTCCCTTTTTTTTTTTTTTTTTTAATATCTTCCAGCCACTTTCAGCCCCTGAAATTGTGTAGTGTAAAACAGTGGGCCTGTATTTTTCTGCACTGTCCCACACCTAAGAAGGGAGATTTATATTGCCAATCAGTGCCAGTGCTGTCTGTGGTATCTGTCATTCATTTTGTGCCACAGGAAATATACTGTGATATAGTGGGCCTGATTTATTCACTTGTCTCCCATATCAAAAAAAAAAAAAAATTAAATAAAGGGAGAATAATCTTGGCAAATCTGTGCCAGTGCTGTCTGTGGTATCTGTCATTCATTTTTTGCCACAGAAAATATACTGTGATATAGTGGGCCTGATTTATTCACTTGTCTCCCATATAAAAAAAAAAAATTAAAGGGAGAATAATCTTGCCAAATCTGTGCCAGTGCTGTCTGTGGTATCTGTCATTCATTTTGTGCCACAGGAAATATGCCGTGATATAGTGGGCCTGATTTATTCACTTGTCTCCCATATCAAAATAAAAACAAATTTAAATAAAGGGAGAATAATCTTGGCAAATCTGTGCCAGTGCTGTCTGTGGTATCTGCCATTCATTTTTTGCCACAGGAAATATACTGTGATATAGTGGGCCTCATTTATTCACTTGTCTCCCATATAAAAAAAAAAAATTAAAGGGAGAATAATCTTGCCAAATCTTGGCAAATCTGTGCCAGTGCTGTCTGTGGTATCTGTCATTCATTTTGTGCCACAGGAAATATACTGTGATATAGTGGGCCTGATTTATTCACTTGTCTCCCATATAAAAAAAAAAAAAAATTTAAATAAAGGGAGAATAATCTTGGCAAATCTGTGCCAGTGCTGTCTGTGGTATCTGTCATTCATTTTTTTGCCACAGAAAATATACTGTGATATAGTGGGCCTGATTTATTCACTTGTCTCCCATATCAAAATAAAAACAAATTTAAATAAAGGGAGAATAATCTTGGCAAATCAGTGCCAGTGCTGTCTGTGGTATCTGTCATTCATTTTTTGCCACAGAAAATATACTGTGATATAGTGGGCCTGATTAAATCCTGCATTCTCCCACACATAAAGAGGGAAATTTCTATTGACAGTGTGTGCATCTACGTGCGTCAGTCCTGTTATTGGCATATCTTCCAGCCTCTTTCTGCCAATCAAACTGTGTAGTGTAATCCAGTGGGCCTCATTTTTTCCAGCATTCCCCCACACATAAAAAGGGAGATTTTAATTCACAACAAGTTTACGTACACCTTCTACCTGCTTGTACAGGACCACATAACGGTTGTTAGTTTGGTTTAATTTTTCCAAGAATGAGGAAGTCTGGTGGATCTCGATAGAGATGATGCCCTACCGTTTAGTTGAAACTGAAGCTTTTAAAGCCCTGATGGACTACGCTGTACCACGCTACGAGCTACCCAGTCGACACTTCTTTTCGAGAAAAGCCATCCCAGCCCTCCACCAGCATGTAAAAGACCGCATTGTCCATGCACTCAGGCAATCTGTGAGTAGAAAGGTGCACCTGACAACAGATGCATGGACCAGTAGGCATGGCCAGGGGCGTTACGTCTCCATCACGGCACACTGGGTTAATGTGGTGGATGCAGGGTCCACAGGGGACAGCAATATTGGGACAGTTCTTCCTAGCCCACGGTCTAGGAAACAGTTGGCTGTAGGCGTTCGTCCCCGCTCCTCCTCCTCGTCCTCCAGCAGAGGCGAGAGCTCGTCCACAGACTGCAGTCGCATGACCACTCCATCCGCAGCTGCCACTGTTGCACACGAGGTGTCCCATTATGGAACAGCTAGTGGCAAGCGTCAGCAGGCAGTATTGGCAATGAAGTGTTTGGGCGACAACAGACACACCGCGGAAGTTCTGTCCGAGTTCTTGCAGCAAGAAACTCAGTCATGGCTGGGCACTGTACATCTTGAGGCAGGCAAGGTAGTGAGTGATAACGGAAGGTACTTTATGGCTGCCATAGCCCTTTCACAACTGAAACAAATTCCTTGCCTGGCTCACACCTTAAACCTGGTGGTGCTGTGCTTTCTGAAAAGTTATCCGGGGTTACCCGACCTGCTCCTGAAAGTGCGCCGACTTTGCTCGCACATCCGCCGTTCGCCCGTACACTCCAGCCGTATGCAGAACCATCAGCGGTAGTGTTGAGCATTCCGATACCGCAAGTATCGGGTATCGGCCGATACTTGCGGTATCGGAATTCCGATACTGAGATCCGATACTTTTGTGGTATCGGGAATCGGAATCGGAAGTTCCCAGTGTATGGTTCCCAGGGTCTGAAGGAGAGGAAACTCTCCTTCAGGCCCTGGGATCCATATCCATGTAAAAAATAAAGAATTAAAATAAAAAATATTGATATACTCACCTCTCCGGAGGCCCATGGACATCACCGCTGGTAACCGGCAGCCTGCTTTGCTTAAAATGAGCGCGTTCAGCACCTTCCATGATGTCACGGCTTCTGATTGGTCGCGTGCCGCTCATGTGACCGCCACGCGACCAATCACAAGCCGTGACGTAATTCTCAGGTCCTAAATTCCTAGAATTCGGAATTTAGGACCAGAAACACATGGGCCACTTGCACATTGAACAAGTCTGTAGGAACCTGTTCACACCACCAGAAAACTTGAAGACACAAAAGAGCACAGTGAGGTCAAAATTACTCTGTTGTAAAAAAAATCACAGTAATCAGCAAGTGCTAGTCAAAAGATGTAAAGAAAACAGGGTATTTAGTTGATACTTTTTTTGCAAAAAAATGTATACTAAGCTGCTCCACCAAATCGTCAAGGTATACCCTTATAGAGCATTTCTAACTAATGTATAGAATCCCTATTCTATACATTAGTTAGGACTGCTCTATAAGGGTATACCTTGACGATTTGGTGGAGCAGCTTAGTATACATTTTTTTGCAAAAAAACGTATCAACTAAATACCCTGTTTTCTTTACATCTTTTGACTAGCACTTGCTGATTACTGTGATTTTTTTTACAACAGAGTATTTTTGACCTCACTGTGCTCTTTTGTGTCTTACTCTTCAAGTTTTCTGGTGGTGTGAACAGGTTCCTACAGACTTGTTCAATGTGCAAGTGGCCCATGTGTTTCTGGTTCTATAATTGTTCTCTTGTTTCTACAAGACTGGGGAGTCCACCACTCCTCTGTGGGTCATTTGCATTTAAGCTGTTCCATCCTGCATGTCCACATGGATAGTCCTTCTCTGAACCCTGCTTATACAGGTACTATACAGATGATCAGGTTTTAAATACATCAGATAGGGATTCTATACATTAGTTAGGACTGCTCTATAAGGGTATACCTTGACGATTTGGTGGAGCAGCTTAGTATACATTTTTTTGCAAAAAAAGTATCAACTAAATACCCTGTTTTCTTTACATCTTTTGACTAGCACTTGCTGATTACTGTGATTTTTTTTACAACAGAGTATTTTTGACCTCACTGTGCTCTTTTGTGTCTTCAAGTTTTCTGGTGGTGTGAACAGGTTCCTACAGACTTGTTCAATGGGCAAGTGGCCCATGTGTTTCTGGTTCTATAATTGTTCTCTTGTTTCTACAAGACTGGGGAGTCCACCACTCCTCTGTGGGTCATTTGCATTTAAGCTGTTCCATCCTGCATGTCCACATGGATAGTCCTTCTCTGAACCCTGCTTATACAGGTACTATACAGATGATCAGGTTTTAAATACATCAGATAGGGATTCTATACATTAGTTAGGACTGCTCTATAAGGGTATACCTTGACGATTTGGTGGAGCAGCTTAGCATACATTTTTTTTGCAAAAAAATGTATCAACTAAATACCCTGTTTTCTTTACATCTTTTGACTAGCACTTGCTGATTACTGTGATTTTTTTTACAACAGAGTATTTTTGACCTCACTGTGCTCTTTTGTGTCTTCAATTCGGAATTTAGGACCTGAGAATGACGTCACGGCTTGTGATTGGTCGCGTGGCGGTCACATGAGCGCAAGCAACCAATCAGAAGCCGTGACGTCATGGAAGGCCCTAAACGCGCTCATTTTAAGCAAAGAAGGCTGCCGGTTACCAGCGGTGATGTCCAGGGGCCTCCGGAGAGGTGAGTATATCAGTATTTTTTATTTTAATTCTTTATTTTACACAGTAATATGGATCCCAGGGCCTGAAGGAGAGTTTCCTCTCCTTCAGACCCTGGGAACCATCAGGATACCTTACGATACTTGGTGTCCCATTGACTTGTATTGGTATCGGGTATCGGTATCGGCGATATCCGATACTTTTCGGGTATCGGCCGATACTATCCGATACCGATACTTTCAAGTATCGGATGGTATCGCTCAACACTAATCAGCGGTCTTTGCAACTTCCCCAGCATCGCCTAATCATCGACGTTGCAACAAGGTGGAACTCCACACTGCACATGCTTCAGAGACTGTGCGAACAGAGGCGTGCTGTTATGTATTTGTGGGAGGATACACATACATGGGTAGGCAGTTGGATGGCAGACATGGAGTTGTCAGGTGTGCAGTGGTCGAAGCTACAAGACCTGTGTCAAGTCCTTCAGTGTTTTGAGGAATGCACACGGCTGGTTAGTGCAGACAACACCATAATAAGCATGAGCATCCCCCTAATGCGTCTGCTGATGCAAAGTTTGACGCACATAAAGGAGCAGGCGTCTGCAGCCGAGGACGAGGGAAGCCTAGATGACAGTCAGCCATTGTCTGCTCAGGGAAGTCAACAGGACGAGGTGGCGGGCGAAGAGGAGGAGGATGAGGAGGATGATGTGGATGAGTATTTTTTGGATGAGGAAGCTTCTCAGGGGGCAACAGAAACTGCTGGCGTTGCAAGGCCGGGTTCTGGTTTTTTAAGGGAGACGAGTGACGTTGATTTGCCCGAATTGGCTCCTCAACCCAGCACATGCACAGATTTGACAACTGGCACATTGGCACACATGGCGGATTATGCCTTGCGTCTCCTCAAAAGGGACCCACGCATTATAAAAATGATGACCGATGATGATTACTGGTTGGCCTGCCTCCTTGATCCTCGCTATAAAGGCAAATTGCAAAATATCATGCCACATGAGAACCTCGAACAAATATTGGCAACCAAACAAGCTACTCTTGTAGACCGTTTGATTCAGGCATTCCCAGCACACAGCGCCGGTGATGGTTCTCACATGAGCTGCAGGGGGTAACAGGGCAGAGGTGTTAGAGGTTCACAAATCAGAAGTGGTGTTGGACAGAGGGGTTTTCTGACCAGGTTGTGGAGTGATTTCGCAATGACTGCAGACACGACAGGTACTGCAGCATTAATTCAAAGTGACAGGAGACAACATTTGTCCAGTATGGTTACTATTTTTCCTCCATTATCGATGTTCTCCCTCATCCGTCATTCCCCTTTGATTACTGGGCATCCAAAATAGACACCTGGCCTGAATTGGCCGAATATGCATTGAGGAGCTTGCTTGCCCAGCAGCTAGTGTGCTATCAGAAAGAGTATTCAGTGCTGCTGGTTCAATACTGACCGAAAAAAGGACTCGTCTGGCGACCCAAAATGTTGATGATCTAACCTTCATTAAAATTAACTACTCATGGATTTCTAATTATTTTGCCCCACCTTTCCCGGCTGACACCTAGCTTTCCTGAAAAAGGGTCTTGCTTTGGGACTGGTGTTACTGACTGTTCCAATCTCTAAATTTGCAGCTGCTGTTTGTACAGCATACGACATGTTTACACCTCCCTAAATGGCCTAACTCCCCCCACGGGGCCGTTGTCTCACCACTTGGCGCAAGCACCCGTCAGAGTGCCGTTTGTCTGAAGAGGTGGGTGTGCCCACTTTTGGTCGATGGCACTGCCTCTGGGTCCCTCATAGTACAATGAAGTGTCTTTGGCGGTGGTAGCGCACACCCAACGTCATACACACCTTTGTAACATGAGGGGCCCTGGTCCTGTACCGCCGGCCACGAGAGAGTGCCCCCCCAGCTCAAACAGTGCTCTACCACTTGCAAAATTATCTCTAGCTGCTCCACCACTGTTTAGTCTATGCGCTAAAATCCTTCAATGCCTGGCACTGACAATAACAATTTGTTGACATGTATGATGCTATTTAAAATAAGCAGGGGCCCTGTCCAACTTTTACAACAGTAAATACTTTGCGCCAAATTACAATGTCTGAAAGTCAGCATAGGAGCCCAACACTGTACCGAAGTATGCCCCCCTGTTTTTTTTTTCTGGGCGAGACATTGACATCTATTTAGTTTTTTGGAGTACTTACTGTCTGCGTCCCTCCTTCGAATTGTCCTCCTGAGAGCACAGCAATGCTGCCTGTGTACCCCTGCCAGATAATGGAAGCTGCATAGAGCCTATTTTGTTATTTTAGGCCTTCTACGTCTGTCTGCAGTCCCTCCTTCGAATTGTCCTCCTGAGAGCACACCAATGCTGCCTGTGTACCCCTGCCACATAATGGAAGCTGCATAGAGCCTATTTTGCTATTTTAGGCCTTCTACGTCTGGCTGCGGTCCCTCCTTCGAATTGTCCTCCTGAGAGCACACCAATGCTGCCTGTGTACCCCGCCACATAATGGAAGCTGCATAGAGCCTATTTTGTTATTTTAGGCCTTCTACGTCTGTCTGTGGTCCCTCTTTCGAATTGTCCTCCGCTGAGCACAGCAATGCTGCCTGTGTACCCCTGCCACATAATGGAAGCTGCATAGAGCCTATTTTGTTATTTTAGGCCTTCTACGTCTGTCTGCGGTCCCTCCTTCGAATTGTCCTCCGCTGAGCACACTAATGCTGCCTGTGTACCCCTGCCACATAATAGAAGCTGCATGGAGCCTATTTTGTTATTTTAGTCCTACTAAGTCTCTGCGGTCCCTCCTTCAAATTGTCCTACGCTGACCACACCAATGCTGCCCGTGTACCCATGTAACCTTTTTTAAACCTGCAGCGAGCCAACTTTGTGCTGTAAGGCGTACTAGCAGTGTCTGTCTGCGCCACGCAATACAGCTGTCCTCTTAAAAAAAATGAGCTGCAAGTGTCAGGTTTTCAGCCTGGCGGAATTTTCAAACTGCATTGGGGCCACAAGTTTGGTTGGGGTCTACAAACTGTGGCTGCAGTTCCAAGGTATTCTCCATGTTGCCTTTCCTTAGCTTCAATCTTCAGGCTCTCATTAAGTAGTTGTTTATATAACACTGCATTAGGCCTACTAGTTTGGTTGGGGCCTAGTGTCATGATTCTCAATGGCGAGAGAACATAGCCCAGCATATATGAGAACTAGCTCTTGGAAGATGGAAACTATACTGACCATGAACTAAACCTGCCGCACAACTAGAAGTGGCCGGGTAGCATGCCTACGTTTTTTTATCCCTAGATGCCCAGCGCCAGCCGGAGAACTACCTAATCCTAGCAGAGGAAAAGACAGTCCTGGCTCACCTCTAGAGAAATTTTCCCAAAAGGCAGACAGAGGCCCCCACATATATTGGCGGTGATTTTAGATGAAATGACAAACGTAGTATGAAAATAGGTTTAGCAAAAATCGAGGTCCGCTTACTAGATAGAAAGAAGACAGAAAGGGCACTTTCATGGTCAGCAGAAAACCCTATCAAAACACCATCCAGAAATTACTTTAAGACTCTAGCATTAACTCATAACACCAGAGTGGCAATTTCCGCTCACAAGAGCTTTCCAGACACAGTAACGAAACAGCAGCTGTGAACAGGAACAAAATGCAAAAACACACAAGGACAAAAGTCCAACTTAGCTGGGAGTTGTCTAGTAGCAGGAACATGCACAGAAAGGCTTCTGATTACATTGTTGACCGGCATGAAACTGACAGAGGAGCAAGGTTATATAGCGACTCCCACATCCTGATAGGAGCAGGTGAACAGAGGGGATGATGCACACAAGTACAATTCCACAAGTGGCCACCGGGGGAGCCCAGAATCCAATTTCACAACAGTACCCCCCCCTCAAGGAGGGGGCACCGAACCCTCACCAGAACCACCAGGGCGATCAGGATGAGCCCTATGAAAGGCACGGACAAGATCGGAGGCATGAACATCAGAGGCAGTGACCCAAGAATTATCCTCCTGACCGTATCCCTTCCATTTGACCAGATACTGGAGTTTCCGTCTGGAAACACGAGAGTCCAAGATCTTTTCCACAACGTACTCCAACTCACCCTCAACCAACACCGGAGCAGGAGGCTCAACGGAAGGCACAGCCGGTACCTCATACCTGCGCAACAATGACCGATGAAAAACATTATGAATCGAAAAGGATGCAGGGAGGTCCAAACGGAAGGACACAGGGTTAAGAATCTCCAATATCTTGTACGGGCCGATGAACCGAGGCTTAAACTTAGGAGAAGAAACCCTCATAGGGACAAAACGAGAAGACAACCACACCAAGTCCCCAACACAAAGCCGAGGACCAACACGACGACGGCGGTTGGCAAAAAGCTGAGTCTTCTCCTGGGACAACTTCAAATTGTCCACCACCTGCCCCCAAATCTGATGCAACCTCTCCACCACAGCATCCACTCCAGGACAATCCGAAGATTCCACTTGACCGGAGGAAAATCGAGGATGAAACCCCGAATTACAGAAAAACGGGGACACCAAGGTGGCAGAGCTGGCCCGATTATTGAGGGCGAACTCCGCCAAAGGCAAAAAAGCAACCCAATCATCCTGATCCGCAGACACAAAACACCTCAAATATGTCTCCAAGGTCTGATTAGTCCGCTCGGTCTGGCCATTAGTCTGAGGATGGAAAGCAGACGAAAAAGACAAATCTATGCCCATCCTAGCACAGAATGCCCGCCAAAATCTAGACACGAATTGGGTCCCTCTGTCAGAAACGATATTCTCCGGAATACCATGCAAACGAACAACATTTTGAAAAAACAGAGGAACCAACTCGGAAGAAGAAGGCAACTTAGGCAAGGGAACCAGATGGACCATCTTAGAGAAACGGTCACACACCACCCAGATGACAGACATCTTATGAGAAACAGGCAGATCCGAAATAAAATCCATCGAGATGTGCGTCCAAGGCCTCTTCGGGATAGGCAAGGGTAACAACAATCCACTAGCCCGAGAACAACAAGGCTTGGCCCGAGCACAAACGTCACAAGACTGCACAAAGCCTCGCACATCTCGTGACAGGGAAGGCCACCAGAAGGACCTTGCCACCAAATCCCTGGTACCAAAGATTCCAGGATGACCTGCCAACGCAGAAGAATGAACCTCAGAGATGACTCTACTGGTCCAATCATCAGGAACAAACAGTCTACCAGGTGGGCAACGATCAGGTCTATCCGCCTGAAACTCCTGCAAGGCCCGCCGCAGGTCTGGAGAAACGGCAGACAATATCACTCCATCTTTAAGGATACCTGTGGGCTCAGAATTACCAGGGGAGTCAGGCTCAAAACTCCTAGAAAGGGCATCCGCCTTAACATTCTTAGAACCCGGTAGGTAAGACACCACAAAATTAAACCGAGAGAAAAACAACGACCAGCGCGCCTGTCTAGGATTCAGGCGCCTGGCAGACTCAAGGTAAATTAAATTTTTGTGGTCAGTCAATACCACCACCTGATGTCTGGCCCCCTCAAGCCAGTGACGCCACTCCTCAAAAGCCCACTTCATGGCCAAAAGCTCCCGATTCCCAATATCATAATTCCGCTCGGCGGGCGAAAATTTACGGGAAAAAAAGGCACAAGGTCTCATCACGGAGCAGTCGGAACTTCTCTGCGACAACACCGCCCCAGCTCCGATTTCAGAAGCGTCGACCTCAACCTGAAAAGGAAGAGCAACATCAGGCTGACGCAACACTGGGGCGGAAGAAAAGCGGCGCTTGAGCTCCCGAAAGGCCTCCACAGCATCAGGGGACCAATCAGCAACATCAGCACCCTTCTTAGTCAAATCAGTCAATGGTTTTACAACATCAGAAAAACCAGCAATAAATCGACGATAAAAGTTAGCAAAGCCCAAAAATTTCTGAAGAGTCTTAAGAGAAGAGGGTTGCGTCCAATCACCAATAGCCTGAACCTTGACAGGATCCATCTCGATGGAAGAGGGGGAAAAAATGTATCCCAAGAAGGAAATCTTTTGAACCCCAAAAACACACTTAGAACCCTTCACACACAAGGAATTAGACCGCAAAACCTGAAAAACCCTCCTGACCTGCTGGACATGAGAGTCCCAGTCATCCGAAAAAATCAGAATATCATCCAGATACACAATCATAAATTTGTCCAAATAATCGCGGAAAATGTCATGCATAAAGGACTGGAAGACTGAAGGGGCATTTGAAAGACCAAAAGGCATCACCAAATACTCAAAATGGCCCTCGGGCGTATTAAATGCGGTTTTCCACTCATCCCCCTGCTTGATTCGCACCAAATTATACGCCCCACGGAGATCAATCTTAGAGAACCACTTGGCCCCCTTTATACGAGCAAACAAATCAGTAAGCAGTGGTAACGGATATTGATATTTAACCGTGATTTTATTCAAAAGTCGATAATCAATACACGGCCTCAAAGAGCCGTCTTTCTTAGACACAAAGAAAAAACCGGCTCCTAAGGGAGATGACGAAGGACGAATATGTCCCTTTTCCAAGGACTCCTTTATATATTCTCGCATAGCCGCGTGTTCAGGCACAGACAGATTAAATAAACGACCCTTAGGGTATTTACTACCCGGGATCAAGTCTATGGCACAATCGCACTCCCGGTGCGGAGGTAATGAACCAAGCTTGGGTTCTTCAAAAACGTCACGAAAGTCAGACAAGAATTCAGGAATCTCAGAGGGAATAGATGATGAAATGGAAACCAAAGGTACGTCCCCATGAGTTCCTTTACATCCCCAGCTTAACACAGACATAGCTCTCCAGTCGAGGACTGGGTTATGAGATTGCAGCCATGGCAATCCCAGCACCAAAACATCATGTAGATTATACAGCACCAGAAAGCGAATAACCTCCTGGTGATCCGGATTAACACGCATAGTCACTTGTGTCCAGTATTGTGGTTTATTACTAGCCAATGGGGTGGAGTCAATCCCTTTCAGAGGTATCGGAGCCTCCAATGGCTCCAAATCATACCCACAGCGTTTGGCAAAGGACCAATCCATAAGACTCAAAGCAGCGCCAGAGTCGACATAGGCGTCCGCGGTAATAGATGATAAAGAACAAATCAGGGTCACAGATAGAATAAACTTAGACTGTAAAGTGCTAATTGAAACAGACTTGTCAGGCTTCTTAGTACGCTTAAAGCATGCTGATATAACATGAGTTGAATCACCACAATAGAAGCACAACCCATTTTTTCATCTAAAATTCTGCCGCTCGCTTCTGGACAGAATTCTATCACATTGCATATTTTCTGGCGTTTTCTCAGTAGACACCGCCAAATGGTGCACAGGTTTGCGCTCCCGCAGACGCCTATCGATCTGAATAGCCATCGTCATGGACTCATTCAGACTCGCAGGCACAGGGAACCCCACCATAACATCCTTAATGGCATCAGAGAGACCTTCTCTGAAAATCGCCGCCAGGGCGCACTCATTCCACTGAGTAAGCACAGACCATTTGCGGAATTTTTGGCAGTATATTTCAGCTTCATCTTGCCCCTGAGACAAGGACATCAAGGCCTTTTCCGCCTGAAGCTCTAAATGAGGTTCCTCATAAAGCAACCCCAAGGCCAGAAAAAATGCATCCACATTGAGCAACGCAGGATCCCCTGGTGCCAATGCAAAAGCCTAGTCTTGAGGGTCGCCCCGGAGCAAGGAAATTACAATCCTGACCTGCTGTGCAGGGTCTCCGGCAGAGCGAGACTTCAGGGACAAAAACAATTTGCAATTATTTTTAAAATTTTGAAAGTGAGATCTATTCCCCGAGAAGAATTCAGGCAAAGGAATTCTAGGCTCAGACATAGGTGCATGAACAACGAAATCTTGCAAATTTTGTACCTTTGTGGCGAGATTATTCAAACCTGTAGCTACACTCTGAAGATCCATTTGAAACAGGTGAACACAGAGCCATTCAAGGATAAGAAGGAGAGAAAGAGAGGAAGGCTGCAGTATAGGCAGACTAGCAAGTGATTCAATTAAGAGCACACTCAGAACTAGAGGAAAAAAAAAAAAAATTGTAGCAGACTTCTTTTTTCTCTCCTTTCTCAGCCAGTAATTTAACCCTTTTTTTTGGGCCGGTCAAACTGTCATGATTCTCAATGGCGAGAGAACATAGCCCAGCATATATGAGAACTAGCTCTTGGAAGATGGAAACTATACTGACCATGAACTAAACCTGCCGCACAACTAGAAGTGGCCGGGTAGCATGCCTACGTTTTTTTATCCCTAGATGCCCAGCGCCAGCCGGAGAACTACCTAATCCTAGCAGAGGAAAAGACAGTCCTGGCTCACCTCTAGAGAAATTTTCCCAAAAGGCAGACAGAGGCCCCCACATATATTGGCGGTGATTTTAGATGAAATGACAAACGTAGTATGAAAATAGGTTTAGCAAAAATCGAGGTCCGCTTACTAGATAGAAAGAAGACAGAAAGGGCACTTTCATGGTCAGCAGAAAACCCTATCAAAACACCATCCAGAAATTACTTTAAGACTCTAGCATTAACTCATAACACCAGAGTGGCAATTTCCGCTCACAAGAGCTTTCCAGACACAGTAACGAAACAGCAGCTGTGAACAGGAACAAAATGCAAAAACACACAAGGACAAAAGTCCAACTTAGCTGGGAGTTGTCTAGTAGCAGGAACATGCACAGAAAGGCTTCTGATTACATTGTTGACCGGCATGAAACTGACAGAGGAGCAAGGTTATATAGCAACTCCCACATCCTGATAGGAGCAGGTGAGCAGAGGGGATGATGCACACAAGTACAATTCCACAAGTGGCCACCGGGGGAGCCCAGAATCCAATTTCACAACAGCCTAGTAACGGTGTCTGCCGCTCCTGGGTTTCCTCCTCTTTGGTTTTCCTGAGCTTCAACCTTCAGGCTCTCATTAAGTAGTTGTTTATATAACACTGCATTAGTTCTAATAGTTTGGTTGGGGCCTAGTAACGGTGTCTGCCGCTCCTGGGTTTCCTCCTGTTTGGTTTTCCTGAGCTTCAATCTTCAGGCTTTCATCCTACATTTTAAATATTAAACTGCGTTTGGGCTACTAGTTTGTTTGGGGCCTACTAACGGTGTCTGCCGCTCCTTGGTGTCCTCCAGGTTTGCTTGCCTGAAGTTCAATCTTCAGGCTCTCATTAAATAGTTGTTGGTAATATAACAGTGCAGTTGGCCTACTATTTTGGTTCGGGCCTACTAACGGTGTCTGCCGCTCCCTGGTGTTGTCCTCCACTGCACAAAGCTGAGCTTCAATCTTCAGGCTTTCATTAAGTAGTTGTTGTTAATATGTGTGGTTGGGGCCTACTGACGGTGTCTGCCGCTCCAAGGTGTTCTCCAGGTTTACTTGCCTGAGCTTCAATCTTCAGGCTCTCATTAAGTAGTTGTTGTTAATATAACAGTGCAGTTGGCCTACTATTTTGGTTGGGGCCTACTAACGGTGTCTGCCGCTCCCTGGTGTTGTCCTCCACTGTACAAAGCTGAGCTTCAATCTTCAGGCTCTCATTAAGTAGTTGTTAATATGTGTGGTTGGGGCCTACTGACGGTGTCTGCCGCTCCAAGGTGTTCTCCAGGTTTACTTGCCTGAGCTTCAATCTTCAGGCTCTCATTAAGTAGTTGTTGGTAATATAACAGTGCAGTTGGCCTACTATTTTGATTGGGGCCTACTAACGGTGTCTGCCGCTCCCTGGTGTTTTCCACCACAGTGCAAAGCTGAGCTTCAATCTTCAGGCTCTCATTAAGTAGTTGTTGTTAATATGTGTGGTTGGGGCCTACTAACGGTGTCTGCCGCTCCAAGGTGTTCTCCAGGTTTACTTGCCTGAGCTTCAATCTTCAGGCTCTCATTAAGTAGTTGTTGGTAATATAACAGTGCAGTTGGCCTACTACTTTGGTTGGGGCCTACTAACGGTGTCTGCCGCTCCCTGGTGTTGTCCACCACAGTGCAAAGCTGAGCTTCAATCTTCAGGCTCTCATTAAGTAGTTGTTGTTAATATGTGTTTGGGGCCTACTAAAGGTGTCTGCCGCTCCCTGGTGTTGTCCACCACTGTGCAAAGCTGAGCTTCAATCTTCAGACTCTCATTAAGTAGTTGTTGTTAATATGTGTGGTTGGGGCCTACTGACGGTGTCTGCCGCTCCAAGGTGTTCTCCAGGTTTACTTGCCAGAGCTTCAATCTTCAGGCTCTCATTAAGTAGTTGTTGGTAATATAACAGTGCAGTTGGCCTACTATTTTGGTTGGGGCCTACTAACGGTGTCTGCTGCTCCCTGGTGTTGTCCACCACAGTGCAAAGCTGAGCTTCAATCTTCAGGCTCTCATTAAGTAGTTGTTGTTAATATGTGTGGTTGGGGCCTACTAACGGTGTCTGCCGCTCCAAGGTGTTCTCCAGGTTTACTTGCCTGAGCTTCAATCTTCAGGCTCTCATTAAGTAGTTGTTGTTAATATAACAGTGCAGTTGGCCTACTATTTTGGTTGGGGCCCACTAACGGTGTCTGCCGCTCCCTGGTGTTGTCCTCCACTGTACAAGGCTGAGCTTCAATCTTCAGGCTCTCATTAAGTAGTTGTTGTTAATATGTGTGGTTGGGGCCTACTAATGGTGTCTGCCGCTCCCTGGTGTTGTCCACCACTGTGCAAAGCTGAGCTTCAATCTTCAGGCTCTCATTAAGTAGTTGTTGTTAATATGTGTGGTTGGGGCCTACTAATGGTGTCTGCCGCTCCCTGGTGTTGTCCACCACAGTGCAAAGCTGAGCTTCAATCTTCAGGCTCTCATTAAGTAGTTGTTGTTAATATGTGTGTTTGGGGCCTACTAACGGTGTCTGCCGCTCCAAGGTGTTCTCCAGGTTTACTTGCCTGAGCTTCAATCTTCAGGCTCTCATTAAGTAGTTGTTGTTAATATAACAGTCCAGTTGGCCTGCTATTTTGGTTGGGGCCTACTAACGGTGTCTGCCGCTCCATGGTGTTGTCCTCCACTGTACAAAGCTGAGCTTCAATCTTCAGGCTCTCATTAAGTAGTTGTTGTTAATATGTGTGGTTGTGGCCTACTAACGGTGTCTGCCGCTCCCTGGTGTTGTCCACCACTGTGCAAAGCTGAGCTTCAATCTTCAGACTCTCATTAAGTAGTTGTTATAATGTGTGGTTGGGGCTTACTGACGGTGTCTGCCGCTCCAAGGTGTTCTCCAGGTTTACTTGCCTGAGCTTCAATCTTCAGGCTCTCATTAAGTAGTTGTTGGCAATATAACAGTGCAGTTGGCCTACTATTTTGGTTGGGGCCTACTAACGGTGTCTGCCGCTCCCTGGTGTTGTCCACCACAGTGCAAAGCTGAGCTTCAATCTTCAGGCTCTCATTGAGTAGTTTTAGAACACCTCATGAAAGAAAACATCACAGTAAAAATAACATAAATTTGAATATTAAGATACTGCGATATATGTGGACATAGCTAGAGAATGTCGCAAAAACCATGTCAAACGAAGAGAAAACCACGACAAAAAATTCCCATAGTTAAGATGTATCATACAAATTTTATTGGAATAATAAATTACAATTAACAACAGGAGGAGAGGGGGAAAGAACACACCCGCTCGCACATGTCCAGAACCGGAAGCCCACAAAAATAGCAGCAAAGGTGCAAGTAAGTAGTATAAAAATATTGGCATTAATCTATTGCATACTTGCCCATATAATCTTATGCATACACATCCCAGAAAAAGATATTGAAAATATAACACAGAACAGCAGCAATAGCTGACAATATTACCAATGTGACTGGGAAGCAGTGTGGGCGTCCTGCCCGACGCGCGTTTCGGCGATTGTAGCCTTTCTCAAGGGGAGCCTTGAGAAAGGCTACAATCGCCGAAACGCGCGTCGGGGAGGACGCCCACACTGCTTCCCAGTCACATTGGTAATATTGTCAGCTATTGCTGCTGTTCTGTGTTATATTTTCAATATCTTTTTCTGGGATGTGTATGCATTAGATTATATGGACAAGTATGCAATAGATTAATGCCAATATTTTTATACTACTTACTTGCACCTTTGCTGCTATTTTTGTGGGCTTCCGGTTCTGGACATGTGCGAGCGGGTGTGTTCTTTCCCCCTCTCCTCCTGTTGTTATTTGTAATTTATTATTCCAATAGAATTTGTATGATACATCTTAACTATGGGAATGTTTTGTCGTGGTTTTCTCTTCGTTTGATCTCATTAAGTAGTTGTTGTTAATATGTGTGGTTGGGGCCTACTAACGGTGTCTGCCGCTCCCTGGTGTTGTCCTCCACTGTGCAAAGCTGAGCTTCAATCTTCAGGCTCTCATTAAGTAGTTGTTGATAATATGTGTGGTTGGGGCCTACTAACGGTGTCTGCTGCTCCGTGGTGTTGTCCTCCACTGTGCAAAGCTGAGCTTCCATCTTCAGGCTCTCATTAAGTAGTTGTTGTTAATATGTGTGGTTGGGGCCTACTAACGGTGTCTGCCGCTCTCTGGTGTTGTCCTTCACTGTGCAAAGCTGAGCTTCAATCTTCAGGCTCTCATTAAGTAGTTGTTGTTAATATGTGTGGTTGGGGCCTACTAACAGTGTCTGCCGCTCCCTGGTGTTGTCCACCAATGTGCAAAGCTGAGCTTCAATCTTCAGCCTCTCATTAAGTAGTTGTTGTTAATATGTATGGTTGGGGCCTACTAACGGTGTCTGCCGCTCCCTGGTGTTGTCCACCACTGTGCAAAGCTGAGCTTCAATCTTCAGGCTCTCATTAAGTAGTTGTTGTTAATATGTGTGGTTGGGGCCTACTAACGGTGTCTGCCGCTCCCTGGTGTTGTCCACCACTGTGCAAAGCTGAGCTTCAATCTTCAGGCTCTCATTAAGTAGTTGTTGTTAATATGTGTGGTTGGGGCCTACTAATGGTGTCTGCCGCTCCAAGGTGTTCTCCAGGTTTACTTGCCTGAGCTTCAATCTTCAGGCTCTCATTAAGTAGTTGTTGTTAATATGTGTGGTTGGGGCCTACTAATGGTGTCTGCCGCTCCAAGGTGTTCTCCAGGTTTACTTGCCTGAGCTTCAATCTTCAGGCTCTCATTAAGTAGTTGTTGTTAATATAACACTGCAGTTGGCCTACTAGTGTGGTTGGGGCCTACTAACGGTGTCTGCCGCTGCTTTCTGTTCTCCACTGAACAGAGCTGAGCTTCAATCTTCAGGCTCTCATTAAGTTGTTGTTTATATAACACTGCAGTTGGCCTACTATTTTGGTTGGGCCTAGTAACGGTGTCTGCCGCATCTTGGCGTTGTCCTGTGTTATTTTCCAGAGCTTCAATCTTCAGGCTTTCGGCCTATATTTGTAATATTAAACTGCATTGGGCTTACTTGTGTGGTTGGGCCCTTAAAACGGTGTCTGCCGCTCCTGGGTTTTCTCCTGTTTTGTTTTCCCGAGTGTCATGATCTATTCCGGAGTTTAGCCCTGTCAGCTCTTTCTCTGGCTGGATCATGTCTAGGGTTAACTTGCTCTGCCTCATTCTGGGCTCAGGTTTGCTATTTAGCTCCCAGTTATCCTGAGGGTGGTGTCAGCTATAGCTCTGTCTTTTGCATGTGAACCTGACTCTGGAAGCTCTTGATTTGTCCTACTGTGAACCCTGACTTGTCCGGTGTCTGTTATCTTCCCCTGCCTGCCCTTTCCCAGTGTCTCTTTGTTTGTCTGTAGATCTGCTTGACTCCCTGGTTCTGACCTCCTGGCTTGGCATTTTGACTCCGTCTCACCTTGTCCCTATGGTACCGTATTTTGCCCATCCTGGTTTACTGATCCCTTGCTACGTCCTGACTATCCATTCTGTCTAAACCATTTTGTACTGTAGTGCTATTTTGTGTTCTGACTTGGCTATCCTGACCTCTCTCTCTCGCCACTAGGTGGGGTCTGTTCAGCTGCTCTGTGTGTGCAGTCTCGCTTCTCTACCAAGCTCCCCCCTGGTGGAGGTTGCGCTGTACTGCACTGCAGCTGCATGACATCGAGCTTCAATGTTCAGGCTTTCGGCCTACATTTTAAATATTAAACTGCAGTTGGCCTACTACTTTGGTTGGGCCTAGTAATGGTGTGTGCCGCACCTTGGTGTTGTCCTGTGTTATTTTCCAGAGCTTCAATCTTCAGGCTTTCGGCCTTTATTTGTAATATTAAACTGCATTGGGCCTACTAGTGTGGTTCGGCCCTACTAACGGTGTCTGCCGCTCCTGGGTTTTCTACTCCACTGAACAAAGCGATGCCGCCTGGTTAGTCCTGTTACCAATTTTGAACTGCATTTAGCCCACTTTATTATTTGGGCCTATATCTGTGTTTCCTCCTCATCCTGCCCATTGCCCAGCCAGTGCTAGATGAGTCTTGTGGTACATTGACCCAGACCACTACATTCCCCTTGCACGCTACACAGCCACAATCTGACCCTGCTGAAAGTCAGGTTCCCCTTCCCGCATACTATACCACCTTACACAGAAACAAAGAGGAAGGTGCAGATGAAAGTGCAGGTTCCTTCATCAGGTGGGGGGGCATACTCGTTGGCGTCGTCACAGGCACAGGGCCCCTCAGAGTACGCAAAAGTGTCGCTGCCGGTGGGAGGCGCCCCCGCCGTGCAAACACACCGCCGTACTTTGAGGGGCCCTGTGCTGGTGCCAATGCGAATGAGTGGGCCCCCCTGCTTGCTCAGGATCACAGCACTTGCAAAGTTGAAATACTTACCTCTCACTGCTCCACCGCCGTGACGTAGTCCACGTTTCCTGGGCCCACTAAAAACTTGAACCAGCCCTACCCCCCACAACTTTAGCCAAATGACCCCCAATTTCCAATGCTCAACTATTGTTATAAAGTTAATTAAGATTGACAAGCTTCAGAAACAAGAATGGATGTTTTTGCCATTAAAATGGGCACTGTAGGTGTTTTCCTGGCCCCCACTCACTGCCGACTATGCTTCCAGATTGACTTGCATTGGGTTTCGTGTTTCGGTCGATCCTCGACTTTTCGCGATAATCGGCCGATTGCACTCGACTCGACTTTTGAGATAGTCGGGTTTCGCAAAACCCGACTCGACCCCAAAAAAGTAAAAGTCGCTCAACCCTAGTGGCGACTATTTTAAACAGATGTTGCAGGTGGAATCAAAGTGGATTTTCACCTTGGACTGCCTGGCCCCCTGAGGCCTTAACCATGAGATAGAGCTGCATGCCTTCTCATGATACCTGACATACAGTCTACAACTGTATCTTCCGATTGTTTTCGGTATTTTAGGTGGTAGTAAGATATTGTGTACATATCTCTTGCTTTTTATATATTCCTGTCCACCCATCCCTTGTAAGGGCCCCTTCACACTGGTCGATTCTGCTACGATTACGACGCATTTGCGTCATATTCGACATCGCAGTACGAGCTCGTAGCCAGCGGTCACACTCTACGATGTTAACGCTTTTTCTGACGTAGTTGCGATGTGAACGTCACGCGTCGCAATCGTACGCTACCCTTCACACCGCCATAGTCCTACGACTCCGAGCGTGACGTATTACCAGCATGGGCGTGCTAAAACGTCACGCCCAATCAGGAGACAGGTATGCGGAAGCCCAACCCACGTAGTCGCATTACGAGCTCGTATGACCGCCGTCACATACTACGATTTCGACCGCCACAGCGAGACATTTACGACGAAAGAAAGTTCTGCTCTTTCTTTCACATCGTACGATGCTGGGCTGCGTCGCAAATCGTAACGCCATGTCACACTTTGCAACCTCGGAACGAGGACGGATAAACGTCACAAATCGAACGCTCGTTCAGACTTTGATTGCACAGTGTGAAGGGGCCCTAAGTGCATTTGATTTTTATAGTAGTTCTTAGCTAGTAGAATACACTGTGTTCCAAATTATTATGCAAATTGGATTTAAGTGTGATAAAGATTTAATTGTTTTGTTTTTATAGTAGTTCGTAGCTAGTAGAGTACACTGTGTTCCAAATTATTATGCAAATTGGATTTAAGTGTGATAAAGATTTAATTGTTTTGTTTTTCAAGTAAACTTGTGGATGGTATTGTGTCTCATGGCTCAATGGATCACTGAAATCAATCTTAAATCTTAAAACTAAAATGATGTTCCACATTATTAAGCAGGTCACAGTTTTCAAGTAACATGGGAAAGAAAAAGGATCTCTCTGCTGCTGAAAAGCATCAAATAGTGCAATGCCTTGGTGAAGGGATGAAAACATTAGAAATTTCCCGAAAACTTAAGCGTGATCATCGTACTGTTAAGATATTTGTGGCTGTATCTGAGCACAGATGTGTTTGTGCTGATGAAGGCATAATGAGGAAGATTTCTGCCAGGCAAGTTCATCAGATTAAGAGAGCAGCTGCTAAAAAGCCATTACAAAGCAGCAAACAGATATTTGAAGCTGCTGGTGCCTCTGGAGTCCCTTGAACCTCAAGGTGTAGGCTCCTTCAAAGGCTTGCTGTGGTGCATAAACCTACTATTCGGCCACAGTAGGTGTTCACAAGCAGAAATGGTTGCATTGGGCCCACACATACATGAAGACTAATTTCCAAACAGTCTTGTTTACTGATAAGTGTTGAGCAACCCTGGATGGTCCAGATGGATGGAGTAGTGGATGGTTGGTGGATGGCCACCATGTCCCAACAAGGCTGCAACAACAGCAAGGAGGTGGAGGAGTCATGTTTTGGGCCAGAATCATGGAGAAACAGCTGGTAGGGCCCTTTAAGGTTCCTGAAGGTGTGAAAATGATCTCTGCAAAGTATATAGAGTTTCTGACTGACATCTTTCCTCTATGGTATAAAAAGCAGAAATGTGCCTTCAGGATCAAAATCATCTTCATGCATGACAATGCACCATCTCATGCTGCAAAGAAAACCTCTGAGTCATTGGCTGCTATGGTCATAAAAGGAGATAAACTCATGGTGTGGCCACCGTCTTCCCCTGACCTCAACCCTATAGAGAACCTTTGGAGTATCATCAAGCAAAAGATCTATGAGGGTGGGAGGCAGTTCACATCAAAACAGCAGCTCTGTGAGGCTATTCTGACTTCATGCAAAGAAATACAAGCAGAAACTCAATGGATGCAGGAATTGTGAAAGTGATATCAAAGAAGGGTTCCTAGGTTAATATGTAACTTGGCCTGTTAGGATGTTTTGGAGTTAAATAGCTTTTTTGCTCAGTGCATGTGACCACCTAATGCTGCAAATTCCACAAATGAGCATTTTCAGTTCTTTAAAACATATTAAATGTTTAGAAATTCTACTGTGCCTAATAATTTGGAACAGTGCATTTTAAGTTGTTATTCATTTTGGAGATTATACTGTTATCATTGGGAGGTTTATTCAATAAAATTCGATGTATACTCTAATGGGTGATTACTTTTATTAGACTGACTGTCATTTGCACCAACCATTTAGGAAAATCAGAGAAAAATGTCATTTGCATAATAATTTGGAACATAGTGTATACACAAACAAACATATACTGTACATATAAACATATATATACATATTTTTATTTTTAATTTTTTATTTTAATTTTAATTTTTAACATTATGAATAAAGTATTTATATACATTTTAAAATGCCTTAATCCATCTTATGTTATGTTTTTATTCAGTTCCCCTTATTGCAAGTCTCTAAGGATGATTACTGATTCTCAAATTGGACATAAAGGCAATTAGCATATTAACCATTAGTCTGATCACCAGTGGTGCTGTCTTTATTTGCATCTCTGTCATCACATACTTTCCATTATAATGCATACTCAGTATCAGGACAAAGTGGAAGGGCGCAGGTCTCATTATAAATGTGACTGGGTTCAGCAAGGGTCAGCAGCCCTGATGAAGAAGGTCCAAGCTACTTTGAAACGCGTTGGCGTATTGACCCCTTTGAGCTCCCGTCCTTTAGATCTGGTGATGTCACCCAGACCACCCCCCTCCAAACACCGCCACTGCTCAGCAGCGCCTCGCGGCCGAAGTGCCCCGCCGATCCTGCTAGCCCCACAGAGCTTGCGGGGGTAATCTATCCAAAAAAGGGGGGACGCTCCCCGGATTCCCTCTCATCCTCCTTCAGTCATATCGGCTCCCAGATTCTGATCCACAGGGCACAGACATCAAAGTATTCAGCCGCACTTTTCTGGCACCTACTCCATCATACCCCGGACGTATGACACACACTACGGCTTATCACAAGTAAGTCTCCTATTCTTTTACAGCATTGTACATCTTTGTTATGCAAGTGGGGGCTGATCTCACAGTATACAGCTATTAGGTTATCACTGCCACCAGTAATTCTCCTAGTGCATTTAGCAGTGGTGACCTCACTCTGCTAGTTTACACACACTGCTTATCGCTATGGAGTTTTGGTACGCCATTGCGTCCGTGTGTGTTTAAATGAGTCATTACAGTTACAGCTTTAGCACGGGGCCTTCTTTCCTCTTCTTTATTCACATTGTGACAGATTTGGCACAGAAGCTGTCTAGGCTCCAGCAGCTTTAGCTTACAGTACACTTATCATTTTGGGAGCGCCAGTATGTTTACAGTTGACTTTTGGGTTTTCATTGGCTGTAAGCCATAGTGATCAATATTAACATAAATAAATAGTTGAAATAGATCACTCTGTTTGCACTGGCTCTATATAATATATGAGTTTCACTTCTTGTATTGAAGAAATTAAGTAAATTAACTTTTTAACTATATTCTAATTTTGTGAGAAGCACCTGTATATACAGTTTGTACGGAAAGTATTCAGACCCCTTTAAATTTTTCACTCTTTGTTTCATTGCAGCCATTTGGTAAACTCAAAAAAAGTTCATTGTTTTCTCATCAATGTAAACTATGCACCTTATCTTGATTGAAAAAAACAGAAATGTAGAATTTTTTGCAAATTTTATAAAAAAGAAAAACTGAAATATCACATGGTCAAAAGTATTCAGACCCTTTGCTCAGACACTCATGTTTAAGTCACATGCTGTCCATTTCTTGTGATCCTCCTTGATATGTTTCTTACTCCTTCGTTGGAGTCCAGCTGTTCTTAATTAAACTGATAGGACTTGATTTGAAAAGGTACACACCTGTCTATATAAGACCTCACAGCTCACAGTGCAAGTCAGACCAAATGAGAACCATGAGGTCAAAGGAACTGGCCGAGGATCTCAGCCGAGGAGCTCAGAAACAGAATTGTGGCAAGGCACAGATCTGGCCAAGGTTACAAAAGAATTTCTGCAGTACTCAAGGTTCCCAAGAGCACAGTGGCCTCCATAATCCTTAAATGGAAGAAATTTGGGACCACCAGAAGTCTTCCTAGACCTGGCTGTCAAGGCCAAACTGAGCAATCGTGGGAGAAGAGCCTTGGTGAGAGAGGTAAATAAGAACCCCAAGATCACTGAGGCTGAGCTCCAGAAAGGCAGTAGGGAGATGGGAGAAAGTTCCACAAAGTCAACTATCACTGCAGTCCTCCACCATTTGGGCCTTTATGGCAGAGTGGTCCGACAGAAGCCTCTCCTCGGTGCAAAAGACATATGACATAGAGTTGTCTAAAAAACACATGAAGGGCTCCCAGACTATGAGAAACAATATTCTCTGGTCTGATGAGATGAAGATATATTATTTTGGTGATAATTCTATGTGTGGAGAAAACCAGGCACTGCTCATCACCTACCCAATACAATCCCAAAAGTGAAACATGGTGGTGGCAGCATCATGCTATGGGGGTGTTTTTCAGCTGCAGGGACAGGACAACTGGTTGTCATTGAAGGAAACATGAATGCGGCCAAGTACAGAGATATCCTGGATGAAAACCACTTCCAGAGTGCTCTGGCTCTCAGACTTGGCTAAAGGTTCACCTTCCAACAAGACATTGACCCTAAGCACACAGCTAAAATTACAGGAGTGGCTTCAGAACAACTCTGTGACTATTCTTGACTTGCCCAGCCAGTACCCTGACCTAAACTCAATTGAGCATGTCTGGAGAGACCTGAAAATGGCTGTCCACCAAAGTTCACCATCCAACCTCAAGGAACTGGAGAGGATCTTCAAGGAAGAATGGCAGAGGATCCCAAATCCAGGTGTGAAATACTTGTTGCATCATTCCCAAGAAGACTCATGGCTGTACTAGCCCAAAAGGGTGCTTCTACTCAATACTGAGCAAAGGGTCTGAATACTTATGACCATGTGATATTTCAGTTTTGCTTTTTTAATAAATTTACCAAAATTACTCCATTTCTGTTTTTTTCCGTCAAGATGGGGTGCAGAGTGTACATTAATGAGAAAAAATGAACTTTTTTGAATTTGCCAAATTGCTGCAATGAAACAAAGAATGAACAATTGAAAGGGGTCTGAATACTTTCCATACCCACTGTATATACAGTATATACAGCTCTGGCAAAAAATTAAGAGACCACTGTAAAATGTTTAGTTTGTCTGATTTTTCTCTTTATAGGTATATTTTTAAGTTCAATGTAAATTTTTCATTTATTCTATAAATTACTTACAACATGTCTTGGAATTTTCAAGCAATAAATTTTGTATTTTTTTTCTGAAAAACAGAAGTGGTCAAAATTACAAAAAAAAATTGTGCTTTCAGACCTCATCTAATGCAAAGAAAACAAGTTCATAATCATTTTGAAACAACAATACTAATGTGTTAACTCAAGAATAGTTCAGAAATCAATATTTTTGGAATAACCATGATTTTTAATCACAGGTTTCATGCATCCTTGCATGCTTTCTACCAGTCTTTCACACTGCTTTTGGCGCAAAAATGTAAGCGGTTCTTTGTTTGATGGCTTGTTACTATCCATCATTATTATTCTTATGATTATTTATTTATATAGCACCATTGATTCCATGGTGCTGTACATGAGAAGGGGTTACATACAAATTACAGATATCACTTACAGTAAGCAAACTAACAATTACAGACTGATATGGAGGAGGAGGACTCTGCCCTTGTGAGCTTACATTCTACAGGATGGTGGGGAAGGAGACAATAGGTTGAGGGTTGCAGGAGCTTTGGTGTTGGTGAGGCGGTAGCTCCGGTAGTGGTGAGGAGGCAGCGGGGTCAGTGGGGGCTGTAGGCTGTCCTGAAGAGGTGGGTTTTCAGTTTCCGTCTGAAGAATCCGTATGTGGTTGATAGTCTGACGTGTTGGGGCAAAGAATTTGAGAGGATGGAGGATATTCGGGAGAAGTCTTGGAGGCGGTTGGGTGAGGAGCGAATAAGTGTCGTCAAAGCCAAGGCGGTGAAACGCGCGTCGAGGCTTATTTTTCGCTGTCTGCACGCCCGCTCTCCACTGCTGTGATGTCTCAAGGTATGAGTATTCAGCCTGTTCACTCCTGGTATTATCCCTGTTATTTCTCTTAATATCTGAGCATTATAGCTGAACATCTGGTGGCCCCAGCATTTATACCTACAGCCTTTGTGGTTTGTTATTTTTTCATTTATGATTATTCACCACTGGCTGTTGTAACTTATGGTATTCCTGGGGTGTTTTTGCGGGGTGTGCAGCAGTGATTAGGATCAATTTTGTGTCGTCTTCAGCGCAATATTTTGACATCCCATGCGCTGTTTTTTTCAGCTGTTTCCTATATCTGTGCACCTTCTGTCTTTTTTGTATGATGTATTTATACACCTATTTGTAGGTTTTTTCAATAAATTTATACTTATTATTACCCTTGTCTTATATGGATTTCATGTACAAAATTTTTTTTTTAACTATTTACATTGGTATTACTACATGAGTTTTCCATTTTGCACAGAGTAGACCCTCGGTGATTTCTTTTCTTTTTTGGTTTATACAGGTCCTTCTCAAAAAATTAGCATATAGTGTTAAATTTCATTATTTACCATAATGTAATGATTACAATTAAACTTTCATATATTATAGATTCATTATCCACCAACTGAAATTTTTCAGGTCTTTTATTGTTTTAATACTGATGATTTTGGCATACAACTCCTGATAACCCAAAAAACCTGTCTCAATAAATTAGCATATCAAGAAAAGGTTCTCTAAACGACCTATTACCCTAATCTTCTGAATCAACTAATTAACTCTAAACACATGCAAAAGATACCTGAGGCTTTTAAAAACTCCCTGCCTGGTTCATTACTCAAAACCCCCATCATGGGTAAGACTAGCGACCTGACAGATGTCAAGAAGGCCATCATTGACACCCTCAAGCAAGAGGGTAAGACCCAGAAATAAATTTCTCAACAAATAGGCTGTTCCCAGAGTGCTGTATCAAGGCACCTCAATGGTAAGTCTGTTGGAAGGAAAAAATGTGGCAGAAAACGCTGTACAACGAGAAGAGGTGACCGGACCCTGAGGAAGATTGCTGAGGAAGCAGTGGACTGAGTCTGGTGTGGAAACATCCAGAGCCACCGTGCACAGGCGTGTGCAGGAAATGGGCTACAGGTGCCGCATTCCCCAGGTAAAGCCACTTTTGAACCATAAACAGCGGCAGAAGCGCCTGACCTGGGCTACAGAGAAGCAGCACTGGACTGTTGCTAAGTGGTCCCAAGTACTTTTTTCTGATGAAAGCAAATTTTGCATGTCATTCGGAAATCAAGGTGCCAGAGTCTGGAGGAAGACTGGGGAGAAGGAAATGCCAAAATGCCTGAAGTCCAGTGTCAAGTACCCACAGTCAGTGATGGTGTGGGGTGCCATGTCAGCTGCTGGTGTTGGTCCACTGTGTTTCATCAAGGGCAGGGTCAATGCAGCTAGCTATCAGGAGATTTTGGAGCACTTCATGCTTCCATCGGCTGAAATGCTTTATGGAGATGAAGATTTCATTTTTCAGCACGACCTGGCACCTGCTCACAGTGCCAAAACCACTGGTAAATGGTTTACTGTCCATGGTATTACTGTGCTCAATTGGCCTGCCAACTCTCCTGACCTGAACCCCATAGAGAATCTGTGGGATATTGTGAAGAGAAAGTTGAGAGACGCAAGACCCAACACTCTGGATGAGCTTAAGGCCGCTATTGAAGCATCCTGGGCCTCCATAACATCTCAGCAGTGTCACAGGCTGATTGCCTCCATGCCACGCCGCATTGAAGCAGTCATTTCTGCCAAAGGATTCCCGACCAAGTATTGAGTGCATAACTGAACATTATTATTTGTTGGTTTTTTGGTTTGTTATTAAAAAACACTTTTATTTGATTGGACGGGTGAAATATGCTAATTTATTGAGACAGGTTTTTTGGGTTATCAGGAGTTGTATGCCAAAATCATCAGTATTAAAACAATAAAAGACCTGACAAATTTCAGTTGGTGGATAATGAATCTATAATATATGAAAGTTTAATTGTAATCATTACATTATGGTAAATAATGAAATTTAACACTATATGCTAATTTTTTGAGAAGGACCTGTATTTTCTCTGTGCTATTGCCTTGGTCTTGTTGTCCACCCTCCAGGAGGCAGAATATCCTGGTCCCTGTGTCCTTGTCCTTGTTTCTTGTCTTGTTCCATTTCCTTGTCTGAACTTAGTCTTATCTTGGTCTCCTTGTCTGTGGCTTCCTTCCCTGCTGTGTCTTTCCTCGTGTTCTCAGTTTGCTTACACTCCGCACTCTTGCGGCTCTGCCTGCTCTGTACCTTTGTGGCTTTACCTCTGCTCTGCACTCCTGCGGTTCTGCTCCTTTCTACTCTGCTTAGCTTCTGTAGCTGCTGTAATCCCTTGCAGCAGCTCCTCTCCACATTCCTTGTGGCTCTGCTCTGCTTTGCTGCAGAAACCTCTCGCTGCAGCTCCTCTCCGTATTCCTTGCGGTTCTGCTCTGCTTAGCTTTAGTTGCTACACTTTCTCTTGCTGCTCAACCATTCCTATCCGCAGCCTTGCAGTTCTCTTCCTGTGTGAACAGGTCCCAACCTGTTCCTTCATTCTCCTTTCCTTCTTGCTTGTTTCCGTACCTACATCTCCTGTGTGAACAGGCCCCAACCTGTTCCTTCATACCTCATTCCTTTCTGCTTGTTTCCTTTCCTGCACCTCTTGTGTGAACAGGTCCCTACCTGTTCCTCCACACTACATATCCGTACCTGCACCTCCAGTGTGAACAGGTCCCTACCTGTTCCTTCATAAACCACATCAACCAGTCCTGTGTTCCCTGCCGTGCCTTCCAATCCAGTGTTCCTGCCAGTCCTGCCATTCCTGCCGTGCCTTCCAGTCCTGTGTTCCTGCCGTCCTAGCCAGTCCTGTGTTTCCTGCCAGTCCTGTGTTCCTGCCAGCCCTGTGTTCTCTGCCGTGTCTCTGCCAGCCCTTTGTTCTCTGCCGTGTCTCTGCCAGCCCTGTGTCTCAGCCATGCCAGCCTACTCGTCTGAGTTTCAGCCGTGCTCTTCTGCCAGTCCTGCCTGATGCCCGCACCAATCCTGGTGTTCCTGTCTCCCAAGTGGGATCAGCAGCCACAGCCAGACACCACCCTGGAGTAGCACCTGGCAGCTGCCTGCTGCACAAGCCTGACCTCACCATCAGAGGCTCCAGTGAAAACCCAGGCAGCTGTCATAGTCACGCCCCTTCCAGGGTAGTCTGGTTTGTGGCACAGTGGGGCCACAAACCCCCCGAGCTCACGCCCACCAGTCAGGGCGTGAGCGTGACAGTTTGCACAGGCCATGGCCTCCGCTGTATCCCATGTCCTACCGCTCGCAGAGCACGATTAACTTTTTTGCTGCTCTTATGAGCAACCTGAAAAATTTGTTCCACCAAGGGTGGTTCAGTTTGAAGAGACTTCAGACCCAATTATAGTCTCTAATGCTCTATTCAAGCAACTTCAGGCCTATGAGGAGGAGCACGACCCAGCAGACCCACCTATGTTCTATGGGAATCCAGAAGAATGCCAAAGCTTCCTGGATCAGTGCTTGCGCTACATCCTGCAGAATGCAGATTGTTTCCCCTCTGACCGCTTTAAGGTGGGTTACATTATGTCCTATCTAGCAGGAGATGCTTTATTATGGATTTGTCCCCTCTGGGAAGCAGGAGATCCTATCGTCATAAACCTAGGGGCCTTCCTGGTGGCCTTCCGTAGAGTCTTTGACATACCTCGTCCTGCTGCTCCTGTGAAGTCTTCCCCATCTAGATCTGAGAGGCGCTCCAGACGGGCGAAACCCCTGAAGAAACCTCCACGTCAAGCCATGTCCGTCTGTGACCCTCCAGTTCCTCTACCTGTTAAAGCAGCTTCTCAAATAGAACCCAAAAAGACTGTCAAGTGTGAACTTGCAAAGCACCAGTCTAAGACCAGTCACAAGAAGGGCTTACTATGTCGCTGCTGTTGTGAGGAACACCTGGATAGCCTTTGTCCAGGGGATCTAAAGCTCCAAAACCTCAGGCCAGTAGGAAAGACTGCCCTTGGTGAGAATAACTCCCTTCCACTAAAGTCTGTGTCTGTTCCAGTGCCTTGTGGGAGCTTCGGTCCTGCAGATGTGTTCAAGCTGCAAACCAGACGGAGTCTAAATGTGGTTCCTGTTCCACTGCTCCAGAATCCTGTGAAGGTGTTTGTTGATTGCCGAGTCCTACTTATGAACAGTCCAGTGTCGAAGGGACAACTATAGCTCCAAATCGGAGCATTATATGTAAAGAAATTTGTCTTTCACTTGCTGACCAGTTTGCCCATCGGTCGTTCTGAGCCGGGTACTCTACTGTCCAGTCCGGTCCGAAGACCCAGCATGGTGCTGCATTTTGAACTACCTAGTCTCCAGAGGTCTCTAGTTCCTATAATGCAAGGTCAGTCTACAGTGTTAACATCCTCTCCATCTGATCTGCTGGCTATTCAATCACGGTGTGCTGTCCTCACTGAAGTAAAGGAAGCAGTGGCGTCCTCTCCGCACACCTCCAGTGTCAATACCAGTGACCAGTTCCCAGGAACATCCCAGTCACTCAAAAAAATTTCTCTGAACTATGGGCAGAAGATGCTTCCTGTAAAGATGCCTTCAGACTCCATGTGGCAGGTGGATGAAGAAGTTGAAGCAGAAGCTCTTGTATCTCTGTTCTTCACCAATCCAGAGGAAGAGATGGTTCAGTTTTGTCAGAGTAACAGGCTGATGGGGCTTCCTGAATGTATGCCTTCTGCTTCCAAGTGGCTACTTGATATTAGGCTACGTTCACATTAGCGTTAAGCTAATGTGCGTCGGGTTTGCGTCGGCGACGCAGCGGCGACGCATGCGTCATGCGCCCCTATACTTAACATGGGGGACGCATGCGTTTTTTTGTGTTGCGTTGTGCGACACATGCGTCTTTTTTGCCGCAAGCGTCGGACCAAGAAAACGCAACAAGTTGCATTTTTCTTGCGTCCGATTTTCGGCAAAAACCGACGCATGCTTCGCAAAACGCAGCGTTTTTGCGTGCGTTTTGACGCGGTTTTGCGTGCGTTGTGCGTTGCGTCGCCGACGCAGCGGCGCACAACGCTAGTGTGAACGTAGCCTTATTAAGACAGAGACTTACTCATCCTCTAATCCAGAAGAGGAGGTCCAATTTTTTCAGGGTTCCAGGCTGAAAATGTTTCCTGTATGTATGCCTCCAGCTTCCATCTGGCTATTGGGTGAAGATTCCAAGACAGAAGTGTTCTCATCTCTGCTTTCCACCAGTCTAAAGAAGGTTCAATTTTCTTGTGATGATGGGCTTAAGTTGGATCAAGTGAACGTGTCTTCAGTTTCCAAAGAATCAGATTATGTTGTGGTTAAATCGCAAGCTTCCAAGTTCCTGCTTTCAGTTAACCAGGTGAAAGAAGTCCTCTCCCTTGTGTCTTCTGTGTGGGAAGCTGAACTTGCTGGACTCAAAGAGACTGGGCAACCTGAGATCTCTAATGTCTCATATACAGTTAGGTCCATATATATTTGGACAGAGACAACCTTTTTCTAATTTTGGTTATAGACATTACCACAATGAATTTTAAACAAAACAATTCAGATGCAGTTGAAGTTCAGACTTTCAGCTTTCATTTGAGGGTATCCACATTAAAATTGGATGAAGGGTTTAGGAGCTTCCGCTCCTTAACATGTGCCACCCTGTTTTTAAAGGGACCAAAAGTAATTGGACAATTGACTCCAAGGCTATTTCATGGACAGTTGTGGGCAATCCCTTCATTATGTCATTCTGAATTAAGCAGATAAAAGGCCTGGAGTTGATTTGAGGTGTGGTGCTTGCATTTGGAAGGTTTTGCTGTGAAGTAAACATGCGGTCAAAGGAGCTCTCCATGCAGGTGAAACAAGCCATCCTTAAAGGGAACCTGTCACCTGAATTTGGCGGGACCAGTTTTGGGTCATATGGGCGGGGTTTTCGGGTGTTTGATTCACCCTTTCCTTACCTGCTGGCTGCATGCTGGCCGCAATATTGGATTGAAGTTAATTCTCTGTCCTCCGGAGTACACGCCAGCGCAAGGCAAGATTGCCTTACGCGGGTGTCTACTCCGGAGGACAGGGAATGAACTTCAATCCAATATTGCGGCCAGCATGCAGCCAGCGGGTAAGGAAAGGGTGAATCAAACACCCGAAAACCCCGCCCATATGACCCAAAACTGGTCCCGCCAAATTCAGGTGACAGGTTCCCTTTAAGCTGCGAAAACAGAAAAAAACCCATCTGAAAAATTGCTACAATATTAGGAGTGGCAAAATCTACAGTTTGGTACATCCTGAGAAAGAAAGAAAGCACTGGTGAACTCATCAATGCAAAAAGACCTGGGTGCCCACGGAAGACAACAGCGGTGGATGATCGCAGAATAATCTCCATGGTGAAGAGAAACCTCTTCACAACAGCCAACCAAGTGAACAGCACTCTGCAGGAGGTCGGCGTATCAATATCCAAATCTACCATAAAGAGAAGACTGCATGAAAGTAAATACAGAGGGTTCACTGCACGGTGCAAGCCACTCATAAGCATCAAGAATAAAAAGGCTAGACTGGACTTGGCTAAAAAACATCTAAAAAAGCCAGCACAGTTCTGGAAGAACATTCTTTGGACAGATGAAACCAAGATCAACCTCTACCAGAATGATGGAAAGAGAAAAGTATGGCGAAGGCGTGGTACAGCTCATGATCCAAAGCATACTACATCATCTGTAAAACACTGCAGAGGCAATGTGATGGCTTGGGCATGCATGGCTGCCAGTGGCACTGGGTCACTAGTGTTTATTGATGATGTGACACAGGACAGAAGCAGCCGAATGAATTCTGAGGTATTCAGAGCCATACTGTGTGCTCAGATCCAGCCAAATGCAGCCAAACTGGTTGGTTGTCGTTTCATACTACAGATGGACAATGACCCAAAACATAAAGCCAAAGCAACTCAGGAGTTTATTAAAGCAAAGAAGTGGAATATTCTTGAATGGCCAAGTCAGTCACCTGATCTGAACCCAATTGAGCATGCATTTCACTTGTTATAGACTAAACTTCAGACAGAAAGGCCCATAAACAAACAGCAACTGAAAACCACTGCAGTGAAGGCCTGGCAGAGCATCAAAAAGGAGGAAACACAGCGTCTGGTGATGTCCATGAGTTCAAGACTTCAGGCAGTCATTGCCAACAAAGGGTTTTCAACCAAGTACTAAAAATGAACATTTTATTTACAATTATTTAATCTGTCCAATTACTTTTGGTCCCTTTAAAAACAGGGTGGCACATATTAAGGAGCTGAAACTCCTAAACCCTTCATCCAATTTTAATGTGGATACCCTCAAATGAAAGCTGAAAGTCTGAACTTCAACTGCATCTGAATCGTTTTGTTTAAAATTTATTGTGGTAATATCTAGAACCAAAATTAGAATAATGTTGTCTCTGTCCAAATATATATGGACCTAACTGTACCTCATTCTACCAGAGGAATTTTGTGATGGCTCTATGTGTGCTCCTATCCTTCTTCTACAAGTTATTCTGGCGAGCTTGAAGAAGAGGAGCCGTAAAGGAAGGGGGGTACTGTAACAACTCTGCTGGCATCACGGCGTGGCCTCACATCTCTCACACTATCTTACCCACTGCTCCAGGTTATGATGTGGTTTCTGTTTCATGCCAGCTCCGTGTTCTGTGTCTCTGCTCTCTGCATGCTTCATGGCTGTGTGTATAGGGGGGGCGGCACCTGAACTCTCTGGTTCTTATAGGAATCAGGTGCATCTGTCTAATCTGTTCCTGACCAATTGGCAGGAGGCCTCCAGTATTTAGTGCAGCTCCACCCAGTGGTCGGGGCCTGTGCAATGTGTTAGCTCAGTTTGTGTTTAGCTGCTGAGTTTGCCAGGCCTTGCTCTGAGTCACTCCCTCTCTGGAGGCTTTTCTCTGTGCTATTGCCTTGGTCTTGTTGTCCACCCTCCAGGAGGCAGAATATCCTGGTCCCTGTGTCCTTGTCCTTGTTTCTTGTCTTGTTCCATTTCCTTGTCTGAACTTAGTCTTATCTTGGTCTCCTTGTCTGTGGCTTCCTTCCCTGCTGTGTCTTTCCTCGTGTTCTCAGTTTGCTTACACTCCGCACTCTTGCGGCTCTGCCTGCTCTGTACCTTTGTGGCTTTACCTCTGCTCCGCACTCCTGTGGTTCTGCTCCTTTCTACTCTGCTTAGCTTCTGTAGCTGCCGTAATCCCTTGCAGCAGCTCCTCTCCACATTCCTTGTGGCTCCGCTCTGCTTTGCTGCAGAAACCTCTCGCTGCAGCTCCTCTTCGTATTCCTTGCGGTTCTGCTCTACTTAGCTTTAGTTGCTACACTTTCTCTTGCTGCTCAACCATTCCTATCCGCAGCCTTGCGGTTCTCTTCCTGTGTGAACAGGTCCTAACCTTTCCTTCATTATCCTTTCCTTCTGGCTTGTTTCCGTACCTACATCTCCTGTGTGAACAGGCCCCAACCTGTTCCTTCATACTTCATTCCTTTCTGCTTGTTTCCTTTCCTGCACCTCTTGTGTGAACAGGTCCCTACCTGTTCCTCCACACTACATATCTGTACCTGCACCTCCAGTGTGAACAGGTCCCTACCTGTTCCTTCATAAACCACATCAACCAGTCGTGTGTTCCCTGCCGTGCCTTCCAATCCAGTGTTCCTGCCAGTCCTGCCGTTCCTGTCGTGCCTTCCAGTCCTGTGTTCCTGCCATCCTAGCCAGTCCTGTGTTTCCTGCCAGTCCTGTGTTCCTGCCAGCCCTGTGTTCTCTGCCGTGTCTCTGACAGCCCTGTGTTCTCTGCCGTGTCTCTGCCAGCCCTGTGTCTCAGCCATTGCAGCCTACTCGTCTGAGTTTCAGCCGTGCTCTTCTGCCAGTCCTGCCTGATGCCCGCACCAATCCTGGTGTTCCTGTCTCCCAAGTGGGATCTGCAGCCACAGCCAGACACCACCCTGGAGTAGCACGTGGCAGCTGCCTGCTGCACAAGCCTGACCTCACCATCAGAGGCTCCAGTGAAAACCCAGGCAGCTGTCATAGTCACGCCCCTTCCAGGGTAGTCTGGTTTGTGGCACAGTGGGGCCACAAACCCCCCGAGATCACGCCCACCAGTCAGGGCGTGAGCGTGACATGGATCAAGGGTTGGCGTTTTAAGGATAGGCATGATTGTGGCATGTTTGAAAGCAGAAGAAAAGGTACCAGAAGTTAGTGATAGGTTGATGAGATGGGTTAGGGATGGGATAAGAGTGGCGGTGAGGTGGGGGAGGAGGTGGGATGGGATGGGGTTGAGCGCACAGGTGGTGAGGTGCGCTTTGGAGAGGAGACAATTAAGCTCCCCTTCAGTGATGTTGGATAGGAAGGTTATGGGGTTTGGGCATTTGTCTGGTATACAAAGGGGTTGTGGTTGTTGAACAATGAAGACTTTCCTTGTATGGTCAATCATATTTTTAAAGTATGTGGCAAAGTTATCAGCAGAGATGAGGGAGGTTGGAGTGAGCAGTGAGGGGTGGAGGAGGAAGTTAAAGGTTTCGAATAACTGTTTGGGGTTGTAGGATAGGGAAGATACGAGGGTTGTGAAGTAAGCCTGTTTAGCAGAGGTGAAAGCAGATTTGAAAGCGAGTGTTGCCTGTTTGAATGCAGTGAAGTCGTCTTCCCAATATGTTTTCTTTCAAAGCCGCTCTGCAACCCTGGAAACTTGCCGGAGCTTTTTAGTGATGTTATTGTGCCAGGGTTGTCTATTGATACATTGCACTCTGCCATGAATGAGAGGGGCAACCGTGTCAATAGCTGATGTGAGAGTGGAATTGTAGAAAGCAGTGGCACTGTCTGTGTTGTGGAGTGTGGATATGGATGCCATTGGTAGGATAGAGTCGGTGTGGGTGTCTAGGTGCCTAGGTGTGCAAGGTTTTTGCGGGGGTGCGCATGTTGCTGGACATGGGGGACAGGTGAGGAGGACAGGGATGAGAAAGTGAGCAGGTGGTGGTCAGACAGGGGGAGAGGGGAGGTGGTGAAGTTAGAGAGCAGAGATGGGTGAAGAAGAGGGCTAATGTATGTCCACCTGTGTGGGTGGCTGCGGAGGATCACTGAGTAAGTCCAAAAGATGAAGTAAGGGACAGAAGTTTGGAAGCTGTTGACTGAAGGGGGGAATGAGTGGTGATGTTGAAGTCACCCATGATGATAGGGGGAAAGTCAGTGGAAAGAAAGTGAAGAAGCCAGGTAGAGAATTGGGCAATAAAAGCAGTGGCCGAGCCCAGAGGTTGGTATATGATGGCCACTCGGAGGTTGAAGGGAGAGTAGATGCGGACAGAGTGGACTTCAAAAGAGGGGAGTATAAGGGAGGGTAGAGGTGGGATCAGGTTAAAGGTGCAATCCTCTTAATTACATTCCAGAGGTTTTCAATGGGGTTCAGGTGTGGAGATTGGGCTGCCCATGACAGGGTTTTGATGTGGTGGTCTCTTAATTTTTGCCAGAGCTGTATATATATATATATATATATATATATAATTGTCTAAGGGTTTTTCTGTCTGTCTGTTCCGTTTATTCATTCGCTGATTGGTCGAGGCCGCCTGGGCCTCGACCAATCAGCGACGGGCACAGTATCGACGTAGAAATCCCGCGTCTCTGATTGGTCGAGGCCACCAGGCCTCGACGAATCAGCGACGGGCACAGCATGGCGACGACGATGTCATAATGGAAATCCCGCGTCTCTCATTGGTCGAGGCCGCCAGGCCTTGACCAATCAGCGACGGGCACAGTATCGACGTAGATGTCATAATGGTTGCCATGGCGACGATGATGTCAGAAAGGTTGCCTCAACCAATCAGCGACGGGCACAGTCGGAATCATCATTGTCCATATACTACGGGGACATGCATATTCTAGAATACCCGATGCATTAGAATCGGGCCACAATCTAGTATATATATATATATCAGGGCCGGACTGGGACTAAAATTCAGCCCTGGCATTTGAAGTTACACAGGCCCACTTGTCACACGGTGACTGTATAATACCTTTGTACACTTGTAGGCAGGGCCGGTTTTAGGCAAAGTGGGGCCCTAGGCAAAGTTTAAAATGGGGCCCCAAATGCTAACATATTGCACATCACACAAAAGCATTTCGGTTGTATTTACTTACATGCGCTGATCTCAGGCCGCTAAATGAGTTTGATCGACAATACTGAAGTTGTTCAACGTTTGTTTCCCGGCCTCTTTCCACCGTCTGAGACAGAATGATGGGACAGAATGATCACTAACAGATCACCATACAGTATCATGTTATCAGCAGCACATCTACAGTTTACGCTGGCGATGTGCTGCTGAGAACAATGATTTTTGTTCCGGCAAAAACAATCTGAATATGCAGCATTTTACTTGTTTAGTAAAATATACCCCATAGTCCTCCATATATTATAATGTGCACCATAGTCCTCCATATATTAAAATACACTGCTCAGTCCTCCACAGAGCATAATACACTCCTCATAGTGCTCCATATAGTATAATGCACCGCCATAGTCATCCATGTAGTACAATTCACTTCCCATAGTATAATGCACCCCATAGTTCTTCATATAGTATAACGTATTCCCCATAGTCCTCGATACAGTATAATGCAGCCCACATACAGTATAATGCAGCCACCACCCTACAGAGTATAATGTAACCCCTCATAGAATATAATGCAGCCCCCCAATAGAGTATGATGAAATCACCCCTCATAGAATATATATATAATATAGCCCCCCCTAGAATTTAATGCAGCCCCAAATAGAATAGAATACAGCCCACCTCCCCATAGAATATAATGCAGCCCCATCAAAGTATGATGCAATCATCTCTCATAAAATCTAATACAGCCCCCCATAGAATATAATACAGCCCACCTCCCCATAATATATAATGCAGCCCCCCATAGTATAAGACAGCCTCCCCCATAGAATATAATACACCCCCATAGTATAACACAGCCTCCCCTACAGAATATAATATACCCCCGCAATAGTATATAACACAGCCACATAGTATATAACATGGCCTCCCCCATAGAATATAATATACCCCCTATAGTATATAGCAAAGCCCGCATAGTATATAGCACAACTTGCATAGTATACAGCACAGCCCACACAGGGGTATATAGAGCACAGCCCGCACAGGGGTATATAGAGCACAGCCCGCACAGGGGTATATAGAGCACAGTCCGCACAGGGGTATATAGAGCACAGCCCGCACAGGGGTATATAGAGCACAGCCCGCACAGGGTTATATAGAGCACAGCCCGCACAGGGGTATATAGAGCACAGCCCGCACAGGGGTATATAGAGCACAGCCCGCACAGGGGTATATAGAGCACAGCCCGCACAGGGGTATATAGAGCACAGCCTGCACAGGGGTATATAGAGCACAGCCCGCACAGGGGTATATAGAGCACAGCCCGCACAGGGGTATATAGAGCACAGCCCGCACAGGGGTATATAGAGCACAGCCCGCACAGGGGTATATAGAGCACAGCCCGCACAGGGGTATATAGAGCACAGCCCGCACAGGGGTATATAGAGCACAGCCCGCACAGGGGTATATAGAGTACAGCCCGCACAGGGGTATATAGAGCACAGCCCGCACAGGGGTATATAGAGCACAGCCCGCACAGGGGTATATATAGCCCAGCCCACACAGGGGTATATACAGCCCAGCCCACACAGGGGTATATACAGCCCAGCCCACACAGGGGTATATACAGCCCAGCCCACACAGGGGTATATACAGCCAAGCCCACACAGGAGTATATACAGCCCAGCCCACACAGGGGTATATACAGCACAGCACAGGGGTATATACAGCCCAGCCCACACAGGGGTATATACAGCAGAGCCCACACAGGGGTATATACAGCAGAGCCCACACAGGGGTATATACAGCAGAGCCCACACAGGGGTATATACAGCAGAGCCCACACAGTATACAGCAGAGCCCACACAGGGGTATATACAGCAGAGCCCACACAGTATACAGCAGAGCCCACACAGGGGTATATACAGCAGAGCCCAAACAGTATACAGCAGAGCCCACACAGGGGTATATACAGCAGAGCCCACACAGGGGTATATACAGCAGAGCCCACACAGTATACAGCAGAGCCCACACAGGGGTATATACAGCAGAGCCCACACAGTATACAGCAGAGCCCACACAGGGGTATATACAGCAGAGCCCACACAGGGGTATATACAGCAGAGCCCACACAGTATACAGCAGAGCCCACACAGGGTTATATACAGCAGAGCCCACACAGTATACAGCAGAGCCCACACAGTATACAGCAGAGCCCACACAGGGGTATATACAGCAGAGCCCACACAGTATACAGCAGAGCCCACACAGGGGTATACACAGCAGAGCCCACACAGTATACAGCAGAGCCCACACAGGGGTATACACAGCAGAGCCCACACAGTATACAGCAGAGCCCACACAGGGGTATATACAGCAGAGCCCACACAGTATACAGCAGAGCCCACACAGGGGTATATACAGCAGAGCCCACACAGGGGTATATACAGCAGAGCCCACACAGGGGTATATACAGCAGAGCCCACACAGGGGTATATACAGCAGAGCCCACACAGGGGTATACACAGCAGAGCCCACACAGTATACAGCAGAGCCCACACAGGGGTATATACAGCAGAGCCCACACAGTATACAGCAGAGCCCACACAGGGGTATATACAGCAGAGCCCACACAGGGGTATATACAGCAGAGCCCACACAGGGGTATATACAGCAGAGCCCACACAGGGGTATATACAGCAGAGCCCACACAGGGGTATATACAGCAGAGCCCACACAGTATACAGCAGAGCCCACACAGGGGTATATACAGCAGAGCCCACACAGTATACAGCAGAGCCCACACAGGGGTGTATACAGCAGAGCCCACACAGGGGTGTATATAGCAGAGCCCACATAGGGGTATATACAGCAGAGTCCACATCTCGTCACCCCCCCCCCCCGATAATGGCCCCACAGTCCAGTTAAAAAAAAACAAAAACACTCTCCTCACCTTTCCTTTTGCCCGCGCTGCTCCTGGCTCCTGTCTCCTGTCTTGGCGGCTGCAGTCTGCCCGGGACACAGCAGGTGCGCGACGATATGACGTCATCGCGCACCCGCAGTGTCAGAGGCAGAGCGGGGAATGATGGGAGAGGGGGCGTCAGGTGACGCTCTCTCCTCCATCATTGCATTGAACTATACCGGTGTCATAGATGCCGGTATAGTTAAATGCGGCGGCGGCACTGGCGGGGGGGGGGGGGAGGGGGAGAAACAGTGCAGCGGCCCACTACTGGCACCGGCCCTTCTGGCATTTGCCAGAAGTGCCCGATGGCCAGTCCGGCCCTGATATATATATATATATATATACATAAGATAGTTTTTGGTTGTGAAAGCCTGTTGACCTATTCCATTTAACAATGCAGGTCAGTTTGGCCCACCCATTTAAGTTGCCAATTTAGGAGGTACATATGTGATGCACTAATATTATGGGCAGGCTGGTGTTGCATTAGCCTTTTTGGTGGGAACTTCATTTGTGGTTGATTCTATAGTTTTCCTGAATTGCTTATGTGTGGTAATAAATTGTTTGAATGGACTTAAATTTTATACTTCTGTCCTAAATCTAAGTTGAACTAAAATGTTCCACTTTGAACAAATATGCCATTGTGAGAGAAATAAACTTCCATACCACAGGAAAAAACTTGGGAGCCACTAGGTGCAGCATCACCAGCACTTCTTGCAGGAACAGTCCCTGCACTAGTAGTACGAAACACAGGTCTTAATTGGTCTACTTTGCCAAACAGTGAATCATTGGGGAGATAGCCGAGGGCATAATGGAATATATGTTGCGTTGCTCCTCTCAGTCACAGAACGATGATGCAGCTACAGCCACTGGCAGCAACACCATCAGCAGGAGTTAGTGTTCTGCTGAGTCTACCTCCTCTGCTGCCATAACACTAAATGCTGTCGAGAGTGGAATTTCTATTCTGTCATTGTCTCATGTTTCTTTTTTACCCCTTAACTCACAGCAACCCAAGGCCTGAGGAAGATGCTATACCAGAAAAACTTCTTACAGTTGATTTATTGTCAAATTAAGAGCACTCTACAAGATAAATGCCACTCTAAAACAAACAGAATATATAGTCAAGTGACAAAAAAGAGGTTATGTGGGCATAAATTAATATAGTCAAAATAAAAAATGCAAACTTAAAATAAAAAAATAAAAAATAAGAAATTGGTAGTAAGCAAAGCAAAGACAATGTCTAGAAAAAAAAATATAATCTTTAGTGTGTAGAAGTCTTAGGTAAAAGCATGAGTCCAACAAGGTCAGAAGTCATCATAAACAGCAGGAGACGACACTTAAAATGCTGAACATCGGGTGTCTATACAGATAAAATATCAATAATGTAAATCCATCCAAAGGGCCCAGTAAATAATCATATACAAAATGCTGTATATATAAATTGTCCTTTAGATGTTCAAGTTCAAGCTTAGAATATAATGGAAATCCAGTGTATAACCATGTGAAAATACACAAGGGAAAATTCATAGAAACCAACAAAGTAATGAAAAAGAGATGTATGTTAAACAGCTTGCTATTTACCATCCACTTTTCACCTTGGTTGAGATTACTTGGGCTTTACTAAGGTTCTGTTTGCATTAACCCCTTAACGACTGCTGGCATGCACTAAAATGGTGGTCATTAAGGGTTCATTAAGGGTACTTATTCTCTCATTGCCTTTTAAAATGGCGATGGGGAACAAGGGAATAGTGACGCCGAGTGGCTGCGATTCCCACAGGTGTCAATTGTACATGACAGCTGACATCCTGCAGTACGAGTCTCAGCCACTTTTGCGACTGATCGGTGCCAATTAACTCCTTTAAATGCTGCTGTCAATCGCGACATCGGTATTTAAGTTGTTGCAAAGGGGTCATTAGACCCCCTTAGTAACCATCGGACCCACGTGATGACCATCGCGGATCCCTATGGTTACCATGGTACCCTGAGGTCATGTAAAGTCCCCAGGGTACGGTGGCCTGAGAGATCCAGCAATAAGTAGAATCTCACAGGCACATTCAGTAAGACACTGACAGTCTCATGAACTGCAGTAGATGAGTACAGCAGAGTATGAGACAAGTGTTCAAAATAAAAATTATACATGTCCCACAGTGAGACAAAAGTGAAAACAAAAACCATGTAAAAAATAAAAAAAAAGTGCATATAAATCACTAAAATCCATTTTGCCACTGAAAATGCAGCATTTGTGATAAAACAAATATGAACAAAAAACAGTACACAATTGGTATTGCTGCGTCCGGAACAACTCGCTCTATAAAACTGGCATGTAATTTATTCTGTTTGGAGAAATTCTTTAAAAAAAAATAATTTAAAAAATGTTGCATTTTCATTATGCTAAGGCTGGTTTCACACTTGCGTTTTGATCTGCAGCGTTTGAAAAAAAACCGCATGTGGTGAAAAAGTGCATGTAAACGCGTACAAACGCTGCATTTTTTTAGACGCATGCGTTTTTACATGCGTTTACAAAAACGCAGCGTTTGACTGCGTTTACATGCGTTTTTTTATGCGTTTGCGTTTTTTAACCACAAGAAGAGAAATTTCACAATAGCAAAAACAAGATAACCAGACACCACCAATGGGACTACAGAGGGCGTATATGATGAAATCTCTATATATAGACCCTACGGCTACTTAAATTTTAACAGCTTGCTACTGTATCCTGTGTCATGATGGATCTTCGCATGGAGAGCTTTTATCACAACCTGGATTTCAGCTTCAAGATGTTTCTGGCCTGTGCTTTTGCTTGGGAGCAAGACCGAAACCGCGAAAGATGGAGAAGGAGACAACGTAGGCGTTTTTGGGGGCACCCCATTATTGAAGTGCGTGAGAGGCGTGGAGCCTATCACACGCTCTATGCCGAGCTGAATGACAACCCGGAGAAATTCCAGGAGTACACGAGAATGTCGCAAGAATCGTTCCGGGATTTGCTGTCTCGTGTCCAAGGAGCCATACGGCGACAGGACACCCAGCTCCGTAGAGCGATTCCACCCGAGGAACGTCTGCTGGTGACATTAAGGTACGTTCAAAATCTAAACCAATGACAGTCCAAATTTTGGTTATTCTGACATGTTTTTTTTTTTTTTTTTTTCCTCTTTTTTTTTTTTTGGTTTTTCAATTTTTAACCACACCATAAAAAGAGTAGATTGTAATGTTGTTTTTTGTTTGTGTTTTTCTTCTAGATTTCTTGCCACAGGGGAGAGTTTATCTTCCCTCCACTTCCAATACCGGCTTGGAATATCCACCCTGTACGGAATAGTTGTGGACACCTGTCGGGCATTATGGAATGCACTCCGGGATGAGTTTATCCCCGTACCCACCACGGACTTGTGACGTGAAATTGCTGTAAAATTCTGGAATGTGTGTGATTTCCCCAACTGTTTAGGAGCGGTGGATGGAAAGCACATCCGCATTATCAAACCTTCCAGAACCGGATCGGAGTTTTTCAACTACAAAAAATATTTTTCTGTAGTGCTCATGGCAATAGCTGATGCGGACTGTCGCTTCATCGCCGTGGACATTGGAGCTTTTGGCCATGGCAACGATTCCCAGACTTTCAAGAGCTCGGATATGGGCCGGCGTGTGTATGGGAAAAATTTTAATTTTCCACCTCCACAGCCTCTCCCCAACAATCAAGGCCCACCGATGCCATTTGTTATAGTTGGGGATGAGGCCTTCCAGATGTGTGAAAATCTCCTGAAGCCCTATTCCAGTCGTGACTTGGACAACACTAGAAGGATCTTCAACTACAGACTGACGAGGGCCCGAAGAACAGTAGAGTGCACCTTTGGCATTCTGGTCGCTAAATGGTGCATTCTTGCATCAGCCATAAATCTAAAAGTGGAAACAGTTGACGAGGGGGTCAAAGCCTGTGTGGTTCTCCACAATTACATAATTACTAAGGAATCACCCCACATTGAACTGGATGAACCAGTTGCACACCCTCTGCCTGATTACCAGCATCACCCGCTGCGGTCAACTGCAGCCGTTGGTCTCATGCGGGACCAATTTGCTGCTTATTTTGATTCAGATATTGGACGGGTGTCATGGCAGGACAATGTTGTGTAAATGTCCTGTTGTATCTTTATCTGTACCAGTCATTTTCAACAATGAAAATAATGTTTCACATTAATAAACTTTAATGTTGGTTGTGTTGACCGTGTCTCCTATCTTTTTCCTCTCCAAACCAAGGTTACCCAAAAAAGGGCAGTAAACCATGTCATATCCCCCTTTTCTTTTGCATATTCCACACTACAAATGTTAGTAGTGTGTATGTGCAAAATTTTGGCACTGTAGCTTTTAAAATAAAGGGTTAAATCGCGGAAAAAATTGGCAGGGGGCGCATCACCACGACTGAAGGTAACTATAGGTCATTGACCTACATTACCTTCATTCCCCGGGGTTTACAGGCACGAGCACAGCTGCATTAGCAGAGCTCCTGCCTGTAAAATATTTTAACCCCTTCAGATGGATTTACCTCGTGGGACGTTACAGATCATCGGAGGGTATGTATATTGTTGCTTTATTATTTTGCAAAGCGAGGGTCTTCAGGTGGATTGAGAGAGCAATAAAATATTAAAACAACCGGTGTGTTTATTTCATTAAAATACTTTTTAATAATGTGTGTGTGTTTTTTTAACCCTTTCATACAATTGGATTAATAATGGATAGGTGTCATAATTAACACCTCTCCATTATTAATCTGGCTTAATTGCACCTTACAATAGCAAGGTGACATTAACCCTTCATTACCCCATATCCCACCGCTACACGGGAGTGGGAAGAGAGAGGCCAAGTGCCAGAATTGGCGCATCTTCCAGATGTGCCTTTTCTGGGGTGGCTGGGGGCAGATGTTTGTAGCCAAGGGGGGCCAATAACCATGGACCCTCTCTAGGCTATTAATATCTGCCCTCAGTCACTGGCTTTACCACTCTGGCGGAGAAAATTGCGCGGGAGCCCACGCCAATTTTTTCTGCGATTTAACCCTTTATTGTAAAAGCTACAGTGCCAAAATTTTGCACATACACACTACTAACATTAGTAGTGTGGAATATGCAAAAAAAGGGGGTTCTGACATGGTTTACTGTATGTAAACCATGTCTCATATCATGTTTAGTGTTGAGCTATACCGTCCGATACTTGAAAGTATCGGTATCGGAAAGTATCGGCCGATACCGGCAAAGTATCGGATCTAATCCGATACCGATACCCGATACCAATACAAGTCAATGGGACACCAAGTATCGGACGGTATCCTGTATGGTTCCCAGGGTCTGAAGGAGAGGAAACTGTCCTTCAGGCCCTGGGATCCATATCAATGTGTAAAAGAAAGAATTAAAATAAAAAATAGGGATATACTCACCCTGTGACGCGCCCTGGACTTTACCGCCGTAACCGGGAGCCGTTGTACCTAAGAATGCGCGCTTGAAGGGCCTTAGATGACGTCATGGCGCTCTGATTGGTCCGTAGCGGTCGCGTGACCGCTACGCGACCAATCACAAAGCCGTGACGTCACCTAAGGTCTTTCAAGCGCTTGAAAGCCCTTAGGTGACGTCACGGCTTTGTGATTGGTCGCGTAGCGGTCACGCGACCGCTACGGACCAATCAGAGCGCCGTGACGTCATCTAAGGCCCTTCAAGCGCGCATTCTTAGGTACAACGGCTCCCGGTTACGGCGGTAAAGTCCAGGGGCCGCCGGAGAGGTGAGTATATCCCTATTTTTTATTTTAATTCTTTCTTTTACACATTGATATTAATCCCGATACCGATTCCCGATACCACAAAAGTATCGGATCTCGGTATCGGAATTCCGATACCGCAAGTATCGGCATGCTCAACACTAATCATGTTAGGTTTGAAAAGCCGGCAATTGAATTTCCGGCTTTTAACATATATTGCGCTGAAGTAAATATAAATGTATATATATATGTGTGTCAATGACACATTATATATATATATATATATATATATATATACACATTATATATATATATGTATATATATATATATATATATATATATATATATATATATACATACATTATATATATATATATATATACACATACATATATATATATAAACACATACATATATATATATATACACATATACATACATATATATATACATATATATACACACATATATATATACATACATATATATACACATATATATATACATATATATACACATATATACATATATATACACATATATATATACATATATATATATATATATATATATATATATATATATATATATATATACACATACATATTTATATATATAACAAGAATCCCACAGTGAGATCGGGTGGGGTTTCACCAAACCCAACTTTGCCAAAAGTCGTTGACTTTTGAAATTGGCCAATCGGTTTCGCTCAACCCTAGTGGTTATACAAGGCACTTATCTACTCAACAGGTCAGGTGTCATAACTTTTGAGTTTTTGGACACCTGACCTGCTCAGTAGAGGACTGCACTGTATTTCCACCATTTTCTCTTAATACTGCCACACTAGGCATATACAAAAAAAGATTATGGAGATACATGTTATATTTTTGGGGCCACCTCATATCTGTATACTAAAGACACACATATAGCTGCAGTCTTGTATTTTTAACTACTGGAGATATGTTGTGGCCCAAAAAGTAAGTGTGTGGCCAAGTTTCTTGGCGCACGGTGTGTGTTGGCGGCGGCGATAAACACAATAAACCAAACATAATTGTGGCAAATCAAACTTGTTTTATTTTGTTAACAATGTAAAAAACTTATTTTTTGGAACCACGCCGGCTTGGGGTTGAGTGATGTAAACGGTGGGTGTGAAGAACTGAGGCCTGGCTAACCGTGGACGACGCAGAGGAGGCAGGAGAAGGGGCAATGAAACTAGAAGGGTCTGGAAGTTCGGGGATGGGGCTTGACACATGAGAGGCTTGAGACGCACTGGAAGGGTGAGACAAAACTGACAATACAGACACATCGGTAGGTGAAGGGGGAGGAATACTAAGAGTTTTTTTTTTTTTTTTATGATTTTTTTTGGGCTTTGCCTGGTAAGGGGACGTCTTGGTGGGCTCATACGTTGTAGCGTGGTGGCGGGAGACCCATCAGGGTCCGGCTGCACTGTCTCACAGTCCATTGCGCTTGTCGAGCGCTCGCCCATGCCAGAGTCCTGCTGCGTAGTGGTGGGGGTGAAACATAAAGCCCTGCCAGGGTCCTGCTGCATCGTGGTGGGGTCAGTCCTGAAAGCCACACCAGGGTCCTGCTGCATCGTGGTGGGGCTGGTCCTGAAAGCCACGCCAGAGTCCTGCTGCGTAGTGGTGGGGGTGAAACATAAAGCCCTGCCAGGGTCCTGCTGCATCGTGGTGGGTCCTGTCCTGAAAGCCACGCCAGGGTCCTGCTGCATCGTGGTGGGTCCAGTCCTGAAAGCCACGACAGGGTCCTGCTGCATCGTGGTGGGTCCGGTCCTGAAAGCCACGCCAGGGTCCTGCTGCATCGTGTTGGGGCCAGTCCTGAAAGCCACGCCAGGGTCCTGCTGCATCGTGGTGTCAGTGGAGGAGGTCCAAGCCGGAGCAGCGGTGGTCACGGTGGTGGCGGTGGGATGTCCAACTGCACTCGTCATGGTGTTGGCGCTGTAGTGGAGTCCGCCTGTGGAAGGAATTGAGATGGCCGTGCAGTGGTATGCAGCAGAGGTCGGCATGGAGGTTAATCGTGACACTGACGGCACAGTTGGATATGCCTCCACTGTCTGCTGTAAATAACGACTCTGCTGCATAGCCTGCACAAAAGCAGCATTGCAGGCCTGCATAACACTGAGCTGGAGATCAGGGCTAAGGTGTTCCGACATGCCCTGCTCAATTGGGTTGAAAAAATGATGAGCTGGCCTCTGGAGGTCGGCTTTAACTTGATCAAGGCTTTTGGCGACCTCCTGGATACGGCAATTCAAGAGGTTATGAGAAACATCCATTCGGTCACCTAAAGCCTTGATTGCTTCGTGTAAAACCGAGCTCAAGTGCAAAAACTCGGGCATGAGTAACCTGTCCGAAGCCCTCTGTCGCTGCCAGGATGAGCCCAAAAAAAAGGGTGCAGTGGAAGAGGACTGCGAAAGGGGAAGACCTGATGGGCCAGCTCCCTTGTCTCCAGTTAGTGTGGAAGGCCCACCTGCTGCTGCGCTGCTGGATGGCTGGGACAGGTCCATGGCTGCCGGTTGAAGGACTGCTCCAGAACCTGGCCCGACAGTCGAGCTGTGTGTGCTGTGAAAAAAGGAAACAGAAAATTAATACCAAAAAATAACCAGATGCTAAATCCTGTGGAATTTTAAAATACAGATTATGTCAATACAATACAACCGAAAGCATGTGAGAAAAATTTACGTTCTCTGGAGAAGGACCGGTCTTAAAAATGACAGCACGCGATGATATTTGTACAGTCTGATCCTTGCTCCTGAACCACTGGCAGCACGACTCTCTTGGCGCAGGTCCTTATTGAAGCGGTCCTTCATGGAACGCCAACGTGTTTTGACTTTGTCCACTGTTAAAAAAAAATATATATATGGTCAGGACATGGAATTTTTGATGTTCAAAGACAACTGTGTGTGATGAGAGAAACTCCGGAGAGTTTCTTTCATCACACACAGTCAAGAGAGCACGGCAAAGGTCTCTGCTGCTTCATACTGCAGTGCAATACTTACCAAATGCACTACGGACCCGTGGCGGGGCATTTTCCCATCCATCCCACAACGCTTGGGCCACCTCATTCCATAAACAGCGGAGCGTGGTGTTCATCGAATGCAGTGGATCCCGGCTGTCCCACAACGGAACTCGCTCCTGGACCAGGGTTATTAGGAGGTCATTGTCGATAAGGTCATCGTCCCGTCGTGAAACCTAAAAATTAAAGACAATCATTACAGCTGGCTCAATCACATAAGGAAAAGAAAGAGAACAGATGATGAGAAATGGCATGAATATGAAAGTAAACATACAAATGGATTCCATAAGAAAAATTTAAAGAAATACGATTGTAAAGAAAGGAAGATTCAAGAATTTTACAATGAGGACAGTCAGCCATGTATACATACCCGCAGCCGTCTTCCCACTGGACCTTGACTCCGCTGCTCCTGCCCGGTCTGTGCCTCAGTAGAAGTGCTCTAAAAAAAAGGAAAAATCAAATTGTCACATGTGTCGATGTGACAGTGAATACTTACCAATCTGACGAGGCAAATGCTCACCTCACTGACATGCTCCACTTCCAACTGACGTGGCTCAAACTCCTCACCAGATGAAGACTCAGAAGAAGACATTCTGAGGCATGTAGAAAGAAAGAAATGGAAGAAAATGTAGAGCCAAAAAATAGAAAATAAAGGCATTGGTAGGATATATTCACATTGATCTGGGTTTTGTCCTCCAAAATGCGGTCTGCCAGTGTCTTGTCTTCTTGAGAGTCTGATGAGAAGTGTCTGGAAACTTTTCCCAACCTCCCTTTTATCACCTTCTTGGCAGGGGTTGTCTTATCAGTGTCTAGACATGGTTATCTTAATTAAAGCGCATGCGTTCAAAAACGCATGCAAATGCATGTACGCAAAAACGCATGCGTTTCCATAGACATCAATGTATTTTTTGACGCAAAACAAACAAAAATGAACGCATGCGTTTTTTTGCGGCAAAAAAACGCCTCTAGAAATTACTACATGTTGCATTTCTGCAAAAGAACCTATGCAGCAAAAAACGCATGCGTCGTTAATTGCGGCCAAACGCGTACAAAAAAACCGCATGCCTTTTTAATGTTAAACATAGGGGGAAAAAACGCATGCATTTTTTCTGTACAAACGCTGCAGATCAAAACGCAAGTGTGAAACCAGCCTAACTCACATAAAAGTGAATAAAAGGTGATCAAAAAGTCACATGTAAAAAAAATGGTATAAATGAAAATGCCAAACCGTCTCAGAATATGACAATGTAGAAACAAAATAATTTTTGTAATATACTGTTTTTAGTATGTAAAAAGAGCAAAGCATAACAAAATATAAATCTGGTATCGCTGTAATCATACCTGCCCGATGAACAAAACAGTGTTATCACTTTTACCGCACGATGAATGGAGCAAAAAAAATAAAAATAAAATAAAAACCTAAAAAAAATACAACTATATAAATCTGGTATCTCTGTAATCGCACCGAGCCGAAGAATAAATCTGCCTTATTGCTTATACCACATGGTGAACCGCACAAAAATAAAAACAAGAACTATTCTTGTACTGCCTCGGCTCACATTTATCCTGCGCTCTTCGCTGAGCACTTACATCAGGGTTTCTGTGTTAATTCCCCAAAATGGCAAATCAGACAAAACCCCTGACAGAACTATTCATTTATAAGGAAGATGGAGTCACTTTGGACTGGTCTGTGTTGCAGTGGTGTTCCATCATTTTAGGTGTCTTTTTAGCGCACAAGTGTCGATGACTACAGATCTGTGTATGCCTAAAAAGATGGATACCACTGATGCAGATGCCAAATGAGATATAAAGTGTCTACACCTGCCTCATTATGGTGTCAAGTTCCGTTGGGAGTTTCATCTGAAAAACTAAATCCCACATTTTTGTGGGATTTATAACGGAATCTCCGACGTAAGTGCTCAGGGTAGATGGCAAGAATGTGATCCCAGCCTTTTACTGGAAGAGATAAAAAAATATAATGTACCATAAAATGTTACCAATAAAAACCCTAATTTATCCGGCACAAAATTAGCCCCTACTTTGGTCCATCATCTGTCGCTGGAACTATAGGGGGTTCCCACGTTACTGGTAGAACAAAAGACTCTGCTCTGAAAAAGCAACTTGGCTCCCAACCCCTCATATAAAATCAATTGAATTCTGTTCTCCCAAATCCAAATGTCCCCTGCTTCTGAGCCCCACTGTGCCTAAACCACAGTAAGCCATCACATGCTTGGCATTATTGTAATGGAGAGAAGGCACTTAATTTACGTGTGCGTATCATCAGAAATATAACCTGGGCACAATATATGGAGGCACAATGTATGAGTACTAGACTGATAGACATGTGATAAATGTTGTTTATGAACTATTTTGTGTGACATAACACTGATTTCAGGGCACAAAAAAATTTTTTTTTTTTGCCAAAATTAATTTTTTTTCTTAAGAGAACTCAAGTCATATCAAAGAAATGTTACCAATATCATGAAGTACAATATGTCATGAAAAAACATTCAAAGTTATTACCACATAACTCTGGACTCTGGTCAGATTTAAAAAAATTTGGCCTGATCATTAAGATCAATATTGGCTTGGTCACTAGCTGGTTACAGAGCTAAAAAGGGTTTCAATACAATCCATGCAGACCTCCAATTGTTACACACTAGGGATGAGTGAACATACTTGGTGATACTCTTATCACGCGAGTATCATGGTCCTCAGATGTGCTTGTTACTCGGCAAGTAATGGGTGGTGCTCAATGTAAATTTCAAATCCCCATCCCGCATCTTTGGCGCCTGTTACACACCCAATAAGAATGTGGGAATTGCCTGTAAGTCACTGTAATGCCTTCGCCATCTTGGTTGTGGCATTACAGTGATTGACTGGCCGCGTGACATCATCAAAGGTTATAGAAGGAGAGGTGCTGCCCAGCTTGGCACACTGACTCCATTGCACAGCTGTGTGACTCTTGTCAAGGTCTATGCGCACAACATAATGAATCAAAGGCCTGTAATGTTGATACTGGTGCTGAAGCTGAGCCATCATACAAATAGCCCTTCTAAGGGCTAATCTTTTGCAGCACATACAACCTGCATTTAGCCTAGGAAGGAAGAGAGAGAGTCACAGGAGTCAGAAGAGTGACAGAATCCAGTCTGTAGACAGGGTTTAGGCCTGTGCAGTCCATTGGCAAATATATATTTGTATTTTTTTTGTAGGTTTAGGAAAAATTGAATGTATTTTGATCCATCAATTATTATGTGTTTTGAGATCCTTTTTTGTGTTATATAACACACCAAAAAATTGTTGAAACATTTTTCTGGGCTATATTTCTCTGCCATAAACTATTCCGTAGTGTGGAGTAAATTTGTTTGATCTCTAAAACTGAACAAAAGCTTTTAAACATTTTGTAGGCTTCTATTTCTAAAACTGAGAAAAAGCATTGAAACATTTTTTTGGGATTGAATTTGATTAAGATCCACATACTTTTGCGTTCTTTCTATTACATTACAGTGGAGTAAAGTCACAAAAACCGCTTTGATTGCTGCAGCTGACCAATTTTGTTTATATTAAAAATAAACTTGGCTTCAAAAGACCTAGTGTGAGGGACAAAGTAAATGTCTCTCCACTCCGGAAATGTGCCCCCTCCCTTGGCATCCCCCAAGGCCATAAAATGCCATGCAGTGTTTACCTTTAAATAACTCAAGCTTTTGAAGCTCTTAACACAAGGGTGCAAACTCTTCTGCAGCTGTGTGACTAAGCACATGGTACAACCAGTCACAGCAGACTGAGGTATAGAATCTGGAAAAAGACCTATAATAGCAGAATGCAATATCTCTATGATGAGCTAAGTACATATTCCGAATCGGCATTCCGTGCCCATATTATTTATCCAGCTGCAGCACTCTGGATTATGGAGTTATAAAGCATAGCTAACAGTAATTACATACGGTAGTCATGTTTAGTCTCTATGCGCAGATAAAATCCAGCGGAATCTAGTGGCGGTACAACCAACCCATTCATAGCTTTGGGCACAAAGTTATGGGCCAGCCACAGTTCTACGCAGAAAATCATATTTTCAGACATGGGAGGAGAGAGGCTGCACCACCCAGGGGTGGGAGCAGATGTGTGAGGTAGCAGCCTAGGGGATATAAGGCAGCCCCTCATTTTGGACTGTGTTTTTTTCTGATGGCCAGAGGATATGTTTGCTGACGCAGCCCGGAAAGCCTGTAACTAAGATTTGGACCTCTGATCCATCAGCTCCTCGCTGTGGTCACATGCTACATAACATGATATCCTATCTATACCCTATCCTTGTACTACACTCCTGACTGTATATATTTGCTCTTGTATGTATAGCTGTATTTTGTAGTGCGCCTCCTTGGTGACTAAATATAAAATTAATCTTGGGCTCCTCTTTTATCTCGATCCACGAATCCCCACGTCTGCACGCTCAGTTGGTTATATTATACGCTACCCCAGGGTTGGTTCCTGGGGTATAAGCCAGGATATAAGCCAATAATAATGTCAGATGGGGCTTATTTTAAATGAGGAACTGGTGGCAGAATACCGTACTGTGTTAGTGAGGAGCTCTGGCAGTGATGGCCTGGGAGTGCCTCACGCAGAGGATGTGGGGCAGGTGCGACTATACCTGTTGCTAGAGCACAAGAAACATGCCCATTCATGACACATAGGTTCCTGTCCCACTTTTCAGGGAGGCATGATACACTTCTGAAGCCATAGCAGTGCAAACAGGTGGTCAGTTGGATAGCAGATAATGCTTCCAGCAGGCTTGGCAGCAGCACACAGTCTTCCACACATTCCAGTCTCACCAGCCTGGATCACTTATTCCTCACTCTGATCATCCTTCCTCCCACCATGTTGAGTCCCAGAAGACTAGTGATCCCACACTGGAACACTCAGAGGAGCTGTTTAACACAACATTTATTGATTTTGGCCTTTCAACCTGCATGCTCCAAGAGTGACAGGATGACATGCTGTTTATTGATGCACAAAACTTAGAGTAGCGATGGCCACAAGAACATGACAGTGGGTAATGGCACATTTGGGATAAGGAGGAGGAAGATAATAATGAGACACAGTTGCCAATAAGTCTTGTTGTTAAGTCACGAAGTCAGGGGAACCAGTGTGTGGTGGTGGATGGCGAAGTCAATGACCCAACCTGGGAAGCTGGCATGAAGAGTGAGGGGGAGAGATTTGCAGCACTGAAACAGATAGGAAGAGGCTGGGGGGGACCAAAGGGAGAAGGTGGGCAACTGTTCCACAGAGCACCAGCAGTCCTTAATTTCTCCATCAAAGTGTTAGGTGTTCCCCAGTCTGGGACTATTTTAAAGAGAGTTTAAAAAGAGACAAACAAAATGGCCGTTTGCAACCTGTGTCATGAAAAGATAAGCATAGGCCTGACCACTAAGGGTACCGTCACACAGTGCAATTTTGATCGCTACGACGGCACGATTCGTGACGTTCCAGCGATGCATTTACGATATCGCTGTGTCTGACACGCTACTGCGATCCGGATCCCCGCTGAGAATCGTACGTTGTAGCAGATCGTTTGAAACTTTCTTTCGTCGTCTAGTGTCCCGCTGTGGCGGTATGATTGCATTGTGTGACAGGTTGTATACGATGTGCGCACAGTAACCAACGGCTTCTACATCGCAAATACGTCATGAAATTATCGCTCCAGCGCCGTGTATTGCAAAGTGTGACCGCAGTATACGACGCTGGAGCGATACTTATATGACGCTGCAACGTCACGAATCGTGCCGTCGTAGCGATGAAAATGGCACTGTGTGACGGTACCCTAAGACCCTCACCATCACCAGGAGGATCAGGCACATGTCATCTAATTACCCGACTCAGTTGGCAAAATGCCTGTGTACACGATTGGTGCCATGAGATGAAACCAGTTCCTCTTCCCCTGTGCTAGGTGTTTGCCATCACCTGTCCAAAACATTGGTGCAGAAACTTCTTGCCCTGCACCTATCCTGGTACATTCTGACCTATCATCAGGGACTTGCAAATCCTTGTCCCAGCTTAGCGTTCAGCTGTCCCTAACCCAGGCCTTGGAAAAAAGAAAGTTTCCAGCCACCCACTCACAGGCCTAAATGCTAAATAGGCACATTTCCAGGCTGCTTGCTGTGGAAATGTTGCCATTTAGACTGGTAGACATGGAGGATTTCCGCCGACTAATGGCAGCTGACATCCCTCAGTACTTCATCCCCAGACACCACTTTTTCTCCCGGTGTGGTGTCCTCGCCTTGCACCAGCACGTGTCCACGAGCATCACCCGTGCCATTACAAACACACTTACTGGCATTGTCCACTTAATGACCGACACAGGGACAAGTGCTTGTAGTCAGTAATACTACATTTCCATGAAGGCACACTGGGTGAAAGTTGTGCAGGCTAGGGCAGAGTCTGACATGGTGCATGTGCTCCCAATGGCGAGGATTGCTGGCCCTACTTCAATCAGGCTTTCCTCCATCTCCTACAGCAGTTCTTGCACTCCCTCCTGCTGCTCCTCATCTTCCATCTCCGATGTGATATTTCAGAGCACATTGTCCACATCAGTCAGAAGCTGGAAGCTTTGCAGCACTACCACAGCAAAGCGTCCACAGGCTCTGCTAAACTTAATTTGTCTAGGAGACAAACCACACATTGCAGCAGAGTTACTTAAAGGAACTGTAATAATCATAGGGGATAACTCAGGAGACTCTTTGCATGGAACAAGACAACTACAGGACACAGTTTTATAAGTGGTAAAGTCTATATTATCACACGGTGATTCAAACAGGTGCAGAGAGAAACTCAATTCCACAACACTTGGTGTAAATATTAAACCCAGCTTAGCAGTCTATAGGAAACTTCAGAGGAAAATGCAATCAAGCACAAAGTCTATGAAGCACAGTTATTCTTGAGGATACTTGACACGAATAAATCCTTGTCTTATTCCAAACACAGATACATAAGCTTATAAGGCAGTTCAAATAATATCTTAGCTCAACCAGGGAGGCCTGGTTAATAGTCTCAGGTTTTTGCAGTGCAGAAACAGCTTACATGTCCAGCAAATGCAGATGGAAGTAAACACGAGCAGCAGATGAAGGAGGATTACTGGAAACTGGTGTATGCAGCAGAAACTCAGAGCAGAGTAGCAGGATCACCACACAGGTTCACAGGAGCAGTTATATAGCCAGGGAGTAATCAGAGGTCAGGAGCTGGATGCAAGGCAGAATACTCTAGCACAGACTGAAGGCTGGGGTGGAGTTTTATAGCAGGAAGACACAGTGCACATGAGACCAAAGACGCCATCTTGAAAAAGGGCAGTAATGCACAAAAGGTAAAAAATGTTCAGAGTCCTGACAGGAACAGACCAGATAGATCTGTGTTTTTTTGCTGCTGAAACTCCAACCAGGCATGGTCGTGTGTGATAATAGGCGTAACCTGGTGGCAGCTGTGAAGATTGGCAAGCTCACACATGTACCATCTTTCGCACATGTGCTCAACTTGGTAGTTTGGTAGTTCATCAGTTTCTGAAAACATACCAATATTTGCTAGAGTTTCAGTTCAAGGTACGCCACGTCCATGCCCATTTCCACAAGTCGGCTACAGCTGCCACTTTTCTGGCAGTGCTGCAGCAGTGCATGCATGTGCCAACTCACTGACTAATGTGCAACATTACCAAGCACTGGAACTCCACACTTCACATGCTGGCAAGGCTTGCTGGATATCAGCTCCTACACATCTGTCGGTATCCTGGTCAGCTTCCGCACATAACAATTGTAGGGTAGTCATGGATGTCTCATAAATATGTATAATAATAATAATAATATTTGTCTTGGTTCTCCAAGACTTCGATGACTCCACAAAGATGGTGAAGTCAGCACTAGGGTTGAGCGACCTTTACATTTATAGGATCGGGTCGGGTTTCACGAAACGCGACTTTTTCAAAAGTCGGGTCGAGTGAAATCGGCCGATCCTATAAAAAAGTCGTGGTCGGGGTCGGCCGAAACTCGAAACCCAATGCAGTGCATTGGGTTTCCAATGGTTCCCAGGGTCTGAAGGAGCGGAAACTCTCCTTCAGGCCCTGGGATCCATATTTAAGTGTAAAATAAAGAATTAAAAGGAAGGGCTGATTCTTAGGAAGGAAGGCTGCTGGAAAGAAGCAGGGCGCGTGCGAGGGTGAGTATATACCTAATAGGAATATACTCACCCTCGGCTTCTTTCCGGCAGCCTTCCTTCCTAAGAATCAGCCCTTCCAGGACCTTCGGTGACGTCACGGTGACGTCGCGGCTTGTGATTGGTCGCGCGAGCGGTCACATGGGCGGCCGCGCGACCAATCACAGGCCGCGACGTCACCGCGACGTCACCGCAAGGTCCTGGAAGGCTGATTCTAAGGAAGGAAGGTTCCCGCTTAGTACCAGGGCGCATCAGAGGGTAAGTATAGCGATATTTTTTATTTTAATTCTTTATTTTACACTTAAATCTGAATTCTGATACCAATTCCCGATATCTTAAACATATCGGGAATCGGTATCGGAATTCCGATTCCAGATTCAGAAGATCGCCGACTTCATGGCCGACCCCACACAGGGGTCGGGTTTCATGAAACCCGACTTTGCCAAAAGTCGGCGACTTCTGAAAATTGCCGACCCGTTTCGCTCAACCCTAGTCAGCACAACTATCCTGCTTCTGAGCTGACTTATACAGTCAATGCTCACAATTAAAGGGACTCTGTCACCTGAATTTGGCGGGCCCTGTGTCAGGTCCAATGGGTGGTGTTTTCTCTTGTTTCATTCACCCCTTCCTTTCCCGCTGGCCGCAATAGTTTCTTGAATTGCAGTTGGTTTCCTCCATAGTATAAGCATGTGCAATGCAATCTTGCCTTGCGCACGCGCAGTATTTCGCTGTGTTCCGGGACATAGTGCGGTGGCGCATGTGCACTAATGCTTTTCGGCTTTGCCCGCAGGTGGACCAGGTGGGGATGGAGGAATACATTACAGAGACATTGTAGCCAGCCCAGCCTCATCTCATCTGCTCATCACGGATTGGGTGACAGTGAAGAGGTGGACACTGATGAGGAGGAACAGGAGCTGGTGTACCTTCATCCTGTCTCTACTATGGTGCTATTCCAGAAGGCCAATGTGGAAAATATATTACAAAAAGTCCCATCAGACAATGGCAAGGGGCAAGTTTACTGGCCCAACCATGGTGGAAAGGCCAGGGAGACACACAACAGAGGCAGGGGTATGCTGTGAAAGGTGTTGGACAATTTCATGATACCTGCCCTATGCCTAGGGCCTGCTGACAGGGTATTTTTGACAAGGAGGGAAATGCCTTTATATATGGTCAAGCAATACCTTGCCGACCAAACCAGCATACTCTCTAATTCCGCTGCGACTTTCAACTATTGGGTCTCAAAGCTGGACACCTGGCATAAACTGTCCCTCTATGCCTTGGAGATGTTGTGCTGCCCTGCCACTAGAATCTTGTCTGAGTGGGTTTTTTAGTGCCAACGGGGGCGTAATAACAGACAGGCACTTTCGCCTGTCAACAGAGATTGCAGACAGGCTCACTCTCATAAAAATGAACAAAGTCTGGATTAGCCAACACTTTTCCACACCACCAGATGACAGCAGCACATAAAGCATTTGTAATATTCAATATTCTAATGAGGCCCACTAGTTTTTGCTTTTCAGGGGGTCTATGGATGACCCTAATCATGTTTTCTGACTGGCTTTGTACTTTTTGCAAAGCCTTTATAACTGTATAAGTACATCAACTACACTTTCAAAATATTTTCTTTAGAAATATTATGGATTTAATGACTAATCCATACAGTTTTACACAGTTATTGTTGCATTATGCTGGTATGTAAAACATACCAAAAGTATAGAATAATAGTTTAGGCTTAGATTACTCATCCATACAGTATTAGGTGCTTTATGTCACATTTTGTTGGTATATAACAGTAGAACCAAATTGTTTTGCAAGATTCTAGGGCAACATGGTGGCTCAGTGGTTAGCACTGCAACGCTGGGGTCAAATCCCACTAAGGACAACATCTGAAAGGAGTTTGTATGCTCTCCCCGTGCTTGTGTAGGTTTCCTCTGGGTTTTACGGTTTTCTCCCACATTCTAAAGACATATTGATAGGGAATCTAGATTGTGAGCCCCATCGGGAACAGCGATGATAATGTGTGCAAACTGTAAAGCGCTGCGGAATATGTTAGCGCCATATAAAAATAAAGATTATTATTATTCTGTGAAGATGACAAATTAGAATTTCAAACGATTCGATCATTTTTACACAAACCACTTCATGAAAAGTAATTAGCATTTCTTGTATTTATTTTTCCTTGTATATTTTAAAGTAACAGAAATCATATTTAAGTACTGTTGTTCAATAAATAAGGGTGTTCAAATATTTACTGTTTCTCACAGATATAAAATATCATAGGCACTATAAAGCTCTTCTCCATGTGCATACTTATTAGGCAGCTTGCTTTCCTCAGGCGAGAGGGTCAAAAAAACAGATATACCGGACTCTGAAAAATTGAATTATTTTACGTTTTGCAGAGGGATGCAGCACTCTTGAAATTGCTATGAAACTGGCTTGTGATCACAATGCCATCAAAAGTGTTTTTCAAATAATCAACAGGGTCACAAAATGTGTTGAGAAAAAAAGCACATTAACTGGCAAAGATTTGTAAAGAGTCTAACATGAAATGACAAATTATTCATTATCCTCCCATGCTGTCATATTCCAGAATTGCAACACCATTGGAGTGCCCATAAGTACCAGATATTCAGTACTCAAAGACATGGTCAAGGTAAGAAACAAGAAATACTATATACATTGAAACAACAAGACTGGGCCAAGAAAACTCTAGAGACAGATTTTTTAAAGGTTTTATGGATTAATCAGATGAGAATAACTCTTGACAGATGGATGGGCCCGTGAGTGAAGTCCCCTTGTTATCCCTAATTGTTGGAACATGACTGGACTGAATTTAGAGGCTAATATTCGAAACATAATAGAGTTGTCGTAGAGTGTGTTAAGAACCAGTGGTGGCAAGTTAACCTCACAAAGAAAGTGGGGAACTGCACTGAGTGGAAGGGGAGCAAAGAATAATGGAGTAATGTATCAAAGTTAATTCATTTGGTGAAATTACTTTATCAGTACACTCAAGTCAGTTTCTGTACCCATGTAATGAACAAGCAGAAAACAGGGAATGTGACCATGAGTCATGACAGTGACATACTGTATGTTCTTAATGACTCATGAGAAATTGGCATCACAGTTTTAAACAGGACATGGGGCACAATGTGAAAATAGGGGGGTCCAGATCGAGGACGTAGGAGATGGCAAAGTGGCCTGTTCATATACTATTCTTAAGTGTCTAAGAACACTAATAGCTGTTGATGTTTCTTTAACAGTTCTACTCTTATAATGAATCTAGCTGACATTTTTAATAAATGGGATATAATATCAACCACCATCTGAAGTGTATGTTGTTGAGGACATATTGCTTATCAGTGGCTCTGTGAGCTGGAGGAACATGCATCTTGGCTTGGCCTCAGCCAGCCACATAAGCTTGGAAGATAAAGCCATGTCTTATGAAAGCATGCCAGCACATATGTTAGTGAAATGAGAGGCAGTGAAACTAAGGCCAGGACCCAAGTTCCTGCACTATGGGAAAATAAATTTGAGATATCTCTCTTACATTAGAAGGATTAACTGTAAAGAATGCACATAATATAGAAAAATTAGCTGACCTTTTTGACAATGTTACTGATTATATATTTGATGCTTTAAATACATATTTTACTCTTTAAGGACAATCAGTGACTAGTGACTAACCAGCACACAAATGTATTAGACTGTTTTACAGCTTCACATGGATGAATGTGTCAAATACTAGGCTCAGCCTGAAGCCTATATATTAAACCCTTGTTGAGCTCTGGATGTAAATAATTATTTAGAACACATGAGGAATATGTAAGAGGAGTTCCAGTAAGACTAACTCATAAGAAAATTGGAATCCTGCATGCTCAGTTGGCTAACATATATCAAAATTCGGAGTACACACACTGGATGTAGACTAGGTGCTAGAGGAATGGGGGAGGGATCCCAGGATATTGTAGAAGATATTCGCAGCACACTCAATTCATGCAAAAGTGTAAAGTTTATTAAGGTAATACATGCAAAATGGAAGAAATTGATAGTGCTTCTTGGTTACGACTGTGTAACGTTTCGATTATAAAAATATGTTTAAACAGTTGCTTTGGGATTAGTAAGAGAGATAAGTACAAGGCAATAGGTACTTAGAAAAAAAGAAGAGACTACATATATATATATATATATATATATATATATATATATATATATCATATAAAAATGATAAAAACAGCACAAAAATGTGGCGCATATGGGCTTCTGCGACGTTTCGGCTCAAGGTGCAAGCCTTTCCCAAGCCTTGAGTGAGGCTCACAGCTTGAGCCGAATCTTCGCAGAAGCCCATATGGGCTATTAAACCCCCGCATTTTTTTCAAAAAAGAAGTCCTGTCTTCATCATTTTTATACTATATTGAGAATGACTCTATGTCTGGAAGTTCTAACACCCATTTGTCACATGCTGCTTGCTAGTGCTGCTTTAAATTTTTTCTTATTTCTGTATATATATATATATATATATATATATATATATACTAGATGGTGGCCCGATTCTAATGCATCGGGTATTCTAGAATACGTATGTATGTATATAGCAGCCACATAGTATATAGCACAGGCCACGTAGTGAATAGGAGGCATGTAGTATATAGCAGACAAATACTACGTGGCCTGTGCTATATACTATGTGGCTGCTATATACATACATACATATTCTAGAATACCCGATGCATTAATACAGGCCACGCAGTATATAACACAGCCCACATACTATATAACACAGCCCATGCAGTATATAGTAGCCACGCAGTATATAACACTGGCGACGTAGTATATAACAGGCCATGCAGTATATAACACAGGGCACGTAGTATATAGCACAGCCCCTGCAGTATATCACAGCAGCCCACATAATATATAACACTGCCCATGTAGTATATCGCACAGCCCCCGCAGTATATCACACAGCCACGCAATATATCACACTGCCCATGTAGTATATAGCACAGCCCCCGCAGTATATCACACAGCCACGCAGTATATCACACTGCCCATGTAGTATATAGCACAGCCCCCGCAGTATATCACACAGCCCCATCAGTATATCACAAAGCCCCTGCAGTATATAGCACAGCCCCCACAGTATATAGCACAGCCCTCGCAGTATATCACACAGTCCATGCAGTATATCACACTGGCCATCTAGTATATAGCACAGCCCCCGCAGTATATCACACAGCCACGCAGTATATAGCAGCCACATGGTATATAACACAGCCCACACAGTATTTAGCAGTGTGGGCACCATATCCCTGTTAAAAAAAATAATTAAAATACAAAATAGTTATATACTCACCCATAGGGATCCGGCGGCTGCCGCCATCTTCAGTTCCCAGGATGCATTGCGAAATTACCCAGAAGACTTAGCAGTCTCATGAGACTGCTAAGTCTTCTGGGTAATTTCGCAATGCATCTCTGGGAACGGAAGATGGCGGCAGCCACGTGCGGCTCGGCGGACTATGGAGGGTGAGAATAGCAGTTTTTTGTTTTTTTATTATTTTTAACATTACATCTTTTTACTATTGATGCTGCATAGGCAGCATCAATAGTAAAATTTGCAGACACACAGGGTTAATAGCATAATGGAGCGCGTTAACCGCGGCATAACGCGGTCCGTTACCGCTGGCATTAACCCTGTGTTAGCGGTGACCGGAGGGGAGTATGCGGGCGCCGGGCACTGACTGCAGGGGAATAGGGAGGGACTAATCAGACTGTGGCCGTCGCTGATTGGTCGTGGCAGCCATGACAGGCAGCTGGCGAGACCAATCAGCGACGTGGGATTTCCGTTACAGAAGTTGAGGACAGAAAGACAGAATTACCCCTTAGACAATTATATATATATATATATATATATATATATATATATATATATATATATATATATATATATATATATATATATATATTGTGCAAAGTCACTGGTAGAGTACTGAAGGGGAGATATGTGTCACTATGCTTACTGTTGAATAAGTTGAATAAATGTGCTGGTTTTTATGTGGACAACCATAGAGTGGGTGTAAGGTTGTCCACCTTATCTCCACCTGCAGAGCCGGCACCGCCGTGTGCTGACAGGACCTGCGTGATGTCACAATCAGGTGTTCAGTCACATGGGAAAAGGAGTCACATGGTCTAGGGCTTAAATAATCGGCAGTCAGCAAGACTGGAGAGAGGAATCTCCAGTGGTTTGTGTCTTGTGGAGGAAAGACTGAATATGTGTTGCTCAAGGGCGGGATGTTACCCACAACGTATGGACTCTGTTACAGCATTTTGTTTTATTTGTTGTTTTCCTCTTTTTGCCTGAAGGGCTGTGTTTACTTTCCCTGTTATGGTCTGGTGATGTAGGAGCGACATGCGACTAGCTCTGAGCAGGTGGTAACTATACAGACCGCAGTTCCTGATCTTAACACAGACACTAGCAGTAGCCGTGGGATGTTCCTGTCACTCCCTGGACACCTCCAATATCAAAAAAGGATAGTCAGGCCGCACCCTAAAATAACAACATCTCTATGGACAATAGGGTGCCCTTCCACACCAGGGGATCCATCCCAGTATATAAATCCAAATGTAGATAAAAAAACGGACAGCACCACAGCAACTGTGACAGAATAGCTTACGTGTTTATTCTGCCATCTGCAGATGGCAGAATAAACACGTAAGCTATTCTGTCACAGTTGCTGTGGTGCTGTCCGTTTTTTTATCTACATTTGTTTTTTTATCTATCCCTGGACACCTCGTCACAGCCGGAGAATTAGCTACCCCTAAAGGTAGAAACAGGAAAGCTATCTTGCCTCAGAGAAAATCCCCAAAGGATAGGACAGCCCCCCACAAATAATGACTGTGAGAGGAGAGGGAAATGACATACGTAGTATGAAACAAGATTTAGCAAAGGAGGCCACTGCTAGCTAGATAGAATTAGTACAGGACAGAACACTGTACGGTCAGAAATAAAAACTAGAAAAAGTCCACCGCAGAGAAATGCAAAAATCTCCACACCTCACTAAAGGTGTGGAGGGCAAACTCTGCTGCCAGAGCTTCCAGCTTAGCTGAATAGGTTCATACTGATAAGCTGGACAAATGAGCAAAACATAGAAAGTGCTGAACAACAAAGTCCACAACAAGTGAACTGCAAAAGGACAAGCAAGGACTTAGCTTTGCTGAACTGGTCAGAGTGTCAGGGAAATCCAAAGAGCCGTGACTCCAGGCTGGAACAATTGACAACTGGCATTGAATGAGGGAACAGGCCAGACTAATATAGCCGAGCCAGAAAGACGATCAGTGAAAACAGCTGCTGATGCTAAATCCCAGAAGCAGCCATACCACTCAAAACCACAGGAGGGAGTCCAAGAACAGAATTCACAAAAATGCCACTTACAACCACCGGAGGGAGCCCAAGTGCGGAATTCACAACATTTCCCCTTCTTATTGGTTTATGCTGCCTTATAATAAACCAACTGAAGACTTAAAGAGACAGTGTTCCTATTTTCTACCTCTGTGTACCACCAAGTGAGTTGAACTACCATAATATATTTTATGTATAAAAAAATATACAGTGGGTTCGGAAGGTATTCAGACCCCATTCAATTTTTCACTCTTTGTTTCATTGCAGCCATTTGGTAAATTTAAAAAATCTTGACTGAAAAAAACAGAAATGTAGAAATGTTTGCCAATTTAATAAAAAGAAAAACTGAAAGTTTTTGCTCAGACACACATATTTAAGTCACATGCTGGCCATTTCCTTGTGATCCTCCTTGAGATGGTTCTACTCCTTCATTGGAGCCCAACTGTGTTTATTTAAACTGATAGGACTTGATTAGGAAAGGCCCACACCTGTCTATATAAGACCTCACAGTTCACAGTGCATGTCAGACCAAATGATAATCAAGAGGTCAAAGGAACTGGCCAAGGAGCTCAGAGACAGAATTGTAGCAAGGCACAGATCTGGCCAAGGTTACAACAGAATTGTAGCACAGTAGCCTCCATAATCCTTAAATGGAAGAAGTTTGGGACCACCAGAAGTCTTCCTAGACCTGGCTGTCAAGGCCAAACTGAGCAATTGTGGGAGAAGAGCCTTGGTGCGAGAGATAAAGAAGAACCCCAAGATCACTGTGGTTGAGCTCCAGAAATGCAGTAGGGAGATGGGGGAAAGTTCCACAAAGTCAACTATCACTGCAGTCCTCCAGCAGCCGGTCAGGCCTTTATGGCAGAGTGGCCCAACCGAAGCCTCTCCTCAGTGCAGGACATATGAAAGCCCGCATAGAGTTTGCTAAAAAACACATGAAGGACTCCCAGACTATGAAAAATAAGATTTTCTGGTCTGATGAGATGAAGATAGACCTTTTTGGTGATAATTCTAAGCAGTATGTGTGGAGAAAACCAGGCACTGCTCATCACCTGCCCAATACAATCCCAACAGTGAAACATGCTGGTGGCAGCATCATGCTATGGGGGTGTTTTTCAGCTGCAGGGACAGGATGCCTGGTTGTCATTGAAGGAAACATGAATGCGGCCAAGTACAGAGATAACCTGGATGAAAACCACTTCCAGAGTACTCTGGACCTCACACTTGGCTGAAGGTTCACCTTCCAACAAGACAATGACCCTAAGCACACAGCTAAAATAACAGGAGTGGCTTCAGAACAACTCTGTGACTATTCTTGACTGGCCCAGCCAGAGCCCTGACCTAAACTCAATTGAGCATGTCTGGAGAGACCTGAAAATGGCTGTCCACCAAAGTTCACCATCCAACCTCAAGGAACTGGAGAGGATCTTCAAGGAAGAATGGCAGAGGATCCCCAAATCCAGGTGTGAAATACTTGTTGCATCATTCCCAAGAAGACTCATGGCTGTACTAGCTCAAAAGGTGCTTCTACTCAATACTGAGCAAAGGGTCTGAATACTTATGACCGTGTGCTATTTCAGTTTTTCTTTTTTAATAAATTTGCAAAAATTACTACATTTCTGTTTTTTTTTCATTCAACTTTTTTGAATTTACTAAATAGCTGCAATGAAACAAAGAGTGAAAAATGTAAAGGGTCATGAATACTTTCCACACCCACTGTGTGTGTGTGTATATATATATATATATATATATATATATATATATATGTATATATATATATATATGTATATATACATATATGTATATATATATATATATATATATATATATATATATATATATATATATATATACATTTTACACACACATATACATACATTCATACATACACAGTTAAGTCCAGAAATATTTGGATAGTGACAGGTTTTGACAATTTAGCTATTTACCCAAAACATTTTCAATGTATAGCTAAATAATCAATATGGACTTAAAGTGCAAACTCCACTTTAATTTGAAGGTAGTCACATCCTAAATGGAGCAAGGGCGTAAGGGTTTAGGAATTGTAGCTCTTTAATATGTAGCTGCCTCTTTTTAAAAGGACCAAAAGTAATTGGCAGTTATCTCAAAAGCTCTTTAATGAGTTGCATGGGCTATCCCGCATTATTTCACCATCAATTAAGCACGGAAAAGATCCAAAGCTTATTCCAGGTGTGGCAATTGCATTTGAAAGCTGTTACTGTGAACCCACAACTTGAAGTAAATGGAGCTCTCAATGAAAGAGAAGTAGACCATCATTAGGCTGAAAATAAAAAAAATCCATCAGAGAGAAATCAGAAATGTTAAGAGTAGTTAAATAAACAGTTTGGTACATTCTGCAAAAGAAAAAAAGGGCGTACTAGGGAGCTAGAGAACTTGAAAAGTTCTGGATGTGCATGAAAGACAGCAGTGGTGCATGATTGCAGAATCCTTTCCATGATGAAGAAAAACCCCTTCATAACATCAATCCAAGTGAAGAACACTTTTCAGGAACTAAGTATTTTAGTATCTAAGTCTACTATAAAGAAAAGACTTCAGGGCAGCAAATACAGCGGGTTCACCACAATTTGCAAACCATTAAACAGCCTTAAAAATCTAAAAGCTAGGTTAGACTTTGCCAAATAACATATAAAGAAGCCTGACCAATTCTGGAAAAGCATTCTTAGGACAGATGGAAATCCTGTACCAGAATGATGGGAAGAAGAAAGTATTAAGGCTTGGAGCAGCATATTTTCCAATGCACACCACAATCTTTATAATACATGGTGGAGGCAGTGTCATGGCATGGGCAGGCATGGCTGTCAATGGCACTAGGTCGCTAGTGTTTATTGACAGAAGACAGAAGCAGCGGGATGAATTCTGAAGTGTACAGGGATATACTTTCTGCACAGATTCAATCAAATGCAGCAAGGTTGATTGGACAGTGCTCAACCCCATCGAGCATACATTCCACATGCTTAACCCCTTCATGACCTTGGGATTTTCCGTTTTTCCGTGTTCGTTTTTCACTCCCCTCCTTCCCAGAGCAATAACTTTTTTATTTTTCTGTCAATATGGCCATGTGAGGGCTTATTTTTTGCAGGACGAGTTGTACTTTTGATTGACATCATTGGTCTTACCATGACGTGTACTAGAAAATGGGAAAAAAATTCCAAGTGTGGTGAAATTGCAAAAAAGTGCAATCCCATGCGTGTTTTTTGTTTGGCTTTTTTGCTAGGTTCACTAAATGCTAAAACTGACCTGCCATTATGATTCTCCAGGTCATTACGAGTTCATAGTCACCAAACATGTCTAGGTTATTTTTTATCTAAGTGGTGAAAAAAAATTCCAAACTTTGCTAAAAAAAAAAATTGCGCCAATTTCCGATACCCGTAGCGTCTCCATTTTTCCTGATCTGGGGTCGGGTGAGGGCTTATTTTTTGCGTGCTGAGCTGACATTTTTAGTGATACCATTTTGTTGCAAATATGTTCTTTTGATTGCCCGTTATTGCATTTTAATGCAATGTCGCGGTGACCAAAAAAACATAATTTGGGCGTTTCGAATTTTTTTCTCGCTACGACATTTAGCGATCAGGTTAATCCTTTTTTTATTAATAGATCGGGCGATTCTGAACTCGGCGATACCAAATATGTGTATATTTGATTTTATTTTTATGGTTTTATTTTGAATGGGGCGAAAGGGGGGTAATTTAAACTTTTATACATTTTTTAATTTTTTCATATTTTTTTTAACTTTTTTTTTACTTTTGCCAATGGGAGGCTAGAAGCTGGCATAGCCTGATCGGCTCTGCTACATAGCAGCGATCACCAGATCGCTCCTATGTAGCTTAATTACTGGCTTGCTATGAGCGCCGACCACAGGGTGGCGCTCACAGCAAGCCGGCATCAGTAGCCATAGCGGTCTCAAGGACCTCTATGGTTACTATCCTGATGCATCGCTGACCCCCGATCATGTGATGGGGGTCAGTGATGAGCGCATTTCCGGCCGCGAGGGCAGAAGTGGTAGTTAAATGCCGCTGTCAGCGTTTGACAGCGGCATTTAACTAGTTAATAGCGTCGGGTGGATTGCGATTCCACTCGCCACTATTGCGCGCACATGTCAGCTGTTCAAAACAGCGGCGGAGCCCACATCAAAGCAGGGGATCTGACCTCGGATGTACTATCCCGTCCGAGGTCAGAAAGAGGTCAAAGAGTAATCGTAGTTTTAACTTTTATTTCATAAATCAATCGTACACATATAAATGAGAAACTTTGTTTTAAATCTTGCCAGAGAGATCTGCTTCTTTCTCTGCCAGAATTGATCAGTCTTTATGAAAATTCTCAATTCTGATGTAAAATCTGTATTCAGTGAAGATACTGTAGATTATTACATGGGACGATAACTGGGACAATATCCTGAGACATAAAAGTACACAAAGAAAATGGGAAGATTTATGTAAACTAGAAGCTTGGGCTGATAAATGGCAAATGAGCTTTAATGGGGATAAATGTAAGGTCATGCACTTGGGCAGAAGTAATAAGATGTATAACTATATGCTTAATTCTAAAACACTGGGCAAAACCGTCCATGAAAAAGACCTGGGTGTATGGGTGGATGACAAACTCATATTCAGTGGCCAGTGTCAGGCAGCTGCTACAAAGGCAAATAAAATAATGGGATGCATTAAAAGAGGCATAGATGCTCATGAGGAGAACATAATTTTACCTCTATACAAGTCACTAGTGCGACCACACTTAGAATACTGTGCACAGTTCTGGTCTCCGGTGTATAAGAAAGACATAGCTGAACTGGAGCGGGTGCAGAGAAGAGCGACCAAGGTTATTAGAGGACTGGGGGTCTGCAATACCAAGATAGGTTATTACACTTGGGGCTATTTAGTTTGGAAAAACGAAGACTAAGGGGTGATCTTATGTTAATGTATAAATATATGAGGGGACAGTACAAAGACCTTTCTGATGATCTTTTTAATCATAGACCTGAGACAGGGACAAGGGGGCATCCTCTACATCTGGAGGAAAGAAGGTTTAAGCATAATCACAGACGCGGATTCTTTACTGTAAGAGCAGTGAGACTATGGAACTCTCTGCCGTATGATGTTGTAGTGAGTGATTCAATACTAAAATTTAAGAGGGGACTGGATGCCTCTCTGGAAAAGTATAATGTTACAGGGTATATACACTAGATTCCTTGTTAGGGTGTTGATCCAGGGAACTAGTCTGATTGCCGTATGTGGAGTCGGGAAGGATTTTTATTCCCCAATGTGGAGCTTAGTGTTTGCCGCATGTTTTTTTTTGCCTTCCTCTGGATCAACATTTTAGGCTATGTCTTGAACTAGATGGACTTAAAGTCTTCCTTCAACCTTAAATACTATGTTACTATGCTAAATTACTGAGATAGGTTCTCATCAGCAGCAGCTGCCATCTCCTATCTCAGCAATAGGAAAGTCTGTCTTCACTGAACACAGATTGTACCTCAGAACTGAGAATTGATCTAAAGACTGATCAGTTCTGGCACAGAAAAAGCAGATTTCTCTGATAAGATATATTAAAAAGATGCTTCTTTTCGCATATATTATTAATTTATTAAATTAAAATTTAAAACGTTGGTTACTCTTTAAGGCAGAAAGACTCACAAACAAGCAATAACTGAAGTCAGCTGCAGTAAAGGCCTGGAAAAGCATCACGAAGGAGGAAACCCAGCGTTTGGTGACGTCTATGGCTTCCAGACTTCAGGCAGTCATTGGCTGCACAAACCCGTTGAAGCGCCCGAGAAGCGCGAAATGGCCGTCGTTCGAGCTTGTACACTCCGGTGTATGTGCACCCCCGAGCCGTGAAGATTTTATGCAATAAAGATTTAACTGCTTAGAAGATCGGTGAGTGCTGCCACTTCCTTCCTTTAATGATTAACGTCAGCATGTCTTCTGGGCTCAGCACCCGAGATCGGGCGGCCAGCGTCTGCTGATAGCCGGTGTGTTCACGGAGCTTGAAATTGGATGGTGCGGTCAGCTGTTTTCTTATTGAGTGATTTTATCTAAATTGTGTCACTTCTATCAGCTTTGTTGGATCTCCCCCAGTAAATTTCCACTGTATACCACTGTATAACAGGGTGGCTGCACCTGCCACTATAGTGCATTTAAATTTGTGGCTACAGCACAATTTTGCCAGGTGAGAATATCTTCCACTATTGGTTTAATATTTTTAGCTTCCTACTCTCAGACACCATGCCTCTCTTTCCTTTTCCACCAAGCTAAATCCACTAATAGGCCACATTCACACCTCAGTATTTGGTCAGTAATTTACATCAGTTTTTATAAGCCAAAATCGGTAGTGGAACAATAAGAGGAAAAGTATTATAGAAACACATCAACACTAGGGTTGAGCGAAACGGGTCGATCATTTTCAAAAGTCGCCGACTTTTGGCTAAGTCGGCGTCTCATGAAACCCGATCCGACCCCTGTGCTTGTCGGCCATGCGGTACGCGACTTTCGCGCCAAAGTCGCGTTTCAATGACGCGAAAAGCGCCATTTCTCAGCCAATGAAGGTGAACGCAGAGTGTGGGCAGCGTGATGACATAGATCCTGGTCCCCACCATCTTAGAGAAGGGCATTGCAGTGATTGGCTTGCTGTCTGCGGCGTCACAGGGGCTATAAAGGGGCGTTCCCGCCGACCGCCATCTTACTGCTGCTGATCTGAGCTTAGGGACAGGTTGCTGCCGCTTCGTCAGAAGCAGGGAGAGCGTTAGGCAGGGTCCACTAACCACCAAACCGCTTGTGCTGCAGCGATTTCCACTGTCCAACACCACCTTCGGTGTGCAGGGACTGTGGAAGCTATTTTTTTTTTTTTTTCCCCTCAGCGCTGTAGCTCATTGGGCTGCCCTAGAAGGCTCCGTGATAGCTGTATTGCTGTGTGTACGCCACTGTGGAAACCAACTGCTTTTTTCAAAGCACATATCCTCTTGTTCCTTCCTTTCTGCACAGCTATCTTTTTTGTTTGTCCACACTTTTTATTTAATTTGTGCATCAGTCCACTCCTATTGCTGCCTGCCATACCTGGCTTAGATTACTGCAGGGAGATAGTAATTGTAGGACAGTCCCTGTTTTTTTTTTGTTTTTTTTGTGGGAGATTAAGATTGGCATTTCTGCTACAGTGCCATCCCTGTGTGTGCCATCTCTCACTGAGTGGGCCATAGAAAGCCTATTTATTTTTTCCGTGATTTGTGTTCTAAATTCTACCTCAACACAAAAACACTACATCAATCAGTGGGAGAAAAATATTGGCCTCAGTCAGGGCTTGTGTGCCACTGCTGTGTGTGCTATCTCTCATTCAGTGGGCTATAGAAAGCCTATTTATTTATTTTTTTTTTTTAATATTATTTGGTTTCTAAAGTCTCCCTGAAAAAAAAAAAAAAACCTAAAAAAACAGTGGGAGAGTAATGTTGCCCTTTCAGCTTGTGTGCCAGTCTTGACTCCTGGGTGTGCCACCTCTCTCTCATTCAGTGGGCCATAGAAAGCCTATTTATTTTTTCCGTGATTTGTGTTCTAAATTCTACCTCAACACAAAAACACTACATCAATCAGTGGGAGAAAAATATTGGCCTCAGTCAGGGCTTGTGTGCCACTGCTGTGTGTGCTATCTCTCATTCAGTGGGCTATAGAAAGCCTATTTATTTATTTTTTTTTTTTAATATTATTTGGTTTCTAAAGTCTCCCTGAAAAAAAAAAATACCTAAAAAAACAGTGGGAGAGTAATATTGCCCTTTCAGCTTGTGTGCCAGTCTTGACTCCTGGGTGTGCCACCTCTCTCTCTCATTCAGTGGGCCATAGAAAGGCTATTTTTTTTTTTGGTTTTTTTAATATTATTTGGTTTCTAAAGTCTCCCTAAAAAAAAAAAAAAAACATAAAAAAACAGTGGGAGAGTAATATTGCCCTTTCAGCTTGTGTGCCAGTCTTGACTCCTGGGTGTGCCACCTCTCTCCCTCTCATTCAGTGGGCCATAGAAAGCCTATTTATTTTTTAAAAAAAATATTATTGGGTTTCTAAAGTCTCCCTTAAAAAACAAAAAATACATAAAAAAACAGTGGGAGAGTAATATTGCCCTTTCAGCTTGTGTGCCAGTCTTGACTCCTGGGTGTGCCACCTCTCTCTCTCATTCAGTGGGCCATAGAAAGGCTATTTTTTTTTTTGTTTTTTTTAATATTATTTGGTTTCTAAAGTCTCCCTGAAATAAAAAAAAAACTTAAAAAAACAGTGGGAGAGTAATATTGCCCTTTCAGCTTGTGCGCCAGTCTTGACTCCTGGGTGTGCCACCTCTCTCTCTCTAATTGTGGGCCATAGAAAGCCTTTTTTTTTTTTTTTTTTTTTAATATTATTTGGTTTCTAAAGTCTCCCTGAGAAAAAAAAAAAAATAAATTAGGTGGGAGATTAATATTGACATTAGTGCTTGAGTGACAGTCCTGCGTGTGTGTCATCTCTGTGATTTTGTGCCACAGAAAACAGAGTGTGTAACATTGTGCCTGATTTTCCTTGTGGTCTCACCAACCTGTTAAGGGATATTGAAATCATACTGAAGTTATAGCTCACCGTGTAAGTTGTTTGACAGCAACAAATAAAGTTACTTTGGTTAAGATTTTAAAACAATGAGGAAGTCTGGTGCAAGAGGTCGTCGTGGGCGTTCATTGTCAGCTGGTAATGATGGTAGTGGTAGTGGAGCATCAGGTGGTCGTGGGGATAAAAATATTCCACCTAAGTCTGGAGCTGTGGAGCCAGTTTCGTCGTCAGGCTACACAAGGCCTCGAACGCTCTCTTTTCTGGGAGTAGGAAAACCGCTTTTAAAGGCGGAGCAGCAACAGCAAGTTTTGGCTTACATTGCAGACTCAGCCTCTAGCTCTTTTGCCTCCTCTTCCGAAACTGGTAAATGTAAAAGCAGCGCGTCGCTTGTGGATGTTCACGGTCAGGGACAAGTCGCTTCCTTGTCCTCCTCAGCAAAAACTACAACAAGAGAGAAGGATGCAGCAGGCGACACAACGGGTCACTCCATGGAGCTCTTTACACATACCGTCCCTGGCTTAGAAAGTGAAACATTTAACAGGCCATGCCCATTACAAGTATATTCTGACATGGAGTGCACTGATGCACAGCCACAGCCAGAGTACTATGCTGCTCCTTTGACTCAGACCACCACATTGCCCTCTCAGGGTACAGATCCACAATCAGACCCTGATGAGACTATGTTGCCCCGCCACGAACGCTATACCACCGACCGACACAGTGACACAGACGAAGTTGCACACGAGCTCGAAGAGGAGGTAATAGATGACCCAGTTATTGACCCCGATTGGCAGCCATTGGGGGAACAGGGTGCAGGCGGCAGTAGTTCAGAAGCGGAGGTGGAGGAGGGGCCGCAGCAGGCATCAACATCGCAACAGGTTCCATCTGCCGGGCCCGTATCTGGCCCAAAACGCGTGTCAAAGCCAAAACCTGTTGGAGCACAGCGTTGCCATCCGGTTAAAGCTCAGTCTGCAATCCCTGAAAAGGGATCCGAGTCTAGGAAGAGTGCAGTCTGGCATTTTTTTAAACAACATCCAACTGATCAGCGCAAAGTCATCTGTCAAAAATGTTCAACTAGCTTAAGCAGAGGTCAGAATCTGAAAAGTCTAAATACTAGTTGCATGCATAGACACTTAACCACCATGCATTTTCAAGCCTGGACTAACTACCAAACGTCCCTCAAGGTTGTAGCACCCTCGGCCAATGAAGCTAGTCAGCAACGCAACATCCCTTCCGTCACTGTAAGGCCACCATTTTCCGCACCACCGGCAGTATCTGTGCAGGTTTCTTTGCCAGCCAAAAGCAGTCAGGGTCAGGGAATCACCAGTTTTGTAGGAGGAAATATTGCATCTAGGGCACCGGCGGAAACAATACCGTCTCCAACCGTCTCTCAGTCTGCCATGTACACCGGCACACCCGAAAGTTCCACGATCTCCAGCTCTCCAGTCCAGCTCACCCTACATGAGACTCTGGTTAGAAAAAGGAAGTACTTATCCTCGCATCCGCGTACACAGTGTTTTAACGCCCACATAGCTAGACTAATCTCGTTAGAGATGATGCCCTACCGGTTAGTTGAAAGCGAAGCTTTCAAAGCCCTGATGGAGTACGCTGAACCACGATACGAGCTACCCAGTCGACACTTTTTTTCCAGAAAAGCCATCCCAGCCCTGCACCAGCATGTTAAACAGCGCATCGTCCATGCACTCAGGCAATCTGTGAGTACAAAGGTGCACCTGACTACAGATGCATGGACCAGTAGGCATGGCCAGGGACGTTATGTGTCCATCACGGCACACTGGGTGAATGTGGTGGATGCAGGGTCCACAGGCAACATCAATTTAGGGACAGTTGTGCCTAGCCCACGGTCTAGGAAACAGTTGGCTGTAGGCGTTCGCACCCCCTCCTCCTCCTCCTCCTCGTCCTCCTGCAGAAGCTACAGCTCTTCCACAGAACGCAGTCTGCCAACCACTCCATCGGCAGATGACACTGTTGCACACCAGTTGTCCCATTATGGGCCAGCTACTGCCAAGCGTCAGCAGGCTGTATTGGCTATGAAGTGCTTGGGCGACAACAGACACACCGCGGAAGTTCTGTCCGAGTTCTTGCAACAAGAAACGCAGTCGTGGCTGGGCACAGTAGATCTTGAGGCAGGCAAGGTAGTGAGTGATAACGGAAGGAATTTCATGGCTGCCATCTCCCTTTCCCAACTGAAACACATTCCTTGCCTGGCTCACACCTTAAACCTGGTGGTGCAGTGCTTATTGAAAACTTATCCTGGGTTCTCCGACCTGCTCCTCAAAGTGCGTGCACTTTGCTCACATATCCGATGTTCGCCTGTACACGCCAGCCGTATGCAGACCTATCAGCGGTCTTTGAACCTTCCCCAGCATCGCCTAATCATAGACGTTGCAACAAGGTGGAACTCAACACTGCACATGCTTCAGAGACTGTGCAAACAGAGGCGTGCTGTTATTTATTTGTGGGAGGATACACGGGCAGGCAGTAGGATGGCAGACATGGAGTTGTCAGGTGTGCAGTGGTCTAAGATACAAGACATGTGTCAAGTCCTTCAGTGTTTTGAGGAATGCACACGGCTGGTTAGTGCAGACAACGCCGTAATAAGCATGAGCATCCCCCTAATGCGTCTGCTGATGCAAAGTTTGACGCACATAAAGGAGCAGGCGTCTGCACCAGAGGAAGAGGAAAGCCTTGATGACAGTCAGCCATTGTCTGGTCAGGGCAGTGTACAGGACGAGGTAGCGGGCGAAGAGGAGGTGGAGGACGAGGAGGATGATGGGGATGAGTATATTTTTAATGCCGAACCTTTCCCGGGGGCACAGGAAATTGGTTGCGTGTCACGGCCGGGTTCTGGTTTTTTGAGGGACACAAGTGACGTAGATTTGCCTGCAACTGCCCCTCAACCAATCACAACCGGAGATTTGACAACTGGAACTTTGGCCCACATGGCGGATTATGCCTTACGTATCCTAAAAAGGGACACACGCATTACGAAAATGATGAACGATGACGATTACTGGTTGGCCTGCCTCCTTGATCTACGCTATAAAGGCAAATTGCAAAATATTATGCCACATGAGAACTTGGAACTAATATTAGCAACCAAACAATCAACTCTTGTTGACCGTTTGCTTCAGGCATTCCCAGCACACAGCGCACGTGATCGTTCTCACACGAGCTCCAGGGGGCAGCAGACTAGGAGTGTTAGGGGTGCACACATCAGAAGTGGCGTTGGACAGAGGGGTTTTCTGACCAGGTTGTGGAGTGATTTTGCTATGACCGCAGACAGGACAGGTACTGCTGCATCAATTGAAAGTGACAGGAGACAACATTTGTCCAGTATGGTTACTAACTATTTTTCATCCCTTATCGATGTTCTCCCTCAACCGTCATTCCCATTTGATTACTGGGCCTCCAAATTAGACACCTGGCCAGAATTGGCAGAATATGCATTGCAGGAGCTTGCTTGCCCGGCAGCAAGTGTCCTATCAGAAAGAGTATTCAGTGCTGCAGGTTCAATATTAACCGAAAAAAGGACTCGTCTGGCTACCCAAAATGTTGACGATCTAACATTCATTAAAATGAACCACAACTGGATTTCGAAATCTTTTGCCCCACCTTGCCCGGCCGACACCTAGCTTTCCTATGAAAAGCTCTTGCCTGTGAATTACTTTTCTAATGTCTAATTTGCTGCAGCTGATTGTACAGCATACGACATGTTTACACCTCCCTAAATGGCAAAACTCCCCACACGGGGCCGTGGTATCGCGACTTGGCGCAAGCACCCGTGAGACTGCTGTTTGTCTGAAGAGGTGGGTGTGCTCGCTTTTGGTTGACGGCATTGCTACTGGGTCCCTCATAGTACAATGTAGTGTCTCTGGCGGTGGTGGTGCGCACCCAACGTCAGACACACCGTTGTAACATGAGGGGCCCTGGGGCGGTCCCGCCGGCCTCAAGAGAGTTCCCCCCTACCCCAGCTCAAAATGTGCTCTACCACGTGCAAAATTATGTCGCACAGCTCCACCAATCTTTAGTCTATTCGCTGACATCATTCAATGTCTGGCACTGACAATACAAATTTGTAGACATCTATGATGCAACTTAAAGTAGTCTGTGTCTGTGTCCTATATTGGCACCATTAAATAGTTACTGCCAAATTACTATGTCAGAAACTCAGCAGATGAGCCCACCCCTGTACCTAAGTATGCCACCTTTTTTTTTGTTTTGGTTGTTTTGCGAGACATTAACATCTATTTATATTTTGGGAGTACTGGGACAGACACTCCTTGCACTACTCCTCCACTCACCACCAAGCTGCCCGTGTATCCATGTAACCGCTGTAAAACTGCCATGAGCCTATTGTTTGTTATTTTAGGCCTTTGAAGCCTGTCTGCGGTCCCTCCTTCCACTAGTCCTCCACTGACCAGACCACTGCTGCCCGTGTACCCCTGGAACCAATTATAAAGTGCCTACAGCCAGCCCATTTTTTTATGTTAGGCCTTTGAAGCCTGTCTGCGGTCCCTCCTTCCACTAGTCCTCCACTGGCCAGACCACTGCTGCCCGTGTACCCCTGGAACCAATTATAAAGTGCCTACAGCCAGCCCATTTTTTTGTTAGGCCTTTGAAGCCTGTCTGCGGTCCCTCCTTCCACTAGTCCTCCACTGGCCAGACCACTGCTGCCCGTGTACCCCTGGAACCAATTATAAAGTGCCTACAGCCAGCCCATTTTTTAATGTTAGGCCTTTGAAGCCTGTCTGCGGTCCCTCCTTCCACTAGTCCTCCACTGGCCAGACCACTGCTGCCCGTGTACCCCTGGAACCAATTATAAAGTGCCTACAGCCAGCCCATTTTTTTATGTTAGGCCTTTGAAGCCTGTCTGCGGTCCCTCCTTCCACTAGTCCTCCACTGGCCAGACCACTGCTGCCCGTGTACCCCTGGAACCAATTATAAAGTGCCTACAGCCAGCCCATTTTTTTATTTTAGGCCTTTGAAGCCTGTCTGCGGTCCCTCCTTCCACTAGTCCTCCACTGGCCAGACCACTGCTGCCCGTGTACCCCTGGAACCAATTATAAAGTGCCTACAGCCAGCCCATTTTCTTATGTTAGGCCTTTGAAGCCTGTCTGCGGTCCCTACTTTAAATACTCCTCCACTCACCACCAAGCTGCCTGCCCGTGTATCCATGTAACCGCTGTAAAACTGCCATGAGCCTATTGTTTGTTATGTTAGGCCTTTGATAGCCTGTCTGCGGTCCCTACTTTAAATACTCCTCCACTCACCACCAAGCTGCCTGCCCGTGTATCCATGTAACCGCTGTAAAACTGCCATGAGCCTATTGTTTGTTATGTTAGGCCTTTGAAGCCTGTCTGCGGTCCCTCCTTCCACTAGTCCTCCACTGGCCAGACCACTGCTGCCCGTGTACCCCTGGAACCAATTATAAAGTGCCTACAGCCAGCCCATTTTTTTATGTTAGGCCTTTGAAGCCTGTCTGCGGTCCCTCCTTCCACTAGTCCTCCACTGACCAGACCACTGCTGCCCGTGTACCCCTGGAACCAATTATAAAGTGCCTACAGCCAGCCCATTTTTTTATGTTAGGCCTTTGAAGCCTGTCTGCGGTCCCTCCTTCCACTAGTCCTCCACTGGCCAGACCACTGCTGCCCATGTACCCCTGGAACCAATTATAAAGTGCCTACAGCCAGCCCATTTTTTTATTTTAGGCCTTTGAAGCCTGTCTGCGGTCCCTCCTTCCACTAGTCCTCCACTGACCAGACCACTGCTGCCCGTGTACCCCTGGAACCAATTATAAAGTGCCTACAGCCAGCCCATTTTTTTATGTTAGGCCTTTGAAGCCTGTCTGCGGTCCCTCCTTCCACTAGTCCTCCACTGGCCAGACCACTGCTGCCCGTGTACCCCTGGAACCAATTATAAAGTGCCTACAGCCAGCCCATTTTCTTATGTTAGGCCTTTGAAGCCTGTCTGCGGTCCCTACTTTAAATACTCCTCCACTCACCACCAAGCTGCCTGCCCGTGTATCCATGTAACCGCTGTAAAACTGCCATGAGCCTATTGTTTGTTATGTTAGGCCTTTGATAGCCTGTCTGCGGTCCCTACTTTAAATACTCCTCCACTCACCACCAAGCTGCCTGCCCGTCTATCCATGTAACCGCTGTAAAACTGCCATGAGCCTATTGTTTGTTATGTTAGGCCTTTGATAGCCTGTCTGCTGTCCTTACTTTAAATACTCCTCCACTCACCACCTAGCTGCCTGTGTATCCATGTAACCGATGTAAAACTGCCATGACTGCCTACTGTTTGTTATTTTAGGCCTTTGATAGCCTGTCTGCGGCCCCTACTTGCAATACTCCTCCACTGACCACAATGCTGCCTGGAGTGCCTGCCTGTGTATCCATGTAACCGATGTAAAACTGCCATGACTGCCTACTGTTTGTTATTTTAGGCCTTTGATAGCCTGTCTGCGGCCCCTACTTGCAATACTCCTCCACTGACCACAATGCTGCCTGGAGTGCCTGCCTGTGTATCCATGTAACCGATGTAAAACTGCCATGACTGCCTACTGTTTGTTATTTTAGGCCTTTGATAGCCTGTCTGCGGCCCCTACTTGCAATACTCCTCCACTGACCACAATGCTGCCTGGAGTGCCTGCCTGTGTATCCATGTAACCGATGTAAAACTGCCATGAGTGCCTACTGTTTGGTATTTTAGGCCTTTGATAGCCTGTCTGCAGCCCCTACTTGCAATACTCCTCCACTGACCACACCAATGCTGCCCGTGTACCCCTGGAACCTATTTAAAAGTTCATAGAGCCTAGTTATATATTTTATTTACTATTAATAAGGCCATGATGGACTACGCTGTACCACGCTACAAGCTAACCAGTCGACACTTCTTTTGCGAGAAAAGCCATCCCAACCCTCCACCAGCATGTAGAAGACCGCATTGTCCATGCACTCTGGCAATCTGTGAGTACAAAGGTGCACCTGACAACAGACGCATGGACCTGTAGGCATGGCCACGGAAGATTACGTGTCCATTACGGCGCAATGGGTTAATGTGGTGAATGCATGGTCCACAGGGGACAGCCTACTAAGTCTGTCTGCAGTCCCTAATTCAAATTGTCCTCCACTGTCTAAATTGGAGCTTCCACCTTCTGGCTTTCGGCCTATAGTATCAGAAATTAAACTGCATTTGGCCTTCAACTTTGGTTAGGGCCTACTAACGGCTTCTGCCCCTCCCTGGTGTTGCCCTCAACTAAATAAAGCTGAGCTTCAACCTTCCGGCTCTCATTAAGTGTTTTTTAAAAAAAAAAATGGTGGTTAGGGCCTACTAACGGCTTCTGCCCCTCCCTGGTGTTGCCCTCAACTAAATAAAGCTGAGCTTCAACCTTCTGCTCCAAATTACCATTTTAAAAAATTCAATAGGCTTTTCCGGCCTACTAAAGGTGTCTGTCTGTGTGCCCCTGCCTGGTGTTGTCCTCAACTAAATAAAGCTGAGCTTCAACCTTCTGCTCCAAATTACCATTTTAAAAAATGCAATAGGCTTTTCCGGCCTACTAAAGGTGTCTGTCTGTGTGCCCCTGCCTGGTGTTGTCCTCAACTAAATAAAGCTGAGCTTCAACCTTCCGGCTCTCATTAAGTGGTTTTTAAAAAAAAAAATGGTGGTTAGGGCCTACTAACGGCTTCTGCCCCTCCCTGGTGTTGCCCTCAACTAAATAAAGCTGAGCTTCAACCTTCTGCTCCAAATTACCATTTTAAAAAATTCAATAGGCTTTTCCGGCCTACTAAAGGTGTCTGTCTGTGTGCCCCTGCCTGGTGTTGTCCTCAACTAAATAAAGCTGAGCTTCAACCTTCTGCTCCAAATTACCATTTTAAAAAATGCAATAGGCTTTTCCGGCCTACTAAAGGTGTCTGTCTGTGTTCCCCTGCCTGGTGTTGTCCTCAAATAAATAAAGCTGAGCTTCAACCTTCTGCTCCAAATTACCATTTTAAAAAATGCAATAGGCTTTTCCGGCCTACTAAAGGTGTCTGTCTGTGTGCCCCTGCCTGGTGTTGCCCTCAACTAAATAAAGCTGAGCTTCAACCTTCTGCTCCAAATTACCATTTTAAAAAATGCAATAGGCTTTTCCGGCCTACTAAAGGTGTCTGTCTGTGTGCCCCTGCCTGGTGTTGTCCTCAACTAAATAAAGCTGAGCTTCAACCTTCTGCTCCAAATTACCATTTTAAAAAATGCAATAGGCTTTTCCGGCCTACTAAAGGTGTCTGTCTGTGTTCCCCTGCCTGGTGTTGTCCTCAACTAAATAAAGCTGAGCTTCAACCTTCTGCTCCAAATTACCATTTTAAAAAATGCAATAGGCTTTTCCAGCCTACTAAAGGTGTCTGTCTGTGTGCCCCTGCCTGGTGTTGTCCTCAACTAAATAAAGCTGAGCTTCAACCTTCTGCTCCAAATTACCATTTTAAAAAATGCAATAGGCTTTTCCGGCCTACTAAAGGTGTCTGCCCCTCCCTGGTGTTGTCCTCAACTGAACAAAGCTGAGCTTCCACATTCTGGCTTTCGCCCTATACTATCAGATATTAAACTGCATTTGGCCTACTAGTGTGGTTAGGCCCTTGAAACAGTGTCTGCTGCTCTTGGGTTTGCTACTCCACTGAACAAAGCAATGCCGCCTGTTTAGTCCTGTTACCAATTTTGAACTGCATTTAGCCTACTTTATTCTTTGGCCCTATATCTGTTTCCTCCTCATCCTGCCCATTGCCCAGCCACTGCTAAATGAGTCTGCTGGTACATTGACCTAGACCACTACATTCCCCTTGTACTCTACACAGCCAGAATCTGACCCTGCTGAAAGTAAGGTTCCCCTTCCCGCATGTTATACCACCTTACACAGGGACAAAGAGGAAGGTGCAGATGAAAGTGCAGGTTCCTTCATCAGGTGGGGGGGCATACTCGTTGGCGACGTCACTGGCACAGGGCCCCTCAGAGTACGCAAAAGTGTCGCTGCTGGTGGGAGGCGCCCCCGCCATGCAAACACACCGCCGTACTTTGAGGGGCCCTGTGCCAGTGCCAATGCGAACGAGTGGGCCCCCCCCTGCTTGCTCAGGATCACAGCACTTGCAACGTTTAAATACTTACCTTTCCCTGCAACACCGCCGTGACGTAGTCCGCATTTCCTGGGCCCACGAAAAACTTGAGCCAGCCCTACTCCCCCCACAACTTTCCCCCAATTCCCTATGCCCAACTATTATTATACAGTTAATTAAGATTGGCAAGCTTCAGAAACAAGAATGGATGTTTTTGGCATTAAAATGGGCACTGTAGGTGTTTTCCTGGCCTCCACTCACTGCCGACTATGCTTCCCCATTGACTTGCATTGGGTTTCGTGTTTCGGTCGATCCCCGACTTTTAGCGATAATCGGCCGACTGCACTCGACTCGACTCTGGACAAAATCGGGTTTCCCAAAACCCTACTCGATCTTAAAAAAATGAAAGTCGCTCAACCCTAATTAGGAGCCCATTTTGAGCTTTTTTTAATGGAGTCCTCACTTTTTCACATACAGTACTCCATTGCTTCCCAATAGGTATATAGATAACTAAGAGCTGTTAACAGTCTATATGATGTTAAACAGTTCATCCCTTACCCACAATATTACAGGGAATAGTACAAATATAGTGTCTGGTAGAATTTGGCATGATTTGTGCTCCTTGTGTTTCCAGTGGAAATATATTGCATGGGGGAACAGCATTGTCCATAAAATGACTAAGGGTGCCATATCATGGCTCAGTACAACAAGAAAGTTGTATGGTGTTACATATGGTTGTGTACATAATCCATTTGGAGCATTTAAAATCCAAAAATTGTATTCATTTGAAGTGCCCTCCACCCTGACACTGAAAAGTGACTATATAGTTGACATGTACAGTCACCCTTTTTGGTTTGCTTCCCGCTTGCTCCTCTACTCATATCATGTTCCATTCCTATTGCTTCTACTGTGACTACCTCAGTGGCATGCCTTGTGCATTGCCAAGTCTAAACTATGCCTCACTGGCTTTCCCATGCTGAAAGATAGGAAAGGAAGGGAGGCATGATTTAGATTTACTGCTGTACACAGGAGGAATGGTCAGCCAAACTGAGCAGAGGCAATTGAGGGAAAACGGAGAGCACTATGTAAGGTGACTATCTTACTGGCAGGTCTTTTTTTACCTCACACGGAGCACCATCAAAATTAGACCCCAAAATAATGAAAGAATGACATCTTTTTTCATAATTTCATTGCTGTTAGAATTGTTTTTACCTTTTTTCAGTAAAATATATGGTAAAATTAATGCTGTCAAAAGTCAACTTGTCCACAAAAACAAGCCCTCATACAACTATATCAATGAAAAATGCATAGCTCTTGGACGAAGGAGAGGAAAAGCAAAATTGGCCACAGTGGGAAGAAGTTAAAATGGTGAGAAGAATTCGTAATTCTGAGTAACATATTAGCTTCTGTTTAGCTTGTACTATTTTTGGCTTTTGGAAAGACATTAAAATGTATTAAGGGCATCCATAACAATGTAACCAATGTCAATTTTCCCATTAAAGTGTAATGCTGTAAAAAAGTTTAAAATCTGGAGTAGAGGTACCCACTCGACCAAAGTTATACAGAGTTTAAGGTGGAAGCTGGACAAGTCCAGGATGTAGTATGTGTATCTTCAAGGTGCCTGGTCTCGGTGATGTGAAACCTGGAGAGAATTTTAGTGCTGAGAATTTTTATTAAAAACTAGCTGAAGAGCCCGGCGTTGCCTGGGCATAGTAAATATCTGTGGTTAGTTATAGCACCTCATTTCTCTTATTTTCCCATCAAGCCTCTCATTTTCCCCTCCACATCTCTCATTTTATCCCTTACACCTCTCATTTTCCCCCTCATTCCTCTTATTTTCCCCCTCACTCCTCTCATTCCCCCCTAACACTTTTCATTTCGACCTCACATCTGTCATTTTCCGATCACTCCACTATTTTCCTTCACTCCTCTCATTTTGCACTCATACCTTTTCATTTTCCCCTCTCACCCCTCATTTTCACCTCACACCTCTCATTTTCCCCTCAGTATATACATGTTTGTCATCTCCCTTATATATAGTCTACACCTGTATGTCATCTCCTGTATATAGTATATACCTGTATGTCATCTCCCCTGTAAATAGTATATACCTGCTGTATGTCATCTCCTCCTGTATATTGTTTATACCTATGTGTCATCTCCTCCTGTATATAGTATATACCTGTATGTCATCTCTTCTGTATATACTATATACCTGTATGTCATCTCCTCCTATATATACATTACAAAATCCAAACTATGAGGCAACACCCCCACACCTAAATCACTGAACAACACCCCTCATCATTAATGAAGGGAAAATTAGAGGCAACAGCCAAAATTACGGGTATATTATAAAATGTATTAATTTATTTCATACACAAAAATTAAAATTGACAAGAGAACATCACCAGAAGTTCCGAGGATAGTACAAAAATTATATGTATTGAGGAAAAAAGGACACACCTAATGTAATAAAGCAATGCTAAAATGCCCGATTAGCCTGATAAATGGTTACCTATAAACCAGGGTAGAAAACTACTAAATAGCAGAATGCTATACCTAAAGTGACCGTGCAAAAAACATATAACGGGCAAAAATAGAGCTGTGTGTCTATGTGCCAAATAACTCTCAATAGAAACTGCTCAATGTCAGAGTCCTAGTTAAAAATGGCAAAAAACATATAAAGAACAAAAGCAAAGCTGTATGTCTGTGTGCCAAATAACTCTCAATAGAAACTGCTCAATGTCAGAATCCTAGTTATAGGATGGCCATGCTGATTGCAAAAAGTACCAACATACAGCAGCCTATATCAGATACACAATATTAAGGCATGCTACTTACATGTGACTTTTAAACCTTTAAACCTCGTATGTACTACCACGGACACCCCGACAGCGCCGTTTCGCCATGTGGCTTCCTCAACAGGGGGCATATGTGTTAATGGTGCAGCTACGGTCTAAATATACTAGCGGTCACAGCTGTCTGCAATGTCCGTATCACCGGTATCACACTGCGCATGCGCCGGTCCATGCGTCTCCTCACAGAAGTGAAACATGGACTTCCTGCTCTTCGCATCTGGAACGCAGGCGTCAGACGCTCTGCGTAACCATGGTGAGCGAAGCAGGAAGTCACGAGGAGGCAGCTGACCTGCGCATGCGCCAACCGGGCACGGAGAAATGCATGAGGGCTGCACAGAGATAATGCACGCATGGTGGAAGTGATTAGCAAATTACAACCAAAACTGGCCACCTTTTACTTATTACCTAAGGTGCACAAAAACCTGTTAGACCCGCCCGGGAGGCCCATTGTGTCAGGGATGGGTAGTCTGTGTGAAATTTCATGTAAGTTCATTGACCATTACCTGCAACCCCTAGTACAAGGCCTACCGTCGTATATCAAAGATACTACTATGATGCTGCAAAGGTTGGATTCTATACATCTAGAGGATAATGCAGTTTTGGTTACAGCGGACGTGGAAGCCCTGTATTCCTCCATTAAACACCAAGATGGTTTGAATGCTTCAGCACATTATTTGTACGAGAGTAATCTTGATCCAACTCTCATTGAACTGATTCTCACTTTACTTAAATTTATATTAGAACACAATGTTTTTGTTTTCAATAACGACATTTATTTGCAACAACAGGGTACTGCGATGGGGGCCACTTGTGCCCCCTCGTATGCCAATTTGTTTATGGGGTACTGGGAGAGGATGATCTTCCAGGAGAAGGAGATTGTGGGAATTAGTTCAATACATGGATGGAGTCGATATATCGACGACATCCTGTTCATCTGGGAGGGTCCCATTGTAGACCTACAAGTGTTGATGAGAGAGCTGAATCATAATGATCTGAACATAAAATTAACCTTTCATTTTGGAAGAAAAGTCGAATTTTTAGATTTGAGTATTGAGGCACTCAGGGACGGTGGGCTTATCACAGATGTGTTTAGGAAGCAAACTGCTACCAACACATTATTACATGCCTCTTCAGCCCACCATAAATCAACTATCAAAGGCATTCCCGTTGGGCAATTTATGAGGGTAAAACGTATCTGCACATTAGATACAGATTTCCATAACCAGGCCTCAGATTTAGCCCATCGTTTCCTTGATAGGGGTTATAGTAAAAGACAAATTAAGAATGGGTTCAGGTCGGCTCAACGCTCTAGCAGGAATGAACTTCTATATGGAGATAGGAGGAAACAGAAGACATTTCAAAAAGCCAATCATGTTAGATTCATTACTGGCTACAATAAGCAATGGTCAGAAATGGTTGGAATCATGCAAAAACATTGGGGGGTATTGCAATCTCACCCTATTCTCAGGAGAATATTACCTAATAAACCATTAATGATGACACCAAGACGTTCAAAAAATTTGAAAGATCTGATAGTTCATAGTCATTACACAGTTACTCCTAAAAAAACAGCCTGACATTGAATTACATGGGTTTTTTCCATGCAATGCTTGCAAAGCTTGTCAAAATCACTTCAAGAGTAAAACATTTGGAAACCATGACGGATCTAGAATATACGACATTCGTAAAAGACTTACCTGCGTGTCAAAAGGGGTGATCTACCATGCTCAATGTCCTTGTAAAAAAATATATATTGGGATGACTACTAGGGAACTTAAGATCAGGACCAGGGAACATATAAGAGATATTGAAAAGGCTCTGACTGTTGAAGATATTAGTGGGCTTAAGACACTGCCAAGACACTTTAGACTTTATCATAATTGTAACCCCAAAGAACTTAGGATCCAGGCCATTGATCAAATTGACCTGGGTTTTAGGGGGGGTAATCTTGGCAGGGCCTTGGCGCAGAAAGAAAGTAGATGGATCTACTTATTAAAGACCTTGGCTCCTCAAGGCCTCAATGAGACCTCGGGTTTCTCTGCATTTTTATAACTGGTACGCAATCTCCATGTGGGTATTTTTCTGTATTTTAATTATGTGTGTTTGTGGTTTTAACTGTTTATTTTGATTTCTCACTAGAGTGGAATCTAATCCTTGCCCACTATTGTTATTCTATGGACATGAATCAGCTCCAACATGCAGAGATTGTCGTCATGAATCTATTCATCAAGATGTATAATGCATGTATTATTGTGGGAGGGATTAGCTTCTCTAGTGTTGTTTTATTTAGTCTGTTATGGGTATTATTGTTATTTGTGCTGATGTATTGAGGGACTATATTTTTAACCTTTACCTATATGTATTTATTGGTCACTATGTTATTATACTGGGTTATAATGGGTATATTGGGATTATATTCTTAATTGTATTTTGTATTATGTATTATTGGTCACTATGTACATTATACGGGGTTGTATTTATTATATTTATTATATTAGAAGGTAATTGTAGTATTTAATTTTTATAAATATTTTGCTATTTTTCACCATTTTTACACTGATGTTGTATTTAATATATATGAGATATATGGTATGTTATATATTAGTGTTAAATTATATGTTTTTTGTATATTTTATGAATTCTTATTGTAGCATCCTTTGTATATTTACTTTTGTCACCTATACCTATTTATATCGGTATATCATATCATTGTATATTTCATTAGTTGTAGTCCCTTGAGTTTCCTGTTGTTTAGATTCATTTTGTTGTTTTTGATTTTAACATTCAGCACTTAGTACTGGCGTGCATTATCTCTGTGCAGCCCTCATGCATTTCTCCGTGCCCGGTTGGCGCATGCGCAGGTCAGCTGCCTCCTCGTGACTTCCTGCTTCGCTCACCATGGTTACGCAGAGCGTCTGATGCCTGCGTTCCAGATGCGAAGAGCAGGAAGTCCATGTTTCACTTCTGTGAGGAGACGCATGGACCGGCGCATGCGCAGTGTGATACCGGTGATACGGACATTGCAGACAGCTGTGACCGCTAGTATATTTAGACCGTAGCTGCACCATTAACACATATGCCCCCTGTTGAGGAAGCCACATGGCGAAACGGCGCTGTCGGGGTGTCCGTGGTAGTACATACGAGGTTTAAAGGTTTAAAAGTCACATGTAAGTAGCATGCCTTAATATTGTGTATCTGATATAGGCTGCTGTATGTTGGTACTTTTTGCAATCAGCATGGCCATCCTATAACTAGGATTCTGACATTGAGCAGTTTCTATTGAGAGTTATTTGGCACACAGACATACAGCTTTGCTTTTGTTCTTTATATGTTTTTTGCCATTTTTAACTAGGACTCTGACATTGAGCAGTTTCTATTGAGAGTTATTTGGCACATAGACACACAGCTCTATTTTTGCCCGTTATATGTTTTTTGCACGGTCACTTTAGGTATAGCATTCTACTATTTAGTAGTTTTCTACCCTGGTTTATAGGTAACCATTTATCAGGCTAATCGGGCATTTTAGCATTGCTTTATTACATTAGGTGTGTCCTTTTTTCCTCAATACATATAATTTTTGTACTATCCTCGGAACTTCTGGTGATGTTCTCTTGTCAATTTTAATTTTTGTGTATGAAATAAATTAATAAATTTTATAATATACCCGTAATTTTGGCTGTTGCCTCTAATTTTCCCTTCATTAATGATGAGGGGTGTTGTTCAGTGATCCTCCTATATATAGTATATACCTGTATGTCATCTCCTGTATATAGTATATACCTGTATGTCATCTCCCCTGTATATAGTATATACCTGCTGTATGTCATCTCCTCCTCTATATACCTATGTGTCATCTCCTCTTTTATATAGTATATACCTGTGTGTCATCTCCTCCTGTATATAGTATATACCTGTGTGTCATCTCCTCCTGTATATAGTATATACCTGTGTGTCATCTCCTCCTGAATATAGTATATATCTGTGTGTCATCTCCCCTGTATATAGTATGTACCTGTATGTCATCTCCTCCTGTATATAGTATGTACCTGTATGTCATCTCCTCCTGTATATAGTATATATCTGTTCGTCATCTCCCCTGTATATAGTATATACCTGTGTGTCATCTCCCCTGTATATAGTATATACCTGTGTGCCATCTCCCCTGTATATAGTATATATGTGTGTGTCATCTTCTCCTGTATATAGTATATACCTGTATGTCATCTCCTCCTGTATATAGTATATACCTGTGTGTCATCTCCCCTGTATATAGAATATATGTATGTCATCTCCTGTATATATAGTATATACCTGTGTGTCATCTCCTCCTGTATATAGTATATATCTGTGTGTCATCTCCTCCTGTATTAGACCTCGTTCACACGTTATTTGCTCAGTATTTTTACCTCAGTATTTGTAAGCTAAATTGGCAGCCTGATAAATCCCCAGCCAACAGGAAGCCCTCCCCCCTGGCAGTATATATTAACTCACACATACACATAATAGACAGGTCATGTGATTGACAGCTGCCGTATTTCCTATACGGTACAGTTGTTGCTCTTGTAGTTTGTCTGCTTATTAATCAGATTTTTATTTTTGAAGGATAATACCAGACTTGTGTGTGTTTTAGGGTGAGTTTCATGTGTCAAGTTGTGTGTGTTGAGTTGCATGTGGCGACATGCATGTAGCAACTTTTGTGAGATGAGTTTTGTGTGGCGACATGTGTGTAGAAACTTTTTGTGTGTGAAGTTGCATGTTACAGGTTAGTGTAGCAAGTTGTGTGCAGCAGGTTTTGCGCATGGCGAGTTTTGCCCGTGGCGAGTTTTATGTGTGGTGCCTTTTGAGTATGTGCGAGTTTTGTGTGAGGCAACTTTTGCATGTGTTGCAACTTTTGTGCATGTGGCAATTTTTCTGCGTGTGCAAGTTTTGCGTGTGGTGAGTTTTCCATGAGGTGAGTTTTGCACGTGTGGCGAGTTTTGCGTGAGCCTAGTTTTGCGCGTGGCGAGTTTTGCGCGTGGTGAGTTTTACGTGGTGACTTTTGTGTTTCGACTTTTATGTGGCGAGGTTGGTGTATGTGTGATGAAATGTGTGCTGAGGGTGGTATATGTGTTCATGCACGTGGTAGTGTGTGGCTCATTTTGTGTGTGTGTTCATATCCCCGTGTGTGGTGAGTATCCCATGTTAGGGCCCCACTTTAGCAACTGTACGGTATATACTCTTTGGCGCCATTTCTCTCACTCTTTAAGTCCCCCTTGTTCACATCTGGCAGCTGTCAATTTGCCTCCAACACTTTTCCTTTCACTTTTTCCCCATTATGTAGATAGGGGCAAAATTGTTTGGTGAATTGGAACGCACGGGGTTAAAATTTTGCTTCACAATATAGCCTATGACGGTCTCAGGGTCCAGACGTGTGACTGTGCAATATTTTGTGGCTGTAGCTGCGACGGTGCAGATGCCAATCCCGGACATACATACACACATACATACACACATTCAGCTTTATATATTAGATTAATAGGGCAGCATGGGTACAGGTTTTAGGACCAGCTGGGAGAGCTGTGTGGGACTGGCTGCTGCATAAATGGTTTGCATTTTCTTTCCTTGATATTTATGCCAGAGAAATGCTGTTTGCTTTCATTGTTTTGATGATTTATGGACAGTAATAAATCTACCCATTTTGCATCAAGAAACTAACTTCATGTCTGTGCCTACTGCAATCGTTGCCAGTAGGGTTGAGCGACTTTCATTTTTTTAAGGTCGAGTCGGGTTTTGTGAAACCCGACTTTGTCCAGAGTCGAGTCGAGTGCAGTCGGCCGATTATCGCTAAAAGTCGGGGATCGACCGAAGCACGAAACCCATTGCAAGTCAATGGGGAAGCATAGTCGGCAGTGAGTGGAGGCCAGGAAAACACCTACAGTGCCCATTTTAATGCCAAAAACATCCACTCTTGTTTCTGAAGCTTGTCAATCTTAATTAACTTTATAATAATAGTTGGGCATTGGAACTTGGGGGTCATTTTGCAAAAGTTGTGGAGGGTAGGGCTGGTTCAAGCTTTTAGTGGGCCCAGGAAACGTGGACTATGTCACGGCGGTGGAGCAGTGAGAGGTAAGCATGTCAAGTTTGCAAGTGCTGTGATCCTAAGCAAGCAGGGAGGCCCCCTCGTTGGCATTGGCACTGGCACAGGGCCCCTCAAAGTACAGCGGTGTGTTTGCACGGCGGGGGCGCCTCCCACCAGCAGCGACACTTTTGCGTACTCTGAGGGGCCCTGTGCCAGTGACGTCGCCAACGAGTATGCCCCCCCCACCTGATGAAGGAACCTGCACTTTCATCTGCACCTTCCTCTTTGTCCCTGTGTAAGGTGGTATAACATGCGGGAAGGGGAACCTTACTTTCAGCAGGGTCAGATTCTGGCTGTGTAGAGTGCAAGGGGAATGTAGTGGTCTAGGTCAATGTACCAGCAGACTCATCTAGCAGTGGCTGGGGAATGGGCAGGATGAGGAGGAAACAGATATAGGGCCAAAGAATAAAGTAGGCTAAATGCAGTTCAAAATTGGTAACAGGACTAAACAGGCGGCATTGCTTTGTTGAGTGGAGTAGCAAACCCAGGAGCAGCAGACACTGTTTTAAGTGCCCAAACACACTAATAGGCCAAATGCAGTTTAATATTTGCTACTGTAGGCCAAAAGCCAGAAGGTAGAAGCTCAGCTTTATTCAGTTGAGGACAACACCAGGCAGGGGCAGACACCGTTAGTAGGCCCATAACCACCTATTTTTAAAAACACAGCACTTAAAGAGAGCCAGAAGGTGGAAGCTCAGCTTTGTTCAGTTGAGGACAACACCAGGGAGGGGCAGACACCGTTAGTAGGCCGGAACCACCAATTTTTTAAAAAACAGCACTTAATGAGAGCCAGAAGGTAGAAGCTCAGCTTTATTCAGTTGAGGACAACACCAGGCAGGGGCAGACACCGTTAGTAGGCCGGAACCACCAATCTTTTACAAAACAGCACTTAATGAGAGCCAGAAGGTAGAAGCTCAGCTTTATTCAGTTGAGGACAAACACCAGGGAGCAGCAAACAGAGGTATTAGGCCCCATCCAGCAATTAAAAAAAAAATAAAAAAATTAATCAGAGCCAGAAGGTAGAAGCTCAGCTTTATTCAGTTGAGGACAATACCAGGCAGGGGCAGACACCGTTAGTAGGCCCATAACCACCTATTTTTAAAAACACAGCACTTAAAGATAGCCAGAAGGTGGAAGCTCAGCTTTGTTCAGTTGAGGACAACACCAGGGAGGGGCAGACACCGTTAGTAGGCTGGAACCACCAATCTTTTAAAAAACAGCACTTAATGAGAGCCAGAAGGTAGAAGCTCAGCTTTATTCAGTTGAGGTCAACACCAGGCAGGGGCAGACACCGTTAGTAGGCCGGAACCAACAATCTTTTAAAAAACAGCACTTAATGAGAGCCAGAAGGTGGAAGCTCAGATTTATTCATTTGAGGACAACTTGAATTAGGGACTGCAGACAGACTTACCAGGCTGTCCTGTTGTGGATTCTGTTTTTGGGCTCCCTCTGGTGGTTACAACTGGTACTGGGTGACTTTGGTGGGTTGCGGTCTCTGGTTTCCACCTGTCCATCAGAGGCTGGGTGTTTCCTATTTAACCTGGCTTTCCTGTCATTCCCTTGCCGGCTATCAATGTATCAGTGTGTCTCTGTTACCTTTGCTACCTGCTCCTAGGCCTTCAAGACAAGCTAAGTCTGGATTTCCCTGTTTCATGTTTGCTTTCATGTTTTTAGTCCAGCTTGCAGATATGTAATTCTCTGCTGCTGGTTGCTCTAGTGGGCTGAAATTACCACTCATGTACCATGAGTTGGCACATGAGTTCAAGTAATTTCAGGATGGTATTTTGAAGGGTTTTAAGCTGACCGCGCAGTTCACCTTTTGTATCCTCTGCTATCTAGCTTAAGCGGGCCTCATTTTGCTGAATCTGTTTTCATAACTACGTTTGTGCCTTCCTCTCATTTCACCGTCATTATATGTGGGGGGCTGCTATTTCTGTGGGAATATTTCTCTGGAGGCAAGATAGGTCTGTGATTCTTCTGATAGGGGTAGCTAGATCTCTGGCTGGCGCGAGACGTCTAGAGTCCCCCCAGGAACGTTCCCCGGCTGCTGTTAGTTGAGTGTTGAGGTTCAGGATCGCGGTCAGCTCAGGTTCCATCACCCTAGAGCTCGTCCTGTTTTTGCCCGTGTTATGTGTTTAATTCCCTGCCATTGGGAACATGACAGTATAGCCGGCCCACAAAGTGTTAATTGTTTGGGCTGAAGCAGGAGAAAAAGAAGTGTTGAAGGGAAATTTTTTTTTTCCCTCAGAGTTTTGCTGCCTAGCCCTTAATTGCTGTCTAGCTGCTTCTTACCTCCTCTTAACCCTTGAATGGCTCTGACCTTAGCTGTTTAACATGGATGTCCAGAGTTTGGCTTCCAGCCTGAATAATCTTGCTGCAAAAGTTCAAAACATACAGGATTTTGTTGTTCACACTCCTATGTCTGAACCTAGAATTCCTATTCCAGAGTTTTTTTCTGGAGATAGATCTACCTTCCTGAATTTCAGGAACAATTGCAAATTGTTTCTTTCTTTGAAATCTCGCTCCTCTGGAGACCCTGTTCAGCAGGTCAAGATTGTAATATCTTTCCTGCGGGGCGACCCTCAGAATTGGGCATTTGCATTGGCACCAGGGGATCCTGCATTGCTCAGTGTGGATGTGTTTTTTCTGGCACTGGGATTGCTCTATGAGGAACCTAACCTGGAGATTCAGGCTGAAAAGGCTTTATTAGCCCTCTCTCAGGGGCATGATGAAGCGGAGGTATATTGTCAAAAATTTCGGAAATGGTCGGTGCTTACTCAGTGGAATGAGTGCGCCCTGGCTGCAAACTTCAGAGATGGTCTTTCTGTGGCCATTAAGGATATTATGGTGGGGTTCCCTGCGCCTACAGGTCTGAATGAGTCTATGGCTATGGCCATTCAGATTGATCGGCGTTTACGGGAGCGCAAACCTGTGCACCAGTTGGCGGTGTCTTCTGAACAGGCACCTGAGACTATGCAATGTGATAGAATTCAGTCCAGAAGTGAACGGCAAAATTATAGGCGGAAAAATGGATTGTGTTTTTATTGTGGTGATTCAGCTCATGTTATATCAGCATGCTCTAAACGCACAAAAAAGGTTGATAAATCTTTTGCCATTAGTACTCTGCAGTCTAAGTTCATTTTGTCTGTAACTCTGATTTGTTCACTGTCATCCATTTCCGTCGATGCCTATGTGGATTCGGGCGCTGCCCTGAGTCTTATGGATTGGTCATTTGCCAAACGCTGCGGTTTTAGTCTGGAGCCTCTGGAAGTTCCTATTCCTTTGAAGGGAATTGACTCTACACCATTGGCTATGAATAAACCGCAGTACTGGACACAAGTGACCATGCGCATGACTCCCGTTCATCAGGAGGTGATTCGCTTCCTTGTACTGTATAATTTACATGATGTACTAGTGCTTGGTCTGCCATGGTTACAAACTCATAATCCAGTCCTGGATTGGAAAACAATGTCTGTGTTAAGCTGGGGATGTCAGGGGGTTCATGATGATGCACCTCTGATTTCAATCGCTTCATCTACTCCTTCTGAGGTCCCTGCGTTTTTGTCTGACTATCGGGATGTTTTTGAGGAGCCTAAGCTCAATTCGCTCCCTCCTCATAGGGATTGTGACTGTGCTATAGAATTAATTCCTGGCAGTAAGTTCCCTAAGGGTCGTTTATTTAATCTGTCAGTGCCAGAGCATACTGCTATGCGGAATTATATTAAGGAGTCCTTGGAAAAGGGACATATTCGTCCATCTTCGTCCCCTCTAAGAGCAGGTTTTTTTTTCGTGGCAAAAAAAGATGGTTCCCTGAGGCCTTGTATAGATTATCGCCTTCTGAATAAGATTACAGTCAAATATCAGTATCCATTGCCATTATTGACTGATTTGTTTGCTCGCATTAAGGGGGCTAGGTGGTTCACTAAGATAGATCTTCGCGGTGCGTATAATCTTGTGCGGATAAAGCAGGGTGATGAGTGGAAAACCGCATTTAATACGCCTGAGGGCCATTTTGAGTATTTGGTAATGCCTTTTGGACTTTCTAATGCTCCTTCAGTCTTTCAGTCCTTTATGCACAATATTTTCCGTGAATATCTGGATAAGTTTATGATTGTGTATTTGGATGATATTTTGGTGTTTTCTGATGACTGGGAGTCTCATGTTCTACAGGTCAGGAAGGTGTTTCAAGTCCTGCAGGCCAATTCTCTGTTTGTGAAGGGCTCAAAATGTCTCTTCGGAGTCCAGAAGATTTCTTTTTTGGGGTACATTTTTTCTCCTTCTACTATTGAGATGGATCCCGTCAAGGTTCAGGCGATTTGTGACTGGACACAACCTACATCTGTTAAGAGTCTTCAGAAGTTCTTGGGTTTTGCTAATTTTTATCGTCGGTTCATTACTAATTTTTCCAGTGTTGTTAAACCTTTGACTGATTTGACTAAAAAGGGTGCTGATGTTGCTAATTGGTCTCCTACGGCTGTGGAGGCCTTTCAGGAACTTAAGCGCCGGTTTTCTTCTGCTCCTGTGTTATGTCAACCAGATGTTTCACTTCCTTTTCAGGTTGAGGTTGATGCTTCCGAGATTGGAGCGGGGGCGGTTTTGTCACAGAGAAGTTCCGATGGCTCGGTGATGAAGCCATGTGCGTTCTTTTCTAGAAAATTCTCGCCCGCCGAGCGCAATTATGATGTGGGTAATCGGGAGCTTTTGGCCATGAAGTGGGCATTTGAGGAGTGGCGTCATTGGCTTGAGGGTGCTAGACATCGTGTGGTGGTCTTGACTGATCACAAAAATCTGATTTACCTTGAGTCTGCCAGGCGTCTGAATCCTAGACAGGCTCGTTGGTCGTTGTTTTTTTCTCGTTTCAATTTTGTGGTTTCATACCTGCCAGGTTCAAAGAATGTGAAGGAAGATGCTCTTTCCAGGAGTTTTGTGCCTGACTCTCCTGGAGACTCTGGGCCTACTGGTATCCTTAGGGATGGGGTAATATTGTCCGCCGTCTCCCCAGACTTGCGACGTGCATTGCAGGAGTTTCAGGAGGATAAACCTGATCGTTGTCCACCAGAAAGACTGTTTGTTCCGGATGATTGGACCAGTAGAGTCATCTCCGAGGTCCATTCTTCTGTGTTGGCTGGTCATCCTGGAATATTTGGTACTAGAGACTTGGTGGCCAGGTCTTTTTGGTGGCCTTCCTTGTCAAGGGATGTGCGCACCTTTGTGCAGTCTTGTGAAGTGTGTGCTCAGGCTAAGCCTTGCTGTTCTCGGGCCAGTGGGTTGTTGTTATCCTTGCCTATCCCGAAGAGGCCTTGGACGCACATTTCCATGGATTTTATTTCAGATCTCCCTGTCTCACAGAAAATGTCCGTTATCTGGGTTGTGTGTGACCGCTTTTCTAAGATGGTTCATTTGGTACCCTTGCCTAAGTTGACTTCCTCCTCTGAGTTGGTCCCTTTATTTTTTCAGAACGTGGTTCGTTTGCATGGGATTCCGGAGAATATCATTTCTGACAGGGGATCCCAGTTTGTGTCTAGATTTTGGCGGACGTTTTGTGCTAAGATGGGCATTGATTTGTCTTTCTCGTCTGCATTCCATCCTCAGACGAATGGCCAGACGGAGCGAACTAATCAGACCTTGGAAACTTATTTAAGGTGTTTTGTTTCTGCTGATCAAGATGACTGGGTTGCCTTTTTGCCACTGGCCGAATTTGCCCTTAATAATCGGGCTAGTTCTGCTACTTTGGTTTCTCCTTTCTTTTGTAATTCGGGGTTTCATCCTCGTTTTTCCTCTGGTCAGGTGGAGCCTTCGGATTGTCCTGGAGTGGACGTGGTGGTGGACAGGCTACATCAGATTTGGAATCAGGTGGTGGACAATTTGAAGTTGTCTCAGGAGAAGACTCAGCAGTTTGCTAATCGCCGTCGCCGCGTGGGTCCCCGACTTCTTGTTGGGGACTTGGTGTGGTTGTCTTCTCATTTTGTACCTATGAAGGTCTCTTCTCCTAAGTTCAAGCCTCGGTTCATCGGTCCTTATAAGATCTTGGAGATTCTTAGCCCTGTATCTTTTCGTTTGGATCTCCCAGCATCGTTTGCTATTCATAATGTGTTCCATCGGTCGTTATTGCGGAGGTATGAGGTGCCCGTTGTTCCTTCGGTTGAGCCTCCTGCTCCGGTGCTGGTGGAGGGAGAATTGGAGTATGTTGTTGAGAAGATCTTGGATTCTCGTGTTTCCAGACGTAAACTCCAGTATTTGGTTAAGTGGAAGGGTTATGGTCAGGAGGATAATTCCTGGGTGGTCGCCTCTGATGTTCATGCGACTGATTTGGTCCGCGCCTTCCATAGAGCTCATCCTGATCGCCCTGGGGGTTCTCGTGAGGGTTCGGTGACCCCTCCTCAAGGGGGGGGTACTGTTGTGGATTCTGTTTTTGGGCTCCCTCTGGTGGTTACAACTGGTACTGGGTGACTTTGGTGGGTTGCGGTCTCTGGTTTCCACCTGTCCATCAGAGGCTGGGTGTTTCCTATTTAATCTGGCTTTCCTGTCATTCCCTTGCCGGCTATCAATGTATCAGTGTGTCTCTGTTACCTTTGCTACCTGCTCCTAGGCCTTCAAGACAAGCTAAGTCTGGATTTCCCTGTTTCATGTTTGCTTTCATGTTTTTAGTCCAGCTTGCAGATATGTAATTCTCTGCTGCTGGTTGCTCTAGTGGGCTGAAATTACCACTCATGTACCATGTCCATGAGTTGGCACATGAGTTCAAGTAATTTCAGGATGGTATTTTGAAGGGTTTTAAGCTGACCGCGCAGTTCACCTTTTGTATCCTCTGCTATCTAGCTTAAGCGGGCCTCATTTTGCTGAATCTGTTTTCATAACTATGTTTGTGCCTTCCTCTCATTTCACCGTCATTATATGTGGGGGGCTGCTATTTCTGTGGGAATATTTCTCTGGAGGCAAGATAGGTCTGTGATTCTTCTGATAGGGGAAGCTATATCTCCGGCTGGCGCGAGACGTCTAGAGTCCCCCCAGGAACGTTCCCCGGCTGCTGTTAGTTGAGTGTTGAGGTTCAGGATCGCGGTCAGCTCAGGTTCCATCACCCTAGAGCTCGTCCTGTTTTTGCCCGTGTTATGTGTTTAATTCCGTGCCATTGGGAACATGACACTGTCCCCTGTGTGGACCATGCATCCAATACATTAACCCATTGCGCCACAAAGGACACGTAACCTTCCGTGGCCATGCCTACCGCTCCATGTGTCTGTTGTCAGGTGTACCTTTGGACTCACAGATTGACAGAATGAAAGGACAATGTGGTCTTTAACATGCTGGTGGAGGGGTGGGATGGCTTTTCTCACAAAAGAATTGTCAACTGGGTAGCTCATAGCGTCGTACAGCGTAGTCCATCATGGCTTTATTAATATTAAATAAAATAAAAAAATAGGCTCTATGCACTGTAAAATAGGTTCCAGGGGTACACGGGCAGCAGTGGTCAGGTCAGTGGAGGCCTAGTGGAAGGAGGGACCGCAGACAGGCTTCCAAGGCCTAACATAATAAAATGGGCTGGCTGTAGGCACTTTATAATTGGTTCCAGGGGTACACGGGCAGCAGTAGTCTGGTCATTGGAGGCCTAGTGGAAGGAGGGACCGCAGACAGGCTTCGAAGGCCTAACATAATAAAATGGGCTGGCTGTAGGCACTTTATAATTGGTTCCAGGGGTACACGGGCAGCAGTGGTCTGGTCAACGGAGGCCGATTGTAATGAGTGTCTGCCAGTTAGTAGTCCAAAACAACAAATAAATGTGAATGTCTCGCATTAAAACAAAACAAAAACACTAAAGGGTGCAATCATTAGGTTCAGGGGTGGGATCCTCTGCGTTGTTTCAGACCTACTAATTTAGCGCAAAGTATTTACTGTGGTAAATAGAGGACACTGCCCCTGACTATGTTAAGTACCATCATACATGTCAACACAATGGTATTGTCAGTGGCAGGTATGGAAGGATGTCAGCGCATAGACTAAACATTGGTGGAAGTGTGAGAGATAACTGTGGAAGTGGTAGAGCAATGTTTGACCTGGGGGTGGGTGAACTCTCTTGTGGCCGGCGGTACAGGCCCAGGGCCCCTCATGTTACAACAGTGTGTCTGACGTTGGGTGCGCACCACCACCGCCAGAGACACTTTATTGTACTATGAGGAACCCAGTAGCAATGCCGTCGACCAAAAGCGAGCACACCCACCTCTTCAGACAAACAGCAGTCTCACGGGTGCTTGCGCCTAGTCGCGATACCACGGCCCCGTGTGGGGAGTTTGGCCATTTAGGGAGGTGTAAACATGTCGTATGCTGGACAATCAGCTGCAGCAAATTAGACATTAGAAAAGTAATTCACAGTAGTCCACAGGCAAGAGCTTTTCATAGGAAAGCTAGGTGTCGGCCGGGGAAGGTGGGGCAAAAGATTTCGAAATCCAGTTGTGGTTCATTTTAATGAATGTTAGATCATCAACATTTTGGGTAGCCAGACGAGTCCTTTTTTCGGTTAATATTGAACCTGCAGCACTGAATACTCTTTCTGATAGGACACTAGCTGCCGGGCAAGCAAGCTCCTGCAATGCATATTCTGCCAATTCTGGCCAGGTGTCAAATTTTGATGCCCAGTAATCAAATGGGAATGACGGTTGAGGGAGAACATCGATAAGGGATGAAAAATAGTTAGTAACCATACTGGACAAATGTTGTCTCCTGTCACTTTCAATTGATGCAGCAGTACCTGTCCTGTCTGCGGTCATAGCAAAATCAGTCCACAACCTGGTCAGAAAACCCCTCTGTCCAACGCCACTTCTGATGTGTGCACCCCTAACACTCCTAGTCTGCTGGCCCCTGGAGCTCGTGTGAGAACGATCACGTGCGCTGTGTGCTGGGAATGCCTGAAGCAAACGGTCAACAAAGAGTTGATTGTTTGGTTGCTAATATTAGTTCCAAGTTCTCATGTGGCATAATATTTTGCAATTTGCCTTTATAGCGTGGATCAAGGAGGCAGGCCAACCAGTAATCGTCATCGTTCATCATTTTCGTAATGCGTGTGTCCCTTTTTAGGATACGTAAGGCATAATCCGCCATGTGGGCCAAAGTTCCAGTTGACAAATCTCCGGTTGTGATTGGTTGAGGGGCAGTTTCAGGCAAATCTACGTCCCTTGTGTCCCTCAAAAAACCAGAACCCGGCCTTGCCACGCAACCAATTTCCAGTGCCCCCGGGAAAGCTTCCTCATTAAAAATAAACTCATCCCCATCATCCTCCTCGTCCTCCACCTCCTCTTCGCCCGCTACCTCGTCCTGTACACTGCCCTGACCAGACAATGGCTGACTGTCATCAAGGCTTTCCTCTTCCTCTGGTGCAGACGCCTGATCCTTTATGTGCGTCAAACTTTGCATCAGCAGACACATTAGGGGGATGCTCATGCTTATTATGGCATTGTCTGCACTAACCAGCCGTGTGCATTCCTCAAAACACTGAAGGACTTGACACATGTCTTGTATCTTCGACCACTGCACACCAGACAACTCCATGTCTGCCATCCTACTGCCTGCCCGTGTAAGTGTATCCTCCCACAAAAACATAACAGCCCGCCTCTGTTGGCACAGTCTCTGAAGCATGAGCAGTGTTGAGTTCCACCTTGTTGCAACGTCTATGATTAGGCGATGCTGGGGAAGGTTCAAAGACCGCTGATAGGTCTGCATACGGCTGGAGTGTACAGGCGAACGTCGGATATGTTAGCAAAGTCCACGCACTTTGAGGAGCAGGTCGGAGAACCCAGGATAAGTTTTCAATAAGCACTGCACCACCAGGTTTAAGGTGTGAGCCAGGCTAGGAATGTGTTTCAGTTGGGAAAGGGAGATGGCAGCCATGAAATTCCTTCCGTTATCACTCACTACCTTGCCTGCCTCAAGATCTACTGTGCCCAGCCACGACTGCGTTTCTTGTTGCAAGAACTCGGACAGAACTTCCGCGGTGTGTCTGTTGTCGCCCAAACACTTCATAGCCAATACAGCCTGCTGACGCTTGCCAGTAGCTGGCCCATAATGGGACAACTGGTGTGCAAGAGTGTCATCTGCCGATGGAGTGGTTGGCCGACTGCGGTCTGTGGAAGAGCTGTCGCTTCTGCAGGAGGACGAGGAGGAGGAGGAGGGGGTGCGAACGCCTACAGCCAACTGTTTCCTAGACCGTGGGCTAGGCACAACTGTCCCGAAATTGATGTCCCCTGTGGACCCTGCATCCACCACATTCACCCAGTGTGCCGTGATGGACACATAACGTCCCTGGCCATGCCTACTGGTCCATGCATCTGTAGTCAGGTGCACCTTTGTACTCACAGATTGCCTGAGTGCATGGACGATGCGCTGCTTAACATGCTGGTGCAGGGCTGGGATGGCTTTTCTGGAAAAAAAGTGTCGACTGGGTAGCTCGTATCGTGGTTCAGCGTACTCCATCAGGGCTTTGAAAGCTTTGCTTTCAACTAAACGGTAGGGCATCATCTCTAACGAGATTAGTCTAGCTATGTGGGCGTTAAAACCCTGTGTACGCGGATGCGAGGATAAGTACTTCCTTTTTCTAACCAGAGTCTCATGTAGGGTGAGCTGGACTGGAGAGCTGGAGATCGTGGAACTTTCGGGTTTGCCGGTGGACATGGCAGACTGAGAGACGGTTGGAGACGGTATTGTTTCCGCCGGTGCCCTAGATGCAATATTTCCTCCTACAAAACTGGTGATTCCCTGACCCTGACTGCTTTTGGCTGGCAAAGAAACCTGCACAGATACTGCCGGTGGTGCGGAAAATGGTGGCCTTACAGTGACGGAAGGGATGTTGCGTTGCTGACTAGCTTCATTGGCCGAGGGTGCTACAACCTTAAGGGACGTTTGGTAGTTAGTCCAGGCTTGAAAATGCATGGTGGTTAAGTGTCTATGCATGCAACTAGTATTGAGACTTTTCAGATTCTGACCTCTGCTTAAGCTAGTTAAACATTTTTGACAGATGACTTTGCGCTGATCAATTGGATGTTGTTTAAAAAAATGCCAGACTGCACTGTTCCTAGCATCGGATCCCTTTTCAGGGATTGCAGACTGAGCTTTAACTGGATGGCCACGCTGTCCTCCAACAGGTTTTGGCTTTGACACGCGTTTCGGCCCAGATACGGGACCGGCAGATGGAACCTGTTGCGATGTTGATGCCTGCTGCGGCCCCTCCTCCACCTCCGCTTCAGAACTACTGCCGCCTGCACCCTGTTCCCCCAATGGCTGCCAATCGGGGTCAACAACTGGGTCATCTATTACCTCCTCGTCGAGCTCATGTGCAACTTCGTCTGTGTCACCGTGTCGGTCGGTGGTATAGCGTTCGTGGCGGGGCAACATAGTCTCATCAGGGTCTGATTGTGGATCAGTACCCTGAGAGGGCAATGTTGTGGTCTGAGTCAAAGGAGCAGCATAGTACTCTGGCTGTGGCTGTGCATCAGTGCACTCCATGTCAGAATCTACTTGTAATGGGCATGGCCTGTTAAGTGTTTCACTTTCTAAGCCAGGGACGGTATGTGTAAAGAGCTCCATGGAGTAACCCTGTTATGACCCCAATGGCGAGGGTCTCAGAGGAACGTGGAAGTCTGCAGAATACAAAAATCCAGCTCATAGGGCAGTGGTAACTGGGTTGACCATATATCTACTCCTAACGCCAACACTAGAAGTAGCCGGGGATCATTCCTACGTTGATTCTAGATGACACGCGCCAGCCGGAGAATCTAGCTACCCCTAGTAGAGGAAAACAAAGACCTTTCTTGCCTCCAGAGAAGGGGACCCCAAAGCTGGATAGAAGCCCCCCACAAATAATGACGGTGAGGTAAGAGGAAATGACAAACACAGAAATGAACCAGGTTTAGCACAGAGAGGCCCGCTTACTGATAGCAGAATAAAGAAAGGTAACTTATATGGTCAACAAAAACCCTATCAAAATCCACACTGGAAATTCAAGAACCCCCGAACCGTCTAACGGTCCGGGGGGAGAACACCAGCCCCCTAGAGCTTCCAGAAAAGGTCAGGATATAGATTTGGAACAAGCTGGACAAAAATACAAAACCAAAACAAATAGCAAAAAGCAAAAGGCAGACTTAGCTGATATAACTGGAACCAGGATCAGTAGACAAGAGCACAGCAGACTAGCTCTGATAACTACGTTGCCAGGCATTGAACTGAAGGTCCAGGGAGCTTATATAGCAACACCCCTAACTAACGACCCAGGTGCGGATAAAAGGAATAACAGAAAAACCAGAGTCAAAAAACTAGTAACCACTAGAGGGAGCAAAAAGCAAATTCACAACAGTACCCCCCCCTTAGTGAGGGGTCACCGAACCCTCACCACGACCACCAGGGCGATCAGGATGAGCGGCATGAAAGGCACGAACTAAATCGGCCGCATGAACATCAGAGGCGACCACCCAGGAATTATCCTCCTGACCATAGCCCTTCCACTTGACCAGGTACTGAAGCCTCCGCCTGGAGAGGCGAGAATCCAAGATCTTCTCCACCACGTACTCCAACTCGCCCTCAACCAACACCGGAGCAGGAGGCTCAGCAGAAGGAACTACAGGCACAATGTACCGCCGCAACAAGGACCTATGAAATACATTGTGAATAGCAAACGACACAGGAAGATCCAGACGAAAAGATACAGGATTAAGGATTTCCAATATCTTGTAAGGCCCAATAAAACGAGGTTTAAATTTGGGAGAGGAGACCTTCATAGGAACAAAGCGGGAAGAAAGCCACACCAAATCCCCAACGCGTAGTCGGGGACCCACACCGCGGCGGCGGTTGGCAAAGCGCTGAGCCTTCTCCTGTGACAACTTCAAGTTGTCCACCACATGATTCCAGATCTGCTGCAACCTATCCACCACAGAATCCACCCCAGGACAGTCAGAAGGCTCCACATGACCCGAAGAAAAGCGAGGATGGAAACCAGAGTTGCAGAAAAAAGGCGAAACCAAGGTGGCGGAACTAGCCCGATTATTAAGGGCAAACTCAGCCAACGGCAAGAATGTCACCCAATCGTCCTGATCAGCAGAGACAAAACACCTCAAATAAGCCTCCAAAGTCTGATTGGTTCGCTCCGTCTGTCCATTAGTCTGAGGATGGAAAGCAGACGAAAACGACAAATCAATGCCCATCCTACTACAAAAGGATCGCCAGAACCTGGAAACGAACTGGAATCCTCTGTCTGACACAATATTCTCAGGGATGCCGTGCAAACGAACCACGTTCTGGAAAAACACAGGAACCAGATCGGAAGAGGAAGGCAGCTTAGGCAAAGGAACCAAATGGACCATCTTGGAGAAGCGATCACATATCACCCAGATAACGGACATGCCCTGAGATAGCGGAAGATCAGAAATGAAATCCATGGAGATATGTGTCCAAGGTCTCTTCGGGACAGGCAAGGGCAAGAGCAAACCGCTGGCACGAGAACAGCAAGGCTTAGCTCGAGCACAAGTCCCACAGGACTGCACAAATGACCGCACATCCCTTGACAAGGAAGGCCACCAAAAGGACCTGGCCACCAGATCTCTGGTGCCAAAAATTCCCGGGTGACCTGCCAACACCGAGGAATGAACCTCGGAAATGACTCTGCTGGTCCACTTATCCGGGACAAACAGTCTGTCAGGTGGACAAGACTCAGGCCTATCAGCCTGAAATCTCTGCAACACACGTCGCAGATCCGGAGAAATAGCTGACAAGATAACTCCATCTTTAAGAATACCAACAGGATCAGCGACTCCAGGAGCATCAGGCACAAAGCTCCTAGAAAGAGCATCGGCCTTCACATTCTTTGAACCTGGTAAATACGAGACAACAAAATCAAAGCGGGAGAAAAACAATGACCAGCGGGCCTGTCTCGGATTAAGGCGTTTAGCAGACTCGAGATACATCAGATTTTTGTGATCAGTCAAGACCACCACACGATGCTTAGCACCCTCGAGCCAATGACGCCACTCCTCAAATGCCCATTTCATGGCCAACAACTCCCGATTGCCCACATCATAATTTCGCTCGGCAGGCGAAAACTTCCTAGAGAAAAAGGCACAAGGTTTCATAACAGAGCAACCAGGGCCTCTCTGCGACAAGACGGCCCCTGCCCCAATCTCCGAAGCATCCACCTCAACCTGAAAGGGAAGTGAGACGTCAGGCTGGCACAAAACAGGCGCCGAAGTAAACCGGCGTTTCAACTCCTGGAAAGCCTCCACGGCAGCAGGAGCCCAGTTAGCTACATCGGAGCCCTTCTTGGTCATATCCGTCAAAGGTTTCACAATGCTAGAAAAATTAGCGATAAAACGACGGTAGAAGTTAGCGAAGCCCAAGAACTTCTGAAGACTCTTAACTGACGTGGGCTGAGTCCAATCAAGAATAGCTCGGACCTTGACTGGGTCCATCTCCACCGCAGAAGGGGAAAAAATGAACCCCAAAAAGGGAACCTTCTGTACACCAAAGAGACACTTTGAGCCCTTGACAAACAAAGAATTTTCACGCAAAATTTTAAAGACCAACCTGACCTGCTCCACATGCGAATCCCAATTATCAGAAAAAACCAAAATATCATCCAGATAAACAATCAAAAATTTATCCAGATACTTCCGGAAAATGTCATGCATAAAGGACTGAAAAACTGAAGGCGCATTGGAGAGCCCAAAAGGCATCACCAAGTACTCAAAATGACCTTCGGGCGTATTGAATGCGGTTTTCCATTCATCACCTTCCTTAATGCGCACAAGGTTGTACGCACCACGAAGGTCTATCTTGGTGAACCACTTGGCACCCTTAATCCGGGCAAACAAGTCAGACAACAGCGGTAAAGGATACTGAAATTTGACAGTGATCTTATTCAAAAGCCGATAATCAATACAAGGTCTCAAAGATCCGTCCTTTTTTGCCACAAAAAAGAATCCCGCACCAAGAGGGGAAGAAGACGGACGAATATGTCCTTTTTCCAGAGACTCCTTGATATATGAACGCATAGCGGTATGTTCAGGTACCGACAGATTAAACAGTCTTCCCTTAGGAAATTTACTGCCTGGGATCAAATCTATAGCACAGTCACAGTCCCTATGAGGAGGCAGTGCACTGGACTCAGACTCACTGAAGACATCCTGATAATCAGACAAATACTCCGGAACTTCCGAAGGCGTAGAAGAAGCAATAGACACAGGCAGGGAATCCTCATGAATACCACGACAGCCCCAACTTGAGACTGACATAGCCTTCCAGTCCAGGACTGGATTATGGGTCTGTAACCATGGCAGCCCTAAAACAACCAAATCATGCATTTTATGTAAAACCAGGAAACGTATCACCTCGCGGTGTTCAGGAGTCATGCACATGGTAACCTGAGTCCAATACTGCGGTTTATTTGCTGCCAATGGTGTAGCATCAATACCCCTAAGAGGAATAGGATTTTCTAATGGTTCAAGAGTAAATCCACAGCGCTTAGCAAATGAGAGATCCATGAGACTCAGGGCAGCACCTGAATCTACAAACGCCATGACAGGATAAGATGACAGTGAGCAAATCAAAGTTACAGACAGAATAAATTTAGGTTGCAAATTACCAACGGTGACAGGACTAACAACCTTAGCTATACGTTTAGAGCATGCTGAGATAACATGTGTAGAATCACCACAGTAGTAGCACAAGCCATTCCGGCGTCTATGAATTTTCCGCTCATTTCTAGTCAGGATTCTATCACATTGCATTAAATCAGGTGTCTGTTCAGACAACACCATGAGGGAATTTGCGGTTTTTCTATCACATTGCACCGAATTAGGTGTCTGTTCAGACAACACCATGAGGGAATTTGCGGTTTTGCGCTCCCGCAACCGCCGGTCAATTTGAATAGCCAGTGCCATAGTATCATTCAGACCTGTGGGAATGGGAAAACCCACCATAACATTCTTAATGGCTTCAGAAAGGCCATTTCTAAAATTAGCGGCCAGTGCACACTCGTTCCAATGTGTCAGCACGGACCATTTCCGAAATTTTTGGCAATACACTTCAGCCTCGTCCTGCCCCTGAGACATAGCCAGCAAGGCCTTTTCAGCCTGAATCTCAAGATTGGGTTCCTCATAAAGTAAACCGAGCGCCAGAAAAAACGCATCAAGATCAGCCAATGCCGGATCTCCTGGCGCCAGCGAAAAAGCCCAAACCTGAGGGTCGCCCCGTAAGAACGAAATAACAATTTTTACTTGCTGAGCAGAATCTCCAGATGAACAGGGTCTCAGGGACAAAAACAATTTACAATTATTCACGAAATTCCTAAACTTAAACCTGTCTCCGGAAAACAGTTCAGGAATCGGTATTTTAGGTTCTGACCTAGGATTTCTGATAACATAGTCTTGTATGCCCTGCACACGAGTAGCCAGCTGGTCCACACTTGTAATCAAGGTCTGGACATTCATGTCTGCAGCAAGCATAGCCACTCTGAGGTAAAGGGGAAGGAGAAAGAAAAAAAAAAAAAAAAAAAAAAACTCAGAATCTTCTTTCTTATAATCCCTCTTCTGCAATGCATTAAACATTTAATACTGGCCTGGCAAACTGTTATGACCCCAATGGCGAGGGTCTCAGAGGAACGTGGAAGTCTGCAGAATACAAAAATCCAGCTCATAGGGCAGTGGTAACTGGGTTGACCATATATCTACTCCTAACGCCAACACTAGAAGTAGCCGGGGATCATTCCTACGTTGATTCTAGATGACACGCGCCAGCCGGAGAATCTAGCTACCCCTAGTAGAGGAAAACAAAGACCTTTCTTGCCTCCAGAGAAGGGGACCCCAAAGCTGGATAGAAGCCCCCCACAAATAATGACGGTGAGGTAAGAGGAAATGACAAACACAGAAATGAACCAGGTTTAGCACAGAGAGGCCCGCTTACTGATAGCAGAATAAAGAAAGGTAACTTATATGGTCAACAAAAACCCTATCAAAATCCACACTGGAAATTCAAGAACCCCCGAACCGTCTAACGGTCCGGGGGGAGAACACCAGCCCCCTAGAGCTTCCAGAAAAGGTCAGGATATAGATTTGGAACAAGCTGGACAAAAATACAAAACCAAAACAAATAGCAAAAAGCAAAAGGCAGACTTAGCTGATATAACTGGAACCAGGATCAGTAGACAAGAGCACAGCAGACTAGCTCTGATAACTACGTTGCCAGGCATTGAACTGAAGGTCCAGGGAGCTTATATAGCAACACCCCTAACTAACGACCCAGGTGCGGATAAAAGGAATAACAGAAAAACCAGAGTCAAAAAACTAGTAACCACTAGAGGGAGCAAAAAGCAAATTCACAACATAACCCGTTGTGTCGCCTGCTGCATCCTTCTCTCTTGTTGTTGTTTTTGCTGAAGAGGACAAGGAAGCGACTTGTCCCTGACCGTGAACATCCACAAGCGACGCGCTGTTTTTACATTTACCAGTTTCAGAAGAGGAGGCAAATGAGCTAGAGGCTGAGTCTGTAAGGTAAGCCAAAACTTGCTGTTGCTGCTCCGGCTTTAAAAGCGGTTTTCCTACTCCCAGAAAAGAGAGCGTTTGAGGCCTTGTGTAGCGAGACAACGAACCTGGCTCCACAGCTCCAGACTTAGGTGGAATATTTTTATTCCCACGACCACCTGATGCTCCACTACCACTACCATCATTACCAGCTGACAATGAACGCCCACGGCCACGACCTCTTGCACAAGACTTCCTCATTGTTTTAAAAACTTAACCAAAGTAACTTTATTTGTTGCTGTCAAACAACTTGCACGGTGAGCTATAACTTCAGTATGATTTCAATATCCCTTTACAGGTTGGTGAGACCACAAGGAAAATCAGGCCCAATGTTACACACTCTGTTTTCTGTGGCACCAAATCACAGAGATGCCACACACACAGGACTGTCACTCAAGCACAAATGTCAATATTAATCTCCCATCTATTTTATTTATTTATTTTTTTCAGGGAGACTTTAGAAACCAAATAAGATAAAATGATTTTTTCAGGGACAATGTAGAAACCAAATAATAAAAAAAAAGGCTTTCTATGGCCCACTGAGTGAGAGATGGCACACACAGGAGTCAGGAGTGGCACACAAGCCCTGAGGCCAATATTTTTCTCCCACTGATTGATGTAGTGATTTTTTTTCAGGTAGATTTTAGAACCCAAATCAAGCACAAAAATTAATAGGCTTTCTATGGCCCACTGAGTGAGAGATGGCACACACAGGAGTCAGGAGTGGCACACAAGCCCTGAGGCCAATATTTTTCTCCCACTGATTGATGTAGTGATTTTTTTTCAGGTAGATTTTAGAACCCAAATCAAGCAAAAAAATTAATAGGCTTTCTATGGCCCACTGAGTAAGAGATGTCACACACAGGAGTCAGGAGTGGCACACAAGCCCTGAGGCCAATATTTTTCTCCCACTGATTGATGTAGTGATTTTTTTTCAGGTAGATTTTAGAACCCAAATCAAGCAAAAAAATTAATAGGCTTTCTATGGCCCACTGAGTGAGAGATGGCACACACAGGAGTCAGGAGTGGCACACAAGCCCTGAGGCCAATATTTTTCTCCCACTGATTGATGTAGTGATTTTTTTTCAGGTAGATTTTAGAACCCAAATCAAGCACAAAAATTAATAGGCTTTCTATGGCCCACTGAGTGAGAGATGGCACACACAGGAGTCAGGAGTGGCACACAAGCCCTGAGGCCAATATTTTTCTCCCACTGATTGATGTAGTGATTTTTTTTCAGGTAGATTTTAGAACCCAAATCAAGCAAAAAAATTAATAGGCTTTCTATGGCCCACTGAGTAAGAGATGTCACACACAGGAGTCAGGAGTGGCACACAAGCCCTGAGGCCAATATTTTTCTCCCACTGATTGATGTAGTGATTTTTTTTCAGGTAGATTTTAGAACCCAAATCAAGCAAAAAAATTAATAGGCTTTCTATGGCCCACTGAGTGAGAGATGGCACACACAGGAGTCAGGAGTGGCACACAAGCCCTGAGGCCAATATTTTTCTCCCACTGATTGATGTAGTGATTTTTTTTCAGGTAGATTTTAGAACCCAAATCAAGCAAAAAAATTAATAGGCTTTCTATGGCCCACTGAGTGAGAGATGGCACACACAGGAGTCAGGAGTGGCACACAAGCCCTGAGGCCAATATTTTTCTCCCACTGATTGATGTAGTGATTTTTTTTCAGGTAGATTTTAGAACCCAAATTAAGCACAAAAATTAATAGGCTTTCTATGGCCCACTGAGTGAGAGATGGCACACACAGGAGTCAGGAGTGGCACACAAGCCCTGAGGCCAATATTTTTCTCCCAATGATTGATGTAGTGATTTTTTTTCAGGTAGATTTTAGAACCCAAATCAAGCAAAAAAATTAATAGGCTTTCTATGGCCCACTGAGTGAGAGATGGCACACACAGGGATGGCACTCTAGCAGAAATGCCAATCTTAATCTCCCACAAAAAAAAAAAAACAGGGACTGTCCTACAATTACTATCTCCCTGCAGTAATCTCAGCCAGGTATGGCAGGCAGCAATAAGGAGCGGACTGATGCACAAATTAAATAAAAAGTGTGGACAAACAAAAAAGATAGCTGTGCAGAAAGGAAGGAACAAGAGGATTTGTGCTTTGAAAAAAGCAGTTGGTTTGCACAGTGGCGTACACACAGCAATGCAGCTATCAGGGAGCCTTCTAGGGCAGCCCAATGAGCTACAGCGCTGAGGAAAAAAAAAAAAAATGTAGCTTCCACTGTCCCTGCACACCGAAGGTGGTGTTGGACAGTGGAAATCGCTACAGCACAAGCGGTTTGGTGGTTAATGGACCCTGCCTAACGCTATCCCAGCAGCAGTGAGATGGCGGTCGGCGGGAACACCCCTTTATAGCCCCTGTGACGCCGCAGACAGCAAGCCAATCACTGCAATGCCCTTCTCTAAGATGCTGGGGACCAGGACCTATGTCATCACGCTGCCCACACTCTGCGTTCACCTTCATTGGCTGAGAAATGGCGCTTTTCGCGTCATTGAAACGCGACTTTGGCGCGAAAGTCGCGTACCGCATGGCCGACCCCGCACAGGGGTCGGATCGGGTTTCATGAAACCCGACTTTGCCAAAAGTCGGCGACTTTTGAAAATGAACGACCCGTTTCGCTCAACCCTAGTTGCCAGAGTGAATACATTCTTATAATTGGTGTTACAGTGTGGAAAGTGAAACCCAAGGAGCACAGATGGTTGCTGGAAAGACTGTATGTTCCGGTTAAAAGCAACTGCAGCAGTGCAAGTACAGTCAGAAAAAATGAAGGGGGTCCGTGGCAAGAAAATCACACCTTCCCCAAACCGAAGGGATGAGTCTTATGTGATCAAGATGGTAAGAGGGGCATTGCAGAAAATGATGCTGGATGATGACGTTGAGTAATTTCTGATGTTGTTTAGAGGGTGGCAGAGGTTCTGGTGCCATATCTGACTGGAGAACCTTGACTGGTTCATTCACACTCTGCCAAAGCCAGTTCAATGTTGGGTTGCCCAGGGAGATCCCCAGAACACAGATGATTTGGTGGGACTAGCACTCAAAAATTCCCTGTGCAGTCAAGGGAGTTCAAGGTCATCTCACTAGAATTTCCGAAAGGGAGGCTGACACCCAAAAGAAAGGGACTAAATCCTCACCTGGGGGGCATTCAGAAGTCTATAAGGCATCTGAGCTGGGTTTGTAGGGTAAATCACGGGGCATTATCTGTTGGTGATGTTGTGCCCTGGGGCAAATATCAAACAGTTGTCTCACACCTCAGAGTCAATGGACTATAGTCTAGGTTAGCGCTGCTCCTATTTTTCCTACCCTGCCTGTAGTGCTGAACCACATCCTGATGAGGGGTCTCAGATGTGCTAAGTAACTGAATGAAGGGAAAGTGTCTGGTCTCCTGGACTGGTAAGGGCCACACTTCTACATGTGTCAGTCCCCGGGAAGGTGTTGGATATCAGGTGTATCCATGAAGACACCAAGAACTTTCCTGTGACCTGGGTCAACAAAGGCACAGACTGTAGATTTGTGTCCAACAAAATGAGAATGGTAAACAACTTGTTACATCCAGTGATTACACTGTTCTACATATTTTTAAAAGTTGCCAGGTTCAGTTATGAAAACCATTTCTTAATGATTTTGACCACCTGAATACAAATCTGACAAAGAAAATTTTAAGTTGGCTGTTGTTTCTATTGCAAAGAGTTTTCCTTTTACTGCTACATATAATAAATGCATAAAAGTTTCAGTTCTTTGAAACATTATTTTTGCAAATATAAAGATGCAGAAAATTTTGTCATGCCAATTTTCCATTTTTTATTTATAGGAAACTTAGCAACAAATCAAATAACTAAAACATTACTAAACACTATTGCGAATTATAAACAGTTAAAGAAAAAACAGTTAAAGAAATTTGGTCCTCATTCTGTGACAACTCCTTTATGCTTGTCTCTTGTACTTCTGCATCTCATCATCTAATACAGTTGTCCAACAGTACAGTGTCAATTTTAGGACATGATCATATATCAAAGTTAAACATCAGAAATGCTTTGTTTGATAACTGATTAATTCTGATACTGGACATGATCATATACCAAAGTCAAACATCAGAAATACTCTGTCTGATACCTGATTTTGATACTTGAGTCTGATAACTGAATCTGATACATAACTTTGACACCTGATTTTGATACCTGAGTCTGATACATGACTCTGAAACCTGACTCTGATACCTGACTCTGATACCTCAGTTTTTTACCTGAGTCTGATACCTGACTTTAATACCTGTGTCAGATGACTGAGTCTGATACATGAGTCTGATACCTGATTCTGATACATGACTTTGATACCTGATACTTGACATATCAAACATCAGAATCAGAATGTTTTTCAAATACTCTCAATACAGTACTTGAATGGTTCATCTCATTAGAGAAGATAAAGGATCGTTTCACTGCCATTTGAGCTAATGGCTGAGTGGTTAAGTGCCTGGCTTATGGAATAGTAAAGCTTGAGTAAACTTTGCTTTTTAACATATGCTGTCTGGCACACAAACTCCAGAGATGTTTCACTTTGATGAGTAAAGAAAGTCACATATCATATGTCAGAATGAAAATCAAAATGATTTTTCCTCTCACTGAGAGTTTGCAAAGGAGATTTCATAGCCAAAGAAAATCAGCACTTGGCATCACTTGAACTTGTGGTACAATGGAAAGGCTCCTGGCTGCCCTCTCTAGAGTGCAGCTTTTTCTTGGTTCAAATCCCGTATTTGATTTTTTTTTTTAGTTATGCAGGTTACCACACAAACTCCAATCATGTTCCACTTTTAATATCTGACATTCTTATTATCCTCCTGAGATGTTAGCAAAGAGTTTCAGGCATTCTGTGTTTTTACATGGTAAATCACATGGCCAAAGAAATTGGGTGGGAGGCACTAATTTACTATATATCTATTTGGATGGTTTCACACGTCTCTTTATTTTTGGTACCTGAAAAACCGGTAACGGAGATATCCATGTCCGTGTCTCCATGTGCCTAATACTTACAGCACACGTGTGGCAAATGGGTGCCGCCTGTGTGCCGCATCAGTATCACGAGGACGGAAGTAAGGGAAGAAGCGCTACAGTAAGCGCTGTTCCCCGGCACTGGGTGCTGAAGACGGCTCTCATCATTCTCCCCTGCTCTGATTTGCATGAGTAGAGGAGAATGATGAGAGTTATATTCAAGTCAGAACAATGACAGCAGGTGGGGGCTTTTGGGAATATTACTCCCATTAACCTACACCTGCTGCCTCTAATAACAAATTTATTAAAAAAGAAAAACTAAAATATCACATGGTCATAAGTATTCAGACCCTATGCTCAGTATTAGTAGAAGCACCCTTTTCAGCTAGTACAGGCATGAGTCTTCTTCGGAATGATGCAGCAAGTTTTTCACACCTGGATTTGGGAATCCTCTGCCATTCTTCCTTGAAGATCCTCTCCAGTTCCGTCAGGTTGGATGGTGAACATTTGTGGGCAGCCATTTTCAGGTCTCTCCAGAGATGCTCAATTGGGTTTAGGTCAGGGCTCTGGCTGGGCCAGTCAAGAATGGTCACAGAGTTGTTCTGAAGCCACTCCTTTGTTATTTTAGCTGTGTGCTTAGGGTCATTGTCTTGTTGGAAGGTGAACCTTTGGCCAAGTCTGAGGTTCAAAGCAATCTGGAAGAGGTTTTCATCCAGGATATCTCTGTACTTGGCCGCATTCATGTTTCCTTCAATGGGAATCAGTCATCCTGTCCCTTCAGCTGAAAAACACCCCCATAGCATGATGCTGCCACCATCATATTTCGCTGTTGGGATTGTATTGGGCAGGTGATAAGCAGTGCCTGGTATTCTCCACACATACCACTTAGAATGTTCACCAAAAAGGTCTATCTTCTTCTCATCAGACCAGAGAATCTTATTTTTAATAGTCTGGGAGTCCTTCATGTGTTTTTTTTTTAGCAAACTCTATGTGGGATTTCATATGTCTTGCACTGAGGAGATGCTTCCATCAGGCGCCTCTGCCATAAAGGCCCAACTGGTGGAGGGCTGCAGTGATAGCTGACTAGTTGAACTTTCTCCCATCTCCTTACTGCATCTCTGGAGCTTAGCCACAGTGATCTTGGGGTTCTTCTTTACCTTTATCCCACGATTGCTCAGTTCGGCTGGATGGCCAGGTCTAGGAAGACTTCTGGTGGTCCCAAACTCCTTCCATTTAAGGATTATGGAGGTCACTGTGCTCTTAGAAACCTTGAGTACTGCAGAAATTCTTTTATAACCTTGGCCAGATATGTGCCTTGCCACAATTATGTCTCTTAGCTCCTTAGCTAGTTCCTTTGACCTCATGATTCTCATTTGGTCTGATGTGCACTGTGAGCTGTGAGGTCTTATATAGACAGGTGTGTGCCTTTCCAAATAAAATCCCATCAGTTTAATTAAACACAGCTGGACTCCAATGAAGGAGTAGAACCATCTCAAGGAGCATCACAAGGAAATGGACAGCATGTGACTTAAATATGACTGAGCAAAGTGTCTGTTAGGGCTGGCGGAACGTACCAAGTAAATATAATGATAGCAAAGGTGCGTTCGCAGCCCGGGGTCCACCGTGCAGGAGTGGAACCTGCTGCTTGTTAATGGCGGCACTATATGGTGGCACTGCGCCAGAATAGACATGGGTTCCATCACCCAGTCTGTATAAGAGCAAACTCTGTTGCTTCACAGAATAGGCAATAAAGGTAATGCTGTGCCCCGTTAGCAGTCACAGGGTGCAACAAATGGATACTAGTGGGATCCCTGCAATTCACCCCCACTATGCTGGTGATTGATCCCGCTCTGACCCTCGGTGGCTTTTGAGCCCGCGCCTGAGGACGCCCTGAGTCAGATGCTGGGATCAAGCGGGAGTTCCCACCCTACACTGACGGATTGTCAGGAGAAACTGGAGATAGCCACACAGAGTGCGTACAGCACTGCACTGGTGGTCACTGCTGGTTAGACGCAGTATAGATTGTGCCTGGTGCTGGATGGCACTATCTGGCGCTAGACAGCTCCAACATTCATGAACATTCATCAACTCTAGGGATGGGAATGATTTGGAGCTTTCACCAGAACAGGCATACATCCACACACACACAATTACTGATTTATACTAGCGCATGGCCGTGCGGCCATGCGAACCTTTTATAGAGGAAGCTCTCCGGGACCTTCCTAGTGGTCCAATAAGAGCTGCTACAGGACCTGAGCATGTGACCCCCGACCTCCAATGAGAGGTCGTCCCTTGGGCATGCTCAGTAGAGGAAAAGCAGGACTTATCCCAGAAGCGTCTGCTCGCCGCTGATCAGTGCTGGTTACAATGGCTGAACCTGGAAGGTCAGCAGTAACCAAGCGCACAGTATCTGCCTGAGCCAGACGCTAGGACCGACGTCTCTGCTGAGCAGGCTCCACTGTGGCTGGAGAAGAATGGGAGACCACAGCGGAAGTGGCTCGAGATTCCCTCTGTGCAGCGGTGGGAACTCAACACCTAACAGTGTCTGAATACTTATGACCTTGTGATATTTCAGTTTTTCTTTTTCAAAAGATTTCTACATTTCTTTTTTTCAGTCAAGATGAAATACAGAGTGTACATTAATGAGAAAAAATGAACATTTTTGAATTTACCAAATGGCTGCAATGAAAGAAAGAGTGAAAAATGTAAAGGGGTCTGAATGCTTTCCATACCCACTGTATATAGTAAATTAATGCCTCCAACCCAATTTCTTTGGCCATGTGATTTACTACGTAAATACACAGCATGTCTGAAACTCTTTGCTAGCACATCAGGAGGATAATAAGAATGTTACATATTAATAGTGGAACATGATTGGAATTTGTGTAGTAACCTCCATAACTAAAAAAAATAAATAAAATAAAAAATTCAAATATGGGATTTGAACCCAGAAAAAGCTCCACTTTAGAGACAGCTCCTAGCAGCCTTACCATTCCGGTGAAACCTAGCACTGATTTTCTTTGGCTATGAAATATTTCATTCTGATATATGATATGTGACTTTCTTCACACACCAAAGTGAAACATCTCTGGAGTTTGTGTACCAGGCAGCATAAGTTAAAAAACAAGGTTTACTTTCACTGGACTTGAAGTCAAGCTTTACTGATCCTTAAGCCAGGAGCTTAACCACTCAGCCAGTAGATCAAATGGCAGTGAAAGGATCCTTTTCTTTGCTTATGAGATGAACCATTTAAGTACTGTATTGAGGGTATCTGAAAAACCTTCTGATTCTGATGTTTGAGATAAGTCAGTAACAGCAAATCAGTTTTTGTTTTTTTGACAGTTTAGATCTTTCTGTTCGTTTTAGAAGTCAAATGAAGCACATTAGTCGGTGCAGTATAAATTAGGAATTTTTCTTGATTTTCAGCTATATCACTCTCAGGCTTCTACCTTCAGTTGATGACATCATAGGCATCTTCCTTCCTTTATGACATCACAGCTAATGGAATGTAGAACTAACTATGATGTCTGCAGCATGCAGTCTTCATTCCATCAGACAGATCTCAGACAAGACTAGCATGTTCTCCATACATGGAGGATCTTTAGGTGGCAATCCTGGATGGTTCTTCAAGAAAATCTCACCTTAGAACAGCAGGTAAGGATCATTGCAGTTTTCCATTCTGTTTTGTTAGATCCTTGTGACATGTTGACTTTTTCTTAACTAGACGGGTTTCCAATGTAGTGTAAATGTCAAGGACTCACAGTACAGTTACATGCTGTATATTGCAAGGGATTCACTTTCTTTATACAGTTAGCTAAAGTTGATAACTCTCCCTACAAACAGTTATATGGTAGAAAAATAGCTTTTTTGGGAGTTCATCTAACCTTTACATATTAGCCTGATGCACCTCTGATTTTAGTTACATCAAACATAGCTTATACGAGGGGATATTATGGGGGATATCGCATGTATTACAGGAAGTCGTATACCCCATTGTAACTAAATAAGTGTAAGAAATCATACACAGAAAACTATGCTAAAAATGTACATAGCAAATAGACTGGAACTCTAGTACAATCTATGGGGTATAGCAATCCTAAAAGTCAATAGCAATGCTTTACAAAGCTTGCCAAATGTCTTAGTGTAAGCTGCCAAAGCAGAAACTCAATTTACAGACATGCGTTTTGGCGTGTTTGCCCCTCATCAGAGCAAACCAGGAGAACTGATTTGACTGTGTGAGAGGCTTCTGACAGGCATTTTAAGGGGCAAAGTTTCTTCTCGTGGAGAGTGCCATGTAGCGTTAGGGAGAAGTATAGACATGCAATGGTCCCCTGGAAATTTAAAATTGCAAACACAGTTGTGACCACTCTGAAGAGACTGCTTGCACATTTACATTTCCTGAGTTGCATTGCATGGCCTATAAGTCTCTGTAAGTCCACTTGCCACTTTCCATAAGGAGAGTTTTTCCCCCTTAATACATCTATGACAGGGCAAAATTGATACAGGAATATGTTCCTGGCAGAAATGTTTGACTTAGGGCACTCTGTATCAGTCTGTTATTGTTAGTTTATTTAGTGCAATTTGTATGTAACCCCTTCTCATGTACAGCACCATGGAATGAATGGTGCTATATAAATAATAATAATAATAATAATGATATAATAATAATAAATATAAAAGCCACTGCCCTATTTGGAATGTAATGACATGAGTCCTGCACTGTCAGCCAAAAGCCACATAGTATATAGAACCTTTGTTATTATACAGGGGATCGAATCTTGGATAGTTACCCTATAGGGAACATTGAAAAAGATACATAAAGTAATATAGCATTTAGTATATTGATATGAACTTGCTTGATATATTTTTTACCAATGTTATTAAATAAGAGTTTTCTTTGACTTTTCAATATGTTTTACACTACTTTTCTGGCAAAGCCACTGAGGAATAGCCCTAAATATGGAAATTTACTGAACTTTGAAACTACAAGATCATCAACCTAATAGCCATGTATTGTACATGGCTGTGTGTCTTATGTAATATTTATAGGAAGATAACATTATTAGTCTCTAGTGCAGTTATTGAAATAGTATTTTATCAAAAGAATATTTTTTTCCTATGTAATCCTAGACAATGCTGCCTTACTGTACACACCATGCAAAACATGGCAGCTATCTGTATGTTTGGTGATATCCCGACATTGCCCCATGGGTGATAAAATGGGTACAACACCTACACCCTGCTGTGATAGTGCCATAAATGTATTGTCCAGGGTGCTAATAATTAACTTTCATCATCGTAAATGTAAGTCTATGTTCACACATCAGTTTTTTTTTTTCATCAGTATCTCATCAGTATTTGTATGTCAAAACCATGAGTGTCCCCAAAACACAGAACAGGTGTCAATCTTTCTTTTTTGCTGTTTTGGCATACAACATTGATGAAAAATACTGACAAAATAATGACATGTGAATGAGGCCTAAAGTAGATGACACAAAGATGATAAAAAAATGGAAGCTGAGTTGCAATTGTTGGCTATGAACAGTAAATCAGTTTTGGGGTTTTTTGACAGTTTAGATCTTTCTGTTCATTTTAGAAGTCAAATGAAGCACATTAGTCGGTGCAGTATAAATTAGGAATTTTTCTTGATTTTCAGCTACATCACTCTCAGGCTTCTACCTTCAGTTGATGACATCATAGGCATCTTCCTTCCTTTATGACATCACAGCTAATGGAATGTAGAACTAACTATGATGTCTGCAGCATGCAGTCTTCATTCCATCAGACAGATCTCAGACAAGACTAGCATGTTCTCCATACGTGGAAGATCTTTAGGTGATAATCCTAGATGGTTCTTCAAGAAAATCTCACCTTAGAACAGCAGGTAAGGATCATTCCAGTTTTCCATTCTGTTTTGTTAGATCGGTGTGACATGTTGACTTTTTCTTGACTGGACGGGTTTCCATTGTAGGGTAAATGTCAAGGACTCACAGTACAGTTACAGGCTGTATATTGCAAGGGATTCACTTTCTTTATACACTTAGCTAAAGTTGATAGCTCTCCCTGCAAACAGTTATATGGTAGAAAAACAGCATTTTTGGGAGTTCATATAACCTTTACATATTAGCCTGATGCACCTCTGATTTTAGTAACATCAAATATGGCTTATACGAGGGGATATTATGGGGGATATCACATGTATTACAGGAAGTCGTATACCCCATTGTAACTAAATAAGTATAAGAAATCATACACAGAAAACTATGCTAAAAATGTATATAGCAAATAGACTGGAACTCTAGTACAATCTATGGGGTGTGGAAATCCTAAAAGTCAATAGCAATGCTTTACAAAGCTTGCCAAATGTCTTAGTATAAGCAGCCAAAGCAGAAACTCAGTTTACAGACATGCGTTTTGGAGTGTTTACCCCTCATTAGAGCAAACCAGGAAAACTGATTTGACTGTGTGAGAGCCCTGATAGGCATTTTAGGGGTAAAGTTTCTCCTCGAGGAGGGTGCCAAATATGACTAGGGAGAATTATAGACATGCAATGGTTCCCTGGAAATTTAAAATAGCAAATACAGTCATAGCCACTAAGAAGAGACTGTTTGCACATTTACATTTCCAGAGTTGCTTTGCATGGCCTATAAGTCTCTGTACACTGACTTTCTACAAGGAGAGTTTTTGCCCCTTACTACATCTATGACATGACAAAATTGATACAGGAACGTATTCCTGGCAGAAATGTTTTACTTTAAATAAATAAGCCACTGTCCCATTTGGAATGTAATGACATGAGTCCTGCACCATCAGCCAAAAGCCGCATGGTATATAGCACAAAGTCCATCCTTTGCTAATATTAATACAGGGGATCTTGGATAATTACCCTATAAGGAACATTGAAAAACATTCATAAAGTATTACAGCATTGTTATGCACTTGCTTGATTTTTTATCAATAATATATAATGAAAAAAATTAAGCAAAGCATAAATGAAACCCCTAAGAAATAATCAGACAGTATCTCTCATTTGGAAAACTCATTTTGCTTTCTGTTATCAAACCTCAATTTTGTAACACAATTACCAACGTAATCAATGACTGCAGCTGTTATTATAATAACCCATTTCCGTATTTCTTCTTTAGTGAAAAGTACTTATTGCAGCAGCACAATAGTCTTTATCTTATATGATGTATGCTCAATTTACAAAAAAAATAAATAAATAGGGCCTAGTAAACTAATGCACAGGGGCACAATGTATTCCCATACATGAATACATGAACTCCAATATTGCTGTAAATGTTAAAAATGTAAAGTACTTAGTTAGAGTTTTTTGAACAAAGAGTACAAAAGCCATCCAGCCACGTCAAGGTGTACCTTTTAATATGAATGGTCCCTAACCACTATATACAGTATCTTACCTCTTCTTTTACCAAACCAGTCCTCATCTGAATCGGGAGAGAAAATGAAACTGTAGCTCGGAAAAACCTAGCTTGGAATTTAAACCTTGTACGGAAATGATGGATGGGTATGGGTGCTGAACCGTGGAAGGTGCCAGAGGTATATATAGTGGTTAGAGACCATCCATATTAACCCCTTAGCGACCTTTGACGCATACGCTGCGTCATGAAAGTCGGTGCCAAAACGACCTATGACGCAGCGTATGCGTCATGGAGGGATCGCGCTCCTGCAGATCGGGTGAAGGGGTTAACTCCGATTTCACCCGATCTCCAGGAACAGGGGGAGTGGTGCTTCAGCCCAGGGGGGGTGGCTTCACCCCCTCGTGGCTACGATCGCTCTGATTGGCTGTTGAAAGTGAAACTGCCAATCAGAGCGATTTGTAATATTTCACCCAAAAAAACGGTGAAATATTACAATCCAGCCATGGCCGATGCTGCAATATCATCGGCCATGGCTGGAAAACCTAATCTGCCCCCACCCCACCCCACCGATCGCCCCCCCAGTGCTCCGGTGCGCGGTCCGCCCCCCTAATTAGTTCTGTCCGCTCCTGCGTCCTCCTGTCCGCTCCCCCCGTGCTCCGGTGCCCCCTCCCTGTGCTCCGGTCCCCCCTCCCTGTGCTCCGGTCCCCCCCCCGTGATCCGATCACCCCCCCCTACATACTTACCTGGCCTCCCGGTGTCCGTCCGGCTTCTCCATGGGCGCCGCCATTGTCCAATATGGCGGGCGCCTGCGCACTGCGCCCGCAGAGTCTGCCGGCTGGCAGATTCGTTCCAGATCTATTTTGATCACTGCGATATAGCCTATCGCAGTGATCAAAATAAAAAAAAGTAAATGACCCCCCCCCCCCCCTTTATCACCCCCATAGGGAGAATAATAAAAATAAATAAAATATTTTTTTTTTTTTTCTGCTAGGGTTAGGGTTAGAACTAGGGTTAGAATTAGGGGTAGGGGTAGGGTTAGGGGTAGGGTTAGGGCATATGCACACAGTGCAGATTTGGCTGCGAATCCGCAGCGGATTGCCGCGGATCGGCCGCGGATCGGCCGCGGATCCGCAGCGGATCCGCCGCGGATCCGCAGCGGATTGGCCGCGGATCCGCAGCGGATTGGCCGCTGCGAATTCGTAGCAGTTTTCCATCAGGTTTACAGTACCATGTACACCTATGGAAAACCAAATCCGCTGTGCCCATGGTGCGGAAAATACCGTGCGGAAACGCTGTGTATTTTCCGCAGCATGTCAATTTTGTGCGGATTCCGCAGCGTTTTACACCTGTTCCTCAATAGGAATCCGCAGGTGAAATCTGCACAAAAAAAACACTGGAAATCCGCTGAAAATCCGTAGGTAAAACGCAGTGCCTTTTACCTGCGGATTTTTCAAAAATGGTGCGGAAAAATCTCACACGAATCCGCAAAGTGGGCACATAGCCTTAGGGTTAGGGTTGGAATTAGAGTTAGGGTACCGTCTCACAGTGGCACTTTTGTCGCTACGACGGTACGATCCGTGACGTTCCAGCGATATCCATATGATATCGCTGTGTCTGACACGCAGCAGCGATCAGGGACCCTGCTGAGAATCGTACGTCGTAGCAGATCGTTTGGAACTTTCTTTCGTCGCTGGATCTCCCGCTGTCATCGCTGGATCGTTGTGTGTGACAGCGATCCAGCGATGCGTTCACTTGTAACCAGGGTAAACATCGGGTTACTAAGCGCAGGGCCGCGCTTAGTAACCCGATGTTTACCGTGGTTACCAGCGTAAAAGTAAAAAAAAAAACAAAAAAACGTACATACTCACATTTCGGTGTCCTTCAGGTCCCTTGCCGTCTGCTTCCCGCTCTGACTGTCTGCCGGCCGGAAAGTGAGAGCACAGCACAGCAGTGACGTCACCGCTGCGTTCTGCTCTCACTGTACGGCGGCACTCAGTCAGAGCGGGAAGCAGACGGCAAGGGACCTGAAGGACACCGAAATGTGAGTATGTACGTTTTTTTTTTTTTACTTTTACGCTGGTAACCACGGTAAACATCGGGTTACTAAGCGCGGCCCTGCGCTTAGTAACCCGATGTTTACCCTGGTTACCCGGGACCTTGGCATCGTTGGTCGCTGGAGAGCAGTCTGTGTGACAGCTCCCCAGCGACCACACAATGACTTTCCAACGATCACAGCCAGGTCGTATCGCTGGTCGTGATCGTTGGTAAATCGTTATGTGAGACAGTACCCTTAGGGTTGGAATTAGGGCTAGGGTTGGAAATAGGGTTAAGATTAGGCTTGTGGTTAGGGTTAAGGATAGGGTTAGGGTTGTGTTGGGGTTACAGTTGTGGGTAGGGTTGGGATTAGGGTTAGGATTAGGGTTGGATTTAGGGTTACGGGTGTGTTGGGGTTAGGGTTGTGATTAGGGTTATGGCTACAGTTGGGATTAGGGTTAGGGGTGTGTTGGGGTTAGTGTTGAAGTTAGAATTGAGGGGTTTCCACTGTTTAGGCACATCAGGGGTCTCCAAACGCAACATGGCACCACCATTGATTCCAGCCAATCTTGCGTTCAAAAAGTCAAATGGTGTGCCCTCCCTTCCAAGCCCCGACGTGCGCCCAAACAGTGGTTTACCCCCACATATGGGATACCAGCGTACTCAGGACAAACTGGGCAACAACTATTGGGGTCCAATTTCTCCTGTTACCCTTGCAAAAATAAAAAATTACTTGCTAAAACATAATTTTGAGGAAAGAACAATTATTTTTTATTTTCACGGCTCTACGTTATAAACTTATGTGAAGCACTTGGGGGTTGAAAGTGCTCACCACACATCTAGATAAGATCCTTTTGGGGTCTAGTTTCCAAAATGGGGTCACTTGTGGGTTTTTTCTACTGTTTAGGCACATCAGGGGCTCTGCAAATGCAACGTGACGCCCGCAGACCATTCCATCAAAGTCTGCATTTCAAATGTCACTACTTCCCTTCCGAGCCCTGACGTGCGCCCAAACAGTGGTTTACCCCCACATATGAGGTATCAGCGTACTCACAACAAACTGGGCAACAAATATTGGGGTCCAATTTCTCCTGTTACCCTTGTGAAAATAAACAATTGCTTGCTAAAACATCTTTTTTGAGGAAAGAAAAATTATTTTTTATTTTCACGGCTCTGCGTTGTAAACTTCTGTGAAGCACTTGGGGGTTGAACGTGCTCACCACACATCTAGATAAGTTCCTTGGGGGGTCTAGTTTCCAAAATGGGGTCACTTGTGGGGGGTTTCTACTGTTTAGGCACATCAGGGGCTCTGCAAACGTAACATGATTCCCGCAGACCATTCCATCAAAGTCTGCATTCCAAATCGTCACTACTTCCCTTCCGAGCCCCGCCATGTGCCCAAACAGTGGTTTACCCCCACATATGGGGTATCAGTGTACTCAGGAGAAACTGGACAACAACTTTAGGGGTCAAATTTTTCCTGTTACCCTTGGGAAAATTAAAAAATTCTGGGCTAAAAAAATATTTTTGAGGAAAGAAAACACATTTTTTATTTTCACGGCTCTGCGTTATAAACTTCTGTGAAGCACTTGGGGGTTCAAAGTGCTCACCACACATCTAGATAAGTTCCCTTGGGGGTCTAGTTTTCAAAGTGGGGTCAATTGTGGGGAGTTCCTACTGTTTAGGCACATCAGGGGCTCTGCAAACACAACGTGACGCCCGCAGAGCATTCCATTAAAGTCTGCATTTCAAAACGTCACTACTTCCCTTCCGCTCCCCGACGTGTGCCAAAACAGTGGTTTACCCCCACATATGGGGTATCAGCGTACTCAGGAGAAACTGCACAACAACTTTTGGGGTCCAATTTCTCCTGTTACCCTTGGGAAAATAAAAAATTGTGGGTTAAAAAATCATTTTTGAGGAAAGAAAAATAATTTTTTATTTTCATGGCTCGGCGTTATAAACTTCTGTGAAGCACTTGAGGGTTCAAAGTGCTCACCACACATCTAGATTAGTTCCTTGGGAGGTCTAGTTTCCAAAATGGGATCACTTGTGCGGGAGCTCCAATGTTTAGGCACACAGGGGCTCTCCAAACGCGACATGGTGTCCGCTAATGATTGAAGCTAATTTTCCATTCAAAAAGCCAAATGGCGTGCCTTCCCTTCCGAGCCCTGCCGTGCGCCCAAACAGTGGTTTACCCCCACATATGAGGTATCATCGTACTCAGGACAAACTGGAAAACAATATTTGGGGTCCAATTTTTCCTATTATCCTTGGGAAAATAAAAAACTCCGGGCTAAAAATCATTTTTGAGGAAAGAAAAATATTTTTTTATTTTCATGGCTCTGCGTTATAAACTTCTGTGAAGCACCTGGGGGTTATAAGTGCTCACTATGCATCTAGATAAGTTCCTTGGGGGGTCTAGTTTCCAAAATGGGGTCAATTGTAGGGGAGCTCCAATGTTTAGGCACACAGGGGCTCTCCGAACGCAACATGGTGTCCACTAATGTTTGGAGCTAATTTTCCATTGAAAAAGTCAAATGGCGCGCCTTCCCTTCCAAGCCTTGCCGTGCACCCAAACAGTGGTTTACCCCCACATATGAGGTATCGGCGTACTCAGGAGAAATTGCCCAACACATTTTAGGATCCATTTTATCCTGTTGCCCATGTGAAAATGAAAAAATTGAGGCAAAAACAAATTTTGTGTGAAAAAAAAGTACTTTTTCATTTTTACGGATCAATTTGTGAAGCACCTGAGGGTTTAAAGTGCTCACTATGCATCTAGATAAGTTCCTTGGGGGGTCTAGTTTCCAAAATGGGGTCACTTGTGGGGGAGCTCCAATGTTTAGGCACACAGGGGCTCTCCAAACCTGACATGGTGTCCGCTAACGATGGAGATAATTTTCATTCAAAAAGTCAAATGGCGCTCCTTCCCTTCCGAGCCTTACCATGTGCCCAAACAGTAGTTTACCCCCACATATGAGGTATTGTCGTACTCAGGAGAAATTGCCCAACAAATTTTAGGATCCATTTTATTCTGTTGCCCATGTGAAAATGAAAAAATTGAGGCTAAAAGAAAATTTGTGTGAAAAAAAAGTACTTTTTCATTTTTACGGATTAATTTGTGAAGCACCTGGGGCTTTAAAGTGCTCACTATGCTTCTAGATAAGTTCCTTGGGGGGTCTAGTTTCCAAAATGGGGTCACTTGTGGGGGAGCTCCAATGTTTAGGCACACGGGGGCTCTCCAAACGCGACATGGTGTCCGCTAAAGATTGGAGCCAATTTTTCATTCAAAAAGTCAAATGGCGCTCCTTCCCTTCCGAGCCCTGCCGTGCGCCCAAACAGTGGTTTACCCCCACATATGAGGCATCAGCGTACTCAGGACAAATTGGACAACAACATTCGTGGTCCAGTTTCTCCTTTTACCCTTGGGAAAATAAAAAAATTGTTGCGAAAAGATCATTTTTGTGACTAAAAAGTTAAATGTTAATTTTTCCCCTCCTTGTTGCTTCTGCTGCTGTGAAACACCTGAAGGGTTAATACACTTCTTGAATGTGGTTTTGAGCACCTTGAGGGGTGCAGTTTTTAGAATGGTGTCACTTTTGGGTATTTTCAGCCATATAGAACCCTCAAACTGACTTCAAATGTGAGGTGGTCCCTAAAAAAAATGGTTTTGTAAATTTTGTTGTAAAAATGAGAAATCACTGGTCAAATTTTAACCCTTATAACTTCCTAGCAAAAAAAAAATTTCTTTCCAAAATTGTGCTGATGTAAAGTAGACATGTGGGAAATGTTATTCATTAACTATTTTGTGTCACATAACTCTCTGGTTTAACAGAATAAAAATTCAAAATGTGAAAATTGCAAAATTTTCAAAATTTTCGCCAAATTTCCGTTTTTTTCACAAATAAACTCAGAAATTATCGACCTAAATTTACCACTAACATGAAGCCCAATATGTCACGAAAAAACAATCTCAGAACCGCAAGGATCCATTGAAGCGTTCCTGAGTTATTACCTCATAAAGGGACACTGGTCAGAATTGCAAAAAACGGCAAGGTCATTAAGGCCAAAATAGGCTGGGTCATGAAGGGGTTAAAAAAAGTACACCTTGACGTGGTTACATGATGTTAATGGTTGACATGAACGTTTTCTAATGTTTACAGCAGTATTAGAGTTCTTATATTCATTAGTCGCAATATTCTCACTTTACAACCCTAAAATGATTTTTTATTCTATAATTTTTGCTCAGATGGACATACTTCAGAAAGCAGATTCAGGATATATGGAAGAAATTCTCTTGAAGAGTAGCAGGTAAGTAAAACATTATCTCAAAGATTCGAGGCAGCAGAATATTTCTTCTGCTAGATAGGACATACAGTATGAGACGGTAGATGTTCATCATCATTTCGGCTCAATGCTCTTCCACACACAGTTTCAAAATATGATTTTTCAATGCTGGAGCAGCACTTTGGGGTAATAAAGGGATCAACTTGTGAATCTTTTAAAAGGCTACACATTTATATTAGTTGTTTAGGGGGGGATAAAAATGTCGGACAGGTTCCTCTTAAAGGTTCCCATACACAATAGACTAAAATCAGCCGATTCTTTAAATTTGGATAAGATTCGCCTACCTTGTAATTTGCATTATGTGTCTCTCCACCTTTTAGGTCTATTTGAGTTATAAGGTCACTTTCAAAAATATATGTCACACGGACCTCTTAAGTAGACATTGCCATATACATTGAACCATTCAGATTCAGCAGCTTTTACAGATTTGAGAAAACACAGCATACCTAGCAATTTGCATTATGTGCTTTGATGACATTTATTCTATGCTGGGGAAAAAATATTGAATGTTCAATTTGAAGTTGAATCCTAGGGACACAGTGAGTGACAGCTCAGTTACCCAATAGATGGCAGGGACATACTGGGCTGTCAATAATATGAATGGGATAGCCCAAGCACTCAATCAAAGACTGTAGCGTGCTGACTATCCTCATGCTAATTAGGGATGTTTCAGCTGCCCTGACATGGGCTGGGGCTTGCTGGGCTGTCCCTGTCATGGGCTTCGGCGTGCTGAGCTGTCCCCATGTAAATTTATGATTGCCAAGCAGTCCAATCAAAGGCTGGGCCTGCAAGGCTTTCTCCAGGTCTCTCCCTTTCAGGGTGATCGCTTGGCTATTTAGCTGGCTGGCAATTGTCAGACCATTGTTAGTTGTATCTTTGCGCCGTGGAGTGCCTGACTTATGCTCTAGTGTTCTGCTGTTCCATGCCTTTAACTATCAGTTTGCCCAGCCCTTTTGTCTTAATCTGCACCGTTTTGGACTGCTGACTTCGTACTGTGACTTGTTTACTTTTTCTGTCTTGGCCCTCTGCCTTAGATGTGCACTCTATGTGCAGTCTAGACTTCTTGACTCCTCTTGCCTCCCAGCTTGCCCATGAGAAGTAACAATAGCCAGTGTCACAGTTGAATTACAATATGACCCATCATTTTGTCCCCAATTGAGATAAGCTGTAGCCAGAGGTGTGTGCCTGTGATTCCCTTCTCCCTATTCACAACACATACATATTTGGACCAACCGAGGATGCTTCTGTTTAGGGAATTCAACGAGAATAGCTGATACACAATAGACTAAAATCAGCCCATTCTGTAAATGTGGATAAGATTTGCCTACTTTGTAATTTGCATTATGTGGTTACATTTAAAGATATTTATGCCAGACAGATCTCTGCAGTAGACATTGTGGAGCTGTGTACATTCTTCTTCTACTTTTCCTAAATTATCAGCAAGTCCCTGAGTTTTTTTTCTACTAAAATGGGAGAAAACACACCTGCATTAGTGACGGAAAGGAGGCTTTGAGGGGATATGGAGGAGGCCTATATATTTGTTTTTCAGTTTCTTTTATGGTGTGCAATCACCTGTTTTTTGATAATTTTGGAAAAGTAGCTGTATACAGTATATACAATATATCTTCAACGATTCTAAGCACAGAGGGACAGATTTTGAGAAAATCCAGAGTTATGACCACAAGTGGCTGTAGATGTCGATCTATCCAAGTGCTTAAATTCTCATTAAGGGAATTGATTCCAGAGATAATGAGGCACGGGGCGGTGTAAAAATAAGCTTGTGAGTCTTAGGTACCATCCACTTGTATAATAGGGGTAGTGATACAATTGGTCACACCTAAAGCAGGGGTCTCCTGCCACTGCAGGGTCCCATTTTATATATATATATATATATATATATATATATATATATATATATATATATATATATATATATATATACACATATACTTTTTACCCACTATACTATACTATATTTTGGCTCCCCTGATGAATCCCTTCCATTGGGGAAGAAACGCCTAGGGAGATATACCCTGTACATTGATTGGGTAGCCAGTTGCAGCATACACTTGGGGACTGTCCTTGTGAGGACAGGAGCAATGCAGGGGCATGACAGGGAATGAGAGGAACCTTCCCCCCCACATATGGACCATACACCTTGCTCCTTTCTAATGTGAACCTGCTACAGAGAACCTCTACTAGTGAGATCAAACCATTTTTTAATTGAGCACAGGTATGCAGAAGCACTTTATGTATGGGCTGTTATAGTTTTGTGTCACTTTTTTGTCCAGAGTTATTTTAAATACTTATAAATTAAAGGTTACAATTTATTTAAGGGAGACTCTCCAAGCTATACTCCAATTTAACCCTGAGGGTACTGAATAGTGAATTCCAAGGTAATACACTATAGCTGATTTTGAGTCTTAGGTACACCATGAAATTTTGGCACTGAACATATTTTATAAGGATTTTTTTTACTTTATGGTCACAAATATCCATATTTTCCATTTCTTGAACAAGTTGCCTAAAAATATTTTTACAAGTATCGTAGGATAAAATAGGATCCTTCTATAGGTGTCATTATTGTCCAAAATATTATAATCCTGCCTCTCATATAAAGCTACATCCATTACAACTATGCAGCTCTTCATCAAATTTTTTTAATGATAATATTTTAATTGTTTTTTAAACTATGGACGGCTTTTATTTCTGATGAGTTATTGCATTACATTGGGCAAACAGCAATGTCAGAAAATATGATTTTTAAATCACTTTCAAATAAGGATTGAAATAGATTCAATGCAGAGATACGCAATTCAACAAGGTACTAAGTAGGATTAAGTGCATGGCTATGTAACATAGTAATAAGGCAGTTACTGTCTGTATTTGAACCTAGAAGCTCCTGTGCACCAAACAGAAACTCTTCCCTCTAAGCTATTCAGCTTGCTGAATAATCGCTGTAGATAAATTCCCAGAGGGATTCATTTACTATATGTAACATCTATCTACTTAGCATGTGTATTTTCGCTGAAGAGAGACTAATGCAAGTAATGCATTTTGCTCACAAACCAGGAGGTCTGAAGACATATTATCCTTTGGTAACAAATGAGATTGGGCAGGAAAGGTGGAACTATTCCTATTCAACTCCAAAAAATGCAATGTAATGGTAAAGGATCTTACACATCTGTTAGTGTCCAGGTGTGTTTTGAATAAGTCAAAATTAAAACCTGGTAGATAACAGACTTATATTGTTGATGGAAAGTAAGTTTTGAGGGGATATAGAGAAAGCCTATGTGTTAGGCATCAGGATTCTCCCACTGTGTGGGATAGATCCCAAGCATTATCTGCTACTGTGGTCTCCCATTCAGGACCAGCCACTGAAATTACTGCTTACCACATACATCAGTCCCAGCGTCTTGCTTAGGCTCATGCTATGCATTTGGTTACTGCTGGCTTTTCAGCCAAGTCTATGGTAACCAGTGTTATGCCGGTGCAGCCTTAAGCTCTGGAGTTTACGTCCACAGATCACCTTACTGAGCATGTCCGTGATGTAGCATCTTCTTGTTGGTGGTCGGACTTTACCTGCTCTGGTGATGTGGCAGTTCCAGATTGGCCAATGGGCGATGTCTCGGCCGACTGGGCATGAGTGTTTGGGGAAGAGCCCAGCGTATAAAAGGCTCTCAGCGGTGCACGCAGGCTCGCTAGTGTCATTTATGTTTTGGTGTGAGTGGGTGGTTACTCTACCACTCTGTCTGCACATTTGTGTGGTTCTGTCTATGCTCAAAGACTGTACATGTTGGTAGGCAGGTAGCACACTTGTGCAGTTTCGTCCCATGAATCTACACCTGAGTCTCTAGTCTGCTACATGCTTAGGGTGCCGGTCAGGCACGAGCTCTGTAGCTTCAGGACTAGGGTAACTAGCCTCTTGGCTTAGCATCTGTTTCGTTCATGTGTGCGGTTAGCACAGTTCAGTTACAGAGCAAGCTCAACTTTTTGGGGCGTGGCCTAGCTCTTGCCATGTAAAGAAGCAGGAGCTTGGAGCTCTCTCAGATTTCCCTTCAAAAGCGACTAAAAAGCTTTATATTGGGACTAAAACGCTTTTATTGAAGATATCAAGCAGCCTTTATACATAGGCTTTCATTGAAGACCAGGGACGGACCTCTGGCTGAAGCACAGAGGTGTTTACTCCTACCGGCCCTTCTCTGTCAGCCTGAGGGAGTCTGGAGCCGCCATCTTGACCACGCATCTCCTCCATATTAACACAGTGGCCCTAGCAGCTCATCGTCTGCAGCTCATCGCCTGCAGTGTTGGCTTTACCTGATACCTGATACCGCTGAGGAGCGACCGAAAACCGACAGTGACCCGCAGTTGGAGGGAGGACACAGCTGACAGGTGCCCAACGACTCTGGAGCATCTCACACCTATCGGCCCGGAGGTAAGCAGACCTCAAAGTCCCACATAGTCAACAACGAGCCTATCATACTGCCCGAACTGCAGCGAGAGCTAAGCTGTGGAACAACTGTCACACAAATCATAAACCCTGCTGATACCAGGGGTATAGTCCTAGGACTGCTAGGGGGATTGGGATTAACCCTCATTTTGGGTCTGAACCTCTGATTGTGAGCGGCGCCTGTGGAATGCAAGTTTATCAGACATAGGCACAGCATTGAGCCGGAACCTGCAGCTAATTAACTCATTCTATACCTCTTTAGTCAGCGGGTATCTGTCATAAACCCCCATAAAGGGATAATACATTTAGCATCACTGGATTCATCCAGGTTATTAACCCATTAGGGGTCACCACTTAATTATTAAGCATCAGTGCTCCCCACTAGCAGATCAAGTAGAATCACAGCAGGAGCCAGGGCAGTGGATCTGGGGAATTTCATTCTTTCCTATAACTCCCGGGCAGAAGAACAGCAGTTGAGTAAGGGTTAATTCCCCATATTAAAAGGAGAAGAGAAACGGGAAAAGGGAAGAGCTTTATTACTACAGAGGGATAGGAGCCAAAGCTGTAACATCGTACTGAGACACAGAGACTGAGTCCTAGCTCAAGTTCAATTATTAACCCATTCTGAGACAAGTATCAGGAGTCTGCATAGATACTCCCATAGAATCCTAAATAAAGTGATTATACCAACAAACTGCACCAATGAGCTCATCCAGGAAATTAGCATCTAAATCTTACGTAGATATTTCTAATTTACTAAGTCCTGTCAAATCCACATCACCTCAAAAGGGGAACACAGCTAAAGTTATCAAACCATCAATAATGCTTCCCCAAAGGATTATCCCTGCACAACGTTCTAGTGGAAAAACTAAACCTGACACAATAAACAAAGACCCTCTCTCATTAACTGAAAAAGACTCATCAGAGGAACCAGCAATGGACTCATCCATTTCTGCTAAAAGGGGTGCCCCAGACCATAGGTCATCCGAAGAATTTGATCCTAAACTCAAAAGAGAGCGTTCCGATCTAGAACAAATAAGGGTAAAAAAGACCCCTGAGGAGGAATTTTTTCAGAAGGTTATCACTCTGATAGATACCAAAATGGAGGAAGGATTTACAAAATATAATACCAAAATTGAGGAAGTATGTGCAGGAATAGTACAAAAACTAGAGATAAATGAAAAAAAGATTGATGAACTAACGCAAAAGACTGACGCTTTAGCTTCTCAGAACACTATACTTAAGCAGGAAATCAATGAGCTCAGATCCAAAGTGGCGGATATAGAGGACAGAAGCCGCCGTAACAACATCAAGATCAGGGGTATTCCAGAGGAGGTCAAGCAGGAGGATTTGGCGGACTTCGTTAAGACTGTCTTTAAGAAGACTCTTCCAAAGGCTACCAACATGGATCTATGTATTGACAGGATTCACAGGCTCCCTAAGCCAAAGGGAATTCATGTCGATAAGCCTAGGGATACAATTATGAGGCTTCACTTCTTTAGTACCAAAGAAAAAATTCAGAACTACGTCAGAGACAATCGCGCACTACCAGATCCTTACCATCAGCTTAAAATCTACACGGATTTATCTAAGCACACATTGGACCTGTGCAGGTCCTTCAAACCTATCACGGATATCCTAAGGGAGAAATACATCAGATATAAGTGGGGTTTCCCGACCAAGCTCCTGTTTTATCATAAAGAAAAACTCATAGTGCTTAATTCTGTTGAGGAGGTAAGATCATTCTTTACATCTAATGTTTGAAAATTTGCGTTCATGTTAGGCAGTGTGATTCTTTTTGTCCTTCTTCCCCGGGACTTTATTTTCTAAAGAAGAAGGCTGTTGAATAAATTTAGTCCCCATACAAGAAATGGGAGAAATGGGAGAGTTGAAACACACACGAACTTTCCCCATAGGTCAAGATCCCTATTCGGATCTAGATCTGAAACTGAACAGTTAGAGTTAATATATTACAGTTGATCGTATTGTATTATTTTGTTCAATTTCTTGTTCACTAACTTCTTTGTTCTAAGTTTAAGTGTTCCAATAGGTTTTACATCTCCACACGGTAATGATCAGGTTCGCGTCCTACAACGTCAGGGGGCTTAACAGTCCCTGGAAGAGATATACGCTTTTGAGGGAATTGAAACAGCTTCAGGTTGATGTCGCATGTTTACAGGAGACGAAATTTCAGAATGATAACTATCCACACCTCTCCAGCAGAGACTTTGCACACTCATTCAAGTCGTCAGCCTCAAAGAAAAAGGCAGGGGTGATCACCTTAATAAAAAACACAGTCCCCTTCAAATTCATTGAGGAACACACTGACCCAGGGGGTAGATATCACATTTTGGTTTGCGAGTTAAATTCAACTACGTGCACGATTGTCAATATATACGGCCCTAATAAAAAGCAAATGAACTTCCTTAATAAGATTGCCAAAAAAATTCAAAAAAATAGAAAAGGGAAATTATACATAATGGGAGACTTCAATATGGTGCCTGATAGTAAAATAGACTCTTCATCACTGACTAGACACCTATCTGGAGACCTAGGAAATTGGCTATTAAACAATGAATTATACGACACGTTTAGATGTCTGAATGCATCATCAAAAGAATACACACATTTCTCCTCTGTTCACAAAACCTCATCAAGGATAGACCTTTTTCTCACAGACATCTTCTCACTCACCAACATAAAAAAATCAGTCATTATAGACAAGACGTTCTCAGATCATTCTCCCATCATAACAGAAGTTGTGGTTGGACCTATTTTCAAAAACAGCGCTCTTTGGAAGTGCAGCAATTATTTGTTGAACACGCCAGAGTGCGGAAAAGAGATTGAGTCCTCTCTGAAATTATACTTTAAGGAGAACGAAACTGAGGGAATGAGCCCTCTTACAATATGGTGCGCCCACAAAGCGGTGGTGAGGGGAAAGATGATCCAACTGACAGCACAAAATAATTCAAAGAGGAGGGAAAGGATTAAAACCATTCAGACACAGATTAGGACAAATGAAACCCTTATCAATAACAAAGACCCCAACTCCCAACAGATATACACTGACACTCTTAGATTAAAACAGGATTTGAATGGGGTGATCATGGAAGACTTTGAAAAAATTTCAAATAAATTTAAATTTAAAACATATGCTGAAACGAATAGCCCCACTAAATTCATGATGGCAAAAATGAAGAAAGAAAGAATAAAAAACAGGGTGCTCAAAATCAGAACTCCCAATGGGGACATAAAATACCATCCGCAGGATATTGCAGAGGAATTTGCTAATTTTTATAGGGAATTGTACAATATAAAGTCAGATTTTCCAACAAGAACCCAACAAACAATAGAATTCCTGGACAGATTAAGTCTCCATCAAATTGACAAAACAGACTTGCTCACTCTTAACCAACCCTTTAATGAATCAGAGATTAGGGAAACAATCAAATCATTAAAATCCCAGAAATCCCCAGGCCCGGATGGTCTGATTAATGAGTATTATCAGAAATTTACGGAAGCTCTTGTCCCATGTTTAACTAGAGTCTTTAATCGGGCTTCACAATCCGGACAGTTCCCAGGGGAGATGCTAGAAGCTACTCTTATAATGATCCCGAAGTCTCAGAGTGATGCGGAGGAGGTCGGAAATTTCAGGCCAATATCTCTCATCAACACGGATATCAAGATTTACTCCAAAATCATGGCCACAAGGTTGAGAGTTATACTCCCCAAGTTAATCAACAGTGACCAAACAGGTTTCATAAAAGACAGGCAAACATCCGATGGGACTAGAAGGCTTATAAATATTATTCATAAAATTAACTCCACTCATACCCCGTCAATACTGGTAGCCTTGGATGCTGAGAAGGCTTTCGACCGAATTAATTGGCCTTATCTAAAAAGAGTCCTTCTGAAATTTGGCTTTGATAACTCATGGGTGGATTCGGTCTTTTCCCTCTACTCCAGCCCAAGTGCTAAAGTCTACATTAACAATAGCCTCTCCAGGCCTTTTGAGATAGGAAACGGTACGAGACAGGGATGCCCATTGTCACCCCTGCTCTTTGCACTGGCAATTGAGCCTTTGGCGGAGGCAGTGAGACAAAATATTAATATCTCGGGAATTGAATCCACACTCAGACAGTTCAAGATTAGACTGTTTGCAGACGACATGTTGTTGACTCTCACAAACCCACTTAACTCTACCAAAGCTTTAATGGAAACTCTCAGAGAATTTTCCCTGATTTCTGACTTTAAAATCAACAATCATAAATCTAAAATTTTGCAGTTCCACATGACTGACGATTTGATAGAGTCTGTTAAGAAGGTATCGGACTTCTGCTGGGAGAGGGAGGAAATCAGCTACTTGGGGGTTGCATTTAGGAGGAATATGGCAGATACTGTCAGCGCGAATTGCAGATCATTATTGTCCACTATTACAAAGGATCTACTGGCATGGGAAAATGTGGGATTATCTTGGTTCGGAAAACTTTTGGCAATCAAAACAATAATTCTACCTAAGCTGTTATATTTATTCAGAACTTTACCCTTGAACTTTCCAGCAACCTTCTTCAGAGACTGCAATAAAAAAATCTTTGAATACATCTGGAAGGGGAAGAGAGCTAGAGTCTCCAGGGACATAATGCACAAAAGTAAGTCCAGTGGAGGAATGGGAGTCCCAAACATACATGCCTATTACTTAACAAATTTAATCAAACAGAGCCAATTTTGGTTAATGGAGGGTATAACACCTGCATGGATAGATTTGGAGGCACAGATTCATGATACCAAACCAATAAAGAGAATCCTCCTTGAACATATATTTAATCTAAATATTCATAAATCAAAACATCCTATCTTATCGGCAATTGTATGTGCTTGGGGATCCCTGACCAACCAAAAGGACAAAACAGAGGGGAACCCTGGAGACAAACTTCCATTGACTTTAATAGCTACTGCCTTCGGGACCACTTTCCCAGAAAACTGGATAAAGGGGGGTATAGACAAGATGGGTGATCTGGTCTGTGATAATAAGATCAAGACCTTTTCAGAAATAAAGAAAAAATTTAACATCCCATCGGAAGAAATCATGCAGTTCTTCATAATAAAGGATTTAATAAAAAAATTCTTGGGTAGAGCTACTATTAAATCAGAAATTTCCCACCTCCTCAAAAATACTACACATAAGATTTTCTGGAGTACAAGATTCATATACAGGTTTTTTAATAAGGACAGTGAGTTTGGGAAAAATCGGTACATACAAAAATGGGAGAAGGAATTACAGTTTAGGGTGTCTAGGAAAAAGTGGGAGATTGCCATTAACTACACTTATGCGTCAACAATTTCGATTCCTCTGCATGAGTCCTATCTCAAGATTCTAACCAGGTGGTATCTCACACCTTCCAGAGTTGCACATTTCAGGGAGGACGAGTCCCCATTATGTTGGAGAGGTTGTGGAGGAAAAGGTGACATGTTGCATGTCTTTTGGTCGTGCCCGAAACTTGGGGGTTTGTGGAGAGAAATTTCGGAATACATCAGCAAACTGATTAGCAGAGACTTTGTTCTCTCTTCGCTAGGCCTACTGTTCTCATTGAACTTGGAAGACATCCACCCTTCCACAAGACATGTCATCATCCATATCCTGTTGATTGCAAAAAATCTGATTGCTGCATTCTGGAAGAGACTTGAACCCCCAAAGCTCCATGACGTTGTGGACAGGCTACAAAAACACAATGCGCTTGATCTTAAATTTGCTATAATGAACGATTGTATACATAAATATAAAAAAAAGTGGAATATTTGGAACACCATATACCAAAGTTAATTGTTAATTGTGGAGTTACGGAATGTTGATGCATTCCTTACGTGTATATAAGTTTACCTTTAATATAGGAAAATCGAAGCTGGTGACAACAAGACAGATTAGGAGACAAATCTTTACAAGCAATAATAGTCTGTCTACACTACGGTTATTTCTTTTACCTTTCCTCCCCCTTTCTCCCCCCTTCCCCCATCTCACCACTTCCCTTCCCCATGTTCCTTCATATGTATCTATAGATGAAGCATATATCAATACAAAATTAATGCATAAAGTTTGTTGTTATGTTTAAAAGTTTAATAAAAACACTTGAACCACAGAGCAAGCTCAACCAATATCCTTCCTCCAAGTGAATGCGACAGGATATTGTACCTAGCGTCATAAGAGATAAGAGTCCCTTCTCTGGGCACAGCATCTGCTTCATTTGCATGTGCGCTTAGCACAGTTTAGTTGCAGAGCAAGCTCTATCCACGTACAAACATCTCTTTAACATTAACAGGGTATAGTACTAAGCATTCTCAGTGTTCTAGCACCCTCAACTTTGTGCTTAAGAAAAACGAGTTGACAGACAGCTAAACTCTTTCCTATCGATGCATTGAGGTAGACGCAGGGGGTCCTTTACAACTTTTATTAATAGGATAGTGAAAAACTATAAGAAAAAATGAAAGTACTCAGTACAAGGCATACAACATATCTAAATACATAGCATTATGGATGATACAGGATATTCACAGTGTAATTGCACAGCATGGCTGTAGTGTAAATATCTGTAATGGCAAAAGACTACTTTGATATAAAACATATGGAACAGAGTAGCTACATAATACAATATGGTGAGCTCTAACAAGGGGAAAATAACTCACTGACTGTGCTATGTGGAGGTAAACAACCAGATGGGCTGAAAATCAGGGAGAGATAATCAGCATGTCAGTATCCATGAAGCCAAAATGGCTGCTGGAGAAGAAGGGGGCAAGACTAATGCAGAGACTGATGGGAAACTACGGAAGCCTTGATGAGCCTTAGAGATTAAATTGCACAGTAAGCAATGAAATAGAAAGTAAACTGTAATGAGAACATTGTCAATAGATTGCGATGTTGGATAAGTTACCACAATACATCATAGTTCAATACAATACATAGCAAAACTGATTATATGCATTTGTATAAAGGCATGACACTCCCCGTCTGGTATCCAGGGGATGCCAAATAAACTTTAGCTAGAGAGCAAGAGAATAGATTCAGAAACAGGTCTAAGAAACAGTTTTCCATTTTGCTTGGGGATCTTGATCTCCACCTTCGGAAGACTTTGGTTACCAATCCTAGAGGCCACTGGTTCCTTTCAGACTGAGTGTTCATTACTAGGACAATATTTCCAGGTTCTATGTTGGGCTTACTAGCTTGCCATTTGTCTCTTGTCTGTAATGTAGATAGGTATTGATTTTTTCACTTGGTCCAGAAAAGGTCAGCTAGCATTTGTACTTTCTTTCTCTGGGGTTTGTACAAGCCTTTCGTAGAAAGCTCCCCAGGAGTATGCGTATTACATTCAATTTCTGGGGAAGTAAGCAGAGATGAGTCTTCAGGATCTTTGGATATGGTAACCAGTTGTCTAGAATTTATAATGGCTACTACCTTTGCCATGAAGGTAGCGAGAGTCTCATGGGTGAGCTTTGAAGAACCTAGTTGTAGAAAGACAGAATCGAGGATTCTGCGAGCAATGTTGATCATGCACTCCCACACGCTTCCCATATGAGATGAGTGAGGACTATCTTTAGGGACATCTCTGTGATTTCGGAGGGACTCCAGAGTCTGGGTATAAGCCTCATGCTGGACACAACGGATGATAGCATGTTTCGCTTGCATGAACTCGTCCACTGTGTAAGCTTTATGACAATGATGCCAGACTTTGCATAGAACTGACCCTGTTTGTGTAATTTCAAAGGATTTAACAACATGAATCAGGCAAGTTAATGCTCTGTAAATTGACCTCCAGGTGGAGAATCTGAGGAAGTGGCTGAAATCAAGGTGCCTTTTGATAACTGTTGTGTTAAGTGTATAAATTTGAGGACGAATCTCTACATCTGATTCGGGCTCGAAGAGTTCATGTGTATGTGTCTCGTGAGCAGTGGGTACTGGTTGATACAGAAATACAGGCCCGATGAGCCAGGTAGTGTCTTTAAGACTTGATGCTGGTACCGCTCTGGTCTGCAGAATTTTGGTCAGTCAGGACATATCTCCACTGAGAAGGCTGTGAAGAATTCCTAATTCTGAGTACTCAGTTGTTTACATAAACGTAGAATCTCCTAGTCTCATTATGAATAGTGTTGAGCGATACCGTCCGATACTTGAAAGTATCGGTATCGGAAAGTATCGGCCGATACCGATACCTGATACCAATACAAGTCAATGGGACTCAAGTATCGGACGGTATCCCTGATAGTTCCCAGGGTCTGAAGGAGAGGAAACTCTCCTTCAGGCCCTGGGATCCATATTAATGTGTAAAATAAAGAATTAAAATAAAAAATATTGATATACTCACCTCTCCGACGCAGCCTGCACTTTACCGAGGGAACCGGCAGCCTTCTTTGCTTAAAATGCGCGTGTTTACTGCCTTCCGTGACGTCACGGCTTCTGATTGGTCGCGTGCCGCCCATGTGACCGCGACGCGACCAATCACACAAGCCGTGACATAATTTTCAGGTCCTGAATGCCTAATTCTAGGCATTCAGGACCTGAAAATTACGTCACGGCTTGTGTGATTGGTCGCGTCGCGGTCACATGGGCGGCACGCGACCAATCAGAAGCCGTGACGTAATTTTCAGGTCCTGAATGCCTAGAATTAGGCATTCAGGACCTGAAAATTACATCACGGCTTGTGTGATTGGTCTCGTCGCGGTCACATGGGCGGCACGCGACCAATCAGAAGCCGTGACGTCACGGAAGGCAGTAAACGCGCGCATTTTAAGCAAAGAAGGCTGCCGGCTCCCTCGGTAAAGTGCAGGCTGCGTCGGAGAGGTGAGTATATCAATATTTTTTATTTTAATTCTTTATTTTACACATTATATCGATCCCGATACCGATTCCCGATACAACAAAAGTATTGGATCTCGGTATCGGAATTCCGATACAGCAAATATCGGCCGATACCCGATAATTGCGGTATCGGAAAGCTCAACACTAATTATGAATGTAGCCTAACACTACTTTGCTATCAGTGAAGAATTCTGTGTCTTCAAGCTGTAGGTCATGTTCTGATGTGATAAGTTTCACCAGTTCTACGGCAAGAAGAGCAGCGCAGAGTTCTGGTCTAGGTATGTATGGTAGATGCAGGACATGGTACCAGCCTGGCTTTACCCATGACAAACCCTATTTGGACATTACCCAAAACATCTATAGCTCTCAAGTAGGCGACTGCGGCTATGGTTTTCACTGAGGCATCACAAAATACATACAGCTTCCTAGAAAAACTTCTTCTGAGGAGATATATGTGTATGGGCTGTGTATTTGCAGATCAGATAATGACTTTAGAGAATTCCTCCAGATTACCCACTACATTTCTTTCTCTTGAGAAAGTGGGGTGTCCCAATCAACCGAGTCTACAATTAATTTGCGTAGCAAAGTCATACCTTGAATGATCACCGATGCTGCGAATCCAAAGGGATCATATAGACTACTTATTGTAGACAGGACGCCTCGTTTGTGAAGGGTTTTTGCTCTAGATTGACCTGAAATGTAAAGGTATCATACTTTAAGTCCCAAATGAGCTTTAAACTGCATTGTAGAGGAAGAGAGAAGCTGAGATACAAAAGAGCAAGGTGCTTTAGTGCAGGCTCTTTGTTGTGAGGAAGACAGGGTCTCTGTGGCTTGAACGGTAGCCAAGCCACCCAGCTGTTGTTTTCATCCTTGTGAAATCCTTGATCCATTATTTCCAGGAATGTCTCATCTTTGATGGAATGGGCTAATTTATAATCTTCTTTAGTCCTTTGAAAGACAGCACACCCTAGGTGATCGCATAGGTACTCCTTGGCATACCTGTCTTCCCTGTCATTCAAGTTTCCCGAGTTGACGAGCTTCTCCTTTACAAGGAATTTGTTGGGACAGGGTAGGAAAAGAGATGGATACCCACCCTCTAATGTGTTCGTGTAGAGAGAGTTCACGTTGTTTGGTTTGTGAGCATTTCCTAGGCAAACATCCCCTATGATGACCCATCCCAGATCTAGCCTCTGAGCACAGGGCGAGTTATGAGGACCGTTTATCTGCTTCCTCACCTTGTGGACTCTGATGATATCTCTCCATGGCAAAAGGACCAACTTGGCTTGAGGATTATGAGTGGGAATGAGATGCGCTATGCTTTTCAAGTGAGGATGATGTAAAGATGCTTCTGGTGTGGGAATTTCTTCTCTATTGTTCAGGATAGAATTACACTCAATCAATGTAGGAAGGGGTAAGGATATTTGGCCATCCAGGGATTCAATCTGATAACCTGTGGCTCTTCTCCAAGATTCTTCATTCACTCCTGTGCATGTTTTAAGTGAGTAGGATGAGCTGAGTCTGTCGATTTTAAAGATGTCAAAGAAAGCTGAGCTGGCAAGCGATCTATTGCTTTGAACATTGAGGATAGTATAGAGTTTGACAGCCTTTTCTCTATGGCCTGTAAGGTAAACTGTAACAAGACAAATCTTTGAACACAATTTGTTCCAAAGACCTTTTCCGCAAACTTGAGTGCACTGGGGTGACACTTCAGGAGGTAAGCTGCTTTCTCCTCCCCACCATGCTCTGTAGGTCAGTCTATGGGAGAGGGAGTCTGTTGCGCTAGCCCTGGGTTGTATTGTGCTCTTGGCTGTTTCACTCTGAACATGTAATGCTAACTTTGCAGTGTCTAGCTAAGTGAGATATAGATATTTGAGGAAGGTTCTACGGTCTTTAAGGGATTTTTCCCTAAACCTCCTGCACTTTTGTAATGGGTGAGGCCTCTTATGCAGGAGGCACTCCTTGTCTGGGTCTATTCTCAGTGACTCTTCGGCTTCTGCTGTACTGTGGGTCTTGTGTGATGAATCTGTAGAAGACACGTTCGTTTTGTGCATGGTGGTAGGCGTACCTCTTGGGTTACGGACTGGAGCAGGCTTATCTGTTCTTGGGTTGACAGGATCTGCGGTGGAAAGGTCGAAGCTGGGATCATTCCTGATCTTGTCCTGCTGGTGCACAAAATCTGCAAAGAAGCAGAATGGAGGGAACAGCACGTTGTGTTTCTGTTTGTAATCTGAACCTCTGTTGCTCCATTTTTCTTGCAAACTGTAAGGTAATTTCTTAACTATGGGTTTGATGCCCCTGGCTGTGTCTAGGGACGTGAGGCCTTGTAAGTCTCCTTCTGTCTTGGCGACTTGGAGTTCTGTCAAGAGGTCTCTCAATTCTCTAAGCATGTGAAAGCTCTTATTAGAGATTTTAGGAATGAGAACCACAGTTCAATACAAAGCATAGCAAAACTGATTATATGCATTTGTATAAAGGCATGACACACAGGGTTCCATTCGCACTGTGTGGCGTTATCGCATTGTTTGAGGTAATGCTTGCTGGTTTGTTCCGTCATTGTTCACACTAGCAGCAGGTTCATTTCTGCACGATGGACCCCGTGTTGCTATTGCACTTTATTTTATATTTCACATAGTGCAATCCGCCACCCCTAATAGTACATTAGCGCCAGGGTCTGGCTAGCAAATGCCGGACAAGCAGTGACTCCAGCGTTTTATCCAGCAGATAGAGGGCAGGTTGTCCTTTCTTGAGCTGATGACTACAGCTGTGACAGCAAAAGCAGCCAGCAAAGCCGCTACTATGGTTTCTGCTGCTACACCTGTCCCACCGTTTTCTCATTACTCGCTGCCCAATAAGTTCTCAGGGACAGCAAGGATTGCAGGGTTTTCGTGAATCAGTGCTCAATTCAGTTAGAGCTACTGACCTCACGATTCCCATCCGAGCAGGTCAAGGTGGGATTTGTGGTGTTCCTTTTGCCTGACAGGGCGTTGGAGTGGGCTACGCCATTATGAGAGCGTAATGATCAGGTGGTCCAGATCATCTCTTGTTTTCTGGGTGCTCTAAAACAGGTCTTTTTGGGACCTTGGATTACCCATGATGTCGCGCTCCAACTCTTGGTATTAACCTAGGGCTCTTCCATGGTCAGTCAGTTTGCCATCCAGTTCCGGACTTTAGCTTCCGAGCTGGAGTGGTCAGATAAGGTCCTGATCCCCGTTTTTTGGAGGGGTCTTGCTGACCATGTAAAGGATGGTTTGGTCACTAGGGAGATTCCTACTACTCTGGAAGACTTCTTTTCTGATTTCTGTGTCCACTTCCATCGATCTTCGACACGCTGAGCAATGATTAGTTCAAGTCCACGGCAGACATAGGATTCGCTTAGCTCCAAACTTTGTTAATCCTTTGAAATCTCTGGCTCTGACAAGCGATCATGTGGAGTCCATGGAAGTCTCTCAGTCGGAATCTAACTCCCATTCCCTATGTCCACAACTGACCTGATTTATCTGTAGGCAGGCTGGCCATTATGCCAATAAGTGTCCCAGGCGTCAGGGAAATGACCGCTTCTAGTGGCTATCGGAGGAGGCTCGCTAGACAAGGTAGACTTGTCCTCCAAGTTAACCTTTAAGGTTTCCATGTCGTATGGGTTGACTACCCACACTACAGAGGCCTGCATGGATTCCATGGCTGAGGGCTATTTTTTGTCTTTCACCTTTGCCCAATAGCACGCAATTCCCTTAGTGTTGCTCCCAAAACCACTCACTATCCAGGTGGTTAATGGGTCCTGCCTACTCAAATTCCTCATCAGACTATACCTCTTACCCTCATGATGTCTCCCAAACATCAGGAGATAATCTCTTTTCTTGTAATCTCTGAGGACATGGAAGACATACTTCTGGGCATAACTTGGTTACATCGCCATTCACTCCGTATCGATTGAGCAACAGGGAGAATGCAGGGATGGAGTAGTTCATGTGAGGGACAATATCTTAGGGCCCATGTCCTGATTGGGTTGTCTGAGGTCACAACTGACATAACCTCCCTACCTAGGCACTACTGGCAGTATGCAGACGTATTCTCCAAAAAGGCCGTGGAGACTCTTCCTCCTCATCACCCCTATAATTGCCCTATAGACTTCTTTCAGGGGGAAGAGCCTTCTTGAGTGCATGTCTACCCTTTGTCTCTCCTGAAGACTGAAGCTATGTCTGAATACATCAGGGAGAATTTGTCGAGGGGGTTTATCAGGAAGTCAGTGTCTCCTGCTGGAGCTGGTTTCTTCTTTGTTCAAAAGAATAATGGAGAATTACGTCCTTGCATTGACTATAGGGGTTTGAACGCAATCACTATTAAAGGGAACCTGTCACCCTCCCAGGCGTTTGTAACTAAAAAAGCCACCTTGTGCAGCAGTAATGCTGCATTCTGACAAGGTGGTTCTTTTAGTTCGGGTCCCTGGCACTGCTGAAATAATAGGTTTTGAAATTTGTCCCTCATACCGTGAAATCATCCCGGGGCAGGTCTTTCCCCCAAATCCAGATGCCTCCCAGCCATCAATCATGGCCTCTGCGTGCTGGGCGCCGCCTCCTCTTTCTTCATCAGCATCCCTGGTGCCTGTGCTGTTATTTTTTGGGGGGCATACGCAGTTGCGCTGCCCTTCGAACTTACAGCACAGGCGCCGGGGATGCTGATGAAGAAAGAGGAGGTGGTGGACTGGGCAGTGGAGGTTCTTGACATCTGGGACCTCATGCAGGATGCAATTAAAGTGTCAAAGGAGAGAATGAGGGCTTCCGCTGACGTGCATCGCTGTCCTGCTCCAGTCCTTTCCCTGGGAAATTTAGTGTGGCTGTCAGCTCATAACATCAAGCTGTGTGTAGAGTCAACTAAATATGCTCCCTGCTACTTAGTTCCCTTAAAGGTTCTTGAGCAAGTGAATCCTGTAGTTTATCATCTCAGTCTTCCACAGCACTTGAATTATACCAACACTTTTCATGTGTCTCTTTTAAAACCCGTGTATATAGCCTGGTTTTCTGGTACTCCTGCTGGGGGTTTGGATACGTCCTCAGATGATTTTGAGGTGAATGCTATTGTCGGGTCCAAGGTCTTGGGCAGCAAAAAAAATTTTTTGGTTGGCTGGAAGGGTCATGGACCAGAGGATAGGACCTGGGAACCTATGGAGCACATTCGTGCCCCTCAGGTTATTGCGGCCTTCATGCGTGGCGAACGTCACTGGGGGGGTAATGTTAGGTTATGGGATTCTCCCACTGTGTGGGATAGATTCCAAGCATTATCTGCTATTATTAAGTGACAATGCCATTTGTTATAATTCTAAAAAGAAAAGAAGAAATAGAATCTAAGATTTAAACATTTTAACTTAGTGATCAAAGTTTTATATATAGTATAGATCAATGCTGCTTTCTTCCAATGTCTATCTACATCTGATATGTAATTATATATTTTTCTAATATGTTAATATGATGTTTTGACCTTGAAATGTCTAACTGTTTCCCAGTTTTGAAGTGTTAGCTACATGTTCACGTTTCAAGGCTTTGACATTTACCAGTCATGGTACCCATATAAAAAAATAAAGGGTTATAGGCCATATCAATGTGAGCTTGTACTTCTAAATAGAAAAGCCTGAAACGAAAATAGTATAATGTAAATTGAGCTACAAGTTTACTCGTAAAGATATACACTATATAGATCTATAATATAGACATTGAAGTGCTTCGTACTAAATTCTCCTTGTGCTTTTCCTAAATTATGAGCAAATATATTATTTTTACTTCTATAAAAATGTTAGAAATAACACTTATATTGGAGATGGATAGGAGGTTTGAGGGGATATGGAGGAGGCCTACGGTTTTTAATTTTATTTGTAGGTGTGCAATTATCTATTTGCTGGTAATTTTGGAAAAGTAGGTAAAATGAATGAGACTATAAAAGTTGTTAATTTTTAAGTTGTGGAAGGGGTGAAAATAGGTTTTTATGTTCTATCATATGCATATTAAATAAGGTTCCCATACACAATAGGCTATAATCAGCCGAATCGGTAAATGTGTATAAGATCCACTTACTTTGTAATTTGCATTATGCGTTTCTCCTACCTTTCAATTCTAAGTGAGCTAAAAAGTTACTTTTGAAGATATATATGCTAGACAGATCTCTGAAGTAGACATTGTGGAGCTGTGTACATTCTTCTACTTTTCCTAAATTATGAGCAAATCGCTGAGCTTTTTTTTTCTACTAAAATGGTAGAAAACACACCTGCATTGGTGATGGAAAGGAGGCTTTGAGGGGATATGGAGGAGGCCTATATATTTTTTTCGATTTTCTTTTTTGTGTGTGCAATCATCTGTTTGTTAATAATTTTGGAAAAGTTGATAAACTGTAGGAAACTATCATAATTGTTAGGTTTAAAGATGTTTAATGTATGAAACATACTTTGTACAATAATGTGTAAGGAATATGTGTAAATAGTTTGGTTGTTTCTGTGGTAACATACGGATGCAAAAATTGGGCAGTAAAGAAAAAAACAGAAGGATCGCCACCTTCGAAATGTAGTGCAAGAGAAGGTTTTTTATCAATACCGTGGATGGCAAGAAGAACAAAATAATTAATTTTGGATGGATCAAATGAAGTGAGACATGTCCCTTAAAGCAACGATCACCAAGCTACAATTGTTCTACTTTGGACACATAATACCAGGAAAAGAATTACTGGAGAAGGACAACATGATCAGAGAAATAGAAATAATATTCAAAGACAAAAAACAGCAACTCAATATCTTGATACAGTCAAAGTAATGGCAGAAAAGACCATGACAGACCTATCCAGTCATGCATAACGTTGATCTTCTAACAGATCATTCAACTATCAAGTCAACAGGGCTCGAGATCAATGCAAAAGTCATTTAAAACAAAACTAAAAAATATATGAATGAATGGATTTCATTCCGTAATGGGCTTTAGACCTTAAACGTTGACATATATATTAAAATAAAATCAGCCGATTTTGCAGATCTGAGTAAAAACAATGTTAGGGTTGGCGGATTGCACTAAATAAATTTAATAAAGAAGTGCAATCGCAACCCAGAGTCCACCGTGTAGGGGTGTAAAACTGCAGCTAACATGAACAATGGCTGAGCACGCAGCGAGCGATTGCTTGCTCTCACTGAGTTACACGTCACTCTGTGAACAGCACACAAAGTTGTGTCACTCGCACACAGAAACAGAATAGATGCTTTACTATGGAGATGTGTCGCTCGCACACAGTAACGAAGCAGATGCTCTGCAATAGAGCTGAGTCACTAGCACACAGTAACGAAGAAGATATGATGCTAGACACGATTTCTGTTAACCTCACAAGGGATCAAAGCCCACTAATGGGGCAAGTAGCAAACAGTGGTCAAACAGTCAGCAACAGCACTCAGCCAATTCCTCTCCAGAGGTGCTGGATTTCAAATGGCTGGACGCCAGCCCTGAATCCATACATACTCCTCTCCGGAGGTGATGGAATTCTAACGGCTAGATGCCAGCCCTTAGCACATGTTGACAAAGAACACACTGTTTCAAAGCCTCATTCTCACATGGAAAGAGGTTGAAACTAGCACACCAGTGTGCACCTCTGAGTGCTTTTTTTAGGTAAATCTCAAGTCCAGTCGGACAGGACCTTGCTCGTGGACCAATCCGGAGCTGCCACATCACCAGAGCAGCTGATGACCGACCACCAATTAGATGTTGCCACATCACGCGCAAGCTCAGTAGGATGATTGCTGGAATTAGTCCCCAGAGGATTCACTTGTTGCTGCCTACTGCTGGTTACCATAGGCTTGGCTAAAGAGCCAGCAGAAACCTGACAAAAAGAAAGAGCCTGAACAAGATACTGAGACTGACGTCTATGCTCATCAGCATACGCAGTGGCCAATGCTGGATGGGACACTGCAGATGCAGGCAAAGCTTGGGATCTACTCCGTGCAGTGGGAGAATCCCGACACCTAACAGATGTGATTTCTGGACTTAGTCTCCAGAGAATTCGCTTGTCAATGCCTACCGTTGGTTACCATAGGCTTGGCTAAAGAGCCAGCAGTAACTAGACGAATAGCACAAGCCTGAGCAAGATGCTGGGACTGACGTCTATGCTCAGCAGCATCCTCATCGGTCAAGGATGGATGGGAGATGGCAGATGCAGGCAAGGCTTGGGATCTACCCCGTGCAGCATCAGAATCCCAACACCTAACAGATGTGATTTCTGGATTTAGTCTCCAGAGCGTTTGCTTGTCGCTGCCTACCACTGGTTACCATAGGCTTGGCTGCAGAGCCAGCAGTAACTAGACGAACAGCATGAGCCTGAGCAAGATGCTGGGACCAACGTCTATGCTCAACAGCACCCGCAGCGGCCAATGCTGGATGGGAGACGGCTGATGCAGGCAAGGCTTGGGATCTACCTCGTGAAGCGGGAGAATCCCAGTGCCCAACAAATGGCCTTCCTTGTAACTTGCATTATTTGTTTTGACAATTTTTTATCTATGCAAGGGAGTAAATATTGGGTGTAAAGAAATAAAACATTGCCAAACCATTTGTCCCTAATTGAGATAAGCTGCCGCCAAAGGTTTCTGAAATTGACTAACTCACTTCTCCTTATTCACAACACATGCATACTTAGATAAATTAGCATGCTTCTGTATAGAGAGTTGAACAGGAATACCTCTGGCTTGGTTGACAACCATTAAATGTGTGAGGTCAAATTAAGAGGCAATATCAATTAAGTGACAATGCCATTTGTTATAATTCTAAAAAGAAAAGACGAAATAGAATCTAAGATTTAAAAATTTTAACTTGGTGATCAAAGTTTTATTGATAGTATAGATCAATGCTGCTTTCTTCCAATGTCTATTTACATCTGATATGTAATTATATATATTTCTAATATGTTAATATGATGTTTTGACCTTGAAATGTCTAACTGTTTCCAGTTTTGAAGTGTTAGCTACATGTTAACATTTCAATTCTTTGATATTTACCAGTCATGGTACCAATATCAAAATATAAAGGCTTATAGGCCATATCAATGTGAGCTTGTACTTCTAAATAGCAAAGTCTGAAACGATTATAGTATAATGTATATTGAGCTACAAGTTTACTCGTAAAGATATACACTATATAGATCTAGATATAGACAATGAAGTGCTTCGCACAAAATTCTCCTTGTGCTTTTCCTAAATTATGAGCAAATATATTATTTTTACTTCTATAAAAATGTTAGAAAGAACACTTATATTGGAGATGGAAAGGAGGCTTTGAGGGAATATGGAGGAGGCCTACGGTTTTGAATTTTATTTTTAGGTGTGCAATTATCTATTTGCTGGTAATTTTGGAAAAGTAGGTAAAATGAATCAAACTATAAAAGTTGTTAATTTTTAAGTTGAGGAAGGGGTGAAAATAAGTTTTTATGTTCTATCATATGCATTTTAAATAAGGTTCCCATACACAATAGGCTATAATCAGCCGATTCGGTAAATGTGTATAAGATCCACTTACTTTGTAATTTGCATTATCCGTTTCTCCTACCTTTTAATTCTAAGTGAGCTAAAAAGTTACTTTTGAAGATATACAGTGGGGCAAAAAAGTATTTAGCCAGTCAGCAATAGTGCAAGTTCCACCACTTAAAAAGATGAGAGGCGTCTGTAATTTACATCATAGGTAGACCTCAACTATGGGAGACAAACTGAGAAAAAAAAATCCAGAAAATCACATTGTCTGTTTTTTTATCATTTTATTTGCATATTATGGTGGAAAATAAGTATTTGGTCAGAAACAAACAATCAAGATTTCTGGCTCTCACAGACCTGTAACTTCTTCTTTAAGAGTCTCCTCTTTCCTCCACTCATTACCTGTAGTAATGGCACCTGTTTAAACTTGTTATCAGTATAAAAAGACACCTGTGCACACCCTCAAACAGTCTGACTCCAAACTCCACTATGGTGAAGACCAAAGAGCTGTCAAAGGACACCAGAAACAAAATTGTAGCCCTGCACCAGGCTGGGAAGACTGAATCTGCAATAGCCAACCAGCTTGGAGTGAAGAAATCAACAGTGGGAGCAATAATTAGAAAATGGAAGACATTCAAGACCACTGATAATCTCCCTCGATCTGGGGCTCCACGCAAAATCCCACCCCGTGGGGTCAGAATGATCACAAGAACGGTGAGCAAAAATCCCAGAACCATGCGGGGGGACCTAGTGAATGAACTGCAGAGAGCTGGGACCAATGTAACAAGGCCTACCATAAGTAACACACTACGCCACCATGGACTCAGATCCTGCAGTGCCAGACGTGTCCCACTGCCTAAGCCAGTACATGTCCGGGCCCGTCTGAAGTTTGCTAGAGAGCATTTGGATGATCCAGAGGAGTTTTGGGAGAATGTCCTATGGTCTGATGAAACCAAACTGGAACTGTTTGGTAGAAACACAACTTGTCGTGTTTGGAGGAAAAAGAATACTGAGTTGCATCCATCAAACACCATACCTACTGTAAAGCATGGTGGTGGAAACATCATGCTTTGGGGCTGTTTCTCTGCAAAGGGGCCAGGACGACTGCTCCGGGTACATGAAAGAATGAATGGGGCCATGTATCGTGAGATTTTGAGTGCAAACCTCCTTCCATCAGCAAGGGCATTAAAGATGAAACGTGGCTGGGTCTTTCAACATGACAATGATCCAAAGCACACCACCAGGGCAACGAAGGAGTGGCTTCGTAAGAAGCATTTCAAGGTCCTGGAGTGGCCTAGTGTTGTGAATTCTGTTTGTGGGCTCCCCCGGTGGTGTTTTATGGTATTGCCACTTATTTGCCTTCTTCTATCCTTGATCACCTGTTGACACCCATTAGGGGAGTTTCCTATTTAAGGCTGCTTGGCTGCTGGTCCGATGCCGGCCAACAATGTATCAGTAGCATTCTGTTGCATTCTCCTGCCTCAAGTTCCAGTTCAGCTAAGTTGAATTTTGTTCCTAGTTAATGTTATTTTTTGTCCAGCTATCTGCAATGTGACTCTCTGCAGCTGGAAGCTCTCGTGGACTGAAATTGCCACTCCAGTGGCATGAGTTGTCACTGGAGTTTTAAAGTAATTTCAGGATGGTGTTTTGAAGTTGACCGTGAAGTAACTCTTTCCTGTACTTCTGCTATCTAGTAAGCGGACCTCACTGTGCTAAATCTGCTGTTCATCCTACGTATGTCTTTTCCTCTTGACTCACCGTCAATATTTGTGGGGGCCTGCTATCTCCTTTTGGGGTTCATCTCTGGAGGTAAGGCAGGCCTGTATATTCCTCTGATAGGGGTAGTTAGATCTCCGGCTGGCGCGTGGTGTCTAGGGCATCGTAGGAAACACTCCCCGGCTACTTCCAGTGTTGTGTCAGGTTCAGGTCACGGTCACTTTAGTTTCCATCACCCGAGAGCTAGTCCGTTTGTTATTTTTGATTTCCCTGCCATTGGGAAAATCATAACAGTTTGGCCGGCCACATGTGTTAAAACTATGCACTAAAGCAGGAAAGGATATGAAAAGGTTTTTTTTTCCTTCTGTGTTTGGAAAGTGCACCTTAGTGCTTATTTGTACTCCTTGCTTAAACTGCAGTCTTCAGCCTTTTTTTTTTTTTTTTTTTCTTCCTCTCCTCTTAATCTTTGAATGGCTTTGGTTACACCTGTTTGAATCATGGATCCACAGAGTTTGGTTGCAGGTCTGAATAACCTGGCTTCAAAGGTCCAGAACTTACAAGATTTTGTTATACGTGCTCCAATGTCTGAACCTAAGATCCCTATGCCTGAATTTTTTACCGGAGACAGATCCCGTTTTTTGAATTTCAGAGAGAATTGTAAATTGTTTTTGTCTCTGAAATCTCACTCTGCTGGTGATCCTGCGCAACAGGTTAAAATTGTTATTTCTCTATTGCGGGGTGACCCACAAAGTTGGGCATTTGCATTGTCGCCAGGGGATCCTGCGTTATTAAATGTAGATGCGTTTTTTCTGGCTTTGGGGTTGCTTTATGAAGAACCTAATTTAGAGATTTTGGCTGAGAAAGCCTTGATAGCTCTTTCCCAAGGGCAAGATGAAGCTGAGATATACTGCCAGAAATTTCGTAGATGGTCGGTACTTACTAAATGGAATGAGTGCGCTCTAGCAGCTAATTTTAGAGAAGGTCTCTCTGATGCCGTGAAGGATGTCATGGTGGGGTTCCCTGTGCCTACAGGTCTGAATGATGCCATGAAATTGGCTATCCAGATTGATCGGCGTTTACGGGAGCGCAAATCTGTGCACCATATGGCGGTATCTTCTGAGCAAAAATCTGTGCACCATATGGCGGTATCTTTTGAGCAAAAACCTGTGCACCATATGGCGGTATCTTCTGAGCAAAAACCTGTGCACCATATGGTGGTATCTTCTGAGCAAAAACCTGTGCATCATTTGGCGGTGACCTCTGAAAAGGCACCAGAGCATATGCAATGCGATAGTGTATTGTCTAGAGGCGAACGACAGAATTACAGGCGCAAAAATGGGTTGTGCTTCTATTGTGGAGATCCAGCTCATGTTATATCAGCATGCTCTAAACGCATAAAGAAGGTTGATAAAAAGGTTGATAAATCTTTTTCTATGGGTACCTTGCAGTCTAAATTTCTTTTGTCCGTGACATTGATTTGTACTTTATCATCTGTTACTGTGGATGCTTATGTGGATTCTGGCGCCGCTCTGAGTCTCATGGATTGGTCCTTTGCCAAGCGTTGTGGGTTTGATTTAGAGCCTCTGGAGGTTTCTATTCCCTTAAAGGGTATTGATTCTACACCTTTGGCTAGCAATAAATCACAATATTGGACACAAGTGACTATGCATCTTTCCCCAGACCATCAGGAGATTATTCGTTTCCTTGTGTTATATAATCTACATGACGTATTAGTACTTGGATTACCATGGTTACAAATTCATAATCCAGTCTTGGACTGGAGATCAATGTCTGTGCTGAGTTGGGGATGTCGGGGGATTCATGGGGATGCACCTTTGGTTCCCATTTCTTCATCTACTCCCTCTGAGATCCCAGCATTTCTGTCAGATTTTTATGATGTCTTTCAGGAGCCTAAAACTGATTCTCTCCCCCCTCACAGAGAGTGTGACTGCGCTATTGAGTTGATTCCCGGTAGTAAATTTCCTAAGGGTCGCTTGTTTAATTTGTCTGTACCTGAACATACTGCTATGCGGGAGTATATCAGAGAATCTTTAGAAAAGGGTCATATTCGCCCCTCTTTGTCTCCATTGGGGGCAGGGTTTTTCTTTGTGGGTAAAAAGGATGGTTCATTGAGACCTTGTATCGACTATCGACTTCTGAATAAGATTACTGTTAAATACCAGTACCCGTTACCTTTACTGACTGATCTGTTTGCTCGCATAAAGGGGGCGAAGTGGTTCACTAAGATCGATCTACGTGGTGCGTATAATTTGGTGCGGATTAAGCAGGGGGATGAGTGGAAGACCGCATTTAATACGCCTGAAGGCCATTTTGAGTATTTGGTAATGCCTTTCGGTCTCGCGAATGCCCCTTCCGTTTTTCAGTCCTTTATGCACGATATTTTCCGTGAATATCTGGATAAATTTATGATTGTGTATTTGGATGATATTTTGATTTTTTCGGAGGACTGGGAATCTCATGTTCAACAGGTCAGGAGAGTTTTTCAGGTTTTACGAGCTAATTCTCTATTTGTGAAGGGCTCAAAGTGTATTTTTGGGGTTCAGAGAATTTCCTTTCTGGGATATATTTTTTCCCCTTCATCTATGGAGATGGACCCTGTTAAGGTTCAGGCTATTTGTGATTGGATACAACCTACTTCTCTAAAGAGTCTTCAGAAATTCTTGGGATTTGCTAATTTCTATCGCCGATTCATAGCGGGTTTTTCTGCCATTGCTAAACCTTTGACTGATTTGACCAAGAAGGGTGCTGATGTTGCTAATTGGTCCTCTGCGGCTGTGGAGGCCTTTCGGGAGCTTAAGCGCCGTTTTTCTTCTGCTCCTGTATTGCGCCAGCCTGATGTTTCGCTCCCGTTCCAGGTTGAAGTAGATGCTTCCGAGATCGGAGCAGGTGCAGTTTTGTCGCAGAGAGGTCCTGACTGCTCAGTGATGAGACCATGTGCGTTTTTCTCTCGAAAGTTCTCGCCCGCTGAGCGAAATTATGATGTTGGAAATCGGGAGCTCTTGGCCATGAAGTGGGCATTTGAGGAGTGGCGTCATTGGCTTGAGGGTGCTAGACACCAGGTGGTGGTCTTGACTGACCACAAAAATCTAATTTATCTTGAGTCAGCCAGGCGTCTGAATCCTAGACAGGCGCGCTGGTCGTTGTTTTTCTCTCGATTTAACTTTGTGGTCTCATATCTGCCTGGGTCTAAGAATGTGAGGGCGGATGCCCTCTCTAGGAGTTTTGAGCCTGACTCGCCTGGTGATTCCGAACCTACTGGCATCCTGAAGGATGGGGTGATATTGTCAGCTGTCTCCCCAGACCTGCGGCGCTCTTTGCAGGAGTTTCAGGTGGATAGGCCTGATCGCTGTCCGCCTGGTAGACTGTTTGTCCCTGATGACTGGACCAGTAGAGTTATTTCGGAGGTTCACTCTTCCGCGTTGGCAGGTCATCCTGGAATTTTTGGCACCAGGGATCTGGTGTCTAGGTCCTTCTGGTGGCCTTCCTTGTCTCGAGATGTACGTATTTTTGTGCAGTCTTGTGATGTTTGTGCTCGGGCTAAGCCCTGCTGTTCCCGGGCCAGCGGGTTGTTGTTGCCCTTGCCTATTCCTAAGAGGCCTTGGACGCACATCTCTATGGACTTTATTTCTGACCTTCCTGTTTCTCGTAGGATGTCCGTCATCTGGGTGGTGTGTGACCGTTTTTCCAAGATGGTTCACTTGGTACCTTTGCCCAAATTGCCCTCCTCCTCTGAGATGGTCCCTCTATTTTTTCAGAATGTTGTGCGTTTGCATGGTATTCCTGAGAATATAGTTTCTGACAGGGGTACTCAGTTTGTGTCTAGATTTTGGCGGGCGTTCTGTGCCAGGATGGGCATCGACTTGTCGTTTTCGTCTGCATTCCATCCTCAGACTTATGGCCAGACTGAGCGTACTAATCAGACCTTGGAGACTTACTTGAGGTGTTTTGTGTCCGCTGATCAGGACGATTGGCTTGATTTTTTGCCATTGGCAGAGTTTGCCCTTAACAATCGGGCCAGTTCTGCCACTTTGGTTTCTCCATTTTTTTGTAATTCAGGGTTTCACCCTCGCTTTTCGTCCGGTCAATTGGAATCTTCGGATTGTCCTGGAGTAGATGCTGTGGTTGATAGAATGCATCAGATTTGGGGACAGGTTGTGGACAATCTGAAGTTGTCCCAGGAGAAGACTCAACAGTTCACTAATCGTCATCGGCGTGTCGGTCCTCGTCTTTGTGTTGGGGACCTGGTTTGGTTGTCTTCTCGATTTGTTCCTATGAAGGTCTCGTCTCCTAAGTTTAAGCCTCGGTTTATCGGCCCTTATAGGATTCTGGAGGTTCTCAATCCTGTGTCCTTTCGTTTGGACCTCCCAGCATCTTTTACTATTCATAATGTTTTTCATCGGTCATTATTGCGGAGGTATGAGGTGCCGGTTGTTCCGTCTGCTGATCCTCCTGCTCCTGTGCTGGTTGAGGGTGAGTTGGAGTATGTGGTAGAAAAGATCTTGGACTCCCGTGTTTCCAGACGGAAACTTCAGTATCTGGTTAAGTGGAAAGGCTATGGTCAGGAGGATAATTCTTGGGTGACAGCATCTGATGTTCATGCTCCTGATTTGGTTCGTGCATTCCATAGTGCTCATCCAGATCGCCCTGGTGGTTCTGGTGAGGGTTCGGTGCCCCCTCCTTAAGGGGGGGGTACTGTTGTGAATTCTGTTTGTGGGCTCCCCCGGTGGTGTTTTATGGTATTGCCACTTATTTGCCTTCTTCTATCCTTGATCACCTGTTGACACCCATTAGGGGAGTTTCCTATTTAAGGCTGCTTGGCTGCTGGTCCGATGCCGGCCAACAATGTATCAGTAGCATTCTGTTGCATTCTCCTGCCTCAAGTTCCAGTTCAGCTAAGTTGAATTTTGTTCCTAGTTAATGTTATTTTTTGTCCAGCTATCTGCAATGTGACTCTCTGCAGCTGGAAGCTCTCGTGGACTGAAATTGCCACTCCAGTGGCATGAGTTGTCACTGGAGTTTTAAAGTAATTTCAGGATGGTGTTTTGAAGTTGACCGTGAAGTAACTCTTTCCTGTACTTCTGCTATCTAGTAAGCGGACCTCACTGTGCTAAATCTGCTGTTCATCCTACGTATGTCTTTTCCTCTTGACTCACCGTCAATATTTGTGGGGGCCTGCTATCTCCTTTTGGGGTTCATCTCTGGAGGTAAGGCAGGCCTGTATATTCCTCTGATAGGGGTAGTTAGATCTCCGGCTGGCGCGTGGTGTCTAGGGCATCGTAGGAAACACTCCCCGGCTACTTCCAGTGTTGTGTCAGGTTCAGGTCACGGTCACTTTAGTTTCCATCACCCGAGAGCTAGTCCGTTTGTTATTTTTGATTTCCCTGCCATTGGGAAAATCATAACAGCCTAGCCAGTCTCCAGATCTCAACCCTATAGAAAACCTTTGGAGGGAGTTGAAAGTCCGTGTTGCCAAGCGAAAAGCCAAAAACATCACTGCTCTAGAGGAGATCTGCATGGAGGAATGGGCCAACATACCAACAACAGTGTGTGGCAACCTTGTGAAGACTTACAGAAAACGTTTGACCTCTGTCATTGCCAACAAAGGATATTTTACAAAGTATTGAGATGAAATTTTGTTTCTGACCAAATACTTATTTTCCACCATAATATGCAAATAAAATGATAAAAAAACAGACAATGTGATTTTCTGGATTTTTTTTTCTCAGTTTGTCTCCCATAGTTGAGGTCTACCTATGATGTAAATTACAGACGCCTCTCATCTTTTTAAGTGGTGGAACTTGCACTATTGCTGACTGACTAAATACTTTTTTGCCCCACTGTATATGCTAGACAGATCTTTAAAGTAGACATTGTGGAGTTGTGTACATTCTTCTACTTTTCCTAAATTATGAGCAAATCGCTGAGCTTTTATTTTCCTACTAAAATGGTAGAAAACACACCTGCATTGGTGATGGAAAGGAGGCTTTGAGGGGATATGGAGGAGGCCTATATATTTTTTCCGATTTTCTTTTTTGTGTGTGCAATCATCTGTTTGTTCATAATTTTGGAAAAGTTGATAAACTGTAGGAAACTATCATAACTGTTAAGTTTAAAGATGTTTAATGTATAAAACATACTTTGTACAATGATGTTTAAGGAATATGTGTAAATAGTTTGGTTGTTTCTGTGGTAACATACGGATGCAAAAATTGGGCACTATAGAAAAAAAAACAGAAGGATCGTCACCTTCGAAATGTAGTTCTAGAGAAGGTTTTTATCAATACCGTGGATGGCAAGAAGAAAAAAATAATTAATTTTGGATGGATCAAATGAAGTGAGACATGTCCCTTAAATCAACTATCACCAAGCTACAAATGTCCTAGTTTGGACACATAATACCAGGAAAAGTATTACTGGAGAAGGACAACATGATCAGAGAAATAGAAATAATATTCAAAGACAAAAAACAGCAACTCAATATCTTGATACAGTCAAAGTAATGGCAGAAAAGACCATGACAGACCTATCCAGTCATGCATAACATTGATCTTCTTAACAGATCATTGGGCTTTAGACCTTAAACGTTGACATATATATTAAATGAAAATCAGCCAATTTTGCAGATCTGAGTAAAAACAATGTTAGGGTTGGCGGATTGCACTAAATAAATTTAATAAAGAAGTGCAATCGCAACCTGGAGTTCACCGTGTAGGGGTGTTAAACTGCAGCTAATATGAACAATGGCTGAGCACGCAGCGAGCGATTGCTTGCTCTCACTGAGTTACACGCCACTCAGTGAACAGCATACAAAGTTGTGTCTCTCGCACACAGAAACAGAATAGATGCTTTACTGTGGAGATGTGTCACTCGCACACAGTAACGAAGTAGATGCTCTGCAATAGAGCTGAGTCACTAGCACACAGTAACGAAGCAGATGCTCTGCAATAGAGCTGTGTCATTCGCACACAGTAACAAAGAAGATATGATGCTAGACACGATTCCTGTTAAACTCACAAGGGATCAAAGCCAACTAACGGGGCAAGTAGCAAACAGTGGTCAAACAGTCAGCAACAGCACTCAGCCAATTCCTCTCCAGAGGTGCCGGATTTCAAATGGCTGGACACCAACCCTGAATCCATACACACTCTTTTCCGGAGGTGCTGGAAGTCTAATGGCTAGATGCCAGCCCTTAGCACATGTTGATAAAGAACACACTGTTTCAAAGCCTCATTCTCACATGGAAAGAGGTTGAAACTACCACACCAGTGTGCACCTCTGAGTGCTTTTTTTAGGTAAATCTCAAGTCCAGTCGGACAGGACCTTGCTCATGGACCAATCCGGAGCTGCCACATCACCAGAGCAGCTGATGACCGACCACCAATTAGATGTCGCCACATCACGAGCATGCTCAGTAGGATGATTGCTGGAATTAGTCCCCAGAGGATTCACTTGTCGCTGCCTACCGCTGGTTACCATAGGCTTGGCTGAAGAGCCAGCAGTAACCTGACAAAAAGCAAGAGCCTGAACAAGATACTGAGACTGACGTTTATGCTCATCAGCATACGCAGTGGCCAATGCTGGATGGGACATTGCAGATGCAGGCAAAGCTTGGGATCTACTCCATGCAGTGGGAGAATCCCGACACCTAACAGATGTGATTTCTGGACTTAGTCTCCAGAGAATTCGCTCGTCAATGCCTACCGTTGGTTACCATAGGCTTGGCTAAAGAGCCAGCAGTAACTAGACAAATAGCACAAGCCTGAGCAAGACGCTGGGACCGACATCTATGCTCAGCAGCATCCTCATCAGCCAAGAATGGATGGGAGACGGCAGATGCAGGCAAGGCTTGGGATCTACCCCGTGCAGAGTCAGAATCCCAACACCTAACAGATGTGATTTCTGGATTTAGTCTACAGAGCGTTTGCTTTTCACTGCCTACCACTGGTTACCATAGGCTTGGCTGCAGAGCCAGCAATAACTAGACGAACAGCATGAGCCTGAGAAAGATGCTGGGACCAACGTCTATGCTCAACAGCACCCGCAGCGGCCAATGCTGGATGGGAGATGGCTGATGCAGACAAGGCTTGGGATCTACCCCGTGAAACGGGAGAATCCCAGTGCCTAACAAATAGCCTTCCTTGTAACTTGCATTATTTGTTTTGACAACAATGTTTTATCTATGCAAGGGAGTATATATTGGGTTTAAAGAAATAAAACATTGCCAAACCATTTGTCCCCAATTGAGATAAGCTGCCGCCAAAGGTTTCTGAAATTGACTAACTCACTTCTCCTTATTCACAACACATGCATACTTTGACAAATTAGCATGCTTCTGTATAGAGAGTTGAACAGGAATACCTCTGGCTTGGTTGACAAACATTAAATGTGTGAGGTCAAATTAAGAGGCAATATCAATTAAGTGACAATGCCATTTGTTATAATTCTAACAAGAAAAGAAGAAATAGCATCTAAGATTTAAAAATTTTAACTTGGTGATCAAAGTTTTATAGATAGTATAGATCAATGCTGCTTTCTTCCAACATCTATTTATTTCTGATATGTAATTAAACATATTTCTGATATGTAATTAAACATATTTCTAATATGTTAATATGATGTTTTGACCTTGAAATGTCTAACTGTTTCCCATTTTTGAAGTGTTAGCTACATGTTAACATTTCAAGTCTTTGATATTTACCAGTCATGGTACCCATATCAAAATATAAAGGGTTATAGGCCATATCAATGTGAGCTTGTACTTCTAAATAGCAAAGTTTGAAACGATTATAGTATAATGTAAATTGAGCTACAAGTTTACTCGTAAAGATATACACTATATAGATCTAGATATAGACAATGAAGTGCTTCGCACAAAATTCTCCTTGTGCTTTTCCTAAATTATGAGCAAATATATTATTTTTACTTCTATAAAAATGTTAGAAAGAACACTTATATTGGAGATGGAAAGGAGGCTTTGAGGGGATATGGAGGAGGCCTACGGTTTTTAATTTTATTTTTAGGTGTGCAATTATCTATTTGCTGGTAAATTTGGAAAAGTAGGTAAAATGAATCAAACTATAAAAGTTGTAAATTTTTTTAAAGGAAGGGGTGAAAATAAGTTTTTATGTTCTATCATATGCATTTTAAATAAGGTTCCCATACTCAATAGACTATAATCAGCCGATTCGGTAAATGTGTATAAGATCCACTTACTTTGTAATTTGCATTATGCGTTTCTCTTACCTTTTAATTCTAAGTGAGCTAAAAAGTTACTTTTGAAAATACATGTGCTAGACAGATCTTTGAAGTAGACATTGTGGAGCTGTGTACATTCTTCTACTTTTCCTAAATTATGAGCAAATCGCTGAGCTTTTTTTTCTACTAAAATGGTAGAAAACACACCTGCATTGGTGATGGAAAGGAGGCTTTGAGGGGATATGGAGGAGGCCTATATATTTTTTTAAATTTTCTTTTTTGTGTGTGCAATCATCTGATTGTTAATAATTTTGGAAAAGTTGATAAACTGTAGGAAACTATCATAACTGTTAGGTTTAAAGATGTTTAATGTATGAAACATACTTTGTACAATGATGTGTAAGGAACATGTGTAAATAGTTTGGTTGTTTCTGTGGTAACATACGGATGCAAAAATTGGGCAGTAAAGAAAAAAACAGAAGGATCGCCACCTTCGAAATGTAGTGCAAGAGAAGGTTTTTTTCAATACCGTGGATGGCAAGAATAACAAAATAATTAATTTTGGATGGATCAAATGAAGTGAGTCATGTCCCTTAAAGCAACGATCACCAAGCTACAAATGTCCTACTTTGGACACATTATACCAGGAAAAGAATTACTGGAGAAGGACAACATGATCAGAGAAATAGAAATAATATTCAAAGACAAAAAACAGCAACTCAATATCTTGAAACAGTCAAAGTAATGGCAGAAAAGACCATGACAGACCTATCCAGTCATGCATAACGTTGATCTTCTAACAGATCATTCAACTATCAAGTCAACAGGGCTCGAGATCAATGCAAAAGTCATTTAAAACAAAACTAAAAAATATATGAATGAATGGATTTCATTCCGTAATGGGCTTTAGACCTTAAATGTTTAGATATATATTAAAATAAAATCAGCCGATTTTGCAGATCTGAGTAAAAACAATGTTAGGGTTGGCGGATTGCACTAAATAAATTTAATAAAGAAGTGCAATCGCGACCCGGAGTCCACCGTGTAGGGGTGTAAAACTGCAGCTAATATGAACAATGGCTGAGCACGCAGCAAGCGATTGCTTGCTCTCACTGAGTTACACGCCACTCAGTGAACAGCATACAAAGTTGTGTCACTCGCACACAGAAACAGAATAGATGCTTTACTATGGAGATGTGTCACTCGCACACAGTAGCGAAGCAGATGCTCTGCAATAGAGCTGAGTCACTAGCACACAGTAATGAAGCAGATGCTCTGCAATAGAGCTGTGTCATTCGCACACAGTAACAAAGAAGATATGATGCTAGACACGATTCCTGTTAACCTCACAAGGGATCAAAGCCCACTAACAGGGCAAGTAGCAAACAGTGGTCAAACTGTCAGCAATAGCACTTAGCCAATTCCTCTCCAGAGGTGCCGGATTTCAAATGGCTGGATGCCAGCCCTGAATCCATACATACTCCTCTTCGGAGGTGCTGGAATTCTAATGGCTAGATGCCAGCCCTTAGCACATGTTGACAAAGAACATACTGTTTCAAAGCCTCATTCTCACATGGAAAGAGGTTGAAACTAGCACACCAATGTGCACCTCTGAGTGCAGTTTTTAGGTAAATCTCAAGTCCAGTCGGACAGGACCTTGCTCGTGGACCAATCCGGAGCTGCCACATCACCAGAGCAGCTGATGACCGACCACCAATTAGATGTCGCCACATCACGAGCATGCTCAGTAGGATGATTGCTGGAATTAGTCCCCAGAGGATTCACTTGTCGCTGCCTACCGCTGGTTACAATAGGCTTGGCTGAAGAGCCAGCAGTAACCTGACAAAAAGCAAGAGCCTGAACAAGATACTGAGACTGACGTCTATGCTCATCAGCATACGCAGTGGCCAATGCTGGATGGGACACTGCAGATGCAGGCAAAGCTTGGGATCTACTCCGTGCAGTGGGAGAATCCCGACACCTAACAGATGTGATTTCTGGACTTAGTCTCCAGAGAATTCGCTTGTCAATGCCTACCGTTGGTTACCATAGGCTTGGCTAAAGAGCCAGCAGTAACTAGACGAATAGCACAAGCCTGAGCAAGACACTGGGACTGACGTCTATGCTCAGCAGCATCTTCATCGTCCTAGGATCGATGGGAGATGGCAGATGCAGGCAAGGCTTGGGATCTACCCTGTGCAGCGTCAGAATCCCAACACCTAACAGATGTGATTTCTGGATTTAGTCTCCAGAGCGTTTGCTTGTCGCTGCCTACCACTGGTTACCATAGGCTTGGCTGCAGAGCCAGCAGTAACTAGACGAACAGCATGAGCCTGAGCAAGATGCTGAGACCAAAGTCTATGCTCAACAGCACCTGCAGCGGCCAATGCTGGATGGGAGACGGCTGATGCAGGCAAGGCTTGGGATCTACCCCATGAAGTGGGAGAATCCCAGTGCCTAACAAATGGCCTTCCTTGTAACTTGCATTATTTGTTTTGACAACAATTTTTTATCTATGCAAGGGAGTAAATATTGGGTGTAAAGAAATAAAACATTGCCAAACCATTTGTCCCCAATTGAGATAAGCTGCCGCCAAAGGTTTCTGAAATTGACTAACTCACTTCTCCTTATTCACAACACATGCATACTTAGACAAATTAGCATGCTTCTGTATAGAGAGTTGAACAGGAATACCTCTGGCTTGGTTGACAACCATTAAATGTGTGAGGTCAAATTAAGAGGCAATATCAATTAAGTGACAATGCCATTTGTTATAATTCTAAAAAGAAAAGAAGAAATAGCATCTAAGATTTAAAAATTTTAACTTGGTGATCAAAGTTTTATAGATAGTATAGATCAATGCTGCTTTCTTCCAACGTCTATTTACATCTGATATGTAATTATATATATTTCTAATATGTTAATATGATGTTTTGACCTTGAAATGTCTAACTGTTTCCCAGTTTTGAAGTGTTAGCTACATGTTAACATTTCAAGTCTTTGATATTTACCAGTCATGGTACCCATATTAAAATATAAAGGGTTATAGGCCATATCAATGTGAGCTTGTACTTCTAAATAGCAAAGTCTGAAACGATTATAGTATAATGTAAATTGAGCTACAAGTTTACTCGTAAAGATATACACTATATAGATCTAGATATAGACAATGAAGTGCTTCGCACAAAATTCTCCTTGTGCTTTTCCTAAATTATGAGCAAATATATTATTTTTACTTCAATAAAAATGTTAGAAAGAACACTTATATTGGAGATGGAATTTAGGCTTTGAGGGGATATGGAGGAGGCCTACGGTTTTTAATTTTATTTTTAGGTGTGCAATTATCTATTTGCTGGCAATTTTGGAAAAGTAGGTAAAATGAATCAAACTATAAAAGTTGTAAATTTTTAAGTTGAGGAAGGGGTGAAAATAAGATTTTATGTTCTATCATATGCATTTTAAATAAGGTTCCCATACACAATAGGCTATAATCAGCCGATTCGGTAAATGTGTATGAGATCCACTTACTTTGTAATTTGCATTGTCCGTTTCTCCTACCTTTTAATTCTAAGTGAGCTAAAAAGTTACTTTTGAAGATATATATGCTAGACAGATCTTTGAAGTAGACATTGTGGAGTTGTGTACATTCTTCTACTTTTCCTAAATTATGGGCAAATCGCTGAGCTTTTTTTTTCTACTAAAATGGTAGAAAACACACCTGCATTGGTGATGGAAAGGAGGCTTTGAGGGGATATGGAGGAGGCCTATATATTTTTTTCGATTTTCTTTTTTGTGTGTGCAATCATCTGTTTGTTCATAATTTTGGAAAAGTTGATAAACTGTAGGAAACTGTTGTGAATTTGGATTCTGGGCTCCCCCGGTGGCTACTGGTGGAATTGAACTGGTGTCTTCATCTTCTCTGTTCACCTGTTCCCATCAAGATGTGGGAGTCGCTATATAACCTTGCTTCTCTGTTAGTTGCTTGCCGGTCAACAATGTTATCAGAAGCCTCTCTGTGCTTGTTCCTGCTCCTAGACAACTACTAGATAAGTTGGACTCTTGTCCATGTTTGTTTTTGCATTTTTGTTCCAGTTCACAGCTGTAGTTTCGTTACTGTGTCTGGAAAGCTCTTGTGAACAGGAATTGCCACTCTGGTGTTATGAGTTAATGCCAGAGTTTTAAAGTAATTTCTGGATGGTGTTTTGATAGGGTTTTCAGCTGACCATGAAAGTGTCCTTTCTGTCTTCTGCTATGTAGTAAGTGGACCTCAAATTTGCTAAACCTATTTTCATACTACGTTTGTTATTTCATCTTAACTCACCGCCAATACATGTGGGGGGCCTCTGTCTCCTTTCGGGGTATTTCTCTAGAGGTGAGCTAGGACTAATATTTTCCTCTGCTAGCTTTATTTAGTCCTCCGGCTGGTGCTGGGCATCTAGAATCAACGTAGGCATGCTACCCGGCCACTGCTAGTTGTGCGTTAGGTTTAGTTCATGGTCAGCTCAGTTTCCATCTTCCAAGAGCTAGTTCCTATATATGCTGATGCTATGTTCTCTTGCCATTGAGATCATGACAGTTTGACCGGCCCACAAAGTGTTAATTGTTTGGGCTGAAGCAGGAGATAGAGAAGTGTTTAAGGGAAATTTTTTTTTTTTTTTTTTTTTCCCTTCAGAGTTTTGCTGCCTAGCCCTTAATTGCTGTCTAGCTGCTTCTTACCTCCTCTTAACCCTTGAATGGCTCTGTGTCCACCTGTTTGTAATGGATCTTCAGAGTGTAACTGCAGGTTTGAATAATCTCGCCACGAAGGTACAAAAATTGCAAGATTTTGTTTGTCATGCACCTGTATCTGAGCCGAGAATTCCTTTGCCGGAATTTTTCTCGGGGAATAGATCCGGGTTTCAGAATTTTCGAAATAATTGCAAATTATTTTTGTCCCTGAAATCTCGCTCTGCCGGAGACCCTGCACAGCAGGTCAGGATTGTGATTTCCTTGCTCCGGGGCGACCCTCAAGACTGGGCTTTTTCATTGACACCAGGGGATCCTGCGTTGCTCAATGTGGATGCGTTTTTTCTGGCCTTGGGGTTGCTTTATGACGAACCTCATTTGGAGCTTCAGGCAGAAAAAACTTTGATGTCCCTATCTCAGGGGCAAGATGAAGCGGAAATTTACTGCCAAAGATTCCGTAAATGGTCTGTGCTTACTCAGTGGAATGAGTGCGCCCTGGCGGCGACTTTCAGAGAGGGTCTCTCTGATGCCATTAAGGATGTTATGGTGGGGTTCCCTGTGCCTGCGGGTCTGAATGAGTCCATGACAATGGCTATTCAGATCGATAGGCGTCTGCGGGAGCGCAAACCAGTGCACCATCTGGCGGTTTCCACTGAGAGGTCGCCAGAGAGTATGCAGTGTGATAGAATTCTGTCCCGAAGCGAGCGGCAGAATTTTAGACGGAAAAATGGGTTGTGTTTCTATTGTGGTGATTCTACTCATGTTATATCAGCATGCTCTAAGCGTACTAAAAAGCTTGGTAAATCTGTTTCCATTTGCACCTTACCGTCTAAGTTTATTCTATCTGTGACCCTGATTTGCTCTTTGTCATCTATTACCACGGACGCCTATGTCGACTCTGGCGCCGCTTTGAGTCTTATGGATTGGTCCTTTGCCAAACGCTGTGGGTATGATTTAGAGCCTTTGGAGACTCCTATTCCTCTGAAGGGGATTGACTCCACCCCATTGGCTAATAATAATCCACAATACTGGACACAAGTAACTATGCGTATTAATCCGGATCACCAGGAGATTATTCGCTTTCTGGTGCTGTATAATCTACATGATGATTTGGTGTTAGGATTGCCTTGGCTGCAATCTCACAACCCAGTCCTCGACTGGAGAGCTATGTCTGTGTTGAGCTGGGGATGTAAGGGGGCTCATGGGGATGTACCTGTGGTTTCCATTTCATCATCTATTCCCTCTGAAATTCCTGAGTTCCTGTCTGACTATCGTGACGTCTTTGAAGAATCCAAGCTTGGTTCGTTACCTCCGCACCGAGAGTGCGATTGTGCCATAGATTTAATCCCGGGTGGTAAATACCCAAAGGGTCGTTTATTTAATCTGTCTGTGCCTGAACATGCTGCTATGCGAGAATATATAAAGGAGTCCTTGGAAAAGGGACATATTCGTCCATCGTCATCTCCCTTAGGAGCCGGTTTTTTCTTTGTGTCAAAAAAAGACGGCTCTTTGAGACCATGTATTGATTATCGGCTTTTGAATAAAATCACTGTTAAATATCAATACCCATTGCCGTTGCTGACTGATTTGTTTGCTCGCATAAAGGGGGCCAAGTGGTTCTCTAAGATTGACCTTCGGGGGGCGTATAATTTGGTGCGAATCAGGCAGGGGGATGAGTGGAAAACCGCATTTAATACGCCCGAGGGCCACTTTGAGTATTTAGTGATGCCTTTTGGTCTTTCAAATGCTCCGTCAGTTTTCCAGTCCTTTATGCATGATATTTTTCGCGATTATTTGGATAAATTTATGATTGTGTATCTGGATGATATTCTGATTTTTTCGGATGACTGGGACTCTCATGTCCAGCAAGTCAGGAGGGTTTTTCAAGTTTTGCGGTCTAATTCTTTGTGTGTGAAGGGTTCTAAGTGTGTTTTTGGGGTACAGAGGATTTCCTTTTTGGGATATATTTTTTCCCCCTCTTCCATTGAAATGGATCCTGTCAAGGTTCAAGCCATTGACCGATTTGACTAAGAAGGGTGCTGATGTTGCTGATTGGTCCCCTGATGCTGTGGAGGCCTTTCGGGAGCTTAAGCGCCGTTTTTCCTCTGCCCCTGTGTTGCGTCAGCCTGATGTTGCTCTGCCTTTTCAGGTTGAGGTCGACGCTTCTGAGATCGGAGCTGGGGCAGTGTTGTCGCAGAAAAGTTCTGACTGCTCCGTGATGAGGCCTTGTGCCTTCTTTTCCCGTAAATTTTCGCCCGCTGAGCGGAATTATGATGTTGGGAATCGGGAGCTTTTGGCCATGAAGTGGGCTTTTGAGGAGTGGCGCCATTGGCTTGAGGGGGCCAGACATCAGGTGGTGGTATTGACTGACCACAAAAATTTGATTTATCTTGAGACCGCCAGGCGCCTGAATCCTAGACAGGCGCGCTGGTCATTGTTGTTCTCTCGGTTTAATTTTGTGGTGTCATACCTACCGGGTTCTAAGAATGTTAAGGCGGATGCCCTTTCTAGGAGTTTTGAGCCTGACTCGCCTGGTAACTCTGAGCCCACAGGTATCCTTAAGGATGGAGTGGTATTGTCAGCCGTTTCTCCAGACCTGCGGCGGGCCTTGCAGGAGTTTCAGGCGGATAGACCTGATCGTTGCCCACCTGATAAACTGTTTGTTCCTGATGATTGGACCAGTAGAGTCATCTCTGAGGTTCATTCTTCTGCGTTGGCAGGTCATCCTGGCATTTTTGGTACCAGGGATTTGGTGGCAAGGTCCTTCTGGTGGCCTTCCCTGTCACGAGATGTGCGAGGCTTTGTGCAGTCTTGTGACGTTTGTGCTCGGGCCAAGCCTTGTTGTTCTCGGGCTAGTGGATTATTGTTGCCCTTGCCTATTCCTAAGAGGCCTTGGACGCACATCTCGATGGATTTTATTTCAGATCTGCCGGTTTCTCAGAAGATGTCTGTCATCTGGGTGGTGTGTGACCGTTTTTCTAAGATGGTCCATTTGGTTCCTCTGCCCAAGTTGCCTTCTTCTTCCGAGTTGGTTCCTCTGTTTTTTCAAAATGTTGTTCGTTTGCATGGTATTCCTGAGAATATCATTTCTGACAGAGGGACCCAGTTCGTGTCTAGATTTTGGCGGGCATTCTGTGCTAGGATGGGCATAGATTTATCTTTTTCGTCCGCTTTCCATCCTCAGACGAATGGCCAGACCGAGCGGACTAATCAGACCCTGGAGACATATCTGAGGTGTTTTGTGTCTGCTGACCAGGATGATTGGGTTGCTTTTTTGCCATTGGCGGAGTTCGCTCTCAATAATCGGGCCAGCTCTGCCACTTTGGTGTCCCCGTTTTTCTGTAATTCGGGGTTTCATCCTCGATTTTCCTCTGGTCAGGTGGAATCTTCGGATTGTCCTGGAGTGGATGCTGTGGTGGAGAGATTGCATCAGATCTGGGGGCAGGTGGTGGACAATTTGAGCTTGTCCCAGGAGAAGACTCAGCTTTTTGCCAACCGCCACCGTCGTGTTGGTCCTCGGCTTTGTGTTGGGGATTTGGTGTGGTTGTCTTCTCGTTTTGTCCCTATGAGGGTCTCTTCTCCTAAGTTTAAGCCTCGGTTCATCGGCCCGTATAAGATATTGGAGATCCTTAACCCTGTTTCCTTCCGTTTGGACCTCCCTGCATCCTTTTCTATTCATAACGTTTTTCATCGGTCATTATTGCGCAGGTATGAGGTACCGGTTGTGCCTTCCGTTGAGCCTCCTGCTCCGGTGTTGGTTGAGGGTGAGTTGGAGTACGTTGTGGAGAAAATCTTAGACTCCCGTGTTTCCAGACGGAGACTCCAGTATCTGGTCAAGTGGAAGGGATACGGCCAGGAGGATAATTCTTGGGTGAATGCATCTGATGTTCATGCCTCTGATCTGGTTCGTGCCTTTCATAGGGCCCATCCTGATCGCCCTGGTGGTTCTGGTGAGGGTTCGGTGCCCCCTCCTTGAGGGGGGGGTACTGTTGTGAATTTGGATTCTGGGCTCCCCCGGTGGCTACTGGTGGAATTGAACTGGTGTCTTCATCTTCTCTGTTCACCTGTTCCCATCAAGATGTGGGAGTCGCTATATAACCTTGCTTCTCTGTTAGTTGCTTGCCGGTCAACAATGTTATCAGAAGCCTCTCTGTGCTTGTTCCTGCTCCTAGACAACTACTAGATAAGTTGGACTCTTGTCCATGTTTGTTTTTGCATTTTTGTTCCAGTTCACAGCTGTAGTTTCGTTACTGTGTCTGGAAAGCTCTTGTGAACAGGAATTGCCACTCTGGTGTTATGAGTTAATGCCAGAGTTTTAAAGTAATTTCTGGATGGTGTTTTGATAGGGTTTTCAGCTGACCATGAAAGTGTCCTTTCTGTCTTCTGCTATGTAGTAAGTGGACCTCAAATTTGCTAAACCTATTTTCATACTACGTTTGTTATTTCATCTTAACTCACCGCCAATACATGTGGGGGGCCTCTGTCTCCTTTCGGGGTATTTCTCTAGAGGTGAGCTAGGACTAATATTTTCCTCTGCTAGCTTTATTTAGTCCTCCGGCTGGTGCTGGGCATCTAGAATCAACGTAGGCATGCTACCCGGCCACTGCTAGTTGTGCGTTAGGTTTAGTTCATGGTCAGCTCAGTTTCCATCTTCCAAGAGCTAGTTCCTATATATGCTGATGCTATGTTCTCTTGCCATTGAGATCATGACAGGAAACTATCATAACTGTTAGGTTTAAAGATGTTTAATGTATGAAACATACTTTGTACAATGATGTGTAAGGAATATGTGTAAATAGTTTGGTTGTTTCTGTGGTAACATACGGATGCAAAAATTGGACAGTAAAGAAAAAAACAGAAGGATCACCACCTTCGAAATGTAGTGCAAGAGAAGGTTTTTTTCAATACCGTGGATGGCAAGAAGAACAAAATAATTAATTTTGGATGGATCAAATGAAGTGAGACATGTCCCTTAAAGCAACGATCACCAAGCTACAAATGTCCTACTTTGGACACATAATACCAGGAAAAGAATTACTGGAGAAGGACAACATGATCAGAGAAATAGAAATAATATTCAAAGACAAAAAACAGCAACTCAATATCTTGATACACTCAAAGTAATGGCAGAAAAGACCATGAGAGTCCTATCCAGTCATGCATAACGTTGATCTTCTAACAGATCATTCAACTATCAAGTCAACAGGGCTTGAGATCAATGCAAAAGTAATTTAAAACAAAACTAAAAAATATATGAATGAATGGATTTCATTCCGTAATGGGCTTCAGACCTTAAATGTTGAGATATATATTAAAATAAAATCAGCCGATTTTGCAGGTCTGAGTAAAAACAATGTTAGGGTTGGCGGATTGCACTAAATAAATTTAATAAAGAAGTGCAATCGCAACCCGGAGTCCACCATGTAGGGGTGTAAAACTACAGCTAATATGAACAATGGCTGAGCACGCAGCGAGCGGTTGCTTGCTCTCACTGAGTTACACGCCACTCAGTGAACAGCGTACAAAGTTGTGTCACTCGCACACAGAATCAGAATAGATGCTTTACTATGGAGATGTGTCACTTTCACACAGTAACGAAGCAGATGCTCTGCAATAGAGCTGAGTCACTAGCACACAGTAACGAAGCAGATGCTCTGCAATAGAGCTGTGTCATTTGCACACAGTAACAAAGAAGATATGATGCTAGACACGTTTCCTGTTATCCTCACAAGGGATCAAAGCCCACTAACGGGGCAAGTAGCAAACAGTGGTCAAACAGTCAGCAACAGCACTCAGCCAATTCCTCTCCAGAGGAGCCAGATTTCAAATGGCTGGACACCAGCCCTGAATCCATACATACTCCTCTCCGGAGGTGCTGGAATTCTAACGGCTAGACGCCAGCCCTTAGCACATGTTGACAAAGAACACACTGTTTCAAAGCCTCATTCTCACATGGAAAGAGGTTGAAACTAGCACACCAGTGTGCACCTCTGAGTGCATTTTTTAGGTAAATCTCAAGTCCAGTCGGACAGGACCTTGCTCGTGGACCAATCCGGAGCTGCCACATCACCAGAGTAGCTGATGACTGACCACCAATTAGATGTCGCCACATCACGAGCATGCTCAGTAGGATGATTGTTGGAATTAGTCCCCAGAGGATTCACTTGTCGCTGCCTACCGCTGGTTACCATAGGCTTGGCTGAAGAGCCAGCAGTAACCTGACAAAAAGCAAGAGGCTGAACAAGATACTGAGACTGACGTCTATGCTCATCAGCATACGCAGTGGCCAATGCTGGAAGGGACACTGCAGATGCAGGCAAAGCTTGGGATCTACTCCGTGCAGTGGGAGAATCCCGACACCTAACAGATGTGATTTCTGGACTTATTCTCCAGAAAATTCGCTCGTCAATGCCTACCGTTGGTTACCATAGGCTTGGCTAAAGAGCCAGCAGTAACTAGACGAATTGCACAAGCCTGAGCAAGACGCCGGGACCGACATCTATGCTCAGCAGCATCCTCATCGGCCAAGGATGTATGGGAGACGGCAGATGCAGGCAAGGCTTGGGATCTACCCCATGCAGCGTCAGAATCCCAACACCTAACAGATGTGATTTCTGGATTTAGTCTCCAGAGCGTTTGCTTGTCGCTGCCTAACACTGGTTACTATAGGCTTGGCTGCAGAGCCAGCAGTAACTAGACGAACAGCATGAGCCTGAGCAAGATGCTGGGACCAACGTCTATGCACAACAGCATCGGCAGCGGCCAATGCTGGATGGGAGACGGCTGATGCAGGCAAGGCTTGGGATCTACCCCGTGAAGTGGGAGAATCCCAGTGCCTAACAAATGGCCTTCCTTGTAACTTGCATTATTTGTTTTGACAACAATTTTTTATCTATGCAAGGGAGTAAATATCGGGTGTAAAGAAATAAAACATTGCGAAACCATTTGTCCCCAATTGAGATAAGCTGCCGCCAAAGGTTTCTGAAATTGACTAACTCACTTCTCCTTATTCACAACACATGCATACTTAGACAAATTAGCATGCTTCTGTATAGAGAGTTGAACAGGAATACCTCTGGCTTGGTTGACAACCTTTAAATGTGTGAGGTCAAATTAAGAGGCAATATCAATTAAGTGACAATGATATTTGTTATAATTCTAAAAAGAAAAGAAGAAATAGCATCTAAGGTTTAAACATTTTAACTTGGTGATCAAAGTTTTATAGATAGTATAGATCAATGCTGCTTTCTTCCAACGTCTATTTACATCTGATATGTAATTATATATATTTCTAATATGTTAATATGATGTTTTGACCTTGAAATGTCTAACTGTTTCCCAGTTTTGAAGTGTTAGCTACATGTTATCATTTAAAGTCTTTGATATTTACCAGTCATGGTACACATATCAAAATATAAAGGCTTATAGGCCATATCAATGTGAGCTTGTACTTCTAAATAGCAAAGTCTGAAACGATTATAATATAATGTAAATTCAGCTAAAAGTTTACTCGTAAAGATATACACTATATAGATCTAGATATGGACAATGAAGTGCTTTGTACAACATTCTCCTTGTGCTTTTCCTAAATTATGAGCAAATATATTATTTTTACTTCTATAAAAATGTTAGAAAGAACACTTATATTGGAGATGGATAGGAGGCTTTGAGGGGATATGGAGGAGGCCTACGGTTTTTAATTTTATTTTTAGGTGTGCAATTATCTATTTGCTGGTAACTTTGGAAAAGTTGGTAAAATGAATCAAACTATAAAAGCTGTTAATTTTTAAGTTGAGGAAGGGGTGAAAATAAGTTTTTATGTTCTATCATATGCATTTTAAATAAGGTTCCCATACACAATAAGCTATAATCAGCCGATTCGGTAAATGTGTAGAAGATCCACTTACTTTGTAATTTGCATTATGCGTTTCTCCTACCTTTTAATTCTAAGTGAGCTAAAAAGTTACTTTTGAAGATATATATGCTAGACAGATCTTTGAAGTAGACATTGTGGAGTTGTGTACATTCTTCTACTTTTCCTAAATTATGAGCAAATCGCTGAGCTTTTTTTTTCTACTAAAATGGTAGAAAACACACCTGCATTGGTGATGGAAAGGAGGCTTTGAGGGGATATGGAGGAGGCCTATATATTTTTTTCGATTTTCTTTTTTGTGTGTGCAATCATCTGTTTGTTAATAATTTTGGAAAAGTTGATAAACTGTAGGAAACTATCATAACTGTTAGGTTTAAAGATGTTTAATGTGTGAAACATACTTTTGTTATGGAAATATTTGGGTTGGATAAATTTATCCCTCTGTGTGTGCTGCGGCCGTTCCCAATTAGACTGAGTATTTTGAGCGCTCAAAGGAATGAGACTGCAACACCATTGTGTCAGAACAACATTCCATCAATACTGATACTTTATTGTACATACATAGTTTTATGATAGCAGATAGAAAGGAGTGGTTAGGGGTTGTTAGGGGTGGTTAGTTAATTACCATATTGTCTAGCTTCTCTGTCATTGGTTATCTAAACATATATGGAATATTGTGATTAATGCTCATATGACAGCGGATTAAGCAACTGAACTTGAGTTCTGAATCTAGGACAAAGTGGAGACATCTGATCAGCAGTCACAAAACATCTGACACTGTTCTGCTTTTGGGATAGAAAACCCCATATGATCTGTCTGGGTTATATCAGGTCATTGTCAGCCATTTTAAACCATTGATTATAATGTATATATTAGCTGTGAGCATATAAGTATACATTTGATTATAGAGGTGTATACATGCAAGTGAGATCTACATGATATATATATTTCTATCACAAGCCCCCCTTAGATATCACTTGCCCTAATCCTAGCCTCCTGTCCCAAAGCGCTGCAACTCTTTTGTGCTGTCGGCGAACTGACACAAGCCTAATGCCTGTGCCCCACTCCATACAGACTTTTCGCAAATGGGCGGTCAGGAGATCTGTCCCTAACGGGGGTTCGTTGCAATCAGTCTCTTAGTCAATAGCATGTGTAGTGAGCAATCTGTAGTCTTTATCAGGTAGGTCATCTTTTTGGTCAGGCCGCAACATCATTCTGGCTTGGATGTCATCTTCTGGTAGGGGAGCTTTTTTGCCGTGCGATGAGTGGATCAAAGTGGGTCTTCCCTCCAGTTTCACAGAGTTTGGTGTCATCAGCAGCACTTGAGCAGGACCATCAAATCTGGGATCGAGTGGTGTTCTCCTTACAAACTTTTTCACCAACACCCAGTCTCCTGGCTTCTAGGAGTGCATACCGGACACTGAATCTGGATCTGGCAATGAAGAAAAAAACTCGAGAATGGATGTTAGCAAGTTTCTTGGTGATTTCAATTACATAAGCAGACAAAGTATCATATTGCATAATCAGCTACTAAGGGAAAGGATACCCCTAACCTGGGACTAGACACAAACAAAATTTCATATGGTGACAGCTTTGCTGGGCCTCTGGAAGTATGCCTTACATTAAGTAGTGTGATTGGGAGTGTGTAGGCCTAAGTCTGACCCTACTGCTGACTAGATCTCTCATGTGAGATTTGCTGTGAATGTGGGTCCCTGGTCACTCTCTATCACTTCTGGGACCCCATAGCTGCATATCTCGTCTCTGAGAGTAGCTTCTTTGCAGTAGTCTTTGCTGACTGGTTCTTCACTGGTAAAGCTTCTGGCTGTCATCCTGAGAACATGTCCACGGCCACAAGGGCATATTTGAAACCTCCATTTGGCGGAATTTGGTTGTGGTCTATCTGGATCCTCTGGGAGGGGTACGGTGGTCTGGCAAGATGATGTATGGGAACTTTCTCCATTCTTCCAGGGTTGCATTGGCCACAGGTCAGACAGCTGTTTATGAACTTGGCTGTTAGGGTGGAGATTTCTGGAGCGAACCAGTAAGCACCAATCGGATCATTCATCTGTGTCTTTAATCTGTGTGTGGGCCCATGTGCCCACTGGACCACCATAGGGTACATGCTTCGGGGTAAACAGGGTTTGTAGTCCATTGAGTATACCCTTCCTTCTTCATGTGTTGCTCACTTCTGCATCCAGCATTCCTTCTTGTCCTTTGGGGCTTGCTCTTGCAGCTTTTTTGAGCAGATCCCAGGATGTCATCTTGTCAGATTTCCTGTCTTCAGCCATCCTGTAGTAGCCGTCCGGCTCTACGACCTCTTCCACTTGTCCATATTGTCTTCCCTTGACTGTTTCTTTGGCTGCCATATCCGCCATGTTGTTGCCTCGTGCCCCTACTGTGTTTAGTTTTCCATGCGCTTTGACTTTTAGTACTGCCACCACTTTTGGAAGTTGAAGGGCGTTTAGCAGGTCCTTAATGGCTCCATGATGCTTCACGGTTGTTCTACTTGCTGTGATGAAGTCTCTTGCAGCCCAGATGGGTCCAAAGTCGTGTGCTATGCCATGCAAGTACCTTGAATCGGTATACATTTTCTCAGTCTTGTCTTCTGCCATCTGGTAGGCCTTCATCAGCGCTATCAGTTCTGCTTTCTGGGCTGACAGACTGGGCGGCAGACTTCTGGACCACAGGATCTCTTGATTGCTGGTCACTGCACATCCCGTGTGGAATCTTCCTTCATCATCTGCAAATCTGGAGCCATCCACAGAGAGGATCAACTCTGGGTTGGTCAGTGGCTCTTCTGCCACCTTGGGTAGTCCTGCTGTTTCCTGTTGCATGATGCTGAAGCAATCATGGTCATCTGTCCGGAGCAAATTCAGATCCCTGCAGAAGGTATCATGCAGATTTTGATCAGACTTTTTATCTGAGGATCCGTATCTGTATCCCCCCTTGGGAGTGGGAGTAGAGTGGGCGGATTGAGGACTGTGCATCTGGAGACATTGACATTGTTGGGCAGGAGTAGAGAGCACTGGAGGCGAAGATGCCTGGCGGTGGAAAGATGTTTTAGCTGGGTTTGGTTGAGGATTGCTGAGATGTCATGCAGAGCCAGGATTTCCAATGGTTTTTCCACTGATGTCAGTAGTCCAGTCCAGGAGGGCGTGTGCTGCAACTGCTGCTCTCATGCAGGAGGAAGAGGCTCCCCTTGCAACTGGATCCAGGCAAGCTGAAAAGTAGTCCGAAAGTCTCTGCTTTCCCCCCTGAAGCTGCGTCAGGACTCCAGTAGCAAGGCCTTCTTTTCTCATCAAGTAGAGACGGAATGGCTTCTTGTAGTCAGATAGGCCTAGTGCTGGCGCTGAGACTACAGAGCCTTTTAACTTCTTGAACGAACTGAAGGCCACATCTGTCTGGAGGAACGGGGTCACGCTGACGTATTCACACAGAGGCTGCATTAGGACGGAAGCATCAGGGATCCAGGCTCTGCAATACGAAACTAGACCAAGGAAGGCCTGTAGCACCTTTGGAGTTGTTGGAGGGACCATCTTCTCCACTGTGGTCTTCCGGTCATCTGACAGGCATTTCGCCTGGTGAGCAATACAGTGTCTCTGGAACGTAACTTGCTTCAGACACCACTGGACTTTGTTCTTTGAGATCTTGCAGTGCTGCTCCGCCAGGTAGAGTATGAGATACAAGGAATGGGCTTTACACGTGTCAAAGTCAATTGCACAAAGTCATAGATCGTCCATGTATTGTAGGTGGGTTACTTCTGCATGGTTTGTGACCCAGTTGGTGAGGACTGTGGACATTGCTTTGGTGAACTGTGAAGGGCTGTTCTGGGCCCACTGTGGCATCACTGTCCATGTGTGGTGTCCCCCCTGGTGCATTAAGGCAAACAGGAACTGGTCTTCCGGATGAAGGGGAACCCTGGAGAAAACATTAGCCAGGTTGTTCACTGTGAACACTTTTGCTGTGGCAGGCACATTTGAGAGCAGAGTGTGCGGATTCGGCATAATTGCAGTTTCAAACACCGTGGCGTCATTCACAGCTCTCAGGTCATATACCATTCTGAACTAGGCTGGCTCTCCTTTTACAGTCTTTTTCTTGACGAGGAAAAGCGGGGTATTGCAAGGCGATGTGCGAGGAACAATGATTCCTATTTTCAGGTAGACCTTCAGTTGGTCAGAGGCAGCTTGACTCTAGGCCTGGCCTGGGCCTTACGAGGGTACGGCGTAGATGGCTTGAGTGACACCCGTACTGGGGCAACTTGAGGTTTTCTCACGTGCTGGGGTCCCTTAGACCATAGACTTTCTGGTACTATGTCCAGTACCTCCTTGAGTAGGCCTCATTGGTTGCTTAATGTTCTTGTAGGGCCGCCAGCATGACTCTTCTTGGGTCAGGGATGAAGAAAGTGTCACTGTCCGATCTTCGTGGAACACTGTGGTTGCCTTCAGCTTCTGCAGTAGGTTCGCTCCCAGCAGGTTGAGTGGCAGGTCCTTTACACCACAAACTGGGACAGGATAGAGTGTCCTGGCTGAGTGCACACGCTCAGTGGCTTTGCAAGCTGAGAATGTCTGACTTGACCATCAATGCCCATGCGAGACACAGAGGATTCTGATAGGCAGGTGGGATCAGCGAGTTCCACAGGTGTCATCACACTTCTGGCTGCACCACGTTGGATCTGACAACGCCATCCATTTTAAGGGTAATTTGAGATATTGGTCTTGCAGATGAAGTTTTACATGTCAGGAGCGTAGTGTCTTGCAAACCTGGCTTGCTTGCCCCTGTCCTTTGGATGGGGTACTTCACTGCTTTCTGCACTTCTTCCTTGACCTGTTTCTCTGGACCAACTCTCGGGTTGCATGGGTCCAGTCTCTTCGGGGGCGTGGGTGCCCTGCACTGGTTCTGGAAATGGCCAAACTTGCCACAGATGTAACACTTGACACTTCTTCTGTCTTTGTAGGGTGGTTGCGCTTCCAGGTAAGTGGTCACCATGAGAGGGGCTGTCTTCTGCACCCCTGGTTGGGACTCAATCCCTTTGGCTACTGTGGACAACAGCATGATGGGTACTGCAGCGGCAGCGGGGTCCGGCCTGCTGATTGAAGCTGCGGTGGTAAGACGGGGCCTGCAGGTGCATTCGTGGCGAGGCCCAGGGGTGCCATGAGACCGGCGGCTGCATCCAACCCAAGGTCTTGGGGCATTACAGGGGCTGTGGCTGCATCTGCCATCACTTCTTCCCCCTGCTCCAACATAGCTTCTCCCCTTTGCTAACCTTATTGAGGTCGGTGTCTCCTCTCTGGAGTCTGCAGCGGTTCTTCCGGTGTGTTGATCGGCACTTTGCAGCATCTTCACCTCTGGATTCCCTTCTGGTGTTCTCAGCAGCACGGCACCCTTTTCCCTCTTTGCGCTCTTTTGTGGTGCTATAATGGTGGCAATTTTGGTGACAATCGGCAATAAACAGTCTCCTAGGCGCACATAAAACATTTTTTTCTGGGTCAGTCCACTGCTATTGACCTGTTCTCAGGCCTAGCCACTATCAGTGGTTTCCTGATTGGCTGTCTCAGTCCATGCACGAAGGCCTGTGCCAACATTTGCCTGTGTATCTGGTCATGAATGGTGAAGCCCAAGTCTTGGGATACTTGCATTACTCTGCCATGAAACTTCTTTACAGACTCTGTCTTGTCTTGGCTCATGTCATGGCTTGTCCTGCCAATCTGCCTTTGGCCCACTCTCTGAGCTGTTCAATTAGCTGTGGCCCTGACTCCCAAGCGTGTACATCTGATTCTGCTGGAAGTTTGAATTGTTCCTTCATGATTGGCCAGAGTGCATCACCTGCTTCTATTTTCATTCATGGCCCAGAGATCATTCCAGGTGGCTGCATATTTTCACTGGTTCTGCTACATTCTTCGGTAAAATGGCATGGGATGCATCCCTGAGTCTGGAAGATTGTCACCTGACTTGAAGTGCAGTGCACATAGTGTCATGGTGGTGCCTGTATCTGCCCCTGCATTCTTGGTGCCTGTGGGTTTCCTTTCTAGTACTGGACAGCATGTATGATGTTCCCTCTTCATCTTCATCAGAGGAATAGTTGTGATAGCTTGTACTGGGGTCCTACACTGACTGATTTTGGACTTAGAAGTTGCTTTTTTATGTGAGGATGTCTCCCCCCTTGTTGAAGCTATGATGGATTAGGCTTATAGTTCTATGTTGGTGTGAATGTAGGCAGCTCTGACCGGTGCTGAAGTTGTACATTATCAATACATGGTGATATCAGTCCTCCCCCCTCTGCACCCAGGGCTGAGCTGTCTGCTACCTGATGTGTCTGGGGGCTGCCTACTGCATTGTGTGTAGGGGGATTTTCACTTTCTTTCCCCGATATCACAACTGGCAATGGCTGGACTGTGCCAGGGGCTGTAAGCACCATATTGTTTGAATTGGGCGTTGGCCCAGCCGGCAACAAAGAGGAAAAAAGAGGAAGAAGAAGAGGGAGGGGTTGATGAGTGAGACAAAGGAAGAGAGAGAGATAGAAAGGTTTGGTAAAGAGAAACGGGGAGAATCAGGGTGTGCAGAAGGAGGTGGAGAGAGGAGGAGGGATGGGTGTGGAGAAGGAAAAGAAGGAGGAGATAGGTGTGGTGGGGGAGTGGAGAAGGAGGAGAGAGAGAGGGTGAGGAGGAGAAGAGGGAGGAGAAGAGGTGTGGAGAAGAGAGATAGAGAGGAGAATAGAGGAGTGGAGAGAGAGAAAAGTGTGGAGAAAAAGGAGAGCGGGAGAGAAGAATGAGGAGAAAAAGAGTGACAGAGAAAAAAGGAGGATAGAGGAGAACAACAAGAATAATAGAGAGGAGCAATTATGCCTTCTCCCTGTAGGGAGAGACGGGGCGCGCCACATACTGTGCAAAAAATAACTACCTATACCATGGATTCTGCTAAAAGCAGACTGCGCAGATTCTCCCGTCCCATACCCACAAAAATCACTTCCTGGTTTACTCACATAACTTTCTGTACCACCTAAACGATGTAAGCTCTGCTGCCACTTCATACCATGTATTAGTATTCAGCAATCTAACATCAGCTAACTTCCCTTATTTTCCTTTCTACGTCATGCCATTCCGCAGCTTGAAGTCTGCCATTCTAATGAATTTCACGTACTTTATACCTTCCAAAATCTTCACATACTTAACACCTTCGTGTTCTGCCACTATCTAGGGGCTCTTTGCTCATCAGGAATTAAAAAGACTTTCCTGTTGCTCGGCCACTTTATTCCCCATGGCAAAGGCAAAAAAATGAAAAACACACAAAAATGAAAAAAAACCTGTACTAAAAAAAACTTCTAAAAATGAGTATATAAAACTCTAAGAAAAACCCAAAACGATAAGAAAAACCGTCAAAAACTTAGTTCACAACCAAAAACTCAAAATTTTGATACAAAAGGAAGGAAAAAAAAAAACTTTTTCACAAAAAAAAGTAAAAAGGTAAAGAGATTGAAGATTGAGGAAAACTTAATTAAAATTTTTTAAAATGCCGCAAAAAGAAAAAGACCCTTTAAGAGAGTAAAAAAAAAAAAAAAATTAAAACGGCTTTTCTCTTCTCCTTTTTTCTTTTAGAATCTCTGCGCTCAAATACAGTCAGAGACACACTTCCTCTTTTTATATGCTGCTGTATCCAATATCACTAAAATAACGTATCTGAAAACACGTATGTCGCATCAAAAATGATAGATACAATTTAATTTTACTTCTTCTTTAAAAAAACTACACATAGCCAGCATTGCAGCTGAAAACAGTCAGGGGAAAAAAAAAAAACAGATGTGACAGTGTGATTTACAATGCATATCTCTCCTTCAGCTGAAAAAGAGGAAGTTCAAGAGAGAGGAAAAAAAAAAACAACTTTCTTTTACTATTTCATATGCTCTTAAAGCGGCAATAGTACATGACACAAACAGATACAGATAGAGACGTCCGGGAGAATCACCCTTTTTTAATTCTGTGACACGTGCAGGTTGCGCTGGGAACAGACAACTATCAATCACACTGGCACGCATATGCCAACTCTACCACCCTCCGCTCCGGTCGTCCTGACTGGCTGCCGGCTACGGGAATCTGTGGCAGCCCTCAAAGCTATCACCATCCGAGCCTGGAACATGGAACTGCCTGTCCCGAGACCTTCTGTCTCTCCTATTGCACGGGAATCTGTGATAGCTTATTCAGCGATTTGACCTCCTGCTGTCCGTTACCCAGCCACCCCAAACAAAAGTCACTTTTCCTTCCTTCTCCCGGATCTTACACAAACACAAAACATATACACGGCACACAGCAGACACTTCCCAGGGTCTGGATTCGGCTTCGGATTTTTTACGCTACCTGGGAATTGGTGACCACACCTGGCCGGCAAGAGGTATAGACCCGGACTGGGCACAGGGGACTTTCAGGTAAGATGATAACATTTTCTTACCTTACTTATAAAGCTGCGCAGTCTCCTGCCCCTGTGCCAAGGCCATGGCTAAAACCTCCGTATCTCCGGTCAGAAGGATCCCGTGCGTTTCATCCGTGCCTCGCTGTTGGGGGCCATTATGTTATGGAAATATTTGGGTTGGATAAATTTATCCCTCTGTGTGTGCTGCGGCCGCTCCCAATTAGACTGAGTATTTTGAGCGCTCAAAGGAATGAGACTGCAACACCATTGTGTCAGAACAACATTCCATCAATACTGATACTTTATTGTACATACATAGTTTTATGATAGCAGATAGAAAGGAGTGGTTAGGGGTTGTTAGGGGTGGTTAGTTAATTACCATATTGTCTAGCTTCTCTGTCATTGGTTATCTAAACATATATGGAATATTGTGATTAATGCTCATATGACAGCGGATTAAGCAACTGAACTTGAATTCTGAATCTAGGACAAAGTGGAGACATCTGATCAGCAGTCACAAAACATCTGACACTGTTCTGCTTTTGGGATAGAAAACTCCATATGATCTGTCTGGGTTATATCAGGTCATTGTCAGCCATTTTAAACCATTGATTATAATGTATATATTAGCTGTGAGCATATAAGTATACATTTGATTATAGAGGAGTATACATGCAAGTGAGATCTACATGATATATATATATTTCTATCACACTTTGTACAATGATGTGTAAGGAATATGTGTAAATAGTTTGGTTGCTTCTGTGGTAACATACGGATGCAAAAATTGGGCAGTAAAGAAAAAAACAGAAGGATCGCCACCTTCGAAATGTAGTGCAAGAGAAGGTTTTTTTCAATACCGTGGATGGCAAGAAGAACAAAATAATTAATTTTGGATGCATCAAATGAAGTGAGACATGTCCCTTAAAGCAACGATCACCAAGCTACAAATGTCCTACTTTGGACACATGATACCAGGAAAAGAATTACTGGAGAAGGACAACATGATCAGAGAAATAGAAATAATATTCAAAGACAAAAAACAGCAACTCAATATCTTGATACAGTCAAAGTAATGGCAGAAAAGACCATGACAGACCTATCCAGTCATGCATAACGTTGATCTTCTAACAGATCATTCAACTATCACGTCAACAGGGCTCGAGATCAATGCAAAAGTCATTTAAAACAAAACTAAAAAATATATGAATGAATGGATTTCATTCCGTAATGGGCTTTAGACCTTAAACGTTGACATATATATTAAAACAAAATCAGCCAATTTTGCAGATCTGAGTAAAAACAAGGCTAGGGTTGGCGGATTGCACTAAATTAATTTATTAAAGAAGTGCAATCGCAATCCGGAGTCCACCGTGTAGGGGTGTAAAACTGCAGACAATATGAACAATGGCTGAGCATGCAGCGAGCGATTGCTTGCTCTCACTGAGTTACACGCCACTCAGTGAACAGCGTACAAAGTTGTGTCACTCGCACACAGAAACAGAATAGATGCTTTACTATGGAGATGTGTCACTCGCACACAGTAACGAAGCAGATGCTCTGCAATAGAGCTGAGTCACTAGCACACAGTAACGAAGCAGATGCTCTGCAATAGAGCTGTGTCATTTGCACACAGTAACAAAGAAGATATGATGCTAGACACGATTCCTGTTAACCTCACAAGGGATCAAAGCCCACCCACTCCTCTCCGGAGGCGCTGGAATTCTAATGGCTAAACTCCAGCCCTTAGCACATGTTGACAAAGAACACACTGTTTCAAAGCCTCATTCTTACATGGAAAGAGGTTGAAACTAGCACACCAGTGTACACCTCTGAGTGCGTTTTTTAGGTAAATCTCACGTCCAGTCGGACAGGACCTTGCTCGTGGACCAATCCGGAGCTGCCACATCACCAGAGCAGCTGATGACTGACCACCAATTAGATGTCGCCACATCACGAGCATGCTCAGTAGGATAATTGCTGGAATTAGTCCCCAGAGGATTCACTTGTTGCTGCCTACCGCTGGTTACCATAGGCTTGGCTGAAGAGCCAGCAGTAACCTGACAAAAAGCAAGAGCCTGAACAAGATGCTGAGACTGACATCTATGCTCATCAGCATACGCAGTGGCCAATGCTGGATGGGACACTGCAGATGCAGGCAAAGCTTGGGATCTACTCCGTGCAGTGGGAGAATCCCGACACCTAACAGATGTGATTTCTGGACTTAGTCTCCAGAGAATTTGCTCGTCAATGCCTACCGTTGGTTACCATAGGCTTGGCTAAAGAGCCAGCAGTAACTAGACGAATAGCACAAGCCTGAGCAAGACGCTGGGACCGACGTCTATGCTCAGCAGCATCCTCATCTGCCAAGGATGGATGGGAGACTGCAGATGCAGGCAAGGCTTGGGATCTACCCCATGCAGCATAAGATTTCCGACACCTAACAGATGTGATTTCTGGATTTAGTCTCCAGAGCGTTTGCTTGTCGCTGCCTACCACTGGTTACCATAGTCTTGGCTGCAGAGCCAGCAGTAACTAGATAAACAGCATGAGCCTGAGCAAGATGCTGGGACCAACGTCTATGCTCAACAGCACCCGCAGCGGCCAATGCTGGATGGGAGACGGCTGATGCAGGCAAGGCTTGGGATCTACCCCGTGCAGCGGTAGAATCCCAGTGCCTAACAAATGGCCTTCCATGAACTTGCATTAGTTGTTTTGACAACAATTTTTTATCTATGCAAGGGAGTAAATATTGGGTGTTAAGAAATAAAACATTGCCAAACCATTTGTCCCCAATTGAGATAAGCTGCCGCCAAAGGTTTCTGAAATTGACTAACTCACTTCTCCTTATTCACAACACATGCATACTTAGACAAATTAGCATGCTTCTGTATAGAGAGTTGAACAGGAATACCTCTGGCTTGGTTGAAAACCATTAAATGTGTGAGGTCAAATTAAGAGGCAATATCAATTAAGTAACAATGCCATTTGTTATAATTCTAAAAAGAAAAGAAGAAATAGAATCTAAGATTTAAAAATTTTAACTTGGTGATCAAAGTTTTTTAGATAGTATAGATCAATGCTGCTTTCTTCCAACGTCTATTTACATCTGATATGTAATTATATATATTTCTAATATGTTAATATGATGTTTTGACTTTGAAATGTCTAACTGTTTCCCAGTTTTGAAGTGTTAGCTACGTGTTAACATTTAAAGTCTTTGATATTTACCAGTCATGGTACACATATCAAAATATATAGGCTTATCGGCCATATCAATGTGAGCTTGTACTTCTAAATAGCAAAGTCTGAAACGATTATAATATAATGTAAATTGAGCTACAAGTTTACTCGTAAAGATATACACTATATAGATCTAGATATGGACAATGAAGTGCTTCGTACAAAAGTCTCCTTGTGCTTTTCCTAAATTATGAGCAAATATATTATTTTTACTTCTATAAAAATGTTAGAAATAACACTTATATTGGAGATGGATAGGAGGCTTTGAGGGGATATGGAGGAGGCCTACGGTTTTTAATTTTATTTTTAGGTGTGCAATTATCTATTTGCTGGTAATTTTGGAAAAGTTGGTAAAATGAATCAAACTATAAAAGTTGTTAATTTTTAAGTTGAGGAAGGGGTGAAAATAAGTTTTTATGTTCTATCATATGCATTTTAAATAAGGTTCCCATACACAATAGGCTATAATCAGCCGATTCGGTAAATGTGTATAAGATCCACTTACTTTGTAATTTGCATTATGCATTTCTCCTACCTTTTAATTCTAAGTGAGCTAAAAAGTTACTTTTGAAGATATATATGCTAGACAGATCTTTGAAGTAGACATTGTGGAGTTGTGTACATTCATCTACTTTTCCTAAATTATGAGCAAATCGCTGAGCTTTTTTTTTCTACTACAATGGTAAAAAACACACCTGCATTGGTGATGGAAAGGAGGCTTTGAGGGGATATGGAGGAGGCCTATATATTTTTTTTTATTTTCTTTTTTGTGTGTGCAATCATCTGTTTGTTAATAATTTTGGAAAAGTTGATAAACTGTAGGAAACTATCAGAACTGTTAGGTTTAAAGATGTTTAATGTATGAAACATACTTTGTACAATGATGTGTAAGGAATATGTGTAAATAGTTTAGTTGTTTCTGTGGTAACATACGGATGCAAAAATTGGGCAATAAAGAAAAAAACAGAAGGATCGCCACCTTCGAAATGTAGTGCAAGAGAAGGTTATTTCAATACCGTGGATGGCAAGAAGAACAAAATAATTAATTTTGGATGGATCAAATGAAGTGAGACATGTCCCTTAAAGCAACGATCACCAAGCTACAAATGTCCTACTTTGGACACATAATACCAGGAAAAGAATTACTGGAGAAGGACAACATGATCAGAGAAATAGAAATAATATTCAAAGACAAAAAACAGCAACTCAATATCTTGATACAGTCAAAGTAATGGCAGAAAAGACCATGACAGACCTATCCAGTCATGCATAACGTTGATCTTCTAACAGATCATTCAACTATCAAGTCAACAGGGCTCGAGATCAATGCAAAAGTCATTTAAAACAAAACTAAAAAATATATGAATGAATGGATTTCATTCCGTAATGGGCTTTAGACCTTAAACGTTGACATATATATTAAAATAAAATCAGCCGATTTTGCAGATCTGAGTAAAAACAATGTTAGGGTTGGCGGATTGCACTAAATAAATTTAATAAAGAAGTGCAATCGCAACCCGGAGTCCACCGTGTAGGGGTGTAAAACTGCAGCTAATATGAACAATGGCTGAGCACGCAGCGAGCGATTGCTTGCTCTCACTGAGTTACACGCCACTCAGTGAACAGCATACAAAGTTGTGTCACTCGCACACAGAAACAGAATAGATGCTTTTCTATGGAGATGTGTCACTCGCACATAGTAACGAAGCAGATGCTCTGCAATAGAGCTGAGTCACTAGCACACAGTAACGAAGCAGATGCTCTGCAATAGAGCTGTGTCATTCGCACACAGTAACAAAGAAGATATGATGCTAGACACGATTCCTGTTAACCTCACAAGGGATCAAAGCCCACTAACGGAGCAAGTAGCAAACAGTGGTCAAACAGTCAGCAACAGCACTCAGCCAATTCCTCTCCAGAGGTGCCGGATTTCAAATAGCTGGACGCCAGCCCTGAATCCATACATACTCCTCCCTGGAGGTGCTGGAATTCTAACGGCTAGACGCCAGCCCTTAGCACATGTTGACAAAGAACACACTGTTTCAAAGCCTCATTCTCACATGGAAAGAGGTTGATACTAGCACACCAGTGTGCACCTCTGAGTGCGTTTTTTAGGTAAATCTCATGTCCAGTCGGACAGGACCTTGCTTGTGGACTAATCCAGAGCTGCCACATCACCAGAGCAGCTGATGACCGACCACCAATTAGATTTCGCCACATCACGAGCATGCTCAGTAGGATGATTGCTGGAATTAGTCCCCAGAGGATTCACTTGTCGCTCCCTACCACTGTTTACCATAGGCTTGGCTGAAGAGCCAGCAGTAAACTGAAAGAAACAAGAGCCTGAACAAGATACTGAGACTGACGTCTATGCTCATCAGCATACGCAGTGGCCAATGCTGGATGGGACACTGCAGATGCAGGCAAAGCTTGGGATCTACTCCGTGCAGTGGGAGAATCCCGACACTTAACAGATGTGATTTCTGGACTTAGTCTCCAGAGAATTCGCTCGTCAATGCCTACCTTTGGTTGCCAAAGGCTTGGCTAAAGAGCCAGCAGTAACTAGACGAATAGCACAAGCCTGAGCAAGATGCTGGGACTGACGTCTATGCTCAGCAGCATCCTCATCGTCCAAGGATGGATGGGAGACAGCAGATGCAGGCAAGGCTTGGGATCTACCCCGTGCAGTGTCAGAATCCCAACACCTACTAGATGTGATTTCTGGATTTAGTCTCCAGAGCGTTTGCTTGTCGCTGCCTACCACTGGTTACCATAGGCTTGGCTGCAGAGCCAGCAATAACTAGACGAACAGCATGATCCTGAGCAAGATGCTGGGACCAACGTCTATGCTCAACAGCACCCACAGCGGCCAATGCTGGATGGGAGACGGCTGATGCAGGCAAGGCTTGGGATCTCCCCCTTGCAGCGTGGGAATCCCAGCGCCTAACAAATGGCCTTCCTTGTAACTTGCATTATTTGTTTTGACAATAATTTTTTATCTATGCAAGGGAGTAAAAATTTGGTGTAAAGAAATAAAACATTGCCAAACCATTTGTCCCCAATTGAGATAAGCTGCCGCCAAAGGTTTCTGAAATTGACTAACTCACTTCTCCTTGTTCACAACACATGCATACTTATTATTATTATTATTCATTTTTATAGCGCCATTTATTCCATGGCGCTTTACATGTGAACGGAGCAAATATAGACAAATACAATAAACATGAGTAAAACAAGGCACACACAAGTACAGGAGGAGACAGGACCCTGCCCGTGAGGGCTCACAGTCTACAGGGGATGGGTGAGGATACACTAGGTGAGGGTAGAGCTGGTCATGTGGCGGTTCAGTAGACTTGGGATCACTGCAGGTTGTAGGCTTGTCAGAAGAGGTGGGCAGCATACCAGGTGGCAATTACATGCACTTAACATAGACAGACATTGCAGGAAAAGCTGAGTAGATGAGCAGCATACCAGGTGGCAATTACATGCACTTCACATAGACAGACATTGCAGGAAAAGATGAGTAGATGAGCAGCATTCCAGGTGGCAATTACATGCACTTCACATAGACCGACATAGCAGGAAAAGCTGAGTAGATGAGCAGCATACCTGTGGGTAGACAAAACAACTCGATTAGAGGATACAGGTGGTGATGAGGATAATGAAAGTACAGCAGTGATGAATGGGTAAATGCGTCATGGAATTCTAGTGTAATTCATAGTAATCAAAAATCTGTAATTTAAAAGGTGGAATTTCAAAGATGGTCAGACACGTCTGGTCAGACTCATGGCTTTGAATTTACTTATGCAAATTAGCATGCTTCTGTATAGAGAGTTGAACAGGAATACCTCTGGCTTGGTTGAAAACCATTAAATGTGTGAGGTCAAATTAAGAGGCAATATCAATTAAGTAACAATGCCATTTGTTATAATTCTAAAAAGAAAAGAAGAAATAGAATCTAAGATTTAAAAATTTTAACTTGGTGAACAAAGTTTTATAGATAGTATCGATCAATTCTGCTTTCTTCCAATGTCTATCTACATCTGATATGTAATTATATATTTTTCTAATATGTTAATATAATGTTTTGAACTTGAAATGTCTAACTGTTTCCCAGTTTTGAAGTGTTAGCTACATGTTCACGTTTCAAGGCTTTGATACTTACCAGTCATGGTTAGTGTTGAGCGATACCGTCCGATACTTGAAAGTATCGGTATCGGAAAGTATCGGCCGATACCGGCAAAGTATCGGATCTAATCCGATACCGATACCCGATACCAATACAAGTCAATGGGACTCAAGTATCGGACGGTATTCCTGATGGTTCCCAGGGTCTGAAGGAGAGGAAACTCTCCTTCAGGCCCTGGGATCCATATTAATGTGTAAAATAAAGAATTAAAATAAAAAATATTGCTATACTCACCTCTCCGACGCAGCCTGGACCTCACCGAGGGAACCGGCAGCGTTCTTTGCTTAAAATGCGCGCTTTTACTTCCTTCCGTGACGTCACGGCTTGTGATTGGTCGCGTGCCGCCCATGTGGCCGCGACGCGACCAATCACAGCAAGCCGTGACGTAATTTTCAGGTCCTCAATGCCTAATTCTAGGCATTCAGGAATTTAAAATTACGTTCCGGCTTGTGATTGGTCGCGTCGCGGTCACATGGGCGACGCGACCAATCACAAGCCGTGACGTCACGGGAGGCAGGAGACGCGCGCATTTTTAAAATTACGTCACAGCTTGTGATTGGTTGCGTGCCGCCCATGTGACCGCGACGCGACCAATCACAGCAAGCCGTGACGTAATTTCAGGTCCTGATGCCTATTTCTGCATTGAGGACCTGAAATTACGTCACGGCTTGCTGTGATTGGTCGCGTCGCGGTCACATGGGCAACACGCAACCAATCACAAGCCATGACGTAATTTTAAAAATGCGCGCGTCTCCTGCCTCCCGTGATGTCACGGCTTGTGATTGGTCGCGTCGCCCATGTGACCGCGACGCGACCAATCACAAGCCGGAACGTAATTTTAAATTCCTGAATGCCTAGAATTAGGCATTGAGGACCTGAAAATTACGTCACTACTTGCTGTGATTGGTCGCGTCGCGGCCACATGGGCGGCACGCGACCAATCACAAGCCGTGACGTCACGGAAGGAAATAAAAGCGCGCATTTTAAGCAAAGAACGCTGCCTCGGTGAGGTCCAGGCTGCGTCGGAGAGGTGAGTATAGCAATATTTTTTATTTTAATTCTTAATTAAACACATTAATGTTGTTTCGATACCGATACCCGATACCACAAAAGTATCGGATCTCGGTATCGGAATTCCGATACCCGCAAGTATCGGCCGATACCCGATACTTGCGGTATCGGAATGCTCAACACTAGTCATGGTACCCATATCAAAATATAAAGGGTTATAGGCCATATCAATGTGAGCTTGTACTTCTAAATTGCAAAGCATGAAACGATTATATTATAATGTAAATTGAGCTACAAGTTTACTCGTAAAGATATACACTATATAGATCTATGATATAGACAATGAAGTGCTTCGTACAAAATTCTCCTTGCACTTTTCCTAAATTATGAGAAAATATATTATTTTTATTTCCATTAAAATGTTAGAAAGAACACTTATATTGGAGATGGAAAGGAGGCTTTGAGGGGATATGGAGGAGGCCTACGTTTTTTAATTTTATTTTTTGGTGTGCAATTATGTGTTTGCTGATAATTTTGGAAAAGTAGCTAAAATGAATGAAACTATCAAAGTTGTTTATTTTTAGGTTGTGGAATGTGTGAAAATATGTTTTTATGTTCTATCATATGCACTTTAAATAAGGGTACCGTCACACAGTGCCATTTTGATCGCTACGACGGTACGATTCGTGACATTCTAGCGATATCGTTACGATATCGCAGTGTCTGACACGCAGCAGCGATCAGGGACCCTGCTGAGAATCGTACGTCGTAGCAGATCGTATGGAACTTTCTTTCGTCGCTTGATCACCCGCTGACATCGCTGGATCGTTGTGTGTGACAGCGATCCAGCGATGTGTTCGCTTGTAACCAGGGTAAACATCGGGTAACTAAGCGCAGGGCCGCGCTTAGTAACCCGATGTTTACGGTGGTTACCAGCGTAAAAGTAAAAAAAACAAACAGTACATACTTACATTCCGGTGTCTGTCCTCCGGCGTCTCAGCTTCTCTGCACTGTGAGCGCCTGCCAGCCAGAAAGCGAGCACAGCGGTGACGTCTGACGTCACCGCTGTGCTTTCCGGCCGCTGTGCTTACACAGTGCAGAGAAGCTGAGACGCCGGAGGACAGACACCGGAATGTAAGTATGTACTGTTTGGTTTTTTTACGTTTACGCTGGTAACCAGGGTAAACATCGGGTTACTAAGCTCGGCCCTGCGCTTAGTAACCCGATGTTTACCCTGGTTACCCGGGGACTTCGGCATCGCTCCAGCGCAGTGATTGCAACGTGTGACCGCAGTCTACGACGCTGGAGCGATAATCATACGATCGCTGCGACGTCACGGATTGTGCCGTCGTAGCGATCAAAATGGCACTGTGTGACGGTACCCTAAGGTTCCCATACACAATAGGCTATAATCAGCCGATTCAGTAAACGTGTATAAGATCCACTTACTTTGTAATTTGCATTATGCGTTTCTCCCACCTTTTAACTCTAAGTGAGCTAAAAAGTTACTTTTGAAGATATATATGCTAGACAGATCTCTGAAGTAGACATTGTGGAGCTGTGTACATTTCTCTACTTTTCCTAGATTATGAGCAAATCGCTGAGCTTTTTTTTTCTACTAAAATGGTAGAAAACACACCTGCATTGGTGATGGAAAGGAGGCTTTGAGGGGATATGGAGGAGGCCTATATATTTTTTTTCGATTTTCTGTTTTGTGTGTGCAATCATCTGTTTGTTAATAATTTTGGAAAAGTTGATAGACTGTAGGAAACTATCATAACTGTTAAGTTTAAAGATGTTTAATGTATGAAACATGCTTTGTACAATGATATGTTAGGAATGTGTGTAAATAGTTTGTTTGTTACTGTGGTAACATATGGATGCAAAAATTGGGCAATAAAGAAAAAAAACAGGAGGATCGTCACCTTCAAAATGTAGTGCTAGAGAAGGTTTTTATCAATACCGTGGATAGCAAGAAGAACAAAATAATTAATTTTGGATGGATCAAATGATGTGAGGCATGTCCCTTGAAGCAACGATCACCAAGCTACAAATTTCCAACTTTGGACACATCATACCAGGAAACGAATCACCGGAGAAGGACAACATGAGCAGAAAAATAGAAATAATATTCGAAGACAAAAAACAACAACTCAATATCTTGATACAGTCAAAGTAATGGCAGAAAAGACCATGACAGACCTATCCAGTTTTGCATAACGTTGATCTTTTAACAGATCATTCGACTATCAAGTCAACAGGGATCGAGATCAATGCAAAAGTCATTTAAAACAAAACAAAAAAATATATGAATGAATAGATTTCTTTCTGTAATGGGCTTTAGACCTTAAAAGTTGACATAAATATAAGAATAAATTCAGCCGATTCTGCAGATTTGAGTGTTAGGGTTGGCGGATCACACTAAATAAATTTGATAAAGAAGTGCAATGTCAACCCTGGGTCCACCGTGTAGAGATGTAAAACTGCAGCTAATATGAACAATGGCGGAGCACGCAGCGAGCAATTGCTAGCTCTCACTGAGTTACACACCACTCAGTGAACAGCATACAAAGTTGTGTCACTCGCACACAGAATCAGAATAGATGCTTTACTATGGAGCTGTGTCACTAGCACACAGTAACGAAGGAGATGCTCTGCAATAGAGCTGTGTCACTCACACACAGTAATGAAGCAGAAGCTCTGCAATAGAGCTGTCTCATTCGCACACAGTAACAAAGAAGATATGATGCTAGACATGATTCCTGTTAACCTCACAAGGGATCAAAGCCCACTAACGGGGCAAGTAGCAAATAGTGGTCAAACAGTCAGGAACAGCACTCAACCAACTCCTCTCTGGAGGGGCCGGAATTCTAATGGCTAGACGCCAGCCCTGAATCCATACAAACAAACTCCTCTCCAGAGCTATTGGAATTCTAGTGGCTAGATGCCAGCCCATAGCACATGGTGAGAAAGAACACACTGTTGCAATGCCTCATTCTCACATGGAAAGAGGTTGAAACTAGCACACCAGTGTGCGCCTCTGAGAGCCTTTTATAGGTAAATCTCAAGTCCAGTCAGACAGGACCTTGCCTGTGGACCAATCCTGAGCTGTCACATCACCAGAGCAGCTGATGACCGAACATCAATGAGATGTCACCACTAGGGTTGAGCGAAACGGGTCGGCCATTTTCAGAAGTCGCCGACTTTTGGCAAAGTCGGGTTTCATGAAACCCGACCCGACCCCTGTGTGGGGTCGGCCATGAGGTCGGCGATCTTCTGAATCTGGTATCGGAATTCCGATACCGAGTTCCGATATGTTTGCGATATCGGGAATCGGTATCGAAATCCATATTTAAGTGTAAAATAAAGAATCAAAATAAAAAATATTGATATACTCACCCTCGGACGCGCCCTGGTACTAACCGGCAGCCTTCCTTCCTAAGAATAAGCGCGTGAATGACCTGCGGTGACGTCGCGGCTTGTGATTGGTCACGTGAGCGGTCACATGGGCGGTCACGCGACCAATCACAAGCCGCGACGTCATCTAAGGTCCTTCACGCGCTCATTCTTAGGAAGGAAGGCTGCCAGAAAGAAGCAGGGCACGTCCGAGGGTGAGTATATTCCTATTAGGTATATACTCACCCTCTGACGCGCCCTTCTTCTTTCTGGCAGCCTTCCTTCCTAAGAATGAGCACGTGAAGGACCTTAGATGACGTCGCGGCTTGTGATTGGTCGCGTGACCGCCCATGTGACCGCTCACGCGACCAATCACAAGCCGCGACGTCACCGCAGGTCATTCACGCGCTCTTTCTTAGGAAGGAAGGCTGCCGGTTAGTACCAGGGCGCCTCCGAGGGTGAGTATATCAATATTTTTTATTTTGATTCTTTATTTTACACATTAATATGGATCCCAGGGCTTGAAGGAGAGCTTCCTCTCCTTCAGACCCTGGGAACCATAGTATCCCATTGCACTGCATTGGGTTTCGTGTTTCGGCCGACCCCGACCCCGACTTTTTTATAGGATCGGCCGATTTCGTGAAACCCGACCCGATCCTATAAAAATAAAAGTCGCTCAACCCTAGTCACCACATCACGAGCATGCTCAGTAGGGTGATTACTGAAATTAATCCTCAGAACGCACACTTGTCGCTGACTACCACTGGTTACCATAGGCTTCGCTGAAGAACCAGCAGAAACCAGATGAATAGCGTGAGCGAGATGGTGAGACTGACGTCTATGCTCATCAGCATCCGCAGTGGCTAATGTTGGATGGGACACCGCAGATGCAGGAAAGGCTTGGGATCCACTCGGTGTAGCTGCAATATCCTGACTCCTACCAGATGTGATTTTTGGCTTCCAGAGCATTCATCGCTGCCTAACACTAGTTACCTTAGGCTGGGCTGAACAGCCAGCAGTAACCAGACAAACAGCACAAGCCTGAGCAAGGTGCTGGAACCAACGTCTATGCTCAGCAGAATTCTCATCAGCCAAGGCTGGATGGGAGACAGCAGATTCAAGCAAGGCTTGTGATCTACCCCATGCAGTGGGAGAATCCCCGCACCTAACAATTGTGATTTCTGGACTTAATCTCCTGAGCGTTCACTTGTCGCTGCCTAACGCTGGATACATAGGCTTGGCTGAAGAGCCAGCAGTAATCAGCCGGATAACACAAGCCTGAGCAAGACACTGGGACAAGTGTCTATGTTCAGTGCAGCGCCCCAGAGTTCTGGTCGTTGCAGTAATGTCGCTCTGCCACTAAGGGGAGTGATGTTACATCTGATTGCACTAAAGGAGTTCACCTGACCAGGTATCACAGTCACACACTACACTTCACACTCCGGCCTCCAGGGGGAGCAAAAGGTTTTATGTATTAGGGCACTCCTCACACTCTGGTAAAACTGGGGGTTGGAGGGGAAGTTAGGGAGAAGCTGACTGGGTTTTGCCCAGGCAACATCCTGTGAGAGAGGGTGTTGCGGGGAAAGATTCAGGGGGGTCTCTGTCAAGGGTGGGATCCTGACAGTGGCCTAGCAAGAGACAGATCGTTACAGAGCCGTGCCTGCACTACCTTACGGCGCCATCCTAAGAAAGGACAAGAAGCAAAGTATATTGTGGAGAAGTGAGAAAACAAGATCACAGCACTATGGAGATAATACCGGGAGGAGTCATGCCCCTAAGATCGTGGCAACATCCTTCTGAGGCGCGTAGCCGGTGGCCGGAAGACCGAGGCAGTACTGGCTCTACGCACTACTCCGATCGCGGCAGGGCAGTTAACTTTAGGTTGGCTGTCTCACCTATTCACCTAAGCAGACAATGGAGGCAATTGTGGGAGAGGGGCGTCTCTAGGGTCCCTATAAAATAACTCCAGGCCTACCCCATCATACGGGTGCGTCCTATACACACTGGGGGACGGAGAGAAAGAGAACATCAGAAACAGATACAAAGGTTGTGAGGATTATCCCGTGGTGCTCAGCAGGGAGATACTACAACACACAGGCGCAAGTAGGAAGGCTACTGATTTCCACCTGTAAAGGGAACTCTGGATGTGCCTTCGGACCGGCCGGTCTCAGCTTGCCCTGTTAGCAGTGCTCTGGATTGTGGATGCCAAAGTCTACAGTAAAAGGTAAAGAGACTGCAACCCTGTGTCCTCGTTATTTACTGCGACCTACATCATCACCATCTACACCTCAAGGGAAGCCCTGGGGACACACTTCACCTGTGGCAAGGTATACCATCTAGCTGCCATTCCATCACCCCAGCGGACCCCTAGCAGCGTCGGTCATCTTGACCGAACACCACAGGTGGCGTCACGAACACTTGACTTCTACCTACACCTTTAATTAGACATCCCTTAGCAGGGCCACGGACTGGGTCGGGCCACCGTGACATCCCCAGAACCGAGACAGAAGGACCCGGTACCGAGTACCCTGCTGCCCTGCATCTGGGGGCACTCCAAACTTGGCGCCACGAACAGGATCTACTTAAGCCTGAAAATCAGGTCATGTGTGCCTTAGAACTGTGTCTGAATTGTGCTTGAACTGTGACTTATTGCAAAGACTGTGTATCGCCACTTGCCGCCAAAAATTCCCGCCAAAACTGCCGCCATTACAGCGCCACGAGGAGTGCAGGAGAAGAAGAAGGGCATGCCATGGGAGGAGACTACCAAAGTGGCGCGAGGAGCAGCGACCGCCCCCTCCGACTACTGCTGCAAGAAGACGACCTGCCCCGAAGTAGAGGAGAACTGCCCCCTGATTTGCAACGGTGGGAACGAGAGGAAGAAGGAGCTCCGCCCTCAGAAAATGGAGAAGCGACGTGCGCGTGCCACTGAAGATCCCGGAGCAGGGATGGTGACCAGCGAGTCCCCGAGCGACAGCGAAGTGATCCCGGCCTGTCTTCATCGAACAGAGGCAGCCCCGAACCTGTCGCAACTGGAGGGTCCGGGCTTCTTGGATCCGACGCTGGAGGAGCCGAACCCACCAATCCCAAATGTGGAGCCAGCCGCTGCGAAGCCACGGAAGTCGGAGCCATGCGAGAGGGTTGTATTGGACAAACCCCAGTTCGGGCCGCAGCCGATTCCAGTGTCCTTGTCAACGGAACAGATCGGCATCGGTGGAACCACATCAGACGCAGGTATGGAAAATGCCCCTGCTCCCCCGACCGATCCTGCTACCGTAACTGCTCCCCGTCCCGACAATGACCGAGTCCCCACCGCTGAGCTGGTAGTGGTAACCCCCGGCACTATGGAAAAGCTGGTGCCTCTGTTGCCGACGGCTATGGGAGAACCACTAGATGTGAGCTCAGAGGGGGTGATCTTCCAATGGGACACCCTGAGGATTGGGCCAGACGGGGCCAGGCAGGAGGGCCTCAGCATTGCTGCGCTCACCTGGGAACAATATAAACAATGCTTAATTCTACATTGGAAAAGCAGAAAGGAGACAGAACAAAATGACCCACCAAAAGTACAAAGACTAAAGACTGAGCGCGGTAAGAAAGACTTGATGAAACAGGGGACTGTGCTAGCCTTTCATCTGAAACGGGGTTGGGGCTTTATACAGGAACCGGGAGTGCCGACTGAAATCTTCTTTACCAACTACAACGGGAAGACCCCGTCCCGCAATGGGTAAGATAACCAAATCTTACACAGAGGGGCCCGGGTGACCTACATTCGCCATCGGAGTGAGCAAGGCTGGTGCGCTTGGAATGTTAAGCGATGCGAGCCTGGAATAGCGCCACCTGCTGTCCTGACCACGACTAACCCTGAGTTGACAAATCCTACTACTACTACCACTGTGTGCATTATTGCCGCTACTGAACTTGCTACCAAAACTGACATTCGAATCCAGACACCGGGTGACCTGGCCGCACCTGAGAGATGAACCAATGACATTGACATCACATCAGCCGAAAACAAGGAGCCGAAGCTTTCCCGGTCAGGAAGTGTTCGCTACCAGCTGATGTCTTGCAACCTACTATGATAATAAACCTTTGTATATAGTTCTTTGAAATTGTTTGTCCGTTTTCCTGTTTTGCTGCTAAGACCCGACTAGGGTTATTTCTTAAAGGGATCCCTTTGTTGACCCGGGATCCCTGTTGTTTGTTGTTGCACCAGTTCATCAGTGTTTCCAAAGACTGCTGAATTATGGACGGAGAATGACTCACAAACTGCTGCTTGTAAATAGTTTGCACCTTCTTAAAGGTGACCCTACTGGTTTTACAAAAAGGAGAGCTTTTTAAAGAGACTGTTCCTGATTACAGTGCAGAAGTTCTTACTTTAAACGGACTTGCAAACTGGGAGTTTGCACTACCTCAAAGAGACTTGGTTCCTTCTTAAAGGGAATGTTCATGTGTTGCACTTAATATAATGTAATATACTTAATATAACTTAAGAAAGTTGAATAGTAATAATGGTTACATAAGAATAGTATGTAGTTAGTTAGATAGCAATAGGAATTGTTTAATGATGAACCTTAGAGATTGAGGACAAGAGAAAGATTGAAAGCTGATTTTCAATAAAGTGAACCCGTAGGGGTTAGTGAGTCCTCCGGAAAGCCATAGAGAGATGGTTGGTGAATTTGCACTTAGAAAAGAGAAATAAGGAAAAGTTAATTTATCTTGTAGAGTTTTATAGTAAGCCTTTAGTGGGTTCAGCCTGCACGCCCTTAAAGGAAAAGTTAAATTATTGTTCAGAAATTGTACTTAGTAGATAGTATGCCCGGCTGGGTCATAACAGTTATTTATAGTTAGTTAGTATCAGTGTTATTTAAAACCTGAAGTATAATGTAAATATGTTTTTGTTTGTAACGTTCAAGTGTCCTCACCTCTCATAAAGGGAAGCACTGTTATATTTACTTGTTTATAGCATTTCAAAATTTTGTATGTCTTTTGCTAACATGTATTGTTGTTCTTCTTTTCCCAGTCCGGGAGTACTGGATTTAACCGGGGGAGTGCAGCGCCCCAGAGTTCTGGTCGTTGCAGTAATGTCGCTTTGCCACTAAGGGGAGTGATGTTACATCTGATTGCACTAAAGGAGTTCACCTGACCAGGTATCACAGTCACACACTACACTTCACACTCCGGACTCCAGGGGGAGCAAAAGGTTTTATGTATTAGGCAACTCCTCACACTCTGGTAAAACTGGGGGTTGGAGGGGAAGTTAGGGAGAAGCTGACTGGGTTTTGCCCAGGCAACATCCTGTGAGAGAGGGTGTTGCGGGGAAAGATTCAGGGGGGTCTCTGTCAAGGTTGGGATCCTGACAGTGGCCTAGCAAGAGACAGATCGTTACGGAGCCGTGCCTGCACTACCTTGTGGCGGCATCCTAAGAAAGGACAAGAAGCAAAGTATATTGTGGAGAAGTGAGAAAACGAGATCACAGCACTAAGGAGATAATACCGGGAGGAGTTGTGCCCCTAAGATCATGGCAACATCCTTCTGAGGCGCGTAGGCGTAGCCGGTGGCCGGAAGACCGAGGGAGTACTGGCTCTACGCACTACTCCAATTGTGGCATGGCAGTTAATTTTAGGTTGGCTGTCTCACCTATTCACCTAAGCAGACAACGGAGGCAATTGTGGGAGAGGGGCATCTCTAGGGTCCCTATAAAATAACTCCAGGCCTACCCCGTCATACGGGTGCGTCCTATCCACACTGGGGGACGGAGAGAAAGAGAACATCAGAAACAGATACAAAGGTTGTGAGGATTATCCCGTGGTGCTCAGCAGGGAGATACTACAATACACAGGCACAAGTAGGAAGGTTACTGGATGTGCCTTCGGACCGGCCGGTCTCAGCTTGCCCTGTTAGCAGTGCTCTGGATTGTGGATGCCAAAGTCTACAGTAAAAGGTAAAGAGACTGCAACCCTATGTCCTCGTTATTTACTGCGACCTACATCATCACCATCTACACCTCAAGGGAAGCCCTGGGGACACACTTCACCTGTGGCAAGGTATACCATCTAGCTGCCATTCCATCACCCCAGCGGACCCCTAGCAGCGTCTGTCATCTTGACCGAACACCACAGGTGGCGTCACGAACACTTGACAAACTTCTACCTACACCTTTAATTGGACGTCCCTTAGCAGCGCCACGGACTGGGTCGGGCCACCGTGACATCCCCAGAACCGAGACAGAAGGAATCGGTACCGAGTACCCCGCTGGCCTGCATCTGGGGGCGCTCCATTCAGCAGCACCTGCAGTGGCCTAGGCTGGATGGGAGACTGCAGATGCAGGCAATGCTTGGGATCTACCCGTGCAGTGGGAGAATCACAGCGCCTATCAAATGGTCTACCTTGTAACATGCATTATTTTTTTTTTACAACAATTCTTTATCTATGCAAGGGAGTAAATATTCGGTGTAAAGAAATAAAACATTGCCGAGCCATTTGTCCCCAATTGAGATAAGCTGCTGCCAAAGGTTTCTGAAATTGACTAACTCACTTCTCCTTATTCACAACACATGCATACTTAAGGTACCTTCACACTAAACGATATCGCTAGCGATCCGTGACGTTGCAGCATCCTGGCTAGCGATATCGTTGAGTTTGACAGGCAGCAGCGATCAGGATCCTGCTGTGATATCGCTGGTCGTTTAGGAAAGTTCAGAACTTTATTTGGTCATCAGATCGCCGTGTATCGTTGTGTTTGACAGCAAAAACAACGATGCCAGCGATGTTTTACAATGGTAACCAGGGTAAATATCGGGTTACTAAGCACAGGGCCGCGCTTAGTAACCCGATATTTACCCTGGTTACCATCGTAAAAGTAAAAAAAACCAAACAGTACATACTCACCCTCTGATGTCCGTCACGTCCCTTGCCGTCCGCTTCCTGCACTGACTGAGCGCCGGCCGTAAAGTGAAAGCACAGCACAGCGGTGACGTCACCGCTCTGCTGTTAGGGCCGGCACTCAGTCAGTGCAGGGAAGCGGACGCCGGGGGACGCGAAGGTGAGTATGTACTGTTTGTTTTTTTACATTTTACACTGGAAACCAGTGTAAACATCGGGTTACTAAGCACGGTCCTGCGCTTAGCAACCCGATGTTTACCCTGGTTACCCGGGGACTTCGGCATCGTTGGCCACTGGAGAGCAGTCTGTGTGAAAGCTCTCCAGCGACCAAACAGCAATGCTGCAGCGATCGGGATCGCTCTCTGTATCGCTGCAGCGTCGTTTAGTGTGAAGGTACCTTTAGACAAATCAGCATTCTTCTTTATAGAGAGTTGAACAGGAATACCTCTGGCTTGGATGGCAACCATTAAATGTGTGAGGTCAAATTAAAAGACAATATCAATTAAGTGACAATGCAATTTGTTATAATTCTAAAAAGAAAAGAAGAAATAGAAACTAAGATTTAAAATTTTTTAACTTGGTGATCAAAGAGTTATAGATAGTATAGATCAATGATGCTTTCTTCCAATGTCTATCTAGAGTTGATATGTAATTATATATTTTCTAATATGTTAATATGATGGTTTGACCTTGAAATATCTAACTGATTCCTAGTTTTGAAGTGTTAGCTACATGTTTACATTTCAAGACTTTGATATTTACCAGTCATGGTACCCATATCAAAATATAAAGGGTTATAGGTCATATCAATGTGAGCTTGTACTTCTAAACAGCAAAGCCTGAAATGATTATAGTATAATGTAAATTGAGCTATAAGTTTACTCGTAAAGATATACACTATATGGATCTATGAAATAGACAATGAAGTGCTTTGTACAAAATTCTCCTTGCGCATTTCCTAAATTATGAGCAAATATATTATTTTTACTTCTTTAAAAATGGTAGAAAAAATGCTTATATTGGAGATGGAAAGGAGGCTTTGAGGGGCTATGGAGGAGGCCTATGTTTTTTAATTTTATTCTTAGATGTGCAATTATCTGCTGATAATTTTGGAAAAGTAGCTAAAATGAATGAAACTATCAAAGTTGTTCATTTGTAAGTTGTGGAATGTGTCAAAATATGTTTTTGTGTTCTATCATGTGCATTTTACATAAAGTTCCCATACACAATAGAATATAATTATCCAATTCGGTAAATGTGTGAAAGATCCGCTTACATTGTAAATTGCATTATGCGTTTCTCCAACCTTTTAATTCTAAGTGAGCTAAAACGTTACTTTTAAAGTCATATATGCTAGACAGATCTCTGAAGTAGACATTGAGGAGCTGTGTACATTCTTCTTCTACTTTTCCTAGATTATGAGCAAATCGCTGAGCTTTTTTTTCTACTAAAATGGTAAAAAACACACCTGCATTGGTGATGGAAAGGAGGCTTTGAGGGGATATGGAGGAGGCATATATTTTTTTTTTTTTTCTTTTTTGTGTGTGCAATCATGTGTTTGTTAATAATTTTGGAAAAGTTGATAAAATGTAGCAAACTATCATAACTGTTAAGTTTAAAGATGTTTAATGTCGGAAACATACTTTGTACAATGATGTGTAAGAAATATGTGTAAATAGTTTGGTTGTTTCTGTGGTAACATACGGATGCAAAACCTGGACAATAAAGAATCAAAATAGAAGAATTATGACCTTTGAAATGTAGTGCTAGAGAAGGTTTTTATCAATACTATGGATGTCAAGAAGAACAAAATAATCAATTTTGGATCAAATGAAGTGAGACATGTCCCGTGAAGCAACGATCACCTGTTAGGGGTCGATTTCCTGCCTCTGCACAGGGGGAATCTCAATACATCTCCGCTGCGGTCTCCCATTCTTCTCCTGCCGCAGTGGAGCCTGCTCAGCGGAGGCGTCGGTCCCAGTGTCATGCTCAGTCTGACACTGTGCAAGGGGTTACTGCTGTCCTTCCAGCTTCTGCCATTGTGGCCAGTACTGGTCAGCAGCAAGCAGACGTCATTGGGACTAAGTCCTACTTTTCCTCTTTTGAGCATGCTCAGGGTAAGATCTCTCATTGGAGATCAAGGGTCACATGCTCAGGTACTGCAGCAAATCCCATTGGTCTTTCTAGGAAGGTCCTGTACTTGCTGCAGCTATAAGAGGTGCGCATGACCGCACGGCCATGCGCTAGTGTCAATTTATGTATGAGCTCAGCGCCAGTGTGGTCATGTTTTTGTGTGTATTCAGGGACCCGGCTGAAATAAGCCCCTAGAATTCTGGCACCTCCGGCAAGAAGTTTGGTGTGTGTGTATTCAGGGACCCGGCTGAAATAAGCACCTAGAATGCTGGCACCTCCGGCGAGGAGCTGCGTGTTTGCATTTGACTGCATGACCACCATCTGCTCTACTAAGTAGCTGTGTTCCTCTGTGAGCCAAACAGGGCACAGCGTTATCCTTGCTAACAGACTCTGTGAAGTAACAGAGTCTGTTTATATTACTAAATTGTACCGCCATATCTAGCTGCAGGTGCCTTCCTGCACGGTGAGTCCCGGGTTGCGAACGCACCAACTTCTTCTAATAAATATATATATTTGGTGCGTTCTGCCAACCCTAACATCACCAAGCTTCAAATTTCCTACTTTTGGACACATCATACCAAGAGAGGAATCACTGGAGAAGGACAACATGATCAGAAAAATAGAAATAACATTCGAAGAGGAAAAACAGCAACTCAATATCTTGATACAGTCAAAGTAATGGCAGAAAAGACCATCACAGACTTATCCAGTCATGCATAAGGTTGATCTTCTAACAGATCATTCAACTATCTAGTCAACAGGGCTCGAGATCAATGCAAAAGCCATTTAAAACAAAGCAAAAAAATATATGAATAAATAGATTTCTTTCTGTAATGGGCTTTAGACCATAAAAGTTGACATATATATTAGAATAAAATCAGACGATTTTGCAGATTTGAGAAAAAACGGTGTTAGGGTTGGCGGATTGCACTAAATAAATTTAATAAAGAAGTGCAATCACAACCAGGAGTCCACCGGGTAGAGGTGTAAAACTGCTGCTAATGTGAACAATGGCTGAGCACACAGCGAGTGATTACTAGCTCTCACTGTGTTACATGACGCTCAGTGAACAGCATACAAAGTTGTGTCACTCGCATACAGAAAAAGAATAGATGCTCCACTATAGAGCTGTGTCACTCGCACACAGTAAGGAAGCAGATGCTCTGCAATAAAGCTTTGTCATTCGCACACATTAACAAAGAAGATATGATGCTAGACACAATCCCTGTTAACCTCACAGGGATTGAAGCCCACTAACGGGGCAAGCAGCAAACAGTGGTCAAACAGTCAGCAACAGCACTCAACCGACTCCTCTCCGGAGGTGCCGGAATTCAAAAGGCTAGACGCTAGCCCTGAATACATACAAACAAACTCCTCTCTGGAGGTGCTGCAATTCTAATGGCTAGACGCCAGCCCTGAGCACATGCTGACAAAGAACACACTGTTGCAAAGTCTCATCGCCACATCACTAGCATGCTCAGTAGGGTGATTTCTGGACGTATTATCCAGAGCATTTGCTTGTCGCTGCCTACCGCTGGTTACCATAGGCTTGGCTGAAGAGCCAGCAGTAACTAGATGAATAGCACCAGCCTGAGCAAGATGCTGAGACCGACATCTATGCTCAGCAGCATCCGCTGCGACCAAGGCTGGATGGGAGACCACAGATGCAAGCAAGGCTTGGGATCTACCCCGTACAGCAGGAAAATCCCAGTGCCTAACAAATGTGATTTCCGGACTTAGTCTCCAGAGTGTTCGCTCGTCGATGGTTACCATAGGCTTGGCTAAAGAGCCAGCAGTAACTAGATGAATAGCACCAGCCTGAGCAAATTGCTGAGACCAACATCTATGCTCAGCAGCATCCGCAGCGGCCAAGGCTTGATGGGAGACCGCAGATGAAGGCAAGGCTTGGAATCTACACCGTGCAGCAGAAGAATCCTGGTGCCTAACAAATGGTCTACCTTGAAACTTGTATTATTTGTTTTGACAACATTTTTGTATCTATGCAAGGAGTAAATATTCGGTGTAAAGAAATAAAACATTGCCGAGCCATTTGTCCCCAATTGAGATAAGCTGCCGCCAAAGGTTTCTGAAATTGACTAACTCACTTCTCCTTATTCACAACACATGCATTCTTAGACAAATCAGCATGCTTCTGTATAGAGAGTTGAACAGGAATACCTCTGGCTTGGTTGACAACCATTAAATGTGTGAGGTCAAATTAAGAGGCAATATCATTTAAATGACATTGCCATTTGTTACAATTCTAAAAAGAAAAGAAGAAATAGAATCTAAGATTTAAAAAAATTTTACTTGGTGATCAAAGAGTTATAGATAGTATAATCAATGATGCTTTCTTCCAATGTCTATCTACAGCTGATAAGTAATTATGCATGTAAATATGATGTTTTGACCTTGAAATATGTAACTGTTTCCCAGTTTTGAAGTGTTAGCTACATGTTTACGTTTCAAGGCTTTGATAATTACCAGTCATGGTACCCATATCAAGATATAATGGGTTATAGGCCATATCAATGTGAGCTTGTACTTCTAAATAGCAAAGCCTGAAACGATTATAGTATAATGTAAATTGAGCTACAAGTTTACTCGTAAAGATATACAATATTTAGATCTGTGAAATAGACAATGAATTGTTTCGTACAGAATTCTCCTTGAGCTTTTCCTAGGATCTGGTACGTGTTGAGCATGCCACCAGCAGCTAAGTGCGGGAGCGCCGCTGAGCAACAACACTTACCATGTCTCATACCTGTTTGGACATTGTCCTATTCTATTCAAAATACTACTGAATACAAGCAACACATATATCTATTTAGGGATTTAACCTATCTCTACAACCCACTATCAAGCGACTTTATGAGTAAGTAAGGAGGGTCGAAACATCAAAAAAATATTTTGATCGCTCATTGTACATATCTAATTTTGCTCCCATACTGATGTTATGTGAGTACAACTTTATAATTTTTTTGCGTACAATCACCAAGAGAGTGTACGGTGTATCTATATATTTCATCACTGTTATCAGTGACAGCAGACGTAGTAGCCTGATGGGAGGAGTAGTGTGTCATGGCTGGCACCTGCTGACCTTCAGTAAGCTTATTACTGTGGATTACAGTATCTGTGCGGGGTTATGCAGACCTCTAACAGCATGACCCCGCAGCTCTCTGACGGCAGTAATGATCTACCAGTGGTAATGTAACCACTGTTCAGAATTGCCACACCGGTATTTCCCATGCTGTCACACAGCGTTGGAAACACCAGTGCTTGTTTTGTGTATACTTTTGTTTTTACCTCCCAGTTATACTCACCTTACGCCCATTCCATTGAAGCTCTGTTCCCGTTAAAAAACTTATATGAAAGACAACAATATTCCTAACCAATAAAAACACACACCGGCGCTCCCAAGGGGATAAACTAGAAAGCTGCAGGTGCCTAGACAGCTACTGTGCTGACTCTGTCAAATAATAAAGGGAATAATAAATAAATAAGGACACCGCGCTAACTCGATAGAGCAGTGAAAAGGTAAAAAATGTGAATGTCTAACTAGATAAGACGTACACCACAATGGGAGTATAAACAATATAAGCAAACCAATAACCAATAAGGAAGAAAACACAGAGCAAGTGCCTATTATAGCCGAGATTTCACATAGAAGTGCGTCGCAAGTATAGAAAGCACACTTACTGAAAAATGGTATGGCTGCTTGTAAAGGTGCTAGCGTGTTCCCAGTGAAGGCTGTCGCCGTCCAGATGGGTATTGGAGCAGAATCACCAGCGGCCCAAATAAATAGTATAACAATGTCCAAAGTGGCAGCATGGGGCGGCACAAACACCTGGTGGTATGGGGAGCGTCCTCCCTGGTGAGTATATGCCCGCCGTGCAACGCGCACAACAGGGGTGCCGCTGCCCGGTACACGTGGGCCGAAAAAAGCCGCTGCACAGAGCGGTGAAAGGAGGGGGCGTGGTTTGGGTGACGTCACCAAAACAAAAAGCAAAGGACGGATGCCGCACAGGACCACAATTGCCTTCGCGTTTCGAAGGTCTCCGGACCTTCTTCGTCAGGGCTAGAGTGCTGGCGGTCTCTTACTCCTTATAAAGCCCCATGCACCCACACGATTTGCCGGCACTTGGAACAATGCAGCACTAATGGGCCACTAGCTAAGTAAAGAGGGATAATGATTAAATACTTAAATATGCGATGTGCAACATAAAAACAGGATTTATCATAGCTAAAAAGACCTCTATTAAATATATATAAAACAAGTAACCTTTATTTAATTGTTTGTAGACACACATAACACGCATAAAAAGCAATGTAAACCGATAAAAGCACGGGCAAAGCACCACCCTACATAACAGGAGGATAAAACATTGAAATAATGTAAAATGTGAATAATAAGCTATATCACTACAAGTTATGTAAGAATATAGAAATATATATAAATATAAAAGTACATATAAATATATAAATATAAAAATATGTAAAAAAGATCCATATAGAACAAATGGACCCAATAAGAATAGGGTAGGGGAAGGGGGGGAGAAGAGAGAGAAGAAAGGCGGGGGGGGGGGGGACAAAAAGACAACTAAAAAAAGGAGCTGAAAGCACACTGTAAACGAAGATTTAGCTAAAAGCGTATAGCTCAATTTCACAGTTCAAACCTTTAGGGGCTAAACTGTCTAACATAAAAATCCACTTGGATTCAGTGCGTGACATTAACTTAATATAATCGCCTCCCCTCCAATTCCTATGTACCCTCTGAATACCACAAAAACTTAATCCTCTACTTGACCTCCCATGGTGCTCATTAAAATGTCTTGACAGAGGGTGGCCTAAAACCTTTCTCTATATTCTTAAAATGTTCCTTAAGCCGGTCCATAAGTCTACGTTTAGTCCAGCCTACGTAGATTTTATCACATGGACATTTAATTAAATAAATAACCCCCGTAGACCAGCATGATATGCTGTCTTTAATTAAAAATTCCCGAGAGCCGTCTGAGTTGAAAAATTTAAGTAGTTTGCTCTTCTTAAAATTAGTACGCACACAACAAGAGCAGGTGCCACAAGGAGTAAAACCCGGATTTACTAGGGGTGTTTTCTTAGTAGGAGCCTGTCTGGTTGTTGGAGCTATAATGTTCCCAATTGAAGACACAAAAGAGCACAGTGAGGTCAAAAATACTCTGTTGTAAAAAAAATCACAGTAACCAGCAAGTGCTAGTCAAAAGATGTAAAGAAAACAGGGTATTTAGTTGATACATTTTTTTGCAAAAAAAATGTATACTAAGCTGCTCCACCAAATCGTCAAGGTATACCCTTATAGAGCAGTCCTAACTAATGTATAGAATCCCTATCTGATGTATTTAAAACCTGATCATCTGTATCTGCTCTTTTGTGTCTTCAAGTATTCTGGTGGTGTGAACAGGTTCCTACAGACTTGTTCAATGTGCAAGTGGCCCATGTGCTTCTGGTTCTATAATTGTTCTCTTGCTTCTACAAGACTGGGGAGTCTGTTGTGAAATTGGATTCTGGGCTCCCCCGGTGGCCACTGGTGGAATTGAACTTGTGTGCATCATCCTCTCTGTTCACCTGTTCCCATCAGGATGTGGGAGTCTCTATATAACCTTGCTCCTCTGTCAGTTTCATGCCGGTCAACAATGTAATCAGAAGCCTTTCTTTGCATGTTCCTGCTACTAGACAACTCCCAGCTAAGTTGGACTTTCGTCCTTGTTTGTTTTTGCATTTTGTTCCAGTTCACAGCTGCTGTTTCGTTACTGTGTCTGGAAAGCTCTTGTGATCTGAAATTGCCACTCTGATGTTATGAGTTAATACTAGAGTCTTAAAGTAATTTCTGGATGGTGTTTTGATAGGGTTTTCAGCTGACCATGAAAGTGCTCTTTCTGTCTTCCTGCTATCTAGTAAGCGGACCTCGATTTTGCTAAACCTATTTTCATACTACGTTTGTCATTTCATCTAAAATCACCGCCAATATATGTGGGGGCCTCTGTCTGCCTTTTGGGGAAATTTCTCTAGAGGTGAGCCAGGACTGTATTTTCCTCTGCTAGGATTAGTTAGTCCTCCGGCTGGCGCTGGGCGTCTAGGGATAAAACGTAGGCACGCTACCCGGCCACTGTTAATTGTGCGGCAGGTTTAGTTCATGGTCAGTTTAGATTCCATCTTCCAAGAGCTAGTTCTTATATATGCTGGGCTATGTTCTCTCGCCATTGAGAACCATGACAGTTTGACCGGCCCAAAAGGGTTAAATTATTGGCTGAGAAAGGAGAGAAAAAAGAAGTCTGCTGAAAATTTTTTTTTTATTTTTTTTTCTCTAGTTCTGAGTGTGCTCATTATTGAATCACTTGCTAGTCTGCCTATACTGCAGCCTTCCTCTCTTTCTCTCCTTCTAATCCTTGAATGGCTCTGTGTTCACCTGTTTGAAATGGATCTTCAGAGTGTAGCTACAGGTTTGAATAATCTCGCCACGAAGGTACAAAATTTGCAAGATTTTGTTGTTCATGCACCTATGTCTGAACCTAGAATTCCTTTGCCTGAATTTTTTTCAGGGAATAGATCTTGCTTTCAAAATTTTAAAAATAATTGCAAATTGTTTTTGTCCCTGAAGTCTCGCTCTGCCGGAGATCCTGCACAGCAGGTCAGGATTGTAATTTCCTTGCTCCGGGGCGACCCTCAAGATTGGGCTTTTGCATTGACACCAGGGGATCCTGCGTTGCTCAATGTGGATGCGTTTTTTCTGGCCTTGGGGTTGCTTTATGAGGAACCTCATTTAGAGCTTCAGGCGGAAAAAGCTTTGATGTCCCTATCTCAGGGGCAAGATGAAGCTGAAATATACTGCCAAAAATTCCGTAAATGGTCTTTGCTTACTCAGTGGAATGAGTGCGCCCTGGCGGCGATTTTCAGAGAAGGTCTCTCTGATGCCATTAAGGATGTTATGGTGGGGTTCCCTGTGCCTGCGGGTCTGAATGAGTCCATGACAATGGCTATTCAGATCGATAGGCGTCTGCGGGAGTGCAAACCTGTGCACCATTTGGCGGTGTCTACTGAGAAGACGCCAGAAAATATGCAATGTGATAGAATTCTGTCCAGAAGCGAGCGGCAGAATTTTAGACGAAAAAATGGGTTGTGCTTCTATTGTGGTGATTCAACTCATGTTATATCAGCATGCTCTAAGCGTACTAAGAAGCTTGACAAGTCTGTTTCAATTAGCACTTTACAGTCTAAGTTTATTCTATCTGTGACCCTGATTTGTTCTTTATCATCTATTACCGCGGACGCCTATGTCGACTCTGGCGCCGCTTTGAGTCTTATGGATTGGTCCTTTGCCAAACGCTGTGGGTATGATTTGGAGCCTTTGGAAGCTCCTATACCTCTGAAGGGGATTGACTCCACCCCATTGGCTAGTAATAAACCACAATACTGGACACAAGTAACTATGCGTATTAATCCGGATCACCAGGAGATTATTCGCTTTCTGGTGCTGTATAATCTACATGATGTTTTGGTGCTAGGATTGCCATGGCTGCAATCTCATAACCCAGTCCTCGACTGGAAAGCTATGTCTGTGTTAAGCTGGGGATGTAAAGGGACTCATGGGGACGTACCTTTGGTTTCCATTTCATCATCTATTCCCTCTGAGATTCCTGAATTCTTGTCTGACTATCGTGACGTTTTTGAAGAACCCAAGCTTGGTTCACTACCTCCGCACCGGGAGTGCGATTGTGCCATAGATTTGATCCCGGGTAGTAAATACCCTAAGGGTCGTTTATTTAATCTGTCTGTGCCTGAACACGCTGCTATGCGAGAATATATAAAGGAGTCCTTGGAAAAGGGACATATTCGTCCTTCGTCATCTCCCTTAGGAGCCGGTTTTTTCTTTGTGTCTAAGAAAGATGGCTCTTTGAGGCCGTGTATTGATTATCGGCTTTTGAATAAAATCACGGTTAAATATCAATATCCGTTACCACTGCTGACTGATTTGTTTGCTCATATAAAGGGGGCCAAGTGGTTCTCTAAGATTGATCTCCGTGGGGCGTATAATTTGGTGCGAATCAAGCAGGGGGATGAGTGGAAAACCGCATTTAATACGCCCGAGGGCCACTTTGAGTATTTGGTGATGCCTTTTGGTCTTTCAAATGCCCCTTCAGTCTTCCAGTCCTTTATGCATGACATTTTCCGCGATTATTTGGATAAATTTATGATTGTGTATCTGGATGATATTCTGATTTTTTCGGATGACTGGGACTCTCATGTCCAGCAGGTCAGGAGGGTTTTTCAGGTTTTGCGGTCTAATTCCTTGTGTGTGAAGGGTTCTAAGTGCGTTTTTGGGGTTCAAAAGATTTCCTTCTTGGGATACATTTTTTCCCCCTCTTCCATCGAGATGGATCCTGTCAAGGTTCAGGCTATTTGTGATTGGACGCAACCCTCTTCTCTTAAGAGTCTTCAGAAATTTTTGGGCTTTGCTAACTTTTATCGTCGATTTATTGCTGGTTTTTCTGATGTTGTTAAACCATTGAGTGATTTGACTAAGAAGGGTGCTGATGTTGCTGATTGGTCCCCTGATGCTGTGGAGGCCTTTCGGGAGCTTAAGCGCCGCTTTTCTTCCGCCCCTGTGTTGCGTCAGCCTGATGTTGCTCTTCCTTTTCAGGTTGAGGTCGACGCTTCTGAAATCGGAGCTGGGGCGGTGTTGTCGCAGAGAAGTTCCGACTGCCCCGTGATGAGACCTTGTGCTTTTTTTTCCCGTAAATTTTCGCCCGCCGAGCGGAATTATGATATTGGGAATCGGGAGCTTTTGGCCATGAAGTGGGCTTTTGAGGAGTGGCGTCACTGGCTTGAGGGGGCCAGACATCAGGTGGTGGTATTGACTGACCACAAAAATTTAATTTACCTTGAGTCTGCCAGGCGCCTGAATCCTAGACAGGCGCGCTGGTCGTTGTTTTTCTCTCGGTTTAATTTTGTGGTGTCATACCTACCGGGTTCTAAGAATGTTAAGGCGGATGCCCTTTCTAGGAGTTTTGAGCCTGACTCCCCTGGTAATTCTGAGCCCACAGGTATCCTTAAGGATGGAGTGATATTGTCTGCCGTTTCTCCAGACCTGCGGCGGGCCTTGCAGGAGTTTCAGGCGGATAGACCGGATCGTTGCCCACCTGGTAGACTGTTTGTTCCTGATGATTGGACCAGTAGAGTCATCTCTGAGGTTCATTCTTCTGCGTTGGCAGGTCATCCTGGAATCTTTGGTACCAGGGATTTGGTGGCAAGGTCCTTCTGGTGGCCTTCCCTGTCACGAGATGTGCGAGGCTTTGTGCAGTCTTGTGACGTTTGTGCTCGGGCCAAGCCTTGTTGTTCTCGGGCTAGTGGATTGTTGTTGCCCTTGCCTATTCCGAAGAGGCCTTGGACGCACATCTCGATGGATTTTATTTCGGATCTGCCTGTTTCTCAGAAGATGTCTGTCATCTGGGTGGTGTGTGACCGTTTCTCTAAGATGGTCCATTTGGTTCCCTTGCCTAAGTTGCCTTCTTCTTCCGAGTTGGTTCCTCTGTTTTTTCAAAATGTTGTTCGTTTGCATGGTATTCCGGAGAATATCGTTTCTGACAGAGGGACCCAATTCGTGTCTAGATTTTGGCGGGCATTCTGTGCTAGGATGGGCATAGATTTGTCTTTTTCGTCTGCTTTCCATCCTCAGACTAATGGCCAGACCGAGCGGACTAATCAGACCTTGGAGACATATTTGAGGTGTTTTGTGTCTGCGGATCAGGATGATTGGGTTGCTTTTTTGCCATTGGCGGAGTTCGCCCTCAATAATCGGGCCAGCTCTGCCACCTTGGTGTCCCCGTTTTTCTGTAATTCGGGGTTTCATCCTCGATTTTCCTCCGGTCAGGTGGAATCTTCGGATTGTCCTGGAGTGGATGCTGTGGTGGAGAGGTTGCATCAGATTTGGGGGCAGGTAGTGGACAATTTGAAGTTGTCCCAGGAGAAGACTCAGCTTTTTGCCAACCGCCGTCGTCGTGTTGGTCCTCGGCTTTGTGTTGGGGACTTGGTGTGGTTGTCTTCTCGTTTTGTCCCTATGAGGGTTTCTTCTCCTAAGTTTAAGCCTCGGTTCATCGGCCCGTACAAGATATTGGAGATTCTTAACCCTGTGTCCTTCCGTTTGGACCTCCCTGCATCTTTTTCTATTCATAATGTTTTTCATCGGTCATTATTGCGCAGGTATGAGGTACCGGTTGTGCCTTCCGTTGAGCCTCCTGCTCCGGTGTTGGTTGAGGGTGAGTTGGAGTACGTTGTGGAAAAGATCTTAGACTCCCGTGTTTCCAGACGGAAACTCCAGTATCTGGTCAAATGGAAGGGATACGGTCAGGAGGATAATTCTTGGGTGACTGCCTCTGATGTTCATGCCTCCGATCTTGTCCGTGCCTTTCATAGGGCTCATCCTGATCGCCCTGGTGGTTCTGGTGAGGGTTCGGTGCCCCCTCCTTGAGGGGGGGGTACTGTTGTGAAATTGGATTCTGGGCTCCCCCGGTGGCCACTGGTGGAATTGAACTTGTGTGCATCATCCTCTCTGTTCACCTGTTCCCATCAGGATGTGGGAGTCTCTATATAACCTTGCTCCTCTGTCAGTTTCATGCCGGTCAACAATGTAATCAGAAGCCTTTCTTTGCATGTTCCTGCTACTAGACAACTCCCAGCTAAGTTGGACTTTCGTCCTTGTTTGTTTTTGCATTTTGTTCCAGTTCACAGCTGCTGTTTCGTTACTGTGTCTGGAAAGCTCTTGTGATCTGAAATTGCCACTCTGATGTTATGAGTTAATACTAGAGTCTTAAAGTAATTTCTGGATGGTGTTTTGATAGGGTTTTCAGCTGACCATGAAAGTGCTCTTTCTGTCTTCCTGCTATCTAGTAAGCAGACCTCGATTTTGCTAAACCTATTTTCATACTACGTTTGTCATTTCATCTAAAATCACCGCCAATATATGTGGGGGCCTCTGTCTGCCTTTTGGGGAAATTTCTCTAGAGGTGAGCCAGGACTGTATTTTCCTCTGCTAGGATTAGTTAGTCCTCCGGCTGGCGCTGGGCGTCTAGGGATAAAACGTAGGCACGCTACCCGGCCACTGTTAATTGTGCGGCAGGTTTAGTTCATGGTCAGTTTAGATTCCATCTTCCAAGAGCTAGTTCTTATATATGCTGGGCTATGTTCTCTCGCCATTGAGAACCATGACAGGAGTCCACCACTCCTCTGTGGGTCATTTGCATTTAACTGCTCCATCCTGCATGTCCACATGGATAGTCCTTCTCTGAACCCTGCTTATACAGGTATTATACAGATGATCAGGTTTTAAATACATCAGATAGGGATTCTATACATTAGTTAGGACTGCTCTATAAGGGTATACCTTGACGATTTGGTGGAGCAGCTTAGTATACATTTTTTTGCAAAAAAACGTATCAACTAAATACCCTGTTTTCTTTACATCTTTTGACTAGCACTTGCTGATTACTGTGATTTTTTTTACAACAGAGTATTTTTGACCTCACTGTGCTCTTTTGTGTCTTCAAGTATTCTGGTGGTGTGAACAGGTTCCTACAGACTTGTTCAATGTGCAAGTGGCCCATGTGCTTCTGGTTCTATAAATGTTCCCAATTGATAGCGATTTCCGAAAAATAAACCTTGGATTGTGGGGTAATAGGCCACCTATCACCTTATCTAATTGGAGGGTTGCCCAATGTTTGCGTATAATTTTTGTAAAACGTCTATGCCCATGATGATACTGCGTAATGATGGGCAGGCAATGAATTTGGTCAATAATACCTTCACCAATAGGTGTAATTCTAGTGGTTTTGTGTATAAGGGTATCTCTTGATGTTTCATATACCTCCTTATTAGCCGCCGTAATGAGGTCTATAGGGTAACCTTTTTCCAGGAATTTTCCCGTCAGGTACTCAGCCTCGGCTTCATAGTCCTGAATTTTAGTGCAATTCCGTCTTAGTCGCGTAAATTGACTTTTGGGAATATTAGTCAACCAGACGGGAAGGTGGCAGCTACTTATATCTATAAAACCATTAGAGTCCACCGCCTTACGATGGCATTTGGTTAATACCTGATCCCCTTCAGTAAAGATATTCAGGTCTAATGGTTTTATAGATATAAGTAGCTGCCACCTTCCCGTCTGGTTGACTAATATTCCCAAAAGTCAATTTACGCGACTAAGACGGAATTGCACTAAAATTCAGGACTATGAAGCCGAGGCTGAGTACCTGACGGGAAAATTCCTGGAAAAAGGTTACCCTATAGACCTCATTACGGCGGCTAATAAGGAGGTATATGAAACATCAAGAGATACCCTTATACACAAAACCACTAGAATTACATCTATTGGTGAAGGTATTATTGACCAAATTCATTGCCTGCCCATCATTACGCAGTATCATCATGGGCATAGACGTTTTACAAAAATTATACGCAAACATTGGGCAACCCTCCAATTAGATAAGGTGATAGGTGGCCTATTACCCCACAATCCAAGGTTTATTTTTAGGAAATCGCTATCAATTGGGAACATTTATAGAACCAGAAGCACATGGGCCACTTGCACATGGAACAAGTCTGTAGGAACCTGTTCACACCACCAGAATACTTGAAGACACAAAAGAGCACAGTGAGGTCAAAAATACTCTGTTGTAAAAAAAAATCACAGTAATCAGCAAGTGCTAGTCAAAAGATGTAAAGAAAACAGGGTATTTAGTTGATACGTTTTTTTGCAAAAAAATGTATACTAAGCTGCTCCACCAAATCGTCAAGGTATACCCTTATAGAGCAATCCCAACTAATGTATAGAATCCCTATCTGATGTATTTAAAACCTGATTATCTGTATAATACCTGTATAAGCAGGGTTCAGAGAAGGACTATCCATGTGGACATGCAGGATGGAGCAGTTAAATGCAAGTGACCCACAGAGGAGTGGTGGACTCCCCAGTCTTGTAGAAGCAAGAGAACAATTATAGAACCAGAAGCACATGGGCCACTTGCACATTGAACAAGTCTGTAGGAACCTGTTCACACCACCAGAATACTTGAAGACACAAAAGAGCACAGTGAGGTCAAAAATACTCTGTTGTAAAAAAAATCACAGTAATCAGCAAGTGCTAGTCAAAAGATGTAAAGAAAACAGGGTATTTAGTTGATACGTTTTTTTGCAAAAAAATGTATACTAAGCTGCTCCACCAAATCGTCAAGGTATACCCTTATAGAGCAGTCCTAACTAATGTATAGAATCCCTATCTGATGTATTTAAAACCTGATCATCTGTATAATACCTGTATAAGCAGGGTTCAGAGAAGGACTATCCATGTGGACATGCAGGATGGAGCAGTTAAATGCAAATGACCCACAGAGGAGTGGTGGACTCCCCAGTCTTGTAGAAGCAAGAGAACAATTATAGAACCAGAAGCACATGGGCCACTTGCACATTGAACAAGTCTGTAGGAACCTGTTCACACCACCAGAATACTTGAAGACACAAAAGAGCACAGTGAGGTAAAAAATACTCTGTTGTAAAAAAAAATCACAGTAATCAGCAAGTGCTAGTCAAAAGATGTAAAGAAAACAGGGTAGTTAGTTGATACGTTTTTTTGCAAAAAAATGTATACTAAGCTGCTCCACCAAATCGTCAAGGTAGACCCTTATAGAGCAGTCCTAACTAATGTATAGAATCCCTATCTGATGTATTTAAAACCTGATCATCTGTATAGTACCTGTATAAGCAGGGTTCAGAGAAGGACTATCCATGTGGACATGCAGGATGGAGCAGTTAAATGCAAATGACCCACAGAGGAGTGGTGGACTCCCCAGTCTTGTAGAAACAAGAGAACAATTATAGAACCAGAAGCACATGGGCCACTTGCACATTGAACAAGTCTGTAGGAACCTGTTCACACCACCAGAATACTTGAAGACACAAAAGAGCAGATACAGATGATCAGGTTTTAAATACATCAGATAGGGATTCTATACATTAGTTAGGACTGCTCTATAAGGGTATACCTTGACGATTTGGTGGCGCAGCTTAGTATACATTTTTTTTGCAAAAAAATGTATCAACTAAATACCCTGTTTTCTTTACATCTTTTGACTAGCACTTGCTGATTACTGTGATTTTTTTTACAACAGAGTATTTTTGACCTCACTGTGCTCTTTTGTGTCTTCAATTGGGAACATTATAGCTCCAACAACCAGACAGGCTCCTACTAAGAAAACACCCCTAGTAAATCCGGGTTTTACTCCTTGTGGCACCTGCTCTTGTTGTGTGCGTACTAATTTTAAGAAGAGCAAACTACTTAAATTTTTCAACTCAGACGGCTCTCGGGAATTTTTAATTAAAGACAGCATATCATGCTGGTCTACGGGGGTTATTTATTTAATTAAATGTCCATGTGATAAAATCTACGTAGGCTGGACTAAACGTAGACTTATGGACCGGCTTAAGGAACATTTTAAGAATATAGAGAAAGGTTTTGTAGGCCACCCTCTGTCAAGACATTTTAATGAGCACCATGGGAGGTCAAGTAGAGGATTAAGTTTTTGTGGTATTCAGAGGGTACATAGGAATTGGAGGGGAGGCGATTATATTAAGTTAATGTCACGCACTGAATCCAAGTGGATTTTTATGTTAGACAGTTTAGCCCCTAAAGGTTTGAACTGTGAAATTGAGCTATACGCTTTTAGCTAAATCTTCGTTTACAGCGTGCTTTCAGCTCCTTTTTTTAGTTGTCCTTTTGTCCCCCCCCCCCCCCGCCTTTCTTCTCTCTCTTCTCCCCCCCTTCCCCTACCCTATTCTTATTGGGTCCATTTGTTCTATATGGATCTTTTTTACATATTTTTATATTTATATATTTATATGTACTTTTATATTTATATATATTTCTATATTCTTACATAACTTGTAGTGATATAGCTTATTATTCACATTTTACATTATTTCAATGTTTTATCCTCCTGTTATGTAGGGTGGTGCTTTGCCCGTGCTTTTATCGGTTTACATTGCTTTTTATGCGTGTTATGTGTGTCTACAAACAATTAAATAAAGGTTACTTGTTTTATATATATTTAATAGAGGTCTTTTTAGCTATAATAAATCCTGTTTTTATGTTGCACATCGCATATTTAAGTATTTAATCATTATCCCTCTTTACTTAGCTAGTGGCCCATTAGTGCTGCATTGTTCCAAGTGCCGGCACATCGTGTGGGTGCATGGGGCTTTATAAGGAGTAAGAGACCGCCAGCACCTCTAGCCCTGACGAAGAAGGTCCGGAGACCTTCGAAACGCGAAGGCAATTGTGGTCCTGTGCGGCATCCGTCCTTTGCTTTTTGTTTTGGTGATGTCACCCAAACCACGCCCCCTCCGCTCACCGCTCTGTGCAGCGGCTTTTTTCCGGCCCACGTGTACCGGGCAGCGGCACCCCTGTTGTGCGCGTTGCACGGCGGGCATATACTCACCAGGGAGGACGCTCCCCATACCACCAGGTGTTTGTGCCGCCCCATGCTGCCACTTTGGACATTGTTATACTATTTATTTGGGCTCTGCTCCAATACCCATCTGGACGGCGACAGCCTTCACTGGGAACACGCTAGCACCTTTACAAGCAGCCATACCATTTTTCAGTAAGTGTGCTTTCTATATCTATACTTGCCACGCACTTCTATGTGAAATCTTGGCTATAATAGGCACTTGCTCTGTGTTTTCTTCCGTATTGGTTATTGGTTTGCTTATATTGTTTATACTCCCATTGTGGTGTACGTCTTATCTAGTTAGACGTTCACATTTTATACCTTTTCACTGCTCTATCTAGTTAGCGCAGTGTCCTTATTTATTTAATATTCCTAACCAGATGGACACACTGTTCCGCACCATAATCTATGTCTGCGATAATTGGTTTTCAACTTGGACAGTGCCAAGATGCGACCGACCAGGCTGAAAACCATGGGAGAATGAGCAGTGTCAGTGATGTCATTGAGGTTACCGCAGGTCACTGAGGATGTGCGTTCACTGCAGTTCACCATGATAAATTTCTTACCGTGAATGAATCTCACACTAACTCCAGACTAACTAAACCATAAATGCTTCACCTTTTTGCTTGACCTAACTTGCCCAAGGTGGGCAAGTCCCAAACATTTAACTGTATCGTATACTCAGGGCTAATACCAGGAATTTTAGAGCTCCCTACTTGCAACATTTATAGGGCCCTTTGAGACTCTGCCTAAGCTCCACCCCAGCTCCGTCTCCACCCCTCAGACCTTCCATATTCCCACCGCCCACTCTTGGAAAAACTTTACTTCTATACTACATCTTCACTAATCACACATTAGCAGTTCCCATCAAACATCATAATACATACATAAATATCAACTTTTGTTTTGGACAGTGCCCTACTGTACTCTAACCTATTAAAAATTTCTTAAAATACTCAATACTGTTCAAAGGTATATTTTTATTTATTTTTCTTTAAGGGAATGAGTCACATACATTTTTTAAAATTAACAATAATGCCACATACAAGGGACAAATACCACCACATCATGACTAGATCACATATTACCACCACATAGTAACTGGATAAAACTACATACAGGGACAAATACCACTATACCATAACCAGAACACATTACCACCACATAGTTACCAAAGAATACCACATACAGGGAACAAATACCACCACACCATTACCAGACTACATATTACCACACTATGATGATGGAATAATACAATTCTGATCATTAATTAAAAAAAACACAATAGTAATATTACCATAATTGCCATTATACACAGGAGCTCTGTACATATTACACAATGTATAGTGTCAGTGTAGAGGTAATACAGGGATCACCAGTGACAATATAAATAGGAGCACTGTAAATAGTGTCATTGTACAGGTAATATATTAATCACCAGTGACATTATACACAGGAGCTCTGTATATAGTGTCAGTGTACATGTAATACAGTGATCACAAGTGACATTATACAGAGGAGTTCTGTATGTAGTGTATCGTGTACAGGTAATACAGCAAAACACAAGTGACACTATACATGGGAGCTGTGTATATTACATCAATATACAGGTAATACAGTGAACACTAGGTAATACGGTAAGTGTACAGGTAATACAGTGACCACTGGTGACATTATACACAGGATCTCTGTAAATAGTGTCAGTGTACAGGTAACACAGGGATCACCAGTGACATTATACACAGGAGCTCTGTATGTAGTGAATTGTGTACAAGTAATACAGTGATCACCAGTGACATTATACACAGGAGCTCTATATATAGTGTCATTGTATATGTAATACAGTAATCACCAGTGAAACTATACACAGGAGCTCTGTATATAGTGTCAGTGTACGTGTAATACAGTGATCACCAGTGACATTATATGCAGGAGCTCTGTATATAGTATACAGTGCACGTGTACGGGTAATGCAGCGACTCACCAGTGACATTATGATATTTTGTCAGGTAGCAGTTGGACTCATAATAAGGCAAGTATTTAAGGATAGCTAAGTGTGTCTGTGGTTTCTATATTGGAGCTATTCTGATGCAACAGAGCTGATCTTGTGTGATATTGGAAATGTTTTCTGTCTGTAGATAAAAGGATTATGCAGTTGCAGCAGAGCAAAGCTTGTCTGATGTACCAGAGCCAAGTTCCTCAAATTCAATTTTGCTCCATCTATATGTAGATAGATATGTACAGTTGTGGTCAAAAGTTTACAAACTCCGGCAGAATGTTTGCTTTCTTGGCCTTTTTTCAGAGAATATGAATAATAACATCAAAATGTTTTCTCCACTCATTGTTAGTGGTTTGGTGAAGCCATTTATTGTGAAACTACTGTGTTTTGTCTTTTTAAATCATAATGACAACCCAAAACATCCAGATGACCCTGATCAAAAGTTTACATACACCATTTCTTAATACCGTGTGTTGCCCCCTCTACCATCAATGACAGCTTGAAGTCTTTTGTGGTAGTTGTGGATGAGGTTATTTATTTTCTCAGATGGTAAAGCTGCCCACTCTTCTTAGCAAAAAGCCTCCAGTTCCTGCAAATTCCTGGGCTGTCTAGCATGAACTGCGTGCTTGCAATCTCCCCAGAGTGGCTCAATGATATTGCGGTAAGAGACTGAGATGGCCACTCCAGAACCTTCATATTGTTCTGCTGTAGCCAATAACAGGTCGACTTGGCCTTGTGTTTTAGATCGTTGTCATGTTGGAATGTCCAAGAACGTCGCATGCGCATCTTATGGGCTGATGATTGCAAATTTGCCTCCAGTATTTGCTGATAACATGCTGCATTCATCTTTCCTTCAACTTTAACCAAGTTTCATGTGCCTTTGTAGCTCACACATCCCCAAAACATCAGCGATCCACCTCTGTGTTTTATGCAGCGCCCCAGAGTCCTGGTCGTTGCAGTACTGTGGCTCCGCCGCTAAGGGGAGCTATGGTACGTCTGATGGCACTGAAGGAGTTCATCTGATCAGGTATCACAGACACCAATACATTTCACAGTCGGGCCTCCGGGAGGAGCTAAGGGTTCTATTCACTAGGCCACTCCCCACCATTGTGGGTAAACTGGGGGTCAGGCAGGAAGTTAGAGGAGAAAGCTGACTGGGTTGGAACCAGGCAACACCTTGTGGCAGAGGGTGTTGTGGGGGAAGATACAGTAGGGTCTCTGTCAGGGGTGGGATCCTGACAGAGGCTTGGCAACTTGAGCGAACGTAACGGGACCGTGCCTGCTCAAAATAGCGGCGGTGCCCAAGGAAGGATCAGAAGCGAGATAGATTGTGCTGAGTGAGAAATGAGATCAAAGCAATGAGGAGAATACCAGTAGGAGTCGTGCTGTAAGACCGAGGCAACATCCTACTGAGGCGCACAACCGGTGGCCGGAACGCCGAGAGAGTATTACAATATTCAGCTTCAAGCAATACTCTAAACAGCGGCAGGACAGTCAGTCTAAGGCGGGCTGTCTCACTTAAATCACCTATGCAGTCTTGGGGGGCAACTTGTGGAGAGGGGCGACTCTAGGGTCCCGGAAGAGCCCCGAGCCTACCCGTCAAACGGGTGCCGTCCCAACCAGAACATCAGGGAGGGACGGAGGATTAGCAGAACATCATCTAATCGAGTTGTGAGGGAACTTAAGAAACAGACACAACAGTTGTGGGGACTTTCTGTAAGCACAGCAGGGAAGGACCGCAACACATAGCGCTAGAGGGAAGGCACAGATTTCCACCTGTGAAGAGAACTCTGGAGGTGCCATTGGACCGGTCGGACTTGCGCAGCCTGGTGAACCGTATTCTGGACTGAGGACCCAGAGATCTTCAGTAAAAGAGGTAAAGAGACTGCAACCTGGTGTCCTCGTTATTTACTGCACTGCACCACTAACATTCATCTATCCACATCATTCACTGTGCGCCCCTCGGCAGGGTCACGGACCGGGGCCTAGCCACCGTGACAACCCCAGAGCAGAGACTCAGAGGCCCGGTACCGGGTACCCCTCGGCCCTGCGGCAGTGGGGGGGCGCTACAAACTTGGCGTCACGAACAGGATCTACTTAAGCCTGAAGAATCAGGTCATGTGTGCCTTGGAACTGTGATTTATTGTGTTTGGACTGTACTTTATTGCAAAGACTGTGTACTGCCATTTACCGCCAAAAGTTCCCGCCAAAAGTCGCCACCATTGCGGCGCCACAGGGAGCGCAGAGGAAGAAGAAGGGCGTGCCATGGGAGGATACCACCAAAGCGGCGCCAGAAGTAGCGACCGCCCCCTCCAACTCCTGCTGCGAGAGGACGACCTACCCAGCAGTAGAGGAGAACCGCCCCCTGACTTGCAACGGCGGGAACGAGGTGAAGGAGGAGCTCGACCTCGGAGAAATGGCAGAGCCAGGTGCATGCGTTTCCGCCGAATGCCCGACAGCGACGATGAGCAGCAAGTGCCCGAGCCACAGCGAGGTGATCTTGGCCTGCCCCTGCCCATCAGAGACGGACTTGCGTCCACCGCCGGTGAAGGACCTGAACTCCTTGGAGCCGCCGGTGGAGGAGCCGAGCTTACCTATTCCAGCTACGGAGCCATGGAGGGCGGAGCCACATCCAGAGACCACTCCGGAAGAGCCGCGGTCCGGGCTGCAGCCGATTCCAGTGTCCTTGTCAACGGACCGGAGCGACATCGGTGGAATCACATCAGGCGCAGGTATGGACGGCACCCCTACTCCCCTGGCCGATTCTGCTCTCCCGACCGATCCGGCTCCACTGACCGATCCCGCTCCTGTGACCGCTCCTCACCCCAGCAATAATCGTTCCTTCTTGGTGGAGCGGGTGATCCTCACCTCTAACGCGATGGGGAAGCTAGTGCCTCCGCTACCAACCAAGATGGGAGAACCCATAGATGTGGGCTTAGACGGGGTGATCCTCCGGTGGGACACCCCCTGGACCGGGCCGGATGGAACCCGGGAGGATGGCCTCACCCTTGCCATGCTCACTTGGGAACAATATAAGCAATGTCTAATCCACCACTGGAAGGATCGAGACGAGGCCGAACAACATGATACACAACGTAGAAAGTCTGCGCACGGCAGGAAAGACGTGGTAAAGCGGGGAACTGTGCTGGCCTACCACCCGAAGATGGGATGGGGCTCCATACAGGAACCGGGACTACCAACTGATGTCTTTGTTACTAGTTATAACGTGAAAACCCCCTGCTGCAGTTGAGATGGTGACCCATTACAAAGGGGGGATCAGGTGACCTACACCCGTCATCGGAATGCACAAGGATGGTGCGCCCGGAACATTCGACGGTGTGAACCTGAGAGAGCGCCCCCTGTTGCCCCGATCATGACTGATCCCGATTTGCCAGATCTTGTTCCTATCACCACCGTACGCCTTGTAGTGGCTACTGAACTTGCAAACAGGATTAGCCTTCAAATCCAGACACCGGCTGATCTGATGGCGCCTGAGAGACCAACTACCAGCATGGGTGCTGCCTCAGCCAGGGGTGGGGAACCACCTTCTGTACCGAAAAATGAGTAAGATACTGCATTAAATGTATATAGTTACTGTTCTCCTGTTTTGCTGCTAAACCCGTTAAGGGTTAACTTTTAAAGGGATCCCTTTGTTGACCCAGGATCCCTATTGTTTTGTTTATTTTTCTGAGTTTTGCACAAAGTTTCCAGAACTGCCGCAATCATGAACAGTGCATGATACAAACTTTTTGTAAATAGTTTGCACCTTATTAAAGGTGCTCCCTACTGGTTTTACTTCAAAAAGGACTCTTTGTGAAGATACCACACTGGAACCTTCGCTGAGTACGGACTGGTAGCTTGAGAAGATATGCTACCTCATAGAGACTTGATCCCCTCTTAAAGGGGATGTTCATGTGTTGCACTTAAGAGGATAGTATTGCTTTAAGACTGAGAGATAGCAATAATGTTTTGATAAAGAGAACGTGATGATAATGTTTGTGTGAGAAAGTTATATGTATCCAATTAGTTAATTGTAAAGAAATGCTGATGATGTTCCCTGAAAGAAAGTGAAAGCTAGAAGAAGGATGCAGTAGGCCCGTAGGGGTGGATGTAGTGTCCAGCATACATGTCAGTAAGAAATATAATGAGAAAGTTAAATGTTCTATAGAAAATGTTTGATAATGTTGATAGATAATGAGGATAGAAGGTGAACCCTGAGTCCTCCTAGGAGTCATGTAGAGATGGCTCGGTGCTCTTAAACTGAAAGTAATGTTATGTTCTATACTGTGTATAGTAGTTGAAAAGACAGAAGGCTCGGGCTGAAAGGAGCGGTCCTGTAAGAAAGGAGAGGCAGTAGGTCTGGTGCCGTTAGGACAGGCGGTCCTGCAGATTTAAAGAAGGAGAATGTAAAAGTTAAATTGCCTTATAATGTGATTATAAGAAGGTCTTTAGCGGATTCAGAGTGTACATCCTTAAAGGCGATGTTAAGTTATTGTTCAAAAGTTTGTACTAGTAGAATACCCGGTTGGGTAAGAAAAGTTATGTATAGCATGTTGCTATGATATTTAACTATGTTTGTAACGTTCAAGTGTCCTCACCTCCCATAAAGGGAAGCTCTGTTAAATATACTTATTGTTATTGCACTCAACAAAACTGTATGTCTTTTTGCTAACTTGTATTGTTGTTTTCTTCTCAGTCCCGGAGTACTGTGTTTAACCAGGGGGGAGTGCAGCGCCCCAGAGTCCTGGTCGTTGCAGTACTGTGGCTCTGCCGCTAAGGGGAGCTATGGTACGTCTGATGGCACTGAAGGAGTTCATCTGATCAGGTATCACAGACACCAATACATTTCACAGTCGGGCCTCCGGGGGGAGCTAAGGGTTCTATTCACTAGGCCACTCCCCACCATTGTGGGTAAACTGGGGGTCAGGCAGGAAGTTAGAGGAGAAAGCTGACTGGGTTGGAACCAGGCAACACCTTTTGGCAGAGGGTGTTGCGGGAGAAGATACAGTAGGGTCTCTGTCAGGGGTGGGATCCTGACAGAGGCTTGGCAACTTGAGCGAACGTAACGGGACCGTGCCTGCTCAGGATAGCGGCGGTGCCCAAGGAAGGATCAGAAGCGAGATAGATTGTGCTGAGTGAGAAACGAGATCAAAGCAATAAGGAGAATACCAGTAGGAGTCGTGCTGTAAGACCGAGGCAACATCCTACTGAGGCGCACAACCGGTGGCCGGAACGCCAAGAGAGTATTACAATATTCAGCTTCAAGCAATACTCTAAACAGCGGCAGGACAGTCAGTCTAAGGCGGGCTGTCTCACTTAAATCACCTATGCAGTCTTGGGGGGCAACTTGTGGAGAGGGGCGACTCTAGGGTCTCGGAAGAGCTCCGAGCCTACCCGTCAAACGGGTGCCGTCCCAACCAGAACATCAGGGAGGGACAGAGGATTAGCAGAACATCATCTAATCGAGTTGTGAGGGAACTTAAGAAACAGACACAACAGTTGTGGGGACTTTCTGTAAGCACAGCAGGGAAGGACCGCAACACATAGCGTTAGAGGGAAGGCACAGATTTCCACCTGTGAAGAGAACTCTGGAGGTGCCATTAGACCGGTCGGACTTGCGCAGCCTGGTGAACCATATTCTGGACTGAGGACCCAGAGATCTTCAGTAAAAGAGGTAAAGAGACTGCAACCTGGTGTCCTCGTTATTTACTGCACTGCACCACTAACATTCATCTATCCACATCATTCACTGTGCGCCCCTCGGCAGGGTCACGGACCGAGGCCTAGCCACCATGACAACCCCAGAGCAGAGACTCAGAGGCCCGGTACCGGGTACCTCTCGGCCCTGCGGCAGTGGGGGGGCGCTACATTTACAGTAGGGATGGTGTTCCTTTCATCATAGGCCTTGCTGACCTCTCTCCAAATGTAACGTTTATGGTTATGGTCAAAAAGTTAAATTTTGGTCTCATCACTCCAAATTAACTTGTTCAAAGAGTTTTGAGGCTTGTCTTTGTGCTGTTTTGCGCATGGTATGCTAGATACTTTGTGGCATTTGTGCAGTAATGGCTTTCTTCTGGCGACTCGACCTTGCAGCCTCCTTATTGTGCATCTTGAAACAGCCACACCGCTAGTTTTCAGAGAGTCCAGTATTTAAGCTGATGTTATTTGTGGGATTTTCTTTGTATCCCGAACAATTTTCCTGGCAGTTGTGAACAAAATTTTTGTTGGTTTACCTGACCATGGTTTTGTTTATACAGAGCCCCTGATTTTCCATTTGTTAATCACAGTTTTAACGCTTCTGACTGGCATTATCAATTCCTTGGATATCTTTTTGTATCTCTTTCCTGTTTTATAAAGTTCAACTCTCTTTTTACGTAGATCCGTTGACAATTCTTTTGCTTTCCCCATGACTCACAATCCAGAAAAATCAGTGGCTGGATGAAAGATGCAAGAGTCTGTCTGGATCCCAGAAACTCACCCAGCTTTTATGCATACACACTGATTACAAGAAAACAGGTCACAGGTGAGGATGTTACCTTTAGTAGCCATTCAAACCCATTTGTGTCAACTTCTGTGCATGTTATCAGGCCAAAATTGCCAGGGTATGTAAACTTTTGGTAAGAGTCATTTGGATGTTTTGATTTGTCATTATGACTTAAAAAGAGAGAACACAGTAGTTTGACAATAAATGGCTTCACCCAACCACTAACCATGAGTGGAGAAAAAGTTTTGATGTTATCATTCATATTCTCTTAAAAATGCCAAGAAAGCAAAAACTCTGCAGGGGCATGTAAACCTTTGAGCACAACTATAGAAACTTTTGTTAGTGAGGTCAATAGCATTCCTGTAATTCCAGTTTTAGTCTCTGTCATTTCAACTACCACTTCTCCACTCATGCTATAATCCCTGCTCACTCTCCTGCTCTCCAGGTGTCAACTCCTTACCTGAGATCACTGGGACTGTGTGTGAGTAGGGGAGGCAGAGATAGGATCAGACCAGGAGAAGGACAAAGTGGAGGAGCAGGGCAGCTCAGGACCCACCATGCAGCACCTTGAGTAAAAGGATGAAGGAACACTGAGAAAAGTCACCCGCACTCACTGCTCCCTGCCCTCTGGCTCCAATGAACACTTCTCTTCTCAATCAATGATAAAGGCGCTTTCATCAGAGAAGGGAGGAATTTTTTTTAATGAGCAATTCATGTAGCGACCCCCGTCATGTGATACGAGGTGGCGCCCTAGGCAAGCTCCTACCCCGCCTACCCCTTGTCCTGGTCCTGGATGACGGCCCTGCCTAAACTATTCCTATCACTGTACAAAAATAAGGCTCACCATTGTCTTATCTTTCTCAATATTTCTATATATCAGTAACTTTGCACTAAACTATGTTCTATATTTTCCTTACCCCTGAATAGATTTACTTATGCGGCCTTTCCCAACACTGAGGTTCAGGGCAGTAATTGTCACCATAACTCAAGTGTGAAGTTATGTTTTGTCGGATCAATGTTCAATTTTTTCCCAGGACAGAGTCTCTCCAAGGAAATTACCGAAGCATGCACGATTTGCATCTGATATTCACATTGCTCTTGGCCATACAAGTCAATGAATCTGTGGAAAAAATCAGACAATACTTGAACATTCAAGTGGGGCCTGATTTTTACAGACTGATAGAATGGAGAAGACGAATAATACACTGCTCAAAAAAATAAAGGGAACACTAAAATACCACATCCGAGATATCACTGAATGAAATATTTCAGATGCAAATCTTTATTCATTACATAGTGGAATGTGTTGAGAACAATAAAACATAAAAATGATCAATGTAAATCAAAATGAATATCCCATGGAGGTCTGGATTTGGAATTATACTCAAAATCAAAGTGGAAAATCAAATTACAGGCTGATCCAACTTCAGTGGAAATGCCTCAAGACAAGAAAATTATGTTCAGTTGTGTGTGTGTTGTCTCCATGTGCCTGTATGACCTCCCTACAATGCCTGGGCATGCTCCTGATGAGGCAGCGGATGGGCTCATGAGAGATCTCCTCCCAGACCTGGACTAAAGTATCCCAGTCTGTGGTGCAACGTGACGTTGGTGGATGGTGCGAGACATGATGTCCCAGATGTGTTCAATCGGATTCAGGTCTGGGGAACAGGCGGGCGAGTCCATAGCTTAAATGCCTTCATCTTGCTAGAACTGCTGACACACTCGAGCCACACGAGATCTGGCATTGTCCTGTATTAGGAGAAACCCAAAGCCAACCGCACCAGCAAATGGTCCCACAAGGGGTTTGAGGATCTCATCTCGGTACCCAATGACAGTCAGGCTACCTCTAGCGAGCACATGGAGGGCTGTGCGGCCCTCCAAAGAAATGCCACCCCACACCATTACTGACCCACTGCCAAACCAGTCATGCTGAAGGATGTTGCAGGCAGCAGATCGCTCTCCACGGCATCTCCAGACTCTGTCACATTTGTTCCATGTGCTCAGTGTCAACCTGCTTTCATCTATGAAGAGCACAGGGCACCAGTGGAGAATTTGCCAATCCTGGTGTTCTGTGGCAAATGCCAATCATCCTGCATGGTTTGGGCTGTGAGCACGACCCCCATACTCATGAAGTCGGTTTCTAACTGTTTGTGCAGACACATGCACATTTGTGGCCTGCTAGAGGTCATTTTTCATGGCTCTGGCAGTGCTCCTCCTGTTCCTTTTTGCACAATGGCTGAGTTAGCGGTTCTGCTGATGGGTTGTTGCCCTCCTACGGCCCCCTTCATGTCTCCTGGTGTATTGGCCTGTCTCCTGGCAGCGCCTCCAGCCTCTGGACACTATGCTGACAGACACAGCAAACCTTCTTGCCACAGCTCACATTAATGTGCCATCCTGGATGAGCTGCACTACCTGAGCCACTTGTGTGGGTTGTAGCTACGAGTGTGAAAGCACAACCAACATTCAAAAGTGACAAAAACATCAGCCAGAAAGCATTGGTACTGAGATGTATTCTGTGGTCCCCACCTGCAGAACCACTCCTTAATAGGGGGTGTCTTGATAATTGCCAATAGTTTCCATCTGTTGTCTATTCCATTTGCACATCAGCATGTGAAATTGATTGTCAAACAGTGTTGCTTCCTAAGTGGACAGTTTGATTTCACAGAAGTTTGATTTACTTGGAGTTATATTCTGTTGTTTAAATGTTCCCTTTATTTTTTTGAGCAGTGTATATATTGGTGCTAACCTTTTCAGCAGCACCAAACACAGCCTCCCAGACACTTTTCAGAGTGTTTACGGTAGACCCTGAAGTTTGCAATAGTTGAGTAAGGGGCCATGTCATTTTTGAGCAGTGTATATTTTTCCCATTTTATCATTTGAGAAAATCGGATCAAAGTATGTTTATACTCTGATCAGAGTTTAATGAGTGTGTTTAGCAGATTTTCTCGGATGAGAGAAAATATGATTGTGTGACCCTAGCCTTAGAAAACGTAATTAGTTTCAATTTACAAAATATACAGCCATATTTTTTATGTATCCTAAGGTAAAGATGAAATTTGCTTGAGCTTCAGCAGAATATAGATATATACTAATACAGAAATGTATACAATATAATCTGCAATTATCAGCCACTGCAAATACTTACAGTGCAATGCAAATGGCCATAAACTTCACTTTTTCATTTTCAATAGTCCAAGAAGGATTTTTCTAGGTGCCTGTGCACTGACTTTTCATTAGTAAATACATATATTGTTTCATATCATTTCTGGTAATATACAAATCTCATTTTCTTCACATAAGTCATGTGTTTTAGAATTTAATTACAACACATCAGCTCAGTGTATCCTCATTTCAGGATGAATGCTCTCAATTTCTTAAGACATGCAGGTGGTCTGAGAAATATGGCTAATGCTTTGTGTATATATGGACAATCCAAAATATGTAATGGGTCCAAAAAGACAGTCTGGATAAAATTATTCTACATTTATTCAGCATTTAATTTTCTAAAAATATTCAATAAGAAAGTAACCCAAACCCAAGAAAATAGATTGGTTGCTTTTATAATATATGGTAATACATTTTCTAAGAATTCTACTACAAGATAAACATAGATATTTTGTCATTTTATGGTTTATATTCACCTTTTGTGAACCTACATTTATTCATTGGAATATTGCATATTCTCTACTGTAGAGCTTCTCTTCTAAATATTTTTAAACAGGTGTCTTACCTGCCAGAAAAAGTCTATACCTCACCTTTGATTATAGTGTGTGCCAGAATTACATTTATTTTCCTCCTGAATCCAGAAGAGCATTAAAATAAGCACAATCGCTGTTCATCCTAGCCAACAGTAATCAGAGAAGGAGCAATCTGTGCTATCACCTGGTACTTGTGGTACTGGAATGACTCATGGTCAAATTGCACCATGATACCCTTAGCAGTGGCAAGGAAGGGAGCTAGCGATGGCTTTTTATTATTATTATTATACATTTTTATAGTGCCATTTATTCCATGGTGCTTTACATGTGAACAGGGCAAATATAGACAAGCACAATAAACATGAGTAAAACAAGGCACACACAATTAGAGGAGGAGAGAGGACCCTGCCCACGAGGGCTCACAGTCTACAGGGGTTGGGTGAGGATACACTAGGAGAGGGTAAATTTGGTCATGCGGCGGATCAGCAGACAGAGGATTGCTGCAGGTTGTAGGCTTGTCGGAAGAGGTGGGTCTTCAGGTTCCTTTTGAAGGTTTCATGGTAGGTGAGAGCCTGATGTGTTGGGGTAGAGAGTTCCAGAGTATAGGGGAAGCACGGGAGAAGTCTTGGATGCAGTTGTGGGAGGAAGAGATGAGAGAGGAGTAGAGAAGGAGATCATGAGACGATCGAAGGTTGTGTGTAGGCAAGAACCGGGAGACCATGTCACAGATGTATAGAGGAGACAGGTTGTGAATGGCTTTGTATGTCATTGTTAGTGTTTTGAACTGTAGTCTCTGGGCAATAGGAAGCCAATGAAGGGCCTGGCAGAGAGGAGAGGCTGGGGAATAACGGGGAGACAGGTGGATTAGTCAGGCAGCAGAGTTTAGGATGGATTGGAGTGGTGCCAGAGTGCTAGAGGGGAGGCCAGAGAGTAGGAGGTTGCAGTAGTTGAGGCAGGAGATGATAAGGGCATGCACTAGGGTTTTTGTGGTTTCATGGTCAAGGAATGCACGGATCTGGGGATTGTTTTTCAGTTGGAATCTGCAGGAGGAGGCAAGGCTTGGATATGTGGCTTGAAAGAGAGGGCAGAGTCAAGGATCACTCCGAAGCACCGAGCGTGCGGAACTGAGGAAAGTGAGCAGCCATTGACATTGATGAATAGGTCGGGTGAAGGGGTAGAGTGAAGTGGGGGAAAGATGATGAATTCTGTTTTGTCCATGTTCAGTTTTAGAAAGCGAGCAGAAAAGAAAGATGAAATAGCAGACAGACATTGTGGGATTTTGGTCAGTAAGGAACTGAGGTCGGGTCCAGATAGGTACATCTGCATGTCATCAGAGTAGAGATGATATTGTAAACTGTGGGATTCTATGAGCTGTCTGAGGCCGAAGGTGTAGATGGAGAAGAGTAAGGGTCCTAGAACTGAGCCTTGAGGAACACCGACAGACAGGGGGCGAGATGAGGAGGTGGTGTGGAAGAGGGAGACACTGAATGTCCTGACTGTTAGATATGATGAGATCCAGGATAGTGCCAAGACTGTGATGCCAAGAGATGAGAGAATCTGTAACAGGAGGGAGTGGTCCACAGTGCTTTCTACCATATACAGTAACGGAGGTGCCGCTGGAAGCTATCCACTTTTCTTATTATGTACACAGTAAATACAATGATGTGATTTAGCCACTTGTATTGTTAAGCAGTGATTCCTGCCAGAGGATGCCAAGGGTGCTCTTTAAGTGTCACCCAGCAGGATCATCAGCAGGTGAATTACTCTTTATTTTTTAACCAAAACCTAGGATAAAAACAAAAATGAGCTAATACCCTACAGTAAGTAAATAGTGATAGTGCATGTAAATAATTTAGGGGACTTAGTTGACACTATTTTGATCAAAAAGTATAAAAGCCATCCCACCACATTACGGTGTACACAATAAGGATGGCCCTATCTCTAGTGAATAAACTCTCTATATGCCAGCAGACCTCAATAGATGGGGCAGAGCAAGACCCAAGCCTTAGTTTTTTTGTACACAAAGGGGCATGACTTTTCTTTTTTGGGTTGTGCATTTAGTTTATATAACTTTCCATAGACAGGAGAGACTATCAGAGCCTGTATTAAGCATAGATAAGGAATGCAGCTGCCATTTTTTTATGAATCTGGATAGTGAGACGATGTCACAGTTCTCAGCTTAGCCACAGAGATAGGAGAAAAGTCCTAGGCAAAAGGAAACAGATGGTAAAAAAAATTGTTTTTAGTAGCTATTGTCACACTGTGATGGTCTTCGTTAAGGAAAGGAGGCCTCTAACTGTCCCTGGAGCCCCTACTATCCCTGTCCTTGGGGTACTCTTGAAGGTAGAGAGGCCCTAGTCTCAGACCTTACTATGCTCCTTTTAAACCCTGTCCCCTTTTCCACCCCATGAGACATGGGACAGAAATGTAAGATAAACCAGACACAAAGACAAATCAGGGATAACAGAAAACCACCATCATCCACCCCATGAGACATGGAACAGAAATGTAAGATAAACCAGACACAAAGACAAAACAGGGATAACAGAAAACCACCATCAAACAAAAGCACTAACTAACAATAGGTAGGAGGATAGCAACAGGAAGGAATAAACTAAATGGGAACAGGGACCAGGAGATAAACACAAGTATTACAGCAAACCACAGAACACTACTACACTTAGTCCACTCCAACCACTTAGCTTTAGCACACAGCACAGGAAGACAAATCTTTTATGGTCTAACTCCAGGTCTTCCAGTGGGGCGTGACACCTTCTTGACAGTACCCCCCTTCTATGAGGGGCCACTGGACCCTCGAGGCTGGGTTTATCTGGATGGGCTGCATGGAAGAACCAAACTAGTTTGCTAGCATTAACCTCAGATGCCGGTACCCACATCTTCTCCTCAGGACCATACTCCTTCCAGTGCACCAAGTTATTGTAAAGAGTGGCAAACCATACAAGAATCCACAATTATTTCCACCTGAAACTCCAAAATGCCATCAACAATAATCGAAGGAGGAGGCAAGGATAATAGTGTAAGGACCAATGAACCTATGACCTAATTTCCAGGAAGTAATTTTTAGTTTAATATTTCTAGTAGACAGCCATACTAAATTATTCACACCCAGGTCCGGACCTGACAATTGTTTCTTATCTGCCTTGCATTTGTATCTGTCCCCCATGATTTTTAAGTTGTTCTGAATCCCTTGCCATGAAGATGACAGTGATGAAGATAATTGTTCCTCCCCAGGAACCCCTGAGAGCCCCTCCTTCCTGAAGATACAGAACTGATGATGGAAGCCATATGCACCAAAGAATGACCACTTACCAGTAGACTCACTGCGACAATTGTTTAAAGCAATCTCAGCTAATGGTAGAAAAGATGTACCCTTCCCCTCTTTTAACCAGCTGTTTCACAACCCTAGGCCCAAACCTGTCAGTCACCAGTGACTAAATTAATAATCACTCAGTATTGATTGGCTGATCTAGTGTGGATAGCACAAAAGATTTTGATTATCAAATTAGGTCTGGAGCCTTCACCAGACCATTATCCCAAAGGATTTGTATTATGAAAAGAGGCCTGGTGCCTGCACCAGACTAGTATCCCAAACAATTTTTATTATGAAATGAGGTCTGTTGCCTGCACCAGACTAGTATCCCAAATGATTTTGATTATGAAATGAGGTCTGGTGCCTGCACCAGACTAGTAGACCACATGATTCTGAAATGAGGCCTGGTGCCTGCAACACATTAGCATAAAGGATTTATATTATGAAATGTGGGCTAGTGCGGAACCACATCTAGTGTGGATAGCACAAAAGATTTTGATTATGAAATTAGGTCTGGTGCCTGAACCAGACCATTATCCCAAACGATTTGGATTATGAAATGAGGCCTGGTGCCTGCAACAGAGTATTAGCCCAAACTAGTTTGATTAGGAAATGTAGCCTTCTGATTCCTCACTGCAACAGTTTTATCCCAAACAATTTGGATAAACACATTTGGCCTCCTGGTTGTACCCCAATATTAAGTTTAACGATTTTTCAGTGGAAATCTGGCATTCTGATTTGCCACTGAAACACAGTTTTATCACAAATGATTAGGAGTAGCAAATGGTGCCTCCATAGACTGCCACACAGTGTTTGCTGTTATGATCCTAGTGGCAAGGATCGCAAGTTTGACAAGCTAAGTAACTAAACAGATGACCAGCTCTGGGAAGTGGTATCTGGATTGACCGCAACCTGATCCTATCCGCAAACAACTATAGGCAGCCGTGGAACGTTACCTGGAAATCCTAGACATCTCTTCACGGCCTGAGAAACTACCTATTCCTAGAGGGAAAGTAAAGTCCTTACTTGCCTCAGAGAAATGACCCCCAAAGATATAGAAAAGCCCCCCACAAATATTAACGGTGAGTTAAGGGGAAAGCACAAACGCAGAGATGAAATAGATTTAGCAAATGAGGCCCGCTAACACTAGATAGCAGAAAATAAGAAGGGAGCTGTGCGGTCAATAGAAAACCCTAAGCAAAATATCCACACAGAGATTGCTCGAGCCCCCGCACCAACTAACGGTGCGGGGGAAGCAACTCCGTACCCCAGAGCTTACCAGCAGCAAGAACTCACATATTAGCAAGCTGGACTAAACTCATCATACACTGAAATCATATTGCAGACTGATGAGCAAAAAATAATCAAACAGAAACTTAGCTTCTCCAGAAGAGACTGAAAACAAAGATAATCAGGGGAGATCAGAATAGCACTGAATACATCGACAGCCGGCAACAAGTGGAGGTGAATCAGAGCTAAATAGGAAACTCCCTAGTGCATAACGAGGCAGCTGATCCAGCCACAGATCCGCAGAATAACAAATAAAGCCACCAGGGGGAGCCCAAAAACAAAACTCACACAATACCACCTGTGACCACAAGAGGGAGCCCGAAAACAGAGTTCACAACAGTACCCCCCCTTGAGGAGGGGTCACCGAACCCTCATCAAAAACCCCCAGGGCGATCAGGGTGAGCCACATGGAAGGCACGAACCAAATCAGCCGCATGAACATCAGAGGCGACAACCCAGGAATTATCCTCGTGACCATAGCCCTTCCACTTAACCAAATACTGAAGCCTCCGTCTAGAAATACGAGAATCCAAGATCTTCTCCACCACGTATTCCAATTCTCCCTCAACCAGCACAGGGGCAGGAGGCTCAAACGAAGGAACCACAGGCACCACATACCTCCGCAACAACGACCGATGGAACACATTATGAATAGCAAACGATGCTGGGAGGTCCAAACGAAATGACACAGGGTTAAGGACTTCCAAAATCTTATAAGGACCGATAAACCGAGGCTTGAACTTGGGAGAGGAGACCTTCATAGGAACAAAGCGAGAAGACAACCACACCAAGTCCCCAACGCGAAGTTGGGGACCCACACAGCGACGGCGGTTGGCAAAGCGCTGAGCCTTCTCTTGTGACAGCTTCAAATTGTCCACCACATGATCCCAAATCTGATGCAACCTATCCACCACAAGATCCACTCCAGGACAGTCAGAAGGCTCCACCTGACCCGAGGAAAAACGAGGATGAAACCCCGAATTACAAAAAAAAGGCAAAACCAAAGTAGCAGAACTAGCCCGATTATTAAGGGCAAATTCGGCCAATGGCAAAAAAGCCACCCAGTCGTCCTGATTAGCAGAAACAAAACATCTTAAATAGGTTTCCAAGGTCTGCTTAGTTCGCTCGGTCTGGCCATTCGTCTGAGGATGGAAGGCCGACGAAAAAGACAAATCAATGCCCATCTTAGCACAAAAGGTCCGCCAAAATCTAGACACAAACTGGGATCCTCTGTCGGAAACAATATTCTCAGAGATCCCGTGCAAACGAACCACATTTTGAAAAAACAGCGGAACCAACTCGGAGGAGGAAGGCAACTTAGGCAAGGGCACCAAATGGACCATCTTAGAAAAACGATCACACACCACCCAGATGACAGACATTCTCTGAGAGACAGGGAGATCTGAAATAAAATCCATGGAAATGTGCATCCAAGGCCTCTTCGGGACAGGCAAAGGTAACAGCAAACCACTGGCATGAGAACAGCAAGGCTTAGCCCGAGCACAAATTCCACAAGACTGCACAAAGGAACGCACATCCCGCGACAAGGAAGGCCACCAAAAGGACCTGGCCACCAAATCTCTGGTACCAAATATTCCAGGATGGCCTGCCAACACCGAAGAATGAACCTCGGAAATAACTCTGTTGGTCCATCTATCTGGGACAAACAGTCTCTCTGGTGGACAACGGTCAGGTCTATCCGCCTGAAACTCCTGCAGCACTCGTCGCAAATCTGGGGAGATGGTAGACAAAATCACCCCTTCTCTGAGGATACCAGCCGGCTCAGAATCTCCAGGAGAGTCAGGCACAAAACTCCTAGAAAGAGCATCAGCCTTCACATTCTTCGAACCAGGCAGGTACGAGACCACAAAATCAAAACGAGAGAAAAACAACGACCAACGAGCCTGTCTAGGATTCAGCCGCTTGGCCGACTCGAGATAAATCAGATTTTTGTGATCAGTCAAGACCACCACACGATGTTTAGCTCCCTCGAGCCAATGTCGCCACTCCTCAAATGCCCACTTCATAGCCAACAACTCCCGATTACCGACATCATAATTCCGCTCGGCAGGCGAAAACTTTCTTGAAAAGAAAGCACATGGCTTCATCACAGAGCCATCAGAGCTTCTCTGCGACAAAACAGCCCCCGCTCCAATCTCAGAAGCATCAACCTCGACCTGGAAAGGAAGACAGACATCTGGCTGACATAAGACCGGAGCCGAGGAAAACCGGCGCTTCAGCTCCCGAAAGGCCTCCACAGCCGCAGGAGACCAATTAGTAACATCAGAACCCTTCTTGGTCAAATCCGTCAAAGGCTTAACAACACCAGAACAATTAGCGATGAAGCGACGGTAAAAATTAGCAAAACCCAAGAACTTCTGAAGACTCTTAACAGATGTAGGCTGAGTCCAGTCATGAATAGCCTGAACCTTGACTGGGTCCATCTCAATAATAGAAGGGGAAAAAATGAAACCCAAAAAAGAAACCTTCTGGACTCCAAAAAGACATTTTGAGCCCTTCACAAATAAAGCATTGGCACGCAGGACCTGAAACACCATCCTGACCTGCTTAACATGGGACTCCCAATCATCAGAAAAAAACAGAATATCATCCAGATACACAATCATAAATGTATCCAGATACTCGCTTAAGATGTCGTGCATGAAGGACTGAAAGACAGAAGGAGCGTTAGAAAGTCCAAAAGGCATCACCAAGTACTCGAAATGGCCTTCGGGCGTATTAAATGCAGTTTTCCATTCATCACCCTGCTTAATACGCACAAGGTTATACGCACCACGAAGATCTATCTTTGTGAACCAACTAGACCCCCTAATGTGAGCAAACAGATCAGATAACAATGGCAAAGGATACTGAAATTTGACCGTGATTTTATTTAGAAGGCGATAATCAATACAAGGTCTCAGGGAACCATCCTTCTTAGCCACAAAAAAGAATCCCGCACCCAGAGGGGAGGAGGAGGGGCGAATAAGTCCTTTCTCCAAAGACTCCTTTATATAACTCCGCATATCAGCATGCTCCGGCACTGACAAATTGAAAAGTCGTCCCTTAGGAAACTTACTACCAGGAATCAAATTTATAGCACAATCACAATCCCTATGAGGAGGTAGAGAACTGAGTTTGGGCTCATCAAATACATCCTGGTAGTCCGACAAAAACACAGGGACTTCAGAAGGAGTGGATGAAGCAATTGACACCACAGGAGCGTCGCCATGAATTCCCTGGCAACCCCAACTTGACACAGACATTGCTTTCCAATCCAGGACTGGATTATGAGTCTGCAACCATGGCAGACCCAACACGACAACATCATGCAAATTATGCAGAACAAGAAAGCGAATCACCTCCTGATGAACAGGAGTCATGCACATGGTCACTTGTGTCCAGTACTGAGGTTTATTCATAGCCAATGGTGTAGCATCAATACCCCTTAGTGGAATAGGGAATTTTAAAGGCTCCAAAACAAAACCACAGCGCCGGGCAAATGACAAATCCATCAGGCTCAGGGCAGCACCTGAATGTACAAAAGCCATAACCGGGTAAGATGACAGGGAACAAATCAGGGTAACAGACAAAATGAACTTGGGCTGTAAAGTACCGATGGTGACAGATTTATCAATCTTTTTTGTGCGCTTAGAGCATGCTGAGATAACATGAGCTGAGTCACCACAGTAAAAGCACAACCCATTTTGCCGTCTATAATTTTGCTGTTCACTTCTGGTCAGAATTCTATCACATTGCATAGACTCAGGTGTCTGTTCAGAAGACACCGCCAAATGGTGCGCAGGTTTGCGCTCCCACAAACGCCGATCAATCTGAATGGCCAGAGTCATTGACTCATTCAGACCTGCAGGCGTAGGGAACCCCACCATGACATTCTTAATGGCTTCAGAAAGACCCTTTCTGAAATTTGCAGCCAGGGCACACTCATTCCATTGAGTAAGCACCGACCATTTCTGAAATTTCTGGCAATACACCTCTGCTTCATCTTGCCCCTGAGAGAGGGCCAACAAAGCTTTTTCAGCCTGGTTCTCAAGATTAGGTTCCTCATAGAGCAATCCAAGGGCCAGGAAAAACGCATCCACACTGAGCAATGCAGGATCCCCTGGCGCCAATGCGAAGGCCCAATCTTGAGGGTCGCCGCGCAAGAAAGAAATAATAATCTTAACTTGCTGAACGGAATCACCAGAGGAACGAGGTTTCAAAGAAAGAAACAATTTGCAATTGTTCTTAAAATTCAGGAATCTAGATCTATCTCCAGAAAACAACTCCGGAATAGGTATTCTAGGCTCTGACATAGGACTGTGAACAACAAAATCCTGAATACTTTGTACCCTTGCAGCAAGATGATCTACACTGGAGGCCAAACTCTGGATATCCATGTCAGCAGCTGAACTCAGAGCCATACCAAGATTAAGAGGAGGAGAGCAGCTAGACACACAGCAGCTAGACACACGGCAGCAAAAAAAAAAAAAAAAATATTCCTCAAGGCTTCTTTTCTCCTGCTTCTGCCATGCAATTAACACTTTATGGGCCGGCTGTACTGTTATAATCCTAGTGGCAAGGATCGCAAGTTTGACAAGCTAAGTAACTAAACAGACGACCAGCTCTGGGAAGTGGTATCTGGATTGACCGCAACCTGATCCTATCCGCAAACAACTATAGGCAGCCGTGGAACGTTACCTGGAAATCCTAGACGTCTCTTCACGGCCTGAGAAACTACCTATTCCTAGAGGGAAAGTAAAGTCCTTACTTGCCTCAGAGAAATGACCCCCAAAGATATAGAAAAGCCCCTCACAAATATTAACGGTGAGTTAAGGGGAAAGCACAAACGCAGAGATGAAATAGATTTAGCAAATGAGGCCCGCTAACACTAGATAGCAGAAAATAGGAAGGGAGCTGTGCGGTCAATAGAAAACCCTAAGCAAAATATCCACGCAGAGATTGCTCGAGCCCCCGCACCAACTAACGGTGCGGGGGAAGCAACTCCGTACCCCAGAGCTTACCAGCAGCAAGAACTCACATATTAGCAAGCTGGACTAAACTCATCATACACTGAAATCATATTGCAGACTGATGAGCAAAAAATAATCAAACAGAAACTTAGCTTCTCCAGAAGAGACTGAAAACGAAGATAATCAGGGGAGATCAGAATAGCACTGAATGCATCGACAGCCGGCAACAAGTGGAGGTGAAGCAGAGCTAAATAGGAAGCTCCCTAGTGCATAACGAGGCAGCTGATCCAGCCACAGATCCGCAGGATAACAAACAAAGCCACCAGGGGGAGCCCAAAAACAAAACTCACACAATATCACCTGTGACCACAAGAGGGAGCCCGAAAACAGAGTTCACAACAGTTTGCACAATCTAGTTAGATGCTGGAAGATCGATTTCACACAGGACAGGATCTAGTTAACTGACAAGTTCACTTTCAAGAGCGGCACTAGTGCAGGAGCGACCCGTCTGCACTGTGACACTGAGACAATGGTGCCAGCAAAATAAGATGTCCCCTTTTTATATGGCCAGGCACATGCGTCTTCGGCAGTCAAGTTAAGAGAAGGAGAAAAAGAAAAGAAAAGCGCCCCATTCTCTAACCTCTCCCACCCCTCCCCTCATCAAACACATTCCCCATCACCCCAGTCATCATACTGCACCACTATCCTAGCCAAAGTAATAACTAAAGCATTAGTAGAAACGCAATGATTTATCGAATTTTGACCAAATTTTGCCAGATTTGAGTAAAAATGCTCGTGAAAGCGAACACGAATACGAATCTGCTATGTTCGTGCCGAATTTCAGATTGGCAAACGTTTTCCAAACATGTTTGCTCATCTCTAATAATGAGGAAGATTACTGCCAGACAAATGCATTAAATTAAGACAGCAGCTGCTAAAATACCATTATAAATCATCTGAGTCCCGCAAACCCAAAGGTATAGAATCCTCCAGGGGCTTGCAGTAGTGCATAAACCTACTATTTGGCCACCCCTAAATAGTGCTTACAAGCATAAATGGTTACTTAGGGCCCAGACATACATGAAGACTAATTCTTCGTCTTGTTTAGTGATGAGTGCCATACAACCCTGGATGGTCCATATGGATGGAGTAGTTGATGGTTGGCAGATAACCATCATTTAAAAGGCAAGGATGTAAGCAAGGAGGTGGCGGAGGTATGTTTTCGGCTGGAATCATTTCACAAGAGCTGTTAGTCCCCTTTAGGGTTCTTGAAGGTGTAAAAATTACCTCACAAATTATATAGAGTTTCTGATTGACCATCCCTGAGCAATTGGCTACTATGGGCATAAAAGGAGAGAAACTTATGGTGTGGCCATCATCCAACCCCGACCTCCACCCCGCTGAGAAAATTTTGAGTATCCTTAACCCCCAAAGGTAGTTTGCACGTTAATGACCGGGCCAATTTTTACAATTCTGACCACTGTCCCTTTATGAGGTTATAACTCTGGAACGGATCCTGATAATTCTGACAATGTTTTCTCGTGACATATTGTACTTCATGATAGTGGTAATATTTCTCTGATATCACCTGCGTTTATTTGTGAAAATTTTTTTTTCAAAATTTCGCAGTTTTCCAACTTTGAATTTTTATGCCCTTATCTCACAGAGATATGTCACACAAAATACTCAATAAGTAACATATCCCACATGTCTACTTTACATAAGCACAATTTTGGAACCAATTATTTTTTTTGTTAGGGAGTCATAAGGGTTAAAAGTTGACCAGCAATTTCTCATTTTTATAACACCATATTTTTTTAGGGACCACATGACATTTGAAGTCATGTTGAGGGGTCTATATGATAGAAAATAACCAAGTGTGACACCATTCTAAAAACTGAACCCCTTAAGGTGCTCAAAACCACAATCAAGAAGTTTATTAACCCTTCAGGTGTTTCACAGGAATTTTTGGAATATTTAAAAAAACCGAACATTTAACTTTTTTTCACAAAAAAATTCATTCAGCTCCAATTTGTTTTATTTTTATCAAGGGTAACAGGAGAAAATGGACCCCAAAGGTTGTTGTACAATTTGTCCTGTGTACGCTGATACCCCATATGATGGGGTTAAACCACTGGGCGCATGGCAGAGCTCGGAAGGGAAGGAGCGCCGTTTGACTTTTCAATGCAAAATTGACTGGAATTGAGATGGGATGCCATGTTGCATTTGGAGAGCCCCTGATGTGCCTAAACATTGAAACCCCCCACAAGTGACACCATTTTGGAAAGTAGACTCCCTAGGGAACTTATCTAGATGTGTGGTGAGAACTTTGACCCACCAAGAGCTTCACAGAAGTTTATAATGCAGAGCCGTAAAAATAAGAAATCATATTTTTTCACAAAAATGTTCTTTTCGCCCCCAATTTTTTTATTTTCCCAAAGGTAAAAGAAGAAATTGGACCCCGAAAACTTATTGTGCAATTTTTCCTGAGTACACTTATACCCAATATGTGGGGGAAAACCACTGTTTGGGCTCATGGCAGAGCTCGGAAGGGAAGGAGCGCCGATTGACTTTTCAATGCAAAATTAACTGGCATTGAGATGGGCCTCCATGTCGCGTTTGGAGAGCCCCTGATGTGCCTATACATTGAAACCCTGCCCAAGTGACACCATTTTGAAAAGTATTCCCCGTAAGGAACTTATATAGATGTGTTGTGGGAGCTTTGAACCCTCAAGTGTTTCACTACAGTTTATAACGCAGAGCCGTGAAAACAAAAATACTTTTTTTTCACAAAAACTATTTTTTAGCCCACAGTTTTGTATTTTCCCAAGTGTAGCAGGAGAAATTGGACCCCAAAAGTTGTTGTCTAATTTGTCCTGAGTACGCTGATACCCCATATGTGGGGGGAAAAACCGTTTGGGCGCATGGCAGAGCTCGGAAGGGAAGGAGCGCCATTTGGAATGCAGACTTAAATGGAATGGACTGTAGGCGTCACATTGCATTTGCAGAGCTCCTATTGTACCTTAACAGTAGAAACCCCCCACAAGTGACCCCATATTGGAAACTAGACCCCCAATGAACTTATCTAGATGTGTTGTAAGAACTTTGATCCTCCAAGTGTTTCTCTACAGTTTATAATGCAGAGCTGTGAAAATAAAAAATCTTTTTTTTTCCACAAAAATTATTTGTTAGCCCTCAGTTTTGTATTTTCCCAAGGGTAACAGAGAAATTGGACCCGAAAAGTTGTTGTACAATTTGTCCTGAGTACGCTGATACCCCATACGTAGGGGTAACCACCGTTTGGGCGCATGGCAGAGCTCAGAAGGGAAGTAGCGTCATTTGGAATGCAGACTTAGATGGATTGGTCTGCAGGCATCACATTGCATTTGCAGAGCCCCTGATGTACCTAAACAGTAGAAACCCCCCACAAGTGACCCCATATTGGAAACTAGACCCCCTAACGAACTTATCTAGATGTGTTGTGAGAACTTTGAACCCCCAAGTGTTTCACTACAGTTTATAATGCAGAGTCGTGAAAATAAAAAATAATTTTTTGTCCCACAAAAATGTTTTTTAGACCCCCAAATTTTTATTTTCCCAAGGGTAACAAGAGAAATTGGACCCCAAAAGTTGTTGTACAATTTGTCCTGAGTATGCTGATATCCCATATGTTAGGGTAAACCCCTGTTTGGGCGCACGGGAGAGCTCAGAAGGGAAGGAGCACTGTTTCACTTTTTCAACGCAGAATTGGGTGGAATTGAGATCGGACGCCATGTCACGTTTGGAGAGCCCTTGATGTGCCTAAACAGTGGAAGCCCCCAATTCTAACTGAATTCCTAACCCAAACACACCCCTAACCCTAATCCCAACTCTACCCATAACCCTAACCACACCCCTAACCCTAATCCCAACCATAAATGTGATCCAAACCCTAACCCTAACTTTAGCCCCAATTCTAACCCTAACTTTAGCCCCAACCCTAACTGTAGCCCTATCCCTAACCCTAACCCTAGCCCCAAACCTAACCCTTGCCCCAACCCTCACCCTTGCCCCAAACTTAACCCTAGCCCCAACCCTAACTCTAGCCCAAACCCTAATGGGAAAATGGAAATAAATACATGTTTTATGTTATTATTTTTCCCTAACTAAGGGGGTGATGAAGGGGGGTTTGATTTACTTTTATAGCGGGTTTTTTAGCGGATTTTTGTGATTGGCAGCTGTCACACACTAAAAGACGCTTTTTATTGCAAAAAATATTTTTTGCGTCTTCACATTTTGAGAGCTATAATTTTTCCATATTTTGGTCCACAGAGTCATGTGAGGTCTTTTTTTTTGCGGGACGAGTTGACGTTTTTATTAGTACCAATTTCGGGCATGTGACATTTTTTGATTGCTTTTTATTCCGATTTATGCAAGGCAGAATGACAAAAAAACAGCTATTCATGAAATTCATTTGGGGGGGGCGTTTATACTGTTCCACGTTTGGTAAAATTGATAAAGCAGTTTTATTCTTCGGGATAGTATGATTACAGCGATACCTCATTTATATATTTTTTATGTTTTGGCGCTTTTATACGATAAATACTATTTTATAGAAAAAATAATTATTTTTGCATCGCTTTATTCTGAGGACTATAACTTTTTTCTTTTTTCTTTGATGATGCTGTATGGCAGGTGTTTTTTTTGCGGAACAAGATAACATTTTCAGCGGTACCATGGTTATTTATATCTGTATTTTTGATCGCGTGTTATTCCACATTTTGTTCGGCGGTATGATAATAAAGTGTTGTTTTTTTGCCTCTTTTTTTTTTTTACGGTGATCACTGAAAGGGTTAACTGGTGGGACAGTTTTATAGGTCGGGTTGTTACGGATGCGCTAAATATGTGCACTTTTACTGTTTTTTTTAGGTAAAGAATTGTATTTATGGGAACAATATATATATATATTTTCCTTAATTTAGGATTTTTTTTTTTTTTTACATATGTGAATATTTTTTTTTTACTTTAGAACCTTGCCCCAGTGGGGACATCATGTTATAGGGTCAGATCACTGATCTGACACTTTGCAATGCACTGTGTCAGATCAGCGATCTGACAGGCAGTGCAGGGACGCTTGCAAGCGCTTGCTCTGAGCAGGGGCTTGCAAGCCACCTCCCTGCAGGACCCAGAAGCAGCCCCGCGGCCATATTGGATCCGGGGCCTGCAGGGAGGAGGAGGTAGGAGACCCTCGGAGAAACGCGATCACATCGCGTTGCTCCGAGGGTCTCAGGGAAGCACGCAGGGAGCCCCCTCCCTGTGCGATGCTTCTCTATGCTGCCGGAACACTGCGATCATGTTTGATCGCAGTGTGCCAGGGGTTAATGTGCCAGGAGCGGTCCATGACCGCTCCTGGCACATAGTGCCGGATGTCAGCTGCGATAGTCCCCCGTGAGCATGGCCGATCGCATATGACGTACTATCCCGTCACTGGGAATTAAGTCCCAGATCACCTCGATGGGGTAGTACGTCATATGGGATTAAGTGGTTAAGCAAAAGATCAACCAGGGTGGGAGGTAGTTCACATCAAAATGGCAGCTCTGGGAGGCTCTTCTGACATCCTGCAAATATACTGAAGCAAAAAGTATCCACAAACATTACAAGTTCAATGGATGCAAGAATTGTGAAGGAAAGAAGGATTCCTATGTTAACATGTTAACAGTAATAGAACTAAACAAAAGTATGTGTGGAAAAACGTGGATATACTTACTGAGCACAGATTGCACATTAGTCAACAGTGTTATGCAGCAGCAAAAAAGGCAAATAGTTCTAGGATGTATTAAGAGAAGCATAGAGTCTAGATCATGTGAAGTAATTATTCTCCTCTACTCCTCCTTAGGCCGGGGTCACATTAGCTAGTTTTACAGACGTATGAGAGGCGTAAAAACTACGCATTGCACATGGACCAATGATTTTCTATGGGGCAGCTCCTATCTGCTGTATATTTCTCAGCTGTATTTTACGGGCATAGAAAATCGCAGCTTGCTGCGTTTCTCAGCGTATTGTGCAAAAAATCCACCAATGAAAGTCTATGGGGGCAAGAAAATGCGGATTACACGTGGACCATCAGTGTGACGCGAGAAACATGCAGCGGTGTTCTTGAGAAAAGCCGGCAATTCAGTGCGGAGTACCGTAAAACCACACTGACAGGTTAGAATAGAATAGATAAAATAAATGTCTACACATAGTATAGGGAGATATATATATATATATATATATATATGTCATTGAGATATATATATATATATATATGTATATTTCATACAGCGCTACATAGCAGAAAAGCCGGTAATTAAATTGCCGGCTTTTGCTATCTCCCTCCCAAACCCGACATGATATGAGACATGGTTTACATACAGTAAACCATTTCATATCCCTTTTTTTTGCATATTCCTCACTACTAATGTTAGTAGTGTGTGTGTGCAAAGGGAAAAAACTGGCGTGGGCTCCGCCAGAGTGGGAAAGCCAGTGACTGAGGGCAGATATTAATAGCCTAGAGAGGGACCATGGTTATTGGCCCCCCTGGCTAAAAACATCTGCCCCCAGCCACCCCAGAAAAGGCACATCTGGAGATGCGCGTTTTCTGGCACTTAGCCTCTCTCTTCCCACTCCCGTGTAGCGGTGGGATATGGGGTAATAAAGGGTTAATGTCACCTTGCTATTGTAAGGTGACATTAAGCCAGGTTAATAATGGAGAGGTGTCAATAAGACACCTCTCCATTATTAATCCGATAGTACTAAATGGTTAATAAACACCTCTCCATTATTAATCCGATAGTACTAAATGGTTAATAAAACACACACACAAATTATGAAAAAAGTATTTTAATGAAATAAAGATACATGGTGTTGTAATAGTTTATTATACTCTCAATCCAATTGAAGACCCTTGTCACCTGAAACAAAGTTAAAATAAAAAATCAACAATATCCCATACCTTCCGTCGTTCAGTCTTGTCCCACGCTGTCAATCCATCTGAAGGGGTTAAAGATTTTTACAGCCAGTAGCTCTGCTAATGCAGCTGTGCTCCTGACTGTAAAATCTGGGGAATTAATGGAAAGCAGGGGAACGTAGCTACCTAGACTTGCGGTGCTGTGCCCCCTGCTGGCATAACCTCATATGAACTCGGGCGTGGGAATTTTTCAGAATATTTTCTCAAGCTCGAGTTCATATGAGGTTATACCAGCAGGGGACGCAGCACCGCGAGTCTAGGTAGCTACGTTCCCCTGCTTCCCATTTATTCCCCAGATTTCACAGTCATATGTATGTCTCACTGACATATATATATATATATATATATATATATATATATATATATACTGTATATATGTTTTCATGAATATTTCAGCCCATGGATCCATTGTATGTCCGTTTGGAAGCCGGCGAGAAAATCTCGCTGTACGGATGCCATACGGAGGTTTACATGTGCAAAATACGCTGCCAAAGGTTCTGGGAATGATTAGCTTGCAAAAAAGAAGGCTAAGAGGAAACTTAATAGCTGTCTACAAATATCTGAATGGCTGTCACAGTGTAGAGGGATCATCCTTATTCTCATTTGCACATGGACACACAAGAAGCAATGGAATGAAACTGAAAGGGAGAAGATACAGATTAGATATTAATAAAAACTTTTTGGTAGTGACGGTGACAATGAGTGGAACAAGCTACCAGGAGAGGTGGTGAGTTCTCCTTCAATTGAAGTCTTCAACAGATGCTGGACAGACATCTGTCTTAGATAATTTAGTGAATCCTGCATTGAGCAGGGGGATGGACACAACGACCCTTGAGGTCCCTTCCAACGTTAGCATTCTGTGAATCTATGTAACTTGGCCTGTTAAATTGTTTTTGATTTAAAAAGCTTTTGATTTTAGTAAATGTGACTTCTTAATGTTGCAAATTCAAGAAATGACAATATCCAGTTCTTTACAACCTATTAAATGTTTGGAAACTCTGTTGTGCATAATAATTTAGAACAGTGCATTTTGAGATTTTTTTAGTTTTCAAAAAAATACTTTTATCATTGGGAGGTTTATCCAATAAAATTTGATTTATACTCTAGAGGTTGATTTGAACAGTATACTGACTCATTTACATTGACCACCAATGCAGAAAATCAGAGAAAAATAGCATTTGCATAATAATTTGGATCACTGTGTATATTTGCATCCATCTGATAAGGATAAATGCAGTGGGCAGCTCAAGGCTGCAGTATGGTTGGGCTGTGTGCTAGCTGAATAACATAGCGGTCGACTGCCCATGCAGTATTCAAATAGCTTATTACATAATTGTTTGAACAGCTATAGGAAAAAAAATGGAGACACAAAGCGCAAAATAGGGTCTTATCCTTTAGATAACCAAGAGAGCTTTCTTAGAATTGCTCACCTGATTTTGTTGAATGAAGAGCATGTAACGATTTCGGCTGCTGCAGATCCACAAGCCGATCAACGGCCGTGTGACAATATAAACTGTGCAGGAGGTGTGGGTTAAATCCGCGCTGCCTTAATGATGAAGTTCCAAGGATAATAAATTTAAAAGGTGGTTTATTCAACGCGTTTCAAGGTCAGTGCGACCTCTTCTTCAGGAAATTCCACATACAACATACCATGGTATGTTGTATGTGGAATTTCCTGTAGAAGAGGTCGCACTGACCTTGAAACGCGTTGAATAAACCACCTTTTAAATTTATTATCCTTGGAACTTCATCATTAAGGCAGCGCGGATTTAACCCACACCTCCTGCACAGTTTATAATTGTTTGAAAGGAGACAACAGTTTGACCTGCATAAGTCCCTTACAATTGGCCATGTGGTTTTGTGAAGTATCTATTTCCCTGAAAAATCAAGTTATTTTTTTTTTTTAAACAGTTACAAAACTTCAACAGCCACAATGTATGGACTTTACCATACTGTTTATTTACTGTGTTTAGCAACTAGTCATGTCCAAGAATTTCCTACAAATGTTTTTGATCAATTCAGATTTGAAAACAAAAACAAACCACAGAAACACATATTAAACGAGTTCAGTTTTATGAGATATATCTGCACATATCAATGTTATTATTTAGATGTGGACCTCATGTCTTGCTGCAAGCTTTATAGAAGTATCTGTTGCTAGGATGCATAGTTTCACACACATTTTACTTATTATTTGCTGGCTCGTGACCACATTTGTTTTTCTTCTGCATAGAAAGTTGCTATGCATGTTTCTTTGTTTTGAAGCACAATAATTTAATTAATTTGTATCCGTCCTAAACACAACATCTGCATAGTGTAGACATCAAGTTACTTTTATTACTACTTATCTGTGGTTCTATAATACTCTTCAGGCTGGTAAATAGTCTAGATTATATGGCATAGATTTTTTTAAATTGTTTGTACCATCCTATTGTGTTAAAAGATGAGAAATCAGAGGATTAGCATGGTTTAGAACACAAAGAAGTATAACAAAATTCTCACGTTGAAGATGGATAGTATTGCTGGTCAAGAATTCAGAAAAAAATGGTGCTGGTGAAAGGAGCAAATCGCAATACACTGTTAAGGGTATCAGAAAATAATTTTTATGTTAAACACTTTCTGACATCAGACGTAATAATCCGTCCATGTGACCTGGGCCTATTTGATCAGGGATGGATTATTACGTTTGCGTGATTGCCCGTGCACACAGGTGGTGTGCGGGCGATCGCCGCCTGGTGTCAGCTGATTCTGGCAACTGACACCCTGCACTAAGTGCCAGGAGTGGTTACGCACCGCTTTGGGCACTTTAACCCCCAAAATGCTGCAAGCAAACACGATTTCAGCATTCCGAGAGTCAAACAAGGGCTGACAGCCCGTCTGCCTTTGAATTAGTAACCCTGCGGCATCCTGATTGCTGCCATGGTGACCGGATGTTGTCATGAGCTAGAGCTAGAAAACTTGCTGATCATGTGCAGTGCATGATCAGCAACTTTCCCTGTCAGTGCAGAGCTGACAGCTTGTACAGCATGGGGATGCTGCTGCATTCCCATGCTGTAGAAGCGATCAGGCTGCAATAAATGATTGTCCCATAGTGGGACAAAGTAAAAAAGTAAAAAAATTTTTTTAAATAATTGTAAAAAAATATATAAAAAAAATAAAAAATAATAATAAAAAAATCAAAAGATATCGTATCTATAAATATTTGTATGAAAAAATAAATATTGGAAAAAAGTGGAATAATACACAATCAAAAAGACAGATATAAATAAACATGGTGCCGATGAAACATCATCTTGTACCGCAAAAAACAAGCTGCCATACAGCTCCATCAGCAGAAAAATAAAAAAGTTATAGCTCTCAGAATAAAGTCATGCAAAAATAATAATTTTTTCAATAAAATAGTTTTTATTGCGTAAACGCGGCAAACGCGTGCCTTATCAATGCGTTGTGTTAGCGCGTGCCTTATCAATTTTACCACACAAGGGATGGCTTAACCCCACCCCAAAAAAATCCTAAATTGCTAGCTTTGGTTCATTCTGCCTCCCAAAAATCAGAATAGAAAGCGATCAAAAAATGTCTTGTGCCCAAAAATGGTAACAATAAAAATGTAAAATTGTCCCACAAAAAACACGCCCTCACATGACTCTGTGGGCCAAAATATGGAAAAATTATAACTCTCAGAATATGGTGATGCAAAAACTATTTTTTGCAATAAAAAGCGCCTTTTAATGTGTGACAGCAGCAAAACACAAAAGCCCTATATAAATCTGGTATCACTTTAATCTCACTGACCCGAAGAATTAAGTCACCTAATCACTTATAAAGCACGAGGAATGGCATAAAAGATAAATGAAACCAATTCTTTACCTACTGTTCATTTTTTCATTCTGCCTCCCAAAGATTGCAGTAAGGCTCAGCGTACATTTATCCTGCGCTCTCCGTTGAGCGCTTACACCAGGGTTTCCATGTAAATTTCTGAAGTACGTGATTCAGATGGAACCTCTGGCAGATGATTCCCTATAAAAAGGCAGTTGAAGGCACTGTGGACGCCGACTGACCTGTGATCTGGCGGTGTCCATCTTTTTAGGATGGCATAAAAGTGTTGTCGGACACAGTTTTGTGCATTTCTGAAAAGAAAGACACCACTGAACAGAGGCTAGATGGAGTTCAGGGTAACTCTGCAGCCTTATTATAGTAAATGGATTCTATGGGTATTTCATCTGAATCACGTCATTCAGAGATTTAGATGGAAACCCTAAAGTAAGTGGTCAGCGTAGAGCAAAGGATAAATGTGATCCCATGCATTATGTAAAATGTTCCCAATAAAAGCTTCAACTCAATCCAAGCAAGCTCTCACTCAGGTCTGTCACTTTTTAACAGAAATATAGGGAGCTTCCACGTTACCGGTAGTACAAAGGCTCTGGGAAAGCAAAATGGCTCCATTGCCCTCCAAAATAAATTCAACAAATTCTTTGCTTCCAAATCCAAATGCCCCCTCTCCTCTGAGCTCCACAGTGTACCTAAACCACATATAGTGTCCACATGTTTGGCATTTCTGAAGCGATGAGAGCCCACCCAACTTACAGGTGCATGTCTCCAGAAGCACAGGCTGGGCATAACACACTGGTAACTGCAACATACTAGTCACTACAGTGAACTGGTAACTACAAGGGCAGTTTGCAATTTTCACTCAGGAATATTCATTGCTGCTTGTTTCTGGAAAATACCCATGGAGTCAAAATCAGCACTACACCTGTAGATAAATTCCCAAAGGGGTATAATTTCCAAAATGGGATCACTTGAGAGGGGATTCTACTCGTCTAGCAATTAGGGGCTCTATATATGGAGTCCGCAAACTGTTCTAGGAAAATCTGAAGTCCAGGAGGCAAATAGTGCTCCGTTCCTCCCAAGTCTTTCCGTGTGACTAAGTAGTACTGTAAAGCCACATATGGGGTATTGCCACGTTCAGTAGAAATTGTGGGACAAATTTTGGTGCTATTTTTACCCACGTCTTGTGTAAAAATGTAAAATCTGGGGCAAAAAAATGTCATGGTAAAAATGTAGTTATTTTTTCTTCACTGCTCAATTATATAAAATTTTGTGACACACATGTGGTGTCAATATGATCACTGCACCCCTAGATGAATTTATTAAGAGGTGTAGTTTATAAAATGGGGTTACTTATGTTTTTTTGCTCATGGGCTCTTCCAGTGGCTCATGGCGCCTGCATACCATAACAGTAAAATCTAGCTCTCCTTGCCTTCTGAGCTTTGCACAGCACCTGAAAAATATTTCCTGATTACATGTAGGGTATTGCTGCACTCAGGAAAAAATAGACCTCAGTTTGTCGCAAAAAAAATCCTATTAGCCGTTAAAAAAAATAAAAACTTGGGGCTAAAACAACATTTTTGAAGAAAATGTGATTTTATTATTTTCACGGCTCAACGTTATAAACTTCTGTGAAGCACCTGAAGGTTCAAGATGTTTACCATACATCTAAATACATTCCTTGAGAGGTTTCCAAAATAGGGTCATTTGTGGGGGTTCCCACTGTTTAGGCACATCAGGGGCTCTCCAAATGAGACATGATGTCCGCTAATGATTCCAGGAAATTTTACATTCAAAAAGTCAAATGACGCGCCTTTCCTTCAGAGCCATGCTATTCACCCAAACAGTAGTTTTCTCCATCATATGGGGTATCGGCGTACTCAGGAGAAGTTGCACAACAAATTATATGGTGCAATTTCTCCTGTTACTATTATGAAAATGCAATATTTTGAGCTAAAAACCTATTTGTAGGGCTCAACATTATTAACTTATGTGAAGCACATTGGGTTCAATGTGCTCAGTACACATCTAGATCTAGATCAGTTCCCTGAGGGGTCTAGTTTCCAAAATGGTGTCACTTGTGGGGGATTTTCACAGTTTAGGCACATCAAAGGCTCTCCAAATGCGACATGACAACCGCCAGTTGTTCCAGCAAATTTTGCATTCAAAAAGTCAAATGGCGCTCCTTCTCTTCTGAGCTCTGCCATGTACCCAGACAGTGGTTTTCTCCCTTGTATGGGGTATTGGTATGCTCAGGAGAAATTACAGAACACATTTTGTGGTCCATATTTTCCTGTTACCCTTGTCAAAATAAAAAAATGATTTTGAAATCTATTTTTTGTGAAAAAAATTTAATGTTACCGTATATACTCGTGTATTAGCTGAGTTTTTCAGCACTTTTTTGTGTGCTGAAAATGCCCCTCCCTCAGCTTAAACACGAGTCATTATCCCAGAAGATGATGGGGAGGGGTCACAGGAGGCAGAAGCCGGTGGCTGCAGCTAAAGTCTGTGCCCACTGGTAAAGAGAAATGAATTTTTACTGCGCTGGCAGAGAATATTCATTTCTCTTATAGCGCGCACAGTGTCAGCCGCAGCAGCCTGTTTCCTGCAGCTGCTGGGCTATCACGGGTGCCCACTCATTAAGGTAATGAATATTCACCTCTCTCCACTCCCATATTCATAACCTTAATGAGCGGGGACATGTGATTGCTCGACCTCAGATGCTGCTGGCACAGGAACAATATGCTGTGAGGGTGCTCAGGGAAGGTAAGTAGGATTTTTTTATGCTTTTCTCATGGGGGCCATACATAGAAGGATAGAGATGAGGAACCATGCATACAAGGATGGGGATAAGGAGCCATGCATACAAGGATGGGGATAAAGAGCCATGCAAACAAGGAAAGGGATGAAGAACCATGCACACCAGAATAGGGATTAGGGGACAATACATAACCTGCTTATACTTTAGTCAATAAGTTTTCCCAGTTTTTTGTGGCAAAATTAGGTGCCTCGGCTTATACTTGGGTCGGCTTGTACACAAGTATATACTGTAATTTTGTTTTTCAAAAACTTCCTGTGAAGCACCTGAAGGGTTAATAAATCTTTTGAATGTGATTTTGAGCACCTCAAGTGGTGTAGTTTTTAGAATGGTGTCACTTTTGGGTATTTTCTGTCATATAGACCCCTCAAAGTGACTTCAAAATGTGATGTGGTCCCTAAATAAAATGGTTTTGTAAATTTTGTTGGATAAATGAAAAATCGCTGGTCAAATTTTAACCCTTATAACTTCCTATCAAAAAAATATGTTGGATCCAAAATTGTGTTGATGTAAAGTAGACATGTGGGAAATATTATTTTGGTAACTATTTTGTGTGACACATTTGTGATTTAATGGCATGAAAATTGGAAAATTGCAATATTTTCCAAATTTTTGGCAAATTTCAGTTTTTTTCATAAATAAACGCATCATGCCGAATAAATTTTACCACTGTCATGAAGTAAAATAGATCCCGAAAAAACTTTCTCAAAATCACCGGGATCCATTGAAGCTTTCCAGATTTATCACCTCATAAAGTGACAGTGGTCAGAATTGTAAAAATTGTCCCGTCATTAATGTACAAACCACCTTCAGATGTAAAGGGGATAAAATAATTCACTTCTTGTTTGTCATCTATACAGTTCCTCTAAAGAGGGAAGTCCTCTGTAAGTACTCAAGATCCAGTAGCATGGAGCATAGGGCATACCAAGGCTCTCCTGCCTTTGTTATGTTTCCTCTCCTTGCATAATGATGACTTCTGCATATGTTACAGAGTATGCCCACAATACTTAAGTTATTAACCCCTTCACCCCCAAGGGTGGTTTGCACGTTAATGACCAGGCCAATTTTTATAATTCAGACCACTGTCCCTTTATGAGGTTATAACACTGGAACGCTTCAACGGATCTTGGCGATTCTGACACTGTTTTCTCGTGACATATTGTACTTCATGACAGTGGTAAAATTTCTTCGATATAACTTGCGTTTATTTGTGAAAAAAATGGATATTTGGCGAAAATTTTGAAAATTTCGCAATTTTCCAACTTTGAATTTTTATGCCCTTAAATCACAGACATATGTCACGGAAAATACTTAATAAGTAACATTTCCCACATGTCTACTTTACATCAGCACACTTTTGGAAGCAATTTTTTTTTTGTTAGGGAGTTGTAAGGGTTAAAAGTTGACCAGAAATTTCTCATTTTTACAACACCATTTTTTTTTAGGGACCACATCTCATTTGAAGTCATTTTGAGGGGACTATATGACAGAAAATACCCAAATGTGACAACATTCTAAAAACTGCACCCCTCAAGGTGCTCAAAACCACATTCAAGAAATTTATTAACCCTTCAGGTGTTTCACAGGAATTTTTGGAATGTTTAAGTAAAAATGAACATTTAACTTTTTTTCACACAAAATTTATTTCAGCTCCAATTTGTTTTATTTTACCAAGGGTAACAGGAGAAAATGGACCGCAAAAGTTGTTGTACAATTTGTCCTGAGTACGCTGATACCCCATATGTGGGGGTAAACCACTGTTTGGGCGCATGGCAGAGCTCAGAAGGAAAGGAGCGCCATTTGACTTTTCAATGCAAAATTGACTGGAATTAAGATGGGATGCCATGTTGCGTTTGGAGAGCCCCTGATGTGCCTAAACATTGAAACCCCCCACAAGTGACACCATTTTGGAAAGTAGACCCCTTAAGGAACTTATCTAGATGTGTGTTGAGCACTTTGACCCAACAAGTGCTTCACAGAAGTTTATAATGCAGAGCCGTAAAAATAAAAAATCATATTTTTTCACAAAAATGATCTTTTCGCCCCCATTTTTTTATTTTCCCAAGGGTAAGAAAAGAAATTAGACCACAAAAGTTGTTGTGCAATTTGTCCTGAGTACGACGATACCCCATATGTGGGGGTAAACCACTGTTTGGGCGCATAGCAGAGCTCGGAAGGGAAGGAGCGCTATTTTACTTTTCAATGCAAAATTGACTGGAATTAAGATGGGATGCCATGTTGCGTTTGGAGAGCCCCTGATGTGCCTAAACATTAAAACCCCCCACAAGTGACACCATTTTGGAAAGTAGACCCCCTATGGAACTTATCTAGATGTGTTGTGAGAACTTTGAACCCCCAAGTGTTTCACTACAGTTTATAACGCAGAGCCATGAAAATAAAAATTCCTCTTTTTTTTCACAGAGATGATTTTTTAGCCCCCAGCTTTGTATTTTTACAAGGGTAACATAATAAATTTGACCCCAAAAGTTGTTGTGCAATTTGTTCTGAGTACGCTGATACCCCATATGTGGGGGGGAACCACTGTTTGGGCGCATGGCAGAGCTCGGAAGGGAAGGAGCGCCATTTGGAATGCAGACTTAAATGGATTGGTCTGCAGGCGTCACGTTGCAGTTGCAGAGCCCCTGATGTACCCAAACAGTAGAAACCCCCCACAAGTGACCCCAAATTGGAAACTAGACATCCCAAGGAACTTATCTTGATGTGTTGTGAGAACTTTGAACCCCCAAGTGTTTCACTACAGTTTATAACGCAGAGCCGTGAAAATAAAAATTGTTTTTTTCACAAAAATGATATTTTAGCCCCCGTTTTGTATTTTCACAAGGGTAACAGGATAAATTGGACCCGAAAAGTTGTTGACCAATTTGTCCTGTGTACGCTGATACCCCATATGTGGGGGTAAACCACTGTTTGGGCGCATGGCAGAGCTCGGAAGGGAAGGAGCGCCATTTGGAATGCAGACTTAGATGGATTGGTCTGCAGGCGTCACGTTGCATTTCCAGAGCCCCTGATGTACCTAAACAGTAGAAACCCCCCACAAGTGACCCCATATTGGAAATTAGACCCCCCAAGGAACTTGTCTAGATGTGTTGTGAAAACTTTGAACCCCCAAGTGTTTCACTACAGTTTACAACGCAGAGCCGTGAAAATCAAAAATCTTTTTTTTCCTACAAAACTTATTTTTTAGCCCCCAGTTTTGTATTTTCCCAAGGGTAACAGGAGAAATTGGACCCAAAAAGTTGTTGTCCAATTTGTCCTGAGTACGCTGATACCCCATATGTTGGGGTAAACCCCTGTTTGGGTACACGGGAGAGCTCTGAAGGGAAGGAGCACTGTTTTACTTTTTCAACGCAGAATTGTCTGGAATTGAGGTCGGATGCCATGTCCCGTTTGGAGAGCCCCTGATGTGCCTAAACAGTGGAAACCCCCCAATTATAACTAAAACCCTAATCCAAACACACCCCTTACCCTAATCCCAACGGTAACCCTAACCACACCCCTAACCCTGACACACCCCTAACCCTAATCCCAACCCTATTCCCAACCGTAAATGTAATCCAAACCCTAACCCTAACTTTAGCCCCAACCCTAACTGTAGCCTTAACCCTAGCCCCAACCCTAGCCCTAACCCTAGCCCTAACCCTAGCCCTAACCCTAGCCCTAGCCCTAACCCTAGCAATAACCCTAGCCCTAACCCTAGCCCTAACCCTAACCCTAACCCTAGCCCTAACCCTAACCCTAGCCCTAACCCTAGCCCTAACCCTAACCCTAGCCCTAACCCTAACCCTAGCCCTAACCCTAACCCTAATGGGAAAATGGAAATAAATACATTTTTTTTATTTTTTTATTTTTCCCTAACTAAGGGGGTGATGAAGAGGGGTTTGATTTACTTTTATAGCGGGTTATTTAGCGGATTTTTATGATTGGCAGCCGTCACATACTAAAAGACGCTTTTATTTGCAAAAAATATTTTTTGCGTTACCACATTTTGAGAGCTATAATTTTTCCATATTTGAGTCCACAGAGTCATGTGAGGTCTTGTTTTTTTGCGGGACGAGTTGACGTTTTTATTGGTAACATTTTCGGGCACATGACATTTTTTGATCACTTTTTATTCCGATTTTTGTGAGGCAGAATGACCAAAAACCAGCTATTCATGAATTTCTTTTGGGGGAGGCGTTTATACCGTTCCGCGTTTGGTAAAATTGATAAAGGAGTTTTATTTGACGGGTCAGTACGATTAAAGCGATATCTCATTTATATCATTTTTTTATGTTTTGGCACTTTTATACGATAAAAGCTATTTTATAGAAAAAATAATTATTTTGGTATCGCTTTATTCTTAGGACTATAACTTTTTTATTTTTTTGCTGATGATGCTGTATGGCAGCTCGTTTTTTGCGGGACAAGATGCCGTTTTCAGCGGTACCATGGTTATTTATATCTGTCCTTTTGATCGCGTGTTATTCCACTTTTTGTTCGGCAGTATGGTAATAAAGCGTTGCTTTTTGCCTCGTTTTTTTTTTTTTTTCTCACGGTGTTTACTGAAGGGGTTAACTAGTGATGTAGTTTTATAGGTTGGGTCATTACGGACGCGGCGATACTAAATATGTGTACTTTTACTGTTTTGGTTTTTTTTATTTAGATAAAGAAATGTATTTATGGGAATAATATATATATTTTTTTCTTTATTTAGGAATTTATTTTTTTTATTTTTTTTTACACATGTGGAAAAAATTTTTTTTTACATTTTTACTTTGTCCCAGGGGGGACATCACAGATCGTTGATCTGACAGTGTGCATAGCACTCTGTCAGATCGGCGATCTGCTGTACAGGGCTGCAGGCTTACCAGTGCCTGCTCTGAGCAGGCACTCGGTAAGCCACCTCCCTCCCTGCAGGACCCAGATGCCGTGGCCATCTTGGATCCGGGACCTGCGGCGAGGAGGGAGGTGGGAGACCCTCGGAGCAACGCGATCACATCGCGTTGCTGCGGGGTTCTCAGGGAAGCCCGCAGGGAGCCCTGTTGTGGATTCTGTTGGTGGGCTCCCTCTGGTGGTTACTGCTGGTACTGGGTGACTTTGGTGGGTTGCGGCCTTTGGTTTCCACCTGTCCATCAGAGGCTGGGTGTTTCCTATTTTACCTGGCCTTTCTGTCATTTCCCTTGCCGGCTATCAATGTGTTCAGATGTGCTCTGTTTGGTTCCTGCCTACCTGCTCCCAGATCTTTCAGGATAAGCTAAGTGCTGATTTTCAGTTGTTTTGTTTTTTTGTCCAGCTTGCTTAGAATGTCTCTATGCTAGCTGGTTGCTCTAGTGGACTGAGGTTCTCCCCATGTGCCATGAGTTGGCACATGGGTTCTTGTAATCTCAGGATGGTTTTTTTGATTAGGGTTTTTTGCTGACCGCTCAGTCCCCTTTTGTATCATTCTGCTTTCTAGTTTTCAGCGGGCCTCTATTTGCTAAAGCTATATACATCATCTCTATGTGGGTGCCTTCCTCTCATTTCATCGTCAATACATGTGGGGGGCAACTATACCTTTGGGGTTAATTCCTCTTGAGGCAAGTGAGGTCTTGTTTTCTCTGCAGTACTAGTTAGCTCTTAGGCTGGTGCGTGGCGTCTAGAACCAACGTAGGCACGCTCCCTGGCTATCTCTAGTTGCGTTTGTCAGGCGTAGGGCAGCGGTCAGCCCAGGTCCCATCACCCTAGAGCTCGTCCGATATTTGTTATACTTTGCTTGTCCTGTGTTATCCCTAGCCATTGGGGATTCATGACAGTATAGCCGGCCCACAAAGTGTTAATTGTTTGGGCTGAAGCAGGAGGAAAAGAAGTGTTCAAGGAAAATTTTTTTTTTTTTCCTTCAGAGTTTTGCTGCCTAGCCCTTAATTGCTGTCTAGCTGCTTCTTACCTCCTCTTAACCCTTGAATGGCTCTGATCTTAGCTGTTTATCATGAATGTCCAGAGTTTGGCTTCTAGCCTGAGTAATCTCGCGGCAAAGGTTCAAAACATACAGGATTTCGTTGTTCACACTCCCATGTCTGAACCTAGAATTCCTATTCCAGAGTTTATTTCTGGAGATAGAAATACCTTCCTGAATTTCAGGAACAATTGTAAATTATTTCTCTCTTTGAAATCTCGCTCCTCTGGAGACCCTGTTCAACAGGTCAAGATTGTTATATCGTTCCTACGGGGCGACCCTCAGAATTGGGCATTTGCATTGGCACCAGGGGATCCTGCGTTGCTCAGTGTGGATGCGTTTTTTCTGGCATTGGGATTGCTCTATGAGGAACCTAACCTAGAGATTCAGGCTGAAAAGGCTTTATTAGCCCTCTCTCAGGGGCATGATGAAGCGGAAATATATTGTCAGAAATTTCGGAAATGGTCGGTGCTTACTCAGTGGAATGAGTGCGCCCTGGCTGCAAACTTCAGAAATGGTCTTTCTGAGGCCATTAAGGATATTATGGTGGGGTTCCCTGCGCCTACAGGTCTGAATGAGTCTATGGCTATGGCCATTCAGATTGATCGGCGTTTACGGGAGCGCAAACCCGTGCACCAGTTGGCGGTGTCTTCTGAACAGGCACCTGAGACTATGCAATGTGATAGAATTCAGTCCAGAAGTGAACGGCAAAATTATAGGCGGAAAAATGGTTTGTGTTTTTATTGTGGTGATTCAGCTCATGTTATATCGGCATGCTCTAAACGCACAAAAAGGGTTGATAAATCTTTTGCCATTGATACTCTGCAGTCTAAGTTCATTTTGTCTGTGACTCTGATTTTTTCACTGTCTTCCATTTCCGTCGATGCCTATGTGGATTCAGGCGCTGCCCTGAGTCTTATGGATTGGTCATTTGCTAAACGCTGCGGTTTTAGTCTAGAGCCTCTGGAAGTTCCTATTCCTCTGAAGGTAATTGATTCTACACCATTGGCTATGAATAAACCGCAGTATTGGACACAAGTGACCATGCGCATGACTCCCGTTCATCAGGAGGTGATTCGCTTCCTTGTACTGTATAATTTACATGATGTACTAGTGCTTGGTCTGCCATGGTTACAAACTCATAATCCTGTCCTGGACTGGAAAACAATGTCTGTGCTAAGCTGGGGATGTCAGGGGGTTCATGATGATGCACCTCCGATTTCTATCGCTTCATCGACTCCTTCGGAGATCCCTGCATTTTTGTCAGATTATAAGGATGTGTTTGAGGAGCCTAAGCTCAATTCGCTCCCTCCTCATAGAGAGTGTGACTGTGCTATAGAATTGATTCCTGGCAGTAAGTTCCCTAAGGGTCGTTTATTTAATGTGTCACTGCCAGAGCATACTGCTATGCGGAATTATATTAAGGAGTCCTTGGAAAAGGGACATATTCGTCCATCTTCGTCCCCTCTGGGAGCAGGTTTTTTTTTTCGTGGCAAAAAAAGATGGTTCCCTGAGGCCTTGTATAGATTATCGCCTTCTGAATAAGATTACAGTCAAATACCAGTATCCATTGCCATTATTTACTGATTTGTTTGCTCGCATTAAGGGGGCTAGGTGGTTCACTAAAATAGATCTTCGTGGTGCGTATAATCTGGTGCGGATAAAACAGGGTGATGAGTGGAAAACCGCATTTAATACGCCTGAGGGCCATTTTGAGTATTTGGTAATGCCTTTTGGACTCTCCAATGCTCCGTCAGTCTTTCAGTCCTTTATGCACAATATTTTCCGTGAATATCTGGATAAGTTTATGATTGTGTATTTGGATGATATTTTGGTGTTTTCTGATGACTGGGAGTCTCATGTTCTACAGGTCAGGAAGGTGTTTCAGGTTTTGCGGGCCAATTCTCTGTTTGTGAAGGGCTCAAAGTGTCTCTTCGGAGCCCAGAAGATTTCTTTTTTGGGGTACATTTTTTCTCCTTCTACTATTGAGATGGATCCCGTTAAGGTTCAGGCTATTTGTGACTGGACACAACCTACATCTGTTAAGAGCCTTCAGAAGTTCTTGGGGTTTGCTAATTTTTATCGTCGGTTCATTGCTAATTTTTCCAGTATTGTTAAACCTTTGACTGATTTGACTAAAAAGGGTGCTGATGTTGCTGATTGGTCTCCTGCGGCCGTGGAGGCCTTTCGGGAACTTAAGCGCCGGTTTTCTTCTGCTCCTGTGTTGTGTCAACCAGATGTTTCACTTCCTTTTCAGGTGGAGGTTGATGCTTCCGAGATTGGAGCGGGGGCGGTTTTGTCACAGAGAAGTTCTAATGGCTCGGTGATGAAGCCATGTGCTTTCTTCTCTAGAAAATTCTCGCCCGCCGAGCGCAATTATGATGTGGGTAATCGGGAGCTTTTGGCCATGAAGTGGGCATTTGAGGAGTGGCGTCATTGGCTTGAGGGTGCTAAACATCGCGTGGTGGTCTTGACTGATCACAAGAATCTCATTTACCTTGAGTCTGCCAGGCGTTTGAATCCTAGACAGGCTCGTTGGTCATTATTTTTTTCTCGTTTCAATTTCGTGTTTTCATACCTGCCAGGTTCAAAGAATGTGAAGGCAGATGCTCTTTCCAGGAGTTTTGTGCCTGACTCTCCTGCAGACACTGGGCCTGCTGGTATCCTTAGGGATGGGGTAATATTGTCCGCCGTATCCCCAGACTTGCGACGCGCATTGCAGGAGTTTCAGGTGGATAAACCGGATCAATGTCCACCAGAAAGACTGTTTGTTCCGGATGATTGGACCAGTAGAGTCATCTCCGAGGTCCATTCTTCTGTGTTGGCTGGTCATCCTGGAATATTTGGTACAAGAGATTTGGTGGCCAGGTCTTTTTGGTGGCCTTCCTTGTCTAGGGATGTGCGTACCTTTGTGCAGTCTTGTGAAGTGTGTGCTCGAGCTAAGCCTTGCTGTTCACGGGCTAGTGGGTTGTTGTTATCTTTGCCCATCCCGAAGAGGCCTTGGACGCACATTTCCATGGATTTTATTTCTGATCTCCCGGTTTCACAGAAAATGTCCGTTATCTGGGTTGTGTGTGACCGCTTTTCTAAGATGGTTCATTTGGTGCCCTTGCCTAAGTTACCCTCCTCCTCTGAGTTGGTTCCTTTGTTTTTTCAGAACGTGGTTCGTTTGCATGGGATTTCGGAGAATATCGTTTCTGACAGGGGATCCCAGTTTGTGTCTAGATTTTGGCGGACGTTTTGTGCCAAGATGGGCATTGATTTGTCTTTCTCGTCTGCATTCCATCCTCAGACGAATGGCCAGACGGAGCGAACTAATCAGACCTTGGAAACTTATTTGAGGTGTTTTGTTTCTGCTGATCAGGATGACTGGGTTGCTTTTTTGCCACTGGCCGAATTTGCTCTTAATAATCGGGCTAGTTCTGCCACGTTGGTCTCTCCTTTTCTTTGTAATTCGGGGTTTCATCCTCGTTTTTCCTCTGGTCAGGGGGAATCTTTGGATTGTCCTGGAGTGGACGTGGTGGTGGACAGGCTACATCAGATTTGGAATCAGGTGGTGGACAATTTGAAGTTATCTCAGGAGAAGACTCAGCAGTTTGCTAATCGCCGTCGCCGCGTGGGTCCCCGACTTCTTGTTGGGGACTTGGTGTGGTTGTCTTCTCGTTTTGTCCCTATGAAGGTCTCTTCTCCTAAGTTCAAGCCTCGGTTCATCGGTCCTTATAGGATCTCGGAGATTCTTAACCCTGTATCTTTTCGTTTGGATCTCCCAGCATCGTTTGCTATTCATAATGTGTTCCATCGGTCGTTGTTGCGGAGGTATGAGGTACCCATTGTTCCTTCGGTCGAGCCTCCTGCTCCGGTGCTGGTGGAGGGAGAATTGGAGTATGTTGTTGAAAAGATCTTGGATTCTCGTGTTTCCAGACGCAAACTCCAGTATTTGGTTAAGTGGAAGGGTTATGGTCAGGAGGATAATTCCTGGGTGGTCGCCTTCGATGTTCACGCGACTGATTTGGTCCGCGCCTTCCATAGAGCTCACCCTGATCGCCCTGGGGGTTCTCGTGAGGGTTCGGTGACCCCTCCTCAAAGGGGGGGTACTGTTGTGGATTCTGTTGGTGGGCTCCCTCTGGTGGTTACTGCTGGTACTGGGTGACTTTGGTGGGTTGCGGCCTTTGGTTTCCACCTGTCCATCAGAGGCTGGGTGTTTCCTATTTTACCTGGCCTTTCTGTCATTTCCCTTGCCGGCTATCAATGTGTTCAGATGTGCTCTGTTTGGTTCCTGCCTACCTGCTCCCAGATCTTTCAGGATAAGCTAAGTGCTGATTTTCAGTTGTTTTGTTTTTTTGTCCAGCTTGCTTAGAATGTCTCTATGCTAGCTGGTTGCTCTAGTGGACTGAGGTTCTCCCCATGTGCCATGAGTTGGCACATGGGTTCTTGTAATCTCAGGATGGTTTTTTTGATTAGGGTTTTTTGCTGACCGCTCAGTCCCCTTTTGTATCATTCTGCTTTCTAGTTTTCAGCGGGCCTCTATTTGCTAAAGCTATATACATCATCTCTATGTGGGTGCCTTCCTCTCATTTCACCGTCAATACATGTGGGGGGCAACTATACCTTTGGGGTTAATTCCTCTTGAGGCAAGTGAGGTCTTGTTTTCTCTGCAGTACTAGTTAGCTCTTAGGCTGGTGCGTGGCGTCTAGAACCAACGTAGGCACGCTCCCTGGCTATCTCTAGTTGCGTTTGTCAGGCGTAGGGCAGCGGTCAGCCCAGGTCCCATCACCCTAGAGCTCGTCCGATATTTGTTATACTTTGCTTGTCCTGTGTTATCCCTAGCCATTGGGGATTCATGACAGAGCCCCCTCCCTGCGCGATGCTTCCCTATACCGCCGGTACACCGCGATCATGTTTGATCGCGGTGTGCCGGGGGTTAATGTGCCGGGGGCGGTCCGTGACCGCTCCTGGCACATAGTGCCGGATGTCAGCTGCGATATGCAGCTGACACCCGGCCGCGATCGGCCGCGCTCCCCCCGTCGCGTATGACATACTATCCCGTCGGTGGTCATACGGGCCCACCCCACCTCGACGGGATAGTACGTCAGATGTCAGAAAGGGGTTAAGGCTTCTTTCACACTAGCGTCGGGCTCGGTCCGTCGCAGTGCGTCGGGCCGAGGTCCCCGACGCTAGCGTTGTCTCCGCCGCACAACGGGGGCAGCGGATGCATTTTTCCAGCGCATCCGCTGCCCCATTGTGAGGTGCGGGGAAGTGCGTGGAGGTGGGGGCAGAGTTCCGGCCGCGCATGCGCGGTCGGAAAAAGTGGACCGTCGGGAGCAAAAAACGTTACATGTAATGTTTTTTGGTCCCGACGGTCCGCCACAACACGGCGCAACCGTCGCACGACGGTTGCAACGTGTGGCAATGCGTCGCAAATGCGTCGCTAATGTAAGTCAATGCAAAAAAACGCATCCTGCAAGCACTTTTGCAGGATGCGTTTTTTCGGCAAAACGACGCATTGCGACGTATTGCAGTAAACGCCAGTGTGAAAGTAGCCTAATAAGTCAAGATTTCTGATGGAGGTTGTACATTCTATGAATAAATCTGTAAAATTGCTGATGACAGCTGAAAGTAGCTGCTCAAGTAAAATGGCATATGATGAGACATAAGTGTGCAGAAAAAAATACAATAAAAATAAAATAAAATTAAATTGTTACATGATGGCTATGTGGTTAGCACTGTTGCCATGCAGTCCCAGATTCAAATCCAACCTAGGACAATATCTTCATGGAGTTTTTATCAACTCCTTGTGCTCACGTGAGTTTCTTGTGTTCCTGTGGTTGTCTGATATGTTGTGGAATATTTTGACACTATATAAGTAAACTAAATTTTTCTGTTCTAGCAGTATAATTGCTGTCTAAAAGTCTAGTCATTTTTTGTGTCTCAGTTATTACAAACATGTATTTTCTGTATATATTAATCTTTCCTATATTTTTATATTGTAAAATAACAGCACCATTAGCTGGTGATTATGTGTAGGCATTCTGGTGCAGTTTGCAATGTATTCTGAGAAGTTCCTAGGTCATTGTGGGATTACTCCTGTTGTATTGTGGTCGTATTATGACACTGAAAGGAACAGCAGCCATTGTTCCTGTATGCTTCTGTGGAGAAACCACACCACTCGTTTTCTGTCTTGCTCCTTGTAAACAGCCTCCGCTAAGCATAGTTGGTAAGTCACTATCTATGAGTTACAGTCCTGTGTTTATCAGTATGTTTGCTGTATTAAATAGGTATTCATCAGCTTATATATTACCTCATGTTACTGTGTATTGCAGCCTAGCTGTATTTTATGCACTGTACAGTTATATGTTCTGAAAAGCTCCTGTTATTGCATCTTACAGTGCCACCCTTTCCTGTCGCATCTACAATCAATGAAGGTTACATCTTTACAGCCTCTTTTCTTAAAGAAGACGGGGAGTTTAGCTACATGTCTCATTACACACCGTGCTAACGTGTATGAGGACAGTATATAAATATCATTTTTTCAACTCATGGGCCCCATAGCGTGTCAGTGTCCCCGATGGTGAGAGAGCTACAAGGGATATTTGTCACTATAGATCGATGTGTGTGTTTTTAAGAGTCTTTGTTACCGATTTTCTCAACATAAACTGCATTTATAATTTTATAGATCTCTGACATGATGGGTCTGTTATACTTGCTTTTGAAAATTCACATCAGAATTAATGTATATTTTTTTATGTAAGAGCAGGTGCAAATTGCCACAGATTCTCTCATCTGAGAGAATGAGGATGATTCTGCAAATGGCACTAATCAAACTCTGATCACAGTGTAAGCATCATGTGCTCCTATTCTCTCAAATGAGGAAAAGATGAATAAAAATGATTCCGTCTTCTCCATTCTGTGAGGCCATGGAAAATCGGAATGCACTCAGATATCGTCTTAGTGCAGTCCAATGTATCCCACACACTCATTGACTTGCAATATCGGATCAAAATCGCATGCAGACATTTTTTCCTTGGACAGTCTCTATCAAAGTTAAAAACCAAACGTGATCGGCCCCGTAAACTAACATTGGTCAGAGTACAGTCATGGCCAAAAATTTTGAGAATGAGACAAATATTAATTTTTCCAAAGTCTACTGCTTCATTTTTTCTAATGGCAATTTGCATATACTCCTGAATGTCAGAGTGATCAGCTTAACAGCAATTACTGTACTTGCAAAGTCAATATTTGCCCAGAAAATGAACTTTAACCCCCAAAACACATTTCAACATCATTGCAGTCCTGCCTTAAAAGGAGCAGCTAACATCGTTTTAGTGATTGATCCTTTAACACAGGTGTGGGTGTTGATGAGGACAGGGCTAGCGATCAATCAGTCATGATTACGTAAGAATGACATCACTGGACACTTTAAAAGGAGGCTGGTGCTTGGTATCATTGTTTCTCTTCAGTTTACCATGGTTATCTCTAAAGAAACATGTGCAGCCATCATTGCACTGCACAAAAATGGCCTAACAGGGAAGAGTATCGCAGCTACAAAGATTGCACCTCAGTCAACAATCTATCGCATCATCAAGAACTTCAAGGAGAGAGCTTCCATTGTTGTCAAAAAGGCTCCAGGGCACCCAAGAAAGACCAGCAAGCGCCAGGACCGTATCTTAAAACTGTTTCAGCTGCGGGATCGGACTACCAGCAGTGCCGAGCTTGCTCAGGAATGGCAGCAGGCTGGTGTGAGTGCTTCTGCACGCACTGTGAGGCGGAGACTCTTTGAGCAAGGCCTGGTTTCAAGGAGGGCAACAAAGAAGCCACTTCTCTCCAGAAAAAACATCAGGGACCGACTGATATTCTGCAAAAGGTACAGGGAGTGGACTGCTGAGGACTGGGGCAAAGTCATTTTCTCTGATGAATCCCCTTTTTGATTGTTTGGGACATCTGGAAAACAGCTTATTCCGAGAACAAGAGGTGAGCGCTACCACCAGTCTTGTCTCATGCCAACTGTAAAGCATCCTGAAACCATTCATGTGTGGGGTTGCTTCTCAGCCAAGGGAATCGGCTCACTCACAGTCTTGCCTAAAAACACAGCCATGAATAAAGAATGGTACCAGAATGTCCTCCAAGAGCAACTTCTCCCAACCGTCCAAGAGCAGTTTGGCGCCCAACAATGCCTTTTCCAGCATGATGGAGCACCTTGCCATAAAGCAAAGGTGATAACTAAATGGCTCATGGACCAAAACATAGAGATTTTGGGTCCATGGCCTGGAAACTCCGCAGATCTTAATCCCATTGATAACTTGTGGTCAATCATCAAGAGACGGGTGGACAAACAAAAACCAACAAATTCTGGCAAAATGCAAGCATTGATTATGCAGGAATGGACTGCTATCAGTCAGGATTTGGTCCAGAAGTTGATTGAGAGCATGCCAGGGAGAACTGCAGAGGTCTTGAAGAAGAAGGGTCAACACTGCAAATATTGACTTGCTGCATTAACTCATTCAAACTGTCAATATAACCTATTGGTACTCATAATATGATTGCAATTATATTTCTGAATGTGATATAAACATCAGACAAACACTAATAAAAACCAGAGGGCAGCAGATCATGTGAAAATATAATTTTGGTGTCATTCTCAAAACTTTTGGCCATGACTGTACAATCCAATGTTTTGTCGGATCACATTCAGACTGCAAATACCCTCGTCTGTACCTGCCCTTAATGTGAAATTTATTTGAGTCCAGCCTGAACTTGACTTCTAAAATGCTAATTTTCATATCAGAACCCAAAATTTCACAAAGGATTATACAGTCATTCTGATTTTTAAAAGTAATTTCATGGTATTCAGGTCTTTAAGGTCTTTCTAGTAATGTGTGCAGTTTTATTGTGAAATCTGTTAAACTGTGCTGAAGCATGTTGTATTTTCTAATATTATCTTTGATCAAGGGAAAAAATGATTCTGAAACACTAGTAATGTACAGTAGGTGTAATTATGTCTTGGCTATTGAGTAGAAAAAAAATGAGGAGTACTTACATAGTTTATGGACACAAATGATAGAGTGTTCTACATAACATAGCTAGATTTGAATACTACTAATCTGAAAAGGGATATAAAAGAATGTCAAAGGCGTTATAAAACATTCACAGAAAAAGAGAATGAGGCACCCCAAGGAAAGTACTGAGATTCAAAGCACAGCACAAGATTTCTGCTTTAGGAGATATATGGTAATTAGTGTGAACGGTTAAGGTACTCACTCCCTTATGCATGGCTTAATAAATGACATATGTGTTGTTGAAGGGATTCTACCCAGACTAACAAGTTGCAGAAGCTGCTTAAAAAACAAGCTGCCTAGTCCACCACATGACGCCAACGATACCACTTCATTTTGAAGGGAATTGGTCACTAGGTTTATTATGCCTTATCTGAGGACAGTATGACAAAATGACAGAACCCCCAATTCCAATGATTGTGAGGCAAATAATAAAAAAACATTCTGGTGAGTGCTGTTGCAATAAAGAAAAGGATGAGAAGGTGTTATAAAAATGAACATTTATTAAAAGACAGCAATCCATTTCAAAATCTATTGGATTTCTTCCTCAGGCTACCAGGAAGAAATCAGATTGACTTTTGAAACTCCTTTTAACCCCTTAAAGGGCCACTGTCACCCCCTCCAGCCGTTATAAACTAAAAGAGCCACCTTGTGCAGCAGTAATGCTGCAGTCTAACAAGGTGGCTCTTTTAGTTTTTGATTCATTTATTACCTCAATAAAGCGTTTTAAAAATTGGCCACAAATACCAGATATTGTACCTGGAGGCGGTCCGAATCGTCCTCTATGAATCTCCCAACTGCCGTCACTCTTCTCTTCAGGGGCGATGGTCGCCGCCCCCTTCGCGGTGTTTCTTCTTAAATCCGGCGCCTGCGCTGTGCGTGCCTGCCTGGGGCCTGCGCAGTCTTCATTGTCAGTCACAGCTCAGATGCAGGCCTGATTGGGGTTCCTGGGAAGGCGGGGGAGCATCTGAGCTGGGGGAGCGTCTGAGCTGGGGGAGCATCTGAGCTGGGGGAGCGTCTGAGCTGGGGGAGCATCTGAGCTGGGGGAGCGTCTGAGCTGGGGGAGCGTCTGAGCTGGGTAGCGTCTGAGCTGGGGAGCGTCTAAACAGCGCAGTGCGCATGCCCAGGAATGCCAGCCCCGCACTGTGCATAATGAATAACACAGTGCGGGGCGGGGATTCAGCAACAGGGTGGCCGCACTGCCCGCACAGGCGCAGTCAGGCACCCGGCATCTGAGCTGTGACTGACAATGAAGACTGCGCAGGCCCCAGGCAGGCACGCACAGCGCAAGCACCGGATTTAAGAAGAAACACCGCGAAGGGGGCGGCGACCATCACCCCTGAAGAGAAGAGTGATGGCAGTTGGGAGATTCATAGAGGATGATTCGGACCGCCTCCAGGTACAATATCTGGTATTTGTGGCCAATTTTTAAAACGCTTTATTGAGGTAATAAATGAATCAAAAACTAAAAGAGCCACCTTGTTAGACTGCAGCATTACTGCTGCACAAGGTGGCTCTTTTAGTTTATAACGGCTGGAGGGGGTGACAGTGGCCCTTTAAGCCCCAAGGGTGGTTTGCACGTTAATGACGGGCCAATTTTTACAATTTTGACCACTGTCCCTTTATGAGGTTATAACTCTGGAACGCTTCAACAGATCCTGATGATTCTGACACTGTTTTCTCGTGACATATTGTACTTCATGAGATTGGTAAAATTTATTTGATAATACCTGCTTTTATTTGTGAAAAAAAACGGAAATTTGGCGAAAATTTTGAAATTTTGCAATTTTCCAACTTTGAATTTTTATGCCCTTAAATCACAGAGATATGCCACACAAAATACTTAATAAGTAACATTCTCCACTTGTCTACTTTACATCAGCACAATTTTGGAACCAATTTTTTTTTTTTGTTAGGGAGTTATAAGGGTTAAAATTTGACCAGCAATTTCTCATTTTTACAACACCATTTTATTAAGGGACAACATCTCATTTGAAGTCATTTTGAGGGGTCTATATGATAGAAAATACCCAAGTATTACACCATTCTAGAAACTGCACCCCTAAAGGTGCTCAAAACCACATTCAAGAAGTTTATTAACCCTTCAGGTGTTTCACAGGAATTTTTGGAATGTTTAAATAAAAATGAAAATTTAACTTTTTTTCACACAAAATTTACTTCAGCTCCAATTTGTTTTATTTTACCAAGGGTAACAGGAGAAAATGGACCCCAGAAGTTGTTGTACAATTTGTCCTGAGTACGTTGATACCCAATATGTGGGGGTAAACCACTGTTTGGGCGCATGGCAGAGCTCGGAAGGGAAGGAGTGCCATTTGACTTTTAAATCACGCACTATCCGGTCACTGGGAATTAAGTCCCAGGTCACCTCGACGGGATAGTACGTCATATGGGATTAAGGGGTTAATAAATGTTCATTGTTTTTCAGCACCTTCTCATCATTGTCTTCATTGTGACAATGCTCAGCACAATGTTTTTTCTTATTTTTTGCGTCACAATTGTGGTAGTGAGTCACTATGTCAGCTTCAACAGGAGGAGTCTATATGAGGAATACCATTTCACTACTGCTCTCATCCCCATTTCTTATCACCAGGACTTCAACGTGGAGTGCTTCCACCAGCGGAATGTCTGTATTAACAAACCTTTTCTGGTTTTATGACCCCAATCCTGGTCCTCATTCTGGCATACTAACCCCCATTCTCAGGCCCTTACTGGTATAATGACCCCCATCCTATCATAATGTCTGCCATCCTGGGCCCCTTCATGGTATAATGATCCCCATCCTGGGTCCCTTCCTAGTATAATTACCCCCATCCTGGAGCCCATTCTAGTATTATGACCCACATCCTCGACCCCATTCTGGCACAATGACCCCTTTTCTGGTATAATGGCTCCCATCTTGGACCTCTTCCTTGTATAATAACCACAATACTGGGCCTCTTCCTGGTATAATGACTCTCATCCATGACCCCATTCTGCTATAATGAGCCCAATCCAGGGCCGCTTTTCGGTACAATGATGCCCATCCTGGACCTCAATCTGGTATAATGACAACCACCTTGGGATGCTTCCTTGTAAATTACCCCCATGTTGGACCCTTTCCTCATTTAATGTGCATTCAGCTTTCCCAAACCAAAAAAATAAAAAATTCCTACGTTCCTCTGCTCCAACATGGGTCCTCTTCTGTAGCCGGCAGCTAACATCAACGTGCCAGCAGAGTCAACACATGACATCACTGCCATGAGCTACTTGTGATAGGCACATTGAATCAGCTACCAGCCTCTGATTGGCTGACGGCGTATATTGAAATGCAGGGAGCCGACAACTGAAATAGTCGCAAGGCATTGGCGGGCTCATTCTATCGCAGGTCCAGTAGTGGTCTCACACTCTGCAACTGTGATCGGTACACCCCTGAGTGCGTTCATTCTGTCTTCTATTCTATTGGTGCATGATTTACTGGATCTTTCACCGTAGTTTTAATTAAATCAAAAGTTACCAGATATGGTGCAAGCCAAGCACTGGAAAACATTCATTTGTGTATAGGTTGATTTTTATTTAAATGATGAAAAAAATCCAAAGTTTGTTAAAAACAAAAAAATTGCGTCATTTTCCGAGACCTGTAATGTCTCCATTTTTTGGGATCTGGGGCTGGGAAAGGGCTTATTTTTTGTGCGATGAGCTGACATTTTTAATGATACCATTTTGGTGTGGATACGGTCTTTTGATCGGCCATTATTGCATTTTAATGCAATGTTGTTCAGCGACCAAAAAAACATAATTCTGGCATTTTTACTTTTTTTGCTATGCTGTTTTTGGATCGGATACATTTTTTTAGAGCTTGATAGATCAAGCGATTCTGAACCCGGTGTTATCAAATATGTGTATTTTACTTTTATAGTTTTATTTTGAGTGGGGAAAATGGGGGATGATTTGAACTTTTATATATTTAAATTTTTGTAACATTTTTAAAAACTTTTTTACTTTTTGCATGCTTCGATAGTCTCCATGGGAGAATAGAAGCTGCGGTTGTCCGATCACCTCTGCTACACACAGGAGATGATCAGATCACCTGTGTGTAGCAGAAATACTCACTTACTATGAGCGCCTACCGATGGGCAGCGCTCATAGCAATCCATCAATGACAACCACCGGGTCTCCTGCAGACCCTGGCTTGTCATGCCAACCTATCGGTGACCCATAGTCATGTGACATAGGCACCGATGGGCGGGATCAGTGACACACTTCTGGAGCGAACACATTAAATGCCGCTGTTAGAGATTGACAGTGGAATTTAACGGGTTAACAGCAGTGGGTGGATCCTGATTCCATACACAGCTGTTAGAGGCTGACATGTGCAGGCAAAAATGTGGGCTCAGTGCCGGAGTCCACATCAAAGGGAGGGACACGACATGTGCAGTACATATACAGCACATGTCGTGAAGAGGTTAAATGTTTAAATTGATGAGCAGCCATGAAGAAAATTTCCCAAGAAAAAAGAAACAGCATCATCCAGCTCATCGATAGTGGTCTCTCAGTCACGAAAATTGCCAAACTGCCTCATGTGAGTGCCATAACAGTGGAAAAAATACAAAATGAAGTCCATCCATCCATTCAAAAGCCACGAGGTGGATGTCCAGGCAAAATATAGGAGTCAGCAATTCTTCTCATCAAGAGGTCTACGAGTTCTGGTGCACCAAACATGGCAGTGGTGGTGGCTTGTGTGTTTCGCAATAGTGAGTATGCTGTCTACAAATATCTGAATGGATGTCACAGTAACCAACAGAAGGAAACCCAATTAAACAGTCAGAGAATAAGAATATTGTATAAAAAAGCCTTTATTGTGTATAATGAGGTACGTGGTGGCAAAGAAGAGCGAATACACACAAAAATATATAAAAATGTGAACCAAGGAGATCCTACTAGACAATTAGATCTGATGGACAGATGCCAGGAAAGGATTGAATGGTGTAGTTATATCAAACATTTCAATGTAACCCCATTGAAAGAATCGCTTAAGTGCAGTAGTTCAACACAAAGAGATGGAGAGTAGTGTGATGTCAATTATTACACATACCCTTGGACCCGTGAAAAGTTGCGTATATTAATGCACATGCCCTATATGTCAAGTGTGCAAAGTCACAGTTGATGTCACAGTGTTGAGGGATCATTCTTTCTCTCATTTTCACATGGAAAAACGAGAAGCAACAGAATACAACTGAAAGGGAGAAGATACAGATTAGATATTAGAAAAAAACTTTTTGACTGTGAGGTTGATCAATGAGTGGAACAGGCTGCCACGAGAGGCGAGTTTTCCTTCAATGGAAGTCTTCAAACAGAGGCTGGAGAGACATCTGTCTGAGATGATTTAGTGAGTCCTGCTTTGAGCAGGGGCTTGGACACTTTGATCCTTGAGGTCCTTTCCAACTGTAGCATTTCATGATTCTATAATTCTATGTGATCACAGATGTCCGTACAAGCACTGTGCGACACACATTACACAAGTCTGGAATGGTGGCCAGAAAAAATGTAAAGAAGCCTTGACTTCTAAATCATATAAAAGCTGTAAAGGAACAAAAAGAGCACAAGACCATCGAGTGATACCCTTTTAGCTGCAGAAGAAAGTGAAAGGAAGGTGCTCACCTGAGCAGTTTGTGTGCAATCACAACTCCCATGTACACCTGATGATAACAGCTGCTGCTGCCTCGTGACTGGGGGATGATCTCCATGATAGTTTACCAGTTTGGACGATAACACAATATAAGGCTGCAAGATGAGTTGAATGGGTTTTAATTCCACAATACATTTCAACGCTGGACTAGCGTCTTCAAGTGAAAAAAAATTGCATAGTTCTATGCAACTGTTTTTTTCATTTGAAAAAGACGCAGGTTGTGCATTGAAATGTATTGTGGATATAAAACTCGTTCAACTCATCTTGTTCCAAGGATACTTTATTACAGCAGCGCAGCCTTATATTGTGTTATCGTCCAAACTGGTGGACTTCAATATTGTCACATTAGAAGACTGAAAATGGGTTATTTAGAGTGATGAGACCAAAGTCAGTGGACTAGGCTGTGATTAGTGAAAATGGGTCTGGAAGAAACAAGGGAAAAAGGGACTAATGGATCGATAAATTGAAGGAACTGTCAAGTTCGGTGGAGGAAGCCTGATGATATGGGTTTTTTTCAAAGCCAAAGGTGTTAGATACTTGACCAGGATCTATGGTGGTCTCAAAGCTGAGCTATGTGTGAGTACCTTACAAGATGAGTTACTTTGTACAGTCAAGTTCTATAAGTATAAAAAAGGAGGACAGAGTTTTCCGGCAGGACAACGATCAGAAGCATACATCAAGATTGGCAAATAAGTCAATGACAATAAAGTAGAGGTGCTGGATTGGCCCCCACAGTACCCAGACCTCAACGAAATCAAACACTTGTGGGTAGAGTTGAAAAAAGAGCTGTATACACACCCAAATGAGCCAACCAGCATGCACCAACTTTGGGAACGTGTAGAAGACACCATAAAGCAGATTTCAGTCGAGACATGCTTGAATCTGACAAGACCATGCCTAGAAGGATTCTGGCAGTGTTGAAAGGCAAAGATAGATTAACAAAATACTATAAATGTAAATTTAGATTTCTAAGAGCAAAAACAGTAACAATGCAGTGACATGCACTTGTGAATCAACCTAGTAACACAATCAGCTATTAAGGATGTGAGAAGAGGCTGTAGTTTGTAGTATACAGGAAGAAAAAGATTTTTCCACCACCAGGATCCAAACAGTAATAATGCAGTGACATGACAAGAATCTGCATAACCAATAATATGCAAAATAGTTGCAAGTCAAATTTACAGTATATATGAGATAGCCAAGCCTATAAAATGATGGTAGTCTCACATTTGAAGCAATAGTGGATGGTGAGATATGGAAATACTGTTTCCTTTCACTTGTCAGAGGTATATTAGAAAAGTGCTTAGTATTTTACATGAAATAGATAATTATATAAAATTCAGTTAGGTTTTGGACAACTCCTTTAAGACTTTGTATACTATATTCCATTAAAAATGAATTAGGATTTCCACATCAATATATTAGTTAAGTTGATTTGGCACATGCTCGGCTCTCTATTAACATGGTTGCCCATTGTTCTAATAGGAATCATAGTTAGATCATCCATATATTACAATGTGTGGAAATGTTTGTGCTTGGATGATAAAATCTAACAAATCTCTTAGCAGAAAGTGATTTTGTCGAATATGCTAATGCTGAGGGAACATGCCTACAAAACATATTATTAAAACTTAAAATGCCAGAAGCATTTTCACAAGATATATTTTATTTGCTAGAGCTTGGCAAGGAGCTAAGGTTAAGTAATGCCACTGCCAGGCATATTAGCTTAAGCCTTGATTTGTGCAATGAAGAAGGCTTGTTGGAGCAGAGACCAGGAATGTCATGCCCATGGAATGTATTAAAAGATATGAATAATTTTGGTTGGCACAAAGTAATGTGCACATATAACATGAATTAAAATTATATATCAGAGTGTGACATCTAGTGAGTTGAAACGGATAGCATGGAATGACAGCTTTACAAGCTAACAAGTATTAGAATACAGTAACTTGACTTACAACTTGAAGTTCTGGGTCAAACCAGTTTACATTAATGGTATGATTTTTACATGGTATTAATTTACTGGAAATTTATAATGTCTTTTTTGCTGATATTTATTTTCTATATAAAGCAGAAATGTTTTAAAAAAACAGTCTTTTTTATGAAATACTTACATATACTAATTAAAATGTTATGCATGTAAATCTTAAAGCCTACCGATCGTTTCAACTAACTTTGCAAAATGAACTGTCATGTGCCTTTAAAAAGTATTTTCATAACCTGTGAATTTTTCCACATTTTTTCATGTTACACTCACAAACGTAAATGTATTTTATTGGGATTTTATGTAATATACCAGCACAAAGTAGCAAGTATTTGTGAAGTGTAAAACAAATGATACATGGTTTTCTAATTTTTTTTTTAAAAAAATGGAAAATTGTGATGTGCATTTGTATTCAGCCCCCAGCAGATATTTCTAAATAAAATCCTTAGTGACCAATTGCCTCCATAAGTCACATAATTAGTTAATTAAGTCCACCTGTGTGTAATTTATTCTCAGTATAACCACAGCTGTGGAGGATGGTATGAGAACATTTGGGTTCAAACAACATCAGGAAAGCTAAGGAACAGACCAGACAGGTCATGAATAAAGTTGTAGAGAAAAGTAAAGCATGATTAGGTTGTAAAAAAGTAGACCAAGCTCTGAACATCTCATGGAGCACTGTTCAATTCATCATCCACAAATGGAGAGAGTATGGCACAACTGCAAACCCACCAAAACATGGTCATCCACCTAATCTGACATCCCAAGCAAGTAGAACACCAATTAGAGCAGCAGTCAAGAGGCCAACATTCACTCTGTAGCAGCTGCAGAAAACTGCAGCTTAGGTGTGAGAATCTGTCCACAGGACAACTATTAGATGAGTACTTCAGAAATCTGGCCTTAAAGTCATTTTTTAATGCAAACCATAAGTAGTACCATTAGCTGTTTCCAGAAAGCCATATAAGGGGACACAGTGAAATTGTTGAAGAAGGTGCTCTGATCACTTGAGACCAAAGTAGGACATATTGGGCTAATTGCAAAATGCTATGTGTGGTGGAAAATTAACACCGCACACCAACCTGAAAACACCATCACCATTGTCAAACATGGTTGCGGCAGCATCATGCTCTGGGGTTGCTTTTCTTCAGTAGGCACAATAAAGCTGATCATAGTTGATAGGAAGATGGATGAAACTAAATACAGGGAATTGCCAAAGGAAAACCTGTTAGAGGCCGCAAAAGACATGAGACTGGGGAGAAGGTTTACATTCCAAAAGGACATTCACCATAAACTTACTGCTAGAGCTACAATGGAATGGTTTGGATTAAAGTATATTCATGTGTGTGAATGACCCTGTCACAATCCAGACATAAATCCCACTGAGAATCTGTTGCAAGACTTGAAAATTGCTGCTCACAGATGCCTTCATCCAATCTCACTGAGCTACAGTGCGTTTGTAAAGAAGAATGCTGCAAAAAGCTGGTGGAGATATAGAATTATTACAATTGCAGTGAAAGGTGGTCCTACAAAGTAGTGACTACGGGGTGCGGAATTCAAATCCATGTGCAATTTTCAGATTTATATTTTTAAAATAATTAGAAAACCATGTATAATTTCCTTTGCACTTCACAAATACTTGCAACTTTATGTATATCACATAAAATCATAATAAAATATAATAATAATAATAATAATAATAATAAAATTTGTGTTTGTGAGTGTAATGTAAAAAAATGTGGAAAAGTTCACAGGGTATGAATGGTTTTTCAAGGCACTTTATCTGGGGAATAATACTATTTATTACCATTATATGACTTGTATCATGCATTTACACACATTTAAATGCTCTAAGATTGTAAGTTGATTCTGAGCTAGTTGGTGAAGACTAGCTTCTATGATGACTCCTCCAAACAGTAACAAAACAGGATAAAAAAAACATTTCAAAATTGACTGTGCTGCTGAAAAGGAGTCTCTTGCTGTGATATTCTTGGGAGGTTCTTTATTGTCCACTAAGTTTTTCAATGCTATACTGGCATCTTTATCAAGTATAAAAAAGAACAACAGGAACCTGTTTTGTTTTTCTTTTTTTTTACACTTGATAAAGATGGCAGCACAGCATTAAAAAACCTAGTGGACAATAAAGAACCTTCCAATGAATATTGCAGGATTGAGTCCTTTCCAGCGGTGCAGCCAATTTTTAACAGTGTTTTTATCCTGTTTTGGTAATTACCATTCTGGTGGATCTTTCCCCAAGCCGCAGAGCAGCGTCAGCTGGCTATGTAAACTTTTATAGCGATTGTGTCTTTACACAACCACCCAAGGTGAGCAAACCTATTGTTTTTACTGTCTCCTATATTAAGGTTTTACCCTATTGTGCACTTCTCTCCTCACAGTCACTGTTGACTCTTCTATAAACAGTTCACAGACATGAGAGATTCTTGCTCTCCAATCTCCTCCAGAAGGTGCTGTAGAATGGAAGTCATTATACAGCAGTGCTGAGTACTGAGCAGCAAAGATGGGAATCCAACACTGGGATGAGATAAAACACTTACTGGAAAGCAGCTGAACATCTGTCTGAGTCTTTCTGCCTATTTCTTTCTCTCTCTTCCCCCACTTGTATGGACTACAGTAGGCTGTTGTAATTTGATTGCTTAGTGAGCTGTACGGTGAGGTGAGCGAATATAAATGGTGCCATCACACCTTTTTTCTTTGAAAATGGCCACCAGAGTTAAATGTATAGCATTTTGTTAAACATCAGACATGTTCCGATTTTGGTTCTGATCCCATGAGAGGTCACTGGAGGAAGATGCCCACCTGTGGAGTGGTATCACTTATGCATGTTCCCTTCGTATAGTAACATACTTACCAGCTGTCACCTTCATCAATGCTGTTACCTCTGACTTCTGGTTGGTCAGAATTTGAGGCATCAAGATGGTGGATCAGAACCTAAGTGACACCAGGAACAGCTGAAGACAGCAGCTGGTAAGTATAATACAGGGGGCAGGGAACTTACATTAGTGCCAGCAATCCAGCACTGAAATACAAAAATAATTGGAATTGGTGTAGCAATCCTCTTCCTGCACTAAGCATATTTTCCTCAAAGGTCAGTCATTGATGTGAAAGTGATTTGTTTCAAGATACATAAATGAAAATGGATTTGCAATTGAGTTTAAGCCCACCCTTAAGTTACATGGAAATCGTGCCCTGATATGGTCAGTTTAAATTTATACCTTTGATAATGCGTGGAAACACATCTGCAGTGTGGCATTACTGTATTTATGCAAAAGCTAAACCAAAACATATGTCCTAGGAATGTCCATATTTCAAACAACAGGATTCCTGTACTGCATTCTGGACATTATTCTTATTGACACAATATTACTTTCTGCAGTACTAATAGTACATTTAAAAATCTAATTAAAAAAGTCTGGGATATTTTTTAGCTTTAAACAATGACAACAACACTAATTAACAAAATTGTTGTTACTTTACAGAGATATGGTCCCATGGAACCCAACTTATTGGCAGACTTTTTAATGTTCTACATCAGCACCACTTTCCGACTTATGCATCAGCCATTATTCCTGAAATGGATGAAGCAGCTGGGACTGGTGTACCAAAGCATACTCAACTTAAAGGAGTCTTAGTAATTTTTTTCCCCTAAAGCCTACTGCTTATGTATGTGATGTAGAGTAAGTGTACTAAAATACTTAACTTTCGAGAAATGAAGTGAGGCTCCATTGGCTTACATTGAGAAAGTCAGATCTACTGCTCACAAACTCATGAGTGAGCTGGGAAGTCTGTTTCCAGGTTATGTGTTCCTAAAGAAGACTGGAATGGCGCTGGAAAAATTTGAATGCATTTGCACTGTATCACATAAATTAGTAAGGTTTAGTGAAAAAAATATGTGATAATAGTCTAGTTGTGCACTACCAATCAAGTATAATATATTAGCTGCAAGGTAGAGTGTACGATCAAAATATAACTTAATTATTGTAAAAATTAAAAGGTCAAAACACTAGTGAATATAGAAAACATACAAACACACAAATAACTATACAAATGGCCCGCCATGGTAAAGATAAAATAAACCCATGTATTCTCAAAGAAATGAGATAGTCTCATGTAATAAACAACGTAAGCAAGATAATTGTACAAATAGGAACGATCTCACCGGTATTCAGTTGGTGTCCTAGATGACTAGATCCAGGTCAGGCCCCTAGTACCCGACAGATCAGAATATATCCTATATGCCAGGTGATTGAAAGAGGGAAGGGGATTACTACAACAAGGCCACACATTTCCCCACACAAAATTCCAGAGATCAATGAAAAAATTGCCCCATGGTGCTCCCGACGCCTTTCATCTCTGACTTACCAGGGGAGATAAAGGACCAAATAAGGGGAACATCACAGCCATAATGGCTGAAAGACAATTCCAACACAACACGTGTAGGGAGGGATTACTTATTAATAGTTTCAATGCCAGTGTGCATTAAATAGTATCCTGCCAATACAGTGTGCATCACTTCTGGATCTTCAACCATTAGGGCAGACGAGTGACCCGAACAAGTCATTTCCTGTGCACCGCATGCTGCCGGGAACATAATTTCCAGTGCCGTGAACACTGGAGCGCATGACGTGACCGCACCCGTCACTTCCAGATTGCCCCATGTTGAAGCGCATCGGTGGAAAGCACAGGTCATGTGAGACATGATATGAATCAATATGTACATTAGCAGAATATGTAAATCTCCATAGGACTTTATCGTATGAAGATAAAAAATGCCCATATGTACAAAAAAGGGGGGAGATGGAAGAGTGTAGCCATATAAATAATTAGAGTACACAAAATTCACATGGAAAGAGATTATGAAAAGCAAATGGGAAGGCAAATTAAATCACCAACCCTCCCAGAGGAAATCAGTAAGTAATTCCAGCGGTCCCTAAAATAATGTGAAGGCTGAAAAAGAACACAATATCGGTGGCTCAAAAAACAGAAGGCATAGTGAACCAATATTAGAATAGATAATGAATGGAAACATTTGGAGATGGTTGAAGAGGAGAGGAAATAGAAAAGAGGATCAAATAAGCTATTACACCCTAAATTGGCCCTACTTCTGAATACCTGCCTAACAGCAGAGGATAGCACACTAAAGATTGCAAAATGGCACCCCCACTCAATGACGTCTGTCCCTCAAGATCCCTTCAAGTCCTAAAGAAAGCAACTATACAATGGGTACGGAAAGTATTCATACCCCTTTCAAATTTTACTCTTTGTTTTATTGCAGCCATTTGGTAAATTCAAAAAAGTTCATTTTTTTCTCATTAACGTACACTCTGCATCCCATCTTGACTAAGAAAAAAAACAGAAGTGTAGAAATGTTTGCAAATTTAATAAAGAAGAAAAACTGAAATATCACATGGTCATAAGTATTCAGACCCTTTGCTCAGTATTGAATAGAAGCATCCTTTTGTGCTAGTACAGCCATGAGTCTTCTTGGGAATGATGCAACAAGTTTCTCACACCTGGATTTGGGGATCCTCTGCCATTCTTCCTTGCAGATCCTCTCCAGTTCCATCAGGTTGGATGGTGAACTTTGGTGGACAGCCATTTTTAGGTCTCTCCAGAGATGCTCAATTGGGTTTAGGTCAGGGCTCTGGCTGGGCCAGTCAAGAATGGTCACAGAGTTGTTCATATGGTCAGTGGGGTCCTCTCTCTCTCCTGTAGAGTGTAATTTAATGTGGTCAGGGTGGTCCCCCCTCTCTCTCCTCTATCCCACTATTTTCAGAACAATCATAGTAACATGTGTGTATATATATATACTGTATATATATATATATATGTATATATAAAAGATATGTATCTTGGTACCGTGTTAGCCAGTAGATAGAAAGATATCCTCAGTGGTTGTAATGGCTAACTGAAAAGATGGTAACAAATTGCAAGTCCATGCCTGATGAAAGGACCTGAGAAGTCTCGAAAGCTTGCAATTTGTTACCATCTTTTCAGTTAGCCATTAAAAGGTATCAACCACTGAAGACTCTCAATTCAAAATATTTTATATATATATATATATATATATATATATATATATATATAAAAAAACACTTAGGTATCTGAAAAAAAGAAGATATTGCAAGGTATATACACATTTTAGGCATGTACCATAGACATTGACTTCTAGGATTGCTACTTCCTATAGGTGGCACTAGAGTTCTAGTCCTCTTCCTCTCTGAAGAGACAATCTGCATTTTTCCCAGAGGAGCATTGCAGCTTTAAGTCTCCTCATCTCGGCATGCTTAACATGTCACTCTCTGCAAGGAGAAATGTTATTTCTTGGATCCCAGGCAGACGCCTGTCACACAGCAAAACCAGTTGTCACGTTTTGCACTGACAAGGGGCAGTATAGTCAGCAAGGTAGGACTGTAGTTACTAAAAAATAACTTTTAATATGACTCATTAAAAAAGGCCATCAGGCCTAAAAACACCCAAACATATTGTTAGGAGTCGAGCTTCCTCTGCTGCACAGGGGGAATCTCGATCCGTCTCTGCTGCAGTCTCCCATTCTCCATCAGCCGCAGTGGAGCCTGCTCAGCGGAGACGTCGGTCCCAGCATCTCACTGAGTCTGATTCAATGCAAAGGGTTATTGCTGCCTCTCCAGGCTCTACTATTGTACCCTGCACTGATCTGCGGCGAACAGGCTTTCCTGGGACTAAGTCCTGCTTTGCACATACTGAGCATGCCCAGGGTAAGATCTCTCACTGGAGATCAGGGGTCACATGTTCAGCTTCTGCAGCCAAGTCCATTGGTCCTTTCAGGAAGGTCCTATAGGTGCTAGGACTAAGTTCTGCTCTGCACACACTGAGCATGCCCAGGGCAAGATCTCTCAGTGGAGATCTAGAGTCACATGCTCAGGTATGGCAATCTCTCATTGGTCCTCTTCTTTAAGGTCTTGTATGTGCTGCAGCTATTTAAGGCTCGCATGGCCGCATGGCCATGCGCTAGTATCTTCATATCTTACATGCTTTGCGCCACTGTGGTCATTTGTGTGAATGTGTTCAGGGACCCGGCTGAAATAAGCCCCTAGAATGCTGGCACCTCCGGCGAGGAGTGTTGTATGCATGAATGACCACTGACTGCTCTCGTCTGGGTAGTTAGCCTGTGTCTCTGTGAGAGTTAACAGGGCACAGAGCTTTGCTTTCTCGGCCACTCTGTGAAGCTAACAGAGCTGGTTATTACCGCCATATTGCGCCACCATCCACTTAGCAGCGGGATATTCCTGCACGGTGGATCCCGGGTTGCGAACGCACCAATCACCTCAATAAATATATTCGGTGCATTCCGCAAACCCTAACATTATACTAGCGCCAGGATCTGGCTAAGTAATGGCGGACAAACAGCGATTGCAGGGGTACATCCAGCTGCTGGAGGGCTAGTTGGCGTCTCTCGAGCGTGCAACCTCGGCGGTGGATGTTACCGCAATTGCTGTTCAGGCTGCTAGCGTGGCTGCAGCAGCTTCACCCACTGCCACCTCTGTCCCGACCTTATCCCACCTTCCATTGCCTGAAAAATTCTCTGGGGACAGTAAGTCCTGTAGGGGATTTGTGAGCCAGTGCGGTATACATCTCGAGCTCCTGGCTGCACGTTTTCCCACAGAGCGGGCAAAGGTGAGATTTGTAATTTCTCTTCTGTCGGACAGAGCTTTGGAGTGGGCTACGCCGCTGTGGGAGCGCAACGATCATGTGGTGCAGAGTGTTCCTCGGTTTCTGGACACTCTGAAGCAGGTCTTCGTAGGACCTCAAGTCACCCATGATACGGCGCTCCAACTGCTGGCATTGACTCAGGGTTCGACCATGGTCAGCCAATTTGCTATTCTCTTCCGGACCATAGCGTCTGAGTTGGAGTGGTCTGATAAAACCCTCATCTCAGTCTTCTGGAGGGGGCTGGCTGACCATGTGAAGGACGCTTTGGCCACTAGGGAGATTCCCACTACACTGGAGGAGCTCATATCCATATCAACTCGCATAGACCTTCGTTTTCACGAGCGAAGGTTGGAGCGAGCCCAGTGTAAGCAGAAGTTTTGGCTGGCTCCCACCTTTGCCAGACCTTTGGAATCTCCGGTCCAGGCACCCGAGTCACATGAGGCCATGGAGGGGTCACGAGCGGGGTCTAAGTCCCAGGCCGCTCATGCCCCTAAGTTCTGTCATGTTTGCCGGCAGTCCGGACATCTTGCCTCCAAGTGTCCTGTTATGACCCCAATGGCAGAGGGTCTCAGAAATAATTACTAAGTCTGCAAACACTAAAAACCAGCTCATAGGGCAGTGGTAACTGAGCTGACCATATATCTAATCCTAGCACCACAAATAGCAGCAGCCGGGGAACGTGCCTACGTTGGTTCTAGACGTCTCGCGCCAGCCGGAGAACTAACTAACCCTAGAAGGGAAAAGAAAGACCTTTCTTGCCTCCAGAGAAAAGACCCCAAAAGTTGGATACAAGCCCCCAACAAATAATAACGGTGAGGTAAGAGGAAAAGACAAACGTAAGAATGAGCTAGATATTTAGCAAAGAGAGGCCCACTAGCTAATAGCAGAATATAGTAAGATGACTTATATGGTCAGCAAAAACCCTATCAAAATATCCACGCTGGATATTCAAGAACCCCCGAACCGTCTAACGTCTAACGTACTTCAACTCGCCCTCAACCAACACCGGAGCAGGAGGCTCAACAGAAGGAATCACAGGTACAACGTACCGCCGCAACAAAGATCTATGGAACACGTTGTGAATGGCAAACGACACCGGAAGATCCAAGCGAAAGGACACAGGATTAAGGATTTCCAATATCTTGTAAGGACCGATGAAGCGAGGCTTAAATTTAGGAGAGGAGACCTTCATAGGAACAAATCGAGAAGACAGCCATACCAAATCCCCAACACGAAGTCGGGGACCCACACCGCGGCGGCGGTTGGCAAAACGCTGAGCCTTCTCCTGTGACAACTTTAAGTTGTCCACCACATGATTCCAGATCTGCTGCAACCTATCCACCACAGAATCTACCCCAGGACAGTCAGAAGGCTCCACATGTCCCGAGGAAAAACGAGGATGGAAACCAGAGTTGCAGAAAAATGGCGAAACCAAAGTAGCGGAACTAGCCCGATTATTAAGGGCAAACTCAGCCAACGGCAAGAAGGTCACCCAATCATCCTGATCTGCCGAAACAAAACACCTCAAATAAGCCTCCAGAGTCTGATTAGTTCGCTCCATTTGTCCATTAGTCTGGGGATGAAAGGCAGATGAAAACGACAAATCAATGCCCATCCTAGCACAAAAGGATCGCCAGAACCTGGAAACAAACTGGGATCCTCTGTCAGACACAATATTCTCAGGAATGCCGTGTAAACGAACCACATTCTGAAAGAAGACAGGAACCAGATCGGAAGAGGAAGGCAGCTTAGGCAAAGGCACCAAATGGACCATTTTAGAAAACCGATCACATACTACCCAGATGACAGACATGCCCTGAGACACCGGGAGATCTGAAATGAAATCCATGGAAATGTGTGTCCAAGGCCTCTTCGGGACAGGCAAGGGCAAGAGCAACCTGCTGGCACGAGAACAGCAAGGCTTAGCTCGAGCACAAGTCCCACAGGACTGCACAAATGACCGCACATCCCGTGACAAGGAAGGCCACCAACAGGACCTAGCCACCAGATCTCTGGTGCCAAAAATTCCCGGATGCCCTGCCAACACCGAGGAATGAACCTCGGAAATGACTCTGCTGGTCCACCTATCAGGAACAAACAGTCTGTCAGGTGGACAAGAGTCAGGTCTACCAGCCTGAAATCTCTGCAACACACGTCGCAAATCAGGAGAAATGGCCGACAAGATAACTCCCTCTTTAAGAATACCAACAGGTTCTGCGACTCCAGGAGAGTCAGGCACAAAGCTCCTTGAAAGAGCATCAGCCTTCACATTCTTTGAACCTGGTAAATACGAGACCACAAAGTCAAAACGGGAGAAAAACAATGACCAGCGGGCCTGTCTAGGATTCAGGCGTTTAGCAGACTCGAGATACATCAAATTCTTGTGATCAGTCAAGACCACCACACGATGCTTAGCACCCTCGAGCCAATGACGCCACTCCTCAAATGCCCACTTCATGGCCAGCAACTCCCGATTGCCAACATCATAATTCCGCTCAGCAGGCGAAAACTTCCTAGAGAAGAAAGCACATGGTCTCATTACCGAGCAACCAGGGCCTCTCTGCGACAAAACGGCCCCTGCCCCAATCTCAGAAGCATCCACTTCGACCTGAAAGGGAAGTGAGACATCAGGCTGGCACAAAACAGGCGCCGAAGTAAACCGGCGCTTCAACTCTTGGAACGCCTCCACGGCTGCAGGAGCCCAGTTAGCAACATCAGAACCTTTCTTGGTCATATCTGTCAAAGGTTTAACAACGCTAGAAAAATTAGCGATAAAACGATGGTAGAAGTTAGCAAAACCCAAGAACTTCTGAAGACTCTTAACTGACGTGGGTTGAGTCCAATCATGAATAGCTCGGACCTTGACTGGGTCCATCTCCACAGCAGAAGGGGAAAAAATAAACCCCAAAAAGGGAACCTTCTGTACTCCAAAGAGACACTTTGAGCCCTTAACAAACAAAGCATTCTCACGCAAAACCTGAAACACCATCCTGACCTGCTCCACATGTGAGTCCCAATCTTCAGAGAAAACCAGAATATCATCCAGATAAACAATCATAAATTTATCCAGATACTTCCGGAAAATATCATGCATAAAGGACTGAAACACTGAGGGAGCATTAGAGAGCCCAAAAGGCATCACCAAGTACTCAAAATGACCTTCGGGCGTATTAAATGCTGTCTTCCATTCATCTCCTTGCTTAATGCGCACAAGGTTGTACGCACCACGAAGATCTATCTTGGTGAACCACTTGGCACCTTTAATTCGGGCAAACAAGTCCGACAACAGAGGCAAAGGATACTGAAATTTAACAGTGATTTTATTAAGAAGCCGATAGTCAATACAAGGTCTCAAAGATCCGTCCTTCTTGGCCACAAAAAAGAATCCCGCACCAAGAGGGGAAGAGGATGGACGGATATGCCCCTTCTCCAGAGACTCCTTGATATACGAACGCATTGCGGCATGCTCAGGTACAGACAGATTAAATAGTCTTCCCTTAGGAAATTTACTACCTGGAATCAAATCTATGGCGCAGTCACAGTCCCTATGAGGAGGCAGAGCATTGGACCTGGACTCGCTGAATACATCCTGATAATCAGACAAATACTCAGGAACTTCCGAAGGAGTAGAGGAAGCAATAGACACCGGCGGGGAATCAGCATGAATTCCCTGACAGCCCCAACTTGACACAGACATTGCCTTCCAATCCAAGACTGGATTGTGGGTCTGTAACCATGGCAGACCCAAAACGACCAAATCATGCATTTTATGCAGAACAAGAAAACGAATCACCTCCCGATGTTCAGGAGTCATGCACATGGTTACCTGCATCCAAAACTGCGGTTTATTTTCCGCCAATGGCGTAGCATCAATACCTCTAAGAGGAATAGGATTTACCAATGGTTCAAGAACAAAACCACAGCGCTTGGCAAATGACAGATCCATAAGACTCAGGGCAGCACCTGAATCCACAAACGCCATAACAGGGTAAGAAGACAATGAGCAAATTAAAGTCACAGACAAAATAAATTTAGGTTGCAAATTACCAATGGCGACAGGACTAACAACCCTTGTTAGGCGTTTAGAGCATGCTGATATAACATGTGTAGAATCACCACAGTAAAAACACAACCCATTCTGACGTCTATGATTTTTCCGCTCATTTCTAGTCTGAATTCTATCACATTGCATTAAATCAGGTGTTTGTTCAGACAACACCACCAGAGGATTAGCGGTTTTGCGCTCCCGCAAACGCCGGTCAATTTGAATAGCCAGCGCCATGGAATCATTCAGACTTGTAGGAATGGAGAAACCCACCATCACATTCTTAATGGCTTCAGAAAGGCCATTTCTGAAATTTGCGGCCAGAGCACACTCATTCCACTGAGTATGCACGGACCATTTCCGAAATTTTTGGCAATACACTTCAGCTTCATCCTGGCCCTGAGAAATAGCCAGCAAGGCTTTTTCTGCCTGAACTTCAAGATTGGGTTCCTCGTAAAGCAATCCGAGCGCCAGAAAAAACGCATCAATATTTGCCAATGCCGGATCTCCTGGCGCTAGCGAGAAAGCCCAATCCTGAGGGTCGCCCCGTAAAAAAGAGATAACAATTTTAACTTGCTGAGCTGAATCTCCAGATGAACGGGGTCTCAGAGATAGAAACAATTTACAATTATTCCTGAAATTCCTAAACTTAAATCGGTCTCCAGAAAACAGTTCAGGAATAGGTATTTTAGGTTCAGACATTGGACTACTGGTAACAAAATCTTGTATGCCCTGCACACGAGCAGCAAGCTGGTCTACACTTGTAATCAAGGTCTGGACATTCATGTCTGCAGCAAGCACAAGCCACTCAGAGGTAAAGGGGAAGAAGAGAGGAAAAAAAAAAAAAAACAACTCAGAATTTCCTTTCTTATTATCCCACTTCTGCAATGCATTAAACATTCAATGTCGTCCTGGCATACTGTTATGACCCCAATGGCAGAGGGTCTCAGAAATAATTACTAAGTCTGCAAACACTAAAAACCAGCTCATAGGGCAGTGGTAACTGAGCTGACCATATATCTAATCCTAGCACCACAAATAGCAGCAGCCGGGGAACGTGCCTACGTTGGTTCTAGACGTCTCGCGCCAGCCGGAGAACTAACTAACCCTAGAAGGGAAAAGAAAGACCTTTCTTGCCTCCAGAGAAAAGACCCCAAAAGTTGGATACAAGCCCCCAACAAATAATAACGGTGAGGTAAGAGGAAAAGACAAACGTAAGAATGAGCTAGATATTTAGCAAAGAGAGGCCCACTAGCTAATAGCAGAATATAGTAAGATGACTTATATGGTCAGCAAAAACCCTATCAAAATATCCATGCTGGATATTCAAGAACCCCCGAACCGTCTAACGGCCCGGGGGGAGAACACCAGCCCCCTAGAGCTTCCAGCAAAGTCAGGAATCACATTTAGTACAAGTTGGAAAAATATAAGAGCAAAGCAAATAACCAAAAAACAAAAGAAGCAGGACTTAGCTTAATTTTGCACGAACCGGACCAGCAGACAGGAGCAAACAGAAAGGATCTGATTACAACGATGCCAGGCACTGGACTAAGGATCCAGGAAGTTTATATAGCAACACCCCTGGACTAACGACCCAGGTGAGTGCCAAACTGAGGAAAGACAATCCCAGAGTAATATCACAAGTAACCACAAGAGGGAGCCAAAAAGTCTAATTCACAACAGTGTCCGTAGCGGTCGAGGAAACGTCAGCGTCTAGTGGCAGTTGGAGGAGGTACATTAGACACGGCGACGTTTACCTCAAAATTGTCCTTCAAGGGGACGATTACCATAGGCCCATCCACTCTTATGGTAGAGCTTTGCGTGGACTCTGGAGCGGAGGGTAATTTTATGTCATCAGCTTTCACTCAGCGACACGCAATACCCCTGGTGATGCTCGCCAAGCCAATAACCATTCGAGTGGTAAATGGGTCGACACTACCTTCACAGATTACTCACCAAACCATCCCTTTCACTCTCTCTGTATCTCCATCACATCAGGAGATTATTTCTCTTTTGGTCCTTCCTGAGGGAGTTGATGAGGTCCTGTTGGGGATACCCTGGCTTCATTTTCATTCTCCTCATATAGAGTGGTCCTCAGGGAAAATTTTGTGATGGAGTAAATCCTGTGAGGGTAGATGTCAGAGGGAGTGCGCTCAGGTTGGTACAACTGAGGTACCCGCAGATCTTTCCTCTCTCCTCAAGCACTATTGGCCTTATGCGGACGTGTTCTCCAAAGGGGCTGCGGAGACCCTTCTGCCTCACCGCCTCTATGACTGTCCTATCGATCTCTTGCCTGGAGCTGAGCCTCCCCGGGGTCGAGTCTATCCGTTATCTCTCCCGGAGACGGAGGCAATGTCTCAGTATATCCAAGAAAATCTGGCAAGAGGTTTTATTAGGAAGTCAGTGTCACCTGCTGGGGCTGGGTTCTTCTTCGTACAGAAGAAGAGTGGAGAATTGCGTCCATGCATTGACTACAGGGGTCTTAATGCCATCAACGTTAAAAACAAGTACCCACTACCCCTGATATCTGAGCTCTTTGATAGGCTACGGGGAGCAAAGGTTTTTACTAAATTAGATCTGCGGGGTGCTTATAACCTGATCCGCATCCGTGAGGGGGACGAGTGGAAGACGGCTTTTAACACCAGGGATGGGCACTATGAATCACCAGATGGTGATGCCCTTCGGGCTCTGTAATGCCCCAGCCGTTTTCCAAGACTTTGTGAACGACATCTTCCGGGAGATGCTCACCACCTTGGTCGTAGTCTATCTGGATGATATTCTCATCTACTCTCCAGATATTGACTCCCACCGGAGAGATGTTCGCAAAGTCTTCGACCTCTTACGGGCAAACTCCCTCTACGCCAAATTGGAGAAGTGTGTGTTTGAGCAGGAGTCCTTGCCATTCCTTGGTTATATCATCTCTGCCCAGGGTTTGGCTATGGATCCTGCCAAACTACAAGCTGTGATGGACTGGCAGGAACCCCATTCACTTAAAGAGGTGCAGCACTTTATGGGGTTCATCAATTACTATCGCCAGTTCATCCCACACTTTTCAACTTTGGTAGCTCCCTTGGTTGCCCTCACCAAGAAGGGAGCAAATCCCAAGTTGTGGTCGGAGGATGTCTCCAAGGCATTCCTTTCGATTAAGTCACACTTTGCTAGCGCTCCAATTCTACATCGTCCCGATGTAGATAAGCCATTTATTATGGAGGTGGATGCCTCATCCGTTGGTGCTGGAGCAGACCTTTTCCAAAAGGATGCTCAAGGTCGGAAGCATCCTTGCTTCTTCTTCTCCAAGACCTTCACACCAGCAGAGAGGAATTATTCCATCGGGGACAGGGAGTTGCTAGCAATGAAGTTGGCTTTTTCTGAGTGGAGCCACCTCTTGGAGGGAGCTCGCTTTCCCTTCCAAGTATTCACCGACCACAATAACTTGGTGTACATACAGACGGCCCAGCGGCTGAATTCTCGCCAGGCCAGATGGTTCCTGTTCTTCTCCCGATTCCATATTACTCTCCATTTTCTCTCTGGAGAGAAGAACATTCGTGCCAATGCTCTCTCTCGCTCCGTAGTGTCATCTGAGGAGGAGGATGAGGAGCCTCGGCTTATTGTCCCCTCTGAGAGCCTGAGAACTGTGGCCCCGGTTTCGCTAGAGTCCGTGCCCCTGGGCAAGACTTTTGTACCAGCGAATTTGCGACCGGATGTTCTCTCTTGGGCTCACTCATCCAGAGTGGGTGGACATTTTGGAACCAAGAGGACATCTGAGCTTTTGGCGAGGACGTACTGGTGGCTGCATATGGCCCGTGACGTTGGGGACTATATTCGGGCGTGTGTCTCCTGTGCCCAGAATCGGTCTTCACGGCAACGGCCTGCCGGGTTACTTTACCCCATGCCGGTGGCAGACAGGCCTTGGGAGATGGTCGGGATGGACTTTGTGGTGGGTTTGCCCAAGTCTCGCGGCTGTACCATCATTTGGGTCATCACCGATCATTTCTCGAAAATGGTGCATTTGGTGCCACTTCCACGGTTACCTTCTGCACGGGCCTTGGCGGCGTTGTTCATTAAGCATATTTTCCGCTTACATGGTATGCCTGATAAAGTTATCAGCGGCCGGGGTCCCCTGTTTGCATCTCGGTTCTGGAGAGAGCTCTGCCGTTTACTCAGCATAGAGCTGAATCTCTCCTCTGCATATCATCCTGAGACGAATGGGTTGGTAGAGAGAACCAATCAGACTCTGGTGACATTTTGTCTCTGCTAGGCAGGATGACTGGGCATCTTTGCTACCTTGGGCGGAATTTGCCTTGAATAATGCCGTAGCCGATTCCACTGGTCAGACTCCTTTTCTCCTTAATTACAGCCAGCATCCGCGTGTCCCTGTGCCCATGCCCGTGTCATCCACCGATTCTAGGGTGGCAGACTGGGCGGTGGAGGCATGTGACATCTGGGACCGCAGACAGGATGCCATCCGGGCCTCCAAGGATAGAATGAGGGTCTCGGCTGATACACACTGACGCCCCGCTCTGACCTTTGCTCCTGGCGACTTAGTGTGGCTCTCCGCCCGTAACATCAAGCTGTGATTTGAGTCCACTAAGTTTGCGCCTCGCTACATTGGCCAGTTCAAGGTTCTGGAACAGGTGAACCCTGTGGTCTACCGTTTGGCTATTCCTCCACGCCTTGGTATCACCGATACCTTTCACGTTTCCCTCTTAAAGCCCGTTCATTTGTCCCGGTTTTCTGAGTCATCTGCCGGGACATCGGGTTCATCCACGGATGAGTTTGAGGTGAATGCTATCGTGGGGTGCAAGGTGGTACGTAGCAAGAAATTTTATCTGGTGGATTGGAAGGGTCACGGTCCTGAGGGTAGAACCTGGGAGCCTGTGGAGCACATTCGGGCTCCGCTGCTCATTGCAGCTTTTGAGCGTAGCGAGGCTCAAGGAGGGGGGGCCCTAGGAGGGGGGGTAATGTTAGGAGTCGAGTTTCCTCTGCTGCACAGTGGGAATCTCTCTCGATCCGTCTCTGCTGCAGTCTCCCATTCTCCATCGGCCGCAGTGGAGCCTGCTCAGCGGAGACGTCGGTCCCAGCGTCTCACTGAGTCTGATTCAGTGCAAAGGGTTATTGCTGCCTCTCCAGGCTCTACTATTGTACCCTGCACTGATCTGCGGCGAACAGGCTTTCCTGGGACTAAGTCCTGCTTTGCACATACTGAGCATGCCCAGAGTAAGATCTCTCACTGGAGACCGGGGTCACATGTTCAGCTTCTGCAGCCAAGTCCATTGGTCCTTTCAGGAAGGTCCTATAGGTGCTAGGACTAAGTCCTGCTCTGCACACACTGAGCATGCCCAGGGCAAGATCTCTCAGTGGAGATCTAGAGTCACATGCTCAGGTATGGCAATCTCTCATTGGTCCTCTTCTTTAAGGTCTTGTATGTGCTGCAGCTATTTAAGGCTCGCATGGCCGCATGGCCATGCACTAGTATCTTCATATGTTACATGCTTTGCGCCACTGTGGTCATTTGTGTGAATGTGTTCAGGGACCCGGCTGAAATAAGCCCCTTGAATGCTGGCACCTCCAGCGAGGAGTTTGTGTGTGAGAGCATTCATGGACCCGGCTGAAATAATCCCCTAGAATGCTGGCACCTCCGGCGAGGAGTGTTGTATGCATGAATGACCACTGACTGCTCTCGTCTGGGTAGTTAGCCTGTGTCTCTGTGAGAGTTAACAGGGCACAGAGCTTTGCTTTCTAAGCCACTCTGTGAAGCTAACAGAGCTGGATATTACCGCCATATTGCGCCACCATCCACTTAGCAGCGGGATATTCCTGCACGGTGGATCCCGGGTTGCGAACGCACCAATCACCTCAATAAATATATTCGGTGCATTCCGCAAACCCTAACACATATAACCAAAACCAAAAAAGAAAACAACACAATATACACATAAAATAAAACGCCCCTATAGAGCGCTATAAATCTTATAGCCAGGTGAGGTAATCAGGATTAGTGCTAAAAAGCTCACCACCACACCAAAAGATACAAACAGGTCTCCTTTGCTGCTTATGCTACAATCTGCATATATCAATTTCAAATTTCTGCAGAGAGCAAAAAAAGGCACAATAAATTAAGGAACAATCTCACCCAAGGTGTGGACACCTTCTTTCTCAGTGTGAGATGCAGCAGTACGTGATGCTAGTGTTCATGGGGCCCGTCTTTATCATGACCAATGGAAGTCCCATTCCTTTCATCTGCATCCGGACTGCATTTGTATGCTCCCTCCTTAATAAATTTCCCGACGCGTTTCCTGTGGCTTGATCATCAGGGGAGAAGCCACTTCAAAGTAGTGTGTGCTATCCAACGCACATCATAAATAAAGGAGCCTCCTGCAGTCCGGATGCAGATGAAAGGAATGGGACTTCCATTGGTCATGATAAAGACGGGCCCCATGAACACTGGCATCACATACTGCTGCATCTCACGCTGAGAAGGAAGGTGTCCACACCTTGGGTGAGATTGTTCCTTAATTTATTGTGCCTTTTTTTGCTCTCTGCAGAAATTTGAAATTGATATATGCAGATTGTAGCATAAGCAGCAAAGGAGGCCCGTTTGTATCTTTTGGTGTGGTGGTGAGCTTTTTAGCTCTAATCCTGATTACCTCACCTGGCTATAAGATCTATAGCGCTCTATAGGGGCGTTTTATTTTATGTGTATATTGTGTTGTTTTCTTTTTTGGTTTTTGTTATATGTTTGGGTGTTTTTAGGCCTGATGGCCTTTTTTAATGAGTCATATTAAAAGTTATTTTTTCGTAACTACAGTCCTACCTTGCTGACTATACTTTCTATTTGATTGGTGGTGCGATTTACATTATACCTGACAAGGGGCAGTACCCTGAAACACAGTGTCTGCAAATTGAGATTCTGGTATTGGCTTTTATCCTAAGGGTACCGTCACACATTGAAATTTCCATCGCTACGACGTTACGATTCGTGACGTTCTAGCGATATCGTTACGATATCGCAGTGTCTGACACGCAGCAGCGATCAGGGATCCTGCTGAGAATCGTACGTCGTAGCAGATCGTATGGAACTTTCTTTCGTCGCTTGATCACCCGCTGACATCGCTGGATCGTTGTGTGTGACAGCGATCCAGCGATGTCTTCGCTTGTAACCAGGGTAAACATCGGGTAACTAAGCGCAGGGCCGCGCTTAGTAACCCGATGTTTACCCTGGTTACAAGCGTAAACGTAAAAAAACAAACCGTACATGCTCACCCGTCGGTGTCCTTCAGGTCCCTTGCCGTCTGCTTCCTGCTCTGAGTGCCGGCCGGAAAGTGAGAGCAGATCACAGCGGTGCTGCGATCTGCTCTCACTGTACGGCTGCACTCAGAGCAGGAAGCAGACGGCAAGGGACCTGAAGGACACCGACGGGTAAGTATGTACTGTTTGTTTTTTTACGTTTACGCTGGTAACCAGGGTAAACATCGGGTTACTAAGCGCGGCCCTGCGCTTAGTTACCCGATGTTTACCCTGGTTACCCGGGGACTTCGGCATCGCTCCAGCGCCGTGATTGCAACGTGTGACCGCAGTCTACGACGCTGGAGCGATGATTATACGACGCTGCGACGTCACGAATCGTGCCGTCGCAGCGATGAAAATTTCAATGTGTGACGGTACCCTAAGTCATGTAACAAGGCTCGTTAAAGGGTCAATATTGACTTCTAGGATTGCTACTTCCTATAGGTGTCACTAGTGTTTTAGTCCACTTCCTCTCTAAAAAGACAATAGGCATATACCATAAATATTTGATAGATTTCAGCTCTAAATCTAAATCTGAGACCTGCACTTATATGACTTATATGGAAAACAAGCCACCATGAATAGAGAGGTAACTCCCTCTTTATAGAATGTAAGTCCGCAAGGACAGGGTCCTCTCCCCTCTGTACCAGTCTGTCACTGTAAACTTGATTACTGTAAACGTTATTTATAACCCTGTATGTAACCCCTTTCTCATGTACAGCACCATGGAATTAATGGTGCTATATAAATAAATAATAATAATAATAATAATAATAATAATAGTGACTTGTTTGGGAATTTTTAAAAAGTAAGCATTTTTTTAATCGTATTATTTTAAATGGTCTTACAATTTGTTTTACTCTCATAAAGGTATTTTAACTGTGATTGTAAATATCTGGGCCTCAATGCAAATGATATATCTTTATATAAAAAAACAAACTTTGCACTTTTTCCATATGGAAATGTGTTACACTATAAAGAAGTTATGTACAGCCACCAAACAAATATATTAGAACCTATATATTTATCTCCACTGCAGTTTAAACTTAAGTTTGTATGAAATGGGAATTATATACTATATATTTTATCTAATGTCAGAGGATAGTAATGCAAGCATGTACAAACTCTACTTTACTATCATAACATGCGTAAAGTAACAAATGGTTCCCAAGGAGTTCTTAAAATGCATCAATCACTCAATAAAAAATAATGATGATCACAACTTATAGGTAAGAATGAATGAAAACATTACTTAAACTAGTCCCGAATTTCTATTTTTTTTAGACAACTGTTTTTATTGGTTTCAGCTTTGGAATAACTTCCAGGTGGCGCAACAATGCTGTATAAATAACATTTGTGATTTGCACTTCCAGCAAACAGATTTATATCTTTCAGATGTGGTTGATGTTACTCGGCTGTAGACTCTAATACAATATTGTAGATTAATTTAGAAAAGATGGAAAGACAATAAGGGAAACTGATAGGCCAAATATTTATTTTCAATGATGCTATTACATGTTTATCTGTAAAGATGTTTAATAGCACCAAGATCTTACCCCATTATTTTTTATCAGGGTGAAAGGAACAGAAGTAATACAATACAAAATTTTTGGATACTCAGAGTGATTTTCCAATGTCTAATTATTTACACAACAGTACATTAAATATCTTCAGATTGAGCATCTTCTTTGCCTTCTGCTTAGTGGTGAAGTTTGAGTTAAAGTCTAGAGTTAGATTTCTGCTTAGCTAATTGTTTGATGTTTCTTATAACAAATAAGATAATTTGTGGATTTTGTATTTTTCTACTTTATGCCCAATGACAAAGTAATCTATTTTGTGTGTTGTCTTTCTTATCGAGGTTGTATGTATAAATGGTTGAACTTGATGAACTTATGTTATTTTCTCCAACCCACTAATAATGTAACTGCTTATTCTCTGTGGCAATACACTTAAAAGCATGTGGTTGTTTTAGAATGAAACAGAAATTTGGCTGTCAGTGTTACAAAGTGTTGGGTACTTTACTTTAGAAATGTAACTTTGTCTAAGTATGAAGCATACCGATGATAAAGACTGATGTTCATTCCTCTATCTTTTTATCACTGTTTTTTGCAAACACTGGGAGCCATAAATCTAAACTAAGAAAAAGCAAAATTGAAAAATTGAATTTTACTTGTATAAAAAATATGCAATGTTATAGGGAATCTGTCAAAGGTTTCACCCTACCCCCCAACTATTTATATGTGTTCACAAAACAAAATACAAGATACAATAGAGCTTGAAAATAACATAGGGCACTTAGTTAACATAATTTTGATTAAAAAAAGTAAAATCCATCCGACCATGTCAAGATGACCCTACTGAGGACAGACCTAACTGTTAGTATTAAAATCTTACCATATGTTAAGGGATGTAATGTGAGTAAAGGCTTTTTTTTTTACTTTACATTTTTGTATACTTTACATTTTCTAAATAAAATTAATTGAGCTTTTTGTAATAAAACTCCTGGTTCCTGATTGTGTGTTATTAATAATTTACTTGTGTAACATGGCGCGGGGTGGTGGCTGTGGGCGAGATAATCCTGTTCCACCTCCAGGCACATTAAATGAAAATGGGGGTCCTGGCTGGGTGTTTGGACTTGTGCTGTGAGGGCACTATGTCCATGCAGGCTGCATGTAATAGATGTTGCTAGTTTGCCAGGACCAGATGTTTCACAGTTCAATGAGGGAGACCACGAAACTTCTTTTTACTGAAGAATAACTTGAAATGAACTATATACAGCAGATAGCAGACATTTATTTTCAAGGACGTTTCTTTAACAAGTGACACTCATCACACACACAAACACACATCACTTTCTACCCTGGAAACACTATCTTCTCTGCTTACTTCCTCTACTCATTGAACAGCCCAGCACACTATCTTGGGAGCTTCCATTTTCCTATGTGGGGACTGCATGGGTCGAGGTGTAATGTCCCGGCCCCTCATAGCTACTCTCAGTTTCCCAGCTGACTAATGAGGACCCTACAAAGTGGGTTTCGTAGATATGACTACTCAATAGCACCAGTTCACGTGAGTCAGACTCCATATATGTACAGTTGTGCTCAAAAGTTTACATACCCCAGCATAATTTTTGCTTTCTTGGCCCTTTTTAAGAAAATATGAATAATAACTCATGGCTAGTGGTTGGGTGGTTGGGTGAAACCATTTATTGTCAAACTACTGTGTTTTTTCTTTTTAAATCATAATGACACCCAAAACCATCCAAATGACCCTGATCAAAAGTCCACATACCCCATTTCTTAATACTCTGTATTGCCCCCTCTAACATCAATGACAGCTTGAAGTCTTTTGTGGTAGTTGTGAATGAGGTTCTTTATTTTCTCAGATGATAAAGCTGCCCACCCTTATTGGCAAAAAGCCTCCAGTTCCTGTAAATTCCTGGGCTGTCTAGCATGAACTGCACTCTTGAGATTTCCCCAGAGTGGCTCAATAATATTGAGGTCAGAAAAATGATATGTCCACTCCAGAACCTTCACTTTCTTCTGCTATAGCCAATGAGATGTCGACTTGGCCTTGTATTTCGGATCGTTGTCATGTTGGAACGTCCAAGTATGTCTCTTGCACAGCTTCTGGGCTAATGCGTGCATATTTGCATCCAGTATTTGCTGATAATGTGATGAATTCAGATTTCCTTCAACTTTGACCAAGTTTCATGTGCCTTTATAGCTCACACATCCCCAAAATGTCAGCGATCCACCTCCATGCCTTACAGTAAGAATGGTGTTCCTGTCATCATGGTCCTTGTTGACCTCTCTCCAGATGTAACGTTTATGGTTGTGGCCAAAAAGTTCAATTTTGGTCTCATCACTCCAAATGACCTTGTTTCAGAAGTTTTGAGGCTTGTCTCTGTGCTGTTTTGCATATTGAAGGCGAGATACTTTGTGGCATTTGCACAGTAATGTTTTTTTTCTGGTGACTCGACCATGCAGCCCATTTTCCTTCAAATGTCTCCTTATTGTGCATCTTGAAACAGCCACACCACTAATTTTCAGAGAGTCCTGTATTTCATCTGATGTTATTTGTGGATTTTTCTTTGCATCCCGGACAATTTTCCTGGCAGTTGTGGACAACATTTTTGCTGGTCTACCTGACCATGGTTTTGATTTTATAGAGCCCCTGATTTTCAATTTGTTAATCACAGTTTGAAAGCTGCTGACTGGAATTTTCAATTCCTTGGATATCTTTTTGTATCCCATTCCTGTTTTATACAGTTCAACTACCTTTTCTCGTAGATCCGTTGACAATTCTATTGCTTTCCCCATGGCTCACAATCCAGAAATGTCAGTGACTGAATGTAAGATGCAAGAGTCTGTCTGGATCTCAGAAACTCACTCAGATTTTATGAACACACTGATTACAAGCAGACAGTTCATAGGTGAGGTTGTTACCTTCAGTAGCCATTCAAAAACATTTGTGTCTGTGCATATTATCAGGCCAAAATCACCAGGGTATGTGAACTTTTGATCAGGGTCATTTGGATGTTTTGGGTTGTCATCGATCAATGCAAAGAAAACCAACATTATGGTGTTCCAGAAGAGAAAGCCAAGACTGAACAAGCACCTTCCATTCATGCTAAACAACTGCGCTCTTACAGAAACAGACAAATGTACCTACCTCCTGGGCCTGGAAATTCACCAGTCAGTGAGCTACAAACAAGCCATAGAGACCCTGAAGGACAAGGCCTGCAAAACCTTCTATGCCATCCGAAGGAAACTCTACCATCTGAAGCTGCCAGTGAGGGTCTGGCTAAAAATCTTCGATGCCATAATCACCCCAATCCTCCTGTACGGCAGTGAAGTCTGGGGCCCTCACATATACCCAGACTGGTAAAAGTGGGATTCCAGTCCAACAGAAATATTCCACCTGGAATTCTGTAAACACCTTCTCCAGGTCCATCGGAGCACCACCAACAGTGCCTGTCGGACTGAGCTGGGTAGATTCCCACTGCACCTAGCAGTCCTGAAGAGGGCGCTATCCTTCTAGGCTCACCTACAGAGTAGCAAACCAAGCTCCCATCACCATAAAACCATTCTACATATACAGTCATGGCCAAAAGTATTCACACCCCTGCAATTCTGTCAGACAATACTCAGTTTCTTCCTGAAAATGATTGCAATCACAAATTATTTGGTATTATTATCTTCATTTAATTTGTCTTAAATGAAAAAAAACACAAAAAGAATTGTTCTAAAGCCAAATTGGATATAATTCCACACCAAACATAAAAAAGGGGGTGGACAAAAGTATTGGCACTGTTCGAAAAATCATGTGATGCTTCTCTAATTTGTGTAATTAACAACACATGTAACTTACCTGTGGCACCTAACAGGTGTTGGCAATAAATAAATCACACTTGCAGCCAGTTGACATGGATTAAAGTTGACTCAACCTCTGTCCTATGTCCTTGTGTGTACCACATTGAGCATGGAGAAAAGAAAGAAGACCAAAGAACTGTCTGAGGACTTGAGAAACCAAATTGTGAGGAAGCATGAGCAATCTCAAGGCTACAAGTCCATCTCCAAAGACCTGAATGTTCCTGTGTCTACCGTGCGCAGTGTCATCAAAAAGTTTAAAGCCCATGGCACTGTGGCTAACCTCCCTAGATGTGGACGGAAAAGAAAAATTGACATGAGATTTCAACACAAGATTGTGCGGATGTTGGATAAAGAACCTCGACTAACATCCATACAAGTTCAAGCTGCCCTGCAGTCCGAGGGTACAACAGTGTCAACCCTTACTATCCGTCGGCGTCTGAATAAAAAGGGACTGTATGGTAGGAGACCCAGGAATACCCCACTTCTTACCCCAAGACATAAAAAAGCCAGGCTGGACTTTGCCAAAACTTGCCTGAAAAAGCCTAAAACATTTTGGAAGAATGTTCTCTGGTCAGATGAGACAAAAGTAGAGCTTTTTGGGCAAAGGCATCAACATATAGTTTACAGGAGAAAAAAAGAGGCATTCAAAGAAAAGAACACGGTCCCTACAGTCAAACATGGCGGAGGTTTCCTGATGTTTTGGGGTTGCTTTGCTGCCTCTGGCACTTGACTGCTTGACCGTGTGCATGGCATTATTAAGTCTGAAGACTACCAACAAATTTTGCAGCATAATGTAGGGTCCAGTGTGAGAAAGCTGGGTCTCCCTCAGAAGTCATGGGACTTCCAGCTGGACAATGACCCAAAACACACTTCAAAAAGCACTAGAAAATGGTTTGAGAGAAAGCACTGGAGACTTCTAAGGTGGCCAGCAATGAGTCCAGACCTGAATCCCATAGAACACCTGTGGAGAGATCTAAAAATGGCAGTTTGGAGAAGGCACCCTTCAAATATCAGGGACCTGGAGCAGTTTGCCAAAGAAGAATGGTCTAAAATTCCAGCAGAGCATTGTAAGAAACTCATTGATGGTTACCGGAAGCGGCTGGTCGCAGTTATTTTGGCTAAAGGTTGTGCAACCAAGTATTAGGCTGAGGGTGCCAATACTTTTGTCTGGCCCATTTTTGGAGTTTTGTGTGAAATGATCAATGTTTTGCTTTTTGCTTCATTCTCTTTTGTGTTTTTTTCATTTAAGACAAATTAAATGAAGATAATAATACCAAATAATGTGTGATTGCAATCATTTTCAGGAAGAAACTGAGTATTATCTGACAGAATTGCAGGGGTGTGAATACTTTTGGCCATGACTGTAGGTGGTCCCCACAAACCAGGACCAGGACAGCTCACCTGAACCCAACCTGACCAAATTGTCAACCAAAACAACCTGACAAAAGCCACAATCAGGAAGATGGTAGAGGAGGGGCAGGAGAGGTACATGAGTGTCTGGAGGAACGAGATCAGCAGCTCACAGAAACTGACTGTGTACCGGAGTCTACAGCGAGACTACAGACTGGCTCCATATCTGGAGAAACTCTTGGACCCCAGAGACCGCCAGATCCTGAGGTATAGACTCAGTGCCCACAATCTGGCCATCGAGGTCAGCTGGCAGAGACAGAGCTACAAGCCCAGGGAGGACAGACTGTGCCTACACTGTGATCTGGAGGCCCTGGAGAATGAGACCCACTTCCTGCTACACTGCACCAAATACTCAGCAGTGATGGACACTCACTTCAGGAGACTCTCCGATCTCTTCCCGGATTTCAGCTCCATGAAGGAGGAAGAGAAAACATATATCCTGCTGGGTGAAGAAGAGAGCTCAGTGGAGATAGCAGCACAGCATGTGAGCACGTGCCATAGACTGCGAGAAAGACAACCATGATATGCCATGGACTTCCTTACCTCCACCCTGTACGTCATCCCTCGTTCCCACAGTCCTTACTCCCTGTTCCCTACTGAACACGTGCTGTGGCAAAACTAAGGTTTATTTAGTCTGCCAATAAAGCTTCTTTGAATTGAAAACCACCACAACCCCTTTTTATACCAGACCAATGCCCAAACCCCATAACTTCCCTCTCCAAAATCACTGAAGGGGAGCTTGCTCATCTTCTCTCCAAATCACACCTCACCACTTGTGCACTTGACCCCATCCCATCCCACCTCCTCCCCAACCTCGCCACCTTACTAATCCCATCCCTAACCCATCTCTTCAACCTATCACTAACTTCTGGTACCTTCCATACTGCTTTCAAACATGCCACAATCACACCTATCCTCAAAAAGCCATCCCTTGACCCAAGCGCTATGTCCAGCTATCTCCCCATATCTTTGCTCCCATTTGCATCCAAACTCCTTGAGCAGCACGTCCATGCTCAACTTTCCTCTCACTTTGCATCTAACTCTCTTTTAGACAACCTACAATCTGGCTTCCGTCCCAACCATTCCACTGAGACTGCCCTGACCAAAATTACTAACGACTTACTTACAGCCAAAGCTAACAGACAATTCGCTATACTCCTCCTTCTAGACCTGTCCTCTGCCTTCGACAAAGTTGACCACTGCCTCCTACTACAGATCCTCACTTCCTTTGGGGTCAAAGACCTCGCCTTATATTGGATCTCCTCATACCTAACCAACTGCACATTTAGCATTTCCTACTCCCATACTACCTCTTCATCTCGCCCCCTCTCTGTTGGTGTCCCTCAAGGCTCTGTACTTGGGCCCTTACTCTTCTCAATCTATACACTCGGCCTGGGACAACTCATAAGGTCTAATGGCTTCCAGTACCATCTATATGCTGATGACACTCAGATCTACCTCTCTGGCCCAGATGTCACCTCTCTGCTCTCCAGAATCCCAGAGTGTCTATCAGCCATATCCTCCTTCTTCTCCTCTCGCTTCCTCAAACTCAATGTGGACAAATCCAAACTAATTATCTTTCCTCCATCTCACATTTCTTCCCTACCTGATCTATCTATCAAAATAAATGAAATCACACTTTTCCTTGTCCCCAAAATCCGCTGCCTCGGAGTAACCCTGGACTCTGCCCTGTCCTTCAAACAGCACATCCAAGCTCTCGCCACCTCCTGTCGCCTCCAGCTCAAAAATATTTCCAGAATCTGTCCTTTCAACCCTCACTCTACCAAAATGCTTGTGCATGCCCTAATCATCTCCCGCCTCGACTACTGCAACATCCTCCTCTGTGGCCTACCTTCTAACACTCTCGCACCCCTCCAGTCTATCCTTAACTTTGCTGCCCGACTAATTAATCTCTCTCCTGGCTACACTCCTGCTTCCCCTCTTTGCAAATCCCTTCACTGGCTCCCAATTTCCCAGCGTATCCAGTTTAAATTACTAACACTGACCTACAAAGCCATCCATAACCTTTCTCCTCCATACATTTCCAAACTAATCTCTTAATATCTTCCCTCACGTAATCTCCGGTCCTCCCAAGACCTCCTTCTCTCCTCCACACTTATTCGCTCCTCACCCAATCGCCTCCAAGACTTCTCCCGAATATCCCCCATCCTCTGGAATTCTGTGCCCCAACACATCTGGTTATCCACCGCATTTGGATCCTTCAAAAGAAACCTGAAAACCCACTTCTTCAAAGAAGTTTACAGCCTGTAATGACCACACGGCCACCTCAGCACCATCAGAGCTACTGCAACCCTCGACCTACTGTCTCCTTCCCCATAATTCTGTAGAATGTAAGACTGCAAGGGCTGAGTCCTCTTCCCTCTGTATCAGTCTGTCATTGTTAGTTTTGTTTACTGTAAGTGATATCTGTAATTTGTCTGTAACCCCTTTTCATGTACAGCACCATGGAATTAATGGTGCTATATAAATAAATAATAATTAATATTATTATTATTATTTAAAAAGAGAAAACACAGTAGTTTACAATAAATGGCTTCACACAACCACTAACAATGAGTGGAGAAAAAGTTTTGGCGTTATCATTCATATTCTCTGAAAAAGGCCAAGAAAACAAAAATTCTGCCGGGGTATGTAAACTTTTGAGCACAACTGTATTCTCTTCATCTTGCTTCTGTTTACTTTTGTCCTCCATTACTGCTCTAACCGAAGACTCCATACTGTCTGTGTAGACTTCCTACACCAGGCTCTGATATTTTTTTCTTTCACTATGTCTCTGTCCAGATTCCAGACTGATACTCACTTTTCATCTCTGCTATCTCTTCTCTTTCAGGCTCTATCTGCTTTGGTAGTTGCTCTTTTGCCATATGGACACCCACTGCATGCAACATTGCTCTTACTAGACCTGAGGTTTTTTTCTCTGCACACTCTGGAATCTATCTGACTCAGTATCAGGAAACTCTTGTCCCTTCAGCATTTCCCTTCCCACTCATGGCTAGTCCCAACTGAACACCAAAAGTCCCTGTCAACTACAGCTTCATCACCAACAATGCAAAGCATTAAACACACAAACATTAGAACTATACACGTGTCTTCAAGGGGGAACGTGGGCAGCATGTCCATCTGCTTACAGTAGATCTAAATTTTCTGTCACTCCAGCTCTATTCTCTGCCCCGTGCCTCCTCTTGCTTGACTTGGGAATAGATCTGGAATGACAAAGCCTTCAGAACCTACAAATAGTTATTCAACCTCATTTGAATATCAATTCAAATGTTTATTTCTTAGTTATAGAGGAATGGAGTGGTCATGTAAAGGTATTACTGGACTTGCCTTTGAAAGAGATACATACAAATATAAATAATTTAGGGATGAAATTGCAAACTGGCATAATAAAATAGAAAAGAACAGCACTGCCAATATCCAGTTTGTAGAAAGAATAGAATATCAAAAGAACCAATTCCATTCCCCAATTTTAAATCTTTCCTCAATGGTTCCTAAAATTATAACCTAAGATAAGGTTGGAAACATGTACACAAAGTATTTCAAAGACTAAAGCAATTCCTCAAAAGCTCCTTTAAAGATGTGAACTCCTCCAGATATCAGAGTCTTCATTTTTCTTCAGATCCCAAAAGACAAAAAAATACTTAAAGTTTTAAAAGGGGTACTTCTCCAAGGAAAAAAAGTCAATCATTTCAGATATCTTTCTACATCATTATTTCTGCTTAAAAAAAATCATTTTTTGTATGGTTTTATAATTGTGAAACTACAGATATCTTCTTACTCAGATCAAAAATTTATGTAGAATAGTAGTATACTAATTAAGAATTACATCTCATCAATTGAATGGATAAATGTACTGAAACATCATCAATGATGAACAGCTTTCTCTATTAAGGGCATGAAGATCTTTATTCTATTCCTTTAGTTTTTGACTCTCTTCTTCTGATAAATACTTTGGATGCCATCTTTTGATTAAACAAGATACGTATATAAGTATGCATTCTCTCCTTAACTTGAATAGATGGAAGGAGAGCAGGGTGAACAATCAATCACAGACCGACTTATGCTTCCATCCTTGCTGTGGATGTGGGCGTTGAATTTTGTAAGTGCAATAGCACTAGACAAAATGGTAATAAGCTATAAATTGTAAATGCTTGAACTATTGCTATACCACAGATTGGATGCAGCTTCAGTTCTATTTCCAAATGGATAAGCCAATTAAAGATACAGCAATGTTCCTGTGAGCTAATCCGATTCAGAAAAAAAGCCTTGAAAATGTAAAGAACAACTATTTTGCTTCAGTTAAAAAATGTGATTTTTTTTTATAAATGAAATCCTATGGAAAATACTCTTTATATTTGTGCATTTTAAGGAGATTGTGGATGACGAGCTAATACAGTTGCAACCAAAACTATTCAACCGTCATTGCAAATTAGGTTTATAAGCAAAATAATACAAGAATAATTTATATATCTAAATACACTTAACATAACAAGTGGTTTCTCCAAATCCAACACAAAATGCTACTTTTGATGACAAGCGCAGTCTCAGACTTATTCTATCCCGTCATGAGAAGCGTCTTTTGTACTTTGTTATGACCTGCTGCAAACGTAATTCATGGCCAGACATGAGCTTCTGCCAATATTTCTGAAGAATCATAGTCCATTTTTCATAGGCAATGGCCTCCAGTTCTCTAATATTCTTGGGATCACATGGCAAACTTTAGTCACCTCAAAGATTTGTGAGGTGAGTAAGAGATGAGCAAATATTTCAATGTTCAGTTTGGATTACGTTTGCCGATTTTGCAATATTTGTCGAATATTCGCCAAACATAGCCAAACGCCATTGGAGTCAATGGGAGGCAAGAATAAACACATACACAACACAAGGGCTCAAATTCCACTGTACAGAGTATTATACCAAAACACATTATGGTGCCTCCATAGTCACCCTTACACATTTAGGGTAAGTTCACACAGTGCGTTTTTGCTGCTTTTTTATGCTAATTTTCACCTGCTTTTTACAGTACCAGCAAAGCCTATGAGATTTCAGAAATCTCATGCACACACATTGGGTTTTTGTGTGATCAGTATTTTGTGCTTTGTAGTGTTTTTGTGATATAGGGCATGTCACTTCTTTCAGCGTTTTTCCAGCGTTTTTTCAGCGTTTTCCACACCTTGACTTGAATGGATGTTGAAAAAACGCAGGTTGATTTTTCTTGCAGCATATTTGCTGCAGAAAAGTCAAGGACAGCAGGATGTGATGTCACACTCGGCTGTGCTACATCTAGAGGCAGGCTGCACGATGCGTCCATGCAGCCTGTCATCCAGCAGCACTCGATTGGGGGTCCGACATTACAGTGTTTGACACGCTGTCATATGCATGACAGTGCAGCAAACACCGTTTCTGATCGGCGAGGAAGACAGCGGGAGCGCTCAGCTGTGATCGGAGGTATAAACTTCACCTCCGATCACTGGTGTCAGCTGATAGGACAACTGCTCCCATCATCTGACACCTACAGCCACTAATTACTGTGAGAGCAGGAGCGGCGGATGTGAGTTTTCATCTGCAGCTCCTGCGCTATAAATAAATATATATTTTTTTTAAATGGCGTGGTTCCCCCCTAATTTTGATATCTAGCCAGACAAAACTCACAGCTGGGGGCTGCAACCCCCAGCTGTCAGCTGGGCAACATACAGTGTGTGGATGAATGGGGGTCATCACACTGTACTTGGAAATCATATTGTGTGCAGCTCAATTTACTGTTAGACGGCAACATACTGAGTGAAGGGGGAATGTTCTGTGGGGGTGTCAGACTGTGCAGGGAGTGCTGTGGGAGCATAATAAATAATATTAATGGGGAAATGTACTGTATGAGCTTGATAATGTGTGAGAGGAATTGTACGAGTCATTGTTGTACTGTGTGATTGTGACTGTGGGGGCAACATATGGTGTGATGAAACGTGAAAGAGCCATACCTTGCCAGCATGCCTGACATCAATTTTAAGTCAGCGGGATAGCATGGTAAGGCCTCCCCACTTGTACCAGTGTGATATTTCGCACCCCCTGGGAATCAATAAGGTTAGCTTGGCACAGGTTTACACAGACACTTCTCTGTCCCCTGCCCAGAGAGGGAGAGAAGGTGGCCCACGCAGTCACTGACGTGGCACCACACTCGGCCACAACCCTGACAGGCGAGATGCCCCTTTCACTAGCACCAGTGAAACAGAACTTTATCAGCCCAGTAGGATTGCCACCAGTTCCTCGTTCGATATATGCCTTGTCCGTTAACAGGGTTTGAAATTAGGCCGAGAAACGGATGTGTGGATTTGTGGATCGAGATAAAAGAGCAGCCCAGTGTTAAATTACATAGCTTTGGGAAAAATTAAGAGACCACTGCAAAATGTTCAGTTTGTCTGATTTTTCTCTTTATAGGTATATTTTTGAGTAAAATGTAAATTGTTCATTTATTCTATAAGCTTCTGACAACATGTCTCCAAATTTCCAAACAATAAATTTTTATTTTTTTTTCTGAAAAGGAGAAACAGTCAAAATTCTAAAAAAACAGTGCTTTCAGACCACAAATAATGCTACGAAAACAAGTTCATAATCATTTAGAAACAACAATACTAATGTTTTAACTCAGGAAGAGTTCAGAAATCAATATTTTGAGGAATAACCATGATTTTTAATCACATCTTTCATGCGTCTTGGCATGCTTTCCACCAGTCTTTCACACTGCTTCTGGTGCAAAAATGTAAGCAGTTCTTCATTGTTTGATGGCTTATGACTATCCATCATCCTCTTGGTTACATTCCAGAGGTTTTCAATGGGGTTCAAGTCTGGAGATTGGGCTGCCCATGACAGGGTTTTGATATGGTGGTCTCTTAATTTTTACCAGAGCTGTAGGTCTTCAGGTTCCTTTTGAAGGTTTCCATCATGGGGAGAGTCTGAATGGTGCGGTAGAGAGTTCCAGAGTAGGGGAGATGTGCGGTAGAAATCTTCTATGCGATTGTGAGATAAGAGGGGAGTAGAGAAGGAGTTTTTGCATGCAGTTAAGTACCTAAGACTAAGGCCTCTTTCACACATCCATTTTTTAAATCAATCACAATCTGTCGTTTTTTTTAGAAAAAAATGTATCCAGCAATGTCGCTGCTGGGTCCGTTTTTTCCCATAGATTTGTATTAGCAACAGATTGTGAAGGATGGTCTTTCGTTTCATTCATCGTTTGACGGATCCGTCGTAAAGTCGTTGTCCGTCAGCAGGAGACAACGGAACTAGGAACGTTTTTTGTGTTCGGCAAAAAATCGGCCAGCGACGGATCCTGCGCTGTCCATCGTTGGCTATAATGGAAGCCTATGGGCACAGAATCCATCGCTGTCCGTCAGAAGATGGAATCCAGTGACGGATTCCGTTTTTTTTTAAACAGAGCATGCCCAGAAGAATTTCTATTCCTTTAATTTAACCCATTTTTCCATTCAGGGAGAAAATTCTCTCTTTCTCTCTCTCCCTCTCTCCAGAATTCTGTTTCTTTAAATTCCGGCTGCAGCTGCTTCAACGGATCCGTCAAAAAAACTAATCCAGAGCATCAGTTTTTTACAATTGGCACAGGATCCATCTTTTCAACACTTTGATGGATTGTGACTGATTCTAAAAGACGGATGTGTGAAAGAGGCCTAAGTCACAGATGTATAGAGGACACATGTTGTGAATGTCTTTGTATGCCATGGTTATAGTTTGTAACTGGAGTCTCTGGGTAATAGGAAGCCAGTGAAGTGATTGTCATAGGGCAGAGTCTAAGGAATAGCAGGGGATAGGCTGATTAGTCAGGCAGCAGAGTTTAGAATAGATTGGAGTAGTGCGAGAAGGATGGCCACAAAACAGGAGGTTGCACTAGTAAAGGCGGGAGATGATGAGTGCAAGGAGTTTTTGCTGATTCAAGGTTGAGGAATGTAAGGATCTGGGAAATATATTTGAGTTGGAGTCGGCAGGAAGTGGAAAGGGCTTGTGTGAGGGACGAGGGAGACTCCATTTTGGATTTATTAATTCAGGCCAAATATATTGCCCAGAGATCTTCCTCCACTCCTGAAGTGGCCCCCAACCTTGGGATAAATACAGAAATCCCCAAAAGAACAGAACTTCGCCATTTGGCCAGATAGTTAGAGTGTTAATGAAGGCAAGGAGGAGTAGAGCTGGGACCCCCTGCTGCCCTTTGGGCAAGGCGGCCCACATTAAGGGAAAGCTCTAGACACTTGGGCACCAACACATCAAGATGATTTATGAGAGTACCGTGCATCTCAGGGTTAAGTACAATATACCACCAGAACCCTGGGAGCCCTCCACACACACCCCAGTGACTCATTTTTCTCTAGCTGTCCCGGATACCGAGCTATCAAGACTGGCTCTTCAGAACCTCTTAGCCAACACAAGTTTGGACTCTCCATATAGGTCCAGCTCCAACGAACCCGTTGAGACATCAGTTGTCCCATTTGGACCTCCCGGTGCAAAGTTATCACCCATCCTAGATATTGTAAATTACTTCAGCTAGGAGATCAAAGGAGGAGAATTCAATCCAACCCAGAGGGGCAGTGGCAAATATGGGATGGGGCAAGCTAGGGGTTAAAAGCTAGCTACACACCTTTAGTCTTTGTCTTTGTTCTGCCATGGAAACCACGTCACATCACGTGTGGAGATGGAACAGAAACTAAGAAGCTGCCTGTGGATACGAGAGCTTCCCTTCATCCACAAGTGATAAGAAACACTAACATGACACATACAGCTTACTGCAATCCCAACCTGTAGCCTAATTTTATCTGTATGTCTGGCTGTAATATCTGTATATTACTCTGTAGATATTTGTAGTATCTAGTGCGCCTTTCGACCATTAAAATATCAATTCATTTTGGGCTGCTCTTTGATCTTGAAGCACAATTTCCCACATCCGTGAGTACGGCATGTTACCTATGGTTGGTTTCTGACCCGATATAAGCTTGTTAATGGACCGGGCTTATATCTAATGAGGAACTGTTGGCAGCATACCATTCTGGTGTTATTGGGGGATCCTGGCAGTAACGGACCAGAGGTTTATGTATATGTTCCCGGCCTGGGACTGGTCATATATACCGCCCTCACTGTAGAGTGCCCCGATAACCAGTATGTGACAGGGCAGCCTCTCCAGTGACTATTTATCCTAGGTGCAGTTCCCTGACTGACCTGAGGGTAAGGGGGCGCCATAGAGCTGTGACTATATAAGCTTTGAAAGATATCCCTCGGCTCTCCTCTCATGTGTTTTCCTTACAGCTTGGATATGTGGTTTGAAGGAGAGATCAGAGTCAAGGGGGTTATCCAGATGCAGCAAGCATGTGGAACTGTTAGCAGCCATTTACTTTAATGGATAGGTCCATTGGAGGGTTGAGTGAGATAGGGAAAACGAAGAATACTGTTTTGTCCATATTACGTTTTAGAAGTCTAGCAGAGAAGAAGGATGAAACAGCGGACAGGCATTGTGGAATTCTGGTTAGTAGGGAGGTGATATCGGGTCCAGAGAGGTAGATCTGTGTGTCATCAGCATAGAAGTGATACTGAAAGCTGTGAGATTCTATGAGCTGTCTCAGGCCAAAGGTGTAAAGGGAGAAGAGCATAGGCCCTAGGACTGAATCTTGCAGGATGCCGACAGAAAGGGGGTGAGGTGAGGAGGTGGTGTGTGAGTGGGAGATGCTGACTGTCCAGTCTGTTATGTATGACAAGATCCAGGATAGGGACAAGTCTGTGATGCCAAGACATGAGAGGGTCTGTAGTAATAGTAATGATCCACTGTGTCAAAAGCAGAGGACAGGTCCAAGAGGAGGAGGACAGAAAAGTGTCGCTTGGCTTTGGCGGTTAGTAGGTCATTGATGACTTTAGTCAGAGCAGTTTAAGTGGAGTGATGCGGTCGGAGGCCAGATTGTAAGCGGTCAAAGAGGGAGCAGGAGGAGAGGTGGGAGGGCAGTTTAAGATGGACGTGTTGTTCTAGTAGTTTTGAGGCATAAGGGAGAAGTGATATGGGGCGATAACTAGATACAGAGGATGGGTCAAGAGAGGGCTTTTGAGTGAAATGGGGAAACAGCTTGGGGAAGATGCCTGGATGCATCTCTTACTCCCAGGTTGCTGCTGGGAATAATGTTGTCAGAGTTTTAAGCCACTTTTATGGACTGACAATAAAACATACAAAATCGGAGATAAAATGGATTTTCAGGAAAAAAATGTTAGGAGACATTATTTCCTGTATAATGACTTGTACATAAGGCAAATGTGCAAAGGCTTCCAAAAATGAGAATGAGTCACTTTAATACACCATGCAACACACATAGAGTACATTTACATTTAGAAGAAATGGGACTTCTGTGGCCAACAACAAGGAGTCCCGGATTCGAGGCGACTATTCAGGGTACAACAACAACCTTCAGGCAGCAGACTCCAATTTTGCTCACACTAAGGTGGACGGTAGTTCTTCCTGTGCCGGCTTAAATTGAAGCAGGGGTTCAAAATATTTTTTTTAATCTACTTGGAGACCATTGCAAATGACAATTCATGAACCATGTGGGGTAAACTTCTCCTACTCATCCTGGAGAAAGACCACCACAAGACCTTTGTCTATTTATTCACACAAGAAGTGGATTTGGGAATTTCTCCCATTGTATGAATGCATCTTTAAATCTTAGGCTTGTAGTGTGCAGTCACTGCTCTTTCCCTGCTTAAGTTGATTCCATGGGTTTTTATTGCCATTGGGATATAATAATGGATTGGTGTATCTGCCTGTCAACTGAAAATGCTGACTGTTCTCAAAATGAACAAGGCCTGGATTGATCCCAGACTTCTCAAACACCAGCGGATGACATCAGGTGAATTTAAAGCCAAATCAAATGGCTTCTTTTTTTTTCTGGTGTATTCCTATGCGATCCTTACCACCCCAAAAAGAGTATACAGTTTAAGGTTTATTATTTTTCTTGTCCTCCTCCTACACCATATCAAAAGGGTTATCATGCGTCCCTTACAATAAATTTTTGGAGGTCCATCAGGCAGCCCCCAGTCATACTTTCTGGAGGGCCATCAGATAGCACGGTAATTAGTATCTCAAGAGGTAGCTGATGATGAGACACATTTGACAACAAGTAATGTTAGGTCAACAAGTCAGGGGGACCAGAGTGCGGAAGTGGAAAACAAGGTGGTGGTCCATGAAGTCAGTGACACAACCTGGGAAGGTGCCATGCTGTTAGGGCTAGCGGAATGCACCAAATAATAAAGAGGTAGATATGAGGTGCGTTCGCAGCCCAGGGTCCACCGTGCAGAGATGGTACCTGCTGCTGAACAATGGCGAATGGACACTTGTTCACGCGTGGGTTAGACTTCACCCCAGGTGAATAGTAGCGAACTCTGTTGCTTCACAGAGCCGCCAAAATACGCTGTGCCCTGTTAATAGACACAGGGTGAAGCTGCAAGACACTAGTGGGATCCCTATGAATCACCCCCACTAATCTGGTGATTGGACTTGCTCTGACCCTTGGTGGCTTTTGAGCCCGCGCCTGAGGACACCCCGAGTCAGATTCAGAGTCCAAGTGGGAATTCCCACCCTACACTGACAGACTGTTAGAAAAGCGCACTGATTGCGCACGGTGCAGTATAAGCCAGCACTGCAATAGGCACTGTAACGTGTGCTAGGTGTGCAGGTAGCACTGTCGGGCGCTAGATAGCTTCCACCATTTGCGAGCAGTCAACAACACTAGGAATGGAAATGATTAAGGAGCTTTCATCCATCGACAGTCATTCATCTACACACACATGTTATCAAGTTTATACTAGCGCATGGCCTTGCGGCCATGCACACCTTTTATAGAGGAAGGTCTCTGGGACATCCCTAGTGGTCCAATAGGGAGCTGCTATAGGATGTGAGCATGTGACCCCTTACCTCCAATGAGAGGTCTTCCCTTGGGCATGCTCAGTAGAGGAAAAGCAGGAATTAGTCCCAGGAGCATCTGCTCGCCGCTGAACAGTGCTGGCTACAATGGCTGAGCCTGGAAGGGCAGCATTAACCAAGCTCACAGTATCTGCCTGAGCCAGACGCTGAGACCGATGTCTCTGCTGAGCAGGCTCCTCTGCGGCTTGAGAAGAATGTGAGACCGCAGCGGAGGTGGTTCGAGATTCCCCCTGTGCAGTGGCGGGGACTCGACACCTAACACATGCAGAATGAACACAGCAATGCAGAGAGGGAGGGATCTGCAGCACCTCAACAGGCAGGTGAATGCAGTGGAGTGGCCAGAGGAAGATGGAGTGCAACTGTACCCCAGAGCACCCCCATGCATCAAGTTTCCAGGCCAAGGATTAGGTGTTCCCCAGTCTGGCTGTCAGGACTCTGAACATTTTTTTCCTTTTGTGCATTACTGCCCTTTTCCAAGATGGCGTCTTTGGTCTCATGTGCACTGTGTCTTCCTGCTATAAAACTCAACCCCAGCCTTCAGTCTGTGCTAGAGTATTCTGCCTTGCATCCAGCTCCTGACCTCTGATTACTCCCTGGCTATATACTTGCTCCTGTGAACCAGTGTGGTGATCCTGCTACTCTGCTCTGAGTTCCTGCTGCATACACCAGTTTCCAGTAATCCTCCTTCATCTGCTGCTCGTGTTTACTTCCATCTGCATTTGCTGGACATGTAAGCTGTTTCTGCTCTGCAAAAACCTGAGACTATTAACCAGGCCTCCTGGTTGAGCTAAGATATGATTTGAACTGCCTTATAAGCTTATCTATCTGTGTTTGGACTAAGACAAGGATTTATTCGTGTCAAGTATCCTCAAGAATAACTGTGCTTCATAGACTTTCTGCTTGATTGCATTTTCTTCTGAAGTTTCCTATAGACTGCTAAGCTGCTTTTAATATTTACACCAAGTGTTGAGGACTTGAGTTTCTCTCTGTACCTGTTTGAATCACCGTGTGATAATATAGACTTTACCACTTATAAAACTGTGTCCTGTAGTTGTCTTGTTCCATGCAAAGAGTCTCCTGAGTTATCCCCTATAATTATTACAGGATACCCTAGCCATAAAAAAAAGGAGACTGCTGGAACAATGACTGCAGAAAGCAGATTAAAGCAGGTGTTTTCCATAATTAGATCACTGCAGAAAGATGTGGAAGGTCTGCAAAAGAAGTTTGGAAGCTTTGAACACAATCAACAAATGTTTGGACAAACTTTGTAGGACTTAAGCAACCGCATGGCAGCCCAGGAAAACAAACTTGCTGGCATTGAGTCCCAGTATGGATGGGCTTTTCAGGACATAAGCACGCAAATAGCTGCACAAGTGACTTTACCCACCAGCTAGCCCACCTAAGTTGCCCCCATTCAGATTTAATGGTGATCGCGACAAATTTCGTGGCTTTGTGAATCAATGTATGCTATATTTTGATGTGCATGCTGACCGTTTTCCTACTGATAGATCCAAAGTATTGTGTGTAATAATGCTACTGACCTGACGAGCGCTCGCCTGGGCGAATCCGATGATTGAGTCTCGTGACCCACGGTTAAATAACTTGGATGATTTCTTGGCCGCTATGGCATTAATGTTTGATGACCCTAATCGCCGTGCAACCGCTGAATCTGCTTTGTTGTCTTTACGCCAGGCTAAACGTTCTGTTATTGAGTATGCCACTGAATTCAGGAGATTAGCGGTAGATACCAATTGGGACAGTTATGCACAATTGCCTATTTTTAAAAGGGGTCTGTCTAGTATTATAAAAGATGAACTAGCTCGCTCTGAGTCACCACAAGAGCTAGAGACATTTATACAGCATTGTGTGCGCATAGACATTCGCCTTACTGAGCGTAGGCAGGAGAAATTTGCTGCATATAACCGTATTTCTAACTTTTCCCTTCCTTCCAAGGAGCCTGCAGGTAAAACCTCTCGGGAGGTGGAGGAGGTGCCCATGCAAATTGATTCCATTCAGAGGCGCGATATCAATGAGCGCCGGGAGCATCGCCTTCGTGAAAGTTTATGTTTCTACTGCGGCCAGTCTGACCACTTCTTGATCAATTGTCCTAAGTGTCCTAGACGGCCTAACAAGGTGCTAGCAGCAGTAGGGGAGTATGACAACTGTGATGATGAATCTGACATCTCTGAATGTAGCCTGCCTTTAAACGCTGTATTCCATTCACTTTCTATGACTTCACCCCCCAAGGAGCTGAAGGAGAAGAACTCTCACTGTTCTCTCCCTATTAAGATCCTGTGTTCAGGACAGTGGATTTCCAGTGCAGCTATGATTGACTCAGGTGCAGGTGGCAATTTCATGGATATCGCATTTGCCAAGGAACATGGTATTGAAATTCAGCAAAGAGCTTCTCCAATTACCATGGAAACAGTGGATGGGTCACCTTTAATCTCTGGGCCTGTGGATCAGGAGACCGTACCCCTTGACATTTTGTTGGAGCCTAATCATCAGGAGCAACTTTCTTTCTTGCTAATTTCTTCTACTCATTTTCCTGTGATTTTAGGCATTCCTTGGTTGCGTTCTCAGAACCCAATTATCAACTGGGAGACAAAGAAGATTTTCTTTCCAGCAAGGAGCAACTCAGCGTTAACAGAAGCTGTCCCTGAGTCCACGGCTACAGAACCACATGTACAGGTATTTTCTCTACCTCCAGCATATAAAGATTTCTCTGACATCTGTGACAAGAAGAATGCAGATCAGCTTCCTCCACACATGCATTATGACTGTCCCATTGAGCTGCTTCCTGTGGCAGCTATTCCTTTTGGTAACGTATACCCTTTGGCGGCACCTGAGCTTCAAGCCTTAAAGGAGTATATTGATGAAAATCTGGCCAAAGGCTTCATACGTCCTTCTTCCTCACCAGCAGGGGCACCTATATTTTTTGTAAAAAAGAAGGATGGGACCCTGAGACCCTGTGTTGACTATCGGGAACTCAATAAGGTAACCGTACGAAACCGTTACCCTCTGCCTCTGATTCCCGAATTACTGGAAAGAGTCCGCCATGCTAAGGTGTTCTCTAAACTGGATCTTCGTGGGGCTTATAATTTGGTGCGTATTCGTCCAGGGGATGAGTGGAAGACAGCATTCCAATGCCGGTATGGACACTTTGAATATCTCGTGATGCCCTTCGGGCTTTGTAACGCCCCTGCAACGTTTCAACACCTTGCTAATGACATTTTCAGACATTTGTTGGACCAGTTTATGGTGATCTATTTGGACGATATTCTAATCTTTTCTGACTCTCTACAGGAACATGAAGAACATGTCAAAGCTGTTTTAAGACGTCTGAAAGAGAACCATCTGTATATCAAGCCGGAGAAATGCGGGTTCCATCGTTCTGAGATACAGTTCTTAGGTTATATCATCTCTCCTCAGGGGCTGAACATGGAATCTGGTAAGATTCAGGCTATCCTTGGCTGGCCGGTACCCAAGAACGTTAAGGAGGTCCAACGTTTTATTGGTTTTGCAAATTTCTACAGACGCTTCATTCGAAATTTTTCTGATATTGTCCGTCCCATTACTTCCTTGACAAAGAAGGAAAAGCCCTTTAAGTGGTCATCACAGGCTCAAGAAGCTTTTGATCAGCTTAAGATCTGTTTCACATCAGCACCGCTGTTGATACACCCAGATCCAACACTTTCATTCATTGTGGAGGTGGACACTTCTGATAATGCTTTTGGGGCTATTCTCTGCCAAAGAACAGGAGAGAAGGGTCTGCTACATCCTTGTGCTTTCTTTTCCTGTAGACTAACCTCAGCAGAGAAGAATTACGATGTGGGAGATAAGGAATTGCTCGCTATTATTGTGGCTTTCAAAGAATGGAGGCATCATCTGCAAGGAGCTGCACAACAGATCATAGTGCTAACTGACCATCGCAATTTAAAGTTCCTTAGATCCGCTAGATGTCTTTCTCCACGTCAGGCTCGTTGGAACTTATTTTTAAATCAGGGGGAGATTGACACACTGGCGCTAATGACGGATGAGTAAAAGCTGCTGATACCAGACAGGTGCCGTGCCTCACCTGTCACACCTGCAGGTGAACCAGAAAAAATCAAAAGAAATGAGGTATCGCGCTAAAACAACTAAAACAAACTTCTAATATGGGTTATGTAACACCCTATAATACCCACAGATTACCGCTATTGGATCTGCCAGACCGATTACTATCATGTATGGAGGTGGTAATAGACACTTACTTTTTTACAATGAGTCGTGGAAGATGGTGTCAATAGGTGTTACAACCTGCGGGTGTTGATGCTGGGGGTTCCGGACAATCAGGTGGCAGGAGAACCTGTAGTGGTGTTTGAAAACACGCAGAGCCAGAAGCACCCCGGCCGGTGGTGATCCTGGATGCGCGGCTGAAAAAATGGCCGACGCTGCTCTGCTCTGCAGCGTGTGACGTCACAAAGCTATGGAGCTAGGATGTCAGGGAGCCCTGACGAAGAAGGACGTAGTCCCTCGAAACGCATTGGTTAGTTTTTTGCCCCATCCTAGCTCCGTAGCTTTGTGACGTCACACGCTGCAGAGCAGAGCAGCGTTGGCGATTTTTTCAGCCGCGCATCCAGGATCACCACCGGCCGGGGTGCTTCTGGCTCTGTGCATTTTCAAACACCACTACAGGTTCTCCTGCAGCCTGATTGTCTGGAACCCTCAGCATCAACACCCGCAGGTTGTAACACCTATTGGCACCATCTTCCACGACTCATTGTAAAAAAGTAGGTGTCTATTACCACCTCCATACATGATAGTAATCGGTCTGGCAGTTTCAATAGCGGTAATCTGTGGGTATTATAGGGTGTTACATAACCCATAATAGAAGTTTGTTTTAGTTGTTTTAGCGCGATACCTCATTTCTTTTTATTTTTAAATCAATTTAACTTTGTTATCTCGTACCGTCCAGGTTCTCGTAATGGGAAGGCTGATGCTTTAACCAGAATCCATGCTGCGGATTCCATATCTGGAGCCCCGTCCAAGACTATTCTATCTGATGCCAATTTCATCGGAGTTATCCATGATCAGGACTTGTGGAAGGAGTGCAGGGAGGCCTATGACGGTGATGTATTTCTGGCCAACCCACCTGTGGATATTAATCTTGTCTTTAAGGGTGGCATGTGGTTCAGAGATTGACATATCTACGTCCCTGAGGTCATCCGTCTGCAGATCCTCAAGTTGGTACATGACTCCAAGTTGGCTGGTCACAGGGGGGTACAGAAGACACAAGAGTTCCTGAGCCGATTCTTCTGGTGGCCAACTTGCCTGAAGGATACCAAGGACTATGTTCTCTCTTGCGAGGTATGTGCCCGTTACAAGACTCCTCATGTGGCACCTACTGGTCTTCTACAACGATTACCTGTTCCATCCCGCCCTTGGGGGTCTATATCAATGGACTTTATTGTGGAGCTGCCTACATCGGGGGACATGAATACAATCATGGTGGTAGTTGATCGCCTGACTAAAGCTGCTCATTTTGTTCCATGCACCAGCCCCCCCTCAGCTAAAGATACAGTGAACTTGGTTATACAGAATGTCTTTCGGTTGCATGGGGTTCCGGATGAGATCATCTCTGACCGTGGAGTACAGTTCACTTCAAGATTCTGGAAGGGGTTTTGCTCTGCACTCAATATTAATGTCTGTCTCTCTTCCGCTTACCATCCCCAGGCAAATGGTCAGACTGAGCATACCAACCAGACGCTGGAGCAATATCTAAGATGCTATGTCAGCCATCTCCAGGATGATTGGTTGGAGTTGCTGCCGTTAGCCGAATTTTCATATAATAATTCTCAGAGCGCCTCCACTAAATGTACACCTTTCTTTGCCAATCTGGGTTATCATCTGTCTATTTTACCTAGGTCTCCAATTAATTCTCCGGTTCTGGCAGTGGAGGAAAGGCTGACTGCGATGAGACAAAATCTGGAGGTTCTGAAGGAATCCCTGACCACAGCTCAAGAACGTTATAAGAGATCGGCTGATAGATTCCGTAAACCTGCACCCATGTTCAAGGTAGGAGATTCCGTGTGGTTAGCAACTAAGAATCTGAAGTTAAACGTTCCTTCACAAAAACTTGGACAGAAATTCATTGGCCCTTTCAAGATCAACGGTGTTGTGAGCTCTGTGGCCTGCCGGCTAAAGCTGCCAAGGACTATGAAGGTACACCCAGTTTTTCATGTATCTTTACTAAAGCCTGTATCTCCTAATACCTTCCAGGGACGTGTTGTGCCACCTCCGCAGCCTGTGGTGATTGTTGGGCAAGAACAATTTGTGGTGTAGGAAATTATTGATTCCAGGATTCGCAGGAATCGGCTCCAATATCTGATAAGATGGCAGGGATATCCACCTGAGGAAGACTCTTGGGAACCTGTGGAAAACATCAATGCCCAACAGAAGATTTCTCGTTTTCATCAGAGATTCCCTGAGAAACCAGGTCCAGGATCATCCTGAGACCGCTTCTAAGGAGGGAGTAATGTCAGGACTCTGAACATTTTTCACCTTTTGTGCATTACTGCCCTTTTCCAAGATGGCGTCTTTGGTCTCATGTGCACTGTGTCTTCCTGCTATAAAACTCAACCCCAGCCTTCAGTCTGTGCTAGAGTATTCTTCCTTGCATCCAGCTCCTGACCTCTGATTACTCCCTGGCTATATACCTGCTCCTGTGAACCAGTGTGGTGATCCTGCTACTCTGCTCTGAGTTCCTGCTGCATACACCAGTTTCCAGTAATCCTCCTTCATCTGCTGCTCGCGTTTACTTCCATCTGCATTTGCTGGACATGTAAGCTGTTTCTGCTCTGCAAAAACCTGAGACTATTAACCAGGCCTCCTGGTTGAGCTAAGATATGATTTGAACTGCCTTATAAGCTTATCTATCTGTGTTTGGACTAAGACAAGGATTTATTTGTGTCAAGTATCCTCAAGAATAACTGTGCTTCATAGACTTTTTGCTTGATTGCATTTTCCTCTGAAGTTTCCTATAGACTGCTAAGCTGCATTTAATATTTACACCAAGTGTTGTGGACTTGAGTTTCTCTCTGCACCTGTTTGAATCACCGTGTGATAATATAGACTTTACCACTTATAAAACTGTGTCCTGTAGTTTTCTTGTTCCACGCAAAGAGTCTCCTGAGTTATCCCCTATAATTATTACACTGGCACTATTTTAAAGAAATTGTGGATGCAGCCTGTGTTGTACCAAGTTGTGCAGTGGCCAAACCACTGCAAGCCTAACCACAACCAGCATGATCATATCAAAGCACTTGATTATGTGGGCTAAATGCCTCTGTCCACAATTAGAGTCTGCAGGTGTCCACAGCCTCCTCTCCTGTGCTATGTGCTAGCCAATCTCTTGTCCAGGATGCTGGCACAAATATCTCCCACCCTGCACCTGTTGCTGCACATCCACAAGCACCATCAACAACCACGTTCAATTCCCAGCTCAGCGTTCAGCTGTCCTTACACCAGGCCTTGGAACACAAAAGAAAATACCCAGCCACCCACACATCTAAACATTAAATGGGCAAATTGCTAGACTGCTTGCCTTAGAAATGTTGCCATTTAGGCTTATGGACACTGAGGCTATCTGTTACCTCATGGCGGCGGCCGCCCCACGGCACTCGGTCCCCAGCCACCACTTTTTTTTGCTGTCCCCACCTTACACCAGCATGTGTCCCATAATCTCACCAATGCTTTGACCAATGCTGTTATTGGGAAGGTGCACTTAATGACAGACAAGTGGAAAAGTGCTTGTGTCAAGGGATACTACATTCCCGTGACTGCACACTGGGTGAATCTTGTGGAGTACAGGACGAAGTGGCATCCTGGGATGGCACACATGCTACCAAAGCTGTGGATTGTGGGCCCTAGTTACATCAAGGCTTCCACATCTCCTACACCAGTTCCTGCACTCCATCCTCTTCCTCAGCCTCCATCTTCGAATGGTCTTTGAGAGCACAACATCCATATCAGTATCAAGCTGGAATCATTGCCTCAGTGAAGCGGCAACAGGCTCTGATGAAACAAATTTGTTTAGGTAAAAAAATGCACATATCCACACAGCTAGGGAAAGGTATAACAGATCACAGAGATATTTGAACCTACAACCAGGAATAGTTGTGTGTAATAATGGCCAAAACCTGCAGGTTGTTCTGAAGCTTGGTAGCCCTGCACCTGTACCATGCCTGGTCAGCTTAGTGGTTCAGCGATTTCTTAAAACTTACCCAGATTTACCTGAGCCATTTGTGAAGCTACACCGCATTGTGTGGCCATTTTTTCAAGTCAGCTACAGCTGCTGAAAGTCTGGTAGTGCTACAGCAGCTCTTGCAAGCACCCGCTCACTGACTGGTCTGGAACATGACCACGCTTTGGAACTCCACTTTACATATGGTGACAAGGCTTTGTGAGCAGAGGGCAGTAGGTGAATAACTGCTACAATATGCCCATCGATATTCCTATAAGCTGCCACACAACAACCAACGAGTGGGCATGGATGTCTGACATCTGTGAGATTCTACAAAACTTTGAGGAATCAACCAAGATTGTGAGGGCGATGACTATAATCAGTGGAACCATCCTGCTTCCGTTTCTACTGAAATGCTCGCTGTTCACAATTAAATAGGAAGCTTTGCATGTGGACCAGGTGGATATGGAGGAAGAAAGTACATAGGGTGATACTACCCCAAACTGTATTCACACTGCTAGGAATCGGCTCTGCTTGTCTGTTTGATCAGTTGTCATGTGATTGCTCATTTGCGATTTGCATACCTATTTTCTTATGCCAACTAACTTTTCTTTCTGGTTCTCTCAATGCTTTATCATTAACATTTAGAGAAGTAGGAAGTTTATCTTGTCGACATGTGACCACAAGAATGCAAATCACATATGAACGATCACGTGATCACTGATCAAACCAGCAAGCAAGCCAAATCCTAATATTGTGTATATTATGGCAATACCCTGCACTGGTCCACGGAAAAAAAAAACCTATAATGATAATGTATTGTTTTTGGATAAGTGAAAAGAGATCCCTCAAAATGAAGTCCTCTTATGACCCACTGCTTCTCAGTCTGACACTGTATACACAGTTGAAACCAGAAGCTTACATATACAGTACTATACAAAAAGACACATATGCATGCTTTTCTCAATATCTGACATGAAATCAAAATCAACCTTTCCCGTTTTAGGCCAATTAGGATTACCATAATTATTAATATTTACTAAATGTCAGAATAATGAGAGAGAGACAATTTTTAAGGCATTTGTATTACTTACGCAAAGTCAAAAGTTTACTTACACTAAGATTACTATGCCGTTACACAATTCTGGACTGCCCATATGATGATTTAATGTGTTTGGAAGCTTCTGGTTTTTTGGCAACATCTGAGTTAATTAGAGATACATATGAGAATCTATTTTAATGCACACCTGAAATACACTGCTTCTTTGTGTAGCATCATGGGAAAGTCTCAATCTCAAAAAATCAGACAAGATGTTAGGAAGGAAATGGTGGAATTACAAACAAGTCTGGCTCATTCTTGGGTACAATTTCAAGAAACCTGAAGATGCCTTGTTCATCTGTACAAATAATTATATGCAAGTACTGTACAAACAAGATGGGAATGTCCAGCCATCATACTGCTCAGGAAGGAGATGAGTTCTGTGTCCCAGAGATGAACGTGCTTTTGAAATGACATGTGCTTATCAACCCAAGGACAATAACAAAAGATCTTGTGAAGATGATGGTGGAAGCAGGTAGCATTGTGTCAATATCCACAGTGACATGAGTACTGTATCATCATGGGCTGGAAGGTCACTCTGCCAGGAAGAAGCCATTGCTCCAAAAGAAACAAGAAAGCCAGATTAATGTTTGCAAATGCACACAGGAAGAAAGACTTTAATTTTTGGAGACATGTCCTGCAACCTGATGAACTTTTTGGGCATAATGACCATCGCTACAGTTGGAGGAAAAAGGGAGAAGCTTGGAAGCCTAAGAACACCATCCCAACTGTGAAACAGGGAGGTGTCAGCATGATGTTGTAGGGTGGTTTTACTGCAGGAGGGACTGGTGCACTTAAAAAAATAGATGCCATCATAGAATAATAATTTTATTTATATAGCGCCAACATATTCCGCAGCGCTTTACAAATTATAGAGGGGACTTGTACAGACAATAGACATTACAGCATAACAGAAATCACAGTTCAAAATAGATACCAAGAGGAATGAGGGCCCTGCTCGCAAGCTTACAAACCATGAGGAAAAAGGGAGACACGAGAGGTGGATGGTAACAATTGCTGTAGTTATTCGGACCAGCCATAGTGTAAGGCTCGTGTGTTCATGTAAAGCTGCATGAACCAGTTAACTGCCTAAGTATGTAGCAGTACAGACACAGAGGGCTATTAACTGTATAAAGTGTATGAGAACATGATGCGAGGAACCTGATTATGGTTTCAGTTTTTTTTTTTTTTTAATGGGCCAAATAGGGATAGTTAGGTTAATGCGTTGAGGCGGTAGGCAAATCTGAACAAATGAGTTTTTAGGGCACGCTTAAGAAATGAGAAAAGACGATTATGTGACAATACTGAAGCAACATCTCAAGGCATCAGCCAGGAAGTTAATGCTTGGGAGGAAATGGGTCTTCTAAATGGACATTTACCGGAAGCATACTGCCAAAATTGGTTACAAAGTGGCTTAAGGATAACAAAGTCAATGTTTTGGAGTGGCCATCACAAAGCCCTGATTTCAATCCTATTGAAAATTTATGGGTAAAGTTGAAGAGGCAGATGTGAGCAAGTCGACCTACAAACCTGGATCAGTCACACCAGTTTTGTCAGGAAGAATGGGCCCAAATTCCGACCAACTATTGTGAGAAACCTGTGGAAGGTTATCTAAAATGTTTGACCCAAGTCATTCAGTTTAAGGGCAGTGGTACCAAATAGGGTTGAGCGAAACGGGTCGGCCATTTTCAGAAGTCGCCGACTTTTGGCAAAGTCGGGTTTCATGAAACCCGACCCCTGTGTGGGGTCGGCCATGAGGTCGGTGATCTTCTGAATCTGGTATCGGAATTCCGATACCGAGTTCCGATATGTTTGTGATATCGGGAATCGGTATCGGAATCCATATTTAAGTATTAAATAAAGAATCAAAATAAAAAATATTGATATACTCACCCTCGGACGCGCCCTGGTACTAAACGGCAGCCTTCCTTCCTAAGGATGAGCGCGTGAATGACCTGCGGTGATGTCGCGGCTTGTGATTGGTCACGAGCGGTCACATGGGCGGTCACGCGACCAATCACAAGCCGCGACGTCATCTAAGGTCCTTCACGCGCTCATTTTTAGGAAGGAAGGCTGCCGGAAAGAAGCAGGGCGCGTCCGAGGGTGAGTATATTCCTATTAGGTATATATTCACCGTCGGACGCGCCCTGCTTCTTTCCGGCAGCCTTCCTTCCTAAGAATGAGCGCGTGAAGGACCTTAGATGACGTCGCGGCTTGTGATTGGTCGCGTGACCGCCCATGTGACCGCTCGCGACCAATCACAAGCCGCGACGTCATCGCAGGTCATTCACGTGCTCATCCTTAGGAAGGAAGGCTGCCGTTTAGTACCAGGGCGCATCCGAGGGTGAGTATATCAATATTTTTTATTTTGATTCTTTATTTTACACATTAATATGGATCCCAGGGCCTGAAGGAGAGTTTCCTCTCCTTCAGACCCTGGGAACCATAGTATCCCATTGCACTACATTGGGTTTCGTGTTTCGGCCGACCCCGACTTTTTTATAGGATCGGCCGATTTCACTCGACCCGACTTTTGAGAAAGTCGGGTTTCGTTAAACCCGACCCGATCCTATAAAAATAAAAGTCGCTCAACCCTAGTACCAAATACTAATGAAATGTATGTAAACTTTTGACTTTGAAGTAATAAAAAAGCCTTTTGCAAAAAGCCTTGTGTTTCAGTGTTTGTTCTATGTATGCTTTTGCTCAACCATCTAAGATTGAGGATATCGGTGTAGTTGTATTTTTTATAGCAAAGGAAAGCTTTGATTTTGCAGTTAAAAAAGCAACTGCATTTTTTACATTTGTCTTTTTTCAGATTCCCGATAGAAGCCCACAGACAGAAAAATGCAGCAAAACTGCATATTTCAACAGTGTCCTTACATGCGCACTGGACGGAGTTTTCATATAATCATCCACTTTACTTGAACAGTTAAACACAATAGAATTTCTGTTAAAAATTACATAGAGAAAAGTGCATCTTTTACACGTGTGAACTCTGCCTAACTATACAAGCAAAGTGAATGTGATTTCATGAAAACTCCTTCCCACTGTGTGTCTAAAGACATTTTTATTCATTTTTTATGGGTTTAATGGAAAAGAGAAATCACTTCATTTTTTTTTTCATTAACGAACTTCATAATCTGTTCACTGTATTGTACTGGTTGTTACTATTACAGGAACACAAAAATTGTCTGTGATTTTTGCTGATTTGTGATGTTCATTAATTTATTTTTTAACTGTATTAAAATATCATTATTATAATTGCTTTGCTGTACTTTTTAGCAATTTTCTAGGAATAAAAAAATTTGACTTTTATTTTACCCATAGAATACTGGTATATGGAAATGCACTAGTATATAGAAATGTGTCTTTATGTACCAACACAATTTGCCTGTAATTTAGGTGAATACACTGCACATTCACAATTCTCTTAACATAGATATTCCAGGATGGGGCTCACAGATTTTGCTTCTAACTCCAATAATATAAGTTGGATGTTCTAAATCCCAGGAAGACCAGGTCTCAATAAAAGAGAAGAATAAATTAATTATTTGAATGTAATTATGTAGAGAGCAGAGAGATGCCGGGCACACTCACCAGAGTCAGGGAGGGAGGAGTACGAGCTACAGAGCAGTGAAGACATCAGGAGACAAGACATCACACAGAGGAGCAGTGAAGACATCAGGAGACAAGACATCACACAGAGGAGCAGTGAAGACATCAGGAGACAAGACATCACACAGAGTGATTAGAACATTGGGACATTGCCCTGAACTCCCAATGCAACAGGAGAGCTCCCTCAAATAGTCAGTACTGCTAAATCTGGGATGGTTGAAAGCTATTGCTGTATGGGATGTATTGCAAGGATATAGCTTGAATCTGTGCATGATGCCATCTTTCTTTTGTTGCCCTTCCACAAAAAATGCAATAAAAAACAAAATAGTATCAATAAAAACATTAGCTCAGGGTACAAAAAAGCTCTCACAACTCCATGGACAAAAATTAAACAAGTACAATCGTCAGAAAATGTCAAAACATTTTTTTTTTTTTACAAATTTTAAATATTTTTTTACCAACCAAAATGATAAAAAACTTAACAAGTTTGGTACAGCCATAATTGTGCTAATCTGGAGAATCATATTTCCTGGTGATTTTTGCCACACGAAACTCTAAATACAAAATCTAAAAAACAATGGCTGATTTTCATTTTTTTACTTTGCAATTTCATCACACTTGGATTTTTTCAGTAAACCTGTGTTTTAATTGTTTAAACCTTTTCTCCTTCTGGGATTTTTGGTTCAGTGGGAGGTCGTAAATGTGGCTGATCACTTTCTTTGTATAGCTGTGAATACAGAGATAGCTGTCAATCACTGATCAGCAGGACCAGACTGGCCATCTGGCATTTCTGGCAAATGCCAGAACGGCCGGTCCCTCCAATGGGTCACTCGGTCACCTCCACTCCTTCTTCAGCATGCATGTCGGGCAACATTAGATTGCCTTGCACACACAATCACGCTGCACTGATGACACTAGGAGGACCAGGGGGTGGTGCTCTGTGCTGTTCTTGCCCTGCTGATTTCAATTCTGCAGCACGATCGTGTACAGAAGCAGGGGTGGGCTGTGCATGTCCCCGTGCAGAAGTTTTAGACCTCCCGGCACTGTTCTGTACCATAGAGTTGTACAAGTGCCGGCCCGGCTAACCCAGCACTGCAGGCACACATGGTGTGAGGGTGGGCATCACCTGCGAGCTGGCCGGGCTGAGAGGAGCTTCCACGATGAGGTCAGCAGAGCAGGTGGCTGGGGCAGCAGGTCTCTGGCAGTGTGGGATCTTGACTTGTGGTGTCTGCAGTCGCACTGAGGTAGGGTGAGATGATTTATTGCCCAGCTTCAACATTGACACAGATCGTGTCGTGCTGTCAGTGGGGTCATCGGCTCCAGGGTTGCCCGATCTGTGTGTTAGATCAAACTGCATCAATAACTCACAGTCCCAGGGAGACTGTAGACAGCTGGATACAGGATCATAGGCTGATCATCACTCCTGAGCCTGGCTGCAGGACATCATACACTGCATATAATATATAGAGCCACCATATACTATATCATGTATGTCCTGTAGCCCGGTCCAGGACCGATCGGTCAGTGCATATATCATAGTATACACAGTGCACATAGTACATACAGTGTACAGGAGAATATGTCACTCATATAGCCTATACTATGTGCAGACATTGGGTGTTATATACAGGGAACTATGTGACTGGTGTAACGTCTCATGTCTGTAGCCACAGTATACAGTAGCATAGCTACCAGGGGGCAGAGTGGATGGTTACCCTGGGCCCACCAAAAGCTACAATGCCCTTAATTAATCAGCATGTATAATGCTCATGCAGTTGATCCCTGTGGTAGATCTCCCTGCACTACCGCTCTCTGTTCTGTAGACCACAGATCGCTTTATGCCTCAGGTGTCTACAGAACAACCAAGGCGCCAATGCACACTGAGGATGTCAGATTCCTGTCGCATTGTCGTCATCGTGCTGAGACCGGACTCTGACACTTGGTGCGGGAGTCGGCACTATGCAGAATGTTGCCTTGTCACTGGACTGCCAGGATCTTGGGTTAGATGAGTATATGATTTTCTTTAACGGTCACATGGGCGACGCGACCAATCACAAGCCGTGACGTCACGGAAGGAAGTAAAAGCGCGCATTTTAAGCAAACAACGCTGCCGGTTCCCTCGGTGAGGTCCAGGCTGCGTCGGAGAGGTGAGTATAGCAATATTTTTTATTTTAATTCTTTATTTTACACATTAATATTGTTTCGATACCGATACCCGATACCACAAAAGTATCGGATCTCGGTATCGGAATTCCGATACCCGCAAGTATCGGCCGATACCCGATACTTGCGGTATCGGAATGCTCAACACTACTCACTGACCCCTATGGGTTCACTTTTATTGAAATTCAGAACAAGTTTCACCTCCACTACAGGCTAGACTGTATCTTTGTTTCAACTTTCTCTTGTCCTCCATTTTATTTAAAGTACATCATTAAACATTTTCAAACACTTCTTATCACTAGCTTTCTAACTACATACTATTACTATGTATAACCATTATTACTATCTAACTTCTTAAGGCAACATTATCACTTTTAATCATTCCCTTTAAGAGGAAACTCCAAGTCTTTTCAGAGGTAGTGCAAATAATCACATCATTAATTCCCAAGTCTTTTTAAAGGCAACTTGACGTGATGTAATATGAGGGACCCGTTACGAACCCCCGAACGTTGGTCTTGGGTGGGCTACAAGACGTGTAATCCTGACCCGGAATTCTGCCACACCAACAGGTTTTTCTTCAGGTCTGTAAAGCAAAGCAGTTACTTTTACAGCATAATTAACAGCAGTTTCTGTTAAGAGGCAGTCTCTGTAAAAGCCTCCTATGTAAAACCAGTAGAAAGCACCTTTAAGAAGGTGCAAACTATGTACAAGTAGTTTTTGATCATGCGCAGTTCATGATTTTGCAGTTCTTTTAGAAGAAAATTAGAAAAACTTAAAACAATAGGGATCCCGGGTAAATGAAGGGATCCCTTTAAGAGTTAACCCTAGACGGGTTTAAGCAGCAAAGGAAGAATAAACAGTTAACTATTTACAATTTCAGGTTTCCGAGGTTTATTCTCATAATAGGTTGCAAGACATCAGTCGATAATGAACACTTCCTGACCGGGGAAGCTTTGGTTCTGTGCTCTCGTCTGATGCAGTGTCAATGTCGTTGGTTCATCTTTCAAATGTGGTCAAGTCACTAAGAGTCTTGGTTCGAATGTCAGTTTTAGTGGCAGGTTCAGTAGTAGAAATGATGCACACAGTGGTGGTAGTGTTGGGATTTGTCAGTTCAGAGTTAGTCTTAGTCAGGACAGCAGGTGGCGCTGCGACGGGGCCTATCAGCAGTCCCTCAGTCACTGGGGCAGGGTCAGTGTGCTTACCGGTCTCAGCGGTGTCCCCGGCATTGACTGGTTCCGTCGGCGGTGTCATCTGCGACGGTGCTGGCAGCGACTTCTGGAGCGGTGCAGGGAGTAGTGGCGATGTCGAGGAATCCTCCGCAGGTGTCATCTGGTATGCGGCCCTGATGTTTACCCGCATCTGCACGAGCTGGTCAATCAACTCCTCCATTCCGGCCTGCAGGGAGTCGGCGTCAGCGGTGGAGGCCTGGTTCCGGTGCCCTTCCGGGTAGCTGGGGAGTCCTCTGCTCCGACCCCACGCTCTGGTCCTGGGCAGCTCGCCATGGTGTCCTCCACGTGGTTCGCCTCTTCCTCCTCCTTTTCCCGCTCTCTTCTCTGTGGGCGGTTTCGTTTCCTTTGTCTCCGCCCACCATTGAGGATCAAGAGGCGGATCTCGGCTGCTGACAGACATGTCCTCAAAGTACAGAAATATTTAGACTGGGCGGCCATTATTCTTCGCGCTTCTCAGTTCATTCACGCCCACAACTCCACGCCCTTCTTCTTCTTTGGCGCTCCTCGTGACGCTATAATGGTGTTAGTTTTGGCGGGAATTTTGGCGGCAAATAGCAATACACAGTCTTTGCAATAAATCACAGTTCCAAACACAATTCTGACACAGTTCTTAGGCACACCCGATTCTTGGGCTTAAGTAGATCCTGTTCGTGATGCCAAGATTTTGGAGCGCCCCCACGTGTAGGGCAATTCGGTACTCGGTCTCTCTCTCTCTCGGTTCTGGGGATGTCACGGTGGCCTGACCCGGTCCGTGGCCCTTCTGAGGGGCGCCCAATTAAAGGTGAAGTCTGTACGGTGTTTGTGACGCCACCTGTGGTACTCGGTCAGGGTGACCAACGCTGCTTAGGAGTCCGCTGGGGTGATGGAATGGCAGCTAGATGGTATACCTTCCCACAGGTGAAGTATGTCCCCAGGGCTTCCCAGAAGTGTAGGTGGTGATGGTGGACGATGTAAGGCGCAATGAATAATGAGGACACAAAGGTTGCAGTCTCTTTACCTTTTACTGAAGACTGCAGCTTCCACAGTCCAGAGTACCGTTCACAGGGCAGGCAGAGTCTGGCTGGCCCAAAGGCAAATCCAGAGTTCTCTTAACCAGGTGGAAATCAGTAGCCTTCCTACTAGCGCCTGTTTGTTGTAGTACCTCCCTGCTGAGCACCACGGGATAGTCCTCACAACTTTCGTAGATGTTTCTGATGTTCTCTCTCTCTCTGTCCCCCAGATGGTATGGATAGGACAACCCGTATGACTGGGATAGCCTGGGGCTTGTTTTTAGGGACCCTAGAAACGCCCCGACCCCCACAATTTGCCACTGTGTCTTCTTAGGTATTAAGGTCGGGCAGCCAACTTGGAATTGACTGTCCTGCCGGTCTCTGAAGTAATGAGTAGAGTCAATTACTCCCTCGGTGTTCCGGCCACCGGCTACGCGCCTCAGAAGGAGGCTGCCGATCTTGGGGCAGAACTCCTCCCGGTATTATCTCCTTGTGCTGTGACTTCGTTTCTCACTCTCCACAGTACACTTCGCTTCATGTCCTTTCTTAGGATGCTGCCACACATGGGGCAGGCGCAGCTCCGTAGCTATCTATCTCGTGCTAGGCCTCTGTCAGGATCCCACGCCTGACAGGGACCCTCTGTCTGCAGCTCAGATGTTCCTCCTTCTCCCCCTGTCTGCCTGACAGGTCCTCTCTGGGTCAAACCCAGGCAGCTTCTGACTAACTTCCTATCCAACCCACTAGTTTTACCCGTGTGTGAGGAGTGCCCTAATTGATAGAAGCAAGGCTCCCCCTGGTGGACTGGAGTGTGAAGTGTGGTGTGTGACTTGTGATACCTGGCAAGGTGAACTCCTTTAGTACCATCAGACGTAATATCACTCCCCCTGGTGGAAGAGCGACATTACTGCAACGACCAGGACTCTGGGGCGCTGCAGTCCTGTGTAGAGGGCAGTGTGGGAACATCATATTGTGTATACAGGAACTGTGCGTGTATTATACTGTATATAGGGGAGCTGTTTGCCCATCATAATGTATATAGTGGAGTTGTACATTGAGGATTCAGAGGACATTAGTAGATGTTAACTGGGCACTTAAGAAGCATAATTGTTATAGGGGCACTCAGATTACTATGGCTTGTATATGTGCACATGGGGCATCATTACTTTCTAGGGGAAAAATGTGGATACTGTTTTCTAGTGCATTTGCACAGTGCATTAATATTTTCTAGTGGTGGTCAATTTTACCATCTAGAGGGCACAAAGGAGGAATTATTACTATGTAAGGGGCACAGTGGTGGCAGTATTATGTGGGGCAGTAAGAGGAGTTCTGTTTTTGTACCACACAGCAGGTGCAGCAATAGGGACACATACGGCAGTGGCTCAGTACTGGGTATCAGGTGCAGTAATAGGGACACATATGGCAGCAGCGGCTCAGAACTGGGGTATCCACAGGATAAGGAGTTTGTGCAGGTTGGGAATAGATGGAGACGGTGCAGTAAATGTGAGATGTGAAATATGTCTGTGTTGTAATCTCTGCAGCCGTGTCCTGGCTGCAGAAGTAGTCATGTCGGTCTGGAATAGATGGAAAAGACGGGAAAGTGAAAGATTCCAGCAGAAAGAACGTCAGCGGTAAAATACTATATATAACTGTACTGTGATCACTTATATGTTCTGCATAGCTGATATCTACCACTATATGGTCACGTTATGGCGGTAACACAGATCTTGACCTTTGTAGAGATTTTTGGTTGCTCAGTGGTTAGCACTGTTGCTTTGCAGCGCTGGGGTCTTGGGTTCAAATCCCACCAAGGACAACATCTGCAAGGAGTTTGTATGTTCTCCCCATATTTGCGTGGGTTTCCTCCCACATTCCAAGGACTCATAGGGAATGTAGATTGTGAGCCCCATCAGGGCCAGAATTGATAACATCTGTAAAGTGCTGTGGAATTAATGGTGCTATATCAGTGAGTAAAATAAATACATAAATATTAGCTCAGTGGGTATCTGACTCTTTGCCTCCCTGCCCATCAGCTATATGCAGAGGCCGCAGCAGCACTATGGAGAGTGCAGCATCCTCTTCACTATCTATGAGACCCCGCTCTGTGTGTAAAATAGCAGCCTTGTCTGATCCTGCACCTAAGAGCAATAAATAGGACTGAGCTGTAATACTGGGCTCAGTTGTGATTATATGTTATGTAGTCGTGTTACACTCCCCTCACTTCTTGTAACATACAGGTGCACAAAGATATTACATATTCACCATGCGGCAAGTGGGCCTGTGCACCTTCACATGCCAGGGCTGAATTTTAGTCCCAGTCTGGCCCTGCTGATCAGACCACTCATTGGACCCCAAATCCCAGAAAGAGCAGAAAACTAAATGTTAAAAACACATGTTATATTGAAACTTATCACAATACTATATATCCATCTGCTTCACTCCTTCTGCTTTATAACAACATTCCTGCATATTGAACTTTTCATGGAAACTGGTTCACTTTAAGGATATACAAAAAAAACAATGACGCGTATATCTAGGATTCAATTTTGAAATAGTAGTGATATTTCTTGACGTATTCCCTTAAAATGAAATTACAAAACAAATAATAAACTAAGCATCCATTGATAAAAAGTGATCCTGAAAATGTCCTAAAAGCCTGAACAATTATTCTCTTTCTTAAGCACTTGAGGTATCACAGTTTGACTTTACATTGTGCTCTAAAATGTCAGTGATATAATTCTTTAGATTTAGCAGATGAAATCTCTTCAAGTCAGGTTTTCTAAAGAATCAGATAAAGTCTCTTGCATGAATCATTGACCTGAGCGAAATATTAAAAAGTGCTTAAGATGTAAAGAAGACTGTGGTTGATGTTGCTACATGCCTTTGAGGTTAAGACTAGACTCTTATGAACATATGACCACCCTGTATACAAAAGATTCTGTGGTTGGTCTCAGAACTCACATGTTTTAGAAAATCTGTGCATAAAGCAGGATCTGTCAAGCTTTGTTTATATTAGGTATTCTGATGCCTGGAATTTCTTTAGAACTGTTACAATACTATTTGTTGGAATATTTTACTTTGACATATGTGTCTACATACTTCCTAAAGTATCTCTGTATTTATGTCTGTGTCTCTTTCATATAGTATACTGCCTTTATTTTGACTGCCAGTCACAAATTTAAAATTTTCCTTTAAAATAAAAAGGTCTACTTTTGAAGATACTTTAATGGCTACAAAATCCCGGCACAATTTGCTGACCAGCAATGTATCTCTATGTATTAGCAGTGGATGAAATGGTCTGTAGCTCAAAAGAAGACACTTTCAGAAGCAATAGTTTTTACTTACAGGGAACTAATCATGTAAAATAATGCTGTTAACATTCAGATATAGGGTTAATCTGCAGGTTAGTAGCGTTCTGACACTGCGGCTCCCGCACTGAGATCCCCATTGCCGGGAGTAAATTAATTTTATTCGCCCTAGCAGGCTCACTTTATCAGTCATTGGAGTCCCTTTTAAAATTTCATATTTTTCCAGAGATGTAGGTTTTTTATTTAGTGCTAATTTTTATGGTCTTTTTGAAAGGGGTGTGCCTCACTGGATTTTCTTTGGACATGTCTTTAGGCTGCTCTGAATTATTATGAGCACTAGTGATGAGCGAATATACTCGTTACTCGAGATTTCCTGAGCATGCTCGGGTGTCTCCGAGTATTTTTTAGTGCTCAGAGATTTAGTTTTCATCGCCACAGCTGAATGATTTAAGGCCATGGTTGCTTGGGAATCCCCACATGTAATCAAGCAGGCTAGTAGCTGTAAATAATTCAGCTGCGGCGAAGAAACCTAAATCTCCGAGCACTAAAAAATACTCGGAGGACACCCGAGCGTGCTTGGGAAATCTCGAGTAACGAGTATATTTGCTCATCACTAATGAGCACCAACTCTTTAGACAATAAAAATTAACATTTAATAAAAAAACACATGTCTAGAGATAAAAACAAACATGCATAATATTAACCCCTTAGTGACTGAGCCAATTGTGACCTTAATGACAAGGCCACATAAATATGACCAATGTCACTATGTGGTAATAACTGTGGAATGCTTCAGCGTATCCCAGTGATACTGAGATTGTTTTTTCAAGACAAATTGTACTTTATGTTAGCAGTAAATTTAACTTGATATTCTTTATGTCTATTTGTGAAAATATCAGAATTTTGGTGAAAAGGTTGAAAAATTTGCAATTTTCACGTTTTCAACTTGTACACCCTTAAAACGGTTAGTAATGATGAAAAAAAAAATTACCATGACATTTCCCATGTGTCTATTTTACATCTGCATAATTTTTCAAATGCTATTTTATTATGTTAGGATTTTAGAAGGGTTCAAAGTTGAGCAACAATTTTTCAGGTTTTCTAAGACATTTATAAAACCTTTTTCTTCAACCCCTTTCTAACACTGGGCGTAATAGTGTGCCTATGACGGATCACCCTGTTTGGTGCAAGCTCTGGAGCTGAGCCTGCACCTTTATGGACCCATGACAGCTGATCTATACAGCTGATATGTGCCCACAACAGCTGCAAGTGGAGTCAGTTAAATGCTGCTGTCAATCTCTGACAGCAGCATTTAATTTGTGCTTACCGGAAGCTTGTCGCTGATCCTGCCATCGGTGACCCACGATCATGTGATGGGTCACCAATGGGTTGGCATGATAACCAGAGGTCTGCAGCAGACCTGTATGGTTGTCATTGCCAGATTGCTATGAGCGCCGTCCCATGGTCATATCAACTGAGCATTTCTGCTACACACAGGCGATCATTACTGAAGCTTCTAGTCTCCCATGGAGAATATTGAAGCATGCAGAAAGTAAAAAAAAAAGGGTTTTAAAACATTTATAAAAAAACATTAAAAAGTTCAAATCACCCCCCTTTAGCCCCATTCATAAAACAATAATAAGAAAAAGCAAATGTACACATATTTGGTGTCACCGCATTCAGAATCGCCCAATCTATCAAAATAAAAGAGTATTAACCCAATGGCTAAATAACGTAATGAGAAAAAAGTTCAAAACGCCAGAAATACCTTTTTGGGTCGCCGCTACTTTGCAATAAAATGCAATAACGAGCGATCAAAAGGTCATATCTACAATAAAAATGGTATCAATAAAAACATTAGCTCAGTGCGCAAAAAATAAGCCCTCACCCAGCCCCAGATAACGAAAAATAGAGACGCTACAGGTCTCATAAAATGGCCCCTTTTTCTACCAAAATTTTGGATTTCTTTTTCACCACTTAAATAAAAAAGAACCTAGACATGTTTGGTGGCTGTGAACCCCTAATGATCTGGGAATCATAATAGCAGGACAGTTTTAGAATTTAGTGAAGATGGTAAAAAAAAAAAAACAACCCACCCCCCAAAAAAACGACTGTGAAATTGCACTTTTTTTTGCAACTGGAATTTTTTTTCCCATTGTACAGTACACAATATGTTAAAATACAACAAACATGCCCTCACGTGACCATATTAACAGAAAAATAAAAAATTATGGCTCTGGGAAGAAGCGGAGCAAAAATCAGAGGTTCAGGGTCTGTTCAGAATTAAATGGACATTGAGGGGCCTATATATTGGAAACTCCCCAAAAGTGATATCTTAAAAATTCGACCCCTTAAACCCTACACAGGAATTAATGCACAGTGAAATAAGAAAAAAAATATTGTAATTTTTGCTCTAAATTGTTGCTTTAGCCCTAATTTTTTCACTTTCTCAAGGAAAATCAGGAGACAATTGAACACAATTTGATACCAAGTTTCTTCTCAGAGTGCTGATACCCCACATTTGGTCAGAAACCTACATTTGGACAAACAACAGACTTTGGAAGGGGTATAGTGAGCATTTTGAACTTGCAGGTAAAACAAAATGTAATAACATTAGATCGTCACATTGAAAATTTTCATTCTTTTCATGAAAATGTTGCTTTATCCCCAAATTTTCACTTTTGCAAATGGAAAAACAAAACACATTTTGATACCACTTTCTTTTGAGTCAGAGATACCCCACATGTAGTCAAAAATTACTCTGTGGTCACATGGTAGGGGGCAGGGCCTGAAAGGTAAGAAGCGACATTTGGCCTTTGGAATGTAAATTTGGCTGTAATAGATTGCAGACATCATGTCTCATTTGCAGAGCCTTTGAGGTACCAAAACAGCAGAAATCCCCACATGTGACCCAATTTTGGAAATTAGACCCATCAAGGAATTCATCTAGGGCTGTGTTGAGCATATTGAATAAATAGTACTTCACAGAACTTTTTAAAATTAAAATTAAGTTGTTGTTTCAGTCCTAAATTTACAGCTAACAAAGTATGTATTTAGTAAAGGGTATGGACATAACTATTTCACATAATCAACCTCTAAAATGTAACTTTAAATATATTAAGGGTATTAAAATAATCCAAACAAAAATCCCACCAAACATAATTAGTGAATAAAGTGCATCAAAAGAAGAAATGTACAATATATATCAGTACAAAAATTCATTACAAGGGCTCTTTCCCAAGTCAGCGTCTCCATTACGTGTGGAGACAGTTTTTATTTGTACCAGAGACACTTACGCACAGAGATAGACCTATTCAAGGGAATGGGTCTGTGCAAGTCAATGTATTTCCACACCGTGTGTCTGTGTGACTCACATAGACATGTCTATTTTTATCGGCAGCACAGCCCGCAAAACGTCCCACAGACATGCATACGGATGACACACTGGGATGTCATCTGTGTGACAAGTCCCGGCACCTGAGAAGCAGCTTTACAGTAAGGGCTCATTTCCACTTGCGAGGAAAACGGACGAGTGCAATCCGATAAAAAATCGGATTGCACTCGGACCAATGTTATTCAATAGGTGTCTTTTCATTTTCGATTTTTTTCTCAGCCGAAATCGAACTGAGAAAAAAATCGCAGACTCGCCAATGCAAGTCAATGGGTGCGAGAAAAAAATCGCACAGCACTCGCACCATGTGAGTTCTGTCCGATTTTTACACACCGGTGTCCTTTGAAAAGCCGGTAATTCAGCGCGGTGTACAGTAAAATCACACTGACAGGTTAGAATAGAGTAGATATATACACATAGAATAGGTATATATTCATATATATACAGTTATATAAAAAAGTTTGGGCACCCCTATTAATCTTAAGCTTAATGTTTTATAAAAATTGTTTTTTTTTGCAACAGCTATTTCAGTTTCATATATCTAATAACTGTTGGACACAGTAATATTTCTGCCTTGAAATGAGGTTTATTGTACTAACAGAAAATGTGCAATCTGCATTCAAACAAAATTTGACAGGTGCATAAGTATGGGCACCTCACCAGAAAAGTGACATTAATATTTAGTAGATCCTCCTTTTGCAAAAATAACAGCCTCTAGTCGCTTCCTGTAGCTTTTAATGAGTTCCTGGATCCTGGATGAAGGTATTTTTGACCATTCCTCTTTACAAAACAATTCCAGTTCAGTTAAGTTTGATGGTCGCCGAGCATGGACAGCCCTCTTCAAATGATCCCACAGGTGTTCAATGATATTCAGGTCTGGGGACTGGGATGGTCATTCCAGAACAGTGTAATTGTTCCTCTGCATGAATGCCTGAGTAGATTTGGAGCAGTGTTTTGGATCATTGTCTTGCTGAAATATCCATCCCCTGCGTAACTTCAACTTTGTCACTGATTCATGAACATTATTGTCAAGAATTGGCTGATACTGAGAGGAATCCATGCGTCCCTCAACTTTAACAAGATTCCCGGTGCCGGCATTGGCCACACAGCCCCAAATCATGATGGAACCTCCACCAAATTTTACTGTGGGTAGGAAGTGTTTTTCTTGGAATGCTGTGTTTTTTTGCTGCCATTCATAACGCCTTTTTGTATGACCAAACAACTCAATCTTGGTTTCATCAGTCCACAGGACCTTCTTCCAAAAAGAAATTGGCTTCTCCAAATGTGCTTTTGCATACCTCAGCCGACTCTGTTTGTGGCGTGCTTGCAGGAACTGCTTCTTTCGCATCGCTCTCCCATACAGCTTCTCCTTGTGCAAAGTGCATTGTATAGTTGACCGATGCACAGTGACACCATCTGCAGCAAGTTGATGCTGCAGCTCTCTGGAGGTGGTCTGAGGATTGTCCTTGACTGATCTCACCATTCTTCTTCTCTGCCTTTCTGATGTTTTTCTTGGCCTGCCACTTCTGGCCTTAACAAGAACTGTACCTGTGTTCTTCCATTTCCTTACTATGTTCCTCACAGTGGAAATTGACAGGTTAAATATCTAAGACAGCTTTTTGTATCCTTCCCCTGAACAACTATGTTGAATAATCTTTGTTTTCAGATAATTTGACAGTTGTTTTGAGGAGCCCATGATGCCACTCTTCAGAGGAGATTCAAACAGGAAAACAACTTGCAAGTGGCCACTTTAAGTAGCTTTTCTCATAATTGCATACACCTGGCTATGATGTTCAAAGTTCAATGAGGTTACAAAACCAAAAAAAGTGCTTTAGTAAGTCAGTAAAAAGTGGGTAGGAGTATTTAAAACAAGAAAATGATAAGGGTGCCCATACTTATGCACCTGTCAAATTTTGTTTGAATGCAGATTGCACATTTTCTTTTAGTACAATAAACCTCATTTCAAGGCAGAAATATTACTGTGTCCAACAGTTATTAGATATATGAAACTGAAATAGCTGTTGCAAAAAAAACTATTTTTATAAAACATTAAGCTTAAGATTAATAGGGGTGCCCAAACTTTTTCATATAACTGTATGTCAGTGAGACAACTATATATATATATTTATATTTAATGTAGCGCTAGATAGCATAAAAGCTGCTAATTCAATTGCCGGCTTTTGCTATCTCCTTCACAAACCCGACAGGATATGAGAGATGGTTTACATACAGTAAACCATCTCATATCCCTTCTTTTATTACATATTCCTCTTCACTAATGTAAGAAGTGTCTGTGTGTCAAATTTGGGGGTTCTAGCTATTAAATTAAAGGGTTAAATCACGGAAACAAATTGGCGTGGGCTCCCGCGCAATTTTCTCCGCCAGAGTGGTAAAGCCAGTGACTGAGGGCAGATATTAATAGCCTAGAGAGGGACCATGGTTATAGGACCCCCCTGGCTAAAAACATCTGGCCCCAGCCACCCCAGAAAAGGCACATCTGTAAGATGCGCCTATTCTGGCACTCATATGAACTATTCTGAAAGTTCCCAGGCTCGAGTTCATATGAGTTCATCCAGAAGAGGGCACATCACCGCGACTCGAGGTAACTACAGGACATTCCCATGCATTCCATTCATTCACCAAGTTTTACAGTCAGGAGCACAGCTGCATTAGCAGAGCTCCTGGGTGTAAAATGATTTAACCCCTTCAGATGGATTTACAGCGTGGGACATGACTGAACGACGGAAAGTATGGAATATTGTTGTTTGTTTTGTTTAACTTTGTTTCAGGGGACAAGGGTCTTCAGGTGGATCAAGAGTATAATAAAATATTACAACACCCTGTGTCTTTATTTCATTAAAATACTTTTTAATAATGTGTGTGTGTGTTTTATTAACCATTTTGTACTATTGGATTAATAATGGATAGGTGTCATAATTGATGCCTCTCCATTATTAACCTGGCTTAATGTCACCTTACAATAGCAAGGTGACATTAACCCTTCATTACCCCATATCCCACCGCTACACGGGAGTGGGAAGAGAGTGGCCAAGTGCCAGAAAAGGCGCATCTTACAGATGTGCCTTTTCTGGGGTGGCTGGGGCCAGATGTTTTTAGCCAGGGGTGGTCCTATAACCATGGCCCCTCTCTAGGCTATTAATATCTGCCCTCAGTCACTGGCTTTACCACTCTGGCAGAGAAAATTGCGCGGGAGCCCACGCCAATTTGTTTCCGTGATTTAACCCTTTAATTTAATAGCTAGAGCCCCCAAATTTGACACACAGACACTTCTTACATTAGTGAAGAGGAATATGTAATAAAAGAAGGGATATGAGATGGTTTACTGTATGTAAACCATGTCTCATATCCTGTCGGGTTTGTGAAGGAGATAGCAAAAGCCGGCAATTGAATTATCAGCTTTTATGCTATCTAGCGCTGCATTAAATATAAAAATATATATATAGGTGTCTCACTGACATATATATATATGTATATATACCTATTCTATGTGTATATACAGTATCTATTCTATTCTAACCTGTCAGTGTGATTTTACTGTACATAGCACTGATTTGCCGGCTTTTCAAAGGACACCGGTGCGTAAAAATCGGACAGCAATACGGATGTCATACGGATGCCATACGGATGTTGCGATAAAAAATCGCATGACACTCGCATGACACTTGCATGACAATCACATGATTTACCTCCATTTTTTCGGTCTGTAAATCGGACTGTTTTTCCTCTTGCAAGTGGAAATGAGCCCTAAGCGCTATTCCCCGGCGCTGGGTGCTGAAGACAGCTCACATCATTCTCCCCTGCTCTGCCAGCAATCAGCGCGAGAAGGGGAAAATTATGAGAGTTGTATTCAAGTGAGAATAATGACAGCAGGTGGTGGCTGATGGGACTATTACTACCATCAGCCTACACCTGCTGCCGCTAATAACAGTGACAGCAGAAGCGGCTGATGGGAGTATTCCTCTCCTGCCGCCTGTGCTATAAGTAAATAAATGAAAAATAAAAGCGTGGGTTCTCCGGTATTTTCAATAACCAGCCAGGCAAAACTCACAACTGGGGGCTGCAACCCATAGCTGTCAGCATTAGCAAGGCTGTTTATCAAGAATAGACAGAGTTATATGCTGTTTTTTTTAAATTATTTAAATAAATATTTTTTTTTTTAAATGGCGAGGCGTCCCCCCATTTTTGACAACCAGCCTTGCTAAAGCTGACAGCTGGGGGCTGATATTCTCAGGCTGGTAAGGGGCCATTGATATTGACCCCCCCAGCCTAAAAATAGCATCCCACAGCTGCCCAGAAAATGTGCATCTATTAGATGCACCAACTCTGGCACTTTGCCCTGCTCTTCCTACTTGCCCTGTATTTGTGAGGTTGATGTCACCTTTGTTTTGTCAGGTGACATCAAGCCCATGGCTTGGTAATTGAGAGGCATCTATAAGATACCTATCCATTACTAATCCTACAGTTGTATTGTAAAGAAAGACATAGCCAAAATAAAGTATTTTATTAGAAATAAAACAAAGCACAGTTTTCCATTTTTATTTAAAAATAACAAACACAGTTATATTCACCTAATGCCTAATTCCACTGAATCCCTCATCTCCTGTAACAACACAAAAATAAAAAGCAACCATATCCCTCACCTCTCCATCGTTCTGTCCTATGTCTGGACAGTGCCAATATGCAACTGTCCAGGCTGAGAACCACTGGTGAATGAGCTCCTGTAAGTGCAACATCATTGACCAGCAGTGACATCATTGTGGCTAAAACCGGTCAATGAGACTGCGTTCCCAGCAGGTCTGCACTGCAGTGACCTCAGCACCGTGGGAAAAAGTCAGTGATGAGGTCACCACAGTTCAAGCACAGTGACTTCACCGCAGATCACAGTGAGAAAATTATAGCGCAGTCAGCGGGTGAGAAATTCTCTCATCAGCCGCCGCCATCTGTCACTGTTATTAGCGGCAGCAGATGTAGGCTGATGGGAGTAATAGTCCCATCAGCCACCAACTGCTGTCATTGTTCTCACTTGAATAGAATGCTCATCATTCTCCCCCTCTATAGCTGATTACCAATAGAGCAGGGGAGAATGATGTAAAAAAACAGGCTCTCCATGCATGTGTTTTGACTGTCACAAAGTTATGACACATGCAGCTGCAGCGCCAAACAGCTGATTATCGGGAGTGCTCCAGGTATCCTATTACCTATTCACTAAGCGCTGTAGCTATTCAGATAAGCTCTTATCCGAAGCTATTCGATCATCCCTAATTGAGATCCAACTCAGAGTCTCCACATTTCAAAAATTTGTTTGGAACATCAGTATCAGTAGCAACAGTAGGTACAGAAGCCAACACAAAGGTGGCATAGACTGCACTGACGCGAGATCAATGCATGACACTAAAAACGACACCATTGCCTAGTGTTCTCACACTGTCCAATCTGTGAATGGGGTGCAAAAGTCATTAACTTGTTAATTTTGCTGAAAGTCAGGAGTTCAACACTTTCAGGTGACAGCCGGATGCCCTTATCCATCAGGACACCACTGCAACACTGAAGACATGTTCTGAGAGAACACTAGCTGCCGGGCATGAAAAAACCTCAATGTCATGACAGGCGAGCTTAAGTTCTATTTTTGAAGACCAAAATGCAACAGTGCCCAAATTCCATCTGATGACATTGATATTGAACTCAAAAGCTCCTTCTCCAGTCATTAATAGCGTTTCAGACTTGCACTCTGTTCTGATGGTGCATGGGCTGGCATAAAAAATGTGTGAAATGACTCACAGAAATTGTTTATGCCATTTACACTGCTGCTGCTAATGTTTCTGCAGTGACACCTTGATCTTCCCAGCGTTGGAAGTCTAGAACTACGATGCACTGTGTTCCTCACTGCTGTCTTGGGGAAAACCACACTTAAGATCTTTTGATACTCCAGCATGCGCAAGTCCCTTTCCAAGGGGGCATCTGACAAAATTTACTCTTCTACCGTGGATCTAACAGAGTGGAAACCTAGTAGTTAGCACTAGGGTTGAGCGAAACGGATTGTTCATTTTCATAAGTCGCCGACTTTTGGCAAAGTCGGCGTCTCATGAAACCCGACCCGATCCCTGTGTGGGGTCGGCCATGCGGTACGCGACTTTCGCGCCAAAGTCGCGTTTCAATGACGCTAAAAGCGTCATTTCTCAGCCAATGAAGGTGGATGCAGAGTGTGGGCAGCGTGATGACATAGATCTCAGTCCCCCCCATCTTAGAGAAGGGCATTGCAGTGATTGGCTTGCTTTCTGCGGCGTCACAGGGGCTATAAAGGGGCGTTCCCGCCGACCGCCATCTTACTGCTGCTGATATCAGCGTAGGGAGAGGTGCCGCTTCGTCAGAAGCAGGGATAGTGTTTTGCAGGGTACATTCACCCCCAACCCGCTTGTGCTGTAGCGATTTCCACTGTCCAACACCACCTTTTGTTTGCAGGGACAGTGGAAGCTACTTTTTTTTTTCCTCAGCGCTGTAGCTCATTGGGCTTCCCTACAAGGCTCCCTGATAGCTGCGTTGCTGTGTGTGTACGCCGCTGTGCAAACCAACTGCTTTTTTCAAAGCACAAATCCTGTTGTTCCTTCCTTTCTGCACAGCTATCTTGTATGTTTGTCCACACTTTTGTGTGCAGCAGTCCTTTTTATAGCTACCTGCCATACTTTTCTGAGGTTACTGCAGGGAGATAAAGATTGGCAAGTCTGCCTCTGTGCCAGTGCTGTGTGTGGCATCTGTCTCTCATTGTGTGCCACAGAAAACCTAGTGTATAATACTGGGCCTTTTTTTTTTTTTTAATTCTCCCTGAAAAAAAAAAAAAATAATGGGAGATAAAGATTGGCAAGTCTGCCTCTGTGCCATTGCTGTGTGTGGCATCTGTCTCTCATTGTGTGCTACCGAAAACCAGTGTGTAATACTGGGCCTTTTTTTTTTTTTTGTAAATTCTCCCTGTAAAAAAATAAATAAATAGTGGGAGATAAAGATTGGCAAGTCTGCATCTGTGCCAGTGCTGTGTGTGGCATCTGTCTCTCATTGTGTGCCACCGAAAACCAGTGTGTAATACTGGGCCATTTTTTTTTTTTTTGTAAATTCTCCCTGTAAAAAAATAAATAAATAGTGGGAGATAAAGATTGGCAAGTCTGCCTCTGTGCCATTGCTGTGTGTGGCATCTGTCTCTCATTGTGTGCCACAGAAAACCAGTGTGTAATACTGGGCCTTTTTTTTTTTTGTAAATTCTCCCTGTAAAAAAATAAATAAATAGTGGGAGATAAAGATTGGCAAGTCTGCCTCTGTGCCAGTGCTGTGTGTGGCATCTGTCTCTCATTGTGTGCCACCGAAAACCAGTGTGTAATACTGGGCCATTTTTTTTTTGTAAATTCTCCCTGTAAAAAAATAAATAAATAGTGGGAGATAAAGATTGGCAAGTTTGCCTCTGTGCCAGTGCTGTGTGTGGCATCTGTCTCTCATTGTGTGCCACCGAAAACCAGTGTGTAATACTGGGCCATTTTTTTTTTTTTTGTAAATTCTCCCTGTAAAAAAATAAATAAATAGTGGGAGATAAAGATTGGCAAGTCTGCCTCTGTGCCATTGCTGTGTGTGGCATCTGTCTCTCATTGTGTGCCACAGAAAACCAGTGTGTAATACTGGGCCATTTTTTTTTTTTTGTAAATTCTCCCTGTAAAAAAATAAATAAATAGTGGGAGATAAAGATTGGCAAGTCTGCCTCTGTGCCAGTGCTGTGTGTGGCATCTGTCTCTCATTGTGTGCCACCGAAAACCAGTGTGTAATACTGGGCCATTTTTTTTTTTTGTAAATTCTCCCTGTAAAAAAATAAATAAATAGTGGGAGATAAAGATTGGCAAGTTTGCCTCTGTGCCAGTGCTGTGTGTGGCATCTGTCTCTCATTGTGTGCCACCGAAAACCAGTGTGTAATACTGGGCCATTTTTTTTTTGTAAATACTCCCTGTAAAAAAATAAATAAATAGTGGGAGATAAAGATTGGCAAGTCTGCCTCTGTGCCATTGCTGTGTGTGGCATCTGTCTCTCATTGTGTGCCACAGAAAACCAGTGTGTAATACTGGGCCTTTTTTTTTTTTTTTTAAAATTCTCCCTGTAAAAAAATAAATAAATAGTGGGAGATAAAGAGTGGCAAGTCTGCCTCTGTGCCATTGCTGTGTGTGGCATCTGTCTCTCATTGTGTGCCACAGAAAACCAGTGTGTAAGGGTATGTGCACACGTCCGGATTTCTTGCAGAAATTTCCTGAAGAAAACCGGAAATTTTCTGCAAGAAATCCGCGTTTTTTTTTTTGCGTTTTTTTTCCGTTTTTTTCGCGTTTTTTTAGCATTCTGCAAGCGTAATTAGCTTGCAGAATGCTAAAGTTTTCCAAGCGATCTGTAGCATCGCTTGGAAAACTGACTGACAGGTTGGTCACACTTGTCAAACATACTGTTTGACAAGTGTGACCAATTTTTTACTATAGATGCTGCTTATGCAGCATCTATAGTAAAAGATAGAATGTTTAAAAATAAAAAAAAAATAAAAAATGCTTATACTCACCTGCAGACCTCAGCGGCGTCCGTTCCGTATAGATGGTGTGTGCGCGCAGGACCTTCCATGACGTCGCGGTCACGTGAGCGGTCACATGAGCGGTCTCGACCAATCACAGGACCGTGACGTCATCGCAAGGTCCTTCACCGCACACCAGCTATAGAAACCGAAGCGGCAGCATGCAGCTGAGAGGCGGGAAGACATCGAAGGTGAGTATATGACTATTTTTTATTTTAATTCTTTTTTTTTTACCACTTATATGGTGCCTAGTCCGTGGAGGAGAGTCTCCTCTCCTCCACCCTGGGTACCAACCGCACATAATCTGCTTACTTCCCGCATGGTGTGCACAGCCCCGTGCGGGAAGTAAGCAGATCAATGGACTCCTAGGTGTGCGGAATCCCTGCAATTCCGCATTTTTAATGAACATGTTGCTTTTTTTTCCGCGATGTGATTTTTTCGCGGAAAAAATTGCAACATTTGCACAAAAAATGCGGAATACACTGTAAATAATAGGAGGCATAGGTTAGCGTTTTTTTCACGTTTTTATCACGTTTTTATAGCGAAAAAACGTGAAAAAAACGCGAAAAATCCTGAACGTGTGCACATGGCCTAATATTGGGCCATTTTATTTTTTTTTGTAAATTCTCCCTGTAAAAAAATAAATAAATAGTGGGAGATAAAGATTGGCAAGTCTGCCTCTGTGCCAGTGCTGTGTGTGGCATCTGTCTCTCATTGTGTGCCACAGAAAACCTAGTGTGTAATACTGGGCCTTTTTTTTTTTTATTTCTCCCTGAAAAAAAAAAAAATAAATAGTGGGAGATAAAGATTGGCAAGTCTGCCTCTGTGCCAATGCTGTGTGTGGCATCTGTCTCTCATTGTGTGCCACCGAATACCAGTGTGTAATACTGGGCCAATTTTTTTTTTTTTGTAAATTCTCCCTGAAAAAAAAAAAATTGTGGGAGATAAAGATTGGCAAGTCTGCCTCTGTGTCATTGCTGTGTGTGTCATCTGTCTCTCATTTTGTGCCACCGAAAACCAGTGTGTAATACTGGGCCATTTTTTTTTTTTTGTAAATTCTACCTGTAAAAAAATAAATAAATAGTGGGAGATAAAGATTGGCAAGTCTGCCTCTGTGCCATTGCTGTGTGTGGCATCTGTCTCTCATTGTGTGCCACAGAAAACCTAGTGTGTAATACTGGGCAATTTTTTTTTTTTGTAAATTCTCCCTGAAAAAAAAAATAGTGGAAGATTAAGATTGGCATTTCTGCTTGAGTGCCGGTCATGTGTGTGCCATCTGTCTCAAATTATTGGGGCACAGAAAACCTAGTGTGTAACATTGGGCCTGGTTTTCCTTTCAGTGTCAGCCACCTATAAAGGTGTATATAAATCCTACAGAAGTTAGAGTTCACCTTATAAGTTGTTTTACAGTAACAAATACCGTTACTTTGGTTACGTTTTGCAAACAATGAGGAAGTCTGGTGGAAGAGGTCGTGGCCGTGGGCGGTCATTGTCAGCTGGTAATGATGGTAGTGGTGGTGGAGCATCAGGTGGTCGTGGTAAAAGCAGTACAGCACCTAAGTCTCGAGTTGTTGAGCAAGGTTCGTCGTCTGGCTACACAAGGCCTCGAACGCTCCCTTTTCTGGGAGTAGGAAAACCGTTTTTAAAGCCGGAGCAGCAAGAACAATTTTTGGCTTTCCTTGCTGACTCAGCCTCTAGCTCTTTTGCCTCCTCTTCTGAAAGTGCAAAATGTAAAAGCAGCGCGTCGTTAGTGGATGTTCACGGTCAGGGACAAGTCGCTTCCTTGTCTTCTTCACCCAGAACAAGAGAGAAGGATGCGTCAGGAGACACAACGGGTTACTCCATGGAGCTCTTTACACATACCGTTCCTGGGTTAGACAGTGAAACAGTTAACAGGCCATGCCCATTAGAAGTTGAATCGGACATGGAGTGCACTGATGCACAGCCACAGCCAGATTACTATGCTGTTCTGTTGTGAACTCCGTTTTCAGGCTCCCTCTTGTGGTCACAGATGGTATTGTGTGACTTTGGTTTTTTGGCTCCCCCTGGTGGTTTGGTTTATTATCCTGCGGGTCTGCTGGATCAGCTGCCTCGTTATTCACCAGGGAGGCTCCTATTTAGCTCTGCTTCACTTCCACTTGTTGCCGGCTGTCAATGTATTCAGTGCTATTCTGATTACTCCTGATTATCTCGTTTTCTGCCTCTTCAGGATAAGCTAAGTTCTGTTTGAATATTTTTTGCTCATCTGCCTGCAATATGATTTCTGTGTATGATGAGTCTAGTCCAGCTTGCTAACATGTGATTTCTTTTTGCTGGTAAGCTCTGGGGTACGGAGTTGCTTCCCCCGCACTGTTAGTTGGTGCGGGGGCTCGAGCAATCTCTGTGTGGATATTTTGAATAGGGTTTTTTTATTGACCGCACAGTTTCCTTCCTATTTTCTGCTATCTAGTATTAGCGGGCCTCATTTGCTAAATCTGATTTCATCTCTGCGTTTGTGCTTTCCCCTTAACTCACCGTAATATTTGTGGGGGGCTATTCTATATCTTTGGGGTCTTCCACTGAGGCAAGTGAGGACTTACTTTCCCTCTAGGAATAGTCAGTTTTTCAGGCCGTGACGAGACGTCTAGGATTTTTAGGTAACGTTCCACGGCTGCCTATAGTTGTTTGCGGATAGGATCAGGTTGCGGTCAATCTAGTTACCACTTCCCCAGAGCTAGTAGTCTGTTCAGTTACTTAGCTAGTCCGACCTGCGATCCTTGCCACTAGGATCATAACAGTACAGCCGGCCCAGTAAAGTGTTAATTGCATGGCAGAAGCAGGAGAAAAGAAGCTTGGAGATTTTTTTTTTTTTGCTGCCGTGTGTCTAGCTGCTGTGTGTCTGGCTTCTCTCCTCCTCTTAATCTTGGTGTGGCTCTGAGTTCAGCTGCTGATATGGATATCCAGAGTTTAGCCTCCAGTGTAGATCATCTTGCTGCAAGGGTACAAAGTATTCAGGATTTTGTTGTGCACAGTCCTATGTCAGAGCCTAGAATACCTATTCCGGAGTTGTTTTCTGGAGATAGATCTAGGTTCCTGAATTTTAAGAACAATTGCAAGTTGTTTCTTTCTTTGAAACCTCGTTCCTCTGGTGATTCCGTTCAGCAAGTTAAGATTATTATTTCTTTCTTGCGTGGCGACCCTCAAGATTGGGCCTTCGCATTGGCTCCAGGGGATCCTGCATTGCTCAGTGTGGGTCCCCGACTTCGCGTTGGGGATTTGGTGTGGTTGTCTTCTCGCTTTGTTCCTATGAAGGTCTCCTCTCCTAAGTTTAAGCCTCGGTTTATCGGTCCTTATAAGATTTTGGAAGTCCTTAACCCTGTGTCATTTTGTTTGGACCTCCCGGCATCGTTTGCTATTCATAATGTGTTCCATCGGTCGTTGTTGCGGAGGTATGTGGTGCCTGTGGTTCCTTCGGTTGAGCCTCCTGCTCCTGTGCTGGTTGAGGGAGAATTGGAATACGTGGTGGAGAAGATCTTGGATTCTCGTATTTCTAGACGGAGGCTTCAGTATTTGGTTAAGTGGAAAGGCTATGGTCAGGAGGATAATTCCTGGGTTGTCGCCTCTGATGTTCATGCGGCCGATTTGGTTCGTGCCTTCCATGTGGCTCACCCTGATCACCTTGGATGTTTTGATGAGGGTTCGGTGACCCCTCCTCAAGGGGGGGTACTGTTGTGAACTCCGTTTTCAGGCTCCCTCTTGTGGTCACAGATGGTATTGTGTGACTTTGGTTTTTTGGCTCCCCCTGGTGGTTTGGTTTATTATCCTGTGGGTCTGCTGGATCAGCTGCCTCGTTATTCACCAGGGAGGCTCCTATTTAGCTCTGCTTCACTTCCACTTGTTGCCGGCTGTCAATGTATTCAGTGCTATTCTGATTACTCCTGATTATCTAGTTTTCTGCCTCTTCAGGATAAGCTAAGTTCTGTTTGAATATTTTTTGCTCATCTGCCTGCAATATGATTTCTGTGTATGATGAGTCTAGTCCAGCTTGCTAACATGTGATTTCTTTTGCTGGTAAGCTCTGGGGTACGGAGTTGCTTCCCCCGCACCGTTAGTTGGTGCGGGGGCTCGAGCAATCTCTGCGTGGATATTTTGAATAGGGTTTTTTTATTGACCGCACAGTTTCCTTCCTATTTTCTGCTATCTAGTATTAGCGGGCCTCATTTGCTAAATCTGATTTAATCTCTGCGTTTGTGCTTTCCCCTTAACTCACCGTTAATATTTGTGGGGGGCTATTCTATATCTTTGGGGTCTTCCACTGAGGCAAGTGAGGACTTACTTTCCCTCCAGGAATAGTCAGTTTCTCAGGCCGTGACGAGACGTCTAGGATTTTTAGGTAACGTTCCACGGCTGCCTATAGTTGTTTGCGGATAGGATCAGGTTGCGGTCAATCTAGTTACCACTTCCCCAGAGCTAGTAGTCTGTTCAGTTACTTAGCTAGTCCGACCTGCGATCCTTGCCACTAGGATCATAACACTGTTCCTTTGACTCAGACCAGAACATTGCCCTTGCAGTGTACTGAGCCAGAATCAAACCCAGCTGAGACTATGGTGCCCCGTAACGAACGCTCTACCACCGGCTTACACGGTGACACAGACGAAGTTGCACACGAGATAGAAGAGGAGGTCATAGATGACCCAGTTGTTGACCCCGATTGGCAGCCATTGGGGGAACAGGGTGCAGGTGGCAGTAGTTCTGAAGTGGAGGAGGAGGAGGAGCCGCAGCAGGCATCAACATCACAACAGGTTTCATCTCCCGGGCCCGTATCTGGCCAAAAACGCGTGGCAAAACGAAAACCAGTTGGAGGACAGCATGGCCATCCGGTTAAAGAAGCTCAGTCTGCAATGCCTGAAAAGTTATCTGATAGTAGAAAGAGTGCAGTCTGGCATTTTTTTAAACAACATCCAAATGATCAACGCAAAGTCATCTGTCAAAAATGTTCAACTACCTTAAACAGAGGTCAGAATCTTAAAAGTCTAAATACAAGTTGCATGCATAGACATTTATCCACCATGCATTTGCAAGCCTGGACTAACTACCAAACGTGCCTAAAGGTTGCAGCACCCTCGGCCAATGAAGCTAGTCAGCAACGCTACATCCCTTCCCTCACTGTAAGCCCACCATTTCCCGCAACACCTGCAGTATCTATGCAGCTTTTGTCTCCAGGCCAAAGCAGTCAGGGAATCACCAGGTTCGTAGTAGGAAACACTGCATGTAGGGCACCGGCAAGAATACCATCTCCAACCCTCTCTCAGTCTGCCATGTCCACCGGCACCACCGCTAGTTCCACGATCTCCAGCTCTCCAGTCCAGCTCACCCTACATGAGACTCTTGTTAGGAAAAAGAAGTACTCATCCTCGCATCTGCGTACACAGGGTTTGAACGCCCACATTGCTAGACTAATCTCATTAGAGATGATGCCCTACTGGTTAGTTGAAAGCGAAGCTTTCAAAGCGCTGATGGACTACGCTGTACCACGCTACGAGCTACCCAGTTGACACTTCTTTTCTAGAAAAGCCATCCCAGCCCTCCAACAGCATGTTAAAGACCGCATCGTCCATGCACTCAGGCAGTCTGTGACTACAAAGGTGCACCTGACAACAGATGCATGGACCAGTAGGCATGGCCAGGGACGTTACGTGTCCATCATGGCACACTGGGTGAATGTGGTGGATGCAGGGTCCACAGGGGACAGCAATATTGGGACAGTTCTGCCTAGCCCACGGTCAAGGAAAGAGTTGGCTGTAGGCGTTCGCCCCCCCTCCTCCTCTTCCTCGTCCTCCTGCAGAAGCGAGAGCTCGTCCACAGACCGCAGTCGCACATCCACTCCGTCCGCAGCTGCCACTGTTGTACACCAGGTGTGCCATTATGGGACAGCTAGTGGCAAGCGTCAGCAGGCTGTATTGGCAATGAAGTGTTTGGGCGACAACAGACACGCCGCGGAAGTTCTGTCCGAGTTCTTGCAGAAAGAAACTCAGTCATGGCTGGGCACTGTACATCTTGAGGCAGGCAAGGTAGTGAGTGATAACGGAAGGAATTTCATGGCTGCCATAGCCCTTTCCCAACTGAAACACATTCCTTGCCTGGCTCACACCTTAAACCTGGTGGTGCAGTGCTTCCTGAAAAGTTATCCGGGGTTACCCGACCTGCTCCTCAAAGTGCGCAGACTTTGCTCGCATATCCGCCGTTCGCCCGTACACTCCAGCCGTATGCAGAACTATCAGCGGTCTTTGAACCTTCCCCAGCATCGCCTAATCATCGACGTTGCAACAAGGTGGAACTCCACACTGCACATGCTTCAGAGACTGTGCGAACAGAGACATGCTGTTATGTATTTGTGGGAGGATACACGGGCAGGCAGTTGGATGGCAGACATGGAGTTGTCATGTGTGCAGTGGTCGAAGCTACAAGACCTGTGTCAAGTCCTTCAGTGTTTTGAGGAATGCACACGGCTGGTTAGTGCAGACAACGCCATAATAAGCATGAGCATCCCCCTAATGCGTCTGCTGATGCAAAGTTTGACGCACATAAAGGAGCAGGCGTCTGCAGCCGAGGAAGAGGAAAGCCTTGATGACAGTCAGCCATTGTCTGGTCAGGGCCGTGTAGAGGACGCGTTAGCGGGCGAAGAGGAGGAGGAGGACGAGGAGGATGATGGGGATGAGTACTTTTTTAATGAGGAAGCTTCTCCTGGGCCAACAGAAATTAGTGGCGTTGCAAGGCCGGGTTCTGTTTTTTTAAGGGAGACAAGTGACGTAGATTTGCCTGTAACTGCCCCTCAAACCAGCACAACCAAAGACTTGACAACTGGATCTTTGGCCCACATGGCGGATTATGCCTTACGTATCCTCAAAAGGGACCCACGCATTATTAAAATGATGAGCGATGATGATTACTGGTTGGCCTGCATCCTTGACCCTCGCTATAAAGGCAAATTGCAAAATATTATGCCACATGAGAACCTCGAACAAATATTGGCAACCAAACAAGCTACTCTTGTAGACAGTTTGATTCAGGCATTCCCAGCACACAGCGCCGGTGATGGTTCTCACACGAGCTGCAGGGAGCTACAGGGCAGAGGTGTTAGAGGTGCACAAATCAGAAGTGGCGTTGGACAGAGGGGTTTTCTGACCAGGTTGTGGAGTGATTTCGCAATGACCGCAGACAGGACAGGTACTGCAGCATCTATTCAAAGTGACAGGAGACAACATTTGTCCAGTATGGTTACTAACTATTTTTCATCCCTTATCGATGTTCTCCCTCAACCGTCATTCCCATTTGATTACTGGGCATCCAAATTAGACACCTGGCCTGAATTGGCAGAATATGCATTGCAGGAACTTGCTTGCCCAGCAGCTAGTGTGCTATCAGAAAGAGTATTCAGTGCTGCTGGTTCAATATTAACCGAAAAAAGGACTCGTCTGGCTACCCAAAATATGGATGATCTAACCTTCATTAAAATGAACCACTCCTGGATTTCAAATTATGTTGCCCCACCTTTCCCGGCTGACACCTAGCTTTCCTATAAAAAGGTCTTGCTTGTGGACTGGTCTTACTGAGTGTTCCAATCTCTTAATTTACAGCAGCTGTTTGTCCAGCATACGACATGTTTACACCTCCCTCAATGGGAGAACTCCCCCCACGGGGCCGTGGTCTCGCCACTTGGCGCAAGCACCCGTTAGAGTGCCGTTTGTCTGAAGAGGTGGGTGTGCCCGCTTTTGGTCGACGGCACTGCCACTGGGTCCCTCATAGTACAATAAAGTGTCTCTGGCAGTGGTGGCGCGCACCCAACGTCAGACACACCATTGTAACATGAGGGGCCCTGGGACGGTACCGCCGGCCACAAGAGAGTTCACCCCCCCAGCTCAAACTGTGCTCTACCACGTGCAAAATTATCACTCACAGCTCCACCAATGTTTAGTCTATGCGCTGACATCATTCAATGCCTGGCACTGACAATACCAATTTGTTGACATCTATGATGCTAATTAAAGTAGTCTGGGTCAGTGTCCTATATTGGCACCAGTAAATACTTACTGCCAAATTACTATGTCAGAAACTCAGCAGATGAGCCCACAACTGTACCTAAGTATGCCAAATTTTTTTTGTTGTTGTTGTTTTGCAAGACATTAACATCTATTTATTTTTTGTGAGTACTAACTGTGTCAGACACTCCTTGCAATCGTCCTCCGCTGACCACACCAATGCTGCCTGTGTACCCCTGCGAGATAACTCTAAGTGCCTTGAGCCTATTTTTAGTTATTTTAGGCCTAGTAAGCCTGTCTGCGGTCCCTCCTTGCAATCCTCCTCCACTGACCACAATGCTGCCTGTGTATCCATGTAGCCTATTTAAAACTGTATTGAGCCTATTTTTATTTATTTTAGGCCTAGTAAGCCTGTCTGCGGTCCCTCCTTGCAATCCTCCTCCACTGACCACAACAATGCTGCCTGTGTACCCCTGCGAGATATCTCTAAGTGCCTTGAGCCTATTTTTAGTTATTTTAGGCCTAGTAAGCCTGTCTGCGGTCCCTCCTTGCAATCCTCCTCCACTGACCACAATGCTGCCTGTGTATCCATGTAACCTATTTAAAACTGCATTGAGCCTATTTTTAGTTATTTTAGGCCTAGTAAGCCTGTCTGCGGTCCCTCCTTGCAATCCTCCTCCACTGACCACAATGCTGCCTGTGTATCCATGTAACCTATTTAAAACTGCATAGAGCCTATTTTTATTTATTTTAGGCCTAGTAAGCCTGTCTGCGGTCCCTCCTTGCAATCCTCCTCCACTGACCACAACAATGCTGCCTGTGTACCCCTGCGAGATAACTCTAAGTGCCTTGAGCCTATTTTTAGTTATTTTAGGCCTAGTAAGCCTGTCTGCGGTCCCTCCTTGCAATCCTCCTCCACTGACCACAATGTTGCCTGTGTATCCATGTAACCTTGTTAAAACTGCATAGAGCCTATTTTTATTTATTTTAGGCCTAGTAAGCCTGTCTGCGGTCCCTCCTTGCAATCCTCCTCCACTGACCACAATGCTGCCTGTGTATCCATGTAACCTATTTAAAACTGCATTGAGCCTATTTTTAGTTATTTTAGGCCTAGTAAGCCTGTCTGCGGTCCCTCCTTGCAATCCTCCTTTACTGACTACAATGCTGCCTGTGTATCCATGTAACCTATTTAAAACTGCATTGAGCCTATTTTTATTTATTTTAGGCCTAGTAAGCCTGTCTGCGGTCCCTCCTTGCAATCCTCCTCCACTGACCACAATGCTGCCTGTGTATCCATGTAACCTATTTAAAACTGCATTGAGCCTATTTTTATTTATTTTAGGCCTAGTAAGCCTGTCTGCTGTCCCTCCTTGCAATCCTCCTCCACTGACCACAACAATGCTGCCTGTGTACCCCTGCGAGATAACTCTAAGTGCCTTGAGTCTATTTTTAGTTATTTTACGCCTAGTAAGCCTGTCTGCGGTCCCTCCTTGCAATCCTCCTCCACTGACCACAATGCTGCCTGTGTATCCATGTAACCTATTTAAAACTGCAATGAGCCTATTTTTAGTTATTTTAGGCCTAGTAAGCCTGTCTGCGGTCCCTCCTTGCAATCCTCCTCCACTGACCACAATGCTGCCTGTGTATCCATGTAACCTATTTAAAACTGCATTGAGCCTATTTTTAGTTATTTTAGGCCTAGTAAGCCTGTCTGCGGTCCCTCCTTGCAATCCTCTTCCACTGACCACAATGCTGCCTGTGTATCCATGTAACCTATTTAAAACTGCATTGAGCCTATTTTTATTTATTTTAGGCCTAGTAAGCCTGTCTGCGGTCCCTCCTTGCAATCCTCCTCCACTGACCACAACAATGCTGCCTGTGTACCCCTGCGAGATAACTCTAAGTGCCTTGAGCCTATTTTTAGTTATTTTAGGCCTAGTAAGCCTGTCTGCGGTCCCTCCTTGCAATCCTCCTCCACTGACCACAATGCTGCCTGTGTATCCATGTAACCTATTTAAAACTGCATAGAACCTATTTTTATTTATTTTAGGCCTAGTAAGCCTGTCTGCGGTCCCTCCTTGCAATCCTCCTCCACTGACCACAATGCTGCCTGTGTATCCATGTAACCTATTTAAAACTGCATATAGCCTATTTTTATTTATTTTAGGCCTAGTAAGCCTGTCTGCGGTCCCTCCTTGCAATTCTCCTCCACTGACCACAACAATGCTGCCTGTCTACCCCTGCGAGATAACTCTAAGTGCCTTGAGCCTATTTTTAATTATTTTAGGCCTAGTAAGCCTGTCTGCGGTCCCTCCTTGCAATCCTCCTCCACTGACCACAATGCTGCCTGTGTATCCATGTAACCTATTTAAAACTGCATAGAGCCTATTTTTATTTATTTTAGGCCTAGTAAGCCTGTCTGAGGTCCCTCCTTGCAATCCTCCTCCACTGACCACAATGCTGCCTGTGTATCCATGTAACCTATTTAAAACTGCATAGAGCCTATTGTTATTTATTTTAGGCCTAGTAAGCCTGTCTGCGGTCCCTCCTTGCAATCCTCCTCCACTGACTACAATGCTGCCTGTGTATCCATGTAACCTATTTAAAAGTTCATAGAGCCTATTTATATATTTTATTTAATATTAATAAAGCCATGATGGACTATGCTGTACCACGCTACAAGCTAACCAGTCGACACTTCTTTTGCGAGAAAAGCCATCCCAAACCACCACCAGCATGTAAAAGACCTCATTGTCCATGCACTCTGGCAATCTGTGAGTACAAAGGTGCACCTGACAACAGACGCATGGACCTGTAGGCATGGCCACGGAAGGTTACGTGTCCATTACGGCGCAATGGGTTAATGTGGTGGATGCATGATCCACAGGGGACAGCCTACTAAGTCTGTCTGCAGTCCCTAATTCAAATTGTCCTCCACTGCTTAAATCTGAGCTTCAACCTTCTGGCTCTCATTAAGCGCTTTTTTTTAAAAAATTGGTGGTTGGGGCCTACTAACGGTGTCTGCCGCTCCTGGGTGTTGTCCTCCTCCTGAGTGTTCTCCTCCTCCTTGGTGTTCTCCTCCAGGTTGCCTTGTCTGAGCTTCAACCTTCTGGCTCTCATTAAGTGCTTTTTTAACAAAAAATTGGTGGTTACGGCCTACTAACGGTGTCTGCCGCTCCCTGGTGTTGTCCTCCACTGTATAAATCTGAGCTTCAACCTTCTGGCTCTCATTAAGTGCTTTCTTTAAATAAATTGGTGGTTAGGGCCTACTAACGGTGTCTGCCGCTCCCTGGTGTTGTCCTCCACTGTATCAATCTGAGCTTCAACCTTCTGGCTCTCATTAAGTGCTGTTTTTAAAAAAATTGGTGGTTAGGGCCTACTAACGGTGTCTGCCGCTCCCTGGTGTTGTCCTCCACTGTCTAAATTTGAGCTTCAACCTTCTGGCTCTCATTAAGTGCTTTCTTTAAATAAATTGGTGGTTAGGGCATACTAACGGTGTCTGCCGCTCCTTGGTGTTGTCCTCCTCCTGAGTGTTCTCCTCCTCCTTGGTGTTCTCCTCCAGGTTGCCTTCTCTGAGCTTCAACCTTCTGGCTCTCATTAAGTGCTTTTTTAACAAAAAATTGGTGGTTACAGCCTACTAACGGTGTCTGCCGCTCCCTGGTGTTGTCCTCCACTGTCTAAATCTGAGCTTCAAACTTCTGGCTCTCATTAAGTGCTGTTTTTTAAAAAATTAGTGGTTAGGGCCTACTAACGGTGTCTGCCGCTCCCTGGTGTTGTCCTCCACTGTCTAAATCTGAGCTTCAACCTTCTGGCTCTCATTAAGTGCTTTATTTAAATAAATTGGTGGTTAGGGCCTACTAACGGTGTCTGCCGCTCCTGAGTGTTGTCCTCCTCCTGAGTGTTCTCCTCCTCCTTGGTGTTCTCCTCCAGGTTGCCTTGTCTGAGCTTCAACCTTCTGGCTCTCATTAAGTGCTTTTTTAACAAAAAATTGGTGGTTAGGGCCTACTAACGGTGTCTGCCGCTCCCTGGTGTTGTCCTCCACTGTCTAAATCTGAGCTTCAACCTTCTGGCTCTCATTAAGTGCTTTTTTAACAAAAAATTGGTGGTTAGGGCCTACTAACGGTGTCTGCCGCTCCCTGGTGTTGTCCTCCACTGTCTAAATCTGAGCTTCAACCTTCTGGCTCTCATTAAGTGCTTTCTTTAAATAAATTGGTGGTTAGGGCCTACTAACGGTGTCTGCCGCTCCTGGGTGTTGTCCTCCTCCTGAGTGTTCTCCTCCTCCTTGGTGTTCTCCTCCAGGTTGCCTTGTCTGAGCTTCAACCTTCTGGCTCTCATTAAGTGCTTTTTTAACAAAAAATTGGTGGTTACGGCCTACTAACGGTGTCTGCCGCTCCCTGGTGTTGTCCTCCACTGTCTAAATCTGAGCTTCAACCTTCTGGCTCTCATTAAGTGCTTTCTTTAAATAAATTGGTAGTTAGGGACTACTAATGGTGTCTGCCGCTCCCTGGTGTTGTCCTCCACTGTATAAATCTGAGCTTCAACCTTCTGGCTCTCATTAAGTGCTTTCTTTAAATAAATTGGTGGTTAGAGCCTACTAACGGTGTCTGCCGCTCCCTGGTGTTGTCCTTGACTGTCTAAATCTGAGCTTCAACCTTCTGGCTCTCATTAAGTGCTGTTTTTTAAAAAATTGGTGGTTAGGGCCTACTAACGGTGTCTGCCGCTCCTGGGTGTTGTCCTCCTCCTGAGTGTTCTCCTCCTCCTTGGTGTTCTCCTCCAGGTTGCCTTGTCTGAGCTTCAATCTTCTGGCTCTCATTAAGTGATTTTTTAACAAAAAAAATTGGTGGTTAGGGCCTACTAACGGTGTCTGCCGCTCCCTGGTGTTGTCCTCCACTGTCTAAATCTGAGCTTCAACCTTCTGGCTCTCATTAAGTGCTTTCTTTAAATAAATTGGTGGTTACGGCCTACTAACGGTGTCTGCCGCTCCCTGGTGTTGTCCTCCACTGTATAAAGCTCAGCTTCAGTCTTTAGGCTTTCGGCCTATAGTATCAGATATTAAACTGCATTTGGCCTACTAGTGTGGTTGGGCCCTTAAAACAGTGTCTGCTGCTCCTGGGTTTGCTACTCCACTGAACAAAGCAATGCCGCCTGTTTAGTCCTATTACCAATTTTGAACTGCATTTAGCCTACTTTATTCTTTGGCCCTATATCTGTGTTTCCTCCTCATCCTTCCCATTGCCCAGCCACTGCTAGATGAGTCTGCTGGTACATTGACCTAGACCACTACATTCCCCTTGCACTCTACACAGCCAGAATCTGACCCTGCTGAAAGTAAGGTTCCCCTTCCCGCATGTTATACCACCTTACACAGGGACAAAGAGGAAGGTGCAGATGAAAGTGCAGGTTCCTTCATCAGGTGGGGGGGCATACTCGTTGGCGACGTCACTGGCACAGGGCCCCTCAGAGTACGCAAAAGTGTCGCTGCTGGTGGGAGGCGCCCCCGCCGTGCAAACACACCGCTGTACTTTGAGGGGCCCTGTGCCAGTGCCAATGCCAATGAGTGGGCCCCTCCCTGCTTGCTTAGGATCACAGCACTTGCAAACTTGACATACTTACCTCTCACTGCTCCACCGCCGTGACGTAGTCCACGTTTCCTGGGCCCACTAAAACCTTGAACCAGCCCTACCCCCCACAACTTTTGCCAAATGACCCCCAATTTCCAATGACCAACTATTATTATAAAGTTAATTAAGATTGACAAGCTTCAGAAACAAGAATGGATGTTTTTGGCATCAAAATGGGCACTGTAGGTGTTTTCCTGGCCTCCACTCACTGCCGACTATGCTTCCCCATTGACTTGCATTGGATTTCGTGTTTCGGTCGATCCCCGACTTTTCGCGATAATCGGCCGACTGCACTCGACTCGACTTTGGCAAAACCCGACTCGATCTTAAAAAAATGAAAGTCGCTCAACCCTAGTAACCAGTGATAATTCTAATCTATCTGAAGCCTCTTTACATGCCTGATATGGTTATTACCAGGTCATAGCTAATTCATTCTATAAACTACTTATGGCAGCAGTATATTGTAATTTACACAAAAGTACCTTATATTATTAGGGTCTCCAACTATTGAACACTGGGAGACCTTTTGCTCATCTGTACTCGCTAGTAAAAACATCTATTGTACTGTACAGACTTAGGAGGCTATTATCTAGCTATGACAAAAATTATCCTTTTGGCCTTTAATGTACAGAGTGAGCCTATAGGGTACATATTACTGTGCATCATTTGGTGCATGTATCTTAGCCATTGCAGCAACATATTGTGTGCTGTTTTTTTAATTTTTCACATTCACAGCGTGACCTAGGTTCTTGTTGTGTGTATGGTGTTTTGGATTCTGGGCGTGGGTAGCTGCTAGGGCCCGATCAGGGTAAGGAGGGACAGCCGTCGCTGAGTGGGGGATCCACATCGAATTATAGGGTGCCAACCTCCGCTGTCAGGAAGGTGTGAGTCCCATTAGGGTGATCAATAGGGACTCAGTCAGGAATACATCTCTTCATTAAAAGAGTTCCTGTGGCATCTCGGTGGCTTTATATACCCCGCACAGAACTAGTGTTTATGGTGTTGGTTATTATGTGTTGAATCATTTATGAGATTTTAAATATCATTCATTAAAAGTTATCTTTTAGGGTATTTTGGTTCTTTTGGTTGTCTCTTTCAGGGCAGGAAGCATCTGGCAAAATTTACTCTTATAATGTACTCATATGTCGAGCTCTACCATGAGGTCCAAGCCCATGCTGTGTTGATGGCTGGGTAACGCTGATGCTTGTATCCTCCATCCTCTCCCGCTAACCATGAACAACAGAGAGAGGATGATTATCGTCTTCATCTCCTGACAGTTGCTCACTAGTGATGAGCGAGTATGCTTGTTACTCGAATTTCTCCGAGCATGCTTTGGTGTCTCTGAGTATTTCGGAGTGCTCGGAGATTTAGGTTGTGTCAATGCAGCTGCATGATTTGCAGCTGCTAGACAGCTTGAATACATGTACCCTCTCCTAGTGTATCCTCACCCATCCCCTGTAGACTATGAGCCCTTGCGGGCAGGGTCCTCTCTCCTCCTGTACTTGTGTTTGCCTTGTTTTACTCATGAGTATTGTACTTGTCTATATTTGCCCCGTTCACATGTAAAGCACCATGGAATAAATGGCACTATAAAAATGTACAATAATAATAATAATAATAATAATTGCCTGTTTGTGGGGATCGCTCATCACTATTGCTCACCCTTCAACTCTTCCTCCTCCATTTGTTCCTCGTCTCTTGCACCTTCACTAACAGTTTCTCATGCACCTGCCTGTGTGACAACAGTCTGGAACTTTGAGACAATGTTATCCCTTCTGCATCCTCCTCTGCTTCCTCCTCTTCCTCTTGGACCACCACCTCCTCCCACAGGCTATTCAAAGTCTGCTCCAGCATGTAGATGTCTGGAATAGTGATGCTGATGATGGCATCCTCAGCGGTAACCTTCTTAGTAGCCATTTTGAAAATGTGCAGAAGAGTGCAGAGGTGTTTCACCTGTGCCCACTCCATAAATGTGATATGCTCCACATCCATTCTGCATTGGCCCAGAATATATACGACATGACATATTGCGTCAGAGCTCATTGCTGCTGCCAGAGTCGCTGCAATATGTGCAGAGTGGAGCTCTCTGATGCCTGAAGTGTATCTGCTGCTTCTAAAGAGTGTGGAGCTTGGCAGCAGAGGTTGGAGCTAAGTATCGTTGTTTCTTTCCTTTCTGTCTTGTGCGTGTCACTACCCCCTGTGTTAATATCATTTGCAGTGGTGAGTAGTGTTGAGCGATACCTTCCGATATCGGAAAGTATCGGTATCGGAAAGTATCGGCCGATACCGTCAAAGTATCGGATCTAATCCGATACCGATACCCGATCCCAATGCAAGTCAATGGGACGAAAATATCGGAATTAAAATAAACCCTTTATAAACTTGTAGGTTCATTCTACATGAAGGAAAACAACTAAGAATAATGTAGGATGTATTGGGGGAGGTGGCGGAGACATTAATGGCACAGAGGTTTAGCCCAATCAAATAGAATAGCAGGATTTTTATTTTTTTTTATGACGTTCGGCGTTAGAAAGATTTTGACTGTTATTTTTTTTTATTTTATTTTGTCAGATATTGATGTTTCACTACTTCCACACCCTTCACCTTCTTTTTTACTTCTCCCACACTTTCTTCTTTATTATCCTCATCATCAGCTTCTTTGACATCAACTTCTTCACCTTATTCATCTTCTTCTTCATCTTCTACCTATTATTTTTTTTGTTACATTGTTCATATTCTTTTTATTTTACTATTATCTTCTTCATATTCAACTTCTTCATCATATTCTTATTTGTGACAGGCATTCCCGTAGTTGTTATCTATAAAAGTTTGAAGATTACACCTTCCGTTCTGCCTGTCACAAAACAGTTACATTTGTCCGCGTTCAGTTTGGCCTGCAGCATCAGGCTTTATCCAGGGGCACCACGAGGAGGAACGGACTCACCCCCATACACTGCTTAGTCTTCTTCTGCTTATAATTTAGATAATATCTTTTGCTCTGATATTTAGTCTTATGCTTAATGTTCTTCTGCTCTTTGTTCTGCAGCCTCTTGTTCTTCTGCTTCTCGGTCTTCCAGGTCGTCGTCGTCTCCAGGGTCGTCGTCTCCGGGGTCATCGTCATCGGGGTGGTCTTCAGGGTCATCGTCTCCAGGGTCGTCGTCATCACGGTGGTTGTCGTCTCCGGGGTCGTCATCATCGGGGTGGTCTTCAGGGTCATCGTCTCCAGGGTCGTCGTCATCACGGTGGTTGTCGTCTCTGGTGTCGTCGTCATCTTAGGGGTGGTCTTCCGGGTCATCGTGTTTAGTCTCTTGAACTTGGAAATGTAGCAGAAGGTACAAGAAGGCTGAGAAAATGCCGAGAAACAGCTGATGAAACTGGAACTCGGATGGCTACCCGAAGGTCCAAGAGCCAATGGAACTACCGAGGACCAGCTGACGTTACTGGAACCCGGTTACTAAGCAGGAGGTACCCGTGCCTGAAAGCACTACCAAGGACCACCTGACGTTGGTGGAACTCGGATACCCAGAGGGAGGCACCTAAGCCAAAGGCTCTGCCCGGAACCAGCTGACGGTACTGGAACCAGGATGGGGAGCAGAAGGTACAAGAGCAAAAGACACTGCCGAGAACCAGCTGACGGTGCTGGAACCCGGATGGGTAGCCGAAGGTCCAAGAGCCAATGGAACTACCGAGGACTAGCTGACGTTACTGGAACCCGGTTACTAAGCAGGAGGTACCCGTGCCTGAAAGCACTACCAAGGACCACCTGACGTTGGTGGAACTCGGATACCCAGAGGGAGGCACCTAAGCCAAAGGCTCTGCCCGGAACCAGCTAACGGTACTGGAACCAGGATGGGGAGCAGAAGGTATAAGAGCAAAAGACACTGCCGAGAACCAGCTGACGGTGCTGGAACCCGGATGGGTAGCCGAAGGTCCAAGAGCCAATGGAACGACCGAGGACCAGCTGACGTTACTGGAACCCGGTTACTAAGCAGGAGGTACCCATGCCTGAAAGCACTACCAAGGACCACCTGACGTTGGTGGAACTCGGATACCCAGAGGGAGGCACCTAAGCCAAAGGCTCTGCCCGGAACCAGCTGACGGTGCTGGAACCAGGATGGGGACCTATTCAAGCTTGTCTTCCTAGAGCCCCAACTGGTGGTGTTGGAGCCCAGGGTCAGCAGGAGGAGGAGATGGAGCAGAGTGTAGGCCGAAGCCTGCACTGGCGGCAGCTTTGGGTCTGTTGTGCCTGCGTGGCAGTTGCAGGACACGTTGCCGGCTGCACAGCAGGGGAACAGCTGGCGGTGCTGAACCCCACTGACACATTGGCTGGTGTTTTTCTCTGTGCAGCTAGCAGTACCGGGCCCCAACTGGCGGTGTTAGAGCCCGGGGTCAGCAGGAGGAGGAGATGGAGCAGAGTGTAGGCCGAAGCCTGCACTGGCGGCAGCTTTGGGTCTGTTGTGCCTGCGTGGCAGTTGCAGGACACGTTGCCGGCTGCACAGCAGGGGAACAGCTGGCGGTGCTGAACCCCACTGACACATTGGCTGGTGTTTTTCTCTGTGCAGCTAGCAGTACCGGGCCCCAACTGGCGGTGTTGGAGCCCGGGCTCTGCAGGGGGAGCAGACTGTAGGCCGAAGCCTAATTGAACCAATTTCAAAGGTAACCTTTAACCCCCCCTCAGGGGTTACAAAGTAGAAGAGCCACAGCTTATGCAGCAGTAGTGCTGCACAAGTCAAAGGTTGCTCTTTTAATTTTTCTCCTTGCACACGCTGAATGAAACAGGTATAACATTTAGCCCTTTATACAGTCAAACTGTGTTGGAGGCGCGAGTTCCCTTCGTAATGAGACGCAGCACAGATGTCAAGAATCCCACCTTGGTGCTGGGTGCAGCCTCCTGAGCGTTGTTATTTGCTGTACAGGAGTCTGCGCTGTCGTGTTATCCCCTGGCCTAGCGCTGTTAGCGCTGCCCATCTTCTGACATCATTTAATGTCGGCCGGTGCGGTTCGCGATGACCATGAATCCCAGCCCCGCAGTGTCTTAACATTGTTAAAACACTGCGGGGCTGGGATTCATGGCCTGGCGCAGCACATATGTTTGCCTCTCACACTCGGGTCCTTACACCCGCTTCAGACTGTGCGGCGTCAGCTGATCCCTTATCGCATGCCACGGCCATGAAGCCGCACAGTCTGAAGAAGGCGGAAGGAGATGCGGGACAGGCGAACTGATGCACTGCTCATGCCCATCAATCACACCCTCGCAGTCCCAATAAATAAGACACCGAGGGGCGTTGTGTGGGTCAGGGCGGCCGCAGAGGCGCAGGCAGCCAAACAATGATGCCAGAAGACGGGCAGCGCTACTAAGGGGGTTGCAGCGTGTCATTACAAAGGAAAGTCACACCTCCGGGACGGTTAAATGGTCACACAGAGGACACATTTCAGACGTGTTTTCAGTTCCACATGTGCGAGGAGAATACGTTTATGAGCCACCTTGCACACATGCAGCATTACCGCTGTACAAGGTGGCTGTAAAACGTACAAACGCCTGGGGGAGGGGGGACAGGTTCCCTTCAATTTCAGTTCTTGTGTCTGCGTGGCTTTTGCAGGACACGATGCCGGCTAAACAGCAGGGGAACAGCTGGCGGTGCTGAACCCCACTGACACATTGGCTGGTGTTTTTCTCTGTGCAGCTAGCAGTACCGGGCCCCAACTGGCGGTGTTAGAGCCCGGGGTCAGCAGGAGGAGGAGATGGAGCAGAGTGTAGGCCGAAGCCTGCACTGGCGGCAGCTTTGGGTCTGTTGTGCCTGCGTGGCAGTTGCAGGACACGTTGCCGGCTGCACAGCAGGGGAACAGCTGGCGGTGCTGAACCCCACTGACATATTGGCTGGTGTTTTTCTCTGTGCAGCTAGCAGTACCGGGCCCCAACTGGCGGTGTTGGAGCCCGGGCTCTGCAGGGGGAGCAGAGTGTAGGCCGAAGCCTAATTGAACCAATTTCAAAGGTAACCTTTAACCCCCCCTCAGGGGTTACAAAGTAGAAGAGCCACAGCTTATACAGCAGTAGTGCTGCACAAGTCAAAGGTTGCTCTTTTAATTTTTCTCCTTGCACACGCTGAATGAAACACGTATAACATTTAGCCGTTTATACAGTCAAACTGTGTTGGAGGCGCGAGTTCCCTTCGTAATGAGACGCAGCACAGATGTCAAGAATCCCACCTTGGTGCTGGGTGCAGCCTCCTGAGCGTTGTTATTTGCTGTACAGGAGTCTGCGCTGTCGTGTTATCCCCTGGCCTAGCGCTGTTAGCGCTGCCCATCTTCTGACATCATTTAATGTCGGCCGGTGCGGTTCGCGATGACCATGAATCCCAGCCCCGCAGTGTCTTAACATTGTTAAAACACTGTGGGGCTGGGATTCATGGCCTGGCGCAGCACATATGTTCGCCTCTCACACTCGGGTCCTTACACCCGCTTCAGACTGTGCGGCGTCAGCTGATCCCTTATCGCATGCCACGGCCATGAAGACGCACAGTCCGAAGAAGGCGGAAGGAGATGAGGGACAGGCAAAGAAATGCACCGTTCATGCCCATCAATCACACCCTCGCAGTCCAAATAAATAAGACACCGAGGGGCGTTGTGTGGGGCAAGGCGGCCGCAGAGGCGCAGGCAGCCAAACAATGATGCCAGAAGACGGGCAGCGCTACCAAGGAGCTTGTTGCGTGTCAATACAAAGGAAAATCACACCTGAGGGACGTTTTAATGGTCGCAGAGGACTCATTTTTAGACGTGTTCACTTCAACATGGGCAAGGAGAATAAGTTTCTGAGCCACCTTGCACACATGCAGCATTACTGTCGTACAAGGTGGCTGTAAAACATAAAAACGCCTGGGGGAGGGGGGACAGGTTTCCTTCAATTTCAGTTCTTGTGTCTGCTAGGCTGTTGCAGGACACGTTGCCGGCTACACAGCAGGGGAACAGCTGGCGGTGCTGAACCCCACTGACACATTGGCTGGTGTTTGGCTCTGTGCAGCTAGCACATCTGGGCCCCAACTGGCGGTGTTAGAGCCCAGGGTCAGCAGGAGGAGGAGATGGAGCAGAGTGTAGGCCGAAGCCTGCACTGGAGCAAGTTGAAAGGGAAACTTTAACCCCCCCCCCAGGCGTTTGTAGCTGAAAGAGCCATCGTGTACAGCACTAATGCTGGAAAAGGTAAACTTAGCTCTTTTAATTATGGTCCTTGCACATGCTGAACCTAACACTTATAAAAAGTGTCCCCTCCTACCGTGATACCGTCCGGTAGGTGGAACTTTCCTTTGTGATGTGACGCAGCACAGCCGTCATTCTTACCCCCTTGGCGCCGTGCGCCGCCTCCTCAGCGTTGTTTGAATCAGTCCCGGAGCCTGCGCTGTTAGGTTAGCCCTTGGCCATGCACACATTTTGCGCTGCCCGTCTTCTGACATCATTTGGTGTCAGGCTGGCTGAGCCTGTGCGGCCGCGCTGGACGAGATCCCGCCTCGTAGTGTCTTATGATTTAATCCCACTGGGGGCCTGAGATACATGGACATGCGCAGTGCATATCTGAACCTCCACCTCTCACTCATCTCCCTACGGCTTCTTCAGACTGTGCGGTGTCACGGCCGTGGCATGCTATTAGGGACCAGCTGACACCGCACAGTTTGAAGAAGCCGTAGGGAGATGAGTGAGAGGTGGAGGTTCAGATATGCACTGCGCATGTCCATGGATCTCAGGCCCCCAGTGGGATTAAATCAGAAGACACTACGAGGCGGGCTCTCGTCCAGCGCGGCCGCACAGGCGCAGCCAGCCTGACACCAAATGATGTCAGAAGACGGGCAGCGCAAAATGTGTGCATGGCCAAGGGCTAACCTAACAGCGCAGGCTCTGGGACTGATTCAAACAACGCTGAGGAGGCGGCGCACGGAAAGTTCCACCTTCCGGACGGTATCACGGTAGGAGGGGACACATTTCATAAGTGTTAGGTTCAGCATGTGCAAGGACCACCAGGAAAAGAGGCACTTTTTCCCTTTGCATCATTACTGCTGCACAAGGTGGCTCCTTCAGTAACAAACGTCTGGGGGGGGGGGACAGGTTCCCTTAAATTTAACTTGTTGTGCCTGCGTGGCGGTCGCAGTACACGTTGCCGTATACACAGCAGGGGAACAGCTGGCGGTGCTGAACCCCACTAACACATTGGCGAGGTGTTTGGCTCTGTGCGGACAGCACTTCTGGACAGCAACTAGCGGTGTTGGAGCCCAGGGACAGGAGGAGGAGGAGGTGGCGGAGGAGGAGATAGGAGGGATTGCCACACACACAGCTGGGGAACAGCTGACGTTACTGAACCCCAATAACAGAGGAGGGACTGTTGACTGTGCGTACAGCACTACTGGACGGCAACTAGCGGTGTTGGAGCCCAGGGACAGGAGGGGGAGGTGGAGGAGGTAGGAGGGATTGCCACACACACAGCAGGGGAACAGCTGACGTTACTGAACCCCAATAACAGAGGAGGGACTGTTGACTGTGCGTACAGCACTACTGGACGGCAACTAGCGGTGTTGGAGCCCAGGGACAGGAGGGGGAGGTGGAGGAGGTAGGAGGGATTGCCACACACACAGTAGGGGAACAGCTGACATTACTGAACCCCAATAACAGAGGAGGGACTGTTGACTGTGCGTACAGCACTACTGGACGGCAACTAGCGGTGTTGGAGCCCAGGGACAGGAGGGGGAGGTGGAGGTGGAGGAGGTAGGAGGGATTGCCACACACACAGCAGGGGAACAGCTGACGTTACTGAACCCCAATAACAGAGGAGGGACTGTTGACTGTGCGTACAGCACTACTGGATGGCAACTAGCGGTGTTGGAGCCCAGGGACAGGAGGGGGAGGTGGAGGTGGAGGAGGTAGGAGGGATTGCCACACACACAGCAGGGGAACAGCTGACGTTACTGAACCCCAATAACAGAGGAGGGACTGTTGACTGTGCGTACAGCACTACTGGACGGCAACTAGCGGTGTTGGAGCCCAGGGACAGGTGGAGGAGGAGGAGGTGGAGGAGGTAGGAGGTGGTAGGAGGGATTGCCACACACACAGCAGGGGAACAGCTGACGTTACTGAACCCCAATAACAGAGGAGGGACTGTTGACTGTGCGTACAGCACTACTGGACGGCAACTAGCGGTGTTGGAGCCCAGGGACAGGAGGGGGAGGTGGAGGAGGTAGGAGGGATTGCCACACACACAGCAGGGGAACAGCTGACGTTACTGATCCCCAATAACAGAGGAGGGACTGTTGACTGTGCGTACAGCACTACTGGATGGCAACTAGCGGTTTTGGAGCCTAGGGACAGGTGGAGGAGGAGGAGGTGGAGGAGGTAGGAGGTGGTAGGAGGGATTGCCACACACACAGCAGGGGAACAGCTGACGTTACTGAACCCCAATAACAGAGGAGGGACTGATGACTGTGCGTACAGCACTACTGGACGGCAACTAGTGGTGTTGGAGCCCAGGGACAGGAGGGGGAGGTGGAGGAGGTAGGAGGGATTGCCACACACACAGCAGGGGAACAGCTGACGTTAGTGAACCCCAATAACAGAGGAGGGACTGTTGACTGTGCGTACAGCACTACTGGACGGCAACTAGCGGTGTTGGAGCCCAGGGACAGGAGGGGGAGGTGGAGGTGGAGGAGGTAGGAGGGATTGCCACACACACAGCAGGGGAACAGCTGACGTTACTGAACCCCAATAACAGAGGAGGGACTGTTGACTGTGCGTACAGCACTACTGGATGGCAACTAGCGGTGTTGGAGCCCAGGGACAGGAGGGGGTGGTGGAGGTGGAGGAGGTAGGAGGGATTGCCACACACACAGCAGGGGAACAGCTGACGTTACTGAACCCCAATAACAGAGGAGGGACTGTTGACTGTGCGTACAGCACTACTGGACGGCAACTAGCGGTGTTGGAGCACAGGGACAGGTGGAGGAGGAGGAGGTGGAGGAGGTAGGAGGTGGTAGGAGGGATTGCCACACACACAGCAGGGGAACAGCTGACGTTACTGAACCCCAATAACAGAGGAGGGACTGTTGACTGTGCGTACAGCACTACTGGACGGCAACTAGCGGTGTTGGAGCCCAGGGACAGGAGGGGGAGGTGGAGGAGGTAGGAGGGATTGCCACACACACAGCAGGGGAACAGCTGACGTTACTGAACCCCAATAACAGAGGAGGGACTGTTGACTGTGCGTACAGCACTTCTGGACGGCAACTAGCGGTGTTGGAGCCCAGGGACAGGAGGGGGAGGTGGAGGTGGAGGAGGTAGGAGGGATTGCCACACACACAGCAGGGGAACAGCTGACGTTACTGAACCCCAATAACAGAGGAGGGACTGTTGACTGTGCGTACAGCACTACTGGATGGCAACTAGCGGTGTTGGAGCCCAGGGACAGGAGGGGGAGGTGGAGGTGGAGGAGGTAGGAGGGATTGCCACACACACAGCAGGAAAACAGCTGATGTTACTGAACCCCAATAACAGAGGAGGGACTGTTGACTGTGCGTACAGCACTACTGGACGGCAACTAGCGGTGTTGGAGCCCAGGGACAGGTGGAGGAGGAGGAGGTGGAGGAGGTAGGAGGTGGTAGGAGGGATTGCCACACACACAGCAGGGGAACAGCTGACGTTACTGAACCCCAATAACAGAGGAGGGACTGTTGACTGTGCGTACAGCACTACTGGACGGCAACTAGCGGTGTTGGAGCCCAGGGACAGGTGGAGGAGGAGGAGGTGGAGGAGGTAGGAGGTGGTAGGAGGGATTGCCACACACACAGCAGGGGAACAGCTGACGTTACTGAACCCCAATAACAGAGGAGGCACTGATGACTGTGCGTACAGCACTACTGGACGGCAACTAGCGGTGTTGGAGCCCAGGGACAGGAGGGGGAGGTGGAGGAGGTAGGAGGGATTGCCACACACACAGCAGGGGAACAGCTGACGTTACTGAACCCCAATAACAGAGGAGGGACTGTTGACTGTGCGTACAGCACTACTGGACGGCAACTAGCGGTGTTGGAGCCCAGGGACAGGAGGGGGAGGTGGAGGTGGAGGAGGTAGGAGGGATTGCCACACACACAGCAGGGGAACAGCTGATGTTACTGAACCCCAATAACAGAGGAGGGACTGTTGACTGTGCGTACAGCACTACTGGACGGCAACTAGCGGTGTTGGAGCCCAGGGACAGGTGGAGGAGGAGGAGGTGGAGGAGGTAGGAGGTGGTAGGAGGGATTGCCACACACACAGCAGGGGAACAGCTGACGTTACTGAACCCCAATAACAGAGGAGGGACTGTTGACTGTGCGTACAGCACTACTGGACGGCAACTAGCGGTGTTGGAGCCCAGGGACAGGAGGGGGAGGTGGAGGAGGTAGGAGGGATTGCCACACACACAGCAGGGGAACAGCTGACGTTACTGAACCCCAATAACAGAGGAGGGACTGTTGACTGTGCGTACAGCACTACTGGACGGCAACTAGCGGTGTTGGAGCCCAGGGACAGGAGGGGGAGGTGGAGGAGGTAGGAGGGATTGCCACACACACAGCAGGGGAACAGCTGACGTTACTGAACCCCAATAACAGAGGAGGGACTGTTGACTGTGCGTACAGCACTACTGGATGGCAACTAGTGGTGTTGGAGCCCAGGGACAGGAGGGGAGGTGGAGGTGGAGGAGATAGGAGGGATTGCCACACACACAGCAGGGGAACAGCTGACGTTACTGAACCCCAATAACAGAGAAGGGACTGTTGACTGTGCGTACAGCACTACCAGGCAACAACTAGCGGTGTTGGAGCCCAGGGACAGGAGGAGAAGCAGAGGAATACAATGTAGGCCGAAGCCTGATTGGAGAAAGTCGAAAGGGAACCTTTAACCCCCCCCCCCAAGGCGTTTGTAGCTCAAAGAGCCAGCTTGTGCAGCAAAAAAGATGCAAAAGGAAAAGGTGGCTCTTTTCATGATGCTCCTTGCAAACACAGAACTAAACACTTATAAAATGTGTCCCCTGATACCGTGTGACCGTCCCGGAGGTGGGACTTTCCTTCGTAATATGACGCAGCACAGCCGTCATTCCTACCCCCTTGGCGCCGTGCCCCGGCTCCTCAGCGTTGTTTGATTCCGTCCCGTAGCCTGCGCTGTTATGTTATCCCTTGGCCAGGCACACTTAGCGCTGCCCGTCTTCTGACATCATTTGGTGTCAGGCTGGCTGCGCCTGTGCGGCCGCGCTGGCCGAGAGCCCGCCTCGCAGTGTCTTCTGATTTAATCCCACCGCGGGCCTGAGATCCGTGGCCATGCGCAGTGCATATCCTCGCCTCTCACTCCCCTCCCTACGGCTTCTTAAGACTGTGCGGTGTCACGGCCGTGGCATGCTATTAGGGACCAGCTGACACCGCACAGTCTGAAGAAGCCATAGGGAGATGAGTGAGAGGTGGAGGTTCAGATATGCACTGCGCATGTCCATGGATCTCAGGCCCCCAGTGGGATTAAATCAGAAGACACTGCGATGCGGGCTCTCGGCCAGCGTGGCCGCACAGGCGCAGCCACCCTGACACCAAATGATGTCAGAAGACGGGCAGCGCTAAGTGTGCCTGGCCAAGGGATAACTTAACAGCGCAGGCTCCGGGACGGAATCAAACAACGCTGAGGAGCCGGGGCACGGCGCCAAGGGGGTAGGAATGACGGCTGTGCTGCGTCATATTACGAAGGAAAGTCCCACCTCTGGGACGGTTTTACGGTATCAGTGGACACATTTTATAAGTGTTAAGTTCTGCGTGTGCAAGGAGCTAAACAAAAATAGCTACCTTTTCCTTGTGCAGCATTACTGCTGTACAAGGTGGCTCTTTCAGTAACAAACGCCTTGGGGGGGGGGACAGGTTCCCTTACATTTCAGTTGTTGTGTCAGCGTGGCGGTCGCAGGACACATTGCCGGCTACAAAGCTGGGGATCAGCTGACGTTACTGAAACCCAATAACACTGGGTCGTATGTTTTGACTGTGCAGACGGCACTTCTGAGCCTCAACTGGCGGTGTTGGAGCCCAGGAATTTAAGTTCAGGTGGTAGAAAGATGAACACAACAGGAGATCTGGATACTGTAGACAGTCACCTAATTATTTAATCAGGAAGAGGAGTGGCAAATTCCTGCGAGATCCAGGCCTTGTTCATTTTCAGGAAAGTAAGCCGGTCAACGTTATCGGAGGATAGTCGCATGCGACGGTCAGTTAGTACACCACCTGCAGCACTAAAGACACGTTCCGATAATACACTGGCCGCAGGGCAAGACAGCACCTCCAATGCATACTGGCTTAGCTCTGGCCATGTATCCAGCTTTGAGACCCAAAACTTGAAAGGGGAAGAGCCGTCTGGGAGTACAGCAAGAGGGCAAGACATGTAGTCTGTCACCATCTGATGGAACCGTTGCCTCCTGCTGACTGGAGCCGTCTGTGATGGTGTAGACTTTTGTGGCGGGCACAGAAAACTGTGCCACATTTGGGCCATACTGGTCTTGCCTTGGGCAGAGGCACTGCTTCTGCTCCCTCTTTGTGCAGAGCCTCCACCACTGCCTGGACGCACTGAGCTGCTTTGGAATGCACTAGCAGCACTTCTCTCAGTTGGAATGGAGAAGATGATGGAATTGACCAGTGTGTCTTGGTACTCCCGCATTTTTCGCTCCCGGTTCAACGGTGTGATGAGGCTTTCTACGTTGTCCCGGTAGCGAGGATCGAGGAGGGTGAACACCCAATAATCAGACATGTTGAGAATGTGGGCGATGCGGCGGTCGTTTCTCAGGCACTGCAGCATGTAATCCACCATGTGCTGCAGACTGCCAACTGCCCAAGAAACGCTGTCCCCTGCTGGAGGCGTGATCTCTGCCCGCTCGTCATCACCCCACCCTCGCTGTACACACTGAGTACTGGACAATTGTGTAACTCCCTCCTCTGGACGGATGTCTTCCTCCTCCATTGACTCCTCCTCATCCTCCTCACAAACTGTCCCCTGCCTAAGCGTTTGTGAGGAACCACGTGGCGCTGACTGTCCAGAAGATGATGGAAATGCTGAATCCTCATCCTCCACCTCTTCCACAACATCATCCCTTAGCGCTTGCAGTGATTTTTCAAGCAGGCAGATAAGGGGGACAGTCATGCTGACTAGTGCATCATCTGCACTCGCCATCCGCGTGGAATAATCAAAGGGACGCAAAACCTGGCAGACGTCATTCATAGTGGCCCACTCTGTGGTTGTGAAGTCTGTACGGCGCTGACTGCGACTTCTTTGCGCCTGAAGCAGCTGGTACTCCATTACAGCTTGCTGCTGCTCACACAACCGCTCCAACATATGTAACGTGGAATTCCACCTGGTAGGTAGGTCACATATGATGCGATGTTCCGGCAGGCGGTGTCGGCGCTGCAGAGCCGCAATGCGCGCTTTTGCCGTGCTGGAACGCCGCAAGTGAGCACACTCTAGGCGGACCTTGTGCAGCAGTGCATCAAGATCCGGATAGTCCCTCAGAAAACTCTGCACGACCAAATTGAGCACATGTGCCAGACATGGGATGTGAGTGAGGTTGCCGAGGCCCAGAGCTGCCACCAGATTTCGGCCATTATCACACACTACCATGCCTGGCTGGAGATTCGCTGGCACAAACCACACATCGCTCTCCTGCTTGATGGCATTCCAGAGCTCCTGCGCTGTGTGGCTTCGATTCCCCAAATAAATTAATTTCAAGACGGCCTGTTGACGTTTGGCCACGGCTGTGCTCATGTCGGTCGTAACAGGTACACGTTCATCACGGGTCCATGTGGAGGTGGACTGTGACGGCTCCTGCAGCGATGATTCTGAGGAACTGGTGTAGGAGGAGGAGTCAATGCGTACAGAATGGATTCCTGCAATCCTTGGAGTGGGCAGGACACGTCCTGCGCCACTCGCACGGTCTGTACCCGGCTCAATGACATTAACCCAATGGGCAGTGAGGGAAAGGTATCGCCCCTGTCCATGTTGACTGGTCAACGCATCGGTGGTGAGGTGGACCTTGCTACTGACGGCGTTCAGTAGCGCGTGTTTTATGTGTCCCTCCACATGCTTGTGCAGGGCAGGGACGGCTTGCCTGCTGAAGTAAAAGCGGCTGGGCACATTGTACTGTGGGACTGCCAATGACATCAAGTCACGGAAGCTGTCAGTCTCCACCAGCCTGAATGACAGCATTTCCAGTGACAGAAGTTTGGCAATGCCTGCAGTCAGAGCCTGTGCTCGTGGGTGGTTTGACGAGAAAGGCCGCCTTTTCTCCCATGCCTGTACTACCGATGGCTGTAGACTGGGCTGGGAGTGTGTGGATGACTGGGAAAGTGGTGCTGCGGGTGGAATTACAGCGGGTCTCTGGACAACAGGGCCAGAGGTTCTTCCACGGCGATCCTGGGAGGAAGCCGAACCAGCTGCGTGTGAGCTGGAGGAAGAGGCAACACGAGCTGAAGGGGTGGTAGCTGCCGCTGTTGGTTGGCCTAGCTCTTCAGTGTGTTTTTGTAACTCCGCCGCGTGCCTGTTGCGCACATGTTTCCACATGTTGGAGGTATTGAGGTTGCTGACATTTCGACCTCTTTTTACTTTGTGATGACACACCTTGCATTTGACATAGCAAATGTCATCTGCAACTGTGTCAAAAAAGGACCAGGCACTGCAAGTCTTGGGAGCGCCCTTTTTGGCTTTTGGAAGAGACATGCTCCTAACGGGTGCCAAAGCGGAGGCTGCAGGATCCGCAGTCTTCCCCCTCCCTCTCCCTCTTTGGGCCGTACGGGGAATCTCTTCCTCAGAGCTGCTCCCACCACCTTCCTGTCCCTCACGCCAAGATGGGTCAAGGACCTCTTCATCTACACTACCCTCTGCCCCCAACTGCTCCTTCTGGGTAGTCTCAGCAGCAGAGCACGCACCAGTAAGTGGCACCTGAGTGTCATCATCAGCTGATGCGGCCTGCGATGTGGTGACCGGAGCCACTGGCCCACCCGCCTCTTCAGAGGAGGAGAGAAAAAGCTGTTGGGCATCACTGCACCCTGCCTCTTCTTCCATTTCTCCAATGCTGCTTGGCTGGCCCCCTGTTTCCAAGCCAAGAGATTCAGAGAACAGAAGTAGAGACGGCTCCTGTCCTGGGTTCTCTGTCTGCCTGGGCAATTTGGCAGGTGGTGAAGAGACAGATGGCTGCTCTCCAGTGCTCTGTGTCTGAGAGGATGTGGCACTAATTGAAGTTGATGCATTAGCTGCCATCCATCCGACAACGGCTTCAATTTGTTCTTCACGCAGCAGCGGTGTACGGTGCTCTGCCACAAAGCTGCGCATGAATGACTGTTCCCTTGTGAAAGTGGGTGCTGATTAGTCACCGGTGCCCGCAGCAGGCACAGAATCCCCACATCCCCTCCCTGCTCCACGCCCACGCCCACGCCCACGCCCACGTGCCTTACTCACTGCCTTCTTCATCTTGGTTGACTGATAAAGATAAGCAGAAAAGTACTAACGGATTTGTGTGCTTATTCCTGAACAACTCCTCCTAACAGGTATAAGAAACACTAATTTTCTAAAGTGTGGACTAGACTTTAATATGAGCTAATGTGGCCTACACAAATGTAAAGTGGTGTCACTGGTGTGTTTGGTGAACTTTATTATTTATTTATTTTTTGGGGGCTGAACTGACAACAGATAGAGCTGCAGTCACACGGAGACCGTGCAGACAGACGTAAACGGCGCTGCAAGGCCCAAAAACCCTCCTCTACGTTATCCTATGTAGTGTTTTTCCACAAGTTAGCTGGAGACGGGTGGAAAGACACTAATAGGAATTTTTTGAAAAATGTGCAGCAGCCTGCACTACTTAAAACAAAATGAAAATTGATTTTGCGGTATGACGCAGTGAAGAACCCTGAGCTGGAGACAACCAGGCTATGGCTGCTCACAGACTACAGAGCGAGCTGCAGTCACACGGAGACCGTGCAGACAGCCGTAAACGGCGCTGCAAGGCCCAAAAACCCTCCTCTACGTTATCCTATGTAGTGTTTTTCCACAAATTAGCTGGAGACGGGTGGAAAGACACTAATAGGAATTTTTTGAAAAAATGTGCAGCAGCCTGCACTACTTAAAACAAAATGAAAATTGATTTGGCGGTATGACGCAGTGAACAACCCTGAGCTGGAGACAACCAGGCTATGGCTGCTCACAGACTACAGGGCGAGCTGCAGTCACACGGAGACCGTGCAGACAGCCGTAAACGGCGCTGCAAGGCCCAAAAACCCTCCTCTACGTTATCCTATCTAGTGTTTTTCCACAAATTAGCTGGAGGCGGGTGGAAAGACACTAATAGGATTTTTTGTTAAAAATTAGCAGCAGACTACACTACTTGGAAAAAAAAAAAAAAAAGAACAGTATGAGGCAATGAACCACCCTCCCTGAACTGAATACAACCAGCTATGGATGGCCTATGTGGCTGCACTCAGACTAGAGAGTGGGCTGCACTCACACACACACACACAGACCTTGCAGATCGCTGTGAAAACAGCGCTACAAGGCAAAAGCAAGGTGAATAGTAGGTGAACACAGCGGTTGCTAAATTAGCCTTTAGAAAGCACAAAGAAGCAAATCGCTATCTCTAAACTGGCCCTCAGTCAGCAAACAGCGTCCTGTCACTAACTGAATTCACAGCAGAGTGATCGCAAAATGGCGCCAGCGACTTTTAAACTGCATCATGACATCATTTCAGCAGCCAATCACAGCCTTGCCAGTAGTTTCATGCCCTCCATGCTGAACAGGATGTGCCCACACTTGGAATCATTCTCATTGGATGAATTTGTGCATTTTGAATCTGGGAACTTCCGATTCCGGTATCTGATACGCGGCAAGTATCGGAATACCGGTATCGGAATTCCGATACCGCAAGTATCGGCCGATACCCGATACTTGCGGTATCGGAATGCTCAACACTAGTGGTGAGGCTAGCGGCCAGTGCACTAACCAGGGTATTGTGAGGTGACAGCTGGGGATTGATCTCGTGATGGCCGTGGGGGGAAAGACAAGCATAGGACATTAGGGGAGCTTAGGGATAGGAACAGGTTGGAGTTAGAGGGTGCCCCATTCCTCGCTCCCTACTGTTAGGGACTTCCTCTCCCTTTTTCCATCACATTGTTTGTGTGTGTTGTGCCATCCACCAGACTTTCCCATCCCAAGCATGACAAAATCTCTATCGATGCAAGTCGATGACCTAAGGGTGCGAATGGCGGAAGAGAGCACACAGCTTCCGTGTGCAGCAGCTCACCCAGGCCAGGATAGTGGTGGAGAAAACGTACCTCCTGGTTGAGGATGTGAGAAATGCAAGATACGTGTGTGAGCTTGCCTCAGCATTGGGCTGCCACGAGGTTCGCACCGTTATCAGACATGGCCTTCCCTGAATCCAGGTTCGGCGGAGACAGCCATTGCTCAAACTCAGCATGGAGAGCTGTCCACAACTCTTTGGTTGACTATGATCTCCAAGGCATATCAATTTTAACACTGCCTGATTGTGGTGAACCCTGGCTTCGCAATATGGAGGTGGTGGGGATTTGCTTTGCACTATTGGAAGGCTTGTCTCATTAAGGCAGAGGTTAAAGGTGCAGGTGGAGGCCCTAGAGGAGGTAGAGAAGTAGGCAGTAGCAATGGAGGAAGTGTGAAATACAGAGGTTTATCCGATAAGTAGTGTTGAGCGATACTTTCCGATATCGGAAAGTATCGGTATCGGAAAGTATCGGCCGATACCGTCACAGTATCGGAATCCAATCCGATACCGATACCCGATCCCAATGCAAGTCAATGGGACGAAAATATCGGAATTAAAATAAACCCTTTCTTTCCTTGTAGGTTAATTCTACATGAAGGAAAACAACTAAGAATAATGTAGGATGTATTGGGGGAGGTGGCGGAGACATTAAAGGCACAGGGGTTTATCCCAATCAAATAGAATAGCAGTATTTTTAATTTTTTTATGACGTTCGGCGTTAGAAAGAATTTGACTATGTTAATTTTTTATTTATTTTGTCAGATATTGATGTTTCACTACTTCCACGCCCTTCACCCTATTTTTTACTTCTCCCACACTTTCTTCTTCATTATCCTCATCATCAGCTTCTGTGACATCAACTTCTTCACCTTATTCATCTTCTTCTTTTCTACGTATATATATATTTTTTTTTTTTACATTGTTCATATTCTTTTTATTTAACTATTATCTTTTTTATATTCAACTTCTTCATCATATTCTTATTTGTGACAGGCATTCCCGTAGTTGTTATCTATAAAAGTTTGAAGATTACACCTTCCGTTCTGCCTGTCACAAAACAGTTACATTTGTCCGCGTTCAGTTTGGCCTGCAGCATCAGGCTTTATCCAGGGGCACCACGAGGAGGAACGGACTCACCCCCATACACTGCTTAGTCTTCTTCTGCTTATAATTTAGATAATATCTTTTGCTCTGATATTTAGTTTTATGCTTAATGTTCTTCTGCTCTTTGTTCTGCAGCCTCTTGTTCTTCTGCTTCTCGGTCTTCCAGGTTGTCGTCGTCATCTCCAGGGTCGTCATCTCCAGGGTCGTCGTCATCGGGGTCGTCGTCATCGGGGTCGTCGTCATCGGGGTCGTCGTCATCGGGGTCGTCTTCAGGGTCATCGTCTCCAGGGTCGTCGTCATCTCGGTGGTTGTCGTCTCTGGTGTCGTCATCATCTTAGGGGTGGTCTTCCGGGTCATCGTCTTTCGGGTCTTGAACTTGGAAATGTAGCAGAAGGTACAAGATGGCTGAGAAAATGCCGAGAAACAGCTGATGGAACTGGAACTCGGATGGCTACCCGAAGGTCCAAGAGCCAATGGAACTACCGAGGACCAGCTGACGTTACTGGAACCCGGTTACTAAGCAGGAGGTACCCGTGCCTGAAAGCACTACCAAGGACCACCTGACGTTGGTGGAACTCGGATACCCAGAGGGAGGCACCTAAGCCAAAGGCTCTGCCCGGAACCAGCTGACGGTACTGGAACCAGGATGGGGAGCAGAAGGTACAAGAGCAAAAGACACTGCCGAGAACCAGCTGACGGTACTGGAACCCGGATGGGTAGCCGAAGGTCCAAGAGCCAATGGAACTACCGAGGACCAGCTGACGTTACTGGAACCCGGTTACTAAGCAGGAGGTACCCGTGCCTGAAAGCACTACCAAGGACCACCTGACGTTGGTGGAACTCGGATACCCAGAGGGAGGCACCTAAGCCAAAGGCTCTGCCCGGAACCAGCTGACGGTACTGGAACCAGGATGGGGAGCAGAAGGTACAAGAGCAAAAGACACTGCCGAGAACCAGCTGACGGTACTGGAACCCGGATGGGGACCTATTCAAGCTTGTCTTCCTAGGGCCCCAACTGGCGGTGTGTTAGAGCCCAGGGACAGCAGGAGGAGGAGCAGGGGGAGGGGAGTGTAGGCCGAAGCCTGCACAGGCGGCAGCTTTGGGTGTGTTGTGTCTGCGTGGCTTTTGCAGGACACGTTGCCGGCTACACAGCAGGGGAACAGCTGGCGGTGCTGGACCCCACTGACACATTGGCGAGGTGTTTGGCTCTGTGCAGCCAGCACTTCCGGACAGCAACTAGCGTTGTTGGAGCCCGTGCTCTGCAGGTGGAGCAGAGTGTAGGCCGAAGCCTAATTGAACCGATTTCAAAAGTCACCTTTAACCCCCCCTCAGGGGTTACAAAGTAGAAGAGCCACAGCTTATGCAGCAGCAGTGCTGCGCAAGTCAAAGGTTGCTCTTGTAATTTTTCTCCTTGCACACGCTGAATGGAACACGTATAACATTTAGCCCTTTATACAGTCAAACTGTGTAATGGAGGCGAGAGTTCCCTTTGTAATGAGACGCAGCACAGGTGTCAAGAATCCCACCTTGGTGCTGGGTGCAGCCTCCCGAGCGTTGTTATTTGCTGTACAGGAGTCTGCGCTGTCGTGTTATCCCCTGGCCTAGCGCCGTTAGCGCTGCCCATCTTCTGGCATCATGTAATGTCGGCCGGTGCGGTTCGCGATGCCCCTGAATCCCAGCCCCGCAGTGTCTTAACATTGGTAAAACACTGCGGGGCTGGGATTCAGGGCCTGGCGCAGCACATATGTTCGCCTCTCACACTCGGGTCCTTACACCCGCTTCAGACTGTGCGGCGTCATCTGATCCCTTATCGCATGCCACGGCCATGAAGCCGCACAGTCCGAAGAAGGCGGAAGGAGAGGAGGGACAGGCGAACTGATGCACTGATCCTGCCCATGAATCGCACCCTCGCAGTCCCAATAAATAAGACACCGAGGGGCGTTGTGTGGGTCAGGGCGGCCGCAGAGGCGCAGCCAGCCAAACAATGATGCCAGAAGACGGGCAGCGCTACCAAGGGGGTTGCAGCGTGTCATTACAAAGGAAAGTCACACCACCGGGACGGTTAAATGGTCACACAGAGGACACATTTCAGACGTGTTTTCAGTTCCACATGTGCGAGGAGAATACGTTTCTGAGCCACCTTGCACACATGCAGCATTACCGCTGTACAAGGTGGCTGGATAACGTAAAAACGCCTGGGGGAGGGGGGACAGGTTCCCTTCAATTTCAGTTCTTGTGTCTGCGTGGCTTTTGCAGGACACGTTGCCGGCTGCACAGCAGGGGAACAGCTGGCGGTGCTGGACCCCACTGACACATTGGCTGGTGTTTTTCTCTGTGCAGCTAGCACATCTGGGCCCCAACTGGCGGTGTGTTAGAGCCCAGGGACAGCAGGAGGAGGAGCAGGAGGAGGAGGAGCAGGGGGAGGGGAGTGTAGGCCGAAGCCTGCACAGGCGGCAGCTTTGGGTGTGTTGTGTCTGCGTGGCTTTTGCAGGACACGTTGCCGGCTACACAGCAGGGGAACAGCTGGCGGTGCTGGACCCCACTGACACATTGGCGAGGTGTTTGGCTCTGTGCAGCCAGCACTTCCGGACAGCAACTAGCGTTGTTGGAGCCCGGGCTCTGCAGGTGGAGCAGAGTGTAGGCCGAAGCCTAATTGAACCGATTTCAAAAGTCACCTTTAACCCCCCCTCAGGGGTTACAAAGTAGAAGAGCCACAGCTTATGCAGCAGCAGTGCTGCGCAAGTCAAAGGTTGCTCTTGTAATTTTTCTCCTTGCACACGCTGAATGGAACACGTATAACATTTAGCCCTTTATACAGTCAAACTGTGTAATGGAGGCGAGAGTTCCCTTTGTAATGAGACGCAGCACAGGTGTCAAGAATCCCACCTTGGTGCTGGGTGCAGCCTCCCGAGCGTTGTTATTTGCTGTACAGGAGTCTGCGCTGTCGTGTTATCCCCTGGCCTAGCGCCGTTAGCGCTGCCCATCTTCTGGCATCATGTAATGTCGGCCGGTGCGGTTCGCGATGCCCCTGAATCCCAGCCCCGCAGTGTCTTAACATTGGTAAAACACTGCGGGGCTGGGATTCAGGGCCTGGCGCAGCACATATGTTCGCCTCTCACACTCGGGTCCTTACACCCGCTTCAGACTGTGCGGCGTCATCTGATCCCTTATCGCATGCCACGGCCATGAAGCCGCACAGTCCGAAGAAGGCGGAAGGAGAGGAGGGACAGGCGAACTGATGCACTGATCCTGCCCATGAATCGCACCCTCGCAGTCCCAATAAATAAGACACCGAGGGGCGTTGTGTGGGTCAGGGCGGCCGCAGAGGCGCAGCCAGCCAAACAATGATGCCAGAAGACGGGCAGCGCTACCAAGGGGGTTGCAGCGTGTCATTACAAAGGAAAGTCACACCACCGGGACAGTTAAATGGTCACACAGAGGACACATTTCAGACGTGTTTTCAGTTCCACATGTGCGAGGAGAATACGTTTCTGAGCCACCTTGCACACATGCAGCATTACCGCTGTACAAGGTGGCTGGATAACGTAAAAACGCCTGGGGGAGGGGGGACAGGTTCCCTTCAATTTCAGTTCTTGTGTCTGCGTGGCTTTTGCAGGACACGTTGCCGGCTGCACAGCAGGGGAACAGCTGGCGGTGCTGGACCCCACTGACACATTGGCTGGTGTTTTTCTCTGTGCAGCTAGCACATCTGGGCCCCAACTGGCGGTGTGTTAGAGCCCAGGGACAGCAGGAGGAGGAGCAGGAGGAGGAGGAGCAGGGGGAGGGGAGTGTAGGCCGAAGCCTGCACAGGCGGCAGCTTTGGGTGTGTTGTGTCTGCGTGGCTTTTGCAGGACACGTTGCCGGCTACACAGCAGGGGAACAGCTGGCGGTGCTGGACCCCACTGACACATTGGCGAGGTGTTTGGCTCTGTGCAGCCAGCACTTCCGGACAGCAACTAGCGTTGTTGGAGCCCGGGCTCTGCAGGTGGAGCAGAGTGTAGGCCGAAGCCTAATTGAACCGATTTCAAAAGTCACCTTTAACCCCCCCTCAGGGGTTACAAAGTAGAAGAGCCACAGCTTATGCAGCAGCAGTGCTGCGCAAGTCAAAGGTTGCTCTTGTAATTTTTCTCCTTGCACACGCTGAATGGAACACGTATAACATTTAGCCCTTTATACAGTCAAACTGTGTAATGGAGGCGAGAGTTCCCTTTGTAATGAGACGCAGCACAGGTGTCAAGAATCCCACCTTGGTGCTGGGTGCAGCCTCCCGAGCGTTGTTATTTGCTGTACAGGAGTCTGCGCTGTCGTGTTATCCCCTGGCCTAGCGCCGTTAGCGCTGCCCATCTTCTGGCATCATGTAATGTCGGCCGGTGCGGTTCGCGATGCCCCTGAATCCCAGCCCCGCAGTGTCTTAACATTGGTAAAACACTGCGGGGCTGGGATTCAGGGCCTGGCGCAGCACATATGTTCGCCTCTCACACTCGGGTCCTTACACCCGCTTCAGACTGTGCGGCGTCATCTGATCCCTTATCGCATGCCACGGCCATGAAGCCGCACAGTCCGAAGAAGGCGGAAGGAGAGGAGGGACAGGCGAACTGATGCACTGATCCTGCCCATGAATCGCACCCTCGCAGTCCCAATAAATAAGACACCGAGGGGCGTTGTGTGGGTCAGGGCGGCCGCAGAGGCGCAGCCAGCCAAACAATGATGCCAGAAGACGGGCAGCGCTACCAAGGGGGTTGCAGCGTGTCATTACAAAGGAAAGTCACACCACCGGGACGGTTAAATGGTCACACAGAGGACACATTTCAGACGTGTTTTCAGTTCCACATGTGCGAGGAGAATGCGTTTCTGAGCCACCTTGCACACATGCAGCATTACCGCTGTACAAGGTGGCTGGATAACGTAAAAACGCCTGGGGGAGGGGGGACAGGTTCCCTTCAATTTCAGTTCTTGTGTCTGCGTGGCTTTTGCAGGACACGTTGCCGGCTGCACAGCAGGGGAACAGCTGGCGGTGCTGGACCCCACTGACACATTGGCTGGTGTTTTTCTCTGTGCAGCTAGCACATCTGGGCCCCAACTGGCGGTGTGTTAGAGCCCAGGGACAGCAGGAGGAGGAGCAGGAGGAGGAGGAGCAGGGGGAGGGGAGTGTAGGCCGAAGCCTGCACAGGCGGCAGCTTTGGGTGTGTTGTGTCTGCGTGGCTTTTGCAGGACACGTTGCCGGCTACACAGCAGGGGAACAGCTGGCGGTGCTGGACCCCACTGACACATTGGCGAGGTGTTTGGCTCTGTGCAGCCAGCACTTCCGGACAGCAACTAGCGTTGTTGGAGCCCGGGCTCTGCAGGTGGAGCAGAGTGTAGGCCGAAGCCTAATTGAACCGATTTCAAAAGTCACCTTTAACCCCCCCTCAGGGGTTACAAAGTAGAAGAGCCACAGCTTATGCAGCAGCAGTGCTGCGCAAGTCAAAGGTTGCTCTTGTAATTTTTCTCCTTGCACACGCTGAATGGAACACGTATAACATTTAGCCCTTTATACAGTCAAACTGTGTAATGGAGGCGAGAGTTCCCTTTGTAATGAGACGCAGCACAGGTGTCAAGAATCCCACCTTGGTGCTGGGTGCAGCCTCCCGAGCGTTGTTATTTGCTGTACAGGAGTCTGCGCTGTCGTGTTATCCCCTGGCCTAGCGCCGTTAGCGCTGCCCATCTTCTGGCATCATGTAATGTCGGCCGGTGCGGTTCGCGATGCCCCTGAATCCCAGCCCCGCAGTGTCTTAACATTGGTAAAACACTGCGGGGCTGGGATTCAGGGCCTGGCGCAGCACATATGTTCGCCTCTCACACTCGGGTCCTTACACCCGCTTCAGACTGTGCGGCGTCATCTGATCCCTTATCGCATGCCACGGCCATGAAGCCGCACAGTCCGAAGAAGGCGGAAGGAGAGGAGGGACAGGCGAACTGATGCACTGATCCTGCCCATGAATCGCACCCTCGCAGTCCCAATAAATAAGACACCGAGGGGCGTTGTGTGGGTCAGGGTGGCCGCAGAGGCGCAGCCAGCCAAACAATGATGCCAGAAGACGGGCAGCGCTACCAAGGGGGTTGCAGCGTGTCATTACAAAGGAAAGTCACACCACCGGGACGGTTAAATGGTCACACAGAGGACACATTTCAGACGTGTTTTCAGTTCCACATGTGCGAGGAGAATACGTTTCTGAGCCACCTTGCACACATGCAGCATTACCGCTGTACAAGGTGGCTGGATAACGTAAAAACGCCTGGGGGAGGGGGGACAGGTTCCCTTCAATTTCAGTTCTTGTGTCTGCGTGGCTTTTGCAGGACACGTTGCCGGCTGCACAGCAGGGGAACAGCTGGCGGTGCTGGACCCCACTGACACATTGGCTGGTGTTTTTCTCTGTGCAGCTAGCACATCTGGGCCCCAACTGGCGGTGTGTTAGAGCCCAGGGACAGCAGGAGGAGGAGCAGGAGGAGGAGGAGCAGGGGGAGGGGAGTGTAGGCCGAAGCCTGCACAGGCGGCAGCTTTGGGTGTGTTGTGTCTGCGTGGCTTTTGCAGGACACGTTGCCGGCTACACAGCAGGGGAACAGCTGGCGGTGCTGGACCCCACTGACACATTGGCGAGGTGTTTGGCTCTGTGCAGCCAGCACTTCCGGACAGCAACTAGCGTTGTTGGAGCCCGGGCTCTGCAGGTGGAGCAGAGTGTAGGCCGAAGCCTAATTGAACCGATTTCAAAAGTCACCTTTAACCCCCCCTCAGGGGTTACAAAGTAGAAGAGCCACAGCTTATGCAGCAGCAGTGCTGCGCAAGTCAAAGGTTGCTCTTGTAATTTTTCTCCTTGCACACGCTGAATGGAACACGTATAACATTTAGCCCTTTATACAGTCAAACTGTGTAATGGAGGCGAGAGTTCCCTTTGTAATGAGACGCAGCACAGGTGTCAAGAATCCCACCTTGGTGCTGGGTGCAGCCTCCCGAGCGTTGTTATTTGCTGTACAGGAGTCTGCGCTGTCGTGTTATCCCCTGGCCTAGCGCCGTTAGCGCTGCCCATCTTCTGGCATCATGTAATGTCGGCCGGTGCGGTTCGCGATGCCCCTGAATCCCAGCCCCGCAGTGTCTTAACATTGGTAAAACACTGCGGGGCTGGGATTCAGGGCCTGGCGCAGCACATATGTTCGCCTCTCACACTCGGGTCCTTACACCCGCTTCAGACTGTGCGGCGTCATCTGATCCCTTATCGCATGCCACGGCCATGAAGCCGCACAGTCCGAAGAAGGCGGAAGGAGAGGAGGGACAGGCGAACTGATGCACTGATCCTGCCCATGAATCGCACCCTCGCAGTCCCAATAAATAAGACACCGAGGGGCGTTGTGTGGGTCAGGGCGGCCGCAGAGGCGCAGCCAGCCAAACAATGATGCCAGAAGACGGGCAGCGCTACCAAGGGGGTTGCAGCGTGTCATTACAAAGGAAAGTCACACCACCGGGACGGTTAAATGGTCACACAGAGGACACATTTCAGACGTGTTTTCAGTTCCACATGTGCGAGGAGAATACGTTTCTGAGCCACCTTGAACACATGCAGCATTACTGGTGTTCAAGGTAGCTGTAAAACATAGAAACACCTGGGGGAGGGGGGACAGGTTCCCTTCAATTTCAGTTCTTGTGTCTGCGTGGCGGTCGCAGGACACGTTGCCGGCTACACAGCAGGGGAACAGCTGGCGGTGCTGAACCCCACTGACACATTGGCTGGTGTTTTTCTCTGTGCAGCTAGCACATCTGGGCAAAAACTGGCGGTGTTAGAGCCCAGGGTCAGCAGGAGGAGCAGGGGGAGCGGAGTGTAGGCCGAAGCCTGCACTCGAGCAAGTTGAAAGGAAACCTTTAACCCCCCCCCCCCCCCAGGCGTTTGTAGCTGAAAGAGCCATTGTGTACAGCACTAATGCTGGAAAAGGTAAACTTAGCTCTTTTAATTATGGTCCTTGTACATGCGGAACCTAACATTTATGAAATGTGTCTCCTCACAGCGTTAAACCGTCCGGTAGGTGGAACTTTCCTTTGTCATGTGACGCAGCACAGCCATCATTTTTACCCCCTTGGCGCCGTGCGCCGCCTCCTCAGCGTTGTTTGAATCTGTCCCGGAGCCTGCGCTGTTAGGTTAGCCCTTGGCCATGCACACATGTTGCGCTGCCCGTCTTCTGACCTCATTTGGTGTCAGGCTGGCTGCGCCTGTGCGGGTGCGCTGGCCGAGATCCCGCCTCGCAGTGTCGTCTAATGTAATCCCACCGCGGGCCTGTGATCCGTGCCCGTGCGCAGTGCATATCCTCTCCTCTCACTCCCCTCCCTACGGCTTTTTCAGACTGTGCGGTGTCACGGCCGTGGCATGCTATTAGGGACCAGCTGACATCGCACAGTCTGAAGAAGCCGTAGGGAGGGGAGTGAGAGGAGAGGATATGCACTGCGCACGGGCATGGATCACAGGCCCGCGGTGGGATTACATTAGACGACACTGCGAGGCGGGATCTCGGCCAGCGCACCCGCACAGGCGCAGCCAGCCTGACACCAAATGAGGTCAGAAGACGGGCAGCGCAACATGTGTGCATGGCCAAGGGCTAACCTAACAGCGCAGGCTCCGGGACAGATTCAAACAACGCTGAGGAGGGGGCGCACGGCGCCAAGGGGGTAAAAATGATGGCTGTGCTGCGTCACACGACAAAGGAAAGTTCCACCTACCGGACGGTTTAACGCTGTGTGGGGACACATTTCATAAGTGTTTGGTTCAGCATGTGCAAGGAGCATCACGAAAAGAGGCACTTTTTCCCTTTGCATCATTACTGCTGCACAAGGTGGCTCCTTCAGTAACAAACGCCTGGGGGGGGGGGGGGGCAGGTTCCCTTACATTTAACTTGTTGTGTCTGCGTGGCGGTCGCAGTACACGTTGCCGTATACACAGCAGGGGAACAGCTGGCGGTGCTGAACCCCACTAACACATTGGCGAGGTGTTTGGCTCTGTGCGTACAGCACTTCTGGACGGCAACTAGCGGTGTTGGAGCCCAGGGACAGGTGGAGGAGGAGGAGGTTGGAGGAGGTAGGTGGAGGTAGGAGGGATTGCCACACACACAGCAGGGGAACAGCTGACGTTACTGAACCCCAATAACAGAGGAGGGACTGTTGACTGTGCGTACAGCACTTCTGGACGGCAACTGGCGGTGTTGGAGCCCAGGGACAGGTGGAGGAGGAGGAGGTTGGAGGAGGTAGGAGGAGGTAGGAGGGATTGCCACACACACAGCAGGGGAACAGCTGACGTTACTGAACCCCAATAACAGAGGAGGGACTGTTGACTGTGCGTACAGCACTTCTGGACGGCAACTGGCGGTGTTGGAGCCCAGGGACAGGTGGAGGAGGAGGAGGTTGGAGGAGGTAGGAGGAGGTAGGAGGGATTGCCACACACACAGCAGGGGAACAGCTGACGTTACTGAACCCCAATAACAGAGGAGGGACTGTTGACTGTGCGTACAGCACTTCTGGACGGCAACTGGCGGTGTTGGAGCCCAGGGACAGGTGGAGGAGGAGGAGGTTGGAGGAGGTAGGAGGGATTGCCACACACACAGCAGGGGAACAGCTGACGTTACTGAACCCCAATAACAGAGGAGGGACTGTTGACTGTGCGTACAGCACTTCTGGACGGCAACTGGCGGTGTTGGAGCCCAGGGACAGGTGGAGGAGGAGGAGGTTGGAGGAGGTAGGAGGAGGTAGGAGGGATTGCCACACACACAGCAGGGGAACAGCTGACGTTACTGAACCCCAATAACAGAGGAGGGACTGTTGACTGTGCGTACAGCACTTCTGGACGGCAACTGGCGGTGTTGGAGCCCAGGGACAGGTGGAGGAGGAGGAGGTTGGAGGAGGTAGGAGGGATTGCCACACACACAGCAGGGGAACAGCTGACGTTACTGAACCCCAATAACAGAGGAGGGACTGTTGACTGTGCGTACAGCACTTCTGGACGGCAACTGGCGGTGTTGGAGCCCAGGGACAGGTGGAGGAGGAGGAGGTTGGAGGAGGTAGGAGGAGGTAGGAGGGATTGCCACACACACAGCAGGGGAACAGCTGACGTTACTGAACCCCAATAACAGAGGAGGGACTGTTGACTGTGCGTACAGCACTTCTGGACGGCAACTGGCGGTGTTGGAGCCCAGGGACAGGTGGAGGAGGAGGAGGTTGGAGGAGGTAGGAGGAGGTAGGAGGGATTGCCACACACACAGCAGGGGAACAGCTGACGTTACTGAACCCCAATAACAGAGGAGGGACTGTTGACTGTGCGTACAGCACTTCTGGACGGCAACTGACGGTGTTGGAGCCCAGGGACAGGTGGAGGAGGAGGAGGTTGGAGGAGGTAGGAGGAGGTAGGAGGGATTGCCACACACACAGCAGGGGAACAGCTGACGTTACTGAACCCCAATAACAGAGGAGGGACTGTTGACTGTGCGTACAGCACTTCTGGACGGCAACTGGCGGTGTTGGAGCCCAGGGACAGGTGGAGGAGGAGGAGGTTGGAGGAGGTTGGAGGAGGTAGGAGGGATTGCCACACACACAGCAGGGGAACAGCTGACGTTACTGAACCCCAATAACAGAGGAGGGACTGTTGACGGTGCGTACAGCACTTCTGGACGGCAACTGGCGGTGTTGGAGCCCAGGGACAGGTGGAGGAGGAGGAGGTTGGAGGAGGTAGGAGGAGGTAGGAGGGATTGCCACACACACAGCAGGGGAACAGCTGACGTTACTGAACCCCAATAACAGAGGAGGGACTGTTGACTGTGCGTACAGCACTTCTGGACGGCAACTGGCGGTGTTGGAGCCCAGGGACAGGTGGAGGAGGAGGAGGTTGGAGGAGGTAGGAGGGATTGCCACACACACAGCAGGGGAACAGCTGACGTTACTGAACCCCAATAACAGAGGAGGGACTGTTGACTGTGCGTACAGCACTTCTGGACGGCAACTGGCGGTGTTGGAGCCCAGGGACAGGTGGAGGAGGAGGAGGTTGGAGGAGGTAGGAGGAGGTAGGAGGGATTGCCACACACACAGCAGGGGAACAGCTGACGTTACTGAACCCCAATAACAGAGGAGGGACTGTTGACTGTGCGTACAGCACTTCTGGACGGCAACTGGCGGTGTTGGAGCCCAGGGACAGGTGGAGGAGGAGGAGGTTGGAGGAGGTTGGAGGAGGTAGGAGGGATTGCCACACACACAGCAGGGGAACAGCTGACGTTACTGAACCCCAATAACAGAGGAGGGACTGTTGACTGTGCGTACAGCACTTCTGGACGGCAACTGGCGGTGTTGGAGCCCAGGGACAGGTGGAGGAGGAGGAGGTTGGAGGAGGTAGGAGGAGGTAGGAGGGATTGCCACACACACAGCAGGGGAACAGCTGACGTTACTGAACCCCAATAACAGAGGAGGGACTGTTGACTGTGCGTACAGCACTTCTGGACGGCAACTGGCGGTGTTGGAGCCAAGGGACAGGTGGAGGAGGAGGAGGTTGGAGGAGGTAGGAGGGATTGCCACACACACAGCAGGGGAACAGCTGACGTTACTGAACCCCAATAACAGAGGAGGGACTGTTGACTGTGCGTACAGCACTTCTGGACGGCAACTGGCGGTGTTGGAGCCCAGGGACAGGTGGAGGAGGAGGAGGTTGGAGGAGGTAGGAGGAGGTAGGAGGGATTGCCACACACACAGCAGGGGAACAGCTGACGTTACTGAACCCCAATAACAGAGGAGGGACTGTTGACTGTGCGTACAGCACTTCTGGACGGCAACTGGCGGTGTTGGAGCCCAGGGACAGGTGGAGGAGGAGGAGGTTGGAGGAGGTAGGAGGGATTGCCACACACACAGCAGGGGAACAGCTGACGTTACTGAACCCCAATAACAGAGGAGGGACTGTTGACTGTGCGTACAGCACTTCTGGACGGCAACTGGCGGTGTTGGAGCCCAGGGACAGGTGGAGGAGGAGGAGGTTGGAGGAGGTAGGAGGAGGTAGGAGGGATTGCCACACACACAGCAGGGGAACAGCTGACGTTACTGAACCCCAATAACAGAGGAGGGACTGTTGACTGTGCGTACAGCACTTCTGGACGGCAACTGGCGGTGTTGGAGCCCAGGGACAGGTGGAGGAGGAGGAGGTTGGAGGAGGTAGGAGGGATTGCCACACACACAGCAGGGGAACAGCTGACGTTACTGAACCCCAATAACAGAGGAGCGACTGTTGACTGTGCGTACAGCACTTCTGGACGGCAACTAGCGGTGTTGGAGCCCAGGGGCAGGTGGAAAAGCAGAGGAACACAATGTAGGCCGAAGCCTGAGAAAGTCGAAAGGGAACCTTTAACCCCCCCCCCAAGGCGTTTGTAGCTGAAAGAGCCAGCTTGTGCAGCACAAAAGATGCAAAAGGAAAAGGTGGCTCTTTTCATCATGCTCCTTGCAAACACAGAACTAAACACTTTTAAAATGTGTCCCCTGAAGCCGTGAAACCGTCCCGGAGGTGGGACTTTCCTTCGTAATATGACGCAGCACAGCCATCATTACTACCCCCCCCGCCGCCGTGCCCCGGCTCCTCAGCGTTGTTTGATTCCGTCCCGGAGCCTGCGCTGTTATGTTATCCCGTGGCCAGGCACACTTAGCGCTGCCCATCTTCTGACATCATTTGGTGTCAGGCTGGCTGCGCCTGTGCGGCCGCGCTGGCCGAGAGCCCGCCTCGCAGTGTCTTCTGATGTAATCCCACTGGGGGCCTGGGATCCATGGCCATGCGCAGTGCATATCCTCGCCTCTCACTCCCCTCCCTACGGCTTCTTTTTCAGACTGTGCGGTGTCACGGCCGTGGCATGCTATTAGGGACCAGCTGACACCGAACAGTCTGAAGAAGCCATAGGGAGATGAGTGAGAGGTGGAGGTTCAGATATGCACTGCGCATGTCCATAGATCCCAGGCCCCCAGTGGGATTAAATCAGAAGACACTGCGAGGCGGGCTCTCGGCCAGCGTGGCCGCACAGGCGCAGCCAGCCTGACACCAAATGATGCCAGAAGACGGGCAGCGCTAAGTGTGCCTGGCCACGGGATAACATAACAGCGCAGGCTCCGGGACGGAATCAAACAACGCTGAGGAGCCGGGGCGCGGCGCCGGGGGGGTAGGAATGACGGCTGTGCTGCGTCATATTACGAAGGAAAGTCCCACCTCCGGGACGGTTTTACGGTATCAGTGGACACATTTTATAAGTGTTAAGTTTTGCGTGTGCAAGGAGCAAAACCAAAATAGCTACCTTTTTCCTTGTGCAGCATTACTGCTGCACAAGGTGGCTCTTTCAGTAACAAACGCCTTGGGGGGGGGGACAGATTCCCTTACATTTCAGTTGTTGTGTCAGCGTGGCGGTCGCATGACACATTGCCGGCTACACAGCTGGGGATCAGCTGACGTTACTGAAACCCAATAACACTGGGTCGTATGTTTTGACTGTGCAGACGGCACATCTGAGCCTCAACTGGCGGTGTTGGAGCCCAGGAATTTAAGTTCAGGTGGTAGAAAGATGAACACAACAGGAGACCTGGATAACGTATACAGTGACCTAATTATTTAATCAGGAGGAGGAGTGGCAAATTCCTGCGAGATCCAGGCCTTGTTCATTTTCAGGAAAGTAAGCCGGTCAACGTTATCGGAGGATAGTCGCATGCGACGGTCAGTTAGTACACCACCTGCAGCACTAAAGACACGTTCCGATAATACACTGGCCGCAGGGCAAGACAGCACCTCCAATGCATACTGGCTTAGCTCTGGCCATGTATCCAGCTTTGAGACCCAAAACTTGAAAGGGGAAGAGCCGTCTGGGAGTACAGCAAGAGGGCAAGACTTGTAGTCTGTCACCATCTGACGGAACCGTTGCCTCCTGCTGACTGGAGCCGTCTGTGATGGTGTAGACTTTTGTGGCGGGCACAGAAAACTGTGCCACAGTTCGGCCATACTGGTCTTGCCTTGGGCAGAGGCACTGCTTCTGCTCCCTCTTTGTGCAGAGCCTCCACCACTGCCTGGACGCACTGAGCTGCTTTGGAATGCACTAGCAGCACTTCTCTCAGTTGGAATGGAGAAGATGATGGAACTGACCAGTGTGTCTTGGTACTCCCGCATTTTTCGCTCCCGGTTCAACGGTGTGATGAGGCTTTCTACGTTGTCCCGGTAGCGAGGATCGAGGAGGGTGAACACCCAATAATCAGACATGTTGAGAATGTGGTCGATGCGGCGGTCGTTTCTCAGGCACTGCAGCATGTAATCCACCATGTGCTGCAGACTGCCAACTGCCCAAGAAACGCTGTCCCCAGCTGGAGGCGTGATCTCTGCCCGCTCGTCATCACCCCACCCTCGCTGTACACACTGAGTACTGGACAATTCGGGAACTCCCTCCTCTGGACGGATGTCTTCCTCCTCCATTGACTCCTCCTCATCCTCCTCACAAACTGTCCCCTGCCTACGCGTTTGTGAGGAACCACGTGGCGCTGACTGTCCAGAAGATGATGGAAGTGGTGAATCCTCATCCTCCACCTCTTCCACAACATCATCCCTTAGCGCTTGCAGTGATTTTTCAAGCAGGCAGATAAGGGGGACAGTCATGCTGACTAGTGCATCATCTGCACTCGCCATCCGCGTGGAATAATCAAAGGGACGCAAAACCTGGCAGACATCCTTCATAGTGGCCCACTCTGTGGTTGTGAAGTCTGTACGGCGCTGACTGCGACTTTTTTGCGCCTGATACAGCTGGTACTCCATTACAGCTTGCTGCTGCTCACACAACCGCTCCAACATATGTAACGTGGAATTCCACCTGGTAGGTAGGTCACATATGATGCGATGTTCCGGCAGGCGGTGTCGGCGCTGCAGAGCCGCAATGCGCGCTTTTGCCGTGCTGGAACGCCGCAAGTGAGCACACTCTAGGCGGACCTTGTGCAGCAGTGCATCAAGATCCGGATAGTCCCTCAAAAAACTCTGCACGACCAAATTGAGCACATGTGCCAGACATGGGATGTGAGTGAGGTTGCCGAGGCCCAGGGCTGCCACCAGATTTCGGCCATTATCACACACTACCATGCCTGGCTGGAGATTCGCTGGCTCAAACCACACATCGCTCTCCTGCTTGATGGCATTCCAGAGCTCCTGCGCTGTGTGGCTACGATTCCCCAAAAAAATTAATTTCAAGACGGCCTGTTGACGTTTGGCCACGGCTGTGCTCATGTCAGTCGTAACAGGTACACGTTCATCACGGGTCCATGTGGAGGTGGACTGTGACGGCTCCTGCAGCGATGATTCTGAGGAACTGGTGTAAGAGGAGGAGTCAATGCGTACAGAATGGATTCCTGCAATCCTTGGAGTGGGCAGGACACGTCCTGCGCCACTCGCACGGTCTGTACCCGGCTCAACGACATTAACCCAATGGGCAGTGAGGGAAAGGTATCGCCCCTGTCCATGTTGACTGGTCCACGCATCGGTGGTGAGGTGGACCTTGCTACTGACGGCGTTCAGTAGCGCGTGTTTTATGTGTCCCTCCACATGCTTGTGCAGGGCAGGGACGGCTTGCCTGCTGAAGTAAAAGCGGCTGGGCACACTGTACTGTGGGACTGCCAATGACATCAAGTCACGGAAGCTGTCAGTCTCCACCAGCCTGAATGACAGCATTTCCAGTGACAGAAGTTTGGCAATGCCTGCAGTCAGAGCCTGTGCTCGTGGGTGGTTTGACGAGAAAGGCCGCCTTTTCTCCCATGCCTGTACTACCGATGGCTGTAGACTGGGCTGGGAGTGTGTGGTTGACTGGGAAAGTGGTGCTGCGGGTGGAATGACAGCGGGTCTCTGGACAACAGGGCCAGAGGTTCTTCCACGGCGATCCTGGGAGGAAGCCGAACCAGCTGCGTGTGAGCTAGAGGAAGAGGCAACATAAGCTGAAGAGGTGGTAGCTGCCGCTGTTGGTTGGCCTAGCTCTTCAGTGTGTTTGTCTAACTCCGCCGGGTGCCTGTTGCGCACATGTTTCCACATGTTGGAGGTATTGAGGTTGGCGACTTTTTGACCTCTTTTGATTTTTTGATGACACACCTTGCATCTGACATAGCAAATGTCATCTGCAACTGTGTCAAAAAAGGACCAGGCACTGCAAGTCTTGGGAGCCCCCCTTTTGACTTTTGGAAGAGACATGCTCCTTACGGGTGCCAAAGCGGAGGCTGCAGGATCCGCAGTCTTCCCCCTCCCTCTCCCTCTTTGGGCCGTACGGGGAATCTCTTCCTCAGAGCTGCTCCCACCACCTTCCTGTCCCTGACGCCAAGATGGGTCAAGGACCTCATCATCTACACTACCCTCTGCCCCCAACTGCTCCTCCTGGGTAGTCTCAGCAGCAGAGCACGCACCAGTAAGTGGCACCTGAGTGTCATCATCAGCTGATGCGGCCTGCGAGGTGGTGACCGGAGCCACTGGCCCACCCGCCTCTTCAGAGGAAGACAGAAAAAGCTGTTGGGCATCACTGCACCCTGCCTCTTCTTCCATTTCTCCAATGCTGCTTGGCTGGCCCCCTGTTTCCAAGCCAAGAGATGATTCAGAGAACAGAAGTAGAGACTGCTCCTGTCCTGGGATCTCTGTCTGCCTGGGCAATTTTGCAGGTGGTGAAGAGACAGATGGCTGCTCTCCAGTGCTCTGTGTCTGAGAGGATGTGGCACTAATGGAAGTTGATGCATTAGCTGCCATCCATCCCACAACGGCTTCAATTTGGTCTTCACGCAGCAGCGGTGTACGGCGCTCGGCGACAAAGCTGCGCATGAACGACTGTTCCCTTGTGAAAGTGGGTGCTGATGACTCACCGGTGCCCGCAGCAGGCACAGAATCCCCACGTCCCCTCCCTGCTCCGCGCCCACGCCCACGCCCACGTGCCTTACTCACTGCCTTCTTCATCTTGGTTGACTGATAAAGATAAGCAGAAAAGTACTAACGGCTTTGTGTGCTTATTCCTGAGCAACTCCTCCTAACAGGTATAAGACACACTAATTTTCTAAAGTGTGGACTAGACTTGAATATGAGCTAATGTGGCCTACACAAATGTAAAGTGGTGTGTAACTGGTGTGTTTGGTGAACTTTATTATTTATTTATTTTTTGGGGGCTGAACTGACAACGGATAGAGCTGCAATCACACGGAGACCGTGCAGACAGCCGTAAACGGCGCTGCAAGGCCCAAAAACCCTCCTCTACTTTATCCTATGTAGTGTTTTTCCACAAATTAGCTGGAGACGGGTGGAAAGACACTAATAGGATTTTTTAAAATAAATTAGCAGCAGACTACACTACTTTGAAAAAAAAGAAAATTGATTTGGCGGTATGACGCAGTGAAAAACCCTGAGCTGCAGACAACCAGGCTACGGCTGCTCACAGACTACAGGGCGAGCTGCAGTCACACGGAGACCGTGCAGACAGCCGTAAACGGCGCTGCAAGGCCCAAAAACCCTCCTCTACTTTATCCTATGTAGTGTTTTTCCACAAATTAGCTGGAGACGGGTGGAAAGACACTAATAGGATTTTTTAAAATAAATTAGCAGCAGACTACACTACTTTGAAAAAAAAGAAAATTGATTTGGCGGTATGACGCAGTGAAAAACCCTGAGCTGCAGACAACCAGGCTACGGCTGCTCACAGACTACAGGACGAGCTGCAGTCACACGGAGACCGTGCAGACAGCCGTAAACGGCGCTGCAAGGCCCAAAAACCCTCCTCTACTTTATCCTATGTAGTGTTTTTCCACAAATTAGCTGGAGACGGGTGGAAAGACACTAATAGGAATTTTTGGAAAAAATGTGCAGCAGCCTGCACTACTTCAAAAAAAAAAAAAAAAAGGACAGTATGAGGCAATGAACCACCCTCCCTGAACTGAATACAACCAGCTATGGATGGCCTATGTGGCTGCACTCAGACTAGAGAGTGGGCTGCACTCACACACACACACACAGAGAGACCTTGCAGATCGCTGTGAAAACAGCGCTACAAGGCAAAAGGAAGGTGAATAGTAGGTGAACACAGCGGTTGCTAAATTAGCCTTTGGAAAGCACAAAGAAGCAAATCGCTATCTCTAAACTGTCCCTCAGTCAGCAAACAGCGTCCTGTCACTAACTGAATTCACAGCAGAGTGATCGCAAAATGGCGCCAGCGACTTTTAAACTGCATCATGACATCATTTCAGCAGCCAATCACAGCCTTGCCAGTAGTTTCATGCCCTCCATGCTAAACAGGATGTGCCCACACTTGGAATCTTTCTCATTGGCTGAATTTCTGAATTTTGAATCATTGAACTTCCGATTCCGGTATCCGATACGCGCCAAGTATCGGAATCCCGGTATCGGAATTCCGATACCGCTAGTATCGGCCGATACCCGATACTTGCGGTATCGGAATGCTCAACACTACCGATAAGCCTTGGAGATTCAAAGACTTGCAAAGCAGCCTCTTCCCCGCGTGCCCCCACAACCACCAGAGTCACTCAGTGCCCAGTCAGTGAGATGTAACGCCCTTGGCCATGCTTACTCGTCCAAGTGTCAGTGGTGAAATGCACCCTGGCAGACATAGATTTAGTCAAGGAACGGGTGATGTTGTTGGTGTAGAGCAGGCACAGCTTTCTTAGAGGAGTAATGGTGACTGGACAACTAGTACTGGGGAAATGCGACGGCCATCAGTTTTCAGAAACCGTCTGTATCTGCCAGATGGAAAGGAAGCATTTCCATGGCAAACACATTGGAGATGATGGAGTACAAGCTCTTAATGTTGTAATGTGTTTTTCTTTCAAAGTTGGCAGATTATGCAAGTTGGCTCATCCTTTATGGTGTCAAAAAAGGCCCCGGCTAGACAATCTTTGCCGCCCCTGCAGACCCACAAACGCTGCTGGCCACAGTGTTCATCGTGCCTGCATCACTTCATCTCTGTGCCATAAAGCATCTCAGGAGGCTGATTGGACCCTACTTCGTCCTTCCCCAGATCCAAGCTAAAAAAATTTGGGACATCGATGCAGATGATATCTTCCTCTTCACTCTCTGAAGCTTTGGAGTACACTTATGGCATACAATGTGTGAAGAGCTCTGCAGACTCACCCATCTGTGGTTCCCCACAGTCAGTTTGGAGTTTGGAAATTTGTTACACAAGGGGATACAAGGATGATTAGAGTGCCAACTCTGAGGATTGTATTGCGTGTGATGTTATGGTGGAGGAAGAGGAGAGGCAACTTGTTGCAGCTCTTGCCATTCACTAGAGCACATGCTCGTTCTGACCCTCATCTACAAAGTGTACCGCTGTTCAACAGTACATTTTTATGGTTACTTGAACAATTCCACAACATGTCAATGTTTCTTGCAGTACACTGCGTTTTCTGTGCATATTTTTCCCATAGACTTGTATTAGATGCGGAAAATCTGCACGTAAAAAATTCACATGTGTATCAATTATATTTTGGCAAAACCAGACACCAGAAAGTGTCAAAAATGAAACATGACATACCAAAAAGGGAAAAAAATGTAACGTACATAAACACAAGAAAAATGCATATAAAAAAACACACTAAAAGATTGAGTGAAAAAATGCAAGTAGCTTAATTTACATAATAGGTACAAAAATGATGCAGAAAATCTGCAGCATCAGAAACTCACCAAAAGCTTATTCTGGGAACTTAGCCTAAAGAGAAAAAAATCAAAATGTCAAAATTGTTGTTTCTGTTTTGCCACAACACCAGAAAAAAATTGAAGGAGAAGTGGCCAAAGTTTGATAACTACCCCAAAACCGTATCGATATGAACATCAGGTCACCATTCAAAAAACAAGCCCACATAGCTCCTCGGACCAAAAAATAAAAATGTTATGGTTTTAGAAGATGGTGATTAAAGCAAATAAAAATTTTATATGAATTTCTAAAGATATTTTAACACTTGAAAAAAAATAATGCAAGTTTGATATAATCATACAGATCTTGACAATCATATTTCCTGGTAATTTTTACTGCAGAATGAACTCCAAAAAAACATAACCAAAAAACAATTGTGGAATTGCGTTTTTTTTTTGCAATTTCACTTCACTAAGTAGCAATCCTAAAGCTGGGGCTGCACAATAACCTTGAATAGCCATGAATTTTGTTGCTCAAGCAAAGTATGCTACGTGTTGCTGATACATCACAGCACAATACAAGTAAATTTGGTTGCATTGTGACCATGGTTGTACATCAACATCAACAAGCAAGGCACAAGAAGTCCAACGGTTTAATATTTTTTGTGAGCTGCTTATTTCAGTACCCTTGGGTTTGTAATGCGACTCCAATCATCTGTGTTGCGCTGTAATGCAGCAGCAAAACTTTGCAAACTTTGGTCACGGCCAAATTCACCATGTAATCCCAGCCTAAGAGCTCATAGCCACTTGAGATTAAATCATACGAATGCAATCTGATTAAAAAGCATATTGCATTCAGACCAATGTTATTCTATCATTGTGTGTTCACCTGCATTTTTTTTCCAGCTCAGATCGTATCACGATTGTACTGGAAAAAACTCGCAGCTTGCTCCGATTGTAATCGGAAATCAGACCATAATAGAAGTCAGTGGGTGCGAGTAAAAAAACTGCACAGCACTCGGACCATGCGAGTGCTGTCCGATTTTTATACACCGATCTTCTTGTTAAAGCCGGCAATTCATGCACCGTGTACAGTAAAATCACAGAGTAACAGGCTAAAATAGAATAGATAGAATAGATATATAGACATAGAATACATAGATATATGGATGTTAGTGAAACACACGTGTATAGATGTATTTATATTACATAGATAGCTAGATAGAAGAAAAGCTGGCAAATCATCTGCTCTTTACTGTAAAATTATTGCAGGAGCCTACAGGATAGAATATATGGATTATGTACAGAAAATACAAATAGAATAGATAGATATACAGATGTGATGTCTGCGACAAATACAATTACTGTAGTTCAGTGTGTGTTCAGTAGTGTTGAGCGATACTTTCCGATATCGGAAAGTATCGGTATCGGAAAGTATCGGCCGATACCGTCAAAATATCGGATCCAATCCGATACCGATACCCGATCCCAATGCAAGTCAATGGGACGAAAATATCGGAATTAAAATAAACCCTTTATAAACTTGTAGGTTCATTCTACATGAAGGAAAACAACTAAGAATAATGTAGGATGTATTGGAGGACGTGGCGGAGATATTAAAGGGACAGAGGTTTAGCCCAATGTAATAGAATAGCAGGATTTTTAATTTTTTTTTATGAAGTTCGGCGTTAGAAAGAATTTGACTATGTTATTTTTTTTTTTTTTTATGTCAGATATTGATGTTTCACTACTTCCACGCCCTTCACCTTCTTTTTTACTTCTCCCACGCTTTCTTCTTAATTATCCTCATCATCAGCTTCTTTGACATCAACTTCTTCACCTTATTCATCTTCTTCTTCATCTTCTACCTATTATTTTTTGGGTTACATTGTTCATATTCTTTTTATTTTACTATTATCTTCATCATATTCAACTTCTTCATCATATTCTTATTTGTGACAGGCATTCCCGTAGTTGTTATCTATAAAAGTTTGAAGATTACACCTTCCGTTCTGCCTGTCACAAACCAGTTACATTTGTCCGCGTTCAGTTTGGCCTGCAGCATCAGGCTTTATCCAGGGGCACCACGAGGAGGAACGGACTCACCCCCATACACTGCTTAGTCTTCTTCTGCTTATAATTTACATAATATTTTTTTGCTCTGATATTTTGTGTTATGCTTAATGTCCTTCTGCTCTTTGTTCTGCAGCCTCTTGTTCTTCTGCTTCTCGGTCTTCCAGGTCGTCGTCGTCTCCAGGGTCGTCATCTCCGGGGTCGTCGTCATCGGGGTGGTCTCCGGGGTCGTCGTCATCGGGGTGGTCTTCAGGGTCATCGTCTCCAGGGTCGTCGTCATCACGGTGGTTGTCGTCTCTGGTGTCGTCGTCATCTTAGGGGTGTTCTTCCGGGTCATCGTGTTTAGTCTCTTGAACTTGGAAATGTAGCAGAAGGTACAAGAAGGCTGAGAAAATGCCGAGAACCAGCTGATGGAACTGGAACTCGGATGGCTACCCGAAGGTCCAAGAGCCAATGGAACTACCGAGGACCAGCTGACGTTACTGGAACCCGGTTACTAAGCAGGAGGTACCCGTGCCTGAAAGCACTACCAAGGACCACCTGACGTTGGTGGAACTCGGATACCCAGAGGGAGGCACCTAAGCCAAAGGCTCTGCCCGGAACCAGCTGACGGTACTGGAACCAGGATGGGGAGCAGAAGGTACAAGAGCAAAAGACACTGCCGAGAACCAGCTGACGGTGCTGGAACCCGGATGGGTAGCCGAAGGTCCAAGAGCCAATGGAACTACCGAGGACCAGCTGACGTTACTGGAACCCGGTTACTAAGCAGGAGGTACCCGTGCCTGAAAGCACTACCAAGGACCACCTGACGTTGGTGGAACTCGGATACCCAGAGGGAGGCACCTAAGCCAAAGGCTCTGCCCGGAACCAGCTGACGGTACTGGAACCAGGATGTGGAGCAGAAGGTACAAGAGCAAGTGTCTGCGTGGCTTTTGCAGGACACGTTGCCGGCTGCACAGCAGGGGAACAGCTGGCGGTGCTGGACCCCACTGACACATTGGCTGGTGTTTTTCTCTGTGCAGCTAGCACATCTGGGCAAAAACTGGCGGTGTGTTAGAGCCCAGGGACAGCAGGAGGAGGAGCAGGAGGAGGAGGAGCAGGGGGAGGGGAGTGTAGGCCGAAGCCTGCACAGGCGGCAGCTTTGGGTGTGTTGTGTCTGCGTGGCTTTTGCAGGACACGTTGCCGGCTACACAGCAGGGGAACAGCTGGCGGTGCTGGACCCCACTGACACATTGGCGAGGTGTTTGGCTCTGTGCAGCCAGCACTTCCGGACAGCAACTAGCGTTGTTGGAGCCCGGGCTCTGCAGGTGGAGCAGAGTGTAGGCCGAAGCCTAATTGAACCGATTTCAAAAGTCACCTTTAACCCCCCCTCAGGGGTTACAAAGTAGAAGAGCCACAGCTTATGCAGCAGCAGTGCTGCGCAAGTCAAAGGTTGCTCTTGTAATTTTTCTCCTTGCACACGCTGAATGGAACACGTATAACATTTAGCCCTTTATACAGTCAAACTGTGTAATGGAGGCGAGAGTTCCCTTTGTAATGAGACGCAGCACAGGTGTCAAGAATCCCACCTTGGTGCTGGGTGCAGCCTCCCGAGCGTTGTTATTTGCTGTACAGGAGTCTGCGCTGTCGTGTTATCCCCTGGCCTAGCGCCGTTAGCGCTGCCCATCTTCTGGCATCATGTAATGTCGGCCGGTGCGGTTCGCGATGACCATGAATCCCAGCCCCGCAGTGTCTTAACATTGTTAAAACACTGCGGGGCTGGGATTCAGGGCCTGGCGCAGCACATATGTTGGCCTCTCACACTCGGGTCCTTACACCCGCTTCAGACTGTGCGGCGTCATCTGATCCCTTATCGCATGCCACGGCCATGAAGCCGCACAGTCCGAAGAAGGCGGAAGGAGAGGAGGGACAGGCGAACTGATGCACTGATCCTGCCCATCAATCACACCCTCGCAGTCCCAATAAATAAGACACCGAGGGGCGTTGTGTGGGTCAGGGCGGCCGCAGAGGCGCAGGCAGCCAAACAATGATGCCAGAAGACGGGCAGCGCTACCAAGGGGGTTGCAGCGTGTCATTACAAAGGAAAGTCACACCACCGGGACGGTTAAATGGTCACACAGAGGACACATTGCAGACGTGTTTTCAGTTCCACATGTGCGAGGAGAATACGTTTCTGAGCCACCTTGCACACATGCAGCATTACCGCTGTACAAGGTGGCTGGATAACGTAAAAACGCCTGGGGGAGGGGGGACAGGTTCCCTTCAATTTCAGTTCTTGTGTCTGCGTGGCTTTTGCAGGACACGTTGCCGGCTGCACAGCAGGGGAACAGCTGGCGGTGCTGGACCCCACTGACACATTGGCTGGTGTTTTTCTCTGTGCAGCTAGCACATCTGGGCAAAAACTGGCGGTGTGTTAGAGCCCAGGGACAGCAGGAGGAGGAGCAGGAGGAGGAGGAGCAGGGGGAGGGGAGTGTAGGCCGAAGCCTGCACAGGCGGCAGCTTTGGGTGTGTTGTGTCTGCGTGGCTTTTGCAGGACACGTTGCCGGCTACACAGCAGGGGAACAGCTGGCGGTGCTGGACCCCACTGACACATTGGCGAGGTGTTTGGCTCTGTGCAGCCAGCACTTCCGGACAGCAACTAGCGTTGTTGGAGCCCGGGCTCTGCAGGTGGAGCAGAGTGTAGGCCGAAGCCTAATTGAACCGATTTCAAAAGTCACCTTTAACCCCCCCTCAGGGGTTACAAAGTAGAAGAGCCACAGCTTATGCAGCAGCAGTGCTGCGCAAGTCAAAGGTTGCTCTTGTAATTTTTCTCCTTGCACACGCTGAATGGAACACGTATAACATTTAGCCCTTTATACAGTCAAACTGTGTAATGGAGGCGAGAGTTCCCTTTGTAATGAGACGCAGCACAGGTGTCAAGAATCCCACCTTGGTGCTGGGTGCAGCCTCCCGAGCGTTGTTATTTGCTGTACAGGAGTCTGCGCTGTCGTGTTATCCCCTGGCCTAGCGCCGTTAGCGCTGCCCATCTTCTGGCATCATGTAATGTCGGCCGGTGCGGTTCGCGATGACCATGAATCCCAGCCCCGCAGTGTCTTAACATTGTTAAAACACTGCGGGGCTGGGATTCAGGGCCTGGCGCAGCACATATGTTGGCCTCTCACACTCGGGTCCTTACACCCGCTTCAGACTGTGCGGCGTCATCTGATCCCTTATCGCATGCCACGGCCATGAAGCCGCACAGTCCGAAGAAGGCGGAAGGAGAGGAGGGACAGGCGAACTGATGCACTGATCCTGCCCATCAATCACACCCTCGCAGTCCCAATAAATAAGACACCGAGGGGCGTTGTGTGGGTCAGGGCGGCCGCAGAGGCGCAGGCAGCCAAACAATGATGCCAGAAGACGGGCAGCGCTACCAAGGGGGTTGCAGCGTGTCATTACAAAGGAAAGTCACACCACCGGGACGGTTAAATGGTCACACAGAGGACACATTGCAGACGTGTTTTCAGTTCCACATGTGCGAGGAGAATACGTTTCTGAGCCACCTTGCACACATGCAGCATTACCGCTGTACAAGGTGGCTGGATAACGTAAAAACGCCTGGGGGAGGGGGGACAGGTTCCCTTCAATTTCAGTTCTTGTGTCTGCGTGGCTTTTGCAGGACACGTTGCCGGCTGCACAGCAGGGGAACAGCTGGCGGTGCTGGACCCCACTGACACATTGGCTGGTGTTTTTCTCTGTGCAGCTAGCACATCTGGGCAAAAACTGGCGGTGTGTTAGAGCCCAGGGACAGCAGGAGGAGGAGCAGGAGGAGGAGGAGCAGGGGGAGGGGAGTGTAGGCCGAAGCCTGCACAGGCGGCAGCTTTGGGTGTGTTGTGTCTGCGTGGCTTTTGCAGGACACGTTGCCGGCTACACAGCAGGGGAACAGCTGGCGGTGCTGGACCCCACTGACACATTGGCGAGGTGTTTGGCTCTGTGCAGCCAGCACTTCCGGACAGCAACTAGCGTTGTTGGAGCCCGGGCTCTGCAGGTGGAGCAGAGTGTAGGCCGAAGCCTAATTGAACCGATTTCAAAAGTCACCTTTAACCCCCCCTCAGGGGTTACAAAGTAGAAGAGCCACAGCTTATGCAGCAGCAGTGCTGCGCAAGTCAAAGGTTGCTCTTGTAATTTTTCTCCTTGCACACGCTGAATGGAACACGTATAACATTTAGCCCTTTATACAGTCAAACTGTGTAATGGAGGCGAGAGTTCCCTTTGTAATGAGACGCAGCACAGGTGTCAAGAATCCCACCTTGGTGCTGGGTGCAGCCTCCCGAGCGTTGTTATTTGCTGTACAGGAGTCTGCGCTGTCGTGTTATCCCCTGGCCTAGCGCCGTTAGCGCTGCCCATCTTCTGGCATCATGTAATGTCGGCCGGTGCGGTTCGCGATGACCATGAATCCCAGCCCCGCAGTGTCTTAACATTGTTAAAACACTGCGGGGCTGGGATTCAGGGCCTGGCGCAGCACATATGTTGGCCTCTCACACTCGGGTCCTTACACCCGCTTCAGACTGTGCGGCGTCATCTGATCCCTTATCGCATGCCACGGCCATGAAGCCGCACAGTCCGAAGAAGGCGGAAGGAGAGGAGGGACAGGCGAACTGATGCACTGATCCTGCCCATCAATCACACCCTCGCAGTCCCAATAAATAAGACACCGAGGGGCGTTGTGTGGGTCAGGGCGGCCGCAGAGGCGCAGGCAGCCAAACAATGATGCCAGAAGACGGGCAGCGTTACCAAGGAGCTTGTTGCGTGTGTCAATACAAAGTCAAATCACACCTGAGGGACGTTTTAATGGTCACAGAGGACACATTTTAGACGTGTTCACTTCAACATGGGCAAGGAGAATAAGTTTCTGAGCCACCTTGAACACATGCAGCATTACTGCTGTTCAAGGTAGCTGTAAAACATAGAAACACCTGGGGGAGGGGGGAAAGGTTCCCTTCAATTTCAGTTCTTGTGTCTGCGTGGCTTTTGCAGGACACGTTGCCGGCTGCACAGCAGGGGAACAGCTGGCGGTGCTGGACCCCACTGACACATTGGCTGGTGTTTTTCTCTGTGCAGCTAGCACATCTGGGCAAAAACTGGCGGTGTTAGAGCCCAGGGTCAGCAGGAGGAGCAGGGGGAGCGGAGTGTAGGCCGAAGCCTGCACTCGAGCAAGTTGAAAGGAAACCTTTAACCCCCCCCCCCCCCCCAGGCGTTTGTAGCTGAAAGAGCCATTGTGTACAGCACTAATGCTGGAAAAGGTAAACTTAGCTCTTTTAATTATGGTCCTTGTACATGCGGAACCTAACATTTATGAAATGTGTCCCCACACAGCGTTAAACCGTCCGGTAGGTGGAACTTTCCTTTGTCGTGTGACGCAGCACAGCCATCATTTTTACCCCCTTGTCGCCGTTCGCCCCTTCCTCAGCGTTGTTTGAATCTGTCCCGGAGCCTGCGCTGTTAGGTTAGCCCATGGCCATGCACACATGTTGCGCTGCCCGTCTTCTGACCTCATTTGGTGTCAGGCTGGCTGCGCCTGTGCGGGTGCGCTGGCCGAGATCCCGCCTCGCAGTGTCGTCTCATGTAATCCCACCGCGGGCCTGTGATCCGTGCCCGTGCGCAGTGCATATCCTCTCCTCTCACTCCCCTCCCTACGGCTTTTTCAGACTGTGCGGTGTCACGGCCGTGGCATGCTATTAGGGACCAGCTGACATCGCACAGTCTGAAGAAGCCATAGGGAGGGGAGTGAGAGGAGAGGATATGCACTGCGCACGGGCACGGATCACAGGCCCGCGGTGGGATTACATTAGACGACACTGCGAGGCGGGATCTCGGCCAGCGCACCCGCACAGGCGCAGCCAGCCTGACACCAAATGAGGTCAGAAGACGGGCAGCGCAACATGTGTGCATGGCCAAGGGCTAACCTAACAGCGCAGGCTCCGGGACAGATTCAAACAACGCTGAGGAGGGGGCGCACGGCGCCAAGGGGGTAAAAATGATGGCTGTGCTGCGTCACACGACAAAGGAAAGTTCCACCTACCGGACGGTGTAACGCTGTGTGGGGACACATTTCATAAGTGTTTGGTTCAGCATGTGCAAGGAGCATCACGAAAAGAGGCACTTTTTCCCTTTGCATCATTACTGCTGCACAAGGTGGCTCCTTCAGTAACAAACGCCTGGGGGGGGGGGGACAGGTTCCCTTAAAGTAAACTTGTTGTGACTGCGTGGCGGTCGCAGTACACGTTGCCGTATACACAGCAGGGGAACAGCTGGCGGTGCTGAACCCCACTAACACATTGGCGAGGTGTTTGGCTCTGTGCGTACAGCACTTCTGGACGGCAACTGGCGGTGTTGGAGCCCAGGGACAGGTGGAGGAGGAGGAGGTTGGAGGAGGTAGGAGGGATTGCCACACACACAGCAGGGGAACAGCTGACGTTACTGAACCCCAATAACAGAGGAGGGACTGTTGACTGTGCGTACAGCACTTCTGGACGGCAACTGGCGGTGTTGGAGCCCAGGGACAGGTGGAGGAGGAGGAGGTTGGAGGAGGTAGGAGGAGGTAGGAGGGATTGCCACACACACAGCAGGGGAACAGCTGACGTTACTGAACCCCAATAACAGAGGAGGGACTGTTGACTGTGCGTACAGCACTTCTGGACGGCAACTGGCGGTGTTGGAGCCCAGGGGCAGGTGGAGGAGGAGGAGGTAGGAGGAGGTAGGAGGGATTGCCACACACACAGCAGGGGAACAGCTGACGTTACTGAACCCCAATAACAGAGGAGGGACTGTTGACTGTGCGTACAGCACTTCTGGACGGCAACTGGCGGTGTTGGAGCCCAGGGGCAGGTGGAGGAGGAGGAGGTAGGAGGAGGTAGGAGGGATTGCCACACACACAGCAGGGGAACAGCTGACGTTACTGAACCCCAATAACAGAGGAGGGACTGTTGACTGTGCGTACAGCACTTCTGGACGGCAACTGGCGGTGTTGGAGCCCAGGGGCAGGTGGAGGAGGTAGGAGGAGGTAGGAGGGATTGCCACACACACAGCAGGGGAACAGCTGACGTTACTGAACCCCAATAACAGAGGAGGGACTGTTGACTGTGCGTACAGCACTTCTGGACGGCAACTGGCGGTGTTGGAGCCCAGGGACAGGTGGAGGAGGAGGAGGTTGGAGGAGGTAGGAGGGATTGCCACACACACAGCAGGGGAACAGCTGACGTTACTGAACCCCAATAACAGAGGAGGGACTGTTGACTGTGCGTACAGCACTTCTGGACGGCAACTGGCGGTGTTGGAGCCCAGGGACAGGTGGAGGAGGAGGAGGTAGGAGGAGGTAGGAGGGATTGCCACACACACAGCAGGGGAACAGCTGACGTTACTGAACCCCAATAACAGAGGAGGGACTGTTGACTGTGCGTACAGCACTTCTGGACGGCAACTGGCGGTGTTGGAGCCCAGGGACAGGTGGAGGAGGAGGAGGTTGGAGGAGGTAGGAGGAGGTAGGAGGGATTGCCACACACACAGCAGGGGAACAGCTGACGTTACTGAACCCCAATAACAGAGGAGCGACTGTTGACTGTGCGTACAGCACTTCTGGACGGCAACTGGCGGTGTTGGAGCCCAGGGACAGGTGGAGGAGGAGGAGGTTGGAGGAGGTAGGAGGAGGTAGGAGGGATTGCCACACACACAGCAGGGGAACAGCTGACGTTACTGAACCCCAATAACAGAGGAGGGACTGTTGACTGTGCGTACAGCACTTCTGGACGGCAACTGGCGGTGTTGGAGCCCAGGGACAGGTGGAGGAGGAGGAGGTAGGAGGAGGTAGGAGGGATTGCCACACACACAGCAGGGGAACAGCTGACGTTACTGAACCCCAATAACAGAGGAGCGACTGTTGGGACTGTGCGTACAGCACTACCAGGCAACAACTAGCGGTGTTGGAGCCCAGGGACAGGTGGAAAAGCAGAGGAACACAATGTAGGCCGAAGCCTGAGAAAGTCGAAAGGGAACCTTTAACCCCCCCCCCAAGGCGTTTGTAGCTGAAAGAGCCAGCTTGTGCAGCACAAAAGATGCAAAAGGAAAAGGTGGCTCTTTTCATCATGCTCCTTGCAAACACAGAACTAAACACTTATAAAATGTGTCCCCTGCAACCGTAAAACCGTCCCGGAGGTGGGACTTTCCTTCGTAATGTGACGCAGCCCAGCCGTCATTCCTACCCCCCCGGCGCCGCGCACCGGCTCCTCAGCGTTGTTTTATTCCGTCCAGGAGCCTGCGCTGTTATGTTATCCCGTGGCCAGGCACACTTAGCGCTGCCCGTCTTCTGGCATCATTTGGTGTCTGGATGGCTGCGCCTGTGCGGCCGCGCTGGCAGAGAGCCCGCCTCGCAGTGTCTTCTGATTTAATCCCACTGGGGGCCTGGGATCCATGGACATGCGCAGTGCATATCTGAACCTCCACCTCTCACTCATCTCCCTATGGCTTCTTCAGACTGTGCGGTGTCACGGCCGTGGCATGCTGTTAGGGACCAGCTGACACCGAACAGTCTGAAGAAGCCATAGGGAAATGAGTGAGAGGTGGAGGTTCAGATATGCACTGCGCATGTCCATGGATCCCAGGCCCCCAGTGGGATTAAATCAGAAGACACTGCGAGGCGGGCTCTCTGCCAGCGCGGCCGCACAGGCGCAGCCATCCAGACACCAAATGATGCCAGAAGACGGGCAGCGCTAAGTGTGCCTGGCCACGGGATAACATAACAGCGCAGGCTCCTGGACGGAATAAAACAACGCTGAGGAGCCGGTGCGCGGCGCCGGGGGGGTAGGAATGACGGCTGGGCTGCATCACATTACGAAGGAAAGTCCCACCTCCGGGACGGTTTTACGGTATCAGTGGACACATTTTATAAGTGTTAAGTTCTGCGTGTGCAAGGAGCTAAACAAAAATAGCTACCTTTTCCTTGGGCAGCATTACTGCTGCACAAGGTGGCTCTTTCAGTAACAAACGCCTTGGGGGGGGGGGACAGATTCCCTTACATTTCAGTTGTTGTGTCAGCGTGGCGGTCGCATGACACATTGCCGGCTACACAGCTGGGGATCAGCTGACGTTACTGAAACCCAATAACACTGGGTCGTATGTTTTGACTGTGCAGACGGCACGTCTGAGCCTCAACTGGCGGTGTTGGAGCCCAGGAATTTAAGTTCAGGTGGTAGAAAGATGAACACAACAGGAGACCTGGATAACGTATACAGTGACCTAATTATTCAATCAGGAGGAGGAGTGGCAAATTCCGGCGATATCCAGGCCTTGTTCATTTTCAGGAAAGTAAGCCGGTCAACGTTATCGGAGGATAGTCGCATGCGACGGTCAGTTAGTACACCACCTGCAGCACTAAAGACACGTTCCGATAATACACTGGCCGCAGGGCAAGACAGCACCTCCAATGCATACTGGCTTAGCTCTGGCCATGTATCCAGCTTTGAGACCCAAAACTTGAAAGGGGAAGAGCCGTCTGGGAGTACAGCAAGAGGGCAAGACATGTAGTCTGTCACCATCTGACGGAACCGTTGCCTCCTGCTGACTGGAGCCGTCTGTGATGGTGTAGACTTTTGTGGCGGGCACAGAAAACTGTGCCACAGTTCGGCCATACTGGTCTTGCCTTGGGCAGAGGCACTGCTTCTGCTCCCTCTTTGTGCAGAGCCTCCACCACGGCCTGGACGCACTGAGCTGCTTTGGAATGCACTAGCAGCACTTCTCTCAGTTGGAATGGAGAAGATGATGGAATTGACCAGTGTGTCTTGGTACTCCCGCATTTTTCGCTCCCGGTTCAACGGTGTGATGAGGCTTTCTACGTTGTCCCGGTAGCGAGGATCGAGGAGGGTGAACACCCAATAATCAGACATGTTGAGAATGTGGGCGATGCGGCGGTCGTTTCTCAGGCACTGCAGCATGTAATCCACCATGTGCTGCAGACTGCCAACTGCCCAAGAAACGCTGTCCCCTGCTGGAGGCGTGATCTCTGCCCGCTCGTCATCACCCCACCCTCGCTGTACACACTGAGTACTGGACAATTGTGTAACTCCCTCCTCTGGACGGATGTCTTCCTCCTCCATTGACTCCTCCTCATCCTCCTCACAAACGGTCCCCTGCCTACGCGTTTGTGAGGAACCACGTGGCGCTGACTGTCCAGAAGATGATGGAAATGGTGAATCCTCATCCTCCACCTCTTCCACAACATCATCCCTTAGCGCTTGCAGTGATTTTTCAAGCAGGCAGATAAGGGGGACAGTCATGCTGACTAGTGCATCATCTGCACTCGCCATCCGCGTGGAATAATCAAAGGGACGCAAAACCTGGCAGACGTCATTCATAGTGGCCCACTCTGTGGTTGTGAAGTCTGTACGGCGCTGACTGCGACTTTTTTGCGCCTGAAGCAGCTGGTACTCCATTACAGCTTGCTGCTGCTCACACAACCGCTCCAACATATGTAACGTGGAATTCCACCTGGTAGGTAGGTCACATATGATGCGATGTTCCGGCAGGCGGTGTCGGCGCTGCAGAGCCGCAATGCGCGCTTTTGCCGTGCTGGAACGCCGCAAGTGAGCACACTCTAGGCGGACCTTGTGCAGCAGTGCATCAAGATCCGGATAGTCCCTCAAAAAGCTCTGCACGACCAAATTGAGCACATGTGCCAGACATGGGATGTGAGTGAGGTTGCCGAGGCCCAGAGCTGCCACCAGATTTCGGCCATTATCACACACTACCATGCCTGGCTGGAGATTCGCTGGCACAAACCACACATCGCTCTCCTGCTTGATGGCATTCCAGAGCTCCTGCGCTGTGTGGCTACGATTCCCCAAGAAAATTAATTTCAAGACGGCCTGTTGACGTTTGGCCACGGCTGTGCTCATGTCGGTCGTAACAGGTACACGTTCATCACGGGTCCATGTGGAGGTGGACTGTGACGGCTCCTGCAGCGATGATTCTGAGGAACTGGTGTAAGAGGAGGAGTCAATGCGTACAGAATGGATTCCTGCAATCCTTGGAGTGGGCAGGACACGTCCTGCGCCACTCGCACGGTCTGTACCCGGCTCAACGACATTAACCCAATGGGCAGTGAGGGAAAGGTATCGCCCCTGTCCATGTTGACTGGTCCACGCATCGGTGGTGAGGTGGACCTTGCTACTGACGGCGTTCAGTAGCGCGTGTTTTATGTGTCCCTCCACATGCTTCTGCAGGGCAGGGACGGCTTGCCTGCTGAAGTAAAAGCGGCTGGGCACATTGTACTGTGGGACTGCCAATGACATCAAGTCACGGAAGCTGTCAGTCTCCACCAGCCTGAATGACAGCATTTCCAGTGACAGAAGTTTGGCAATGCCTGCAGTCAGAGCCTGTGCTCGTGGGTGGTTTGACGAGAAAGGCCGCCTTTTCTCCCATGCCTGTACTACCGATGGCTGTAGACTGGGCTGGGAGTGTGTGGATGACTGGGAAAGTGGCGCTGCGGGTGGAATTACAGCGGGTCTCTGGACAACAGGGGCAGAGGTTCTTCCACGGCGATCCTGGGAGGACGCCGAACCAGCTGCGTGTGAGGTAGAGGAAGAGGCAACACGAGCTGAAGAGGTGGTAGCTGCCGCTGTTGGTTGGCCTACCTCTTCAGTGTGTTTTTCTAACTCCGCCGGGTGCCTGTTGCGCACATGTTTCCACATGTTGGAGGTATTGAGGTTGCTGACATTTTTCCCTCTTTTGACTTTTTGATGACACACGTTGCATCTGACATAGCAAATGTCATCTGCAACTGTGTCAAAAAAGGACCAGGCACTGCAAGTCTTGGGAGCGCCCTTTTTGGCTTTTGGAAGAGACATGCTCCTAACGGGTGCCAAAGCGGAGGCTGCAGGATCCGCAGTCTTCCCCCTCCCTCTCCCTCTTTGGGCCGTACGGGGAATCTCTTCCTCAGAGCTGCTCCCACCACCTTCCTGTCCCTCACGCCAAGATGGGTCGAGGACCTCATCATCTACACTACCCTCTGCCCCCAACTGCTCCTCCTGGGTAGTCTCAGCAGCAGAGCACGCACCAGTAAGTGGCACCTGAGTGTCATCATCAGCTGATGCGGCCTGCGATGTGGTGACCGGAGCCACTGGCCCACCCGCCTCTTCAGAGGAAGACAGAAAAAGCTGTTGGGCATCACTGCACCCTGCCTCTTCTTCCATTTCTCCAATGCTGCTTGGCTGGCCCCCTGTTTCCAAGCCAAGAGATTCAGAGAACAGAAGTAGAGACGGCTCCTGTCCTGGGCTCTCTGTCTGCCTGGGCAATTTGGCAGGTGGTGAAGAGACAGATGGCTGCTCTCCAGTGCTCTGTGTCTGAGAGGATGTGGCACTAATGGAAGTTGATGCATTAGCTGCCATCCATCCGACAACAGCTTCAATTTGTTCTTCACGCAGCAGCGGTGTACGGCGCTCGGACACAAAGCTTCGCATGAACGACTGTTGCCTGGTGAAAGTGGGTGCTGATGAGTCACCGGTGCCCGCAGCAGGCACAGAATCCCCACGTCCCCTCCCTGCTCCGCGACGGCTCCCACGCCCCCGTGCCTTACTCACTGCCTTCTTCATCTTGGTTGACTGATAAAGATAAGCAGAAAAGTACTAACGGATTTGTGTGCTTATTCCTGAGCAACTCCTCCTAACAGGTATAAGAAGCACTAATTATCTAAAGTGTGGACTAGACTTTAATATGAGCTAATGTGGCCTACAGAAATGTAAAGTGGTGTAACTGGTGTGTTTGGTGAACTTTATTATTTATTTATTTTTTGGGGGCTGAACTGACAACAGATAGAGCTGCAGTCACACGGAGACCGTGCAGACAGACGTAAACGGCGCTACAAGGCCCAAAAACCCTCCTCTACTTTATCCTATGTAGTGTTTTTCCACAAATTAGCTGGAGACGGGTGGAAAGACACTAATAGGATTTTTTTGAATAAATTAGCAGCAGACTACACTATTTGGAAAAAAAAGAAAATTGATTTGGCGGTATGACGCAGTGAAAAACCCTGAGCTGGAGACAACCAGGCTATAGCTGCTCACAGATTACAGGGCGAGCTGCAGTCACACGGAGACCGTGCAGACAGCCGTAAACGGCGCTGCAAGGCCCAAAAACCCTCCTCTACTTTATCCTATGTAGTGTTTTTCCACAAATTAGCTGGAGACGGGTGGAAAGACACTAATAGGATTTTTTTAAATTAATTAGCAGCAGACTACACTACTTTGAAAAAAAAGAAAATTGATTTGGCGGTATGACGCAGTGAAAAACCCTGAGCTGGAGACAACCAGGCTACAGCTGCTCACAGATTACAGGGCGAGCTGCAGTCACACGGAGACCGTGCAGACAGCCGTAAACGGCGCTGCAAGGCCCAAAAACCCTCCTCTACTTTATCCTATGTAGTGTTTTTCCACAAATTAGCTGGAGACGGGTGGAAAGACACTAATAGGATTTTTTAAAATTAATTAGCAGCAGACTACACTACTTTGAAAAAAAAGAAAATTGATTTGGCGGTATGACGCAGTGAAAAACCCTGAGCTGGAGACAACCAGGCTACAGCTGCTCACAGATTACAGGGCGAGCTGCAGTCACACGGAGACCGTGCAGACAGCCGTAAACGGCGCTGCAAGGCCCAAAAACCCTCCTCTACTTTATCCTATGTAGTGTTTTTCCACAAATTAGCTGGAGACGGGTGGAAAGACACTAATAGGATTTTTTTGAATAAATTAGCAGCAGACTACACTACTTGGGAAAAAAAAAAAAAAAAGGAACAGTATGAGGCAATGAACCACCCTCCCTGAACTGAATACAACCAACTATGGATGGCCTATGTGGCTGCACTCAGACTGGAGACTGGGCTGCACTCACACACACACACACACAGACCCTGCAGATCGCTGTGAAAACAGCGCTACAAGGCAAAAGCAAGGTGAATAGTAGGTGAACACAGCGGTTGCTAAATTAGCCTTTGGAAAGCACAAAGAAGCAAATCGCTATCTCTAAACTGTCCCTCAGTCAGCAAACAGCGTCCTGTCACTAACTGAATTCACAGCAGAGTGATCGCAAAATGGCGCCAGCGACTTTTAAACTGCATCATGACATCATTACACCAGCCAATCACAGCCTTGCCAGTAGTTTCATGCCCTCCATGCTAAACAGGATGTGCCCACACTTGGAATCAATCTCATTGGCTGAATTTCTGCTTTTTGAATCTTAGAACTTCCGATTCCGGTATCCGATACGCGGCAAGTATCGGAATCCCGGTATCGGAATTCCGATACCGCAAGTATCGGCCGATACCCGATACTTGCGGTATCGGAATGCTCAACACTAGTGTTCAGCTTACTGTACATGTATTTAATTAATAAAAGATTATTTTTCAGGCAAAAATGGTGTGGGCTCCCACACAATCTTAGTAACCAGCAGAGGGAAAGCTGATGGCCGGGGGCCGAAGTTTATAGCCTGGGAAGGGGGTAATACCAATGGAGCTTCCCAGGCTATTATTATCAGCTCACAACTGTATACTTAGCCTATACTGGCAATAAAAATGGGGAACCCTAAAAAAATGATGTTGGGTCCCCTTATAATTAATAACCAGCAAAGGTTATGCAGACAGTTACGGGATGATATTAATAGCCCCAGGCTAAAACCATAAACTCTCAGCCACCCTAGAAAAGTCTGGCACATAGCCTTGCTCTTTCCACTTACCCTGTAGCGGTGGCAAGTTGGGTGATAGCTGTTGGGGTTGATGTCACCTTTGTATTGTCAGGTGACATCAAGCACTGAGGTCAATAATGGAGAGGCGTCAATAAGACACCCCCATTACTAACCCCATAGTGACATTGTATGAAAACACAGACACCAGAATAAAGTCCTTTAACTGAAAGAATGAAGCAGACTCCTTTAATAATCTTAATTAAGCCATAGTTATGACCTCGCCCATTCCCCCCGATGCCCTTGTCATCTTCAAAAGAGTTAAAAAAAGCAAACAACAATATTCTTCAACTTTCCATAAAGATGCTGCTAATCTATTTGTCCCACAACGGGTCTAGCTCTGCTACATCTAAATGGCAGGCTGCATGTTTGCATGATGCATTGTGTGCTCAGTGTCTCCCTGTGAACTCATATTCCCTTTCTGAGGGCACCCCAAGCATGAGAAAGTTCTCCTGCTCACTGTGCTGTCAGACAGGTCATGCAAGTTCTGACGCCTAAGGTTGGAGTCACACTAGTGATTTTAAAATCGGTCCGATTTTGATGCAGGAGAGTCAGATGAGTGTAATGCAAGCATCCTGCGAGTGTAATGTGCTTTTAATGCTAGTACAATATGAATTTTCACACCTAGCATCCGATTTACATCAGAATGCATTGTGATTGCTATCTGATTGCAATGCGATTTTAACATGAGCTTTTACATACAGCAATTCTATATGTCATTTACACATTATTTTCAAACAAAATATTCTTCTAACCACACACATACAGTATATATCTATATATATATATATATATATATATATATATATATATATATATATATATATATATAAATATATATATATATATATATATATATATATATATATATATATATATATATATATATATATATATATTTATATATACAGTTCAGACCAGAAGTTTGGACACACCTTCTCATTTAAAGATTTTTCTGAAATTGAAATTATGTCTTATATTGTAGGTTCTTCAAAGTAGCCATCTTTTGCTTTGATGACTGCGTTGCACACTCTTGGCATTCTCTTGATGAGCCTCAAGAGGTAGTCACGGGAATGGTCTTCCAACAATCTTAAAGGAGTTCCCAGAGGTGCCTAGCAGTTAGCACTTGTTGGCCCTTTTGCCTTCACTCTGCGGTCCAGCTCATCTCAAACCATCTCGATTGGGTTCAGGTCTGGTGACTGTGGAGGCCAGGTCATCAGGCGTAGCACCCCATCACTCTTCTTCTTGGTCAAATAGCCCTTACACAGCCTGGAGGTGTGTTTGGGGTCATTGTCCTGCTGAAAAATAAATGATGGTCCAACTAAATGCAAACCGGTTGTAATAGCAAGATGCTGTGATAGCCATGCTGGTTCAGTATGCCTTCAATTTTGAATAAATCCCCAACAGTGTCACCAGCAAAGCATCCCACACCATCACACCTCCTCCTCCATGCTTCACGGTGAGAACCAGGCATGTAGAGTCCATCCGTTCACTTTTTATGCGTCGCACAAAGACACGGTTTTTGGAACCAAAGATCTCAAATTTGGACTCATCAGACCAAAGCACAGATTTCCACTGGTCTAATGTCCATTCCTTGTGTTCTTTAGCCCAAACAAGTCTCTTCTGCTTGTTTCCTGTCCTTAGCAGTGGTTTCCTAGCAGCTATTTTACCATGAATGCCTGCTGTCCAAAGTCTCCTCTTAACAGTTGTTGTAGAGATGTGTCTGCTGCTAGAACTCTGTGTGGCATTGACCTGGTCTCTAATCTGAGCTGCTGTTAACCTGCGATTTCTGAGGCTGGTGACTCGGATAAGCTTATCTTCAGAAGCAGAGGTGACTCTTGGTCTTCCTTTTCTGGGGCGGTCCTCATGTGAGCCAGTTTCTTTGTAGCTCTTGATGGTTTTTGCTACTGCACTTGGGGATACTTTCAAAGTTTTCCCAATTTTTCAGACTGACCTTCATTTCTTAAAGTAATGATGGCCACTCATTTTTATTTACTTAGTTGCTTTTTTTCTTACCATAATACAAATTCTAACAGTCTATTCAGTGGGACTATTAGCTGTGTATCCACCAGACTTCTGCACAACACAACTGATGGTCCCAACTCCATTTATAAGGCAAGAAATTTCACTTATTAAACCTGGCACACCTGTGAAGCAAAAACCATTCCCGGTAACTACCTCTTGAAGCTCATCAAGAGAATGCCAAGAGTGTGCAAAGCAGTCATCAAAGCAAAAGGTGGCTACTTTGAAGAACCTAGAACTTAAGACATAATTTCAGTTGTTTCACACTTTTTTGTTAAGAATATAATTCCACATGTGTTAATTCATAGTTTTGATGCCTTCAGTGTGAATGTACAATTTTCATAGTCATGAAAATACAGAAAAATCTTTAATGAGAAGGTGTGTCCAAACTTTTGGTCTGTACTGTATGTGTATATATATGTCAGTGACACACACACACATATATATATATATATATACTGTACATAGAAATATATATATGTATTTATATTGCACAGAAAGATAGAAGAAAAGCCGGTAATTCATTTGTCGACTTCTATAAAATCACAGAAATTTCCCACGCTCCAGAGTTCACTGCAGTTCAGGCTGTGAGGGAGCGCAGCTCCAGTGACGGCAGCACTAGTCCCTGAAGCTGCGCTGGCTGCATCTAATCATACACCAGTAGTTTTCAGCCGGGGCGGTCGTATCTTGGCACCATCCTGGTTGAAAACTGTATATACCCCAGATATGTATTACGGCGTGGGACAAAATGACAGACAGATATGGGTATTTTGTTGGTTTATTATTTTATTTTTATTACAGGAAATCGAGGGCATCGCATGGATTAGCTGGATAATAAAAGATGGCAAACTGTGTTTAGTGTTTCTTTTCATTAAAATACTTTATTCTGACTGTGTTTTTATTTACCTGCAACAACTATAGGATTAGTAATGGATAGGAGTCTTATTGACCCCTCTCCATTATTAAGCCGGGCTTGATGTCACCTTACAATGCAAAGGTGACATTAACCCCCAAACTATTACCCCACTTGCTACAGGGCAAGTGAGAAGAAAGAGGCTAAGTGCTGAAATTGGTGCCATTTCTGGGGTGGCTGAGACCTGGTGTTTGTAGCCAAGGGGGGGCAATATCCAAGGCCCCTTCCTAGTCTATGAATATCAGACCGCAGCTGTCTGCATAGCCTTTTTTTATTTTTATTAATTATAGAAGGACCTCACATCTTTTTTTGTGGGGGGTCCCCTTATTTTAATAGCCAGCAAAGGCTAAATATTTTGCTGGGAGCTCATATTCAGAGCCTGGGAAGATCCATGGGTATTATCCTGGTGCATTTGTTTGGAGGCTTCAGCAGGTAACCATCTCTGTTTTTTTTCTCTGTATTATCCCATTCCCAGGCTATAAATATCGGCCCCCAGTCGCTGGCATTCCCTCTTTGGTTTGGAAAATTGTGCCGGAGCCCACGCCATTTTTTTCCCCAAAAATAATCTTTATTAATTACATACATACATGTCCCGTAATTTGCACACACACAACACTAATTGGATTGGTCACTGACATCTCTATATCTACCTATTCTGCATCTATTTACTGTATGTAAAACATGTCTTCTATCCTGTCGGCTCCTGCAGTGATTTTACATAAGCTGACAAATTAATTACCGGCTTTTCTTCTATCTTTTTGTGCAATATAAACACATATATATGTGTGTTACTGACATGTATATATCTGTATTTTTCGCTTTATAAGACGCACCTGATTATAAAACGCACCCCCAAATTTGGTGAAGAAAAAGAGAAAAAAATATTTTTTTTATGTTAAATGGGGGTCTGTCTTATAACACCAGTGTCCGTCTTACAAATCATATGTCCCTCATCCTGGTATCTATATCACCCACATCCTTGTGCTGGCACATTCCCCCCTGTGCTGCTGTCAGGCACATGCCCCCCTAGTCACTATATGCCCCCCTGTGCCGCTGGCAGGCACATGCCCCCCTGGGTCACTACATGCCCCCCTGGTCACAATATGTCCCCTTGTGCTGCTGACAGGTACAGTCCCCCTGGGTCACTATATGCCCCCCTGTGCTGGCAGGCACATGCCCCCCCTGGTCACAACATGCCCCCCTGTGCTGCTAACAGGTACAGCCCCCCTGGTCACTATATGCCCCCCAGTGCTGCTGGCAGGCACATGCCCCCCTGTGCTGATGGCAGACACATACCCCCCGTGCTGCTGGCAGACATGCCCCCCTGTGCTGCTGGCAGACACATGATAAAATAACAAACACTTAACTCCCCTTCTGATGATGGCTCTGTGCTCACAGCTCCTCAGTTGTGCTTCCTGTTTCCCAGGCATCGGATCATGTGACCTGGGCACACAGTGATGTCATCACTGTGCTGTGCCGATCACATGATCAGATGTCAGCACAGACACAGGAAGCACAACCGAGGAGCTGTGAGCATGGAGCCATCATCTGAAGGGGAGTTAAGTGTTTGTTTTTTTATCATGTGCCTGCCGGCAGCAGGGGGGCATATACAGTGGGGCAAAAAAGTATTTAGTCATTCAGCAATAGTGCAAGTTCCACCACTTAAAAAGATGAGAGGCGTCTGTAATTTACATCATAGGTAGACCTCAACTATGGGAGACAAACTGAGGAAAAAAAATCCAGAAAATCACATTGTCTGTTTTTTTATCATTTTATTTGCATATTATGGTGGAAAATAAGTATTTGGTCAGAAACAAACAATCAAGATTTCTGGCTCTCACAGACCTGTAACTTCTTCTTTAAGAGTCTGTAAGAGTGACGGGGGCCATATCCATGATGGCGGGGGGGGGGGGGAGATGTTGGCACAGGTAATATTTGCTGCTCCCCTGTGAATCAACTGGGGCAGCTTCAGCACCCAGGTGATGGACAGCAGGTGCAGTGAATATTACATGAGGCTAATGAGCGGGAGCACAGGACCTCCTGCTGTCTCTGCAGCCCACAGCCAGACCACTCCAGCCCCCTGACACCACTCCAGAGCTGCTCCCCCTCCTCTACAGCACAGCACATCACACAGATTCGGATTACAAGATGCACCCCCCACTTTCCCCCAAAATTTTGGGGAACAAAAGTGCGTCTTATAATCCGAAAAATACGGTATGGTATATATATGTATTCTATGTGTATACATGTATTCTATCTTTTCTGTTATAACATGTCAGTGTGATTTTACTGTAGCCAGATATGAATTGCCGGCTTTTCAAAGGACACCGGTCCGTAAAAATCTCAAAACACTCGCATGGTACGATTGCTGTGCAAGTGCTGTGCGATTTTTTTTTCTCACGCTTATTGACTTCTATTGCAAGATGCAATCTGATTTTTGATGACAATCGCAGCATGCTGCGATTTTTATCCAGTCTGATCGTGATCCGATCTGAGCTGGAAAAAAAAACGCAGATGAACACACCATCATAGAATAACTGGTCCGAATTCAATCCAATTTTTTATAGGATTGAAGTCGTTCGATTTCATCGCAAGTGGGAATGAGCCCTAAAAGTCAGTATTGACCCTTTAACTAGTCTTGCCACTTGACTTAAAATCAGAAGGCAAGCTAAGCACTCCTTTTGAAGATGAGTTTCAAAGTAATTGCTCCTCATTAGTGAAAAACAGAACATCTGACTTGCATAGGTTTTTTTTTCTGAAGAATAAAGAACCTCCAGTTAAGGACATTGGTTCTGAGGGATTTTAGGGCACAGCTGGGATGAGGGTTAGGCATGGTAGGCACTTGCCTAGGGGTGCACTTTGGGGAAAAAAACACAAACAGAAAAAACTGAGATTACTCCCCCAGCAGCAGGCATTCAGCACAATGATGGCAGGGGCATTGTCACAGAGATGAGCAGTGTCAGTCACTGACACCGCTTATGCCTCTCTCTGCTTGTACCTCAGCTGTCCCTCCCTCCCTGTACTCAATTGTATAAGCGTCTATTAGACACAAATACAATTACTGTGAGCGCCACCTGGGACAGGTGCAGAGGACCTGTGATCAGCGCCCTGCTCTGCTGGGAATGCCAGCAGAACACAGGCTACTTCCAGCCTTAGCCATGCTGGCGACTGCGCACGCAGGGAGCACCGGATGGCACGATTTAGTGACATCATTTCACTGTCCAGGGCCCACTGCTGTACAGGATAGTAAAAGAGTCGGAGGCTGCTCTGTATGGGAGTAGGGATTAGGTGAGTATAAGCTTTTTTTCTTGCATGTTTTTATTTTTCTTTGTAATATTTTCCTAATGTATGAGGGCTATCAAAGAGGGGCAGAGGGGACATTCTAGTACATATTTTGCTTGGGGAATTAGGTAAAAAGTTTTGAATATTATAACATTTTGATATATATTTACTCAACAATATTAAAGGAGACAACAGGAGTCAGACCAGATAAGTCCAAAGGCTATATGCAAACACAGAGAAAAATAGTTAAAATACCCACGTGTGTAAACCAGATCTTACTACAAGTGATTGTATCAGGAGACCTGCTATGGTTATATCAGTATAATAGAGCAATGTCTAGATAATATGGTCACTGATAGCAGAGGCATTAAAGCAAGTAAGTGCAAGTGCCTATAAAAAATGGACAACAATTGCACATAGCTATAAATCTCCTTAGATCCATACATAAAGCATCTCCTTAGCATTGTAAAGGAACCTATCATGTATTCTATTATCCTGCAGATATGGGGTTAAACTGCAGGTTAAGAGTGTTTTGACACCGTATGGCCGCCATACTGAGACCCACTCTGCTGCGAGGAAATGAACTTTATTCCCCCAAACAGTCACCACTCAGTGTACAGAGTGCGGCAGGTATAACCCCACCCCCAGCACTGAGTGACCTCTGACCCTATTGATGAGTGTTTATGCTAAGCCGGCTCTCAGTTAGTGCTGTCGGTTGCACTGAGCAGTGACTGAAACCATGCCGTCGCCTCCCCTATGACTGAATGCCAACTGCTGTTGGGGGAAAAAGTTCATTTTTTCCTACAGAGGGTGTCTCAATGCAGCAGCCTCACTGTATCAGAACACTATTAACCTTCAGATTAATCTCATATCTGAAGGTTAATGGTTTTATTTTACATGACAAGTTCCCTGGGAGTTGAAGGTTCATGAAATACAAATGTAAATTGGCCTGAATTGACATTACAATTTATTGCTGTACCATGGTATGGCGAATTCATGCACTGATGGTGGTTCTGGTGATGTATACATGTACTGGTGTTGTATTCAGTGACTGTGGTTCTTGTGATATATTTCTGTACTGATTATGGTTCTGATGATGCATTTATGGATTGATGTAGGTTCTGGTAATGCATTTATCTACTGATGGTGGTTCTGGTGAAGTATTCATGTACTGATGGTGGTTCTGGTGACCTATTAATGTACTTTTGATGGCTCTGGTGTTCTATTTATGTGCTGATGATATATTTTTTAGTTTCGTATTAGAGTATCGATTATGGTTCTGGTGATGAATATGGCACTAGAACCACCATCACTACATGATTAAAATCACCAAAGCCATTAGTAACACATGAACACAGCACTAGAACAACGTTTACTACAGGAATACATCACCACAACACCATCATTACAGGAAGACTACACCACTACACCAGAACCACCTTCAATACATGAATAAGTCACCAGAACCACTTTCAATATAGGAATATTGCACCAGAACCACCATCAGTTTTATTTAAAATTGTATTTGTTGCATGTCGGACGTAAAAACCATCATACATATCCTTTTATGCTGGACACCTTAATTGAAACCAAGCTTCCAATAATTAACTACATTAATTCCAGTGACCCTTCTTGTGTCTGACATTTGATATATAGGATGTTATTGATGAATATCGCTATTTGTTCGTCGTATTGTGTAAATGGTCAACAAGCAATGATTAATCATATTTAACTGATAAAATGCACTTCCTGTTGAGCTTTTCCACTAATGTACACCAATTTTTTACTTTTCTCGTGAAAAAGGTAGCCATTCTAGAGGAAGTAGTCATCAGAGCTGGATATGTCACCCAATGTACGAGAAAGGGAGTGCGTTAGGGGTCCTGTAACTTTAGTCTCTGACCCATTCCTTCACTTGAGGGCTGAGGGTTCATTGAGGAGGGGGGAACCACTGGCTTTTTCTGCCAAGGGCACCAAAATACCTTGTCCCGGCCCTCTAAGAGATGAAGTTTGTTGAAGCATTATAACTTGGTCTGGTGTCAGTTGTAGCCACTGTTTTCATTATTATTCTGTGATAGTGTTTGGAGTGAGGATTGCATATGGTTCTTTTGAAAATCTAATTGGAAATTTTGTAAGTTGCAGTTCCATTTGTTTTTAAAGAGTGTTGTAATAGTCTAATTAGCATGACTATATTCTACAATTTCCGAGCTTTCTCCTTAACGAATGAGCTTCTTAATAAGACCTGACAGCCATATTAATGAGCTTTAACAAGGATAATATTTGGTTAACTTGTACATTTTGTGAACTACATTACTGAAAATAATATGGGCGTGTGTGCTATAAAAGGTTTAACATTAATCCCAGCACTGCACCTTGTTAAAGCTGTGGTTTCTTTGAAGTTCTTGAAAATGACAGAAACTCTTTATGATATACAGCAGCAGAAAATTAATTTAAGATGTCAACTTCTCCAAAAAGAGAACCAGTAATTTTACAGAGTTCTTTCTGTGGTCTGGTGCTATATTTGCCAGAGGAGTGCTTTTTCTGTATTACTTTTTTTTCTTTAAAGGGCAATCTGCAATTAGTTCAAGCAGAAAAGATTATAGCCAGGTGCAGCTTTTGATGTGATTGCCGTGCTCTTTTGTTAATTGTGTGTCTTAATACTAGTTTGGTACTGGTCATTCTCCAAGAATCCATGGAATTTGTGGCTATAGCAAGTTAGTCCGTCTAGACAAGAAGATCTGGCATTGATGGAATTTATTGAAGTTATTGAAGTTAGGCTTCAACATTTAGCGAAAGACAGCATTATAATACAAATTATCGTAATCTTTTTAATTGAACATCCAGTATTAACAGAATGGATAATATACAATAATCATATACATACATAATACCCTAATAACTGATGTCAGAGTTCAGTGGTAGAGATGAGCAAATCTTTTGAAATTTGAATTCCAACTGATGAATTTTCCCAAAAAATTCAATTTGCAGCAAATACGGTAGATTTGATCAAATTACAATACTGGAAAACTTGTATTTGTTAAAAAAAATTAAACGGAGTATGAAGAGAGAGAACCTAGCTGATCATAAGAGCTTACACTTTACAAATGACAAAGATCCTTGCTGACCATGAAAACCTATAATTTATTGTTGAGAGGGAGAGAAGCCCCAGCTGACTACAATATTAGAGCTTATAATATACGAGTGAGAGCAAGGACTCCACTGACCATTAGAGCTTACAATTTACATGAGAGAGAGGATCCACTATCCATAACAGCTTTATACTCTACAGAAGAGAGAGAGAGAGGACTCCTCTGACCATAACAGCTTGTACTCTACAGAACACTGACTCTAGAGATGGAAAATGTCTCTGCCGTACAAACTGTGCTCCACTGATCTCAGCTGGCCCAGGTACTAACCACCACTGTAAGGTATGATACTCCAGTAAATATTAGATCTGCAGGACATTATGGGTAAACCCACAGGGCAATGCAAAATTATGTTTACCATATCAATGATGCATCAGCAGTGTAGGAAATGGTGCCAGGTAACTTTTTTTTTTTTTTGCAAATCCCGATTCAAATCTCACAATGGTTGAATTCATATGAAACCACAATTTTCAGGAAATTCAATGCAAACCTGATCCTCAGCGGATTGATCTGCTCATCTCCAGTCAATGGTTACTGGTAGGAATGAGCAAATGTACTTGGCGATACTCGGTTGTCACTCGATTGTCACTGTACTATGTTGCGCTCGTTACTCGGTGAGTAATGGGTGGTGCTCGATGTAAAGCTCGAATTCCTGCCTTGCATCTTTGGCGTCTGTTATGCAGCCAATAAGCATGCAGGGATTGTCTGGGAGTCAGGGCTGTCACCAGGAATTTCAGGGCAACATTTTTGGGCCTCCTTGAGACCCCGCCCAGGCTCCACCCCAGCTACACCTCCAACCCTCAAACCTTCCACAGTCTCATCACCCACTCATAAAAAAATGTGTAAGCCTACATTTCTTAGACATAGTGTTACATATTCTGTGAACATTTCTGTGATCTCTAAAACTGAGAAAAAGCATTGAAATACTGTATTTTTACTGGATTTACGTTGATAGTCACCCACACACTTTTGCATTCTTTCCGTTACATTATGGTGGAGTAATCTCATAAAAACCACTTTGATTGCTGGTGACCAATTTTTTTATTTGATTAAAATAAACTTTGTTTCAAGAGACCTAGCAATTGCAAAATGCGTGAGGTGTGCATTAAAGGATGGGAAGTGGAAGTGCTGATGATGGTGCATGCAGAAGACTTGGGGCAGGTGCGACTATGTCTGTTGTTGTCCATGACATATGGGTTCCTGTCCCACTTTGCACGGAGGCCTGGAACACCACTTCTGAAACCAGAGCAATGCAAACAGGTGGTTGGTTGGTTTGCGGATGATGTTTCCAGCAAGCTTGGCAGCACCACACAATATCCCAAATGGTCCAGCCTCATCAACTTAAAGTCTGGATCATTTAATCCTCACCCTGATCCTCCTTCCTCCCACCATGATGAGACCCAGGAGACTAGTGATCCCACACTAGGACACTTCCAGGAGCTATTTACTACATCATTTCTTCTTTGTGGCCTCTCAATCTGCATGCTTTAAGAGGGACAGGATGACATGCTGTTTAGTGATGCACAAAACTTAGAGCAGCCGCAAGAACATGACGGTGGGGAATACCGTTCCTCAGTACTCGATCAACAGCTGCCACTTTTTCTTCCGGTATGACGGCACCCGCCTTGCATGAGCACGTGTTCAGGAACATCAACTGTGTCCTTACCAATTCACTTACTGGCATTATGCACTTAACGACCAACACGTGGACAAGTGCTTGTGGCCAGGGATATTACATTTCCCTGATGGCACTCTGGGTGAACATTATGGAGGCTGGGGCCAAGTAACTCCCTGGCATGGCTCATGTGCTCCCGACGCCGAGGATTGCAGGCCTTACTTCTATTGGGGTTTCCTCCACCTCCTACATCAGTTCTTGCACCCCTTCCTGCTCCTCCTCATTTTCCTTCTCCGATGTGGAATCTCAGAGTATGTTGTCCACATCAGCTGGAAGCTGGAAGCTTTGCACTAGTGCCTCAACGAAGTGGGAACAGGTTCGGTTGAAGCTAATTTGTCTGGGAGACAAACCACATATCGCAGCAGAGTTACTTAAGGGAATAACAGACCAGACAGATATGTGGTTTTTGATGCCAACCAGGCATGGCCTTGTGTGATAATGGGCGTAACTTGGTGGCAGCTATAAAGCTTGGCAAGCTTGAAAACGAACCATCCTTAACACATGTACTCAACTTGGTAGTTCAGCGGCTTCTGAAAACATACCTAGATTTGACAGAGCTTCTGGTCAAGGTACATTGCGTCAGCACCCATTTCCACAAGTCGGATACAGCTGCCTCCACTCCGGCAGTGCTGCAGCAGTGCATGCATGTGCGAGCTGACCGACTGGTTTTCTACATCACCACATGCTAGAATTCCATGCTGCACATGCTGGCAAGGCTTTGTGAGCAGAAGAGGCCAGTGGTTTAGCATCAGCTCCAATACACCCATCAGTATTCTGATCAGCCTCCGCACATAACAACTGAAAAGTGGGCATGGATGTCTGACATTTGTTTTGGTTTTCCAAGACTTTATGTTTCCCTCTCTGACAATTAGCAGTGTCAGCAGGTGCCATGACACCTGAGTTTTGTATGGGCCTTCAGGTGGCCCTGTATCTATCATACATTTGGGAGCTCTCACGCCTACATTTGGGAGGTCCCTCTCTCATGCCAAATAGTTAGCCAGATAGTGAAATACATACTTTGCATCACTTTACAATTCCAGCTAAAACATGCCCATTTGAATTCTGGGCTTTCCCACCAACACGACAATGTTCACCGCCATGTCATTATGCAGCCCTGGCTGACAATTAGCAGAGGGCTGGCAGGTGCTGTGAAACTTGCGTTTTTGTAAGATCCATAGTTCATTTTTGCCACCGGATCCCAATGGAACAGCTGTCAGAGCAGGTGAAGCCGCTGTAAAATGAATATAATACAGGAGTTGGGGGAGCTGTATGATCAATGTCAGTAAATTGGATTCTACCAAACACCAAAAGCATTAGAATTAAATTTTGATTACAGTGTATGCAAGCGAAGGCCTGTATTGTGGTCAGTCTGTCAAGCCTGAAACCTGTGTTAGGAACATGTACAAGCCTCATTTTACTTGGAAGCAGCCTCCTCAAGGGAAAGGTACAGGAGTGTCATTGACCAATCTGCACAAGCCTATGCATTTTCTATTGGTTTAATAAATAGTGCACCTTTACCTAGCATTTGTGTTACGGGCTCAAAGCCTGCAGAGATACACAAACGTGACTATTTATCTCTAATTTGATGAGTCTGATCTTGATGTATGTAATAAAGCTGATATCTTAAAAAAATTGCAACACATTGCTAGATATATTGAATTTGTACATAACACCTCTGTGAGGGTACTTGTCAAAAATAAAGCCAGAACTTTTTTTTCCATAAGCATAAAACATTCAATATTAGAAAGGGTGAAGTTAAGGGACGTGGATGTGGTGGTGACCGCCGAGGCCGTGTTACAGATCAGAAGGTGATTGGATCTCATTCTAGCTTCCTGTCAAAATGTGGTCAGCGCGGTACACCACTGACAAACCCAGACAATTGCCAGGATGTTGCAGGTTGGATGGCAGACAAAGGCTCCAGTGTGTTGACAAGCAGCACCACGAAGTCTTAAGGTACCGTCACACTAGGCGATATCGCCAGCGATCCGTGACGTTGCAGCGACCTGGATAGCGATATCGCTGTATTTGACACGCAGCAGCGATCTGGATCCCGCTGTGAAATTGCTGGTCGCTGCTAGAAGGTCTGCACTTTATTTGGTCGCTAGGTCGCCGTGTATCGCCGTGTTTGACAGCAAAAGCAAGGATACCAGCGATATTTTACACTTGTAACCAGGGTAAACATCGGGTTACTAAGCGCAGGGCCGCGCTTAGTAACCCGATGTTTACCCTGGTTACCAGCGTAAAAGTTAAAAAAACAAACAGCACATACTCACCAGCGCGTCCCCCAGCCTCTGCTTCCTGACACTGACTGAGCGCCGGCCCTAAACTGAAAGTGAAAGCACAGCGGTGACGTCACCGCTGTGCTGTTAGGGCCGGAGCTCAGTCAGTGTCAGGAAGCAGACGCTGGGGGACGCGCTGGTGAGTATGTGCTGTTTGTTTTTTTAACTTTTACGCTGGTAACCAGGGTAAACATCGGGTTACTAAGCGCGGCCCTGCGCTTAGTAACCCGATGTTTACCCTGGTTACCCGGGGACCTCGGCATCGTTGGTCGCTGGAGAGCGGTCTGTGTGACAGCTCTCCAGCGACCAAACAGCGACGCTGCAGCGATCGGCATCGCTGTCGCTATCGCTGCAGCGTCGCTTAATGTGACGGTACCTTTACACACGGTCCAGTCTTAGTAGCTAAGAGGCTGGGATTCTGAATCCTCAACCTGATCCTTCTTCCTCCCACCAGAGTCCCAGAAGACATATGACCCCAATGCTGACCACTCTGAGGAACTGTTTACATTCCCTTGTAATTTGTCAGGCCTCTCAACGTGCATTATTAAAAAGGGTCATGAGTAGGTGAAATGCAGTGTTGCCCAAATTTTTGAGCACCCATGACCAGGAGAAAGCCACGTTGCGGAAGGTCAATTCATGTCTGAACAGGTGGAGGATAATCATGAGGCACATTTGCAATGAGGTCAGCCTAAAACCGTAACTCAGAAGGAGCATCAGATTGAGGAATTGGAAGATGACGTGGTCGATGATGAGGCTACTGAACCAACATGGCATGGTGGCATGCCTAGCGAGCACAGCAGTGCAGACAGGAATTGGTCCATAGCACAAAAACAGGCAAGAAGACATAGTGGTTTGACTAGAGGGAGAACCCGGTCAACTATTCCACAGAGTCCCCCCCACACTCAGTTAGATAACAGGTCAAGGATGCATTGATCCCCTGTATGGCAGTTTTTTCTGAAATTCCTTGAGACAAAACAACTGTAATTTGCAGCATCTGCCAAACCAGGCTACGAAGAAGCAAGAACACTGCCAACCTGAGTACCGCCAACATGCAAAAGCACATTGCAGGGCAGCCTACACCCCAGTAGGTGGGTGGAATGCTTGGGTACAAAATCAATGTCTGATGGTGAAACCACTGCCCATTCCGCTGTGTTACAGCCTTCCCAATCTGTTCTCATTGAAGCAGATAATGATGCCTCCTGCCCACAACCTGCAGTTGCACAGACACAACAGTCAGCAACCACATCCAGTTCATTGTCCCAGAGCAGCGTTCACTTGTCCCTGCCCCAGACATTTAGCAGAAAGCAAAAATATCAACCCACCCACCAACAGGCCAAAACACTGAACACCCACATAGCCATATTGGTAGTCCTGGAAATGTTGCCGTTTCGACTAGTGGGAACTGAGTCTTTCCATGACCTCTTGATGGTGGCAGCCCAATGATACTCGATTACCATCTGACAATATTTTTCCCAGTGTGCCAACAACGCGTTAGATGAGCACGTGTTACACAATATCAGCTGTTCTCTGGCCAACGCAGTCACAGGGAAGGTCTACTTTACCACAGAGAAGTGGACAAGTTCTTGAGGACAGGGATGCTATATTTCCCTTATGGCACACTGACTGAACCTGGTAGAATCTGGGACAGAGTCAAAGGCTGGGACACATTTTACCCATACTAAGAATAGCGGTCCAAACTTCCATCAGGTTTTCAGTCTCCTCCTATTCCAGTTCCTTTCTCTCCTCCTCCTACTCCTCCTCACCGAAATTAGCCCCCATCATTCCCCAGCGGGAGGTCCACAGCACTGCCTTAGCAAGGCAAGCAGCATGCTCTGCTGAAGCTCAAATGTTTAGGTGATAAATCTCACAATTGAGCCGAGCTGTTGAAGTTGATAAAAGATCAAACCAGTGAGGATAAGTTTGAATGGAGCAGTGGTCCTTTCCATGTTTGAGGCTGCCAAGACAAAACCGGTTTGAATGCAAAGTATATGATAAATTATTGCAAATTTGTCATACTATTTAATACGACTCTTAGAGCAATAAATAAGAGACATGGAAATGAAAAAATATTAACACAAGTAAACTATTGTCTTGAAATGTTGTCAAAGCTTCCCCAAACCTCCAAGACGCCAAATTTTAAGAGGTTATGATGACACTTAAATGCACATTAAGGGGGCATGGTACAGGGAATGACCTGAAAAGGGGACACAGTTATGATGTTAAAAAATCTCACTGACTCAAGTTAAAAAGGCTTAAATTATGTTAAAATAATTTAGTGTAAGACAAACTATATAGGCTTGTTTCTTTATCATCAAATTTAATTTCCTTCATCTTAATTTTTGACCATCTGGTGATTACTGATTAGTAATTAATTTACCATTTTATAGCATACTGAACTCTAGAAAACATGCCATTTTTAGAATTCCGTGCACAGTGTAAACTTTAATTAACGCTGATTTTCATATGCTGTGGAAAATACATGAAAATTGTAAATGCAGAGTAACATTTATATAACAACATAGGCCATTTTACTGACTACAGAGTTAAATATTTTTAATACTGATTAATACTGATACTTTAAAAGTGTGCAATAAAGAGTTAATAAGATGTAGCTACCAGGAAGAGCAGAGGGGATGGTCACCCCAGGCTCCTCACTTGGAGATACAGTATATTAAGAGACTTGGCACTCAACTTAAGTGATCAGATAATTTAATGTTGTCCACACTAGTAGTAAGCAATACATTTCGGTCTTACATCAGACCTTCATCAGTTGCAGAACAGAGTAAGGTTATTAAATCAGGTGGACCGATAATCTTGGTTGGGGATTACTAGATCATTATACAGTCCGTTACAGTGTTAGGACCAGCAGTGGACACCGTGTCTGCACATGCCACTGAGGCACGTCGCACTTAACCCTATATGTGCACAGGTCTGACAACCTTTGTCCCACTTTGTCATGTCACGGATTGGTTAATGATCTAGTGATCCCAGGTTGGGAATAGATGGAGATGGTGCTGGAAATGTGAGAAACAAAATGTGTCTACATTGTTATTTTTGTAAATTAGTCATGTCTGGAAGAGGTTGTCATGGTGGTCAGTGCCAGAAGGAAAAACAGAAAAGGTGAACGACTGCAACAGAACATCAGCTGTAAGTCACTATGCATGCCGCAATCACACCTATCATCAAAAAGCCATCCCTTGACCCAAGCGCTATGTCCAGCTATCGCCCCATATCATTGCTCCCATTTGCATCCAAACTCCTTGAGCAGCACATCCATGCTGAACTTTCCTCTCACTTTGCATCTAACTCTCTCTTCGACAACCTACAATCTGGCTTCCGTCCCCACCATTCCACTGAGACTGCCCTAACCAAAATTACTAACGACTTATTTACAGCCAAAGCTAACAGACAATTCTCTATACTCCTACTCCTAGACCTGTCCTCTGCCTTCGACACAGTTGACCACTGCCTCCTACTACAGATCCTCTCTTCCTTTGGGGTCAAAGACATTGCCCTATCTTGGATCTCCTCATACCTTGCCAACCGCACATTTAGCATTTCCTACTCCCATACTACCTCTTCATCTCGCCCCCTCTCTGTTGGTGTCCCTCAAGGCTCTGTCCTAGGACCCTTACTCTTCTCAATCTATACACTCGGCCTGGGACAACTCATAAGGTCCTATGGCTTCCAGTACCATCTATATGCTGATGACACTCAGATCTACCTCTCTGGCCCAGATGTCACCTCTCTGATCTCCAGAATCCCAGGGTGTCTATCAGCCATATCCTCCTTCTTCTCCTCTCGCTTCCTCAAGCTCAATGTGGACAAATCTGAACTAATTATCTTTCCTCCATCTCGCATATCTTCCCTACCTGATCAATCTATCAAAATAAATGAAATCACACTTTCCCCTGTGCCCAAAATCCGCTGCCTCGGAGTAACCCTTGACTCTGCCCTGTCCTTCAAACCGCACATCCAAGCTCTCGCCACCTCCTGTCGCCTCCAGCTCAAAAATATTTCCAGAATCCGTCCTTTCCTCAACCCACACTCTACCAAAATGCTCGTGCATGCCCTAATCATCTCCCGCCTCGACTACTGCAACATACTCCTCTGTGGCCTACGTTCTAACAATATCAAACCCCCCCAGTCCATCCTTAACTCTGCTGCCCGACTAATTAATCTCTCTCCTCGCTACACTCCTGCTTCCCCTCTTTGCAAATCCCTTCACTGACTCCCAATTTCTCAGCGTATCCAGTTTAAACTACTAACACTGACCTACAAAGCCATCCATAATCTTTCTCCTCCGTATATTTCCACACTAATCTCTCAATATCTTCCCTCACGTAATCTCCGGTCCTCCCAAGACCTCCTTCTCTCCTCCACACTTATTCGCTCCTCATCCAATCGCCTCCAAGACTTCTCCCGAATATCCCCCATCCTCTGGAATTCAGTGCCCCAACACATCCGGTTATCCACTACTTTTGGATCCTTCAAAAGAAACCTGAAAACCCATCTCTTCAAAGAAGCTTACAGCCTGTAAAGACCACACAGCCACCTCAACACCATTGGAGCTACTGCAACCCTCGACCTACTGTCTCCTTCCCCATAATCCTGTAGAATGTAAGCCCGCAAGGGCAGGGTCCTCGCCCCTCTGTACCAGTCAGTCATTGTTAGTTTTGTTTACTGTAAGTGATATTTGTATTTTGATGTAACCCCTTCTCATGTACAGCACCATGGAATTAATAGTGCTATATAAATAAATAATAATAATAATCTATAACTGCACTGTAATCTCTTATATGTTCTGAAGGACAGCTAATTACCATTATATAGTAACTGCATGATGGTAGTAAAAGTGTTGGTCTTTGTATAATGATCTATTTTCAGTAACATCATTGTTATCCAACTATACCCATGATTAGGGTGCGCCACCATAGTTGTAAGCATGGTTACTTGGTTAGAGGCCCACTCAGATGTGTTTTTCCCCCTCGCACCATCTGTGCTGAAGCCCTAGCTATGCCTCTGCACACTGTACATTTCTAGTAGGAGGTCTTTCTCATGATAGCTGTGAAGATCTGAGGTTACAAGTTGTAATAATCACCTAGGCAGGTTAACAATGCAATTAGTTTTATTTTTTCCATCCACGGTCATTCAGCAACTCCAGGTAGGTGTCCAAAATACAATGACCTCAGTCCAAAAGATTGCAACCTGGGATCTGTAGTTCCACTGCTCTCATACCACCTGACACTCATTGTCTGCCAACTTTTAGTTGGCCCACAGCTTTTGTTATCTCCCACCAGTATAGTCTACAGTAACAGCCTATGTTCCTCCACATGATGGATATCACAACCATATCACGTGTATCCCACTGCAGCCAGCAACAACCCCTCCATTTCCCCATCAATGTCCTAAATACCCCAGGCATTGAGCTCGACCAACGGAAACCCCCCTCAAGCTAACACTGCATTGGTGGAGGTGTTTTCCTCAGGCTGAGCCCCATCACCTAGGCCTGCATGTGAGACCCCCAGTGGTGACAGCTTCACTGGATCTACTATCCCCATCCACATAATGGGAGAACGATGTCTTGAGAAATAGAATGATTGCTTTACTTGATAATCAATCTTTGGCTTGTCATTATGTATGCATAAGATCCAGCCTATATGTCTTCCTCTTCTTACTGTAATTTAATGAAAACATTGATTCCTGAGGCTGAACTGATGAGCAAGTATATGTCTAATAAAACACAGCAAGGAACTCTCTATTAAAACACAACAATAAGATCAATGTAACCAGTGTTCCATGCTGGAAAAAGTCTGCATCCCTTACAGCCATGGACTCTATGTGTATTTGTCCAGTAGCCTTTAGGACAAGGCCAGATCCTCAAAATACCTAATAAATTAATTAGGCTATCATTTTAGTGTCAAATATATACAATGAAACAGGCATTAAATATATCATAAATATCTATAAACTAGCTGAAGAGCCCGGTGTTGCCTGGGCATAGTAAATATCTGTGGTTAGTTATAGCACCTCACTTCTCTTATTTTCCCATCACACCTCTCATTTTCCCCCTCACATCTCTCATTTTCTCCCTTACACCTCTCATTTTCCCCCTCACTCCTCTTATTTTCCCCCCTCACTCCTCTCATTCCCCCCTAACACTTGTCATTTCGAACTCACATCTGTCATTTTCCGATCACTCCACTATTTTCCTTCACTCCTCTCATTTTGCACTCACACCTTTTCATTTTCCCCTCTCACCCCTCATTTTCACCTCACACCTCTCATTTTCCCCTCAGTATATACATGTTTGTCATGTCCCTTATCTATATATATAATTGTCTAAGGGTTTTTCTGTCTGTCCTGGAAATCCCGCGTCTCTGATTGGTCGAGGCTGCCTGGGCCTCGACCAATCAGCAACGGGCACAGTATCGACGTAGAAATCCCGCGTCTCTGATTAGTCGAGGCCGCCAGGCCTCGACCAATCAGCGACGGGCACAGTATCGACGTAGATGTCATAATGGTTGCCATGGCGACGATGGTGTCATAAAGGTTGCCTCGACCAATCAGCGACGGGCACAGTCTGCCGCGAATTCTGGAACCATCATTGTCCATATACTACGGGGACATGCATATTCTAGAATACCCGATGCGTTAGAATCGGGCCACAATCTAGTATATAGTATATACCTGTATGTCATCTCCCCTGTAAATAGTATATACCTGCTGTATGTCATCTCCTCCTGTATATTGTATATACCTATGTGTCATCTCCTCCTGTATATACTATATACCTGTATGTCATCTCCTCCTATATATAGTATATACCTGTATTTCATCTCCTGTATATGGTATATTCCTGTATGTCATCTCCCCTGTATATAGTATATACCTGCTGTATGTCATCTCCTCCTCTATATACCTATGTGTCATCTCCTCTTTTATATAGTATAGATCTGTATGTCGTCTCCTCCTGTATATAGTATACACGTGTGTCATCTCCTCCTGTATATAGTATATACCTTGAAAAAAGGAGAAGGCTAGGAGCATATAGATATTTAAATAGTAAAAATACTTTATTAAATGACATGCAATTAATACACTCAGTAGCAAGATACAAAATAACATACACAGATACATAAAGTGCTCAAGGATGTTTTAAAAAAGAGTGGATAACCCCCGGTGTGCGCTGCAAGGAAACCACCATGCATACCTACAGTGTACAAAGCCTGCTGTTATAGACACCTATCTCACTGTGATAACAGTAGAAATGCCATGTGGCATGTGATAATAAGTTAAAGAAGCAGCGCTTACCCGTAGATGGCACCAAGCAGAGCACACCAAATGGGGTCCACAGGACGCAACCCCCGACGCGCGTTTCGCCGGCAGAAAGATGGCTTTTTCAAGGGGAGAATCCTCTCCTCTTGAAAAAGCCATCTTTCTGCGGGCGAAACGCGTGTCGGGGGTTGCGTCCTGTGGACCCCATTTGGTGTGCTCTGCTTGGTGCCATCTACGGGTAAGCGCTGCTTCTTTAACTTATTATCACATGCCACATGGCATTTCTACTGTTATCACAGTGAGATAGGTGTCTATAACAGCAGGCTTTGTACACTGTAGGTATGCATGGTGGTTTCCTTACAGCGCACACCGGGGGTTATCCACTCTTTTTTAAAACAACCTTGAGCACTTTATGTATGTGTGTATGTTATTTTGTATCTTGCTACTGAGTGTATTAATTGCATGTCATTTAATAAAGTATTTTTACTATTTAAATATCTATATGCTCCTAGCCTTCTCCTTTTTTCAATGATTCTTATGGAGTTGATTTTCCTCTTTGGTGGGGGGCTGCTTTGCACTACTTAGTGCTCGTATCCCCCTTTTGTATCCAATATGTTGCCTGATTTTGTTATTATTTATATAGTATATACCTGTAAGTCATCTCCTCCTGTATATAGTATATACCTGTGTGTCATCTGCTCCTGTATATAGTATATACCTGTGTGACATCTCCTCCTGTATATAATATGTACCTGTATGTCATCTCCTCCTGTATACAGTATATACCAGTGTGTCATCTCCTCCTGTATATAGTATATACCTGTGTGTCATCTGCTCCTGTATATAGTATATGTCTTTGTGTCATCTCATCCTATATATAGTAAATACGTGTGTCATCTCCCCTGTATAAAGTATATACCTGTGTGTCATCTCCTCCTGTATATAGTATATACATGTGTGTCATCTCCCCTGTATATAGTATATACGTGTGTGTCATCTCCCCTGTATATAGTATATACCTATTTGTCATCTCCCCTGTATATAGTATGTACCTGTATGTCATCTCCCCTGTATATAGTTTATACGAGTGTATCATCTCCTCCTGTATATAGTATATACCTGTGTGTCATCTCCTCCGGTATATAGTATATACCTGTGTCATCTCCCCTGTGTATAGTATATATGAGTGTGTCATCTCCTCCTGTATATAGTATATACCTGTATGTCATCTCATCCTGTATATAGTATATACCTGTTTGTCATCTCCCCTGTAGATAGTATATATGTGTGTGTCATCTCCCCTCTATATAGTATATACCTGTGTGTCATCTCCTCCTGTATATAGTATAAACCTGTGTGTTATCTCCCCTGTATATAGTATATACCTGTGTGTCATCTCCCCTGTATATAGTATGTACCTGTATGTCATCTCCCCTGTATATAGTTTATACGAGTGTATCATCTCCTCCTGTATATAGTATATACCTGTGTGTCATCTCCCCTGTATATTGTACATATGTGTGTGTCATCTCCTCCTGTATATAGTATATACCTGTATGCCATCTCCTCCTGAATATAGTATATACCTGTGTGTCATCTCCCCTGTATATAGTATATATGTGTGTGTCATCTCCCCTGTATATAGTATATACCTGTGTTTCATCTCCTGTATATAGTATAAACCTGTGTGTCATCTCCCCTGTATATAGTATATAGCTGTATGTCATCTCCTCTTATATATAGTATATACATGTATGTCATCTCCTCCTGTATATAGTATATACCTGTATGTCATCTCCTCCTATATATAGTAAATACCTGTAAGTCATCTCTTACTGTATGCAGTACATACCTGTGTGTCATCTGCTCCTGTATATAGTATATACCTGTAATCTATCTCCTCCTGTATATAGTATATACCTGTGTGTCATCTCCCCTGTATATAGTATATATCTGTGTGTCATCTCCTCCTGTATATAATATATACCTGTATGTCATATCCTCCTGTATATAGTATATGTCTTTGTGTCATCTCCTCCTGTATATAGTATATACGTGTGTCATCTCCCCTGTATATAGTATATACCTGTGTGTCATCTCCTCCTGTATATAGTATATACATGTGTGTCATCTCCCCTGTATATAGTGTATGCCTGTGTGTCATCTCCCCTGTATATAGTATATACCTGTGTGTCATCTCCCCTGTATATAGTATGTACCTGTATGTCATCTCCCCTGTATATAGTATATACCAGTGTGTCATCTCCTCCTGTTTATAGTATATACCTGTTTGTCATCTCCCCTGTATATAGTATATATGTGTGTGTCATCTCCTCCTGTATATAGTATTTACCTGTATGTCATCTCATCCTGTATATAGTATATACCTGTTTGTCATCTCCCCTGTATATAGTATATATGTGTGTGTCATCTCCCCTGTATACAGTATATACCTGTGTGTCAACTCCTCCTGTATATAGTATAAACCTGTGTGTCATCTCCAATGTATATAGTATATACCTGTGTGTCATCTCCCCTGTATATAGTATGTACCTGTATGTCATCTCCCCTGTATATAGTATATACAAGTGTATCATCTCCTCCTGTATATAGTATATATGTGTGCGTTATCTCTTCCTGTATATAGTATATACCTGTATGCCATCTCCTCCTGCATATAGTATATACCTGTGTGTCATCTCCCCTGTATATAGTATATATGTGTGTGTCATCTCCCCTGTATATATTATATACCTGTGTTTCATCTCCTGTATATAGTATAAACCTGTGTGTCATCTCCCCTGTATATAGTATATACCTGTATGTCATCTCCTCTTATATATAGTATATACATGTATGTCATCTCCTCCTGTATATTAATAAAAAACAACAACATAATCACGTTCCTCCATCATGTTCTCATACACTTTATGCAGTTAATAGCCTCTGTGTCTGTACTGTTACATACTTAGGCAGTTAACTGGTTCATGCAGCTTTACATGAACACCCGAGCCTTACACTATGGCTGGTCCAAATAACTAAAGCAATTGTTACCATCCACCTCTTGCGTCTCCCCTTTTCCTCATAGATTGTAAGCTTGCGAGCAGCAGGGCCCTCATTCCTCCTGGTATCTGTTTTGAACTGTGATTTCTGTTATGCTGTAATGTCTGTTGTCTGTATAAGTCCCCTCTATAAGTTGTAAAGCGCTGCGGAATATGTTGGCGCTATATAAATAAAATTATTATTATTATTATTATTATTATTTATACCTGTATGTCACCTCCTCCTATATATAGTTTATACCTGTAAGTCATCTCCTCCTGTATGCAATATATACCTGTGTGTCATCTGCTCCTGTATATAGTATATACCTGTAAGTCATCTCCTCCTGTATATAGTATGTACCTGTATGTCATCTCCCCTGTATATAGTTTATACGAGTGTATCATCTCCTCCTGTATATAGTATATACCTGTGTGTCATCTCCCCTGTATATCGTACATATGTGTGTGTCATCTCCTCCTGTATATAGTATATACCTGTATGCCATCTCCTCCTGAATATAGTATATACCTGTGTGTCATCTCCCCTGTATATAGTATACATGTGTGTCATCTCCCCTGTATATAGTATATACCTGTGTTTCATCTCCTGTATATAGTATAAACCTGTGTGTCATCTCCCCTGTATATAGTATATACCTGTAATCCATCTCCTCCTGTATATAGTATATACCTGTGTGTCATCTCCCCTGTATATAGTATATATCTGTGTGTCATCTCCTCCTGTATATAACATATACCTGTATGTCATATCCTCCTGTATATAGTATATGTCTTTGTGTCATCTCCTCCTGTATATAGTATATACGTGTGTCATCTCCCCTGTATATAGTATATACCTGTGTGTCATCTCCTCCTGTATATAGTATATACATGTGTGTCATCTCCCCTGTATATAGTGTATGCCTGTGTGTCATCTCCCCTGTATATAGTATATACCTGTGTGTCATCTCCCCTGTATATAGTATGTACCTGTATGTCATCTCCCCTGTATATAGTATATACCAGTGTGTCATCCCCTCCTGTTTATAGTATATACCTGTTTGTCATCTCCCCTGTATATAGTATATATGTGTGTGTCATCTCCTCCTGTATATAGTATTTACCTGTATGTCATCTCATCCTGTATATAGTATATACCTGTTTGTCATCTCCCCTGTATATAGTATATATGTGTGTGTCATCTCTCCTGTATACAGTATATACCTGTGTGTCAACTCCTCCTGTATATAGTATAAAACTGTGTGTCATCTCCAATGTATATAGTATATACCTGTGTGTCATCTCCCCTGTATATAGTATGTACCTGTATGTCATCTCCCCTGTATATAGTATATACAAGTGTATCAGCTCCTCCTGTATATAGTATATATGTGTGCGTCATCTCCTCCTGTATATAGTATATACCTGTATGCCATCTCCTCCTGCATATAGTACATACCTGTGTGTCATCTCCCCTGTATATAGTATATATGTGTGTGTCATCTCCCCTGTATATATTATATACCTGTGTTTCATCTCCTGTATATAGTATAAACCTGTGTGTCATCTCCCCTGTATATAGTATATACCTGTATGTCATCTCCTCTTATATATAGTATATACATGTATGTCATCTCCTCCTGTATATAGTTTATACCTGTATGTCACCTCCTCCTATATATAGTTTATACCTGTAAGTCATCTCCTCCTGTATGCAGTATATACCTGTGTGTCATCTGCTCCTGTATATAGTATATACCTGTAAGTCATCTCCTCCTGTATATAGTATGTACCTGTATGTCATCTCCCCTGTATATAGTATATACGAGTGTATCATCTCCTCCAGTATATAGTATATACCTGTGTGTCATCTCCCCTGTATATAGTATATATGTGTGTGTCATCTCCCCTGTATATATTATATACCTGTGTTTCATCTCCTGTATATAGTATAAACCTGTGTGTCATCTCCCCTGTATATAGTATATACCTGTATGTCATCTCCTCTTATATATAGTATATACATGTATGTCATCTCCTCCTGTATATAGTATATACATGTATGTCATCTCCTACTGTATATAGTATATACCTGTGTGTCATCTCCCCTGTACATAGTATATATGTGTGTGTCATCTCCTCCTGTATATAGTATATACCTGAATGCCATCTCCTCCTGCATATAGTATATACCTGTGTGTCATCTCCCCTGTATATAGTATATACATGTATGTCATCTCCTCCTGTATATAGTATATACTTGTATGTCATCTCCTCCTATATATAGTATATGCCTGTAAGTCATCTCCTCCTGTATGCAGTATATACCTGTGTGTCATCTGCTCCTGTATATAGTATATACCTGTAAGTCATCTCCTCCTGTATATAGTATATACCTGTGTGTCATCTCCCCTTTATATAGTATATATCTGTGTGTCATCTCCTCCTGTATATAGAATATACCTGTATGTCATCTCCTCGTGTATATAGTATATACCTGTGTGTCATCTCCCCTGTATACAGTATACATGTGTGTGTGTCATCTCTCCTGTATATAGTATATACATGTGTGTCATCTCCTCCTGTATATAGTATATATCTGTGTGTCATCTCCTCCTGTATTAGACCTCGTTCACATGTTATTTGCTCAGTATTTTTACCTCAGCATTTGCAAGCTAAATTGGCAGCCTGATAAATCCCAAGCCAACAGGAAGCCCTCCCCCCTGGCAGTATATATTAGCTCACACATACACATAATAGACAGGTCATGTAACTGACAGCTGCCGTATTTCCTATATGGTACATTTGTTACTCTTGTAGTTTGTCTGCTTATTAATCAGATTTTTATTTTTGAAGGATGATACCTGACTTGTGTGTGTTTTAGGGTGAGTTTCATGTGTCAAGTTGTGTGTGTTGAGTTTTGACTTTTGTGAGATGAGTTTTGTGTGGTGACATGCGTGTAGCAATTATTGTGTGTCGAGTTGCATGTGACAGGTTAGTGTAGCAAGTTGTGTGCAGCAAGTTTTGCACATGGCGAGTTTTGCGCGTGGCAAGTTTTATGTGTGGTGCGTTTTGAGTATGTGCAAGTTTTGTGTGAGTCAACTTTTGCATGTGTTGCAGCTTTTGTGCAAGTTTTGCGTGTGGCGAGTTTTCCATGAGGCGAGTTTTGCGTGAGCATAGTTTTGCATGTGGCGAGTTTTGCACGTGTGGCGAGTTTTGCGCGTGGCGAGTTTTGCCTGTGGTGAGTTTTGCGCGTGGCGAGTTTTGAGTGGCGACTTTTGTGTTTCGACTTTTATGTTCCGAGGTTGGTGTATGTGTGGTGAAATGTGTGCTGAGGGTGATATGTGTTCAAGCACGTGGTAGTGTGTGGCGCATTTTGTGTGTGTGTTCATATCCCCGTGTGTGGTGAGTATCCCCTGTACAGTATATACTCTTTGGCGCCATCGTTCTCACTCTTTAAGTCCCCCTTGTTCTCATCTGGCAGCTGTCAATTTGCCTCCAACACTTTTCCTTTCACTTTTTCCCCATTATGTAGATAGGGGCAAAATTGTTTGGTGAATTGGAACGCGCGGGGTTAAAATTTTGCCTCACAAACATAGCCAATGACGCTCTCAGGGTCCAGACGTGTGACTGTGCAAAATTTTGTGGCTGTAGCTGCGACGGTGAAGATGCCAATCCCGGACATACACACACACACACATACACACACATTCAGCTTTATATATTAGATATGCCTTTAATGTTGAAACCTCTGCTAAAATGTACTTATGTTTCTAGTTATATAAAAAGCATTACAATAATTCAGATGGATCACTCTTGGTAAAACAGTACATTATAACCAGCTTAGGCTTCTTTCACACTTCAGTTGTTTGGCGTCAGTCACTTCCGACATAGTGACGGATCGACGGATCCGTCACAATTGTTGAGAAAACGGTTCCAACAGATCCGTTTTTTTGATGGATCCATTACTTGGGGGTTGTCTGGGAAAAGTATCTACTTTTTGGAGCATGCACAATTGAAAAAACGGATTGTGGCGACGGATCTGCCGAAATGACGGTCGCGACGGATCCGTCGCCCATAGGCGGCCATTCTATGGAATGACGGACGCGACGGATCCGCCGCGAACCGTCATTTCGGCGTTGACAAAAAACGTTTCAAAGTCCGTCTATGTCTAGACAACGTCCGCCAAATTTCGACGGAGGGAACTGATCCGTCACAATCCGTCGCTAATGCAAGTCTATGGGAAAATAACGGATCCGCCAAAAAAAATGACGGATCCGTTATTTGAGGAAACTGGCGGTTTTAGACTGACGCCAAAAAACTGAAGTGTGAAAGAGGCCTTAGAGGATGGGTGCATATGTTATTGATGACTGTTTTAGCAATTGTTATACTGTATATGGTGCTAAGAATTGCAATTTGTAACTTATCACAGAAATATCCAGTTTGCACTAGCATGGACACACCTGCCCTATCCACACAAACCACTATACTCGTACATCACATTGCAGAAACTATTAGGCAATGCCAACATGAATGTACAGCTTGGAGTGAGAAAGAATCCATGTATTGTGTCATGCTTATTAATCAGAAAAATGTGCAAATTGTAAAAAGAAGATTAAATTAAATTACATTTCATTGGGACATTATTCAAAATGTGACTTAAAAATGTACCTATGATTTATTGAAAGTCCAAACATAAAAAATATAAGTGCAGGCTGATTTTTGTTTCCTCTAAACTGCCAAAACCTACAAATTAAGTTATAGATTTCTAATGTCTTTCCATTCTTCTGGACTGCCTTCACATTACCGCCATTATTTTTCCTTACACTATTTGTTCTCTGAACATTACTGTAGTGATAACTAATCCTTTTTCATGGATATATTATCAACACAATACATATATATCACAAGGGATCTGCTCTGACATTGCTTTTGATGTTTCCTTTCTTCAAATATAATACAATCTCTTGACAAGTCTCCAAAAATAGGATAACTTTATTTTTCAGTAAATCTGACTGATTATATGTAACTTTAAATACTTTAAACCTGGCTTGGCAAAATAAAGCTCAGTTCTTCCATGTCCTTGAATGCCTTTTAGATGTCAAGAAGAAATGCATTATGCAGGAATTGTGGAATTGCCTTGAGGCATGCCAAAGCTTGCTGCCTTTTTGCACTTCAGAGACACCTTAGGAGCCCAAGCATGTGATTTGTTTTTCTAAAAATGTTTCTGGGTAAAATGTCTCTGCTGAATACAATCTAAATCCGTGTTGAGTCCGAAGATTGATATTTGAAAGTCGCTCACTCTTTACTTAAATGGTCCCAAAGGTAATTTTCTTAACGTTATTACTTAAAATACTTGGAGTCAACATATTATGTCTGCATTCCTTTGCTTACTTTTTTGTATTTTCCAAGAACATTGGTACTACATATATGGAAACATTGATCATTATTCAGAAAATATTGCTAATAGCAAAAGGTATAAGTAAGAGTAATAAGTCTCAATCAATTGTTTTGTCCTCTTTAAATGTGTGCATATTGTATAAACATATTTAGAAGAGAACTAGAACTCACATTAGTCCATGGCCACAATGTAGCTTACAATCTCACAAGAACTTTATCTCAGACACGTTGCGATTGCGAATGAAAAAAGAACAAAAGTCTTTGTGAGCTCCCAGTATGTTTTTGACTTGAATTGATTTGTATCAATTTGAAATCAGGATGTCAGTGTTCCAAGGCAACTATGCTATTCAAAAAAATAAATAGATAAGAAATAATGTTTATTCTACTAGGGCAGGAAGGAGGCAAAATAAGGTAGTGAAGCATAGTACTGGTCAAAGGTTTGGTACACCTGTTCATGCAATGGTTTTCTTTGCTCCTATCTGCATATTGAATATTCCGATCAAAGGCAGCAAATCCATGAAGGAATACAAGAGTAAAGAAATGTGAAATAAACCAGAATATGGGTTGAACCTTATATTCCTCAAAATGACCCTTATTCACTCTGATGACAGCTTCACACTTTCTTGACATTCTTTCTTGCAGCTTCTTCGGGTCATCACTTGGAAAAGCTTTCTAGTTGGCTGTTTTGCTTTCAATCTGTGATCCAACTCATCCCAAACTATTTTAATTTGGTTGAGGTTGACTGATCGTGAAGGTTATGTCATCTTACACAGGACTATATCCCGTTTCTTTCTTAGTAAAGTAGTCCTTAAATCCCTGGGAAGTGCGTTTGGTTAATTGTCCTAAATAGATATAGAATCACTGCACTCAATAGATAAGTATGCTTTCAAGTGAATAAATTTTATTTACGGTGGTGGGTGAAGCGACAGTATTTTGACGTTTCGGCCGAACTCCGGCCTTTATCACATAGTCGCCTTTAAGGTCACCGAAAGGTTATTGGCACCGTTTATTGGGATATCTCAAATTGCTGATATATATCCAGTTTAGTGGATGATCCAGAAGGGGTTTGCAGCAAGCCAAAGGAGCGCTGTCCTGACTGTGGTGCTTGAGAAGAAATAGGAGGCGCAGTAGTCTTGCTGGAGCCACAGCGTGCTCGTGTAGTATATGCGTACTGCACTTGGAGGAGGAACAGGAACGGCCAGCCAGAGGAGCGCTGTCCTGACCGTGAACACTGAGTAGGATTGGTGGCGCAGTGGTCCTGCGGGCACAACGGCGTGCTGGTGCAGCGTGTGTGTTCTGCACCAGAGGAGGGATCCCTTTAATCCAGTTTAAATTTATTATGTAATTATTAAAGGGATCCCTCCTCTGGTGCAGAACACACACGCTGCACCAGCACGCCGTTGTGCCCGCAGGACCACTGCGCCACCAATCCTACTCAGTGTTCACGGTCAGGACAGCGCTCCTCTGGCTGGCCGTTCCTGTTCCTCCTCCAAGTGCAGTACGCATATACTACACGAGCACGCTGTGGCTCCAGCAAGACTACTGCGCCTCCTATTTCTTCTCAAGCACCACAGTCAGGACAGCGCTCCTTTGGCTTGCTGCAAACCCCTTCTGGATCATCCACTAAACTGGATATATATCAGCAATTTGAGATATCCCAATAAACGGTGCCAATAACCTTTCGGTGACCTTAAAGGCGACTATGTGATAAAGGCCGGAGTTCGGCCGAAACGTCAAAATACTGTCGCTTCATCCACCACCGTAAATAAAATTTATTCACTTGAAAGCATACTTATCTATTGAGTGCAGTGATTCTATATCTATTTTGGACTTACGGAATCTTTGGTTCCTTTTCACTAGCACCTTTTCTCTACATGGTCGAGTGCTAACCATCTATGCTATAATTGGTTAATTGTCCTGTTATACACATGATGGTCCCATTACAAACCAGAGGTGATGGCATGTTGCTGCAGAATGATCCGATAGCCATGTCAGATGAATGTGCTTTGAATTTGATGTGTCACAAGCAAAGAACCTGCATACCATCACAGCCATGGAATGGAGCTCAGCACTGTATATCAATACTGCCTTTACAAAACACACCTGATGGTCGCAAATACTGTCTTAATGTGGGTGATTACGAGTGTGGGCTCTTGATTAGTCATATCTATTTAATGCAAGCCATTCCAGATGAATACCTGATGAAGCTACTTGAGAGAATGCCAAAAAGTATTTAAAGTGGTCAGGGTAATAGGGAGGCACTTTGAGGAATCTAAGGTTTAACACATAATTTGGTATGGTATAAACATGTTCTTTACTTCTTGTTTACTTTTGTGTATGTTAGTGATTTTCCTGCCTTTAGCTTGAATCTGCACTCTTCAATAGCAGAAAGAAAGCAATTACATGAACTGGTGTGTCCAGGATTTCGAACCAAGTCTGTATATTACAAAAAAATAATTTTACAAAGGCTAATCACTAATTCTGTGTGAATAAAAGTTTTATTACTCTTTAGCATTGTAAGTTGTGCATAGATGCAGATTTGTTTTGAAGTAACAGTTACACACCAGAATAATTTCAATCTTTGTCCTATTACACATGGAAGATTATGAATTTTAACCCCTTAGTGTAATTTAATCTGTGTGTACATCAGCGCTCAGATGAGCATGTGGGGATGAATCTCAGGAGCTGGGCAATAGATGCCAGCTTTGTTACATAACCAGAATCTCTGTCTATCAGCAGCGGCCAGAGCTAAGCTGCTATTACTGCTGTTAACTAGGGTTGAGCGAAACGGGTCTGCCATTTTCAGAAGTCGCCGACTTTTGGCAAAGTCGGGTTTCATGAAACCCGACCCGACCCCTGTGTGGGGTCGGCCATGAGGTCGGCAATCTTCTGAATCTGGTATCGGAATTCCGATACCGAGTTCCGATATGTTTGCGATATCGGGAATCGGTATTGGAATCCATATTTAAGTGTAAAATAAAGAATCAAAATAAAAAATATTTATATACTCACCCTCGGACGTGCCCTGATACTAACCGGCAGCCTTCCTTCCTAAGAATGAGCGCGTGAAGGACCTTAGATGACGTCACGGCTTGTGATTGGTCGCGTGACCGCCCATGTGACCGCTCATGTGACCAATCACAAGCCGCGACGTCACCGCAGGTCATTCACGCGCTCATTCTTAGGAAGGAAGGCTGCCGGTTAGTACCAGGGCGCGTCCGAGGGTGAGTATGTCAATATTTTTTATTTTGATTCTTTATTTTACACATTAATATGGATCCCAGGGCCTGAAGGAGAGTTTCCTCTCCTTCAGACCCTGGGAACCATAGTATCCCATTGCACTGCATTGGGTTTCGTGTTTCGGCCGACCCCGACCCCGACTTTTTTATAGAATCGGCCGATTTCACTCGACCCGACTTTTGAGAAAGTTGGGTTTCGTGAAACCCGACCCGATCCTATAAAAATAAAAGTCGCTCAACCCTACTGTTAACCATTTAGATGCTGCTGTCCGTCTATGACAGTACATGGAACAAGCAAATAAAAATGATACAGGTCTCGGAAAGTGGAGACACGAACTCATTTTTTTTTTACAAATTTCTTAATTTTGCCACCATTTAAAAGGGAAATCTATACTACATTAGTATCGCTTTAATTGTAGTCACCTGAAGAATCATGTTCTCAGGTAATTTTTAGCATACAATGGCTGATGTAAAAAAAAACCCTGAAAAAACAATGCCGACTTGCATTGTTTTCACTATTTCATCCCACTTGGAAGTTTATTTTCCCATTTTCAGTACATTGTGTGGTAGAATAGATAATATAATTCAAAATAACAATTGGTGCACAAATAAGAAAAGCTAATACGGCTATGTTGACAGAAAACAAAAAAATGATGGCTCTTGTAAGAATGTGAGAAAAAAAGTAAAGATACAAAAATAAATTACCTGCTCCTTAAGGGGTTAAAGTACATTAAATTGAAAAGTACTAATTACCATCTACATGATACAGTGTCAATCTTAAGTACAGTCAGTACTCTGCAAAAATGTAGGCAGGTTTGGAAAAAAATGCGGCAAAGTAAGAATGCTTTAAAAAAAATATGAAGTGCTAATGTTTTATGTTTATTAATTAACAAAATGCAAAGTGAATGAACAAAAGAGAAATCAAAATTAAATTAATATTTGGTGTTACTACTCTATGCCTTGAAAATCAATTCTTCTACAACACCATTAATCTTTTCCAACTCTATTTACTGAAATGCAACCCCAAACTTGCAAGGAACCTTCTCCATGCTTCACTGTTTCCTGCGGACGCTCATTATTGTAACACTTTTCAGCCCTTTGGGAAACAAGCCATCTATTTCAAATTTTGACTCATCAGCCAAGAGAACCTGGTGGCATTTCTCTAAACCACAGATCCTATTATTTTAATTCATTGTTGAGTTGTTTGGCTTTGTTTCCATGTCAACGGTATAATCTTTTGGATGCAGCTCTTCCAGGAAGACAAGTTCTGGCTAGACTTCTCAGAACATTGCATGGGTGTAGCCCTATCCCGCTGATTGCCATCAATTATGAGCTGTTAGCATGGTTGGACATCTTCAAATTTCGAAGGGAAGTAAACATGAATGTATGTCATCTTCTTCACTAAGTTTCTTTGACCAACCACTGTATCTATTGTCCTCACTCTTGCCCATTTATTGGTACAGTACCTTCAGTCTATTTTGAAACCTGGAATGGGGTAAGGGGTAACAGGCTTTCCACCAACCATGCAATTAGGTAAACTCTGTAAACATGATGATAGAGCAGTTAGTTTAGTATGGATGAGCGGACTCGTGGATGTTCAAGTTCATCTAGCTCTGCTGAACTACAGTTAAAAGTTTGGCTCGGTATATGAACTTGACCCAATACAAGTTAATGGGAACTCGAATTTCTGTGCATTAAAATGGCTGAAAAATGGTCATAGTAAGAGCTAGGGGGCTGGCTAAATTGGGGTAAGAGCAGAACAGTTGCCCTACAAACAAATTTGGATAAGGAAATTACTTAAAGTAACATTGAATAATAAAAAAAGAAATTATAGTTTTGAACCAGGAGGCAGAGGTCCAAGTGGAGAATGTTAAGGAGGAGGTGTAGATGGCTGTGTAGGTGGAAGAGGCGTAGGAAGAAGAAGTATCAAATACTTTTTGTAGGGTTTTTTAATGTATTTTTCTAGGGGGAACTCTGAAAGCAGGTAGTGTAATAATCTGCTGGCCACTCTCTAGCCGTATACAGGCAGTGTCAAACTCTGCACTTTTTTGGGTTGAAAACAATGAGGAGAGCATCAAATATTCAGCTCTGGCAAAAATTAACAGACCACCACATCAAAACCCTCTCATGGGCAGCCCAATTTCCAGACCTGAACACCATTGAAAACCTCTGGAATGTAATCAAGAGGATGATGGATAGTCTCAAGCCATCAATCAAAGAAGAACTGCTTACATTTTTGCGCCAGAAGCAGTGTGAAAGACATGGAAAGCATGCCAAACGTATGAAAGCTTTGATTAAAAATCATGGTTATTGCACAAAATATTGATTTCTGAACTCTTCCTGAGTTAAACATTATTATTGTTGTTTCTAAATTATTATGAACTTGTTTTATTTGCATTATTTGAGGTCTGAAACCACTGTTTGTTTGTTTGTTTTTATTTTGACCATATTTCTTTGTCAGAAAAAAAATACAAAATGTATTGCTTGGAAATTCAGAGACATGTCAGAAGTTTGTAGACTAAAAGTACAATTTACATTTTACTCAAAAATATACCTATAAAGAGAAAAATTATAATAATTTGAAGAGATTGTGTGCACTGATGCCCAACCACTTGTTCTATTGCAGTATGAGTACGTGGGAAGGGTAGTGCAAATGGTCAGCGGACCACCACAACACATCGAAGATGATGAAACAGAGGTGCCAACTGCTACTGCTTTCTGCTGTGTAATAATCCAAAAGGGGCATTAAATATATAAGCTCTGCCATGTAAGATAAATAGAAAAACCTGAAAGAAAATGGACACTCTAGCTGGGTAAGAAATACTCTTAGTTTTATTACAAAATTATTAAAAACAAGGTAGACAAATGTTACTAAAGACAAGAACAATTAAAAGGTGAGAGACGACATCCAAGTGCCACGTTCAGGCGGAAGATATTGCAGGAATAAATAAATAGGCCACTTAGTCAAAAATCTACGCAATGTCTAGAGGATTGATATATAAAGCAAAAATGCTGAATACAGGCAGTCAGATTTGGTATATACGCAAAGTGTTATAAATAGTGGTGGTTAATATTCAATAAACTTAGTAATAAGTAATAATCAATAGTCTCAATATTAATAGCACACTGAACCTCCTCTTAATAGTAAAATATATGTATATAAGTAGATATGACCGAGGCTCAAAGAATATATTACATCACATCACCAGAGTTAATCAAATAAAGTGCAGGGTGCCATAGTACAGTATATAGTACAGCATAATATATCCACAATTGGCTAATACTATAAGTGAATCCCTTCCTGGAAAAAATAGAAGAAATATATACTGAAGTGGCAATGCCAAGCATATAAAGTCCTGCAACACTGTGAAAGACCCCACATTGGGTGATGTGAAGTGAAGTACAAAAGAGGATATCTTTTATAGTGAACCACCTTGCACCTGGACGGGGAAGGAGAGACCCCCAACGCGCGTTTCGCACACTACTTCTTCGGGGGACATGATGTAAGGGGCTGAATAGCAGGTTTAAATACCATGGGCTGCACATGGCTAGAGCGACTGATGCGGCGCTTCCGGTGAAAAAGCGGGGACCTGAAGCCAGGGAATCAGCATCACACACCACAGGTTTACGCCCACCAATGACGCGTCAGAAAGGCGGGCCTGAAGTGTGACATAGACAAAACGCGTATCCACGGCAATGGAGCCTCGGCAGCCAGAGGGACCTTAAAGTACCTTAAAGTGGATATGTTGTGTTATTTAGAGACAATGAAAGGATTTGCAGAGGGGAGAAGCAGAGGAGTAGTGAGAACAGAAGTGGATTAGTAGGGCAGCAGAGTTATGGACAGACCAGAGAGGTGGGATGATGCAATGGGAGATGATGAGGACCTATACCCCACATGGAGTCAAGGCCATCTGAGTGATGTGGGCAGTTTGGAGAAAGAGATGATGGTCATGCTGCTCCAACTGCACCACAAAACAGGGAGCAGGGTGCAAAAAGCGATGAAGCCGATCCCTAGCTATGAAGTTGGCTGCAAATGCACACTGCGGTCTACCTTTAGCCTTTTCTCTGTCCATGCTTTCTCCTACTCCGCTACTTCCGTTATCTCCTCATCTGATCAGAGATACCTTGATTGATGAAAACTATCTTATGACTACACTTTAATCTTTATTTTCAGCTTTGTGTTAATGAGATTCTCATGCCCAAAGGCGGGGTTGGTGTATGTGGTGCTCTGATTATATATTCATAATGCAGCCTGCTGACAGGTCACTGATCCCTCAGTGACCTGCCCCCTAGTTTGCATAATGAATATATGTACATAGTGAAGAAGAAAAAAATCGCATGCTTTTGTGTGCCAATAATGTGGAATGCCCTCCAGGGCTGTGGGGTACTCGGTACCGGGTCCAGTCATTATTAAAGGGGAGGTCATAGTGGCGGTGACCCGGTCCGTGGCCCTGGGCACCCAAGTAAAAGGGACAGTCTTTAAAGAGGTTGTAAATGTAATAAAAGTTTGTGATGCCACCTGTGGTACTCGGTCAAGAGTGACCGACGCTACTGAAAGGAGTCCTCTGGGGGTGATGGTGCGGCAGCAAAGATGTTGTCGCTTCCCATAGGTGAAGCAGGGTCCCCAGGGCTCATGGTGTGTTTGGGCAAAGATGGTGTGGTGCTGCAAATAAATGGAGGACACAGGGTTACAGTCTCTTTACCTGGTTTACTGGTTTTAATAAGCCACAGTTCAGGGTACCAGCAACAGGTGGTGATGTGGTCCGGTCAGCCTGGAAGCAATGGTGGATCCCGCTCCCAGGTGAGGTTTGTAAGCCTTCCTTCTAGCTCTCTTTTGTGAGGTCCTTGCTGCCTGTGGCTCCCTTACAAGGTCCTCTCTCTCCTGTCCTGGGACAGTACACGTATGGTGGGCACTACGAGCCTTTTTACAGGGTCTCTATCACGACCCGGGCTCTCTGTGTACAGCTGCACTTTCAGGTGTGGGTGCGGACAGACTACATAAAGTCTTCTGACCTCCGGTTCTGCTGTGGGACGTGGAGTGTGACACAGCCTGGGGCTCCCGGTGCCTGTTTCCTGCGCTTCAGCTCGGAGGGTGCCCGGTCCCAGTTCCCCTCTGAACTCATTGATTCTCCTTTGCTTCTCCCCTCCAACACTTGCTATCAGTGCAACCCTTCTGGCTCTCTTCCATTCTGGAGCTGCAGCACCACACGTGGCTGCATGGCCCCACTCTCTGCTCACACTCCTTTCTCCTTCAACGTCTGCTACCATCTCCCTATCTCCTCCTCCAGACCAGAATATATGTCTGGGGGAAGCTCCCCTGAATCCGGGTTCAGAGCTCCCCCTTCTGGCCTGGAATCAGAATGTGTTGCATGTAGATGTATTACTTGTTAAAGGGAATCCTCTTTGCCTCCAGGCATGACATCACCCTCCCCGAATGGAAGGCAACATCACTGTAAAAACCGGTTACCTGGGGTGTTACAAATAGATTTTTTTTCAGGTTATTCAGCTAGAGGAAAAAAAATCAATTTGATAATGGCACCCGGCGCCCTGCGCAGTAGCAGCTCGGAGATAGGTGTGTGCAGCGCCATCTTGGAGGAGGAATTTTTTTTCTTCTGCTCCAGTAAGATTGCGCCGCCGGCGCATGCACAATAGCCTGCCTGCCTGCATAAGCGTTTTTTTAAAGTATGTACAGATATTCATTATGTAAACTAGGGAGCAGGTCAGTGAGGGATCAGTGACCTGTCAGCAGTATGCATTATGAATATCTAATCAGAGCACAACATGCAGACCCTCCTCCAGACCCACCTTAGAGCAAGAGCATATTATTAACTACAACCTAAAATAAAGATTAGAGAACAACTACAAGATGGATTTTATCAACCAAGGTCTCATTTTAATCAGTATAATGGCGCAAACCTGACTGTGTGTGTAGGTTACTGTGCACAATCCTGCTTACAGGTTCCCTTTAAGGAATGTTAGTTTTCCCATGTTGGATGTAGACAGGAGGATGCGCCATTCTGTGATCCCTGCCATGGTAAACACATGTTCGGACAGTACATTTGCCTCATGGCGGGCTAGCACCTCTAAGGCATAAAGGGTAAGCTCAGGAGATGTATTTCAATTTGGAGACCCAGAAGTTAAATGGAGAAGACCAATGAGTTAGTACGTGGAGAACTGTGAATAGGTACTCTTCCGCTATGTTGTTGTAATGCTGCCTCCTGTTAATACGGACCATATCACATGTTGGTGCAATATCTTGTGGCATGCTCAATGTTTTGCGACATTTCAGCCATGCTAACCCTGCCTTCTGTGGTGCTGATGGTGCCTCAGCTGCTTTGCTGACTGCTTCCTTTGTCTTGTTCTTCCACTGAGCCCAAGCTGTCGGGTGGGAAAGCCATCAGTAGTTTCTCTACCAATGTGTGCTTGTATTCATGCATTTTGTGATCCCGATCCAGTGATGGAAGTATTGATGGTATGTTGTCCTTTTAATGGGGATCCAGCCAGTAATCTGCAATGGTAGCAACATGGGCAACTCGGCCGTCTTTGTAAAGGCACAACAGCATGCATTGGCTCATGTGTGTGAGGCTTCCCAAAGGCAACAGCAAGCTGTCCTCATTGGGATGTGTATCAACTATACTCTGCTCTGCTCTGAATGTCACCCTGCTGTGAACATGATTGTTCCTCCTCCTCATTCTCATCCTTCAAAACTGTCCCCAGGCTCTACAGTTGGGTACCTGGCCGGTGTTAGGAAAGTAGCCCACCCTCCCTGCCATGTGTTGACAACAGGCCTGAAAACTGTGTGAATTAGTTCTGCTCCTCCTGCTACTCTTTCTCATGTGCCACAACCTCATCCATCATCACCTGATTTGTTTTTTCCAGCAGCCATATAAGTGGTACAGTAACAATGATGATGACGTAATCCGTGCTGGCCATATTGTTGAAATATTCGAAACAGCGCAACACGGCACACATGTGCTGCATGGAGGCAGACTCATTGGTGGTAAAGTGGTGTTGTTCTGCATCATGCATGCATGCTGCCACTAATGCCCGCTGCTTGCACAGTCTCTCCTGCATATGTAAAGGTGGATTTCCACCATGTTGGCATTTTGCATGTCAGCAGTTGAGAGGGAAGGCAGAAGTGATGCTGCAGGGCAGACAAGGGAGCAGCAGCACAGGGAGAACGGCAAAAGATTGCACACACATCCTGAATTGTCAGCCATCTAATTAAAAACCTTTTCAACACTTATGGCTTCACTATTCATGCACTGGAACCACCATGTCCTCTCTCTGCGCACCACTACCAACATCAGCAGTACAGTACAGTACAGTAGCAGTATTACACTAACACCACCACGGCCATGATTAAGTCCCCTATTTGATGTTCTCCTCAGTTTTGGAAGTAGTTTTTCTGAACAGTGCAAAGCCATAAAAAAATTGAGGGTCATAGACACACCCTTGAAGGCACCAACTGGAGTGCATCATAAAAGAAAATTAAGAAAGTTGTGGTAAATCCAGGAAAAAATTATAAGTAGGGTCATCAGCAGCTGGAAGGCTTCAATAAAATATTGAAGATTAAAAATACATTATGTGCTGCTGTCATCTGATAGTGTGGAAAAGTTTGGGGTAATCCAGGCTTTGTTCATTTTTATCAGTGAGCCTGTCAGCCTGTTGACATGCAAAATCGCCTGTCTGTTATGAGCCCCCGGCATCACTAAAAACCTGCTCAGACAAGAGGCTAGTGGCAGGGCAGCACAACACCTCCAAGGCATAGAGGGTCAGCTCATGCCAGATGTCCCACTTTGAGACCCAACAGCTGAAGGCTGCAGAGGAATTAGGGAGTTTGCTGCTTTTGTTGGTCAGGTATTGCTTTACCATCTTTAAAAACTTTTCCCTCCCTGTCAAAAATACCCAGTTATCAGGACATGGATGCTGCAAGGGTGTCAGGAAATTGGCACAGGCACTTGACAGTATACCTCTGCCTCTGCTGTACCTGGGGTTTGTCTCCCTTGCCTATCCTCCTTGCTTGGGCAAGAAAGTTTGCCCGCAGTCAATAGCGTTTTCTGATGGGAATTTTTTCAATATAGTTTTCATAATGGCCTTCTGGTATAGCCACATTTTAGTAGACCTGTCTGCCTCAGAAAGGAGAGATGCAAATTTCTCCTTGTAGCCTGTGACTAGTAGGGTGAATAACCAGTATTCTTATTTGGCCAAGATAAATGTAACGCGAGGGTCGCGGGAAAGACAGCAGTACATAAAGTCAGCCATACGTGCCAAGCTCCCTACAGCCAACACTTCCCTGTCTACAACACAATGATTACGCTCCATCCTCTCCTCCTCCATCTCTTCCTCTTATTACCCTCCTCAATCCATCCATTTAAGAGATGAGCCAAAGCTTGTGTGGGTACTAACCTCTGTTGTGCTAGCAAACAGCTTCTGTTCTATCTCCTCCTCAACTTCCACCTTCTCATTGTTGTCCAATGAGCAGATGAGATAAGGCTGAGGTTATCTCCCTGTCTCATGTTTTCCTCCATCTCCACCTGGTCGGCATGCAAAGTTTCAGCTTTAATTGTGAGCAGTGACTGTTTATATAGGCACAGAAGTGGAATAGTTGCTCTGATGATGGTGTCAACACTGCTCACCACCTTTGTGGAGTTCCCAAAGTATTTTAGAGCTGCAAAAATATCAGACATCCATGCCCACTCTTCAGTTATGTGGTACGCTGGAGTACCAAAGCTTTAGAAATGGCTTTATAACTAGTGATGAGCGAATATACTCATTACTCTCGATTTCTCGAGCATGCTCGGGGGTCCTCCGAGTATTTTTTTTGTGCTTGGAGATTTACTTTTTCTTGCCGCAGCTGAATGATTTACATCTGTTAGCCAGCATAAGTACATGGGGGGGGGGGGGGTTTGCCTGGTTGCCACTAAGTTTCCTTAAGGAACTTTGCTGAAAATGCACCTTGTATGCACCTTATTGTTTTGGTTTCCCTCCCGTGTGGGTGACACTTGTTTTGTATGGAAACTGTTGCTATCTACTATGGTTGTATGGTGGTTTGTATTACATTACTACACCAATCTAAGCTAGTTATATATGGGCTTACACCATACTTCTTTATATTAGTATTGGTGCTGTTTATTAATACCATGGTGACATTATGAATTATTTCCGTGCCTGGAATTAGGGTGTTTTTTACTAGGGTCTCCTTCCTTCCTTATATGTAAATTGCATTAATTGTTAGTTATTTTTGTAATAAAATTTTGTTATTGATTGCATCATTGTGTATGGAACTCCATTTTTGTTTTGTTTTCTAATCTGGAAAAGCAGATGCAAAGCACCAGAATTGGTGCTTCTAATGGATGAGCTTTTTTTCATGGGCAATTGAGTGCTGGTCTTATTAGGCAGGGAAGTGACCAATAACCAGGGACCTTCCCAGTATATTAATATCAGCTCCCAGCTGTCTTCTTTGCCTTTGCTGGTTATTAAAAAAGGGAGGACCCCACATCATTTTATTTTTTTAGGGTCCCCTTATTTTTAATAACCAGCAAAGGCGAATAAGACAGCTGGGGACTGATATTAATAGGCTGGGAAGGTCCATGGGTGTTGGCCATTTCCCAGCATAAGAAGACCAGCTCACAGCTGTCTCATTTCCCTTGACTTGTTATTAAAAATACTCCACATCATTTTTATTTTTTAATTATTTATTTCACACTGTCCCACTGCTAATCACAGCACAATGGCAGTGCCTCCTGTGATCCGATATTTATGCGGGCCGGGTCTCGTGTTGTGCTGGCCAATCGCATACATGCCAATACTTGGCATAGCTGTGATGGCTGCAGAAGTGCCCACAGCCTGAAAGTTTGTTGATTGACTGACCTGCAGCCTTCCAACAAGCTTTATTAAGCATCCAAACTCCGAACAGTAAGGCTACAGTCACACTATCAGTATTTGGTCAGTATTTTACATCACTATTTGTAAGCTAAAACCGGGAGTGAAACAAACAGAGGAAAAGTATAATAGAAACATATGCACCCCTTCTGCATTTATCACCCACTCCTGATTTTGGCTAAATACTGATGTAAAATACTGACCAAATACTGATAGTGTGACCGCAGCCTAACACAGGCTTCTCACGGACTTCCAGGACAAGCACAAATTTGGAGTCCAGCAATGGACACTAGGTGTCCTGTACGAACCCAAAACTTTACAGTTCAGGTTCTCTCATCCCTATTTAGCAACACTTCTTCTGCCTTCTAATATCATTTTCAATAATCTATATATGATCACTAAGCGCTGCTGCAGTGTGTTTAAAAATGTTTAATACTAATGTGAAGGTAATCAGAATAATTCAGAACTGTTGTAAATTATTCCAACAGCTTTTTTTTAACTAACTTTATGTGTAAACATCCACAACGTCCTGACACAGGTCCTTGTTTTATTGGCTGCAGAAATCACTTGTCCCTCACCATATAAAGAATGGACATCTTGATTTTGACACTGTAACGGCACAGAGAGGCTGCTCCTGATGCTGGCACTGTTAGAAGCTAGATTATAGCTAGATAGCTAGGCGGCTGGTTCTTAGTCACATAGTCTATCTAGCTAGTGCCCTGTGTGGCTGTGAAATAGACCTTCCAGCAATACATATATATATATATATATATATATATATATATATATATATATATATATATATATATACAGTATATACTGTTTTTGGGGAGGCAGTTGTTACCATGATTCACCATGCCATATCTCACCTTGTTATTTAGTGACAATAAAATTCAACAGCCTGCATAGCTGATACACATGAGAAAAAAAATTGTTGTGTTTGCAGAGCTGTTGCACAAACAAAATCAACAATTTTGGGGTTTTACAAACGTGATACAGCAGGTTAAATCCGATTATGAAATTGTTTGGAGCATATCTTCTAGGTTATACAGGTGCCACCCACACTACAAAGAAATTCTTCTGTTACTACAGTAGGGGACATCTCACTTTCAAATTGTTTGTATCATATAGTCTGTTATAGAGGCCTCATCCACAGGCCCCCCAAAAATTCTTCTGCTGCTAACATCATACAATAGGGGACATCTCACTTTCAAATTGTTTGTCGCATCTAGTCTATTTTATACAGGCCCCATCCACAGACCAAAACAAAATTCTGTTACTAATGTCGTACAGTAGGGAACATCTCACTTTCAAATTGTTTGTAGCATCTAGTCTATGTTGTAGAGACCTCATCCACAGGCCCCCCAAAATTCTTCCGTTACTAACGTTGTATAGTAAGAGACATCTCACTTTCAAATTGTTTGTAGAATCTAGTCTGTTATAGAGGCCTCATCTACAGGCCCCCCAAAAAATCTGCTGTCACATTTTTTTTTTATGTCATACAGTAGCATTTAATAATTTTAAAACTGTTTGGAGCATATCTTCTTTGTCATACAGGCCTCATCGACACTCAAACAATTCTTTCTTCTGTGACTAATGCGATTCAGCACACCATATTTCACCTTGTCATTTACTGGCACTGAAATTCAGCTGTTTTCAGAGCTGGTGCACAATTAAAAAATTGAATTTTTTGTTGCTAATACTGTGCTTCTGCCACTATCTGAGCAAGATGACTGGAAAAAAGCAAGGTCATAGTGAATGGGGGATTAGGCTTGGTGTTCAAGGTGTACGTGGGGTAGGTGGTAATGTTTCTGAAAGCACTAGTGAACCAACAACTGCACATCCTATGCAAAGACAATTGACAACTTAGGTTACTAGATGGGCTACTCCACTACCTTTGGCTGATGCACGGCCTAGTTGATGAGGCCAAAAAAGCATTTGTTTGAGTAGATGGCAAGCACAGGTTCAAGTGGCCTCACCTCCTCTTTCTCCACCTCAACATCACACCCAGTTCTGGTGTCTAAAGAGCTGTTCACACATTCTATGCCATGGTCATCGGAATTGTACTCAAAAGCTTCACAAAGTCAAGAGGAGGAAATCTGCACTGATGCCCAAATTTTGTTTTAGCTTGGATCCGGGCAGGATGAAGTAGGGTCGGAGAAGCATCCTGACCCTCATCACCAGACGTTAACCCCCCCGGTTAACCCCCAGGGGAGAAGTGATCCTGAGTTGGCTCATCCTCTACAGTGTCAAAAAAGGCCCATTCTGGGCAACCCTTTCCACCCCTAAGAGCTGCAGACCCATGGACCCTGCTGGTCACAGCCACAGTTGTGGTTGAGGATGCATTACTCTTTGTGTCTGCATCACTATGTGTCTGTGACGTATGGCACAACGTAACCTCCTCATCTTTCTACTCAGATGACAAACTCAGCTGTGTGCCTCTGTGTTCACGCCAACTGGGATCTACCACCTCATTATCATCATCCTCTGTATTATTACATTCCTCTCCATTGGAGTCGCCATCCTCCTCTTTCTGCCTTGACAGCACAGTACAGTCCACGTGAACCTCAGAGAGTCTCATCAAGTAATCTGTCAACTTTGCAAAAAAAATTGAATAGAGGGAAAAAGTGCAATAATTTGACTACTACAAGTATAAACATTCACATGCGCAATCAACATGCGTTACTCTGAGAATCCCACTGCCCTAAAATGCTGACCAGTGGACCACAATAACTATCACCTGTCCCATCAATCGCATCTGCTTCTTCTTCCTCCTCCTCTGTTACCGTACCAAATATTGAGAGGCTGGTCACTGACTGCAGAACCTCGGGTTCTTTACCAGCTCAATTCACGTAGACTGAGAACCCACTGTCAGCTGTAATGGAAGCAGACATGCCTGCTGTTTTTGACCGACCTCAGAGAACAAGCACACCACAAATGTCTCAATCCACCGTAACTTCTCCGCCTGCGCTTCGGTCATGGTTCAGAAGTTTGTCCAGTTCATTGTACTCCGCCCTCTCTCAGCACTGCAGCCACCCCATGGTCTCGCAGTTGTGGTCACATAAATGATTGTTTTTTCTTACACATGACAAAGCTTAGAGGGTGAACTCCATAATCTCCAAGCTGTTGGCCATTGAATTGCAGCCTTTTTGCCTGGTAGATACAGACTGTTTCCTAAAGCTGATGGCCGTCACAGTACCCCAGTACCAATTGCCCTTGTCGCCATTACTTTTCTAAGAAAGCTGTGCCTGCAATACACCAGCATGTCACAGACAACATCACCCATTCCTTGACTAAATTTATGTCTGTCGTGGCATTACTTCTCGCTGACTGGGCACTGGGTGACTCTGGTGGCTGTGGGGTCAGGTGCTGATCCACAGCTCTTGGAATCCCCAAGGTTTGTAGGACAAATCTTGATATTTCACATTTCATCCACTGCTTCTGCCTCCTCCTCTAAAACCTTTAGGGCCTCCACCTGCACCCTCGACTTCTGCCTTTATGAGACACATGTTCCAACAGTGCAGAGTGAATCCCCACCTCCACTGTACTGCGCAGCCAGAGCTCACCACAATCAGGCATTGTTAAAATTGACATGCCTTGGAGATCGCAGTCATACAGCAGAAGAGTTGTGGACACCCCTCCAGGCCGAGTTTGAGCAATGGCTGTCTCCGCAGAGCCTGCATCCAGGGAAGGTCATGGCCAATATTGGGGCACACATGGTGGCAGTCCTACGGCAAGGTGAGCTCACACACGGGCATTCCATGGCTCACACCTTCAACCTGGCAGTAGAACATTTTCTATAGCACTATCCTGGCTTGGGTAAGCTGCTGCAGAAAGTATGAAAGCTGTGTTCTCACTTTGGCCATTCGCAACATTTCAGGTCATCGACTTGCATGGATACAGAAGTCTTTATCCATATCAGTTAACAGGTTGATATGAAATGTGCTCACACAGTGGAATTCCACTCTGCACATGTTGCAGTGACTGTGGCAGCAGCAGCGAGCCCTTACGCAGTGTGTCATGTCATATAGCTTGGACTAATGCAGTACATATGTGGCGCATATCACGTTTACAGAGGGGGAAAAGATCAAGACACCTGGAGCCTTCTGCGCAGTTTCAAAATGGCTACTAAGATGGTTAGTGCTGAAGATAATGTCATCAGCATCTCTATTCCGGTCATCTACAGATCTGGCAAAAGTTAAGAGACTACCACATCAAAACCCTGTCATGGGCCGCCCAATCTCCAGACTTGAACCCCATTGAAATCCTATGGAATGTAGTCAAGAGGATGATGGGTAGTCACAAGCCATGAAACAAAGAAGAACTGCTTACATTTTTACACCAGAAGCATTGTGAAAGTCTGGTGGAAAGCATGCCAAAATGCATGAAAGCTGTGATAAAAATCATGGTTATTCCACAAAATATTGACTTCAGAACTCTTACTGAGTTAAAACATTAGTATTGTTGTTTCTAAATGATAATGAACTTGTTTTATTTGCTATATTTGAGGTCTAAAAACACAGTTTTTTGTTTAATTTTGATGATATCTCCTTTTCAGAAACAAAATACAAAATGTATTGCTTGGAAATTCGGAGACATGTTGTCAGAATTTTATATAATAAAGGAACAATTTACATTTTATTCAAAAATATACCTATAAAGAAAAAAATCAGACAAACTGAAGATTTTGCAGTGGTCTCTTAATTTTTGCCAGAGCTGTAAATGCTGGAGCAGACTTTGAATAGCCTGTGGGAGGAGGTGGTGGTCCCAGAGGAAGTGGAGGAACAAGGGGAAGATGCAGAAGGGATAACATTGTCTCAAAATTCCAGACTGTCTTCACACAGGTGGGTGACAAAGGTGGGTGGATTACTGCGATCGAGGTGGGCTGGTGATCTGTCAAGATCACATCTCACCACTTGCAAACTTGACCTGCTCCCATCCTACTTCATCCCTAACCTTGCCACAGTCTTCATCCCAACCCTAACACATCTCTTCAACCTTTAACTTGCAAATGGTGTCTTCCACTCATCCTTCAAACATACCTCAATCACACCCATCCTCAAAAAGCCCTTCTTCAACCCATCCTCTGTGTCTAGCTATCGCCCGATATCACTTCTCCCTTATGCCTCAAAACTACTGGAACAGCATGTACATCTTGAACTGTCCTCCCACCTCTCCTCCTGCTCCCTCTTTGACCGGTTACAATCTGGTTTCCGACCACATAACTCAACTGAAACTGCCCTAACTAAAGTCACCAATGACCTACTAACCGCTAAGAGCAAGTGACACTACTCTGTCCTCCTTCTCCTGCACCTGTCTTCTGCCTTTGACACTGTGGACCATTCCCTCTTGTTACAGATTCTCTCATCTTTTGGCATCACAGATTTGGCCTTATCCTGGATCTCGTCATGTCTAACAGACCAGATATTCAGTGTCTCCCTCTCCCACACCACCTCCTCACTTTGCCCCCTTTCTGTTGGTGTTCCCCAAGGCTTAGTTCTAGGACCCCTACTCTACTCCATCTACACCTTCAGCCTGAGACAGCTCATAGAATCCCACGGTTTGCAGTATCATCTCTACGCTGATGACACGCAGATCTACCTTTCTGGACCTGACATCACTTTCTTACTGACCCAAATCCCCAAATGTCTGTCCGCTATTTCATCTTTCTTTTCTGCTCGCTTTCTAAAACTGAACATGGACAAAACAGAATTCATCATCTTTCCCCATCTTACGCTACCCCTCTACCAGACCTATCCATCAATGTCAATGATTGCTAACTTCCCCAGTCCCGCATGCTCGGTGCCTCGGGGTGATACTCAACTCTGCCCTCTCTTTCAAGCCACATATCCCAGCCCGTGCCATTGCAGCGCCCCAGAGTCCTGGTCGTTGCAGTACTGTGGCTCCGCCACTATGGGGAGCTATGGTTCGTCTGATGGCACTGAAGGAGTTCATCTGATCAGGTATCACAGACACCAATAGATTTCACAGCTGGGCCTCCGGGGGGAGCTAAGGGTGCTATTCATTAGGCCACTCCCCACCATAGTGGGTAAACTGGGGGTCAGGCAGGAAGTTAGATTAGAAAGCTGACTGGGTTGGAACCAGGCAACACCTTGTGGCAGAGGGTGCTGTAGGGGAAGATACAGTAGGGTCTCTGTCAGGGGTGGGATCCTGACAGAGGCTTGGCAACAAGAACGAACGTAGCGGGACCGTGCCTGCTCCGGGTAGCGGCGGTGCCCAAGAAAGGATTAGAAGAGAGATAGATTGTGCTGAGTGAGAAACGAGATCACGCAAAGGAGAAATACCAGCAGGAGTCGTGCTGTAAGACACAACATCCTACTGAGGCGCACTACCGGTGGCCGGAACGCCGAGGGAGTAGAATAACATTCAGCTTCAAGCAATACTCCAAACAGCGGCAGGACAGTCAGTCTAAGGCAGGCTGTCTAACACATATCACCTATGCAGTCTTGGGGGGCAACTTGTGGAGAGGGGCGACTCTAGGGTCCCGGAAGAGCTCCGAGCCTACCCGTCAAGCGGGTGCCGTCCCAGAACACCAGGGAGGGACGGAGGATTAGCAGAACATCATCTAATCGAGTTGTGAGGGAACTTAAGAAACAGACACAACAGTTGTGGGGGACTTTCCGTAAGCACAGCAGGGAAGGACCACAACACATAGCGCTAGTAGGAAGGCACCGATTTCCACCTGTGAAGAGAACTCTGGAGGTGCCATTGGACCGGCCGGACTTGCACAGCCTGGTGAACCGTGTTCCGGACTGAGGACCCAGAGATCTTCAGTAAAGAGGTAAAGAGACTGCAACCTGGTGTCCTCGTGATTTACTGCACCGCACCACCACAGCATCACCACCATCATCCATACCTATTATTCACTGTGCGCCCCACGGCAGGGTCACGGACCGGGGCCTAGCCGCCGTGACAACCCCAGAGCAGAGACTCAGAGGCCCGGTACCGGGTACCCCTCGGCCCTGCGGCAGTGGGGGCGCTACACCATCTCCTGCCGACTCAACTCAAAATAATTTCCTGGATCCATACATTCCTTTACCAAGAAACTGCAAAAATGCTCGTGCACACACTCATCATCTCTCGCCTTGACTATTGCAAGCTCCTACTCTCTGGACTCCCCTCTAGCACTCTTGCACCACTCCAATCTATCCTATACTCTGCTGCCCGACTAATCCACTTTTCTACCCATTATTCCCCAGTCTCTCCTCTCTGCCAAGCCCTTCACTGGCTCATATTGTCCAAAGGCTCTAGTTCAAAACCCTAACTACTGTATGACATACAAAGCCATCCACAACCTGTCTCCTCCATACATCTGTGACAAGATCTCCCGGTATGTATCAAAAGAAGAGAAAAAAGAGGCGCAAAAGAAAATGCACACACAACAAATAATAAGTGAAAAAAGTTTTATTTGGGAAACGAAAAAGTGCAAAATAGCATAAAAACATTAAAAAAAGCATAAAAAACAGACATGCACACACCCCTAATAGAATGTGCGTATACAGGCAAAGTAGGTCCAAATAACCCCACCAAATATAAATATAACTCCAGTGAAGTAGGGCAATAGATGACTTCATAAAATAGGACAAGCAGTAAACAACATGGAATTAGTATGTAGATAACCACTAAAATTTGAAAAGCACCAAATGAAAATATAATATTAATAATCAAATCACTCTCAATAAAACACAGATCTTATAAACAATGATATGGTGCAAAAATTCAGCAAGATCAGAAGTTTATCCATGTTGTAAACGTGAGAAATGTGTAAAAAATAACACCAATTCTTGCCACCACATGGAGCATAAGAAAGATTGGAGGATCCCAACGCGTATCGCTACTCCATGTAGCTTCCTCAGGGGAAGTCAACTAGAGTCTGTCATATCAGGTACTAGTAAGTGCACTTACTAAGGTTCCCATGATCGCAAACACCTTTGGCGGCAAGCAAGGAACATTCAGACGAGCAGTGGTTTGTCAGTGCAATTGCGCAATGAAGCAGAAAGTACCTAACAGTCAGAATATCGGTCAAAGAGTGGTGTGCATTTGTCAAAGATAACGTTCGCATCTGCGCAGTAGGGAAGCATGCGTTCCAAATCAGCCATCTCACTATGCGTATCACCGGTCGGAAGTCATCGCTGTGCATGCGCCTTAGGAACACATGCGTTCCAACATACAAGAATGCACTCCAAAAACCTGAAGCTATCACAGCGCGATCGCTATGCGTTCCAAAGAAGTGGACAATGCATCTCACCACCAGCATACAGTGAGAAGGAGCTACAGAGGCAAGCAAGGTATTAAGGAAAAAGAGTACAGAAATATTGAAAGCATTATTAACAATGTGATTCATAACACTCTGAGGCTAAATACATACTTCCATATCAATGAAGGCTTTATCAAACAAGTAGTAGAGGCACAATGCTATGAAATGTGAAGGCACAGGTGTGAGTAAGGGTCCAAAGGGAACAATGGGTGAGGATGCATCCAAAATCCCCCCAATGCGGGGACACACCCACACCACGGTAAACACATCAGGGCATTTAAAAACCTGTGAGCAACAGATCTTCATTTAGGCCACCCGGTATGACTGACCCAAGCCTATAAATCCATCTGGACTCCAGTCTCAAAAGCTCGCCCAGATGGTGAAACTTGCGAAAATTGTTAGGGACCCTCTGAAGGCCTACTACCCATAAACCACGGGTACAACTAGAGTGAACCTGAAAAAAATGTAAAGCTACAGAGGATAAGCTTTTACCCTTAGCCAAGTCTTGTCTGGCCAGATTGATATTTGAAATATGCTGCTGTGTGCACCTGTGTAATTCCTGGGAGGTTTGCCCTATATAAACTTTAGGGCAAGGGCACACAAGAGCATAGACCTAATTTGAAGTTTTACAGTTGACATAGTCCCTTAATATATATACAGTAGAGTCTACAGGGTTTGTAAAGAAAGAACACCGTTCAACAAAAGCACAAATATTACAGTCTCCACATGGATAAGATCCACGTAGTTGAACACATGAGCCAATCCTGGTGGTAGGCCTCACAAAATATCTCCTAGACAAAGAGTCATGCATATTAGGTGCACGTCTCGTGTTCAAAAGTGAAAATTCAGGTTGCAGACATGATATCCTTGAGTCTGTTTTTAGAATACACCAATGTTGTTTAAATAAATCAAAGACCTTATCCCATTGATTATGGAATGTAGTGATGAATCTCAACCAATCATCAGGATATCTAGGAAGAGGATTAAGCAGGGCATCCCCTGGAGTGGAATCCATTAGCTGAAAGGCTTGTGAAATAGTGGAATTCGTATAGCCCCTGGCACGAAAGCGTCCAGTAAGTGATTTGGCTTGTGTCCGAAAATCACATAATCATGAACAATTCCATCATAGTGTAGAAAATTGTCCAACAGGAATACTCTTTTTAAGGTTGTGTGGATGAAAACTTCTCAAGTCAAGAAGACCATTGGAAGCCGTGGTCTTACGATAAAGGTCCGTGCAGAGCTGGTCATCTTGGTGAGAGAGTTTAAGGTCCAGAAACTCAGCTGTTGAAGAAGAAATATGGTAAGTTAAAGAAATATTTAACAAATTTTTACCTCACACCTCACAGTCTACCCTTGAGCCGGTCCAAATGAAAAAAATATTGTCATTAAAGCGAAACCAACATAAAACATGTAATTTGAAAACCGGCAATGGGTACACGCATGCCCCCTCCCACCACCCCATGAAGAGGTTTGCAAAGGAGGGAGCACAGCGGGCACCCATTGCCATACCAGATATCTGTCGATAAAAAGAAAAAGAAAAATCTAAATAATTATGAGTCAGTACAAATTTCAACAGGCTCAAGAGGAAGGCATTATGTGGGTGACAACTAGAGTCTTCAAGTCGCAAAAAGTGATCAACAGCTGTAATGCCGTGGTGGTGTGCAATGCTTGTGTACAGCAACTCCACATCCACCGTCACCAGCAAAGCCCCATCCGGCAATTTCAAATCCTGTAATTTATGGATAAGATGCACAGAGTCCGTCAGATAGATGTACAAAAGGTTGCAGAAAAAAATCGATATATGTGCAAGCTCTCTCGCCAAGACCACCAATACCTGAAACTATTGGCCTCCCAGGGGGACAAACAAGGCTGTTGTGCACCTTCGGAAGAAGGTAGAAGGTAGGTATCACTGTTTTTTTCACAAAGATGTAATCTCTCTCCTGTTTATTGATCACTCCATCAGAAAGGGCTGCATCAAGCAAACACTCATTTTATTGTGGAAAATTAAAGGGTCAGATGGTAATTAAGCGTAATTACTAGAATTACTTAGCTGTCTTGAGACCTCATTTAAGTACATAACAACTGGCCAGAGAACTATGTTCCCTCCCCCTTATCTGCTTCCTTTATTATAAACTCCTTATTGGATCTCAGATCCGCCAATGCCCTTCTGTCCTGCAATAAAAGATTCTGATCCTTAGTCATGTTAAGTGGCATCTTCTGGATACCCTGCTTAATTATCTCAAAAAAGGTCTTAACTGAAGGTATTAGCAATAATTGTGGAGTAGTAATAGAAGGAGATTTATGTGGAAAATTTCTCCTACCTGACGATACACCATTCTCATTCAATAAGTCCAGAAGGTCAGAGAAAACTTGTCTATCCAAAACTATGGGAGACTCAGGTAAATGTCTGGTTTTTGGTGTAAGGCTTTTAACCCCTTAATCCCATATGATGTACTATCCCGTCGAGGTGGGGTGGGCCTTAATTCCCACCGACGGGATAGTACGTCATAACGATCGGCTGCGCTCACGGGGGGAGCGTGGCCGATCGCAGCCGGGTGTCAGCTGACTATCGCAGCTGACATCCGGCACTATGTGCCAGGAGCGGTCACGGACCGCCCCCGGCACATTAACCCCTGGCACACTGCGATCAAACATGATCGCAGTGTACCGGCGGTACAGGGAAGCATCGCGCAGGGAGGGGGCTCCCTGCGTGCTTCCCTGAGACGATTGGTACAAGGCGATGTACTCAGCTTGTATCAAGCATCTCCTCCCTGCAGTCCCCGGATCCAAAATGGCCGCGGGGCTGCATCCGGGTCCTGCAGGGAGTACTTCCGGGTCCACAGCAGGCGCTGGTAAGCCTGCCCAGCTGTATGTCAGATCACTGTGCAAACTGTCAGATCAGCGATCTGTGATGTCCCCCCCGGGACAAAGCAAAAAATGTGGAAAAAAAAAATAAAAAATTTCTAAAATAAAGAAAAAAAAAATATATTATTCCCATAAATACATTTCTTTATCTATAAAACCCCCAAAAAACAATAAAAGTACACATATTTAGTATCGCCGCGTCTGTAATGACCCAACCTATAAAACTGTCCCACTAGTTAACCCCTTCAGTGAACACCATAAGAAAAAAAAAAACGAGCCAAAAAACAACGCTTTATTATCATACCGCCGAACAAAAAGTGGAAGAACACGCGATCAAAGAGACAGATATAAATAACCATGGTACCGCTGAAAACGTCATCTTGTCACGCAAAAAACGAGCTGCCATACAGCATGATAAGCAAAAAAATAAAAAAGTTATAGTCCTCAGAATAAAGCGATGCCAAAGTAATTATTTTTTCTATAAAATAGCTTTAATCGTATCGTATCGTAATCGTATAAAAGCGCCAAAACATAAAAAAAAGATATAAATGAGATATCGCTGTAATCATACTGACCCGAAGAATAAAACTGCTTTATCAATTTTACCAAACGTGGAACGGTATAAACGCCTCCCCCAAAAGAAATGAATAGCTAGTTTTTGGTCATTCTGACTCACAAAAATCGGAATAAAAAGTGATCAAAAACTATCACGTGTCCGAAAATGTTACCAAATAAAAACGTCAACTCATCCCGCAAAAAACAAGACCTCACATGAATCTGTGGACCAAAATATGGAAAAATTATAGGTCTCAAATGTGGAGACGCAAAAACTTTTTTGCTATAAAAAGCGTCTTTAGTGTGTGACAGCTGCCAATCATAAAAATCAGATATAAAAAATGCTATAAAAGTAAATCAAACCCCCCTTCATCACCCCCTTAGTTAGGGAAAAATAATAAAATTAAAAAATTTATTTATTTCCATTTTCCCATTAGGGCTAGGGTTAGGGTTAGGGCTAGGTTTAGGGTTAGGGCTAGGGTTAGGGCTAGGGTTAGGGTTAGCGCTAGGGTTAGGGTTAGGGCTAGGGTTAGGGCTAGGGTTAGGGCTAGGGTTAGGGCTAGGGTTGGGGCTAGGGTTAGAGCTAAAGTTAGGGTTAGGGTAGGGGCTAAAGTTAGGGTTAGGGTTTGGATTACATTTACGGTTTGGATTAGGGTTGGGATTAGAGTAATGGGTATGTCAGGGTTAGGGGTGTGGTTAGGCTTACCATTGGGATTAGGGTTAAGGGCATGTTTGGATTAGGGTTTCAGGTAGAATTGGGGAGTTTCCACTGTTCAGGCGCATCAGGGGCTCTCCAAATGCGACATGGCATTCGATCTCAATTCCAGCCAATACTGCGTTGAAAAAGTAAAACAGTGCTCCTTCCCTTCCGAGCTCTCCCGTGCGCCCAAACAGGGGTTTACCCCAACATATGGGGTATCAGCGTACTCGGGACAAATTGGACAACAACTTTTGGGGTCGAAGTTCTCTTGTTATCCCTGAGAAAATAAAAATTTGGGGGGCTAAAAATCATTTTTGTGGGAAAAAAAGATTTTTATTTTCACGGCTCTGCGTTGTAAACTGTAGTGAAACACTTGGGGGTTCAAAGATCTCACAACACATCTAGATAAGTTCCTTGGGAGGTCTAGTTTCCAATATGGGGTCACTTGTGGGGGGTTTCTACTATTTGGGTACATCAGGGGCTCTGCAAATGCAACGTGACGCCTGCAGACCAATCCATCTAAGTCTGCATTCCAAATGGCGCTCCTTCCCTTCCAAGCTCTGCTATGCGCCCAAACAGTGGTTCCCCCCACATATGGGGTATCAGCGTACTCAGGACAAATTGGACAACAACTTTTGGGGTCCAATTTATCCTGTTACCCTTGGGAAAATACGAAACTGGGGGCTAAAAAAATCATTTTTCTGAAAAAAAAAATCATTTTTATTTTCACGGCTCTGCGTTATAAACTGTAGTGAAACACTTGGGGGTTCAAAGTTCTCACAACACATCTAGATAAGTTCCTTGGGAGGTCTAGTTTCCAATATGGGGTCACTTGTGGGGGATTTGTACTGTTTGGGTACATCAGGGGCTCCGCAAATGTAACCGTGACGCCTGCAGACCAATCCATCTAAGTCTGCATTCCAAATGGCGCTCCTTCCCTTCCGAGCTCTGCCATGTGCCCAAACAGTGGTTCCCCCCCACATATGGGGTATCAAAGAACTCAAGACAAATTGGCCAACAACTTTTGGGGTCCAATTTATCCTGCTACCCTTATGAAAATACAGAACTGGGGGGCTAAAAAATCATTTTTGTGAAAATTTTTATTTTTATTTTCTCTTTTATAAACGGTAATGAAACACTTGGGGGTTCAAAGCTCTCAAAACACATCTAGATAAGTTCCTTAGGGGGTCTACTTTCTAAAATGGTGTCACTTGTGGGGGGTTTTAATGTTTAGGCACATCAGGGGCTCTCCAAACATGTTGTCCCATGGTGTCCCATCTCAATTCCAGTCAATTTTGCATTGAAAAGTCAAACGGCGCTCCTTCCCTTCCGAGCTCTGCCATGCGCCCAAACAGTCGTTTACCCCCACATATGGGGTATCAGCGTATTCAGGAAAAATTGCACAACAACTTTTGTTGTCCAATTTCTTCTCTTACCCTTGGGAAAATAAAAAATTGGGGGCGAAAAAATCATTTTTGCGAAAAAATATGATTTTTTATTTTTACGGCTCTGCATTATAAACTTCTGTGAAGCACTTGTTTGGTCAAAGTGCTCACCACACATCTAGATAAGTTCCTTAAGGGGTCTACTTTCCAAAATGGTGTCACTTGTGGGGGGTTTCAATGTTTAGGCACATCAGGGGCTCTCCAAACGCAACATGGCGTCCCATCTTAATTCCAGTCAATTTTGCATTGAAAAGTAAAATGGCGCTCCTTCCCTTCCGAGCTCTGCTATGAGCCCAAACAGTGGTTTACCCCCACATATGGGGTATCATCGTACTCAGGACAAATTGCACAACAACTTTTGTCATCTAATTTCTTCTCTTACTCTTGGGAAAATAAAAAATTGGGGGCGAAAAGATCATTTTTGTGAAAAAATATGATTTTTTATTTTTACGGCTCTGCATTATAAACTTCTGTGAAGCATTTGTAGGGTCAAAGTGCTCGCCACACATCTAGATAAGTTCCTTAAGGGGTCTACTTTCCAAAATGGTGTTACTTGTGGGGGGTTTCAATGTTTAGGCACATCAGGGGCTCTCCAAACGCAACATGGCATCCCATCTTAATTCCAGTCAATTTTGCATTGAAAAGTAAAATGTCACTCCTTTCCTTCCGAGCTCTGCCATGCGCCCAAACAGTGGTTTACCCCCACATATGGGGTATCAGCGTACTCCGGACAAATTGTACAACATCTTTTGGGGTCCATTTTCTCCTGTTACCCTTGGTAAAATAAAACAAATTGGAGCTGAAATAAATTTTGTGTGAAAAAAAGTAAAATGTTCATTTTTATTTAAACATTCCAAAAATTCCTGTGAAACACCTGAAGGGTTAATAAACTTCTTGAATGTGGTTTTGAGCACCTTGAGGGGTGCAGTTTTTAGAATGGTGTCACACTTGGGTATTTTCTATCATATATACCCCTCAAAATGACTTCAAATGAGATGTTGTCCCTAAAATAAAATGGTGTTGTAAAAATGAGAAATTTCTGGTCAACTTTTAACTCTTATAACTCCCTAAAAAAGAAATTTTGGTTCCAAAATTGTGCTGATGTAAAGCAGACATGTGGGAAATATTACTTATTAAGTATTTTGCGTGACATATCTCTGTGATTTAAGGGCATAAAAATTCAAAGTTGGAAAATTGTGAAATTTTCAAAATTCCAAATTTCCGTTGTTTTCACAAATAAACGCAAGTTATATCGAATAAATTTTACCACTATCATGAAGTACAATATCTCATGAGAAAACTATGTCAGAATCGCTGAGATCTGTTGAAGCGTTCCAGAGTTATAGCCTCATACAGGGACAGTGGTCAGTATTGTAAAAATTGGCCTGGTCATTAACGTGCAAACCACCTTCGGGGCTTAAAGCAATCTTCCTGCAAAAAAGATACAAGTCCTTGATGATAATAAATTTATCAGTCACATGTATGGGAGAAAAGTAAGAATTTGCTAAAGAACTGATCAAAAGAGGAGAAACAAGAGGCGCAAATGAAAGTGCACACACAACAAATAATAAGTGAAAAAAGCTTTATTTAGGAAAAACAAAGTGCAAAATAGCATAAAAACATTTAAAATAGCATAAAAACAGACATGCACACACCCCTAATAGAATGTGCATATACAGGCTAAGTAGGTCCAAATAACCCCACAAAATATAAATATAACTCCAGTGAAGTAGGGCAATCTAACTGTTCGGCCAGACCCAAACATCCAGGTGTCCGCCCATCTTTAGTCTTCAGCACTGCTGGTGATATCCTGATGGATAAGTGCAGCCAGCTGTCCCCTGAAAGCATAGACTGCCTAACTTACATCAAGATAAACAAGTCATGGATCTGAAAGGACTTTTGCACCCGAATTGTTGCATTTTTTAGTGTGCTGCATAAATCTCACGTTTCTGCACTCTGTAATATCTTTAGTGTAGCTTCTGTGCTAGCTGTTGCTGCTACTGCTGATGTTAACACAAATTTATAGAAATGTGAACAGTCATGGTTGGTCTACATCTGCTGGATTGGCTGTAGTGTCGGTGCCTATGATACTATTTCTACTTTTGTGAAATTGATACCTTTTCAGTGGTGTCAGGCCCTAGTTTTTAGAAATGTGAACACTCCTGGTTGGGTGTTCATGTGATGGGTTGGCCAAAGTGGAAGAGATGTTGATCCCTATTATACTATTTCTTCTCTTGTATAATTGATGCCACTTTAGTGGTGTCTGCCACTAATTTTTGTATATGTGAACACTCCTGGTTGGTTGTCCATCTGCTGGGTTGGGTGTAGTGGAAGACCTGTCGGTCCCTATTATATTGCCGCTTTGGTGGTGTCTGCCAATAATTGTTGTAAATGTGAACACGCTTGGTTGGGTGTCCATCTCCTGGGTTAGGTGTAGTGGAAGACATGTTGGTCCCTATGATACTATTTTTACTCTTGTGAAATTGATGCCACTTCAGTGGTGTCAGGCCCTAATTTTTGGAAATATGAACACCCCTGGTGGGTGTCCATCTGCTGGGTTGGCTGTAGTGGAAGACCTGTCAGTCCCTATTATACTATTTCTACTGTGGTGAAATTGATGGCACTCTTTTGGTGTCTGCCACTAATTTTGTAAATGTGTAGACTCCTGATTGGGTCTGCATCATGTGTGTTTCCTGTAGCAGGAGGCTTCAGAGACCATCAGGCCTCCACTTCATTGGAGTCAACTACTTGTGTTACTACTATCCTTAGATTTTTCTGACATTTGTAGTCTACAAAACTGATATTTGTGCCACCTGAATGTGGCTGAGCATGAAAGCAGGTTGAGCTGTTGCATGTGGTATCAGGGCTCCCAGCAAAGGAGGCCTACACCAATCCCTCATCTACCTCATGTTACTTTGATGTTCAATTGAAAGCTGTAAATGCTGGCCCAGACCCTGATACCTCATGTATTGCTGATTGCTGTAGTGCCATGTTACAATTTGTACTGTGGGTGAATTGAGGCTACTTTCCTTGTGTCTCCCCCTAATTTGAGGTGTTTTGGCAGCTTTGGGGGTTGTTAGATGTTGTTGTGCATGTGTTTGTTTTTGTCTCCCATTGACTGTAATGGCGATCGGCTATGTATGGCGAATATTGCAAATTCGGCGATCGTAATCCGAGCAGAACATTGAAATATTCACTCAAAACCTGGTGCAAATGTTCTCCACTCTACCCTGGAGCGATTGTATATACACCAGTTATTTTGTCACATAACAGTCATTTTGACACTCCAACATTTTTTTAAAATAACCTCTTAATTGCCATTTTTTTTCCATTTCACCCTCCAAAAATACTAAATAAAAAGTGATCAAAAAGTTTAATGTATTCAACATTGGTACCAATAAATATTAAAACTTGTTATACATTAAAAAAAAACCTCATACAGCTTTGTAAACAAAAAATATTAATGTCTCTTAGGACATGATGCAAATTTTATATATACAGGTGCTTCTCACAAAATTAGAATATCATCAAAAAGTTAATTTATTTCAGATCTTCAGCACAAACAGTGAAGCTCATATATTATATCATTATTTGAGTCATTACAAACAGAATGATCTATTTTAAGTGTTTATTTCTGTTAATGTTGACGATTATTGCTTTGAGCCAATGAAAACCCAAAATTCATTATCTCAGTAAATTAGAATACTTTATAGCACCAGACTGAAAAATGATTTGAAAATCCAAAATGTTGGCCTACTGAAATGTGAAGTATGTTCAGTAAATGCACTCAACACTTTGTAGGGGCTGCTTTTGCATCAATTACTGCAGCAATGTGGCATGGCATGGAGGCAATCAGCCTGTGGCACTGCTGAGGTGTTATGGAAGCCCAGGTTGCTTTGATAGCAGCCTTCAGCTTGTCTGCATTGTTGGGTCTGGTGTCTCTCATCTTCCTCTTGACAAAACCCCATACTGTTGTTTTTAAACCAGGTATTGACACTTCTGGCAGTGTGGACAGGTGCCAAGTCCTACTGGAGAATGAAATTTCCATCTCCAAAAAGCTTGTTGGCAGAGGGAAGCCTGAAGTACTCTAACATTTCCTGGTAGACAGCTGTGCTGACATTGGTCTTGATAAAACACAGTAGACCTACACCAGTTGATGACATGGCTCCCCAAACCATCACTGCTTGTGGTAACTTCACACTAGACCTCAAGTAGCTTGGATTGTGTGCCTCTCCACTGTTCTTCCAGACTCTGGGACCTTGATTTCCAAATGAACTGCAAAATTTACTTTCACCTGAAAAGAACCCCTTGGACTACTGAATAGCAGTCCAGTTCTCTTTCTCTTTGGCCTAGGTAAGATGTTTCTGGCATTGTCTGTTGCTCATGATTGGCTTGACACAAGGAATGCGACACTTGTATCCCATGTCCTGGATACTTCTGTGCGTGGTGGCTCTTGAAGCAATGACTCCAGCAGCTTAGCTTTTTGATGATATTTTTGTAATTATATAATATATAAATATATATACTCATCAAAAAGCTATTTTGTTATCGCTGTAAATGTATTGACCCTTCATATGAAATTATATAAATATTTATCAAATATGGTATGATAAGAAAAAAAAATATGACATGTAAAAACACTACTGAAATGCTGGAGTTTGCTCATACATACTCACAAATGAATTTAAGAGATAAAAAATTGTACTCATGCATTGAGTAAGATCGGGCACGATCGAAACGCGTCGCATGTACTTTGTACTAAGACATTCGCACAAATGCAAGGATCTATTATGCTGTACTAATTTTAATGGATAAATAAAGCATTGAATTTTTATGGTGCTGGAACGCCTTTTCCTATTGCTATAAAAAATTGTATGTAACTAAAAATGGCAAATGTCAAAAAAGGAAAAGGAGTTCCAGCTTCTGGTAAAATATCAAATGTAGTCTTTATTCCATTATAGAGTTTAAAAAAATCAAAGACAGGATGGTCAGCATCAACGCGTTTCGAACATGGTTGTTCTTCGTTAAGCTGTAGTTACAAATGACCAAACGACAGTCTTAAATACACAGGTGAAGTGAAATCATCACACATGAAAAACAATTAAACAATTAAGGCCAATAAATAATGTGAAAGAGAAACAAAAGATAACAAAAATCAAATAACAATCAAATCATAAAAAACACACATGATAATTTAACAATTAAATTGAATGTGCAGGAAAGGAAGCAGAAGGGGAGAGGGAAATAAATGGCATAAAATAAGTAAAATCCCAAATTTCAATAATGGTAAATTATTTCATTTCTCAGATTTAGCTTTAGCTTTGGAGGCTCTAACATTTATTTCACCATAACAAATATAGCAACTATAATCCAACTCTCCAAAATTACATTATTCAAATTACCTCATTTCTCATGTCCCACAACTACTTTTTATTTGATGGCTCTTACTATTTACAACATCGGTTTACAGTATCATCTTTACGCCGATGACACGCAGATCTACTTATCCGGACCTGACCTCACCTCCTTACTCACCAAAATCCCACACTGTCTGTCTGCTATCTCGGCCTTCTTTTCTGCTCGCTTTCTAAAACTGAACATGGACGAAACAGAATTCATCATCTTTCCCCTATCTCACTCTACCCCTCCACCAGACCTATCCATCAAGGTCAATGGCTGCTCACTTTCCCCAGTCCCGCATGCTCAGTGCCTCAGGGTGATTCTCAACTCTGCCCTCTCTTTCAAGCCACATATCCAAGCCCTTGCCTCATCCTGCCGTCTCAAACTCAAAAATCTTTCCCGAATCCACGCATTCCTCGACAACGAAACCACAAAAACACTAGTGCACGCTCTTATCATCTCCCGCCTTGACTACTGCAACCTCCTACTCTCTGGCCTCCCCTCTAGCACTTTGGCACCACTCCAATCCATCCTACACTTTGCTGCCTGACTAATCTACCTGTCTCCCTGCTTTCCCCAGCCTCTCCCCTAGGCCAAGCCCTTCACTGGCTTCTTATCATCCAAAGGCTACAGTTCAAAACCCTTACTATGACATACAAAGCCATCCACAACCAGTCTCCTCCATACATCTGCGACATGGTCTCTCGGTACTTACCTACACGTAACCATCAATCCTCACAAGATCTCCTTCTCTACTCCCCTCTTATCTCTTCTTCCCACAACCGCATCCAAGACTTCTCCCGTGCTTCCCCCATACTCTGGAACTCTCTACCCCAACACATCAGACACTCGCCTAGCATAGAAACCTTCAAAAAGAATCTGAAGACTCACCCCTTCTGACAAACCTACAGCCTAGAGTGATCCTCAACCTACTAAACTGCCGCACGACCAGCTGTACCCTCTCCTAGTGTATCCTCACCCATCCCCTGCAGATTATGAGCCCTCATGGGCAGGGTCCTCCCTCCTTCTTTACCTGTTAGTGCCTTGTTTTTTACTCATGTTTATTGCATTTGTCTATTTTTGCCCCCTTTTCACATGTAAAGTGCCATGGAATAAATGGCGCTATAAAAATGTATAATAATAATTTCTATCTCCCCTTCATTGGCAAATTTACTGATGTCCTACTGGGAAGAATCGTTCTTGTATTTTCCAAATAACCCTTTCCTGGGTATGACAGATACATCAACAATACACTCCTCATTTGGAGTGGCGATGTGTCTGCCATACCACCCTTTGGTGAATGTTGTCATGAATCCCCAATGGCTAGGGATAGCACAGGACAAGCAAAGTACAAATAAATAACGGACGAGCTCTAGGGTGATGGAACCTGGGCTGACCGCTGCCTACGCCTGACAAACGCAACTAGAGATAGCCAGGGAGCGTGCCTACGTTGGTTCTAGATGCCACGCACCAGCCTAAGAGCTAACTAGTACTGCAGAGAAAATAAAGACCTCACTTGCCTCCAGAGGAATGAACCCCAAAAAGATATAGTTGCCCCCCCACATGTATTGACGGTGAAATGAGAGGAAGGCACACACATAGAGATGATATATATAGCTTTAGCAAATTGAGGCCCGCTGTAAACTAGAAAGCAGAACGATACAAAAGGGGACTGAGCGGTCAGCAAAAAACCCTAATCAAAAAAACCATCCTGAGATTACAAGAACCCATGTGCCAACTCATGGCACATGGGGAGAACCTCAGTCCACTAGAGCTACCAGCTAGCATAGAGACATAATAAGCAAGCTGGACAAAAAAACCAAACAACTGAAAATCAGCACTTAGCTTATCCTGAAAGATCTGGGAGCAGGTAGGCAGGAACCAAACAGAGCACATCTGAATACATTGATAGCCGGCAAGGGAATGACAGAAAGGCCAGGTAAAATAGGAAACACCCAGCCTCTGATGGACAGGTGGAAACCAAAGGCCGCAACCCACCAAAGTCACCCAGTACCAGCAGTAACCACCAGAGGGAGCCCACAAACAGAATCCACAACAGAATGTATCAACTCAGATGAATTTATTTTACAGTTCACTATGAACCATAACCTTTCTAACATAACTTTTCTGGATCTGGAATTTATTGGTGTGATTAATGAATTTATAATTTCCTCTATATTCAGAAATCCATTAGTAGGTGATACAGTCATGCATTATAAAAACAGTCATCCCAAACACGTAGTTAAAGCAGTTCCCATAGGTGAATATATCCTTATCAAATGAAATTGTAGAAATCCCACCAATTGTACACCCAAAAACAATCAGCTGGATAACAGACTTGCCAAATAAGGATATCCCCCTGGGTAGTAAAAAGAAGACGATCCCTCTCTCATATAAAAAGCAGGTCTTCACTATATGGCCACAAATAGCCCAACCATAACACTAAAACCTATTCACACAAGCCATTATTTTCTACACAATATAACCTGCAATTTTCCCATATTAACCCCTTACCGACATCGGGCGTAATAGTACAATATAAAACTTCAAATCACCCACATTTCGCCCCATTCAAAATAAAACAACAAGAATAAAATCAAACCTGCACATATTTGGTATTTCTGCATTCAGAATTGCCCAATCTATCAATAAAAAAAGAATTTACTTGATCGATAAACGGCATAGCTAGAAAAAAAGTAAAAACCCCAAAATTACATTTTTTTGGTCGTCACAACATTGCTTTAAAATGCAATAACGGGTGATGAAAAGATTGTATCTGCACCACAATGGTATCATTAAAAATGTCAGCTCTGCACGCAAAAAATAAGCCCTCACCCAACCCGAGATCACAAAAAATGGAGACGCTATGGGTATCAGAAAATGGTGCTTTTTATTTTTTTAACAAAGTTTGGAATTTTTTTTCACCACTTAGATAAAAAAGAACTTAGACATGTTTGGTGTCTATGAACTCATAATGACCTGTAGAATCATAATGGCAGGTCAGATTTAGCATTTAGTGAACCTAACAAAAAAGCCAAACAAAAAACAAGTGTGGGATTGCACTTCTTTTGCAATTTCACTGCACATGGAATTTTCTTCCTATTTTCTAGTATACAGCATGGTAAAACCAATAGTGTTGTTCAAATTACAACTTGTCCTGCAAAAAACAAGCCCTCACATGGCCATATTGATGGAAAAATAAAAAAGTTATAGCTTTGGGAATAATAGGAGCGAAAAACAAAAACGCAACACCGATAAAAGTTCCGGGGGTGAAGGGATTAAAAAACTGTATCAAAATATTTACTTCTACTTTTAGAGGCTGATATCCTATCCTCTATTCCCAAACACACATGATAATTTAATAATTAAATTGAATGTGCAGGAAAGGAAGCAGAGAGGGAAAAGGAAATTACAGTACACTACTACTCCCCACTTCCCTTGGTGGGTGAAGGGTACAGATTGAGGGCGGATTCAGGAGCTAAGGCAAGATACATGGCCCCGGCATCTTCACCATCAAAATTAATCTCGGGGAACATGGTGAGCTCGGGTGCCTCTAGCATTAGGGACGGGTAAGAATCCCCTGGTCCCAGGACACCCAACAGCAGAGTCATGACAGTGGCTCCAAGGTCAGTATTTCCACAGGTGAAGGGTGCAGAGTACACACAGGGTCTTCAAGGACAGTATTCTCACAGGCGGAGGGTGCAGAGAACACACATCAGCTTAAGCGACAGTACTCTCACAGATTGGTTTGCAGAGTACACACAGCGGCTTTTACCGCATATAGGGGTTGCAGAGTACACAGAGTGTTGTTTGCAGAGTACGCAGTCAGAATCTGTCCCTCACTCCAGATGGGTCCTATCCCTACATTAAAAAAAAGCATAATGTCGGTGCCACTCGTGATTCGGCCTTTATACAGACGGGGTCATGTGCTGTGCCGGCCAATCACAGCCATGTCAATATTTGGAATGGCTGTGGTGGCTTCAGAAGTGCCCATAGTCTAAAAGCTTGATGATTGGCTGCTTGATTTCTCTTTAATCAGATCACAGATATCAAGGGGTCATTTTATTTAGCTTCCTATGGCCTGCAAGCCCATATAGACGGATTAGGGGGGTTGATCCTACTGACAGTTTTACCTTTAAAGCAAACACAACTTTAGTAATATCAAAGTCATCTCAATGTATCTGGCTAAGGGTAAACAGATAGTAGCCAACAGCCTGTTCTTCACATGCTGATATTCTTTACTGCTGTGCTGTCACACACATTAACTGTACAGTTTTTCAGTGTTTTATGGATCTCTTTCCCTATTTGTATCGGTTAAACTGTGAGCTGTGACATCCTCTCATTATCCAGATGACAATGGCTACAGCATTCCCTGCTTTTGCTTTTATACAGGCTATTATTCACATTTAAAACGCCTTGGAATAAATGGCGCTATAAAAAACTTATAATAATAATAATAATAATAATAATTATAAACTCTTCTGATTGACTGTACCATGTACAGATAGAGATGTACAGTTGTACACATATATCATATGATGTGATTGCTGAAAGGCATGACAGGAATGCCTGCAAAGCCACGCCCATGGTTATGTGAGCATTCTCTGGGCTTTTTTTATTAATTGGCGTAAAGCGAATCACGAAATGATCAATTGATCACTAGTAGTGATGTGTGAACGTGCTCACCATTGCTCGTTACTCGCCCGTGTATTGGGGTACTCGCCGAGCTGCAGGCATTTCCGGGATTATTTGGCTGTACCTGTTGTCTCCACCCAGCATTTTCGGTGGACTTTAGGGACCCAATCACGGTGCAGAGATTGTCTGCCAGGCCATGAAATGCCACAGCCATCTTTGTTGTGGTCGTGCAGTGATTGGCTTGGCCGCACAGCATCATCCCGAGTATAAGAGACCTAGCGCCGCCCTGCTTGCCGCATTCTGTTCCTGTTTCAGCGAGAGTAGGGAAAGCTGGTGCCGAAATGGCGTCAGAATTGTGGTTTTTAGAGTTAGTGTAGGTCTGCAACTCTTACATCCACAACTCCTCAGAAATCAAAAGTCCTTTTTAGGGCTAATTCGTGGGTCCCGATATTGCAGTGCTAGGTAGGCACGGCATATCCACATCAGAGCAAGGCCTGCAGGCACTGTATGTGCGTTCATTGCTCCCACTGCATCCTTCCCAAAGCTCCATAACTGGCTGCTGCTGCTGCAGCTTATTTGCTATATACCTTTTTTTTTCAAAAATTCACCCCCCAAAAAAAAAATATACAGTCTGTACTGTCAGACTGAGGGGGCTGTTGAAAAATAATAGTTTGTCAGGCATACATAGCATAGTTGTGTGTGCTACCCTTGTGCCACTTTTTTTTTTTGGTGTTTTAAATTCACCGAAAAAGGCCTCATATTTCTCTGTGCTCCAAGTTTGGGCATTGTAGGCCGGTGTACTTATTTTTGGGCTTACTGATACTCAAATTCTATACAGCACTATTTAGAATTAAAAAAAATTCTAAGGCCACAGATTTGCCAGTGTGGTATTTCCGTGAGAAACCTCATATATCTGTGTGCGCCAAGTTTGGTCATTGTAGGCCGGAGGACCCCTTGTTTTGCTGTGTGTTACTGAAATTATATACAGCACTATTTAACATACAATAATATAAACAGGCCACATATTTGCCAGTGTGGTATTTCTGTGAGAGCCCTCATATACATTGGGGCAAAAAAGTATTTAGTCAGTCAGCAATAGTGCAAGTTCCACCACTTAAAAAGATGAGAGGCGTCTGTAATTTACATCATAGGTAGACCTCAACTATGGGAGACAAACTGAGAAAAAAAAATCCAGAAAATCACATTGTCTGTTTTTTTAACATTTAATTTGCATATTATGGTGGAAAATAAGTATTTGGTCAGAAACAAAATTTCATCTCAATACTTTGTAAAATATCCTTTGTTGGCAATGACAGAGGTCAAACGTTTTCTGTAAGTCTTCACAAGGTTGCCACACACTGTTGTTGGTATGTTGGCCCATTCCTCCATGCAGATCTCCTCTAGAGCAGTGATGTTTTTGGCTTTTCGCTTGGCAACCCGGACTTTCAACTCCCTCCAAAGGTTTTCTATAGGGTTGAGATCTGGAGACTGGCTAGGCCACTCCAGGACCTTGAAATGCTTCTTACGAAGCCACTCCTTCGTTGCCCTGGCGGTGTGCTTTGGATCATTGTCATGTTGAAAGACCCAGCCACGTTTCATCTTCAATGCCCTTGCTGATGGAAGGAGGTTTGCACTCAAAATCTCACGATACATGGCCCCATTCATTCTTTCATGTACCCGGATCAGTCGTCCTGGCCCCTTTGCAGAGAAACAGCCCCAAAGCATGATGTTTCCACCACCATGCTTTACAGTAGGTATGGTGTTTGATGGATGCAACTCAGTATTCTTTTTCCTCCAAACACGACAAGTTGTGTTTCTACCAAACAGTTCCAGTTTGGTTTCATCAGACCATAGGACATTCTCCCAAAACTCCTCTGGATCATCCAAATGCTCTCTAGCAAACTTCAGACGGGCCCGGACATGTACTGGCTTAAGCAGTGGGACACATCTGGCACTGCAGGATCTGAGTCCATGGTGGCGTAGTGTGTTACTTATGGTAGGCCTTGTTACATTGGTCCCAGCTCTCTGCAGTTCATTCACTAGGTCCCCCGCGTGGTTCTGGGATTTTTGCTCACCGTTCTTGTGATCATTCTGACCCCACGGGGTGGGATTTTGCGTGGAGCCCCAGATCGAGGGAGATTATCAGTGGTCTTGTATGTCTTCCATTTTCTAATTATTGCTCCCACTGTTGATTTCTTCACTCCAAGCTGGTTGGCTATTGCAGATTCAGTCTTCCCAGCCTGGTGCAGGGCTACAATTTTGTTTCTGGTGTCCTTTGACAGCTCTTTGGTCTTCACCATAGTGGAGTTTGGAGTCAGACTGTTTGAGGGTGTGCACAGGTGTCTTTTTATACTTATAACAAGTTTAAACAGGTGCCATTACTACAGGTAATGAGTGGAGGAAAGAGGAGACTCTTAAAGAAGAAGTTACAGGTCTGTGAGAGCCAGAAATCTTGATTGTTTGTTTCTGACTAGTGTTGAGCATTCCGATACTGCAAGTATCGGGTATCGGCCGATACTTGCTGTATCGGAATTCCGATACCGAGATCCGATATTTTTGTGATATCGGGTATCGGTATCGAAACAACATTAATGTAAAAATGTGTAAAAGAGAGAATTAAAATAAAAAATATTGCTATACTCACCTCTCCGACGCAGCCTGCACCTTACCGAGGGAAGCGGCAGCGTTCTTTGTTTAAAATTCGCGCTTTTCTTTCCTTTACGTGAGTCCTGGCTTGTGATTGGTTGCGTGCCGCCCATGTGACCGGGATGCAACCAATCACAGCAAGCCGTGACGTAATTTCAGGTCCTTCAGGATTTTAAAATTACGTTCCGGCGTTGTGATTGGTTGCGTCGCAGTCACATGGGCGACGCAACCAATCACAGCAAGCCGTGACGTAATTTCAGGTCCTTAAGGATTTTAAAATTACGTCCCGGCTTTGTGATTGGTTGCGTCGCAGTCACATGGGAGACGCAACCAATCACAAGCCGTGACGTCACGGGAGGCTGGACACGCGCGCATTTTAAAATGGGCGCGTGTCCAGCCTCCCGTGACGTCCCGGCTTGTGATTGGTTGCGCCGCGATCAACCAATCACAAGCCGGGAGGCTGGACACGCGCGCATTTTAAAATTTTAAAATGCGCGCGTGTCCAGCCTCCCGGCTTGTGATTGGTTGACCGCAGCGCAACCAATCACAAGCCGGGACGTCACGGGAGGCTGGACACGCGCCCATTTTAAAATTTTAAAATGCGCGCGTGTCCAGCCTCCCGGCTTGTGATTGGTTGACCGCGGCGCACAAAATGAGTGAGGATGAACTAAACCAAACAAGGGGAAACTGCCAATGTTGTCAAAACATCAATTGTTGCATAATAAGTTTGGTCGAATTTGCAGGATGTGTCTCACATTCCCATGTATCACCTCTCAGCTGATGTATTATACAAGCCTCCCGGCTTGTGATTGGTTGACCGCGGCGCAACCAATCACAAGCCGGGACGTCACGGGAGGCTGGACACGCGCCCATTTTAAAAAGCGCGCGTGTCCAGCCTCCCGTGACGTCACGGCTTGTGATTGGTTAATGGCGGCCATGTTGCCGGGACGCGGACCAATCACAGCAAGCCGTGACGTAATTTCGTCACGGCTTGCTGTGATTGGTCCGCGTCCCGGCAACATGGCGCCGTGACCAATCATAAGCCGGGACGTCACTGGAGGCTGGACACGCGCCCATTTTAAAAAGCGCGCGTGTCCAGCCTCCCGTGACGTCACGGCTTGTGATTGGTTAATGGCGGCCATGTTGCCGGGACGCGGACCAATCACAGCAAGCCGTGACGTAATTTCGTCACGGCTTGCTGTGATTGGTCCGCGTCCCGGCAACATGGCCGCCCTGACCAATCACAAGCCGGGACTTCACGTAACCAAGTAAAAGCGCGAATTTTAAACAAACAACGCTGCCGGTTCCCTCGCTGAGGTCCAGGCTGCGTCGGAGAGGTGAGTATAGCGATATTTTTTATTTTAATTCTTTCTTTTACACATTTATATGGATCCCAGGGCCTGAAGGAGAGTTTCCTCTCCTTCAGACCCTGGGAACCATCAGGAATACCGTCCGATACTTGAGTCCCATTGACTTGTATTGGTATCGGGTATCGGTATTGGATTGGATCCGATACTTTGCCGGTATCGGCCGATACTTTCCGATACCGATACTTTCAAGTATCGGACGGTATCGCTCAACACTATTTCTGACCAAATACTTATTTTTCACCATAATATGCAAATTAAATGTTAAAAAAACAGACAATGTGATTTTCTGGATTTTTTTTACTCAGTTTGTCTCCCATAGTTGAGGTCTACCTATGATGTAAATTACAGACGCCTCTCATCTTTTTAAGTGGTGGAACTTGCACTATTGATGACTGACTAAATACTTTTTTGCCCCACTGTATCTCTGCTCCAAGTTTGGGCATTGTAGGCCGGTCTACTTATTTTTTGGCTGTCTTATGCTCAAATTATATACAGCACTGTTTTGCATAAATTAACTTAAAAAAGGCCCCAAAAATTGAATGCAGTCTGTTAGTTCAGGCTGAGGCTTGCCTGGTGTTTGGGTTTGAAAAATCGTATATTTGCAGGCATACTGATCAGATATTATTTTGCAACTAATAAAGACATTTGTAATATAAAGGAGAACCAAGAGTCAAAACTAGCCAATATAGGTTCACAAAAAGTTAAATTTTATTTCAAAAAATCACATACATAAAAATGTACCATAAGATAATAAATAATTAATCTGTAACAATTAGCAACTAAATCCTGAATACATCAGAAAAGCGATCCAGGATAAAACAGGACACAAATGAAACCAATAAGTATTACTTCCCAGTCATGTGCATACCAGTAAATACTATCACATACCTGGGACCTGCTATCAGTGGCAAGCGGTGATTAAACCGAGTATAAGTTCCCCACACATCATAATCTAGTCATAAATACTGTGCAAACAGTCATAGTTAAATAAGTTTACCCATATGTGTGCAGGCGTCCTGTGTAGATCCTGGGTCGCAAACCCCAACGTGCGTTTCGCGTGTAAATCCCGTCGCTTCCTCAGGGGGCGTCCCCTGAGGAAGCGACGGGATTTACACGCGAAACGCGCATTGGGGTTTGCGACCCAGGATCTTCACAGGACGCCTGCACAAATATGGGTAAACTTATTTAACTATGACTGTTTGCACAGTATTTATGACTAGATTATGATGTGTGGGGAACTTATACTCGGTTTAATCACCGCTTGCCACTGATAGCAGGTCCCAGGTATGTGATAGTATTTACTGGTATGCACATGACTGGGAAGTAATACTTATTGGTTTCATTTGTGTCCTGTTTTATCCTGGATCGCTTTTCTGATGTATTCAGGATTTAGTTGCTAATTGTTACAGATTAATTATTTATTATCTTATGGTACATATTTATGTATGTGATTTTTTGAAATAAAATTTAACTTTTTGTGAACCTATATTGGCTAGTTTTGACTCTTGGTTCTCCTTTATATTACTATTTGCATTAGAGTCGCCATAGATAAGTGTTATTTATAACTGACGCTTCATTTTTGCCTAATAAAGACATTTGTGTTGAGCATTTGAAATAGTGCAGTTGTCCATTTAAAATGGTTAAGGCAAGGGGCAAGGGACGGGGAAGTGGACGTGATGCTGATGGTGCATCCAAAGTACGAGGCCGTGGTCAAGGTGAAAGTGGGCAACAGCAAAGACTCACATGTTCTTGCTCGACCTTCCTGTCCCAGTTTCTAGGGGACCGCAGCACACCACTATTGAAGCCAGAGCAGTGTGAAATGGTTGTTAGTTGGATAGCGGATAATGCTTCCAGTCACTTAGCCACCACCACCACCATGTCTTCCACACGGTCAAGTTTGAGTAGCCATGAGTGTGGCCAGGATATTCTTCACCCTGATCCTCCTTCATCCCACCATGCCGAGTGCCCTGAGACAACTGATCACACAATTGGACACTCTGAAGAGCTGTTCAGTTTTCCATTTCAAGATTCAGAAATCTCTGCTGGTCAACTTGAAGTGGGGAAAGATGAGATCGCATGGAGAGCTGCCCAAAATTTTGACCAGCCCTGGTCACACGAAGGCGATGGTGGGAAAGTGTCACAAGAGGTGGGCAATGATGAGACACAATCACCAGAAAGTCAGGAGGAGGAGCAGGGTGCAGATGTGGAAGACGAGGTGGTGGATGACATAGTGACTGACCCAACCTGGCAGGAGAGCATGCATAGTGAGGGCAGCAACACAAATGGGGAAGGAGGCATATTCCCCCAACAGGCAGGAAGAAGCAGTGTGGTGGCCACAGACAGAAGGCATGCATCCGTTCCCAGTAACACCAACATGAGGGAAGTTGCCATTCCAACTGTTAGATCTTCCCGTGTCTGGTTATTTTTTAAAGACTCTGCCAATAACCCCAAACAGGCCATTTGCAGCACCTGCCATGCCCGCATCAGCAGTGGTAGCAAAACAACCAGCCTGACCACCACCAGCATGATCAGACACATGCAAGCAAAGCACCTGACTTTGTGGGCCGAACCCCAGGCTCCAGGAACACTGCCTGGTGGTCACACCACTGCTTCTTCCACTGTTTTGCGTAGAAGCTAATCCCCAGTACACCGTGCATGTGAAGATGCCTCTAGCCCTTCACCTGTTGTGGTCCACAGTCAAGCAGCACCATCAGCAAGCCCGTCCATGTCCTTGTCCCAGCACAGCGTTCAGTTGTCTATAACCCAGTCTTTGGAACGCAAGCGGAAAAACCCCGCCAAAGCCCCACAGGCCACAGACCTCAATTCTAATATTTCTCTTCTGCTTGCGCTAGAAATGCTGCCTTTTGGGCTGTGATGGCACTATATTTTAAGTCCAAAAAGGACAACACATTGGGGAATTGGGCATGACATTTCTTTGAGCCTACTTCTTAAGTCGGTCTCCTGCAATTTGTCCTGTACCTGCCACTAGATCACCAGGGTCAACGTGCTCTTTACGGTGCATTTTGGCCAAGGGGGCTGAAATAGCACTATTTTAATCAGTCCAAAAAAGACACCACATTGGGGAATTGGGCATGGCATTCCATTGGGTCTATTTCTTAACTCGGTCTCCTGCAATCTGTCCTGTACCTGCCACTAGATCACCAGGGTGAACGTGCTCTGTACGGTGCAATTAGGGCAAGGGGGCTGTGACAGCACTATTTTTATCAGTCCTAAAAGGATCCTACATTGGGGAATTGGGCATAGCATTCCATTGGGCCTATTTCTTAACTCTGTCTCCTGCAATGTCTCTTGTTTAACTGCCACTAGATCACCACGGTGAACGTGGTCTGTACTGTTATAGGCCAGTGAATTTTGGGCAAGTGGGCTGTGATGGCACTATATTTTTAAGTCCAAAAAGGACAACACATTTGGGAATTGGGCATGACCTTACTTTGGGCCTACTTCTTAACTCGGTCTCCTGCAATCTGTCCTGTTCCTGCCAGTAGATCACCAGGGTGAACGTGCCCTGTACGGTGCATTTAGGGCTAGGGGGCTGTGATGGCACTATTTTAATCAGTCCAAAAAGGACCCAACATTGGGGAATTGGGCATGGCATTCCATTGGGCCTACTTCTTAACTCTGTCTCCTGCAATGTCTCTTGTTTAACTGCCACTAGATCACCAGGGTGAACGTGCTTTGTACTGTTATAGGCCGGTGAAGTTTGGTCACTGTTTCATAATGGCCCTTTAAGAAGATTAATGCCGCCTGCTGCACCGGTAAAAATAGGCTCTGTGACTTTAAGAGTCCCTCCTTCGTACATGAAACAAGATGGGTCTGCTTATGTGTCACATAGCACATGGCCAGCTAGGGTTGTTAAATGTTACAATGACATTTCCCAGTGAATGCATTTGTAGTGGTTGAAAGCAATGTTAAAGTTGAAGAACGCAGCATCTGAATGAAGCCTAAGTGGGAGAGGAAATTTTTGGTCTGGGGTTAAATATTTGGCCTTACAGGCAAGTCATTAACCTGCAAAGGATGTACCTTGACATATTTCCAAGCAAAACCCGTTTGGTTTCGTTTTCATGCGTTTTTTGTGGCACCGGGAAAAATAGCATGAATCTCGGAAAAAAATGATTAAAGCTGTGAACTAGGAGTGAGGAATGCTTCCAGGGGCGATCCCCATGATGTCCCTGTGTCACTTGAGCAGTGTTTCCATCATTTTCAGATGTTTTTAGACCTTAAAAGGACCCCGGGGGGATCGCGGTAAAAATACTCGGGTCACCCATAGACTTACATTGGGCTCATTGTTCTGGCCGAGTACCCGAGTATTCCAATTTGCTTGACCCGAGCAACGAGCAACCGAGCATTTTAGTGCTCACCCATCACTAATCACTAGCTTAAAATTAATTAATTTGCTTAACCAGTGCAATGAATGTTGAAATTAAACCTTAGCTAGGCAGTGTAATAAAGTATTAATGAGTTTTACTTTTTAAGTGATTTTTATAATGTATAAACAATATTTAAACTCAAAAAATTTGCAATTTGAGAATTTGTACACTCTACACTGGACAAGCCTACATACATCTGCACTTTGTCATACGGTATGGAAAGCCATAATATATCTTTTAATTCAACGCTTAGACTTGCGGCTCCAGAGCATTAGACTTAGCAAAATATTGCCAATAAAATGCTGATTTTGACATTCTGCCCAGACAAATCTTGTTTTTCCACTAAACACACCAAGATAACTGACCCCTTAAATTATTGTTTTATGGACCGAAATAGCTGGATTGTTTTCCAACTGATTTAGAAGATTGGCCTTCTATTAATAATTAATGATTATCATAATGTATTAAAGTTTACCTCATGGTTTCATTCCATATATTATTGCAATCATTGCATTGTATTGTGTTAAACAATGTAATAATGTAAACTCCCTTAAAATATTTTAAGGATAAATGAAAAGACCTTTCTAAAGATAATAAAATGTTTCGTGATTTAAGTACACCAACATATATTCATGTTATCTGGATTGTGTAATGTAATCCTATATTATTTTTTAATATATTATAAAAAAATACATAACTCTTATTATACTTTTCTTTAGTTAAGCTCCTCAACTTTTTGCCCAGTTCAACTATACTGGCTAATATTGGACCATGTGCCATCTGTGTTAAGTCCATCACAAATATATGGACAGTACTTGTACCAAGCATCAACTGATCTTAATTTAGCATGTGATCACAAAATGCTTAACTACTTTAAACACTACATGACCGTTAAATAGATATGATTAACCAATTTTAAAATTAATTAATTAGATTATTGACAATACATTATGCCAATATTACTATGGATGTGATGAACATTTTTATGGTGTTTTTAGATATTAATGACAGACTGACCCTAGTTTTTGTATTACTGTAACTCAAAATATGGAAAGGAGATTAAAACAGATCCAAGAATAACGCAAAACAAAACATTGGGTGCAATCACATTATCGACAATTTTAAATTGTAAGCATTATTTTATGCTGTGAAATGTATACTATTTTGGTGGATTTCAATGTTAACAGGCTGACTAATTAAAGAAAGAAGGCAACAAATGAAAAAAACTATAGTTAGAGTAAAATTTGCCTCCTTGTTCGTGAACCTGTTGCCCTGTGTCATCGGGTCAGTGCAGAATTCTAGCCATTTTACCAAGTCATCCTTGGAGACACGCTCATTTTACCTTTGAAATTCTACACATGCTCTTTTAGGGTTCGGGCTCAAAACACCTCGGTCAGCCGTGGAATGATTGAGGTATTTACACTTCTGCTCACAACGCATGACAGAGGCATTCTGAGCTTAGCCCCTAAAAGAGCATGCATAGGATTTTAAAGATGTCAGCAGACTGTGGAGTGATCAATTAAAAGAGGTTAAGCATGTTTCCAATGATGACCTGGTGACTCGGCCAGTATGCTATACTTCCCCGATGAAAACAGGGTAACTGTTATCCACACAAAGAAGCCCATTTTTTATTACTAACTTTGGAAAAATGAAAAATCTTACAACTTGGCTGTAAACTCCATTGTTGCTATAATTTAATTGCCCTAAAAAGTATGTTGTCAGATTAATAACTGATTTGTTGATTTCTGGTTACCTTTGAGAGAATTAATTCATACTCAGACCCATTTAGACCCATTGTAGGTCTCTGGGGCTGTCCATACCTCCATGCATTTTCACCAGTCAGCACCAAAACATGGAGACCAAAGTCACCGAGTCACTGACCTAAACTTGCCAATGTAAGTCTATAGGCCTATGAAAAAATGAGAACACTTGGATGCCAGCCATATACAATCCATTTGCTGTCCGATTTTCTTATATAATAGATTGAGAAAACCTCTCACAAAAAAAGGGTGAAACTCTGATAGTAAAAACTGACACAAGGACCAAACATGGATGAAAATCCACTGCAAAACACTCATAAAAATGGTCAGGTTTTTTTAGCATGAGGATAAGGATTTGTTCAAACTTCATTTTTTTTCTGATGTTTTGAGTGGGTCTGCTAAAAAAATGTAGGAAAAAGTTCTAACAAAATGATTAAAACAATGGACTTATTAAATTGAACTTACTGATCAAGAATAGGCTTTTAAACATATTTCAAATGTTCCAGGCTTTCAAAGACGTCAAGCATTTAAATTAACTAACATGTACATTCGTCTGTCATTTTCACTCAATATCTTACAATAGAAGACAATGACGAGGCTAAAAAGATGCCTGCCCAGAAGATGTTCTGGTTTCTTTTTGAGCGTTTTTCTTCAAAAAATGTTAGCATTTTCTTCATTGTTCACTGGATTTGTAAAAAATCCAGTGAAAAGATACAATCCCCCAAAAAACAACATAAAAAAGAAAATTACCAAAAAACGGTAAGAAAATGATGCGTCAGATTTACACACCTCCAGTGAAAAGGAGTGATTCCTGAAGCACCTTCTGCTTGAAATATGGACATTTTTGACAGCCAGAAAAATATGCAGTGTGAACAAATCCTATGATGCACAGGGGATTTGGGGCAGCCAAGTATAGATAAAAATGGTCTAAAGTAAATCAGTATTTTTCAACATTTCTAAGCTTTCAGTACCCAAAGTCAAAGGTACCCTCAAAACCATTTTTCATCTTGATAATAGGAAAAAGTACTTTGCTGATAGTACTGTATGTACTTGTGTATAAGCCCAGATTTTCAGCACAATTTTTTGTGCTGAAAACGCCCCCTCGGCTTATACATGAGTCATAGTCCAAAAAGCCAGTGGAGGAGGGGGGCGGCAGAGCAGCAGGTGACAGAAGCCGGCGGCTGTGGCACAGTAACAGCTGCAGCTGCAGCCACCAGCTACCAGAAAAGATCATACTCACCCTGCTGCATCCCCATCCCTGCATCTCTGTTGTCCCAGCACTGACGGCTCTCCTCTCCTGTGCTGAGCAGTCACGTGGTACCGCTCATTAGGTAATGAATATGGATGTGTCTCCACTCCCATAGGCGTAGAGCACATATTCATTACCTTAATGATCAGTACCACATGACCACTGAGCAAAGGATAGGAGAGTTGCCGGAGCCAGACAATGGAGATGCTGGGATGGAGATGCAGCGATGGAGGGTGAGTATGACAGGGAGGGAGAGGGGGGCAATGTGAGCCATGTATACAACCATGGCACGGGGGGAGCTGAGCCATGCAGACCAGGGGAGCCGAGCAATGCGGGACCGGGGGAGCTGAGCAATGCGGACTGGGGGAGCTGAGCAATGTGGAGTGGGGAGCTGAGCAATTCAGACCAGGGGAGCCATGCATACAGCAGGGGGAGCCACACATACCAGGACAGGGGGAGCCACATACCAGGACAGGACAGGGGTGCCACATACCAGGAGAGCACGGGAAGCCACATAGCATGACAAGACAGGGGGAGCCACGCATAGCAGGACAGGACAGGGAGAGCCACACTTAGCAGGACAGAGATGAGGGGGACAATACATACCTGGCTTATACTCAAGTCAATAAGCTTACCCAGTTTTCCGTGGCAAAATTAGGTGCCTCGTCTTATACTCGGGTCGGCTTATACTCGAGTATATATGGAAAATAAAGAAATAACAGATTTAAAATCAAGATGATGTAATTCATAAGTTAAAAGTATGAATTTTTACAGTTTCCTTCAAATTAATATCACCATAAAATCACTAAGTTCCAATGCAGTGCTCAAAAATACCCCAATAAAATCATTAGTCAATTATTGATGTTATTCAGTGGCTAATTAATATTACTACCCACTCAAAAATTAATCCGGTCACCCACAGAGTAATGATGGGGAAATCAGGGACCACCTTGATACAGTCTCATAATTCATATATACATGATTCCTAGGCTAACAGAATATGTCTCATTATGTCTCAGGTCTCTGACAAGTCATCCTGCTGACAAGTGATTATTAATTGCTGACTGATGATTAAAGTTGTTGACGAGAGTTGGGCCTAATAAAGATAAGACTTAGACCCTTATCCCCTTACGTGGCTAAACTCGTTACCCCTCATGTAAGAATCACCTGATGAATTAAGGATGATTTCATATGTAATAAACAGCTGATTGGCGCTTGGACATAATGTGTACGCCTACTCAAAAGTGTATATAACTGAATGTCCTTTCTGGAATAAACTTTATGGCTTGATCAGATATCACATCTGTCTATGTCCATCACTCCGGAGACTTCACCAATTTGGCAGCCATCCAATATCCCTGAGGGTCTGACTTGCAGACCACCCTAACAGTAATTACTTTGTCACCTACATTACAAATTATAGTAAATAAATCAACTCTAGAACCAATGGAAAAAGTAAAGGTTTTTTTTTGCAACCAATTTACATTAATAAAATACATAATAGGAAGTAATATTTATCATATGAATCCCTTGTTGCCTCTATGTCAATATTTCCCTGACCCTTTACTGGTCATTCTTTAAGTAATGTGGATGCATGACCCCACATAACAGTAATGTGTAATTTCTACTGATGTATCAGTGATATGTCTTGTTGGTATAACATTGATGGGGCTGTTTTAGCAGTCCAAAAAGAGATTGTCATCTCCGTCTGCATGAGATAACTACAAAGAAAGTCTGACAGTGTGGCCAGCCCCACATGTGCACGAATGGTCTTCAGAATATCTCATTATAAAGGCAAATATTAATGAATGGTAAATTGCCTGATCACTAGACACAGGTCTGTGGTGACTACAATGTGTAGCTGCTTTTATCACACCTGTTTGCAAGAACGGAGCAGAAACCACCACCATATGTTAGTATGGTAGCTACGAATCAACTGCCTGCAACCATATTAAGAGTAGTGAAGATGGACATTGAGTTGTTACAAGTGAATACCTTTGAAGGCACTGGTGATTGCTTGAGACTGTAAAGCTTGCAATAAACTTGATGATACAGAATGTATAACTTGTCTACATGTGGTCTTAAATCTTTCATTGATTAAATAAGCTGGATTGTTTTTATAAGGAAGACTAGGTGCAGATCTCCTTTTTACACTTGATGATAATCATACTATATAAACTGACAGTTTTGTCTTTCCAAAAAAATAGATAGATGGCTTTCCTGAAAGCTTGTCACTGACCAGAGGGTTAGATCCTTAACTCTCGGAAGTGAACCACCAGTAATGAGTCATGAGTAATGACTTGACCTCAGGACTGATGTTGAGGGTGAAAGGAGACAAGGAGGCCCAAAAGTGGATGATATTCACACTCCTGCATTAGACTCAGGGAGAATCAGTTATCCTTTCTGTCTCTGAAATCTGTTCTTGTTGAAACGTTTTAACATTAGAATAACAATGCTTCCATTACCCAGGGGGAATTAGTGGAACAGCAGCAAAGGTGAGAAACCCTTGATGCTACAGTAAAGAATGAATAAGCAGTGCCTCTTGGACTTGCAAGAAAATGCAGGGTCACCTTCAAAGTTGTGGAATGTGGCCAACTAAGGTATAGAAGTTTGGAGTGCACACAGTAGAAATGGGAGCAGGGAGGTGCTAGACAATCAGGGTGTTAATCCCTCTGTTATTTACTCCATAAATCAATTCATCATACTCTCTCTGTAGGATATTACTGGATTTGGTAAGATTAGAACATGATGCCAGTGTAGGCATGGAAATATGTTGTGTATCGCGGGTTAAAAGAAATTGTTGTGTGGTTTGATATTTTAGACTCTCCACATTAGCCCATATGAGATGATCCCTAATATTATGCAGTCTTTTGGTACATGGCAGTGCTCGTACACTGAGAGCTGGAATGTCATTATCAAAAAGAGATTAGTTCTCATGAAAGACATGATAGATCTCAATCTTATTCAATGTGATTTTTATCGCTTGCATCCCTATGTCATGATTGATAGATGTGTAGATGCTATTGACATAAAAGGTGATGAAATCCTCCTGGTAGGAACTGTAGATAAATTATTAAGAACCTGTAAAAGTTTCCTGTTTCCAGTAGGCATGATTGCTAATGGATGCTGGGGAGCAAAAAAGTGCAATAGGGTCTTAACCGGTAACAACAGTGAAAATAGCCAGGGTCAGTTGCTCATCTGATGAGGTTGTTGTGAGTCCCACAACATAACCAGTGATTAGGACCTGCTCCTGCGGAATCACGGGTCAATGAAACCACAAGGAAACTGTAGAGGAAAAATTAGGGATTTTTCTGTGCAGCTGGTGGAGTCCCTTAGGAAGGATCCAGAAAACATGAGAATAGAATGCTGCATTTTATTAGACACGTTTCAAAGTTGTCAAACTTCTTCTTCAGGATAACCTGAATCTCTCCCAGTAATCTTGCTTTTCTGAAAATAAACTTGGATATACTGTAGGTGGCTTCTAAGTCCATGAGGGATTCTCCTTTCCTTTTGGTATTCATCAAGCATTGCACAGTGTAGATCATATGAAAGTAATCTGCGTTTCTCCCTCTCAAATCCCCTTGTGCATAGTTCTCTTGCTGGAGCTATGATAAAATTGCCTGAGGTGATTATGTGGCATTTGATTTCATTGGCTGTTGTAATATTTGCAAAAGTTTCAGTTAACATCTGGATACTGGTGCTGACAGCCAAAACAAAATCATCAAAATTAAAGAAGATTGGAGTGCACTCAGTAGAAAGGGAAGTAGGAAGGTGTCAGTCAATCAGGGTGTTGATCACCTGTTATTTTAATCCACAGATCAATGTATACCACTTTTTGAATTGGACACTTTATGAATATGTGCTGCATCATGAATTTATCTCTTTACTGAACCATGCTACTTATGAACTTTCCTCCCGATGCAATTCCGCATAATTATTCAGCCTGCTGTACCATATATATGTTAATCCAAAAAATCATTTGGGCTGAGTGTGTGTGTATGTATATATATATATATATATATATATATATATATATATATATATATACAGTGGAGCAAAAAAGTATTTAGTCAGTCAGCAATAGTGCAAGTTCCACCACTTAAAAAGATGAGAGGCGTCTGTAATTTACATCATAGGTAGACCTCAACTATGGGAGACAAACTGAGAAAAAAAAATCCAGAAAATCACATTGTCTGTTTTTTTATCATTTTATTTGCATATTATGGTGGAAAATAAGTATTTGGTCAGAAACAAAATTTCATCTCAATACTTTGAAAAATATCCTTTGTTGGCAATGACAGAGGTCAAAAGTTTTCTGTAAGTCTTCACAAGGTTGCCACACACTGTTGTTGGTATGTTGGCCCATTCCTCCATGCAGATCTCCTCTAGAGCAGTGATGTTTTTGGCTTTTTGCTTGGCAACCCGGACTTTCAACTCCCTCCAAAGGTTTTCTATAGGGTTGAGATCTGGAGACTGGCTAGGCCACTCCAGGACCTTGAAATGCTTCTTACGAAGCCACTCCTTCATTGCCCTGGCGGTGTGCTTTGGATCATTGTCATGTTGAAAGACCCAGCCACGTTTCATCTTCAATGCCCTTGCTGATGGAAGGAGGTTTGCACTCAAAATCTCACGATACATGGCCCCATTCATTCTTTCATGTACCCGGATCAGTCGTCCTGGCCCCTTTGCAGAGAAACAGCCCCAAAGCATGATGTTTCCACCACCATGCTTTACAGTAGGTATGGTGTTTGATGGATGCAACTCAGTATTCTTTTTCCTCCAAACACGACAAGTTGTGTTTCTACCAAACAGTTCCAGTTTGGTTTCATCAGACCATAGGACATTCTCCCAAAACTCCTCTGGATCATCCAAATGCTCTCTAGCAAACTTCAGACGGGCCCGGACATGTACTGGTTTAAGCAGTGGGACACGTCTGGCACTGCAGGATCTGAGTCCATGGTGGCGTAGTGTGCTACTTATGGTAGGCCTTGTTACATTGGTCCCAGCTCTCTGCAGTTCATTCACTAGGTCCCCCCGCGTGGTTCTGGGATTTTTGCTTACCGTTCTTGTGATCATTCTGACCCCACGGGGTGGGATTTTGCGTGGAGCCCCAGATCGAGGGAGATTATCAGTGGTCTTGAATGTCTTCCATTTTCTAATTATTGCTCCCACTGTTGATTTCTTCACTCCAAGCTGGTTGGCTATTGCAGATTCAGTCTTCCCAGCCTGGTGCAGGGCTACAATTTTGTTTCTGGTGTCCTTTGACAGCTCTTTGGTCTTCACCATAGTGGAGTTTGGAGTCAGACTGTTTGAGGGTGTGCACAGGTGTCTTTTTATACTGATAACAAGTTTAAACAGGTGCCATTACTACAGGTAATGAGTGGAGGAAAGAGGAGACTCTTAAAGAAGAAGTTACAGGTCTGTGAGAGCCAGAAATCTTGATTGTTTGTTTCTGACCAAATACTTATTTTCCACCATAATATGCAAATAAAATGATAAAAAAACAGACAATGTGATTTTCTGGATTTTTATTTCTCAGTTTGTCTCCCATAGTTGAGGTCTACCTATGATGTAAATTACAGACGCCTCTCATCTTTTTAAGTGGTGGAACTTGCACTATTGCTGACTGACTAAATACTTTTATATATATATATATATATATATATACATATATATACACGTACAAACATACAGTGGGGGAAATAAGACGTTTGCTCACTGACAAAATCATGAACAGTCTATAATATAAAGGGTAGGTTAATTTTAACATTGAGAGATAGAATATCAGAAATAAAATCCAGAAAATCACATTGTATAGATTATACACATTCATGTGCATTTTGCAGGGAGAAATAAGTATTTGATCCCTCTGGCAAACAAGATTTGATACGTGGTGACAAAACCCTTGTTGGCAAGCACAGCAGTCAGACGGTTTTTGTAGTTGAAGATGAGGTTTGTGCACATGTCAGGAGTAATTTTGGTCCACTCCTCTTTACAGATCATCTCTAAATCATTAAGATTTTGAGGCTGTCACTTAGCAACTTGAAGCATCAATTCCCTCCATCAGTTTTCTATTGGATTAAGGTCTTGAGATTGGCTAGGCCCCTCCATGATCTTAATGTGCTTCTTTTTTAGCCACTCCTTTGTTGCCTTGACTGTATGTTTTGGGTCATTGTCTTGCTGTAAAACCCAGCCACGACCAATTTTTAATGTCCTGGCATAGGGAAGGAGGTTGTCACTCAGGATTTTACGGTACATGGCTCCATCCATTCTCCCATTGATGCGGTGAAGTAGTCCTGTGCCCTTAGCAGGGAAACACCCCCAAAACACAATGTTTCCACCTCCATGCTTGACAATGGGGACCGTGTTCTTTGGGTCACAGGCAGCATTTCTCTTCTTCCAAACACGGTGAGTTGAGTTAATGCCAAAGACCTCAATTTTTGTCTCATTTGACGAGAGCACCTTCTCCCAATCACTCACCGAATCATCCAGGTGCTTATTGGCAAAGTTCAGATGGGTCTGCACATGTGCCTTCTTGAGCAGGGGGATCTTGCGGGCACTGCAGGATTTTAAACCTTTACGACGTAATGTGTTACCAATGGTTTTCTTGATGACTGTGGTCCCAGCTGCCTTGAGATCATTAGCAAGTTCTCACCGTGTAGTTTTAGGCTGATCTCTCACCTTCCTCATGATCAAGGAAACCCCACGAGGTGAGATTTTGCATGGTGCCCCAGATCGATGTTGATTGACAGTCATTTTGTATCTCTTCCACTTTCTCACTACTGCACCAACAGTTGTCTCTTTCTCACCCAGTTTCTTACTTATGGTTTTGTAGCCCATTCCAGATTTGTTCAGGGCTATGATCTTGTCCCTGACATCCTTATAAAGCTCTTTGGTCTTGCCCATGTTGTAAAGGTTAGAGTCTAACTGATTAATTGAGTCTGTGGACAGGAGACTTTTATAAAGGTCAATATGTAAGACAGCTGTCTTTAATGCAGGTCACGAATTGATTAGGAGCATTTAACTGGTCTGTAGAAGCCAGAACTCTTAATAGTTGGTAGAGGATCAAATACTTATTTCTCACTGCAAAATGCAAATACATTTATATAATTTATACAATGTGATTTTCTGGATTTTATTTTTGATACTCTGTCTTTCAATTTTAAAATTATCCTACCCTTAAAATTATAGACTGTTCATGTCTTTGTCAGTGGACAAACTTACAAAATCAAATAATTATTTCCTTCACTGTACATCTGATGCTGAATATTATGGTTAGGATTTAGGAGAGATTTTCTTCTGATGACTCTTCCCTGAAGGCCAAATTTGAGGAGGTGTCGCTGAACAGTAGAATAACATACCACAACTTCAGAGTTTGTTAAATCTTTCTGAAGATCTTTTGCAGTCAAGCAGGGGTTCTGATTTGACTACCTAGAAATCCAACGAGCAGCTCTCAGTGAAATTTTGCTTGGTGTTCCAGACCTTACCTTGACCTCCACTGTTCCTATTAACTGCAATTTCTTAATTACATTTCGAACTGAGGAAAGGGCAACAAGAAAACTCTTTGCTATTGTCATCGCCACATAATGTAGAACGTTCTGAGATGTTGTGCCTGTTCTAAATTAAATAGTAAAATGCAAATATGTGCACAAAAGAGCCGCTCTTATACATTAAGAATCAAAGCAGATCTCTCTGTATTACCTCATAACACCATCTTATATAAGTTATTAGTATTCATGCATTGTAACAATATAATTGGCTCTTCTTATCTCGAAATATGTGCTGGCATTAGCATACATACTTCTAATTGGCTATGCTAACACTGTTGACACCAACTTGTGGTCTAGGTGTCGTGCTATCACCCTCCCCCCAGGTTTCATTTCTCCAACTTTCTTAAGTTTTTATCGAAGTCTGTTAAAAACATTCCTAAGGGACAATTTGCCACAAAACACACACACTGGCTCAAACTCCATCTTTGAAAGCAGTAGAGAATATTTGTAGAATATCCACAATAGAGGCAGAACAGATGAATACAAATCCTGCTCTCACACTATCTTCTTATAGCCTTTTCCTGCTTTTGTTTGCTTCCACAATTTTCATTTTCAGAGTGCTAGGTAGCTGCTTACAAGAACCCATACCTGCAGATTTTATTTTACATAAGGTTAAAGGAGACTGGGTTTTTATAAAGCTGGGAAATTTGCATCACCTAGTTTTTCCTAACAATGATAGTGAATAAGCCAAAACCCTGACAGGTTAATTAAGGTCTGAAACCTTGGTCAAAGTTATCTGATCACGCACATCTCTAATATTGCCCAAACTTTTGCATCAGCCTATTTTCCTTTTTATAATTTTTAAAATGTAAAAAAAGTCAATTTTTTTTTTGCTTAAAATATAAAGGAAATATGTGTTCTTTAACTTTAGACCTTTTAGTGATCATTTCATCTTCAACTCACTTCACTGTTCACAATAACAGTAATTTTGATTAGGGGTGCCCAAAATTATACATGCCACTGTACTTAATAATAAAGCTGTGGCCATTTGCTAACCCAACATCAGTGTGCTGTGTATTTATTATAATAATAATGGTTGGTAAATCTTCAAATGTACATGAATTTCCGGGTTATGGGAAGTCTAACGATGAAAGCAGTCATTATCTTAGTAATTTCAAGAGTGCTGCATACGTCCTATAAGATTTTAAACATTTTTTTACCTTTTCAGAATCAGTTAAATCTCTTTTCGGCCCATTTTTCCAGAGGAAAACAAACTGCCTAATAACTATACACAACTTGATAAAGGGTGTTCATATCCTTAGGCCTCACTCTCATTAAATAAATACATATTACGTGCATAATCTGCTTAATCCAATGATGGTGTATTCAAAATACTCACTTGTCTAAGAATAGTGCACATAGTATATTGATATATAAAAAAATGAAAATATGTAATACTAGTTGGCCCGTGCAAAATTTTCGCCCACTAGTTGTCGGGGGCACAGGCAATTTCAGGAAAATCAAGCGGGTAAATGTAAATGTATTTAATGAAATGATGAACACAGAGACGTATGTGTCTCACTGACATATACATAGACTGTATATATGTTTTCAAGAATATTTGAGCCCACGGATCCATTATATGTCCATTTTGCAAGCCGACGAGAAAATCTCGCCATACGGATGTCCCACAGATGATTACATGTGAGAAAATCGCATCCTCGCACTGCACATGGATGGCATACGGATTACTGTTCAGGGAACATTTCTGCGATTCTCGTCCGTGTAAAACGGACCAATTTTTTATACCTTGTGTGTGACTCCGGCCTAAAGGAGATCCCCCAACATTAAACATAATAGTCTTTTACTTACTGATCAGAATGGGTCTGATTGTCAGGACCTTGCAAAAGAACAGGGACAGCAGCATTTTTTCCCCTCCACAGCAGCACTGCCATCTATCGGCAATGTAGGGAAGTGCAACACAGCCCTATGTATGTGAACAGAGCAGCTCCCTGTACAGCAGTGCCACTTTGACAGTAAAAATGATGGAGAATTGACCCCATAACTGAGCATATTTATACCATTGTATAATAATTGCGAATATCCCTTTAAAAAAAAAGTAATTTCTGCAGATTATTTTAGCTTTTTTCCCCTATGGTTGTATTTTTTTTTTAAATTTTTGCAAGGTTGTTTCCACCAATCTCTCCCATCGGGAAACAATGTACAGTCTGAGTTATGTCAACCCTGCAGATTTTTACTTGGAACCAGAGGTGACTCCAGGTCACCAATAAGCTGCAAGCTTAGAAGGAAAATAGACTTTTCAATGACTGTCCAATAATACGGAAAATCTGATAGTTCAGAACCTGTCCGGTCCCTTTTAGGCTGCATTCATTTATATCTTCAGTTTTAAAGCTGAAGTCTTAGGCCATGTGCACACGTTCAGGATTTTTAGCGTTTTTTTCGCGTTTTTTTGCTATAAAAACGTGATAAAAACGCGAAAAAAACGCTAACATATGCCTCCTATTATTTACAAGGTATTCCGCATTTTTTGTGCAAATGTTGCGATTTTTTCCGCGAAAAAATCGCATAGCGGAAAAAAAAGCAACATGTTCATTAAAAATGCGGAATTGCAGGGATTCCGCACACCTAGGAGTCCATTGATCTGCTTACTTCCCGCACGGGGCTGTGCACACCATGCGGGAAGTAAGCAGATTATGTGCGGTTGGTACCCAGGGTGGAGGAGAGGAGACTCTCCTCCACGCACTGGGCACTATATAAGTGGTCAAAAAATAAGAAATAAAATAAAAAATAGTCCTATACTCACCCTCGATGTCCCGCGCAGTGTTCCCGCCTCACCGCTGCACGCTGCCGTTCGGTTCCTGTAGCTGATGTGCGGCGAAGGACCTTGCCGATGACGTCACTGTCCTGTGATTGGTCGTGAGCGGTCATGTGACCGCTCACGTGACCGTGACGTCACGGAAGGCCCTGTGCGCACAGACCAGCTATAGGAAGACGAACGGACGCCGCTGATGAGATGTCTGGGTGAGTATAAGCATTTTTTTATTTTTTTTATTATTTTTAAACATTCTATCTTTTACTATAGATGCTGCATAAGCTGCATCTATAGTAAAAAGTTGGTCACACTTGTCAAACAGTATGTTTGACAAGTGTGACCAACTTGTCAGTCAGTTTTCCAAGCGATGCTACAGATCGCTTGGAAAACTTTAGCATTCTGCAAGCTAATTACGCTTGCAGAATGCTAAAAAAACGCGAAAAAAACGGAAAAAAAACGCAAAAAAAAAAAAATGCGGATTTCTTGCAGAAAATTTCTGGTTTTCTTCAGGAAATTTCTGCAAGAAATCCGCAACGTGTGCACATGGCCTTAAACAGGTAAAGTTTTACTTTTATTCTACTTCTACATATAAATAAACCACAAAAAGAAACAGTGCAATAGTCCAAATATAGAGAAATCATGAAAAATGTTTATTAAATATAAATATTTGGACAAAAAACCTGGACACAATAATGGGTTAAAGGTAACGACAAAAAGCATGGAACAATAGGAGCAACACAACGATCCCCATTGTATCAAGCAAGTGCATGGTACTAAATAGCTCAAGTAAATCTGATCCATGGAACGTTCCACATTAGTGGCAGTGTGAAGGTATAGCATATCAAGCCAGGAACACATGGCAACATTTCCCATACATAAAAACATGAAAACCTAAGTAGACAACATGCCAATGATGTAACAGGGGAATCATGCCGTATCCTGCCCACCCCGACGCGCGTTTTGGAGTAATCCAAAGGATTAAAATGTATTTTCTGTGTCGGGTTCATGCACTGACTCTGGAGGGAGCCTACTCGCAGCTCCTCTCCCAGTATCTTTCCTCTCCTTTGCTTCTTCTCCCCTCACAGTCTCTTACAGACTGACTGACTCCTGTCAGGAGCTGCAGAACCTCATGTCTGCATGGCTCCAGCTCTCCTCACAGACTCCCTTCCTCCACTCCTCACTCCTCTCTCCAACTGACTCTCTCTCTGACAGACTGCTACTCCCTCAGCCAGAATATATATAGGGAAGCTTCCCTGAAACCGGGTCTAGAGCTCTCCCTTCTGACCTGGAGTAAGAGCACTGTTGTGTGTACATGTTACCTGTTAAAGGAATCCTTGTTGCTTCCAGGCATGGCATCACCCTCCCCATGAGGAAGGCAATACCACTGTAACAACCGGATTCCTGGGGTGTTACACTAAATCCTCTAGCCTCAGAGATGCTCGTCCTGGCTCTGGGGTCCCCATATTCCTGCGCCCACTTTACCATACTGGTTCCGACTCTGGCTCCCTTCGCTGGGAGAAGAAAAAGGTTCCTCTGTCCTGATTCAAGCCATAGGCTCCGGATGTTTTAAGGGATACCGATGTACCAAGTGGCAGCCGACAGCATCCTGCTTTTCTCATGCATTTAGTGCCTTTCCAAAGTTTGTGGCCCTCTGGCCTGTTCTGCCTTCTCCCAAATCACTTTCTTAATGTTACAGCTGTAGTACACTACTTTACACTGCTCCCACTGACAAACTCATTCACTCTTACCCCTTCCAATTTGGAAATCCCCTACTATAACTATACTTATACTGGCACCCTAGTTTCCTGACTATTACACATAAGCATCATTTACATTACCACACATTAGTTGTATGCACATGAACACTAGGGGGAGATGTGCATGACAGCTTCTGTCACACTCTTACATTCCTCCTTCCTAAAATATGGTCATCCCCGACCATATAATACCGATAAAATACCAATTAGCAACTACTTTTAATAAGCATAAAATCAATACTTTCTTTATTAACCTGGCCCTTTGACCAACAATACACATTTGCCCGAACATGCATGGGCACAGTCCCTTTTAACTCGGCACGACCCTTGGGTTGTCTGTCCAGTGGTATGGGTCCATTTGACTCTGGTCCCTCCGCCATGGGGATGTGACACAGCGTGTCTAATTACCTTTGCAAGCAAGGATCCACATGACCTTTTTCTGGGGACACTGACAAAGTCTCCAAGTTTCTTTTTCTTCACACATGGGTCTGACTGACCCTCATCCCTCTCCTTAGGGACCCCTGGCAGAATGTCCAAGTTCCTGTTTAAACAAAGGCCTGACTGACCTCAGTCCCTCTCCCCGATGGTCGGCGCTCATAGCAACTGAGCATTTCTGCTAGATGCAGGCGATCTGATCATCGCTTGTATGCAGCAGAGCCAATAGGACAAGTGCAGCTTCTAGTCTCCCATGGAGACTATTGAAGCATGGAAAAAGTTTTAAAAAAAAGTTTTTTTAAAATATAAAAAAATGTAAAAGTTCAAATCACCCCCTTTTTCCTATTCAAAATAAAACAATTATAAAAAAAATCAAACATACATATATGTGGCATCACCACCTTCAGAATCGCCTGATCTATCATTATAAAAAATGAATTAACCCCATCGTTAAACGGCATATTTAGAAAAAAAGTAAAAATGCCAGAATTACGTTTTTTTGGTTGCTACAATAATATCGGGAAATCAAAAGATCATATCTACAACAAAAAGGTATCGTTAAAAACATCAGTTCGGCATGCAAAAAAACTGCCCTCACCTAACCCGAGATCATGAAAAATGGAGATGCTACAGGTATCGTAAAAATTTTAATGTTTTTTTTAACAGACTGGATTTTTTTCACCACTTAAATAAAAAAGAACCTAGACATGTTTGGTGTCTATGAACTCATAATGACCTGGATAATCGCAGGTCAGTATTAGCATTAGTGAACATGGTAAGAAAAGAAGAAAAAAAACAACTATGTGATTGCACTATTTTGCAATTTCACAGCACTTGGAATTTGTTTTCCATTTTCCAGAACACAATATATTAAAACCAATGGTGTAGTTCAAAAGTACAGCTCACAAGTCTTCACATGGCCATTTTGACCAAAAAATAAAAAAGGTATGGCTCTGGGAAGAAGGGGAGCAAAAAATGAAAATGCAAAAACAAAAATACCTTTGGTCGTTAAGAGGTTAAAACATATAAGTCTCATTGGCCGATCTTTTCCTGCTTTGGGTATCCAAACACATGAAATACTTATAAAACATAACGGCCCAGTGGCCAACTCAACACAGCTGCGACAGTCCAGAGTTCACAGTCCAAGCATTCCTGACGCTCCTCGGCTCATCCTGTTAAAGTTTTCCCCTCCCTCTTTTTTGCAGAGTACGGCTCCTTTAAAATAAGTGTGCTGCTCTAAGCTCCTGGGAAAAAAAGTTCACAATCAAAGAGCACAGTCCAGAGAGCAGTCACACACAGTACTTTCTTTCTTTCTTAAAGGATAATTGACCCTGTTAGGGTTTTAGTCCCGTAATCCAGCAGGGGAATGTGCAATAGTTCGCATAAGAACTTGGAGGGGGTGAAAATAATAATAAAACCAGCACCCACTTTTAGCATTTTCTTTCGGCTTTCTTCTAACAAATCTCTGATGAATCTCAAAATCTTGGGGGAATTGTATTGGGAAAATGGACAATAGCTAAGTATTTGTATATTGTGGAATATTAATTATTTGGGGCAATAGATTTATTTACTATTAACTATATGTTGTGGTTTTAGTGAAAAAATAGTGGAGGACCGTTTGTTGTCCTTATCCTTTTAGGACATTTTGTTTAGCGTCTTTTTTTTATGGGAGAACATATGGGATAAAGTGTTCAATATCTTGATGCGCCTTATTCTCTAAATTAAAGACAGTGACCAGTGATTATTGTATACTAGAAAAAGGCCCGATGCTATCACATTGGGAGTGTGGTGAAATTAACAGTTATGTAGATTTGTGAAAAACAGGCATGTATGTGGGGCTGGCGGAATTTACTGCTGCCTGAGGTAATAAAAAGAACGTACACTCACCGGCCACTTTATTAGGTACACCATGCTAGTAACGGGTTGGACCCCTTTTGCCTTCAGAACTGCCTCAATTCTTCGTGGCATAGATTCAACAAGGTGCTGGAAGCATTCCTCAGAGATTTTGGTCCATATTGACATGATGGCATCACACAGTTGCCGCAGATTTGTCGGCTGCACATCCCAAAGATGCTCCATACAAGGCAGGATGGATCCATGCTTTCATGTTGTTTACGCCAAATTCTGACCCTACCATCCGAATGTCGCAGCAGAAATCGAGACTCATCAGACCAAGCAACGTTTTTCCAATCTTCTACTGTCCAATTTCGATGAGCTTGTACAAATTGTAGCCTCAGTTTCCTGTTCTTAGCTGAAAGGAGTGGTACCTGGTGTGGTCTTCTGCTGCTGTAGCCCATCTGCCTCAAAGTTCGATGCACTGTGCGTTCAGAGATGCTCTTAGGCCTACCTTGGTTGTAACGGGTGGCGATTTGAGTCACTGTTGCCTTTCTATCAGCTCGAACCAGTCTGCCCATTCTCCTCTGACCTCTGGCATCAACAAGGCATTTCCGCCCACAGAACTGCCGCTCACTGGATTTTTTTTCTTTTTCGGACCATTCTCTGTAAACCCTAGAGATGGTTGTGCGTGAAAATCCCAGTAGATCAGCAGTTTCTGAAATACTCAGACCAGCCCTTCTGGCACCAACAACCATGCCACGTTCAAAGGCACTCAAATCACCTTTCTTCCCCATACTGATGCTCGGTTTGAACTGCAGGAGATTGTCTTGACCATGTCTACATGCCTAAATGCATGCATGCCATGTGATTGGCTGATTAGAAATTAAGTGTTAACAAGAAGTTGGACAGGTGTACCTAATAAAGTGGCCAGTGAGTGTATATATTGCTGTGGTACTGGCTTACTTTTTGCTGCAATGGTGATAAGGCCAAAATGTTGCGTGGGTAGAGCACACAGTTGTGGCTGTTACTGCAGCCACAAACTGCACCTGCGCAAGTGACACTGCCGTGGTGCCTTATGGGATTCGGGGACAGTGGCCAGAAGTCCCAACTGGCGATTATATATATTGATTTCCAATTCTTGGCTTGCAAATATCCTAGTACCTAGTGCTTTAATTTTTGAGAGAGGGTAGGTCAACACTCCTCATGCAGTGGTGCTTGTGGAAGTCAGTACAGTAGAAGAAGAAACTTTTCATTAGAAGCTTGGGATGAATGCCTGGGATGTTCTGAAACATTTGATTTGAACTCCATGCCTGTGCTGGATTTTAAAACGAAATAGGGCTTTTTCATGATCAGTCCACGTTGAGCGGGGATGCCTATTCACTGCTATTAAGCTGCCAACCTCTTCAGCTAGGAAGAGCTTACCAGGCCTAATTAGGACCAAAAGAAATCAATATCTGGTTATCATTTCTCCATATATATATTTATATTTCTCTTCTTTCTCTTTTGTATATTTATTGCTTGTTCAGGAAAAGAAAAAAATTGGTGTATTTGCATCCTAAAAAATGCATACCTTTTATTACTCTGTTTACATTTGATTTTATTTACTTGGTGCTTTTTAATGCATATACAATAAAGATTTATTGTTTTAAAGGGGTTTTGATTTTTGGTTTGCCATACATTGGCCCCTCACAGAAATGAAAAGATGTAAATGCAATATATCTTCCAGCAAGGATGCAGTTAAAGGGTTATTCCCATCTTCATAAATGGGTATTGTCTAGAGATGAGAGAATCTTTTGAAATTCAAATTCATCAGCTTTGCCAAAATTTCACAAAGAATTTGGCTTTGCAGAGAATAAATTGATGAAAATTATATAATTAAAGAGCATCTAATTGCCTGGAAAATATGTGTAGAACACTGTGTGTTCCTCTTGAAATCAATTGAAAACATTTTGAATAGTGTAATGCATACAGAGCTTTTTTAATGTCCAAATAATTTCAACCTATCAGGCTTGGAGAAAAAAGATGGTAACCGGAGATAGCCTAAATGTCTCTTAAATATACAACTGGTTATCTAAATTGTAAAAATGGTCTAAAAAGTATACCTTTTGGGGTTGTCAGATGCTTGCATTTTTGTTGTTTATCGGCAAGTGGTACAAACAAAAGAACCAGTGACATTTTAACATGATTGGGTAGAACAATTATATTTATCCCTATTTAATTAGTATAAATGAATAAGCAATAACTCTTACATAAGCCATCTAAAAATTATCCATTTAATTAGAGAGACAAAACAGGTGACCTGTTATATATGTGAAGTAATGGCCTCTCATCTAGAACTGAAAAAATATTGCTTTTTTGAAGACAACTGGTTTGCAAATCACAAAATGATTACGCAATGACAAAAGCTTTTTATCAAGCAGTAAAAAAATTACCCTTTTTTTACTATACAAAACAGTTGCACTAAGTTATGGCTTATTGTCATCTGGCCTCATTTCAAATGAATGCTATTTTTTGAGGGTACACAAACATGAGTATATTTCTCGGGATAGATAATACTGTCTAGCACTGTAAAAGTGGGTGCTAAGAGATGTGTAAGGCCTCTTTCACACTTCCGTCTTTTTCCTCCCGTCGAAATCCGTCAATTTTTGAAAAAACAGGATCCTTCAAATTTTTCTGCAGGATCCTGTTTATTTCCCATAGACTTGTATTAGCGACGGATCGTGCCGAATTGATATCCGTTTCATCCATCGTGCACTGGATCCGTCGGAAAATAGCGGTCCGTCGTGCGGAGAAAACGTTCAGAGGAATGTTTTTTCTGGACATCGGAAAATCGCTCAATGACGGGTCCTGCACTGTCCATCATTGGCTATAATGGAAGCCTATGGACGCATGATCCATCGCTGACTGTCAAACACAGGAATCCAGCGATGTATCCCGTTTTTTCATTCTGAGCATGCCCTGAAGGATTTTCAAGTCAGGGAAAAATTATCTCTCTCTCTCCAGAATTTTATGCATTGAAATTCAGGTACCAACAAATTTGACACATCCGTGAGGTTACTGGATCCGTTACATCCGTTTGCCAATCTTTTTACAACGTCCGTCGATACGTCGCGCCGACGCATTATGATGGCCGTCTCAAGACGGAACTGTGAAAGAAGCCTAACAGGCATAGCTATGCAGTGGCTACAGCAAGAGCACTACAGTGAAGAGTTAGAACAGAGCAGGCAACAAGATTCTTTAAAGCAAACAATGGCAGCCCAACAGAAGCAGTACTACAATACAGATCACTTGATTAACAGGGAGTAGATGCGCAGCAGATTGTGATCCATTGGTAGCAGCAGAAAGGTGTAGATGACAGTCATCAGACAGTCAGGAAGGCAGAAATTTGTAATGTAATATGTAATCATCGGCATCAGTGCATGGAAGTCTGCACTGATTCATTCCTGCTTCATTTTCACAAATGTTAAGTATTTAATACTTGTAGTGGATAACCTCGTCTGTTTTACAAATCCACCTGCCAGGAAGAACACCCTCTTTAACATAACACTGGAGGCTGGACATGGCAGTATAGTATACTCACAGAAAACTGTTTCAGTTTTTGTCATTGCTCCAATTTGTTGAGACAGAAATTTATGGGATTAGAGATCAGGGTATCTATTTGAGAAAGTACACAGTCTTGGTAAAACTGAACCTGGCTGTTCAGGTAGTGCACCTCAGTTTGCTGCTGTGAGCATCACTTTTTGCCCCAGGAGAAACAATCTGGTCCACCTTATCACATATATTGTAGTTTGTGTTGCTGCTTTGGTTATTTGTAAAAAAGTTAGTTTTGTGAAAGAAAATTGTACTTATGGTATTGAAAGAATTTGGGTTTGAAAATGTATTCCATTTAACCCTTTCTAGCGAAGTGTTGACTTTGCAATGAACCCTTAATAGTCACATGGTCATATGTGTGGTTGACAATGGGAATGAGCGAACATTCTCAGTGATACTGTGATATCACTGGAGTATCTAGGTGCTCGGCACTTGTCGAGCATTAGCCTATGCTTGAATTTGAAACTCGAATCCTGCTTTGAGTGTTTGGCACCTGTTACACAGCCAATAAACATAAGGGGATTGCCTGCGAGTCACTGTAATGCTGTAGCCATTTTGGTAGTGGATATGGGATATAAAAAGACAGGTGCAGCCACACTCAACACACTGATGTCAAATGCACAGCTCCATGGTCAACTCTTATTGGAGAAAGAGAGCGAGTACTTTTCCAGGGCTGTGTAAACAGTTGATTGAATCAGAGTCCTCTAGGGTTGATACTCCAAAAAATAAAATATTGTACTGCTATAGGAGTACAAATTTGACTATGGTCATAGATACCATAAAACCTGGTATGTGTGAAATGTCATTGTTTTGAAATACAAAGAAAAATTGTCCTTCTACAGGTGTACAAAATTGAACATTTGGTACTCAGTTCCCAGCTGACACTATTTCTCCTGATGTGGTGTCTCCACCTTGTACCAGCACGTGTCCAGGAACATAGCCCATGTCCTTGCCAAAGTGGATTGTTCTCTTAATGACCGTCATGTTGACAGGCGCTTGTGGCCAGGGACACTACATTTCATACATTTCACTGATGGTCCCAGCCTCCACAGTGTTCCCCTAGTGTGCCCTGTCCCACCCTGGCACTGCACATGTGTAACACCCCTTATTCCTGGTTGTTACAGTGGCATTGCTTACCTCACAGGGAGAGTGATGTCCTGCTTGGAAGCGATGAAGGATCTCTTTTATCAGGTAATCACAAACATGCAACATGTTCATACTCCAAGCCAGAAGGGGGAGCTCTGAGACAGCTTGTGGGTGGCTCCACTATATATATATTCTGATCTGGAGGGGAAGTTAGTTAGTAAGTGCCAGACAGCAGACAGGCGCTTGTGGCCAGGGACACTACATTTCATACATTTCACTGATGGTCCCAGCCTCCACAGTGTTCCCCTAGTGTGCCCTGTCCCACCCCGGCACTGCACATGTGTAACACCCCTTATTCCTGGTTGTTACAGTGGCATTGCTTACCTCACAGGGAGAGTGATGTCCTGCTTGGAAGCGATGAAGGATCTCTTTTATCAGGTAATCACAAACATGCAACATGTTCATACTCCAAGCCAGAAGGGGGAGCTCTGAGACAGCTTGTGGGTGGCTCCACTATATATATATTCTGATCTGGAGGGGAAGTTAGTAAGTGCCAGACAGCAGACTGGAGCAGTCTGAGGCAGAGAGGGAAGAGAGGAGCAGTGCAGCCACAAGAGGTGCTGCAGCTCCTGGAAAGAAAGAAAGGAAAGCAGAACAGATTGTAGAGAGCGTGAAGGAGAAAACAGGCACAGGTGAAGTGAAGAGCTAGGGGAAGCTGCGACTGAGCTCCTTCCACGCTGAAGCGCATGAAACCGGTAGCCGGAAGACCAAGGTTGTGCAGTACTCACATCTCACAGCAGAAACCGTCGGGACAGCAGAGTTACCTGTCCACCATACACCTGAATACACAGTAACACATAGAGCCTGGGTCATGATAGAGATCCTGTAAAAATGCTAGAGTTACTTGTCATACAGGTATTGTCCTACCTAAAGGGGGACAGCGAGAAAAAGTGATGACCTTGTGTGAGGCCTAAGGCAGCAAGGGACTACACCACAGTGATAGAGGGATGGCTTCCAACTCCAACAGGTGAAGGGGATTCCAGATTAGCTTCCAAGCTGGCCGGACCATTGACACCTGTGATCCGTTACCCTGGACTGTGGATGCCTGAACACTTCAGTAAAGAGGTAAAGAGACTGCAACCCTGTGTCCTCCATTTATTTCCACACCACACCATCCTTGCCAAACACATCGGGAGCCCTGGGGACCCAGCTTCACCTGTGGGAAGCTATACCTGTTGTGAATTCCGTTCTCGAATTCCCTCCTGTGGTCATGAATGGTACTTCGGCGAGTTCTGTCCGTGGACTCCCTCTGGTGGCTGTGAGTGGAACTGCTGGTTCTGAGGTTCCTTCCTCAGCTGCCTTCGTTTGCGGCTAGGCTGGTTTTTTTATTTAACTCCACTCAGATCGTTACTCCATGCCAGCTGTCAATGTATCTGCACTGGTTCAGATCTCTCTCGGATCTTTCTGATGACCTGTCTACTCCAGCAGAAGCTAAGTCCCTGCTAGTTCATTTGTTGTTCATTGTGTACTGAATATATATTTCTTAGTACTTGCTAAGTTCTAGTCCAGCTTGCTAACATGATATTGCCTTGCTAGCTGGAAGCTCTGGGTTGCAGAGTGGCACCTCCGCACCGTGAGTCGGTGCGGGGGTCTTTTTGCACACTCTGCGTGGCTTTTTGTAGATTTTTGTGCTGACCGCATAGATCCCTTTCCTATCCTCAGTCTATTTAGTAAGTCTGGCCTCCTTTGCTGAAACCTGTTTCATCCCTGTGTTTGTGACTTTCCTCTTAACTCACAGTTAATATATGTGGGGGGCTTCCTTTACCTTTGGGGAATTTTCTCTGAGGCAAGGAAAGGCTTATTTTCCTATCTTTAGGGGTAGTTAGCTCTTAGGCTGTGAAGAGGCGTCTAGGGAGAGTTAGGTACGCTCCACAGCTATTTCTAGTGTGTGTGTTATAGGATTAGGATTGCGGTCAGCAGAGTTCCCACTTCCCAGAGCTTGTCCTGTTTTTTAGTTTAACCATCAGGTCATTCCAGGTGCACCTAACCACCAGGTCCATAACAGTACAGCTGGCCAACAAAGTGTTAATGCATCTCAATAGAGGGATAAGAGAAGTTCTGACTTCTGAGACCATTTTTTTTCGTTGCAGTGTGTTTTGTCTTTCTTTTCCCCTTAACCTCTGGGTGGTTCAGGACTCAGGTGTAGATATGGACATTCAAGGTCTGTCCTCTTGTGTGGATCATCTCACTGCAAGAGTACAAAGCATTCAAGATTATGTCGTTCAGAATCCTATGTTAGAGCCTAGAATTCCAATTCCTGATTTGTTTTCTGGGGATAGATCTAAATTTCTGAATTTCAAAAATAATTGTAGACTGTTTCTTGCTTTGAAACCCCGCTGCTCTGGTGACCCCATTCAGCAAGTAAAAATCATTATTTCTTTGTTACGTGGCTCAAGACTGGGCATTCTCCCTTGCGCCACGAGATCCTGCATTGCTTAATGTAGATGCGTTTTTTCTGGCGCTTGGATTGCTTTATGACGAACCTAACTCTGTGGATCAGGCTGAGAAAATCTTGCTGGATGAAGCGGAGGTATATTGCCAGAAGTTTAGAAAGTGGTCTGTGCTTACTCAATGGAATGAGTGTGCCCTTGCAGCAATTTTCAGAAAAGGTCTTTCTGAAGCCCTTAAGGATGTTATGGTAGGGTTTCCCACGCCTGCTGCTCTGAATGAATCAATGTCCTTGGCCATTCAGATCGATCGGCGCTTGCGTGAACGCAAGGTTGTGCGCCATTTGGCGGTATCCTCTGAGCAGAGGCCTGAGCCTATGCAATGTGATAGGACTTTGACCAGAGCTGAACGGCAAGAACACAGACGTCAGAATGGGCTGTGTTTTTACTGTGGTGACTCCACTCATACTATCTCTGATTGTCCTAAGCGCACTAAGCGGTTCGCTAGGTCTGTCACCATTGGTACTGTACAGCCTAAATTTCTTTTGTCCGTTACTCTGATTTGCTCTTTGTCTTCCTACTCTGTTATGGCATTTGTGGACTCAGGCGCTGCCCTGAATTTGATGGACTTGGAGTTTGCCAGGCGCTGTGGTTTTTTCTTGGAGCCCTTGCAGTATCCTATTCCATTAAGGGGAATTGATGCTACGCCTTTGGCCAAGAATAAACCTCAGTACTGGACTCAGTTGACCATGTGCATGGCTCCTGCACATCAGGAAGATATTCGCTTTTCGGTGTTGCATAATTTGCATGATGTGGTCGTGTTGGGTTTGCCATGGCTACAGGTCCATAATCCAGTATTGGATTGGAAATCGATGTCTGTGTCCAGTTGGGGTTGTCAAGGGGTACATGGTGACGTTCCGTTGTTGTCAATTTCTCCTTCTACTCCTTCTGAAGTCCCTGAGTTTTTGTCGGATTACCGAGATGTATTTGATGAGCCCAAATCCAGTGCCCTACCTCCTCATAGGGATTGTGATTGTGCTATTAATTTGATTCCTGGTAGTAAATTTCCTAAGGGACAGTTTTTCAATTTATCTGTGCTGCAACACGCCGCTATGCGGAGTTATATAAAGGAGTCCTTGGAGAAAGGGCATATTCGCCCGTCATCGTCATCGTTGGGAGCAGGGTTCTTTTTTGTGGCCAAGAAGGATGGTTCTCTGAGACCTTGTATAGATTACCGCCTTCTCAATAAAATCACGGTCAAATTTCAGTACCCTGTTGTGTTTTTGGGCTCCCTCTTGTGGTCACAAGTGGTACTGTGTGAGTGTTGTATTTGGGCTCCCTCTGTTGGCTCTTTTGTCATTCTGCAGGTCTGAGGTTGGATCAGCTGTCTCGTTATCTGTTAGCTGGTTCCTATTTAGTTCATCTGGACTCTCAGTGATTGCCTGCTGTCGTTGTATTCAGTGCTATTCTGTTTGCTCCTGTCTACATCCGTTATCAGTCTCTCCAAGAGAAGCCAAGTTTTGTTTGCTTATTTTTTGCTCATCTGTGTTCAAGATGTGTCCTAGTATATGATGTGTTTGGTCCAGCTTGCTAATATGTGATTTCCCTGCTTGCTGGTGCTCTGGGGTGCTGAGTTGCTCCCCCCACATCGTTAGTTGGTGTGGGGGTTCTCGCATTCTCTGCGTGGATATTTTTGCATAGGGTTTTTTACTGACCGCACAGATCCCTTGCTATTTTCTGCTATCTAGCGTTAGCGGGCCTCATTTGCTTAACCTGTTTCATCTCTGCGTTTGTCTTTTCCTCTTAACTCACCGTTATTATTTGTGGGGGGCTTCTATATCTTTGGGGTATTTCTCTGAGGCAAGTGAGGTCTTGACTTTCTCTTTAGGGGTAGTCAGTTTCTCAGGCCATGAAGAGACGTCTAGGATTTCAGGAAACGTTCCTTGGCTACCTTTAGTGTGTTTGGTTAGAATCAGGTTTGCGGTCAGTCCAGTTACCACATCCCCAGAGCTTGTCCTATTATCTCTGACTTAGCTGGTTAGATTTGTGATCCTAAGCCACTGGGATCATAACAGTACAGCAGGCCCGAAAAGTGTTTAATGCATCGCAGAAGTGGGATAAGAGAAGTCCTGAGTACAATTTTTTTTTTTTTCCTCTCCCTTTGCTGCAGTCTGTCCAGCTTCTCTCATCCCCTTAATCTCTGGGTGGCTTTGAGTTCAGCTGCAGACATGGATATTCAGAGTCTGACTTCTATTGTGGATCATCTTGCTACAAGGGTGCAAAGCATTCAGGATTTTGTTGTTCACAGTCCTATGTCTGAGCCAAAAGTACCTATTCCTGAGTTGTTTTGTGGAGATAGATCTAGGTTTCTGAATTTTAAGAATAATTGTAAATTATTTCTTTCTTTGAGACCTCGTTCCTCTGGTGATTCCGCTCAGCAAGTTAGAATTGTTATCTCCCTGTTACGTGGCGACCCCCAAGATTGGGCTTTCTCCCTGGCACCGGGAGATCCTGCATTGCTGAATGTGGATGCATTTTTTCTGGCGCTTGGATTGTTTTATGAGGAACCTAATCTTGAGAACCAGGCAGAAAAGGCCTTGCTGGCTCTCTCTCAGGGCCAGGATGAAGCTGAGGTGTATTGTCAAAAATTTCGGAAATGGTCGGTGCTTACTCAATGGAATGAGTGTGCCCTGGCTGCAAATTTCAGAGAAGGTCTTTCTGAAGCCATTAAGAATGTTATGGTGGGGTTCCCCACGCCTGCAAGTCTGAGTGACTCAATGGCTTTGGCCATTCAGATTGATCGGCGTTTGCGGGAGCGCAAGTCTGCGCACCATCTGGCGGTGTTTTCTGAACAGAGACCTGAGTCTGTGCAATGTGACCGAATTCTGACCAGAATTGAGCGGCAAAATCATAGACGTCAAAATGGGTTGTGCTTTTACTGTGGTGATTCAACTCATGTTATCTCAGCATGCTCTAAGCGCATAAAAAAAATTGCTAAGTCTGTCACCGTTGGTACTATACAGCCTAAATTCATTTTGTCTGTTACTTTAATTTGTTCTTTGTCATCCTACTCGGTTATGGCTTTTGTGGATTCAGGTGCTGCCCTGAACCTGATGGATTTGTCATTTGCCAGGCGCTGTGGTTTTGTCCTGGAGCCTTTGGAATTCCCTATTCCACTGAGGGGTATTGATGCTACACCATTGGCTGAGAATAAGCCTCAGTATTGGACTCAAGTGACCATGTGCATGACTCCTGTACATCAGGAGGTGATTCGCTTTCTTGTGCTGCATAATCTGCATGATGTGGTCGTTTTGGGTCTGCCATGGCTGCAGGCCCATAATCCAGTTCTGGATTGGAAAGCTATGTCTGTTTCAAGTTGGGGTTGCCAGGGGATTCATGGCGATGCTCCTTTGGTGTCAATTGCTTCTTCCACTCCTTCTGAGGTCCCTGAGTTTTTGTCGGACTACCAGGATGTATTTGATGAGCCCAGATCCGGTGCCCTGCCTCCTCACAGGGATTGTGATTGTGCTATAAATTTGATTCCTGGTAGTAAGTTCCCTAAGGGACGACTTTTTAATTTGTCTGTACCAGAACATGCCGCAATGCGGAGTTATATAAAGGAGTCTTTAGAGAAGGGACATATTCGCCCGTCCTCCTCCCCTCTTGGTGCAGGATTCTTTTTTGTGGCCAAGAAGGATGGTTCTCTGAGACCGTGTATAGATTATCGTCTTCTAAATAAAATCACGGTCAAATTTCAGTATCCTTTGCCATTATTATCTGATCTGTTTGCTCGGATTAAGGGGTCCAGTTGGTTCACCAAGATAGATCTTCGTGGTGCGTATAACCTTGTGCGTATTAAGCAGGGGGATGAATGGAAAACAGCATTTAATACGCCCGAAGGCCATTTTGAGTACTTGGTGATGCCTTTTGGACTCTCTAATGCTCCTTCTGTGTTCCAGTCCTTCATGCATGACATCTTCCGAGAATATCTGCATAAATTTATGATTGTGTATCTGGATGACATTTTGGTCTTTTCTGAGGACTGGGAGTCCCATGTGAAGCAGGTCAGGATGGTATTTCAGGTCCTGCGTGCTAATGCCTTATTTGTGAAGGGCTCAAAATGTCTCTTCGGAGTACAGAAGGTTTCCTTTTTGGGTTTTATTTTTTCTCCTTCTACTATTGAGATGGACCCAGTCAAGGTCCAGGCTATTCATGACTGGACTCAGCCTACATCTGTTAAGAGTCTTCAGAAGTTCTTGGGTTTTGCTAATTTTTACCGTCGCTTCATTGCTAATTTTTCTGGCGTGGTTAAACCCTTGACGGATTTGACCAAGAAGGGTTCTGATGTGACTAATTGGTCTCCTGCGGCCGTGGAAGCCTTTCGGGAGCTGAAGCGCCGGTTTTCTTCGGCTCCAGTTTTGTGTCAGCCTGATGTCTCTTTTCCTTTTCAGGTCGAGGTTGATGCTTCTGAGATTGGAGCAGGGGCTGTTTTGTCGCAGAGAAGCTCTGATTGCTCTGTGATGAAGCCTTGTGCTTTCTTTTCAAGAAAGTTTTCGCCTGCCGAGTGGAATTATGATGTTGGTAATCGGGAGTTGTTGGCTATGAAGTGGGCATTTGAGGAGTGGCGACATTGGCTCGAGGGAGCTAAGCATCGTGTGGTGGTCTTGACTGATCACAAAAATCTGATTTATCTCGAGTCTGCCAAGTGGCTGAATCCTAGACAGGCTCGTTGGTCGTTGTTTTTCTCCCGTTTCGATTTCGTGGTCTCGTACCTGCCTGGTTCGAAGAACGTGAAGGCTGATGCTCTTTCTAGGAGTTTTGTGCCTGACTCTCCGGGAGTTTCAGAGCCGGCTGGTATCCTCAGAGAGGGAGTGATATTGTCTGCCATTTCCCCAGATTTGCGACGAGTGCTGCAGAAATTTCAGGCGGATAGACCTGACCGTTGCCCACCAGAGAGACTGTTTGTCCCAGATAGATGGACCAGCAGAGTTATTTCCGAGGTTCATTCTTCGGTGTTGGCAGGCCATCCTGGGATTTTTGGTACCAGGGATTTGGTGGCTAGGTCCTTCTGGTGGCCTTCCTTGTCGCGGGATGTGCGTTCCTTTGTGCAGTCCTCTGGGATTTGTGCTCGGGCTAAGCCTTGCTGTTCTCGTGCCAGCGGTTTGCTTTTGCCTTTGCCTGTCCCGAAGAGGCCTTGGACGCACATTTCCATGGATTTTATTTCGGATCTTCCAGTCTCTCAGAGAATGTCTGTCATCTGGGTGGTGTGTGATCGTTTTTCCAAAATGGTCCATTTGGTGCCCTTGCCTAAGTTGCCTTCCTCCTCCGATTTGGTTCCTCTATTTTTTCAGAATGTGGTTCGCTTGCACGGCATCCCTGAAAATATTGTGTCTGACAGAGGATCCCAGTTTGTGTTCAGATTTTGGCGGATCTTTTGTGCTAAGATGGGCATTGATTTGTCCTTTTTCGTCGGCCTTCCATCCTCAGACGAATGGCCAAACCGAGCGAACTAATCAGACCTTGGAAACTTATTTAAGATGTTTTGTTTCTGCTGATCAGGATGATTGGGTGACTTTTTTGCCATTGGCCGAGTTTGCCCTTAATAATCGGGCTAGTTCTGCTACTTTGGTTTCGCCTTTTTTCTGCAATTCTGGTTTTCATCCTCGTTTTTCCTCGGGTCAGGTTGAGCCTTCTGACTGTCCTGGGGTGGATTCTGTGGTGGATAGGTTGCAGCAAATTTGGAACCATGTGGTGGACAATTTGAAGTTGTCACAGGAGAAGGCTCAGCGCTTTGCCAACCGCCGTCGCGGTGTGGGTCCCCGACTTCGTGTTGGGGATTTGGTATGGCTGTCTTCTCGGTATGTTCCTATGAAGGTTTCCTCTCCTAAATTCAAGCCTCGCTTCATCGGTCCTTATAAGATTTTGGAAATCCTTAACCCGGTGTCATTTCGTTTGGACCTCCCAGCGTCGTTTGCCATTCATAACGTGTTCCATAGGTCTTTGTTGCGGAGGTATGTGGTGCCTGTGGTTCCTTCTGTTGAGCCCCCTGCCCCGGTGCTGGTTGAGGGCGAATTGGAGTACGTGGTGGAGAAGATCTTGGATTCTCGTATTTCGAGACGGAGGCTTCAGTATTTGGTTAAGTGGAAGGGCTATGGTCAGGAGGATAATTCCTGGGTTGTCGCCTCTGATGTTCATGCGGCCGATTTGGTTCATGCCTTCCATGTGGCTCATCCTGATTGCCCTGGGGGTTTTGATGAGGGTTCGGTGACCCCTCCTCAAGGGGGGGTACTGTTGTGAACTCTGTTTTTGGGCTCCCTCTTGTGGTCACAAGTGGTACTGTGTGAGTGTTGTATTTGGGCTCCCTCTGGTGGCTCTTTTGTCATTCTGCAGGTCTGAGGTTGGATCAGCTGTCTCGTTATCTGTTAGCTGGTTCCTATTTAGTTCATCTGGACTCTCAGTGGTTGCCTGCTGTCGTTGTATTCAGTGCTATTCTGTTTGCTCCTGTCTACATCCGTTATCAGTCTCTCCAAGAGAAACTAAGTTTTGTTTGCTTATTTTTTGCTCATCTGTGTTCAAGATGTGTCCTAGTATATGATGTGTTTGGTCCAGCTTGCTAATATGTGATTTCCCTGCTTGCTGGTGCTCTGGGGTGCTGAGTTGCTCCCCCCACATCGTTAGTTGGTGTGGGGGTTCTCGCATTCTCTGCGTGGATATTTTTGCATAGGGTTTTTTACTGACCGCACAGATCCCTTGCTATTTTCTGCTATCTAGCGTTAGCGGGCCTCATTTGCTTAACCTGTTTCATCTCTGCGTTTGTCTTTTCCTCTTAACTCACCGTTATTATTTGTGGGGGGCTTCTATATCTTTGGGGTATTTCTCTGAGGCAAGTGAGGTCTTGACTTTCTCTTTAGGGGTAGTCAGTTTCTCAGGCCGTGAAGAGACGTCTAGGATTTCAGGAAACGTTCCTCGGCTACCTTTCGTGTGTTAGGTGAGATTCAGGTTTGCGGTCAGTCCAGTTACCACATCCCCAGAGCTTGTCCTATTTTCTCTGACTTAGCTGGTTAGATTTGTGATCCTAAGCCACCTCGATCATAACAGTACCCTTTGCCTCTACTGTCTGATTTGTTTGCTCGGATTAAGGGGGCTAGTTGGTTCACCAAGATAGATCTTCGAGGGGCGTATAATCTTGTGCGTATTAAACAGGGCGATGAATGGAAAACAGCATTTAATATGCCCGAGGGCCATTTTGAGTACCGGGTGATGCCATTCGGGCTTTCTAATGCTCCATCTGTGTTTCAGTCCTTTATGCATGACATCTTCCGAAGTATTTGGATAGATTCATTATTGTATATTTGGATGATATTTTGGTCTTTTCGGATGATTGGGAGTCTCATGTGAAGCAGGTCAGAATGGTGTTCCAGGTCCTTCGTGCTAATTATTTGTTTGTGAAGGGGTCTAAATGTCTCTTCGGAGTTCAGAAGGTTTCCTTTTTGGGCTTCATTTTTTCCCCTTCTACTATCGAGATGGATCCTGTTAAAGTTCAGGCCATTTATGATTGGACTCGGCCTACATCTGTGAAGAGCCTTCAGAAATTCCTGGGCTTTGCTAATTTTTACCGTCGCTTCATTGCTAATTTTTCTAGTGTTGTTAAACCGTTGACTGATTTGACCAAGAAAGGTGCTGATGTGGTGAATTGGTCCTCTGCGGCCGTTGAGGCTTTTCGGGAGTTGAAACGTCGTTTCTCTTCGGCCCCTGTGTTGTGTCAGCCAGATGTTTCGCTCCCTTTTCAGGTCGAGGTTGATGCTTCTGAGATTGGAGCAGGGGCTGTTTTGTCTCAGAGATGTTCTGATGGCTCTGTGATGAAGCCGTGTGCTTTCTTTTCTAGAAAGTTTTCGCCTGCTGAGCGTAATTATGATGTTGGCAATCGGGAGTTGTTGGCTATGAATTGGGCGTTCGAGGAGTGGCAACATTGGCTTGAGGGAGCCAAGCATCGCGTAGTGGTCTTGACGGATCAGAAGAATCTGACTTATCTCGAGTCTGCTAAGCGGTTGAATCCTAGACAGGCTCCATGGTCGCTGTTTTTCTCCCGTTTCAATTTTGTGGTTTCATACCTTCCAGGTTCTAAGAATGTGAAGGCCGATGCCCTTTCAAGGAGTTTTGTGCCTGATTCCCTGGTTCCTGAGCCGGCTGGTATTCTCAAAGAGGGGGTAATTCTGTCTGCCATCTCACCTGATTTGCGGCGGGTGCTGCAGGAGTTTCAGGCTGATAGACCTGACCGTTGTCCAGCAGAGAAACTGTTTCTCCCTGATAGATGGACTAGTAGAGTTATCTCTGAGATTCATTGTTCGGTGTTGGCTGGTCATCCTGGGATTTTTGGTACCAGAGATTTGGTGGCTAGGTCCTTTTGGTGGCCTTCCTTGTCACGGGATGTGCGTTCTTTTGTGCAGTCCTGTGGGATTTGTGCTCGGGCCAAGCCCTGCTGTTCTCGTGCCAGTGGGTTACTTTTGCCCTTGCCAGTCCCGAAAAGGCCCTGGACGCATGTTTCCATGGATTTTATTTCAGATCTCCCTGTCTCTCAAAGGATGTCGGTCATCTGGGTGGTTTGTGATCACTTCTCTAAGATGGTCCATTTGGTACCCTTGCCTAAATTGCCTTCCTCCTCTGATTTGGATCCACTATTTTTCCAGCATGTGGTTCGTTTGCATGGCATTCCGGAGAACATCATGTCGGGCAGAGGTTCCCAGTTTGTTTCAAGGTTTTGGCGGTCCTTTTGTGCTAAGATGGGCATTGATTTGTCTTTCTCTTCGGCTTTCCATCCTCAGACAAATGGTCAAACCGAACGAACTAATCAGACTTTGGAGACCTATCTGAGATGCTTTGTTTCTGCTGATCAGGATGATTGGGTGACCTTCTTGCCATTGGCTGAGTTCGCCCTTAATAATCGGGCCAGTTCGGCTACTTTGGTTTCGCCTTTTTTTTGTAATTCTGGTTTTCATCCTCGTTTTTCTTCAGGGCAGGTTGAGCCTTCGGACTGTCCTGGTGTGGATTCTGTGGTGGACAGGTTACAGCAAATTTGGACTCATGTAGTGGACAATTTGACATTGTCCCAGGAGAAGGCTCAACGTTTCGCCAACCGCCGTCGCTGTGTTGGTCCCCGACTTCGTGTTGGGGATTTGGTTTGGTTGTCGTCTCGTCATGTCCCTATGAATGTTTCTTCTCCTAAGTTTAAGCCTCGTTTCATTGGTCCTTATAAGATTTCTGAAATTCTCAATCCTGTGTCGTTTCGTTTGGCCCTTCCAGCTTCTTTTGCCATCCATAATGTGTTCCATAGGTCGTTGTTGCGGAGATATGTGGCGCCTATGGTTCCCTCCGTTGACCCTCCTGCTCCGGTGTTGGTCGAGGGGGAGTTGGAGTATGTGGTGGAGAAGATTTTGGATTCTCGTATTTCGAGACGGAAAGTTCAGTACCTGGTCAAATGGAAGGGCTATGGTCAGGAGGATAATTCCTGGGTTTTTGCCTCCGATGTCCATGCGGCCGAGTTGGTTCGTGCCTTTCATTTGGCTCGTCCTGATCGGCCCGGGGGCTCTGTTGAGGGTTCAGTGACCCCTCCTCAAGAGGGGGGTACTGTTGTGAATTCCGTTCTCGAACTCCCTCCTGTGGTCATGAATGGTACTTCGGCGAGTTCTGTCCGTGGACTCCCTCTGGTGGCTGTGAGTGGAACTGCTGGTTCTGAGGTTCCTTCCTCAGCTGCCTTCGTTTGTGGCTAGGCTGGTTTCTCTATTTAACTCCACTCAAATCGTTACTCCATGCCAGCTGTCAATGTATCTGCACTGGTTCAGATCTCTCTCGGATCTTTCTGATGACCTGTCTACTCCAGCAGAAGCTAAGTCCCTGCTAGTTCATTTGTTGTTCATTGTGTACTGAATATATATTTCTTAGTACTTGCTAAGTTCTAGTCCAGCTTGCTAACATGATATTGCCTTGCTAGCTGGAAGCTCTGGGTTGCAGAGTGGCACCTCCGCACCGTGAGTCAGTGCGGGGGTCTTTTTGCACACTCTGCGTGGCTTTTTGTAGATTTTTGTGCTGACCGCATAGATCCCTTTCCTATCCTCAGTCTATTTAGTAAGTCTGGCCTCCTTTGCTGAAACCTGTTTCATCCCTGTGTTTGTGACTTTCCTCTTAACTCACAGTTAATATATGTGGGGGGCTTCCTTTACCTTTGGGGAATTTTCTCTGAGGCAAGGAAAGGCTTATTTTCCTATCTTTAGGGGTAGTTAGCTCTTAGGCTGTGAAGAGGCGTCTAGGGAGAGTTAGGTACGCTCCACAGCTATTTCTAGTGTGTGTGTTATAGGATTAGGATTGCGGTCAGCAGAGTTCCCACTTCCCAGAGCTTGTCCTGTTTTTTAGTTTAACCATCAGGTCATTCCAGGTGCACCTAACTACCAGGTCCATAACATATACCATCCCTGCTGCTATAACATCACCCCAGAGGACCCCTTTAAGCAGCGTAGGTCACCCCTGACCGAGTACCACAGGTGGCATCACGAACATTTCTTGTTTTACAAACTTTATTCAAACCCCTTTAAAGAAATCCCTTTTACTTGGGCCCCCAGGGCCACGGTTCGGGTCACCACCGCCATGACACATCCCTTTAAGCACCAGATGCGGTACCGAGTACCCCACAGCCCTGGCGGGTATTCCACATGTGCTACTGATGCTGAGGATTGATGGCCCTACTTCTACACCTCCTCCACTAGTTCCTGTTCCCCTAATGCTCCTTCTCATCCTCCATCTCCAAAGTGGTATATCAGAGCACACTGGATTATTCAAAGTGTACTCCAGCATGCAGATGAGTGGAATAGTGATGCTGATGAAGGCATCATCAGCGCTAACCTTCTAAGTAGCCATTTCAAAACTATGCAGAAGGGTGCACAGTTAATTCATCTGTGCCCACTCCACAAATGTGATTTGAACTAAGACCGGAATGCATTGTCTCAGGCTATGAAAGTACATGCTGCACCTTGGCTTATCATTGCTGATACAGTCGCTGCTAGTGTTGAGCGATACTTTACGATATCGGAAAGTATCGGTATCGGAAAGTATCGGCCGATACCGTCAAAATATCGGATCTAATCCGATACCGATACCCGATCCCAATGCAAGTCAATGGGACGAAAATATCGGAATTAAAATAAACCCTTCATAAACTTGTAGGTTCATTCTACATGAAGGAAAACAACTAAGAATAATGTAGGATGTATTGGGGGACGTGGCGGAGACATTAAAGGCACAGAGGTTTAGCCCAATGTAATAGAATAGCAGGTTTTTTTTTTTTTTATGACGTTCGGCGGTAGAAAGATTTTGACTATGTTAATTTTTTTTTATTTTGTCAGATATTGATGTTTCACTACTTCCACGCCCTTCACCTTCTTTTTTACTTCTCCCACACTTTCTTCTTCATTATCCTCATCATCAGCTTCTTTGACATCAACTTCTTCACCTTATTCATCTTCTTCTTCATCTTCTACCTATTATTTTTTTTCTTACATTGTTCATATTCTTTTTATTTTACTATTATCTTCATCATATTCTACTTCTTCATCATATTCTTATTTGTGACAGGCATTCCCGTAGTTGTTATCTATAAAAGTTTGAAGATTACACCTTCCGTTCTGCCTGTCACAAAAGAGTTACATTTGTCCGCGTTCAGTTTGGCCTGCAGCATCAGGCTTTATCCAGGGGCACCACGAGGAGGAACGGACTCACCCCCATACACTGCTTAGTCTTCTTCTGCTTATAATTTAGATAATATTTTTTGCTCTGATATTTAGTGTTATGCTTAATGTTCTTCTGCTCTTTGTTCTGCAGCCTCTTGTTCTTCTGCTTCTCGGTCTTCCAGGTCGTCGTCGTCTCCAGGGTCGTCGTCTCCGGGCTCGTCGTCATCGGGGTGGTCTTCAGGGTCGTCGTCTCCGGGGTCGTCATCATCGGGGTGGTCTTCGGGGTCATCGTCTCCAGGGTAGTCGTCATCACGGTGGTTGTCGTCTCTGGTGTCGTCGTCATCTTAGGGGTGGTCTTCCGGGTCATCGTGTTTAGTCTCTTGAACTTGGAAATGTAGCAGAAGGTACAAGAAGGCTGAGAAAATGCCGAGAACCAGCTGATGGAACTGGAACTCGGATGGCTACCCGAAGGTCCAAGAGCCAATGGAACTACCGAGGACCAGCTGACGTTACTGGAACCCGGTTACTAAGCAGGAGGTACCCGTGCCTGAAAGCACTACCAAGGACCACCTGACGTTGGTGGAACTCGGATACCCAGAGGGAGGCACCTAAGCCAAAGGCTCTGCCCGGAACCAGCTGACGGTACTGGAACCAGGATGGGGAGCAGAAGGTACAAGAGCAAAAGACACTGCCGAGAACCAGCTGACGGTGCTGGAACCCGGATGGGTAGCCGAAGGTCCAAGAGCCAATGGAACTACCGAAGACCAGCTGACGTTACTGGAACCCGGTTACTAAGCAGGAGGTACCCGTGCCTGAAAGCACTACCAAGGACCACCTGACGTTGGTGGAACTCGGATACCCAGAGGGAGGCACCTAAGCCAAAGGCTCTGCCCGGAACCAGCTGACGGTACTGGAACCAGGATGGGGAGCAGAAGGTACAAGAGCAAGTGTCTGCGTGGCTTTTGCAGGACACGATGCCGGCTGCACAGCAGGGGAACAGCTGGCGGTGCTGAACCCCACTGACACATTGGCTGGTGTTTTTCTCTGTGCAGCTAGCAGTACCGGGCCCCAACTGGCGGTGTTAGAGCCCGGGGTCAGCAGGAGGAGGAGATGGAGCAGAGTGTAGGCCGAAGCCTGCACTGGCGGCAGCTTTGGGTCTGTTGTGCCTGCGTGGCTGTTGCAGGACACGTTGCCGGCTGCACAGCAGGGGAACAGCTGGCGGTGCTGAACCCCACTGACACATTGGTTGTTGTTTGGCTCTGTGCAGCTAGCAGTACCGGGCCCCAACTGGCGGTGTTGGAGCCCGGGCTCTGCAGGGGGAGCAGAGTGTAGGCCGAAGCCTACTTGAACCAATTTCAAAGGTAACCTTTAACCCCCCCTCAGGGGTTACAAAGTAGAAGAGCCACAGCTTATGCAGCAGTAGTGCTGCACAAGTCAAAGGTTGCTCTTTTAATTTTGCTCCTTGCACACGCTGAATGAAACACGTATAACATTTAGCCCTTTATACAGTCAAACTGTGTTGGAGGCGCGAGTTCCCTTTGTAATGAGACGCAGCACAGATGTCAAGAATCCCACCTTGGTGCTGGGTGCAGCCTCCTGAGCGTTGTTATTTGCTGTACAGGAGTCTGCGCTGTCGTGTTATCCCCTGGCCTAGCGCTGTTAGCGCTGCCCATCTTCTGACCTCATTTAATGTCGGCCGCTGCGGTTCGCGATGACCATGAATCCCAGCCCCGCGGTGTCTTAACATTGTTAAAACACTGCGGGGCTGGGATTCATGGCCTGGCGCAGCACATATGTTCGCCTCTCGCACTCGGGTCCTTACACCCGCTGCAGACTGTGCGGCGTCAGCTGATCCCTTATCGCATGCCACGGCCATGAAGCCGCACAGTCTGAAGAAGGCGGAAGGAGATGAGGGACAGGCGAACTGATGCACTGCTCATGCCCATCAATCACACCCTCGCAGTCCCAAGAAATAAGACACCGAGGGGCGTTGTGTGGGTCAGGGCGGCCGCAGAGGCGCAGGCAGCCAAACAATGATGCCAGAAGACGGGCAGCGCTACCAAGGGGGTTCCAGCGTGTCATTACAAAGGAAAGTCACACCCCCGGGACGGTTAAATGGTCACACAGAGGACACATTTCAGACGTGTTTTCAGTTCCACATGTGCGAGGAGAATACGTTTATGAGCCACCTTGCACACATGCAGCATTACCGCTGTACAAGGTGGCCTTAAAAACGTACAAACGCCTGGGGGAGGGGGGACAGGTTCCCTTCAATTTCAGTTCTTGTGTCTGCGTGGCTTTTGCAGGACACGATGCCGGCTGCACAGCAGGGGAACAGCTGGCGGTGCTGAACCCCACTGACACATTGGCTGGTGTTTTTCTCTGTGCAGCTAGCAGTACCGGGCCCCAACTGGTGGTGTTAGAGCCCGGGGTCAGCAGGAGGAGGAGATGGAGCAGAGTGTAGGCCGAAGCCTGCACTGGCGGCAGCTTTGGGTCTGTTGTGCCTGCGTGGCTGTTGCAGGACACGTTGCCGGCTGCACAGCAGGGGAACAGCTGGCGGTGCTGAACCCCACTGACACATTGGCTGGTGTTTGGCTCTGTGCAGCTAGCAGTACCGGGCCCCAACTGGCGGTGTTGGAGCCCGGGCTCTGCAGGGGGAGCAGAGTGTAGGCCGAAGCCTACTTGAACCAATTTCAAAGGTAACCTTTAACCCCCCCTCAGGGGTTACAAAGTAGAAGAGCCACAGCTTATGCAGCAGTAGTGCTGCACAAGTCAAAGGTTGCTCTTTTAATTTTGCTCCTTGCACACGCTGAATGAAACACGTATAACATTTAGCCCTTTATACAGTCAAACTGTGTTGGAGGCGCGAGTTCCCTTTGTAATGAGACGCAGCACAGATGTCAAGAATCCCACCTTGGTGCTGGGTGCAGCCTCCTGAGCGTTGTTATTTGCTGTACAGGAGTCTGCGCTGTCGTGTTATCCCCTGGCCTAGGGCTGTTAGCGCTGCCCATCTTCTGACCTCATTTAATGTCGGCCGCTGCGGTTCGCGATGACCATGAATCCCAGCCCCACGGTGTCTTAACATTGTTAAAACACTGCGGAGCTGGGATTCATGGCCTGGCGCAGCACATATGTTCGCCTCTCGCACTCGGGTCCTTACACCCGCTGCAGACTGTGCGGCGTCAGCTGATCCCTTATCGCATGCCACGGCCATGAAGCCGCACAGTCTGAAGAAGGCAGAAGGAGATGAGGGACAGGCGAACTGATGCACTGCTCATGCCCATCAATCACACCCTCGCAGTCCCAAGAAATAAGACACCGAGGGGCGTTGTGTGGGTCAGGGCGGCCGCAGAGGCGCAGGCAGCCAAACAATGATGCCAGAAGACGGGCAGCGCTACCAAGGGGGTTGCAGCATGTCATTACAAAGGAAAGTCACACCCCCGGGACGGTTAAATGGTCACACAGAGGACACATTTCAGACGTGTTTTCAGTTCCACATGTGCGAGGAGAATACGTTTATGAGCCACCTTGCACACATGCAGCATTACCGCTGTACAAGGTGGCCTTAAAAACGTACAAACGCCTGGGGGAGGGGGGACAGGTTCCCTTCAATTTCAGTTCTTGTGTCTGCGTGGCTTTTGCAGGACACAATGCCGGCTGCACAGCAGGGGAACAGCTGGCGGTGCTGAACCCCACTGACACATTGGCTGGTGTTTTTCTCTGTGCAGCTAGCAGTACCGGGCCCCAACTGGTGGTGTTAGAGCCCGGGGTCAGCAGGAGGAGGAGATGGATCAGAGTGTAGGCCGAAGCCTGCACTGGCGGCAGCTTTGGGTCTGTTGTGCCTGCGTGGCTGTTGCAGGACACGTTGCCGGCTGCACAGCAGGGGAACAGCTGGCGGTGCTGAACCCCACTGACACATTGGCTGGTGTTTGGCTCTGTGCAGCTAGCAGTACCGGGCCCCAACTGGCGGTGTTGGAGCCCGGGCTCTGCAGGGGGAGCAGAGTGTAGGCCGAAGCCTACTTGAACCAATTTCAAAGGTAACCTTTAACCCCCCCTCAGGGGTTACAAAGTAGAAGAGCCACAGCTTATGCAGCAGTAGTGCTGCACAAGTCAAAGGTTGCTCTTTTAATTTTGCTCCTTGCACACGCTGAATGAAGCACGTATAACATTTAGCCCTTTATACAGTCAAACTATGTTGGAGGCGCGAGTTCCCTTTGTAATGAGACGCAGCACAGATGTCAAGAATCCCACCTTGGTGCTGGGTGCAGCCTCCTGAGCGTTGTTATTTGCTGTACAGGAGTCTGCGCTGTCGTGTTATCCCCTGGCCTAGCGCTGTTAGCGCTGCCCATCTTCTGACCTCATTTAATGTCGGCCGCTGCGGTTCGCGATGACCATGAATCCCAGCCCCGCGGTGTCTTAACATTGTTAAAACACTGCGGGGCTGGGATTCATGGCCTGGCGCAGCACATATGTTCGCCTCTCGCACTCGGGTCCTTACACCCGCTGCAGACTGTGCGGCGTCAGCTGATCCCTTATCGCATGCCACGGCCATGAAGCCGCACAGTTTGAAGAAGGCGGAAGGAGATGAGGGACAGGCGAACTGATGCACTGCTCATGCCCATCAATCACACCCTCGCAGTCCCAAGAAATAAGACACCGAGGGGCGTTGTGTGGGTCAGGGCGGCCGCAGAGGCGCAGGCAGCCAAACAATGATGCCAGAAGACGGGCAGCGCTACCAAGGGGGTTGCAGCGTGTCATTACAAAGGAAAGTCACACCCCCGGGACGGTTAAATGGTCACACAGAGGACACATTTCAGACGTGTTTTCAGTTCCACATGTGCGAGGAGAATACGTTTATGAGCCACCTTGCACACATGCAGCATTACCGCTGTACAAGGTGGCCTTAAAAACGTACAAACGCCTGGGGGAGGGGGGACAGGTTCCCTTCAATTTCAGTTCTTGTGTCTGCGTGGCTTTTGCAGGACACAATGCCGGCTGCACAGCAGGGGAACAGCTGGCGGTGCTGAACCCCACTGACACATTGGCTGGTGTTTTTCTCTGTGCAGCTAGCAGTACCGGGCCCCAACTGGCGGTGTTAGAGCCCGGTGTCAGCAGGAGGAGGAGATGGAGCAGAGTGTAGGCCGAAGCCTGCACTGGCGGCAGCTTTGGGTCTGTTGTGCCTGCGTGGCTGTTGCAGGACACGTTGCCGGCTTCACAGCAGGGGAACAGCTGGCGGTGCTGAACCCCACTGACACATTGGCTGGTGTTTTTCTCTGTGCAGCTAGCAGTACCGGGCCCCAACTGGCGGTGTTAGAGCCCGGTGTCAGCAGGAGGAGGAGATGGAGCAGAGTGTAGGCCGAAGCCTGCACTGGCGGCAGCTTTGGGTCTGTTGTGCCTGCGTGGCTGTTGCAGGACACGTTGCCGGCTGCACAGCAGGGGAACTGTTATGACCCCAATGGCGAGGGTCTCAGAGGAACGTGGAAGTCTGCAGAATACAAAAATCCAGCTCATAGGGCAGTGGTAACTGGGTTGACCATATATCTACTCCTAACGCCAACACTAGAAGTAGCCGGGGATCATTCCTACGTTGATTCTAGATGACACGCGCCAGCCGGAGAATCTAGCTACCCCTAGTAGAGGAAAACAAAGACCTTTCTTGCCTCCAGAGAAGGGGACCCCAAAGCTGGATAGAAGCCCCCCACAAATAATGACGGTGAGGTAAGAGGAAATGACAAACACAGAAATGAACCAGGTTTAGCACAGAGAGGCCCACTTACTGATAGCAGAATAAAGAAAGGTAACTTATATGGTCAACAAAAACCCTATCAAAATCCACACTGGAAATTCAAGAACCCCCGAACCGTCTAACGGTCCGGGGGGAGAACACCAGCCCCCTAGAGCTTCCAGCAAAGGTCAGGATATAGATTTGGAACAAGCTGGACAAAAATACAAAACCAAAACAAATAGCAAAAAGCAAAAGGCAGACTTAGCTGATATAACTGGAACCAGGATCAGTAGACAAGAGCACAGCAGACTAGCTCTGATAACTACGTTGCCAGGCATTGAACTGAAGGTCCAGGGAGCTTATATAGCAACACCCCTAACTAACGACCCAGGTGCGGATAAAAGGAATGACAGAAAAACCAGAGTCAAAAAACTAGTAACCACTAGAGGGAGCAAAAAGCAAATTCACAACAGTACCCCCCCCTTAGTGAGGGGTCACCGAACCCTCACCACGACCACCAGGGCGATCAGGATGAGCGGCATGAAAGGCACAAACTAAATCGGCCGCATGAACATCAGAGGCGACCACCCAGGAATTATCCTCCTGACCATAGCCCTTCCACTTGACCAGGTACTGAAGCCTCCGCCTGGAGAGGCGAGAATCCAAGATCTTCTCCACCACGTACTCCAACTCGCCCTCAACCAACACCGGAGCAGGAGGCTCAGCAGAAGGAACTACAGGCACAATGTACCGCCGCAACAAGGACCTATGAAATACATTGTGAATAGCAAACGACACAGGAAGATCCAGACGAAAAGATACAGGATTAAGGATTTCCAATATCTTGTAAGGCCCAATAAAACGAGGTTTAAATTTGGGAGAGGAGACCTTCATAGGAACAAAGCGGGAAGAAAGCCACACCAAATCCCCAACGCGTAGTCGGGGACCCACACCGCGGCGGCGGTTGGCAAAGCGCTGAGCCTTCTCCTGTGACAACTTCAAGTTGTCCACCACATGATTCCAGATCTGCTGCAACCTATCCACCACAGAATCCACCCCAGGACAGTCAGAAGGCTCCACATGACCCGAAGAAAAGCGAGGATGGAAACCAGAGTTGCAGAAAAAAGGCGAAACCAAGGTGGCGGAACTAGCCCGATTATTAAGGGCAAACTCAGCCAACGGCAAGAATGTCACCCAATCGTCCTGATCAGCAGAGACAAAACACCTCAAATAAGCCTCCAAAGTCTGATTGGTTCGCTCCGTCTGTCCATTAGTCTGAGGATGGAAAGCAGACGAAAACGACAAATCAATGCCCATCCTACTACAAAAGGATCGCCAGAACCTGGAAACAAACTGGGATCCTCTGTCTGACACAATATTCTCAGGGATGCCGTGCAAACGAACCACGTTCTGAAAAAACACAGGAACCAGATCGGAAGAGGAAGGCAGCTTAGGCAAAGGAACCAAATGGACCATCTTGGAGAAGCGATCACATATCACCCAGATAACGGACATGCCCTGAGATAGCGGAAGATCAGAAATGAAATCCATGGAGATATGTGTCCAAGGTCTCTTCGGGACAGGCAAGGGCAAGAGCAAACCGCTGGCACGAGAACAGCAAGGCTTAGCTCGAGCACAAGTCCCACAGGACTGCACAAATGACCGCACATCCCTTGACAAGGAAGGCCACCAAAAGGACCTGGCCACCAGATCTCTGGTGCCAAAAATTCCCGGGTGACCTGCCAACACCGAGGAATGAACCTCGGAAATGACTCTGCTGGTCCACTTATCCGGGACAAACAGTCTGTCAGGTGGACAAGACTCAGGCCTATCAGCCTGAAATCTCTGCAACACACGTCGCAGATCCGGAGAAATAGCTGACAAGATAACTCCATCTTTAAGAATACCAACAGGATCAGCGACTCCAGGAGCATCAGGCACAAAGCTCCTAGAAAGAGCATCGGCCTTCACATTCTTTGAACCTGGTAAATACGAGACAACAAAATCAAAGCGGGAGAAAAACAATGACCAGCGGGCCTGTCTCGGATTAAGGCGTTTAGCAGACTCGAGATACATCAGATTTTTGTGATCAGTCAAGACCACCACACGATGCTTAGCACCCTTGAGCCAATGACGCCACTCCTCAAATGCCCATTTCATGGCCAACAACTCCCGATTGCCCACATCATAATTTCGCTCGGCAGGCGAAAACTTCCTAGAGAAAAAGGCACAAGGTTTCATAACAGAGCAACCAGGGCCTCTCTGCGACAAAACGGCCCCTGCCCCAATCTCCGAAGCATCCACCTCAACCTGAAAGGGAAGTGAGACGTCAGGCTGGCACAAAACAGGCGCCGAAGTAAACCGGCGTTTCAACTCCTGGAAAGCCTCCACGGCAGCAGGAGCCCAGTTAGCTACATCGGAGCCCTTCTTGGTCATATCCGTCAAAGGTTTCACAATGCTAGAAAAATTAGCGATAAAACGACGGTAGAAGTTAGCGAAGCCCAAGAACTTCTGAAGACTCTTAACTGACGAGGGCTGAGTCCAATCAAGAATAGCTCGGATCTTGACTGGGTCCATCTCCACAGCAGAAGGGGAAAAAATGAACCCCAAAAAGGGAACCTTCTGTACACCAAAGAGACACTTTGAGCCCTTGACAAACAAAGAATTTTCACGCAAAATTTTAAAGACCAACCTGACCTGCTCCACATGCGAATCCCAATTATCAGAAAAAACCAAAATATCATCCAGATAAACAATCAAAAATTTATCCAGATACTTCCGGAAAATGTCATGCATAAAGGACTGAAAAACTGAAGGCGCATTGGAGAGCCCAAAAGGCATCACCAAGTACTCAAAATGACCTTCGGGCGTATTGAATGCGGTTTTCCATTCATCACCTTGCTTAATGCGCACAAGGTTGTACGCACCACGAAGGTCTATCTTGGTGAACCACTTGGCACCCTTAATCCGGGCAAACAAGTCAGACAACAGCGGTAAAGGATACTGAAATTTGACAGTGATCTTATTTAAAAGCCGATAATCAATACAAGGTCTCAAAGATCCGTCCTTTTTTGCCACAAAAAAGAATCCCGCACCAAGAGGGGAAGAAGACGGACGAATATGTCCTTTTTCCAGAGACTCCTTGATATATGAACGCATAGCGGTATGTTCAGGTACCGACAGATTAAACAGTCTTCCCTTAGGAAATTTACTGCCTGGGATCAAATCTATAGCACAGTCACAGTCCCTATGAGGAGGCAGTGCACTGGACTCAGACTCACTGAAGACATCCTGATAATCAGACAAATACTCCGGAACTTCCGAAGGCGTAGAAGAAGCAATAGACACAGGCAGGGAATCCTCATGAATACCACGACAGCCCCAACTTGAGACTGACATAGCCTTCCAGTCCAGGACTGGATTATGGGTCTGTAACCATGGCAGCCCTAAAACGACCAAATCATGCATTTTATGTAAAACCAGGAAACGTATCACCTCGCGGTGTTCAGGAGTCATGCACATGGTAACCTGAGTCCAATACTGCGGTTTATTTGCTGCCAATGGTGTAGCATCAATACCCCTAAGAGGAATAGGATTTTCTAATGGTTCAAGAGTAAATCCACAGCGCTTAGCAAATGAGAGATCCATGAGACTCAGGGCAGCACCTGAATCTACAAACGCCATGACAGGATAAGATGACAGTGAGCAAATCAAAGTCACAGACAGAATAAATTTAGGTTGCAAATTACCAACGGTGACAGGACTAACAACCTTAGCTATACGTTTAGAGCATGCTGAGATAACATGTGTAGAATCACCACAGTAGTAGCACAAGCCATTCCGGCGTCTATGAATTTTCCGCTCATTTCTAGTCAGGATTCTATCACATTGCATTAAATCAGGTGTCTGTTCAGACAACACCATGAGGGAATTTGCGGTTTTTCTATCACATTGCACCGAATTAGGTGTCTGTTCAGACAACACCATGAGGGAATTTGCGGTTTTGCGCTCCCGCAACCGCCGGTCAATTTGAATAGCCAGTGCCATAGTATCATTCAGACCTGTGGGAATGGGAAAACCCACCATAACATTCTTAATGGCTTCAGAAAGGCCATTTCTAAAATTAGCGGCCAGTGCACACTCGTTCCAATGTGTCAGCACGGACCATTTCCGAAATTTTTGGCAATACACTTCAGCCTCGTCCTGCCCCTGAGACATAGACAGCAAGGCCTTTTCTGCCTGAATCTCAAGATTGGGTTCCTCATAAAGTAAACCGAGCGCCAGAAAAAACGCATCAAGATCAGCCAATGCCGGATCTCCTGGCGCCAGCGAAAAAGCCCAATCCTGAGGGTCGCCCCATAAGAACGAAATAACAATTTTTACTTGCTGAGCAGAATCTCCTGATGAACAGGGTCTCAGGGACAAAAACAATTTACAATTATTCACGAAATTCCTAAACTTAAACCTGTCTCCGGAAAACAGTTCAGGAATCGGTATTTTAGGTTCTGACCTAGGATTTCTGATAACATAGTCTTGTATGCCCTGCACACGAGTAGCCAGCTGGTCCACACTTGTAATCAAGGTCTGGACATTCATGTCTGCAGCAAGCATAGCCACTCTGAGGTAAAGGGGAAGGAGAAAAAAAAAAACTCAGAATCTTCTTTCTTATAATCCCTCTTCTGCAATGCATTAAACATTTAATACTGGCCTGGCAAACTGTTATGACCCCAATGGCGAGGGTCTCAGAGGAACGTGGAAGTCTGCAGAATACAAAAATCCAGCTCATAGGGCAGTGGTAACTGGGTTGACCATATATCTACTCCTAACGCCAACACTAGAAGTAGCCGGGGATCATTCCTACGTTGATTCTAGATGACACGCGCCAGCCGGAGAATCTAGCTACCCCTAGTAGAGGAAAACAAAGACCTTTCTTGCCTCCAGAGAAGGGGACCCCAAAGCTGGATAGAAGCCCCCCACAAATAATGACGGTGAGGTAAGAGGAAATGACAAACACAGAAATGAACCAGGTTTAGCACAGAGAGGCCCACTTACTGATAGCAGAATAAAGAAAGGTAACTTATATGGTCAACAAAAACCGTATCAAAATCCACACTGGAAATTCAAGAACCCCCGAACCGTCTAACGGTCCGGGGGGAGAACACCAGCCCCCTAGAGCTTCCAGCAAAGGTCAGGATATAGATTTGGAACAAGCTGGACAAAAATACAAAACCAAAACAAATAGCAAAAAGCAAAAGGCAGACTTAGCTGATATAACTGGAACCAGGATCAGTAGACAAGAGCACAGCAGACTAGCTCTGATAACTACGTTGCCAGGCATTGAACTGAAGGTCCAGGGAGCTTATATAGCAACACCCCTAACTAACGACCCAGGTGCGGATAAAAGGAATGACAGAAAAACCAGAGTCAAAAAACTAGTAACCACTAGAGGGAGCAAAAAGCAAATTCACAACAGGGAACAGCTGGCGGTGCTGAACCCCACTGACACATTGGCTGGTGTTTGGCTCTGTGCAGCTAGCAGTACCGGGCCCCAACTGGCGGTGTTGGAGCCCGGGCTCTGCAGGGGGAGCAGAGTGTAGGCCGAAGCCTACTTGAACCAATTTCAAAGGTAACCTTTAACCCCCCCTCAGGGGTTACAAAGTAGAAGAGCCACAGCTTATGCAGCAGTAGTGCTGCACAAGTCAAAGGTTGCTCTTTTAATTTTGCTCCTTGCACACACTGAATGAAACATGTATAACATTTAGCCCTTTATACAGTCAAACTGTGTTGGAGGCGCGAGTTCCCTTTGTAATGAGACGCAGCACAGATGTCAAGAATCCCACCTTGGTGCTGGGTGCAGCCTCCTGAGCGTTGTTATTTGCTGTACAGGAGTCTGCGCTGTCGTGTTATCCCCTGGCCTAGCGCTGTTCGTGCTGCCCATCTTCTGACCTCATTTAACCCCTTAGTGACAGAGCCAATTTGGTACTTAATGACCGAGCCAATTTTTACAATTCTGACCAGTGTCACTTTATGAGGTTATAACTCTGGAACGCTTTATCGGATCCCGCTGATTCTGAGATTGTTTTTTCGTGACATGTTGTACTTCAAGTTAGTGGTAACATTTCTTCGATATTACTTGCGATTATTTATGAAAAAAATGGAAATATGGCGAAAATTTTTAAAATTTTGCAATTTTCAAACTTTGTATTTTTATGCCCTTAAATCAGAGAGATATGTCACAAAAAATAGTTAATAAATAACATTTCTCACATGTCTACTTTACATCAGCACAATTTTGGAAACAATTTTTTTTTTTGTTAGGGAGTTATAAGGGTTAAAAGTTGACCAGCAATTTCTCATTTTTACAACACCATGTTTTTTTTAGGGACCACATCACCTTTGAAGTGATTTTGAGGGGTCTATATGATAGAAAATAACCAAGTGTGACACCATTCTAAAAACTGCACCCCTCAAGCTGCTCAAAACCACATTCAAGAAGTTTATTAACCCTTTACGTACTTCACAGGAACTAAAACAATGTGGAAGAAAAAAATTAACATTTTACTTTTTTTTGCAAACATTTTACTTCAGAACCATTTTTTTTAATTTTCACAAGTGTAAAAACAGAAATTTAACCACAAATTTTGTTGAGCAATTTTTCCTGAGTACGCCGATACCCCATATGTGGAGGTAAACCACTGTTTGGGCGCACCGCAGAGCTTGGAAGTGAAGGAGCACCGTTTGACTGTTTCAATGCAGAATTGGCTGGAATTGAGATCGGACGCCATGTCGCGTTTGGAGAGCCCCTAATGTGCCTAAACAGTGGAAACCCCCCACAAGTGACACCATTTTGGAAACTAGACCCCCCAAGGAACTTATCTAGATGTGTGGTGAGCACTTTGAACCCCCAAGTGCTTCACAGAAGTTTATAACGTAGAGCCGTGAAAATAAAAAATCGCATTTGTTTTCACAAAAATGATTTTTTCGCCCACAAATTCTTATTTTCACAAGGGTAACAGGAGAAATTAGACCACAAAAGTTGTTGTGCAATTTCTCCTGAGTACGTCGATACCCCATATGTGGAGGTAAACCACTGTTTGGGCGCACCGCAGAGCTTGGAAGAGAAGGAGTGTCGTTTTACTTTTTCAATGTAGAATTGGCTGGAATTGAGATCGGACGCCATGTCACGTTTGGAGAGCCGCTGATGTGCCTAAACAGTAGAGACCCCCCACATATGACACCATTTTGGAAACTAGACCCCTTAAGGAACTTATCTAGATGTGTGGTGAGCACTTTAAACCCCCAGGTGCTTCACAGAAGTTTATAACGTAGAGCCGTGAAAATAAAAAAATCGCATTTTTTCTACAAAAATGATCTTTTTGCCTCCAAATTTTTATTTTACCAAGGGTAACAGGAGAAAATGGACCCCAGAAGCTGTTGTACAATTTGTCTTGAGTACGCCGACACCCCATATGTGGGGGTAAACCACTGTTTGGGCGCATGGCTGAGCTCGGAAGCAAAGGAGCGCCATTTGACTTTTCAATGCAAAATTGACTGGAATTGAGATCGGACGCCATGTCGCGTTTGGAGAGCCCCTGATGTGCCTAAACAGCAGAAACCCCCCAAAAGTGACCCCATTTTGGAAACTAGACCCCCCATGGAACTTATCTAGATGTGTAGTGAGAACTTTGAATGCCCAAGTGCATCACAGAAGTTTATAATGCAGAGTCGTGAAAATAAAAAATATATATTTTTTAACAATAAAGATTTTTTAGCCCCCAAGTTTTTATTTTCACAAGGGTAACAAGAGAAATTGGACCCCAAAAGTTGTTGTCCAATTTGTCCTGAGTATGCTGGTACCCCATATGTGGGGGTAAACCACTGTTTGGGCGCATGGCAGAGCTCGGAAGGGAAGGAGTGCCATTTTGGAATGCAGACTTTGATAGAATTGTCTGCGGGCGTTATGTTGCGTTTGCAGACCCCTAATGTACCTAAACAGTAGAAACCCCCAACAAGTGACCCCATTTTGGAAAATAGACCCCCCAAGGAACTTATCTAGATATGTCGTGAGAACTTTGAATGCCCAAGTGCTTCACAGAAGTTTATAATGCAGAGTAGTGAAAATAAAAAATATTTTTTTTCCCACAAAAAAGATTTTTTTAGCCCCCAAATTTTTATTTTCACAAGGGTAACAAGAGAAATTGGACCCCAAAAGTTGTTGTCCAATTTGTCCTGAGTATGCTGGTACCCCATATGTGGGGGTAAACCACTGTTTGGGCGCACGGCAGAGCTCGGAAGGGAAGGAGCGCCATTTTGCAATGCAGACTTTGATAGAATTGTCTGCGGGCGTTATGTTGCGTTTGCAGACCCCTAATGTACCTAAACAGTAGAAACCCCCACAAGTGACCAAATTTTGGAAACTAGACCCCCTAAGGAACTTATCTAGATATGTGGTGAGAACTTTGAAAGCTCAAGTGCTTCACAGAAATTTATAATGCAGAGTAGTGAAAATAAAAAAATATATTTTTTTCCAACAAAAAAGATTTTTAGCCCCCAAGTTTTTATTTTCACAAGGGTAACAGGAGAAATTGGACCCCAAAAGTTGTTGTCCAATTTATCCCGAGTACGCTGATGCCCCATATGTGGGGGTAAACCACTGTTTGGGCGCACGGCAGAGCTCAGAAGGGAGGGAGTACCATTTGACTTTTTTAGCGCAAAATTGGCTGTCGTGTTTGGAGACCCCCTGATGTACCTAAACAGTGGAAACCCCCCAATTCTAACTCCAACCCTAACCCCAACACAGCCCTAACCCTAATCTCAACCCGATCCATAATCCTAATCACAACCCTAACGATAATCACAACCCTAACCCCAAAACAGCCCTAATCTCAACCCTAACCATAACCCTAATCAAAACCCTAAATCCAACACACCCCTAACCCTAATCCCAACCCTAACCCTAATCCCAACCCTAATCCCAAACGTAACACTAATCCCAACCCTAATCCAAGCCCTAACCCTAATCCCAACTCTAACCCTAACTTTAGCCCCAACCCTAACTTTAGCCCCAACCCTAACCATAACTTTAGCCCCCGTCGTCACAAAAAAAGTTCAATGTAACCTTTTTTTTGTACGTCGCGTCCGCCATTTCCGCGGATGCGTGGCCGTAACTCTGCCCCCTCCTCCCCAGGACATAGACTGGGCAGCGGATGCGTTGAAAAACTGCATCCGCTGCCCACGTTGTGCACAATTTTCACAACGTGCGTCGGTACATCGGGCCGACGCATTGCGACCGCCCCGTACCGACGCAAGTGTGAAAGAAGCCTTAGGCTACTTTCAGACATAGCGCATTTTTGAGCGCTATTTTGCGGGCGCTTTTCAAAAATGCGCAATGTCATTTTCGTCTGCCGGCAAAGTGAATGAGAAATTCACTTTGCCGTTCAGACACACCGCAAAAAAACGCGGCGCTTTTGTCTGCAAACACGCCGGCGTAAAAAGAATTGACATGTCAATTCTTTACGCAGCGGCGTGTCTGCGTATCCCCCTAGGGCCCCATATTACCTTCCACACACAGCGCCTTTGTCCTGGGTGTCGGCGTCTTTGTACGGAGGGGTTGACACCCAGGACCGGACGTGACGTCGGACAGGAAGAGGGAAGCCCCCGCCCCCCAGTGAAGCAGCATGGAGTCCTTCTGTTTGTGTGTGTGTGCGTGTGTGTGCGTGTGTGTGCGTGTGTGTGTCCCCATGCGACGCTAGTGCCACCATTGTGCTAAGTCGCCGTATGGGACTACTACTCCCATCCGGTATTAGGATGGGAGAGTTGTCCCTGTGTCCGGCGACTTAGCACAATTGTAAAGTTACACAAAACACCTACACACAATACACATACATGACACACAGTACATACAACATATAACACAGAGTATATACTCACCAACAGCACACTTGTAGGCGAAGCCCTCGATCCTCCAGGAAAAAATCCAAAAATAATAAACCAAATTCATACTCCCTGTCCGCAGAATCCATAAAACGAGTGTCCCACGCCGATCGGCTGCTCTCCGGCGATACACTGCCAGGAGCGAAGCTCCTAGCAGTGTATCGCGTACTGTTCCGGAGTTCAATGACTCCGGCGTCTCGGTTAACAGCAGTACAGCTGCATTGAACTTTCCCACGCAGCACTGCCGTTAAGCGAGAGTGCCGGGGTCAATGACCGCCGGTAAACTCGCTCGCGCATGCGCAGTGACACACCGACAGGAACTATGGCTCCTGTCAGTGTGTTGCTGCAGCCGTGGAGAGCAGACATATCTCTGGATGTGTCTGTTCTCCATGGAAAATCTTGATACGTGGCACTTAAATATGTGGCAATTAAATACGTGACACGTGGCACTTATACGTGATACGTGTCACTTAAATACGTGGCACTGAAATACGTGATACGTGGCACTTTGATACGTGGCACGTGTCACTTAAATACGTGGCATGTGGCACTGAAATATGTGGCACGTGGCACTTTGATACGTGGCACGTGTCTCTTAAATACGTGGCACGTGGCACTGAAAGATGTGGCACGTGGCACTTTGATACGTGGCACGTGGCACTTTGATACGTGGCACGTGGCACTTTGATACGTGGCACGTGGCACTTTGATACGTGGCACGTGGCACTTTGATACGTGGCACGTGGCACTTTGATACGTGGCACGTGGCACTTTGATACGTGGCACTGAAATATGTGGCACGTGGCACTTTGATACGTGGCACGTGTCACTTAAATATGTGGCACGTGGCACTTTGATACGTGGCACGTGGCACTTTGATACGTGGCACTGAAATATGTGGCACGTGGCACTTTGATACGTGGCACGTGTCACTTAAATACGTGGCACGTGGCACTGAAATATGTGGGACACGTCGCACAAAAAAGTTACATGTAGTTTTTTTTGTGTCGACGGTCCGCCGAAGCACGACGCATCCGTCGCACGACGGATGCGACATGTGGCAATCCATCGCAATGCGTCGCTAATGCAAGCCAATGGAGAAAAAACGCATCCTGCAAGCACTTTTGCAGGATGCGTTTTTTCTCCAACGACGCATTGCGACGGAAGCCAAAAAACGCTAGTGTGAAAGTAGCCTAACCCTAACCCTAGCCCTAACCCTAACCCTAAATTTAGCCCCAACCCTAACCCTAACTCTAACCCTAACCCTAACTCTAACCCTAACCCTAACCCTAACCCTAACCCTAATTTTAGCCCCAACTTGTCTTCTCCTGCCGGCCGGCAGATGGCAGCAGATGGCGGGCGCACTGCGCATGCGCCCGCCATGATGAAAAAGCCGGCTGGCAGGAGAAGACAGAAGAGGACCCAGGGACCCCGGGTGAGTATGATAGGGTCCCCGAATCCCCCTATTTCTCTGTCCTCTGATGTGCGATCACATCAGAGGACAGAGAAATAACTGATCGCTTTTTTTTTTTTTTTTTTTTTGCGGTCGCCGGTAAACTGTTAATTACCGGCGATCGCAAAGCAGGGGTCGGTGCAAATCGACCCCGATCATGTTCTTTGGGGGTCTCGGCTACCCCCGGCAGCCGGGACCCCAAAGAACATCCGGGTGCCGGGCGGCGGGCGCACTGCGCGTGCGCCCGCCATTTTTTCCCGGAAAAAAGATGGCGGCGCCCATGAGGAGACACGAGGAGCACCGGGGGAGGTAGGTAAGTATTGGGGGGCTATTGGGGGCCATCGGGGACCACATTTCTCTGTCCTCCGATGTGCGATCACATCGGAGGACAGAGAAATTAAACGGCAAATCGCGTTTTTTTTTTTTTTGTTGCGACCGCCGGTAAACGGTTAATTACCAGCGATCGCAACTCGGGGGTCGGTAAAAACCCCCCGAATCATGTTCTCTGGGGTCTCGGCTACCCTCGGCAACCGAGACCCCAGAGAAAATCCGACTCTGGGGGGCGCTATTCACTTTTTCCACAGCGCCGTTAATTAACGGCGCTGTGGTTTAAGTACCCTTAGCGGCCGCCGTTAAAAGGCGTATCGGCGGTCGTTAAGGGGTTAATGTCGGCCGCTGCGGTTCGCGATGACCATGAATCCCAGCCCCGCGGTGTCTTAACATTGTTAAAACACTGCGGGGCTGGGATTCATGGCCTGGCGCAGCACATATGTTCGCCTCTCGCACTCGGGTCCTTACACCCGCTGCAGACTGTGCGGCGTCAGCTGATCCCTTATCGCATACCACGGCCATGAAGCCGCACAGTCTGAAGAAGGCAGAAGGAGATGAGGGACAGGCGAACTGATGCACTGCTCATGCCCATCAATCACACCCTCGCAGTCCCAAGAAATAAGACACCGAGGGGCGTTGTGTGGGTCAGGGCGGCCGCAGAGGCGCAGGCAGCCAAACAATGATGCCAGAAGACGGGCAGCGCTACCAAGGGGGTTGCAGCGTGTCATTACAAAGGAAAGTCACACCCCCGGGACGGTTAAATGGTCACACAGAGGACACATTTCAGACGTGTTTTCAGTTCCACATGTGCGAGGAGAATACGTTTATGAGCCACCTTGCACACATGCAGCATTACCGCTGTACAAGGTGGCCTTAAAAACGTACAAACGCCTGGGGGAGGGGGGACAGGTTCCCTTCAATTTCAGTTCTTGTGTCTGCGTGGCTTTTGCAGGACACGATGCCGGCTGCACAGCAGGGGAACAGCTGGCGGTGCTGAACCCCACTGACACATTGGCTGGTGTTTTTCTCTGTGCAGCTAGCAGTACCGGGCCCCAACTGGCGGTGTTAGAGCCCGGGGTCAGCAGGAGGAGGAGATGGAGCAGAGTGTAGGCCGAAGCCTGCACTGGCGGCAGCTTTGGGTCTGTTGTGCCTGCGTGGCTGTTGCAGGACACGTTGCCGGCTGCACAGCAGGGGAACAGCTGGCGGTGCTGAACCCCACTGACACATTGGCTGGTGTTTAGCTCTGTGCAGCTAGCAGTTCCGGGCCCCAACTGGCGGTGTTGGAGCCCGGGCTCTGCAGGGGGAGCAGAGTGTAGGCCGAAGCCTACTTGAACCAATTTCAAAGGTAACCTTTAACCCCCCCTCAGGGGTTACAAAGTAGAAGAGCCACAGCTTATGCAGCAGTAGTGCTGCACAAGTCAAAGGTTGCTCTTTTAATTTTGCTCCTTGCACACGCTGAATGAAACACGTATAACATTTAGCCCTTTATACAGTCAAACTGTGTTGGAGGCGCGAGTTCCCTTTGTAATGAGACGCAGCATAGATGTCAAGAATCCCACCTTGGTGCTGGGTGCAGCCTCCTGAGCGTTGTTATTTGCTGTACAGGAGTCTGCGCTGTCGTGTTATCCCCTGGCCTAGCGCTGTTAGCGCTGCCCATCTTCTGACCTCATTTAATGTCGGCCGCTGCGGTTCGCGATGACCATGAATCCCAGCCCCGCGGTGTCTTAACATTGTTAAAACACTGCGGGGCTGGGATTCATGGCCTGGCGCAGCACATATGTTCGCCTCTCGCACTCGGGTCCTTACACCCGCTGCAGACTGTGCGGCGTCAGCTGATCCCTTATCGCATGCCACGGCCATGAAGCCGCACAGTCTGAAGAAGGCGGAAGGAGATGAGGGACAGGCGAACTGATGCACTGCTCATGCCCATCAATCACACCCTCGCAGTCCCAAGAAATAAGACACCGAGGGGCGTTGTGTGGGTCAGGGCGGCCGCAGAGGCGCAGGCAGCCAAACAATGATGCCAGAAGATGGGCAGCGCTACCAAGGGGGTTGCAGCGTGTCATTACAAAGGAAAGTCACACCCCCGGGACGGTTAGATGGTCACACAGAGGACACATTTCAGACGTGTTTTCAGTTCCACATGTGCGAGGAGAATACGTTTATGAGCCACCTTGCACACATGCAGCATTACCGCTGTACAAGGTGGCCTTAAAAACGTACAAACGCCTGGGGGAGGGGGGACAGGTTCCCTTCAATTTCAGTTCTTGTGTCTGCGTGGCTTTTGCAGGACACGATGCCGGCTGCACAGCAGGGGAACAGCTGGCAGTGCTGAACCCCACTGACACATTGGCTGGTGTTTTTCTCTGTGCAGCTAGCAGTACCGGGCCCCAACTGGCGGTGTTAGAGCCCGGGGTCAGCAGGAGGAGGAGATGGAGCAGAGTGTAGGCCGAAGCCTGCACTGGCGGCAGCTTTGGGTCTGTTGTGCCTGCGTGGCTGTTGCAGGACACGTTGCCGGCTGCACAGCAGGGGAACAGCTGGCGGTGCTGAACCCCACTGACACATTGGCTGGTGTTTGGCTCTGTGCAGCTAGCACATCTGGGCCCCAACTGGTGGTGTTAGAGCCCAGGGTCAGCAGGAGGAGGAGAGGGAGCAGAGTGTAGGCCGAAGCCTGCACTGGAGCAAGTTGAAAGGGAAACTTTAACCCCCCCCCAGGCGTTTGTAGCTGAAAGAGCCATCGTGTACAGCACTAATGCTGGAAAAGGTAAACTTAGCTCTTTTAATTATGGTCCTTGCACATGCTGAACCTAACACTTATAAAAAGTGTCCCCTCCTACCGTGATACCGTCCGATAGGTGGAACTTTCCTTTGTGATGTGACGCAGCACAGCCGTCATTCTTGCCCCCTTGGCGCCGTGCGCCGCCTCCTCAGCGTTGTTTGAATCAGTCCCGGAGCCTGCGCTGTTAGGTTAGCCCTTGGCCATGCACACATTTTGCGCTGCCCGTCTTCTGACATCATTTGGTGTCAGGCTGGCTGCGCCTGTGCGGCCACGCTGGCAGAGAGCAGGCCTCGTACTGTCTTCTGATTAAATCCCACTGGGGGCCTGAGATCCATGGACATGCGCAGTGCATATCTGAACCTCCACCTCTCACTCATCTCCCTACGGCTTCTTCTGACTGTGCGGTGTCACGGCCGTGGCATGCTGTTAGGGACCAGCTGACACCGCACAGTTTGAATAAGCCGTAGGGAGATGAGTGAGAGGTGGAGGTTCAGATATGCACTGCGCATGTCCATGGATCTCAGGCCCCCAGTGGGATTTAATCAGAAGACAGTACGAGGCGGGCTCTCTGCCAGCGCAGCCGCACAGGCGCAGCCAGCCTGACACCAAATGATGTCAGAAGACAGGCAGCGCAAAATGTGTGCATGGCCAAGGGCTAACCTAACAGCGCAGGCTCCGGGACTGATTCAAACAACGCTGAGGAGGCGGCGCACGGCGCCAAGGGGGTAAGAATGACGGCTGTGCTGCGTCACATCACAAAGGAAAGTTCCACCAACCGGACGGTATCACGGTAGGAGGGGACACTTTTCATAAGTGTTAGGATCAGCATGTGCAAGGAGCACCACGAAAAGAGGCACTTTTTCCCTTTGCATCATTACTGCTGCACAAGGTGGCTCCTTCAGTAACAAACGCCTGGGGGGGGGCAGGTTCCCTTAAATTTAACTTGTTGTGCCTGCGTGGCGGTCGCAGTACACGTTGCCGGCTGCATAGCAGGGGAACAGCTGGCGGTGCTGAACCCCACTAACACATTGGCGAGGTGTTTTGCTCTGTGCGGACAGCACTTCTGGACGGCAACTAGCGTTGTTGGAGCCCAGGGACAGGTGGAGGAGGAGGAGGTGGAGGAGGTAGGAGGGATTGCCACACACACAGCTGGGGAACAGCTGACGTTACTGAACCCCAATAACAGAGGAGGGACTGTTGACTGTGCGTACAGCACTTCTGGACGGCAACTGGCGGTGTTGGAGCCCAGGGACAGGTGGAGGAGGAGGAGGTAGGAGGAGGTAGGAGGGATTGCCACACACACAGCTGGGGAACAGCTGACGTTACTGAACCCCAATAACAGAGGAGGGACTGTTGACTGTGCGTACAGCACTTCTGGACGGCAACTGGCGGTGTTGGAGCCCAGGGACAGGTGGAGGAGGAGGAGGTAGGAGGAGGTAGGAGGGATTGCCACACACACAGCTGGGGAACAGCTGACGTTACTGAACCCCAATAACAGAGGAGGGACTGTTGACTGTGCGTACAGCACTTCTGGACGGCAACTGGCGGTGTTGGAGCCCAGGGACAGGAGGGGGAGGTGGAGGAGGTAGGAGGGATTGCCACACACACAGCTGGGGAACAGCTGACGTTACTGAACCCCAATAACAGAGGAGGGACTGTTGGGACTGTGCGGACAGCACTTCTGGACGGCAACTGGCGGTGTTGGAGCCCAGGGACAGGTGGAGGAGGAGGAGGTGGAGGAGATAGGAGGGATTGCCACACACACAGCTGGGGAACAGCTGACGTTACTGAACCCCAATAACAGAGGAGGGACTGTTGGGACTGTGCGGACAGCACTTCTGGACGGCAACTGGCGGTGTTGGAGCCCAGGGACAGGTGGAGGAGGAGGAGGTGGAGGAGGTAGGAGGGATTGCCACACACACAGCTGGGGAACAGCTGACGTTACTGAACCCCAATAACAGAGGAGGGACTGTTGGGACTGTGCGGACAGCACTTCTGGATGGCAACTGGCGGTGTTGGAGCCCAGGGACAGGAGGGGGAGGTGGAGGAGGTAGGAGGGATTGCCACACACACAGCTGGGGAACAGCTGACGTTACTGAACCCCAATAACAGAGGAGGGACTGTTGGGACTGTGCGGACAGCACTTCTGGACGGCAACTGGCGGTGTTGGAGCCCAGGGACAGGTGGAGGAGGAGGAGGTGGAGGAGGTATTGCCACACACACAGCTGGGGAACAGCTGACGTTACTGAACCCCAATAACAGAGGAGCGACTGTTGGGACTGTGCGGACAGCACTTCTGGACGGCAACTGGCGGTGTTGGAGCCCAGGGACAGGAGGGGGAGGTGGAGGAGGTAGGAGGGATTGCCACACACACAGCTGGGGTACAGCTGACGTTACTGAACCCCAATAACAGAGGAGGGACTGTTGGGACTGTGCGGACAGCACTTCTGGACGGCAACTGGCGGTGTTGGAGCCCAGGGACAGGTGGAGGAGGAGGAGGTAGGAGGAGGTAGGAGGGATTGCCACACACACAGCTGGGGAACAGCTGACATTACTGAACCCCAATAACAGAGGAGGGACTGTTGACTGTGCGTACAGCACTTCTGGATGGCAACTGGCGGTGTTGGAGCCCAGGGACAGGAGGGGGAGGTGGAGAAGGTAGGAGGGATTGCCACACACACAGCTGGGGAACAGCTGACGTTACTGAACCCCAATAACAGAGGAGGGACTGTTGGGACTGTGCGGACAGCAATTCTGGACGGCAACTGGCGGTGTTGGAGCCCAGGGACAGGTGGAGGAGGAGGAGGTGGAGGAGGTAGGAGGGATTGCCACACACACAGCTGGGGAACAGCTGACGTTACTGAACCCCAATAACAGAGGAGCGACTGTTGGGACTGTGCGGACAGCACTTCTGGACGGCAACTGGCGGTGTTGGAGCCCAGGGACAGGAGGGGGAGGTGGAGGAGGTAGGAGGGATTGCCACACACACAGCTGGGGAACAGCTGACGTTACTGAACCCCAATAACAGAGGAGGGACTGTTGGGACTGTGCGGACAGGACTTCTGGACGGCAACTGGCGGTGTTGGAGCCCAGGGACAGGTGGAGGAGGTGGAGGTAGGAGGAGGTAGGAGGGATTGCCACATACACAGCTGGGGAACAGCTGACGTTACTGAACCCCAATAACAGAGGAGGGACTGTTGACTGTGCGTACAGCACTTCTGGACGGCAACTGGCGGTGTTGGAGCCCAGGGACAGGAGGGGGAGGTGGAGGAGGTAGGAGGGATTGCCACACACACAGCTGGGGAACAGCTGACGTTACTGAACCCCAATAACAGAGGAGGGACTGTTGGGACTGTGCGGACAGCACTTCTGGACGGCAACTGGCGGTGTTGGAGCCCAGGGACAGGTGGAGGAGGAGGAGGTGGAGGAGGTAGGAGGGATTGCCACACACACAGCTGGGGAACAGCTGACGTTACTGAACCCCAATAACAGAGGAGGGACTGTTGACTGTGCGTACAGCACTTCTGGACGGCAACTGGCGGTGTTGGAGCCCAGGGACAGGAGGGGGAGGAGGAGGTAGGAGGGATTGCCACACACACAGCTGGGGAACAGCTGACGTTACTGAACCCCAATAACAGAGGAGGGACTGTTGACTGTGCGTACAGCACTTCTGGACGGCAACTGGCGGTGTTGGAGCCCAGGGACAGGAGGGGGAGGTGGAGGAGGTAGGAGGGATTGCCACACACACAGCTGGGGAACAGCTGACGTTACTGAACCCCAATAACAGAGGAGGGACTGTTGGGACTGTGCGGACAGCACTTCTGGACGGCAACTGGCGGTGTTGGAGCCCAGGGACAGGTGGAGGAGGAGGAGGTGGAGGAGGTAGGAGGGATTGCCACACACACAGCTGGGGAACAGCTGACGTTACTGAACCCCAATAACAGAGGAGCGACTGTTGGGACTGTGCGGACAGCACTTCTGGACGGCAACTGGCGGTGTTGGAGCCCAGGGACAGGTGGAAAAGCAGAGGAACACAATGTAGGCCGAAGCCTGAGAAAGTCGAATGGGAACCTTTAACCCCCCCCAAGGCGTTTGTAGCTGAAAGAGCCAGCTTGTGCAGCACAAAAGATGCAAAAGGAAAAGGTGGCTCTTTTCATCACGCTCCTTGCAAACACAGAACTAAACACTTATAAAATGTGTCCCCTGAAACCGTGAAACCGTCCCGGAGGTGGAACTTTCCTTCGTAATATGACGCAGCACAGCCGTCATTCCTACCCCCCCGGCGCCGTGCCCCGGCTCCTCAGCGTTGTTTGATTCCGTCCCGGAGCCTGCGCTGTTAAGTTATCCCTTGGCCAGGCACACTTAGCGCTGCCCATCTTCTGACATCATTTGGTGTCAGGCTGGCTGCGCCTGTGCGGCCGCGCTGGACGAGAGCCCGCCTCGCAGTGTCTTCTGATTTTATCCCACTGGGGGCCTGGGATCCATGGCCATGCGCAGTGCATATCCTCGCCTCTCACTCCCCTCCCTACGGCTTCTTAAGACTGTGCGGTGTCACGACCGTGGCATGCTATTAGGGACCAGCTGACACCGAACAGTCTGAAGAAGCCATAGGGAGATGAGTGAGAGGTGGAGGTTCAGATATGCAATGCGCATGTCCATGGATCCCAGGCCCCCAGTGGGATTAAATCAGAAGACACTGCGAGGCGGGCTCTCGGCCAGCGCGGCCGCACAGGCGCAGCCATCCTGACACCAAATGATGCCAGAAGATGGGCAGCGCTAAGTGTGCCTGGCCACGGGATAACATAACAGCGCAGGCTCTGGGACGGAATCAAACAACGCTGAGGAGCCGGGGCGCAGCGCCGGGGGGGTAGGAATGACGGCTGTGCTGCGTCATATTACGAAGGAAAGTCCCACCTCCGGGACGGTTTTACGGTATCAGTGGACACATTTTATAAGTGTTAAGTTCTGCGTGTGCAAGGAGCTAATCCAAAATAGCTACCTTTTCCTTGTGCAGCATTACTGCTGCACAAGGTGGCTCTTTCAGTAACAAACGCCTTGGGGGGGGGGACAGATTCCCTTACATTTCAGTTGTTGTGTCAGCGTGGCGGTCACGTGACACATTGCCGGCTACACAGCTGGGGATCAGCTGACGTTACTGAAACCCAATAACACTGGGTCGTATGTTTTGACTGTGCAGACGGCACTTCTGAGCCTCAACTGGCGGTGTTGGAGCCCAGGAATTTAAGTTCAGGTGGTAGAAAGATGAACACAACAGGAGACCTGGATAACGTATACAGTGACCTAATTATTTAATCAGGAGGAGGAGTGGCAAATACCTGCGAGATCCAAGCCTTGTTCATTTTCAGGAAAGTAAGCCGGTCAACGTTATCGGAGGATAGTCGCATGCGACGGTCAGTTAGTACACCACCTGCAGCACTAAAGACACGTTCCGATAATACACTGGCCGCAGGGCAAGACAGCACCTCCAATGCATACTGGCTTAGCTCTGGCCATGTATCCAGCTTTGAGACCCAAAACTTGAAAGGGGAAGAGCCGTCTGGGAGTACAGCAAGAGGGCAAGACATGTAGTCTGTCACCATCTGACGGAACCGTTGCCTCCTGCTGACTGGAGCCGTCTGTGATGGTGTAGACTTTTGTGGGGGGCACAGAAAACTGTGCCACAGTTGGGCCATACTGGTCTTGCCTTGGGCAGAGGCACTGCTTCTGCTCCCTCTTTGTGCAGAGCCTCCACCACTGCCTGGACGCACTGAGCTGCTTTGGAATGCACTAGCAGCACTTCTCTCAGTTGGAATGGAGAAGATGATGGAATTGACCAGTGTGTCTTGGTACTCCCGCATTTTTCGCTCCCGGTTCAACGGTGTGATGAGGCTTTCTACGTTGTCCCGGTAGCGAGGATCGAGGAGGGTGAACACCCAATAATCAGACATGTTGAGAATGTGGGCGATGCGGCGGTCGTTTCTCAGGCACTGCAGCATGTAATCCACCATGTGCTGCAGACTGCCAACTGCCCAAGAAACGCTGTCCCCTGCTGGAGGCGTGGTCTCTGCCCGCTCGTCATCACCCCACCCTCGCTGTACACACTGAGTACTGGACAATTCGGTAACTCCCTCCTCTGGACGGATGTCTTCCTCCTCCATTGACTCCTCCTCATCCTCCTCACAAACTGTCCCCTGCCTACGCGTTTGTGAGGAACCACGTGGCGCTGACTGTCCAGAAGATGATGGAAATGGTGAATCCTCATCCTCCACCTCTTCCACAACATCATCCCTTAGCGCTTGCAGTGATTTTTCAAGCAGGCAGATAAGGGGGACAGTCATGCTGACTAGTGCATCATCTGCACTCGCCATCCGCGTGGAATAATCAAAGGGACGCAAAACCTGGCAGACGTCATTCATAGTGGCCCACTCTGTGGTTGTGAAGTCTGTACGGCGCTGACTGCGACTTCTTTGCGCCTGAAGCAGCTGGTACTCCATTACAGCTTGCTGCTGCTCACACAACCGCTCCAACATATGTAACGTGGAATTCCACCTGGTAGGTAGGTCACATATGATGCGATGTTCCGGCAGGCGGTGTCGGTGCTGCAGAGCCGCAATGCGCGCTTTTGCCGTGCTGGAACGCCGCAAGTGAGCACACTCTAGGCGGACCTTGTGCAGCAGTGCATCAAGATCCGGATAGTCCCTCAAAAAGCTCTGCACGACCAAATTGAGCACATGTGCCAGACATGGGATGTGAGTGAGGTTGCCGAGGCCCAGAGCTGCCACCAGATTTCGGCCATTATCACACACTACCATGCCTGGCTGGAGATTCGCTGGCACAAACCACACATCGCTCTCCTGCTTGATGGCATTCCAGAGCTCCTGCGCTGTGTGGCTACGATTCCCCAAAAAAATTAATTTCAACACGGCCTGTTGACGTTTGGCCACGGCTGTGCTCATGTCGGTCGTAACAGGTACACGTTCATCACGGGTCCATGTGGAGGTGGACTGTGACGGCTCCTGCAGCGATGATTCTGAGGAACTGGTGTAAGAGGAGGAGTCAATGCGTACAGAATGGATTCCTGCAATCCTTGGAGTGGGCAGGACACGTCCTGCGCCACTCGCACGGTCTGTACCCGGCTCAACGACATTAACCCAATGGGCAGTGAGGGAAAGGTATCGCCCCTGTCCATGTTGACTGGTCCACGCATCGGTGGTGAGGTGGACCTTGCTACTGACGGCGTTCAGTAGCGCGTGTTTTATGTGTCCCTCCACATGCTTGTGCAGGGCAGGGACGGCTTGCCTGCTGAAGTAAAAGCGGCTGGGCACATTGTACTGTGGGACTGCCAATGACATCAAGTCACGGAAGCTGTCAGTCTCCACCAGCCTGAATGACAGCATTTCCAGTGAAAGAAGTTTGGCAATGCCTGCAGTCAGAGCCTGTGCTCGTGGGTGGTTTGACGAGAAAGGCCGCCTTTTCTCCCATGCCTGTACTACCGATGGCTGTAGAGTGGGCTGGGAGTTTGTGGATGACTGGGAAAGTGGTGCTGCGGGTGGAATTACAGCGGGTCTCTGGACAACAGGGCCAGAGGTTCTTCCACGGCGATCCTGGGAGGAAGCTGAACCAGCTGCGTGTGAGCTAGAGGAAGAGGCAACACGAGCTGAAGAGGTGGTAGCTGCCGCTGTTGGTTGGCCTAGCTCTTCAGTGTGTTTTTCTAACTCCGCCGGGTGCCTGTTGCGCACATGTTTCCACATGTTGGAGGTATTGAGGTTGCTGACATTTTTCCCTCTTTTGACTTTTTGATGACACACCTTGCATCTGACATAGCAAATGTCATCTGCAACTGTGTCAAAAAAGGACCAGGCACTACAAGTCTTGGGAGCGCCCTTTTTGGCTTTTGGAAGAGACATGCTCCTAACGGGTGCCAAAGCGGAGGCTGCAGGATCCGCAGTCTTCCCCCTCCCTCTCCCTCTTTGGGCCGTACGGGGAATCTCTTCCTCAGAGCTGCTCCCACCACCTTCCTGTCCCTCACGCCAAGATGGGTCAAGGACCTCATCATCTACACTACCCTCTGCCCCCAACTGCTCCTCCTGGGTAGTCTCAGCAGCAGAGCACGCACCAGTAAGTGGCACCTGAGTGTCATCATCAGCTGATGCGGCCTGCGATGTGGTGACCGGAGCCACTGGCCCACCCGCCTCTTCAGAGGAAGAGAGAAAAAGCTGTTGGGCATCACTGCACCCTGCCTCTTCTTCCATTTCTCCAATGCTGCTTGGCTGGCCCCCTGTTTCCAAGCCAAGAGATTCAGAGAACAGAAGTAGAGACGGCTCCTGTCCTGGGCTCTCTGTCTGCCTGGGCAATTTGGCAGGTGGTGAAGAGACAGATGGCTGCTCTCCAGTGCTCTGTGTCTGAGAGGATGTGGCACTAATTGAAGTTGATGCATTAGCTGCCATCCATCCGACAACGGCTTCAATTTGTTCTTCACGCAGCAGCGGTGTACGGCGCTCTGACACAAAGCTGCGCATGAACGACTGTTGCCTGGTGAATGTGGGTGCTGATGAGTCACCGGTGCCCGCAGCAGGCACAGAATCCCCACGTCCCCTCCCTGCTCCGCGCCCACGCCCACGCCCACGTGCCTTACTCACTGCCTTCTTCATCTTGGTTGACTGATAAAGATAAGCAGAAAAGTACTAACGGCTTTGTGTGCTTATTCCTGAGCAACTCCTCCTAACAGGTATAAGAAACACTAATTTTCTAAAGTGTGGACTAGACTTTAATATGAGCTAATGTGGCCTACACAAATGTAAAGTGGTGTAACTGGTGTGTTTGGTGAACTTTATTATTTATTTATTTTTTGGGGGCTGAACTGACAACGGATAGAGCTGCAGTCACACGGAGACCGTGCAGACAGACGTAAACGGCGCTGCAAGGCCCAAAAACCCTCCTCTACGTTATCCTATGTAGTGTTTTTCCACAAGTTAGCTGGAGACGGGTGGAAAGACACTAATAGGAATTTTTTGAAAAAATGTGCAGCAGCCTGCACTACTTAAAACAAAATGAAAATTGATTTGGCGGTATGACGCAGTGAACAACCCTGAGCTGGAGACAACCAGGCTACGGCTGCTCACAGACTACAGGGCGAGCTGCAGTCACACGGAGACCGTGCAGACAGCCGTAAACGGCGCTGCAAGGCCCAAAAACCCTCCTCTACGTTATCCTATGTAGTGTTTTTCCACAAATTAGCTGGAGACGGGTGGAAAGACACTAATAGGAATTTTTTGAAAAAATGTGCAGCAGCCTGCACTACTTAAAACAAAATGAAAATTGATTTGGCGGTATGACGCAGTGAACAACCCTGAGCAGGAGACAACCAGGCTACGGCTGCTCACAGACTACAGGGCGAGCTGCAGTCACACGGAGACCATGCAGACAGCCGTAAACGGCGCTGCAAGGCCCAAAAACCCTCCTCTACGTTATCCTATGTAGTGTTTTTCCACAAATTAGCTGGAGACGGGTGGAAAGACACTAATAGGATTTTTTTGAATAAATTAGCAGCAGACTACACTACTTGAAAAAAAAGAACAGTATGAGGCAATGAACCACCCTCCCTGAACTGAATACAACCAGCTATGGATGGCCTATGTGGCTGCACTCAGACTAGAGAGTGGGCTGCACTCACACACACACACACACAGACCTTGCAGATCGCTGTGAAAACAGCGCTACAAGGCAAAAGCAAGGTGAATAGTAGGTGAACACAGCAGTTGCTAAATTAGCCTTTGGAAAGCACAAAGAAGCAAATCGCTATCTCTAAACTGTCCCTCAGTCAGCAAACAGCGTCCTGTCACTAACTGAATTCACAGCAGAGTGATCGCAAAATGGCGCCAGCGACTTTTAAACTGCATCATGACATCATTTCAGCAGCCAATCACAGCCTTGCCAGTAGTTTCATGCCCTCCATGCTAAACAGGATGTGCCCACACTTGGAATCATTCTCATTGGCTGAATTTCTGCATTTTGAATCTTGGAACTTCCGATTCCGGTATCCGATACGCGGCAAGTATCGGAATCCCGGTATCGGAATTCCGATACCGCAAGTATCGGCCGATACCCGATACTTGCGGTATCGGAATGCTCAACACTAGTCGCTGCATCATGTGCAGAGTGGAATTCTACCATGTTTGCACATAGCAAATAAAATGGTTAACTGGTAGGCTAAAAGACCACTATAGAGAAGCAAGTCGATGAGCTACAGGGTGCGAATGGAGGAAGTAAGCACACAGCAACCATTCTTTCTGTAGTAGCTCATCCAGGACAGGATGGTGGCAGAGAAATTGCCATACCACCAAGGTAAGAATGTGAGCCATGCAAGTCACATGTGTGAGGTTACTCCAGCATAGGGCTGCCACAAGGTTCACACAGTTATCGTACATGGCTTTCCTTGGCTTCAAGTTCAGTGGAGCCAGCTATTGCTCTAACTCAGCCTGGATATCTGTTCACAACTATTGAGCTGTGTGACTGCGATTTCCAAGGTATATCAATTTAAACAATGCCTGATTGTGGTGATCCCTGGCTGCACAGTCCAGTGGTGTGGGCATTCTCTCTGCTGTGTTGGAACACGTGTCTCATGAATGGAGAGGTTGAGTGTGCAGGTGGAGGCCCTAGAGGAGGAGGCAAAAGCAGTGGAGTAAGTGTTAGATACAGAGGTTTATCCCGCAAGCCTTGGGGATTTCAAGGCTTGTGGAGCAGATGCTTCCTTGCCTGCCCCAACAGCCACCAGAGTCACAAAGTGCCCAGTCAGCAAAATGTAATGCCCCTGGCCATGTTTGCACATCTAGGTGTTAGTGCTGAAAGGCACTCTCGTAAACATTAAATGTTTTCAATCAACGTGTGATGATGGGTACAACATGTTGGTGTTGAGCAGGCTCCTTTTTCTTAGAGAAGTAATGGCAACTGGATAACTATTACTGTGGTACTGCGATGCACATCAGAAAAAAGACTGCCTGCCCCACAGCCACCATAGTCAGCAAATGCTTAGTCAGTGATATTTAACAGCCCTGCCAATGTTTGCTCATCCAGGTATCAGTGGTGAAATGCACCCTGACATAGATTTTTTCAGGAAATAACTGATGTTGTCAGTGACATGCTGGTATAGTGCAGTCACAGGTTTCTTAGAGAAGTAATGGTGACTGGGCAACTAGTACAGGGGGAATGTGACAGCTATCAAGTTTCTGAAAGCGTCTGTATCCACCAGACTGAAAAGCATCATTTCTGTGGCCAACAGATTGGAGATGGTGGAGTACAAGCTTTTAGCTTTTAGATATGTAGGAGAAAACATTCTTTTACATAACCACAACTGTGGGACCAAGGGCTGGTTGCTGTGATGAGAGAGGGTGGAGTAGGGTGAACATGACAAACTGCTGGACTGTGACTGAGGTGCAGACAGAGATGTTATAGTGGATTGAAAAAGATGTGGTGTGCTCGGTGAGACAAAAACAGCAGTCAAGTCCACTTTTGTAACAGCTGAAGGGCTCTCATTCACCCTAGATGTAGGGGATAAACAGGGGGAGGTTCTGCTGCCAGAGACCTGTGTGAGAACACTTCCCAAGGTGATGGAGGAGGAAGAAGCAGCAGATGGGATGGCCAGTGGATGGTGAGGCCCGTTAGGCTGCATTTTAGTGCAGTGAGATTCCAATACTTGCACATGTTGATTGCCCATGTGCCGGTTCTTACATGTAGTAGTCAAATTATTGCAATTTTTGCCTCTACTGAGTCCTTTTTTGCAAAGTTGGTAGATAATTTCAGTTGGGTGATTCTTTGCAGTCTCAAAAAATGGACTAGGCTAGGCAACCCTTGCTTCCCCTGAGAACTGCAGAACCGCAACCGATGCTGGCCATAGTCAGAGTTGTGGCTGAGGATGCAGTGCTTGTCATTGTTCCATCACTTCGTCTCTGTCAAGCTGCATCGTAGCCTCCTTGTCTTCTTTCACCGCTGAGCTACTCAGTTGCGTGCCTCTGGTTTCACACCAAGTGGGATCTACACCTCACAATTTTCCCTCTCCCCTGGGGGTTATCTGGTGATAAGGGTCTGCATTCTGCTTGGACCTTACTTCATCCTGTCCCAGATACAACTGAAAAAAAACTTGGGACAACGGTGCAGATGCTTTACTCCTCGGGTTTCTGTGCATCTTTTGAGCAGGCCTCTGATTCCCATGGAGTAGAATGCTTGAACAGCTCTGCACACTTGCCCATCTGTGGTTCCCCATATTCAGTTGGGTGTTTGGAGAAACAAGGGTAATTGGTGTGCCACCTCTGAGGATTGTACTGTGTGATGTTAAGGTCATGTTATTCCATGCCTCAGCACGTCCGACTATCCACCACCCTCGGATCCTTCAGACGGAACCTGAAAACCCATCTCTTCAAGAAAGCCTACAGCCTGCAATAACCATTCTGCCGCCTCGCCATCGGCAGAGCAGCCGCCTCACCACCGCCAGAGCTGCTGCACCTCTGACCTTCTGTCTCTTCCCCACTATCCCACAGAATGTAAGTCCGCAAGGAGAGGGTTCTCTCCCCTCTGTACCAGTCTGTCACTGTTAACTTGTTTACTGTAAACGATATTTATAACCCTGTATGTAACCCCTTTCTCATGTACAGCACCATGGAATTAATGGTACTATATAAAAAATATAAAAAATAATAATAATAATAATAAAAGGTGGAGGAAGAGGAGGGGCCAATTGATGCAGCGCTAAGGAAAGGGAGTCGAGTAGCCCATCCAGTTACAGATGTCATTTGTCTTTGGATAGGACAGCAGAAAAAAGGCAGAAACACTTACCTGCCCAGGTCTTGGAACAAATGCACTGCAGGGTGCAGCCAGCCCATAAAGCAAGATGTTAGCAACACAGGTGCAAAATACCAGATCAATAGCCACTCACCACCTACCCATTCCTGGAGGGGTGACTGCCCAGTATACATTTGCACAATGAAGGCCCACAAAGGGCGTTGTCCACACAAGGGTACTGCATAGTGCCTGGTCCACAGCCTATTAGTCACTCCCCTACTTTTCAATTAGGTGGGCTGGCCAGTACACTTCTCAATTAGTGTTGAGCATTCCGATAATGCAAGTATCGGGTATCGGCCGATATTTGCGGTATTGGAATTCTGATACCGAGTTCCAATATTTTCAGTATATCGGATACCAGAATCGGAAGTTCCCATAATTCAGAGCCAGAATTCAGCCAATGAGGAATGTTTAGAAGTGTGGGCACATCCTGTTCTGCATGGTAGGCATGTAACTGCTGGCATGGCTGTGATTGGCTGCTGAAATGATGTCATGATGCACTATAAAAGTCACCGCCGCCATTTTGGGCTCCCTCTGCTGTGAATTCAGTTAGTGACAGGACGCTGTGTTCTGACTGAGGGCCAGTTTAGAGATAGCGATTTGCTTCATTGTGCTTTACCCAGGCTAATTTAGCAACCGCTGTGTGAGAACCTTGCTTTTGCCTTGCAGCGCTGTTCACAGCTGTCTGCAAGGTCTCTGTGTGTGTGAGTGCACCTTACTCTGTAGTCTGTCCGCAGCCACAGCCGGTTGTAGTCAGCTCAGGGTGCGTCACTGCGTCATACTTTTCAATCCATTGTCTTTTTTTGCAATTAGTGCAGCCTGCTGCACATTTTTTTTAAATTTATCCTATTAGTGGCTTTCCATCCGTATCCTGCTAGATTGTGGAAAAACACTATATAGGATTTCATAGAGGAGCTGTTTTTGGCCTTGCAGCGCCGTTTACGGCTGTCTGCATGGTCTGTGTGTGAGTGCAGCTCGCTCTGTAGTCTGTTCTGCTGCCACAGCCGGTTGTAGTCAGCTCAGGGTGCGTCACTGCCTCATACCATTCCATTGTCCTTTTTTGCAATTAGTGCAGCCTGCTGCACATTTTTTCAAATTTATCCTATTAGTGGCTTTCCATCCGTATCCTGCTAGATTGTGGAAAAACACTATATAGGATTACATAGAGGAGCTTTTTTTGGCCTTACAGCGCCATTTACGGCTGTCTGCACGGTCTCTGTGTGAGTGCACATCACTCTGTAGTCTGTTCTGCGGAAAAAACAAAAAGTTTATAAAGTTCACCAAACACTACACTTTAGAGTTGTGTAGGCCAAAGTAGCTCATATTAAAGTCTAGTCCACACTTGATAAAACTAGTGTTCCTTATACCTGTTAGCAGCTGTTCAGGAATAAGCACACTAAGCCCTTAGTACTTTTCTGCCTATCTTTATCAGTCTACCAAGATGAAGAAGGTAGGGAGTAAGGCACGTGGGCGTGGGCGTGGAGCAGGGAGAGGACATGGGGATTCTGTGCCTGCTGCGGGCACCGGTGACTCATCATCCCCCAGTTTTAGCAGGGAACAGGTCTTCATGCACAGCTTTGTTGGAGCTGGCCGTACCCCGCTGCTGCGGGACGAACAAATAGAAGCCATTGTCAGATGGATGGCAGCTAACGCATCAACTTCAATTAGTGCCACATCCTCTCAGGCACAGAGCACTGAAGAGCACCCATCTGTCTCTTCACCACCTGCCAAATTGCCCAGGCAGTCAGAAAGCCCAGGACAGGAGCCATCTCTACTTCTGTTCTCTGAATCTCTTGACTTGGAAAGAGGGGGCCAGCCAAGCAGCACTGGAGAATTGGAAGAAGAGGCAGTATGCAGTGATGCCCAACAGCTTTGTCTCTTTGACTCTGAAGAGACGGGTGGGCCAGTGCCTCCGGTCAGCACACCTCCGTACGCATCTGATGATGAGACTTAGGTGCCACTTTCAGGTGCGTACTGTGCTGCCGAGACTACCCTGGAGAAACAGATGGTGGAAGAGGGTAGAGTAGATGATGAGGTCCTTGACCCATCATGGCGTGAGGTACAGGAAGGTGGTGGGAGCAGCTCTGAGGAAGAGATTTCCTGAAAGACAAAAACAGGGAGAGGGAGGGGGAAGACTGCAGAGCCTGTAGCCTCCACTTCGGCACCCGTTAGGAGCATGCCTCTTCCAAAAGCCAAAACAGGCGCTCCCAAGACTTGCAGTGCCTGGTCCTTTTTTGACACAGTTGCAGATGACAGTTGCTTTGTCAAATGCAAGGTGTGCCATCAGACAGTCAAAAGAGGGAAAAATGTCAGCTACCTCAATACCACAAATATGTGGAAACATGTGCGGACCAAGCATGCTGTGCAGTTACAAAAACACACTGAAGACCTAGGCCAACCTACAGCGGCAGCTACCACCTCTTCAGCTCGTGTTGTTGCCTCTTCCTCCAGCTCACACACTGCTGGTTCGGCTTCCTCACAGGATCGCCATGGAAGAACCTCTGGCACTGTTGTCCAGAGACCCAGTGTAATTCCACCCACAGCACCACGTTTCCAGTCATCCTCACTCTCCCAGCCCAGTCTACTGCCATAGGTAGCACAGGCATGGGAGAAAAGGCAGTCATTCTCGGCAAACCACCCCCGAGCACAGGCTCTGAATGCTGGCATTTCAAAACTACTGTCCCTTGAAATGCTGTCATTCAGGCTAGTGGAGACTGACACCTTCCGTAACTTGATGGCATTGGCAGTCCCATAATACAATGTGCCCAGCTGCTTTTATTTCAGCAGGCAAGCCGTCCCTGCCCTTCAAAAGCATGTGGAGGGACACATAAAACACGCGCTAATGAACGCCGTCAGTAGCAAGGTCCACCTTACCACAGATGCATGGACCAGTCACCATGGACAGGGGCAATGCCTTTCCCTCACTGCCCATTGGGTTAATGTTGTGGAGCCGGGTACAGATCGTGCGAGTGGCACAGGACGTGTTCTGCCAACTCCAAGGATTGCAGGAATCCAGTCTGTACACATTGACTCCTCCTCATTCTCCAGTTCCTCAGAATCATCACAGCAGGAGCCGTCACAGTCCACCTCCACATGGACCCGTGAACCTTTACCTGTTACGACCGATATGAGCACAGCCGTGGCCAAACATCAACAGGCCATATTAAAATTAATTTCTTTGGGGAATCGAAGCCACACAGCGTAGGAGCTCTGGAATGCTATCAAGCAGGAGAGTGACATGTGGTTTGTGCCAGCGTATCTCCAGCCAGGCATGGTAGTGTGTGACAATGGCCGAAATCTGGTGGCAGCTCTGGCCCTAGGCAACCGCACTCACATCCCATGTCTGGCACATGTGCTCAACTTGGTCGTGCAGAGTTTTTTCAGGGACTATCCGGATCTTGATGCACTGCTGCACAAGGTCCGCCTAGAGTGTGCTCACGTGTGGTGTTCCAGCATGGCAAGATCGCGGATTGCAGCTCTGCAGCACCGATTCTGCCTTCCAGAACATCTCATCATATGTGACCTACCCACCAGGTGGAATTCCACGTTACCTACTGTATGTTGGAGCGGTTGTGTGAGCAGCAGCAAGCAGTAATGGAGTACCAGCTGCATCAGGCGCAAAGAAGTCACACTGTGCGCCGTTCAGACTTCACAACCACTGAGTGGGCCACTATGAAGAACGTTTGCCAGGTTTTGCATGCCTTCGATGATTCCACGCGGATGGCGAGTGCAGATGATGCACTAGTCAGCATGACTGTCCCCTTTATCTGCCTGCTTGAAAGAACACTGCAAGTGCTAAGGGATGATGTTGTGGAAGAAGTGGAGGATGAGGAGTCACCAATTCCATCTGCTTCTGGACAGTCAGCGCCACGTGGTTCCTCACAAATGCGTAGGCAGGGGACACTTTGTGAGAAGGAGGATGAGGAGGAGTCAATGGAGGAGGAAGACATCGGTCCAGAGGAGGGAGTTACACAATTCTCCAGTAGTCAGTGTGTAGAGCGAGGTTGGGGTGATGCAGAGCAGGTAGAGATCACGCCTCAAGCAGGGGACAGCGTTTCTTGGCCAGTTGGCAGTCTGCAGCACATGGTTGATTTCATGCTGCAGTGCCTGAGAAACGACCGCCGCATCGCCCACATTCTCAAAACGGCTGATTATTGGGTGTACACCCTCCTAGATCCGCGCTACCGGGACAACTTACAAACCCTCATAACATCGTTGAACCGGGAGCGTAAAATGCGGGAGTACAAAGACACACTGGTGCATTCCTGTTGTGAATTCCATTCTCGAACTCCCTCCTGTGGTCATGAATGGTACTTCGGTGAGTTCTGTCCATGGACTCCCTCTGGTGGCTGTGAGTGGAGCTGCTGGTTCTGAGATTCCTTCCCCACCTGCTCTCGTTTAGGGCTAGGCTGTATTCTCTATTTAACTCCCCTCAGATCATTACTCCATGCCAGCTGTCAATGTTCTAGTACTGGTTCAGATCTCTCCTGGATCTTTCTGAGGACGTGACAACTCCAGCAAAAGCTAAGTTCCGGCTTGTTCATTTGTTACTTATGGTTTTTCTTGCTAAGTTCTAGTCCAGCCTGCTATCATAATCTGCCTGCTAGCTGGAAGCTCTGGGGGTGCAGAGTGGCACCACCGCACCGTGAGTCGGTGCGGGGGTATTTTTTGCACACTCTGCGTGGTTTTTGTAGTTTGTTGTGTTGACCGCAAAGATCCCTTTTCTATCCTCTATCTGTTTAGTTAGACTGGCCTCTCTTTGCTAAAGTGTTGTGAATTTGGATTCGGGGCTCCCCCGGTGGCTACTGGTGGAATTGAACTGGTGTCTTCATCTTCTCTGTTCACCTGTTCCCATCAAGATGTGGGAGTCGCTATATAACCTTGCTTCTCTGTTAGTTGCTTGCCGGTCAACAATGTTATCAGAAGCCTCTCTGTGCTTGTTCCTGCTCCTAGACAACTACTAGATAAGTTGGACTCTTGTCCATGTTTGTTTTTGCATTTTGTTCCAGTTCACAGCTGTAGTTTCGTTACTGTGTCTGGAAAGCTCTTGTGAACAGGAATTGCCACTCTGGTGTTATGAGTTAATGCCAGAGTCTTAAAGTAATTCCTGGATGGTGTTTTGATAGGGTTTTCAGCTGACCATGAAAGTGTCCTTTCTGTCTTCTGCTATGTAGTAAGTGGACCTCAAATTTGCTAAACCTATTTTCATACTACGTTTGTTATTTCATCTTGATTCACCGCCAATACATGTGGGGGGCCTCTGTCTCCTTTCGGGGTATTTCTCTAGAGGTGAGCTAGGACTAATATTTTCCTCTGCTAGCTTTATTTAGTCCTCCGGCTGGTGCTGGGCATCTAGAATCAACGTAGGCATGCTACCCGGCCACTGCTAGTTGTGCGTTAGGTTTAGTTCATGGTCAGCTCAGTTCCCATCTTCCAAGAGCTAGTTCCTATATATGCTGATGCTATGTTCTCTTGCCATTGAGATCATGACAGTTTGACCGGCCACTAAAGGGTTAAATCCTTGGCTGAGAAAGGAGAGTAATAAGAAGTCTGCTGAGTTTTTTTTTTTTTTCTTTGAATGGCTCTGTGTCCACCTGTTTGTAATGGATCTTCAGAGTGTAACTGCAGGTTTGAATAATCTCGCCACGAAGGTACAAAATTTGCAAGACTTTGTTTGTCATGCACCTGTATCTGAGCCGAGAATTCCTTTGCCGGAATTTTTCTCGGGGAATAGATCTGGGTTTCAGAATTTTCGAAATAATTGCAAATTATTTTTGTCCCTGAAATTTCGCTCTGCCGGAGACCCTGCACAGCAGGTCAGGATTGTGATTTCCTTGCTCCGGGGCGACCCTCAAGACTGGGCTTTTTCATTGACACCAGGGGATCCTGCGTTGCTCAATGTGGATGCGTTTTTTCTGGCCTTGGGGTTGCTTTATGACGAACCTCATTTGGAGCTTCAGGCAGAAAAAACTTTGATGTCCCTATCTCAGGGGCAAGATGAAGCGGAAATTTACTGCCAAAGATTCCGTAAATGGTCTGTGCTTACTCAGTGGAATGAGTGCGCCCTGGCGGCGACTTTCAGAGAGGGTCTCTCTGATGCCATTAAGGATGTTATGGTGGGGTTCCCTGTGCCTGCGGGTCTGAATGAGTCCATGACAATGGCTATTCAGATCGATAGGCGTTTGCGGGAGCGCAAACCAGTGCACCATCTGGCGGTGTCCACTGAGAAGTCGCCAGAGAGTATGCAGTGTGATAGAATTCTGTCCCGAAGCGAGCGGCAGAATTTTAGACGGAAAAATGGGTTGTGTTTCTATTGTGGTGATTCTACTCATGTTATATCAGCATGCTCTAAGCGCACTAAAAAGCTTGATAAATCTGTTTCCATTTGCACCTTACCGTCTAAGTTTATTCTATCTGTGACCCTGATTTGCTCTTTGTCATCTATTACCACGGACGCCTATGTCGACTCTGGCGCCGCTTTGAGTCTTATGGATTGGTCCTTTGCCAAACGCTGTGGGTATGATTTAGAGCCTTTGGAGACTCCTATTCCTCTGAAGGGGATTGACTCCACCCCATTGGCTAATAATAAACCACAATACTGGACACAAGTAACTATGCGTGTTAATCCGGATCACCAGGAGATTATTCGCTTTCTGGTGCTGTATAGTCTACATGATGATTTGGTGCTAGGATTGCCTTGGCTGCAATCTCACAACCCAGTCCTCGACTGGAGAGCTATGTCTGTGTTGAGCTGGGGATGTAAGGGGGCTCATGGGGATGTACCTGTAGTTTCCATTTCATCATCTATTCCCTCTGAAATTCCTGAGTTCCTGTCTGACTATCGTGACGTCTTTGAAGAATCCAAGCTTGGTTCGTTACCTCCGCACCGAGAGTGCGATTGTGCCATAGATTTAATCCCGGGTAGTAAATACCCAAAGGGTCGTTTATTTAATCTGTCTGTGCCTGAACATGCTGCTATGCGAGAATATATAAAGGAGTCCTTGGAAAAGGGACATATTCGTCCATCGTCATCTCCCTTAGGAGCCGGTTTTTTCTTTGTGTCAAAAAAAGACGGCTCTTTGAGACCATGTATCGATTATCGGCTTTTGAATAAAATCACTGTTAAATATCAATACCCATTGCCGTTGCTGACTGATTTGTTTGCTCGCATAAAGGGGGCCAAGTGGTTCTCTAAGATTGACCTTCGTGGGGCGTATAATTTGGTGCGAATCAGGCAGGGGGATGAGTGGAAAACCGCATTTAATACGCCCGAGGGCCACTTTGAGTATTTAGTGATGCCTTTTGGTCTTTCAAATGCTCCGTCAGTTTTCCAGTCCTTTATGCATGATATTTTTCGCGATTATTTGGATAAATTTATGATTGTGTATCTGGATGATATTCTGATTTTTTCGGATGACTGGGACTCTCATGTCCAGCAAGTCAGGAGGGTTTTTCAGGTTTTGCGGTCTAATTCTTTGTGTGTGAAGGGTTCTAAGTGTGTTTTTGGGGTACAGAGGATTTCCTTTTTGGGATATATTTTTTCTCCCTCTTCCATTGAAATGGATCCTGTCAAGGTTCAAGCTATTTGTGATTGGACGCAGCCCTCTTCTCTTAAGAGTCTTCAGAAATTTTTGGGCTTTGCTAACTTTTATCGTCGATTTATTGCTGGTTTTTCGGATATTGCTAAACCATTGACCGATTTGACTAAGAAGGGTGCTGATGTTGCTGATTGGTCCCCTGATGCTGTGGAGGCCTTTCGGGAGCTTAAGCGCCGTTTTTCCTCTGCCCCTGTGTTGCGTCAGCCTGATGTTGCTCTACCTTTTCAGGTTGAGGTCGACGCTTCTGAGATCGGAGCTGGGGCAGTGTTGTCGCAGAAAAGTTCTGACTGCTCCGTGATGAGGCCTTGTGCCTTCTTTTCCCGTAAATTTTCGCCCGCTGAGCGGAATTATGATGTTGGGAATCGGGAGCTTTTGGCCATGAAGTGGGCTTTTGAGGAGTGGCGCCATTGGCTTGAGGGGGCCAGACATCAGGTGGTGGTATTGACTGACCACAAAAATTTGATTTATCTTGAGACCGCCAGGCGCCTGAATCCTAGACAGGCGCGCTGGTCATTATTTTTCTCTCGGTTTAATTTTGTGGTGTCATACCTACCGGGTTCTAAGAATGTTAAGGCGGATGCCCTTTCTAGGAGTTTTGAGCCTGACTCGCCTGGTAACTCTGAGCCCACAGGTATCCTTAAGGATGGAGTGGTATTGTCAGCCGTTTCTCCAGACCTGCGGCGGGCCTTGCAGGAGTTTCAGGCGGATAGACCGGATCGTTGCCCACCTGATAAACTGTTTGTTCCTGATGATTGGACCAGTAGAGTCATCTCTGAGGTTCATTCTTCTGCGTTGGCAGGTCATCCTGGCATTTTTGGTACCAGGGATTTGGTGGCAAGGTCCTTCTGGTGGCCTTCCCTGTCACGAGATGTGCGAGGCTTTGTGCAGTCTTGTGACGTTTGTGCTCGGGCCAAGCCTTGTTGTTCTCGGGCTAGTGGATTATTGTTGCCCTTGCCTATTCCTAAGAGGCCTTGGACGCACATCTCGATGGATTTTATTTCAGATCTGCCTGTTTCTCAGAAGATGTCTGTCATCTGGGTGGTGTGTGACCGTTTCTCTAAGATGGTCCATTTGGTTCCTCTGCCCAAGTTGCCTACTTCTTCCGAGTTGGTTCCTCTGTTTTTTCAAAATGTTGTTCGTTTGCATGGTATTCCTGAGAATATCATTTATGACAGAGGGACCCAATTCGTGTCTAGATTTTGGCGGGCATTCTGTGCTAGGATGGGCATAGATTTATCTTTTTCGTCCGCTTTCCATCCTCAGACGAATGGCCAGACCGAGCGGACTAATCAGACCCTGGAGACATATCTGAGGTGTTTTGTGTCTGCTGACCAGGATGATTGGGTTGCTTTTTTGCCATTGGCGGAGTTCGCTCTCAATAATCGGGCCAGCTCTGCCACTTTGGTGTCCCCGTTTTTCTGTAATTCGGGATTTCATCCTCGATTTTCCTCTGGTCAGGTGGAATCTTCGGATTGTCCTGGAGTGGATGCTGTGGTGGAGAGATTGCATCAGATCTGGGGGAAGGTGGTGGACAATTTGAGGTTGTCCCAGGAGAAGACTCAGCTTTTTGCCAACCGCCACCGTCGTGTTGGTCCTCGGCTTTGTGTTGGGGATTTGGTGTGGTTGTCTTCTCGTTTTGTCCCTATGAGGGTCTCTTCTCCTAAGTTTAAGCCTCGGTTCATCGGCCCGTATAAGATATTGGAGATTCTTAACCCTGTTTCCTTCCGTTTGGACCTCCCTGCATCCTTTTCTATTCATAACGTTTTTCATCGGTCATTATTGCGCAGGTATGAGGTACCGGTTGTGCCTTCCGTTGAGCCTCCTGCTCCGGTGTTGGTTGAGGGTGAGTTGGAGTACGTTGTGGAGAAAATCTTAGACTCCCGTGTTTCCAGACGGAGACTCCAGTATCTGGTCAAGTGGAAGGGATACGGCCAGGAGGATAATTCTTGGGTGAATGCATCTGATGTTCATGCCTCTGATCTGGTTCGTGCCTTTCATAGGGCCCATCCTGATCGCCCTGGTGGTTCTGGTGAGGGTTCGGTGCCCCCTCCTTGAGGGGGGGGTACTGTTGTGAATTTGTATTCGGGGCTCCCCCGGTGGCTACTGGTGGAATTGAACTGGTGTCTTCATCTTCTCTGTTCACCTGTTCCCATCAAGATGTGGGAGTCGCTATATAACCTTGCTTCTCTGTTAGTTGCTTGCCGGTCAACAAAGTTATCAGAAGCCTCTCTGTGCTTGTTCCTGCTCCTAGACAACTACTAGATAAGTTGGACTCTTGTCCATGTTTGTTTTTGCATTTTGTTCCAGTTCACAGCTGTAGTTTCGTTACTGTGTCTGGAAAGCTCTTGTGAACAGGAATTGCCACTCTGGTGTTATGAGTTAATGCCAGAGTCTTAAAGTAATTCCTGGATGGTGTTTTGATAGGGTTTTCAGCTGACCATGAAAGTGTCCTTTCTGTCTTCTGCTATGTAGTAAGTGGACCTCAAATTTGCTAAACCTATTTTCATACTACGTTTGTTATTTCATCTTGATTCACCGCCAATACATGTGGGGGGCCTCTGTCTCCTTTCGGGGTATTTCTCTAGAGGTGAGCTAGGACTAATATTTTCCTCTGCTAGCTTTATTTAGTCCTCCGGCTGGTGCTGGGCATCTAGAATCAACGTAGGCATGCTACCCGGCCACTGCTAGTTGTGCGTTAGGTTTAGTTCATGGTCAGCTCAGTTCCCATCTTCCAAGAGCTAGTTCCTATATATGCTGATGCTATGTTCTCTTGCCATTGAGATCATGACACTAAAGCCTATTTCATCCTGTGTTTGTGATTTCCTCTTAACTAACAGTCAATACTTGTGGGGGGCTGCTTTTACCTTTCGGGAAATTTCTCTGAGGCAAGTGAGGCTTTGTTTCCTTTCTTTAGGGGTAGTTAGCTCTTAGGCTGTGAAGAGGCGTCTAGGCAGAGTCAGGCACGCTCCATGGCTATTTCTAGTTGTGTTGATAGGAGTAGGGTTTGCGGTCAGCAGAGTTCCCATTTCCCCAGAGCTCGTCCCGATTCCGTGTTTAATTATCAGGTCATTCCTGGTGCACCTAACCACCAGGTCCATAACAGTAACAGTACAGCTGGCCCACAAAGTGTTAATGCATCTCAATAGAGGGAAAAGAGAAGTTCTGAGACCATTTTTTTTTCTCTGCAGTGTGTTTTGCCTTTCTTTTCCCCTTAAACTCTGGGTGGTTCAGAACTCAGGTGTGGATATGGACATTCAAGGTCTGTCCTCTAGTGTAGTTCAACTCGCTGCAAGGGTACAAAACATTCAAGATTATGTAGTTCAGAATCCTATGTTGGAGCCTAGAATTCCAATTCCTGATTTGTTTTCTGGGGATAGATCTAAATTTCTGAGTTTCAAAAACAATTGTAAACTGTTTCTTGCTCTGAAACCCCGCTCTTCTGGTGACCCTATTCAGCAAGTGAGAATCATTATTTCTTTGTTGCGTGGCGACCCTCAAGACTGGGCATTCGCCCTGGCGCCAGGAGATCCTGCATTGCGTAATGTTGATGCGTTTTTTCTGGCGCTGGGATTGCTTTATGATGAACCGAATTCTGTGGATCAGGCAGAGAAAATTTAGCTGGCTTTGTGTCAGGGTCAGGATGAAGCGGAGGTATATTGCCAGAAGTTCAGAAAGTGGTCTGTGCTTACTCAGTGGAATGTGTGTGCCCTGGCAGCAATTTTCAGAAAGGGTCTTTCTGAAGCCCTGAAGGATGTTATGGTGGGGTTCCCCACGCCTGCTGGTCTGAATGAATCAATGTCCTTGGCCATACAGATCGATCGGCGCTTACGTGAGCGCAAAACTGTGCACCATTTGGCGGTATCCTCTGAGCAGAGGCCTGAGCCTATGCAATGTGATAAGACTTTGACCAGAGCTGAACGGCAAGAACATAGACGTCAGAATGGGCTGTGTTTTTACTGTGGTGACTCTACTCATGCTATCTCTGATTGTCCTAAGCGCACTAAGCGGTTCGCTAGGTCTGTCACCATTGGTACTGTACAGCCTAAATTTCTTTTGTCCGTTACTCTGATTTGCTCTTTGTCATCCTAATCTGTTATGGCATTTGTGGATTCAGGCGCTGCCCTGAATTTGATGGACTTAGAGTTTGCCAGGCGCTGTGGTTTTTTCTTGGAGCCCTTGCAGCATCCCATTCCTTTGAGGGGAATTGATTCCATGCCTTTGGCCAAGAATAAGCCTCAGTACTGGACCCAGTTGACCATGTGCATGGCTCCTGCGCATCAGGAGGATATTCGCTTTTTGGTGTTGCATAATCTGCATGATGTGGTCGTGTTGGGTTTGCCATGGCTGCAGGTCCATAATGCAGTATTGGATTGGAAATCAATGTCGGTGTCCAGTTGGGGCTGTCAAGGGGTACATGGGGATGTTTCATTGTTGTCAATTTCTTCCTCCACTCCTTCTGAAGTCCCTGAGTTTTTGTCAGATTACCAGGATGTATTTGATGAACCCAAGTCTAGTACCCTACCTCCTCATAGGGATTGTGATTGTGCTATTAATTTGATTCCTGGTAGCAAGTTCCCTAAGGGACGACTTTTCAATTTGTCTGTGCCAGAACACGCCGCTATGCGGAGTTATATAAAGGAGTGCTTGGAGAAAGGGCATATCCGCCCATCGTCGTCACCATTGGGAGCAGGGTTCTTTTTTGTGGACAAGAAGGATAATTCTCTGAGACCTTGTATAGATTACCGCCTTCTTAATAAAATCACGGTCAAATTTCAGTACCCTTTGCCTCTACTGTCTCATTTATTTGCTCGGATTAAGGGGGCTAGTTGGTTCACCAAGATAGACCTTCGAGGGGCGTATAATCTCGTGCGTATTAAACAAAGCGATGAATGGAAAACAGCATTTAATACGCCCGAGGGCCATTTTGAGTACCTGGTGATGCCATTCGGCCTTTCTAATGCTCCCTCTGTGTTTCAGTCCTTTATGCATGACATCTTCCGAAAGTATCTGGATGGATTCATGATCGTATATTCGGATGATATTTTGGTCTTTTCGGATGATTGGGAGTCCCATGTGAAGCAGGTCAGAATGGTGTTCCAGGTACTTCGTGCTAATTCCTTGTTTGTGAAGGGATCTATGTGTCTCTTTGGAGTTCAGAAGGTTTCCTTTTTGGGTTTCATTTTTTCCCCTTCTACTATCGAGATGGATCCTGGTAAAGTCCAAGCTATTTATGATTGGACTCGGCCTACATCTGTGAAGAGCCTTCAGAAATTTCTGGGCTTTGCCAATTTTTACCGTCGCTTCATCGCTAATTTTTCTAGTGTTGTTAAACCGTTGACTGATTTGACAAAGAAGTGTGCTGATGTGGTGAATTGGTCCTCTGCGGCCGTTGAGGCTTTTCAGGAGTTGAAACATCATTTCTCTTCGGCTCCTGTGTTGTGTCAGCCAGATGTTTCGCTCCCTTTTCAGGTCGAGGTTGATGCTTCTGAAATTGGAGCAGGGGCTGTTTTGTCTCAGAGAAGTTCTGATTGCTCTGTAATGAAGCCATGCGCTTTCTTTTCAAGAAAGTTTTCGCCTGCTGAGCATAATTATGATGTTGGCAATCGGGAGTTGTTGGCTATGAAATGGGCATTCGAGGAGTGGCGACATTGGCTTGAAGGAGCCAAGCATCGCTTGGTGGTCTTGACAGATCACAAGAATCTGACTTATCTCGAGTCTGCCAAGCGGTTGAATCCTAGACAGGCTCGTTGGTCGCTGTTTTTCTCCCGTTTCAATTTTGTGGTTTCGTACCTTCCGGGTTCTAAGAATGTAAAGGCTGATGCCCTTTCAAGGAGTTTTGTGCCTGATTCTCCTGGGGTTCCTGAGCCAGCTGGTATTCTCAGAGAGGGGGTAGTTCTGTCTGCCATCTCCCCTGATTTGCGGCGGGTGCTGCAGGAGTTCCAGGCTGATAGACCTGACCGTTGTCCAGCGGAGAAACTGCTTGTCCCTGATAGATGGACTAATAGAGTTATCTCTGAGGTTCATTGTTCGGTGTTGGCTGGTCATCCTGGGATTTTTGGTACCAGAGATTTGGTGGCCAGGTCCTTTTGGTGGCCTTCTTTGTCGCGGGATGTGCATTCTTTTTTGCAGTCTTGTGGGACTTGTGCTCGGGCTAAGCCCTGCTGTTCTCATGCCAGTGGGTTACTTTTGCCCTTGCCGGTCTCGAAAAGGCCCTGGACGCATGTTTCCATGGATTTTATTTCAGATCTTCCTGTTTCTCAAAGGATGTCGGTCATCTGGGTGGTTTGTGATCGCTTCTCTAAAATGGTCCATTTGGTACCCTTGCCTAAATTGCCTTCTTCCTCTGATTTGGTTCCATTATTTTTCCAACATGTGGTTCGTTTGCATGGCATTCTGGAGAACATCGTGTCTGACAGAGGTTCCCAGTTTGTTTCAAGGTTTTGGCGTTCCTTTTGTGCTAAGATGGGCATTGATTTGTCTTTTTCTTCGGCTTTCCATCCTCAGACAAATGGCCAAACCGAACGAACCAATCAGACTTTGGAAACCTATCTGAGATGCTTTGTTTCTGTGGATCAGGATGATTGGGTGACCTTCTTGCCATTGGCTGAGTTCGCCCTTAATAATCGGGCCAGTTCGGCTACTTTGGTTTCGCCTTTTTTTTGTAATTCTGGTTTTCATCCTCGTTTTTCTTCAGGGCAGGTTGAGCCTTCGGACTGTCCTGGTGTGGATTCTGTGGTGGACAGGTTGCAGCAAATTTGGACTCATGTGGTGGACAATTTGACCTTGTCCCAAGAGAAGGCTCAACGTTTCGCTAACCGCCGTCGCCGTGTTGGTCCCCGACTTTGTGTTGGGGATTTGGTTTGGTTATCATCTCGTTATGTTCCTATGAAGGTTTCTTCTCCTAAGTTTAAGCCTCGTTTCATTGGTCCTTATAAGATTTCTGAAATTCTTAATCCTGTATCATTTCGTTTGGCCCTTCCTGCTTCTTTTGCCATCCATAATGTGTTCCATAGGTCGTTGCTGCAGAGATATGTGGCACCTATGGTTCCCTCCGTTGATCCTCCCACTCCGGTGTTGGTCGAGGGGGAGTTGGAGTATGTGGTGGAGAAGATTTTGGATTCTCGTATTTCGAGACGAAAACTTCAGTACTTGGTCAAATGGAAGGGCTATGGTCAGGAGGATAATTCCTGGGTTGTTGCCTCTGATGTCCATGCTGCCGATTTAGTTCGTGCCTTTCATTTGGCTCGTCCTGATCGGCCCGGGGGCTCTGGTGAGGGTTCGGTGACCCCTCCTCAAGGGGGGGGGTACTGTTGTGAATTCCGTTCTCGAACTCCCTCCTGTGGTCATGAATGGTACTTCGGTGAGTTCTGTCCGTGGACTCCCTCTGGTGGCTGTGAGTGGAGCTGCTGGTTCTGAGATTCCTTCCCCACCTGCCCTCGTTTAGGGCTAGGCTGGATTCTCTATTTAACTCCACTCAGATCATTACTCCATGCCAGCTGTCAATGTTCTAGTACTGGTTCAGATCTCTCCTGGATCTTTCTGAGGACGTGACAACTCCAGCAAAAGCTAAGTTCCAGCTTGTTCATTTGTTACTTATGGTTTTTCTTGCTAAGTTCTAGTCCAGCCTGCTATCATAATCTGCCTGCTAGCTGGAAGCTCTGGGGGTGCAGAGTGGCACCACCGCACTGACTCACGGGGTATGTTTTGCACACTCTGCGTGGTTTTTGTAGTTTGTTGTGTTGACCGCAAAGATCCCTTTTCTATCCTCTATCTGTTTAGTTAGACTGGCCTCTCTTTGCTAAAGCCTATTTCATCCTGTGTTTGTGATTTCCTCTTAACTCACAGTCAATACTTGTGGGGGGCTGCTTTTACCTTTGGGGAAATTTCTCTGAGGCAAGTGAGGCTTTGTTTCCTTTCTTTAGGGGTAGTTAGCTCTTATGCTGTGAAGAGGCGTCTAGGCAGAGTCAGGCACGCTCCACGGCTATTTCTAGTTGTGTTGATAGGAGTAGGGTTTGCGGTCAGCAGAGTTCCCATTTCCCCAGAGCTCGTCCCGATTACGTGTTTAACTATCAGGTCATTCCTGGTGCACCTAACCACCAGGTCCATAACACATTCCATCATCTTCTCCTGTCCAACTGAGAGCAGTGCTGCTAGTGCTTTACAAAGCAGCTCAGTGTGTCAAGGCAGTGGAGGAAGGTCAGCACAAATATGGAGCAGAAGCAGTGCCTCAGCACAAGGCAAGATCAGTATGGCCCAACTGTCGCAAACTTTCGTGTGCCCGCCACAAATGTCTACACCATCACAGACGGCTCCAGTCAGCAGGAGGCAACATTTCCGTCAGATGGTGACAGACTACATGGCTTGCCCTCTCAGTGTACTCCCAGACGGCTCTTCCCCCTTCAAGTTTTGGGTCTCTAAGCTGGATACATGGCCAGAGCTTAGTCAGTATGCATTGGAGGTTCTGGCTTGCCCTGCTGCTAGTGTATTATCGGAACGCGTCTTTAGTGCCGCAGGTGGTGAACTAACAGACCGTCGCATGCGACTATCCTCCGATAACGTTGACCGGCTTACTTTTCTGAAAATGAACAAGGCCTGGATCTCGCAGGAATTTGCAACTCCTCTTCCAGATTAAAAAATTGTTTGGCTACAGTATCCAGGTCTCTTGTTGCGTTCATGTTTCTACCACCTGAACTGTAATCCCTGGGCTCCAACACCGCCAGTTGCTGCTCAAAAGTGCCATCTGCACAGTCAAAACACATGACCCAGTGTTATTGGGTTTCAGTAACATCAGCTGATCCTGTCCTGTCCTGCTACCTCCATGCTGACACGACATCTGAAATTTAAGGCAACCTGTTCCCCCCAGGTGTTTGTTACTGAAAGAGCCCCCTTGTGCAGCAGTAATGCTGCACAAGGAAAAGGTTGCTCTTTTAGTTATGCTCCTTGCACACGCTGAACTTAACACTTATAAAATGTGTCCCCTCACACCGTGAAAACAGCTTGGAGTTGGAACTTTCCTTCCTAATGAGACGCAACGCAGCCGTCATTCCTACCCCCTTGGCGCCGTGCACCGCCTCCTCAGCATTGTTTGAATCTGCCCGTAGCCTGCGATGTTAAGTTCAACCTTGGCCATGGGCAGTTACCGCTGCCCATCTTCTGACATCATTTGGTGTCAGGCGGACTGTGCCTGTGCGGCCGCGCTGCCCAAGATCACGCCTCGCAGTCTCTTTAGGGTTACCACCCCTTTTTGGGCAATTTTCTCCTTTAGGGCCACCACCCCCTTTAGGGACACCACCCCACTCTGGGGTACACCCCGTGGACTTCCCCACAGTACTCTCAAGCCCCAACAGTTCCACAATATATATCTCTTTAGGTCAGCACTGGCCCTTTAAGAGTCTGCACGACCTAGTCCAGCAATGTCTCTTTTTTTTTTTTCTTTTCCTCTTTGCTGCAACCACGCTGCACAGCTCAACCGCAGACTTTGTGGACCCGCCGATCCACAGCAAGCCGCTTGTCACCTTCGTGGACCCGCCGATCCACAGCAAACTTCGTAACTCCGCCGAGTTACCTCCAGACGCCTTCAGTCTACATGGCCCCACCGAGCCACAGCAAGTTGATCAAAGACGAAAAAAAAAGAAATACATGGACTCGCCGGTCCACAACAAGCACCTGCACACGTGCTTTATAGAAAAACACTGTCTCTCACTGACCCCGGTCAGAACAACACAGACTCCGGTCTGTTACACACCCGGCTTTACAGCCCAAACACAATTTCTCACTGACCCCGGTCAGTATAATACACGGTTTTCAGACCGCTACACACCCGGCTTTACAGCCCAAACACAATTTCTCACTGACCGCGGTCAGTATAATACATGGTTTTCAGACCGTTACCCGTTGGCAACTTTTACGGGTTCCTGGACACCCCTCGGCCTCAGAGGTGCCCAGACGCAATGTCTCTCTTTTCCTTCCAAACTGACCCCGGTCAATACCCCACAGATCTCCATCCGTTCCCTGTCATTGCCACACAGGTTCCCGGATCCCTCTTCTCCTCAGAGGTATCCTTTTCCTTCCAATCTGACCCCGGTCAGTACACCATGGATCTCCATCCATCACCTGTCATTGCTACACAAGTTCCCGGATCCCTCTTCTCCTCAGAGGAATCCCATAAACAGCAGTTCTCACTGACCCCGGTCAGTATTTACTCACGGTTGTCAAGACTGTCCACTATTCTGGCTCAGACCACCAGCGCTGCAACCTGTGTTCCTTGGATCATTGCCCGCATCCGAAACATCAATTGTAGCGTTTCACCCGCTACGGGTCTAGGGGACACTCGCTTAGGTGTGGCGGATGACACTCAGGAGACACGTTTCCTTAAAAGTTCACAGGGTTTATTGCTCCATAAACCATATTGCAACAGGAACAACAGGTAAACAGTCTTACTTCAGACAGATGATTCCTCAATGTCCATAATAGAGATCCGCTCTCTCTCACGTCTGTGGGCACACAGACCGTGCTATGACCAGCACGTAGGCTCTCCAGCCTAAAGATGGTCTCTGTGTGTTGTTCAGGACGTCTGTCCCCACTTGGAACCGTCCAATACACAGGCCACTCTGCAGTGTCCAGCCAGGACACATGGAAGTGTGTCCACCATGACACACCCCCACACACTCCATCCACGTGCTATACACACCTCTTTACATAGGTGTAACCACCCCCAGGTACCTGTCACATGGCTAGTCAGGTGAGCGTGACATCACCACAGGTCCTTACACACAAAACCATCTTATGTGTTCAAACATGCCTCTTTGGGTGGGTTTGTAGGTGACTGAACCCAACCATCTCTCCAATCACCTGGAAGCCTCCCAACGTAAACAAATCCCTTAGCAGTAGATCTGCTTGAGCAAAACATACCCAGGCTTCCATCACAGGGCCCCCCACCTCTGCGATACCTACCGTCCATCAATCACATGACCAGTCGCTATGCCACACAAGTCACATCAGCTCTGTTCACAGATGCAAAAAGGAAGCATACACATAAGAGAACATAGTACTTACTACAAAACATGCCATGAGCAGGGACGCGTGAATGTGTGGGTTCGATTAAACTACAGCTAAAAGTTCGGTTTGGAGTGAACTTGACCCAGAACCCTGAATCCAATAGAAACCAATGGGGACCTGAACTTTTGTGCTTAAAGGGGGTTTCCCACTAACAAAAGTAAATTTTAAACAAAAGCTCGTGGAATAATAAGTTCCATGATTGGATTAGTTTAAATAAAATTTTCCTGTGCTGAGATAATTTTATAAATGTTCCCCTGCTGTGTACTGTGTATTGAATGTGTATGACCATGCTGGAACATGACCTGATCATACTACAACTCCTGTGCAGGGGGGAAGCAAAACAGCATACTGACATTACAGTATGTGACCGCAGCTGATTCTTTTTGTAGGTAAACCATTTTACCTCAAAGAATGATTTGCTATCCCGTGCTGTAATGTCTGTACACTATAATGCATCCTCCCCTGCCCAGGAGCAATATGATCAGACCATGGTGCTGCATGGTCAGACACAGCCATTACACAGTACACAGCAGGGGCACAATTTTAAGGTTCGTTTCAGTTCAATTCGCCCGAACATTTAGACATTCAACGAACATGTTGGATGAAGGTGCCCCAACCCCATTAGATTCAATGGGAGGCTAAATAAATGTATACACACAACCTTAACCCCTTAGAGACCCTGCCCTTTTTTGTTTTTGTGTTTCTGTTTTTCACTCCCCTTTTTCCCAGAGCCATAACTTTTTATTTTTCCATCAATATGGCCATGTGAGGGCTTGTTTTTTCAGGACAAGTTGTACTTTTGAATGACACCATTGGTTTTACCATACTGTGTACTCAAAAACAGGAAAAAAATCCAAGTGAGTTAATAGACACTAAACATAACTAGATTCTTTTTTATTTGAGTGGTAAAAAAAGTCCAAAGTTTGCTAAAAAAACAGAAATGGGCCATTTTTCGTGATCCATAGCATCTCCATTTTGTGTGATCTCGGGTTGGGCGAGGGCTTATTTTTTCCGTGCCAAGCTGACACTTTTTGATCTCCCATTATTGCCTTTTAATGCAATGTCGCGGCTAACAAAAAAAAACGTAATTCTGGCATTTTTACTTTTTTTCTAGCTACACCGTTTAGCGATCAGGTTAATCCTTTTTTATTGATAGATCCAGTGGTTCTGAACTCAGTGATACCAAATATGTGTATGTTTTATTTTTTTAATTGTTTTATTTTGAATGGGGTGAAACTGGGGGGTGATTTAAACTTTTATATTTTCTTTACTTTTTTAACATTTTTAAAACTTTTTTCTACTTTTGGCATGCTTCAATAGTCTCCATGGGAGAATAGAAGCTGTCATAACCCGATCGGCTGTGCTACACACAGGTGATGATCAGATCACCTGTATGTAGCAGAATTGCTGACTTGCTATGAGCACTGCCCACCGGGTGGCGCTCATAGCAATCCGGCACTGACTACCATAGAGGTCTCCAGGGGACAGCCGATGCACTTATCCATCAGGACGCATCCAGCAGCACTGAAGACACGTTCTGAGAGAACGCTGGCTGTAAAGCATGATAAAACCTCCAAGGCATGGCAGGCGAGCTCAGGCCATTCTTCCAATTTTGACGACTAAAATGTAAAAGGGTCCAAACCCCCCTTGATGGCATTCATATTGAGCTCCAGATACTCCTGCACCATCCTCTCCAGTCATTCTCAACGTGTCAGACTTGTACTCTGTTCGGGTGGTACACGGGTTAGTCTAAAAAATGTGTTAAACGACTCACAGAAATTGTTTATGCCACTTACGCTGCTGTTGCTAATGTTTTTGCAATGATACTTTGATATTTCCAGAGGTGGATTCTGGAACTGGGACGCGCATTGTGTACATCATTGCTGTCTTGGGGAAAACCACTCTCAAGATTGTCTACAAGCATGATACCGGGGGCAAGCATCTGGCTAAATTTGCTCTTGTACCATGGATCTAACAGAGTGGCAACCCAGTAGTCAGCACTATTTTTAACCCTAATGATATGGGCATTGTGTTGAAAATAGTGCAGCAAGAAGGCACTCATGTGTCAGGTACTTCCATTAGGGTCCAAGTCCACATTGTCTTGGTGGCAGGGTAACACTTAAGGTTGCTTCATCCATCCCCTCTCGCCAATCACGGACAATAAAGAGTGGATCATTATCCTCTTCAACTCCTGACTGCTGCGCGTTCATCATTTCGTTATCCTCCATTTTTTCCTCGGCTCCTGCCTTTTCACTAACTGTTTGTCTGGCACCATGAGCCCCCCCTCCCATGGAGCCCGCCTGTGCGAACACAGTCCTGAAATGTGAGATATTGTTATCCCTTTTGCATCCTCATCTGCTTCCAACTCTTTCTCTGGGACAATCACTTTCTCACGCAGACTATTAAAAGTGTGCTTCAGCATGTAGATTACCGGAATAGCGATGCTGATGACAACATAGTCAGCTCTAACCATCTTAATAGCTATTTCAATGAAGGGAACAGAGGTCCTTCACCTGTGCCCACTACGCAAATGTGATTTGCACCACATCCAGACTGCATTGGCCTAGGCTATGCAAAAGTACATATTGCACCAGAGCTCGTTGTTGCTGCCTCAGCTGCTGCAACATGTACAGAGAGGAATTGTACTGTGTTGGAACATCGTTAATCAATCGGTTAATCGATAGACTGAAAGACCTCTGTAGCGATGCAAGCGTGATCTATGGAAGTAAGCACAAAACTTAGGATGTGAGCCATGCAAGGCACTTGTGTTAGGTTGCCATGGTGTAGGGCCACCACCAGGTTTGTACCGTTATTGCACACAGCCTTACCTGGCTTCAGGTTTAGTGGAGATAGCCATTGCTCTAACTCAACCTGGACACTTGTACACAACTCTTGAGTTGTGTCACTGCAATCTCCAAGGCATATTATTTTAAAAACTCCCAGATTGTGGTTAGCCATGACTGAGCAGTACGGAGGTGGGGGAGATTCTATCTGCACTGTTAAAATGCATGTCTGATTAAGGGAGAGGTTGAGGTCACAGGTGGAAGGCGTAGAGGAGGTGGAGGATGCAGAAGCAATTGAGGAACTGTTAGATACAGAGGTTTGTCCTGCAAGACTGGGGGATTCCAAGACTTGTGGAGCTTCAAAAATACTTCCTGCCCCCACAGTCACCATAGTCACCAAGTGGTTTGTCAGTGAGATGTAATGGCCCTGCCCATGTTTGCTCGTCCAGGTGTCAGTGGTGAAGTGCACCCAGGCAGACATAGATTTTTTCAGGGAATGGGTGAGGTTGTCAGCAAAATGCTGGTTTTGCTCAGGCACAGCTTTGCTAGAGAAGTAATGGTGACTGGGCAACTAGTACTGGGGAATATGACGGCCATCAATTTTCTGAAACTGTCTGTATCCACCTGGTAGAAAGGAGTTCAAGCTCTTAGCTTTGCAATTTGTAGGAGGAAACAATCTTTCACATGACCACAACCGAGGGCTGGCTGTTGTGCTGAGAGAGGGCGGAGTGCAGAGAACAGGACAAACTGCTGGAGCGTGAGTGAGATGCAGGTAAAGATGTTATGGTGGATTGTGAAAGATGTCTTGTGCTAGGTGACACAAATGCAGCAGTCATGTCTACTTCCATAACAGCTGACCGTCTCTCACTCACCCCGACTATGATGGGTAAGCAATTGTAGTTTCTGTGTCCGGAGACCTGTGTGAGAAGACTTGGAAGCAGATGGGGTTGATTGGATGGCCGGTGGGGGGTGTTAATCTGCATTTTAGCCCAGTGAGATTCCCACACTAAGGCATGTTGATCACGCATGTGCCAGTTCATGCATGTAGTCAAATTATTGCAGTTTGTGCCTCCACTGAGGTTTTTTTTTTGCAAATCTGACAGATAACGTGTTTTGGGTTATTCTTTAGGGTATGTGCACACGCTGCGGATTCAGCTACGGATCCGCAGCGGATTGACCGCTGTGGATTCGAAGCAGTTTTCCATTCGGTTTACAGTACCATGTAAACCTATGGAAAACAAAATCCGCAGTACACATGCTGCAGAAAATTCCGCGGGGAAACGCTGCGGTTTATTTTCTGCAATATGCCAATTCTTTGTGCGGATTCCGCAGCGTTTTACACCTGCTCCTCAATAGGAATCCGCAGGTGTTAAAAAGCAGGTGAAATCCGCACAAAAAACGCTGAAAATCTGCGGTAAATCCACGGATAATCCACAGGTAACGCAGTGCATTTTACCTGCAGATTTTTCAAAAACTGAGGGAAAAATCCGCACAGAAATCCGCAACTTGGGCACATAGCCTTACTGTCTCAAAAAAGGCCAAGGCTAGGCAACCCTTGCCAAAATACAAAGAAAAAACACAAATATTTGAGCTTAGATTAAGTTGGTATACATGCATCACTTAAACGCATGTTCACATTGGCCATGAAGCATGCAAAACCTACAAGAAGCAAAATGAACAAAAACCCAGCTGCAACTAAATAAGTAAAAAGCAAAAGTGCATTTAAATAACACAGGGTTCTTAGTAATACTGTTTTTGATCAAAAACATCATAAACAGCATAAAAGCTATCCCATGGGATGGCTTTTCTGCTATTTTTGATCAAAAATAGTATTACTAAGAACCCTGTGCTATTTAAATACACTTTTGCTTTTTACTTATTCAGTTACAGCAGGGTTTTTGTTCATTTTGTTTCTTGTAGGTTTTGTATGCAACCCTTGCAGCTGCAAGAGTTGGAGCTGAGTATGCATTGCTGGTAGTGGTTGCATCAGTTCGTGTCTATGTGGGAAGCCGCAACGTAACATCCTCATCTTCCTCCTCCACCTCCTCTGAGATACTCAGCTGCATACCTCCCACACCAAATGGGATCTACAACCTCAACACCATCCTCTCTGTTTTTTTTTTTTTTTTTTTTTTTTTTTTTCCCATTTCTCCAAAATTAGTTTTTATTGGGTATATAACAAAAATGAACAGAAGAAAAAAATAAACAATGACATAAACCATGTCTAAGTGACTGTAGTGAAAATGTCTACAACAGGTATAATTGTACATTTTGAAAAAGAAGAATCGTCAAATAGCTTTTTGGCTGTATCTAAAGAATATATACAACAGTACAAACAATCTGGATAACTGTAATGGATATATGTCCACCGTAAGTATAAATATTCATTTAGTAAAAGAAAACATCAAGTTTTTCCTTCAGCTGTAGCCATTTACCCCATCTGATCCGAAAGCAATCCTCAAAGAGAAGGTTTGTATAGTAAATTTTTTCGTATACAAAATGTTTGTCAATCAACAATATTAAATGTTTCACATTAGGGGGACGAACACTATTCCACTCCCTGGCAATCAAATAACTTGCAGACATTAAAATATGACTGGTTAAAAATTTGTCCGATTTGAGGTGGTTTAGATTAATGAGTAGTAGAGCTATATCAGGACGTGGAGAGATGGTTTTTTTAATCAAAAAAGAAATTATCACAAAAACTTCAGACCAAAAATTTGCAAGAAGGGGACAAGACCAGAAAGTATGTAATAGATTTGCTGACTGTCCACATTTCCTCCAACACATTCCATCATGGCCTTTAACAAAATGTTTCAGTCTATTAGGAGTCAAATAATATCTTTGGGTCAATTTGTAATGAGTTTCAAGAGTATTTGAGCATCTGGAGGCCTTCGTCGCTAATTTAAAGGACTGTGACCATTGAAGTGGCGAAATTTTTACATTTAAACTTTGTTCCCATTTTTCAAAAGGACCCGAGCTACTAAAAGTATGTTTGTCAGTTAAGATATTGTAAAAGGCACTCAAACAGCTCTTGGTTTTTGGAGGTGGATTTGTAAGGAAGTTAATAGCAGTTTGGTTGAAAAATATTTTCTTGGGTATGCCTATCTGTTTTTTATATTCCTCTTTAAGAAAATAATAATCCATGAATTCACTACTATTAATTTTGAATTTGTCTTTTAGTATATGAAAGGGAATAAAATGATTATTTTCCACCAAATCATAAATGGATCTAATCCCCTGTCTCGACCAAAGCTCATAGCGGAATCTAAGTGAGGGTCTAATTGGAAGTAAAAATGAGATGGGAAGTGGTTTAATAAAATAAGGAAGTTTGTTAGATTTTTGGGATTGAAAGTATAGCCAGCTTTCAACCGATGCCCTGATGATGGGATTATGGACATCTTTGATCTTTTGTTGTTTTATGAAAAAATTATATAGATATAGAAGAGGTTCCTGATTGGGCATGGAGGCCAATTCCATTTTTGGCCATTCCAGGCCATCAGTATTTTTGAACCATGACTTAGTTTGGTCAAGTATAATGGAATGGTAATATGCATTTATGTCAGGTAAAGCTATTCCACCACTTTCCCTAGATCGAATCAAAATTTGTTTTTTTATTCTGGTTTTCCCCCCAGACCATATATATTTATTCATTTGGTTTGTTAATTTTTGTAGAGTAGATTTGGGAAGTGGTAGGGGGACATTTCTAAAGAAATATAGGATTTTAGGAAGGACAAACATTTTATATAAGGTGACTTTCCCGAGCCACGAGGAAGGGGATTTTGAGATGGTTTTAATAACTTTCTCCACCTCATTATGGACATGTTCAGCATTGATCCTATATAGTTTATTTATATTGTCAGTCAACAAAATGCCAAGATATGGGGTCTGAGTGCGGTTCCAGATGAAAGGATAGGAACCGCGCAGAAGTCGCCTCATCTGAAGTGACAGGTAGAGAGACAACACTATAGTTTTTGAATAATTCAATTTATAAAAGGACACTTTACCAAACTCATTTATGATTTCCCAGACATGTTTGATTGAATTAACTGGATCCGACAATGTAAGGATAATGTCGTCTGCGTATAGTCCGATTTTGTGATCAGTGTTATCTGAGCGTATACCTCTAACTTCCTCAGAATTCCTGATGTATTGTGCTAATGGTTCCAGACTAAGGATAAAAATCAGAGGGGAAAGTGGGCACCCCTGTCTGGTTCCATTAGAAATTGGGAACTGGTCTGATAGCGTATTATTGACCAATACAGCAGCTGACGGAGCAGAATATAGAGTTTGGATGCTTTTGATTAAACCTGGACTAAAATTTAATTTTTTTAGTACCGCAAATGCAAACTCCCAGCTTAGACGATCAAACGCCTTTTCTGCATCCAAAGTGATGAACACGCTGGGAGTCTGCCTGCGATTACAGAGAGAAAGAAGATTTAACATCCGTCTAGTGCTATCGTAAGTTTGTCTCTGTTTCACAAAACCTACTTGGTCAGGGTGAATGATATCTGGGATAATGTGTTGTAACCTATTTGCTATAATTTTGGCGTATGCTTTGATATCAGTATTTAGCAATGATATTGGTCTAAAATTTTCAACCTTGGTTGCATCCTTGTCAGCTTTGGGGATAACTACTATTGTGGCCCTGAGCATCTCCCTGCTACATGTTCCATTCACTCTAATAAAGTTGAGTGTTTGGGTTAGATGGGGAATAAGCAATTGCTTAAACTGTTTGTAATATTCACTAGTAAAACCGTCTGGGCCCGGCGCCTTATTGAGTTTAAAGGCATTAATAACGTTTATGACCTCTTTCTCGCTAAAGGGCATGTCTAGTATTTCCCTCTGATCTAACGTGAGGCTTCCAAGTTTCATTTTCTCCAAAAAAGAATCAATTTGGTCTTGGGAGGGAGGTGAGACATTTTTACTATCTTTCAAATTGTATAAATTAAAGTAATAATCTCTGAAAGCTCCTGCAATATCCTTTGGTTTTAGGACATCACTCGTAGCCAAAGAGATTCTATCCACCACTTTTTTCATCTTGATAGGTTTAAATTTATTGGCCATCAATCTGGTTGGCCTATTATTATCTGTATAGTACCCAGCCCCAAGAAAAGTGGCTTTTTTCTCATATTGGGCAATTAATAGGTTCCTAAGCTCTAACCTACAGGTGTGTAGCTCTTTATGTCTATCGAAACTTGTATCATTTTGGGCGGCAGCCTCTAGAGCTTTTATTTTGTCTAACAATTCTTTCTGTTTAGATTCTCTAATTTTTTTCTGTTTAGCTCCAAGCTGAATCAAGATTCCCCTAATTACACACTTGTGAGCCTACCATAATGTTTCCGGATTAATATCTTGTGTAGAATTTTCAACAAAGTAATGGGAGATGGCTTTTTCTATTAATTTGGAATTATCCTGTGTGACAGTTATGAATTTATTGTATTTCCAATTATATGACTTATTTTCTCTATCTGTGTTTTTGAGTTTTAGAAGGATAGGTGCATGATCTGACCAAGTGATTGGGCCCGTGACAAATTTTTCATATAGATCTAAAACTGAAAGACTTGTAAAAATATGGTCAATCCTAGTGAAAGATTTGTTGTGAGGGCAGTATCTTGTGAATTCTTTTGAATTAGTATTCAGCACTCTACAGCTGTCTTGTAGTCCAGATTGTCTTAGCCAGTTAGATAAATTTTGTTGTTTATAATAGGTCAGTGGGTAGGAGCAATCCAGATGGGGATCAACAATATGATTAAAATCCCCGCCCCATACAACATGACCCTCACTGAAGTCCTCCAGTTTTTTTTTGAATCTATTAAGAAAGCGAATTTGACTTGAATTGGGGGCATGTATGTTAGCGATGGTGAAATTAACATCTCCCAGTTTCCCCTTAATACTAATTTGTCTACCTTCCTCGTCCTTCATTGTATCTATTATTTTAAAAGGTAAATCCTTGTGGATGGCTATCGCAACCCCCGCTTTTTTCTTCTTACTGTTTGAGAAGAGTATTTGCGGAAAATATTTATTACGGAGTCTATGATTATCGGATTCTAATAAATGAGTTTCTTGAAGCAGCACTATATCAGCTTTAAGGGTCCGCATATCTTTCCAAAGAGTAAATCTTTTGTAGGGGTTGTTTAGGCCATTCACGTTATAGGAGACAATATTCAAAGACATAGTAGTGGAGTTTGTGAGTTATGTAATGACAGTTATAATTACATTTGGAGTTGCCCACAGGGGGGGAGATCAATGAGACCAGCATATCTTGTAAAAACAAAGGAGGCAACCTGCACAGAGCCCGTATCCCCACCATGATGGTGATGCTGAAACCTTCCAGATCAGATGAAAGCGAAGGCAAATGACGATTTCTGTTTAGTAAAAGCGCACACAAACCTGTATATAGACATAAAACAAAAATAACATATTTGCTAACAGCAAGAAAGTGGGTTAGCAACCCAACAGTTAATGCACACCGAGGTGTGTGAGTGAATGAGTAAATATTCTTCCAGGACATGTCAAGCCCTCGTGGATCACGAAGAAAAACAGATAAAGCTTTTGAAATATGTTAGGCTGGCCCCACTCACTTGGCCCTTAATTTCACCCCCTGAACTTTGAATGAATATTTACTCATCCTCTCTGTTTTCACACTATTCACCAATCCTCCTGTTCCTGCTCTGACACCACGGTATAGTCCACATGTGCCTCTGGTATCTGAGTCTCATCAGGATCACCTGCATTCTTGGTAGTTAATGTCTGGTGACTAGGGTCTGAATTCTACTTGAACCCTACCTTGTTCGGCCACACATCCAACATGGACAAAATTTTGGGCATCAGTGCAGATGCTTGCCTCCCCTGGATTTTGTGATTTTTCAGAGATCTGAAGCCAATGGAATAGAATGTGTGAACCGCTCTGCAGAATGGCCGAAGTTCCCCACAGTCAGTTGGGCATTTAAAAATGTTTGATGCTGCGGGAAACAAAAGTGATTGGGGTTGTTCTGCCCATTTATGAGCAGCAAGATAAATATTCATAGCATAATAAAAGTTACAACCCATAGAGCTCATTAGTTATCCATTTACCCTGTTTCTTTATACATGAGTATTTCTCCTTTAAGAAGTAGTGTGCTTTGATTAGAACCTCCCCCTTAGCTTCCCGAGGAGAAGAAGATCTGCAGACATTTTTTCCTGGGCTTTCTGAGAGATACACATGTGTTTCTGGCTCTCTCTTCCCTACAATCACTCCTCCTGTCCAGCAGATCTCGGTGAGAGTTATAACGCAGGTATGTGTTTGTGTTAGAATTTGTATATGCGAGCCGTTATGCAGCCACCGTGGTATATGGCGAAGTGAGGCATATTGTGCTCTGTATCCTCTAGTTTAGTCATAATGCTCTTTGCACTGCATACAGATAGATGCATTTCTGTATAGAGTAGAACAGTGCTAGCAAGAACTTTGCCCTAGATAGCCATGATAACTGCATTTCTGTATTATGCCGTTACCGTGCAGTTTCTGTATTGTCCCAGTTACTGATGTTCATTGCACCCTGTATCATGCTGTTGTTTCTGTGATGTGCCATTACTGATACACTGTTTATTCTTTGTAGTTTTTATCGGTTATCGTTCACATAAATCAAGTTCACATCATCACCGCAATAAATATAGACTTAAGAATCCATACAGTCTGTTTGCTGGAGAAGTGGACGAGGGTTAAGGTGTATGCTGAAATCCACACATCATTATACATGGAGAAAGGCAGAATAGGGGTGCCACCTCTGAAGATTGTGCTGCGTGTAATGTTAAGGTGGTGGAAGAAGAGGAGATGCCACTTGATGCAGCGCTTGCCATCCACTGTAGCACATGCTCTTTCTAAGCCTCATCTACAAGGTGTACCTCTCCCAAAGAAAGGCAGTTGAGTAGCACGGCCAGTTACAGATATTGTCAGTGGTCTTGGATAGGACAAGACAGTGTTTGTTCATTTGAGCTTTCATTAACACTAACACCTAACCTACGTACACGCCGAGCACCAAGCTTATTCCCCCTTCCACCATGACCTCACTTTTTTCCCACTCATTCTGTAAGTAGACTTGCCCTCTTGAAACCTGCTGTTGCACAACCGTCGGCCCACTACTGTCAGTGACCTGTCAATAGATGGGCAATCACTATTTATTTTCTTAAATAGTGTGTCTGAACAAAAAAATTTAAGTGGAAATCTGGCCTTCTCATTTGCTACTGAAACACTGTTTTAGCACAAACTATTTGGAGTAGCTAATTGGGCCTCCTGGATGCACCACTATAGTAGGCCTAATGATTTGAATTTGTAAATCTGGCCTTCTGATTTTCCACTAAAATACAGTTTTAGCACAAATGATTTGGAGTAGCAAATGGAGCTTCTGGAGACTGCCACACAGTCAAACATTCTACTTTGATGCTGGAAGATCGATTTCACACAGGACAGGATCCTATCTATTTCACAAACAAATTCACTTTCAGCAAAATCAACTCTATCGCAGAAGCGATCTCTGCACTGTGACACTTAGCAAATGGCTCCAGGAAAACAAGATGTCCGCTTTTATATGGCCAGGGACATGTGACTTTGGTAACCAATCACAGAAGACCTTGTGTCATGACGTTGTGGATTTTCCAAAGATGTTAGAGAAAGACATTTAAAAAAAAAATAGTGGGTTGAGTTCCCTAAGCTTTCTCTGCTAAACTCAGTCACCAGCTATCTAAGGCAGTTTTCAAATCTATTTGAGCAAGAAGAATTGCTTTGATGAAATCTTGACACTTTAGATGCTACTGGGCTGGTGCCATTTCATCTTCAGAATCCTTCACATGACCTTCTAAGGCTAAGATGTGCAAAAGCAACAACAAAACTTGTGCTTTTCTCACAATGGATAAAATATACTAAATACAATAGTATTCTAACTTATGATGCCAAGGAGATTGTTAGATCATTAAGCACAATGCCATGTTCATAAACACTTTATACCAACTTTCAACCATGGTCATGGACGATTGATCATTTGTGCTTGTTTTGCAGCCACGGTAAGAAACTTGCAGTTAAAAATATATATTTTTTAAAGAACCAAGTTAAAGTCTGGACTACAGGTGTATCATAAAGTGGATGGAACTAAACGCTGTGCATCAACAAATGCTCACAAACATCAATGAACTAAAGCAATGTGAACTCCCACGTAATATGTTTAAGTAATTAAAATTAAATGCTTTATATATTACTGAACTAAAGGATCTATTTTTTTCTTCCCTACATTTTGGTATACTTGAGTACATCCACTCGCTGCGGTTCTCTCTGCATGGTGTAGTCTCCGTCGCTCCAGGGGCGTGGTGCGGACCTGGCGCCGGCCCGCTCACGTGACCTGGGTGGGCGGAGCTTCATTATGTGGACCGACGGCACAGAGGGATACAAGGTCTGCGTAATCGCAGATGGATATGACTTATATTTTCTATTTTTAGGATTCGGACACTAGCGACGCTTTTGCGCTATGGATTATTACGGCATTAGTACGCCGAATTCATCTAAAAGCACACTGTATTCACACACTATTGCACATCTATGGCGGCTGTGGTCATGGGTTACCATGGCTGCAGGACGCTGATTCAGCGCTTGCGCATTACAATCGGGCACTGATAGGTTGCCGCAAGGTCATATGACCGGAACGGCTTAGTATTTATATGGGACCAAGATACAGATTAAGCCACGCCCCCTGAGGAAGCGAGGCTATTATTAGCACGCGAAACGCGCGTTGGGGTAACCCTTTGGCACTGGAACTGGATCTGCTGTACCATTATGGGTAATTATGCTTTACTTATTAGCATGTACATCATAATCTGACTATTGGGCTTGTGGCTAAGTTACATGCATGAAAACGCACTAATTTCATTATAGTCAGAGTGTCGCAGCCCATATATCTGTGGTTAGATCGGATAGCAATTGTATAGATGCACTTTGTTACTGGTCAGCAGTATATCGCTCCATGTGCCTTGGATTTTGATGCACCTATATATTCATCATCACACTTATGTATTGATTATGGTATATACTTTTTTATGAAAACTATTTTTCAATAAAATTTAGATTATTTAACAAAAAATTTTTCTGGCTATTTTTTGACTCATAGTTCTCCTTAGTTTTGATACTCTTATTTTGAGTCGCCATTAAGGATATTTTGATTGCTATTTGTACTGATGTTCTGTTGGTATATTTGCTTATTTTCTGTATGTTTTACAGCTTCCAAAGTCAGTTCCACTATGGACTATAAAGCCCGCGAACAAACGAGGGTAACACAACTTAACGATGTGTTTTGTGATGAACCTGGTGCATCTATGATGGGTAATGGCAGGGATAAGCAGGAAATTTTTAGACAGCTGAAAGACCATCTCAATAAATGCCTAAGGATATGGTGGAATAGGGCGTTTTTGAACAAGTATTTAGAAAGGGGGCTTATACCACGAGGACTCCGTGTCCAAATATTCCCGTCATTTGAGGTGGAGGACACTGAATTCCGGTTGAAATGGGAAGAACTAGCAACCACGTGTTCCAGAGGATTTATGGAGCTATTAGCCCAAAGCAATTTGAATAATTTGGAAACGCTTGATCAAAAAATTGAAGAATTACAGATAAGGCTTAAACAGGATTTGCCTAGTGAAACCTTGGCCCAATTTAATGCTGAATTAGATAGTGAATTTAGTAAATGGGAGAAAGGAATATGTGATAACAAATCCAAAAAATTCCAGCGTGATTTGAGTGACCAACAATCAAACATGGTCTATAGATGGAATAGAAGGAATTACCGGGTGAGGGGATCCTCCCGTGCCAGATCTGCCTCCACATTGTCGGTTGCATCAAGTGAGGAGTCAAACCCAACACTTCCAAGATATTATGATTTACGTAATTCTGGCTTTAATCGTGATAAGAGTGCGGTCAAACGCAAAAACCCCCAGACCAATCAGCCAGCTAAGAAGAATAAAAAAGGATTGGAGGTAATAAATCTTTCTGAACATACTCTTACTAATGATCAATTGGAGGTGTTGCAAAAGGGTTTGACCTTCTCTCCGACTAATAAATTTGTTCCTCTTCTCTAGGAAATTAATTTTTAAAAAACTTTATGAAAAAGACGGCTCGATACAAACAAGTGAAGACATCGAGAGGGAGGCATTGATGGCACTGGAGGATCTATTAAATGAACAGACATCATCTGTGGTAAGTACGTTTCCACGAGATTGTAGGCCCAGGTCCACTAACTTTCCCCTCTTGTCTCTATGTCCTGCAGTGGATATATTTACCAAATTGGTAATAAAAGATTTTCGAGAAATATCCACAAGACGAAATAATGATAATTTGACATCTAGACAAAGAGTAGCTTTAGAACAACTTCAAAAATATGATGATCTGGTAATTAAACCAGCAGACAAGGGGGGAAACGTGGTCCTGTGGCCTAACTCTCTCTATGAAAAAGAGGCGTACAAACATTTAAAAGATAAGGAGACGTACAAAAAATTGGATTCTAATCCTACCAATTCATTCTATCATGAATTGGAAGGCATATTAAATGATGCCCATGATAGAGGTATCATACCTAAGAATGTTCTGGATGGATTACTCACTCAATTCCCCAGGGTTCCTACCCTCTACTTTATCCCAAAAATTCACAAAAATCCCATCGATCCGCCGGGCCGTCCGATAGTCTCTGGCATGGGGGGGTTGAGTGACCCGGTATGCAAATACATTGATTATTATTTAAAACCCCTTGTTGAGTCGCTCCCCTCTTATGTCAGGGACACGTCTGACGTGCTTCGTCGGATCGATGGGATTCAGCTTGAGGATAACATGTGTCTGGTCACTGCCGATGTGCAGTCATTGTACACTTGTATTGACCATCAACAAGGACTGAAGGCAGTTCGCTTCTTCTTGGATGCTAGCAATTGGGATGGGGCCATATGTGAACTGGTCATGGAACTTTTGACTTTTATTTTGACAAAGAATTTCTTTGTCTTTAAGGATGTTTTTTATTTGCAGCGATGCGGTACTGCAATGGGCGTGGCCTGTTCGCCCTCCTTCGCCAATCTCTTCCTGGGATACTGGGAGAGGGAGATTTTTGGTGGGGGGGGCCGCAGGCCGCGGACCATGTGCAGTGCTGGCTGCGTTACATTGATGACCTGTTCATTATATGGCAGGGACCTGAGGACGCATTGCAAGAATTTATGAAACAACTAAATAATAATGTGTATAACATTAAATTGACACACCAGGTGAGCAAGACTGAGGTGGACTTCCTGGACATTAAGGTTGAGGTGGACGACAATCTATATTTGCAGACTGATGTATTCAGGAAGTCCACTTCAGTTAACTCACTGTTGCATGCGGACTCGGGTCACCCATACAGCACCATAAAAGCCATCCCCGTCGGGCAGCATCTTAGAATGAAGCGGATATGCTCTTCTGTTGCTAAATTTGAAGCACAGGCGGCCGACCTAAGGGTCAGATTTCAAACAAGGGGATATAGCAACAGGAGTATTAGGGAGGGTTATAGGCGAGCTAAACATGCACCACGTAATGAACTACTATGTTCAGGTGGCAGCAATCTGAAAAGAAATCAGCAGCAAGATGTTACACGATTTATCTCGACCTATAATGGTGAGTGGTCCACAATGAGGAAATGCCTTCAAAAACATTGGGGCATCCTCAAAAGTGACCCGACACTTGCAAAATGCCTTACCAACTACCCGGCAATGACTGCCAGAAGGAGCAAAAATCTGAGAGACCTGTTGGTCTCTAGTCACTATGTCCCAAAGACAACTATGTACAATTTTGGCTCAGGCGGTCCACCCAGTGGATGTTTTCCATGCGGAAACTGTATCACGTGCCCTAATATTAGTCGAACTACTACCTTTGATTCGGTTGATGGAAGTAGAACCTATACCATCAATTATCATATAACCTGTAATACAACTCAGGTAGTATACTATGCGGTATGTGGGTGTCCAAAGGTGTATGTGGGCCTAACATCCCGCCGTTTGGGCACCCGCATACGGGAACATGTACGTGATATTGTGGCCGCAAAAAATGAGACAGACATCACATGTCTGAAAACAATACCGTACCATTTCAGACAACATAATGGGTGCAACCCTAAATCGTTCCGGGCGCGTGGCATTGACCTGGTCCACTGTGGAATAAGGGGAGGAAATGTGAAACGAATATTGGCCCAGCGAGAATGTCGCTGGATCACCCTGTTGGGCACTATGGCCCCTATGGGCCTAAATGAGGCCCAAGGTTTTTCATCCTTTCTATAAATTCTGTTGGGATTTTCTTTCTCTGCCATTTCCCATTAATTTTAATTTGTGTCTTTGTTTATTATTAATTTTATTATTTTGATTTTAGAGTGTTCATGTTTTGGCCCTATTCATATGCTGTCCGAAGATGGGAATATTGTGAATATCGGACATGATTCTATTGTGGTCTAGAGGAAAGAAGAACAGGAATCCAGAATATGGAAATCATCGAGTTTAGTAACATTTTATGGACTACATACTATGAGATTGTCATTTTTTCGGGAGAATGTTAATATAAGCTTGGACTTCTGGCCTTAATAGCCATTTTTGGACTACACATTATGATGTCATTTTTTCGGGAAAATGTTAATATAAGCTCGGACTTCTGGCCTTAATAGCCATGTCTGCATCTGGATGTAAATATCGTGTTCTTGTTCATTATTATATTATATGTATTCATGTGAGAATTTATATATATATATATATATAGGTAATACCCATATAATTCGGGTATGCAATGATTAGGGCTATTATATGTATATATATGTATATTTTAAATTGGTTTAACCTTGTGGAGTATTTACCATAATTGTATTATATGCACTTTTATGTTGACTCTTCACTTATTCAGCCTGATATGTATCGTGCTCTTTGTGTTTTGACATCAGGTATAATGGTACATAACCCTACTGGTTTAGGTAGACAGTATCTCATTAATTGCACTACTAGCACTTTCGTCACTTACATGCACTATTTAGCACTTTTGAGTACATCCACTCGCTGCGGTTCTCTCTGCATGGTGTAGTCTCCGTCGCTCCAGGGGCGTGGTGCGGACCTGGCGCCGGCCCGCTCACATGACCTGGGTGGGCGGAGCTTCATTATGTGGACCGACGGCACAGAGGGATACAAGGTCTGCGTAATCGCAGATGGATATGACTTATATTTTCTATTTTTAGGATTCGGACACTAGCGACGCTTTTGCGCTATGGATTATTACGGCATTAGTACGCTGAATTCATCTAAAAGCACACTGTATTCACACACTATTGCACATCTATGGCGGCTGTGGTCATGGGTTACCATGGCTGCAGGACGCTGATTCAGCGCTTGCGCATTACAATCGGGCACTGATAGGTTGCCGCAAGGTCATATGACCGGAACGGCTTAGTATTTATATGGGACCAAGATACAGATTAAGCCACGCCCCCTGAGGAAGCGAGGCTATTATTAGCATGCGAAACGCGCGTTGGGGTAACCATTTGGCACTGGAACTGGATCTGCTGTACCATTATGGGTAATTATGCTTTACTTATTAGCATGTACATCATAATCTGACTATTGGGCTTGTGGCTAAGTTACATGCATGAAAACGCACTAATTTCATTATAGTCAGAGTGTCGCAGCCCATATATCTGTGGTTAGATCGGATAGCAATTGTATAGATGCACTTTGTTACTGGTCAGCAGTATATCGCTCCATGTACCTTGGATTTTGATGCACCTATATATTCATCATCACACTTATGTATTGATTATGGTATATACTTTTTTATGAAAACTATTTTTCAATAAAATTTAGATTATTTAACAAAAAAATTTTCTGGCTATTTTTTGACTCATAGTTCTCCTTAGTTTTGATACTCTTATTTTGAGTCGCCATTAAGGATATTTTGATTGCTATTTGTACTGATGTTCTGTTGGTATATTTTGGTATACTTATTGGAACAAATGACTGTCAATTAAAGTCCTCAATTTTTCTTTTATCACCAGAGATCACACAATTGCTATTTTAGGGCTTGAATTGAAAAATAATGCACTTTCTTTTACCAATGGCTGTAGATACAGTACAAAGATGTTATGCTTAGGAGTAAAATGGCCCTATATCCCAAACTGTACAATGTTATTTTATCTAGGCAAGGAATAATAGAATTTGCTGCTTTCCAAATGTATCTGGACTTAATCAGCTATTGCCAGATTTGCATGTGTTGACAGCTTGCTGTTTCCATATCAGACAGAAAGATACCGTAAGAGGACAGAAGCTGTCCAGAAAAAGGGTGAGAAGTCTTTAGTAGTTGTTGTAATAATAAAATTTTCTTTTCATACACACTCAGACACTTATAAAGCCAAATAACATTCTGTAATCTCACAATGTCTTACAAATTGGAGAAAGATCTGGTTTTCCTCATCATCAATTAGCAAATTTATCTCTATTAATCAAATATGTTGGGTCAAAGGTTGCTAGGTAATACATCTTCATATGATGACATCATTCCAACATTGATTTTAATTATCAAAAGCTACAAAGGATTAAATATCACATATTAACAAAAGTAGCATTTTGGCTGGACACAATTTATATTTTGATTATATATTAAATATTATGTTTTGCAAACACATTTCATACATTTTAGATAGATGAGCAAATAGATTTGACATGAATCAAATTCACGTGAAATTAAAGGAATTTGGTAAACTAGGTAAACTTAAATCTTTGGCGATTTGCTCAAACCACTATTTTAAATATTGCAGAAGACTGCATAAGCCAAAGAAGGATTAAATTACCTTGGAAAGGCTTCACCATAATGCTTGCAGCTATCACACGTAATAGTTTACAAAAGTCAATTAGGAGTCACTATAATAGCATTTCTAAAAGCAGAAGCAGGAACTGCAGTAACCATTTCAATGGAAAATCTGAATAATGAAGACCTGCCTAAGATATGACATTTGCAGTATATATACAATTCTTGGTCAGGAAGGACTTTCCAACCAATGCTGTAAATATATGTAATTGCAGTTGCTCGTGCATAGCTGCTGCAATGATATATCCTATAACTGAGATCAGATTGCCGAAAGTTAAGTCACATAGTGAGAATAAGTATAAAAGGGAAATAAAAAGTGAAAAAAGCTTGTAAAAATATATTAAAAAAATCACAAAATAACAAAAATTAAATAAAACATAAATTGCACCCATAAATAAATTGTGACGCTAGTCACTTCTTACAGCTAAGCCGTGAGTCAGAGTGGTCAAGGAGTCCAAGGTCAGAAGCCAGAAAGGTCTGTCATAAACAGAAGGAAGAGACAAAGGTGTAGTCAGATAATGTTCCGAGGTCACTGTGAGAATGGTTACTGTGAGGATAACGGATCAGAGCTGAAGGGGTTAAACAGGAGGATAGTGAGAACGAAGTCCAAGGTCAGGCAACAGATCAAGCATACAGAACTCAAGGCACATGAGAACAAACCTCACAAGCTGAATGTACATCTGGCAGAGTTCTGGGAGACCAGCTCAGTTAAGAAGCATTTCAATTAACTGGACTAAAGAACACAAAAAAACAGCTGACGCCTCACAGTCTCAGATTGGATAGTCGAGCTGTCAGTCAACACACTGAAAGCACAGCACGCCCCTGTACCAGATTGGATGGCCAAGTTGTCAATCAAAGTACTGACAGCTTCAGCACACCCCTATACCAGATTGGACGGCTGAGCTGTCAGTAACTGCGTCCCAGACATACTGAGGGGTGGAACCATGACAGTACCTCCTCTTCTAGGGTAGGCCACCGGACCCCCAGGCGTTCCAGGAAGTTTTAGATGGAAGGCCCTGACTAACCGATCAGCGTTCACATCTCGACAAGGGACCCAGGAGCTCTCCCCTGGTCCATATCCCATCCAGTGGATGAGATACTGGTGGGAATTAGGGACCCACCAAGAATCCAGAACCCTCTGAACCTCATACACCAGGACACCATCTACTGAAAGCAGAGAAAGGCGGGGATGAGGGAGACAATGCAGAAGGGACATACTCCTTTAATAGGGAATTATGGAATACATTAGGGATGCGAAGGGATGGAGGACGCTTTAATTTAAATGCCACAGGGTTGAACACCTCTAAGATCTCATATGGACCAATGAACTTTGGACCCAACTTCGCTGACGGCACTTTAAATTTAATGTTCCTAGACGACAACCAAACCTTCTCCATAATGTTAAAAACAGAACCCACCGAATGTTTTCTATTGGCCTTTCATTTTTGGCGAACCTGAGCAATCCCAATATTCTTTTGAACCTCCCTCCAGACATCCCCAAGTCTCTGCACTGTGAACCCCACCCCAGGGCATTCAGAACTTATCCTAGAAAATTCACCAAAATGGGGATGAAAACCATAATTACAGAAGAACGGTGAGGTTCCAGTAGATTGATTTACTCGACTGTTAAAAGCAAACTCAACCAGAGGTAAAAATGAAGACCAGTCCCCCTGCCGAGCTGCCACAAAGCACCTTAAAATTTGTTCCAAAGACTGATTTGTCCTCTCAGTCTGACAATTGATTTCAGGGTAATAAGCAGATAAAAATGACAAGTCAATCCCTAGTTTACTGCAAAAAGCGCTCCAAAATTTGGAGATACAATGTTCAGAGGTATTCCATGTCACCTTACAATATGAGAAATAAACAAACTGGAGAGTGTCTCTGCATTAGGTAATACTGACAAAGGAACAAAATGAGCTTGTTTGCTAAACATATCAACTACGATAGTTGATAGATAGCAATCTTCCCATCAGACAGAGGCAAATCTGTAATAAAATCCATGGACAAATGAGTCCATGGTCTTTCAGGAATAGGCAATGGAGCCAATTCCCCAGCCAGCCAGCTATGACTGACTTTGGCGCGTGCGCAGACTTCACAAGTAGATACAAAATCTTTAATATAAGATTTTAAGATATAAAATCTTTAATGTGGCTGCAACCCCAGGATGACCACTTAAAATGGAATCATGATATTTCTGTAGCACCCGCAATCTTAGGTACACAGGAACAAATAATTTGGACCCTGGGGAAGTGGAAGGGGCCAACGACTAGACTTTACAAATCTCCTCTTCCAATTCCGAGGTTACCATAGACACCCCTATACCCTGAGGAATAATGGAGGTTCTGGAGGAGAAATGGAATCTAGACTACAAGATAAAGAGTCAGCTTTCACATTCTTAGACCCTGGCCTGAAAGTAATAGAAAAATTAAACTGAGATAAAAGCAAGGACCATCTGGCCTGTCTAGGAGTTAACCTTTTAGCTGATTCAATGTAAGCAAAATTCTTGTTATCCGTGATCACAGTAACTGGATGAACCATCCCTTTCAAAAAATGCCTCCATTCCTCAAAGGCCAATTTGACAGCAAGTAACTTCCAATTTCCGGCATCCTAATTTTTCTACGCCGGTAAAATTTTTTTATTAATAAAAGCACAAGGATGCAGGTTAGTCAGAGTTTTGGGCTCCTGCGATAAGACTGCCCCCACTCCTATCTCTGAAGCATACACCTCCACAAAGAATGGTTCTTGGAGATCAGGTTTGATCAGAATGTGTGCGGACATAAAACACTCTTTTAATCATTCAAAAGCCCTGATAGCACCGGTGACCAAACCTTGAGATTCGCCTCTTACGTGTAAGGGCAGTAAGTGGTTCAGCAATCTATGAAAACCTCTTGATAAATTTTCTATTATAGTTGGAGAATCCCAGAAAAAGCTGCAAAGCCTTAAGATCACAAGTTTGAACCCAAAAGCAATTATGGCCTGCACTTCCCAGGGTCCTTCTTAAACTCTTCTGCTGACAATATAAACCCCAAGAGAGAGATTTCCTGAACAAAAAATATACATTTCTGTAATTTTGCTAACAGAGAGTTTTCCTTCAGTCTCTGTAACACAACATTGACATGCTCCTGGTGAGTGTCCGAGTCTGGCGAGAAAATTAGAATGTCATCGAGGTAAATCACAACAAATCTTCCAATGCAATCAGAGAAATATCATTCATAAAATTTTGAAACATAGCAGGTGCATTAGATAATCCAAAAGGCATGACAATGTTTTCAAAAAGACCCTCAGATGTTAAAAATGCCATTTTCCACTCCACCCTTCCAGATATGTATCAAATTGTATGCCCCTCTAAGATCAACTTAAAAAAACACCCTGGCCCCAAGAAGCTGATTATGTAGGTCGGGGATGAGTGGAAGTGGAGTGGAGTATTTTTAACAGTGATCTTGTTTAGTTCTCGGAAATCAAGGCAAGGACCGAGACCCCCTATCTTTTTTTTTAGCAAAGAAAGATGCAGCAGCTATAGGGGATGAGGAAGCAAGGATATGACCCTTCCATAAACTTAAGCTAACATAATTTTTCATGGCGGTCCATTCAGGCCCCGACAAATTGTAAAGGTGAGCTTATGGCAACTTGGCGCTAGGAAACAAATCAGCATCACAATCATAGGGACGATGGGGAGGTAGTATCTCACCCTCTGTTTCCGAGAACACATCTCCAAACTGCTTCAGGTACCCCGGAAGACCCTCCAGACTAGTGGAGCATATTTGTACATTTTTTAGACATTTCTTATAACAGTTGGGGCTCCATTTCACAAACTCCTTCAGACACCAATCAATAACTGGATTGTAAATCTGCAACCATGGAAACCCCAGTACCAATCAGCAGGTAAATTATCCAACATAAAACAGGAGATGGATTCCGAGTGGAGAGCCCCCACTTGGAGAGTGAAATCCACTGTTGCTCTTTTGACCAAATTGTGAGCCAAAGGTGTCTTTTCAAGGGCGATGACTTGAATTGGTCTTCCTCAACTAACTGTCCCTAACCCTAACTTCAGAACCAATCCTGAATCAATAAAGTTAGCAGCAGAAGCACAGTCAATGAACACCACTGTTAATAATACCTGGTTCTCGAAGGAAATCATTGTCTTTATCACTACGTTATCAGAGGAAGAACATGGCACCTGGGAGTCTGGATGACCTTGTTGGCTGCGTCACTCAGACTCAGACGTTCTCCCGATTGCTTGATAGCTTGAGGATGGGTAGGGTAGTTCTTAAGAAATTGTCCAGAGAGATCACAGTATAGACAAAATCCAAGATCTTGTCTCCATCTTCTCTCTGAAACATGAAGACTGGCAACTCTAACCTTGGGTAAATTGACCTGCTCTGGGGAAGTATAACATGCGGCATGCTGTTCAACATGTCTCTCACGGATTCTGAGGTCCATTCGTATGGCCTGAGTCATGGCCTCCATCAGAGAGCAAGAGGCATCATGGAGGACCAGAGCATCCATGAGTGTCTAGGAAAGGCCTCTTTGGAATTGGCACCTGAGGGCAGCATCATTCCATAGAACTTCAGTGGACCACTACCGGAATTCAGTACAGTAGTCCTCAGCTGTGCAACCCCCTGTGCCAGGTGCATGATCTTAGCCTCTGTGACCTGGGTTCTGTCAGGTTCGTCATATATCATACCTAAACTGTCAAAAAAGGCATCAACAGAAAACCGTTCTAGGGCTTGTGGGGACAAAGAAAATGCCCAGGTATGAGGAACCCCTCACAGTAGGGACATGATTATTCCCACAATCTGGAACTCCTCCCCTGATGACCGGGGGCGCAGGGTAAAAAATAGCTTACAGCTCTTCCTGAATACCCTAAACTTGTATTTCTCTCACGAAAATTTATCAGGGAGGGATATGACAGGTTCGGGTGAGACCAACTGTGCATCAGAGGCCACTAATGTCACAGCCACTGCCGGTAGTCGGGGGCTATGAGAGGTCTTCATCAAGTTATTTATCTGACCCTGCAACTGATATTGCAATGACTCCAGACTCTGGCGGCAATCCTTACCAGATCCTGAGTCATCTGCGTCAAATTTGCCACCTGGTCACAAAGTGTGTGAACAGGATCCATACTGACGAAAAAGAAAAATGTATCAGCCAGACGTAATGTGCTAGTCACTTCTCACGGCTAAGCCGTGAGTCAGAGTGGTCAAGGAGTCCAAGGTCAGAAGCCAGGAGGGTATGTAATAATCAGAAGGAAGGGACAAAAGCATAGTCAGGTAACGTTCCGATGTGAGGAGGTCAGAGTATCGGGAGGATAACGAATCAGTGCTGAAGTGGTTAAACAGGCAAATGGTCAGGATGAAGTACAAGGTCAGGCAACAGATAAAGCTTACAGAACTCAATGCACAGGAGAAGAAACCTCACAAGCTGAAAGTACGTCTGGCAGAGTTCTGGGAGACACAGCTCAGTTAAGAAACATGGCAATTAACAGGAATAATGAACACATAAAGACAGTCGAAGCCTCATAGTCTCAGATTGGATAGTCAACCTGTCAATCAGCACACTGACAGCTCTGCACGCCCCTGTACCAGATTGGATGCCCAAGCTGTCAATCAAAGCACTGACAGCTTCAGCACACCCCTATACCAGATTGGATGGCCAAACTGTCAGTCACTGTATCCCAGACACACTGAGGGGTGGAACCGTGACATAAATATTCTGAAAAAAAATTAAACAATAAAAGTACACATATTTCGCATCGCCACGTCTGGAACAACCCAACCTATAAAACTGACCCACTAGTTAAGAAGACCCTGAGGAAGGAAACAGATGTTTCTGAAACGCATCGGTTTATGATCCTTACTGCGATTCATACTCACATTCCAGTCACATGGGTTATCATGTGATACACTGCATCACAGAGGTCCTCCGAACCAGCTGCACTAATTGATTTCACACTACACGGCGTCTGGATACCAGGAGCCTGAAATCCCGTTATCTATTAGAGGTTACAGACGGAGCAGCTGCCGCCGGCCGGGGCAGCTCTCTGGCATTAGTTTGCAGACTCTACAGAATCCTCTGGCTTATCTCACGTGACCTAGGTCAATCTGGATATTCCGGACAAGACTAATTATCTTTCTAATGGTAGGAAACATATACACTCTACTGCAACCTTTATTATAGATCATTATTGCAAGCGTGCTTATTACACTGAATCCAGGTAATACCTGCAGGCCATATATGCTCGGCTGACCAGACCTTTATATGGTATATGGTGACTATACTACAGAAATCTGAATATTTTTTGTCAAGCTACCCATTTGTGTCTGCCACTTTTCAGCGCGAATATATTTATTTTGCTTTACCATGAATTTTGTGACAATCTGTGTGGTGGTTGTTTTTATTTGCTACAGGAAAGGGCCTCAATACCAGCACCACTTTCTATTTTATTGCATAAAACAAACCCCCCAAAAAAATTCCTGCATTGTTGGTTTTGTCTCCCAAAAATCAGGATCGAAAGGGATCAAAAAATGTCATATGCCCCAAAATGGTACCAATAAAAACATCAACTCGTCCCACAAAAAACAAGCCTTCACATGACTTTCACCTGAATTTAGGAAAAATTATAGCTATCAAAATATGCGAAGCAAAATCTAGTTTCTGCAATAAAAAGCATTTTTAATATGTGACAGAAGCCAAACAAAATACGATGTAAATCTGGTATCGCTGTAATCTCACAGACCAGAAGAATAAAGTCGCCTAATCGCTTATACCACATGAGGAACAAAGTAAAAAATAAATAAATCCAATTCTTCACCTACTGTTGATTTGTTCATTGTGCCTCCCAAAGATTTCAGTAAGTCTCTCATATTTATCCTGCGCTGAGCACTTACACCGGGGGTGTAAATATCTGAAACACGTGATTCAGACGGAACTTCCAGTAGAAGATTCCCTATAATGAGGCAGTGGAGGCACTATGCCCACATTTTTGTGTTCTTCTGAAAAAAAGGACACCGCTGAGCAGACGCCAGTAGAATAACTCTGCTACCTCATTATAGTGAGTGCCTCCTTTGGGGGCTTCATCTGAATTATGTCACTCGAAGATTTAAAGGGAAACCCCAATATGGGTGCTCAGCGCAAAGCACCGGAAAAATGTGATCCAAAATGTTATGTAAAATGTTCACAATTAAAACTTCAACTCAGTCCACAAAAAAGTCCCCAATCAGGTCCGTCATCTGTTAACAGAAATATAGGGGGCTTCCAAGTTACTGGTAGCACAAAGGCTATGGAAAAGCGAAATGGCCTTCGTCCCCCAAAATAAATTCAGAAAATTCTGTGCTCCCAAATCCTAATGCCTTCTCCCTTCTGAGACCCAGTGTACCTAAACCGCAGTTAGTGTCCTCATGTTTGGCATTTCTGTAGTGATAAGGGCTTACCTAATGTATAGGTGCATGAGCTAGGCACAACTTACTGGTCACTACAACAGCAGTTTGCAATGTTTCCCTAAGCAGCATCCACTACTGGTTGTTTCTGGAAAATTCCCATTGAGTCAAGCCAAAATTCCCAAAGGGGCATAATTTCCAAAATGGGGTCACTTGAGCGAAGATTCTGCTCTTCTAGCATTTAGGGGCTCAGTATTTTGAGTCCACGAACTGTTATAGAAAATTCTGCGCTCCAGGATGGCTCCTGCATAACAGTACTGCTTAGACATACAGCGAGACTTGGAAGAGACAGAGCGCTATTTGCCAACAGCGCTTAGTCCCTCTCAGGTTTAGCCATATGGCTAAGCAATTACTGTACAGCCACTGGGATAAAAATGTTATTATTTTTTCTTCATTGCCCAATGGTATAAAATCTTGTGATCCACCTGTCGTGTCAATAAGTTCTCTGCACCCCTATATGAATTCATTGAGAGGTATAGTTTGTAAAATGGGGTCTTTTATGGGGTGTTATGCTGTCCTTGCACCTCAGGGGCTCTGCCACTGTGACATGACACCCTCAAACAAGCCCAGCAAAATGTGAACTTCAATTTTGCTTCTCCCCTTCTGAGCTTTGCACTGTGCCTCAAAAGTAGTTTTACACCGCATATGGGGTATCGACCTGCTCAGGAGAAATTGCACAACAAGTTGTATGGTTCAATTTCTCCTCTTACCCTTGTTAAAATGTAAAATTTTGGGCTAAAAATCATTTTTGAGGTGAAAATGTGATTTTTTTTATTTTCGCCGCTCAACATTATAAACTTCTGTGAAGCATCTGGGGGTTCAAGATGCTCACCACGCATCTACAATAGATAAGCTTTTGATACAGTGCCACACAAAAGGTTGATACATAAAATGAGAATAATGGGGATAGGGGAAAATATGTGTAAGTGGGTTAAGAGCTGGCTCAGGGATAGGAAGCAAAGGGTGGTAATGGAGCACACCCGGACTGGGTCGCGGTTAGCAGTGGGGTACCACAGGGGTCAGTATTGGGCCCTCTTCTTTTTAACATATTTATTAATGATCTTGTAGGGGGCATACAGAGTAGAATTTCAATATTTGCAGATGACACTAAACTCTGCAGCGTAATCAATACAGTGGAGGACAATTTCATATTACAGGATGATTTATGTAAACTAGAAGCTCGGGCTGATAAATGGCAAATGAGCTTTAATGGGGATAAATGTAAGGTCATGCACTTGGGTAGAAGTAATAAGATGTATAACTATGTGCTTAATTCTAAAACTCTGGGCAAAACCATCAATGAAAAAGACCTGGGAGTATGGGTGGATGACAAACTCACATTTAGTGGCCAGTGTCAGGCAGCTGCTACAAAGGCAAATAAAATAATGGGATGCATTAAAAGAGGCATAGATGCTCTTGAGGAGAACATAATTTTACCTCTATACAAGTCACTAGTTCGACCACACTTAGAATACAGTGTACAGTTCTGGTCTCCGTTGTATAAGAAAGACATAGATGAACTAGAGCGGGTGCAGAGAAGAGCGACCAAGGTTATTAGAGGACTGGGGGGTCTGCAATACCAAGATAGATTATTACACTCGGGGCTATTTAGTTTGGAAAAACGAAGGCTAAGGGGTCATCTTATTTTAATGTATAAATATATGAGGGGACAGTACAAAGACCTTTCTGATGACCTTTTTAATCATAGACCTGAGACAGGGACAAGGGGGCATCCTCTACAACTGGAGGAAAGAAGGTTTAAGCATAGTAACAGACGCGGATTCTTTACTGTAAGAGCAGTCAGACTATGGAACTCTCTGCCGTATGATGTTGTAATGAGTGATTCACTGCTTAAATTTAAGAGGGGACTGGATGCCTTTCTTGAAAAGTATAATGTTACAGGTTATATATACTAGATTCCTTGGTAGGGTGTTGATCAAGGGAACTAGTCTGATTGCCATATGTGGAGTCGGGAAGGAATTTCTTTCCTCAATGTGGAGCTTACTCTTTGCCACATGGGTTTTTTTTGCCTTCCTCTGGATCAACATGTTAGGGCATGTTAGGTTAGGCTATGGGTTGAACCAGATGGACTTAAAGTTTTCCTTCAACCTTAATAACTATGTTACTATGCTACATTGTATAAATTATATAAATGTATTTGTATTTTGCAGTGCGAAATAAGTATTTGATCCCCTACCAACCATTAAGAGTTCTGGCTCCTACAGACCAGTTAGATGCTCCTAATCAACGTATTAACTGTATTAAAGACAGCTGTCTTACATAGTCACCTTTATAAAAGAATCATGTCCACAGACTAAATTAATCAGTCAGACTCTAACCTCTACAACATGGGCAAGATCAAATAGCTTTTTAAGGATGTCAGGGACAAGATCATAGACCTGCACAAAGCTGGAATGGACTACAAAACCATAAGTAAGAAGCTGTGTGAGAAGGAGACAACTGTTGGTGCAAAAGGAAGAGAATGGAAGAAATACAAAATGACTGTCAATCGACATTGATCTGGGGCACCATGCAAAATCTCACTTCATGAGGTATCCTTGATCATGAGAAAGGTGACAGATCAACCTAAAACTACATGAGGGAACTTGTTAATGATCTCAAGGCAGCTGGGACCACAGTCACCAAGAAAACCATTGATTACACATTACTCTGTAAAGGTTTAAAATCCTGCAGTGCCCGCAAGGTCCCACTGTTCAAGAAGGCACATGTGCAGGCCCGTCTGAAGTTTGCCAATGAACACCTGGATGATTCTGTGAATGATTGGGAGAAGGTGCTGAGGTCATGTGAGACAAAACTGAGGTCTTTGGCATTAACTAAATTTGTGGTGTTTGGAGGAAGAAAAATGCTGCCTATGACCCAAAGAACACCGTCCTCTCTGTCAAGCTTGGAGGTGGAAACATTATGTTATGGGATGTTTCTCTGCTAAGGGCACAGGACTACTTCACCTCATCAATGGGAGAATGGATGGATCCATGTACCATAAAATCCTGAGTGACAACCTCTTTCCCTCCGCCAGGAAATTAGAGATGGGTTGTGGCTGGGTCTTCCAGCAAGACAATAACCCAAAACAAACTGCCAAGGCAACAAATGAGTGGCTCAAAAAGAAGCACATTAAGGTCATGGAGTGGTCTAGCCAGTCTCCAGACATTAATCCCACAGAAAACTTATTGAGGGAGTTGAAGCTCTGAGTTGCCAAGCGACAACCTCAAAATCTTAATGATTTAGAGATGATCTGCAAAGAGGAGTGGACCCAAATTCCTCCTGGTATATGCACTAACCTCATCATCAACTACAAAAAATGTCTGACTGCTGTGCTTGCAGTCAAGGGTTTTGTCACCAAGTATTAAGTTTTGTTTGCCACAGGGATCAAATGCTTATTTTTCACTTCAAAATGCAAATACATTTATATAATTTATAAAATGTGATTTTCAAGATTTTATTTTTGATATTTTTTTATCTCAATGTTAATATTAACCTACCCTTAAAATTGTAGACTGTTCATGTCTTTGTCAGTGGGCAAACTTACAAAATCAGCAAGGGATCAAATACTTATTTCCCCACTGTATATATTTTAATCATTTATCCCAAAAGGCATTTGTGTTTTTCTTTATTTAGTCTTCATTTTTTTTACAACGTATACCTGCCATGGTAAAAATATCGATACTTTCGGTGAAATTTATCAAAATGTAATTAAAAGTCCAAACAATTGTTGCAGGAAGCAAAACTTTTATCATATAGCTGCAATATCTATATATCAACCTTCTATTCGACAAATTTAGTAAAAAGTCTGAAGACAGAAATGTGTGAAATCCGTGTAAACAAGTTCCGTTCCCATGCGGTCGGCGGACGTGTCAAAACGACGCATCCACATATATCCGCATGTCCTACATATCCAATGTTAAAGATAGGTACGCAGGATGCATGCAGAAGTAGGCAGACCTAAACAGAAGTGCAGAATTGGGCGGAGCTTCAGGGAGGAAGTAGGCAGCCGTCCACAAAGCCCTCGTACGCAAGTGTGAACGTAGCCTAAGTCTGCAGTCACTGCGACATCATGCAGACATTTCACAATGCATTTTGCACTTAATGTGTAATGGTCAACAGTTAATGTGAATTGATTTGTTTTTTTTTCTTGTAAACCATATTCTATGCAGCATGTAAAATAGGGGGAGGTCACTGAAGGATCAGTGACCTGTCATGAGCCAAAAAAGATGAATATCTAAGCAGAGCACAGCATAAAGACCCCCCTACAGGCTTCCCCAAAGCACAAGAATTTCATTAACTGAAAACTACAAATAAAGATTGACCTCTTAGTGACGTAGCCAATTTGCAGCTTAATGACCGGGCCAATTTTTACAATTCGGACCATTGTCACTTTATGATGTTAAAACTCTGGAACGCTTTAACGGATCCCGCTGATTCTGAGAATGTTTTTTTTAAGGACATATTGTACTTCATGATAGTGGTAACATTTCTTCGATATTACTTGTGTTTATTTATAAAAAAAAACTGAAATATGGCAAAATTTTTAAAAACTTTGGATTTTTATGCCCTTAAATCAGAGAGCTATATCACACAAAATAGTTAATAAATAACATTTCCCACATGTCTACTTTACATCAGCACAATTTTGGAAACAAAATGTTTTTGTTTGGAAGTTATAAGGGTTAAAACTTGATCTTAACCACATGGGTCCACTGCATCCTGATACTGCAGTTGTTTAGAGGCCTAGGCAGGTATGCATATCTGCCGTTTTGGTGTTTTCTGAATTTTTGGAGGATCTCTGAATCCTTTGTGCTATATTTGTTTAGCGTTAGGGCTCCTAAGCATTGGGACCAGTGACGTGGGTTACGAGCTTGCGTATTTTGACCAAAATATTAACTAATACCTCACATACTTTTTATGTGCTTTTTGCACTTTTTTTTGGGTGCAATTGGGCCCATTCTGTCTTGTAAACTGAGGTGTGCAGTTGGATAGCGCTGGGCAGCCCGCCTGATCTAATAGAAGGGTGTCACTACTAGGTTGTTAACTTGGATGCTGTACATCTCCATTGTGTGAACAGCGCCACATACAAGTCTTTTATGTGCAGTAATTTGCCAAGCAGCCACCCCCTCCATTAGTTTGGTAGTTTGTGAGTGGTTGCTTCATTGGTATTTCTGCACCTGTGTTGCCGCCATCTTAACCACATGGGTCCACTGCATCCTGATAGTGCATTTGTTTAGAGTCCTAGGCAGGTAAGCATCTCTGCCATTTTGCTATTTTCTAAGGGTTAAAACTTGACCAGCGATTTCTCATTTTGACAAAAACATTTACAAAACCATTTTTTTAGGGACCATCTCACATTTAAAGTCACTTTGAGGGGTGTACATGACAGAAAATACCCAAAAGTGACACCATTCTAAAAACACAGCTCAAGGTGCTCAAACCACATTCAAGAAGTTTATTAACCCTTTACGTGCTTTACAGGAAGTGAAGCAATGTGGAAGGAAAAAAATAACATTTAACTTTTTTTTTACAAACATTTTACTTCAGAACCAATTTTTTTTTATTTTCACAAGTGTAAAAAGAGAGCATGAACCAAAATATTTGTTGTACAATTTCTCCTGAATACACCGATACCCCATATGTGGGGATAAAGCACTGTTTGGGCGCACGGCAGAGCTTGGAAAAGAAAGAGTGCCGTTTGACTTTTTCAATTCAGAATTGGCTGGAATTGAAATTGGATGTCATGTCGCGTTTGGAGAGCCCATGATGTGCCTAACCAGTGGAAACTCCCCACAAGTGACACCATTATGGAAACTAAACCCCTTAAGGAACTTATCTAGATGTATGGTGAGCCCTTTCAACCCCCAAGTGCTTCACAGAAGTTTATAACGCAGAGCCGTGAAAATAGAAAATCTTTTTATTTCCTCAAAAATTATTTTTTTTTAAGCCCGCAAGTTTTTATTTTCACAAGGTTAACAGGAGAAATTAGACAATAAAAGTTGTTGTACAGTTAGTCCTGAGTACACCGATATCCCATATGTAGGGGGAACTACTGTTTGGGCACACATCGTGGCTCGGAAGGGAAGTAGTGATGTTTTAAAATGCAGACTTTGATGGAATAGTCTGCGGGCATCATGTTGCGTTTGCAGAGCCCCTGATGTGCCTAATCAGTAGAAACCCCCACAAGTGACCCCATTTTGGAAACTAGACCCTCAAGGATCTTATCTAGATGTGTGGTGAGCACTATGTACCCCCAAGTGCTTCACAGAAGTTTATAATGTAGAGCCATGAAAATAAAAAATCATATTTTTTCCACAAAAATGATTTTTCACCCCCAAATTTTTACTTTCCCAAGGGTAACAGGAGAAATTGGACCATGAAAGTTGAGCAATTTGTGCTGAGTACACTGATACCCCATATGTGGGGGGACCACTGTTTGGGCCCATGGCAGAGCTCAGAAGGTAAGGAGTGCCATTTTGGAAAGCAGACTTTGATAGAATGGTCTGCGGGTGTCATGTTACGTTTGCAGAGCCCCTGATGTGCCTAAACAGTAGAAACCCCTCATAAATAACCTTATGTTGGAAACTAGACCCTCCCAGAAACTTGTCTAGATGTGTTGTGTCAATTTTGAACCCCCAAGTACTTCACAGAAGTTTACAATGCAGAGCCATGAAAATAAAAAATAACTTTTTTTCCACAAAAAAAGATTTTTTTAGCCCGCAATTTATTATTTTCACATTGGTAACAGGAGAAAATAGACCACTAAGTTGTTTCTCAGTTTTTCCTGAGTACGCTGATACCCAATTTGAGTGGGAGGACCACTAGGCACACGTCGGGGCTCGGAAGGGAAGTAGTGATGTTTTCGAATGCAGACTTTGATGGAATGGTCTGTGGGCCTCATGTTGCGTTTGCAAAGCCCTTGATGTGCCTAAACAGTAGAAACCACCCACAAGTGATTCTATTTTGGAAACTAGACCACCCAAGGAACTTATCTAGATGTCTGATGAGCACTTTGAACCCCTTCACAGAAGTTTCTAACACAGATCCGTGAAAATAAAAAAACTTTTTTTTCCACAAAAATGATTTTTTAGCCCCCAATTTTTTTATTTTACTAAAGGTAACAGGATAAACTGGACCCCAAAAGTTGTTGTCCAATTTGTCCTGAGTACGCTGAAGCCCCACATGTGAGGGTAAACCACTGTTTGGGTGCACGGCAGAGCTCAGAAGGGAAGGAGCACCATTTGACTTTTTGAACGCAAAATTGACTGGAATCAATGGTGGAGCCATGTCGCGTTTGGAGACCCCCTGATGTACCTAAACAGTGGAAACCCCCAAATTCTAACTCCAACCCTAACCCCAACACACCCCTAACCCTAATCCCAACCCTAGCCATAATCTTAATCACAATCCTAACCCCAACACACCCCTAACCCTAATCCCAGCTCTAACCATAACCTTAATCACAACCTTAGCCCCATCACACCCCTAACCCTAATCCCAACCCTAACCATAACCCTAATCACAACCCTAACCCCAACACACCCCTAACCCTAATCCCAAACCTAACCCTAACCCTAATTTTAGCCCCAACCCTAACCCTACCTTTAGCCCAACTCTAACCCTAATGGGAAAATGGAAGTAAATACATTTTCTTTATTTTATTATTTTTCCCTAACTAAGGGGTGATAAAATGGAGGTTTATTTAATTTTCTTTTATTTTGATCACTGTGATAGGGTTTATCACAGTGACCAAAATGAAAAAGATCTTCCTACTGTTGCTGGGTGCCAGCTGGCAGATATCGGCGGGCGCACTGCGCATGCGCCAGCACTTTTCTTCCCAGATGAAGATGGCGGCATCCATAAGGGGAACAGGAGGGCTGAAGAGCATCGGGAGGAACCGGGGGAATGGGGACCCTATTTCTCTCTCTACTCTGATGTGCGATCACATCAGAGGAGAGAGAAATTAAATGGCACATCAGACTTTCTTTTTGCGGTCGCTGCTATACGATTAATAGCGGCGATCGTAAAACCGGGGTCAGTAAAAACCAATGCAAATCATGTTCTCTGGGGTCTCGGCTACTCCCGACAGCGGAGACCCCGGAGAAAATCTGACTCTGGGGGGCGCTATACACTTTTTCCGCAGCACCTTTAATTAATGGCGCTGTGGTTTAAGTATCCTTAACTACCGTCGTTAAAAGGCGTATCAGCGGTCGTTAAGGGTTTAAACAACAACCACAAGATGGATTTCATCAACCCAGGTATCATTTTAATCAGTATAACAACACCAACCTGACAGTGTCTATAATTTAGGTAGCAAAATCCTGTTGACAGGTTCAATTTAAGTAGGTGAAGTCAAACACATTCTTTTTATATAGCAGGTAATAGAGTAACAAGCAAAATAGAAGACATTTTGACCTAAGCAACTGAGTAAAATCATGAAGTAGGATGGCAGAAGATAAACAGTAAGGGAAGGAGACAGAGCACAAGAAGAGGAAGAGTTTATATTGCATAGGTAACATTAATAAGTAAAGTTTTTTTTCTACCATCGAACACAGCTGTATTGTAGATTACTTATCAATGCACAGATAATGATTAGAGGGATTAAATAAGGACAAAGGCAATAAATTGAACATAAAGTACAAGAACAATATTTTACCATAATAAAACCTAAAAAATTACTTAACCTCAACATTTTTGCAACAGTCTCAGCGTGAATGATGTTGTGTGGAATATTTGCCTGGGCTGCTTTCTTTTCCTACTTCAGCCCATTCCTGTAAAAAGTACAACAACATCACCACCTAGTGAAAAAAAGTGAATATTGCTTCTCAGTGCATTCCATTATACGTTTCTAAAATGGTATGAACTAATCTATGGGAATATTTTTGCAACTTATCTACAGATGAGGCTAGTGAACAACATCTTGTTCAATTATATACAGTGCCTACAAGTAGTATTCAACCCCCTGCAGATTTAGCAGGTTTACACATTTGGAATTAACTTGGCATTGTGACATTTGGACTGTAGATCAGCCTGGAAGTGTGAAATGCACTGCAGCAAAAAAGAATGTTATTTCTTTGTTTATTTTTTTTTTAAATTGTGAAAAGTCTTTTCAGAGGGTCATTTATTATTCAACCCCTCAACCCACCAGAATTCTGTTTGGTTCCCCTAAAGTATTAAGAAGTAGTTCAGGCACAAAGAACAATGAGCTTCACATGTTTGGATTAATTATCTCTTTTTCCAGCCTTTTCTGACTATTTAAGACCCTCCCCAAACTTGTGAACAGCACTCATACATGGTCAACATGGGAAAGGAGCATTCCAAGGCCATCAGAGACAAGATCGTGGAGGGTCACAAGGCTGGCAAGAGGTACAAAACCCTTTCCAAGGAGTTGGGCCTACCTGTCTCCACTGTTGGGAGCATAATCCTGAAGTGGAAGGCTTATGGAACTACTGTTAGCCTTCCATGGCCTGGACAGCCTTTGAAAGGTTCCTCCCGTGCCGAGGCCAGGCTTGTCCAAAGAGTCAAGGCTAACCCAAGGACAACAAGGAAGGAGCTCCGCGAAGATCTCATGGCAGTGGGGACATTGGTTTCAGTCAATACCATAAGTAACGTACTCCACCGCAATGGTCTCCGTTCCAGACGAGCCCGTAAGGTACCTTTACTTTCAAAGCATCATGTCAAGGCTCGTCTACAGTTTGCTCATGATCACTTGGAGGACTCTGAGACTGACTGGTTCAAGGTTCTCTGGTCTGGTGAGACCAAGATCGAGATCTTTGGTGCCAACCACACACGTGACGTTTGGAGACTGGATGGCACTGCATACGACCCCAAGAATACCATCCCTACAGTCAAGCATGGTGGGGGCAGCATCATGCTGTGGGGCTGTTTCTCAGCCAAGGGGCCTGGCCATCTGGTCCGCATCCATGGGAAGATGGATAGCACGGCCTACCTGGAGATTTTGGCCAAGAACCTCCGCTCTCCATCAAGGATCTTAAGATGGGTCGTCATTTCATCTTCCAACAAGACAACGACCCAAAGCACACAGCCAAGAAAACCAAGGCCTGGTTCAAGAGGCAAAAAATCAAGGTGTTGCAGTGGCCTAGTCAGTCTCCTGACCTTAACCCAATTGAAAACTTGTGGAAGGAGCTCAAGATTAAAGTCCACATGAGACACCCAAAGAACCTAGATAACTTGGAGAAGATCTGCATGGAGGAGTGGGCCAAGATAACTCCAGAGACCTGTGCCGGCCTGATCAGGTCTTATAAAAGACGATTATTAGCTGTAATTGCAAACAAAGGTTATTCCACAAAATATTAAACCTAAGGGTTGAATAATAATTGACCCACACTTTTATGTTTAAAATTTATAAAAATTTAACTGAGCAACAAAACTTTTTGGTTTGTAAGATTTATGCATCTGTTAATAAATCCTGCTCTTGTTTGAAGTTTGAAGGCTCTAACTTATTTGCATCTTATTAAACTTCAATACTTCCCCAAGCAACCAGCCAAAAAGCCTCAAAATATAGAAAAAAGAATGGAAGCAGCAGTCCAATAGAAATTTGTAAAAAAAAAATGGACTTTATTAAAAAGATGCATGCAGCATTTCAGCTCCTCATTTGAAGCCTTTTTCAAGCATATCACATGATCTCCAGTGCACATACAGTCATGGCTGAAACATAGAAGGAAAGGTATACAGCAACACATCCGTCGGTGAATAGTTATTTAAAAACAAAAATATTTAATGTATAACATGGTTAAAATAATGGTATTAAACCATTAGTTTTGAAAAAAAGGCAAGTAACCTGGGAACTCATGGCCTTACGCTTTTCAAGATGACTGGTTCTTAACCCCTTTCTGCCATCAGACGTACTATTCCGTCCATGTGACCCGGGCCCTAGTTCCCATGGACGGAATAGTACTTCATACGCAATCAGCCGCGCTCACGGGGGAGCGTGGCCAATCGCGGCTGGGTGTCAGCTTGTTATCACAGCTGACATCTGGCACTATGTGCCAGGAGTGGTCACGGACCGCTCCTAGCACATAAACCCCTGAAATACTGCGATCAAACATGATCGCAGTGTTCCGGCGGCATAGGGAAGCAACGCGCAGGGAGGGGGCTCCCTGCGTGCTTCCCTGAGACCCTCAGAATAACGCAATGTGATCATGTTGTTCAGAGGGTCTCCTACCTCCTCCTCCCTGCAGGCCCCGGATCCAAGATGGCCGCAGGGCTCCTTCCGGGTCCTGCAGGGAGGTGGCTTCATGAATTGCTCTTTTTTTGTTCATTCTGCCTCCCAAAAATCAAAATATAAAGCAATCAAAAAATGTTATGTACCCGAAAATGGTACCAATAAAAACGTCAACTCGTCCCGCAAAAAACAAGACCTTACATGACACCGTGGACCAAAATATGGAAAAATTATAACTCTTAAAATGTGGTGATGCAAAAACTATTTTTTGCAATAAAAAGCGTCTTTTAGCGTGTGACAGCTGCCACACAAAAACCCCTAAAAAACCTGCTATAAATAGTAAATCAAACCCCCCTTCATCACCCCCTTAGTTAGGGAAAAATATTAAAATTAAAAAAATGTATTTATCTCTATTTTCCCATTGTGGTTAGGGTTAGGGCTAGGGTTGGGGCTAGGGTTAGGGTTGGGACTAAAGTTAGGGTTAGGGTTGGGGCTAAAGTTAGGGTTAGGGTTGGGGCTAAAGTTAGGGTTGGGGCTAAGGTTAGGGTTGGGGCTAGAGTTGGGGTTAGGGTTTGGATTATGTTTATGGTAGGGATTACGGATGGGATTGGGGTTAGGGGTGTTTCAGGGTTAGGGGTGTGGTTAGGGTTGGGATTAGGGTTAGGGGTGTGTTGGGGTTAAAGGTGTGCTGAGGTTTGGGGCGTGTTTGCAGTAGGGGTGTGGTTAGGGTTATAGTTAGGGTTGGGATTAGGGTAAGGGGTGTGTTCAGGTTAGGGTTGGAGTTAGAATTGGGGGATTTCCACTGTTTAGGCCCATCAGGGGCTCTCCAAATGCGACATGGCATCCGATCTCAATTCCAGCCAATTCTGCGTTGAAAAAGTAAAACAGTGCTCCTTCCCTTCCAAGCTCTGCCATGCGCCCAAACAGTGGTTTACCCCACATATGGAGTATCAGCTTACTCAGGACAAATTGTACAACAACCTTTGAGGTCCAATTTCTCCTGGTACTCTTGGGAAAATAAAAAAATGTTGTGAGAAAAAAATGATTTTTTATTTTCACGGTTCTGCATTATAAACTGTAGTGTAACACTTGGGGGATCAAAGTTCTCACAACACATCTAAATAAGTTCCTTGGGGGGTCTAGTTTCCAATATGCGGTCATTTATGGGGGGTTTCTACTGTTTAGGTACATCAGGGGCTCTGCAAACACAATGTGACGTCCGCAGACCATTCTATCTAAGTCTGCATTCCAAATGGCGCTCCTTCCCTTCCGAGCTCTGCCATGTGCTCAAACGGTGGTTCCCCCCTCATATGGGGTATCAGAATACTCAGGATAAATTGGACAGCTTTTGGGGTCCGATTTCTCCTGTTACCCTTGGGAAAATACAAAACTGGAGGCTAAAAATAATTTTTGTGGAAAAAAAAGATTTTTTATTTTCACAGCTCTGCGTTAAAAACTGTAGTGAAACACTTGGGGGTTCAACATTCTTATAACACATCTAGATAAGTTCCTTGGGTGTCTATTTTTCAATATGGGGTCACTTATGGGGGGTTTACACTGTTTAGGCACATCAAGGACTCTCCAAACGCGACATGGCGTCCTATTTCAAGTCCAGGCAATTTTGCATTGAAAATTCAAACATCGCTCCTTCCTTTCCGAGCTCTGCCATGCACCCAAACAGTAGTTTACCTGAATTCCGTTCTCGGGCTCCCTCCTGTGGTCATGAGTGGTACCTTGTGAGTTCTGTTCATGGGCTTCCTCTGGTGGCTTTTAGTGTTACGGCTGGTCTGTAGCTGGACCCCAGCTGCCTCGTTTCCTGCTAGGCTTGCTGCCTATTTAACTCCATCTGGACCTTTACTTGTTGCCTGCTGTCGTTGTATTCAGTACTGGTTCAGATCTCTCTGGGACTTCCCTTGTGAACTGTCTCCTCGTGGATAAGCTAAGTTCATGCTAGTCCATTTTTGCTCATTGCTATTTGAAAATGTTTCTCAGTATGTTATGAGTTCAGTCCAGCTTGCTTATATGCTATTTGATTGCTAGCTGGAAGCTCTGGGGTGCGGAGTTGCGCCCCTCACATCGTGAGTCGGTGTGGGGGTCTTTTTGTATTCTCTGCGTGGATACTTTTGTAGTATTTTATACTGACCGCACAGATTCCTTGCTATCTTCTGACTATTTAGTTATTAGCGGGCCTCATTTGCTAAAACCTATTTTCATTTCTATGTTTGTGTTTTCCCCTTAAACTCACCGTTATTATTTGTGGGGGGCTTCTTACACTTTGGGGAAAATTTCTCTGAGGCAAGTGAGGCTTTGTTTCTCTCTAGGGGTAGCTAGTTTCTCAGGCTGTGAACGAGGCGTCTAGGCCGAGTTAGGAACGCTCCACGGCTGCCTATAGTGTGTTTTGATAGAATCAGGATTGCGGTCAGTAAAGTTCCCACATTGCCAGAGCTTGTCCTTATTTTTGGTTTACCCATCAGGTCAGTTCATGTGTTCCTTACCAACAGGATCATAACATTTAACCCCATATTTAGGCTATCAGTGTACTTAGAACAAATTGCACAACAACTTTTGTGGTCCAATTTCTCCTGTTACCCTTGGGAAAATAAAAAAATAAGGGTGAAAAGATCTTTTTTGTGAAAAAATATGATTTTTCATTTTGATGGCTCTACATTATAAGCCTCTGTGAAGCACTTGGGGGTTCAAAGTGCTCACCACACATCTAGATAAGTTCCTTAGGGAGTCTACTTTCCAAAATGTTGTCACTTGTGGGGGGTTTCTACTGTTTAGGCACATCAGGGGCTCTCCAATCGCAACATGGCGTCCTATCTCAATTCCAGCCAATTTTGCATTGAAAAGTCAATTGGCGCTCCTTCCCTTCCGAGCTCTGCCATGCGCCAAAACAGTGGTTTACCCCCATATATTAGGCATCAGCATACTCAAAACAGATTAAAAATAACTGCAAATTGTTTTTTTGCTCTGAAACCCCGTTCCTCTGGTGACCCCACTCAGCAAGTTAAAATAGTTATTTCTCTGCTGCGTGGTGACCCTCAGGACTGGGCATTCTCCCTTGAATCAGGGAATCCGGCATTGCTTAATGTAGACGCATTTTTTCAAGTGCTCGGATTATTGTATGACGAACCTAATTCTGTGGATCATGCAGAAAAAACCTTGTTGGCCCTATGTCAGGGTCAGGAAGCGGCAGAATTATACTGCCAGAAATTTAGAAAATGGTCTGTGCTCACTAAATGGAATGAGGATGCTCTGGCAGCAATTTTCAGAAAGGGTCTTTCTGAAGCCCTTAAAGATGTTATGGTGGGGTTCCCCACACCCGCTGGTTTGAGCGAATCTATGTCTCTAGCCATTCAGATTGATCGGCGCCTGCGTGAGCGCAAAGTTGTGCACCATATGGCAGTGTCCTCTGAGCCTGAGCCTTTGCAATGTGATAGAATTTTGACTAGAGCAGAACGGCAGGGATTCAGACGTCAGAATAAGCTGTGTTTTTACTGTGGTGATTCTGCTCATGTTATTTCTGATTGCCCTAAGCGTACTAAGAGGGTCGCTAGGTCTGTTACCATCAGTACTGTACAGCCTAAATTTCTCTTATCTGTGACCCTGATTTGCTCATTATCATCCTTTTCTGTCATGGCATTTGTGGATTCAGGCGCTGCCCTGAACTTAATGGACTTGGAATTCGCCAGGCGCTGTGGTTTTTCCTTGCAGCCTTTGCAGAGCCCTATTCCTTTGAGGGGCATTGATGCTACACCGTTGGCCAAGAATAAACCTCAGTATTGGACTAAGCTGACCATGTGCATGGCGCCAGCACATCAGGAAGATTGCCGTTTTCTGGTGTTGCATAACTTGCATGATGTTGTTGTACTGGGTTTTCCATGGTTACAGGAACATAATCCGGTGCTGGATTGGAAAACTATGTCTGTGACTAGTTGGGGTTGTCAAGGGGTACATTGTGACGTTCCTTTGATGTCAATTTCCTCTTCCCCCTCTTCTGAAATTCCTGAGTTTTTGTCGGATTTCCAGGATGTGTTCGATGAGCCCAAGTCCAGTTCCCTTCCTCCACATAGGGACTGTGATTGTGCTATTAACTTGATTCCTGGCTGTAAGTTCCCTAAGGGCCGACTTTTCAATCTGTCTGTGCCAGAGCATACCGCCATGCGGAGTTATGTCAAGGAGTCTTTGGAAAAGGGGCATATTCGGCCGTCTTCATCACCATTGGGAGCGGGATTCTTTTTTGTTGCCAAGAAGGATGGCTCCTTGAGACCCTGTATTGATTATCGCCTTCTTAGTAAGATCACGGTCAAATTCCAATACCCTTTACCTTTGCTTTCTGATTTGTTTGCTCAGATTAAGGGGGCTAGTTGGTTTACTAAGATTGACCTTCGAGGGGCATATAATCTTGTTCGTATTAAACAGGGTGACGAATGGAAAACTGCATTTAATACGCCCGAAGGTCATTTTGAATACCTTGTGATGCCTTTCGGGCTTTCTAATGCTCCTTCTGAATTTCAGTCCTTCATGCATGATATTTTCCGCAATTATCTTGATAAATTCATGATTGTGTATTTGGATGATATTTTGATTTTTTCCAATGATTGGGAGTCTCATGTGAAGCAGGTCAGGATGGTATTCCAGATCCTTCGTGATAATGCTTTATTTGTGAAGGGGTCTAAGTGCCTATTTGGAGTTCAGAAGGTCTCTTTTTTGGGTTTTATTTTTTCTCCCTCGTCTATAGAAATGGATCCTGTTAAGGTCCAAGACATTCATGACTGGATTCAATCCACAACGGTGAAGAGCCTTCAGAAATTTTTGGGCTTTGCTAATTTTTATCGCCGTTTCATTGCCAACTTTTCCAGTGTGGTTAAGCCCCTGACCGATTTGACGAAGAAAGGCGCTGATGTGACGAATTGGTCCTCTGCGGCGGTTGAGGCCTTTCAGGAGCTTAAACGCCGATTTACTTCTGCCCCTGTGTTGCGTCAGCCGGATGTTTCTCTTCCTTTTCAGGTTGAGGTTGACGCTTCTGAGATTGGGGCAGGGGCCGTTTTGTCTCAGAGGAATTCTGATGGTTCTTTGATGAAACAGTGTGCCATTTTTTCCAGAAAGTTTTCGCCTGTGGAGCGCAATTATGACGTTGGCAATCGGGAGTTGTTGGCTATGAAGTGGGCATTTGAGGAGTGGCGACATTGGCTTGAGGGAGCCAAGCACCGCGTTGTGGTCTTGACCGATCATAAGAATCTGATTTACCACGAGTCGGCCAAGCGGCTGAACCCTAGACATGCTCGATGGTCCCTGTTTTTCTCCCGTTTTGATTTTGTGGTCTCGTATCTTCCGGGATCTAAGAATGTTAAGGCTGATGCCCTCTCTAGGAGTTTTTTGCCTGATTCTCCTGGAGTCCTTGAGCCGGTTGGCATTCTTAAGGAAGGGGTGATTCTTTCTGCCACTTCCCCTGATTTGCGGCGGGTGCTTCAGGAATTTCAGGCTGATAAACCTGACCGCTGTCCAGTGGGGAAGCTGTTTGTTCCTGATAGATGGACTAGTAAGGTAATTTCTGAGGTTCATTCTTCAGTGTTGGCTGGTCATCCTGGGATTTTTGGTACCAGAGATTTGGTTGCTAGGTCCTTTTGGTGGCCTTCCTTATCGCGGGATGTGTGTTCTTTTGTGCAGTCCTGTGGGACTTGTGCCCAGGCCAAGCCTTGCTGTTCCCGCGCTAGTGGGTTGCTTTTGCCTTTGCCGGTCCCTGAGAGGCCCTGGACGCATATTTCCATGGATTTTATTTCGGATCTTCCTGTTTCCCAGAAGATGTCTGTTATCTGGGTGGTTTGTGACCGGTTCTCTAAAATGGTCCATTTGGTACCTTTGCCTAAATTGCCTTCCTCCTCTGATTTGGTTCCATTGTTTTTTCAGCATGTGGTTCGTTTGCATGGCATTCCGGAGAATATTGTGTCTGACGAGGTTCCCAGTTTGTTTCTAGGTTTTGGTGGGCCTTTTGTGCTAAGATGGGCATTGATTTGTCTTTTTCTTCGGCGTTCCATTCTCAGACAAATGGCCAAACTGAGCGAACTAATCAGACCTTGGAAACCTATTTGAGATGCTTTGTGTCTGCTGATCAGGATGATTGGGTGGCTTTCTTGCCGTTGGCTGAGTTTGCCCTTAATAATCGGGCTAGTTCGGCTACTTTGGTTTCGCCTTTCTTTTGTAATTTTGGTTTTCATCCTCGTTTTTCTTCGGGGCAGGTTGAGCCTTCTGATTGTCCTGGTGTGGATTCTGTGGTGGACAGGTTACAGCAGATTTGGACTCATGTGGTAGACATTTTGACATTGTCTCAGGAAAAGGCTCAACGTTTTGCTAACCGCCGTCGGTCTGTTGGTCCCCGGCTTCGGGTGGGGGATTTAGTCTGGTTATCTTCTCGTCATGTTCCTATGAAGGTTTCTTCCCCTAAGTTCAAGCCTCGGTTTATTGGTCCTTATAAGATTTCTGAGATTATCAATCCGGTGTCTTTTCGTTTGGCCCTTCCAGCCTCTTTTGCATTCCATAATGTTTTCCATAGATCTTTGTTGCGGAGATATGTGGTGCCCGTTGTTCCCTCGGTTGATCCTCCTGCCCCGGTGTTGGTTGAGGGGGAGTTGGAATATGTGGTGGAGAAAATTTTGGATTCTCGTTTTTCGAGGCGGAGGCTTCAGTATCTTGTCAAGTGGAAGGGTTATGGCCAGGAGGATAATTCTTGGGTTGTTGCCTCCGATGTCCATGCCGCCGATTTGGTTCGTGCCTTTCACTTGGCTCACCCTGATTGGCCTGGGGGCTCTGGTGAGGGTTCAGTGACCCCTCCTCAAGGGGGGGGGCACTGTTGTGAATTCAACTCTTGGGCTCCCTCCGGTGGTTGTAAGTGGCACTTTTGTGAGTTCTGCTCTTGGGCTCCCTCCAGTGGTTTTGAGTGGAACTGCTGCTCCTTGGATTTAGCAGTCAGCAGCTGCTTCCACTGATCGTCTTTCTGGCTCGGCTATTTATCCTGGCTCTATCCTTCAGCCTGGGCCAGTTGTCAATGGTTCCTGGTTGGATTCACATCTCTGCTTGGATTTCCCTGATATTCTGACCAGTTCAGCAATGATAAGTCCTTGCTTGTTTTTTTGCTGTCCACATATTGTGGACTTAATCGTTCAGCTCTTTCTATGTTTTTTCTTGTCCAGCTTGTCAATATGGATTTATTCAGTTAAGCTGGAAGCTCTTGGAAGCAGATTTACCCTCCACACCTTTAGTCAGGTGTGGAGATTTTTGTAAACTCTGTGGTGGATTTTTCTAGTTTTTTTATACTGACCGCACAGTATTCTGTCCTGTTCTATCTATCTAGCTAGACTGGCCTCCTTTGCTACATTCTGATTTCATTCTGCATATGTCATTTCCCTCTCCACTCACAGTCAATATTTGTGGGGGGCTGCCTTTCCTTTGGGGATTTTCTCTGAGGCAAGATAGCTTTCCTGTTTCCATCTTTAGGGGTAGTTAGTCCTCCGGCTGTGACGAGGTGTCTAGGGAGTGACAGGAACATCCCACGGCTACTTCTAGTGTTGTGATAAGCTCAGGAACTGCGGTTAGTACAGGTACCACCTCCTCCAGAGCTTGTCCCATGTTGCTCCTAAACCACCAGTTCATAACACTGATCCACACGAGAAAACAAACCCTGAACATCCATGTCCGCGCCCAAATCCACCCAGAGATTAAGAGGAAGGAAAAAGACAAAACAGACTAAAGAAAAAAAAATGGCTCAGAACTCTTTTTCTTTTCCTTCTTTTGAGATGCATTCAACTCATTTGTGGCCAGTTGTACTGTTATGGACTGGTAATTTAGGAGCGACATGCGACTAGCTCTGAGCAGGTGGTAACTATACAGACCGCAGTTCCTGATCTTAACACAACACTAGCAGTAGCCGTGGGATGTTCCTGTCACTCTCTGGACACCTCGTCACAGCCGGAGAACTAGCTACCCCTAAAGGTAGAAATAGGAAAGCTATCTTGCCTCAGAGAAAATCCCCAAAGGATAGGACAGCCCCCCACAAATAATGACTGTGAGAGGAGAAGGAAATGACATACGTAGTATGAAACAAGATTTAGCAAAGGAGGCCACTTCTAGCTAGATAGATAGTACAGGAAAGAACACTGTGCGGTCAGTAATAAAAACTAGAAAAAGTCCACCGCAGAGATATGCAAAAATCTCCACACCTGACTAAAGGTGTGGAGGGCAAAATCTGCAGCCCAGAGGTTCCAGCTTAGCTGAATAGATCCATACTGATAAGCTGGACAAATGAGCAAAACATAGAATGTGCTGAACAATAAAGTCCACAGCAAGTGGACTGCAAAAGGACAAGCAAGGACTTATCTTTGCTGAACTGGACAGAGTGTCAGGGAAATCCAAAAGAGCAGTGACTCCAAGCAGGAACAATTGACAACTGGCATTGATTGAGGGATAAGGCAAGACTAAAATAGCCAAGCCAGAAAGACGATCAGTGGAAGCAGCTGCTGATGCTAAATCCAAGAAGCAGCTATACCACTCAAAACCACAGGAGGGAGCCCAAGAGCAGAATTCACAAAAGTGCTACTTATAACCACCGGAGGGAGCCCAAGAGCGGAATTCACAACACTGTACTATGTGTGGCATCAACTATATTATTTCAGCCACTGATATTAAGCACCTACTCACCCTCTCCCTTTAAATCATACCATAAGGGCATCTACATTCAGTCAAGGGATAGAAGGGACAGCCGTCGACAAATGGGGGTGATATTCTCGCTTTATCTGTGGTTCCAACATGGTATCTGCTGTTAGGCAGTCCTGAGAATATAAGGCAGATATACAGCTCTGGCAAAAATTAACAGACCACTGCAAAATGTTCGGTTTGTCTGATTTTTCTCTTTATAGGTATATTTTTGAGTAAAATGTAAATTGTTCTTTTAGTCTACAAACTTCAGACAACATGTCTCTGAATTTCCAAGCAATAAATTTAGGTTTTTTTTTCTGAAAAGAAGAAATGGTCAAAATTAAAAAAAACAAAAACAGTGCCTTCAAATCTCAAATAATGCAAAGAAAAAAATTAATAAACATTTAAAAACAATAATAATAATGTTTTAACTCAGGAATAGTTCAGAAATTCATATTTTGTGGAATAACCATGATTTTTAATCACAGCTTTCATGCGTCTCGGCATGCTTTCCACCAGTCTTTCACACTGCTCTGGTGCAAAAATTTAAGCAGTTCTTCTTTGTTTGATGGCTTGTGACTATCCATCATCCTCTTGATTACATTCCAGAGGTTTTCAATGAGGTTCAGGTCTGGAGATTGGGCTGCCCATGACAGGGTTTTGATGTGGTGGTCTCTTAATTTTTGCCAGCGATGGGTATATTTATATATATATATATATATACTAGATGGTGGCCCTATTCTAATGCATCGGGTATCCTAGAATATGTATGTATGTATGTATGTCGCGCTTAGCACAGCCACGTAGTATATAGCATAGCCACGTAGTATATAACACAGCCACATAGTATATAACACAGACAGCCACGTAGTATATGCCACAGCCACATAGTATATAGCACAGCCACATAGTATATAGCACAGCCACATAGTATATAGCACAGCTACATAGTATATAGCACAGCCATGTAGTGTATAGCACATCCACATAGTATATAGCAGCCACATAGCATATAGCAGCCACATAGCATATAGCAGTCACATACTATATATCACAGCCCACGTAACACAGACAGCCACATAGTATATAGCACAGCCACATAGTATATAGCAGCCACATAGTATATAGCAGCCACATAGTATATAAGTCTTTATTGGTACAAACATTAAGGAAGGGAGTCCCGCCAGTGAGATGACCTCGACGCGCGTTTTAAATTACGTGGACTGTGTTATATACTGCCTGGCTGCTATATACTACATGGGCAGTGTTATATACTGTGTGGGCTGTGTTATATACTACGTGGCCTGCGTTATATACTGCATGGGCTGTGCTATATATTGCGTGGGCTGTGCTATATACTATGTGGCTGCTATATACTATGTGGCTGCTATATACTACCTGGCTGTGCTATATACTACGTGGCTGTCTGTGTTACGTGGGTTGTGTTATATACTATGTGGCTGCTATATACTATGTGGCTACTATATACTACATGGCTGTGCTATATACTACGTGGCTGTGTTATATAATATGCTTCTGTGATATATACTATGTGGCTGTGCTATATACTACGTGGCTGTGCTAAGCACGACGTACATACATACATATTGTAGAATACCCAATGCGTGTTATGTACTATGTGGGTTGTGCTATATATTACATGGGCTGTGTTATATACTGCCTGGCTGTTATATACTACATGGGCAGTGTTATATACTGCATGGGCTGTGTTATACACTACATGGCCTGTTTTATATACTGCGTAGGCTGTGCTATATATTACGTGGCTTGTGCTATATACTATGTGGCTGCTATATACTACGTGGCTGTCTGTGTTACGTGGGCTGTGATATATAGTATGTTACTGCTATATGCTATGTGCAAAAAAAGGAGAACAGGGAGCATATAGTACAGCCCACGTAGTATATAACACAGCCCACGTAGTATATAACACGGGCCACGCAGTATATAACACTGCCCATGTAGTATATAGCAGCCAGGCAGCATATAACACTGCCCACATAGTGTATAGCAGCCAGGCAGTATATAACACAGCCCATGTATTTTATAGCACAGCCCACATAGTATGTAACACAGCCCACATAGTATATAACACAGGCCACACAGTATATAACACTGCCCAGATAGTATATAGCAGCCAGGCAGTATATAACACAGTCCACATAATATATAGCACAGATCAAGTAGTATATAACACAGCCCACATAGTATATAACACAGGCCATGCAGTATATAACACTGCCCATGTAGTATATAGCAGCCAGGCAGTATATAACACAGCCCACGTAGTATATAACACAGGCCACGAAGTATATAACACTGCCCACAAAGTATATAGCAGCCAGGCAGTATATAACACAGCCCACATAATATATAGCACAGCCCACGCAGTATATAACACAGCCTACATAGTATATAACACAGCCCATGTAGTATATAGCAGTGTGGGCACCATATCCCTGTTAAAAAAAGAATTAATATAAAAATAGTTATATGCTCACCCTCCATCCTCCACCGAAGCTGTCCCGACGTGTGTGATGCGGCCGCCAGATTCCCTTCCCAGAGATGCATTGCAAAATTACCCAGATGACTTAGCGGTCTCGCGAGACCGCTAAGTCATCTGGGTAATTTTGCAATGCATCTCTGGGAACGGAAGCTGGCAGCCGCATTGCGTGCATCGGTGGACGTCGGAAGTTGAGAATAGCACAATTTTTTTTAAATTATTTTTAACATTATATCTTTTTACTATTGATGCTGCATAGGCAGCATCAATACTAAAAAGTTGGTCCGGGATGGGGCGACACACTGGCGCTGACTGGAGGGGAGTAGGGAGGGGGCACTGACTGGAGGAGAGTAGGGAGGGGCAAATTGACGGTCGGACTAAGCCTGTCGCTGATTGGTTGTGGCCTGCCAGCCGCGCCAATCAGCGATGCGGGATTTCCATTACAGACAGACAGACGGAAGTACCCCTTAGATGATTATATAGATAGATATAACATTTTCCGTAGAAGACACTATTGAATTAAACATTTTTTCAAGTACCATTTTTTTTAACACTCTATCTCTTTTTAATGCTGCAATCTTTTAATTTTTTCTTTCTCCCCTGTTCCACAATAGGGCCAATATTGCCAGCAGGGTACGCCGTCGATGAGCGTGTGCGCCATTGAGCAGGATTTAGGGTGCCAACTTCTGCTGTTAGATAGGGACAACTCAGTATATTATAGGGATAGGCACCTCCCTAGGTATTTCTTATTGTCTATATGATACTTTGGTGGTGATATGTGTTCTTTTTCACTGTATTAGTACTTTTAGAAAATGTATTAAAAGTTATATTTTAATGTAACCTTAAATTGGGTATTTTAGGGTGAATAAATAATTTAGTATACTCCTACATTTACTTTTTGTTTTTTTGGTGAAAGTAAATTTAATTGGTGTCATGACAGATAAGCGCATCCAGCTGTCCCCTGAAAGTGTAGACCATTTAACTTTCATCAAAATGATCAAGTCATGGATCTCCAATGACTTTTACACTTCAGTCGCAGACTAGGCAGACTAGGCAATAGTGTAGTTTTTAATGTCATGCATGAAAAAGGCATGCTTGATCTCACATTATTGCAGTCTGCTCCACCTTTGCTGTGGCTTCTGTGCCTGCTGTTGCTACTGCTGCTGTTACAAACTATTTTTTTGAAATGTGGAGACTCCATGTTGGGTCTCCATCTGGTGGGTTGCCTGTGGTGGAAGGTGTGTCAGAGGCCTATTAGCAATGTCTGTTTTTCATTAGTTGATATTCAGTAAATTTAAATTAAAAATTACTTTTGTCAGTTCCAAGTTATTTTAGTGAACATTGCTGGGTTTTCTTATTTTAACAAAAGGGTATCAACATTTTTGTCCATATCTGTATATAAATAAATACAATGGGGAAAAAAGTATTTAGTCAGCCACCAATTGTGCAAGTGGAGCCCCAGATCGAGGGAGATTATCAGTGGTCTTGTATGTCTTCCATTTTCTTATTATTGCTCCCACAGTTGATTTCATCACACCAAGCTGCTTGCCTATTGCAGATTCAGTCTTCCCAGCCTGGTGCAGGGCTACAATTTTGTTTCTGGTGTCTTTCGACAGCTCTTTGGTCTTCACCATAGTGGAGTTTGGAGTGTGACTGTTTAAGGTCGTGGACAGGTGTCTTTTATACTGATAACAAGTTCAAACAGGTGCCATTACTACAGGTAATGAGTGGAGGACAGAGGAGCCTCTTTAAGAAGAAGTTACAGATCTGTGAGAGCCAGAAATCTTGCATGTTTTTAGGTGACCAAATACTTACTTTCCACCATAGATTTGCAAAATAAATCTTACCAAATCAGACAAGGCGATTTTCTGGATTTGTTTTCTAATTTTGACTCTCATGGTTGTGGTCTACCTATGATGTCAACTACAGGCCTCTCTCATCTTTTTAAGTGGGAGAACTTGCACAATTGGTGGCTGACTAAATACTTTTTTTCCCCACTGTTTATATATGTACACTCACCCAAATCTTAGAGGTTGTCCCCTGAAATAACCACATTTTAAAAAATAAATGTTGAAATTAAAATAAGTTTTACAGTTGGATAAATTACAAAAATGTTCCTGTGCTGAGATAATCTTAAAAATGTGCCTCTGCTGTGTACTGTGTAATGGCTGTGTCTGATCATGCAGGAACGTAGTCTGCACATATCACAATTCCTGGGAAAGGGAAAAAGAATATGTGATTATACAGATAACATAGCTATGGCTTGAAGCTTCTGCTTTCTTTAAGGTAAAACATTCTGGTTCTCGTAGATTTGCATTAAGTGCTTATGACATACTGTAAGTCTTACTTTTGGCCAGTCAGAAGATGGCGCCACAGGACCAGAAAGGGAATCAAAAAAAGGTGAAGACATCGAAGGATGAGTAAAATGGCATTGACCTTACATTAGAAACACCACTCCAGTGCTGAAAAGAAATAACTGGAGTGGTGCTTTAAGCTTCCTCGGGGACACAGCACAGCACTGCACACAAAGCAATTTTGTGGGTGCTTGCAGTGCACCACATTACTAGGCAGATTACTTTCAGCAGGTGTGCAATGCTATGCCTCCTATACTCATATAAAATTTTGATTCAGATTTAGCTATGAATTTCACTCCTTGCTTAGCAGCCAGAGAAAAAATTATTAATAAATGCATATAGATGATTTAAAAATATACAACATATCATTAAAACTGCTCTGGATTATTTACTCTATATGCAAATATCATTTAGGTGCATAGTTGCATTGTACTTTATTTTAATTCCTGATTTCAGTGCAACCATAATTTGACACTGAATTCACAATTTGTTCACTTTGTTTCACTGATCTAGACAACTAAGCTGCTAGGATGCAGAATGCACAAAATACAGGTTATATACAGTACATCACTACTATATAATAAAATCCCCTCTCTATATATCGTTATATAATATACATTGTATAAGGGTTTGACATGTAGCAACAATAAAATTGTTACTAATATATACATGGTAGAATATTGATTCAGCAATGTGACTGATTGAGAGATTGTATATTTATAGAGGTTCCCAGTACATCTTTTATTCTGGAACTGCAAGTAGTAATGCAACTATAAAGAGCACAGCATTCCATACACAGTAGACAATCGGATAAAGCCATTGATATAATCTAGACACTAATGCAGATGGATCCCTTAAATTCTAATTAATCACAGTTTAATCTGAATTTGTCTTTTGTTTTAAACTGAACAAAACGTGTCAATAATCATTTCCATGCATTGCTTTCAATTTTGTGTTTAGATATCACAAGTATGATTGGATATCTGACCACCGACACTTCCTAGGTCGAGGCAACATCAGGTGGGTGATCAGGTCAATGGATCACACTGTTGATGTTACTTCTGCACTGCAGGGGAGGACAGCACTAAAATAAGCAACTCAATGGAGCCAAAGAAAAAGGAGTTTTACTGAGTGGTGGGATCTTGTGAGCGCAGGGCTGCCACCATGAATGTCAGGACTCTATACTGGCAGACCTCCCAACCATCCCAGATCCAGCGGGGCAGTGCCGATTTGGACAGTCTCCCCTGCGGTCACAGGCAGGACATTAGTTTTCCCACACTGCAATGTCAACCTGAGCCTCACCACATATATGGCTGCTCTGTGATGAGGTCACAGGAGGGGAGGAGTCAGGGGTCACATGATCAGGACCTCCGTGTATGCATGCAAGACTCTGCTGGTTGTCATGGTGCTGGATAAGGGTAAGTTTATGTGTGGGGTCAGGAAGTGTTTACAGTGTGGATGCAGCAGAGCTATGTGTTTACGAGGTGTATTGAGTGGAGCCAGGGGTGTAGAGGTGTACAGAGCAGAGCTGCAAGGTGTATGAAGCGGAGTCGTGTGTTTGTACGAGGTATAAAGAGCCGAGCCGCATGTGTACGGACCACAGCCGCATGTTTATAATGTGTACGGAGCAGAGCCGCATGTGTACGAGGTGTACAGAGTGCAGCTGCATGTGTACGAGTTGTACGGAGCGGAGCCGTGTGTGTACGAGGAGTATGGAGAGCAGTCATGTATGTATGAGGTGTATGGAGTGAAGCCACGTGTGTATGAGGTGTGTGAAGCGGTGCCGCATGTGTACGAGGTGTACAGAGTGCAGCCGTGTGTGTATGAGGTGTAAGGAGCGGAGCCGCGTGTGTACGAGGTGTACTGAGCGGAGCCGCGGGTGTACATGGTGTACAGAATTGAGCTGCATGTGTACAAGGTGTACAGAGTGCAGCCACATGTGTATTAGGTGTACGGAGCACAGACACGTGTGTACAATCTGTACGGAAGTCAGCCGCATGTGTACGAGGTGTACAGAGCAGAGCCACATGTGTACGAGGTGTACAGAGCACAGACGCGTGTGTACGAAGTGTGCAGAGCGCAGCCATGTGTGCAAGGTGTACGAAGCGGAGTCGTGTGTGTGTACGAAGTGTACAAAGCGGAGCCGTGTGTGTGCAAGGTGTACGGAATGGACGCTGTGTCAGATTGGAGCAGATATTGCTCCTCGCTCTGACACTGACTGGCACAGGAGTCACGGAGAGGTCTTTATCAGTGGCGTATCGGAGCTGCAGCGACGTGAACAGTCAGTGGTATGGCGTGGCTGGATTTCATCATTCAGCGCCATGGAAGTGGAAGCTGCCGCCTGCTGCGAGGGAGCATGTTGAAAGGTGTGTGTGTAGGTGTGTGTGTAGTGATGAAGAAGTCAATGATGGGGGTGTGAGGGCAAATATGGGGGTAGGGTAACCATGTGTGGCCATTATACTGTACGCAGTATCATGTGGGGCCATTATACTGTATGCAGCATCATGTGGGGCCATTATTCTGTACAAAGCATCATGGGAGGCCATTATACAGTATGCAGCATCATTTGGGCCCATTATACTGTACCCAGCATCATGTGGGGCCATTATACTGTATGAAGCATCAAGAGGGGCCAGTATACTGTTCGCAGCATCATGTGGGGCCATTATACAGTATGGAGCATCATGTGTGGCCATTATACAGTATAGAGCATAATGTATGGCCATTATACAGTATGGAGCATCATGTTTGGCCATTATACAGTATGGAGCTCTATGTGTGGCCATTATACAGTATGGAGCATCATGTGTGGCCATTATACAGTATGGAGCATCATGTGTGGCCATTATACAGTATGGAGCATAATTTGTGGCCATTATACAGTATTGATCATCATGTGTGGCCATTATACAGTGTGGAGCACTGTGTGGCCATAATACAGAATGGAGCACAATGTGTGACTATTATACAGTATAGAGCATCATGTGTAGCCATTATACAGAATGGAGCACTTTGTGGCCATAATACAGTACGGAGCACAATGTGTGGCCATTATACAGTATGGAGCACAATGTGTGGCCATTATACAGTACGGAGCACAATGTGTGGCCATTATACAGTATGGAGTGTTGTGAAATTGGATTCTGGGCTCCCCCGGTGGCCACTTGTGGAATTGTACTTGTGTGCATCATCCCCTCTGTTCACCTGCTCCTATCAGGATGTGGGAGTCGCTATATAACCTTGCTCCTCTGTCAGTTTCATGCCGGTCAACAATGTAATCAGAAGCCTTTCTGTGCATGTTCCTGCTACTAGACAACTCCCAGCTAAGTTGGACTTTTGTCCTTGTGTGTTTTTGCATTTTGTTCCTGTTCACAGCTGCTGTTTCGTTACTGTGTCTGGAAAGCTCTTGTGAGCGGAAATTGCCACTCTGGTGTTATGAGTTAATGCTAGAGTCTTAAAGTAATTTCTGGATGGTGTTTTGATAGGGTTTTCTGCTGACCATGAAAGTGCCCTTTCTGTCTTCTTGCTATCTAGTAAGCGGACCTCGATTTTTGCTAAACCTATTTTCATACTACGTTTGTCATTTCATCTAAAATCACCGCCAATATATGTGGGGGCCTCTGTCTGCCTTTTGGGAAAATTTCTCTAGAGGTGAGCCAGGACTGTCTTTTCCTCTGCTAGGATTAGGTAGTTCTCCGGCTGGCGCTGGGCATCTAGGGATAAAAAAACGTAGGCATGCTACCCGGCCACTTCTAGTTGTGCGGCAGGTTTAGTTCATGGTCAGTATAGTTTCCATCTTCCAAGAGCTAGTTCTCATATATGCTGGGCTATGTTCTCTCGCCATTGAGAATCATGACAGTTTGACCGGCCCAAAAAAAAGGGTTAAATTACTGGCTGAGAAAGGAGAGAAAAAAGAAGTCTGCTACAATTTTTTTTTTTTTTTTTTTTTCCTCTAGTTCTGAGTGTGCTCTTAATTGAATCACTTGCTAGTCTGCCTATACTGCAGCCTTCCTCTCTTTCTCTCCTTCTTATCCTTGAATGGCTCTGTGTTCACCTGTTTCAAATGGATCTTCAGAGTGTAGCTACAGGTTTGAATAATCTCGCCACAAAGGTACAAAATTTGCAAGATTTTGTTGTTCATGCACCTATGTCTGAGCCTAGAATTCCTTTGCCTGAATTCTTCTCGGGGAATAGATCTCACTTTCAAAATTTTAAAAATAATTGCAAATTGTTTTTGTCCCTGAAGTCTCGCTCTGCCGGAGACCCTGCACAGCAGGTCAGGATTGTAATTTCCTTGCTCCGGGGCGACCCTCAAGACTGGGCTTTTGCATTGGCACCAGGGGATCCTGCGTTGCTCAATGTGGATGCGTTTTTTCTGGCCTTGGGGTTGCTTTATGAGGAACCTCATTTAGAGCTTCAGGCGGAAAAGGCCTTGATGTCCTTGTCTCAGGGGCAAGATGAAGCTGAAATATACTGCCAAAAATTCCGCAAATGGTCTGTGCTTACTCAGTGGAATGAGTGCGCCCTGGCGGCGATTTTCAGAGAGGGTCTCTCTGATGCCATTAAGGATGTTATGGTGGGGTTCCCTGTGCCTGCGAGTCTGAATGAGTCCATGACGATGGCTATTCAGATCGATAGGCGTCTGCGGGAGCGCAAACCTGTGCACCATTTGGCGGTGTCTACTGAGAAAACGCCAGAAAATATGCAATGTGATAGAATTCTGTCCAGAAGCGAGCGGCAGAATTTTAGACGAAAAAATGGGTTGTGCTTCTATTGTGGTGATTCAACTCATGTTATATCAGCATGCTTTAAGCGTACTAAGAAGCCTGACAAGTCTGTTTCAATTAGCACTTTACAGTCTAAGTTTATTCTATCTGTGACCCTGATTTGTTCTTTGTCATCTATTACCGCGGACGCCTATGTCGACTCTGGCGCTGCTTTGAGTCTTATGGATTGGTCCTTTGCCAAACGCTGTGGGTATGATTTGGAGCCATTGGAGGCTCCGATACCTCTGAAAGGGATTGACTCCACCCCATTGGCTAGTAATAAACCACAATACTGGACACAAGTGACTATGCGTGTTTATCCGGATCACCAGGAGGTTATTCGCTTTCTGGTGCTGTATAATCTACATGATGTTTTGGTGCTGGGATTGCCATGGCTGCAATCTCATAACCCAGTCCTCGACTGGAGAGCTATGTCTGTGTTAAGCTGGGGATGTAAAGGAACTCATGGGGACGTACCTTTGGTTTCCATTTCATCATCTATTCCCTCTGAGATTCCTGAATTCTTGTCTGACTTTCGTGACGTTTTTGAAGAACCCAAGGTTGGTTCACTACCTCCGCACCGGGAGTGCGATTGTGCCATAGACTTGATCCCGGGTAGTAAATACCCTAAGGGTCGTTTATTTAATCTGTCTGTGCCTGAACACGCGGCTATGCGAGAATATATAAAGGAGTCCTTGGAAAAGGGACATATTCGTCCTTCGTCATCTCCCTTAGGAGCCGGTTTTTTCTTTGTGTCTAAGAAAGACGGCTCTTTGAGGCCGTGTATTGATTATCGACTTTTGAATAAAATCACGGTTAAATATCAATATCCGTTACCACTGCTTACTGATTTGTTTGCTCGTATAAAGGGGGCCAAGTGGTTCTCTAAGATTGATCTCCGTGGGGCGTATAATTTGGTGCGAATCAAGCAGGGGGATGAGTGGAAAACCGCATTTAATACGCCCAAGGGCCATTTTGAGTATTTGGTGATGCCTTTTGGTCTTTCAAATGCCCCTTCAGTCTTCCAGTCCTTTATGCATGACATTTTCCGCGATTATTTGGACAAATTTATGATTGTGTATCTGGATGATATTCTGATTTTTTCGGATGACTGGGACTCTCATGTCCAGCAGGTCAGGAGGGTTTTTCAGGTTTTGCGGTCTAATTCCTTGTGTGTGAAGGGTTCTAAGTGTGTTTTTGGGGTTCAAAAGATTTCCTTCTTGGGATACATTTTTTCCCCCTCTTCCATCGAGATGGATCCTGTCAAGGTTCAGGCTATTGGTGATTGGACGCAACCCTCTTCTCTTAAGAGTCTTCAGAAATTTTTGGGCTTTGCTAACTTTTATCGTCGATTTATTGCTGGTTTTTCTGATGTTGTAAAACCATTGACTGATTTGACTAAGAAGGGTGCTGATGTTGCTGATTGGTCCCCTGATGCTGTGGAGGCCTTTCGGGAGCTCAAGCACCGCTTTTCTTCCGCCCCAGTGTTGCGTCAGCCTGATGTTGCTCTTCCTTTTCAGGTTGAGGTCGACGCTTCTGAAATCGGAGCTGGGGCGGTGTTGTCGCAGAGAAGTTCCGACTGCTCCGTGATGAGACCTTGTGCTTTTTTTTCCCGTAAATTTTCGCCCGCCGAGCGGAATTATGATATTGGAAATCGGGAGCTTTTGGCCATGAAGTGGGCTTTTGAGGAGTGGCGTCACTGGCTTGAGGGGGCCAGACATCAGGTGGTGGTATTGACTGACCACAAAAATTTAATTTACCTTGAGTCTGCCAGGCGCCTGAATCCTAGACAGGCGCGCTGGTCGTTGTTTTTCTCTCGGTTTAATTTTGTGGTGTCTTACCTACCGGGTTCTAAGAATGTTAAGGCGGATGCCCTTTCTAGGAGTTTTGAGCCTGACTCCCCTGGTAATTCTGAGCCCACAGGTATCCTTAAAGATGGAGTGATATTGTCTGCCGTTTCTCCAGACCTGCGGCGGGCCTTGCAGGAGTTTCAGGCGGATAGACCTGATCGTTGCCCACCTGGTAGACTGTTTGTTCCTGATGATTGGACCAGTAGAGTCATCTCTGAGGTTCATTCTTCTGCGTTGGCAGGTCATCCTGGAATCTTTGGTACCAGGGATTTGGTGGCAAGGTCCTTCTGGTGGCCTTCCCTGTCACGAGATGTGCGAGGCTTTGTGCAGTCTTGTGACGTTTGTGCTCGGGCCAAGCCTTGTTGTTCTCGGGCTAGTGGATTGTTGTTACCCTTGCCTATCCCGAAGAGGCCTTGGACGCACATCTCGATGGATTTTATTTCGGATCTGCCTGTTTCTCATAAGATGTCTGTCATCTGGGTGGTGTGTGACCGTTTCTCTAAGATGGTCCATCTGGTTCCCTTGCCTAAGTTGCCTTCTTCTTCCGAGTTGGTTCCTCTGTTTTTTCAAAATGTTGTTCGTTTGCATGGTATTCCGAAAAATATCGTTTCTGACAGAGGGACCCAATTCGTGTCTAGATTTTGGCGGGCATTCTGTGCTAGGATGGGCATAGATTTGTCTTTTTCGTCTGCTTTCCATCCTCAGACTAATGGCCAGACCGAGCGGACTAATCAGACCTTGGAGACATATTTGAGGTGTTTTGTGTCTGCGGATCAGGATGATTGGGTTGCTTTTTTGCCTTTGGCGGAGTTCGCCCTCAATAATCGGGCCAGCTCTGCCACCTTGGTGTCCCCGTTTTTCTGTAATTCGGGGTTTCATCCTCGATTTTCCTCCGGTCAAGTGGAATCTTCGGATTGTCCTGGAGTGGATGCTGTGGTGGAGAGGTTGCATCAGATTTGGGGGCAGGTGGTGGACAATTTGAAGTTGTCCCAGGAGAAGACTCAGCTTTTTGCCAACCGCCGTCGTCGTGTTGGTCCTCGGCTTTGTGTTGGGGACTTGGTGTGGTTGTCTTCTCGTTTTGTCCCTATGAGGGTTTCTTCTCCTAAGTTTAAGCCTCGGTTCATCGGCCCGTACAAGATATTGGAGATTCTTAACCCTGTGTCCTTCCGTTTGGACCTCCCTGCATCCTTTTCGATTCATAATGTTTTTCATCGGTCATTGTTGCGCAGGTATGAGGTACCGGCTGTGCCTTCCGTTGAGCCTCCTGCTCCGGTGTTGGTTGAGGGTGAGTTGGAGTACGTTGTGGAAAAGATCTTGGACTCTCGTGTTTCCAGACGGAAACTCCAGTATCTGGTCAAATGGAAGGGATACGGTCAGGAGGATAATTCTTGGGTCACTGCCTCTGATGTTCATGCCTCCGATCTTGTCCGTGCCTTTCATAGGGCTCATCCTGATCGCCCTGGTGGTTCTGGTGAGGGTTCGGTGCCCCCTCCTTGAGGGGGGGGTACTGTTGTGAAATTGGATTCTGGGCTCCCCCGGTGGCCACTTGTGGAATTGTACTTGTGTGCATCATCCCCTCTGTTCACCTGCTCCTATCAGGATGTGGGAGTCGCTATATAACCTTGCTCCTCTGTCAGTTTCATGCCGGTCAACAATGTAATCAGAAGCCTTTCTGTGCATGTTCCTGCTACTAGACAACTCCCAGCTAAGTTGGACTTTTGTCCTTGTGTGTTTTTGCATTTTGTTCCTGTTCACAGCTGCTGTTTCGTTACTGTGTCTGGAAAGCTCTTGTGAGCGGAAATTGCCACTCTGGTGTTATGAGTTAATGCTAGAGTCTTAAAGTAATTTCTGGATGGTGTTTTGATAGGGTTTTCTGCTGACCATGAAAGTGCCCTTTCTGTCTTCTTGCTATCTAGTAAGCGGACCTCGATTTTTGCTAAACCTATTTTCATACTACGTTTGTCATTTCATCTAAAATCACCGCCAATATATGTGGGGGCCTCTGTCTGCCTTTTGGGAAAATTTCTCTAGAGGTGAGCCAGGACTGTCTTTTCCTCTGCTAGGATTAGGTAGTTCTCCGGCTGGCGCTGGGCATCTAGGGATAAAAAAACGTAGGCATGCTACCCGGCCACTTCTAGTTGTGCGGCAGGTTTAGTTCATGGTCAGTATAGTTTCCATCTTCCAAGAGCTAGTTCTCATATATGCTGGGCTATGTTCTCTCGCCATTGAGAATCATGACAATGGAGCATCATGTGTGGCCATTATACAGTATGGACTACTGTGTAGCCATTATACAGTATTGAGCATCATGTGTGACCATTATACAGTATAGAGCATAATGTGTGGCCATTATACAGCATTGACCATAATGTGTGACCTGACCATTATACAGTATGGAGAATCATGTGTGGCCATTATACAGTATGGAGCACTATGTGTAGCCATTATACAGTATGGAGCACTGTGTGGCCATTATGCAGTATGGAGCACTGTGTGGCCATTATACAGTATGGAGCACTGTGTGGCCATTATACAGTATGGAGCACTGTGTGGCCATATTTTTTTGTTTATAATTATTGTTTATGAAACAGTGTGATCAGCAGTTCTAAATGGGTGTGGTTGGGGCATGAATATGGATGTGACTAGTTGTGAAATGGGTGTGGTCAGAGGTGTGGCCTAAAATTTGCCGCAGCGCGCTGCGCTCTCAGCTAACTTTATCCCTCTTTCCCTTCTTCAAAAGTTGGGAGGTATGTATACTGGTAACATTTTTTGACCCCCTTGAGACTCCGCCCAGGCTCCACCCCAGCTCCGCTTCCAACCCTCAAACCTTCCATAGTTCCACCCCCCCTTCTTGGAAAAACTTCACTTCTGCATCACGCCCTCACTAATCACAAATTAACAGTTCCCATTGAGCACCAGATCACATAGCCATAAGCTTTTTTTTGGCCAAGAGATTTTTTATGCCGCCACCAGTACGATGAGGTAGACACTTTTGGCAGGGCCCTACTCTACTCTAAACTATTAAACATTTCTTAAAATATTCAATACTCTTTTTAGGTATGTTTTATTTATTTTTCTTTAAGGAAATGTGTCATATACATTTTTTTAAATGATTAATATTACCAAATACAGAAACAAATACTGCCACACCATGACCAGACTACATATTACCAACATATAGTGACCGAATAATACTGCATACAAGGAACAAATACTGTCACACCACGACCAGACTGCATGTTGCTACCACAGTGACCGAATAACATTACATGCATTGGAACAAATAATGTTATAACATGACCAGACCACTTATTACCATCACAGTGACTGAATAATACTACATACAGGAACAAATACCACCACACCATAACCAGGTCACAAAATTACCACCACATAGGGACTGAATAATACCACTTACAAGGGACAAATACTGCCACACAATGACCAGAACACATATTACCACAGGAGCTCTGTATAGTGTATAGGGTACTGGTAATACAGTGATCACCAGTGACATTAAACACAAGGCCTCTGTTTATACTATATAATGTCAGTGTACAGGGAACACACTAACTCACCAGAGGAGCCTCTAGTTGAATATATTCATCTTTTCTCTTCTTCTTCATCCAGTGTAGACCGCCATCAGTTCTTCCAGCAAGGACTCGTCTCTGCAGAAAATAGCAGTTATCTAGAGCACCGCTTCCAGAGCACATTCACCACTTTTCCCCAATGTCTACTCTACATCAGATGAAGAAAAAAGCGACATAGTGCTGCCCTGCACAGTAACAGGACCCCACTCAGTTCAACATAATTTAATCTCCTCCAGTCTTAATTCATTACCATTTGCTGCACTCCAAGTCTCAATTAATCATTATTTGCTGTATTCCTTCCCCAGTCTCAATTCATCGCTATTTGCTGTATCCTACCAACAGTCTCAATTCATCACCATTTGCTGTCCCCATCCCAATTCTCAATTCATGTCAGGATTTGAACCCAACATCTCTTGTGCAACAGGCAGCTCTTCCCTCTGAGCTATTCAGCTTGCTGGACAGTTCCTTGCTAAACATGATACTAGTACCCATGTGGTTCATGATTGACTCCCTCCTGAGTTCTTGATTATCTTCACACCGAGTTCCTGATTCGCTCAACTCGTGATCTCCTGATTGAACACCCTACTTAAATCTGGCACTGTATTCCTTCCTTGTGAGATTATTGAGCTCCCAGACTTTAGTCTAGCTTTTTTTCCACCTGCTGCTTATCCTCAAGATCCTACTTCTGCTCCGTGCACTGACCTCTAGCTATATGCTGACTACATTACCTGCTTAACCTCCCAACTATACTGTTGCTCCATGTACCGACCTCTGACTATATCTTGACTACGATTCCAGCTTATCTTCAAGATCCTACTGCTGCTCCATGTACTGACTTCTAGCTATACCCTGATGATGCTACCTGCCGTTGCTACCTCTAGTGGTTGCAATATCACCACTTCAACTCAGGTCAGTCCATAACAGAATATTTTTGCACACTATATGGAGTCTGTTGCAGCCCAACTGAGGCAACAAGTTGCTGAACTTCAGAGTTTTGGTGCCACATACCAAGAAATATTTTCTAAGTTGCAAACACAGGTGTTGAGTCAGTAAAAGAAAATTTTTGAATTACAGTGGCAACTTCTGGATTTGTGTAACTCAGGCTGGGAATCAAATGCACGCATGCCGCTGCCCTCATAATTCAGTGGGGATCATTGTCATTATCGTGGATTCCTTAATCAATGTCATAGCTATTTCCAGATGCAACCTTCTCCATTTACCAGTGATAGGAAAAAGGTTCTTTTCATCATTAATCTCCTGACTGATGAAGCTCTTGCATGGGCTTCACCTTATGTGGATAAGAATTCTGACCTCCAAAATGACTTAGTTTCCTTAATTACGGCTATGGATCAAGTGTTTCACCCGAATCGTTGTGCTACAGCTGAAACCAAGTTGCATAACCTACATCAAGAGCGGCGCTCTGTAACTGAATATACCTCTGCATTCTGCCATTGGGTGGAAGACATCACATGGAATTTAACTGCCCAGAGGAGTCAATTTTGACATGGATTATCAGAGCTAATTAAAGATGAAATTGCAAGGGTCGAGACACCTGATAATTTAAAGGACTTTATTCAATTATGTGAAAAAGTGTAAATGACCCGGTGATGAAGAATCCGCTGCACCTTCAGAGGTCTTATATGTATAAAATGTCCATTTTATTGAAGAATAGTAGAAAAATATATTTAAAAAAATGATATTAGTTATCCGTAAACCTCTCTCTGCTGTAGAGAAGGAGAGGCGGCATACAGAAAAATTATGCCTCTATTGTGCAGGCACTGGACATTTTACCATCAACTATCCTAATAAAAGGAGCATAACTTTCATAAATGCCATAACTGAAAGCTATTTAGACCTTTTTGAACTGCAGGATGCGGTTATGCAGACCATCTCATCTGTAATGCAGGATAAAGGCAAAGAGCAATCACTAAAATCTCATTTTGTCATTCCCATATAGGTCATAATTGGGAACCAAAAAATACAATGCTGTGCCATGTTAGATTGTGGAGCAGGAGGAAATTTTATGGACTTACAATTTACACTTGAAAATAACATAGCAAGCAGGACTAAATTCATGCCAATCAATATGGAAACCTTTATCTACTGGACCTTTTACGAAACAATTGTACATGAAATCTGTATTGAACCAAATCATCACGAAGCTGATAGTTTCCATCTTATTTCCTCTCCAAAATTTCCATTTATTCAAGTAATTCCTTGGTTTTCAATCCATAACCCATCTATCACCTGGGCATCGAGGACCATTACCATTCCCTCTGAGTACTGTAAGAACAAGTGCCATGCTAATTCATGTCACTCACACAGAAAACCAAAGTGTTTTCCTAGTTCCCAGAGGCACAATTGGCTTTTGAAAAGACTCATTTTACTTCAGGACCATTACTAGTCCATCCAAATCCTGAACTGCCATTTTTTGTAGAAGTAGATGCCTCAGGCTGTGGTGGGAGCCATTTTATCACAGCAAGTTGGGGACAAGCTGCAGCTTCATCCATATGCATTCCTTTCTCATACCATGTCATCTGCAGAAAAGAATTGTGACATTGGAAATACAGAACTGTTAGCTATTAAAGTCGTCTTCTCCGAATGGATACATCTTTTGGAAGGGGCCAATGATCAGGTGACTTTCCTTACTGACCAAAAAAATTTAGAATTTATCCGTACAGCTAAGATGTTGTCTGCAAGACAAGCCTGTTGAGCTTTATTTTTCTCCAGGTTCAATTTTATAATTTCTTATCAGCATGGTAAAAGAAACGGCGAGGCTGATGCTCTGTCCACGATTTTTACTGAATCTCAGGAGAGGTCTGGCACTTACTGCAGCATTATAACCCCAACAATGTTTTGAGGAATACTAGACACCAATGAATTTATTACAAAGATTATAGATGGATACCAAACTTACTTTTTTCTTAACCATCCATCCAAATACGTTGAACTTGCTTTTAAGGAGGGGTTTTGGATGCAGAACCATCAAATATACGTCCCCAAATCTGCTCAACTTGAAGTCCTCAAACTAGTCCATGATTCTAAACTTGTAGGACACCCTGGAGTCATGAAAACGTAAGAACTATTGCTCATTATTTTTGGTGGCCTAATTGTAGGAAGGATGTGAGAAAATATCTTTCCTCCTGTTTAACATGTGCACAGAACAAGACACCACAATCCTCACCTCTAGGACGTCTTCAACCTCTTCCAGTTTCATCCAGACTTTGGGGATCAATTTCAAAGGATTTTATCGTGGACCTACCTCCCTCTAAAGAAATGACTGTTATCCTTGTTGTGGTAGATCGGCTCATAAATATGGATCATTTTATTCCAACTAAAGAGATTTCTACTGCTTAACAAACTTACGCTGCATGGAATTCCTGACAATGTAATTTCTGATAAAGGTTTACATGAAAATTTTGGTAACACTTCTGTACAGCTTTAGGAGTTAGTCAATTTGTCTACTGCCTTCCACCCACAATCCAATGGCCAGAATGAAATAACTAACCAAACTCTCGAACAATACCTGCGCTGTTTTATTTCTAACCTACAGGATGACTGGGTGAACTATTTACCAACAGCAGAATTTGCCTATAATAACTCTAAGCACAGTTCTACATCTTAAAGCCCATTTTTTGCTAACTATGGCTTGCATCTGGTATTTATTACTAATCTTCCATTGAATACTTTGGTTCCTGCTGTTACTGACAGAATAACAAAGTTGCAGAAAGCTCAGGAAGAAATAATTGAAATGTTATAAAAGGCCCAATAAAATTACAAATAAACAGTGAATAAACATTGCAGAGCCCCTCCTATCCTTCAGGTTGGTCACAAGGTTTGGTTTCTTACAAAAAATCTGAAATCAAACGTCTTTGAAATTGGGTCAAAAATTCATGGGCCCTTTTCAAATTTCTGCACAAATTAACCCAGTTGCTTTATGTTTAAAACTTCCTAACTGCCTCAAAATACATCCTGCATTCCATGTATCCTTGCTCAAAACAATCAGTAAGAACCCATTTCCAGGAAGAATTCAGCCACCTCATCCACCAGAAAAAGTCCGTGGTGAAGAAGAGTACATTGTGGATAAAATTCTTGACTCTAGAAGAAGATCACAATATTTGGTGCAATGGAGAGGTTGCGGACCAGAAGATAATTCAGGGGAGCCTGAGGGCATTGTCCATGTACCCAGGCTTATAAGAGCCTTTCACCAGAGACATCTAGAGAAGCCAGCACCTGAGATTTCCAGAGGCCATCCTGGAAGGGGGAATACTGTCAGGATCTAAACCCAGCAACTTTTGTGCAGCAGGCAGCTGCTCTTCCTTCTGAGCTATTCAGCTCACTGGACAGTTCCTCGCTAAACCAGATACTAGTATCTGTGTGGTCCCTGATTGACTCCATCCTGAGTTCTTGATTATTTTCACCCCAAGTTCCTGATTGGCTCAACCCTGTGATCTCCTGATTGAACACCCTAGTTAAACCTGGCACTGCCCATCCTTTCATGCAAGATTATTGAGCTCTCAGCCTTTAGTCTAGCTTCTTCCCATCAGCTGCTTATCCTCAAGATCCTACTGCTGCTCCTTTTACCGACCTCTGGCTATATCCTGGCTACGATTCCAGCTTATCCTCAAGATTCTACTGCTGCTCTGTGTAATGTCCTCTGGCAATATCCTGACTACGTTACCTGCTTATCATCAAGATCCTACTGCTGCTCTATGTACCAACCTCTGGCTATATCCTGACGATGCTACTTGCCATTGCTGCCCTTAGTGATTGCAATATTACTACTCAAACTCAGGTCAGTCGACATCTCTCAATCTCAATTCATCATCATTTTCTGTACCCCATTCCCCAGTCTCAATTCATTACCATTTGCTGTACCCTGTCCCCCAGTCTTAATTCATCATCATTTGCTGTATCTCACCCCCTAGTCTCAATTCATAACTATTTGCTGTCCCCACCCCCAGTCTCAATTAACCATTATTTGCTGTCCCTATCCCCAATTTCAGTTAATCATTATTTGATGTCCCCACTCCAGTCTTAATCATTATTTGCCGTCCCCCCAATCTCAATCATTTTTTGCTGCCCCTGCCCACCCACAGTGTCAATTCATCATCATTCACTGTATCCCAGCCCTAGTCTCAATTCATGCTTATTTACTCCTCCCTTCTCACACTCATTTAATTCATTTTATTAAAAAAAATAAAAATAAGTTTTTCACAGAAGAGGAGGAGGGAGCGCTGGAGCTGTGTGGCTGTTCTGTATTGATGGCTTTGCAGCACCAGGCAGGAAACCTCCCAGCACTGAGATGCAGGCAGTGTATCAGCGCACAGATACATTATACCCTGGGGCACGGTAAGGTGAAGCACAAGTAGGTGTGCCCCTTTCTTCTGGTCACGTGCCCCTTACAGCAGTAAGGGCAGTAAACCCTGATGGCGGCCCTGTCATGATTCTCAATGGCGAGAGAACATAGCCCAGCATATATGAGAACTAGCTCTTGGAAGATGGAAACTATACTGACCATGAACTAAACCTGCCGCACAACTAGAAGTGGCCGGGTAGCATGCCTACGTTTTTTTATCCCTAGATGCCCAGCGCCAGCCGGAGAACTACCTAATCCTAGCAGAGGAAAAGACAGTCCTGGCTCACCTCTAGAGAAATTTTCCCAAAAGGCAGACAGAGGCCCCCACATATATTGGCGGTGATTTTAGATGAAATGACAAACGTAGTATGAAAATAGGTTTAGCAAAAATCGAGGTCCGCTTACTAGATAGCAAGAAGACAGAAAGGGCACTTTCATGGTCAGCAGAAAACCCTATCAAAACACCATCCAGAAATTACTTTAAGACTCTAGCATTAACTCATAACACCAGAGTGGCAATTTCCGCTCACAAGAGCTTTCCAGACACAGTAACGAAACAGCAGCTGTGAACAGGAACAAAATGCAAAAACACACAAGGACAAAAGTCCAACTTAGCTGGGAGTTGTCTAGTAGCAGGAACATGCACAGAAAGGCTTCTGATTACATTGTTGACCGGCATGAAACTGACAGAGGAGCAAGGTTATATAGCGACTCCCACATCCTGATAGGAGCAGGTGAACAGAGGGGATGATGCACACAAGTACAATACCACAAGTGGCCACCGGGGGAGCCCAGAATCCAATTTCACAACAGTACCCCCCCCTCAAGGAGGGGGCACCGAACCCTCACCAGAACCACCAGGGCGATCAGGATGAGCCCTATGAAAGGCACGGACAAGATCGGAGGCATGAACATCAGAGGCAGTGACCCAAGAATTATCCTCCTGACCGTATCCCTTCCATTTGACCAGATACTGGAGTTTCCGTCTGGAAACACGAGAGTCCAAGATCTTTTCCACAACGTACTCCAACTCACCCTCAACCAACACCGGAGCAGGAGGCTCAACGGAAGGCACAGCCGGTACCTCATACCTGCGCAACAATGACCGATGAAAAACATTATGAATCGAAAAGGATGCAGGGAGGTCCAAACGGAAGGACACAGGGTTAAGAATCTCCAATATCTTGTACGGGCCGATGAACCGAGGCTTAAACTTAGGAGAAGAAACCCTCATAGGGACAAAACGAGAAGACAACCACACCAAGTCCCCAACACAAAGCCGAGGACCAACACGACGACGGCGGTTGGCAAAAAGCTGAGTCTTCTCCTGGGACAACTTCAAATTGTCCACCACCTGCCCCCAAATCTGATGCAACCTCTCCACCACAGCATCCACTCCAGGACAATCCGAAGATTCCACTTGACCGGAGGAAAATCGAGGATGAAACCCCGAATTACAGAAAAACGGGGACACCAAGGTGGCAGAGCTGGCCCGATTATTGAGGGCGAACTCCGCCAAAGGCAAAAAAGCAACCCAATCATCCTGATCCGCAGACACAAAACAGCTCAAATATGTCTCCAAGGTCTGATTAGTCCGCTCGGTCTGGCCATTAGTCTGAGGATGGAAAGCAGACGAAAAAGACAAATCTATGCCCATCCTAGCACAGAATGCCCGCCAAAATCTAGACACGAATTGGGTCCCTCTGTCAGAAACGATATTCTCCGGAATACCATGCAAACGAACAACATTTTGAAAAAACAGAGGAACCAACTCGGAAGAAGAAGGCAACTTAGGCAAGGGAACCAGATGGACCATCTTAGAGAAACGGTCACACACCACCCAGATGACAGACATCTTATGAGAAACAGGCAGATCCGAAATAAAATCCATCGAGATGTGCGTCCAAGGCCTCTTCGGGATAGGCAAGGGTAACAACAATCCACTAGCCCGAGAACAACAAGGCTTGGCCCGAGCACAAACGTCACAAGACTGCACAAAGCCTCGCACATCTCGTGACAGGGAAGGCCACCAGAAGGACCTTGCCACCAAATCCCTGGTACCAAAGATTCCAGGATGACCTGCCAACGCAGAAGAATGAACCTCAGAGATGACTCTACTGGTCCAATCATCAGGAACAAACAGTCTACCAGGTGGGCAACGATCAGGTCTATCCCCCTGAAACTCCTGCAAGGCCCGCCGCAGGTCTGGAGAAACGGCAGACAATATCACTCCATCTTTAAGGATACCTGTGGGCTCAGAATTACCAGGGGAGTCAGGCTCAAAACTCCTAGAAAGGGCATCCGCCTTAACATTCTTAGAACCCGGTAGGTAAGACACCACAAAATTAAACCGAGAGAAAAACAACGACCAGCGCGCCTGTCTAGGATTCAGGCGCCTGGCAGACTCAAGGTAAATTAAATTTTTGTGGTCAGTCAATACCACCACCTGATGTCTGGCCCCCTCAAGCCAGTGACGCCACTCCTCAAAAGCCCACTTCATGGCCAAAAGCTCCCGATTCCCAATATCATAATTCCGCTCGGCGGGCGAAAATTTACGGGAAAAAAAAGCACAAGGTCTCATCACGGAGCAGTCGGAACTTCTCTGCGACAACACCGCCCCAGCTCCGATTTCAGAAGCGTCGACCTCAACCTGAAAAGGAAGAGCAACATCAGGCTGACGCAACACTGGGGCGGAAGAAAAGCGGTGCTTGAGCTCCCGAAAGGCCTCCACAGCATCAGGGGACCAATCAGCAACATCAGCACCCTTCTTAGTCAAATCAGTCAATGGTTTTACAACATCAGAAAAACCAGCAATAAATCGACGATAAAAGTTAGCAAAGCCCAAAAATTTCTGAAGACTCTTAAGAGAAGAGGGTTGCGTCCAATCACCAATAGCCTGAACCTTGACAGGATCCATCTCGATGGAAGAGGGGGAAAAAATGTATCCCAAGAAGGAAATCTTTTGAACCCCAAAAACACACTTAGAACCCTTCACACACAAGGAATTAGACCGCAAAACCTGAAAAACCCTCCTGACCTGCTGGACATGAGAGTCCCAGTCATCCGAAAAAATCAGAATATCATCCAGATACACAATCATAAATTTGTCCAAATAATCGCGGAAAATGTCATGCATAAAGGACTGGAAGACTGAAGGGGCATTTGAAAGACCAAAAGGCATCACCAAATACTCAAAATGGCCCTCGGGCGTATTAAATGCGGTTTTCCACTCATCCCCCTGCTTGATTCGCACCAAATTATACGCCCCACGGAGATCAATCTTAGAGAACCACTTGGCCCCCTTTATACGAGCAAACAAATCAGTAAGCAGTGGTAACGGATATTGATATTTAACCGTGATTTTATTCAAAAGTCGATAATCAATACACGGCCTCAAAGAGCCGTCTTTCTTAGACACAAAGAAAAAACCGGCTCCTAAGGGAGATGACGAAGGACGAATATGTCCCTTTTCCAAGGACTCCTTTATATATTCTCGCATAGCCGCGTGTTCAGGCACAGACAGATTAAATAAACGACCCTTAGGGTATTTACTACCCGGGATCAAGTCTATGGCACAATCGCACTCCCGGTGCGGAGGTAGTGAACCAACCTTGGGTTCTTCAAAAACGTCACGAAAGTCAGACAAGAATTCAGGAATCTCAGAGGGAATAGATGATGAAATGGAAACCAAAGGTACGTCCCCATGAGTTCCTTTACATCCCCAGCTTAACACAGACATAGCTCTCCAGTCGAGGACTGGGTTATGAGATTGCAGCCATGGCAATCCCAGCACCAAAACATCATGTAGATTATACAGCACCAGAAAGCGAATAACCTCCTGGTGATCCGGATTAACACGCATAGTCACTTGTGTCCAGTATTGTGGTTTATTACTAGCCAATGGGGTGGAGTCAATCCCTTTCAGAGGTATCGGAGCCTTCAATGGCTCCAAATCATACCCACAGCGTTTGGCAAAGGACCAATCCATAAGACTCAAAGCAGCGCCAGAGTCGACATAGGCGTCCGCGGTAATAGATGACAAAGAACAAATCAGGGTCACAGATAGAATAAACTTAGACTGTAAAGTGCTAATTGAAACAGACTTGTCAGGCTTCTTAGTACGCTTAAAGCATGCTGATATAACATGAGTTGAATCACCACAATAGAAGCACAACCCATTTTTTCGTCTAAAATTCTGCCGCTCGCTTCTGGACAGAATTCTATCACATTGCATATTTTCTGGCGTTTTCTCAGTAGACACCGCCAAATGGTGCACAGGTTTGCGCTCCCGCAGACGCCTATCGATCTGAATAGCCATCGTCATGGACTCATTCAGACTCGCAGGCACAGGGAACCCCACCATAACATCCTTAATGGCATCAGAGAGACCTTCTCTGAAAATCGCCGCCAGGGCGCACTCATTCCACTGAGTAAGCACAGACCATTTGCGGAATTTTTGGCAGTATATTTCAGCTTCATCTTGCCCCTGAGACAAGGACATCAAGGCCTTTTCCGCCTGAAGCTCTAAATGAGGTTCCTCATAAAGCAACCCCAAGGCCAGAAAAAACGCATCCACATTGAGCAACGCAGGATCCCCTGGTGCCAATGCAAAAGCCCAGTCTTGAGGGTCGCCCCGGAGCAAGGAAATTACAATCCTGACCTGCTGTGCAGGGTCTCCGGCAGAGCGAGACTTCAGGGACAAAAACAATTTGCAATTATTTTTAAAATTTTGAAAGTGAGATCTATTCCCCGAGAAGAATTCAGGCAAAGGAATTCTAGGCTCAGACATAGGTGCATGAACAACAAAATCTTGCAAATTTTGTACCTTTGTGGCGAGATTATTCAAACCTGTAGCTACACTCTGAAGATCCATTTGAAACAGGTGAACACAGAGCCATTCAAGGATAAGAAGGAGAGAAAGAGAGGAAGGCTGCAGTATAGGCAGACTAGCAAGTGATTCAATTAAGAGCACACTCAGAACTAGAGGAAAAAAAAAAAAAATTGTAGCAGACTTCTTTTTTCTCTCCTTTCTCAGCCAGTAATTTAACCCTTTTTTTTGGCCGGTCAAACTGTCATGATTCTCAATGGCGAGAGAACATAGCCCAGCATATATGAGAACTAGCTCTTGGAAGATGGAAACTATACTGACCATGAACTAAACCTGCCGCACAACTAGAAGTGGCCGGGTAGCATGCCTACGTTTTTTTATCCCTAGATGCCCAGCGCCAGCCGGAGAACTACCTAATCCTAGCAGAGGAAAAGACAGTCCTGGCTCACCTCTAGAGAAATTTTCCCAAAAGGCAAACAGAGGCCCCCACATATATTGGCGGTGATTTTAGATGAAATGACAAACGTAGTATGAAAATAGGTTTAGCAAAAATCGAGGTCCGCTTACTAGATAGCAAGAAGACAGAAAGGGCACTTTCATGGTCAGCAGAAAACCCTATCAAAACACCATCCAGAAATTACTTTAAGACTCTAGCATTAACTCATAACACCAGAGTGGCAATTTCCGCTCACAAGAGCTTTCCAGACACAGTAACGAAACAGCAGCTGTGAACAGGAACAAAATGCAAAAACACACAAGGACAAAAGTCCAACTTAGCTGGGAGTTGTCTAGTAGCAGGAACATGCACAGAAAGGCTTCTGATTACATTGTTGACCGGCATGAAACTGACAGAGGAGCAAGGTTATATAGCGACTCCCACATCCTGATAGGAGCAGGTGAACAGAGGGGATGATGCACACAAGTACAATACCACAAGTGGCCACCGGGGGAGCCCAGAATCCAATTTCACAACACGGCCCTGTGTGAGGGAATGCTGTAATTGAAGGATATTGCTGACATCTATATCAACGTCACTGAACATGGTACCTGTTATGGATCCCAATGGCTAGGGGATCACACTGGACAAGCAAAAAATAACTCAAATAACGGACGAGCTCTAGGGTGATGGAACCTGGGCTGACTGCTGCCCTACTCCTGACAAACACAACTAGAAATAGCCAGGGAGCGTGCCTACGTAGATTCTAGACGCCTCGCACCAGCCTAAGAGCTAACTAGCACTGCAGAGAAAATAAAGACCTAACTTGCCTCCAGAGAAATAAACCCCAAAGGTATAGTTGCCCCCTACATGTATTGATGGTGAAAATGAGAGGAAGGCACGCACATAGATATGAAAATAGAGTTAGCAAAACGAGGCCCGCTATAACTAGAAAGCAGAAGGATACAAAAGGGGTCTGAGCGGTCAGCAAAAAACCCTAATCAAAAACCATCCTGAGATTACAAGCACCCATGTGCCAACTCATGGCACATGGGGAGCACCTCAGCCCACTAGAGCTTCCAACTAGCATAGAGTAATATTTAGCAAGCTGGACAAAAAACAAAACAACTGAAAAGCATAACTTAGCTTATCCTGAGAGATCTGGAAGCAGGTAGTCAGAACCAAACTGAGCACATCTGAGTACATTGATAGCCGGCAAGGGAATGACAGGAAAGCCAGGTTAAATAGGAAACACCCAGCCTCAGATGGACAGGTGGAAACCAGAGACCGCAACCCACCAAAGTCACCCAGTACCAGTTGTAACCACCAGAGGGAGCCCAAAAACAGAATCCACAACAGTACCCCCCCTTGAGGAGGGGTCACCGAACCCTCACGAGAACCCCCAGGGCGATCAGGATGAGCTCTATGGAAGGCGCGGACCAAATCAGTCGCATGAACATCAGAGGCGACCACCCAGGAATTATCCTCCTGACCATAACCCTTCCACTTAACCAAATACTGGAGTTTACGTCTGGAAACACGAGAATCCAAGATCTTCTCAACAACATACTCCAATTCTCCCTCCACCAGCACCGGAGCAGGAGGCTCAACCGAAGGAACAACGGGCACCTCATACCTCCGCAATAACGACCGATGGAACACGTTATGAATAGCAAACGATGCTGGGAGATCCAAACGAAAAGATACAGGGTTAAGAATCTCCAAGATCTTATAAGGACCGATGAACGGAGGCTTGAACTTGGGAGAAGAGACCTTCATAGGGACAAAACGAGAAGACAACCACACCAAGTACCCAACATGAAGTCGGGGACCCACGCGGCGACGGCGATTAGCAAACTGCTGAGCCTTCTCCTGAGACAACTTCAAATTGTCCACCACCTGATTCCAAATCTGATGTAGCCTGTCCACCACCACGTCCACTCCAGGACAATCCTAAGGCTCCACCTGACCAGAGGAAAAACGAGGATGAAACCCCGAATTACAAAAGAAAGGAGAAACCAAAGTAGCAGAACTAGCCCGATTATTAAGGGCAAATTCGGCCAGTGGCAAAAAGGCAACCCAGTCATCTTGATCAGCAGAAACAAAACACCTTAAATAAGTTTCCAAGGTCTGATTAGTTCGCTCCGTCTGGCCATTCGTCTGAGGATGGAATGCAGACGAGAAAGACAAATTAATGCCCATCTTAGCACAAAACGTCCACCAAAATCTAGACACAAACTGGGATCCCCTGTGAGAAACGATATTCTCCGGAATCCCATGCAAACGAACCACGTTCTGAAAAAATAAAGGGACCAACTCAGAGGAGGAAGGCAACTTAGGCAAGGGTACCAAATGAACCATCTTAGAAAAGCGGTCACACACAACCCAGATAACGGACATTTTCTGTGAGACAGGGAGATCTGAAATAAAATCCATGGAAATGTGCGTCCAAGGCCTCTTCGGGATAGGCAAGGATAACAACAACCCACTGGCCCGAGAACAGCAAGGCTTAGCCCGAGCACACACTCCACAAGACTGCACAAAGGTGCGCACATCCCTTGACAAGGAAGGCCACCAAAAAGACCTGGCCACCAAGTCTCTAGTACCAAATATTCCCGGATGACCAGCCAACACAGAAGAATGGACCTCGGAGATGACTCTACTGGTCCAATCATCCGGAACAAACAGTCTTTCTGGTGGACAACGATCAGGTTTATCCGCCTGAAACTCCTCCAATGCAGGACGCAAGTCTGGGGAGACGGCGGACAATATTACCCCATCCCTAAGGATACCAGTAGGCCCAGAGTCTCCAGGAGAGTCAGGCACAAAACTCCTGGAAAGAGCATCTGCCTTCACATTCTTTGAACCTGGCAGGTATGAAACCACAAAATTGAAACGAGAAAAAAACAACAACCAACGAGCCTGTCTAGGATTCAGACGCCTGGCAGACTCAAGGTAAATCAGATTTTTGTGATCAGTCAAGACCACCACACGATGTCTAGCACCCTCAAGCCAATGACGCCACTCCTCAAATGCCCACTTCATGGCCAAAAGCTCCCGATTACCCACATCATAATTGCGCTCGGCGGGCGAGAATTTTCTAGAAAAGAACGCACATGGCTTCATCACCGAGCCATCGGAACTTCTCTGTGACAAAACCGCCCCCGCTCCAATCTCGGAAGCATCAACCTCAACCTGAAAAGGAAGTGAAACATCTGGTTGACATAACACAGGAGCAGAAGAAAACTGGCGCTTAAGTTCCTGAAAGGCCTCCACAGCCGTAGGAGACCAATTAGCAACATCAGCACCCTTTTTAGTCAAATCAGTCAAAGGTTTAACAACACTGGAAAAATTAGCAATGAACCGACGATAAAAATTAGCAAAACCCAAGAACCTCTGAAGACTCTTAACAGATGTAGGTTGTGTCCAGTCACAAATCGCCTGAACCTTGACGGGATCCATCTCAATAGTAGAAGGAGAAAAAATGTACCCCAAAAAAGAAATCTTCTGGACTCCGAAGAGACATTTCGAGCCCTTCACAAACAGAGAATTGGCCCGCAGGACTTGAAACACCTTCCTGACCTGTAGAACATGAGACTCCCAGTCATCAGAAAACACCAAAATATCATCCAAATACACAATCATAAACTTATCCAGATATTCACGGAAAATATTGTGCATAAAGGACTGAAAGACTGAAGGAGCATTAGAAAGTCCAAAAGGCATTACCAAATACTCAAAATGGCCCTCAGGCGTATTAAATGCGGTTTTCCACTCATCACCCTGCTTTATCCGCACAAGATTATACGAACCGCGAAGATCTATCTTAGTGAACCACCTAGCCCCCTTAATGCGAGCAAACAAATCAGTCAATAATGGCAATGGATACTGATATTTGACTGTAATCTTATTCAGAAGGCGATAATCTATACAAGGCCTCAGGGAACCATCTTTTTTAGCCACGAAAAAAAAACCTGCTCCCAGAGGGGACAAAGATGGACGAATATGTCCCTTTTCCAAGGACTCCTTAATATAATTCCGCATAGCAGTATGCTCTGGCACTGACAGATTAAATAAACGACCCTTAGGGAACTTACTGCCAGAAATTAATTCTATAGCACAGTCACAATCCCTATGAGGAGGGAGCGAATTGAGCTTAGGCTCCTCAAAAACATCCCGATAGTCAGACAAAAACGCAGGGACCTCAGAAGGAGTAGATGAAGTGATTGAAATCAGAGGTGCATAATCATGAACCCCCTGACATCCCCAGCTTAACACAGACATTGTTTTCCAATCCAGGACTGGATTATGAGTTTGTAACCATGGCAGACTGTTATGGTTCTCAATGGCCAGAGAACATAGCCCAGCAAACATAAGAACTAGCTCTTGGAAGGATGGAAACTAAACTGACCATGAACTAAACCTGCCGCACAACTAACAGTAGCCGGGTAGCGTAGCCTGCGTTTTATCCCTAGACGCCCAGCGCCGGCCGGAGGACTAACTAATCCTGGCAGAGGAAAATATAGTCCTGGCTCACCTCTAGAGAAATTTCCCCGAAAGGCAGACAGAGGCCCTCACAAATATTGGCGGTGATTTTAGATGAAATGACAAACGTAGTATGAAAATAGGTTTAGCAAAATTGAGATCCGCTTACTAGATAGCAGGAAGACAGAAAGGGCACTTTCATGGTCAGCTGAAAACCCTATCAAAACATCATCCTGAAATTACTTTAAGACTCTAGTATTAACTCATAACATCAGAGTGGCAATTTCAGATCACAAGAGCTTTCCAGACACAGAAACGAAACTACAGCTGTGAACTGGAACAAAATGCAAAAACAAACAAGGACTAAAGTCCAACTTAGCTGGGAGTTGTCTAGCAGCAGGAACATGCACAGAAAGGCTTCTGATTACAATGTTGACCGGCATGGAAATGACAGAGGAGCAAGGCTAAATAGCGACTCCCACATCCTGATGGAAACAGGTGAACAGAGAAAGTGAAGCACACAAGTCCAGTACCACCAGTGGCCACCGGGGGAGCCCAAAATCCAATTTCACAACAGTACCCCCCCTCAAGGAGGGGGCACCGAACCCTCACCAGAACCACCAGGGCGATCAGGATGAGCCCTATGAAAGGCACGGACCAAATCGGAGGCATGAACATCAGAGGCAGTCACCCAAGAATTATCCTCCTGACCGTATCCCTTCCATTTGACCAGATACTGGAGTTTCCGTCTGGAAACACGGGAGTCCAAGATTTTTTCCACAACGTACTCCAACTCGCCCTCAACCAACACCGGAGCAGGAGGCTCAACGGAAGGCACAACCGGTACCTCATACCTGCGCAATAATGACCGATGAAAAACATTATGAATAGAAAAAGATGCAGGGAGGTCCAAACGGAAGGACACAGGGTTAAGAATCTCCAATATCTTGTACGGGCCGATGAACCGAGGCTTAAACTTGGGAGAAGAAACCCTCATAGGGACAAAACGAGAAGACAACCACACCAAGTCCCCAACACAAAGCCGAGGACCAACCCGACGCCGGCGGTTGGCAAAAAGCTGAGTCTTCTCCTGGGACAACTTCAAATTTTCCACTACCTGCCCCCAAATCTGATGCAACCTCTCCACCACAGCATCCACTCCAGGACAATCCGAAGATTCCACCTGACCAGAAGAAAATCGAGGATGAAACCCTGAATTACAGAAAAAGGGAGATACCAAGGTGGCAGAGCTGGCCCGATTATTGAGGGCAAACTCCGCTAAAGGCAAAAAAGCAACCCAATCATCCTGATCTGCAGACACAAAACACCTCAAATATGTCTCCAAGGTCTGATTCGTCCGCTCGGTCTGGCCATTAGTCTGAGGATGGAAAGCAGACGAGAAAGACAAATCTATGCCCATCCTAGCACAGAATGCTCGCCAAAATCTAGACACGAATTGGGTACCTCTGTCAGAAACGATATTCTCCGGAATACCATGCAAACGGACCACATTTTGAAAAAACAGAGGAACCAACTCGGAAGAAGAAGGCAACTTAGGCAGGGGAACCAAATGGACCATCTTAGAGAAACGATCACACACCACCCAGATGACAGACATCTTCTGAGAAACAGGAAGATCCGAAATAAAATCCATCGAGATGTGCGTCCAGGGCCTCTTCGGGATAGGCAAGGGCAACAACAATCCACTAGCCCGAGAACAACAAGGCTTGGCCCGAGCACAAACGTCACAAGACTGCACGAAGCCTCGCACATCTCGAGACAGGGAAGGCCACCAGAAGGACCTTGCCACCAAATCCCTGGTACCAAAGATTCCAGGATGACCTGCCAACGCAGAAGAATGAACCTCAGAAATGACTTTACTGGTCCAATCATCAGGAACAAACAGTCTACCAGGTGGGCAACGATCAGGTCTATCCGCCTGAAACTCCTGCAAGGCCCGCCGCAGGTCTGGAGAAACGGCAGACAATATCACTCCATCCTTAAGGATACCTGTAGGTTCAGAATTACCAGGGGAGTCAGGCTCAAAACTCCTAGAAAGGGCATCCGCCTTAACATTCTTAGAACCCGGCAGGTAGGACACCACAAAATTAAACCGAGAGAAAAACAACGACCAGCGCGCCTGTCTAGGATTCAGGCGTCTGGCGGACTCAAGATAAATTAGATTTTTGTGGTCAGTCAATACCACCACCTGATGTCTAGCCCCCTCAAGCCAATGACGCCACTCCTCAAAAGCCCACTTCATGGCCAAAAGCTCCCGATTCCCAACATCATAATTCCGCTCGGCGGGCGAAAATTTACGTGAGAAAAAAGCACAAGGTCTCATCACGGAGCAATCGGAACTTCTCTGCGACAAAACCGCCCCAGCTCCGATTTCAGAAGCGTCGACCTCAACCTGAAAAGGAAGAGCAACATCAGGCTGACGCAACACAGGGGCGGAAGAAAAGCGGCGCTTAAGCTCCCGAAAGGCCTCCACAGCAGCAGGGGACCAATCAGCAACATCAGCACCCTTCCTAGTCAAATCAGTCAATGGTTTAACAACATCAGAAAAACCAGGAATAAATCGACGATAAAAGTTAGCAAAGCCCAAAAATTTCTGAAGACTCTTAAGAGAAGAGGGTTGCGTCCAATCACAAATAGCCTGAACCTTGACAGGATCCATCTCGATGGAAGAGGGGGAAAAAATATATCCCAAAAAGGAAATCTTTTGAACCCCAAAAACGCACTTAGAACCCTTCACACACAAGGAATTAGACCGCAAAACCTGAAAAACCCTCCTGACCTGCTGGACATGAGAGTCCCAGTCATCCGAAAAAATCAAAATATCATCCAGATACACAATCATAAATTTATCCAAATAATCACGGAAAATGTCATGCATAAAGGACTGAAAGACTGAAGGGGCATTTGAAAGACCAAAAGGCATCACCAAATACTCAAAGTGGCCCTCGGGCGTATTAAATGCGGTTTTCCACTCATCCCCCTGCTTAATTCGCACCAAATTATACGCCCCACAGAGATCTATCTTAGAGAACCACTTGGCCCCCTTTATGCGAGCAAACAAATCAGTCAGCAGTGGCAACGGATATTGATATTTAACCGTGATCTTATTCAAAAGCCGATAATCAATGCACGGCCTCAAAGAGCCATCTTTCTTAGCCACAAAGAAAAAACCGGCTCCTAAGGGAGATGACGAAGGACGAATATGTCCCTTTTCCAAGGACTCCTTTATATATTCTCGCATAGCAGCATGTTCAGGCACAGACAGATTAAATAAACGACCCTTAGGGTATTTACTACCCGGAATCAAATCTATGGCACAATCGCACTCCCGGTGCGGAGGTAATGAACCAAGCTTAGGTTCTTCAAAAACGTCACGATATTCAGTCAAGAATTCAGGAATCTCAGAGGGAATAGATGATGAAATGGAAACCACAGGTACGTCCCCATGCGTCCCCTTACATCCCCAGCTTAACACAGACATAGCTTTCCAGTCAAGGACTGGGTTATGAGATTGCAGCCATGGCAATCCAAGCACCAACACATCATGTAGGTTATACAGCACAAGAAAGCGAATAATCTCCTGGTGATCCGGATTAATTCGCATAGTTACTTGTGTCCAGTATTGTGGTTTATTGCTAGCCAATGGAGTGGAGTCAATCCCCTTCAGGGGTATAGGAGTTTCAAGAGGCTCCAAATCATACCCACAGCGTTTGGCAAAGGACCAATCCATAAGACTCAAAGCGGCGCCAGAGTCGACATAGGCATCCGCGGTAATAGATGATAAAGAACAAATCAGGGTCACAGATAGAATAAACTTAGACTGTAAAGTGCCAATTGAAACAGACTTATCAAGCTTCTTAGTACGCTTAGAGCATGCTGATATAACATGAGTTGAATCACCGCAATAGAAGCACAACCCATTTTTTCGTCTAAAATTCTGCCGTTCACTTCTGGACAGAATTCTATCACATTGCATATTCTCTGGCGTCTTCTCAGTAGACACCGCCAAATGGTGCACAGGTTTGCGCTCCCGCAGACGCCTATCGATCTGGATAGCCATTGTCATGGACTCATTCAGACCCGCAGGCACAGGGAACCCCACCATAACATCCTTAATGGCATCAGAGAGACCCTCTCTGAAATTCGCCGCCAGGGCGCACTCATTCCACTGAGTAAGCACAGCCCATTTACGGAATTTCTGGCAGTATATTTCAGCTTCGTCTTGCCCTGAGATAGGGACATCAAGGCCTTTTCCGCCTGAAGTTCTAACTGAGGTTCCTCATAAAGCAACCCCAAGGCCAGAAAAAACGCATCCACATTGAGCAACGCAGGATCCCCTGGAGCCAATGCAAAAGCCCAATCCTGAGGGTCGCCCCGGAGCAAGGAAATCACAATCCTGACCTGCTGAGCAGGATCTCCAGTAGAGCGAGATTTCAGGGACAAAAACAACTTGCAGTTATTTTTGAAATTTTGAAAGCAAGATCTATTCCCCGAGAAAAATTCAGGCAAAGGAATTCTAGGTTCAGATATAGGAACATGAACAACAAAATCTTGTAAATTTTGAACTTTCGTGGTGAGATTATTCAAACCTGCAGCTAAACTCTGAATATCCATTTTAAACAGGTGAACACAGAGCCATTCCAAGATTAGAAGGAGAGAGAGAGAGAAAGGCTGCAATATAGGCAGACTTGCAAGAGATTCAATTACAAGCACACTCAGAACTGAAGGGAAAAAAAAAAAAAAAAATATCTTCAGCAGACTTCTCTTTTCTCTCCTTTCTCGGTCAATTAATTTAACCCTTTTTGGGCCGGTCAAACTGTTATGGTTCTCAATGGCCAGAGAACATAGCCCAGCAAGCATAAGAACTAGCTCTTGGAAGGATGGAAACTAAACTGACCATGAACTAAACCTGCCGCACAACTAACAGTAGCCGGGTAGCGTAGCCTGCGTTTTATCCCTAGACGCCCAGCGCCGGCCGGAGGACTAACTAATCCTGGCAGAGGAAAATATAGTCCTGGCTCACCTCTAGAGAAATTTCCCCGAAAGGCAGACAGAGGCCCCCACAAATATTGGCGGTGATTTTAGATGAAATGACAAACGTAGTATGAAAATAGGTTTAGCAAAATTGAGATCCGCTTACTAGATAGCAGGAAGACAGAAAGGGCACTTTCATGGTCAGCTGAAAACCCTATCAAAACATCATCCTGAAATTACTTTAAGACTCTAGTATTAACTCATAACATCAGAGTGGCAATTTCAGATCACAAGAGCTTTCCAGACACAGAAACGAAACTACAGCTGTGAACTGGAACAAAATGCAAAAACAAACAAGGACTAAAGTCCAACTTAGCTGGGAGTTGTCTAGCAGCAGGAACATGCACAGAAAGGCTTCTGATTACAATGTTGACCGGCATGGAAGTGACAGAGGAGCAAGGCTAAATAGCGACTCCCACATCCTGATGGAAACAGGTGAACAGAGAAAGTGAAGCACACAAGTCCAGTACCACCAGTGGCCACCGGGGGAGCCCAAAATCCAATTTCACAACAGCAGACCAAGCACTAGTACATCATGTAAATTATACAGTACAAGGAAGCGAATCACCTCCTGATGAACGGGAGTCATGCGCATGGTCACTTGTGTCCAGTACTGCGGTTTATTCATAGCCAGTGGTGTAGAGTCAATTCCCTTCAAAGGAATAGGAACTTCCAGAGGCTCCAGACTAAAACCGCAGCGTTTGGCAAATGACCAATCCATAAGACTCAGGGCAGCGCCCGAATCCACATAAGCATCGACGGAAATGGATGACAGTGAACAAATCAGAGTTACAGACAAAATGAACTTAGACTGCAGAGTACTAATGGCAAAAGATTTATCAACCTTTTTTGTGCATTTAGAGCATGCTGATATAACATGAGCTGAATCACCACAATAAAAACACAATCCGTTTTTCCGCCTATAATTTTGCCGTTCACTTCTGGACTGAATTCTATCACATTGCATAGTCTCAGGTGCCTGTTCAGAAGACACCGCCAACTGGTGCACAGGTTTGCGCTCCCGCAAACGCCGATCAATCTGAATGGCCATAGTCATAGACTCATTCAGACCTGTAGGCGCAGGGAACCCCACCATAATATCCTTAATGGCCTCAGAAAGACCATCTCTGAAGTTTGCAGCCAGGGCGCAATCATTCCACTGAGTAAGTACCGACCATTTCCGAAATTTTTGACAATATACTTCCGCTTCATCATGCCCCTGAGAGAGGGCTAATAAAGCCTTTTCAGCCTGAATCTCCAGGTTAGGTTCCTCATAGAGCAATCCCAGTGCCAGAAAAAACGCATCCACACTGAGCAATGCAGGATCCCCTGGTGCCAATGCAAATGCCCAATTCTGAGGGTCGCCTCGCAGGAAAGATATTACAATCTTGACCTGCTGAGCAGGGTCTCCAGAGGAGCGAGATTTCAAAGAAAGAAACAATTTGCAATTGTTCCTGAAATTCAGGAAGGTAGATCTATCTCCAGAAAAAAACTCTGGAATAGGAATTCTAGGTTCAGACATAAGAGTGTGAACAACAAAATCCTGTATGTTTTGAACTTTTGCAGCGAGATTATTCAGGCTGGAAGCCAAACTCTGGACATCCATATTAAACAGCTAAGGTCAGAGCCATTCAAGGGTTAAGAGGAGGTAAGAAGCAGCTAGACAGCAATTAAAGGCTAGGCAGCAAAACTCTGAGGGAAAAAAAAAAAAAAAAATTCCCTTCAACACTTCTTTTTCTCCTGCTTCAGCCCAAACAATTAACACTTTGCGGGCCGGCTATACTGTTATGGATCCCAATGGCTAGGGGATCGCACTGGACAAGCAAAAAATAACTCAAATAACGGACGAGCTCTAGGGTGATGGAACCTGGGCTGACCGCTGCCCTACTCCTGACAAACACAACTAGAAATAGCCAGGGAGCGTGCCTACGTAGATTCTAGACGCCTCGTGCCAGCCTAAGAGCTAACTAGCACTGCAGAGAAAATAAAGACCTAACTTGCCTCCAGAGAAATAAACCCCAAAGGTATAGTTGCCCCCTACATGTATTGATGGTGAAAATGAGAGGAAGGCACGCACATAGATATGAAAATAGAGTTAGCAAAACGAGGCCCGCTATAACTAGAAAGCAGAAGGATACAAAAGGGGTCTGAGCGGTCAGCAAAAAACCCTAATCAAAAACCATCCTGAGATTACAAGCACCCATGTGCCAACTCATGGCACATGGGGAGCACCTCAGCCCACTAGAGCTTCCAACTAGCATAGAGTAATATTTAGCAAGCTGGACAAAAAACAAAACAACTGAAAAGCATAACTTAGCTTATCCTGAGAGATCTGGAAGCAGGTAGTCAGAACCAAACTGAGCACATCTGAGTACATTGATAGCCGGCAAGGGAATGACAGGAAAGCCAGGTTAAATAGGAAACACCCAGCCTCAGATGGACAGGTGGAAACCAGAGACCGCAACCCACCAAAGTCACCCAGTACCAGTTGTAACCACAAGAGGGAGCCCAAAAACAGAATCCACAACAGGTACCCCTGAGTGTTCTTTGTGGGGACTTGTTGCTTATCCCTCTTCAGGCCATAAGTGTTAGGATGGAATGTGGACTAGTGATGATTGAGCACTGGAATCAAGGAGGCCAGATGCTCAGATGGGCTCTACTCGAGTACTGAGTATAATGGAAGTCAATGGGAAACTCAAGCATTTTTCCAGAAGACCCTAACAGGAGGACTGGGGAAGCAGGAAAATTGCTGAAATGGATGGAAACAGCATTCAAATTGAATCATAACAGCATGAGGAAAATACCCCTGGACACATCTCTGACTCCCAGTTCACAGCAGGGAAAATCTTGTCAGGATATAGATGATGTAAATCTGCAATTTAAAAAAAGCACATTCATTCAAAGTGTGTTTATGCAGGTGTTTTTAGCTGGAAGAAGCTGGTGGCGAAAGGCGCATCAGGGTGAAGGGACGCCAGGAGCACTCTCTCCGCAGGTAATTTATTTTGATATATGGCATTTGATTTGGTTTTGTAGGTATGGACACAACTATAGTGGACCAATAGCCCTTTTGGGCTGACTAACAATAGCCTACATGGTCAACTCTAGTCTCACCATAGTCAGGAGCACTATACCTTGATATCCACTCAGATTTCATTGTTTTTCATATAGCCCTGGCTGTTTTCACATCCTTGCTGTCTAGATCCCATTAATCCTGTTGTGGAGTTATCCTTTTCACATGAAGGGCTCATTGTTAGCAGTTCTCATTGTATTCATGTACATTGATTTATACTATGGCTGCATACCTATTATAGGTTATTGCTTAATTTATACCCTATCTGATTGCGGAGAGTGACATGACAAGCATGTCGAGGTGAGGAGACTTAAAGCCGCAATGCTCCTCTGGGAAATATGCAAATTGTCTCTTCAGAGAGGAAGAGGACTAGAACTCTAGTGCCACCTATTGGAAGTAGCAATCCTAACAGTCAATGTCGACCCTTTAATGAGCCTTGTCACATGACTTAGGATAATAGCCAAACCAGAATCTCAATTTGCAAGCACTGTGTTTCGGGGGTACTGCCCCTCATCAGTGCAAAGTGGAGATCTGGTTTGGCTGATTGAGAGGCATCTGACTGGGATCCAAGAATTATCCTAAGTCATGTGACAAGGCTCGTTAAAGGGTCGACATTGACTGTTAGGATTGCTACTTCCAATAGGTGGCACTAGAGTTCTAGTCCTCTTCCTCTCTGAAGAGACAATTTGCATATTTCCCAGAGGACCATTGCGGCTTTAAGTCTCCTCACCTTGACATGCTTATGTCACTCTCCACAAGGAGAAACAATACTTTTTGGATCCCAGTCAGACGCCTCTCAATCATCCAAACCAGATCTCCACTTTGCACTGATTGAGGGGCAGTACCCCGAAACAAAGTGTCTGCAAATTGAGATTCTGGTTTGAATATTATCCTAAGTAATGTGACAAGGCTCGTTAAAGGGTCGACATTGACTGTTGGATTGCTACTTCCAATAGGTGACACTAGAGTTCTAGTCCTCTACCTCTCTGAAGAGACAATTTGCCCCCTATCTGATAAAATGTTTCCTTGTGCTGCTAGTATTATTTATTTTTTGGCCCTCATAGTTTTGCTATAATGTTTGGCATCCCCGGTTGTGGCATTCCTGCTTTTTAATTCTTGTCTTTTAAATAATTGCTTAATAAAATTATTTGTTGTATCTTTATTTCTGTGGGATCTCTACTTTGCCCTGTATACACTTACTGTATATGGGAATAGTTTTTGCATCTGTGAATAGCAGTAAAGTGACTGCCAGGTAATGACGTCAGTGGTCATCAGCAGAGTAGAGCGACTTTTACTTTTTTAGGATCGAGTCGGGTTTCGCGAAACCCGACTTTGTCAAAAGTCGGGTCGGGTGAAATCGGCCGATTATTGCGAAAAGTCGGGGATCGACCGAAACATGAAACTCAATGCAAGTCAATGGGGAAGCAAAGTCGGCAGTGAGTGGAGGACAGGAAAACACCTACAGTGCCCATTTTAATGCCAAAAACATCAATTCTTGTTACTTAAGCTTGTCAATCTTAATTTACCTTATAATAATAGTTAGGCATTGAAAATTGAGGGTCATTTGGCTAAAGTTGTGGGGGGGTAGGGCTGATTCAAGTCTTTCGTTGGCCCAGGAAATACGGACTACGTCACAGCGGTGGAGCAGGGAGAGGTAAGTATTTCAACTTTGCAAGTGCTGTGATCCTGAGCAAGCAGGGGGGGCCCACTCGTTCGCATTGGCACTGGCACAGGGCCCCTCACAGTACGGCGGTGTGTTTGACGGCGGGGGCGCCTCCCACCGGCAGAGACATTTTTGCGTACTATGAGGGGCCCTGTGCCAGTGACGTAGCCAACAAGTATGCCCCCCCACCTGATGAAGGAACCTGCACTTTCATCTGCACCTTCCTATTTGTCCCCGTGTAAGGTGGTATAGCATGCGGGAAGGGGAACCAGACTTTCAGCAGGGTCAGATACTGGCTGTGTAGAGTGCAAGGGGAATGTAGTGGTCTGGGTCAATGTACCAGCAGACTCATCTAGCAGTGGCTGGGCAATGGGCAGGATGAGGAGGAAACACAGATATAGGCCCAAAGAATAAAGTAGGCTAAATGCAGTTCAAAATTGGTAACAGGACTAAACAGGCAGCACTGCTTTGTTCAGTGGAGGACAAATGTAATGAGAGGCTGACACAGTAAGTAGGCCCAAATAAGTAACTAGGCTAAATGCAGTTCAAAATTGGTAACAGGACTAACCAGGTGGCATTGGTTTGTTCAGTGGAGGACAACTGTAATGAGAGGCTGACACAGTGAGTAGGCCCAAATAAGTAACTAGGCTAAATGCAGTTCAAAATTGGTAACAGGACTAACCAGGCGGCATTGCTTTGTTCAGTGGAGGACAACTGTAATGAGCGGCAGACACCGTTAGTAGGCCCAACCAAACAAGTAGCCCCAATGCAGTTTCATATTGTAAATATAGGCCGAAAGCCTGAAGATTGAAGCACAGGAGAAAAGCACAGGAGAACACCAAGGAGCGGCAGACACCGTTAGTAGGGCCCATCCAAACTAGTAGGCCAAATGCAGTTTCATATTCAAAATATAGGCCGAAAGCCTGAAGATTGAGGCTCAGCTTTGTTCAGTGGAGGAGAACACCAAGGAGCGGCAGACACCGTTAGTAGGGCCCAACCAAACTAGTAGGCCAAATGCAGTTTAAAATTTCATATAGGCCGAAAGCCTGAAGATTGAAGCTCAGCTTTGTTCAGTGGAGGACAACACCAAGGAGCGGCAGACAACTTTAGTAGGCCCAACCAAACAAGTAGCCCAAATGCAGTTTCATATTGTAAATATAGGCCGAAAGCCTGAAGATTGAAGCTCAGCTTTGTTCAGTGGAGGACAGCTGTATAGAGTGGCGCAGACAGACACAGGTAGTAGGCCTAAAATAAAAAAGTAGGCTCAATGCAGTTTAAAATGGGTTACAGGGGTACACAGGCAGCATTGATTTGGTCAGCGGAGGACGATTGCAAGGAGTGGCGCAGACTTACTAGGCCTAAAATAGAAAAGTAGGCTCAATGCTGTTTAAAATGGGTTACAGGGGTACACAGGCAGCATTGGTTGGTCAACGGAGGACGATTGCAAGGAGTGGCGTAGACTTACTAGGCCTAAAATAAAAAAGCAGGCTCAATGCAGTTTAAAATAGGTTACAGGGGTACACAGGCAGCATTGGTTTGGTCAGCGGAGGACGATTGCAAGGAGCGGCGCAGACTTACTAGGCCTAAAATTAAAAAGTAGGCTCAATGAAGTTTAAAATAGGTTACAGGGGTACACAGGCAGCATTGGTTTGGTCAGCGGAGGACGATTGCAAGGAGTGGCGCAGACTTACTAGGCCTAAAATAGAAAAGTAGGCTCAATGCAGTTTAAAATAGGTTGCAGGGGTACACAGGCAGCATTGGTTTGGTCAGCGGAGGACGATTGCACGGAGTGGCGCAGACTTACTAGGCCTAAAATAGAAAAGTAGGCTCAATGCAGTTTAAAATAGGTTACAGGGGTACACAGGCAGCATTGGTTTGATCAGTGGAGGAGTGGCTGACACAGTAAGTTGGCCAAAATAGTAAAGTGGGCTAAATGTCTGCAAAAAAAACGTTCCTAAATAAACAGGTGGCAAAGCTAGGTACAGGGGTGGGTTCCTCTGCTGAGTAGCAGACAGTGGTAGTTCGCGCACAGTATTCACAGGTCTAAACGGAGGGCAGGGCTCCTGTATATTTTTACTATCATCTATCATTTCAACAAATTTGTATTGGCAGTGCCATTGAAGGATTTAACAGCACAGACTAAACAGTGGTGGAGCAGTGAGAGGTAAGTTTTGCAAGTGGTAGAGCACCGTTTGAGCTGGGGGGGAACACTCTCTCGTGGGCAGCGGTACTGGCCCAGGGCCCCTCATATTACGACGGTGTGTCTGACGTTGGGTGTGCACCACCACCGCCAGAGGCACTTCATTGTACTATGAGGGACCCTGTGCCAGTGCCGTCGGCCAAAAGTGGGCACACCCACCTGTCCAGGCAAACGGCACTCGCACGGGTGCTTGCGCCAAGTGGTGACCACGGCCCCTTGGGGAGAGTCAGCCCATTTAGGGAGGTGTAAAAATGGCCTATGGTGGACATTCAGCAGCTGCAAATGGAGGAATTGGAGCAGTCAGTATGGGGGGTCCAAAAGCAAGACCTTTTTACAGGAAAGCTTCGTGTCAGCAGGGGAAGGTGGGGCAAAATAATAATTAGAAATCCATGATTGGTTCATTTTAATGAAGGTTAGATCATCAACATTTTGGGTAGCCAGACGAGTCCTTTTTTTGGTCAGTATTGAACCAGCAGCACTGAAGACTCTTTCTGATAGCACACTAGCAGCTGGGCAAGCGAGCTCCTGTAATGCATATTCTGCCAATTCAGGCCAGGTGTCTCTTTTAGATGCCCAGTAATCAAAGGGGAATGACGTGTGAGGGAGAACATTGATAAGGGAGGAAAAATAGTTCGTAACCATTACTGGACAAATGTTGTCTCCTGTCACTTTGAATTGATGCAGCAGTACCTGTCGTGTCTGCGGTCATTGCGACATCACTCCACAACCTGGTCATAAAACTCCTCTGTCCAATGCCACTTCTGATTTGTGCACCTCTAACACCTCTGCCATGTTGCCCCCTGCAGCTCGTGTGAGAACCATCACTGCCGCTGTGTGCTGGGAATGCCTGAACCAAACGGTCTACAAGAGTTGCTTGTTTGGTAGCCAATATTTGTTCAAGGTTCTCATGTGGCATGATATTTTGCAATTTCCCTTTGTAGCGTGGATCCAGGAGGAAGGCCAACCAGTAACCGTCATCGGTCATCATTTTTATAATGCGGGGGTCCCTTTTTAGGATACGCAAGGCATAATCAGCCATGTGGGCCAATGTTCAAGGTGTCAAATCACTGCTTGTGCTGGGTTGAGGAGCACTTTCTGGCAAATCAACATCACTTGTCTCCCGCAAAAACCCTGTACCTGACCTTGCAAAGCCACCAGTTTCTATTGCCCCCTGAGAAGCTTCCTTCTCCCATAAATATTCATCCCCATCATCCTCCTCCTCCTCCTCTTCGTCCGCCACCTCGTCCAGGACAGTTCCCTGGGCAGACAATGGCTGACTGTCATCAAGGCTTCCCTCCTCCTCAGCTGCAGACGCCTGCTCCTTAATGTGCGTTAAACTTTGCATCAGCAGACGCATTAGTGGGATGCTCATGCTTATGATGGCGTTGTCTGCACTTACCAGCCATGTGCATTCCTCAAAACACTGAAGGACTTAAGAGAGGTCTTGTAGCTTCAACCACTGCACACCTGACAACTCCATGTCTGCCATCCAACTGCCTGCCCGTGTATGTGTATCTGGAGTGCCCTCAGACGCAGGGCAGTGGGGTACTCGGTACTGGGTCCCTCGGTCTCGGTTCTGGGGATGTCACGGTGGCCCGACCCGGTCCGTGGCCCTGCTAAGGGGCGCCCAATTAACGGTGATGAAAGTTTGTCAAGTGTTCGTGACGCCACCTGTGGTATTCGGTCAGGGTGACCGACGCTGCTAGGGGTCCACTGGGGTGATGGAATGGCAGCTAGATGGTGTACCTTCCCACAGGTGAAGTATGTCCCCAGGGCTTCTCTTGATGAGTAGATAGTAATGGTGTAGGTCGCAGTAAATGACGAGGACACCGGGTTGCAGTCTCTTTACCTTTTTACTGAAGACTTCGGCATCCACAATCCAGAGCACTGCTAACAGGGCTGGCTGAGACCGGCCGGTCTGAAGGCACATCCAGAGTTCCCTTTGCAGGTGGAAATCAGTAGCCTTCCTACTAGCGCCTGTGTGTTGTAGTACCTCCCTGCTGAGCACCACGGGATAGTCCTCACAACTGTCATGTATGTTTCTGTTTCTGTCTCTACGTCCCCCAGATGATATGGATAGGATGCACCCGTATGACGGGGTAGGCCTGGAGTTATTTTATAGGAACCCTAGAGACGCCCCTCTCCCACAATTTGCCTCCGTTGTCTTCATTAGGTGTAAAGGTTGGACAGCCAACTTGGAATTAACTGCCCTGCCGTAGTTCAGAGTAATGCGTAGAGCCAATCACTCCCTTGGCGTTCCGGCCGCCGGCTACGTGCCCCAGAAGGATGTTGCCGATCTTAAGGCAGGACTCCTCCTGGTCTTATCTCCTAGTGCTGTGATCTCGTTTCTCACTTCTCCACAATATACTTAGCTTCTTGTCCTTTCTTAGGATGCTGCCACAATGAAGTGCAGGCGCAGCTCCGTAACGCTCTATCTCGTGCTAGGCCACTGTCAGGATCCCACCCCTGACAGGTCCTCCCTGGGTCTCCCCAGTCAGCTTTCTCTCTGACTCGATGTTACCGGGGCCGAGCCCAGTCAGCTTCTCCCTAACTTCCTATCTGACTCCCAGTTTTACCAGAGTGTGAGGAGTGGCCTAATAGATAGAACCCTTTGCTCCCCCTGGTGGCCGGATGGTGAAGTGTAGTGTGTGACTGTGATACCTGGTCAGGTGAACTCCTTTAATGCCATCAGACATACCATCACTCCCCCTTGTGGAAGAGTGACAATACTGCAACGACCAGGACTCTGGGGCGCTGCATATCCTCCCACAAATACATTACAGCACGCCTCTGTTCGCACAGCCTCTGAAGCATGTGCACTGTGGAGTTCCACCTTGTTGCAATGTCGATTATTAGGCAGTGCTGGGGAAGCTTCAACGATCGCTGATGGTTCTGCATACAGCTGGAGTGTACGGGCGACCGGCGGATGTGCAAGCAAAGTCTTCGCACCTTCAGGAGCAGGGCTGGTAACCCCGGATAACTTTTCAGGAAGCACTGCACCACCAGGTTCAAGGTGTAAGCCAGGCAAGGTATGTGTTTCAGTTCTGAAAGGGCTATGGCAGCCATAAAATTCCTTCTGTTATCACTGACTACCTTGCCTGCCTCAAGATGTACACTGCCCAGCCATGAATGAGTTTCTTGCTGCAAGAACTCGGCCAGAACTTCCGCGGTGTGTCTGTTGTCGCCCAAACACTTCATTTCCAACACAGCCTGCTGACGCTTACCACTAGCTGTTCCATAATGGGACACCTCGTGTGCAACACTGGCAGCTGCAGATGGAGTGGTCGTGTGACTGCACTCTGTGGACGAGCTTTCGCTTCTGCTGGAGGAGGAGGAGGAGGGGTGGCGAACGCCTACAGCCAACTGTTTCCTAGACCGTGGGCTAGGCAGAACTGTCCCACTATGGCTGTCCCCTGTGGACTCTGCATCCACATTAACCCAGTGTGCCGTGATGGACACGTAACGTCCCTGGCCATGCCTACTGGTCCATGCATCTGTTCTGAGGTGCACCTTTCTATTGACTGATTGCCTGAGTGCATGGACAATGCGGTCTTTGACATGCTGGTGAAGGGCTGGGATGGCTTTTCTCGCAAAGAAGTGTCGACTGGGTAGGTCATAGCGTGGTACTGCGTAGGCCATCAGGGCTTTGAAAGCTTCGCTTTCAACCAACCGGTAGGGCATCATCTCTAACGAGATTAGTCTAGCAATGTGGGTGTTCAAACCCTGTGTACGCGGATGAGAGGATGAGTACTTCCTTTTCCTAACGAGAGTCTCTTGTAGGGTGAGCTGGACTGGAGAGCTGCATATGGTGGAACTAGGGGGGAGGTGGTGGACATGGCAGATTGAGAGAGGGATGGTGATGGTATTCTTGCTGTTGGCCTACATACAGTGTTTCCTACCAACAACCTGGTGATTCCCTGACTGCTTTGGCCTTGCGATGATACCTCCACATTTGCTGCAGGTGGTATCCAAAATGGTGGGCTTACAGTGAGGGAAGCAATGTAGCATTGCTGACTAGCTTCATTCTGAGCAGGTTCACCTACGTTACGGGACGTTTGGTAGTTAGTCCAGGCTTGCAAGTACATTCTGGTTAAATGTCTACGCATGCACGTTGTATTTAATTTTTTGACATTCTGCCCTCTGCTAAAGGTCCTTGAGCATTTCTTACAGATAACTTTGCACTGATCATTCGGATCTTGGTTAAAAAATTGCCAGACTGCACTCTTCCTACTATCGAATACCTTTTCAGGCATTGCACGCTGTGCTACTTTTACCGGATGGCCACGCTGTCCTAAAACTGTTTTTGGTTTTGACACACGGTTTGGGCCAGATACGGGCCTGCCAGATGAAAGCTGTTGCGATGTTGATGCCTGCTGCGGCTCATACTCCTCCACCTCAGAGCTACTGCCAGTGGCACCCTGTTCCCTCAATGGCTGCCAATCGGGGTCAACAACTGGGTCATCTATCACCTCCTCTTCAATGTCCTGTGCACCTTTCTCTGTGCCACCGTGTAAGGTGCTATAGCGTTTGGGACGGGGCACCATAGTCTCATCAAGGTCAGATTCTGGCTGAGTACACTGCGAGGGCAATGTTGTGATCTGAGTCAATGGAACAGCATAATAATCTAGCTGTGGCTGTGCATCTGTGCACTCCATGTCCGATTCATCTTGATATGGCCTGTTAACAATTTCCCTTTCTAACCCAGGCACGGTATGTGTAAAGAGCTCCATGGAGTAACGTGTTGTGTCGCCTGACGCATCCTTCACTGTTGTTTTGGGTGAAGGACACAAGGAAGCGACTTGTTCCTGACCGGGAGCATCCACTGACGACTCGCTTCTTTTAAATTTTGAACTTTCCGAAGAGGAGGCGAAAGAGCTAGAGACTGAGTCAGCAAGGAAAACCAAAACTTTTTCCTGCTGCTCCGGCTTTAAAAGCGGTTTTCCTACTCCCAGAAAAGGGAGTGTTTGAGGCCTTGTGTAGCCAGATGATGATGCTGGCTCAACAACTCAAGCCTTAGGTGCTCTTTTGCTTTTCCCACTACCACCAGATGCTTCACCACCACCACCATCATTGCCAGCTGGCAATGACCGCCCACGGCCACGACCTCTTCCAACAGACTTCCTCATTCTTGGGAAAATGTAACCAAGCTAACAACCGTTATATGGTACTGTAAAACAAGGTAGAAGGTGTATGTAAACTTGTTGTGAATTTAAATCTCCCTTTCTATATGTGTGGGAGACTGCGGCAAAAATCAGGCCCACTGTATTACACTACACAGTGTACGTTACTGAAAGTAGCTGGCAGATATACGCCAAACAGAACTGATGCAGATGCACTTAGTGGCAATATTAATCTCCCTTTTTATGTGTGGGACACTGCTGAAAAATTCAGGCCCACTACACAGTATAAGTGGCAGAAAGTGGCTGGCAGATATACGCCAAACAGAACTGACGCAGATGCATTTAGTGGCAATATTAATCTCCCTTTTTATGTGTGGGAGACTGATGCAAAAAAAAAAAAAGCCCACTATATTACACTACACAGTATAAGTGGCAGAAAGTGGCTGGCAGATATACGCCAAACAGAACTGACGCAGATGCACTTAGTGGCAATATTAATCTCCCTTTTTATGTGTGGGACACTGCTGCAAAATTCAGGCCCACTGTATTACACTACACAGTATAAGTGCCAGAAAGTGGCTGGAAATATATATATAAAAAAAAGGGACTGTACTACAATAACAATCTCCCTACACTAATCTCAGGAAAAGTATGGCAGCCAGCAATAAAAAGGACTGTTGCAAACAAAAGTGTGGACAAATAAACAATAGAACTGTGCAGAAAGGAGCAACAGGACTTTTGCTTTTAAAAAAGCAGTTGGTTTGCACAGCGGTGTACAAACAGCAATGCAGCTATCAGGGAGCCTTATAAGCTACAGAGCTGATGCACAGAAATCTAGCCTCCACTGTCCCTGCAAAGAAAAGGTGGTGTTGGACAGTGGAATTCGCTACAGCACAAGCGGTTTGGGGGTTAATATTTCCTCCCTAATAATATCCCTGCTTCTGGCGAAGCTGCAGCAACCTCTCCCTATGCTCAGATCGGCAGAAGTAAGATGGCAGTCGGCGTGCATGCCCCTTTATAGCCCCTGTGACGCTGCAGAAAGCAAGCCAATCACTGTCATGCCCTTTGATTTGTGCCATAAGGAACACACACTCATCATGAATTTGATGTGGGTTGCAAAGCCCTGTCCAATGCTCGTCCCACCCTACCTCCAGCGGCTTAGTCAGAACTGGGCAAAAATGCCTTGAAAATGCCAAAAGTATTTTTTTTGCAGTCTTTCACTGCGGAAAAAAATTCCAACATTTTAAAGCTTTTTACTCCAGTTTTCTGGCATATAATCTTTGATGAGTTGTGCGTTAGTCTGTGGTGTAGCCTTAGAATCCTAGTATCATAGAATGTTAGAGTTAGAAGGGACCTCAATGGTCATTGTGTCCAACCCCCTGCTCAATGCATTATTCCCTCTGTTTGAAGACTTCCATTGAAGGAGGACTCACCACCTCTCGTGGCAACCTATGACACTCATTGATCACCCTCACTGTAAAAATGTTTTTTTTCTAATATCTAACCTGTATCTTCTCCCTTTCAGTTTCATTACATTGCTTCTCGTGTTTCCATGTGCAAATAAGATTAATGATGATCCCTCTACACTAAGACATCCCTTCTGATATTTGTAGACAGCTATTAAGTCACTTCTTAGCTTTCTTTTTTGCAAGCTAAACATTCCCAGATCCTTTAACCGTTCCTCGTAGGACATACTTTGCAGTCCACTTATGATCCTGGTACCTCTTCTTTGAATTTTCTCCAGTTTCTCAATGTTTTTTTTTTTTTAATGTGGTGTCCAGAACTGCACAGTATTCCAGATGAGACCTGACCAGGAAGGAGTAGAGGGGGACAATGACTTGTGATCTAGACTCTATGCTTCTCTTAATTCATCTAGAACTGTGTTTATCTTTTTTGCTGCTGCATCACATTGCTGACTAATGTGCAGTCTGTGATCTATTAGTATACCCAAGTCCTTTTAACATATGCGCTAGCTTAGTTGTATTCCTCCCATACTATAGATCAGGGATCCACAACCTGTAGTTCAGGAGCCACATGTGGCTCGCGATCTCATGAATTGTGGCTCACAGCTGTCTGCTAGCTTGATGCATTAGCTCCAGGTCTAGCAAAGAGCTACGAAGAGCGCATCTCAAAATGGTGAATTTTGTGAGTAGTCCGGCACAGAAGAGCAGAACTGGATGCACATATACTAGTCTTAAGGGTTTAGAGATAATTTAAAGATGGTGTGCTGGAGACAGGATGATACTACAGGTCAGAGGAGGTGCTTAAAGCTGGATACGACAGTGTGGTGGGAGTGCATGATGGGAGAATACTGAAGGAGGAGATTGTGGGAACCCTTGGATCTTGGTATACTGCTTCTGCGGAAAAGCTTTGGCTGTCATTATACCTATAATAGGGGCTTTGGTTGCCACTAATGTGAGGGAGTGTGGGAGCCGGATGTGGATCATGACCTTCTCTCAAAGCTGAACATGGCTTGTGACCCTCTCTCAGAGCTGGATGTGGCTCGCAACCCTCTCTCAAAGCTGGATGTGGCTTACGACCCTTTCTCAGAGCTGGATGTGGCTCGCGACCCTCTCTCAAAGCTGGATGTGGCTCGCAACCATCTCACAGAGCTGGATGTGGCTCGCGAACCTCTGTCAAAGATGGATGTGGCTCCCAAGACCAGAAAGATTGAGGACCACTGCTATAGATTTAATTTTCATTTTTCTTGCCCAGATGTAGAATCTTGCATTTTCTCCCTGTTAAATGCTATTCTTTCTCTGTCTTCTCTAGTGTTAGCTATCCCTCCTAGCTTTGCATCATCTGCAAATTTGATTAGTTTAACTTCAGCCCCCTTATCTAGATCATTTATAAAAATACAACAACACTGGGGCCCGGACAGAGCCTTGTGGTACCCCACTTGAAACACTTTTTCAATTGGATGTTCAACCATTTATTTCCACTCTTTGAGTACGATCACTGAGCCAGTTATGAATCCACCTAACCGTAGCCTTTTCAAACCCATACTTGGTCATTTTTTTCAATAAGTATAGTATGAGATACTTTATCAAATGCTTTGCTGAAGTTGAGATGTACTGTACCTACCACATTTCCCTGATCTACCCAGTCAGTGATTTAATCATAGTCGGAAATTAGATTAGTCTAGCATGACTTGTTTACTACAAACCCATGCTGACTCTGGTTAATTACTGTATTATTATCCAAGTACTTACTGTACATACATGCTGTTTAATAATTTGTTCAAATATCTTTACTGGTATAGATCATATATTGTTCGTTCAGGGTGTATGTAGTAGAGAAAAAAAAATTTTCCCACCAAATTATTAAAAAACAGATACTATATTTATTTTGGACATTTTAAAGGAGGAAACATTTTTTGTCCCACTACATTATTAAAAAAACATACAACATACATTTTAGATGTAAATGTAAATGTACTGCTGTACAATTCAATACATCTCCCATTGAAAATAATAAAACGATAATACAAATCAAGAATGAAAAAATTTGGTCATCTTTTTTTTTTTTTTATGTATGTACATAGCAGACAAAACATAGTCATAGCTACTGTATACGTCTGAATAAAGATATTTGCTACTCAGGTATATTCATTGCTTTAGAATTTGATTTGTTTTTGTTTGATTTAAGTTTGACCACAAGAGGGCACCAGACATGCAATAATAAAATTGCAGTTGGCTTCTGTTGAACAGAAAACATCTATAACACTGGTCAACAGCATTTTTGGTGCCAAAAATATTTCATCGAATTTAGGGTATTTTTGGGGTGCTGATTCTGAATATGTCATCAGTTTTGCCAGATTGGCTCAAGTTTTTGAGATTTTTGGTATCTTATTTATAGCACTTGTTGGTAAATGCGACGCATCATCTCATTAATTTCTTTGGATTAGTACTTGAACTGAGCAGTTCTCAATATAGTTTTGTGTTAATTAGTGTTCTAAAAGTTTGTTCATAGCTTGATTTTTGCACTAACTTTATGTTGTTGTCTGTTTTCCAGTGAAAAGCATGAACTCATCAAGAAGAAGTTGTCTTAACGATCCAGACTCATTCTGTTACATTTGTGGTGAATACACACTGCCAAAACATAGAAGAAACATAACAGACTTCGTAAAAAAAGTGTATTTTGCCTATTTTGGGGTTATGCTTGGGGACCAAGACAAGTTTTGGGCACCACACATAGTGTGCAAAGCATGTATCGAATTATTACGAAAATGGAGCAAAGGACAAAGAAAAAGCTTCAAATTTGGTGTTCCAATGGTGTGGAGAGAGCCAAAAAATCATCATGATGACTGTTATTTATGGTAAACACAGGTACAGGCACATCTTCACAATGAGGGACAGGCCTTCTTGCAGATTCCATGTTACTCCCATTTTCGTTTCTTATGCTTATTGAATCCTTGCACTTGCACTGCACAGAAATAACAGTCATCATGATGATTTTTTGGCTCTCTCCACACCATTGGAACACCAAATTTGAAATTTTTTCTTTGTCCTTTGCTCCATTTTCGTAATAATTCGATACATGCTTTGCACACTATGTGTGGTGCCCAAAACTTGTCTTGGTCCCCAAGCATAACCCCAAAATAGGCAAAATACACTTTTTTTACGAAGTCTGTTATGTTTCTTCTATGTTTTGGCAGTGTGTATTCACCACAAATGTAACAGAATGAGTCTGGATCGTTAAGACAACTTCTTCTTGATGAGTTCATGCTTTTCACTGGAAAACAGACAACAACATAAAGTTAGTGCAAAAATCAAGCTATGAACAAACTTTTAGAACACTAATTAACACAAAACTATATTGAGAACTGCTCAGTTCAAGTACTAATCCAAAGAAATTAATGAGATGATGCGTCGCATTTACCAACAAGTGCTATAAATAAGATACCAAAAATGTCAAAAACTTGAGCCAATCTGGCAAAACTGATAGCATATTCAGAATCAGCACCCCAAAAATACCCCAAATTCATTAAAATATTTTGGACACCAGAAAAAAAAATTTTTTTTGTTGACCTGTGTAATTTAATACTGATGCATTTAAAGAATTTGCTAGTCCTCTTATAGCAGTTAAATCAAATTTAAATTAGTTTGTTGTTTGCTGAGTGGAATCAATGGTAGTCATATGTATGGCACATTATCAAGTATATTGTATAAAATGCATAGGTTTTTCTGTCATTTAGGCTAAGTTCACATTTTTGCGTATATGTGCGCAGCATATCATCTGAATGCGCAAACTCATGAAAAGACACATGCAAACGCATGTTTACACAGCTTTTTTTATCAGCATCAGCTTATGCACAGCGCCAAAAAACGTTGCATATGCATGCTTTTTTGCATGCGTTTGCGTTGTTCATGCGCATGCGTATGGTATTTCCAATGTTTTCCAGTAGCTTTTCGTTGACATCAGACACCCAATTGGCGTGTCTCATGGGATTTCTACATATATAGACACACTGCACTGATGAAACCATAGTCTTTGGCTGCTTTATCAAGCTGCAAGATGGATCTTGACATGGACAGCTTCTTTGAAGATCTGGTTTAAAATTGAAATTGGCTGCTGCCTTGCTTTAGCTTGTCAAGAGCAAAGAAGAAGAGAAAGACGGACAAGACGTCGATATTGGCAACACCCCATCCTTGAACTACTGTAAGGAGGTGAAGCACAAGAAGAGTCTGGGGGCGGTTACCTTCTTGGCTCTGTGCCTGGAACCATTGAGCTGTGCTACAGGTTCCCCAGGGGGCAGACTTAGAGACGGGGACAGGAAGGAAGCCGGGCAGAGAGCGGGAAAGGCACGCGCACAAGGAACAGAGCAGCATGGGCAGCGTGAGCAGTGGTCAGAGCAGGGTGCAGCTGCACTCCGGGAGAGAGAGCTCCCGGTCAGAGGACAAATATAGGGAGATTGCCCAGAAAGACTGCATCTTGTGAGTACATGAAAGCGGACTCTGCTTTGACTGGAGAGGGGCGCTTTGAGACCCATGTAGAGACATTGGCCCGTACAGGGACTGTGACCCCCTGGTACCTACGGTATCAGTACAGAGACTGTGACTCCTGGTACTCACGGTATCAGTGCAGAGCCCCTGATTCCTGGTGAGAGACTTAATAATAGACTGACCATAGTTTTCCCGGGATAGGCTGTGCTGTAAAAGCTAAATACTCAGAGCCTGTGCATATCACATTAACTCCCGAAACCCCAGGCAGCGGGCTCTTAGAGTCTACTCAGCCCATGGACAACAGAGGGACGACAAGTGCCGCTGTTTCTCGGCGCCTACGTTGGAGAAGATGACTCTTCAAGCAAGTCCTCATCAGACTGATAAGTGTTCTTTTCTCAAGAAATCTTGCTTATTATGTTACATTGTTTGACTCCCTTTTTTTGCACTGTTTTATTGCTAGTTATTTTCCATTGCTTCCTCCCTGCGAGGAGAACCTTATTTCCTGTTATTAAACCCCTCAACTGTTGGTGTGTCTGTTCCGTGATGACACACTCAGTACCTGCATACTATTACAGAGCATCGCTATACATAACACTAGTAGATGCTATGTAGTAAGGGACTGTGCTATATACAGTATAGCAAGAAAAAATGCCATGCAATATGAGATGATGTAAAAAATAAGAAGAGAAGATATGTAATAAAGAGTAGCACTATACATAACAAGAGATGATGCTATGTAATAAGAGAAAGCACTATACATAATAAGAGGGGATGTTATGTAATATGGGACAGCACTATACATAACAAGAGGAGATGCTATGTAATAGGAGAGAGGACTATAAATAACAAGAGGGGATGATATGTAATAAGAGATAGTGCTATTTAAAACAAAAAGGGGGCACTATATAAAAAGGGACAGCACTATACATAATAATTAATCTTCTTTTACAAACAGCAGTATTACTCCCATCTCATTGGCCTTTGTAGGCCACAAATATACTTTTTCAACCCTGGTGTCTAGTCACTTCTCACGGCCAAGCCGTGAGTCAGAATGGTCAAGGAGTCCAAGGTCAGAAGCCAGGAGAATATGTCATAAACAGAAGGAAGAGACAAAAGAGTGGTCAGGTGACATTCCAAGGTCAGAATACCAGGAGGATAATGGTTTAGAGCAGAACGGGTTAAACAGTTGGATGGCCAGAATGAAGTCCAAGGTCAGGCAGCAAATGATCAAGCATACAGAACTCAAGGCACAGGGAGCACAAACCTCACAAGCTGAATGTACGTCTGGCAGAGGTCTGAAAGAAGCAGCTCAGTTAACTAGCATGGCAATCACCTGGTATAGTGAACACTTAGAGACAGCTAATGCCTCCCAGTCAAATATTGGATAGTCAAGCTGTCAATCAACACACTGACAGCTCAGCACGCCCCTGTACCAGATTGGATGGCCAAGCTGTCAATCAAAGTATTGACAGCTTCAGCACGCTCTTGTATGGATTGGTTGGCTGAGCTGTCAGTAACTGCATCCCAGACATACTGAGGGGAGGAACACTGACAACGCCCCCTCTTCTAGGGGGGCCACTGGACCCCCAGGCTTCCCAGGAAATTTTAGATGGAAGGGCCTGACTAACTGATCGGCCTTCACATCTCAAGCAGGTCACCCAAACTCCCAGGTACATTTTTCTTTTTCGCCAGTATGGACCCTGTTCACATGCTTTAGAGCAGGTGATGAATTTGATGCAGATGACTCAGGATCTGGCTAAGGATTGCCAGAGTCTGTAGTCATCACAATATCAGTTTCAGGGCCAGATGAAATGTGACGCTAGTTATTTCTCACTGCCAGGCCATGAGTCAGAATGGTCAAGGAGTCCAAGGTCAGAAGCCAGGAGAGTAGGTCATAAACAGAAGGAAGAGACAAATATGTGGTCAGTAGTGTTGAGCGATACTTTCCGATATCGGAAAGTATCGGTATCGGAAAGTATCGGCCGATACCGTCAAAATATCGGATCCAATCCGATACCGATACCCGATCCCAATGCAAGTCAATGGGACGAAAATATCGGAATTAAAATAAACCCTTTATAAACTTGTAGGTTCATTCTACATGAAGGAAAACAACTAAGAATAATGTAGGATGTATGGGGGGACGTGGCGGAGACATTAAAGGCACAGAGGTTTAGCCCAATGTAATAGAATAGCAGGATTTTGGGGGTTTTTTATGACGTTCGGCGGTAGAAAGATTTTGACTATGTTAATTTTTTTTTTTATTTTGTCAGATATTGATGTTTCACTACTTCCACGCCCTTCACCTTCTTTTTTACTTCTCCCACACTTTCTTCTTCATTATCCTCATCATCAGCTTCTTTGACATCAACTTCTTCACCTTATTCATCTTCTTCATCTTCTACCTATTATTTTTTTGGTAACATTGTTCATATTCTTTTTATTTTACTATTATCTTCATCATATTCTACTTCTTCATCATATTCTTATTTGTGACAGGCATTCCCGTAGTTGTTATCTATAAAAGTTTGAAGATTACACCTTCCGTTCTGCCTGTCACAAAACAGTTACATTTGTCCGCGTTCAGTTTGGCCTGCAGCATCAGGCTTTATCCAGGGGCACCACGAGGAGGAACGGACTCACCCCCATACACTGCTTAGTCTTCTTCTGCTTATAATTTAGATAATATTTTTTGCTCTGATATTTAGTGTTATGCTTAATGTTCTTCTGCTCTTTGTTCTGCAGCCTCTTGTTCTTCTGCTTCTCGGTCTTCCAGGTCGTCGTCGTCTCCAGGGTCGTCGTCTCCGGGGTCGTCGTCATCGGGGTGGTCTTCAGGGTCGTCGTCTCCGGGGTCGTCATCATCGGGGTGGTCTTCGGGGTCATCATCTCCAGGGTCGTCGTCATCACAGTGGTTGTCGTCTCTGGTGTCGTCGTCATCTTAGGGGTGGTCTTCCGGGTCATCGTGTTTAGTCTCTTGAACTTGGAAATGTAGCAGAAGGTACAAGAAGGCTGAGAAAATGCCGAGAACCAGCTGATGGAACTGGAACTCGGATGGCTACCCGAAGGTCCAAGAGCCAATGGAACTACCGAGGACCAGCTGACGTTACTGGAACCCGGTTACTAAGCAGGAGGTACCCGTGCCTGAAAGCACTACCAAGGACCACCTGACGTTGGTGGAACTCGGATACCCAGAGGGAGGCACCTAAGCCAAAGGCTCTGCCCGGAACCAGCTGACGGTACTGGAACCAGGATGGGGAGCAGAAGGTACAAGAGCAAAAGACACTGCCGAGAACCAGCTGATGGTGCTGGAACCCGGATGGGTAGCCGAAGGTCCAAGAGCCAATGGAACTACCGAGGACCAGCTGACGTTACTGGAACCCGGTTACTAAGCAGGAGGTACCCGTGCCTGAAAGCACTACCAAGGACCACCTGACGTTGGTGGAACTCGGATACCCAGAGGGAGGCACCTAAGCCAAAGGCTCTGCCCGGAACCAGCTGACGGTACTGGAACCAGGATGGGGAGCAGAAGGTACAAGAGCAAGTGTCTGCGTGGCTTTTGCAGGACACGATGCCGGCTGCACAGCAGGGGAACAGCTGGCGGTGCTGAACCCCACTGACACATTGGCTGGTGTTTTTCTCTGTGCAGCTAGCAGTACCGGGCCCCAACTGGCGGTGTTAGAGCCCGGGGTCAGCAGGAGGAGGAGATGGAGCAGAGTGTAGGCCGAAGCCTGCACTGGCGGCAGCTTTGGGTCTGTTGTGCCTGCGTGGCAGTTGCAGGACACGTTGCCGGCTGCACAGCAGGGGAACAGCTGGCGGTGCTGAACCCCACTGACACATTGGCTGGTGTTTTTCTCTGTGCAGCTAGCAGTACCGGGCCCCAACTGGCGGTGTTGGAGCCCAGGGCTCTGCAGGGGGAGCAGAGTGTAGGCCGAAGCCTAATTGAACCAATTTCAAAGGTAACCTTTAACCCCCCCTCAGGGGTTACAAAGTAGAAGAGCCACAGCTTATGCAGCAGTAGTGCTGCACAAGTCAAAGGTTGCTCTTTTAATTTCGCTCCTTGCACACGCTGAATGAAACACGTATAACATTTAGCCCTTTAAACAGTCAAACTGTGTTGGAGGCGCGAGTTCCCTTTGTAATGAGAAGCAGCACAGATGTCAAGAATCCCACCTTGGTGCTGGGTGCAGCCTCCTGAGCGTTGTTATTTGCTGTACAGGAGTCTGCGCTGTCGTGTGATCCCCTGGCCTAGCGCTGTTAGCGCTGCCCATGTTCTGGCATCATTTAATGTCGGCCGGTGCGGTTCGCGATGACCATGAATCCCAGCCCCGCAGTGTCTTAACATTGTTAAAACACTGCGGGGCTGGGATTCAGGGCCTGGCGCAGCACATATGTTCGCCTCTGACACTCGGGTCCTTACACCCGCTTCAGACTGTGCGGCGTCATCTGATCCCTTATCGCATGCCACGGCCATGAAGCCGCACAGTCCACAGAAGGCGGAAGGAGATGAGGGACAGGCGAACTGATGCACTGATCATGCCCGTCAATCACACCCTCGCAGTCCCAATAAATAAGACAACGAGGGGCGTTGTGTGGGTCAGGGCGGCCGCAGAGGCGCAGGCAGCCAAACAATGATGCCAGAAGACGGGCAGCGCTACCAAGGGGGTTGCAGCGTGTCATTACAAAGGAAAGTCACACCACCGGGACGGTTAAATGGTCACACAGAGGACACATTTTAGACGTGTTTTCAGTTCCACCTGTGCGAGGAGAATACGTTTATGAGCCACCTTGCACACATGCAGCATTACCGCTGTACAAGGTGGCCTTTAAAACGTACAAACGCCTGGGGGAGGGGGGACAGGTTCCCTTCAATTTCAGTTCTTGTGTCTGCGTGGCTTTTGCAGGACACGATGCCGGCTGCACAGCAGGGGAACAGCTGGCGGTGCTGAACCCCACTGACACATTGGCTGGTGTTTTTCTCTGTGCAGCTAGCAGTACCGGGCCCCAACTGGCGGTGTTGGAGCCCGGGGTCAGCAGGAGGAGGAGATGGAGCAGAGTGTAGGCCGAAGCCTGCACTGGCGGCAGCTTTTGGGTCTGTTGTGCCTGCGTGGCAGTTGCAGGACACGTTGCCGGCTGCACAGCAGGGGAACAGCTGGCGGTGCTGAACCCCACTGACACATTGGCTGGTGTTTTTCTCTGTGCAGCTAGCAGTACCGGGCCCCAACTGGCGGTGTTGGAGCCCAGGGCTCTGCAGGGGGAGCAGAGTGTAGGCCGAAGCCTAATTGAACCAATTTCAAAGGTAACCTTTAACCCCCCCTCAGGGGTTACAAAGTAGAAGAGCCACAGCTTATGCAGCAGTAGTGCTGCACAAGTCAAAGGTTGCTCTTTTAATTTCACTCCTTGCACACGCTGAATGAAACACGTATAACATTTAGCCCTTTAAACAGTCAAACTGTGTTGGAGGCGCGAGTTCCCTTTGTAATGAGACGCAGCACAGATGTCAAGAATCCCACCTTGGTGCTGGGTGCAGCCTCCTGAGCGTTGTTATTTGCTGTACAGGAGTCTGCGCTGTCGTGTGATCCCCTGGCCTAGCGCTGTTAGCGCTGCCCATGTTCTGGCATCATTTAATGTCAGCCGGTGCGGTTCGCGATGACCATGAATCCCAGCCCCGCAGTGTCTTAACATTGTTAAAACACTGCGGGGCTGGGATTCAGGGCCTGGCGCAGCACATATGTTCGCCTCTGACACTCGGGTCCTTACACCCGCTTCAGACTGTGCGGCGTCATCTGATCCCTTATCGCATGCCACGGCCATGAAGCCGCACAGTCCGCAGAAGGCGGAAGGAGATGAGGGACAGGCGAACTGATGCACTGATCATGCCCGTCAATCACACCCTCGCAGTCCCAATAAATAAGACAACGAGGGGCGTTGTGTGGGTCAGGGCGGCCGCAGAGGCGCAGGCAGCCAAACAATGATGCCAGAAGACGGGCAGCGCTACCAAGGGGGTTGCAGCGTGTCATTACAAAGGAAAGTCACACCACCGGGACGGTTAAATGGTCACACAGAGGACACATTTTAGACGTGTTTTCAGTTCCACCTGTGCGAGGAGAATACGTTTATGAGCCACCTTGCACACATGCAGCATTACCGCTGTACAAGGTGGCCTTTAAAACGTACAAACGCCTGGGGGAGGGGGGACAGGTTCCCTTCAATTTCAGTTCTTGTGTCTGCGTGGCTTTTGCAGGACACGATGCCGGCTGCACAGCAGGGGAACAGCTGGCGGTGCTGAACCCCACTGACACATTGGCTGGTGTTTTTCTCTGTGCAGCTAGCAGTACCGGGCCCCAACTGGCGGTGTTGGAGCCCGGGGTCAGCAGGAGGAGGAGATGGAGCAGAGTGTAGGCCGAAGCCTGCACTGGCGGCAGCTTTTGGGTCTGTTGTGCCTGCGTGGCAGTTGCAGGACACGTTGCCGGCTGCACAGCAGGGGAACAGCTGGCGGTGCTGAACCCCACTGACACATTGGCTGGTGTTTTTCTCTGTGCAGCTAGCAGTACCGGGCCCCAACTGGCGGTGTTGGAGCCCAGGGCTCTGCAGGGGGAGCAGAGTGTAGGCCGAAGCCTAATTGAACCAATTTCAAAGGTAACCTTTAACCCCCCCTCAGGGGTTACAAAGTAGAAGAGCCACAGCTTATGCAGCAGTAGTGCTGCACAAGTCAAAGGTTGCTCTTTTAATTTCGCTCCTTGCACACGCTGAATGAAACACGTATAACATTTAGCCCTTTAAACAGTCAAACTGTGTTGGAGGCGCGAGTTCCCTTTGTAATGAGACGCAGCACAGATGTCAAGAATCCCACCTTGGTGCTGGGTGCAGCCTCCTGAGCGTTGTTATTTGCTGTACAGGAGTCTGCGCTGTCGTGTGATCCCCTGGCCTAGCGCTGTTAGCGCTGCCCATGTTCTGGCATCATTTAATGTCGGCCGGTGCGGTTCGCGATGACCATGAATCCCAGCCCCGCAGTGTCTTAACATTGTTAAAACACTGCGGGGCTGGGATTCAGGGCCTGGCGCAGCACATATGTTCGCCTCTGACACTCGGGTCCTTACACCCGCTTCAGACTGTGCGGCGTCATCTGATCCCTTATCGCATGCCACGGCCATGAAGCCGCACAGTCCGCAGAAGGCGGAAGGAGATGAGGGACAGGCGAACTGATGCACTGATCATGCCCGTCAATCACACCCTCGCAGTCCCAATAAATAAGACAACGAGGGGCGTTGTGCGGGTCAGGGCGGCCGCAGAGGCGCAGGCAGCCAAACAATGATGCCAGAAGACGGGCAGCGCTACCAAGGGGGTTGCAGCGTGTCATTACAAAGGAAAGTCACACCGCCGGGACGGTTAAATGGTCACACAGAGGACACATTTTAGACGTGTTTTCAGTTCCACCTGTGCGAGGAGAATACGTTTATGAGCCACCTTGCACACATGCAGCATTACCGCTGTACAAGGTGGCCTTTAAAACGTACAAACGCCTGGGGGAGGGGGGACAGGTTCCCTTCAATTTCAGTTCTTGTGTCTGCGTGGCTTTTGCAGGACACGATGCCGGCTGCACAGCAGGGGAACAGCTGGCGGTGCTGAACCCCACTGACACATTGGCTGGTGTTTTTCTCTGTGCAGCTAGCAGTACCGGGCCCCAACTGGCGGTGTTGGAGCCCGGGGTCAGCAGGAGGAGGAGATGGAGCAGAGTGTAGGCCGAAGCCTGCACTGGCGGCAGCTTTGGGTCTGTTGTGCCTGCGTGGCAGTTGCAGGACACGTTGCCGGCTGCACAGCAGGGGAACAGCTGGCGGTGCTGAACCCCACTGACACATTGGCTGGTGTTTTTCTCTGTGCAGCTAGCAGTACCGGGCCCCAACTGGCGGTGTTGGAGCCCAGGGCTCTGCAGGGGGAGCAGAGTGTAGGCCGAAGCCTAATTGAACCAATTTCAAAGGTAACCTTTAACCCCCCCTCAGGGGTTACAAAGTAGAAGAGCCACAGCTTATGCAGCAGTAGTGCTGCACAAGTCAAAGGTTGCTCTTTTAATTTCGCTCCTTGCACACGCTGAATGAAACACGTATAACATTTAGCCCTTTAAACAGTCAAACTGTGTTGGAGGCGCGAGTTCCCTTTGTAATGAGACGCAGCACAGATGTCAAGAATCCCACCTTGGTCCTGGGTGCAGCCTCCTGAGCGTTGTTATTTGCTGTACAGGAGTCTGCGCTGTCGTGTGATCCCCTGGCCTAGCGCTGTTAGCGCTGCCCATGTTCTGGCATCATTTAATGTCGGCCGGTGCGGTTCGCGATGACCATGAATCCCAGCCCCGCAGTGTCTTAACATTGTTAAAACACTGCGGGGCTGGGATTCAGGGCCTGGCGCAGCACATATGTTCGCCTCTGACACTCGGGTCCTTACACCCGCTTCAGACTGTGCGGCGTCATCTGATCCCTTATCGCATGCCACGGCCATGAAGCCGCACAGTCCGCAGAAGGCGGAAGGAGATGAGGGACAGGCGAACTGATGCACTGATCATGCCCGTCAATCACACCCTCGCAGTCCCAATAAATAAGACAACGAGGGGCGTTGTGTGGGTCAGGGCGGCCGCAGAGGCGCAGGCAGCCAAACAATGATGCCAGAAGACGGGCAGCGCTACCAAGGGGGTTGCAGCGTGTCATTACAAAGGAAAGTCACACCACCGGGACGGTTAAATGGTCACACAGAGGACACATTTTAGACGTGTTTTCAGTTCCACCTGTGCGAGGAGAATACGTTTATGAGCCACCTTGCACACATGCAGCATTACCGCTGTACAAGGTGGCCTTTAAAACGTACAAACGCCTGGGGGAGGGGGGACAGGTTCCCTTCAATTTCAGTTCTTGTGTCTGCGTGGCTTTTGCAGGACACGATGCCGGCTGCACAGCAGGGGAACAGCTGGCGGTGCTGAACCCCACTGACACATTGGCTGGTGTTTTTCTCTGTGCAGCTAGCAGTACCGGGCCCCAACTGGCGGTGTTGGAGCCCGGGGTCAGCAGGAGGAGGAGATGGAGCAGAGTGTAGGCCGAAGCCTGCACTGGCGGCAGCTTTTGGGTCTGTTGTGCCTGCGTGGCAGTTGCAGGACACGTTGCCGGCTGCACAGCAGGGGAACAGCTGGCGGTGCTGAACCCCACTGACACATTGGCTGGTGTTTTTCTCTGTGCAGCTAGCACATCTGGGCCCCAACTGGCGGTGTTAGAGCCCAGGGTCAGCAGGAGGAGCAGGGGGAGCGGAGTGTAGGCCGAAGCCTGCACTGGAGCAAGTTGAAAGGAAACCTTTAACCCCCCCCCCCCCCAGGCGTTTGTAGCTGGAAGAGCCATCGTGTACACCACTAATGCTGGAAAAGGTAAACTTAGCTCTTTTAATTATGGTCCTTGCAGATGCTGAACCTAACACTTATGAAATGTGTCCCCTCACAGCGTTCAACCGTCCGGTAGGTGGAACTTTCCTTTGTCATGTGACGCAGCACAGCCGTCATTTTTACCCCCTTGGCGCCGTGCGCCGCCTCCTCAGCGTTGTTTGAATCTGTCCCGGAGCCTGCGCTGTTAGGTTACCCCTTGGCCATGCACACATTTCGCGCTGCCCGTCTTCTGACATCATTTGCTGTCAGGCTGGCTGCGCCTGTGTGGGTGCGCTGTCCGAGATTCAGCCTCGCGGTGCCGTGTAATGTAATCCCACCGCGGGCCTGGGATCCGTGGCCATGCGCAGTGCATATCCTCACCTCTCACTCCCCTCCCTACGGCTTCTTCAGACTGTGCGGTGTCACGGCCGTGGCATGCTATTAGGGATCAGCTGACACCGAACAGTCTTTAGAAGCCGTAGGGAGGGGAGTGAGAGGCGAGGATATGCACTGCGCATGGCCACGGATCCCAGGCCCGCGGTGGGATTACATTAGACGACACTGCGAGGCTGAATCTCGGACAGCGCACACACACAGGCGCAGCCAGCCTGACAGCAAATGATGTCAGAAGACAGGCAGCGCAAAATGTGTGCATGGCCAAGGGGTAACCTAACAGCGCAGGCTCCGGGACAGATTCAAACAACGCTGAGGAGACGGCGCACGGCGCCAAGGGGGTAAAAATGACGGCTGTGCTGCGTCACATGACAAAGGAAAGTTCCACCTACCGGACGGTTGAACGCTGTGAGGGGACACATTTCATAAGTGTTAGGTTCAGCATCTGCAAGGAGCACCACGAAAAGAGGCACTTTTTCCCTTTGCATCATTACTGCTGCACAAGGTGGCTCCTTCAGTAACAAACGCCTGGGGGGGGGGGGGACAGGTTCCCTTACATTTAACTTGTTGTGCCTGCGTGGCGGTCGCAGTACACGTTGCCGTATACACAGCAGGGGAACAGCTGGCGGTGCTGAACCCCACTAACACATTTGCGAGGTGTTTGGCTCTGTGCGTACAGCACTTCTGGACGGCAACTGGCGGTGTTGGAGCCCAGGGACAGGTGGAGGAAGAGGAGGTTGGAGGAGGTTGGAGGAGGTAGGAGGGATTGCCACACACACAGCAGGGGAACAGCTGACGTTACTGAACCCCAATAACAGAGGAGGGACTGTTGACTGTGCGTACAGCACTTCTGGACGGCAACTGGCGGTGTTGGAGCCCAGGGACAGGTGGAGGAGGAGGAGGTTGGAGGAGGTTGGAGGAGGGATTGCCACACACACAGCAGGGGAACAGCTGACGTTACTGAACCCCAATAACAGAGGAGGGACTGTTGACTGTGCGTACAGCACTTCTGGACGGCAACTGGCGGTGTTGGAGCCCAGGGACAGGTGGAGGAGGAGAAGGTTGGAGGAGGTTGGAGGAGGGATTGCCACACACACAGCAGGGGAACAGCTGACGTTACTGAACCCCAATAACAGAGGAGGGACTGTTGACTGTGCGTACAGCACTTCTGGACGGCAACTGGCGGTGTTGGATCCCAGGGACAGGTGGAGGAGGAGGAGGTTGGAGGAGGTTGGAGGAGGTAGGAGGGATTGCCACACACACAGCAGGGGAACAGCTGACGTTACTGAACCCCAATAACAGAGGAGGGACTGTTGACTGTGCGTACAGCACTTCTGGACGGCAACTGGCGGTGTTGGAGCCCAGGGACAGGTGGAGGAGGAGGAGGTTGGAGGAGGTTGGAGGAGGTAGGAGGGATTGCCACACACACAGCAGGGGAACAGCTGACGTTACTGAACCCCAATAACAGAGGAGGGACTGTTGACTGTGCGTACAGCACTTCTGGACGGCAACTGGCGGTGTTGGAGCCCAGGGACAGGTGGAGGAGGAGGAGGTTGGAGGAGGTTGGAGGAGGGATTGCCACACACACAGCAGGGGAACAGCTGACGTTACTGAACCCCAATAACAGAGGAGGGACTGTTGACTGTGCGTACAGCACTTCTGGACGGCAACTGGCGGTGTTGGAGCCCAGGGACAGGTGGAGGAGGAGGAGGTTGGAGGAGGTTGGAGGAGGTAGGAGGGATTGCCACACACACAGCAGGGGAACAGCTGACGTTACTGAACCCCAATAACAGAGGAGGGACTGTTGACTGTGCGTACAGCACTTCTGGACGGCAACTGGCGGTGTTGGAGCCCAGGGACAGGTGGAGGAGGAGGAGGTTGGAGGAGGTTGGAGGAGGGATTGCCACACACACAGCAGGGGAACAGCTGACGTTACTGAACCCCAATAACAGAGGAGGGACTGTTGACTGTGCGTACAGCACTTCTGGACGGCAACTGGCGGTGTTGGAGCCCAGGGACAGGTGGAGGAGGAGGAGGTTGGAGGAGGTTGGAGGAGGTAGGAGGGATTGCCACACACACAGCAGGGGAACAGCTGACGTTACTGAACCCCAATAACAGAGGAGGGACTGTTGACTGTGCGTACAGCACTTCTGGACGGCAACTGGCGGTGTTGGAGCCCAGGGACAGGTGGAGGAGGAGGAGGTTGGAGGAGGTTGGAGGAGGTAGGAGGGATTGCCACACACACAGCAGGGGAACAGCTGACGTTACTGAACCCCAATAACAGAGGAGGGACTGTTGACTGTGCGTACAGCACTTCTGGACGGCAACTGGCGGTGTTGGAGCCCAGGGACAGGTGGAGGAGGAGGAGGTTGGAGGAGGTTGGAGGAGGTAGGAGGGATTGCCACACACACAGCAGGGGAACAGCTGACGTTACTGAACCCCAATAACAGAGGAGGGACTGTTGACTGTGCGTACAGCACTTCTGGACGGCAACTGGCGGTGTTGGAGCCCAGGGACAGGTGGAGGAGGAGGAGGTTGGAGGAGGTTGGAGGAGGTAGGAGGGATTGCCACACACACAGCAGGGGAACAGCTGACGTTACTGAACCCCAATAACAGAGGAGGGACTGTTGACTGTGCGTACAGCACTTCTGGACGGCAACTGGCGGTGTTGGAGCCCAGGGACAGGTGGAGGAGGAGGAGGTTGGAGGAGGTTGGAGGAGGGATTGCCACACACACAGCAGGGGAACAGCTGACGTTACTGAACCCCAATAACAGAGGAGGGACTGTTGACTGTGCGTACAGCACTTCTGGACGGCAACTGGCGGTGTTGGAGCCCAGGGACAGGTGGAGGAGGAGGAGGTTGGAGGAGGTAGGAGGGATTGCCACACACACAGCAGGGGAACAGCTGACGTTACTGAACCCCAATAACAGAGGAGGGACTGTTGACTGTGCGTACAGCACTTCTGGACGGCAACTGGCGGTGTTGGAGCCCAGGGACAGGTGGAGGAGGAGGAGGTTGGAGGAGGTTGGAGGAGGTAGGAGGGATTGCCACACACACAGCAGGGGAACAGCTGACGTTACTGAACCCCAATAACAGAGGAGGGACTGTTGACTGTGCGTACAGCACTTCTGGACGGCAACTGGCGGTGTTGGAGCCCAGGGACAGGTGGAGGAGGAGGAGGTTGGAGGAGGTTGGAGGAGGTAGGAGGGATTGCCACACACACAGCAGGGGAACAGCTGACGTTACTGAACCCCAATAACAGAGGAGGGACTGTTGACTGTGCGTACAGCACTTCTGGACGGCAACTGGCGGTGTTGGAGCCCAGGGACAGGTGGAGGAGGAGGAGGTTGGAGGAGGTTGGAGGAGGGATTGCCACACACACAGCAGGGGAACAGCTGACGTTACTGAACCCCAATAACAGAGGAGGGACTGTTGACTGTGCGTACAGCACTTCTGGACGGCAACTGGCGGTGTTGGAGCCCAGGGACAGGTGGAGGAGGAGGAGGTTGGAGGAGGTAGGAGGGATTGCCACACACACAGCAGGGGAACAGCTGACGTTACTGAACCCCAATAACAGAGGAGGGACTGTTGACTGTGCGTACAGCACTTCTGGACGGCAACTGGCGGTGTTGGAGCCCAGGGACAGGTGGAGGAGGAGGAGGTTGGAGGGATTGCCACACACACAGCAGGGGAACAGCTGACGTTACTGAACCCCAATAACAGAGGAGGGACTGTTGACTGTGCGTACAGCACTTCTGGACGGCAACTGGCGGTGTTGGAGCCCAGGGACAGGTGGAAAAGCAGAGGAACACAATGTAGGCCGAAGCCTGAGAAAGTCGAAAGGGAACCTTTAACCCCCCCAAGGCGTTTGTAGCTGAAAGAGCCAGCTTGTGCAGCACAAAAGATGCAAAAGGAAAAGGTGGCTCTTTTCATCATGCTCCTTGCAAACACAGAACTAAACACTTATAAAATGTGTCCCCTGCAACCGTAAAACCGTCCTGGAGGTGGGACTTTCCTTCGTAATGTGACGCAGCACAGCCGTCATTCCTACCCCCCCCGGCGACGCGCACTGGCTCCTCAGCGATGTTTGATTCTGTCCCGGAGCCTGCGCTGTTATGTTATCCCGTGGCCAGGCACACTTAGCGCTTCCCGTCTTCTGGCATCATTTGGTGTCAGGATGGCTGCGCCTGTGCGGCCGCGCTGGCAGAGAGCCCGCCTCGCAGTGTCTTCTGATTTAATCCCACCGCGGGCCTGGGATCCATGGACATGCGCAGTGCATATCCTCGCCTCTCACTCCCCTCCCTACGGCTTCTTAAGACTGTGCGGTGTCACGGCCGTGGCATGCTATTAGGGACCAGCTGACACCGAACAGTCTGAAGAAGCCATAGGGAGATAAGTGAGAGGTGGAGGTTCAGATATGCACTGCGCATGTCCATGGATCCCAGGCCCCCAGTGGGATTAAATCAGAAGACACTGCGAGGCGGGCTCTCTGCCAGCGCGGCCGCACAGGCGCAGCCATCCTGACACCAAATGATGCCAGAAGACGGGCAGCGCTAAGTGTGCCTGGCCACGGGATAACATAACAGCGCAGGCTCCGGGACGGAATCAAACAACGCTGAGGAGCGGGTGCGCGGCGCCGGGGGGGTAGGAATGACGGCTGTGCTGCGTCACATTACGAAGGAAAGTCCCACCTCCGGGACGGTGTTACGGTATCAGTGGACACATTTTATAAGTGTTAAGTTCTGCGTGTGCAAGGTGCTAAACAAAAATAGCTACCTTTTCCTTGTGCAGCATTACTGCTGCACAAGGAGGCTCTTTCAGTAACAAACGCCTTGGAGGGGGGGGGGACAGATTCCCTTACATTTCAGTTGTTGTGTCAGCGTGGCGGTCGCATGACACATTGCCGGCTACACAGCTGGGGATCAGCTGACGTTACTGAAACCCAATAACACTGGGTCGTATGTTTTGACTGTGCAGACGGCACTTCTGAGCCTCAACTGGCGGTGTTGGAGCCCAGGAATTTAAGTTCAGGTGGTAGAAAGATGAACACAACAGGAGACCTGGATAACGTATACAGTGACCTAATTATTTAATCAGGAGGAGGAGTGGCAAATTCCTGCGAGATCCAGGCCTTGTTCATTTTCAGGAAAGTAAGCCGGTCAACGTTATCGGAGGATAGTCGCATGCGACGGTCAGTTAGTACACCACCTGCAGCACTAAAGACACGTTCCGATAATACACTGGCCGCAGGGCAAGACAGCACCTCCAATGCATACTGGCTTAGCTCTGGCCATGTATCCAGCTTTGAGACCCAAAACTTGAAAGGGGAAGAGCCGTCTGGGAGTACAGCAAGAGGGCAAGACATGTAGTCTGTCACCATCTGACGGAACCGTTGCCTCCTGCTGACTGGAGCCGTCTGTGATGGTGTAGACTTTTGTGGGGGGCACAGAAAACTGTGCCACAGTTGGGCCATACTGGTCTTGCCTTGGGCAGAGGCACTGCTTCTGCTCCCTCTTTGTGCAGAGCCTCCACCACTGCCTGGACGCACTGAGCTGCTTTGGAATGCACTAGCAGCACTTCTCTCAGTTGGAATGGAGAAGATGATGGAATTGACCAGTGTGTCTTGGTACTCCCGCATTTTTCGCTCCCGGTTCAACGGTGTGATGAGGCTTTCTACGTTGTCCCGGTAGCGAGGATCGAGGAGGGTGAACACCCAATAATCAGACATGTTGAGAATGTGGGAGATGCGGCGGTCGTTTCTCAGGCACTGCAGCATGTAATCCACCATGTGCTGCAGACTGCCAACTGCCCAAGAAACGCTGTCCCCTGCTGGAGGCGTGATCTCTGCCCGCTCGTCATCACCCCACCCTCGCTGTACACACTGAGTACTGGACAATTCGGTAACTCCCTCCTCTGGACGGACGTCTTCCTCCTCCATTGACTCCTCCTCATCCTCCTCACAAACTGTCCCCTGCCTACGCGTTTGTGAGGAACCACGTGGCGCTGACTGTCCAGAAGATGATGGAAATGGTGAATCCTCATCCTCCACCTCTTCCACAACATCATCCCTTAGCGCTTGCAGTGATTTTTCAAGCAGGCAGATAAGGGGGACAGTCATGCTGACTAGTGCATCATCTGCACTCGCCATCCGCGTGGAATAATCAAAGGGACGCAAAACCTGGCAGACGTCATTCATAGTGGCCCACTCTGTGGTTGTGAAGTCTGTACGGCGCTGACTGCGACTTTTTTGCGCCTGAAGCAGCTGGTACTCCATTACAGCTTGCTGCTGCTCACACAACCGCTCCAACATATGTAACGTGGAATTCCACCTGGTAGGTAGGTCACATATGATGCGATGTTCCGGCAGGCGGTGTCGGCGCTGCAGAGCCGCAATGCGCGCTTTTGCCGTGCTGGAACGCCGCAAGTGAGCACACTCTAGGCGGACCTTGTGCAGCAGTGCATCAAGATCCGGATAGTCCCTCAAAAAGCTCTGCACGACCAAATTGAGCACATGTGCCAGACATGGGATGTGAGTGAGGTTGCCGAGGCCCAGAGCTGCCACCAGATTTCGGCCATTATCACACACTACCATGCCTGGCTGGAGATTCGCTGGCACAAACCACACATCGCTCTCCTGCTTGATGGCATTCCAGAGCTCCTGCGCTGTGTGGCTACGATTCCCCAAAAAAATTAATTTCAACACGGCCTGTTGACGTTTGGCCACGGCTGTGCTCATGTCGGTCATAACAGGTACACGTTCATCACGGGTCCATGTGGAGGTGGACTGTGACGGCTCCTGCAGCGATGATTCTGAGGAACTGGTGTAAGAGGAGGAGTCAATGCGTACAGAATGGATTCCTGCAATCCTTGGAGTGGGCAGGACACGTCCTGCGCCACTCGCACGGTCTGTACCCGGCTCAACGACATTAACCCAATGGGCAGTGAGGGAAAGGTATCGCCCCTGTCCATGTTGACTGGTCCACGCATCGGTGGTGAGGTGGACCTTGCTACTGACGGCGTTCAGTAGCGCGTGTTTTATGTGTCCCTCCACATGCTTGTGCAGGGCAGGGACGGCTTGCCTGCTGAAGTAAAAGCGGCTGGGCACATTGTACTGTGGGACTGCCAATGACATCAAGTCACGGAAGCTGTCAGTCTCCACCAGCCTGAATGACAGCATTTCCAGTGACAGAAGTTTGGCAATGCCTGCAGTCAGAGCCTGTGCTCGTGGGTGGTTTGACGAGAAAGGCCGCCTTTTCTCCCATGCCTGTACTACCGATGGCTGTAGACTGGGCTGGGAGTGTGTGGATGACTGGGAAAGTGGTGCTGCGGGTGGAATTACAGCGGGTCTCTGGACAACAGGGCCAGAGGTTCTTCCACGGCGATCCTGGGAGGAAGCCGAACCAGCTGCGTGTGAGCTAGAGGAAGAGGCAACACGAGCTGAAGAGGTGGTAGCTGCCGCTGTTGGTTGGCCTACCTCTTCAGTGTGTTTTTCTAACTCCGCCGGGTGCCTGTTGCGCACATGTTTCCACATGTTGGAGGTATTGAGGTTGCTGACATTTTTCCCTCTTTTGACTTTTTGATGACACACGTTGCATCTGACATAGCAAATGTCATCTGCAACTGTGTCAAAAAAGGACCAGGCACTGCAAGTCTTGGGAGCGCCCTTTTTGGCTTTTGGAAGAGACATGCTCCTAACGGGTGCCAAAGCGGAGGCTGCAGGATCCGCAGTCTTCCCCCTCCCTCTCCCTCTTTGGGCCGTACGGGGAATCTCTTCCTCAGAGCTGCTCCCACCACCTTCCTGTCCCTCACGCCAAGATGGGTCGAGGACCTCATCATCTACACTACCCTCTGCCCCCAACTGCTCCTCCTGGGTAGTCTCAGCAGCAGAGCACGCACCAGTAAGTGGCACCTGAGTGTCATCATCAGCTGATGCGGCCTGCGATGTGGTGACCGGAGCCACTGGCCCACCCGCCTCTTCAGAGGAAGACAGAAAAAGCTGTTGGGCATCACTGCACCCTGCCTCTTCTTCCATTTCTCCAATGCTGCTTGGCTGGCCCCCTGTTTCCAAGCCAAGAGATTCAGAGAACAGAAGTAGAGACGGCTCCTGTCCTGGGCTCTCTGTCTGCCTGGGCAATTTGGCAGGTGGTGAAGAGACAGATGGCTGCTCTCCAGTGCTCTGTGTCTGAGAGGATGTGGCACTAATGGAAGTTGATGCATTAGCTGCCATCCATCCGACAACAGCTTCAATTTGTTCTTGACGCAGCAGCGGTGTACGGCGCTCTGACACAAAGCTGCGCATGAACGACTGTTGCCTGGTGAAAGTGGGTGCTGATGAGTCACCGGTGCCCGCAGCAGGCACAGAATCCCCACGTCCCCTCCCTGCTCCGCGCCCACGCCCACGCCCACGTGCCTTACTCACTGCCTTCTTCATCTTGGTTGACTGATAAAGATAAGCAGAAAAGTACTAACGGATTTGTGTGCTTATTCCTGAGCAACTCCTCCTAACAGGTATAAGAAACACTAATTTTCTAAAGTGTGGACTAGACTTTAATATGAGCTAATGTGGCCTACACAAATGTAAAGTGGTGTAACTGGTGTGTTTGGTGAACTTTATTATTTATTTCTTTTTTGGGGGCTGAACTGACAACAGATAGAGCTGCAGTCACATGGAGACCGTGCAGACAGACGTAAACGGCGCTGCAAGGCCCAAAAACCCTCCTCTACTTTATCCTATGTAGTGTTTTTCCACAAGTTAGCTGGAGACGGGTGGAAAGACACTAATAGGATTTTTTTAAATAAATTAGCAGCAACCTACACTACTTGAAAAAAAAAGAAAATTGATTTGGCGGTATGACGCAGTGAACAACCCTGAGCTGGAGACAACCAGGCTATGGCTGCTCACAGACTACAGGGCGAGCTGCAATCACACGGAGACCGTGCAGACAGCCGTAAACGGCGCTGCAAGGCCCAAAAACCCTCCTCTACTTTATCCTATGTAGTGTTTTTCCACAAATTAGCTGGAGACGGGTGGAAAGACACTAATAGGATTTTTTTAAATAAATTAGCAGCAGACTACACTACTTGAAAAAAAATTAAAATTGATTTGGCGGTATGACGCAGTGAACAACCCTGAGCTGGAGACAACCAGGCTATGGCTGCTCACAGACTACAGGGCGAGCTGCAGTCACACGGAGACCGTGCAGACAGCCGTAAACAGCGCTGCAAGGCCCAAAAACCCTCCTCTACTTTATCCTATGTAGTGTTTTTCCACAAATTAGCTGGAGACGGGTGGAAAGACACTAATAGGATTTTTTTGAATAAATTAGCAGCAGACTACAATACTTGAAAAAAAAAAAAAAAAAAAAAAGAACAGTATAAGGCAATGAACCACCCTCCCTGAACTGAATACAACCAGCTATGGATGGCCTATGTGGCTGCACTCAGACTAGAGAGTGGGCTGCACTCACACACACACACACACACAGACCTTGCAGATCGCTGTGAAAACAGCGCTACAAGGCAAAAGCAAGGTGAATAGTAGGTGAACACAGCGGTTGCTAAATTAGCCTTTGGAAAGCACAAAGAAGCAAATCGCTATCTCTAAACTGTCCCTCAGTCAGCAAACAGCGTCCTGTCACTAACTGAATTCACAGCAGAGTGATCGCAAAATGGCGCCAGCGACTTTTAAACTGCAGCATGACATCATTTCAGCAGCCAATCACAGCCTTGCCAGTAGTTTCATGCCCTCCATGCTAAACAGGATGTGCCCACACTTGGAATCATTCTCATTGGCTGAATTTCTGCATTTTGAATCTTTGAACTTCCGATTCCGGTATCCGATACGCGGCAAGTATCGGAATCCCGGTATCGGAATTCCGATACCGCAAGTATCGGCCGATACCCGATACTTGCGGTATCGGAATGCTCAACACTAGTGGTCAGGTAACGTTCCGAGGTCAGAATATCAGGAAGGTAATGGATCAGAGCAGAAGGAGTTAAACAGTCGGATGGTCAGGACAAAGTCCAAGGTCAGGCAGCAAATGATCAAGCCTACAGAACACAAGGCACAGGTAGCACAAACTTTACAGCTGAATGTATGTCTGGCAGAGGTCTGGGAGAAGCAGCTCAGTTAAGTAGCATGGCAGTCACCTGGAATAGTGAACATTTGGAGACAGCCAACGCCTCCCAGTCCCAGATTGGATAGTCAAGCTGTCAATCAACACACTTACAGCTCAACACGCCCCTGTACCAAATTAGATGGCCAAGCTGTCAGTAACTGTATTCCAGACATACTGAGGGGTGGAACCGTGACACCAGGTGTGTGTTTTCAAGTAGTTTTGCAAATCAATACATCGCAATTGGTGTGTCCTTGCCATTTCTAGGCCCAAAAAGTAATTTTTCAGGCCTGGTGTGTGTTTTCTAGTAGTTTTGCAAATCAATATATTGCATCAGCTGTGTCGTTGCCGTTTCTAAGCCAGTAGTTTTCATAGAATCATAGAATGTTAGAAGAGACTGCCGGGGTCATCATGTCCAACCCCCTGCTCAATGCAGAATTCACTAAACCATCTCAGACAGATGTCTGTCTAGCTTCTGTTTGGAGACTTCCATTGAAGGAGAACTTGCCACCTCTCATGGCAGCCTGTTCCACTCATTGATCACCCTCACTATCAAAAAGTTTTTTCTACTATCTAATCTGTATCTTCTCCCTTTCAGTTTTATTCCATTGCTTCTCATTTTTTAAAAATGTGGAAATGAGAATTAGAATGATCCATCTACACGGTGACATCCCTTCAGATATTTGAAGACAGCTATTCGGTCTCCTCTTAGCCTTCTTTTTTTGCATGCTAAACATTCCAAAGATCTTTTAACCATTCCATGTAGGACATACTTTGCAGTTCACTTACCATTCTGGTAGCTATTGTCTGAACTTACTCCAGTTTTTCAATATCTAATTAAAAATGTAGTACCTAGAACTGGGCACAGTATTCCAGATGAGACCAGACCGAGGAGGAGTAGAGGGGGATAATTCACATGATCTCGACTCTATGCTTCTCATAATACATCCTAGAACTGTGTTTGCCTTTTTTGCTGCTGCATCACACTATTGACTCATGTGCAGTCTGTGATCTATTGGTCTAAAGTCTTTTTCATAACGTGATATTGCTTAGTTCTATTCAAATTATGTAGATGTAATTTTTGCTTTTCTTGCCCAGATGAAGAAAAATGCATTTCTCTGTTACATACCATTCTATTAGTCACTGCCCATTGTTCTAACTTATGTAGATTCTTCTGAATTTTTTCTCTTCCTTCTTTATTGTTAGCTATTGATCCTAGCCTCGCATCGTCTTAAAATTGATTAGTTTACCTTTAGTTTCCTTATATAGATCATTTATAAAAATGCTGAACAACACTGCGACCAGGACAGAACCTTGTGGTACTCTACTTGAAACACTCTTCCAAATGGATGTGCAACCATTTATCACTGAACCAGTTTTGAATCCACCTAACCGTAGCCTTGTCAATCCCATACTTAGCAATTTTTTTCAATAAGGATAGTATGAGCTACTTTATCAAATGCTTTGCTGAAGTCAAGATATACTATATCTACCGCATTTCCCTGATGCACCTATTCAGTGATTCCATCATAGATGAAAATTAGATTAGTCTGGCATGACTTATTTACTACAGACTAATACTAGCTTTGGTTAATTACTGTATTCTTATACATACGTGCATACTTTCTTACATACATGCTGTTTAATAATTTGTTCAAAGATCTTTCTTGTTATAGAAGTAAGGTTTACTAGTATATGATTTCCTGGCTTCATCTTCTTTCCTTTTTTCAAGAGAGGGACATTTACCCTTCTCCAATCTTCAGGGACTTCTCTTGTTCTCCAGGATTTTTCAAAGATTGTGGCCAATGGTTCTGCAATTTCCTCTGCTAACACTTTCAGTACCCTAGCATGTAATTCATCTGGACCAAGAGATTTAAATTCATTTAAATTAGCTAAGTGTTCTCTCACTATCTCTCTGTTCATAGAATGTACGGATTCTTTAATTCATTCGATAGCAGCGTGAAGATCAATTGATATTACAATTGCTCTCTTAGAGAGCACAAATGCAACACCATTTTTGACCACCCTTTTCCGCCTTTAAAAATCCTGTAGCAGCTTTGACTTTTCTTTTGCTTTGACATACCCCCAAAATTATATTTTATTGCTTTTGGTCTCCCTTGCAAGTGTCACATCAGTACTGGCTGTAACGCTTGCATTGCATTCCCTGCAGACAGCATTATATTCTTCTTTAGATATGCCCCCCTCTTTCCATTTGATATGCATTTTTTTTTCCTTTTTAATAAATATTTAAGTTCTGTGTTTTGCAAATCAATATATTGCATTGGCCGTGTCGTTGCCATTTCTAGGCCCCAAAACTAATTTTTCAAGGCTAGTATGTAATTTTCATGAGTTTGGGTAACAAATAATTGGCATCAGCTGTCAATCTGACATTTTTAGGCCAAAGACATACATTTTCAGGACCGCTGTCTTTTTTCTTGTACTGTTGCAAATAATCAAATCAACTCTTCCACCATCTCTTTGTGAGTAGTGTTTATGTAACACCCCAGCTTCCTGTTTGTTACAGTGGCATTGCTTTCCTCATGGGAAGAGTGATGTCATGCTTGGAAGCGAGGAAGAATCTCTTTTAGCAGGTAATCACAAGCATGCAACATGTTCATACTCCAGGCCAGAGGGGGAGCTCTGATCCAGCTTGTGAGTGGCTCCCCTATATATATTCTGGATGGAGGGAAAGTAGTCAGTGAGTGAGAGGAGTCTGTGAGAGAGACAGAGGAAAGGAGGGGCCGTGCAGCCACGAGAAGTGCTGCAGCTCCTGTGAGGAAAGCATGGGCCGTGCAGATGGGGTTCTGCAGCTCCTGGAAAGGAAAGGACAGAATAAGTTGTAGAGAGCGTGACGGAGGAAAGAAGCAAATGCGAAGAGAAGAGCTGGATAGAGAAGCTGCGACTGAGCTTCCTCCATGCTGAGGGCAGACACCGGTAGCTGGAAGTCCGAGATTGTGGGGGTAACTCTATGCCCCATGACAGAAACCGGCGGACAGCAGATTGCAAGTTACCTGTCCACCATTGACACCTGAGGACACAGTAGCAAATAGAGCCCTGGTCGTGATAGAGATCCTATAAAAAGGCTTGAGCTATCTGTCATACGGGTAGTGTCCTACCTAAAGGGGGACAGAAAGAAAATGTGAGGACCTTATGAGAGGCCTAAGACAGCAAGGGACTACAACACCACAGCGCTAGAGGGAAGGCTTTCAACCCCACCTGGTAAGGGGGATTCCAGACACGCTTCCATGCGGGCCGGACCATCGACTCCTGTGATCCGTACTGTGGACTGTGGATGCCTGAACCCTTCAGTAAAGAGGTAAAGAGACTGCAATCCTGTGTCCTCCGTTTCTTTCCGGCACCATACCATCCTTGCCAAACACATCGGGAGCCCTGGGGACCCAGCTTCATCTGTGGGAAGCCATACCATCCCTGCTGCCACAACATCACTCCAGAGGACCCTTTTAAGCAGCATCGGTCACTCACTCCTGACTGAGTATCATAGGTGACGTCATGAACAAACTTTATTCAAATTCCTTTAAAGACCGTCCCCTTTTACTTGGGCGCCTAGGGCCATGGACCGAGTCACCGCCGCCGTGACACATCCCTTTAAATACCGGACCCAATACCAAGTTCCCCTAGGCCCTGGTGGACGTCACATTTACAAAATCAACTTCCAAAAATGAGGAGAGCATAAAATAAGGGACATGGACGTGACCATAGTGGTGCTGATGTACCTGCTGATGGTTGCGGTGGTTTATCTGATTCAGTGAGAGGACAAGGTCATTCTGTATCTGCTACATGCAAAATTACAACACCTTCCTGTGTTGCATGCAGGCAACAGGACATTATGCGTGCTTTCAAAGGCCAGAATACCACTGCACTAATGGTGAGGCCACAAGATGTTGAAAACTTGTCAGATTTGATGGCTGAGAGTGGCTCTAGCTCCTTTGCTTTTTCTTACACCCGGTCCAGTGCAGAAAGTGTACAGTGGGTACCTGAGAAACACAGTTATCCAGCTTCTACCTCACTGCTTTGCAAATCAGCCAAGCAGTCTTAGCCCCAAGTCATGCAGCAGTCTCTTCTGCTTTTTGATGACACTGGTGTTCCATTGCCCATCCACTTACCCCTGCTCTAGAAGTGGAAGAGAATGTGTGCACTGATGCCCAACTATTTGTTAGGTTGGATGATAAGTACGTGGGATGGCTAGTGCACACGGTCAGTGGACCACCGCATCACATGTCAGATGATGACAAAACTCAGTTGTCAACTGCAGCACGTTTATGCAGTGTGCAGACTGGCAATGAAGGCAGGGTTAAGGATTCATTGTAAGATGATACAGGGGATGATGAGGTCCTAGACCCCATATAGAGAAGAGGCCATCCTAGTGACTTACACAGTTCAGAGGAAGTGGAGGTGGCCATACTGGCAAAACAGCACAGCAAAAGAGGGAGCACAGGAACAGGGCCCTTAGCCAGCACAATGGCTGCTACTGTACATGGCACCGCTGCTATAAGCACACCAAAGACAGCTCCAAAGTGATGCTTGACATGGCATTGCTTCAGAGAATGTGTTGACGACAATCGTCAGGTGGTTTGCACTCTGTGCGATGAGGCCCTGAAGTGCGGCATAAATATTTTGAACCCGAACACCATCTGAATGCAGAGGCATGTGAATTCCAAGCATGGGGTGCAGTGGAGTACACACCTTAAAAACCATGACAGATCTGCGTCTTCTCCTGCTCCCTCTTCTGCTGTGGTCTCCACCTCTTCATCCATGGCACAGACATTACATCTCCATACCTGCCCAATGGCTAAATGTAGTGGCGGCTGGGGCAGAGGCGGAAAGCATTCTACATCATGTCCTACCATCACCTAGTGTAGTTGGATGTTTATCTTTCCAGGTTCCCTCCTCCTGTACAGGCAGGGGACAGTTTGGGATGATGATGATGAAGAAGAGGAGGAGGCAGGGGGATGAGGAACAACTGCTTTCACAGAAGGGTGGCACTCAGATCAGCTCCCAGGCATCACTAGAGTGTGGCCAGGGGGATACAGAGTACCCAGATGATATACCTCCCACTAAGGACAGCTTGTTGGGGTCTCATGGCAGCCTGGTACACATGAGTCAATACATGCTGCAGTGCTGGCGGAATGACCACTGAGTAGAGATGAGCGAATATTTCAATATTTGGTTCAGATTGCGATTTCCGAATTTGTAATATTCTCCAATTTATTTGTCGAATATTCGCTGAACATAACCTAATGCCATTGCAGTCAATGCGAGACAAAAACAAATGCATTCACAACACCTTCAAATGGAACCAAAAGCTGCCAAAACACATCAAATGAGGGACAGACACCAGGAAAGTGGCCTCAATTCATCCGCAGCACAAATTTTTGCATGGCACGGCAGCAATCAGCCATGCACGAGGTATCGAGGTCTGAGTCTGCATTTTACAGCTTTGAATTGAACATCAAATTAAGATGAGTTGGGTGAGGGATCAGTGCAGGGAGCCCTGATACCACTTGCAACTCAACTTGCTTTCATGCTCTGTCACACTCAGGTGGCACAAATATCAGTTTCATAGACTGCTATAGTCAGAAAAATCTAAGGATAGTAACATGGGTAGTGGAGGCCTGCAGGTCAGGGGTCTACTGCTACAGGCAACGCACATGAAGGAGACCCAACTAGGAGTTTACACATTTCCAAATATTAATGGCACCAACAAAGTGGCATTAATTGCAACAGAGTAGAACTAATATAATGAGGACCCACACCTCTTCCACTACATCCAACCCAGCAGATGGAGACGGTAATGGGCAAGGTGGTGGAAGAACTGTGCCATATCCCTCGGAAAGTCTGGAGGGACGTTACTAGGTAGCCTACCAAATACCAACTCGAAAAGTGGTAGCAGGAGACCCAATGGGGGACAAGGAGGTGGCACTAGGTACTACTCCAGGGCTGACTCAGAGAGTGTGGCAACTGACCCCCTAGAGCGGGTAGGCTGCTATGGACTGATGGGTTGATGAAGAATACTACAAGGCACTGTAGGGACATTTGAACTATGAATGCAGATGGGACCAGCTGAGGAACAGAAAAGCACTGGCAGGTGTGGGCTGGACCGGCTGATGGACAGAAGAGCACAGACAGGTACAAACAGATTAGCACTGGGTTGGCAAGTAGATGGGTGGACCTGGGGAACTTGACAACTAGCAAACATGCAAGACAAACTAACAACATAGCTCAGGCACCTTCATATTGGAGGAGGAGCCTTCAATAGAAGGTGTCGCCCAAGTATTGGCTGGGAACACCTTAGGTCAAAATGAACAGTCTCTTTAAGAGGGAGAAAGCATGTACCCTAAGCATAGTGTCTGGGCCTACAACTGAACCTTGGGGGACACCAAAGTATAGGGGGTGAGATGAGGAGGTGGTGTGTGAGTGGGAGACACTGAATGTCCTGTCTGTTGATCTAACAAAGGGCCAAGTCTGTAATGCCAAGAGATCAAAAAGTCTGTAGTAAGAGGGAACGGTTCACTGTGTCAAAGGCAGATGCCAGGTCCAGGAGAAGGAGGAGGACTAGTGTCGCTTTGATTTGATGGTTAGTAGACCGTTGGTGACTATAGTCAGGACAGTTTCAGTGGTATTGTGCAGTCGGAAGCCAGATTGTAAGCAGTCAAAGATGGAACAAGAGGAGAAGTGGGAGGACAGTTTAAAATGGGCATGTTGTTCCAATAGTTTGGAGACATAGGGGAGAAGTTAGATGGGGCGATAGCTAGACACAGAGGATGAGTCAAGGGACAGCTTTTTGAGCATGGGTGTGATCGAAGTATGTTTGAATCAGGATGGGAAGACACCAGTTCTTAGTGACAGGTTGAAGAGGTGGGTTAGGCTTGGGATGAAGACTGTGGTAAGATTTGGAATGAAGTGGGACGTTATCCGGTCAAGTTCACAGGTGGAGAGGCAAAGTCTTCAGCTGAAATTAGAGGAGCGGGAGGGGGAGTTGGTGGACGGAGGAGATAATTGAAAGTACTGAATAGCTGTTTAGAGTTGTGAGACAGGTATGATATTAGAGATGAGAAGTAGGTTTGTTTTGCTGCAGTGAGCAATTGCATTTTTACAACTTTGGTACTGGATGGGCTTCTCCACTCCCTTTCTTTGGCAGCCGTACAACAGTATGCTTTGTAGATGAGGGGCAGAAAGAACATGTGTTCCAGTAGATTGCAAGCGCTGCATCAAGTGGCCTCTACTTCTCTTCCTGCACCTTTTTCACAGTCAAGCAGCTTGTCCTGTTTACCGTACTCCACCCTGTGTCAGCACAGCAGCCAGCCCTCGTCTGTACAGTTGTAAAAGATTGTTTACTCCTACGCATGGCAAAGCTAAGAGCTTGAACTTTACCATCTTCAATCTACTAATAATAACCTTTATTTATATTTATATAGTGCTAACATATTCCCCAGAGCTTTACAATTCAGCATCTCATAGAAAAAAATTCAAAAGTTACAAATTTTACAATAATCAAACAAATAAAGCAGAAATAAGACGACCCTGCTCTTCAGAGCTTACAATTTACAATGGGGTGGGGGTGACACAAAGTACAGGTGCTTATTTACAATGATGGTACAACCATCTTGAGGAAATGGTGGATAGATAAAGGCTACATGCGGCTTTTGGGTACAGTTGAGTTTGATGGCAAATTATTTTCAGAGAAGTAGAGAATAGGCTATATGTGTTTTTAGGGAGTGCCTAAAAATGTTTAAGTTGTGGTTATACTCCAAATTTCATAGGGGAGAAAGAGTAAGGGGTGAGTTATCTAGATAGGAGATTGAAATGAGCCGGACAAAGACCAGATCAGGAGTGTTACCATCTTTGCGTGTCTCAGAGGTTGAAAGTCTCCCATGATAAGGGTTGGCAATTCTGAGGACATGAAGTGTTGCAGCAAGGCAGAAAAGTGGTCAAGGAAGTGGGTGGGTGAGCTTGGGGGCTGTATATGACCCTGATAGGGTGAACTTCCAAAGAAGAATGGCATCCAATGGGCCTATATGTATAACTTTTTAAAAAAAACAGGATTGTTGGTGGCAGCATTGAGTGTGGGGTTATCGCTAAGTTAGCAATGATCATGCGGCAGGATATACACATATTCCATGCGTTCTAATCTGGAGGTGGAAATGCCATACGCTCACTATAAGTTTTCCAAAAACTAATTATTGTGAACAGCCTGTGGCCTCCTCAGATGATAGTCACACAATCGTGTAATTTTCTGGGCAATAGAGGCCAGCTGAGAGCTCTTCACTGTAAAGATCACAGCTGGTGGTTTTGCATGACTCATTGCCTGTGTTCTCTGTAATTATTACATGGCCAATCCAATCTGTTGGCCATGGAAATACAGCATTTCTGTCTTGTGGATAGAGACAGTTTCCGAAAGCTGATGGCCATCGCTAGGGAGAAAAAAACACCAAAAGAAAGAGCACACCTGATGCAAATACAAAAATATAAGCTTTATTGGAAACCTTGGACATGCAAAAAGTGAACATTAAAAACATCTAAAAACATGTACAGAACATGACAATCTGATAACACCCCTGAAAGATGTCTACATGGGACAATAAACAATATCATAAGCAAAACCACAGAATGCAAAATGTGGAGCTCCATTGATGTCTAGGTAGAAGAGATCTCACTAAGAGCATCGATCATATGACCAGAAATAACCAATTGCAAATTGTGAGTTAAAATCCCCCTCAACTGGCAACCAAAGGATGAATGATTACCACTAGAGTTGAGCGACTTTTACTTTTTTAGGATCGAGTCGGGTTTTGCAAAACCCGACTTTGTAAAAAGTCGGGTCGGGTGAAATCGGCCGATTATTACGAAAAGTCGGGGATCCGACTGAAACACGAAACCCAATGCAAGTCAATGGGGAAGCAAAGTCGGCATTGAGTGGAGGACAGGAAAACATCTACAGTGCCCATTTTAATGCCAAACACATCAATTCTTGATACTTAAGCTTGTCAATCTTAATTTACCTTATAATAATAGTTAGGCATTGAAAATTGGGGGTCATTTGGCTAAACTTGTGGGGGGGTAGGGCTGGCTCAAGTTTTTCGTGGGCCCAGGAAACGCGGAGTACATCACGGCGGTGGAGCAGGGAGAGGTAAGTATTTCAACTTTGCTAGTGCTGTGATCCTGAGCAAGCAGGGGGGCACACTCATTCGCATTGGCACTGGCATAGGGCCCCTCAAAGTACGGCGGTGTTTGATGGCGGGAGCGCCTCCCACCGTCAGAGACACTTTTGCGTACTATCAGGGGCCCTGTGCCAGTAACGTCGCCGAGTATGCCCCCCCACCTGATGAAGGAACCTGCACTTTCATCTGCACCTTCCTCTTTGTCCCCATGTAAGGTGGTATAGTATGCGGGAAGGGGAACCAGACTTTCAGCAGGGTCAGATACTAGCTGTGTAGAGTGCAAGGGGAATGTAGTGGTCTGGGTCAATGTACCAGCAGACTCATCTAGCAGTGGCTGGGCAATGGGCAGGATGAGGAGGAAACACAGATATAGGCCCAAAGAATAAAGTAGGCTAAATGCAGTTCAAAATTGGTAACAGGACTAAACAGGCGGCATTGCTTTGTTCAGTGGAGGACAACAGTAATGAGTGGCAGACACAGTTAGTAGGCCCAAATAATAAAGTGGGCCAAATAAAGTTCAAAATTGATAACAGGAGTAATCAGGTGGCACTGCTTTGTTCAGTGGAGGAGAACAAAAAGCAGCGGCAGACACCGTTAGTAGGCCCAACCAAACAAGTAGGCCAAATGCAGTTTAATATGTTATACAGGCCGAAAGCCTGAAGATTGAAGCTCAGCTTTGATCAGTGGAGGAGAACACCAAGGAGCGGCAGACACCGTTAGTAGGGCCCAACCAAACTAGTAGGCCAAATGCAGTTTCATATTCTAAATACAGGCCGAAAGCCCGAAGATTGAAGCACAGGAGAAAAGCACAGGAGAACACCAAGGAGCGGCAGACACCGTAAGTAGGCCCAACCAAACTAGTAGGCCAAATGCAGTTTCATTTTCCAAATACGGGCCGAAAGCCCGAAGATTGAAGCACAGGAGAAAAGCACAGGAGAACACCAAGGAGCGGCAGACACCGTTAGTAGGGCCCAACCAAACTAGTAGGCCAAATGCAGTTTCATATTCTATATACAGGCCGAAAGCCTGAAGATTGAAGCTCAGCTTTGATTAGTGGAGGAGAACACCAAGGAGCGGCAGACATCGTTATTAGGGCCCAACCCATCTAGTAGGCCAAATGCAGTTTCATATTCTAAATACAGGCCGAAAGCCTGAAGATTGAAGCTCAGCTTTGTTCAGTGGAGGACAGCTGTAATGACACGTGTGGCGCAGACGGACACAGGTAGCAGGCCTAAAATAAAAAAGTAGGCTAAATTCAGTTCAAAATTGGTAACTGGAGTAAAGTGGCGTCATTGCTTTGTTCAGCAGAGGACAGCTGTAATGAGGGGCAGACACAGTTTGTGGGCCCAAAAAAGTAAGTAGGCTAAATCCAGTTCAAAACTGGTAACAGGAGTGAACGGGCGGCATTGCTTTGATCAGTGGAGGACAGCTGTAATGTATGGCACAGACAGACACAGGTAGTAGGCCTACAATAAAAAAGTTGGCTAAATGCAGTTCAAAACAGGTAACAGGAGTGAACTGGCAGCATTGCTTTGTTCGGTGGAGGACAACTGGAAGAAGTGGCTGACACAGTTAGTTGGCCAAAATAGTAAAATGGGCTAAATATCTGCCAAAAAAATGTTCCTAAATAAACAGGTGGCAAAGCTAGGTACAGGGGTGGGTTCCTCTGCTGAGTAGCAGACAGTGGTAGTTCGCGCACAGTATTCACAGGTCTAAATGGAGGGCAGGGCCCCTGTATATTTTAACTATCATGTATCATTTCAACAAATTTGTATTGGCAGTGCCATTGAAGGATTTAACAGCACAGACTAAACAGTGGTGGAGCAGTGAGAGGTAAGTTTTGCAAGTGGTAGAGCACTGTTCGACCAGGGGGGAACACTCTCTCGTGGGCGGCGGTACTGGCACAGGGCCCCTCATATTACAACGGTGTGTCTGATGTTGGTTGTGCACCACCACCGTCAGAGACACTTCATTGTACTATGAGGGACCCTGTGCCAGTGCCGTCGCCCAAGAGTGGGCACACCCACCTGTCCAGGCAAAAGGCACTCGCACGGTGCTTGCGCCAAGTGGTGACCATGGCCCCGTGGGGGGAGTCAGCCCATTTAGGGAGGTGTAAAAATGGCCTATGGTGGACATTCAGCAGCTGCAAATGGAGGAATTGGAGCAGTCAGTAAGAGAAGGCCAAAAGCAAGACCTTTTTACAGGAAAGCTACATGTCAACAGGGGAAGGTGGGGCAAAATAATTTGAAATCCATGATTGGTCCATTTTAATGAAGGTTAGATCATCAACATTTTGGGTAGCCAGACGAGTCCTTTTTTCGGTCAGTATTGAACCAGCAGCACTGAATACTCTTTCTGATAGCACACTAGCAGCTAGGCAAGCGAGCTCCTGTAATGCATATTCTGCCAATTTAGGTCAGGTGTCTATTTTAGATGCCCAGTAATCAAAGGGGAATGACGGGTGAGGGAGAACATCGATAAGGGAGGAAAAATAGTTTGTAACCATACTGGACAAATGTTGTCTCCTGTCACTTTAAATTGATGCAGCAGTACCTGTCGTGCCTGCGGTCATTGCAAAATAACTCCACAACCTGGTCATAAAACCCCTCTGTCCAACGCCACTTCTGATTTGTGCACCTCTAACACCTCTGCCATGTTGCCCCCTGCAGGTCGTGTGAGAACCATCACCGCCGCTGTGTGCTGGGAATGCCTGAACCAAACGGTCTACAAGAATTGCTTGTTTGGTAGCCAATATTTGCTCAAGGTTCTCATTTGGCATGATATTTAGCAATTTCCCTTTATAGCGTGGATCCAGGAGGCAGGCCAACCAATAATCGTCATCTGTCATCATTTTGATAATGCGGGGGTCCCTTTTTAGAAAATGCAAGGCATAATCAGCCATGTGGGCCTTATGTTCCAGGTGTGAATTCACTGCTTGTGCTGGGTTGAGGAGCACTTTCTGGCAAATCAACATCACTTGTCTCCCGCAAAAACCCTGTACCTGACCTTGCAACGCCACCAGTTTCTATTGCCCCCAGAGAAGCTTCCTCCTCCCATAAATATTCATCCCCATCATCCTCCTCCTCCTCCTCTTCATCCTCCACCTCATCCAGGAGAGTTCCCTGGGCAGACAATGGCTGACTGTCATCAAGGCTTCCCTCCTCCTCGGCTGCAGACGCCTGCTCCTTAATGTGCGTCAAACTTTGCATCAGCAGATGCATTAGTGGGATGCTCATGCTTATGATGGCATCGTCTGCACTTACCAGCCATGTGCATTCCTCAAAACACTGAAGGATTTGACAGAGGTCTTGCAGCTTCTACCACTGCACACCAGACAACTCCATGTCTGCCATCCAACTGCCTGCCCATGTATGTGTATCCTCCCACAAATACATTACAGCATGCCTCTGTTCGCACAGACTCTGAAGCATGTGCAGTGTTGAGTTCTACCTTGTTGCAACGTCGATTATTAGGCGGTGCTGGGGAAGCTTCAACGATCGCTGATGGTTCTGCATACAGCTGGAGTGTACGGGCGAGCGGCGGATGTGCGAGCAAAATCTTCGCACCTTCAGGAGCAGGGCTGGTAACCCCGGATAACTTTTCAGGAAGCACTGCACTGCCAGGTTCAAGGTGTGAGCCAGGCAAGGTATGTGTTTCAGTTCTGAAAGGGCTATGGCAGCCATAAAATTCCTTCCGTTATCACTGACTACCTTGCCTGCCTCAAGATGTACACTGCCCAGCCATGACTGAATTTCTTGCTGCAAGAACTCGGCCAGAACTTCCGCGGTGTGTCTGTTGTCGCCCAACACTTCATTTCCAACACAGCCTGCTGACGCTTACCACTAGCTGTTCCATAATGGGACACCTCGTGTGCAACACTGGCAGCTGCGGATGGAGTGGTAGGGCGACTGCGCTCTGTGGACGAGCTTTCGCTTCTGGAGGAGGAGGAGGAGGAAGAGGAGGGGTGTCGAACGCCTACTGCCAACTGTTTCCTATACCGTGGGCTAGGCAGAACTGTCCCACTATGGCTGTCCCCTGTGGACCCTGCATCCACCACATTAATCCAGTGCGCCGTGATGGACACGTAATGTCCCTGGCCATGCCTAATGGTCAATGCATCTGTTGTGAGGTGCACCTTTCTACTGACTGATTGCCTGAGTGCATGGACAATGCGGTCTTTGACATGCTGGTGGAGGGCTGGGATGGCTTTTCTCGCAAAGAAGTGTCGACTGGGTAGGTCATAGCATGGTCCTGCGTAGGCCATCATGGCTTTGAAAGCTTCGCTTTCAACCAACCGGTAGGGCATCATCTCTAACGAGATTAGTCTAGCAATGTGGGCATTCAAACCCTGTGTACGCGGATGAGAGGGTGAGTACTTTCTTTTCCTCATGAGAGTCTCTAGTAGGGTGAGCTGGACTGGTGAGGTGCATATGGTGGAACAAGCGGTGGTGGTGGTGGTGGACATGGCGGATTGAGAGAGGGCTGGTGATGGTATTCTCGATGTTGACCTACATACAGTGTTTCCTACCAAAAACCTTGTGATTCCCTGACTGCTTTGGCCTTGCGACGATACCTCCACATTTGCTGCTGGTGGTGTCCTAACCGGTGAGCTTACAGTGAGGGAAGCAATGTAGCGTTGCTGACTACCTTCATTCTGAGCAGGTGCACCAACGGGACAGGACGTTTGGTAGTTAGTCCAGGCTTGCAAGTGCATGTTGGTTAAATGTCTACGCATTCACGTTGTATTTAAATTTTTGACATTCTGCCCTCTGCTAAAGGTCTTTGAGCATTTCTTACAGATAACGTTGCACTGATCATTCGGATCTTGGTTAAAAAATTGCCACACTGCACTCTTCCTACTATCGGATACCTTTTCAGGCATTGCACGCTGTGCTGCTTTCACCGGATGGCCACGCTGTCCTAAAACTGGTTTTGTTTTTGACACACATTTTTGGCCTGATACGGGCCTAACAATTAACAGCAAAGTCAGCCCTTTAAATCCTAGTAAAACTTAGCATTTATTAATACACCTAAAAATAAAAACATAATTCAAAATTGTATACATAAAGTGCTCATAATTATCAGTGCACTAGATAAAAAATGGCACAATCTCACCCAAATTGTTAGCTGGCCCTCAGATACTGCTCCATATACAAAGAGACCAGATGATGGGGAGAAAGGACATCAAGACCAAATAAACGACATAGGGGGGGGAGTGGGGAACACAGGGGCCTCTTTTACCCTGTCGTGCCCTCTGCAGTCAACTCCCGCCCTTACAAGGGCAGTACCCAAGTGTGAGCCTATTTTTCAGTGCCCCTGGTCAGATATAGCCTCCCTGAACAAAAGTGTGTATCTTCCCTACGTGTTTCCCCACCCGTTTGGTCCCCGGGGAGACCATTTTTTCTTATACACAGTATCTCGGCATACAGAGAGGTCATACCCTGCCACTGCAGGTGACTTCGTTCGGTTTTCTTTAGCCCGGTTAAACTTCCCCTGATGAACCCCCCAAACGGGTGGGGAAACGCGTAGGGAAGATACACACTTTTGTTCAGGGAGGCTATATCTGACCAGGGGCACTGAAAAATAGGCTCACACTTGGGTACTGCCCTTGTAAGGGCGGGAGTTGACTGCAGAGGGCACGACAGGGTAAAAGAGGCCCCCGTGTTCCCCACTCCCCCCCCTATGTCGTTTATTTGGTCTTGATGTCCTTTCTCCCCATCATCTGGTCTCTTTGTATATGGAGCAGTATCTGAGGGCCAGCTAACAATTTGGGTGAGATTGTGCCATTTTTTATCTAGTGCACTGTTAATTATGAGCACTTTATGTATACAATTTTGAATTATGTTTTTATTTTTAGGTGTATTAATAAATGCTAAGTTTTACTAGGATTTAAAGGGCTGACTTTGCTGTTAATTGTTTGATATTTAGTCAGAGACATTCAGAGTAGATCTTCTGGGTGATTACATTGCTTATATCCTGATACGGGCCTGCCAGATTAAAGCTGTTGCAATGTTGATGCCTGCTGCGACTCATCCTCCTCCGCTTCAGAGCTACTGCCAGCGGCAACCTGTTCCCCCAATGGCTACCAGTCTGGGTCTACAACTGGGTCATCTATCACCTCCTCTTCAATGTCCTGTGCACCTTCCTCTGTGTCACAGTGTAAGGTGCTATAGAGTTCGGGACAGGGCACCATAGTGTCATCAGGGTCAGATTCTGCCTGAGTACACTGCGAGGGCAATGTTGTGATCTGAGTCAATGGAACAGCATAAAAATCTAGCTGTGGCTGTGCATCTGTGAACTCCATGTCCGATTCATCTTGTAATGGGCTGTGAACTTTTTCCCTTTCTAACCCTGGCACGGTATGTGTAAAGAGCTCCATGGAGTAAACTCTAGTGTCACCTGCCGCATCCTTCACTTTTGCTTTGGGTGAAGGACACAAGGAAGCGACTTGTTCCTGACCGTGAGCATCCACTGACGACTCTCTGCTTTTAAATTTGGAACTTTCGGAAGAGGAGGCGAAAGAGCTAGAGGCTGAGTCAGCAAGGAAAGCCAAAACTTTTTCCTGCTGCTCCGGCTTTAAAAGCGGTTTTCCTACTCCCAGAAAAGGGAGCGTTCGAGGCCTTGTGTAGCCAGACGATGATGCTGGCTCAACAACTCGAGACTTAGGTGCTGTTTTGCTTTTCCCACTACCACCAGATGCTCCTCCACCACCACTACCACCATCATTACCAGCTGGCAATGACCGCCCACGGCCTCTTCCACCAGACTTCCTCATTTTTGGGAAAGTGTAAACAAACTATCAACCGTTATATGGTACTGTAAAACAAGGTAGAAGGTGTATGTAAACTTGTTGAGAATTTAACTCTTCCTTTTTATGTGTGGGAGACTGCTGCAAAAATCAGGCCCACTGTATTACACTAAACAGTATAAGTGGTAGAAAGTGGCTGGCAGATATACGCCAAACAGAACTGACGCAGATGCACTTAGTAGCAATATAAATCTCCCTTTTTATGTGTGGGAGACTGTGGCAAAAATAAGGCCCACTGTATTACACTACACAGTATAAGTGGCAGAAAGTGACTGGCAGATATACGCCAAACAGAACTGACTCAGATGCACTTAGTGGCAATATAAATCTCCCTTTTTATGTGTGGGAGACTGCGGCAAAAAAAAACAGGCCCACTGTATTACACTACACAGTATAAGTGGCAGAAAGTGACTGGCAGATATACGCCAAACAGAACAGACGCAGATGCTCTTAGTGGCAATATAAATCTCCCTTTTTATGTGTGGGAGACTGCGGCAAAAATAAGGCCCACTGTATTACACTACACAGTATAAGTAGCAGAAAGTGACTGGCAGATATACACCAAACAGAACTGACACAGATGCACTTAGTGGCAATATAAATCTCCCTTTTTATGTGTGAGAGACTGCGGCAAAAATAAGGCCCACTGTATTACGCTACAAAGTATAAGTGGCAGAAAGTGACTGGCAGATATAAGCCAAACAGAACTGACGCAGATGCACTTAGTGGCAATATAAATCTCCCTTTTTATGTGTGGGAGACTGCGGCAAAAATCAGGCCCACTGTATTACACTACACAGTATAAGTGGCAGAAAGTGACTGGCAGATATACGCCAAACAAAACTGACGCAGATGCACTTAGTGGCAATATAAATCTCCCTTTTTATGTGTGGGAGACTGCGGCAAAAATAAGGCCCACTGTACTACACTACACAGTATAAGTGGCAGAAAGTGGCTGGCAGACATATAAAAAAAAGGGGACTGCACCACAATAACAATCTCCCTACAATGATCTCAGGAGTCAGGACAAGTATGGCAGCCAGCTATAAAAAGGATTGCTGCAGACAAAAGTGGGGACAAATAAACAATAGAACTGTGCAGAAAGGAGCAACAGGACTTTTGCTTTTAAAAAAGCAGTTGGTTTGCACAGCAGCGTACAAACATCAATGCAGCTATCAGGGAGCCTTATAAGCTACAGAGCTGATGCACAGAAATCTAGCCTCCACTGTCCCTGCAAAGAAAAGGTGGTGCTGGACAGTGGAAATCGCTACAGCACAAGCGGTTTGGGGGTTAATCTTTCCTCCCTAACAATATCCCTGCTTCTGACGAAGCTGCAGCAACCTCTCCCTATGCTCAGATCGGCTGAAGTAAGATGGCGGTCGGCGTGCACGCCCCTTTATAGCCCCTGTGACGCCGCAGAAAGCAAGCCAATCACTGTCATGCCCTTCTCTAAGTTGGTGGGGACCGAGATCCATGTCATCACGCTACCCACACTCTGCATCCACCTTCATGGGTTGAGAAATGGCGCTGAAAGCGTCATACGAAACGCGACTTTGGCGTGAAGATCGCCGACAGCATGGCCGATCCCACACTGGGATCGGGTCGGATTTCATGAAACCAGACTTTGCCGAAAGTCGGCGATTTTTGAAATTGTCCGATCCGTTTCGCTCAACCCTAATTACCACTATTGGGATAGCTTGTTAATGTATATAAGGCAAAAAAATAAGTAAATCAGTAAATAAATGAATAAAGGGTCCCCCCTGAAAGATGGACATGATGAAAAATGCAAGATAAAGACACAAATAGGCCTATGGAACTGATGAAGAATATTGCAATATGTGAAATACTGGCAATCACAAAAAAAGGAGAGATTATGCAAGTAAAGCAATCATGTGTAGCGCCCCCACTGCCGCAGGGCCGAGGGGTACCCGGTACCGGGCCTGTGAGTCTCTGCTCTGGGGTTGTCACGGTGGCTAGACCCGGTCCGTGACCCTGCTGAGGGGCGCACAATGAAAGGTGGTGGTATGGTGCTGATGTTACGGTGCGGTGTAGTGCCGGTCGCGGTCAATAACGAGGACACCAGGTTGCAGTCTCTTTACCTCTTTACTGAAGGCTTCTGAGTCCTCAATCCGGAATACGGTTAACCGGGCTGCGCAAGTCCGGTCGGTCCGATGGCACCTCCAGAGTTCTCTTTGCAGGTGGAAATCTGTGCCTACCTTCCTGCGCTTGTGTGTTGTGGTCCTCCCCTGCTGTGCTTACGGGATAGTACCCACAACTGTTGTGTCTGTTTCTCGTGTTCCCTCACAACTCGATTCTGATGTTCTCCCTCTACGTCCCCCTGATCTTACGGTTAGGACGCACCCGTATGACGGGGAGGCTCGGAGCTCTTCCGGGATTCTAGCGTCGCCCCACTCCTGTTGTTACCCCCCTTGTGTCTTCCTGGATCTGGGTGAGACAGCCCTCCTGTAACTGACTGTCCTGCCGTAGGTTTGAAGTTTGGCTTGGAGCTCTATACTTCCTCGGCGTTCCGGCCACCGGTTATGCGCCTCAGTAGGATGTTGCCTCGTCTTACAGCACGACTCCTACTGGTATTCTCCTTGTTGCGTTGATCTCGTTTCTCACTCAGCACAATAAACTTTGCTTCTTATCCTTTCTTGGGGTACCGCCGCTATATCGTGCAGGCACGGTCCCGTAACGTTCTCTCTGGTTGCTAGGCCTCTGTCAGGATCCCACCCCTGACAGGGACCCCTCCGAATCTTCCCCTACAACACCCTCTGCCACAAGGTGTTGCCTGGTTCCAACCCAGTCAGCTTTCTCTCTAACTTCCTGCCTAACCCCCAGTTTTACCAGATTGTGAGGAGTGGCCTAATGAATAGAACCCTTAGCTCCCCCTGGAGGCCAGACTGTGAAATGTATTGGTGTCCGTGATACCTGGTCAGATGAACTCCTTCAGTGCCATCAGATGTACCATAGCCCCCCTTAGCGGCGGAGCATCAGTACTGCAACGACCAGGACTCTGGGGCGCTGCACATGTACCACTAGACAGGAAGTGGTGGGATAAAGGGGAAGCATAAGGTTTAGGTGGGAGATGATGGAAAAGTTACAGAGCAATCTCGCAGACATAACTACCATGCTCAAGAGGAGCTCCTGCAGGAGGCCATAATAGGCAGAGAGGTTCCAAGTATCAAAGGTGTGGGTAGAGACCCCACGCGTATCGCTGTTCAAGACAGCTTCATCAGGGGAAGTGTGTCCTCTGATCCAAATACAACAATATATATATAGACAGGTATAGTGGGAACAAATAGTTACTGTTGTGAAGTGATCAACCGATAGGTCCATAAAAAGAAGCGTGATGAGCGGCCATGGTGTCTGGTGACTAGAATGAATTCGGTCACAGGCACAGAACTGAAAGTGACATGATGTGCACAAGCGAATAGGGAAACATACGGTGCCAAATGGCAGAGACATAGAGCAGAATCTCCGGGCAGGAGTAAGGGACAGCACACATATGCAGGAAGAGAACTGAGTGTGGTGTTGGCAAAATTGCCCATAATCTACAAGGTGAGGAGTAAAATAGATGCTCATGACTGAGGGAAAACATATGAACAGAAGCGCCTGTCTGAGTCTAATGAACCATGCCAGATGAATGTAATAAAAAAGCATAGCCATTCCAATAGTTGAATATATAAAAGACCTAGATATCAGACAGATACTGGGATGCTCTGAATAGAGCTTCAGGACCGAGCAAAGGTTACCACTAGGAGCCTGAATAGTAGGAAGTCCAAAATGGAGAACCTTGTCCATGAAGAAGACTTATGCCTGTGGATATGGAAAATGTGAATACAAATGTATGAATAAAGATAATAAATCAACGGATAAGACCAAAGAATAAGTGATGCATTTTGAAAAAGGAATACATAATGCAAGAAACAACCAGTGATATCTAGGAAGTCTATACTATGCATTTCGGATGTAATGTAATATATATGGGACAAGATATGAGCATAGACCATACACCGGGAATGGAACAATAGGGAAGAACCAGCCCCCAAAATGGCATTTCTATTAGATAGGGAGGTATAAAATACCTGAATCTGGTATATATGGGGCTGGATACTGAAGACAATATGTATAAAGGGAAAGGCATGGAACATTTAATGATATAGGTTCACAACGTGGGACTGTCAAAGGTAAAAATAGTAATAATAATAGTAATAATAATGTAAATAGTAATACAAAAACTGTAGCCCCCAAAAATATATATACAGCTCTGGCAAAAAATTAAGAGACCACTGCAAAGTGTTCAGTTTGTCTGATTTTTCTCTTTATAGGTATATTTTTGAGTAAAATGTAAATTGTTGTTTTATTCTATAAAGTTCTGACAACATGTCTCCGAATTTCCAAACAATAAATGTTGCATTTTTTTTTCTGACAAAGAAAAATGGTCAAATGTAAAAAAAAAGTGCTTTCAGACCTCAAATAATGCAAAGAAAACAAGTTCATAATCATTTAGAAACAACAATACTAATGTTTTAACTCAGGAAGAGTTCAGAAATCAAGATTTTGTGGAATACCATGATTTCTAAGCACTGCTTTCATGCGTCTTCGCATGTTTTCCACCAGTTTTTCACACATAAATTTAAGCAATTCTTCTTTGTTTGATGGCTTGTGACTATCCATCAGCCTCTTGATTACATTCCAGTGGATTTCAATGGGGTTCAGGTCTGGAGATTGGGCTGCCCATGACAGGGTTTTGATGTGGTGGTCTCTTAATTTTGCCAGAGCTGTATAAAGAATGTAAGAGCTCTCTTGAAGGCTACAGAGACTGGTAATCCTATGTATATTAGTCCAACCAGACAATCCCAATATGGGTGACTATCATGGATAGAGTCCCGGAGTGTAAGTGGGCAGATGTCCAAGGTGATGCATCAGGATCCATGATGAAGAGAGGACCAGGATTTCAGGTTAACTGGTTGAATCCATGTCCAGCCAAAAACAAGGACCTGACAAGGAAGAAATGAAAAGATAAAATAGTTGAAAACAGATGGTCAGACAGGGTAAAATATTAAAGCAACATACTGCGCTGAGTGTATGTGCCAAATTATAGGGAACATTGCCAAGATCACAAGGGTCAATGTAGATCACGCAAGTCAGCCTAAGAAACCGGTGAATAACAGTTCTTCATTGAGCCCAGTTGGAGCCACAGATTGAAGCTCAAAAATCCATCTGGACTCAGCTTGTAGAAGGCGTTTACTGTTATTATCACCCCTACCACTGCTTTTTATCTTTTGCAATCCCACTGCCTTGATGTTAGATGTTTTGCCCTGATGTGTAAATAAAAAGTGAGCAGCCACAGGGTTAAGCACCTTGCCTTTCTTCTGATCTGCAGCAGCCAGATGGATGGTGGACAGATGTTTCTGGGCTCTTTTCCTCAGCTCTTGTGATTTCTGTCCTGCATATGTCTTATTAGAAGAACAGATGAGTGCGTAGATAACATCTAGGCTTTTGTTGTTAAAGGGAACCTGTCACCCCCCAGGCGTTTTTAACTAAAAGAGTCACCTTGTCCAGCACTAATGCTGCATTCTGTCAAGGTGGCTCTTTTATATGGGGTCTCTTTCCCCTCCAACTCTGAAATATTCATTTTTATAGTATTCCCCTCATGCCTGTAGTCTATCCGGGGGGCATGTCTTTTCCCCACGGACACAAACACTTCCCAGCCATACCTCAGCCCCTCCGTGCGACGGGTGCTGCCTCCTTTGCAGTCATTAACGTCCCTGTCGCCTGCGCTGTAAGTTTTTTTTTCAGGCTTGCGTAGTTTGCGCTGCCCTTCGACTCCCATCACATGATGGGAACTTACAGCGCAGGCTGCAGAGGAGGCGGTGCCCAGCGCACGGAGGGGCTGAGGGATGGCTGGGAGGCGTTTGTGTCCGGGGGGAAAAGACATGTCCTCCGGACCTACTACAGGTATGAGGGGCAAATTATAAAAATGAATATTTCAGCGTTCGAAGGGACCCCAAATAAAAGAGCCACCTTGCCAGAATGCAGCATTAGTGCTGCACAAGGTGGCTCTTTTCGTTAAAAATGCCAGGGGGGTGACAGGTTCCCTTTAATATAAGATCTAAGAGGATGCTTCTTCAGATTCAGGGGATTCAAAAAGGCATCACAGGTCGGGCACATGATCGGGCAAATGTTACAATCTCCACATGGGAAAGATCCCCTCGGAGTAATCCCCCTATTTAGTTTGTTGGTAGTCCGTGAAAAATGGCTCCTGCTAAGCAGATCACATATATTGGGGGCCCTTCTAGCTACTGGTCACCATTGATATTTGACTGTCCATTGTCAAAATTGGCCAATATTTAGAAAGTATGTTTCTCACCTGGTGCCAGTTGTTGTTAAAGTTGGTAATGAATCTTGGCATCTTTTAGCCAGTGGTATAATCCAACCAATCATATGTTATCAACGTTTTGGATTTAAAATATAATATATTATAAATATTACTGCATGACAGTATGACCAGGCCTCATTCCTGTCCTCTGGTACTTGCAGACAAGAATCTGGGCCAAGATTCATTTAATGTAAATTTACTAGATAAAAAAGTATCAAAATACTATTCACCACTAAGTGCAAGGTGCATCAAACATACAACACTAAGAATATGGAGTGCATATAGTCAATGGGGTACTCCTCATGTTCACCCCTTGTATGCAAAATGGGGTACTTCTTATGTTCACCCCTTATATGCAAGAGGACTAATTACTGCTATGCAGCCTGTGAAATAGCCTTCCTTTTATGATCAGACTCCTGTGGACAATCATACATCGGCTTATATTATATCTACGAAATGATGGTCCGATTCTAACGCATCTGGTATTCTAGAATATGCATGTCCACGTAGTATATTGCACAGCCCACATAGTATATTGCCCAGCCACATAGTATATTGCCCAGCCACGTAGTATATTGTCCAGCCACGTAGTATATTGCCCAGCCACGTAGTATATTGCCCAGCCACGTAGTATATTGCCCAGTCACGTAGTATATTGCCCAGCCACGTAGTATATTGCCCAGTGACGTAGTATATTGCCCAGCCACGTAGTAGTTTGCCCAGACACGTAGTATATTGCCCAGCCACATAGCATATTGCTCAATGTCGTAGTATATTGCCCAGCCACGTAGTATATTGCCCAGTGACGTAGTATATTGCCCAGCCATGTAGTATATTGCCCAGTCACGTATTATATTGCCCAGTCACATAGTATATTGCCCAGCCACATAGTATATTGCACAGCCATGTAGTATATTGCGCAGCCATGCAGTATATTGCCCAGCCACGTAGTATATTGCCCAGTCACGTAGTATATTGCCCAGCCACGTAGTATATTGCCCAGTGAACTGGAATATTGCCCAGAGACATAGTATATTGCCCAGCCTCGTAGTATATTGCCCAGCCACGTAGTGTATTGCCCAGTCACATAGTATATTGCACAGCCCACATAGTATATTGCACAGCCACGTAGTATATTGCCCAGCCACATAGTATATTGCCCAGTCATGTAGTATATTGCACAGCCCACGTAGTATATTGCCCAGGCACATAGCATATTGCCAAGTCACGTAGTATATTGCCCAGTGACATAGTATATTGCCCAGTGATGTAGTATATTGCCCAGCCACGTAGTATATTGCCCAGTGACGTAGTATATTGCCCAGCCATGCAGTATATTGCCCAGTCACGTAGTATATTGCCCAGTCATGTAGTATATTGCCCATCCACGTAGTATATTGCCCAGCGACGTAGCATATTGCCCAGCGACATAGTATATTGCCCAGCCACGTAGTATATTGCCCAGTCTCATAGTATGTTGCCCAGCGACGTAGTATATTGCCCAGCCATGTAGTATATTGCCCAGCCACGTAGTATATTGCCCAGCCACGTAGTATATTACCCAGTCACGTAGTATATTGCACAGCCCACGTAGTATATTGCACAGCCACGTAGTATATTGCCCAGCCTTGTAGTATATTGCACAGCCACGTAGTATATTGCCCAGCCACGTAGTATATTGCCCAGTCACGTAGCATATTGCCCAGCCACGTAGTATATTGCCCAGCGAACTAGAATATTGTCCAGCGACGTAGTATATTGCCCAGCCACGTAGTATATTGCCCAGCCACGTAGTATATTACCCAGTGACGTAGTATATTGCCCAGCCATGTAGTATATTGCCCAGTGACATAGTATATTGCCCAGCCAAGTAGTATGTTGCCCAGCCATGTAGTATATTGCACAGCCACGTAGTATATTGCCCAGCCACGTAGTATATTGCCCAGCCACGTAGTATATTGCCCAGTCACGTAGTATATTGCACAGCCCACGTAGTATATTGCACAGCCACGTAGTATATTGCCCAGCCTTGTAGTATATTGCACAGCCACGTGGTATATTGCCCAGCCACGTAGTATATTGCCCAGCGAACTAGAATATTGTCCAGCGACGTAGTATATTGCCCAGCCACGTAGTATATTGCCCAGCCACGTAGTATATTGCCCAGTGACGTAGTATATTGCCCAGCCTTGTAGTATATTGCACAGCCACGTAGCATATTGCCCAGCCACGTAGTATATTGCCCAGCGAACTAGAATATTGTCCAGCGACGTAGTATATTGCCCAGCCACGTAGTATATTGCCCAGCCACGTAGTATATTGCCCAGTGACGTAGTATATTGCCCATCCATGTAGTATATTGCCCAGTGACATAGTATATTGCCCAGCCAAGTAGTATGTTGCCCAGCCATGTAGTATGTTGCCCAGCCATGTAGTATATTGCCCAGCCACGTAGTATATTGCCTAGCCACATAGTATATTGCCCAGTCACATAGTATATTGCAAAGCCCACATAGTGTATTGCACAGCCACGTAGTATATTGCCCAGCCACATAGTATATTGCCCAGTCATGTAGTATATTGCACAGCCCACGTAGTATATTGCCCAGGCACATAGTATATTGCCAAGTCACGTAGTATATTGCCCAGTGACATAGTATATTGCCCAGTGACGTAGTATGTTGCCCAGCCACGTAGTATCTTGCCAAGTCACTTAGTATATTGCCCAGTCATGTAGTATATTGCTCTGCCATGTAGCATATTGCCCAGCCACGTAGTTTATTGCCCAGCCACGTAGTATATTGCCCAGCGACGTAGCATATTGCCCAGCGACATAGTATATTGCCCAGCCACATAGTATATTGCCCAGCCACATAGTATATTGCCCAATCACATAGTATGTTGCCCAGTGACGTAGTATATTGCCCAGCCACGTAGTATATTGCCCAGTCACATAGTACATTGCGCAGCCCACATAATATATTGCACAGCCACGTAGTATATTGCCCAGTCATGTACTATATTTCCCAAACGACTTAGTATATTGCCCAGTAACATAGTATATTGCCCAGTAACGTAGTGTATTGCCCAGTCACATAGTATATTGCCCAGCCACGTAGTATATTGCCCAGCCACGTAGTAAATTGCCCAGCCACGTACTATATTGCCCAGCGACGTAGTATATTGCCCAGTCACGTAGTATATTGCACAGCCCATGTAGTATATTGCCCAGCCACATAGCATATTGCCCAGCCACATAGTATATTGCCCAATCACATAGTATGTTGCCCAGTGACGTAGTATATTGCCCAGCCACGTAGTATATTGCCCAGCCACGTAGTATATTGCCCAGTCACATAGTACATTGCGCAGCCCACATAATATATTGCACAGCCACGTAGTATATTGCCCAGTCATGTACTATATTTCCCAAACGACTTAGTATATTGCCCAGTAACATAGTATATTGCCCAGTAACGTAGTGTATTGCCCAGTCACATAGCATATTGCCCAGCCACGTAGTATATTACCCAGCCACGTAGTAAATTGCCCAGCCACGTACTATATTGCCCAGCGACGTAGTATATTGCCCAGTCACGTAGTATATTGCACAGCCCATGTAGTATATTGCCCAGTCACGTAGTATATTGCACAGCCCACATAGTATATTTCCCAGCCACGTAGTATATTGCCCAGCCATGTAGTATATTGCCCAGCGATGTAGTGTATTGCCCAGTGACGTAGTATATTGCCCAGCTACATAGTATATTGCCCAGTGACGTATATTGCTCAACCACGTAGTATATTGCCCAGTCACGCAGTATATTGCCCAGCCACATAGTATATTGCCCAGTCATGTAGTATATTGCCCAGTCACGTAGTACATTGCCCAGTAATGTAGTATATTGCCCAGCGACATAGTATATTGCCCAGCCCACGTAGTATATTGCCCAGCAATGAAGTATATTGCCCAGCGACGTAGTATATTGGCCAGCCACGTAGTATATTGCCCAGCCACGTAGTATATTGCCCAGTAATGTAGTATATTGCCCAGTGACGTAAAATAAAATATAAACATATACTCACCTTCCGAAGTGCCGTTGAAGTCCTGGCGCCTGTGTATGGTGCACGCGGCAGCTTCCACTCCGAGGGTTGGTATGAACGCAGGACCTGTGATGATGATGTCGCGGTCACATGACCGTGACGTCATGGCAGGTCCTTCTCGTGCAGGCACGCAGGACCTGTGATGACATCGCGGTCACATGACCATGACATCATGGCAGATCCTTCTCGCACAGGCACGCAGGACCTGTGATGACGTCGCGGTCACATGACCGTGACGTCATGGCAGGTCCTTCTCGCATAGCATCCTTGGCACTGGAACCTGCCGCTTGCACTGCCGAGGACACCGCGCCACGTCGGAGGGTGAGAATAACCTCTTTTTTTTAATTATTATTTGTAACAGATCTTTTTACTATTGAAGCTGCATAGGCAGCATCAATAGTAAAAAGTTGGTCACACAGGGTTAATAGCTGCGTTAATGGAGTGCGTTACACCGCGGTCCATTAACGCTGGCATTAACCCTGTGTGAGCGCTGACTGGAGGGGAGTATGGAGCGGGCACTGCCTGGGAGGAGGAAGGAGCGGCCATGTTGCCGCCGAACAGTGCCCGTCGCTGATTGGTCGTGGCAATGGTCGTGGGCGTTTTGCCACGACCAATCAGCGACTTGGATTTCCATGACAGACAGAGGCCGCGACCAATGAATATCCGTGATAGACAGACAGACAGACGGAAGTGACCCTTAGACAATTATATAGTAGATTTCCTCTACTCCACGTATCACAGCTATACCAGCATCACTGACTTATTCATACAGAATAGAACCTTCACCAACATTTGTCAGGTCTGTCTGTTAGTCATATATGAGACCCTCTTCCAGACATCCATTAGGAACAACATATAGCAGAATATCAGGGTCTTAAAAAATTAAGTATATCTGTGATGCGTGGAGTAGAGGAAATAGATATAATATAAGCCGATGTAGGATTGTCCACAGGAGTCTGATCATAAAAGGAAGGCTATTTCACAGGCTGCATAGCAGTAATTAGTCCTCTTGCATATGAGGGTTGAACATAAGAAGTACCCCATTTTGCATACAAGGGGTGAACATGAGGAGTACCCCATTGACTATATGCACTCCATATTCTTAGTGTTGTATGTCTGATGCACCTTGTACTTAGTGGCGAATAGTATTTTGATACTTTTTATCTAATAGGTTTACATTAAATGAATCTTGGCCCAGATTCTTGTCTGCAAGTACCAGAGGACAGGAATGAGGCCTGGTCATACTGTCATGCATGTTGGAAATCAGTGGAGATAACCCTCTTCGGATAGTCGCATAATGGGAACCGGTCTGTGAGGTTTTTTGCTTGGAAGGAGAAATCTTGATCGAGTATACAGTTTCACCTGACCTTGAGAAAATTGCCCGTAGGTACACCTGTTTTCATGTGCACAGGATGGAAGCTGTTATATTGTAGCAGTGAGTTCGTTGCATCAGCTTGCAAAATAGGTCAGTGGCCAGGTTACTACCGTGCACAAAAATCCTTAGATCCAGGAAAGTGGTTGAGCTGAAGGAGAGAGTGTGTGAGGTAGATGTTGCAAGAGTTTAAATTTAAACCATCTAAAAATTGTATGCACTCTGTCTCGATACCTGTCCATAGAAAAAATATGTAGTTTATATAAAAGTGCCAATGAAAAACATGCTGTTTGAAGGTCATGGATGAATAAACAAGAGTCTCCTCCCACCATCCTAGAAAGATATTGGCGTGAGCTGGTGCACAGCGAGCCCCCATCGCCACTCCAGAAACCTGTCAGTAGAATGTTCTGTCAAAGGTGAAATATTTATGGTGGAGAATGAATTCCAAGAGATCAATAATAAAGGAATCATGCCTGTGGTCCGTGCGATTTTATTTATCCAAGAAGAAGGCCAAAGTATTAATGCCATCTTTGTGACTGAAATTAGAATAAAGTGGTTCAACGTCACAAGTCACCAGAAAGAACTCCGTTAGCATGATGTCACGGCTAGTGTTGAGCGATACCGTCCGATACTTGAAAGTATCGGTATCGGAAAGTATCGGCCGATACCGGCAAAGTATCGGATCTAATCCGATACCGATACCCGATACCAATACAAGTCAATGGGACTCATGTATCGGACGGTATTCCTGATGGTTCCCAGGGTCTGAAGGAGAGGAAACTCTCCTTCAGGCCCTGGGAACCATATTAATGTGTAAAATAAAGAATTAAAATAAAAAATATTGCTATACTCACCTCCCCGACGCAGCCTGCACCTTACCGAGGGAACCGGCAGCGTTGTTTGCTTAAAATTTGCGCTTTAACTTCCTTACGTGAAGTCCCGGCTTGTGATTAGTCGCGCGCCGCCCATGTGGCCGCGACGCGACCAATCACAGCAAGCCGTGACGTAATTTTAGGTCCTTCAGTATTTTAAAATTACGTTCCGGCGTTGTGATTGGTCGCGTCGCGGTCACATGGGCGACGCGACCAATCACAAGCCGTGACGTCACGGGAGGCAGGAGACGCGCGCATTTTAAAATGCGCGCGTCTCCTGCCTCCCGTGACGTCACGGCTTGTGATTGGTCGCGTCGCCCATGTGACCGCGACGCGACCAATCACAACGCCGGAACGTAATTTTAAAATACTGAAGGACCTAAAATTACGTCACGGCTTGCTGTGATTGGTCGCGTCGCGGCCACATGGGCGGCGCGCGACCAATCACAAGCCGGGACTTCACGTAAGGAAGTTAAAGCGCGAATTTTAAGCAAACAACGCTGCCGGTTCCCTCGGTAAGGTGCAGGCTGCGTCGGAGAGGTGAGTATAGCAATATTTTTTATTTTAATTCTTTATTTTACACATTAATGTTGTTTCGATACCGATACCCGATACCACAAAAGTATCGGATCTCGGTATCGGAATTCCGATACCCGCAAGTATCGGCCGATACCCGATACTTGCGGTATCGGAATGCTCAACACTAGTCACGGCACAGCTTGATGAAATTAGCTGCGTCCCTAATGAAAGATAGCAGCGATAGGACCAGGGGCTGCAAAAAGAAATCTATGTAAGAGAAGGCTCTCTCACACAAACTGCCAATACTCGACACTATGGGTCAGTCAGCTGGTTTAAGGGCATCCTTGTGGATCTTTGGCAACATGTAAATGGGATGTTTGACCCACATGTACTTTTTCTCATTGGGACTAGTAATGCCATAATGATCCGCTCTCTATAATAAGGTCTGAAATTTGTATAGAAAAACAGACAAGGGGTTAGAAGGCAATTTCTGATAAAGTTTCAGATTGTTGAGTTGCCTATGGGCTTCCTCTAAGTACATGTGGGTGGGCCAAAGAACCACATTGTCACTCTTATCAGCCTCCTTGATGATGAAGATGTTATTGGTTTTAAATATGGTTAGAGTTCTTTTTTCTGTAGTTGATAACTTGGGTGATAATCAACCCACCTGTGGAGACATGAGCATGATATCTCATTTGATGAGCTCAACGAAGATCTTGATCACAGGTATTAATGAGAGTGAAGCAGACCTCATGGATTTGCTCTTGCATAGAAAAACTTCCCTGGTAGGGGTGGATTGATTTTCCTCAAGGAGGTCCAACAGGTCCCGGAATGTTTGGCGTTCATCTTCTGGTAGAGTCTGCATGATACCTGGATGTCTATATATAATATGAAATATCAAATTACTGCAGAATAGGTATAAGTCTTTAATCATGTCAAATTTATCGACATTGTGAATTGGTGCAATGGTAAGACCTCTTAGGAGAACAGATGTCTCCTGGGGGCTAAAACATGATTAGAAAGATTGATGATTTGTAGAGAGTGAGACGATACCTGAGAATTGCCTTGTATGGTCACAGATGCATAAGTATGGTTCACTTCCACCTGGTCCTGTAGTCTCATCCAAAGGGAGATGTACGACTCCTGTATCTGACTGGTTATTTTCTTAGGTTTCTTGTATCCTCTGCCCCGTCTGGTCTGGCGTCTAATTTGCTTCTTGCTGATGAGAAATTATCACTCGAGCTTGCTTCCGCCAATGGAGGTGCAGCATCGGCCATGTGATGGGTGGGTTTATGGACCCTGTTGTGGCAAGAGTTCCAGCTATGTTTCCACCTGAAAACCGTCTGTTTCTCAAAATCTGTTCTGCCTCTCTGGAACTTTTTTCACTTTCCTGTGAGTAATATCATCTTCATATTTATCTAAAGTCTCATTTAACTTTGCCTTAAAGTTGGTAACCTATGTTTTCCCAAATTTGTTGAGTTTGGATTCAAGATATTTAATATGGGCTTTGGTGGTGGAGAAAAGATTTTTATCATGTTCAAGGAGCATGTTAATTATGGTAATATATTGGAAGAGCATACAAACCCATGTTACAAAGTCTGTTAGAATGATGGAGAGGGCTCCCATGCTGGGAAGATGGAAACATGTAAACCCCATGGTATAAATCCTACTTTCAAGTATTCCTCTAAGCTCCTCATATTCCACCAAAGCCTAATGCCAGTTTTATGTGCATTGCATTAATAAGATCTGAACAAAGTATCAAAAAATCTGAGCCTATAGCGGGTGTCTCAACAGAATGAAAGACATTAGAGGATTGTGCATGCCATGGCCCCTCCCGTGAGTCCCAATCCATGACCAAAAAAATAAATAATTTAAAAAAAAAATAGTAGTAAATTACAAAACCGGATAAGTACTAAAGATAGTATAGAAAAAAATTGGTAATTGTAAACTGGCCCAATAATGGTGCGTGTCCACGTTCCGTAATGACTGCGCTTTGGACAGAGCGGAAACCCCGCTCCACCCAAAGTGCCGCCCCCTTCTGTACATGCGGTGATTCCAGATGTGTTCAGTGAACACATCTGGATTCACCGCACCTCATACATAAGGCCCTGTGATTTACCTTGCGACGACGCTCCGTAAACAGACGCGCCGCATGTCTGTTAACGCAGGGCCACCGGATGCGTGTTCACACGCATAGTGGAGACGGGATTTCATAAAATCCCCTCCGCTATGCTGTAACATCTGGCTGCTGCGGGTTGAGCGCTGCGGCTGTACGCAGCGTTCAATCTGCAGCTAATCCGGATGTATTCCTGAACATGGACACATACCCTGAGTGTGTGCAACCCTAGGAAGAAATCCCTGGGACACAAGAAAAGAAAGCAATTGAATGTGGTGCACCCACAATATAAGACAACATATACAGTGGATACAGAAACTATTCAGACTCCTTTAAATTTTTCACTCTTTGTTTCATTGCAGCCATTTGGTAAATTCAAAAAAGTTCATTTTTCACATTAATGTACACTCTGAACCCCATCGTGACTGAAAAAACAGAAATGTAGAAATTTTTGCAAATTTAATAAAAAAGAAAAACTGAAATATCACATGGTCATGAGTATTCAGACCCTTTGCTCAGACACTCATATTTGAGTCACATGCTGTCCATTTCCTTGTGATCCTCCTTGAGATGGTTCTACTCCTTCCTTGGAGGCCAGATGTGTAATTAAACTGATAGGACTTGATTTGGAAAGGCACACACCCAGGGCTGGACTGGGACTAAAAAGCCCTGCCACACAAACCCCACCAGCCCACAAACTATAACACTCCTCACCCCGATCAGTGAATTTTGCTATACTTTGTCATGCCTCTCACTCTCCTAAAAGAAGATATTTGAAGAGCCACATGTGAATGCCACCACAGTGCGTATGATTGACCACAGCTCCATTTACATGGTTCTCTACAGACCTCCGATTTTCAGGATCATGGGGGTCCCAGCAGTCGGATCTCATCGAAAGTAAAGTGCAGAAGTGCAGAAAAGAACACGTGTATGACCTATGTTATGAACACAATGTGTTTGCATAAGAAATAAGGTGCACAGCTAAGGAGCATTAATAAGTATGAAAGGGGCATTATTTACCTATAAAGAACATGCTGTCAGGTCCCCTACACATGTTGCGGCGCTTGTCTTCTTCCAAATTGTATTATTATTTCTAATAAAACTTTGTTTTTATTTCATTCATTTCTTTGTTATTGGTATTTCTTGCACTTTTTCCTACATGATCCCTGTGACTGTTCAGAGCAGAGGGTGCACAGAAGTGACATCATCGCACTCTCTGACCTGAAACGTCACAGTCAGAAGACGCGGAAGACGCCGCAACGTAGGAGCGGGAAGACGTAAGTATCGCAAATACCAATCACTAAGGAACACCATACACAGAAGAAACCACATATCACATGTAGATCAAAAACTATGGAGCAACATCCCAAAGATTATTTCTGCAGAAAAAAAAAAATATATATATATATATATATTTTTTTTTTTTTCTCTCCTTCTCTTCCCTCTATTTTTTAATAACAATGGTAGAGGTAATGTGATGGTCTGGGTTTGCTTTGGTCCTGGTAAAGTGGGAGATTTGCACAAGGTAAAAGGGATATTCAAAAAGGAATAATGATGAGCGAGTGTACTCGTTGCTCGAGTTTTCCCGAGCACGCTCGGATGGTCTCCGAGTATTTGTAACTGCTCGGAGATTTAGTTTTTGTTGACGCAGCTGCATGATGTATGGCTGCTAGCCAGCCTGAGTACATGCAGGGGTTGGCTGGTTGCTAGGGAATCCCCACATGTATTCAAGCTGTCTATCAGCTGTAAATCATGCAGCTGAGGCAACAAAAACTAAATCTCCGAGCACTTACAAATACTCGGAGATCACCCGAGCATGCTCGTTAAAACCAGAGCAACGAGTATACTCGCTCATCACTAATAAGGAAGGCTATCACTTCATTTTGCAATGCCATGCCATACCCTGTGGACAGCGCTTGATTGGAGCCAATTTTATCCTACAACAGGACAATGACCCAAAGCACACCTCCAAATTATGCAAGAACTATTTAGGGAAGAAGCAGGCAGCTGGTATTCTATCTGTAATGGCCAGTGCATTCACCAGATCTCAACCCCATTGAGCTATTTTGGGAGCAGCTTGACCGTATGGTACCCAAAAAGTGCCCATCAAGCCAAACCAACTTGTGGGAGGGGCTTCTGGAAGCATGGGGTGAAAATTCTCCAGATTACCTCAGCAAATTAACTGCTAGAATGCCAAAGGTCTGCAATGCTGTAATTGCTGCAAAGGGAGCATTCTTTGATGAAAGCAAAGTTTGAAGGAGAAAGTTATGATTTCAAATAAAAAATATTTTTTTTCTAACCATGTCAATGTCTGGACTAGATTTTAAATTCATTTGACAACTCATTTGATTAATAAAAGTATGAGTTTTCATGGAAAACACAAAACTGTCTGGGTGACCCTAAACTTTTGAATGGTAGTTTACATTATATAGGTGATACTGTGACTATATACAGATTTAGCAGCCAGTATCACCTATGTATTGTATATACAGCAGTCTATATACAGTATACAGGTGGTACTGCAAGTGCTGTGTATACAGAAAGCAAAGTTTCCATATTGGAACTCACCCAGGTCCCTGAGGTGGGGGAAGGATGAAGAGCTGAGGTCCATCCATCGTCGGCCATGCACAGGAACGGATCCCTGGCTGAGACAGGTGAGTATAGTGGGAAGCAAAAAAAAGCTGCTCTGACGCTGGCACCGGCCAACGTCAGGTCAGACAGAAGAGCCCTGCACTCGACGCGGAGGCCCTTTCGAACTTGTGACTAAAGGCCCTGTGTGCGCTCATTCTCATGCTTGCACACTGTCACGATCCATGTTTGGATCTGTGGCAGAACTAGTTTCCCTCTGATTAAAACCTTTTTCCTTTCTGGTCATCGGGGATGATGCAGGTTTCCTCCCCCGGTGGCTGCTGGTGTTATTGCATTGCATTGCTGCTGGGTCAGCTGATGTGGATGGTGATGACTCCAATTATCCTTCAAATGGTCACCTGATGCATCAGCTGACTGTTGGTTATACAGGTCCTTCTGGTGAGCAACCTAGCTGGAGAAGGAGTGTGCTGAGTGCAGTGGTTCTTCAGCTGAATACTTATTCTTCGTGCCTGACACTGCTGTGTGGTGAATTGCAGCAGAGAAAGCTAAGGGTTGCTTGCTGATACCTTGTTTGTCTTTCTTTCCCTTTGTGTTTTATTAGGGCAGCGGTGGAACCAGTGTTCTTACTCGCCAATTCCCTACCCAGGGATAGGTGCAGGGTGAGTGAGGACTAAGGTATCCTGCTCGGCGACAGGTTGAAAGAACCTGTATAGGGACATCAGGAAGATTAGGGCACATCCTAAGGAGAGTGCAGGATGTGTCCATTTCCCCGTTCCCTATCGCAGGGCCCACCGTTGTTATTGTGTTCCTGGTGTAGCCTTGTGAGTCTTGCTGCTTTGTGACCGACCACCCCTTGGGTCTTGTCATGCTTGGACAGTCACTTCGTGTCACACACACTGACAAGGGCCGCAGCCGCGCACATGCACGTGCGCCCTGACATTTGCCGCCAAGGCTGACACGTACTGACTTGTCAGTGAATGCAAGCGACAGAGCGTGCGCACACAGGGCCTCTAGTAAAATGTATTACAAAGCAGCCAGCCCTCCGGGCATCTGCCCGACCAAGCAGATTAGCAATCCGAGCCTGCACACATCTTTCTATATAAGACCTCACAGCTGACAGTGTATGTCAGACCAAATGAGAATCATGAGGTCAAAGGACATGGCAAAGGAACGTAGAGACAGAATTGTGGCAAGGTGCAGATCTGGCAAAGGTTAAAACAGAATTTCTGCAGTACTCAAGGTTCATAACAGCACAGTGGTCCCCATCATCCCTAAATGGAAGAAGTTTGGGACCACTTGAAGTCTTCCTAGACCTGGCCGTCCAGCCAAACTGAGCAATCGTGGGAGAAGAGCCTTCGTGAAATAGGTAAAGAAGAACCCTAAGATCACTGCGGCTGAGCTCTAGAGATGCAGTAGGGAGATAGGAGAAAGTACCACAAAGTCAATTATCACTGCAGACCTCCACCTGTTGGGCCTTTATGGCAGAGTGGCCCGATGGAAGCCTCTCCTCAGTGCTAGACATATGAAAGCCTTGAAAGGCATATGAAAGAGCTTCTCTTCACCGGTTTTTTAGGCAGCTGAGCCACTGCACGAGTACCTCCGGGATATTTATGTCACTCTCGTCATCTCACTATTTTATATATATATATATATATATATATATATATATATATATATATATATATATATTTTTTTTTTCTATCTCCCTTAGCTCCTTTTGGTGGTCTAATCTATTTATTTGGATTCATAATTCGGCATCTGGATACGTGCCTGGCACTATATGGTCTTCTCCTGTACATGACCGACGGATATTCAAGACCCTGGATCATCCTTTACTCCAAAGGGGCCTACAATGGACTTGTTTAACGCTTTGATATGATGGGAGGTGTTTACTGGATGGGTTCTGGCGAGGATCATCCACAGGATTGGACTTACAGAACTTGGATCATGGACAACACTTTGTATATCTTGTGGACAGAAGATTTATTTGCCTGGTTTTAAGGACATATACATATGCATTACTTGTTCCACAAAACGACGATCTAGCGAGAACTATGGACATATTATGGACATTTTCCATTTGCCTTTCTTTTGTGTGCTTTCAATGTTGTATATATGTCACTATTATTCCTTTATTTTTTGTAATATAGCATATATCTGGATGCTGTGTCTCCTGTAGCTATGCTTTGGGGGCAATATATGTGAGTCACTGGGTTTGTATTTACCTGTATTTTGGTGTATTAACTACATACTTTACTCCCCCTCTCCACAGGTTATTCCATATGACACTCGTACCTGGTACCGGTGTCAGAGTCATATACCGTCCTAGTACCTCTCTTGCATTATGTGCTTTTTGCCCCTCTTCTCTTTCCATACTTCTCTTGGCTCTGGCGCATGCGCCGTGCGGCTCATTACCTGAGCCGCTACAGCGCGTGCGCAGCTTTTCTCCATGGAGACCTTTACCATCTGCCACATTCCTCCTCTTTCACGGCCGGCACGCATTGTTTTATTTATGCCCCCCTCTTGCGGACGACACACCGGAGGGCACTCAAGGTAATTCCAACCTCTATAAAACGTATGCTGTTCATCCCACAACCCACTTCCCCTGACGAAGCTGCTGCGGCAGCGATACGCGTGGGGCTTCTCCTCACACCCCGTTCTTATTGCATGCCCACTCCTGCAGGCATCTGCATCTGCATGACTCCTCCATGACTCCTCCAGCCTGGTAACTTTGTGACTTCAGCCTGCTCCATTCTTGATCTGGTTCAGTATTGACGGCTTCATGCCGTCCCCCTGCGCATTTAGGAGCTTGGTGTAGCCATGCTTTGATTTCTTTTCACCCAGGCGCTCCCCTCTCCCATTAGGTAGCAGAGGGACTTATCACACACTGCCTCACCATCCTTTTTCCAGCTCATGGTTTGATTCACCTTACAGGTTCCATAGAGTTTAGGTCTAAACATAGGTGGTGCTGTGCATAATGGTTGGTTTGGTCGAGCATGCTTTTTGCAAATTATACCTTTATATATGTGCATTGATGGTGCAATTATATTTTGCATAGGGGTGTTGTGTTCACACTTGTTGTATTTTAAATGTTTTTATGTTTGTTGTGGTGTTGAATAAAACGTTTCCATTTTTTCATACTACATGGTTGTGCGTGCCTGTCATGGTCCAATACTTTCTTCTTCGGTTTGGTAGACATATGAAAGCCAGCATAGAGTTTGCTAAAAAAAAAGCACATGAAGGACTCCCAAACTTTGAGAAATAAGATTCTCTGGTCTGATGAGACAAAGATAGACCTTTTTGATGATAATTCTAAGCAGTATGTGTGGAGAAAATCAGGCAATGCTCATCACCTGCCCAATACAATCCCAATAGTGAAAGATGGTGGTGGCAGCATCATGCTATGGGGTGTTTTTCAGCAGCAGGGACAGGACGACTGGTTGTCATTAAAGGAAACATGAATGCAGCCAAGTACAGAGATATCCTGGATGAAAACCTTCCAGAGTGCTCTGGACCTCAGACTTGGCCGAAGGTTCACCTTCCAACAAGACTATGACCCTAAGCACACAGCTAAAATAACAAAGGAGTGGCTTCAGAACAACTCTGTGACCATTGTTGACTGGCCCAGCCAGAGCCCTGACCTAAACCCAATTGAGCATCTCTGGAGAGACCTGAAAATAGCTGTCCACCAACGTTCACAATCCAACCTGAAAGAACTGGAGAGGATCTGCAAGGAAGAATGGCACAGGATCCCCAAATCCAAGTGTGATAAATTTGTTGCATAATTCCCAAGAAAACTCATGGCTGTACTAGCTCAAAAGGGTGCATCTACTCAATAGTGAGCAAAGGGTCTGAATACTTATGACCATGTGATATTTCAGTTTTTCTTTTTTTCCAAATTTGCAAAAATTACTACATTTCTGTTTTTTCTTTAGTCAAAATGAGATGCAGAGTGTACATTAATGAGAAACAAAATAAACTATTTTGAATTTACTAAATGGTTGCAATGAAACAAAGATTAAAAAATGTAAAGGGGTCTGAATTCTTTCTGTACCCACTGTATATGGAGAAAGTAATAGGTATCAGGGTGCTACACATTGTATGGAATAACAGTATGTGCTGAGGAGAAAAAGACCAAAAGAAGGAATGGTGTGCACACCTGATGCAAATAGAAAATATAAGTTTTATTGGACACCTTGAACATGCAAATAGTGAACATTAAAAACATCTAAAAACATGTACAAAACATGACAATCTGATAACACCCCTGAAAGCTGTCTACATGGGACAATAAACAATAGCAAATGCAAAAATGCAGAATGCATTATGTGGTTCTCCACTGATGTCTAGTTAGAAGAGATCTCACTAATAAAAGCATGGATTATATGATCAGAAATAGCCAATTGCATCCAAAGGAGGAATGATTACCACTGATGGGATAGCTTGTTAATGTATATGTTACTGTAAAAGTCAGGAGGACGGTAAAACCTAGGATTTACCGGTCAATCTGGACATTCACCGAGGCCATCGGTAAAAGCTCAAAATGAAAAGTAAAATTGGGCTTTTACCGGTGAAGTCTTGGTAAATGTTAACATTTCTCAACAGCGTTGGTAAAAGTCAGATGTATTCCATATAAATGAATGATTTTGGACTTTTACCTGGGCGATTTGGTAAATCTTTACATTTACCAGCATGTGTTGGTAAAAGTAAATGTTCATTGTTATTACCATATTTTCCCCATTTACTCTTATTACATTTATAAAAACTTTGAACACTGTGTCCTCCATTTCCTCACCATATTTGCCTAATCATCAGACACCTTTCCCACTGTGTCCTCCATTTCCTCGCCCGCGGTGGTTTACACTTTTTATTACACCCTTCTCAGCTACATTTACCAAGAAGCCGTGGTAAATGTGCACATTTACGAACTGCGCTTGGTTAAAGTCAGATGTTCCATCTTCACACCAGATATTTCTGACTTTTACCAACGCTGTTGAGAAATGTTAACATTTACCAAGACTTCACTGGTAAAAGTCCAATTTTACTTTTCATTTTGAGCTTTTACTGATGGCCTCGGTGAATGTCCAAATTGACCGGTAAATCCTAGGTTTTACCGTCCTCCTGACTTATTTTGAGCTTTTACCGATGGCCTCGGTGAATGTCCAGATGGACCGGTAAATCCTAGGTTTTACCGTCCTCCTGACTTTTACAGTAACATATATAAAACAAAAAATAAATAAATAAGAAAGTAAATAAATGACTAAAGGGTCCCCTGTCCCCCGAGAGATGGATGTGACAAAAATGCAAGATAAAGCGCCAAATAGGCCTGTTGACCCTGTAGTATAAGACAGTAGCCCCATAAGCAGATCCTGTAGTATAAGACAGTAACCCCATAGGCAGACCCTGTAGTATAAGACAGTAACTCCATAGGCAGGACCCTGTAGTATAATACAGTAGCCCCATAGGTAGACCCTTTTATACAATGCAGTACCCCATAGGCAGATCCTTTTATATAATACAGTACCCCCATAGACAGACCCTTTTATATAATGCAGTACCACATAGGCAGACCCTTTTATATAATGCAGTACCCCCATAGACAGACCCTGTAGTTTAAGGCAGCCCCCATAAAAAACACAATACTCACCTCTCTTCCTCCTGCTTCCTGCACTGCGACGAGCTCCCGCTCATCTCCAACACTGACAGCGGGCGTGATGACGTCACTGCCCGGCACCCACTGTCAGTGTCGGCGATGCCAGGAGGCCAGACGCTGACAGAGGGATGATGGGAGAAGGAGCGCAGCGCTCCTTCTCCCATCAATGCGGTGAGATGTATCGGCTAGCTGCCAATACAGCTCACCTTGCGATGACAGGTGGGGGGCCCACTGCTGGCACCGGGCCCCCTGCCTGCTCAGGGGCCCCATAGCAGCAGAGCAGGGAGATCAATTCTTTCTGCTCCACCGCAGTTACAGTAGCGTAGCTCCGGCTGGGCCCCCTGAGAGCACCGGGCCCGGGGCGCCCACACCCTCTGCCCCCTCGGTAGCTACTCTACTGGTAGAAGGGCAAAATGAGCAATTGAAGTACACAGTGCTATATAATATGACTACTGCAATTTATTAAGAGGATAAAAACTGTGATAGGAGTGATTCTTTAATGACCTATAGTGTACTGATTATCATTCAAATTGGATCTAGACTCTATTTAAATTATGAAAAATTGGCAAAAAAATTTAATTATGACTATTTTTTCACAAGACGATCACGGATATTCTCATAAGCCTAGAATTGTAAAGTAATAATATTTGAAAAATGACTAACTCTATTTATCTTTACTTTGTCGTTCCCCTCCTTCTTGTCTACAAAGCTATTTCTGTGACTGTGGTGTCTAACTGCTCTTTGTTTTCTTTATAATTACATTGTCATTGCCTGTTTTCCACCAAAGACACCCACAATTGGAGAGCATAACTGAATACGTAGTCTAAGTATAACCATGTTTATCTTAAAAAAAAATTTACTATGAAGAATGTGCCGTCTATGAAATTTTTATGTCTTTATGCAACAGGTTTTTATAAACCAAGTCTGTAATAACTCCATCTAAACTTTAGAACATGGATAAAAACACTTTTGATATGAGAAAGTTTGTCACTCTTCCTATCATCTTTTGTTAGATTTATCTTCCTTTTTGTAATGAGGTAACTTGTCCCTTTGGGACACTAACATTGTTGGGGAAAAAGAAAGAATTGACAGCCAGAAGTCTCATGAGCATGAAATTGTTCCAGTCATTGCTTTCTGTTGAAGGTCAACATTAGACCGTCAAAAAGATTGTAGTCATGACTATTGACAAAGAAGATAAAAATATAGATGCAACAATAATGGGGTTAATAACAAGACTAACAAATGTTACATTCACAAGAAGATAATTTGTGTGCTTACCATAACTGGTTGCAATATGGGGCAATATGTCATATTTCAGATTGCTTTAAAAAAAAAAAAAAAAAAGTTAAAAAGTGAATATATAGCTGTAAATTTTCAAGATGTAGTGTATATCTCCATTTAGAGTGCAAGTAGTTATTATATGATTTACTATAAAAATACGAGTATATGAATGAAAACATTTGTAATGCGTATTAATGAGTCAATAGAAGGGCCAGATTTTGCTGGAGTAGACACAATTAGTTAGACAGTTTCCCTACAGAGGCCACTAATGGAGAAATATAGAAATATATAGTGACCATTCAGGTAAATATTTGTCCATATATGATAAAGATGTCTACGGTTCTCCAAAGCAGAAGCTGCACTTACAGAGCAGCTTTCCTTTTTGGCTTTCTTTATGACATCTCTATGTCTCAAATAATAGAATAAGTGCAGAGATGGTTTCCTTCATAACACAATCCCTTTAACAATGTAAGTTAAAGGAATACTAGAAAAGCACACACAAAAAAAGTTTATACAGTATCATTATTTTGCAGTCAGAAAGAATTTCTGCAAACATATAGTTGTGGTAGTTGGAAATTGAGAATCAAGGATTTAAGTTAGACCTGGTCTAATTTTAGGTATGGATAGTTGTTAACTGGTTAATTTCAGAGTGGAAGCATCTCACCGCATGTAACCACTGGAGGCACGCAGGCATCCTCACGTCACAGCATAGAGGCTGTTCCTTCCAATCTCTATTGGCTTGATTCTTACAAGGTCACTCTGAATATTTGGATTTATATCGGAATATATCACATACAGATTTCCTTGATAAAAGCAATGGTGCCAAAGCATCAGATGGATTAATGTCTGGTTTGCTATTATGTCAGCTATTAATTAAATTGTTGAACATTTGAAACTTCAATTCCTTTGTGACTTATTGAGTGCCGAAGGCTATCACTTTATATTATATCTCTTTTCCTTCTAGCACCATTGTTCTATATATAGAGTGCACCACTTCTGACTGACTTTATTAGAGACATTTATTATTATTATTATTATTATTATTTATTATTAAAGCGCCATTTATTCCATGGCGCTTTACATGTGCGGAGGGGTACACATAATAAAAACAAGTACAATAATCTTGAACAATACAAGTCATAACTGGTACAGGAGGAGAGAGGACCCTGCCCGCGAGGGCTCCCAATCTACAAGGGATGGGTGAGAATACAGTAGGCGAGGGTAGAGCTGGTCGTGCAGCAGTTTGATCAATCGGTGGTTACTGCAGGTTGTAGGCTTGTTGGAAGAGGTGGGTCTTCAGGTTCTTTTTGAAGGTTTCGATGGTAGGCGAGAGTCTGATGTGTTGTGGTAGAGAGTTCCAGAGTAGGGGGGATGCACGAAAGAAATCTTGTATGCGATTGTGGGAAGAGGAGATAACAGGTGAGTAAAGAAGGAGATCTTGTGAGAATCGGAGGTTGCGTGCAGGAAAGTACCGGGAGACGAGGTCACAGATGTATGGAGGAGACAGGTTGTAGATGGCTTTATATGTCATGGTTAGGCTTTTGTACTGGAGTCTATGGGCAATGGGGAGCCAGTGCAGGGATTGACAGAGGGGAGAGGCCGGGGAATAGCGGGGGGACAGGTGGATTAGTCGGGCAGCAGAGTTTAGAATAGCTTGGATGGGTGTGAGAGTGTTAAAGGGGAGGCCACAGAGCAGGAGGTTACAGTAGTCAAGGCGGGAGATGATGAGGGCATGGACTAGGGTTTTTGCAGATTCTTGGTTTAGGAATGTACGGATCCGTGAAATATTTTTGAGTTGGAGGCGGCAGGAAGTGGAAAGGGTTTGGATATGTGGTTTTGAAGGAGAGATCAGTGTCAAGGATTACCCCAAGACAGCGGGCTTGTGGGACTGGGGAGAGTGGGCAGCCGTTTACTGTAATGGATAGGTTCGTTGGGGAGGTCGTGTGAGATGGGGGAAAGACGATGAATTCTGTTTTGTCCATGTTAAGTTTTAGAAATCTAGCGGAGAAGATGGATGAAATAGCAGATAGACATTGAGGGATTCTGGTTAGTAGGGTGGTGATATCTGGTCCAGAGATGTAGATCTCGCTCCAGAAGCGTGTCACTAATCCCGCCCATCGGTGCCCATGTCACATGATTGCGGGTCGCCGATGGGTTAGCATGACAACCCGGGGTCTGCAGCAGACCCTTGTGGTTGTCTTTGCTGGACAGCCATTAACGCCAACCGGTCGACGCTCATAGCAAGTGAGCATTTTTGATACATAAAGTAGGGCTGAAGCCCTGTTCTGGGTAGCACAAGCGATCTGAAGATTTCAGCTTCTAGTCTCCCGTGGAGACTATTAAAGCAAGTAAAACATAAAAAAAAGTTTATAAAAATATTAAAAAAATTATAAAAGTTTAAATTGCCTCCCTTTCTCCCCATTCAAAATAAAACAATAAAGAAAAAAAAATACACATATTTGGTATCACTGGGTTCAGAATCACCTGATCTATCAATACTGTATATAAAAACAATCCAATCGGTTAAGGCTACTTTCACACTAGCATCGGTACGGGGCCGTCACGCTGCGTCGGTCCGACGTACCGACGCATACTGTGAAAAAATGCCCGATGTGGGCAGCGGAAGAAGTCTTACAACGCTTCCGCTGCCCCATTGTAAGGTCCAGGGAGGAGGAGGCGGAGTTTCGGCCGCGCATGCGCGGTTGAAAATGGCAGGCTCGATGCACAAAAAAAGTTACATGTAACTTTTTTGTGCCGAGGGTTCGCCAAAACACAACGCAACCGTCGCACGACGGTTGCGACATGTGGCCATCCGTCGCAATGCATCGCTAATGTTAGTCTATGGGGAAAAAACGCATCCTGCAGACAACTTTGCAGGATGCATTTTTTCTCCTAAACGACGCATTGCGACGTACAGCCAAAAACGCTAGTGTGACAGTACCCTAAACTGCATAACAAGAAAAGAAGTAAAAACATCAGACTTAGGGTACTGTCACACTATACGATTTACCAACGATCACGACCTGCGATACGACCTGGCCGTGATCGTTGGTAAGTCGTTGTGTGGTCGCTGGAGAGCTGTCACACAGACAGCTCTCCAGCAACCAACGATGCCGAGGTCCCCGGGTAACCAGGGTAAACATCGGGTTACTAAGCGCAGGGCTGCGCTTAGTAACCCGATGTTTACCGTGGTTACCAGCGTAAAAGTAAAAAAAAAAAAACAGTACATACTTACATTCCGGTGTCTGTCCCCCGGCGTTCTGCTTCTCTCCACTGTGTCTGCGCCAGCCAGAAAGCACAGCGGTGACGTCACCGCGTTACCGCTGTGCTCGCTTTCCGGCTGGCCGGCGCTCACAATGCAGAGAAGCAGAACGCCGGGGGACAGACACCGGAATGTGAGTATGTACTGTTTTTTTTTTTTTACTTTTACGCTTGTAACCACGGTAAACATCGGGTTACTAAGCGCGGCCCTGCGCTTTGTAACCCGATGTTTACCCTGGTTACAAGCGAACGCATCACTGGATCGCTGTCACACACAACGATCCAGCGATGACAGCGGGAGATCCAGCGACGAAAGAAAGTTCCAAACGATCTGCTACGACGTACGATTCTCAGCAGGGTCCCTGATCGCTGCTGCGTGTCAGACACAGCGATATCGTATGGATATCGCTGGAACGTCACGGATCGTACCGTCGTAGCGTAGCGACAAAAGTGCCACTGTGTGACAGTACCCTTACTTTCTACCAACGTCAAGGTGATCTCATAAGACTGATGGGTCCTTAACCAGTGTGAATACCTCTCTTATCTGATGTCTGAATTCCTGGGTGAATGTAGACACCTCTCTCAGTAAGGCCTGCATTTATGGGTAAATAGGAACCTACAGTAAATAAAATCACCACATGGTGAAGGGCGGAGTGCCAGTTACTTTTTTGTTGTTTCTATGTTAGCTTACTGACCGAGCACTCCACCCTTCACCATGTGGTGTTTTTAATTACTGCATCTTTCTGTCTACCCATAAATGCAGGCTTTACTGAGAAAGGTGTTTACATTCACCCAGCAATTCAGACACCAGCCTCAGGTATTTACACTGGTTAGGGACCCATCAGTCTTATGAGACCATCTTGAAGTTGGTTGATAGGCAGACATTATTTGGCCAAATTTTGTGCAAAGCGTCTCATTCATTTTTTCCTAATATTCAAAGGCCATATTGCTATTCATATTTCATATACTCTGCTCAAAAAATAAGAGAAAACTAAAATCTCACATCTTAGATATCACTGAATGAAATATTCCAGTTGTAAATCTTTATTCATTACATAGTGGAATGTGTTGAGAACAACAAAACCTAAAAATTATCAATGTAAATCTCAACTAATATCCCACAGAGGTCTGAAGTTGGAATGATGCTCAAAATCAAAGTGGAAAATGAAGTTACAGGCTGATCCAACTTCAGTGGAAATGCCCCAAGACAACAAAATGATGCTCAGTAGTGTGTATGGCCTCCACGTGCCTGTATGACCTACCTGCAATGCCTGGGCATGCACATGATGAGGCGGTTGATGGTCTCCTGAAGGATCTCCTCCCAGACCTGGACTAAAGCATCCGCCAACTCCTGGACAGTCTGTTGTGCAATGTGATGTTGGTGGATGGTGCGAGACATGATGTCCCAAATGTGTTCAAGCGGATTTAGGTCTGGGGAACGGGCAGGCCAGTCCATAGCTTCAATGCCTTCATCTTGCAGGAACTGCTGACACACTCCAGCCACATGAGGTCTGGCATTGTCCTACATTAGGAGGAACCCAGGACCAACTGCACCAGCATATGGTCTCACAAGGGGTCTGAGGTTCTCATCTCAGTAACTAATGGCAGTCAGGCTACCTCTGGTGAGCACATGGAGGGCTGTGCAGCCCTCCAAAGAAATGCCACCCCACACCATTATTGACCCACTGCCAAATCGATCATGCTGAAAGATGTTGCAGGCAGCTGATCACTCTCCACGGTGTCTCCAGAGTCTATCACGTCTGTCACATGTGCTCAGTGTGAACCTTCTTTCATCTGTGAAGAGCACAGGGCGCCAGTGGCAACTTTGCCAATCCTGGTGTTCTGTGGCAAATGCCAAGTGTCCTGCACGGTGTTCGGCTGTGAGCACAACCCCCATCTGTGGACGTCGGGTACTCAGACCATCCTCATGGAGTCAGTCTATAACCGTTTGTGCAAACACATGCACATTTTTGGCCTGCTGGAGGTCATTTTGCAGGGCTCTGGCTGTGCTCCTCCTGTTCCTCCTTCATCTTCCAGGAACTGGGGCAGCATGGTGGCTCAGTGGATAGCAGTGCAGCCTTGCAGAGCTGGAGTTCTGGGTTCAAATCCCATCAAGGACAACATCTGCAAGCAGTTTGTATGTTTTCCCCATGCTTATGTGGATTTCCTCTGGCTACTCCGGTTTCCTTCCACATTCCAAAGACATACTGATAGGGAATTTAGATTGTGAGCCCCATCGGGGACAGCGATGATAATGTGTGCAAAACTGTAAAGCGTTGTGGAATATGTTAATGCTATATAAATATTATTATTATTGTTAACTGCTGACACACTCCAGCCACTTGAGGTCTGGCATTGTCTTGCATTAGGAGGAACCCAGGGCCAACTGCACCAACATATGGTCTCACAAGAGGTCTTAGGATCTCATCTGGGTACCTAATGGCAGTCCGGCTACCTCTGGCGAGCACATGGAGGGCTGTGCGGCCCTCCAAAGAAATGCCACCCCACACCATTACTGACCCACTGCGAAACTGGTCATGCTAAAGGATGTTGCAGGCAGCAGATCGATCTCCAGGGCGTCTGCAGACTCTATCATGTCTGTCACATGTGCTCAGTGTGAACCTGCTTTCATCTGTGAAGAGCACAGGGCGCCAGTGGCAAATTTGCCAATCCTGGTGTTCTGTGGCAAATGCCAAGCGTCATGCACGGTGTTGCGCTGTGAAAACAACCCCCATCTGTGGATGTCGGGCACTCAGACCATCCTCATGGAGTCGGTTTATAACTGTTTGTGCAGACACATGCACATTTTTGGCCTGCTGGAGGTCATTTTGCAGGGCTCTGGCTGTGCTCCTCCTGTTCCTGCTTGCACAAAAGCTGAGGTAGCGGTCCTGATGCTGAGCTGTTGCCCTTCTACGGCACCATCTACATCTCCTGGTGTACTGGCCTGTCTCCTTGTAGCACCTCCAGCCTCTGGATACTACGCTGACACACAGCAAACCTTCTTGCCACAGCTCGCATTGATGTGCCATCCTGGATGAGCTGCACTACCTGAGCCACTTGTGTGGGTTGTAGAGTCCGTCTCATGCTACCACGAGTGTCAAAGCACAACCAACATTCAAAAGTGACCAAAACATCAGCCAGAAAGCATTGGTACTGAGATGTGGTCTGTGGTCCTCACCTGCAGAACCACTTCTTTATTGAGTGTATCTAGATAATTGCCAATAATTTCCATCTGTTGTCTATTCAATTTGCACATCAGCATGTGAAATTGATTGGCAAACAGTGTTGCTTCCTAAGTGGACAGTTTGATTTACTTCGAGTTATATTCTGTTGCTTAAGTGTTCTCTTTACTTTTTTGAGCAGTGTATTTCACATTGACACGCTTCTTCCACATGTTTGATGTGTCTCCCAGGTGGCTTGTTGCAAACTTTAAACAACACTTTTTATGGATATCTTTGAGAAATGGCTTTCTTCTTGCCACTCTTCCATAAAGGCCAGATTTGTGCAGTGTACGACTGATTGTTGTCCTATGGACAGACTGTCCTACCTCAGCTGTAGATCTCTGCAGTTCATCCAAAGTGATCATGGGCCTCTTGGCTGCATCTCTGATCAGTCTTCTCCTTGTTTGAGATGAAAGTTTAGAGGGACGGCCGAGTCTTGGTAGATTTGCAGTGGTATGATACTCCTTCCATTTCAATATGATCGCTTGCACTGTGCTCCTTGGGATGTTTAAAATTTTGGAAAGAATTTTGTATCCAAATCCGGCTTTAAACTTCTCCACAACAGTATCACGGATCTGCCTGTTGTGTTCCTTGGTCTTCATGATGCTCTCTGTGCTTCAAACAGAACCCTGAGACTATCACAGAGGAGGTGCATTTATACGGAGACTTGATTACACACAGGTGGATTATATTTATCATCATTAGGTATTTAGGACAACATTGGATCATTCAAAGATCAACAATGAACTTCTCGAGTGAGTTTGCTGCACTGAAAGTAAAGGGGCCGAATAATATTGCACGCCCCGGTACTCAGTTTTTAAATTTCCACAAAAATTTTAAATAACCAATAAATTTTGTTCAACTTCACAATTGTGTTCCATTTGTTGTTGATGCTTCACCAAAAATTTATATTTTGTATCTTTATATTTGAAGCATAATATGTGGGAAAAGGTTGAAAAATTCCAGGGAGCCGAATACTTTCGCAAGACACTGTACTTTCTTTTTTATTAGGAGCAAAAAAATAGTGAAAAGGATATATACAATATTGTTTTATCTGGAATAAAAAGGTATCTCAACCACATCATATTCATAAGCACTTGTTAATATTTTGTCTACAACCTACAAACTTTCGTTTCTCTCGTGCAGTGATAATGGATATGACATTATTTGCAGTTAATACACATTATTTCTACAAATAAAGATTTAGAAAACATATTACAGACTTAACAATTTAAATTTGGATATTGAACAATGTTCACTAATTACCATACTGGACACTGTGCACTATTACATTTGCAAATGATGACGCAGTTGGAAGTTAAAAAATGTTGTAATTTATAAGAACTTTCAAGCTGTTCCTTTTCTATTGATGTGTATATATATAAAATTAATAGGTGGGGGGCAACATCGTGTGGCCTGATGCAGCTGTCTCAGGTGTCACCAGGCAGCTGTATTTTGATCTAAACTCGGTGTGGGATTCAGACACTCTCTGAGTTGTCAAGTGAAAAGAAGAGGGGTTATATTAGTCACTGATATTTTTTTTCTAAATGTCAGCAATTAATTTTTGTACATTATGAGTTATTTTAACAGATGAAAATGAACAAATGAGAAGGAAATTTTATATTTTTCATTTAGTTGCATAATAATATTGCACACTAATAGTTTCTCAATAATTATACACACATATATTATCCTAAAAAAGATAAAACGCCATACATCAACAATAGGGTTGAGCGAAACGGATCGGACAAATTCAAAAATCACCGACTTTCGGCAAAGTCGGGTCTCATGAAACCCGACCCGATCCTAGTGTGGGATCGGCCATGAGGTCGCCGATCTGCACGCAAAAGTCGCGTTTCGTATGACTCGTTCAGCGCCATTTTTCAGCCAATGAAGGAGGACGCAGAGTGTGGGCAGCGTGATGACATAGGTCTCGGTCCCCAGCATCTTAGAGGAGGGCATGGCAGTGATTGGCTTGCTTTCTGCTGCGTCACAGGGGCTATAAAGGGGCGTGCACGCCGACCGCCATCTTACTTCTGCCGATCTGAGCACAGGGAGCTTCATCAGAAGAAGGGATATAGTTAGGGAGGGAAGATTAACCCCCAAACTGCTTGCACTGTAGCGATTTCCACTGTCCAACACCACCTTTTTTTTGCAGGGACAGTGGAGGCTATATCTTTGTGCATCAGCTCTGTAGCTTATTAGGCTGCCTTATAAGGCTCCCTGATAGCTGCATTGCTGTTTGCACGCTGCTGTGCAAACCAACTGCTTTTTTAAAAGCAAAAATCCTGTTGCTCCTTTCTGCACAGTTATCTTGTTTATTTGTCCACACTTTTGTGTGCAGCAGTCCTTTTTATTGCTGCCATACTTGTCCTGAGATCATTGTAGGGAGATTAAAATTGTACTACAGTCCTTGTATTTTTTTATATATCTTCCAGCCACTTTCTGCCACTTACATTGTGTTGTTTTATACACTGGGCCTGAGTTTTGGTTCAGTCTCCAAAAAAAAAAGTGAGATTCAAATTCTTACAAAGTGGATATACTTCAGTCCTGTTAGTTTGTCGTATATCAGCCAGCCACTTTCTGCCACTTACATTGTGTTGTTTTATGCACAGGGGCTGAGTTTTGGTTCAGTCTCCCAAAAAAAAGGGAGATTTAAATTCTCAACAAGTTTATATACACCTTCTACCTTGTTCTACAGAACCATATAACGGTTGTTATTTTGGGTAGATTTTCCAAAAAATGAGGAAGTCTGGTGGAAGAGCCCGTGGGTGGTGGTTGCCAGCTGGTACTGATGGTGGTGGTGCACAACCAACATCAGACACACAATCGTAATATGAGGGGCCCTGTGCCAGTACCGCCGCCCATGAGAGAGTGTTCCCCCACAGCTCGAACAGTGCTCTACCACTTGCAATACTTACCTCTCCCTGCTCCACCACTGTGTAGTCTGTGCTGTTAAATCCTTCAATGGCACTGCCAATACAAATTTGTTGAAATGATAGATGATTAGTGTTGAGCATTCCGATACTGCAAGTATCGGGTATCGGCCGATATTTGCTGTATCGGAATTCCGATACCGAGTTCCGATATTTTTGCGATATCGGAAATCGGAATTGGAAGTGTGTGGTGCGTATGGTTCCCAGGGTCTGGAGGAGAGGAGACTCTCCTTCAGGCCCTGGGATCCATATTCATGTAAAAAATAAATAATAAAAATAAAAAATATTGATATACTCACCCCTCCGGCGGACCCTGGACCTTAGCGATGTAACCGGCAGCCTCCGTTCCTAAGAATGAGTGAGTGTAGGGCCTGCGATGACATCGCGGCTTGTGATTGGTCGCGTGAGCGGTCACATGAGCGGTCATGCGACCAATCACAAGCCGCGATGTCATCGAAGGTCCTTCACTCTGCATTCTTAGGGAACGGAGGCAGACGCTTGGACCGGTGAGAGCCGGGGCCGTCAGAGGGGTGAGTATATCAATATTTTTTATTTTTATTCTTTATTTTATACATGAATATGGATCCCAGGGCCTGAAGGAGAGTTTCCTCTCCTTCAGACCCTGGGAACCATTCCGATATTTTGTGTCCCATTGATATGCATTGGTATCGGGTATCGGTATCGGCGATATCCGATACTTTTTGGGTATCGGCCGATCCAATCCGATACCGATACCTTTGCATATCGGAAGGTATCGCTCAACACTAGTGTTGAGCGATACCATCCGATACTTGAAAGTATCGGTATCGGATAGTATCGGCCGATACCCGAAAAGTATCGGATATCGCCGATACCGATACCCGATACCAATACAAGTCAATCGGACACCAAGTATCGGAAGGTATCCTGATGGTTCCCAGGGTCTGAAGGAGAGGAAACTCTCCTTCAGGCCCTGGGATCCATATTAATGTGTAAAATAAAGAATTAAAATAAAAAATATTGATATACTCACCTCTCCGGAGGCCCCTGCACCTTACCGCTGTTAACCGGCAGCCTTCTTTGCTTAAAATGAGCGTGTTTAGGGCCTTCCATGACGTCACGGCTTCTGATTGGTCGCGTGCCGCTCATGTGACCGCCACGCGACCAATCACAAGCCGTGACGTCATTCTCAGGTCCTAAATTCTTAGGAATTTAGGACCTGAGAATGACGTCACGGCTTGTGATTGGTCGCGTGGCGGTCACATGAGCGGCACGCGACCAATCAGAAGCCGTGACGTCATGGAAGGCCCTAAACGCGCTCATTTTAAGCAAAGAAGGCTGCCGGTTAACAGCGGTAAGGTGCAGGGGCCTCCGGAGAGGTGAGTATATCAATATTTTTTATTTTAATTCTTTATTTTACACATTAATATGGATCCGATACCGATTCCCAATACCACAAAAGTATCGGAACTCGGTATCGGAATTCCGATACCGCAAGTATCGGCCGATACTTGCGGTATCGGAATGCTCAACACTACTCAACACTATAGATGATAGTTAAAATATACACAGGCTCTGGCCTCCATTTAGACCAGTTAATACTTTGCGCCTACTACCACTGTCTGCTACTCAGCAGAGGAGCCCAGCCCTGTACATAGCTATGCCACCTGTTTATTTATGAACAATTTTTTGGCAGACATTTAGCCCACTTTATTATTTGGGCCTACTAACTTAGTCTGCTACACATTACAATTTTCCGACACTGAGCAAAGCAATGTCGCCTGTTTATTTATGAACAATTTTTTGGCAGACATTTAGCCCACTTTATTATTTGGGCCTACTAACTGTGTTTGCCACTCATTACTGTTTTCCTCCACTGAACAAAGCAATGCCGTCTGTTTAGTCCTGTTACCACATTTGAACTGCATTTAGCCTACTTTATTTTTTGGGCCTATATCTGTGTTTCCTCCTCATCCTGCCCATTGCCCAGCCACTGCTAGATGAGTCTGCTGGTACATTGACCCAGACCACTACATTCCCCTTGCACTCTACACAGCCAGAATCTGACCCTGCTGAAAGTCAGGTTCCCCTTCCCCCATACTATACCACCTTACACGGGGACAAAGAGGAAGGTGCAGATGAAAGTGCAGGTTCCTTCATCAGGTGGGGGGCATACACGTTGGCGATGTCACTGGTACAGGGCCCCTCATAGTACGCAAAAGTGTCTCTGCCAGTGGGAGGCACCACCCGCCGTCAAACACACCGCCGTACTATGAGTGGTCCTGTGCCAGTGACGTCGCCAACGAGTATGCCCCCCACCTGATGAAGGAACCTGCACTTTCATCTGCACCTTCCTACGAATGAGTGGGCCCCCCCTGCTTGCTCAGGATCACAGCATTTGCAAAGTTGAAATGCTTACCTCTCCCTGCTCCACCGCCGTGACGTATTCCGCATTTCCTGGGCCCACGAAAATCTTGAGCCAGCCCTACCCCCCCACAACTTTAGCCAAATGACCCCCAGTTTTCAATGCCTAACTATTATTATAAAGTAAATTAAGATTGACAAGCTTAAGTAACAAGAATTGATGTTTTTGGCATTAAAATGGGCACTGTAGGTGTTTTCCTGTCCTCCACTCACTGCCGACTTTGATTCCCTATTGACTTGCATTGGGTTTCGTGCTTCAGTCGGCCCCCGACTTTTCGCAATAATTGGCCGATTTCACCTGACCCGACTTTTGACAAAGTCGGGCTTCGCGAAACCTGACTCGATCCAAAGAAAGTAAAAGTCGCTCAACTCTAATCAACAATTTAAATTGCCGCACAGTGTATACACAAACAGACACACACACCTATTAAAAATTAGATACCCAATCATTAGCAAGAACAAGCATACACATCTTCACAGATACAAACATACATGCACACACCTACATACACACAGATTAACAATAATATAATACTATGCATACACATAAAGAAAAACACACAGACACACACGGTAACTAGCCAGACCAGATCAATATCCATGCACTATTAGTCAACAGACTTTAATCCTGTCACCTCTATGCTAAGTGATTGTCTTGTAAAAGGGCATATACAATCAGAAAGAATATTTATGGAATTTAAAAGATCAAAAATGCAAGAGAAATAGGGAACAGGGAGAGCCAAGAGAAGAAGAGTGAAGATTTCTCCATCAGCTAAGGTCTAAGGGGTAGCGTTTCTCCTTATGGAGAGTGACATACCAGCTGGCTTGTCAAGGTAAGGAGGCTTATTTGCCGTGCAATGCTCCTCTGGGAAATTAAATATTCAAATTGCCTCTTCTGAGAAAAAGAGGACTTAAACTCTATAGCGCCACCTGTTGGAAGTAGCGATCCTACAAGTCACAATTAGTGTTGAGCATTCCGATACCGCAAGTATCGGGTATCGGCCGATACTTGCGGGTATCGGAATTCCGATACCGAGATCCGATACTTTTGTGGTATCGGGTATCGGTATCGAAACAACATTAATGTAATAATGTGTAAAAGAGAGAATTAAAATAAAAAAATATTGCTATACTCACCTCTCCGACGCAGCCTGGACCTCACCGAGGTCGCGCGTGTCCAGCCTCCCATGACGTCACGGCTTGTGATTGGTCGCGTCGCCCATGTGACCGCGACGCGACCAATAACAAGCCAGAGCGTAATTTTAAAATCCTGAAGGACCTGAAATTACGTCACGGCTTGCTGTGATTGGTCGCGTCGCGGCCACATGGGCGGCACGCGACCAATCACAAGCCGGGACTTCACATAAGGAAGTAAACGCGCGAATTTTAAGCAAAGAACGCTGCCGGTTCCCTCGGTGAGGTCCAGGCTGCGTCGGAGAGGTGAGTATAGCAATATTTTTTTATTTTAATTCTTTCTTTTACACATTAATATGGATCCCAGGGCCTGAAGGAGAGTTTCCTCTCCTTCAGACCCTGGGAACCATCAGAGATACCGTCCGATACTTGAGTCCCATTGACTTGTATTGGTATCGGGTATCGGTATCGGATTGGATCCGATACTTTGCCGGTATCGGCCGATACTTTCCGATACCGATACTTTCAAGTATCGGACGGTATCACTCAACACTAGTCACAATCAACCCTTTAACGAGTCGTGCAATATGACTTAGGATAGAAGCCAAATCAGTATCTCAATTCGCAGACACGGTGTTTTGGGCTGTTGGCCCTCGTCAGTGCGAAGCATGAGAACTGATTTGGCTAGGTGAGAGGCTCTGGACTGGGGTCCAAGGGGTAGCGTTTCTCCTTATGGAGATTGGGTTGAATGTGACTTGTAGGATCGCTACTTCCAACAGGTGGCGCTATAGAGTTTATGTCTTCTATTTCTACATATTTAGGTAACTCCTATGGGGTCACCATTCTCGCAAATTTTTGGCTGTTGGTTTTGTTAGATGGTGGGAAGAAGGGCATATTTTTTATGGATAATTCCTTTTTTTACTAATATGCTTTATCTTTGGTTCTATGTGAATAACATACTAATGGTGAGACAATGTGGCAGCCATACCAAACTTTATTACGGTATCTCAATATTGATGAATTCAATGTTTTGCCCTAATAAAGTTGAGTCTTTAAATCGTCAACTAATGTAATCTGTACTTAGCAATTTGTTTAATATTTAATACAGTGAAAAAAAATCTATAATGGCTAAAATTTCTACCTATACTCTACAGTACACATTTCTGAAAGTAATAGTGGTGAAGGTTGTCAATTTTGGGCTAAATGGGCAAATCACTTGGTAATATTGTCACCAAGTTTGTATTAGGAAAAAAATGTTTTACACCTACATGGTTCTCACTCAAAGGCTTTTAGCAATTTGGAGGTAACAGATGTAATGTCTGTCCCTTGGCTGAAAAGAATAATTCATTGTGTACCCCTTAGTATGAATTGCATGAAACATTGTTTATTCAAACGTTATACACACTACATGGTGTACTGCATAGAATCTAACATGTACAACAATAAGTAATATTGGCTGCACTATTAGAAAATTAAAGAAAATGATTAGCAATCAATTATCTGTAAAAACAATACATCTTATTCAGTAGCTGTCAAACATTTTGGCAAAGACGACATCTTAGTTTCCTTTGAAATAGGCAGGGTTAATCAGTCAAGAGACAACATAAAATTATAAAATTATAATTTATTGAAAGGAGATGTATTGATTTTTTTCTACATACCGTATATTTCACTTTGTAAGACGCTCCGGATTATAAGACGCACCCCAAATTTTGAGGATAAAAATTGGAAAAAAACTTTTTAAAATAAATTGGTGTGGTTTCTTATAATCCATGCGTCTTATTGCTTACCAGTTACCAGGGGTTGTGGCTGGGGTGGATCAGGGTCCCAGGGTCGCTGCTGGAGGAGGCAGGAGTGGAGCATTGATGCAGGCTGGGATAAGGGTGTGTGCAGGTGACCTGTGTGGCAGGGGGGCTCCTGTGCTGCATGGGGGCTCTGGTGCTGCAGGATGACACCTCTGCTGCAGGGGGGGCTCCACTGCTGCAGTGGTGTCAACGGGGGTGTCTCCGGTGATGCGGGGGGCTCTGCCGACATTTTGCGAAAGGCCAGAGCCCCCACAGCAGTTCGTCCATGTTTTCCTGTGGGTTGGACTTCGAGAAAATGGCCACCGGGAGGCGGCGCATGCGCAGATGGACATCTTGGGACCAAGATCTTGAGAGATGAGATCTCAGCGCTGAAATCTCATCTCCCGAGATTCCGGCGGCCATTTTCCTGGAGTCCGTCTCACAGGAAAGCATGGACAAACTGCTGGGGGGGCTCTGGCCTTTCACAAAATGTTGCCAGAGCCCCCCGCAGCTCCGGAGACTACAGCATCAACCTGGGCAGCAGCGGACACCCCCTCATCCCAGTGGAGCAGCCCCCAGACGCAGGGCAGCAGGGTACTCGGTACCAGGTCTCTCGGTTCTAGGAATGTCACGGTGGCCCGACCCGGTCTGTGGCCCTGCTAAGGGGCGCCCAATAAAAAGGTGTAGGTGGTGGTGTAGGTTGCAGTAAATGACGAGGACACAGGGTTGCAGTCTCTTTACCTCTTTACTGAAGGCTTCAGCATCCACAATCCAGAGCACTGCTAACTGGGCTGGCTGAGACTGGCCGGTCCGAAGGCACATGCAGAGTTCCCTTTGCAGGTGGAAATCAGTAGTCTACCTACTAGCGCCTGGGTGTTTTAGTACTTCCCTGCTGAGCACCACGGGATAGTTCTCACAACTGTCATGTATATTTCTGTTCTTTCTCTCCATCCCCCAGATGATATGGATAGGATGCACCCGTATGATGGGGTAGGCCTGGAGTTATTTTATAGGGACCCTAAAGATGCCCCTCTCCCACAATTGCCTCCGTTGTCTTCATTAGGTGTAAAAGGTGAGACAGCCAACCTAAAGTTAACTGCCCGGCCGTAGTTCAAGTAATGCGTAGAGTCTATTACTTCCTCAGCGTTCCGGCCGCCGGCTACGCGCCTCAGAAGGATGTTGCCGATCTCAGGGTACAACTCCTTCTGGTTCTTTCGCCTTTGTGCTGTGATCTTGCTTCTCACTTCTCCACAATATACCTCGCTTCGTGTCCTTTCTTAAGATGCCACCGCAATGAGGTGCAGGCACGGCTCCGTAACGATCTGTCCTTTTGCTAGGCCTCTGTCAGGATCCCACCCCTGACAGGGACCCCCCTGAATCTTCCCAAGTAACGCTCTCCTCTCACTAGATGTTACCTGGGCCAAACCCAGTCAGCTTCTCTCTAACTTCCTATCCAGCCCCCAGTTTTACCAGAGTGTGAGGAGTGTCTTACTACATAGAACCCTTTGCTCCCCCTGGTGGCCGGAGTGTGAAGTGTAATGTGTGACTGTGATACCTGGTCAGGTGAACTCTTTTAGTGCAATCAGACGTACCATCACTCCCCTTAGCGGCAGAGCGACGTTACTGCAACGACCAGGACTCTGGGGCACTGCACCAGCCTGTAACGGTAAGCGGCATATCCGCTTTGTAAGATGCACCCCATTTCCCCCAAAATTTGGGGGAAATAAAGTGCGTCTAACAAAGTGAAAAATGCGGTATCTACTTTATATGCGGCTGCAATTACTTTGTAGCCACACTTGATTGGTTGTATTAATTTTGCATAATTTCCAATTTCCCTTGATTCTATAATTTAGACCAGGGGTCTCAAACACGCGGCCCCTGAGGCTCCATTGCACTGCCCATGGGCTCCTGAGACAACCATGTTCAGGGAATCAGGGGCTGTCAACATCAACCATTCTCTACAACATAATGTGTGTCCTTAAACACATATTCAATTGAAATTTATTGCGAGGCAGAAACTCGCTCTCTGCACCACAATACCATCCCCTGGCTAATCAAAGGACAGCACCTATAATTGGTGCCCCAGCATGGCCGCACGTGACATCATTGCTAAATACCTTGGCTGTGGAGAAAGAAAAGGATGGAAAGAGGAGGAAGCTTGTCGAGGGAGAAAGGTCAGGTGAAAATAAAATTTATTATGTGTATGTAAAGAGCGCAGAATGGGGGAAATTGTTACAAGATGGGGACAAGGATTGGCGTGTCACTATAAGATAGGACCAGGATGGGGTCATTCCTACAAGATGGGGATATTACTACAAAATGGGGACTACAAGATGTGGACAGTACTACAATGGTAAGGAAGATTTGGATCCAGCTAAATAAAAGCTTGTGATAGTAAATATATAAAGCGTAGCTTTTATTTACCTAACTAAAACAGAAGTCTCCATATGCAAGATCAATACTGTAGGTCAATAATTAGTGACAGGACCTACGCGTTTCAATGTTGGTCTTATTCATAGTCTGAGTCTAACCAGTTGGGCTATGAATAAGACTAACATCAAAACGCGTAGGTCCTGTCATTAATTATTGACCTGCACTATTGCCAATGCATATGGAGACTTCTATTTTAATTAGCTAAATAAAAGCTATTTTTATATATTTAGTATCACAAGCCTTTACTTCTCTGGATCGATTATTTCTTGATCCATGTGTGGCTCCAGAAGCTCCAGCCATACTCCACCCTAAAGCTAAAGGTGAGCTGACTGCCATATCTTCCTCTTTTTTCATTACTACAAAAGAACCATTGTTAAAGGACAAGGGGCATTACTACAAGATGGGGGACATAATTACAGGATGGAGAATATTATTACAGAATGGAGCATTATTACAAGATGAGGACCATTACTACAGGACAGGAGAACATTAATACAGGTTGGAAAATTTTTATTACCGAAAGGAGACCAATATGGGGGACATTGTTACTAGATGGAGACCATTATTGCAGGATGAGGGACCATTATTACAGTACGGGAGACCATTTCTATAGGATGGGGAGCATTATTACATTTACCTTTTACGTGATGGAGGCAGAATTACTGTAAGGGGCTAATTGTAAAACAATATTACTGTATGGCGCCGATTGGGGAACAAAAAAAGTAAAAAGAAATAAAAAACAATCTGAACAAATTATGGAAAAATAAACAGGAAAATATTTGGACACTAAAATTATGTTTTATGTAAAAACTGAAGTAATAGAGAAGACCTGTATCATAACCCATGTTATAAACACAATTAAAAAGAATAATAAAAAACAAAGACAAAAATAAAAAATTGATGGTCAAAAAGTCATATTGAAAAATAATGGTATCACTGAAAACGTCATCTTCTGTAAAAAACGTGGCCCTTCATATTCATATTTTGTTTATATGCAGCCCATTTACCGGGCTGATGACCCCTGATTTAGACTATGACTAAAAGCATTAGCCTTCTAGAAAAGTGTTAGTATATAGTATACTTAATGACATTTTGATGGAAATTTGAACAGAGAAGATCTTTTTAAGAAATATGTCATAGTTTTCCTGTTCTCTTTTAACTTTGGAAGTGGTTGAACTTAGTTTGTCATATGATGCAACTATTCCTTCTATTGCAAAGTATTCTAGATGAATCTGCTGGGCTAAATGTAACCCTTTTTCCTCTATTTACGACTCTAGAGTCATGGTTCAAAGCTACCATTGTGCATCAAGTTGCAAATACTAGAGGATTACTTAATATGTAGATATGTAGAAACCAAATGAAAAAGAAAAAGAACATGTTATTTTCTTACTGCTGTATGTAAATAACCCTCTGATCGTTTTAGAGATATGGATTTTCTAAAGACCCAATAAGTAATAAAATGGAAGAAATATATATTATTTGAATAACATCTGTTTATACAAGAATCAATATTTATCTCCTACAACACATGCACTAATGGCATAGAAATTACTTCTACAGTAACTGAACTGCTGTATAGAACAGTGGGTATAAAACAAATTTGAGACTTAGGGTACCGTCACACAGTGGCATTTTTATCGCTACGACGGCACGATTCGTGACGTTCTAGTGATATAGTTACGATCTCGCAGTGTCTGACACGCAGCAGCGATCAGGGACCCTGCTGAGAATCGTACGTCGTAGCAGATCGTTTGGAACTTTCTTTCGTCGCTGGATCTCCCGCTGTCATCGCTGGATCGTTGTGTGTGACAGCGATCCAGCGATGCGTTCGCTTGTAACCAGGGTAAACATCGGGTTACTAAGCACAGGGCCGCGCTTAGTAACCCGATGTTTACCGTGGTTACCAGCGTAAAAGTAAAAAAAAAAAAACCGTACATACTCACCCTCTGATGTCCGTCAGGTCCCTTGCCGTCTGCTTCCCGCTCTGACTGACTGCCGGCCGGAAAGTGAGAGCAGATCACAGCGGTGACGTCGCCGCTGTGCTCTGCTCTCACTGTACGGCCGGATCTCAGTCAGAGCAGGAAGCGGACGGCAAGGGACCTGACGGACATCAGATGGTGAGTATGTACGTTTTTTTTTTTTTTACTTTTACGCTGGTAACCACGGTAAACATCGGGTTACTAAGCGCGGCCCTGCGCTTAGTAACCCGATGTTTACCCTGGTTACCAGCGAACCTCGGCATCGTTGGTCGCTGGAGAGCGGTCTGTGTGACAGCTCCCCAGCGACCACACAACCACTTACCAACGATCACGGCCAGTTCGTATCGCTGGTCGTGATCGTTGGTAAATCGTTATGTGAGACGGTACCCTTAATCCATGACATTTTCTATTGACTGTAATGAAGTAAACTTAAGGGAACATTTTGGACCAGCAATTATTACCATTCAACTGGCAGCTATTTTCGAGGAACAACAGGAAACAGCAAAAGCCATTACGTGCTAACATCTGTCATGCACCCTGGCGTATTTCTCATTAAGATCCGAGTGATTTAAGGTGGAAAGGCCTCTAACAGATTTGTGCTTTGTACTTTATAGTCCATATGCTTGCTGTTCTAAATGTTGAAAATCTCCAGTCCATCTGTAGTTTTAGAAATAGCTGGGCTATATTTAAAATGATTTGTATAAAGCTCTTCAAATGACTGGAGCTCAACATGTGTTTCAATTTTTAATTTGTAATTGACATTTTCTATTATGCATTTAATTTTATATTTTTGTGAAAATATCTCTATCTAATCTTAATTGTAAATTTGAGATTTGGTCAAAATTTTTTTTTAGGGTAAAGCCAAAAGTTAGAACTAATCTGCAGAACCTGTTATAGCAGCCACATCAGTAGTCTGTTTCTGCCGGATGGAAGCCTGACGAACTACCTCTTACCTGCCATCATCCATGACTCTTCTTTTGGTTAGGCCAGCTAAACAAAATAGGAAGATGGGATGCCATCTGGTACAAGGTACAGATTACTGATGTGGCCCCCAAACTGGGTCCTTCAAATCAATTTACAACATCTCCACCAATAGGACCATGGCTAGTTGTTACTGCAATTTTTTGCTGCATCAGTACAAGATCATTTTTACTGGCATTTTTACAGTGCCAAAAACTCTGGCTGCAAGGCAAAAAAACAAATATTAAAGTATACAAACATTTCAAACAATAATAAAATCCATTAGTCCATTCATAAAACTTATAAACAGTGCGCAATGCAACCATAAATAAAAGCCAATTAAAGGGTAGTTTTCAGCTTGTACACTGCTGCAAAACCTTTCACTTTTTTCTGAGGAGGGGGCACTCTTCTTTGATGGACAATTCAGGTTCATTAGTTTATTTGCTGAGTTTCTGCTTGCTATTGTGACATAATTTTCTGTCAGCACTTGTTCTGAAGTCTGTTATAACTTTATTTACATATACAGATAAAGAAGCCTTTGAACAAGGGAATTGCTTGGGAAAGTGAGAGCTGTGATTAGGAGAACTGCCCTGCAAATTTCTGATGATAGGAGCTGGGATTGAGATTTTTCAGGACTAACAAGTCAGAACTTGAGTGGGTAGGGATGGAGTTGGGCATGTAACTTCTGTATAAAAATCAATGGGCTAGAAAGCGGTGGCTTATAATCTTAGGAGTTAACTCTTTAGCCTGTAATATTGCTGCTCTTACTTGACCAGGCTCTGGTGGTCGACCTCCTTGGCAACAAACTATACAATATCTAAGATGAAAGAATGTCAGCTGTTATGACCCCAATGGCGAGGGTCTCAGAGGTACGTGGAAGTCTGCAGAATACAAAAATCCAGCTCATAGGGCAGTGGTAACTGGGTTGACCATATATCTACTCCTAACGCCAACACTAGAAGTAGCCGGGGATCATTCCTACGTTGATTCTAGATGACACGCTCCAGCCGGAGAATCTAGCTACCCCTAGTAGAGGAAAACAAAAGACCTTTCTTGCCTCCAGAGAAGGGGACCCCAAAGCTGGATAGAAGCCCCCCACAAATAATAACGGTGAGGTAAGAGGAAATGACAAACACAGAAATGAACCAGGTTTAGCACAGAGAGGCCCGCTTACTGATAGCAGAATAAAGAAAGGTAACTTATATGGTCAACAAAAACCCTATCAAAATCCACACTGGAAATTCAAGAACCCCCGAACCGTCTAACGGTCCGGGGGGAGAACACCAGCCCCCTAGAGCTTCCAGCAAAGGTCAGGATACAGATTTGGAACAAGCTGGACAAAAATACAAAACCAAAACAAATAGCAAAAAGCAAAAGGCAGACTTAGCTGATATAACTGGAACCAGGATCAGTAGACAAGAGCACAGCAGACTAGCTCTGATAACTACGTTGCCAGGCATTGAACTGAAGGTCCAGGGAGCTTATATAGCAACACCCCTAACTAACGACCCAGGTGCGGATAAAAGGAATGACAGAAAAAACCAGAGTCAAAAAACTAGTAACCACTAGAGGGAGCAAAAAGCAAATTCACAACAGTACCCCCCCCTTAGTGAGGGGTCACCGAACCCTCACCACGACCACCAGGGCGATCAGGATGAGCGGCATGAAAGGCACGAACTAAATCGGCCGCATGAACATCAGAGGCGACCACCCAGGAATTATCCTCCTGACCATAGCCCTTCCACTTGACCAGGTACTGAAGCCTCCGCCTGGAGAGGCGAGAATCCAAGATCTTCTCCACCACGTACTCCAACTCGCCCTCAACCAACACCGGAGCAGGAGGCTCAGCAGAAGGAACTACAGGCACAATGTACCGCCGCAACAAGGACCTATGAAATACATTGTGAATAGCAAACGACACAGGAAGATCCAGACGAAAAGATACAGGATTAAGGATTTCCAATATCTTGTAAGGCCCAATAAAACGAGGTTTAAATTTGGGAGAGGAGACCTTCATAGGAACAAAGCGGGAAGAAAGCCATACCAAATCCCCAACGCGTAGTCGGGAACCCACACCGCGGCGGCGGTTGGCAAAGCGCTGAGCCCTCTCCTGTGACAACTTCAAGTTGTCCACCACATGATTCCAGATCCGCTGCAACCTATCCACCACAGAATCCACCCCAGGACAGTCAGAAGGCTCCACATGACCCGAAGAAAAGCGAGGATGGAAACCAGAGTTGCAGAAAAAAGGCGAAACCAAGGTGGCGGAACTAGCCCGATTATTAAGGGCAAACTCAGCCAACGGCAAGAATGTCACCCAATCGTCCTGATCAGCAGAGACAAAACACCTCAAATAAGCCTCCAAAGTCTGATTGGTTCGCTCCGTCTGTCCATTAGTCTGAGGATGGAAAGCAGATGAAAACGACAAATCAATGCCCATCCTACTACAAAAGGATCGCCAGAACCTGGAAACGAACTGGGATCCTCTGTCTGACACAATATTCTCAGGGATGCCGTGCAAACGAACCACGTTCTGGAAAAACACAGGAACCAGATCGGAAGAGGAAGGCAGCTTAGGCAAAGGAACCAAATGGACCATCTTTGAGAAGCGATCACATATCACCCAGATAACGGACATGCCCTGAGATAGCGGAAGATCAGAAATGAAATCCATGGAGATATGTGTCCAAGGTCTCTTCGGGACAGGCAAGGGCAAGAGCAAACCGCTGGCACGAGAACAGCAAGGCTTAGCTCGAGCACAAGTCCCACAGGACTGCACAAATGACCGCACATCCCTTGACAAGGAAGGCCACCAAAAGGACCTGGCCACCAGATCTCTGGTGCCAAAAATTCCCGGGTGACCTGCCAACACCGAGGAATGAACCTCGGAAATGACTCTGCTGGTCCACTTATCCGGGACAAACAGTCTGTCAGGTGGACAAGACTCAGGCCTATCAGCCTGAAATCTCTGCAACACACGTCGCAGATCCGGAGAAATAGCTGACAAGATAACTCCATCTTTAAGAATACCAACAGGATCAGCGACTCCAGGAGCATCAGGCACAAAGCTCCTAGAAAGAGCATCGGCCTTCACATTCTTTGAACCTGGTAAATACGAGACAACAAAATCAAAGCGGGAGAAAAACAATGACCAGCGGGCCTGTCTCGGATTAAGGCGTTTAGCAGACTCGAGATACATCAGATTTTTGTGATCAGTCAAGACCACCACACGATGCTTAGCACCCTCGAGCCAATGACGCCACTCCTCAAATGCCCATTTCATGGCCAACAACTCCCGATTGCCCACATCATAATTTCGCTCGGCAGGCGAAAACTTCCTAGAGAAAAAGGCACAAGGTTTCATAACAGAGCAACCAGGGCCTCTCTGCGACAAAACGGCCCCTGCTCCAATCTCTGAAGCATCCACCTCAACCTGAAAGGGAAGTGAGACATCGGGCTGGCACAAAACAGGCGCCGAAGTAAACCGGCGTTTCAACTCCTGGAAAGCCTCCACGGCAGCAGGAGCCCAGTTAGCTACATCGGAGCCCTTCTTGGTCATATCCGTCAAAGGTTTCACAACGCTAGAAAAATTAGCGATAAAACGACGGTAGAAGTTAGCGAAACCCAAGAACTTCTGAAGACTCTTAACTGACGAGGGCTGAGTCCAATCAAGAATAGCTCGGACCTTGACTGGGTCCATCTCCACAGCAGAAGGGGAAAAAATGAACCCCAAAAAGGGAACCTTCTGTACACCAAAGAGACACTTTGAGCCCTTGACAAACAAAGAATTTTCACGCAAAATTTTAAAGACCAACCTGACCTGCTCCACATGCGAATCCCAATTATCAGAAAAAACCAAAATATCATCCAGATAAACAATCAAAAACTTATCCAGATACTTCCGGAAAATGTCATGCATAAAGGACTGAAAAACTGAAGGCGCATTGGAGAGCCCAAAAGGCATCACCAAGTACTCAAAATGACCTTCGGGCGTATTGAATGCGGTTTTCCATTCATCACCTTGCTTAATGCGCACAAGGTTGTACGCACCACGAAGGTCTATCTTGGTGAACCACTTGGCACCTTTAATCCGGGCAAACAAGTCAGACAACAGCGGTAAAGGATACTGAAATTTGACAGTGATCTTATTTAAAAGCCGATAATCAATACAAGGTCTCAAAGATCCGTCCTTTTTTGCCACAAAAAAGAATCCCGCACCAAGAGGGGAAGAAGACGGACGAATATGTCCTTTCTCCAGAGACTCCTTGATATATGAACGCATAGCGGTATGTTCAGGTACCGACAGATTAAACAGTCTTCCCTTAGGAAATTTACTGCCTGGGATCAAATCTATAGCACAGTCACAGTCCCTATGAGGAGGCAGTGCACTGGACTCAGACTCACTGAAGACATCCTGATAATCAGACAAATACTCCGGAACTTCCAAAGGCGTAGAAGAAGCAATAGACACAGGCAGGGAATCCCCATGAATACCCCGACAGCCCCAACTTGAGACTGACATAGCCTTCCAGTCCAGGACTGGATTATGGGTCTGTAACCATGGCAGCCCTAAAACAACCAAATCATGCATTTTATGTAAAACCAGGAAACGTATCACCTCGCGGTGTTCAGGAGTCATGCACATGGTAACCTGTGTCCAATACTGCGGTTTATTTGCTGCCAATGGCGTAGCATCAATACCCCTAAGAGGAATAGGATTTTCTAATGGTTCAAGAGTAAAACCACAGTGCTTAGCAAATGACAGATCCATAAGACTCAGGGCAGCACCTGAATCTACAAACGCCATGACAGGATAAGACGACAGTGAGCAAATCAAAGTTACAGACAGAATAAATTTAGGTTGCAAATTACCAACGGTGACAGGACTAACAACCTTAGCTATACGTTTAGAGCATGCTGAGATAACATGTGTAGAATCACCACAGTAGTAGCACAAGCCATTCCGGCGTCTATGAATTTTCCGCTCATTTCTAGTCAGGATTCTATCACATTGCATTAAATCAGGTGTCTGTTCAGACAACACCATGAGGGAATTTGCGGTTTTTCTATCACATTGCACCGAATTAGGTGTCTGTTCAGACAACACCATGAGGGAATTTGCGGTTTTGCGCTCCCGCAACCGCCGGTCAATTTGAATAGCCAGTGCCATAGTATCATTCAGACCTGTGGGAATGGGAAAACCCACCATAACATTCTTAATGGCTTCAGAAAGGCCATTTCTAAAATTAGCGGCCAGTGCACACTCGTTCCAATGTGTCAGCACGGACCATTTCCGAAATTTTTGGCAATACACTTCAGCCTCGTCCTGCCCCTGAGACATAGCCAGCAAGGCCTTTTCTGCCTGAATCTCAAGATTGGGTTCCTCATAAAGTAAACCGAGCGCCAGAAAAAACGCATCAATATCAGCCAATGCCGGATCTCCTGGCGCCAGCGAAAAAGCCCAATCCTGAGGGTCGCCCCGTAAGAACGAAATAACAATTTTTACTTGCTGAGCAGAGTCTCCAGATGAACAGGGTCTCAGGGACAAAAACAATTTACAATTATTCATGAAATTCCTAAACTTAAACCTGTCTCCGGAAAACAGTTCAGGAATCGGTATTTTAGGTTCTGACCTAGGATTTCTGATAACATAGTCTTGTATGCCCTGCACACGAGTAGCCAGCTGGTCCACACTTGTAATCAAGGTCTGGACATTCATGTCTGCAGCAAGCATAGCCACTCTGAGGTAAAGGGGAAGAAGAAAAAAAAAAAAAAAAAAAAACTCAGAATCTTCTTTCTTATAATCCCTCTTCTGCAATGCATTAAACCTTTAATACTGGCCTGGCAAACTGTTATGACCCCAATGGCGAGGGTCTCAGAGGTACGTGGAAGTCTGCAGAATACAAAAATCCAGCTCATAGGGCAGTGGTAACTGGGTTGACCATATATCTACTCCTAATGCCAACACTAGAAGTAGCCGGGGATCATTCCTACGTTGATTCTAGATGACACGCTCCAGCCGGAGAATCTAGCTACCCCTAGTAGAGGAAAACAAAAGACCTTTCTTGCCTCCAGAGAAGGGGACCCCAAAGCTGGATAGAAGCCCCCCACAAATAATAACGGTGAGGTAAGAGGAAATGACAAACACAGAAATGAACCAGGTTTAGCACAGAGAGGCCCGCTTACTGATAGCAGAATAAAGAAAGGTAACTTATATGGTCAACAAAAACCCTATCAAAATCCACACTGGAAATTCAAGAACCCCCGAACCGTCTAACGGTCCGGGGGGAGAACACCAGCCCCCTAGAGCTTCCAGCAAAGGTCAGGATACAGATTTGGAACAAGCTGGACAAAAATACAAAACCAAAACAAATAGCAAAAAGCAAAAGGCAGACTTAGCTGATATAACTGGAACCAGGATCAGTAGACAAGAGCACAGCAGACTAGCTCTGATAACTACGTTGCCAGGCATTGAACTGAAGGTCCAGGGAGCTTATATAGCAACACCCCTAACTAACGACCCAGGTGCGGATAAAAGGAATGACAGAAAAAACCAGAGTCAAAAAACTAGTAACCACTAGAGGGAGCAAAAAGCAAATTCACAACAGTCAGCAGATAGAAAAAGCAAGTAAATTGAAAACTTTACTTTCAGGCGGTTTAACTAACTGCACCAATATCATAACAAGGGAATACCCCTTTAATGTCTACAAATATATATTATCATATATATCACTTCTCCCTTATGCCTCAAAACTACTGGAACAGCATGTACATCTTGAACTGTCCTCCCACTTCTCCTTCTGCTCCCTCTTGACTGGTTGCAATCTGGCTTTCGACCACATTACTCAGTAACTAAAGTCACCAATGACCTACAAACCGCCAAGAGCAAGCGACACTACTCTGTCCTCCTTCTCCTGGACCTGTCTTCTGCCTTCGACACTGTGGACCATTCCCTCCTGCTACAGATCCTCTCATCTCTTGACATCACAGACTTGACCCTATCCTGGATCTCGTCATATCTAACAGACCAGACATTCAGTGTCTCCCTCTCCCACACCACCTCCTCACCTCACCCCCTGTCTGTCGGTGTTCCCCAAGGCTCAGTTCTAGTAGAGACTCTTCTCCATCTACACCTTCGGCCTGGGACAGTTCATAGAATCCCACAGTTTGAAGTATCATCTCTATGCCAATGACACGCAGATCTACCTATCTGGACTGGATATCACCTCCTTACTGACCAAAATCCCACAATGTCTGTCCGCTATTTCATCTTTCTTTTCTACTCGCTAAATCTGAACATGGACAAAACAGAATTCATCATATTTCCCCATCTTACTCTACCCCTCCACCAGACCTATCTATCAATGTTAATGGCTGCTCACTTTCCCCACTCCAGCATGCTCAGTGCCTTGGGGTGATCCTCGACTCTGCCCTCTCTTTCAAGCCACATATCCAAGCCCTTGTCTCCTCCTGCCGACTACAGCTCAAAAACATTTTCCTGGATCCGTACATTCCTTGACCAAGAAACTGCAAAAATGCTCGTGCACGCCCTCATCATCTCCCGCCTTGACTATTGCAACCTCCTACTCTCTTGCTTCCCCTCTAGCACTCTTGCACCACTCCAATCTATCCAAAACTCTACTGCCCAACTAATCCACCTGTTTCTCCGTTATTCCCCAGCCTCTCCTCTCTGCCAAGCCCAACACTGGCTTCCTATTGTCCAGAGGCTCCAGTTCAAAACCCTAACTATGACATACAAATCCATCCACAACCTGTCTCCTCCATACATCTGTGACATGGTCTCTCGGTACTTACCTGCATGCAACCTTTGATCCTCTCAAAATCTCCTTCTCCACTACCCTTTTATCTCTTTATCAGGACTCTGAACATTTTTTACCTTTTGTGCATTACTGCCCTTTTCCAAGATGGCGTCTTTGGTCTCATGTGCACTGTGTCTTCCTGCTATAAAACTCCACCCCAGCCTTCAGTCTGTGCTAGAGTATTCTGCCTTGCATTCAGCTCCTGACCTCTGATTACTCCCTGGCTATATACCTGCTCCTGTGAACCTGTGTGGTGACCCTGCTACTCTGCTCTGAGTTCCTGCTGCATACACCAGTTCCAGTAATCCTCCTTCATCTGCTGCTCGTGTTTACTTCCATCTGCATTTGCTGGACATGTAAGCGTTTGCTGCTCTGCAAAAACCTGAGACTATTAACCAGGCCTCCCTGGTTGATCTAAGATATTATTTGAACTGCCTTATAAGCATATCTATCTGTGTTTGGACTAAGACAAGGATTTATTCCTGTCAAGTTTCCTCAAGAATAACTGTGCTTCATTGACTTTCTGCTTGATTGCATTTTCCTCTGAAGTTTCCTATAGACTGCTAAGCTGCATTTAATATTTACACCAAGTGTTGTGGACTTGAGTTTCTCTCTGCACCTGTTTGAATCACCGTGTGATAATACAGACTTTACCACTTATAAAACTGTGTCCTGTAGTTGTCTTGTTCCACGCAAAGAGTTTCCTGAGTTATCCCCTATAATTATTACAGGATACTCTAGCCTAAAAAAAAAAAGAAAAGGAGACTGCTGGAACAATGACTGCAGAAAACAGACTAGAGCAGTTGTTTTCCATAATTAGATCACTGCAGAAAGATGTGGAAGGTCTGCAAAAGAAGTTTGGAAGCTTTGAACACAATCAACAATTGTTTGGATAAACTTTGCAGGACTTAAGCAACCGCATGGCAGCCCAGGAAAACAAACTTGCTGGCATAGAGTCCCAGTATGGACGGGCTTTTCAGGACATAAGCACGCAAATAGCTGCACAAGTGACTTTACCCTCTGGGCAACCGCCACCAGCTAGCCCACCTATGTTGCCCCCATTCAGATTTAATGGTGATCGTGACAAATTTCGTGGCTTTGTGAATCAATGTATGCTATATTTTGATGTGCATGCTGACCGTTTTCCTACTGATAGATCCAAAGTATTTTGTGTAATAATGCTACTGACCTCACGAGCGCTCGCCTGGGCGAATCCGATGATTGAGTCTCGTGACCCACGGTTAAATAACTTGGATGATTTCTTGGCCGCTATGGCATTAATGTTTGATGACCCTAATCACCGTGCAACCGCTGAATCTGCTTTGTTGTCTTTACGCCAGGCTAAACATTCTGTTATTGAGTATGCCACTGAATTCAGGAGATTAGCGGTAGATGCCAATTGGGACAGTTATGCACAATTGCCTATTTTTAAAAGGGGTCTGTCTAGTATTATAAAAGATGAATTAGCTCGCTCTGAGTCACCACAAGAGCTAGAGACATTTATACAGCATTGTGTGCGCATAGACATTCGCCTTACTGAGCATAGGCAGGAGAAATTTGCTGCTTATAACCATATTTCTAACTTTTCCCTTCCTTCCAAAGAGCCTGCAGGTAAAACCTCTCGGGAGGTGGAGGAGGTGCCCATGCAAACTGATTCCATTCAGAGGAGCGAGATCAATGAGCGCTGGGAGCATCGCCTTCGTGAAAGTCTATGTTTCTACTGCGGCCACTCTGACCACTTCTTGATCAATTGTCCTAAGTGTCCTAGACAGCCTAACAAGGTGCTAGCAGCAGTAGGGGAGTATGACAACTGTGATGATGAATATGACATCTCTGAATGTAGCCTGCCTTTAAACACTGTATTCTATTCACTTTCTATGACTTCACCCCCCAAGGAGCAGAAGGAAAAGAACTCTCACTGTTCTCTCCCTATTAAGATCCTGTGTTCAGGACACTGGATTTCCAGTGCAGCTATGATTGACTCTGGTGCAGGTGGCAATTTCATGGATATCACATTTGCCAAGGAACATGGTATTGAAATTCAGCAAAGAGCCTCTCCAATTACCATGGAAACAGTGGATAGGTCACCTTTAATCTCTGGGCCTGTGGATCAGGAGACTGTACCCCTTGAAATTTTGTTGGAGCCTAAGCATCAGGAGCAACTTTCTTTCTTGCTAATTTCTTCTCATTTTCCTGTGATTTTAGGCATTCCTTGGTTGCGTTCTCAGAACCCAATTATCAACTGGGAGACAAAGGAGATTACCTTTCCAACAAGGAGCAACTCAGTGTTAACAGAAGCTGTCCCGGAGTCCACGGCTACGGAACCACATGTACAGATATTTTCTTTACCTCCAGCATATAAAGAGTTCTCTGACATCTGTGACAAGAAGAATGCAGATCAGCTTCCTCCACACAGGCATTATGACTGTCCCATTGAGCTGCTTCCTGGGGCAGCTATTCCTTTTGGTAACGTATACCCTTTGGCGGCACCTGAGCTTCAAGCCTTAAAGGAGTATATTGATGAAAATCTGGCCAAAGGCTTCATACGTCCTTCTTCCTCACCACTAGAGGCACCTATATTTTTTGTAAAAAAGAAGGATGGGACCCTAAGACCCTGTGTTGACTATCGGGAACTCAATAAGGTAACCATACGAAACCGTTACCCTTTGCCTCTGATTCCCGAATTACTGGAAAGGGTCCGCCATGCTAAGGTGTTCTCTAAACTGGATCTTCGTGGGGCTTATAATTTAGTACGTATTTGTCCAGGGGATGAGTGGAAGACAGCATTCAGATGCCGGTATGGACACATTGAATATCTTGTGATGCCCTTCGGGCTTTGTAACGCCCCTGCAACGTTTCAACACCTTGCTAATGACATTTTCAGAGATTTGTTGGACCAGTTTGTGGTGATCTATTGGACGGTATACTAATCTTTTCTGACTCTTTACAGGAACATGAAGAACATGTCAAAGCTGTTTTAAGATGTCTGAAAGAGAACCATCTGTATATCAAGCCGGAGAAATGCGAGTTCCATCGTTCTGAGATACAGTTCTTAGGTTATATCATCTCTCCCCAGGGGCTGAACATGGAATCTGGTAAGATTCAGGCTATCCTTGACTGGCCGGTACCCAAGAACGTTAAGGAGGTCCAATGTTTTATTGGTTTTGCAAATTTCTAGACGCTTAATTCGAAATTTTTCTGATATTGTCCATCCCATTACTTCATTGACAAAGAAGGAAAAGCCTTTTAAGTGGTCATCACATTCTCAAGAAGCTTTTGATCGGCTTAAGATCTGTTTCACATCAGCACCGCTGTTGATACACCCAGATCCAACACTTTCATTCATTGTGGAGGTGGATGCTTCTGATAATGCTTTGGGGGCTATTCTCTCCCAAAGAACTGGAGAGAAGGGTCTGCTTCATCCTTGTGCTTTCTTTTCCCATAGACTAACGTCAGCAGAGAAGAATTATGATGTAGGAGACAAGGAATTGCTGGCTATTATTGCGGCTTTCAAAGAATGGAGGCATCATCTGCAAGGAGCTGTACAACAGATCATAGTGCTAACTGACCATCGCAATTTAGAGTTCATTAGATCCGCTAGATGTCTTTCTCCTCGTCAGGCTCATTGGAACGTATTTTTAAATCAATTTAACTTTGTTATCTTGTACCGTCCAGGTTCTCGTAATGGGAAGGCTGATGCTTTATCCCGAATCCATGCTGTGGATTCCGTACCTGGAGCCCCGTCCAAGACCATTCTATCTGATGCCAATTTCATCGGCGTTATCCACGATCAAGACTTGTGGAAAGAGTGCAGGGAGGCCTATGACGGGGATGTATTTCTGGCCAACCCACCTGTGGATATTAATCTTGTCTTTAAGGGTGGCATGTGGTTCAGAGATCGACATATCTATGTCCCTGAGGTCGTCCGTCTGCAGATCCTCAAGTTGGTACATGACTCCAAGTTGGCTGGTCACAGGGGGGTACAGAAGACACAAGAGTTCCTGAGCCGATTATTCTGGTGGCCAACTTGCCTGAAGGATACCAAGGACTATGTTCTCTCTTGCAAGGTATGTGCCCATTACAAGACTCCTCATGTGGCACCTACGGGTCTTCTACAACCATTACCTGTTCCGTCCCGCCCTTGGGGGTCTATATCAATGGACTTTATTGTGGAGCTGCCTACATTGGGGGGCATGAATACAATCATGGTGGTAGGTGATCGCCTGACTAAAGCTGCTCATTTTGTTCCATGCACCGGCCTCCCCTCAGCTAAAGATACAGTGAACTTGGTTATACAGAATGTCTTTTGGTTGCATGGGGTTCCAGATGAGATCATCTCTGACCGTGGAGTACAGTTCACTTCAAGATTCTGGAAGGGGTTTTGCTCTGTCTCTCTTCCGCTTACCATCACCAGACAAATGGTCAGACTGAGCGTACCAACCAGACGCTGGAACAATATCTAAGATGCTATGTCAGCCATCTCCAGGATGATTGGTTGGAGTTGCTGCCGATAGCCGAATTTTCATATAATAATTCTCAGAGCGCCTCCACTAAATTTACACCTTTCTTTGCCAATCTGGGTTATCATCCGTGTATTTTACCTAGGTCTCCAATTAATTCTCCGGTTCCGGCAGTGGAGGAAAGGCTGATTGCGATGAGACAAAATCTGGAGGTTGTGAAGGAATCCCTGACCACAGCTCAAGAACGTTATAAGAGATCGGATCATAGATTCCGTAAACCTGCACCCATGTTCAAGGTAGGAGATTCCGTGTGGTTAGCAACTAAGAATCTGAAGTTAAACGTTCCTTCACAAAAACTTGGACAGAAATTAATTGGCCCTTTCAAGATCAACGGTATTGTGAGCTCTGTGGCCTGCCGGCTGAAGCTGCCTAGGACTATGAAGGTACACTCAGTTTTTCATGTATCTTTACTAAAGCCTATATCTCCTAATACCTTCCAGGGACGTGTTGTGCCACCTCTGCAGCCTGTGGTGATTGATGGGCAAGAACAATTTGTGGTGGAGGAAATTATTGATTCCAGGATTCGCAGGAATCGGCTCCAATATCTGATAAGATGGCAGGGATATCCCCCTGAGGAAGACTCTTGGAAACGTGTGGAAAACATCAATGCCCAACAGAAGATTTTTCGTTTTCATCAGACATTCCCTGAGAAACTAGGTCCAGGATCGTCCTGAGGCCGCTTCTAAGGAGGGAGTAATGTCAGGACTCTGAACATTTTTTACCTTTTGTGCATTACTGCCCTTTTCCAATATGGCGTCTTTGGTCTCATGTGCACTGTGTCTTCCTGCTATAAAACTCCACCCCAGCCTTCAGTCTGTGCTAGAGTATTCTGCCTTGCATCCAGCTCCTGACCGCTGATTACTCCCTGGCTATATACCTGCTCCTGTGAACCTGTGTGGTGATCCTGCTACACTGCTCTGAGTTCCTGCTGCATACACCAGTTCCAGTAATCCTCCTTCATCTGCTGCTCGTGTTTGCTTCCATCTGCATTTGCTGGACATGTAAGCGTTTGCTGCTCTGCAAAAACCTGAGACTATTAACCAGGCCTCCCTGGTTGAGTTAAGATATTATTTGAACTGCCTTATAAGCATATCTATCTGTGTTTGGACTAAGACAAGGATTTATTCCTGTCAAGTTTCCTCAAGAATAACTGTGCTTCATAGACTTTCTGCTTGATTGCATTTTCCTCTGAAGTTTCCTATAGACTGCTAAGCTGCGTTTAATATTTACACCAAGTGTTGTGGACTTGAGTTTCTCTCTGCACCTGTTTGAATCACCGTGTGATAATATAGACTTTACCACTTATAAAACTGTGTCCTGTAGTTGTCTTGTTCTACGCAAAGAGTCTCCTGAGTTATCCCCTATAATTATTACACTCTTCTTCCCTCAACCGCATACAAGACTTCTCCCGTGCTTCCCCCATACTCTAGAACTCTCTACCCCAACATATCAGACTTTCGCCAACCATGGAAACTTTCAAAAGGAACCTGAAGACCAACCTCTTCTGACAAGCCTACGACCTGCAGTGATCCTCAGCCTACTGAACCACCACATGACCTGTCATGGTCAGGACATGGTTAATGTCCTGTGCTCTCAGGGTTAATGTTGCTAGCCTCTTTTCCAAAATAGGAGGGGCATTTATACTCGTTCCTAACCTGGTTTCACTGTCAGCTATTGATTGTGTTTCTGTCTGTATGCATGACTTCTGGAGTGTGTGTCTGGCTTGCATAGTGTTATCTTGCTTTCTGTGCTTTACTCTGTTTGTGTTCCTGGCTTACTGAACTCTGGCTTTGCTTCTGACTATCCCCTGTCTTTCCGTTTTGATACCTTGTAATCTCCTTTCTACGACCTCTGTTTCTTTGATTATTCTTTACTGCTTGTCCCTTCTCTGTTTCCCCGGTGTCTTGCTCCGCCCCCTTACCTCCTCCCACTCTGTCACATGGTCTAAGGTCCTGTTCATTACCTGTACACTCTGTTTCATGTCAACGGTTCCGTGGGTTCAGGTTAGTAACTTGGCGTCTTGCTCAGCTGCTGTGTGCAGCTTCCCCTGCAGCATTGATACCCGGGCGCTGTGACATTATAGCTGACAGCACAGTCCTTTTCCCTGGTGGGAGGGGTGTTGGTATGACATGGATCCTGTACAGATTCTTACGGGGCAGATTAATGAGCTCTCCCAGTTGTTGCAGAAGCTGTCTGTAGAACAGCAAGCCCTGGTCCACTCGCACCAGCAGGTGCAGAGAGATGTGGCAGGTGCTTTACAGATGTCTGCTTTATGGCGGTCCCGGGAGGGGGGCCCCACTGATGTATGCCTGGCGGACCCCAAACCACCTGTAAAGTTACCCGATACTTTTTCTGGGGGTAAAAAGTTGTTCAGGGTCTTTAGGGAGGGATGCCGGTTGTTTTTTGAGTTGTGTCCCCGGGCCTTGGGAAATGAAAGAGAGGTGGGGGTAGTTATGTCTTTATTAAGGGGGTCCCCACAGGCATGGGCTTTCTCTCTCTCTCCCTCTGCTCCTGAACGCATGTCTGTGAATCTGTTTTTGGAAAAAGGATATGGTAATGAGTTTGACACAAGGGAAGCACTCCACTGAATGGTTCTGCTCAGAGTTTATGCGCTGGGCAGCCGAAATTTCTTGGAATGGTGCAGCCCTGATGGAGTTGTTCCGCATGGGTCTGTCTGACCATCTAAAGGATGCTCTGGCACTTCATCCTCCTCCTGGTACCCTGGAGGACGCCATAACTCAGGCAGTTCGAATGGACCGGAGACTCCATGCTAGAGAAGTGATGCAGCAAGAGACTTCCTTGTTTTCCAAATTGTGTAACGCTGCACCTGTATCTGAGCCCATGGAGATTGGGTCAGTTTCAGTTATGGAGAAAGAGAGGAGGCGCCATAGAGACAATCAATTGTGCTTTTACTGTGGAGCCTCTGGACATTGGAAAAGGAACTGTCCATCCTGCCCTTCTTCTGTGAAACCGTCTGAGAAACGACTGAGTCTGGGCAACAATCAAGGAGCTTGTTCAGACTCCCAGGTACATGTTTTCTCACTTGCCAAAATTGTGCTTCAACTGGAATTGGAACTTGCTGGGGGTCCTATAGTGACCACCACTTTTGTTGACTGTGGTTCTTCTATTAATTTGATAGATGCCCAAGTTGTGACTCGTAATAAGATAGGGACAGTGAGGCTGAAAGACCCTGTTAAAGTTAAAGTGGGTTCCACTCACATGGAAAAATTACGTTGCTTTGTGATGAATAATCTACCTGCACGACTGGTACTGGGAATGCCCTGGCTGCAACACCAGAATCATGCCATTGATTGGGTGGCGGGGGAGATCACTCAATGGAGATGTAAGGGTTATGGTCCGTGTTGTAACCTAGGGCCTCTTGTTAACAGTCTGTATCTGTGTCATCTGTCGGTCTGGAGGGTATTCCGGAGTACCTGAAAGACTTCGAAGACGTGTTTTCTGAAAGTGAGGCTGAGGCGCTTCCACCACATTGACCCGGTGATTGTGCAATTGATTTAATCCTGGGAGCCAAATTACCCAAGGCTCGTCTGTACAATTTGTCTGGGCCTGAGCGCCAATCTATGAAAGAGTACATCACAGAGAGCCTCCGCAAGGGGCATATTCGGCCCTCTGTCTCACCCGTTGCAGGGGGTTTTTCTTGGTCAAGAAAAAAGACGATGGTTTGCTAATGGTTTGCGACCGTGCCTCGACTTTCGAGAACTAAATAAGATTACTGAAAAAAACACATATCCTCTTCCTCTGATTCCTGATTTATGTAATCAACTCACTGAGGCCAAATGGTTTTCCAAGCTTGACTTACAAGGGGCTTATAACCTGATAAGGATCCAAAAGTGGGATGAATGGAAAACAGCATTTCTGACGACCGAGGGCTCGTTTGAAAATTTGGTCATGCCCTTCGGTCTCACCAACCGCTCCTGCTGTTTTCCAGAGTTTCATTAATGTTGTTTTTTCTGACCTGATTGGGTGTTATGTTGTCATTTACCTGGATGACATATTGATATACTCTGAGGACAGTCAGTCACACTTACACCATCTTCATTTGGTTCTTGTGAGACTCAGGGAGAACCATTTATACGTTAAGCTGGAGAAGTGCTAGTTCTTTATGCAAGAACTGTCTTTTCTGGGATTAATTGTATCAGGGGAGGGATCCGCATGGATCCTGGGAAGGTTCAGGCCATTTCTGATTGGGTGCAACCTCATGACCTGAAGGGGTTGCAACGATTTCTGGGCTTCGCTAATTATTATAGGAAGTTCATTAAAGGGTTTTCGCAGGTAGTGAAACCCTTGACAGACCACACACTCAAAGGGGCAGATGTAAAAAATTGGTCTGTGGCCGCAAAAAATTCCTTTCTGACACTGAAGAAATGTTTCACTTCAGCACCTGTGTTGATACAACCCGATCCATCGAGACCTTTTATCGAGGAGGTCGACGCTTCGGTGGTGGGGGTGGGAGCAGTGTTGTCTCAGGGCCCGTCCACCCTTACTAATCTTAAACCCTGTGCCTTTTTCTCTAAAAAATTATCTTCGGCTGAGAGAAATTATGATGTCGGCAACAGGGAATTGTTAGCAATTAAATTGGCCTTTCGAAAAATGGAGGCATTTTCTGGAGGGGACTGTTCATCCCATTACGGTCATCACTGATCATAAAAATTTGGCCTATATCGAGTCCGCTAAGAGATTGACCCCCAGACAGGCTCGGTGGGCACTTTTTTTTCTCGGTTTCATTTTACCATTACGTTCCGACCAGGGTCTAAAAATGTAGAGGCGGATGCCTTATCCCGAAGTTTTGATTCTGTGTCCCCTCCAGAACCTCCTTTCTCCATTCTTCAACTTGGAGTAGTTGTGGCTGAAGTCTCATCTGAGTTACAGAGGGAGATTGTAAATGCACAAGCACAAGCTCCCAGGAATAAACCCCAAGGTGAGCTGTTTGTACCCGATCATTTCCATCTCACACTTCTGCAAGAATTTCATGACTCTGTGTTGAGTGCACACCCTGGGATTGCAGCTACTCGGGGGACAGTAGCTAGGAACTTTTGGTGGCCTTCTATGGGTACTGATATCAAAAAGTTTGTGAATTCTTGTGGGGTGTGTGCTCATTCTAAGAGCTCTCTGGTCCGGCCGGCCGGGGAATTGGTACCTTTGCCAATTCCGGAAAAACCCTGGACACATCTGTCCATGGATTTTATCACTAATCTTCCGTCTTCCAAGGGCAGCTCTGTAGTTTGGGTTGTGATTCATAGGTTTTTGAAGCAAGCCCATTTTGTGCCGTTACCTGTGCTACCTTCTGCTGAAACCTTAGCTCGCTTGTTTATTCAACATATAGTTCGGTTGCATGAATGCGGTATCTGACAGGGGTGTGCAATTTGTGGACAGGTTTTGGAGGGCTTTTTGTAAGAAGTTGGGGGTTACATTGTCATTTTCCTCTGCTTATCACCCGGAATCTAATGGACAGACTGAATGCACCAACCAGTCATTGGAACAAATTTTGAGATGCCTGGCCTCTTCCAGACAGGAGGACTGGTGTGAGGTTTTACCCATGGCTGAATTTGCATTCAATTGTCGTATTAATCAGTCTACTGTCAAATCTCCCTTTCACGTCAATTATGGGTTTGTTCCGCAGTTTGGAGAATTTTCCCGCATGGATTCTGGTTGTCCTGGTGCCGAGGGTCTGGTGCAACAGTTAAGAGGGAGGTTCAGGTGAACATCTCCAAAGCCCAAAAGAGGTACAAACATTTTGCGGACAGGAGGAGGGGGTCAGTTCCCACACTAACTGTGGGGGAGAAGGTGTGGCTGTCTACACGTAACATCAAACTTAAGATTCCCTCTATGAATTTGGGCCTCTGGTTTATTGGTCCATACAAGATTATTGAGGTGATCAACCCGGTGGCCTATAGGTTACAATGCCCACCTCTTTCAAAATTTCTAATGTCTTCCACAGGACCTTATTAAAACCTGTGGGGACGGTTAGAGAAGATTCTTCATCTAATGTTCCGCTAGTATTGGTAGAGGGTCAGCTGGAGTACGAGGTAGGGTGCCTCATTGATTCACGGTGGGTGCATCGAAGGCTTCAGTACCTAATACATTGGAAGTGGTATTCTACTGAGGATAGGTCATGGGTTCCGGCCAGTTCTGTGCATGCTGATCGACTGGTGCGGGCTTTTCATGCAAGATACCCTGAGAAGCCTGTGGGTCCAGTGGCCCCCCCGTTAAGGGGGGTACTGTCATGGTCAGGACATGGTTAATGTCCTGTGCTCACAGGGTTAATGTTGCTAGCCTCTTTTCCAAAATAGGAGGGGTATTTATACTCGCTCCTAACCAGGTTTCTCTGTCAGCTATTGATTCTGTTTCTGTCTGTATGCATGACTTCTGGAGTATGTGTCCAGCTTGCATAGTGTTATCTTGCTTTCCATGCATTACTGTTTGTGTTCCTGGCTTACTGAACTCTGGCTTTGCTTCTGACTATCCCCGGTCTCTCCGTTTTGATACCTCATAATCTCCTGGCTACGACCTCTGCTTGTTTGATTATTCTTTAGTGCTTGTCCCTTCTCTGTTTCCCCGGCATCTTGCTTCGCCCCCTTACCTCCTCCCACTCTGTCATATGGTCTAAGGTCCTGCTCATTACCTGTACACTCTGTTTCATGTCAAAGGTCCCGTGGGTTCAGGTTAGTAACTTGGCGTCTTGCTCAGCTGCTGTGTGCAGTTTCCCCTGCAGCATTGATTCCCTCTTGCGCCGTGACAATGACCAGCTCTACCCTCTCCTAGTGTATCCTCACCCACCCCCTGTAGACTGTGAGCCTTCGCGGGCAGGGTCCTCTTTCCTTCTGTGCTTGTGTGCCTTGTATTGCTCATGTTTATTGTACTTGTCTATGTATGCCCCTTGTTCACATGTAAAGTTCCATGGAATAAATGGCACAATAAAAATGAATACAAATAATAATATATTATAATGCCTATATTTATTGACAATGATGGCATGTGACAAATGATAAACCAAATAAAAAATATACTGAAGAAAAAAATCTTCTGAATTTAAAATATGTCAACCATTTTTATAAAGTTTCTGTACATTAGGAATTAATATTAAAAAAAAAAGAAACTACCTAGTATCAGGGTACCAAATTCCTAAATCTCTTGTCAGTGCTACACATAATACATGATGAAAAGGTCTGCTACTCAGATCAAACAACAGTGCTTACATTAGTTACATCATAGTAAGTAGCTAGTACAAGTATATAGGTCGAGGACAGGCCACTATTCCTTGAAATGGTTAAAACACAGCAGCAGTATTAAAACAGGTAACCCACCCTGCAGGTGACCTAAAATTGTATATCTCTCACTTGCTTTAATATTTGTTTTCCCCAGGTTTAAGAGTGGCATTTATTTTTCTATCATTTTCCCATAGAATACTCTACAGGGAAAAATATACGCTGCTCAAAAAAAAATGGAACACTCAAGTAACACATCCTAGATCTGAATGAATTAAATTGAATTGAATACTTTTTTCTGTACAAAGGTGAATGTGCTGACAACAAAATCACACAAAAATCATCAATGGAAATCAAATTTATTGACCAGTGGAGGTTTGGATTTGGAATCCCACTCAAAATCAAAGTGGAAAATCCAATTACAGGTTGGTCCATCTTCAATGGAAAAGCCTCAAGACAAGGAAAAAATGCTCAGTAGTGTGTGTGTCCTCCATGTGCCTGTATGACCTCCCTACAATGTGCAGGCAAGCTCCTGGCAGATGTTCTCCTGAAGGATCTCCTAACAGACGTGGACTAAAGCATCCGCCAACTCCTGGACAGTCTGTGGTGCATCGTAATGTTCGTGGATGGTACAAGACATGATGTCCCAGATGTGTTCAATTGGATTCAGGTCTGGGGAATGGGCGGGCAAGTCCATAGCTTCAATGACTTCATCTTGCAGGAACTGCTGACACACTCCAGCCACATGAGGTCTGGCATTGTCCTGCATTAGGAGGAACCCAGGGCCAACTGTACCAGCATATGGTCTCAAAAGGGGTCTGAGGATCTCATCTCGGTACCTAATGGCAGTCAGGCAACCTCTGGCGAGCACATGAAGGGCTGTGCGGCCCTCCAAAGAAATGCCACCCCACACCATTACCGACCCACTGCCAAATCGGTCATGCTGAAGGATGTTGCAGGCAGCCGATCACTCTCCACGGAGTCTCCAGACTCTGTCACGTCTGTCACATGTGCTCAGTGTGAATCTACTTTCATCTGTGAAGAGCACAGGGCGCCAGTGGCGAATTTGCCAATCCTGGTGTTCTCTGGCAAATGCCAAGCGTCCTGCATGGTGTTGGGCTGTGAGCACAACCTCCTTCTGTGGATGTCAGGCACTCAGACAATGCTCATGGAGTCAGTTTCTAACCATTTGTGCAGATACATGCACATGTGTGGCCTGCTGGAGGTCATTTTGCAGGGCTTCTCCTGTTCCTCCTTGCACAAAGGCTGAGGTAGTGGTCCTGCTAGTGGGTTTTTGCCCTCCTACGGCCCCTCCACATCTCCTGGTGTACTGGCCTGTCTCCTGGTAGCGCCTCCAGCCTCTGGAAACTACGTTGACAGACACAGGAAACCTTCTTGCCACAGCTCGCATTGATGTGCCATCTTGGATGAGCTGCACTACCTGAGCCCCTTGTGTGGGTTGTACAGTCAGTCTCATGCTACCATGAGTGTCAAAGCACAACCAACATTCAAAAGTGACCAACACATCAGCCAGAAAGCATTGGTACTGAGATATGGTCTGTGGTCCCCACCTGCAGAACCACTCCTTTATTGAGTGTGTCTTGATAATTGCCAATAATTTCCATCTGTTGTTTATTCTATTTGCACAACAGCATGTGAAATTGATTGTCAAACAGTGTTGCTTCCTAAGTGGACAGTTTGATTTTATAGAAGTTTGATTTACTTCGAGTTATATTCTGTTGTTTAAGTGTTCCCTTTATTTTTTTGAGCAGTGTATATTTGCATGAACAAATATGCTGTAAATGTTTTGTTTATTAAGTGTTTTTGTTAATATAGGCCTTTCCAACACTGTTACAATTCTTCAGTCAACAAAGACCTTTAAAAAGCTTTATTGAAAACTCTGTATGCAAAGTATATATTTGTGGTTGGAATCTTAGGGTATGTGTACACGTTGAGTTCTTGGATGCAGAAGTTTCTGTACAATTTGTGCATGAAAAAACGCACAAAAGCATATTTTTATGTGTTTTCAATGTGTTTTTGCACTTGCTTTTTCACCTGCATAGAAAAAAAAACCAAGAAAAAGGATATGCACACACAAGGGATCAACCTGAATATTATACTTTATTTAAATGTCTTATACAAACAAGGCAAAGGGGGTAGCAAATTTTAAAAACATTTTAAAAAAGGATGTGCACACACATGGGATCAACCTGAATATTATACTTTATTTAAATGTCTTATACAAACAAGGCAAAGGGGATAGCAAATTTTAAAAACATTTAAAAACCAATAAGGCTAAATAGCTCAACCATAATCACCCCAAACGGACCCAACAATACAGTGGTGGCAGTGCTCATACATAATATAAATGGGTTAAATACAGGTCTCCAAATATAAAAACTCCCATATTAATCAAAGAAATATATATACCACACAATAGGCTGCCAGCTGACCCATCAAAAAAAGGGATTGTTAGGTAAGATATAGGAGATATAATGGTGGGTATCCTGTCCCCACCGATTAAAACACCTGTACGTCCTGCCAACCCTATATTTCATACAGTTAAAGTGCACTACCAACAAGGCAACCCCTGCCATATCTAATATATAATTGCCTAGAATACTACTTCCTGCAATTTGTGCCAACTTCCGTGGCTTTGTCCGGAGCTAATGTTCGGAGATAATGTTCGGAGCTAATGTCCGGAGCTAATGTCCGGAGCTAATGTCCGGAGCTAATGTCCGGAGCTAATGTCCGGAGATTAATTGCCTAGAATACTACTTCCTGCAATTTGTGCCAACTTCCGTGGCTTTGTCCGGAGCTAATGTCCGGAGCTAATGTCCGGAGCTAATGTCCGGAGCTAATGTCCGGAGCTAATGTCCGGAGATAAGTGACGTCACCAGTGTCCTACACCCAGGCAGAGCACAGGGGCCCCAGGCAGCATATGGGGCCCCAGGCAGAGCACAGTGGCCCCAGGCAGAGCACAGGGGCCCCAGGCAGCATATGGGGCCCCAGGAAGAGCACAGTGGTCCCAGGTAGAGCACAGGGGCCCCAGGCAGCCTATGGGGCCCCAGGCAGAGCACAGGGGCCCCAGGCAGCATATGGGGCCCAAGGCAGAGCACAGGGGCCCCAGGCAGCATATGGGGCCCCAGGCAGAGCACAGTGGCCCCAGGCAGAGCACAGGGGCCCCAGGCAGCATATGGGGCCCCAGGCAGAGCACAGTGGTCCCAGGCAGAGCACAGGGGCCCCAGGCAGCCTATGGGGCCCCAGGCAGAGCACAGTGGCCCCAGGCAGAACATGGGGCCCCAGGCAGAGCACAGGGGCCCCAGGCAGCATATGGGGCCCCAGGCAGAGCACAGGGGCCCCAGGCAGCATATGGGGCCCCAGGCAGAGCACAGTGGCCCCAGGCAGAGCACAGGGGCCCCAGGCAGAACATGGGGCCCCAGGCAGAGCACAGGCAGAGCACAGGGGCCCCAGGCAGCATATGGGGCCCCAGGCAGAGCACAGGGGCCCCAGGCAGCATATGGGGCCCCAGGCAGAGCACAGTGGCCCCAGGCAGAGCACAGGGGCCCCAGGCAGCATATGGGGCCCCAGGCAGAGCACAGTGGTCCCAGGCAGAGCACAGGGGACCCAGGCAGCATATGGGGCCCCAGGCAGAGCACAGGGGCCCCAGGCAGCATATGGGGCCCCAGGCAGAGCACAGTGGCCCCAGGCAGAGCACAGGGGCCCCAGGCAGCATATGGGGCCCCAGGCAGAGCACAGTGGTCCCAGGTAGAGCACAGGGGCCCCAGGCAGCCTATGGGGCCCCAGGCAGAGCACAGGGGCCCCAGGCAGCATATGGGGCCCCAGGCAGAGCACAGGGGCCCCAGGCAGCATATGGGGCCCCAGGTAGAGCACAGTGGCCCCAGGCAGAGCACAGGGGCCCCAGGCAGCATATGGGGCCCCAGGCAGTGCACAGTGGTCCCAGGCAGAGCACAGGGGCCCCAGGCAGCCTATGGGGCCCCAGGCAGAGCACAGTGGCCCCAGGCAGAACATGGGGCCCCAGGCAGAGCACAGGGGCCCCAGGCAGAGCACAGGGGCCCCAGGCAGCATATGGGGCCCCAGGCAGAGCACAGGGGCCCCAGGCAGCATATGGGGCCCCAGGCAGAGCACAGTGGCCCCAGGCAGAGCACAGGGGCCCCAGGCAGAACATGGGGCCCCAGGCAGAGCACAGGCAGAGCACAGGGGCCCCAGGCAGCATATGGGGCCCCAGGCAGAGCACAGGGGCCCCAGGCAGCATATGGGGCCCCAGGCAGAGCACAGTGGCCCCAGGCAGAGCACAGGGGCCCCAGGCAGCATATGGGGCCCCAGGCAGAGCACAGTGGTCCCAGGCAGAGCACAGGGGCCCCAGGCAGCATATGGGGCCCCAGGCAGAGCACAGGGGCCCCAGGCAGCATATGGGGCCCCAGGCAGAGCACAGTGGCCCCAGGCAGAGCACAGGGGCCCCAGGCAGCATATGGGGCCCCAGGCAGAGCACAATGGCCCCAGGCAGAACATGGGGCCCCAGGCAGAGCACAGGGGCCCAAGGCAGAGCACAGGGGCCCCAGGCAACATATGGGGCCCCAGGCAGAGCACAGTGGCCCCAGGCAGAGCACAGGGGCCCCAGGCAGAACATGGGGCCCCAGGCAGAGCACAGGGGCCCCAGGCAGAGCACAGGGGCCCCAGGCAGCATATGGGGCCCCAGGCAGAGCACAGGGGCCCCAGGCAGCATATGGGGCCCCAGGCAGAGCACAGTGGCCCCAGGCAGAGCACAGGGGCCCCAGGCAGCATATGGGGCCCCAGGCAGAACACAGTGGTCCCTGGCAGAGCACAGGGGCCCCAGGCAGCCTATGGGGCCCCAGGCAGAGCACAGTGGCCCCAGGCAGAACATGGGGCCCCAGGCAGAGCACATGGGCCCCAGGCAGAGCACAGGGGCCCCAGGCAGCATATGGGGCCCCAGGCAGAGCACAGTGGTCCCAGGTAGAGCACAGGGGCCCCAGGCAGCCTATGGGGCCCCAGGCAGAGCACAGGGGCCCCAGGCAGCATATGGGGCCCCAGGCAGAGCACAGGGGCCCCAGGCAGCATATGGGGCCCCAGGCAGAGCACAGTGGCCCCAGGCAGAGCACAGGGGCCCCAGGCAGAACATGGGGCCCCAGGCAGAGCACAGGGGCCCCAGGCAGAGCACAGGGGCCCCAGGCAGCATATGGGGCCCCAGGCAGAGCACAGGGGCCCCAGGCAGCATATGGGGCCCCAGGCAGCGCACAGCGATATTTTGGACCACTGTGCGGTGTTTCAGACCCCCTGTGTGATGTCTGGGGCCCTGTTCTTAAGTATATTAAAGATTAAAGTAACGTATATTAAAGTATATTATAGATCAAATTTGACACGTTTATGAGCACCATTGAGTGATATACTCAAGAGTGACATAATTTTTCAACATTTTATGGTTTCAAACTGTAAACACTCAGAGTTTTTTTTACTTCAACCAGAAAACCTTAACGGTTCATAAAAAACTTGACTGTTCTGGATATGATAAAAGTCATAGTATTCTGAATCTTTAACTTATAAAGATACCTTTACATGGGGTGATTATTGGTTCCAGAGAGGCTTTCGGCCGATAATCGTACACATGGCTGGTGACAGGACAATACAATATAAACGTTCAAAGGTAAACACTGATAACATTAAAATCTAATATATAATTGCCTAGAATACTACTTCCGGCAATTTGTGCCAACAAGATAATGTCCGGAGATAAGCGACGTCACCAGCGTCCTACACCCGCTCAGGGTGGACAAAGATATATGCCTTCGTGGTATGTGGCACTTTTCTGATTGGTTGCCGCCTGCCGCGAGCGACCAATCAGAAATGTGCCGTACTGTGACACACTCCGCCCGCCATTTTGGTGTGATTTTTGAATTTTTACCTCACAGCAAGTTTCTACTGCGTGGAGGCGGTCCCAGTGACGTCGCTCTTCAAGCTCCTGCCGAATTTCGTCAAAAAAATGATAATACCATTTACCAAAACTATATATATTTAGTTGTGAAGTGGTTCAGTGACATTTTCACACCAATTTTGAACTTTTGTTTGGTGTTTTCTCCATATACTGCCTATTATTCACTGACTGTTATACTGAGAGACTGCCGTTTATTAACCTCTTCTTTGCCACACTGGGTATATTGCTCTATTATTTGCCACATAAGGACATTGTCCATTATTGCCCAGCAATTTCTCTGCAATATAAACTGCCTATTTATTAATATCTGTATTCCTGCAAAGAACTATTGCCTATTATTAACTGGCTATTTTCCTACTACCTGACACTGCCTCTTATTAACCTGTTGTTTGCCACCACCACGCTTAAAGCTGTTTAGCTTAGCCAACATGAGCTCTAATAGTAAGAATACTAATGACACAGAGCCCAAAGCTGCTGATGGCGCACATAAGATTAGGTCTGATATAAAGTATACTAATAATGCAGAGCAAAAAGACGCCGATGCCGCACGTAAGCGTAAACAGTGTGCTAACAAGAGTACAGAGGATAGATGCAAGCGCCTGGACACTGTTAAGTATAGTAATGACACAGAGTCCAAAGCTGCTGATGGCGCACGTAAGATCAGGTCTGATATAAAGTATGGTAATGATGCAGAGCGAAAAGCCGCCGATGCCGCACGTAAGCGTAAACAGCGTGTTAACAAGAGTACAGAGGATAGATGCAAGTGCCTGGATACTGTTAAGTATACTAATGACACAGAGCCCAAAGCTGCTGATGGCGCATGTAAGATCAGGTGTGATATAAAGTATGGTAATGATGCAGAGCGAAAAGCCGCTGATGCCGCACGTAAGCGCAAACAGCGTGTTAACAAGAGTACAGAGGATAGATGCAAGCGCCTGGATACTGTTAAGCATACTAATGACACAGAGTGTAAAGCTGCTGATGGCGCACGTAAGATCAGGTCTGATATAAAGTATGGTAATGATGCAGAGCGAAAAGCCGCCGATGCCACACGTAAGCGCAAACAGCGTGTTAACAAGAGTACAGAGGATAGATGCAAGCGCCTGGATACTGTTAAGTATACTAATGACACAGAGTCCAAAGCTGCTGATGGCGCACGTAAGATCAGGTGTGATATAAAGTATGGTAATGATGCAGAGCGAAAAGCCGCCGATGCTGCAAGTAAGCGCAAACAGCGTGTTAACAAGAGTACAGAGGATAGATGCAAGCACCTGGATACTGTTAAGCATACTAATGACACAGAGTGTAAAGCTGCTGATGGCGCACGTAAGATCAGGTCTGATATAAAGTATGGTAATGATGCAGAGCGAAAAGCCGCCGATGCCACACGTAAGCGTAAACAGCGTGCTAACAAGAGTACAGAGGATAGATGCAAGCGCCTGGACACTGTTAAGTATACTAATGACACAGAGCCCAAAGCTGCTGATGGCGCACGTAACATCAGGTCTGATAATAAGTATACCAATGACGCACAGCGAAAAGACACCGATGCTGCACGTAAGCGCAAACAGCATGCTAACAAGAGTACAGAGGATAGATGCAAGTGCCTGGACACTGTTAAGTATACTAATGACACAGAGCCCAAAGCTGCTGATGGCGCACGTAACATCAGGTCTGATAATAAGTATACCAATGACGCAGAGCAAAAAGCCGCCGATGCCGCACATAAGCGCAAACAGCATGCTAACGAGACTACAGAGGACAGACAGAAGCGCCTGGACACTGTTAATGCTGCTTGCAATAAACGCATTACTAATGAGTCTTTTGAGGACAAAACTAATCGATTAAGTAATAAAGCTGCTGCTGCACGCTCTCAACGTTGCAAACATAATATTTCCACGTCCTCAGTCATAGATTCTGCCCACAATACAGCTTCTTTGTCTCCATTCATAGAATGTGTGCAGCCTGAAGCTCCTTTAACCGTTGGTAAATCTGCACGTAAGCGCAAACACTGTCCTACTTACACTCCAAATGATAAACGCCGTCGCCTGTACACCGTTAAGTCTGCTTATAAGACATGCTTCACACCTGACTCTTCTAAGGCAACAAACAAACCATTACCAAATGCAGCTGGTGCACGCCGTGAACGGCGCAAAAAAAACGCTTGCACCTCCATATTAATAAACCCTGACCACGATACACCTTCCAACTCCTCAGTGATTGAATCTGTGGACAGTGAAGATCCTCTACCAGGTCCACGCTTTATATATGTTGGCTTAAAGAAACATTCCAATGCTCCGTTACCACAACCTGTACCTCAACATCCTACAGGTTTTACTAATGATGACAGTACCATAGTAGAACACTCCTGTGGTCCTATGAACTATTTATGTGAACATTGTCAAGCATTACATTTTAATGCTGAGATACCAGCAGATAAAAATTTTACTCTGTGTTGTCACAAGAGTAAAGTGCATATACCTATACCCCAATATCCCGAGGTCTTTAAACGATTGCTGACAGGGGAGAGTGAGTTCGGTAAGAATCTCATGGAAAATATTCGTAGTATTAACAGCTCATTTGCTTTTGCCTCCATGGGTGCCAATATATCCCTTCCACCTGGACATGGCCCTTACTGTTTCCGTATACATGGACAAATATATCATCGTACTGGAACCCTACATCCCAGTGATGATCAAGTTCCAGCTTATGCCCAACTGTATATTTTGGATACCGCTACCACGAATGAACAACGTTTAAACTGTGAACAAAATCAAAAATGTCATCCCACTTTGATGAGTATAATTGCTCTTCAGTTAGACAATGTGAATCCCTTTGTTGCTGCCTACAAAATGTTACGAGATGTGGAACATGAAGAACATCTTAAAGCTGAAGCTAATGGCACTCTCATGCCAAATATCATCATGGCCCTTAAACAAGATCGGAATCAAGACCCTCGCCGATATAATAATCCAACTGTCAATGAAGTTGCTGTCGTATTTGAAAATGACAATGGAGAGCCACCATTTAATCGTGATATTTTAATACGGATTATTTGGGAAAGTTTGCGCTATGGTTCATGTAATTGAACAGCAACTCCAAATTAAGGACTGAGGAGGACATAGACAATACAGTGTGGGCTGAAATTCCCAATCCTACCCACTACCCTCAGCTCCATAAAATTGTTCTCCAACATATGATTCATGGTCCGTGTGGAGAACACAACCCAAATTCTCCCTGTATGGATCTGGGGAAGTGTACAAAAGGTTTCCCTAAAGATTTGCAACCAAGAACCATCATAGCTAAGGACGCCTATCCTACTTATCGCAGACACTTTGGCCCATCTTTTCAACACCATTCTAACATGATTGACAATTCGTGGGTGGTTCCATATAATCCGTTCCTGCTATTAAAATACAAGTGCCATATAAATGTCGAAGTTTGTGGTTCCATTCAGGCTGTGAAATATTTATTTAAATACGTCTACAAAGGACATGATAAAGCCAATCTTGAAATCTGCCAGACTAACATCCAACATGATGAAACACACCAATTCATGGATTCAAGATATGTCAGTGCACCAGAGGCAGCTTGGCGAATATTCTCATATCCAATGCATAAACAATCTCATAGCATCATTCGCCCTTGCTGTACATCTACCGCATTCTCAGCCACTCTATTTTCATGAGGATGACTCTATTGGAAACATCAAACAAAAGCTCCATCAAAATTCTACACTTATGGCCTACTTCAAGCTTAATCAGAACGACCATCATGCTCATATTTATTTATACCGTGAAATTCCCGAAAACTATGTTTGGAAAGAAGGTTCTTGGGAAGTTAGAAAGCGAGCAGGTGGTTCTGTGATTGGACGAATGTATACTGTCAGTGTGAAAGACCAAGAACGCTACTATTTAAGATTGTTATTAATATTGTTACATGTCAAAGGTGCAACCAGTTTTGACAGCATAAAAACTGTACACGGAGTCACACATGAAACCTTCAAAGATGCGGCATTAGCTCTTGGCTTACTATTTGATGATAGTCTGTGGAGAAATACATTACTTGATGCCAGTATTCTCAACATGCCAGCACAGCTACGTGACATGTTTGCCTACATTTGTATTTTTGGTCCTCCAGCTAAACCTCGGGACTTATGGGATGAATTTAAGGAACACTTTGTAGAAGACTACTGCTATGCATACCACTCCGACACTCTGGAGTGTGTCAATTGTGAAGGCTATGCTATGACAGATGTCCAACATGTTCTTAAAGCTCATGGCAAAACTTATACTGATTTTAATTTGCCACGTCCAGTCAAGAAACAACACCTCCTCCCACAGTATGATAAAGATTATGAGTTATCAGCAGCTGCTGAAATGAAAGCTACTCTAAATGAGGACCAACTTTTTGCTTTTGATGCTATCACTCAAGCTTTAGAAGACACTAATTCTACAGCAAAGTGTTTTTTCCTTGATGGTCCTGGTGGCAGCGGAAAAACGTACCTATATCATCTACTCCTACATCAGCTAAGAGGACAAGGAGACATTGTGTCACCTGCTGCCACTACTGGAATTGCCGCCAACTTGCTACAAGGTGGATGAACCATTCATTCTCTTTATGGGATTCCAATTCCTGTGAATGAAACATCTGTTTCCAGGATTAAGAATGATACCGATGCAGCAAAAGATTTGCACAGCACTAAACTTCTTATTATTGATGAGTGCACAATGCTATCCAAATATGCATTGCATGTTATTGATAGAGTTTTACGTGATGTCATGACAACAAATGTAGCTCACAAAGAAAAAACACCGTTTGGAGGTAAAGTGATTGTTTTTGGAGGCGACTTTAGACAATGTCTTCCTGTCATCCCTCATGGGACAAGAACTGATGTTGTAGAGAGCTGTATAAAATATTCACAACACTGGCAACATTTTACTCGCCTGCCACTTATTAACAACATGCGCTCCATTGATCCTCACTACAGCAGTTGGTTGCTTCAACTGGGAAATGGTGAACATAACCTTGGAGATGATGTAATTGAAATTCCTCCAGACATGGTATGCACTGGCTCTTTAATAATTGAAATTTTTGGAGATAATCTTTGTATTGATGTGAATGACACCGAAAGCATAAATACAGCTGCATCTCATGCAATTTTATGTCCAAAAAATGAGGACGTTGAGAAAGTCAATTCCCAAGTCATGGATTTATTGATAGGTGACTATACTGAATATATCAGTGATGATTCCATCGATCCTGATGAAGCTGATGACCTCGATCAATACCCACTTGAGTTTTTGAATTCACTAACACCAACTGGAATGCCTTCACATCGGCTGAAACTTAAAATTGGCACCATTGTCATGTTATTACGTAATCTGAACACGAACAAAGGTCTCTGCAATGGTACGCGGCTCATTGTCACTGCCTTACATGCCAATATCATACTGGCTAAAGTAATTAGTGGGTCAGCAGCAGGAAATGTGGTATTCATTCCACGAATTGATTTGTGTCCATCAGAGACTGGATTACCTTTTAAATTAAGACGGAGACAATTTCCCATCAAGCCCGCATTTGCAATGACCATAAATAAATCTCAAGGCCAGACCCTCCATCGAGTTGGCATTAATCTACCAGAACCTGCTTTTGCCCATGGTCAATTGTATGTTGCTTTTTCCAGGGTGAAGCAATGTTGCAATGTGAGGGTTAAAGTGGTTAATACACCACTTCAAGGACAATTATTGGCTGATAGTACTAAAGTCTTCACACGTAATATTATCTACAAAAATATTTTAGTTTAAAGTTACTTTTCTTTTTTTTCATTATTCAGTTTTTCTAATAACATAGACAGCAATAGGCAAATTCTATGTATAGAGATAAGGAAAAAAAAAACAAAAACAAAAAAAAATTAGTGTAGCCATAGACATATAGATTTTAAGTACTTATGTAGGAAACTAGACTGTGGCCCGATTCTAATGCATCGGGTAATCTAGAATATGCATGTCCCCGTAGTATATGGACAATGATGATTCCAGAATTCACGGCAGACTGTGCCCGTCGCTGATTGGTCGAGGCAACCTTTATGACATCATCGTCGCCATGGCAACCATTATGACATCTACGTCGATACTGTGCCCGTCGCTGATTGGTCGAGGCGAATTCACGGCAGACTGTGCCCGTCACTGATTGGTCGAGGCAACCTTTATGACATCATCGTCGCCATGCTGTGCCCGTCTCTGATTGGCGGCCTCGACCAATCAGAGACGCGGGATTTCTAGGACAGACAGACAGACAGACAGACAGAAAGACAGACAGACAGACAGACAAACGGAAAAACCCTTAGACAATTATATATATAGATACGTATATAACATACGTACTCATTAGCATATAGGGTTAATAACTCTATATCATATCTACATAAATTTAGAAATATGATATATCAATACATATTTTTATAGGTAAGTAGAACACACATTAAGTACAAGATGTAAGATGTGTATCATCCAAATGCCTGTATTTGGTGATAGGAACCTGTATTTGAAGCTCCAGCAGTATAGCTGCTGAGAGATTTCATTTTGTTTTTAAAAAGGGTGAGGTTTTTGTGAACAGGTAAGAGACGGGTGGGATGGCTGTTCACACACATCTCTATCTCCAGGTGTGTTCTGTACATAGAAATAGATATATAGATAGGTACATATTAGATAGATAGGGAAAGAATAGAGATTTTGCTTTCACATCAACATTTTTCTGCTATTTGGAGAATTTATGGTGGAAAAAAGGCTATTTCTGCACTTCCTGCCTAAGGGCTGACCCACGCCACTCTTGCTGTAAGTTGCATGCAATGTATACGGAATTTGTACTTCACTTGCGGCAGGTGCGGCACATGTGGTTTCTGCAGTTTTCGCCACAAAATCTCCACTTACCAGTGTTTTTGTTGTGGCTGCATTTAATGCAATTGTCGAAGCCGCGTTTGCCGCATTTACTGCAAGTTAACTCCAAGCTTCATCTACATTGCATGGCACTTGCTGAAAGTGTGTTGTAGGTCAGTTCTTTGGTGCCAAGTGTGGAAGTTGTATTGTTTTTAACATTACTTCTGCAAATATCAGAAACATGCAGATGTGAAAGAGGTTTGAGTATTAAGAAATAGGAATCAGTTAGTTAGGACCCATCAGTTCAAAGGCTACCGTGACGTGGTTGATGGGCATGCTTATATTAGCCCATCGGTGTACTATGAACGTTGATTTCTTAAATTTTACACTTCTGTAAAAATAAACACAAAAAATTTGGATACACAAAAAGGCTTTTATTTCTGTTGTACTTATTAGAATTATTTAAAATGAAGGCTTAGCTAAGCCCAAGAGATGATTAAAAACGTTTCATACCAACCCATCAGATGTAAAATTACTGTGAAAATACCTGATGGGCACACAAGTATGCGCCAGTATGGGTACTAAGAGCTTTTCCACATAATAATGAAATATTTTAAAATGTCATAGAACATACCAATATACATAGTTATTGATACATATTATTTATTATTTACATTATTGTTCTTAAGCAAAGAACCGTTGTTGTGGCATTTGCCACAACACGCAAAGTTGTTGTCTGATGTCTTTCATCACTCCCCTCATAAGCATGTTCATGGATCCTGTGTAACTGTACCTTAAATAACAAGAATTGTCAAGAGCTGGTGAGTGCAGCCATTTTTTGTTCTTTCTTACTATTATTTATTAATTGTATTATTCTTACATTTGAATAAATAAAGTATATATGGATTCTAGACTCCCGATTCTTTAGAATCGGGCTGCCATCTAGTAAGAAATAGAAAATCATACTGACCCCAGATGTCACATAGATATACTGCCCAGCCTAGACAAGATGTCCCAAAAAATATTGCAAAAGTTGATTAAATGGCCGGCATACCAGTTCCCTAATGGTGGTCAGATTATGCCAGAGCAATAGCATAATATCAAATGCAGTCCGTGAGGGGGTGAGAAGGCCCCACGTGTATCGACGCTACTAGAGCATCTTCCTCAGGGGAGAATATGAGCTCTACTCAAACCCTGCCGAGTTTATATAGAAGTAATAACGTTCAAATAAACATCACCTGTGAAGGCATAGCGGCGTGCAGGAGAGCGCTTCCATCTTGCTGCTCGTTTACTCAGAAAAAGCTTCCGGGTAAAGGCCCCGTCTCACATAGCGATTTACCAACGATCACGACCAGCGATATGACCTGGCCGTGATCGTTGGTAAGTCGCTGTGTGGTCGCTGGGGAGCTGTCACACAGACAGCTCTCTCCAGCGACCAACGATCAGGGGAAGGACTTCGGCATCGTTGAAACTGTCTTCAACGATGCCGAAGTCCCCCTGCAGCACCCGGGTAACCAGGGTAAACATCGGGTTACTAAGCGCAGGGCCGCGCTTAGTAACCCGATGTTTACCCTGGTTACCAAAAAAAACAAACAGTACATACTCGCCTTTCGGTGTCCAGGTCCCTTGCCGTCTGCTTCCTGCTCTGACTGAGCCGCCGTACAGTGAGAGCAGAGCGCAGCGGTGACGTCACTGCTGTGCTCTCACTTCTCACTGTACGGCCGGCAGTCAGTGAGAGCAGGAAGCGGACGGCAAGGGACCTGACGGACATCAGAAGGCGAGTATGTACTGTTTTTTTTTTTTTACATTTACGCTGGTAACCAGGGTAAACATCGGGTTACTAAGCGCGGCCCTGCGCTTAGTAACCCGATGTTTACCCTGGTTACCAGTAAAGACATCGCTGGATCGGTGTCACACACACCGATTCAGCGATGTCAGCGGGGCCTCAACGACCAAAAAAAGGTCCAGGCCATTCCGACACGACCAGCGATCTCGCAGCAGGGGCCTGATCGCTGGTACGTGTCACACATAGCGAGATCGCTATGGAGGTCGCTGTTGCGTCACAAAACTTGTGACTCAGCAGCGATCTCGCTAGCGATCTCGCTATGTGAGACGGGGCCTTAAGTCCCTTGACCCTTCCTCCACACACACACACACATACATCAAAATGCTCCTGTGCGTTCTCTCTCAAGGCAAATGAGCCGGAGTAGAGTGCACCTGCGCACAGATGGCCGTGACGACGGTATATGTCAGAAACCTCCTGTGCACTAATAGGCGCATGCACATCCCTGAACATGTTCCCTGCGCTGGAATCAAATGCGCCTGCCCACAGAATATTGAACCAAATGGCACAGCCATCACGAACAGCGACAGGCAACATAGCCCACACTGATTGCTCCAGCAATAGGGGCAGGACAAGCACTGAAAAAGATCAGCACACATAAAGGCAGTGGGAGGAGGATACAAGCGTATATGAAACTAATACACTGGCGCATAGAATGTAAAATGAGTCACATAACAATTACAGACAGGGCAGATGACGCAGCCCACACTGAACGTGCCTGTGCTCCAACAATAAGGGCAGGTCCAGGTACTGCAATAAAAAGACAGCACACAACAAACAGGTGGGAGGAAAAGGATGAAGGCGTATAAATAATTTGAAATGCCTGATCCATCTGCTGCACACGCACCAGATCGACTAAAAGAGCTAATGCAGGCTTGAATATTCAAATTCACATATCATGCGGCGGCCCCCCAAGATATACACTATACGGCGCACTGTCCAGGACAATACAAGTTTCCATATGTAGTATCCTAATGACTAACAGTCATGGAAGCCCTATAAGAATGCACCGGAGTAACATTCATCCGTGCAAACAAAGTCACCATGGTGATTGAAGGCATCAAATTTTGCACCAATATATATATATATATATATATATATATATATATATATATATATATATATATACACTCACCGGCCACTTTATTAGGTACACCTGTCCAACTTCTTGTTAACACTTAATTTCTAATCAGCCAATCACATGGCGGCAACTCAGTGCATTTAGGCATGTAGACATGGTCAAGACAATCTCCTGCAGTTGAAACCGAGCATCAGTATGGGGAAGAAAGGTGATTTGAGTGCCTTTGAACGTGGCATGGTTGTTGGTGCCAGAAGGGCTGGTCTGAGTATTTCAGAAACTGCTGATCTACTGGGATTTTCACGCACAACCATCTCTAGGGTTTACAGAGAATGGTCCGAAAAAGAAAAAAAATCCAGTGAGCGGCAGTTCTGTGGGCGGAAATGCCTTGTTGATGCCAGAGGTCAGAGGAGAATGGGCAGACTGGTTCGAGCTGATAGAAAGGCAACAGTCACTCAAATCGCCACCCGTTACAACCAAGGTAGGCCTAAGAGCATCTCTGAACGCACAGTGCGTCGAACTTTGAGGCAGATGGACTACAGCAGCAGCAGACCACACCGGGTACCACTCCTTTCAGCTAAGAACAGGAAACTGAGGCTACAATTTGTACAAGCTCATCGAAATTGGACAGTAGAAGATTGGAAAAACGTTGCTTGGTCTGATGAGTCTCGATTTCTGCTGCGACATTCGGATGGTAGGGTCAGAATTTGGCGTAAACAACATGAAAGCATGGATCCATCCTGCCTTGTATGGAGCATCTTTGGGATGTGCAGCCGACAAATCTGCGGCAACTGTGTGATGCCATCATGTCAATATGGACCAAAATCTCTGAGGAATGCTTCCAGCACCTTGTTGAATCTATGCCACGAAGAATTGAGGCAGTTCTGAAGGCAAAAGGGGGTCCAACCCGTTACTAGCATGGTGTACCTAATAAAGTGGCCGGTGAGTGTATATATATATATATATATATATATATATATATATATATATATATATATATATATATATATATATATGTATACATATATATATATATACTACAGAGGCGACACAATTAGAGATTTGTTATCTTGTATACAAGAAATACTAGATATCCAGAGAATATCATATAAGGAATATTAGACCAATGTATAGTGATACTGGTGTGCGAACCTCACCGATCAAACCCTGGGTAGCTCCAATACCATGTCAAAATCACACCATGGGGTAACCCTAATGTCCTAAGACAGAAATAAGTCTAAGTATTAACAATATAAATGCACTCCACCTGCACCCCTCTAAGTATACGGTACATAGGAACGAGGATCAGTCTAAGATCAAAGATAGAAACCTTACCCCAAGTATGCCTGCAACGCGTTTCAGAAAGGGTACGAGATATGCTCACACATGGTGGGCATTTGGATTGATTGCTGAAAAGATTGATATCAGAGTGGATTGAGTGGGGTCATGTCGGCGAAAAAGGTAATCAAACCCCCCCATAAATATCCCAAACCACCCAACAACTCCCAAACCAATAGATGGTTACAAAGGACACTGAATTGTTCCTTTCTTAGTCATCTTTATTATCCGTGAACACAGAAGTATCGTGCTCACTAAAAAATCTTCGACCCCCCAGCTTGGTATAGCCCTACATACAAGAGCTTTATCAACAACCAAAATCGAGATTAGAGCAGGAAAGAGATCAGTTTCCACACAAAAAAAGGGTACAGCTGGCAGCATAAGATGTACAATGCATGGAAGTAGGCACACGACGTAGAGGTCCCGGTGTAGTCACAAATGGCTTGCATAGAGGAATCGATTAGACATTGATAGTAGTCCAGTCTAAAGAGAATAAAAGGACACAGATAGTAAATAAAGGAAAAAAGCACACTATACCAACACAACATTAGTACTGTCCCACTAGGTTTGTTTGTAAAAACTCGTATAGAGAAGCTCCTCATTAATACCTGCCGGGGCCAAGCTATGTAGATTATAAATCGATTTGGATTCGCTCCTCAAGAGGTCTAGGGAAATGTTGCCACCCCTGATATCTGGTTGAACTCCCACAAGGCCCATGACCCTCAAACCCCTTGTGGAGACCCCATGGACCTGTAAAAAATGTGTGGCTACTGATGAGAGCTTCTTACCCTTCTCTAGGTCCTTCCGGGCCGTACTGATGTTAGAGAGGTGCTGCTGCACACGTCGTCTCAATTCCTGTGTAGTGTATCCAACATAAAGTTTAGGACAGCTGCAAATCAAAGCATATACAAGATTCCTAGTGCGACAGTTAAAATACGCAGATGGCTGTATCCTCTCTGGGACATGCAGAAGGGATAACCCTTGTTCAGAGATCATATACCCACATACGCTACATCTACCACAAGGATAGGAACCGTAGACATAACCACCAGTTCCAGTTTTAGTAGTTGCACGCCTGAAGTGGCTGACTACCAGTTCATCTTTCAGATTGCGAGACCTTTTAGCCACCATCCTGGGAGTGGCAGAGATCCCAGATGACAGTTTTGGTTCCGTTAGTAAAATGTCCCAATTTTTCTTCAGGATCTCATATACCTGACCCCACTGGTTATGGTATGTAGTAATAAGATCAACTGTCTGCTTAGGACTTCTCTTTTACGTCTCAAAGTTTCCTCACGTGCCAAGTTCTGAGAATGCTGAAATGCCCGTGCTACAATCTTGCGCGGATAACCCCTGGCTCGGAACCTGTTTGTCAGTTTCCGTGATTCCTCCAAAAATCCTTATGGGCCGAGCAGTTCCTCTTTATTCTAAGAAACTGGCCCTTAGGTATACCATTCCGCAGATGAGCAGGGTGTGTGCTGGTGTAATGTAGCAAACCGTTTGTTGCTGTCTCCTTCCTGTGCAGGTTGGTAGTAACACAGTTATCAGTCATGGTGACCTTTAGGTCCAGAAATTCTACCGTACTGGAGGAAACATTAGATGTCAATCGGATTTTCCAGGGGTTGTCATTGAGATAGTCAATAAACAGGTGACACTCTTCCAAGGAACCAGTCCAAAAAAACAGAATATCATCTATGAATCTGTACCACTTAAGTACATGCTTCTGAAACCGACCGATGGTGTATACATGAACCTTATCCCACCACCCCATAAACAAGTTTGCGTATGATGGCGCACATCTCGCACCCATGGCGGTGCCGGACGCCTGCCTATAATAGGCACGATCAAAGACGAAGTAGTTTTTTTCAAGAACTATCCTCAAAAGATCCAGGATAAATGAACCATGGTCCCTGTCCCTACTTGATTTCTTATCCAAGAAATAAGCAATTGCCTGAAGGCCCAAGTTGTGTTCAATGTTGGTGTAGAGGGATTCCACGTCAAGTGTTACAATCAGGGTATCCACTGGTACTTTAAGCTGCTCAGTTTGTTCAATTAGGTGCATTGAGTCCCTGATGTAAGATCCTAGGGAATAAACAAGAGGTTGGAGAAAAAAATCAAGATATATACATGGTCTCTCAAAGAGACCCCCAATCCCCGAAATTATGGGCCTACCTGGGGGGTTGTCCAACCTCTTGTGCACCTTAGGCAGCATATAAAATGTAGGAACCCTCGGTGTATCAATCATCAGAAAATCCTTCTCCCTCTTGTTAATAATTCCTAGGCCAAAGGCTGTTGCGATCAAGCGGTCCAGTTGTCTCTTAAAGACATCCGTAGGGTTCAAAGGCAAGACCTGATAATGAGAAGTATTTGATAATTGACGTTTAGCCTCCATCACGTAAAGGTCTTTTGGCCAAATCACAATGTTCCCTCCTTTGTCAGCCTCTTTAATGACAAAGGAATCTTGTTTCTTGAGATGTTGGAGAGCACGTATCTCCTCTTTGGTGAGGTTGTTTGGACCATTGTGATGGGTCCTGATGTTACGAATATCCCTACTGACAGTGTCAAAAAAGACCTGGATGACCGGAAAGAGTGAAAACATAGGAGTGGCCTGTGAGGGAATACGCCCCGTAAATCTGCAAGTCTTACCAACTTGTCCTTCACTCTCCTTCAAGAGTTCCAGTAAGTCACGAAACACCTGTCTGTCCTTGTCTGGTAATGTGTCAATCACTGATGGTTTGTGATAAAGGAGTTTGAACGTCCACTGTCTACAAAACAGGTACAGATCCTTTGTTAACTCAAATTTGTTAAGGGGTTGGTGGGAGAAAAAGAGAGCCCTTTGGAAAGTAAGGATATCTCCCCAGGTGATAACAGATAGGGGGATAAATTAATAATCTGTAACTTACCAAGCTCTTCGTCCTGTGCAACATCCTGTGCTCGTATTTCCTGTTCCTCCTCGTGGTTCTCCCGTGGCCTGAAGGCCACTCCTGGACGGCTCTTACTTTTGGCCTGACACTTCTGGCGTTTACGCCTGCCCCTTCTGTTACAACTTCTTGGTCGCTCATGTCTGAGGATAAAAAATCACTTGATACGGGCTCCACCTGTTCACTCTGTACTCTCTCTCTCCCGAAGAGGTTGGTATTATCCTCCTACTATTTCCATGGTGTGACCACTTGTACACCCTTTGATTCTCCAGGTCAGATTTATCATGTTGAAATTTGCACTTTTTGCCTCCGATCACCTCCTTCCCAAAGGTATCTATTAGGGCCTTCAAACGTTCCTTGAACGGGGTGACCTGACCCTGTTTGTCAAAGGCATCAAACTTCCCCTCCTTTAATCTGATGTCCTCTTTAAGCTGAGCTATAAGTGACCGATCATGGTCCAACAACATATCAATCAATATAGTGGAGCAGTTAGATAAACCTTGCTCCCGGGTTTTCCTAAATGTTGGATCCGCCTCCCTGGCAGGGAAAATCTGAACTCGTAAACCTCGGGGTACAAGTCCTAATTAGTGTTGAGCATTCCGATACCGCAAGTATCGGGTATCGGCCGATACTTGCGGTATCGGATTTCCGATACCGGTATTCCGATACTTGCCGCGTATCGGATACCGGAATCGGAAGTTCCCAGATTCAAAATGCACAAATTCAGCCAATGAGAATGATTCCAAGTGTGGGCACATCCTGTTTAGCATGGAGGGCATGAAACTACTGGCAAGGCTGTAATTGGCTGCTGAAATGATGTCATGCTGCAGTTTAAAAGTCGCTGGCGCCATTTTGCGATCACTCTGCTGTGAATTCAGTTAGTGACAGGACGCTGTTTGCTGACTGAGGGCCAGTTTAGAGATAGCGATTTGCTTCTTTGTGCTTTCCAAAGGCTAATTTAGCAACCGCTGTGTTCACCTACTATTCACCTTGCTTTTGCCTTGTAGCGCTGTTTTCACAGCGATCTGCAAGGTCTGTGTGTGTGTGTGTGAGTGCAGCCCACTCTCTAGTCTGAGTGCAGCCACATAGGCCATCCATAGCTGGTTGTATTCAGTTCAGGGAGGGTGGTTCATTGCCTCATACTGTTCTTTTTTTTTTTTTTTTTTTCCAAGTAGTGTAGTCTGCTAATAATTTTTTCAAAAAATTCCTATTAGTGTCTTTCCACCCGTCTCCAGCTAATTTGTGGAAAAACACTACATAGGATAACATAGAGGAGGGTTTTTGGGCCTTGCAGCGCCGTTTACGGCTGTCTGCACGGTCTCCGTGTGACTGCAGCTCGCCCTGTAGTCTGTGAGCAGCCATAGCCTGGTTGTCTCCAGCTCAGGGTTCTTCACTGCGTCATACCGCCAAATCAATTTTCATTTTGTTTTAAGTAGTGCAGGCTGCTGCACATTTTTTCAAAAAATTCCTATTAGTGTCTTTCCACCCGTCTCCAGCTAACTTGTGGAAAAACACTACATAGGATAACGTAGAGGAGGGTTTTTGGGCCTTACGTCTGTCTGCACGGTCTCCGTGTGACTGCAGCTCTATCTGTTGTCAGTTCAGCCCCCAAAAAATAAATAAATAATAAAGTTCACCAAACACACCAGTTACACCACTTTACATTTGTGTAGGCCACATTAGCTCATATTAAAGTCTAGTCCACACTTTAGAAAATTAGTGTTTCTTATACCTGTTAGGAGGAGTTGTTCAGGAATAAGCACACAAAGCCATTAGTACTTTTCTGCTTATCTTTATCAGTCACCCAAGATGAAGAAGGCAGTGAGTAAGGCACGTGGGCGTGGGCGTGGGCGCGGAGCAGGGAGGGGGCGTGGGGATTCTGTGCCCGCTGCGGGCACCGGTGACTCATCAGCACCCACTTTCACAAGGGAACAGTCATTCACGCGCAGCTTTGTCGCAGAGCGCCGTACACCGCTGCTGCGTGAAGAACAAATTGAAGCCGTTGTCGGATGGATGGCAGCTAATGCATCAACTTCAATTAGTGCCACATCCTCTCAGACACAGAGCACTGGAGAGCAGCCATCTGTCTCTTCACCACCTGCCAAATTGCCCAGGCAGACAGAGAGCCCAGGACAGGAGCCGTCTCTACTTCTGTTCTCCGAATCTCTTGGCTTGGAAACAGGGGGCCAGCCAAGCAGCATTGGAGAAATGGAAGAAGAGGCAGAATGCAGTGATGCCCAACAGCTTTTTCTCTCTTCCTCTGAAGAGGCGGGTGGGCCAGTGGCTCCGGTCACCACATCGCAGGCCGCATCAGCTGATGATGACACTCAGGTGCCACTTACTGGTGCGTGCTCTGCTGCTGAGACTACCCAGGAGGAGCAGTTGGGGGCAGAGGGTAGTGTAGATGATGAGGTCCTTGACCCATCTTGGCGTGAGGGACAGGAAGGTGGTGGGAGCAGCTCTGAGGAAGAGATTCCCCATACGGCCCAAAGAGGGAGAGGGAGGGGGAAGACTGCGGATCCTGCAGCCTCCGCTTTGGCAGCCGTTAGGAGCATGTCTCTTCCAAAAGCCAAAAAGGGCGCTTCCAAGACTTGCAGTGCCTGGTCCTTTTTTGACACAGTTGCAACTGACATTTGCTATGTCAAATGCAAGGTGTGTCATCACAAAGTCAAAAGAGGTCGAAATGTCAGCAACCTCAATACCTCCAACATGTGGAAACATGTGCGCACCAGGCACCCGGCGGAGTTAGAAAAACACACTGAAGAGCTAGGCCAACCAACAGCGGCAGCTACCACCTCTTCAGCTCGTGTTGCCTCTTCCTCCAGCTCACACGCAGCTGGTTCGGCTTCCTCCCAGGATCGCCGTGGAAGAACCTCTGGCCCTGTTGTCCAGAGACCCGCTGTAATTCCACCCGCAGCACCACTTTCCCAGTCATCCACACACTCCCAGCCCAGTCTACAGCCATCGGTAGTACAGGCATGGGAGAAAAGGCGGCCTTTCTCGTCAAACCACCCACGAGCACAGGCTCTGACTGCAGGCATTGCCAAACTTCTGTCACTGGAAATGCTGTCATTCAGGCTGGTGGAGACTGACAGCTTCCGTGAGTTGATGTCATTGGCAGTCCCACAGTACAATGTGCCCAGCCGCTTTTACTTCAGCAGGCAAGCCGTCCCTGCCCTGCACAAGCATGTGGAGGGACACATAAAACACGCGCTACTGAACGCCGTCAGTAGCAAGGTCCACCTCACCACCGATGCGTGGACCAGTCAACATGGACAGGGGCGATACCTTTCCCTCACTGCCCATTGGGTTAATGTCGTTGAGCCGGGTACAGACCGTACGAGTGGCGCAGGACGTGTCCTGCCCACTCCAAGGATTGCAGGAATCCATTCTGTACGCATTGACTCCTCCTCTTATACCAGTTCCTCAGAATCATCGCTGCAGGAGCCGTCACAGTCCACCTCCACATGGACCCGTGATGAACGTGTACCTGTTACGACCGACATGAGCACAGCCGTGGCCAAACGTCAACAGGCCGTCTTGAAATTAATTTTTTTGGGGAATCATAGCCACACAGCGCAGGAGCTCTGGAATGCCATAAAGCAGGAGAGCGATGTGTGGTTTGTGCCAGCGAATCTCCAGCCAGGCATGGTAGTGTGTGATAATGGCCGAAATCTGGTGGCAGCTCTGGGCCTCGGCAACCTCACTCACATCCCATGTCTGGCACATGTGCTCAATTTGGTCGTGCAGAGCTTTTTGAGGGACTATCCGGATCTTGATGCACTGCTGCACAAGGTCCGCCTAGAGTGTGCTCACTTGCGGCGTTCCAGCACGGCAAAAGCACACATTGCGGCTCTGCAGCGCCGACACCGCCTGCCGGAACATCGCATCATATGTGACCTACCTACCAGGTGGAATTCCACGTTACATATGTTGGAGCGGTTGTGTGAGCAGCAGCAAGCTGTAATGGAGTACCAGCTGCTTCAGGCGCAAAGAAGTCGCAGTCAGCGCCTTACAGACTTCACAACCACAGAGTGGGCCACTATGAATGACGTCTGCCAGGTTTTGCGTCCCTTTGATTATTCCACGCGGATGGCGAGTGCAGATGATGCACTAGTCAGCATGACTGTCCCCCTTATCTGCCTGCTTGAAAAATCACTGCAAGCGCTAAGGGATGATGTTGTGGAAGAGGTGGAGGATGAGGATTCACCATTTCCATCATCTTCTGGACAGTCAGCGCCACGTGGTTCCTCACAAACGCGTAGGCAGGGGACAGTTTGTGAGGAGGATGAGGAGGAGTCAATGGAGGAGGAAGACATCCGTCCAGAGGAGGGAGTTACACAATTGTCCAGTACTCAGTGTGTACAGCGAGGGTGGGGTGATGACGAGCGGGCAGAGATCACGCCTCCAGCAGGGGACAGCGTTTCTTGGGCAGTTGGCAGTCTGCAGCACATGGTGGATTACATGCTGCAGTGCCTGAGAAACGACCGCCGCATCGCCCACATTCTCAACATGTCTGATTATTGGGTGTTCACCCTCCTCGATCCTCGCTACCGGGACAACGTAGAAAGCCTCATCACACCGTTGAACCGGGAGCGAAAAATGCGGGAGTACCAAGACACACTGATGAATTCCATCATCTTCTCCATTCCAACTGAGAGAAGTGCTGCTAGTGCATTCCAAAGCAGCTCAGTGCGTCCAGGCAGTGGTGGAGGCTCTGCACAAAGAGGGAGCAGAAGCAGTGCCTCTGCCCAGGGCAAGACCAGTATGGCCCAACTGTGGCACAGTTTTCTGTGCCCCCCACAAAAGTCTACACCATCACAGATGGCTCCAGTCAGCAGGAGGCAACGGTTCCGTCAGATGGTGACAGACTACATGTCTTGCCCTCTTGCTGTACTCCCAGACGGCTCTTCCCCTTTCAAGTTTTGGGTCTCAAAGCTGGATACATGGCCAGAGCTAAGCCAGTATGCATTGGAGGTGCTGTCTTGCCCTGCGGCCAGTGTATTATCGGAACGTGTCTTTAGTGCTGCAGGTGGTGTACTAACTGACCGTCGCATGCGACTATCCTCCGATAACGTTGACCGGCTTACTTTCCTGAAAATGAACAAGGCCTGGATCTCGCAGGAATTTGCCACTCCTCTTCCTGATTAAATAATTAGGTCACTGTATACGTTATCCAGGTCTCCTGTTGTGTTCATCTTTCTACCACCTGAACTTAAATTCCTGGGCTCCAACACCGCCAGTTGAGGCTCAGAAGTGCCGTCTGCACAGTCAAAACATACGACCCAGTGTTATTGGGTTTCAGTAACGTCAGCTGATCCCCAGCTGTGTAGCCGGCAATGTGTCCTGCGACCGCCACGCTGACACAACAACTGAAATGTAAGGGAATCTGTCCCCCCCCCCCAAGGAGTTTGTTACTGAAAGAGCCACCTTGTGCAGCAGTAATGCTGCACAAGGAAAAGGTAGCTATTTTTGTTTAGCTCCTTGCACACGCAGAACTTAACACTTACAAAATGTGTCCACTGATACCGTAAATCCGTCCCGGAGGTGGGACTTTCCTTCGTAATATGACGCAGCACAGCTGATCCCTAATAGCATGCCACCGCCGTGACACCGCACAGTCTGAAAAAGCCGTAGGGAGGGGAGTGAGAGGCGAGGATATGCACTGCGCATGGGCACGGATCACAGGCCCGCGGTGGGATTACATTAGACGACACTGCGAGGCGGGATCTCGGCCAGCGCACCCGCACAGGCGCAGCCAGCCTCACACCAAATGATGTCAGAAGACGGGCAGCGCAACATGTGTGCATGGCCAAGGGCTAACCTAACAGCGCAGGCTCCGGGACAGATTCAAATAACGCTGAGGAGGCGGCGCACGGCGCCAAGGGGGTAAAAATGATGGCTGTGCTGCGTCACACGACAAAGGAAAGTTCCACCTACCGGACGGTTTAACGCTGTGAGGGGACACATTTCATAAGTGTTAGGTTCCGCATGTGCAAGGACCATAATTAAAAGAGCTAAGTTTACCTTTTCCAGCATTAGTGCTGTACACAATGGCTCTTTCAGCTACAAACGCCTGGGGGGGGGGTTTAAAGGTTTCCTTTCAACTTGCTCGAGTGCAGGCTTCGGCCTACACTCCGCTCCCCCTGCTCCTCCTGCTGACCCTGGGCTCTAACACCGCCAGTTTTGGCCCAGATGTGCTAGCTGCACAGAGAAAAACACCAGCCAATGTGTCAGTGGGGTTCAGCACCGCCAGCTGTTCCCCTGCTGTGTAGCCGGCAACGTGTCCTGCGACCGCCACGCAGACACAAGAACTGAAATTGAAGGGAACCTGTCCCCCCTCCCCCAGGTGTTTCTATGTTTTACAGCCACCTTGTACAGCAGTAATGCTGCATGTGTGCAAGGTGGCTCAGAAACTTATTCTCCTTGCCCATGTTGAAGTGAACACGTCTAAAAATGAGTCCTCTGCGACCATTAAAACGTCCCTCAGGTGTGATTTTCCTTTGTATTGACACACGCAACAAGCTCCTTGGTAGCGCTGCCCGTCTTCTGGCATCATTGTTTGGCTGCCTGCGCCTCTGCAGCCGCCTTGCCCCACACAACGCCCCTCGGTGTCTTATTTATTTGGACTGCGAGGGTGTGATTGATGGGCATGAATGGTGCATTTCTTCGCCTGTCCCTCATCTCCTTCCGCCTTCTTCGGACTGTGCGTCTTCATGGCCGTGGCATGCGATAAGGGATCAGCTGACGCCGCATAGTCTGAAGCGGGTGTAAGAACCCAAGCGAGAGGCGAACATATGTACTGCGCCAGGCCATGAATCCCAGCCCCGCAGTGTTTTAACAATGTTAAGACACTGGGGGGCTGGGATTCATGGTCATCGCAAACCGCAACAGCCGACATAACATGATGTCAGAGGATGGTCAGCGCTAACAGCGGAAGGCCAAGGGATAACACAAAAGCGCAGACTCCTGTGCAACAAATAACGATGCTCAGGAGGCCGCGCAAAGCACCAAGGTGGCATTTTTGCCAGCTGTACTGCGTCTCTTTACGAAGGGAACTCACGCCTCAAAATCAGTTTGACTGTGTAAGGGCCTAAATGTCATACGTGTTCCTTTCAGCGTGTGCAAGGAGCAAAATTAAAAGAGCAACATTTGACTTGTGCAGCATTACTGCTGCATAAGCTGTGGCTCTTCTACTTTGTAACCCCTGAGGGGGGGTTAAAGGTTACCTTTGAAATTGGTTCAATTAGGCTTCGGCCTACACTCTGCTCCCCCTGCAGAGCCCGGGCTCCAACACCGCCAGTTGGGGCCCAGTACTGCTAGCTGCACAGAGAAAAACACCAGCCAATGTGTCAGTGGGGTTCAGCACCGCCAGCTGTTCCCCTGCTGTGCAGCCGGCATCATGTCCTGCAAAAGCCACGCAGACACCAGAACTGAAATTGAAGGGAACCTGTCCCCCCTCCCCCAGGCGTTTGTACGTTTTACAGCCACCTTGTACAGCGGTAATGCTGCATGTGTGCAAGGTGGCTCATAAACGTATTCTCCTCGCACATGTGGAACTGAAAACACGTCTGAAATGTGTCCTCTGTGTGACCATTTAACCGTCCCGGTGGTGTGACTTTCCTTTGTAATGACACGCTGCAACCCCCTTGGTAGCGCTGCCCGTCTTCTGGCATCATTGTTTGGCTGCCTGCGCCTCTGCGGCCGTCCTGACCCACACAACGCCCCTCGGTGTCTTATTTATTGGGACTGCGAGGGTGTGATTGATGGGCATGAGCAGTGCATCAGTTCGCCTGTCCCTCATCTCCTTCCGCCTTCTTCAGACTGTGCGGCTTCATGGCCGTGGCATGCGATAAGGGATCAGCTGACGCCGCACAGTTTGAAGCGGGTGTAGGGACCCGAGTGCGAGAGGCGAACATATGTGCTGCGCCAGGCCATGAATCCCAGCCCCGCAGTGTTTTAACAATGTTAAGACACCGCGGGGCTGGGATTCATGGTCATCGCGAACCGCAGCGGCCGACATTAAATGAGGTCAGAAGATGGGCAGCGCTAACAGCGCTAGGCCAGGGGATAACACGACAGCGCAGACTCCTGTACAGCAAATAACAACGCTCAGGAGGCTGCACCCAGCACCAAGGTGGGATTCTTGACATCTGTGCTGCGTCTCATTACAAAGGGAACTCGCGCCTCCAACACAGTTTGACTGTATAAAGGGCTAAATGTTATACGTGTTTCATTCAGCGTGTGCAAGGAGCAAAATTAAAAGAGCAACCTTTGACTTGTGCAGCACTACTGCTGCATAAGCTGTGGCTCTTCTACTTTGTAACCCCTGAGGGGGGGTTAAAGGTTACCTTTGAAATTGGTTCAATTAGGCTTCGGCCTACACTCTGCTCCCCCTGCAGAGCCCGGGCTCCAACACCGCCAGTTGGGGCCCGGTACTGCTGGCTGCACAGAGAAAAACACCAGCCAATGTGTCAGTGGGGTTCAGCACCGCCAGCTGTTCCCCTGCTGTGCAGCCGGCAACGTGTCCTGCAACAGCCACGCAGGCACAACAGACCCAAAGCTGCCGCCAGTGCAGGCTTCAGCCTACACTCTGCTCCCTCTCCTCCTCCTGCTGACCCCGGGCTCTAACACCGCCAGTTGGGGCCCGGTACTGCTAGCTGCACAGAGAAAAACACCAGCCAATGTGTCAGTGGGGTTCAGCACCGCCAGCTGTTCCCCTGCTGTGCAGCCGGCATCGTGTCCTGCAAAAGCCACGCAGACACCAGAACTGAAATTGAAGGGAACCTGTCCCCCCTCCCCCAGGCGTTTGTACGTTTTACAGCCACCTTGTACAGCGGTAATGCTGCATGTGTGCAAGGTGGCTCATAAACGTATTCTCCTCGCACATGTGGAACTGAAAACACGTCTGAAATGTGTCCTCTGTGTGACCATTTAACCGTCCCGGTGGTGTGACTTTCCTTTGTAATGACACGCTGCAACCCCCTTGGTAGCGCTGCCCGTCTTCTGGCATCATTGTTTGGCTGCCTGCGCCTCTGCGGCCGTCCTGACCCACACAACGCCCCTCGGTGTCTTATTTATTGGGACTGCGAGGGTGTGATTGATGGGCATGAGCAGTGCATCAGTTCGCCTGTCCCTCATCTCCTTCCGCCTTCTTCAGACTGTGCGGCTTCATGGCCGTGGCATGCGATAAGGGATCAGCTGACGCCGCACAGTTTGAAGCGGGTGTAGGGACCCGAGTGCGAGAGGCGAACATATGTGCTGCGCCAGGCCATGAATTCCAGCCCCGCAGTGTTTTAACAATGTTAAGACACCGCGGGGCTGGGATTCATGGTCATCGCGAACCGCAGCGGCCGACATTAAATGAGGTCAGAAGATGGGCAGCGCTAACAGCGCTAGGCCAGGGGATAACACGACAGCGCAGACTCCTGTACAGCAAATAACAACGCTCAGGAGGCTGCACCCAGCACCAAGGTGGGATTCTTGACATCTGTGCTGTGTCTCATTACAAAGGGAACTCGCGCCTCCAACACAGTTTGACTGTATAAAGGGCTAAATGTTATACGTGTTTCATTCAGCGTGTGCAAGGAGCAAAATTAAAAGAGCAACCTTTGACTTGTGCAGCACTACTGCTGCATAAGCTGTGGCTCTTCTACTTTGTAACCCCTGAGGGGGGGTTAAAGGTTACCTTTGAAATTGGTTCAATTAGGCTTCGGCCTACACTCTACTCCCCCTGCAGAGCCCGGGCTCCAACACCGCCAGTTGGGGCCCGGTACTGCTAGCTGCACAGAGAAAAACACCAGCCAATGTGTCAGTGGGGTTCAGCACCGCCAGCTGTTCCCCTGCTGTGCAGCCGGCAACGTGTCCTGCAACAGCCACGCAGGCACAACAGACCCAAAGCTGCCGCCAGTGCAGGCTTCGGCCTACACTCTGCTCCCTCTCCTCCTCCTGCTGACCCCGGGCTCTAACACCGCCAGTTGGGGCCCGGTACTGCTAGCTGCACAGAGAAAAACACCAGCCAATGTGTCAGTGGGGTTCAGCACCGCCAGCTGTTCCCCTGCTGTGCAGCCGGCATCGTGTCCTGCAAAAGCCACGCAGACACTTGCTCTTGTACCTTCTGCTCCCCATCCTGGTTCCAGTACCGTCAGCTGGTTCCGGGCAGAGCCTTTGGCTTAGGTGCCTCCCTCTGGGTATCCGAGTTCCACCAACGTCAGGTGGTCCTTGGTAGTGCTTTCAGGCACGGGTACCTCCTGCTTAGTAACCGGGTTCCAGTAACGTCAGCTGGTCCTCAGTAGTTCCATTGGCTCTTGGACCTTCGGCTACCCATCCGGGTTCCAGCACCGTCAGCTGGTTCTCGGCAGTGTCTTTTGCTCTTGTACCTTCTGCTCCCCATCCTGGTTCCAGTACCGTCAGCTGGTTCCGGGCAGAGCCTTTGGCTTAGGTGCCTCCCTCTGGGTATCCGAGTTCCACCAACGTCAGGTGGTCCTTGGTAGTGCTTTCAGGCACGGGTACCTCCTGCTTAGTAACCGGGTTCCAGTAACGTCAGCTGGTCCTCGGTAGTTCCATTGGCTCTTGGACCTTCGGGTAGCCATCCGAGTTCCAGTTCCATCAGCTGGTTCTCGGCATTTTCTCAGCCTTCTTGTACCTTCTGCTACATTTCCAAGTTCAAGAGACTAAACACGATGACCCGGAAGACCACCCCTAAGATGACGACGACACCAGAGACGACAACCACCGTGATGACGACGACCCTGGAGACGATGACCCTGAAGACCACCCCGATGACGACGACCCCGGAGACGACGACCCTGAAGACCACCCCAATGACGACGACCCCGGAGACGACGACCCTGGAGACGACGACGACCTGGAAGACCGAGAAGCAGAAGAACAAGAGGCTGCAGAACAAAGAGCAGAAGAACATTAAGCATAACACTAAATATCAGAGCAAAAAATATTATCTAAATTATAAGCAGAAGAAGACTAAGCAGTGTATGGGGGTGAGTCCGTTCCTCCTCGTGGTGCCCCTGGATAAAGCCTGATGCTGCAGGCCAAACTGAACGCGGACAAATGTAACTCTTTTGTGACAGGCAGAATGGAAGGTGTAATCTTCAAACTTTTATAGATAACAACTACGGGAATGCCTGTCACAAATAAGAATATGATGAAGAAGTAGAATATGATGAAGATAATAGTAAAATAAAAAGAATATGAACAATGTAACCAAAAAAATAATAGGTAGAAGATGAAGAAGAAGATGAATAAGGTGAAGAAGTTGATGTCAAAGAAGCTGATGATGAGGATAATGAAGAAGAAAGTGTGGGAGAAGTAAAAAAGAAGGTGAAGGGCGTGGAAGTAGTGAAACATCAATATCTGACAAAATAAAAAAAAAATTAACGTAGTCAAAATCTTTCTAACGCCGAACGTCATAAAAAAAACCAAAATCCTGCTATTCTATTACATTGGGCTAAACTTCTGTTTGATATCCCGAAGTATCGCTCAACACTAGTCCTAATCTCTTGTATTCCTCTAAACTTTTGACGTTCCACCAAGCCTTGGTTAACGACTTGTTTAAGTAGGTAACCTCATTGCATAACTTGGCAAAGCCTGCATCCCGCTCTGTAATCTCCTTTGCCACATCAGTCCCACCACCAAAAACGCCAGAAGCCTGATCACGCCAGGCAGCCTCACGGGCTTCCTAATCCATTATACTATTATTTATCAGCGTGCCACCGCTAAGAAAACTGGTCAAACAAATTATACCAGATAAAAAACGCACTACAAAGAAAGCAGATATAGCGGGCACCACATCAATATACACAACAGGGATCTACCAAATGCATATAAAACAACACATAGAAAAAAACAAGAAAAAGGATATGCACACACAAGGAATCAACCTGAATATTATACTTTATTTATATGTCTTATACAAACAAGGCAAAGGGGATAGCAAAATTTAAAGACATTTAAAAACCGAAAAGGCTAAATAGCCCAACCATAATCACCCCAAGCGGACCCAACAATACAGTGATGGCAGTGCTCATACATAATATAAATGGGTTAAATACAGGTCTCCAAATATAGAAACTCCCATATAAATCAAAGAAATATATATACCACACAATAGGCTGCCAGCTGACCCATCAAAAAAAGGTCTCGTTAGGTAAGATTTAGGAGATATAATGGTGAGTATCCTGTCCCCACCGATTAAAACACCTGTACGTCCTGCCAACCCTATATTTCATACAGTTAAAGTGCACTACCAACAAAGCAACCCCTGGCATATAAGAAATAGAAAATCATACTGACCCCAGATGTCACATAGATATACTATCAAGGCTTGACAAGATGTCCCAAAAAATATTGCAAAAGTTGATTAAACGGCCGGCATACCAGTTCCCTAATGGTGGTCAGATTATGCCAGAGCAATAGCATAATATCAAATGCAGTCCATGAGGGGGTGAGAAGGCCCCACGCGTATCGACGCTACTAGAGCGTCTTCCTCAGGGGAGAATATGAGCTCTGCTCAAACCCTGCCGAGTTTATATAGAAGTAATAACGTTCAAATAAACATCACCTGTGAAGGCATAGCGGCGTGCAGGAGAGCGCTTCCATCTTGCTGCTCGTTTACTCAGAAAAAGCTTCCGGGTAAGTCCCTTGACCCTTCCTCCACACACACACACATACATCAAAAAGCGCCTGCGCATCCTCTCTCAAGGCAAATGAGCCGGAGTAGAGTGCGCCTGCGCACAGATGGCCGTGACGACGGTATATGTCACCTGCATTTTCCTAGTGTTTTTCAACAGACTTGCACACTATAGAGATAGATAATAGGTATAGATAGATAATAAATATATAATAGATATAGATGATATAGTGACTTGCGAAGGTATTCACCCCCTTGGCATTTTTCATGCTTTGCTTCCTCACAACCTGGAATTTCATAGTTTTTTTTGTTAGGGCTTGCATCAGTTCATGTAAAGATCATGACTACAACTGTGAACATTTGTTTTTCTTTTTTTGTGAAGCAAATCACAAATAGGATAAAATGACTAAAAGTTTCAGTGTGCATAACCATTCACCCCCTTAAAGTCAGCACTTTGTAAAGCCTCCTTTTGAGTCATTAACAGTTTCAAGTCAATTTGGATAAGTCTCTATGAGCTTTCCACATCTTGCCACTGGGGAATTTGACCATTCCTCAAGGTAAAACTGCTCTAGCTTCTGCAAGTTAGATCGTCCCTATGGTGAACAGCAATCATCAAGTCTGAACATAGATTCTCAATTGGATTAAAGTCTGTGCTTTGACTAGGCCACTCCAAAACATTTACATGTTTCCCCTTAAACCACTTGAGTGTTGCTTTGGCAGTATGCTTTGGGTCATTGTCTTGTTGGAAGGTGAACCTTCATCCCAGTCTCAAATCACTGACAGACTGAAACAGGTTTTGCTCAACGATATCCCTGTATTTTGCACCATGCATCTTCTCTTTGACTCAGTCCATTTTCCCTCCACTTGCTGCTGGAAAACATCCCCACAGCTTGATGCTTCCACCACCATGTTTCACTGTAGGAATGGTGTTCTTGGGGTGATGAGCTGTGTTGGTTTTGTGTCATACACAGTGTTTACCTTAGTGGACAAAAAGTACGATTTTGGTCTCATCTGACAACAGCACCTTCATCCATGCATTTGAGGAATCTTCCATGTGTCTTTTGGCAAACTCGAAACGAGCATTCAAATTTTTGTGTGTAAGTAAATGCTTTTTTTCTGCCACACTCCTTTATAGGCGACCTCTATGGATTTTATGGCTAATTGTGATTCTATGGACAAATACTGTCTCTGCTTGGGAACTTTGTAGTGCCTTCAGGGTTCAGTTTGGTCTCTGTGCTGTCTCTCTGGTTAATGCCCTCCTTGCCCGGGCTGAGAGTTAACTCTTTTGGCAAGTTTGTTGTGGTATCATGTTCTTTCCATTTGATGATAATGGATTTGATAGTGCTCTGGAGAGTCATCAGAGATTATGATATTTTTTATAACCCAACAATGACTTGTAGCTCTCAACAAATTTGTCCTTGACTTGTTTGGAGATCTCGTCGTTCTTCATGGTGTTATTTCATTAGTGGTGCCTCTTGCCTATATGAAACATGCACAAAATTCTGATGATGATAATACGTGCTTGGGCATGCATAATGGATTGGGGCATAAGAAAATGGCTGCTGGTCTCCAATATGGCCGACATGCATGTGCAGACATGCCTTAGTCTTCTGTTTTCTCTTAAATTTGTACATTGCTGGTCTGCAATATGGCCGACACACATATGCAGATACGCCAGACTCCTTCCTTTTTCCCTCTAGTGCAGATTTACTTTGATCATGGCAGTTTGCAGTTCTTGGATGCTGATTTCAGCAATGATTTTGATAATTTTAACTGTCTATTCAGTGGGTCTTTTTATTAATACAAGTACTGACACATGAAGATTAGTTGATCGATTTAGTTGTTTGCTCATGCATTATGATCTGTAAATGATGCATTTTCTCCCATATAGTTTTATGTATATTTGAATGCAAACATGCAATATGTGTACTACTCTGTATATAATTAATCTATTTGACTATTTATGAATTATGGATATTTAATCTAATTGATGTATTGATTGATGCACCATTAAATGTTTTAGCATATGCACTTTAATACTGCTTGAGAAAGGTCCTCAATTGGACTGAAATGTTACCATTATGATGCGCTATTACATTTTTCTAATTTTTTATTTTGCCAGTGCTGCCTTCATTTTTGTATGTAAATAGATAGATAGAGAGATAGGTACATAACATGCAGACAGATATATATTTATTTAACCCCTTAGTGACGGAGCCAAATTTTTGAAATCTGACCAGTGTCACTTTATGTGGTAATAACTCTGCAACGCTTCAACAAATCCCAGTGGTTTTGAGACTGTTTTTTCATGACACATTATACTTTATGATAATGGTAAATATAGGTCAATATGTTTTGTGTTTATTTATAAAAAGTATCAAAAATTTTAGTAAAATGTTAAAAAAATTGCACTTTTCTAAATTTGAATGATTATCTCTTTAATCCAGATGGTCATACCACAGCGAACCATTAATAAATAACATTTCCCACGCATCGGCTTTATATCAGCACCATTTGTAAAATGTTATTTTGTTTTGTTAGCATTTTATGAGGTTTAAAAATGTAGCATCAATTTTTCATATTTTCAAGGAAATTTACACAATTTCTTTTTTTAAGGACTTATCCATGTTTGAAGTGACTTTAGGGGTCCTATATATTAGAAAACCCCCAAAAGTGATACCATTTTAAAAACAGCACCCCTGACATATTGAAAACTGCAGTCAGTTAGTTTGTTAACCATTCAGGTGCTTTACAGGAATTAATGCAGAGTGGCATGACAGAAATGAAAATGTCTATTTTTACCACCTAAATGCCTCTAACTTCTGAACAGATTACTACAGCAGTCAGACTGTAAAGGCCCCGTCTCACTTAGTGACGCTAAAGCGATCCCAACAACGATACGACCTGTCAGGGATCGTTGCTGCGTCGCTATGTGGTCGCTGGTGAGATGTCAAACAGTGAGATCTTCCGACGATCGCTACTGCGATCTCACTGTTTGACATCTCACCTGCGACCTGTAGCGACCTGTACAACGATGTCACATGGGAGCTATTATGACGATTCAGTGTCTGAGTCGTCAACGAGGTCGTTGGTAAGGTGTCAAACACAGCGATGTGTGCTACCCAGCGGGACCTCAATGATCAAAAAAAGGTCCAGGCCATTCCGACACGACCAGCGATCTCGCAGCAGGGGCCTGGTCACTGCTACGTGTCACACATAGCGAGATCGCTACGGAGGTCGCTGTTGCGTCTCAAAACTTGTGACTCAGCAGCGATCTCGCTAGCAATCTCGCTTAGTGAGACGGGGGCTTTAGGCTGCTATTTGGTCATGAACTGACATGGCAAACATCAGGACCACACAATCATGATCTGAGGGCACCAATTTGGATAAAGAGGAAGCCCTCACACTCTGTTAACCATTTATAATGATGTAGTCACTACTGACAGCAGCATCTAAGGGGTTAAACAGATTTGGATGGTGCAAACACTGATCATGGCTGATACAGCAAGTTGTCAGCTATAGTGCACAACCAACAGATGCTGGATTGTCACCTGTATGGGGAGGCTATTCTCTTATATCTCAGGTCAGTTAAAAGACGTCTTGGCGGTCATTAAGGGGTTAATCATAAAAAGCTGTCCAGTAAGCTCCACAGGGTGCAATTTTATAATATGTAGGAAGTTGTGCAATTACATACATGTAGCAAATAGTAGACAATAAATCACAATGGCGCTACTCCTGTTGTACCTAAAAATTAAGCTGCAGGCAATCTGGCAGATGTAGTGTGCAGGTCTGCCCAAAAACTGTAAATAATTCACAAAAAAAGGGGAAATGCCGTGCTTAGAGGGAATTGCAGCACAATCGCTACAATGAGTCTGTTGAGTTTGAGACCCTTTGAGGATAATATGCCCACAGTAGTGTTTACTTGACTGGCACTTAACAGTACTATACTGCATAGATAGACGCACACTTTAGGTGGTTCCTGGTTGGGGCACTTACCTGTTGATCGATTAGGAAGAGTGCAATGTGGTACTGTGAGGAGTGGTGAGACTCAGGTGAATTCTTGCAGCTGATTGTCAGATGCTGGGGAGCGTCCTCCCACTGTGAAAGACCCCCGTTGTAGCATTGAGAAGTGGAGCGGTAAGCCTCGGCTGATGGCGCCGCTGTGAATGCGTGTGGTGGGCGGGGGGCGTGGCTAAACGGTGACATCACCTGTCCGGGTATGACGGACACATGCAGGGACCATCCCGACGCGTTTCGAGGGAATCGTCCCTCTTTCTCAAGGTATGGCTTCCTGCAATGCCATTGTGCTTTTATAACTATTCATGCCTCCCTAATCACTCCACCTACTTAACATTGCTACACTGCACCAGAAACCCCTCAACTTGCTCCCAGCTGTCCTACCTTGATCCTCCCCATCTCACAAATACAGGATCAATGTATAAAAATAATTTAGATGAAGCTGTGGTGTATTGACTGTTTTGCACATATCTTTATTTGTATATATATCTAAAAAAACACATTGAATTCTTTCTTCCATTTTTTCATGTGAAAAAAAACAAACAACAAACAACCAGGAACCACCTAAAGTGTGCGTCTATCTATGCAGTATAGTACTGTTAAGTGCCAGTCAAGGAAACACTACTGTGGGCATATTATCCTCAAAGGGTCTCAAACACAACAGACTCATTGCTGCAATTCACTCTAAGCACGGCATTTCCCCTTTTTTCGTGAATTATATACATGTCACTCTGTCTAGATATCTGTCTGTCTATATATGTCTAGCTATATATTATCTATCTCTATCTATTATATCTAATCTCTATAGATCCGACAGAAAAAAGAGACTCTTCCCCATTGATTAATGTAAACATGCTTTATTGGTACATCAATTCACAGGGATATGCATATTAAAACCAGTTAAAAAGTAGAAAGTAAGGGAATGTCTAGGATGCAAAAAAACAGACTCAGGTCGCAATATAAAAACAACTAGATGTTTCCAGCCAGCTAACGATCGGCACGCTCATTGCTATCTAATTAACGCTGCTGGTGATTAAACTAAAGTAAATAATGACAACATTCAATAGCGCTTACGCAGGTGGTAAATTAACTTAAAAAGAAGTTAATAACAATAGTGTGGTGATGTGTTGGGGGCGGGATTGTGTGTGGTAATTGGGTGGGAGAGCGGGATTATGTGTGGTGATGTGGTGGGGGGCGGGATTATGTGTGGTGATGGGTTGGGGACGGGATTATCTGTGGTAATGTGGTGGGAGAGTGGGATTATGTGTGGTGATGTGTTGGGGGCGGGGTTATGTGTGGTGATGTGGTGGGGGGCAGGATTATGTGTGGTGATGTGGTTGGGGGGCGGGAATATGTGTGGTAATGTGATGTGGGGCGGGATTATGTGTGGTAATGTGGTGGGGGGGCGGGATTATGTGTAGTGATGTGGTGGGTGAGCGGGATTATGTGTGGTGATGATTTATGTGTGGTGATGTGGTGGGGGGCGGGATTATGTGTGGTAATGTGGTGGAAGCGGGATTATGTGTGGTAATGTGGTGGAGGCGGGATTATCTGTGGTGATGTGGTGGGGGGCGGGATTATGTGTGGTAATAGGGTGGGGGGGCGGGATTATGTGTGGTAATGGGGTGGGGGGCGGGATTATGTGTGGTGATGTGTTGGGGAGCGGGATTATGTGTGGTGATGTGGTGGGGGGCGGGATTATGTGAGGTAATGTGGTCTGGGCAGGATTATGTGTGGTAATGTGGTGGGGGGACGAGATTATCTGTGATAATGTGGTGGGGGACGAGATTATGTGTGGTAATGTGGTGGGGGGCGGGATTATCTGTGGTAATGTTGTGGGGGGTGGGATTATGTGTGGTAATGTGGTGGGAGGGCGGGATTATGTGTGGTAACGTGGTGGGGGGCAGGGTTATGTGTGGTAATGTGGTTGGGGGTGGGATTATCTGTGGTAATGTGGTGGGGGTGGGATTATGTGTAGTAATGTGGTGGGGTGGCGGGATTATGTGTGGTGATGTTGTGGGGTGGCGAGATTATGTGTGGTGATGTTGTGGGGGGGCGGGATTATGTGTGGTGATGTGGTGGGGGGGCGGGATTATGTGTGGTGATGTGGTGGGGGGCGGGATTATGTGTGGTGATGTGGTGGGGGTGGGATTATGTGTGGTGATGGGGTGGGGGGGCGGGATTATGTGTGGTGATGTGGTGGGGGTGGGATTATGAGTGGTGATGTGGTGGGGGGGTGGGATTATGAGTGGTGATGTGGTGGGGGGGTGGGATTATGTGTGGTGATGGGGTGGGGGGGATTATGTGTGGTGATGGGGTGGGAGGCGAGATTATGTGTGGTGATGGAGTGGGGGGCAGGATTATGTGTGGTGATGTGGTGGGGGGCGGGATTATGCGTGGTAATGTGGTGGGGGGCAGGATTATGTGTGGCGATGTGGTGGGGGGCAGGATTATGTGTGGTAATGTGGTGGAAGCGGGATTATGTGTGGTAATGTGGTGGAGGCGGGAATACTTGTGGTGATGTGGTGGGGGGGCAGGATTATGTGTGGTAATGGGGTGGGGGGGCGGGATTCTGTGTGGTAATGGGGTGGGGGGCGGGATTATGTGTGGTAATGGGGTGGGGGGCGGGATTATGTGTGGTGATGTGGTGGGGGGAGGGATTATCTGTGGTAATGTGGTGCGGGCAGGATTATGTGTAGTAATGTGGTGGGGTGGTGGGATTATGTTTGGTGATGTGGTGGGGGGGCGGGATTATGTGTGGTGATGTGGTGGGGGCGGGATTATATGTGGTGATGGGGTGGGGGGGCGGGATTATGTGTGGTGATGGGGTGGGGGGTGGGATTATGTGTGGTGATGGGTTGGGGGGCGGGATTATGTGTGGTGATGGGGTGGGGGGCGTGATTATGTGTGGTGATGTGGTGGGGGCAGGATTATGTGTGGTAATTGGGTGGGAGAGCGGGATTATGTGTGGTGATGTGGTGGGGGGCGGGATTATGTGTGGTGATGGGTTGGGGACGGGATTATCTGTGGCAATGTGGTGGGAGAGTGGGATTATGTGTGGTGATGTGTTGGGGGCGGGGTTATGTGTGGTGATGTGGTGGGGGGCAGGATTATGTGTGGTGATGTGGTTGGGGGGCGGGAATATGTGTGGTAATGTGATGTGGGGCGGGATTATGTGTGGTAATGTGGTGGGGGGGCGAGATTATGTGTGGTGATGTGGTGGGGGGGTGGGATTATGTGTGGTGATGATTTATGTGTGGTGATGTGGTGGGGGGCGGGATTATGTGTGGTAATGTGGTGGAGGCAGGATTATCTGTGGTGATGTGGTGGGGGGCGGGATTATGTGTGGTAGTAGGGTGGGGGGGGCGGGATTATGTGTGGTAATGGTGTGGGGGGGCGGGATTATGTGTGGTGATGTGTTGGGGAGCGGGATTATGTGTGGTGATGTGGTGGGGGGTGGGATTATGTGAGGTAATGTGGTCTGGGCAGGATTATGTGTGGTAATGTGGTGGGGGGACGAGATTATCTGTGATAATGTGGTGGAGGACGAGATTATGTGTGGTAATGTGGTGGGGGGCGGGATTATCTGTGGTAATGTTGTGGGGGGTGGGATTATGTGTGGTAATGTGGTGGGAGGGCGGGATTATGTGTGGTAACGTGGTGGGGGGCAGGGTTATGTGTGGTAATGTGGTTGGGGGTGGGATTATCTGTGGTAATGTGGTGGGGGTGGGATTATGTGTAGTAATGTGGTGGGGTGGCGGGATTATGTGTGGTGATGTTGTGGGGTGGCGGGATTATGTGTGGTGATGTTGTGGGGGGGCGGGATTATGTGTGGTGATGTGGTGGGGGGGCGGGATTATGTGTGGTGATGTGGTGGGGGCGGGATTATGTGTGGTGATGTGGTGGGGGTGGGATTATGTGTGGTGATGGGGTGGGGGGGCGGGATTATGTGTGGTGATGGGGTGGGGGGCGGGATTATGTGTGGTGATGTGGTGGGAGGCGGGATTATGTGTGGTGATGTGGTGGGGGTGGGATTATGAGTGGTGATGTGGTGGGGGTGGGATTATGAGTGGTGATGTGGTGGGGGGGTGGGATTATGTGTGGTGATGGGGTGGGGGGGATTATGTGCGGTGATGGGGTGGGAGGCGAGATTATGTGTGGTGATGGAGTGGGGGCAGGATTATGTGTGGTGATGTGGTGGGGGGCGGGATTATGCGTGGTAATGTGGTGGGGGGCAGGATTATGTGTGGCGATGTGGTGGGGGGCAGGATTATGTGTGGTAATGTGGTGGAAGCGGGATTATTTGTGGTAATGTGGTGGAGGCGGGAATACTTGTGGTGATGTGGTGGGGGGGCAGGATTATGTGTGGTAATGGGGTGGGGGGGCGGGATTCTGTGTGGTAATGGGGTGGGGGGCGGGATTATGTGTGGTAATGGGGTGGGGGGCGGGATTATGTGTGGTGATGTGGTGGGGGGAGGGATTATCTGTGGTAATGTGGTGCGGGCAGGATTTATGTGTAGTAATGTGGTGGGGTGGTGGGATTATGTTTGGTGATGTGGTGGGGGGCTGGATTATGTGTGGTGATGTGGTGGGGGCGGGATTATATGTGGTGATGGGGTGGGGGGGCGGAATTATGTGTGGTGATGGGGTGGGGGGTGGGATTATGTGTGGTGATGGGTTGGGGGGCGTGATTATGTGTTGTGATGTGGTGGGGGGCGGGATTATGTGTGGTAATGTGGTGGGGGGCGGGATTATTTGTGGCAATGTGGTGTGGGGGGCGGGATTGTGTGGTAATGGGGTGGGGGGGCGGGATTGTGTGGTAATGGGGTGGGGGGGCGGGATTGTGTGGTAATGGGGTGGGGGGGCAGGATTATGTGTGACGATGTGGTGGGGGGGCGGGATTGTGTGTTAAGGGGGTGGGGGGCGGAATTATGTGTGGTGATGTGGTGGGGGGGCGGGATTATGTGTGATGATGTGGTGGTGGGCGGGATTATGTGTGGTGATGTGATGGGGGGGCGGGATTATGTGCGGTGATGTGGTGGGGGGCAGGATTATGTGTGGTGATGTGGTGGGGGAAGGATTGTGTGGTGATGTGTTGGGGGGCAGGATTATGTGTGGTGATGTGTTGAAGGGGCGGGATTATGTGTGGTGATGTGGTGGGGGGCGGGATTATGTGTGGTGATGTGGTGGGGGGCGGGATTATGTGTGGTGATGTGGTGAGGGGGCGGGATTTTGTGATGATGTTTTGGGGGGCAGGATTATGTGTGGTGATGTGTTGAAGGGGCAGGATTATGTGTGGTGATGTTGTGGGGGGGTGGGATTATGTGTGGTGATGTGGTGGGGGGCGGGATTATGTGTGGTGATGTGGTGGGGGGGCGGGATTATGTGTGGTGATGTGGTGAGGGGGCGGGATTGTGTGGTGATGTGTTGGGGGGAAGGATTATGTGTGGTGATGTGTTGAAGGGGCGGGATTATGTGTGGTGATGTAGGGGGGGCAGGATTATGTGTGGTGATGTAGTGGGGGATTATGTGTGGTGATGTGGGGGGCGGAGCTACTGTGCAGGGGGCGGGATTAGCGAGTAATCACGATGCCTCTTATATGTATAGATGTTGTCAGTGGTTACTAAAATTTACAAAATACAATCTATTAATACATGAAGACCTCTGAATCAAACCACTACAATGGTTGTAAATATAAGCTGGAAAGGTATACACACATAAAATATAAATATCATTTTAATAATAGACGGTAGAGTGATGCATAAAGCGAAATACCATGTATATATATACCTGGACCTGGAGGAAGACACATGTCGTGTTGAAACATGTCATCCATAAAGGATTGAATGTATGTAATATTGTAACTGAAGAAATCTGGAACTTTTTAATGGATTAATAAAAGGTATGTTTTACTCTACCATTGGACTGATAGCTGGAGAAACAAAAAGTTTTTTCTTTACATGTGTGGATTTGTCCCAATCCGTTTTCCGTGCGAACTGTAACCACAGGTTGGATGTATTCCAGTTTCTTCAAAGCGGTGAGCTAGCTTTGCCAAAAACTCTTTATATATATATATATATATATATATATATATATATATATATATATATATATATATATATATAAACAGGAAGTGTGCAAATAATGCTCCAAGATGCAACCGTATGGGAGTCTCACAAAGGGAGAACTAAGCAAGTGCAAACAAATAAGCTGACCAAGGTGCAAAATCAGATAACTACAACACATATTAAGTTTAATAAAAAGCAATGCAGAACAATAGTTAACATATGAATGAGCTCAGTGACATATGACTCTCACATTGACACTGAGGCCAAATAGGTTATTATCTATCTGTATCACATTCACTGCTATTTAAAAACACATGCAAAATCCTGCAAAAAAGCAGCAAACAGGCAATTAATTTTAGACCCTTGTTTTTGTAGCATTTTTTAGTGACTTTACTGAAGTCAATGCGTAAAAAACACTGCAAAAACGCTGAAGGAATTGACATGCTGCAGATTTGAATCTACACTAAATCTGTAAGTCACAGACAAGCATAGTGCGCAAGACACTTCAGAATCCTCATTCAGTTTGCTACCATCAGGATTCCTTTCAGGTTGTTGTGACAAATCCGCATGAAAAAAATGCCTTAAACAAGCAACGTGTCCTTAGCCATGCAACTCAATCACAAAAAGTGCCTGTCAGATTTCATACCTTCATTTAATGGGAACCTGTTATGTTCCCCAATGCTATTAACCAGCAGACATAAGATTAACCTCTAGGTTAATAATGTTACAATGCTGCCCTGATGAATAACTGAAAGTGCAGCTACAAGGAGAAAATTAACTTTATTCCCACTGGGAGTCACCGGCTGTCAGATGAAAGTCTACAGTCACAGCTCACAGCATTGTGAACAGTGTCTGTACACATACTCCAGTACTTTGACAGCTCGCTCTGCAGTGATCTGTGCAAAGTAAGTTGTCAATCAAAATGCTGGAGTTGGCTCATGTGCAATGCTATGAGCAATGACTGTAACCACTCCCACATAAGAGTGAAGGAAAGGGGGTTAGGACAACTTGAGGCTTGACTGAATGCTGGCTTGCTTTTCCTAATGGCTACATGCAAAAGAATGTCCCTTCCAAACATGAGACTCCTCCACGTATCATTTGCCTCCACCATGACAAAAGCTTTGAGGTGCTATTGAGTCAAATTCAAATAAGCTTTATTGGCAGAACCAAATATATATTAGTTTTTGCCAAAGCAAGTGTATAGTAAAAATTAAGGATAGGGACTGTGATGACTATATTTAAGGACTGTGGATGTAATCTTTGAGGATCAATTAGCTCCACAAAACCTTTATTGTGTTTTTGCCAAGGCCAAAACACTCTTCTTCTTCTGCTTCTTGTCCACCACAAAATCATCATCTTTCTGACTCAACTGACAGTTGCCTCTGTGTACAAAAGTCCTGAGCAACTTGCACTCCCCGCTTGATTCCTGCCTAGAGAATTTTCCTAGCTCAAAGTACTAACATCCCTACCAGTGCCTTTACCATCATGGCTTTCAGAAAGAGCAACACAGCTAGTTGTTTGAATTGTGCTATTCATCTCCTCTTGCCTCATGTTATCTGAGTACTAAGGCAAATTTTTCAGCACTTCCAATAAATCATGGTCTTATGGTGAAGCAGCTTCCTTAGCTCCAAGGTGCTCTTGTGTGTTAGATAACAATAAAGCAGAACAGATTCAGGTTTCATTGACAGAGTTGAAATTTTACTATGTATAACTTTAAGTTTTATAGTCGTGGCAGAGGAGGAATGTGCAAAACACTGGCTCAAGCTGTCTATGTCGCTATCAGAGGTAACATCATCCTACTGTAACTCAGATCAGTAATGTGACATATATTCCTTAAATTCCTCACCACTGATATGTATACCAGAGACAGGTGAAGGCAATTAGAACCTGTGTTTGATACTACTGCTGCTTGCACTTCTGGTGCCAGCAGTGCCGATTACGTTGCTGGTAGCATCTTCCACAATTTTAATGTAAAATGTTTTCTCTCTTACACTACCATTTCTGATGCAATTGTCATTTTTTCATTTATCATGCGTTTTTGACACAAAGCTAACTTTTACAATACACTTATCCAACCCTGGAAAAAAGTTGGCATGGGGTGTTTTGGCCTCCCATTCGCTAACTTAAACAGGTGTGACACATTAGACCTGCACAGTTAAATGTCTCAATTTAGTATAATAGTTTCTTTTAGGACTTTTGGCTACGCAGATTAATCCTTCCAGTCCTAGAAGAAATACAAGATAGCAAATTTCAGGCGGTAGGTACACAGTTTCCAAATGTGGCAAAAGGCCAAAGTATAGTTTTGGTGTGTACAGACACCAAATTGCACTAGTAAAACACATACGAACAAAGTAGTGTATACAATATACAGTATATGCACTGCTCAAAAAAACATCCTAGATATCACTGAATGAAATATTCCAGTTGTAAATCTTTATTCATTTCATAGTGGAATGTGTTGAGCATGATAAAACCTAAAAATCCAATCCTGGTGTTCTGTGGCCAATGGCAAGCGTCCTGCACGGTGTTGGGCTGTGAGCACAACCCCCATCTGTAGACGTCGGGCACTCAGACCATCCTCATGGAGTCAGTTTCTAACCATTTGTGCAGACACATGCACATTTGTGGTCTGCTGGAGGTCATTATTTTGCAGGGCTCTGGCAGTGCTACTCCTGTTCCTCCTTGCACAAAGGCTGAGGTAGTGGTCCTGCTGCTGGGTTGTTGCCCTCCTATGGCCCCCTCCACATCTCCTGGTGTACTGGCCTGTCTCCTGGTAGCGCCTCCAGCCTGTGGACACTACTCTGACAGACACCACAAACCTTCTTGCCACAGCTCGCATTGATGTGCCATCCTGGATGAGCTGCACTACCTGAGCCACTTGTGCGGGTTGTAGAGTCCGACTCATGCTACCATGAGTGTCAAAGCACAACCAACATTCAAAAGTGACCAAAACATCAGCCAGAAAGCATTGGTACTGAGATGTGGTCTGTGGTCCCCACCTGCAGAACCACTCCTTTATTGAGTGTGTCTTGATAATTGCCAATAATTTCCATCTGTTGTCTATTCCATTTGCACAACAGCATGTGAAATTGATTGTCAAACAGTGTTGATTTCACAGAAGTTTGATTTACTTGGAGTTATATTCTGTTGTTTAGGTGTTCCCTTTATTTTTTGAGCAGTATATATATATATATATATATATATATATATATATATATATATATATGTGTGTGTGTATATATGTACAGATCCAGCACCTCCCTATCACTTAAGTCTATGTGTTTATATTCACAGCAGACTGAGACTACTGTTCCACTTTTTATGATCTTCAGCGCTACACTAGTAGTACAACATATTTTGTTTTAGGCCTTTGTGCAATTATGAGCTGTGTGCCCTGACCTCATATTTATATGCTAGAAAACCCTAAAAGGGTCATTCCTTTGTCTGGTTGATGCTATCTTCTACAACATAAGAAATTCTGTAACGTGAAGAGCAAATAGTAACCTGCCGAAATGTCAAAGCAGCTCCTGACTTCTTTATTCATCTAGCTCACCATTCACTGTATGGGCACTCACAATGGGGGAGGAGGGCAAAATAATGTGCCCACAATAACATTTGGCACTTGGGGAAACTGCTCTATACCCCCTTTCATATTTCTACTGTGTGATTCAGAAACAATAAGGTATGCATAAAGAATATGAACACCCAAAAAAGCCACAAAATATATTCAAAACAGAAATTAGTGGATTGATTCACGGAAGATTGAGTTTTGTTGATTTTCCTGAAATTTGAACACTGTAAGATTTGATTCAAGGTTTACAAAAAATAATTGAAAACTTACCCAGCACCATTTCCCACACTGCCGAAGAATCAGAGAGCGGGCTAGTGTCTTTTTGCATGGCTGCATAGGCTTCAAAACAATTCCCTGCAGCTATGACAGCTAGCAATTTATCATACCTTGTACAGTGATGGTCAGTACCTGGGCTATCTCAGAGTAGCAGTTCTTAGTGGGGCATAGTTTGTACGGCAGAGTAATTTTACATCTCTAAAGCCACTGGATAAGTTTCTTTCTTCTGTATATTGCAAGCTCTCATAGTCAGCAGGGTCCTATCTCTCTGCTGCAAAACATAAGCTCTTATGGTCAGCAGGGTTCTCTCTCATTTTCCTGTAGAGTGTAAGCTCTTATGAGCAATGTGGTCTTCTCTCTATCTCCTGAATAGAGTAAGCTCTTATGGTCAGCACGACTCAGCAGGGTTCTATCTCGTTTTCCTGTAGAGAGTAAGCTCTTATGAGCAACATGGTCTTATGATCAGCAGTGTTCTATCTCCTCCACCGCATCTATTTTCTGAGAAGGTACAAGCTTTCCAATATTGAGAATAGCGCAAATTAATTAATCACAATTAATCACAAATCAAATTTTCTTGTGAAACTAAGACAAAGCTGGTGACTTCAAATTTCAAAAAGGTCCGCTCATCTCTAATTAGTAATCCAACAGCTGAGCTTAAAACAATAAAAAAGTAACACACAATAAGATATCTCTAGGAATATTAATGGTGCTCCTGCAGTGACTACCTGTAATAAGGAATAAGGTCACACATGAATGTAAGGACAAGAGGGCACAAAAATAGACCTTAATGTATCCCAATGTTAAAATCACTTTAAAAAATACCTCTCCTACCAAAAATAACTTCAAAATAAATGAACAAGTAATTTGATGTGCAAGTAACCCACTGTATTACACTATTAGCAAAACATGATTTTATTAATAAATCAAAGCAGAAATGCACAAATTATTAAAACATTGAGGATCAAAGAATTTTTGTGAATTCATCCAATGACCTCCATGAAGTAAAATACACCCAAAAAATGGTTGATAATTAAGGACAACATGACTACACAAAAAATCAAAACAACTCACTGGAAATTACATGAAATAAAATATAAGAAAAAAGGAAGTCATATTTACCAATACCAAGACACTATATAAGGCTTAATTCAGACGTCTGTTTCTCTCACATACGAGAAAAATAAACCTATAATATCGAACAGAGTTTGATCAAACGTTGATCAGAATGCGGTCCAAGTGTCATCAGTTCTTCAAGAGAAAATAAAGTTTTTTCCAATTTCTCCTATGTGACGGTCCGTGAAAATCGGATGACACTCAAAAACATCGAAATGCGGCCTGATTTTTTTCAAGGACCCATAGCCTTCCTTGCATTGACAATTTTGATCCAACCTTCTGATTAAGAACATACATATCTAACACAAGTATGATCACTATTTGTGAAAACCACAGATTGCACTAGAACGTGAAAATGAATATCTGAATGAGGCCTTAAATGCAATTTTGGAAGAGGCAAGCTCCTATGATGAAGATGGAGGTGCAGTACACTGATCAAACAACCACTTGCACGCCTAGCATTCATGAAGGGGGTGGTTGCCAGTCACATACAGTTGAAACCAGAAGTTTACCTACACTATATAAAAGACACATATGCATGTTTTCTCAATATCTGACATGAAATCAGAATAAACCTTTCCAGTTTTAGGTCAATTAGGATTACCATAATTATGAATATTTCCCAAATGCCAGAATAATGAGAGAGAGAGGATGTTTTAAGGTATTTTCATTAATTGCTGCAAAGTCAAAAGTTTACATACACTAAGATTACTATGCCTTTAGACAATTTTGGACTGCCCATATGATGATGTCATGTGTTTGGAAGCTTCAGTTTTTTTGGCAACATCGGGCGCTATCTTGGTGGAGGACATTTTTTGTCTTCTCAAGCAAGATGGCATGGCCAGTGCCTGTGCAACAGCAGCTATCGGATGTCTATATAAACCGATATCTGCTACTGCGCAGGTGCATAGGGCATCCTTTTGGTGGAGAACATTTCTTTCTTCTCCAGTAAGATGGCGCCGCCGGCGCCTGTGCAAAAGCAGCTGTCAGTTCTATATACAAATCGATAGCTGCTACTGCGCAGGTGCGGTGGGCGCCATTTTCAAAACAACTTTTTTTTTACTTTGCTCAAGTAAATTTGCTAAAGGGAATAAGATCTAAGAATTTGGGAGATCTACTTGTGAGGAGCCACTATGTTAATGAACCTATAACTTTCCTGTCAGGCTCCAAACCCCCTGGGGGGTTGCAAACCATGTTGGAAATGTGCCACGTGTCCCAATATTATTAGCGCTCAAACCATTACTGACTCCAAGGGGACAGACACATATAAGATTATGCATGCAATAACTTGCACATCCAAAGCTGTGGTATATTATGCCATATGTCCATGTTCACTGTTTGTGAACACGTCTTGGGCATACAAGCAGCAAAGGATATTGATGACATCTCCCTTCTAAAAACCATCCCAAAACATTTTAAGATTCACCATAACTGTGATGCCTCACTTTTAAAGGTAATCTGGATAGCTATGATCAAATATAGTGAGAGGGGTGGCAATATAAGTACACCCCTAGCTAGGTTGGAAGCCAGATGGATATGGACATGGAGCACCCCCACTGCTGCAGGGCCGAGGGGTACCCGGTACCGGGCCTCTGTGTCTCAGTTCTGGGGTTGTCACGGTGGCTAGGCCCAGTCCATGACCCTGCTGAGGGGCATCCAGTGAAAGTTGAGAATGTGAGGATGTTGTGGTGCGGTGTAGGTCGCGGTGAATAACGAGGACACCAGGTTGCAGTCTCTTTACCTCTTTACTGAAGGCTTCAGGATCCTCAGTCCGGAATACGGTTAACCAGGTTACCTGAGTCCGGCCGGTCCAATGGCACCTCCAGAGTTCCCTTTGCAGGTGGAAATCTGTGCCTACCTTCTAGCGCTTGTGTGTTGTAGTCCTTCCCTGCTGTGCTTACGGGATAGTCCTCACAACTGTTGTGTCTGTTTCTGAAGTTCCCTCACAACTCGATTATGATGTTCTTCTTCGTCCCCCCAGATGATATGGCTAGGACGCACCCGTATGACGGGTAGGCTCGGAGGTCTTCCAGGACCCTAGAGTCGCCCCTCTCCAAATGTTGCCCCCTGTGTCTGCTTAGGTGATTTTGGGTGAGACAGCCCGCCTAGAACTGACTGTCCTGCCGTAGGTTTGAAGTAAGGCCTGGAGCTCAATACTTCCTCGGCGTTTCCGGACACCGGCTACGCACCTCAGTAGGATGTTGCCTCGTCTTACAGCACGACTCCTACTGGTGTTTCTCCTTGTTGCGTTGATCTCGTTTCTCACTCAGCACAATAAACCTCGCTTCTTGTCCTTTCTTGGGGTACCGCCGCAATTAAGTGCAGGCGCGGTCCCGTAACGTTCTTCCTGTTCGCTAGGCCTCTGTCAGGATCCCACCCCTGACAGGGACCACCCTGAATCTTCCCCTGCAACACCTGTTATGGACCTGGTGGTTAGGAGCACCCGGAATGACCTGATGAGTAAACTAGTAATCGGAACAAGCTCTGGGAAAGTGGGAACTCTGCTGACCGCAAACCCTACTCCTATCACACACACACTAGAAATAGCCATGCAGCGTACCTAACTCTCCCTAGACGCCTCTTCACAGCCTAAGAGCTAACTACCACTAAAGATAGAAATAGAAGCCTAACCTTGCCTCAGAGAAATTCCCCAAAGGTAAAGGCAGCCCCCCACATATATTGACTGTGAGTTAAGAGGAAAGTCACAAACACAGGAATGAAACAGGTTTTAGCAGAGGAGGCCAGACTTCACTAAATAGTCAGAGGATAGAAAAGGGAACTATGCGGTCAGCAGAAAAGACTACAAAAAACCACGCAGAGTAAGCAAAAAGACTCCCCACACTACGTCGGTGCACCATCCACAGACAATTGGGGCGATTCCGGTGGGTCAGTTCCTGCGGATGAAACGCATCTGTTCGGACAACACCAAATTTAAAAATCAGGCCAGGATCCTGACTAACAACTTGCAGCAGAGAGGCTATAACCATAAGTCCATCAGGAAGGGGTATAGAAGGGCATTAGCCACACCCAGAAATCAGCTACTGTGTCAGAAGAATAAGGAGGCTCAAAAATATGAACAACCAGTTAGACTGATTACAACCTTTAATTCTAGATGGACAGAAATTATGGACATTTTGAAGAAATATTGGCCTATTCTACATGCTGATGAGGACCTATGTAAATTTTTGCCAACTAACCCTTCTGTCACATGGAGGCGTTCAAAAAATCTTAAGGACTTGCTGACACGTAGCCACTATGTGGCACCTCAGAGATCATTTTTTTCTGATAGAGCGGGCCCCAGATGGGGCAGCTTTCAATGTGGTGACTGCACAGCATGTCAGTGCATGGAGAGGGCTTTTACCTTTGAGAATAGTGATGCGACTCGTACATATACGATTACGCATCACATCTCATGCTCAACAGACATGGTTATTTACTATGCGTATTGTCCTTGTAAACTTATTTACATAGGTATGACAACACGCCAATTGAAGGTCAGGATCCAGGAACATATGCGGGACATCAAAAGTGCAGCTACAGTCCATGATACCGCAATACTCAAAACAATCCCAAAACACTTTCGGAGCCACCTCGGGAGCAATCCCAAATGGCTTAGAGTCAGAGGGATAGATAGGGTGCAGCTTGGCATACGTGGTGGGAACTACAAAAAAGAACTTTTGAAAAGAGAGGCTAGATGGATAGTCTCCCTTAATACCACCACCCCAAAGGGCCTTAATGAATCATTGAGCTTCAAGTCCTTTTTGTAGGTTAGCGCGAATTTTAATTATGAGATTATGTGTGATTTTAATTGTTAGTTGTTTTGTCTTTTTTGTGGCTATTTTGACTGTATGTTATCTCCCTATACCATTGGATAGGGATGTGTGTATAAATAGCATATCATGTGGTTAATATCTATATTTGCTTCAGCCAGGCTAAAACAGAAGGAATATCTGGGATATGGACTATGCAAATTAGATAATTCGGTGTCCTCTGGGTAACAACTTTGAGAAGGAGCATATTATTTGGAAGGTGATCCCCCATAACATCTTCTTTGAGAATTGGAAAATCCACACTAAGTGGATGAAGATGATGTATTATACCGTCATATCTGTGATTATAATGCTGCGTAATATATCTTGCGCTATATATATATATTTTTCTATAGGAAGATGTACATGTAATGCTCTGATTTTATAGATGTTGCCGTATTCACTAATTTATGTATGGTCTACCTCTCCATTTATGTTATGTGGCCTCTCTATAGGCTCAGCTGGGGGATTATGTTCAACACCTCCTGTTTTAGCTGGTGTCCTATGGGATATGTTGCAATTTTTAGTTATGCTATATTTGGTTAGTTCATTTTGTAACTTACATACATCCATGTATTCTATCCATTGCCACTGGCTGGAGCGCGCACCGCGCATGCGCTGCCTCTCGGGTAGATGTGCGGCTGCTCTGCATGGTTGGCGTCGGCATGGTTACGGACCCGGTCACATGACCGGATCAGGTGACACTGTGACGCGATCCTTGAGCGCCGCTCGTCTCCCCGCGACGCAACATGGCGGTGGCGCGCCGCTCACAGCAGCTACTAGGATTCACTTACATGGGAGTAGTATATAAAGCCGGACAATCATGTTACCTATTACCTCCTGACGAAACTGCGGGGGCAGTGAAACGCGCGTCGAGGTGCGCTACGGGACCACCACTCAGGGATATACAATGACTGCAGGTATTATGTGAGCTTACTGTGGTATATTGTACTTGGTGCACAGTAACTATATATACTTTAGACACCACGCAGCTCTGATATACAATATTAAACTGGCTGATACTCAGGTTTGATGTCCTTATGGGATCTTGTCACCATCTGTATTATTATATGGGTCACTTTTTACATCTAGTGGTATTTGTCCCGCTATGATTAGAATAAATCTGTGATATACTATAATCTGACAGCCTTTTACTTCTCAGGCAGTCTTTGGGATATTTATCCTATCTGAGTGGTGAACCCTATCGGTTTTTTGCTTATATACAGCTTACCTTGTTCCTCCCCTATTTTATAGGGTATTGACATGTAATTATATATGTATTTATTGATCTATTCTACATTTGTCATGTATATGTTGTGATATATGTTGGTTTAATAAATTTATACCTTTTTACATATGTGCACCTTCTTTGTTCTCTATTGGGTTCGTAGGTTTGAAGTAAGGCCTGGAGCTCAATACTTCCTCGGTGTTTCCGGCCACCGGCTACGCACCTTAGTAGGATGTTGCCTCGTCTTACAGCACGACTCCTACTGGTGTTTCTCCTTGTTGTGTTGATCTCGTTTCTCACTCAGCACAATAAACCTCGCTTCTTGTCCTTTCTTGGGGTACCGCCGCAATGAAGTGCAGGCGCAGTCCCGTAACATTCTTCCTGTTCGCTAGGCCTCTGTCAGGATCCCACCCCTGACAGGGACCCCCTGAATCTTCCCCTGCAACACCTGTTATGGACCTGGTGGTTAGGAGCACCCGGAATGACCTGATGAGTAAACTAGTAATCGGAACAAGCTCTGGGAAAGTGGGAACTCTGCTGACCGCAAACCCTACTCCTATCACACCCACACTAGAAATAGCCGTGGAGCGTACCTAACTCTCCCTAGATGCCTCTTCACAGCCTAAGAGCTAACTACCCCTAAAGATAGAAATAGAAGCCTAACCTTGCCTCAGAGAAATTCCCCAAAGGTAAAGGCAGCCCCCCACATATATTGACTGTGAGTTAAGAGGAAAGTCACAAACACAGGAATGAAACAGGTTTTAGCAGAGGAGGCCAGACTTCACTAAATAGTCAGAGGATAGAAAAGGGAACTATGCGGTCAGCACAAAAGACTACAAAAAACCACGCAGAGTAAGCAAAAAGACTCCCCACACCGACTCACGATGTGGAGGTGCCACTCTGCACCCCAGAGCTTCCAGCTAGCAAGGGAATATCATGATAGCAAGCTGGACTAGAAATTGGCAGTACTAAGAAATATATTCAGGAAGCAGTAACAACAAATGAACTAGCAAAGACTTAGCTTCTGCTGGAGTAGACGGGTCCTCAGAGAAGTCCAAGAGAGATCTGAATCAATACTGAACATTGACAGCTGGCATGAAGTAACGATCTGAGTGGAGTTAAATAGGGAAGCCAACATAACAATAAACAAGAGCAGCTGACAAAGCCAACCTCAGTGACCAGCAGTTCTGCTCAAAGCCACCAGAGGGAGTCCAAGAGCAGAACTAACCAAAGTACCATTCATGACCACAGGAGGGAGTCCGAGAACGGAATTCACAACAGTACCCCCCCTTGAGGAGGGGTCACCGAACCCTCACCAGGGCCCCCAGGCCAATCAGGATGAGCCAAATGAAAGGCACGAACTAAATCGGCAGCGTGGACATCGGAGGCAACAACCCAGGAATTATCCTCCTGACCATAGCCCTTCCACTTAACCAGGTACTGAAGCTTCCGTCTCGAAATACGAGAATCCAAAATTTTTTCCACCACATACTCCAACTCCCCCTCAACCAACACCGGGGCAGGAGGATCAACGGAGGGAACCATAGGCGCCACGTACCTCCTCAACAATGACCTATGGAACACATTATGGATGGCAAAAGAAGCTGGAAGGACCAAACGAAATGACACAGGGTTGAGAATTTCAGAAATCTTATAAGGACCAATGAAACGAGGCTTAAACTTAGGAGAAGAAACCTTCATAGGAACATAACGAGAAGACAACCAAACCAAATCCCCAACACGAAGTCGGGGACCAACACAACGACGGCGGTTAGCGAAACGTTGAGCCTTCTCCTGGGACAACGTCAGATTGTCCACTACGTGAGTCCAAATCTGCTGAAACCTGTCCACCACAGAATCCACACCAGGACAGTCAGAAGGCTCAACCTGCCCCGAAGAAAAACGAGGATGAAAACCAGAATTGCAAAAAAAAGGCGAAACCAAAGTAGCCGAACTAGCCCGATTATTAAGGGCGAACTCAGCCAATGGCAAAAAGGTGACCCAATCATCCTGATCAGCAGAAACAAAGCATCTCAGATAGGTTTCCAAAGTCTGGTTGGTTCGTTCGGTTTGGCCATTTGTTTGAGGATGGAAAGCCAAAGAAAAAGACAAATCAATGCCCATCTTAGCACAAAAGGACCGCCAAAACCTAGAGACAAACTGGGAACCTCTGTCCGACACAATGTTCTCCGGAATGCCATGCAAACTAACCACATGTTGAAAAAATAATGGCACCAAATCAGAGGAGGAAGGCAATTTATGCAAGGGTACCAAATGGACCATCTTAGAAAAGCGATCACAAACCACCCAGATGACAGACATCCTTTGAGAGATAGGAAGATCTGAAATAAAATCCATGGAAACATGCGTCCAAGGCCTTTTCGGGACTGGCAAGGGCAAAAGCAACCCACTGGCACGAGAACAGCAGGGCTTAGCCCGAGCACAAGTCCCACAGGACTGCACAAAAGAACGCACATCCCGAGACAAGGAAGGCCACCAAAAGGACCTAGCCACCAAATCTCTGGTCCCAAAAATCCCAGGATGACCAGCCAACACTGAGCAATGAACCTCAGAAATAACTCTGCTAGTCCATCTATCAGGGACAAATAGTTTCTCCGCTGGACAACGGTCAGGTCTATCAGCCTGAAACTCCTGCAGCACCCGCCGCAAATCAGGGGAGATGGCAGACAGAATTACCCCCTCTTTGAGAATACCAGCCGGCTCAGGGACACCCTGAGAATCAGGCACAAAACTCCTAGAAAGGGCATCCGCCTTCACATTCTTAGAACCTGGAAGGTACGAGACCACAAAATCGAAACGGGAGAAAAACAGCGACCATCGAGCCTGTCTAGGATTCAACCGCCTGGCAGACTCGAGATAAGTCAGATTTTTGTGATCCGTCAAGACCACCACGCGGTGCTTGGCTCCCTCAAGCCAATGTCACCACTCCTCGAATGCCCACTTCATAGCTAGCAGCTCCCGATTGCCAACATCATAATTACGCTCAGCAGGCGAAAATTTTCTAGAAAAGAAGGCACATGGCTTCATCACAGAGCCATCAGAACTTCTTTGAGACAAAACAGCCCCTGCTCCAATCTCAGAAGCATCAAACTCGACCTGAAAAGGGAGCGAAACATCTGGCTGACGCAACACAGGGGCCGAAGAAAAACGACGTTTCAGCTCCTGAAAAGCCTCAACGGCCGCAGAGGACCAATTCACCACATCAGCACCTTTCTTTGTCAAATCAGTCAAAGGTTTAACCACACTAGAAAAATTAGCGATGAAGCGACGGTAAAAATTAGCAAAGCCCAGGAATTTCTGGAGGCTCTTCACAGATGTAGGTTGAGTCCAATCATAAATGGCCTGAACTTTAACAGGGTACATCTCGATAGTAGAAGAGGAAATAATGAAGCCCAAAAATGAAACATTCTGAACTTCGAAGAGACATTTAGACCCCTTCACAAACAAGGAATTAGCACGAAGGACCTGGAATACCATTCTGACCTGTTTCACATGAGACTCCCAATCATCCGAAAAGACCAAAATATCATCCAAATATACAATCATGAATCTATCCAGATACTTTCGGAAGATGTCATGCATAAAGGACTGAAACACAGATGGAGCATTTGAAAGCCCGAATGGCATTACCAGGTACTCAAAATGGCCCTCGGGCGTATTAAATGCTGTTTTCCATTCATCGCCCTGTTTAATACGCACAAGGTTATACGCCCCTCGAAGATCTATCTTGGTGAACCAACTAGCCCCCTTAATCCGAGCAAACAAATCAGACAGCAGAGGCAAAGGGTACTGAAATTTGACTGTGATCTTATTGAGAAGGCGGTAATCTATACAGGGTCTCAGAGAACCATCCTTCTTGGCCACAAAAAAGAACCCTGCTCTCAACGGTGATGAAGACGGGCGAATATGCCCTTTCTCCAAGGACTCCTTTATATAACTCCACATAGCGGCGTGCTCTGGCACAGATAGATTGAAAAGTCGGCCCTTAGGAAACTTACTAACAGGAATCAAATTTATAGCAAAATCACAATCCCTATGAGGGGGTAGGACACTGGATTTGGGCTCATCAAATACATCCTGGTAATCCGACAGAAACTCAGGGACTTCAGAAGGAGTGGAAGCAGAAATTGACACCAACGGAACATCGCCATGTAACCCTTGACAACCCCAACTAGACACAGACATTGATTTCCAATCCAATACTGGATTATGAACCTGTAGCCAAGGCAAACCCAACACGACCACATCATGCAAATTATGCAACACCAAAAAGCGAATATCTTCCTGATGTGCAGGAGCCATGCACATGGTCAACTGAGTCCAGTACTGAGGTTTATTCTTGGCCAACGGCGCGGCATCAATTCCCCTTAATGGAATAGAATACTGCAAAGGCTCCAAGAAAAAAACACAGCGCCTGGCAAACTCCAAGTCCATCAAATTCAGGGCAGCGCCTGAATCCACAAATGCCATAACCGAGTAGGATGACAAAGAGCAAATCAGAGTAACAGACAAAAGAAATTTAGGCTGTACAGTACCAATGGTGACAGACCTAGCGAACCGCTTAGTGCGCTTAGGACAATCAGAGATAGCATGAGTGGGGTCACCACAGTAAAAACACAGCCTATTCTGACATCTGTGTTCTTGCCGTTCAGTTCTGGTCAAAGTTCTATCACATTGCATAAGCTCAGGCCTCTGCTCAGAGGACACCGCCAAATGGTGCACAATTTTGCGCTCACGAAAACGCCGATCAATTTGGATAGCCAAGGACATTGATTCATTCAGACCAGCAGGCGTGGGGAATCCCACCATAACATCCTTAAGGGCTTCAGAAAGACCCTTTCTAAAAATTGCTGCCAGGGCACACTCATTCCATTGAGTAAGCACAGACCATTTTCTAAACTTCTGACAATATATCTCCGCTTCATCCTGACCCTGACACAAAGCTAGCAAGATTTTCTCTGTCTGATCCACTGAATTCGGTTCGTCATAAAGCAATCCAAGCGCCAGAAAAAAGGCATCTACATTAAGCAATGCAGGATCTCCTGGCGCAAGGGAGAACGCCCAGTCTTGTGGGTCGCCACGCAACAAAGAAATAATAATTTTTACTTGCTGAATGGGGTCACCAGAGGAGCGGGGTTTCAAAGCAAGAAACAGTTTACAATTATTTTTGAAATTCAGAAACTTAGATCTATCCCCAGAAAACAAATCAGGAATTGGAATTCTAGGCTCTAACATCGGATTCTGAACTACATAATCTTGAATGCTTTGTACTCTTGCAGTGAGATGATCCACACAAGAGGACAGACCTTGAATGTCCATATCTACACCTGAGTCCTGAACCACCCAGAGATTAAGGGGAAAAGAGAGACAAAACACACTGCAAAGAAAAAAAAATGGGTTCAGAACTTCTCTTATCCCTCTTTTGAGATGCATTAACACTTTGCTGGCCAGCTGTACTGTTACGGACCTGGTGGTTAGGAGCACCCGGAATGACCTGATGAGTAAACTAGTAATCGGAACAAGCTCTGGGAAAGTGGGAACTCTGCTGACCGCAAACCCTACTCCTATCACACACACACTAGAAATAGCCGTGGAGCGTACCTAACTCTCCCTAGACGCCTCTTCACAGCCTAAGAGCTAACTACCCCTAAAGATAGAAATAGAAGCCTAACCTTGCCTCAGAGAAATTCCCCAAAGGTAAAGGCAGCCCCCCACATATATTGACTGTGAGTTAAGAGGAAAGTCACAAACACAGGAATGAAACAGGTTTTAGCAGAGGAGGCCAGACTTCACTAAATAGTCAGATGATAGAAAAGGGAACTATGCGGTCAGCACAAAAGAATACAAAAAACCACGCAGAGTAAGCAAAAAGACTCCCCACACCGACTCACGGTGTGGAGGTGCCACTCTGCACCCCAGAGCTTCCAGCTAGCAAGGGAATATCATGATAGCAAGCTGGACTAGAAATTGGCAGTACTAAGAAATATATTCAGTAACAACAAATGAACTAGCAAAGACTTAGCTTCTGCTGGAGTAGACAGGTCCTCAGAGAAGTCCAAGAGAGATCTGAACCAATACTGAACATTGACAGCTGGCATGAAGTAACGATCTGAGTGGAGTTAAATAGGGAAGCCAACATAACAATAAACGAGAGCAGCTGACAAAGCCAACCTCAGTGACCAGCAGTTCCGCTCAAAGTCACCAGAGGGAGTCCAAGAGCAGAACTAACCAAAGTACCATTCATGACCACAGGAGGGAGTCCGAGAACGGAATTCACAACAAACACCCTCTGCCACAGGATGTTGCCTGGTTCCAACCCAGTCAGCTTCTGACTAACTTCCTATTTAACCCCCAGTTTTACCAGATTGTGAGGAGTGGCCTAATACATAGCACGCTTAGCTCCCCCTGGAGGGCAGACTGTGAAGTGTATTGGTGTCTGTGATACCTGGTCAGGTGAACTCCTTCAGTGCCATCAGACGTACCATAGCCCCCCTTAGCGGCAGAGCATCAGTACTGTAATGACCAGGACTCTGGGGCGCTGCACTCCCCCCCCCCGGTTAAATCCAGTACTCCTGGACTGGGAAGAAAACAACAATACATGTCAGCAAAAAGATATACAATTTTTTTGAAATGCAATAACAAGTAAATTTTGAACAGAGCTTCCCTTTATGGGAGGTGAGGACACTTGAACGTTACAAACATGGTTAAATATTTTAAATAACATACTGTAAATAACTTCTCTTACCCAACCGGGTATTCTACTTAGTGCAATTTCTGAACAATAATTTAACATTGCCTTTAAGGACGTATACGCTGAATCCACTAAAGACCTTCTTATAAAACACTATAAGGCTAATCAACTTTTCTTCATTTTCCACCTTTACGTCTGCTGGACCGCCTGTCTATCTGCCCCAGGCCTACTGCCTCTCACTCTGTTGCAGGACCGCCCCATTCCTCATCCGGGCCTACTGCCTTTCTGCTACTATACACAGTATAGAACTTATCAACCTTCTCTCAGTTTAGGATCGCTGAGCCATCTCTGTACAGCTCCTAGGAGGACTCACCGACTAACCCCGTACGGGTTCACTTCCTGTCCTCATTCTTTAACACATTATTAAACATTTCTTACAATTAACTAGCTAACTACATATAACTTCGACATGTAAGCATTATTCGACTTTAAGTGCTATTGGTGAACGTCCCCTTTAAGAAGGGACCAAGTCTCTCGGAGGTAGTGCAACTTCTCAAGCTGCAAGTTCGTATACAGCAAGGACTCCGGTGCTGTTTTCAAGAACAGTTTGTTCGCAAAGAGTCCTTTTCTTTGTAAAACCAGTAGAGGGCACCTTTAAGAAGGTGCAAACTATTTACAATAAGTTTGTAATCATGCAGTGTTCATGATCCAGCAGTTCTTTTCAACAATGATGAACGAGAAACAAAAACAAAAGCAAAAGTAGGGATCCCGGGTAAACTAAGGGATCCCTTTAAGAGTTAACCCTAGTCGGGTTGTAGCAGCAAGAAGACACATAGAAAGACGGACAGTTAACTATATACAGTTTGCAAAGCATTTTAAAGCTTCATAGTAAATTGCAAGACATCAGCCGGTAGTGGATATTTCCTGACCGTGGCGGCTTCGGTCCCTGGTCTCTGGCTGATGCGATGTCAGTATCGGTGGTTGGTCTCTCGGGTGCAGTCAGTTCACCCGGTGTCTGGATTCGAAGGCTAACCCTGGCTGCAAGCTCGGTAGCCGCAACAAGGCGTACTGTGGCGATAGTAACAAGATCTGTCAAGTCCGGATCAGTCATGGTCGGGGTAACAGGTGACACCTCCTCAGGCCCACATCGTTGGACGTTCCGAGCGCACCATCCTTGTGCACTCTGGTGGCGGGTGTAGGTCACCTGATCCCCCCTTTACAATAATGGGTCACCATATCGGTTGCGGAAGGGGGTCTTCACATGGTAACTGGTAACGAAGACGTCAGTCGGTAGTCCCGGTTCCTGTATGGAGCCCCAACCCCGTTTTGGGTGAAAGGCCAGCACAGTTCCCTGCTTTACCACGTCTTTCCTGCCATGCGCAGGCTTTGGGTGTTGCACTTTTGGTGGGTCAGTTTGTTCTGTCTCTTTTCGGTTTTTCCAGTGTAGGATCAGGCATTGTTTATATTGTTCCCAAGTGAGCACAGCAAGGGTGAGGCCTTCCTCCCGAGCTCCATCCGGCCCAATCTGGGGGGTATTCCACTGGAAGATCACCCCGTCCGAGCTCACGTCTAAGGGTTCCCCCATCCTGGTCGGTAGCGGAGGCACCAGCTTCCCCATTGTGTCAGGAGTCAGCACCACCCGCTCCACTGAGAGGAAACGGTTATTGTCGGGGTGAGGAGCGGTTGCGGGAGCGGGATCGGTCGGGGGAGCAGGATCGGTCGGGGGAGTAGGGGCGCCTTCCATACCTGCGCCTGATGTAATTCCACCGATGTCGATCTGTTCCATTAACAAGGACACTGGAGTCGGCTGCAGCCCGGACCGCGGCTCCTCCAAGGCGGCCTCCCGATGTGGCTCCGCTCGCCATGGCTCCATGGTCGGGATAGGCAGGCTCGGATCCTCTGCCAGCGGCTCCAAGGAGCTCGAGTCCTTCAGCTGCGGTGAGTTCGGATCCGTCTCCGGTCGGTGGGGACAACCCGGGGTCACTTCGCCGCCGCTCGGGCACTTGTTGATCATCTTCGCTGTCTGGCATTTGGTGGCAACGCATGCACCTGGCTCCGCCATTTCTCCAAGGTCGAGCTCCCTCTTCACCTCGTTCCCGCCGTTGCAAATCAGGGGGTGGTTCCCCTCTGCTTGTGGGCAGGTCATCATCTCGCAGCAATAGTCGGAGGGGGCGGTCGCTGCTTTTGGCTCCACTCTGGTAGTCTTCCTCTGCGCTCCCCGTGGCACTGCAATGGCGGTGGTTTTTGGCGGGAACTTTTGGCGGCAAGTGGCAATGCACAGTCTTTGCAATAAGTCACAGTCCAAGCACAACAAATCACATTTCCAAGGCACACATGACCTGATTCTTCAGGCTTAAGTAGATCCTGTTCGTGATGCCAAATTGGAGCGCCCCCACTGCCGCAGGGCCGAGGGGTACCCGGTACCGGGCCTCTGTGTCTCAGTTCTGGGGTTGTCACGGTGGCTAGGCCCAGTCTGTGACCCTGCTGAGGGGCGTCCAGTGAAAGTTGAGAATGTGAGGATGTTGTGGTGCGGTGTAGGTCGCGGTGAATAACGAGGACACCAGGTTGCAGTCTCTTTACCTCTTTACTGAAGGCTTCAGGATCCTTAGTCCGGAATACGGTTAACCGGGCTACCTGAGTCCGGCCGGTCCGATGGCATCTCCATGCCTCCAGAGTTCCCTTTGCAGGTGGAAATCTGTGCCTACCTTCTAGCGCTTGTGTGTTGTAGTCCTTCCCTGCTGTGCTTACGGGATAGTCCTCACAACTGTTGTGTCTGTTTCTGAAGTTCCCTCACAACTCGATTATGATGTTCTTCTTCGTCCCCCCAGATGATATGGCTAGGACGCACCCGTATGATGGGTAGGCTCGGAGGTCTTCTGGGACCCTAGAGTTGCCCCTCTCCAAATGTTGCCCCCTGTGTCTGCTTAGGTGATTTTGGGTGAGACAGCCCACCTAGAACTGACTGTCCTGCCGTAGAATTGAAGTAAGGCCTGGAGCTCAATACTTCCTCGGCGTTTCCGGCCACCGGCTACACGCCTCAGTAAGATGTTGCCTCATCTTACAGCATGACTCCTACTGGTGTTTCTCCTTGTTGTGTTGATCTCGTTTCTCACTCAGCACAATAAACCTCGCTTCTTGTCCTTTCTTGGGGTACCGCCGCAATGAAGTGCAGGCGCGGTCCCATAACGTTCTTCCTGTTCGCTAGGCCTTTGTCAGGATCCCACCCCTGACAGGGACCCCCCTGAATCTTCCCCTGCAACACCCTCTGTCACAGGATGTTGCCTGGTTCCAACCCAGTTAGCTTCTGACTAACTTCCTATCTAACCCCCAGTTTTACCAGATTGTGAGGAGTGGCCCAATACATAGCACCCTTAGCTCCCCCTGGAGGGCAGACTGTGAAGTGTATTGGTGTCTGTGATACCTGGTCAGGTGAACTCCTTCAGTGCCATCAGACGTACCATAGCCCCCCTTAGCGGCGGAGCAACAGTACTGCAACAACCAGGACTCTGGGGCACTGCAGACCCGTCTGGGCTGAATGAAAATCTGAGCTTTGCACCCTTTTTGTAAAAAATATATGTTTTTTGTAAACCACTGCTTTAGCTCCTGCAATATTTTATTCTTCTTAAAGGGCCACTGTCACCCCCTCCAGCCGTTATAAACTAAAAGAGCCACCTTGTGCAGCAGTAATGCTGCATTCTAACAAGGTGGCTCTTTTAGTTTTAGGTGCATGTATTACCAAAATAAAGGGTTTTATATTTTCGCCAAAATACCTTTCTTTAGCCAGGTAGGCAGGTCCTCACCCCCCTGCTTGTAACGCCACATTGACGTCACTCAAATCTTCAGGGGTGTCGGGCACCGCCCCCTCAGTGCTGTTTACCCATGAAATCCGGCGCCTGCGCTGTGTATCGCTGTTTGGTGCAGGCGCAGAGAGCTCTGCCTGTCTGACCTCAGATGCAGGCTTGCAGACTGCGCCTGTGCGGCCACCCTGCTTGTGAATCCCAGCCCCGCACTCTGCATAATGCATAACACACTGTGGGGCTGGGATTACCAAGGTGGGTGGTCGCACTCGCCGCACAGGCGCAGTCTGCAAGCCTGGCTGTGACATCAGACGGCCAGAGCTCTCTGCGTCTGCACCAAACAGCGATACACAGTGCAGGCGCCAGATTTCATGGGTAAGCAGCGCTGGGGGGGCGGTGCCCGGCGCCCCTGAAGATTTGAGTGACGTTAATGTGGCGTTACAAGCAGGGGGGTGAGGACCTGCCTCCGTGGCTAAAGAAAGGTATTTTGGCTAAAATATAAAACCCTTTATTTTGGTAATACATTCACCTAAAACTAAAAGAGCCACCTTGTTAGAATGCAGCATTACTGCTGCACAAGGTGGCTTTTTTAGTTTATAACGGCTGGAGGGGGTGACAGTGGCCCTTTAAATTGTCATTTTATCTTATTTTTATTAGTTTTTAACATTATTCTTTTATTAATTTCTCTCAGTATAGGTACTCTCATGCACTTACCTGATAGTTGATGTCCCTTGGATATTCTATTTCCTTCGCATCATCCGGACATCTTTTCTCTTCGTAGCCATTATTGTACCAGGAGAAAAATCCTGTTGGCCATGTGAATGCATGGGCGGACTCCATTAGTGTTTGGATCTTTTCCTTCTATGAATATAAAATGAGAAAACCCTTTTTTATATAATTTGATTCCATTACCATCTTTTTTGTTTATTGTTTATTATTATTTTTTATTTATTATTTTTTTGTTTATTATTTATTTATATATCCCATTATATATTTCTCTTTATTAATATCATATATATTTATTTATACATTTTCTATTATATTTATTTTTATTATTTAGCTTTACATTTATAATAATATAATAATCTTTATTGATATAGCGCCAACATATTACGCAGCGCTTTATTTATTTATTTTTACATTTATTTATTTTCATTTTTGCTTTTTTATTATTTATTATTTCTTTTCTTATTCTATCTGCATATTTAATGATGGTTTTTGCTAAGATATATGTTATTTCTTATATATTATATACAGTATATATATATATTTTATGTTTTCGATATTTGTTTTACATTTGTAATCATTTAATATCTGCTGTTTTCTCTATATACACTCACCGGCCACTTTATTAGGTACACTTGTCCAACTTCTTGTTAACACTTAATTTCTAATCAGCCAATCACATGGCGGCAACTCAGTGCATTTAGGCATGTAGACATGGTCAAGACAATCTCCTGCAGTTCAACCGAGCATCAGTATGGGGAAGAAAGGTGATTTGAGTGCCTTTGAACGTGGCATGGTTGTTGGTGCCAGAAGGGCTGGTCTGAGTATTTCAGAAACTGCTGATCTACTGGGATTTTCACGCACAACCATCTCTAGGGTTTACAGAGAATGGTCCGAAAAAGAAAAAAAATCCAGTGAGCGGCAGTTCTGTGGGCGGAAATGCCTTGTTGATGCCAGAGGTCAGAGGAGAATGGGCAGACTGGTTCGAGCTGATAGAAAGGCAACAGTGACTCAAATCGCCACCCGTTACAACCAAGGTAGGCCTAAGAGCATCTCTGAACGCACAGTGCGTCGAACTTTGAGGCAGATGGGCTACAGCAGCAGAAGACCACACCGGGTACCACTCCTTTCAGCTAAGAACAGGAAACTGAGGCTACAATTTGTACAAGCTCATCGAAATTGAACAGTAGAAGATTGGAAAAACGTTGCTTGGTCTGATGAGTCTCGATTTCTGCTGCGACATTCGGATGGTAGGGTCAGAATTTGGCGTAAACAACATGAAAGCATGGATCCATCCTGCCTTGTATGGAGCATCTTTGGGATGTGCAGCCGACAAATCTGCGGCAACTGTGTGATGCCATCATGTCAATATGGACCAAAATCTCTGAGGAATGCTTTCAGCACCTTGTTGAATCTATGCCACGAAGAATTGAGGCAGTTCTGAAGGCAAAAGGGGGTCCAACCCGTTACTAGCATGGTGTACCTAATAAAGTGGCCGGTGAGTGTATACTTATAATTATTTCTTTTGTTTCCCCTTATTTTTATTTTTATTTTCTATCTTCATTTCTTCAATTACACAGTCTGCTCTCCCTTATACATCAGGACTATTATTTTTTTACTTATTTGCTTATTATTTAAAGTATTCTGCCCCCTTTGTCTGTTATACACATTTTTCTTTGTGTATATTTAGATTTTTCATCAATATCTCTCCCATTGACCTTTGCAATTCATCATAGATTACCATCTCTATGATTAATCTACCATTTACCCATATTGTGTGACCCGTGCCATGAGCATGCACCGCTCGTGTCCTCCTCTCTTGGCATCCTGCGTCTGTGAGTCCTTGGCAACGCCGGGTACTCAGATTCTGAGCGTTCGGTCACATGATGCGGATGCTAGGACTTCTGGGTCCTCCGAGTGGCGCATGCGCCACTCACGCCTGGGTCACCACTATCGGCATTTAATACACTGGTATATATATATATAAATCCACTGGTTTTACAGGACACCACCCCCTGACAAAGGAATCAATTCTGAAACATGCATCAGGGTTTGCGCGTATCTGTGATCCCACCGGACCTTAAAGGTATATTGCCCCCAAATCTTTTTCTCTATCTTTGCACATTTTGCACTGGGAGCGATCCAGCATGGATCTGCACCATTTATTCTGACTTTGCTACACTTGGATTGTTACCTAAACGGAGTGAGTTTTATGGTTTTATTTAATTAATAACCAATTTTTTGCCCATTTTTTTCATATTACACTCACATTTTGCACTGTTTTAAATCACTTGTGGCTACTTTATCCAATAACTATGGCACATTTTTTAATTATCTATATAATTTTAATATAAAAATATTTTTTCTCTGCTTTCACTTCTTTTTTCTTTTTTTTTTGGGGGGGGCTCCTTTATGTGATCACAAATACATGTGTTTTTTTTATAGTGTACATATATATATATATATATATATATATATATATATATACATATGTGTATATATATATATATATATATATTTATATATATATAGTATATATATATATATATTATGTAATCTTTGTGGTCCGGCATCTGTTCTAATGGTTTTATGGTTATCACATTATGTAATATACTTTCTTTTATCAATTGATGAATGGTCCAGATACGTGCACATTTCTCTTTTTTTTACTTAGTACTACTATTTGCCACTATCTACTGTATTTAATAAAGGCAATTTTTAGTGAATATAGCTTGTGCGGTATTTGTATGATAGTCTGTTTTTCTTGGTTTTTCTTTTAGTCTCTCTTCTGAGTGGTTACCACTTTTTTTTAATTCAGTATGCGATAGTATTCATTATGAAAACTAGTGAGCGGGTCACTGAGGGAGCAGTGATCTGTCAGCAGTCTGCATTATGAATATATAATCAGAGCACTACATACACCAGCCCCGCCTTAGAACATGAGCATATCATTAACACAGAACTAAAAATAAGGATTCAAAAAAGAAGCACCGGACTAATTTCATCAACCAATGTGTCATTTTAATCAGTATAATGGCACCGACCTGACACTGTGAGTAGGTTACTATGCACAATCCTGCTAACAGGTTCCCTTTAAATAAACTTGCATTGACGTTACAGTAATACCACTTCCTGGGCCTACCTCAACCGCAGCTGAATGAGTACAAACCTCTACAATGATAACAAATCAAATGGTAAAACTGGAGAGGCAAAAAAAGCACAAAATAGGGTCTAATCTAATAACCAAGTAGTATAAAATATTATAGATATGCTCACCTGATGGATTTGTGATAGTCACAGCTTCTGTAGAAGTATGGAAAGCCTGATGCAGGACCACCAATGTGATACAATGAAATAAATGGGGAACATGGTGGTTCAGAGTCCACGCTGCCCAAAGTTCAAAAGATATAATCACACACAAAGGTGAAATATGAATGCAATTTATTATATCCAACTGTTTCAAGGTTTTCAAACCTCTTCATCAGGACCAAACCACAATGATCAAACCAAACCTCAATGATGATAATTATTTTTGCAATACAGTTCTTGCAAAAATTAAGAGACCACTGCAAAATGTTCAATTTGTCTGATTTTTCTCTTTATAAGTATATTTTTGAGTAAAATGTAAATTGTTCTTTTATTCTATAAACATCTGACACCATGTCTCCGAATTTCCAAGCAATAATTTTTGCATTTTTTTTCTGACAAAGAAAAATGGTCAAAATGAAAAAAACAGTGCTTTCAGACCTCAAATAATGCAAAGAAAACAAGTTCATAATCATTTAGAAACAACAATACTAATGTTTTAACTTAGGAAGAGTTCAGAAATCAATATTTTGTGGAATAACCATGATTTTTAATCACAGCTTTCATGCGTCTTGGCATGCTTTCTACCAGTTTTCACACTGCTTCTGGAGCAAAAATTTAAGCAGTACTTTGATGGCTTGTGACTATCCATCATCCTCTTGATTACATTCCAGAGGATTTTATTGAGGTTCATGTCTGGAGATTGGGCTGCCCATGACAGGGTTTTGATGTGATGGTCTCTCAATTTTTGCCAAAGCTGTATATCTTTTATTTAATTGTGCTGCAAAGCATGCTCAACAACACTTGTTGGGGCTAGAGTTAGGGTTGGGCTAGGGTTAGGTTGGGGATAGGTTTAGAATTGGGGCAAGGATTAGGGTTGGGGCTAGAGTTTAAAGTTGGGGCTAGGGTTAGGGTTGGGGTTAGGGTTAAGGTTGTGTTGGGGTTATGGTGGTGGTGTTGGGGTTAGGGTGGTGTTGGGGTTAGGGTTGTGGTTAGGGTTATGGTTGTGGTTAGGGTTAAGGTTGGGATTATGGTTAGGGGTGTGTTGGAGTTAGGGCTGGGGATAGGGATGTGTTAGAGTTGGAGTTATAATTGAGAGGCTTTCACTGTTTAGGTACATCAGGGGGTCTCCATACGCGAAGTGACGCCTGCCATTGATTTGGGACAATTTTGCATTCAAAAAGTCAAATGGTGCTCCCTCCCTTCTGAGTCCTGTCGTGCGCCCAAACAATGGCATTCCCCCCACATCTGGGGTATTGGCGTACTCAGGAGAAATTGCACAACAAATTTTATGGTCCACTTTCTCCTGATACCCTTGTGATAATAAAAAAGTTTTGGTCTAAATTAATTTTTTTGTAAAAAAAAAAGTAAAATGTTCATTTTTTCCTTCTGCATTATTTTAGTTTTCATGAAACATCTGAAGGGTTAATAAACTTCTTGAATGTGATTTTGGGCATCTTGAGGGGTGCAGTTTTTAGAATTGTGTCACATTTGGGTATTTTCTGTCATATTGATCCCCAAACTCAATTCAAATGTGAGGTGGTCACTAAAAAAATGGCTTTGTAAATTTTGTTGGAAAAATTAGAAATTACTGGTCAACTTTTAACCCTTATAACATCCTAACAAAAAAATATATCTTCCAAATTTGCATTTAAACTGACAAGTGGGAAATGTTATTTATTAACTATTCTGTGTGACAGGATTCTCTGATTTAACTGCACAAAAATTAAAAGTTGGAAAATTGCAAAATCTTCACAATTTTTGACAAATTTCCACTTTTTCATAAATTAATGCAAGTCATTTCAAAGAAATTTTACCACTAACATGAAGTACAATATGTCATGAAAAAACATTCTCAGAATCAGTGGGTTACATTGAAGCATTCCAGAGCTATAACCTCATAAAGTGACAGTGGTCAGAACTGTAAAATTTGGCTTGGTCATTAAGGTCAAAATTGGCTCTGTCACCAAGGGGTTAAAGCTCTTGCTCTTCGTTCTGGTAAACTAATTCTTGATAACACAACTAAAAAGTTTCTTGTCACTTAAGCCTAAAACATTCTGGTCATTAACGGGATAAAGATGCATAATCATTTAAGTGTGAGAATGCAAAGTTTTTATGTGAATTGTCTGTTCACCTTGTATCTTTTGAACAGTTTGTTCCTTCTGCTGAAATTTTCAGACCGACTTTAATAGTCATAAGTGAAACTACTAAAATTTCAATAAAATAAAAAGTATCATTTTTTTTATGTACTTTAGCCAGACTCAGCAGCAAGCATGGGAACAAATTAAATTGTTACATCACATTATCATAGATACTAGCAGTGAATAAATTGTAAAACTACCTGTAAGTGGATCAGTTTTGTACAATGTAATTTCACTTTTCAACAATTTAAAAGCATGTTATGCTCTCATTTTTCAAAACTTCTAAAGGAACAGTTTAGGATTATCATATGACACATGCTGTTTTTGCAAAGAGTTTTCTGACATGGATCTTGAAGCAAATCTATTTAAAAATCCAAGTAGAAGAAAAACTCTGGGAAAATGCTCTAAGGGCTCATTTCCACATGCGAGTCACACGTCCGTATCTCGCATGTGGAAACCAAGCTGTGGAGCCGTCACTGAGGAGCGGAGCGTGCGGCCACATAGGAACACATGGAGCCGCACAGCTCCGCTCCTGAGTGCCGGCGCCAGAGCTTGGTTTCCACATGCGAGATACGGACGTGTGACTCGCATGTGGAAATGAGCCCTAAGATTTGAATCTGTGTCATTTTATTATCCTATTGTAAAAGATAAATGACTGTTGATTCACTTTGTGCAGTTTTTTAGCACAACTTATTCACTGCATACATATCTCTGCATGGATTATAGTAAACAAGAATGCTCTGTAATGGGGATGGTAGAAAGCTTGATATTGGACTAGCTTAAATTTTGAGTGTTAAAAAAAGAAAAAAGGTGTGACTATACCCTTGAGATGTAAGGCTACGTTCACATTTGCGTTGTGCGCCGCTGTGTCGGCGACGTAACGCACAACGCAAACAAAAACGCAACAAAACGCACGCTAAAATGCTGCGTTTTGCGACGCATGCGTCCTTTTTTCGCCGAAAGTTGGATGCAAAAAAAATGCAACTTGCTGCGTTCTCTGCGCCCAACGCTTGCGGCCAAAAAAACGCATGCGTCGCAAAACGCAGCACAACGCATGTCCATGCGCCCCCATGTTAAATATAGGGGCGCATGATGCATGCGGTGATGCTGCGGCGCCCGACGCTGCGGCGCCGAAAGCTAATGTGAACGTAGACTTAGATAGATGTCCAGACTGGCTGCGGGTCTCCACTGAAGGTCTCCTGACTAGTGTTGAGCGATACCGTCCGATACTTGAAAGTATCGGTATCGGAAAGTATCGGCCGATACCGGCAAAGTATCGGATCTAATCCGATACCGATACCCGATACCAATACAAGTCAATGGGACTCAAGTATCGGACGGTATCCCTGATGGTTCCCAGGGTCTGAAGGAGAGGAAACTCTCCTTCAGGCCCTGGGATCCATATTAATGTGTAAAAGAAAGAATTAAAATAAAAAATATTGCTATACTCACCTCTCTGACGCAGCCTGGACCTCACCGAGGGAACCGGCAGCGTTCTTTGCTTAAAATGAGCGCGTTTACTTCCTCCCGTGACGTCACGGCTTGTGATTGGTCGCGTGCCACCCATGTGGCCGCGACGCGACCAATCACAGCAAACCGTGACGTAATTTTCAGGTCCTGAATGCCTAATTCTAGGCATTCAGGATTTTAAAATTACGTTCCGGCTTGTGATTGGTCGCGTCGCGGTCACATGGGCGACGCGACCAATCACAAGCCGTGACGTCACGGGAGGCAGGAAACGCGCGCATTTTAAAATTACGTCACGGCTTGTGATTGGTTGCGTGCCGCCCATGTGAGCGCGACGCGACCAATCACAGCAAGCCGTGATGTAATTTCAGGTCCTGAATGCCTAATTCTGCTTTAGTTGTAAAGCGCTGCGGAATATGGTGGCGCTATATAAATAAAAATTATTATTATTATTATTATACTTGCGGTATCGGAATGCTCAACACTACTCCTGACCTGAACTCAGCAGCGTTATATATGCCTATTCAGACCGTGAATGTTGGAATTGTGAAACCAGGCTCAGAGTTGCTAGGATTTTGTAAATCGGTATACTTTTTTTTATCTCTTAACCCCTTCACCCCCAAGGGTGGTTTGCACGTTAATGACCGGGCCAATTTTTACAATTCTGACCACTGTCCCTTTATGAGGTTATAACTCTGGAACGCTTCAACGGATCTTGGCGATTCTGACATTGTTTTCTCGTGACATATTGTACTTCATGATAGTGGTAAAATTTCTTCGATATAAGTTGCGTTTATTTGTGAAAAAAACGAATATTTGGCGAAAATTTTGAAAATTTCGCAATTTTCCAACTTTTAATTTTTATGCCCTTAAATCACAGACATATGTCACGCAAAATACTTAATAAGTAACATTTCCCACATGTCTACTTTACATCAGCACAATTTTGGAACCAACATTTTTTTTTGTGACGGAGTTATAAGGGTTAAAAGTTGACCAGCAATTTCTCATTTTTACAACACCATTTTTTTTAGGGACCACATCTCATTTGAAGTCATTTTGAGGGGTCTATATGATAGAAAATACCCAAGTGTGACACCATTCTAAAAACTGCACCCCTCAAGGTACTCAAAACCACTTTCAAGAAGTTTATTAACCCTTCAGGTGTTTCACAGGAATTTTTGGAATGTTTAAATAAAAATGAACATTTAACTTTTTTTCACACAAAATTTATTTCAGATCCAATTTGTTTTATTTTACCAAGGGTAACAGGAGAAAATAGACCCCAAAATTTGTTGTACAATTTGTCCTGAGTATGCTGATACCCCATATGTGGGGGTAATCCACTGTTTGGGCGCATGGCAGAGCTCGGAAGGAAAGGAGCGCCATTTGACTTTTCAATGCAAAATTGACTGGAATTGAGATGGGACGTCATGTTGCATTTAGAGAGCCCCTGATGTGCCTAAACATTGAAACTCCCCACAAGTGACACCATTTTGGAAAGTAGACCCCCTAAGGAACTTATCTAGATGTGTGGTGAGCACTTTGACCCAACAAGTGCTTTACAGAAGTTTATAATGCAGAGCCGTAAAAATAAAAAATCATATTTTTTCACAAAAATGATCTTTTCACCCCCAATTTTTTATTTTCCCAAGGGTAAGAGAAGAAATTGGACCCCAAAAATTGTTGTGCAATTTGTCCTGAGTACGCTGATAGCCCATATGTGGGTGTAAACCAATGTTTGGGCGCAGGGCAGAGCTCGGAAGGGAAGGAGCGCCATTTGACTTTTCAATGCAAAATTGACTGGAATTGAGATGGGACGTCATGTTGCGTTTGGAGAGCTCCTGATGTGCCTAAACATTGAAACCCCCCACAAGTGACACCATTTTGGAAAGTAGACCCCCTAAGGAACTTATCTAGATGTGTGGTGAGCACTTTGACCCAACAAGTGCTTCACAGAAGTTTATAATGCAGAGCCGTAAAAATAAAAAATCATATTTTTTCACAAAAATGATCTTTTCGCCCCCATTTTTTTATTTCCCCAAGGGTAAGAGAAGAAATTAGAGCACAAAAGTTGTTGTGCAATTTGTCCTGAGTACGACGATACCCCATATGTGGGGGTAAACCACTGTTTGGGCGCATAGCAGAGCTCGGAAGGGAAGGAGCGCTATTTTACTTTTCAATGCAAAATTGACTGGAATTAAGATGGGATGCCATGTTGCGTTTGCAGAGCCCCTGATGTGCCTAAACATTAAAAACCCCCACAAGTGACACCATTTTGGAAAGTAGACCCCCTAAGGAACTTATCTAGATGTCTTTTGAGAGCTTTGAACCCCCAAGTGTTTCACTACAGTTTATAACGCAGAGCCGTGAAAATAAATTCTTTTTTTTTTCACAAAAATGATTTTTTAGCCCCCAGTTTTGTATTTTCACAAGGGTAACAGGATAAATTGGACCCCAAAATTTGTTGTCCAATTTGTCCTGAGTAGGCTGATACCCGATATGTGGGGGGGAACCACTGTTTGGGCGCATGACAGAGCTCGGAAGGGAAGGAGCGCCATTTGGAATGCAGACTTAAATGGATTGGTCTGCAGGCATCACGTTGCATTTGCAGAGCCCCTGATGTACCCAAACAGTACAAACCCCCCACAAGTGACCCCATATTGGAAACTAGACCCCCCAAGGAACTTATCTAGATGTGTTGTGAGAACTTTGAACCCCCAAGTGTTTCACTACAGTTTATAACGCAGAGCCGTGAAAATAAATTCCTTTTTTTTTTCACAAAAATGATTTTTTAGCCACCAGTTTTGTATTTTCACAAGGGTAACAGGATAAATTGGACCCCAAAATTTGTTGTCCAATTTGTCCTGAGTATGCTGATACCCGATATGTGGGGGGGAACCACTGTTTGGGCGCATGACAGAGCTCGGAAGGGAAGGAGCGCCATTTGGAATGCAGACTTAAATGGATTGGTCTGCAGGCGTCACGTTGCATTTGCAGAGCCCCTGATGTACCCAAACAGTACAAACCCCCCACAAGTGACCCCATATTGGAAACTAGACCCCCCAAGGAACTTATCTAGATGTGTTGTGAGAACTTTGAACCCCCAAGTGTTTCACTACAGTTTATAACGCAGAGCCGTGAAAATAAAAATTCTTTTTTTTTTCACAAAAATGATTTTTTTAGCCCCCAGTTTTGTATTTTCACAAGGGTATCAGGATAAATTGGACCCAAAAAGTTGTTGTCTAATTTGTCCTGAGTATGCTGATACCCCATATGTGGGGGGGAACCACTGTTTGGGCGCATGACAGAGCTCGGAAGGGAAGGAGCGCCATTTGGAATGCAGACTTAAATGGATTGGTCTGCAGGCGTCACGTTGCATTTGCAGAGCCCCTGATGTACGCAAACAGTACAAACCCCCCACAAGTGACCCCATATCGGAAATTAGACCCCCCAAGGAACTTATCTAGATGTGTTGTGAGAACTTTGAACCCCCAAGTGTTTCACTACAGTTTACAACGCAGAGCCGTGAAAATAAAAAATCCTTTTTTTCCCACAAAACTTATTTTTTGGCCCCCAGTTTTGTATTTTCCCAAGGGTAGCAGGAGAAATTGGACCCCAAAAGATGATGTCCAATTTGTCCTGAGTACGCTGATACCCCATATGTTGGGGTAAACCCCTGTTTGGGCACACGGGAGAGCTCGGAAGGGAAGGAGCACTGTTTTCCTTTTTCAACGCAGAATTGGCTGGAATTCAGATCGGATGCCATGTCCCGTTTGGAAAGCCCCTGATGTGCCCGAACAGTGGAAACCCCCCAATTATAACTGAAACCCTAATCCAAACACACCCCTTACCCTAATCCCAACAGTAACCCTAACCACTCCTCTAACCCAGACACACCCAACCCTATTCCCAACCGTAAATGTAATCCAAACCCTAACCCTATCTTTAGCCCCAACCCTAACTGTAGCCCCAACCCTAGCCCCAACCCTAGCCCTAACCCTAGCAATAACCCTAGCCCTAACTCTAGTCCTAACTCTAGCCCTAACCCTAACCCTAATGGGAAAATGGAAATAAATAAATTTTTTAATTTTTTTATTTTTCCCTAACTAAGGGGGTGATGAAGGGGGGTTTGATTTACTTTTATAGCGGGTTTTTTAGCGGATTTTTATGATTGGCAGCCGTCACACACTGAAAGACGCTTTTCATTGCAAAAAATATTTTTTGCGTTACCACATTTTGAGAGCTGTAATTTTTCCATATTTGAGTCCACAGAGTCATGTGAGATCTTGTTTTTTGCGGGATGCGTTGACGTTTTTATTGGTAACATTTTCGGACACGTGACATTTTTTGATCGCTTTTTATTCCGATTTTTGTGAGGCAGAGTGATCAAAAACCAGCTATTCATGAATTTCTTTTTGGGGAGGCGTTTATACCGTTCCGCGTTTGGTAAAATTGATAAAGCAGTTTTATTCTTCGGGTCAGAACGATTACAGCGATATCTCATTTATATCATTTTTTTTATGTTTTGGCGCTTTTATACGATAAAAACTATTTTATAGAAAAAATAATTATTTTGGTATCGCTTTATTCTCAGGACTATAACTTTTTTATTTTTTTTCTGATGATGCTGTATGGCGGCTCGTTTTTTGCGGGACAAGATGACGTTTTCAGCGGTACCATGGTTATTTATATCAGTCTTTTTGATCGCGTGTTATTCCACTTTTTGTTCGGCGGTATGATAATAAAGCGTTGTTTTTTGCCTCGTTTTTTTTTTTTTTTTCTTACGGTGTTTACTGAAGGGGTTAACTAGTGGGCCAGTTTTGTAGGTCGGGTCGTTACGGACGCGGCGATACTAAATATGTGTACTTTTATTGCTTTTTTTATTTTATTTAGATAAAGAAATGTATTTATGGGAATAATATTTTTTTTTTTTTTTCATTATTTTGGAATATTTATTTATTTATTTTTTTTACACATTTGGAATTTTTTTTTTTTACTTTTTTACTTTGCCCCAGGGGGGGACAATACAGATCGGTGATCTGCCAGTTTGCATAGCACTCTGACAGATCACCGATCTGAGAGAAGTGCAGGCTGCTTCACAGTGCCTGCTCTGAGCAGGCTTCTGTGAAGCCACCTCCCTCCCTGCAGGACCCGGATCCGCGGCCATCTTGGATCCGGGTCTGGAGCAGGCAGGGAGGGAGGTAAGACCCTCGCAGCAACGCGATCACATCGCGTTGCTGCGGGGGGCTCAGGGAAGCCCGCAGGGAGCCCCCTCCCTGCGCGACGCTTCCCTGCACCGCCGGCACATCGCGATCATGTTTGATCGCGGTGTGCCGGGGGTTAATGTGCCGGGGGCGGTCCGTGACCGCTCCTGGCACATAGTGCCGGATGTCAGCTGCGATATGCAGCTGACACCCGGCCGCGATCGGCCGCGCTCCCCCCGTGAGCGCGGCCGATTGTGTATGACGTACTATTCCGTCCTTGGGAAGTAGGGCCCACCCCACATGGACGGAATAGTACGTCTAATGACAGAAAGGGGTTAACCCTAGAACCCATACCTGGGGCCTCGCAGGCTTGCCAGGTTACTTGTTTTCTATTTTCTTTAAAGGTACTTTAGTTAGAATTTTGAAAATCTAGGTAATCCTCAGGTATATAGTTGTTAGTAATTTCCAGTTATTCATATATTTTTATGTTACAGACATTTCGGTATAACAACCTTTTTTTGGGACTACCCCATATTCACGCACCTGGGGCCTTTTAGGCCTGTACTAGGTTTACATGTGATACTCAGTCTTTTTGTCTGTATTGTTGCTGGGGAAGAACTTTTATGACTCTGCTATTGCTGGGAAGAGTGTGGATTCTGCATGACAACATGGTCATGTGATCTTGGAAGGGAGACTCCCTCACAAAGTCATGTGTCTCATGACACATCATACGATGTTCCAATCAGAGAGTTATTTCAGAACCCATTTGCAGATCCACACTACAAAGCTACTATGTCCATCAATAGATTTGAGGGTATTCGGAGATGCCTTCGTTTTGATGAAAAGAGAACTCGGACTGTGAGGTTGGCAACCGATAAATTAGCCCCTATTAGCTATATCTGGAATCTTTTTATCAAGAACTGTACAAAGCTTTACCATTCCAGTGATAAGGTGACAGTGGACGAGCAACTTCTTGCCTTTAGGGGACGTTGCAAATTCATTCTGTATATGCCCAGTAAGCCAGCTAAGGCATAAAAATTTTCTGGATGTGCGATTCAGCAAGCTATTATGGGATGAATGGTCTGATTTACTGTGGCAAAGAAGCTGATGCTCCAGTCCAGAAAGACCTATGTTCTGACATAGTAAAAACACTTGCTCTACCAATTTTCAATTCAGGAAAAAATATTACAATGGATAATTACTTTACCAATTTTGAAATGGCCAACTTTTTGCTTCAAAAGCAACTTACACTTGTTGGTATTATGAGGCCAAACCGCCGCGAAATTCCTCCAATCATGAAGCACAATGCACAGCGAACAATCTACGAGAGTGTATTCGGTTTCTGCAACAATGGTGTCTTATAAAGCCAAGAAAGAAAAATCCGTGATATTACTGAGTACAATGCATCATGATGGAAGTATTGACACCAATGACAGGGAAAAAAACCTGAAATCATACTGCATTATAATAAGACAAAAGGAGGTGTCGACAAGATGGACGAAATGATTGGAGAGTATTCGTGCAAAAGGCAAACTAAACGTTGGCCTGTTGCCCTTTTTTCATATATCTTTGATGTGTCAGCCCTCAATAGCTACAATGTTTATTGTCTAACTAATCCAGAATTCCATGCCAACAGGAAAGACAAGAGACGTCTATTTTTGACAGAACTTTGTTATGAACTTTTGATGCCTACTATGATGGAGAGAAGCAGCATGATATGCTTATCAAGGCAAATTATGGAGGCAATGATCCGATGTGGAACACGCTTTCTGGAACATCCAGAGCAAAGAGAAAAAAAAAGAAAGCGCTGCTATATTTGTCCAGCAAAGAAGGAAAGAAAATCGGAGCGTTTCTGTTCTACTTGCGGACAAAATTTATGCAAGGAACATTCAGACGAAAAAATAATATGCGAGAATTGTCGGGGGAATGTGTAAAGTTACAAAGAAATATTCCTGCACCACGTTTGCTACAACCAAAAAATGTTTTAATAAAAAATTGCATATAGAATGCCTATATTTGGCGTGCCCGTTTACTTACTTTTTTGTTGTTTTATGCACATAATTATGTTTTGAAATATACACATCTTAGGCTGTGTTCCCAGTAGCGCTGGGGTTCACCAGAAGGGGATCCATAATGGATCTGACCTCCTGGTAACTCCAGCTAAGGCTGCCGGAATGGCGGGATTCCGCCAGCCTTAGCTGGGGTCACCAGGAGGTCAGATCTATTACGGATCCCCTCCAGGCGGACCCCAGCGCTAGTTGGAATGCATCCTTACCTTGCAATTGTAAAATAAATTTTGAAAAGTATTTTTATTTGAGTTATTCCGTGTTATTTGCACACAGGCCTAAAAGGCCCCAGGTGCGTGAATATGGGGTAGTCCCAAAAAAAGGTTGTTATACCGAAATGCCTATAACATAAAAATATATGAACAACTGGAAATTACTAACAACTATATACCTGAGGAATACCTAGAGTTTCAAAATTCTAACTAAAGTAATTTTACAGAAAATAGAAAACAAGTAACCTGGCAGGCCTGCGAGGCCCCAGGTATGCGTCCGCCAGCCTTAGCTGGGATCACCAGGAGGTCAGATCCATTACGGAATCCCGTCCTGGCGGACCCCTGCGCTAATGGGAATGCATCCTTACTTTGCAATAAACTTTAAAAAGTATTTTTATTTGAGTTATTCCATGACAATTGTAAACAGGCCTAAAAGGCCCCAGGTGCGTGAATGTGTAGATTTCTATGGGTATGCGTTCTAGGGTTAAACAACTGGTTTTTATTGGAGGTCAGGAGAGAGAAAGAATGGTGGAAGCAGAATGGGAGCAATGGAAGAGCCATGATTACTAAAATATGGTACACATTTTGAGTGTTAGTAGCTTTTTCAAGTTAGAGTGCAACAAAAAAAACAAAATGTGGAACAATTGTGTTACTCTGGCCACTTCCACACTTTCCAAGCACTGCCCTGCTTACCGCATGTTTCGCTCTGCTCCACCTAGTACCTGACCATTTCTGTGAGCTGCCTTGTGCTACACTTCCAACTCTGCTGTTAGTAAGTCATAGGGGGCGCAGCTAAACTCTGCAGGAGATAGGTCAGGGAAGCAGATCTGAGCAGGACAGAATAAATTTCTGTCCTGCTCAGATCTGCTTCCCTGACCTATCTCCTGTCAGCAGGTAATTTATTAGGATCAAACAAAAATTACATCTGCGTGAGATCATTCCAAACATTTTTTTCTTACATACTTCAGTGTAATTATATATTAGAGTCTTTATATGTGACCGCTAAACCATCTCAGACAGATGTCTGCCTAGCCTCTGTTTGAAGACTTACATTGAAGGAGAAGTCGCCACCTTTCGTGGCAGCCTGTTCCACTCATTGATTACCCTCACTGTCAATTTTTTTTTCTAATTACTTATCTGTATCTTGTCCCTTGCAGTTTCATTCCATTGCTTCTCATGTTTCCATGTGCAAATGAGAATAAGGATGATCCCTCTACACTGTGACAGTCATTCAGATATTTGTAGACAGCTATTATGTCTCCTCTTAGCCTTTTTTTTTGCAAGTTAAACATTCTCAGATCATTTTACCATTCCTCACAGTCGGCTCACCATCCTGGTAGCTCGTCTCTGAACTTGCTCCAGTTTTAAAATGTATTTTTTAAAATGTGGTGCACAGAGTTGGACACAGTATTGCAGATGAGGCCTGACCAAGGAATAGTACAGGGGGATGATTACTTCACGTGATCTAGACTCTATGCTTCTATTAATACATTCTAGAACTGTGTTTGCCTTTTTTGCTTCGGCATCACACTGTTGACGCATGTGCAGTCTGTGACCTATTAGTGAACCCAAGTCTTTTTCAAATGTGCTGTTGCTTAGTTCTATTCCTTCCATTCTATAGATGTCATTTTTGTTTTTCTTGCCCAGATGTAGAATCTTGCATTTCTGAACCCTGTTAAATACCATTCTTTTAGTCGCTGCCCATTGTTCAAGCTTATCGATATCCTTCTAAATCCTTTCTCTGTCTTCTCCAGTATTTTTTTTGCTATATATCTCTTAAAAGTTATATTTTAATTATTCATACTAAAGTGCTAGGTCAGGAGATATATTTTGAAGCTCCTCCCTCCATTCCATTCCTCGACTGAACTTAGGTTCTTAGTAGATCAGTCTCTAGTACTCTGTATTGGCCTATTCCTGTTTTGTCTCAACTGTTATTGACCTAGCTTAGCTTCTCGTCAGAGCCGGTGTTAGGGCTCATACCCATTTGTGAGAAAAAAAATGGCCCGATTTCCAGACCGAAAAAACGGATGAGTGCTATGCGAGTGTCATGCGAGTGTAATGCGATTTCCGTGCAATTTTTCTATGGAACATCTGTATGACATGCATATGCAATCCATATGCAATGCAATTTTAACATGAGGTTTTACATACAGCATGTCTCTGTATGTAAAAGCTCATGTTAAAATCAGATTGTAAAATACAACTGTACACATCGTTTTAAAACCAAATAATCTTCAAAAGATATATATATATATATATATATATATATATATTAGACAGAGTAAGATGATGCTTACTGAGTGTGTTGGGGGACACTGGCTTGGCAACAGGATGAATGCACATGGGTACAGTTTTTAACACAAAACAGTCTATCCGGGTTTATTCAGGTATCATAAACCACAACTACAAACAGTTCATTACATCACTTCATATGCGGGTTCATCGCATAGACACTAAACATGCTGGACCTTACTTTGTCCAGTTGCCATGGGTGACTGCAGGCTGCACAGTTCTTCAATGTCCATGGAATACAACAAGCACCAACAGTCTGTTCCACTGGCAGATACTTCTCTGCCGTTATAATAGCCCCCCTTTCTGGGTGTTACCTTTCTGAAGCTCCTGCTGCACATGCTGACCTCCTGTCAGTCCTTTCTCCTAGGAAGCTGCCGAACCGGGATCACCGTTCAGGACGATGCCTTGCTCACTAGGCCATCTGACAGTCCAAATCCTCAGATGTAGCTTCCCCAATGCAGTGCCATTGCAGACTCTGCATACATTTAACCTTCCCGTGCGCTCTTCAGGACATCCGTCCCCACCTGAGACCGTCCAACACATAGGCCACTGTGTGTGCGGTTCAGAACATCTGTCCCCACCTGGGACCGTCCAACACACAAGTCTCTCAGTGTGCTATTCATGGATCCGATCTTACTCCCAGGATCACCCAACACATAGACCTTTCAGTGCGTCATTCAGGGATTCTATCCTACTCCCAACACACAAGTCTTCAGATCCACGGCCTCTTAGTGCGCTATTCAGGGATCTGGTCCACACAGAGGACCTCCCAACAAAAGCCGTCCAGGATTTACACACTCTCCATCATAGAGACCATGTGACCACACCATGGTCACATTATGTAGTTGTAACTAGTGTTGAGCGATACCTTCCGATACTCAAAGGTATCGGTATCGGATGGGATCGGCCGATATCCAAAAAATATCGGATATCGCCGATACCGATACCCGATACCAATGCAAGTCAATGGGACACAAGTATCGGAAGGTATCCTGGATGGTTCCCAGGGTCTGAAGGAGAGGAAACTCTCCTTCAGGCCCTGGGATCCATATTCATGTAAAAAAATAAAGAATTAAAATAAAAAATATGGATATACTCACCCCTCCTGCGGCCCCTGGACCTTAGCGATGTAACCGGCAGCCTCCGTTCTTAAGAATGAGGAGTGAAGAACCTTCGATGACTTGGCGGCTTGTGATTGGTCGCGTGACTGCTCATGTGACCGCTCACGCGACCAATCACAAGCCGCGACATCATCGCAGGTCCTAAGCTCACTGCATTCTTAGGAACGGAGGCTGCCGGTTACATCGCTAAGGTCCAGGGGCCGCCAGAGGGGTGAGTATATCCATATTTTTTATTTTAATTCTTTATTTTTTACATGAATATGGATCCCAGGGCCTGAAGGAGAGTCTCCTCTCCTCCAGACCCTGAGAACCATACACTGGGAACTTCCGATTCCGATTTCCAATATCACAAAAATATCGGAACTCTGTATCGGAATTCCGATACAGCAAATATCGGCCGATACCCGATACTTGCGGTATCGGAATGCTCAACACTAGTGTTGAGCATTCCGATACCGCAAGTATCGGGTATCGGCCGATACTTGCGGGTATCGGAATTCCGATACCGAGATCCGATACTTTTGTGGTATCGGGTATCGGTATCGAAACAACATTAATGTGTAAAATAAAGAATTAAAATAAAAAATAGGGATATACTCACCTCTCCGACGCAGCCTGGACCTTACCGAGGGAACCGGGAGCCTTCTTTGCTTAAAATGCGCGCGTTTCCTGCCTTCCGTGACGTCACGGCTTGTGATTGGTTGCGTGCCGCCCACGTGGCCGCGACGCGACCAATCACAGCAAGCCGTGACGTAATTTTCAGGTCCTGAATGCCTAATTCTAGGCATTCAGGATTTGAAAATTACGTTACGGCTTGTGATTGGTCGCGTCGCGGTCACATGGGCGACGCGACCAATCACAAGCCGTGACGTCATGGGAGGCAGGAAACGCGTGCATTTTAAAATTACGTCACGGCTTGTGATTGGTTGCGTGCCGCCGATGTGACCGCGACGCGACCAATCACAGCAAGCCGTGACGTAATTTTCAGGTCCTGAATGCCTAGAATTATGAATTAGGCATTCAGGACCTGAAAATTACGTCACGGCTTGCTGTGATTGGTCGCGTCGCGGTCACATGGGCGGCGCGCAACCAATCACAAGCCGTGACGTAATTTTAAAATGCGCGCGTTTCCTGCCTCCCGTGACGTCACGGCTTGTGAATGGTTGCGTCACCCATGTGACCGCAACGCGACCAATCACAAGTCGTAACGTAATTTTCAAATCCTGAATGCCTAGAATTAGGCATTCAGGACCTGAAAATTACGTCACGGCTTGCTGTGATTGGTCGCGTCGCGGCCACATGGGCAGCACGCAACCAATCACAAGCCGTGACGTCACAGAAGGCAGGAAATGCACGCATTTTAAGCAAAGAAGGCTCCCGGTTCCCTCGGTAAGATCCAGGCTGCGTCGGAGAGGTGAGTATAGCAATATTATTTTATTTTAATTTTACACATTAATATGGATCCCAGGGCCTGAAGGAGAGTTTCCTCTCCTTCAGACCCTGGGAACCATCAGGGATACCGTCCGATACTTGAGTCCCATTGACTTGTATTGGTATCGGGTATCGGTATCGGATTAGATCCGATACTTTGCCGGTATCGGACGATACTTTCCGATACCGATACTTTCAAGTATCGGACGGTATCGCTCAACACTACTCAACACTAGTTGTAACCACTCCCATTGATGAGTGGTATGTGTGTAGCGCCCCCACTGCCGCAGGGCCGAGGGGTACCCGGTACCGGGCCTCTGAGTCTCTGATCTGGGGTTGTCACAGTGGCTAGACCCGGTCCGTGACCCTGCTGAGGGGCGTACAGTAATAGATGAAAGGTGTGGATGGTGGTGGTAGTGCGGTGCAGTAAATAACGAGGACACCAGGTTGCAGTCTCTTTACCTCTTTACTGAAGGCTTCAGGTGTCCAATCCAGGGCACTGTTAATCGGGCTGTCTGAGACCAGCCGGTCCGAAGGCACATCAGGAGTCCCCTTCACAGGTGGGAATCAGCGTCTACCTTCTAGCGCCTGTGTGTTGTAGTCCTTCCTGTTATGGTTCTCAATGGCAAGAGAACATAGCCCAGCAAACATAGAACTAGCTCTTGGAAGGATGGAAACTAAACTGACCATGAACTAAACCTGCCGCACAACTAACAGTAGCCGGGTAGCGTTGCCTACGTTTTTTATCCCTAGACGCCCAGCGCCGGCCAGAGGACTAACTAATCCTGGCAGAGGAAAATATAGTCCTGGCTCACCTCTAGAGAAATTTCCCCGATAGGCAGACAGAGGCCCCCACATATATTGGCGGTGATTTTAGATGAAATGACAAACGTAGTATGAAAATAGGTTTAGCAAAATTGAGGTCCGCTTACTAGATAGTAGGAAGACAGAAAGCGCACTTTCATGGTCAGCTGAAAACCCTATCAAAACGCCATCCTGAAATTACTTTAAGACTCTAGTATTAACTCATAACATCAGAGTGGCAATTTCAGATCACAAGAGCTTTCCAGACACAGAAACGAAACTACAGCTGTGAACTGGAACAAAATGCAAAAACAAACGAGGACTAAAGTCCAACTTAGCTGGGAGTTGTCTAGCAGCAGGAACATGCACAGAAAGGCTTCTGATTACAATGTTGACCGGCATGGAAGTGACAGAGGAGCAAGGCTAAATAGCGACTCCCACATCCTGATGGAAACAGGTGAACAGAGGGGATGATGCACACCAGTTCAATTCCACCAGTGGCCACCGGGGGAGCCCAAAATCCAATTTCACAACAGTACCCCCCCCTCAAGGAGGGGGCACCGAACCCTCACCAGAACCACCAGGGCGATCAGGATGAGCCCTATGAAAGGCACGGACCAGATCGGAGGCATGAACATCAGAGGCAGTCACCCAAGAATTATCCTCCTGACCGTATCCCTTCCATTTGACCAGATACTGGAGTTTCCGTCTGGAAACACGGGAGTCCAAGATCTTTTCCACAACGTACTCCAACTCGCCCTCAACCAACACCGGAGCAGGAGGCTCAACGGAAGGCACAACCGGTACCTCATACCTGCGCAATAATGACCGATGAAAAACATTATGAATAGAAAAAGATGCAGGGAGGTCCAAACGGAAGGACACAGGGTTAAGAATCTCCAATATCTTGTACGGGCCGATGAACCGAGGCTTAAACTTAGGAGAAGAAACCCTCATAGGGACAAAACGAGAAGACAACCACACCAAGTCCCCAACACAAAGCCGAGGACCAACCCGACGCCGGCGGTTGGCAAAAAGCTGAGTCTTCTCCTGGGACAACTTCAAATTGTCCACTACCTGCCCCCAAATCTGATGCAACCTCTCCACCACAGCATCCACTCCAGGACAATCCGAAGATTCCACCTGACCAGAAGAAAATCGAGGATGAAACCCCGAATTACAGAAAAAAGGAGACACCAAGGTGGCAGAGCTGGCCCGATTATTGAGGGCAAACTCCGCTAAAGGCAAAAAAGCAACCCAATCATCCTGATCTGCAGACACAAAACACCTCAAATATGTCTCCAAGGTCTGATTCGTCCGCTCGGTCTGGCCATTAGTCTGAGGATGGAAAGCAGACGAAAAAGACAAATCTATGCCCATCCTAGCACAGAATGCTCGCCAAAATCTAGACACGAATTGGGTTCCTCTGTCAGAAACGATATTCTCCGGAATACCATGCAAACGGACCACATTTTGAAAAAACAGAGGAACCAACTCGGAAGAAGAAGGCAACTTAGGCAGGGGAACCAAATGGACCATCTTAGAGAAACGGTCACACACCACCCAGATGACAGACATCTTCTGAGAAACAGGAAGATCCGAAATAAAATCCATCGAGATGTGCGTCCAGGGCCTCTTCGGGATAGGCAAGGGCAACAACAATCCACTAGCCCTAGAACAACAAGGCTTGGCCCGAGCACAAACGTCACAAGACTGCACAAAGCCTCGCACATCTCGAGACAGGGAAGGCCACCAGAAGGACCTTGCCACCAAATCCCTGGTACCAAAGATTCCAGGATGACCTGTCAACGCAGAAGAATGAACCTCAGAAATGACTTTACTGGTCCAATCATCAGGAACAAACAGTCTACCAGGTGGGCAACGATCAGGTCTATCCGCCTGAAACTCCTGCAAGGCCCGCCGCAGGTCTGGAGAAACGGCAGACAATATCACTCCATCCTTAAGGATACCTGTAGGTTCAGAGTTACCAGGGGAGTCAGGCTCAAAACTCCTAGAAAGGGCATCCGCCTTAACATTCTTAGAACCCGGCAGGTAGGACACCACAAAATTAAACCGAGAGAAAAACAACGACCAGCGCGCCTGTCTAGGATTCAGGCGTCTGGCGGACTCAAGATAAATTAGATTTTTGTGGTCAGTCAATACCACCACCTGATGTCTAGCCCCCTCAAGCCCATGACGCCACTCCTCAAAAGCCCACTTCATGGCCAAAAGCTCCCGATTCCCAACATCATAATTCCGCTCGGCGGGCGAAAATTTACGCGAGAAAAAGGCACAAGGTCTCATCACGGAACAATCGGAACTTCTCTGCGACAAAACCGCCCCAGCTCCGATTTCAGAAGCGTCGACCTCAACCTGAAAAGGAAGAGCAACATCAGGCTGACGCAACACAGGGGCGGAAGAAAAGCGGCGCTTAAGCTCCCGAAAGGCCTCCACAGCAGCAGGGGACCAATCAGCAACATCAGCACCCTTCTTAGTCAAATCAGTCAATGGTTTAACAACATCAGAAAAACCAGCAATAAATCGACGATAAAAGTTAGCAAAGCCCAAAAATTTCTGAAGACTCTTAAGAGAAGAGGGTTGCGTCCAATCACAAATAGCCTGAACCTTGACAGGATCCATCTCGATGGAAGAGGGGGAAAAAATATATCCCAAAAAGGAAATCTTTTGAACCCCAAAAACGCACTTAGAACCCTTCACACACAAGGAATTAGACCGCAAAACCTGAAAAACCCTCCTGACCTGCTGGACATGAGAGTCCCAGTCATCCGAAAAAATCAAAATATCATCCAGATACACAATCATAAATTTATCTAAATAATCACGGAAAATGTCATGCATAAAGGACTGAAAGACTGAAGGGGCATTTGAAAGACCAAAAGGCATCACCAAATACTCAAAGTGGCCCTCGGGCGTATTAAATGCGGTCTTCCACTCATCCCCCTGCTTAATTCGCACCAAATTATACGCCCCACGGAGATCTATCTTAGAGAACCACTTGGCCCCCTTTATGCGAGCAAACAAATCGGTCAGCAGTGGCAACGGATATTGATATTTAACCGTGATTTTATTCAAAAGCCGATAATCAATACACGGCCTCAAAGAGCCATCTTTCTTAGCCACAAAGAAAAAAACGGCTCCTAAGGGAGATGACGAAGGACGAATATGTCCCTTTTCCAAGGACTCCTTTATATATTCTCGCATAGCAGCATGTTCAGGCACAGACAGATTAAATAAACGACCCTTAGGGTATTTACTACCCGGAATCAAATCTATGGCACAATCGCACTCCCGGTGCGGAGGTAAAGAACCAAGCTTAGGTTCTTCAAAAACGTCACGAAATTCAGTCAAGAATTCAGGAATCTCAGAGGGAATAGATGATGAAATGGAAACCACAGGTACGTCCCCATGCGTCCCCTTACATCCCCAGCTTAACACAGACATAGCTTTCCAGTCAAGGACTGGGTTATGAGATTGCAGCCATGGCAATCCAAGCACCAACACATCATGTAGGTTATACAGCACAAGAAAGCGAATAATCTCCTGATGATCCGGATTAATCCGCATAGTTACTTGTGTCCAGTATTGTGGTTTATTACTAGCCAATGGGGTGGAGTCAATCCCCTTCAGGGGTATAGAAGTTTCAAGAGGCTCCAAATCATACCCACAGCGTTTGGCAAAGGACCAATCCATAAGACTCAAAGCGGCGCCAGAGTCGACATAGGCATCCGCGGTAATAGATGATAAAGAACAAATCAGGGTCACAGATAGAATAAACTTAGACTGTAAAGTGCCAATTGAAACAGACTTATCAAGCTTCTTAGTACGCTTAGAGCATGCTGATATAACATGAGTTGAATCACCGCAATAGAAGCACAACCCATTTTTTCGTCTAAAATTCTGCCGTTCACTTCTGGACAGAATTCTATCACATTGCATATTCTCTGGCGTCTTCTCAGTAGACACCGCCAAATGGTGCACAGGTTTGCGCTCCCGCAGACGCCTATCGATCTGGATAGCCATTGTCATGGACTCATTCAGACCCGCAGGCACAGGGAACCCCACCATAACATCCTTAATGGCATCAGAGAGACCCTCTCTGAAATTCGCCGCCAGGGCGCACTCATTCCACTGAGTAAGCACAGCCCATTTACGGAATTTCTGGCAGTATATTTCAGCTTCATCTTGCCCCTGAGATAGGGACATCAAGGCCTTTTCCGCCTGAAGCTCTAACTGAGGTTCCTCATAAAGCAACCCCAAGGCCAGAAAAAACGCATCCACATTGAGCAACGCAGGATCCCCTGGAGCCAATGCAAAAGCCCAATCCTGAGGGTCGCCCCGGAGCAAGGAAATCACAATCCTGACCTGCTGAGCAGGATCTCCAGCAGAGCGAGATTTCAAGGACAAAAACAACTTGCAATTATTTTTGAAATTTTGAAAGCAAGATCTATTCCCCGAGAAAAATTCAGGCAAAGGAATTCTAGGTTCAGATATAGGAACATGAACAACAAAATCTTGTAAATTTTGAACTTTCGTGGTGAGATTATTCAAACCTGCAGCTAAACTCTGAATATCCATTTTAAACAGGTGAACACAGAGCCATTCCAGGATTAGAAGGAGAGAGAGAGAGAAAGGCTGCAATATAGGCAGACTTGCAAGAGATTCAATTACAAGCACACTCAGAACTGAAGGGGAAAAAAAAAAAAAAAAAAATCTTCAGCAGACTTCTCTTTTCTCTCCTTTCTCTGTCAATTAATTTAACCCTTTTGGGGCCGGTCAAACTGTTATGGTTCTCAATGGCAAGAGAACATAGCCCAGCAAACATAGAACTAGCTCTTGGAAGGATGGAAACTAAACTGACCATGAACTAAACCTGCCGCACAACTAACAGTAGCCGGGTAGCGTTGCCTACGTTTTTTATCCCTAGACGCCCAGCGCCGGCCGGAGGACTAACTAATCCTGGCAGAGGAAAATATAGTCCTGGCTCACCTCTAGAGAAATTTCCCCGATAGGCAGACAGAGGCCCCCACATATATTGGCGGTGATTTTAGATGAAATGACAAACGTAGTATGAAAATAGGTTTAGCAAAATTGAGGTCCGCTTACTAGATAGTAGGAAGACAGAAAGCGCACTTTCATGGTCAGCTGAAAACCCTATCAAAACGCCATCCTGAAATTACTTTAAGACTCTAGTATTAACTCATAACATCAGAGTGGCAATTTCAGATCACAAGAGCTTTCCAGACACAGAAACGAAACTACAGCTGTGAACTGGAACAAAATGCAAAAACAAACGAGGACTAAAGTCCAACTTAGCTGGGAGTTGTCTAGCAGCAGGAACATGCACAGAAAGGCTTCTGATTACAATGTTGACCGGCATGGAAGTGACAGAGGAGCAAGGCTAAATAGCGACTCCCACATCCTGATGGAAACAGGTGAACAGAGGGGATGATGCACACCAGTTCAATTCCACCAGTGGCCACCGGGGGAGCCCAAAATCCAATTTCACAACACCTTCCCTGCTGAGCACCCCGGGATAGTCCTCACAACTGCTTCTGTCTGTCTCTGATGCTCGTTCTCTCCGTCCCCCAGATGATATGGCTAGGACGCACCCGTATGACGGGGTAGGCCTGGAGTTCTTCCGGGACTCTAGATTCGCCCCTCTCCCACAGCTGCCTCCGTTGTCTGCTTAGGTGTTTTAGTGAGACAGCCAACCTATAATTGGCTGTCCCGCCGTGGTTTGAAGTAATGCTTGTAGTCTCTTACTTGCTCGGCGTTCCGGCCACCGACTGTTGCCCCTCAGAAGGATGTTGCCTCAATCTTACAGCACAACGCCTTCTGGTCCTATCACTTCTTTGCTGTATCCCCGTTGCTCACTGGTTTGTGCTATTCTTAGGAGTCTGCCAGGATCCCATCCCTGACAGGTCCTCTCTCTAGCTCTTCCCAGTTACTTCTCCCTGTCTTCCTGTCCAACCCCCAGTTTTACCAGAATGTGAGGAGTGGCCTACTAGATAGAACCACTCCCCCTGGTGGCCGGAGTGTGAAGTGTAATGCGAGTGTTACCTGATCAGGTGAACTCCTTTAGTGCAATCAGACGTAACATCACTCCCCTTAGCGGCAGAGCGATGTTACTGCAACGACCAGGACTCTGGGGCGCTGCACGTGTGGTTAGCCAGACTCGCCCAGCTCTCCAGCTAACCCTGCAAGCCTCCCTTTACAAACTATACAAACACTTGTGGGACTAAAGGTCCCAGAACAGCAGCATTACTGGCTTACAGCGCAGACTCCCTCTGTGACACATACCGGCCATTTACAACCCTGCCAGTCACTGCTTCACCATCAAAATCACAGATATGCCTCCATGTGCATCCTGAGGAGCACCTACAGCGCCCCCTAGCTGTAACAGGGGTCACTGCATCACATACCTCCCTTCTGTTCAAACTTGTGTGGTTAAACTCTTGTCATACACCCGGGGTCTCGAGACAGGTCACTCAAGTTACCTTGCCCCACCAGTTGAGAGAACCGTCTCAATTGGTTTTGAGCGTCATACATCATCACACCTTTTTAGGTTTTCCCCGCCCCCAGCGGTCAACACGTAGGCCTTGAGCTTTGGCCCTTAAGTCACAGTCTGCCTGTGTCACCAGAACTTTAGTTTAGTGCACCCCTTCACGTGACCTTTCTTTCCATGGCCACCAGCCACGGTTGTTGCCGTCATGCGTTCACGATCCAGTTGAGTCTAGTGACTGATCTGAGTCTGACCCTTCATTACTACGTCAGCTACTGTCCATGTCCCTTAGCTTTGTACTGGGAGTAGAGCTGCCACTTTCAGACACTTGACCTCCTTGTCTCTCTGAATGTCTTTGGCGGGTAGTCATTTCATTATTTGGAGGGTCCCTTTTGTTCCCTTTTCCTTGGGTTGAAAGCGGCCGCCACCTTATGGTCTGCAGCTGTTTATTAACCTGTAGTCGGTCCAGTCTTAGCTGCTCTATTTCTTTCAGGTACACAACGCGATACCCCAGGAGCATCTGGATATTCCCAAGACTCTCCATGGACCTAACAACAAGGAATGGAACCATCTCATCTTCACCCACGACCTGGGCCTTGTTTATCAGCTGGAATCCTCAGTCGCTTCACACCGGATCTATTCACAGTCTCCTGCATTGCTTTCCCAAATCTTCTGATAACCTTCCTCACCTAATTTCTGGGTATTTGAATGATGTCCTCCACAAAGCCCAGCTGACTTTGAGCTTTCCTGGCCTTCTCCTAAGTCATGTGGCTTCTTTATTTCTCACCAGGATCATCTGTGTCATGCGGAGGCACTGTAGGTGCTTTTCCTTCAGGATAGACACCCACTTCACTGTGACTCCCTAGTCGACAGTATCACCAACTATTTCGTTTCTGGTGCCCAGTTCACACTATATGCCTCTACTGTCTCTTTAAAGGCCTCATGCACACCCTCACTGGTACATGCATCCCGCATGTCCTCAGGTATCTCTATCACGCACTTGAACAGTGAGATCTCACTTTCTTCACAGACGGACGGCTCCTGTTTTGCCTTGGACATTTCGATCAAGACATCTGCCCCGACTGGGTGACAGTCTTGTTCTGATTTTAATGCCAACTCTTTCTCTACTTTATCTTCTGCCAGACCCCTCACCAAGATGGGCATTGGCAACTTCACCTTGTTACCACTCTGGCACTGCCACTTTAAGTCTGCGACCACCATCTTATCGACTGGCAGTATACCTCTTAATGCTTCTCTGAGCACTTCCACATTTTCCCTTAAGGCCTTATTCACACTTTGCCACATTGACAGGTGACCTCTGAGCTCAGAGACTTCCTTCTCCAGCTCATCCACTCTGTGCTCAGCCACTTGTCTCAGGACCGTTTCTCGTTCGACATGTTCTTTCACTGTCTTTAATCAGCTGTATTTTGTGATCCTGTTCTCTTTTGGCTTGCATGTGTCGCACCATCACTTTAAATATATTTTCAGATGGGCCAACTTGCCCACCTGTTCCTACATCCACAGGTTCAACTCTCTTTGACCACCGCTAGGGTCTCTTCTGGGCTCTCGACCCAGTCACCCTTAGGTACCTCTTGACTCTTGGTAACTTTAGAGAACTCCAGCTCTTCAGCATCAGGTACTATGGAGCCTTTACCATACTCCGCTATTTCACCCCTCTCTGTCACCGCAGACGTGGGTCTACAACAGGTCAGTTCCTCATGACCTCGGTGGATTTTCACTCCACCAGCGCTCTCCAGGTTTTCTTCTCCTACAGGGTCATCAACTGGCCGGTCATCTGGCTCCACCGTAGCAGTTGCTAGGGGCAACAACATCACACCTTCCTTCCCGATCTCTTCAGCGTCTGAAAGAGATCTCATATGGGAGGTAGAAGTACACAACCTTCTATTATCAGCAGGAGTCACTTGAACAACTTCTTTGTGGCCCTTGTTCCTCCGGCAATGGAAGGACATGCCTTTCTTCTGGGGCTCTTCTTTACTGTACTCCCTTACTTTCTCAGAGTCACAGTCACCCCCGGAGTCTGTGTCACACCCCACAGTATGGTGAACCCTCAAGTCACTCTGTAACAGGGTGTCAGCGCTGCTCTTTTTAACTACCATATCATTATCTGAATGGGAGTCACCACCACCCAATCTGTCATCCTCATACCAGAAGTCCCCATGTCTAATGGTGTCGGACCCCATTCCTGGAGCTTCCCTGTCTTCAACAGTCATACCTTTGGTCACCTCTGCCAAGTCCCAGAACTGGTCAGACCCACACGTTCATCCAGTCATACGTTCTGGAATGGCTACCACCGTCATCTTGCGGTACACGTCAAGTGACATCATGTCTGTAAGTTGGGTAGATGTACCTTTCCCACTCATCAATCTGCATCTGACCCGTCAATTTTGGGAGGTATCACTGCTTTTAAGTATGCAACCCCATCATTCGAGATCCATTCTCCTGCTGTAGAGGAGCTCCTATCTCCCACAATTCTGAGAACAGCCCAGAATACCGGCCTATTACCACCGGACAGGTTAAGTTTGAAACTATAGTGACATAATGGATTGCACTGTCCCTGGCTTTCTCGAGGACCACCCTGGCCACTGGATAGTACTTAGTGCGCCCATGGATGCAAGTGACCCTGACCTTCCCATTGGGTATTTCAAATCCCTCAGGTGCATCCCTCACTATAGTTACCAGATTCCCAGAATTGAACAGTCCGTACATTTCCATCTCGTGCATCTGCAGGGCACACCCCCCTAAACTCTTGCCAGGTGGATAGTTCACATAGCAGACTGGACACACATAATGCACTTGACCTGGGCAACAGTTCATCTGCGGCACCCCTTCGGGATGCTCTTCCCTTTTTGGGAAACTACCATTCCCCAGGACTCCACCCCCTTTTGGGCAACTATCCCTGTTTGGGTTATACCCCTTTTGGTATTCCACCCCTTTTTGGGCAACTATCCCTGTTCGGGTTGTCGCCCCCTTTTGGGACTTCACCCCTTTTTGGGCAACCATCCTTGTTTGGGTCACCGCCCACTTTTAGGGACACCACCCCTTTAAGGGACCCCACACCTTTTAGGTACACCACCCCTTCCCTGGGGTACACCCCATGGACTCCCCACTGTACTCTCAGACACCAGTTCACGCAGTTAAAAAAAAGTATTTTGGGGTTTGCACTGGCCCTTTAAGAGTCTGCACGATCTGGACCAACAATGTTTTTATGACACCTCACCAGCTCCTTTTGGTACTGCCACAGCTCCTGCTGCAGTTACAAACCGCTGGCACCTCCGGCTTCTGATCACAAGCTGCTGCTGCTGCCACTGCAGCTTCCACTGCTGCAGAACCTCTTGCTGCAACTGCAGCTTCTCTCCACAAGGATCTGCAAGGTTCCGCACTGTAGACTTCGTGGACCCCCGATCTGCATGTGTGTGTTTATTTAATCCTTTACAAACTATAGGATTAGTAATGGATAGGTGTCTTATTGACACCTCTCCATTACTAAGCCGGCTTAATGTCACCTTACAATACAAAGGTGACATTAACCCCTTTTTACCCCATATGCCACCACTACAGGGCAGTGGGAAGAGAGAGGCTAAGTGCCAGAATTGGCACCTCTTACAGATGCACCTTTTCTGTGGTGGCTGGAGGCAGTTTTAGCCAGGGAGGCCAATAACCATGGTCCCTAGGCTTTTAATACCTGCCCTCACTCACCAGCTTTCCCTCTCTGGTGCAGAAAATTGTGCGAGAGCCCACACCATTTTTTCCATGAAAAATTATTTTATTAAATACATACAGATCCCAAATTTTACACACACATACTACTAACAGTATTAGTCACTGACATATATAAATCGGACTGTTCTGCAATGGTTTACTATATGTAAACCATGTCTCCTATCCTGTCGGCTTCTGCAATGATCTTGCAGAAGCCCACAAATGAATTATCGGCCATTCTGCTATCTCTCTAGGAAATATAAAGATGTATATATATATATATATATATATATGTATATATGTGTCACTGACATATATGTATATATATATATATACACTCACCGGCCACTTTATTAGGTACACCTGTCCAACTTCTTGTTAACACTTAATTTCTAATCAGCCAATCACATGGCGGCAACTCAGTGCATTTAGGCATGTAGACATGGTCAAGACAATCTCCTGCAGTTCAAACCGAGCATCAGTATGGGGAAGAAAGGTGATTTGAGTGCCTTTGAACGTGGCATGGTTGTTGGTGCCAGAAGGGCTGGTCTGAGTATTTCAGAAACTGCTGATCTACTGGGATTTTCACGCACAACCATCTCTAGGGTTTACAGAGAATGGTCCGAAAAAGAAAAAAAATCCAGTGAGCGGCAGTTCTGTGGGCGGAAATGCCTTGTTGATGCCAGAGGTCAGAGGAGAATGGGCAGACTGGTTCGAGCTGATAGAAAGGCAACAGTGACTCAAATCGCCACCCGTTACAACCAAGGTAGGCCTAAGAGCATCTCTGAACGCACAGTGCGTCGAACTTTGAGACAGATGGGCTACAGCAGCAGAAGACCACACCGGGTACCACTCCTTTCAGCTAAGAACAGGAAACTGAGGCTACAATTTGTACAAGCTCATCGAAATTGGACAGTAGAAGATTGGAAAAACGTTGCTTGGTCTGATGAGTCTCGATTTCTGCTGCGACATTCGGATGGTAGGGTCAGAATTTGGCGTAAACAACATGAAAGCATGGATCCATCCTGCCTTGTATGGAGCATCTTTGGGATGTGCAGCCGACAAATCTGCGGCAACTGTGTGATGCCATCATGTCAATATGGACCAAAATCTCTGAGGAATGCTTCCAGCACCTTGTTGAATCTATGCCACGAAGAATTGAGGCAGTTCTGAAGGCAAAAGGGGGTCCAACCCGTTACTAGCATGGTGTACCTAATAAAGTGGCCGGTGAGTGTATATATATATATATATATATATATAGCAAAAGGGAAAAGAAAACTTCTCTCAGCAAAATGTACCTGAGACTGTCCGTGCCTGGAGATCTGTGGCTGCCTACCACATATGTGCAAATAGAAATAGAAGACTTCCAGATCTGTGGCTGCCTACCACATGTGTGCAAATAGAAATAGAAGACTTCCGGCACAGGAATATTTTTCAGTAAAAAAATGATTTCTTTATTTAAACATCTTCTGCGATAAAATAACAACATCATGGGGACCCCCCTATAGGCCTGACGCGTTTCGGACCCACTAAAAACAGTCCTTCCTCAAAGGCATACAAGCATAGAGTGAATAGTTTCTTATATCTATCAAATGTAATTGATTAGAAAGGACTACCACCCCATATCGGCCAGAGGGAAATTAGTCCTTCATATACAGTACATATGATCACAATATCATGAAAATGCATTTTGTAATAAGTATATACATATTTAACACATACATACGTTGTTTGAAGACATTTCATATGAAAAGGATTAGTTGAAAACCTGTTTTCGCAAATTAGCATAGCTGAGCTTATATTCAAACAAAAAAAACAAACACAAAACCCACATGTTGGGGAAAAAAAATAGTGGTATTTTTACACCGAATGGTAATGGTACACAAGACATTCATCATATGCACAAAAAACAGTAAAATGTTAGCTGAATACTACAGAGATACGGCAGAGCGATCTAATAAAAATATAAAGATCACTTTTATAATTAAGGCCTTCTGGAAAACGTGCATTCAAAGCCAATATCCAATATGCCTCCCGACAACGGAGTGCACGTTCCCAGTCACCCCCTCCGATTGATCTAGTAACTCTCTCAATTCCTTTAACCTTTAAACTCCACAAATTGCCTTTGTGCCTTTCCAAAAAATGTTTAGATAACCCCAAAATATTTCTACGGCTTGCAGCAGTTCCAGGATTTGCAGCAGTAATGTACTCGCTTATGCTTTCCTTAAGACTCCTTGTAGTGCAGCCTATATAAAACTTATTGCATGCCACACATGTTGCCATATAAACATTGTGCGTGGTATTACATTTAATATAGGTTTTAACTTTATTTTCCTACTGTTAACATATTTATCCGTCCTGTCTATATACTGGTACAATCCGCAGGTTCTCTCACCACACTTAAAACACCCAGTATGTGTTAACCAGGTAGGTTTATGAGAACTGGAAGTATATAGCGATGGAGATAGATAATGCCCCAGATTTTTTGCTTTTCTTGGGACACACTTATATCCTGCCAAAAGAATTTTAGATAAAACAGGATCTTGAAATAACATTGACAAATGCTTGTGTATTAACTTAACAATATCCTTATAATTAGAACAATACGAGGTTGAGAAAGTAGGAACATTTATTTTGCTTTTATTACCATTGCTATTGGTTTTAGACAACTTTCTAGATCTTATGTGAGCCTTTTTAACAGCTCTGTTTATCATCCATTTTTTGTAACCTCTTTTACAGAGTCTGTTTTTAATTACTTCGCTTTCCTGACTGTATAATGAAGCATTAGAACATGCTCTCTTGGCACAAATAAACTCACCTAACGGGAGATTTTGTATGACATGCGGTGGATGGCAACTATCTGCATGCAAAATCGCATTGCCACTTGTTGCCTATCTGAACAGGGATGTATGGATAACTCCCATGGAGCTATCACCCATAAGTGTAATATCAAGATACGTAGCAACAGTGCCATGCACCTGATGTGTGAATCTTATATTCATGCTACTATTATTGATATAATCAACAAAGTCAGGAAAAGATGCTGGGGAAGAGCAGCACCATATAAGTATAACATCGTCAATAAATCTCCCCCACCATAAAACCCTGTCAATAAAAGGGTTACACACTGTGTGGATGTATTTCTTCTCCTGAAAGGACATGTATAAATTTGCCCAAGAGGGCGAAAATGTATCTCCCATTGGACTTCCCTGTATTTGAAGGTAATACTGTTTGTCAAATCTGAAAAAATTGGTAACTAAAAGATGTTCCAATAATAATATAATAATAATTTTTATTTATATAGCGCCACCATATTCCTCAGCACTATACATTATCCAGTGCTATGATGATTACATTTTCAATGTCATCATTGTACATTTTGGTTTCTATCAATATACAGTATTTGAAACAGCCTCTAACGACAAATTTTGTGGTATGCAAGAATATAGCGCAACAACATCGCGTGTGATCCACATATAATCCGATTCCCAAGACATATTACTCACAGTATGTAGCAGTTGTTTGGTGTCTCTAATATGTCCTACTGTTTGCAAAACCAAAGGCCGCAACTTTTTGTCAATCCATTCAGATATTCTTTCATTAACTCCTCCGATTCCAGCCACAACTGGCCTAAACGGAGGAGGTAATATTTCTTTGTGTGTTTTGGGTAAAGCGTGGAACACCGGACAAACTGGTGTTTCCACATAGAAAAATTCTGACATGCGTTTATTCAAAACGCCAAGAGACAAACCTTCCTCGATGATTCCAAAAAGTTCTCTCTGGACTCGACTGGTAGGATCCATCCCCAAAGGGCAGTAGGTGGAAGTATCTGACAACATGGAAATAACCTCCCGATGATATAACATAGTGTCAAGCACTACCACTGAACAGCCCTTATCAGAAGGGCGGATTACTATATGCGGATTCTCACGTAACGCATTAAATGCCTGTGTCTATAAAGGATAAATTCATTGAGACTCTTGGATCTGAATCTAGTAAATCTTTAATTTCCCTTTGCATAACCCTTTGAAAGGTATCCATAATCTCACCCGTGATGCTACAGGATAAAAAAACAGATTAGATACCATATTGCTGTCATCATCATAAATCGGTTCATTATTAACAGAAACATCTGTTTCCTCTAAAGTATGTAACATTTTTAATACAACTTGATCCTTCACCGTGGCCGACAGAGGTAAAAAACTTTTGGTATTTATCCTATTTATCCAGATACATTATCCTCCAATGTATTATCCGAAGAAAAAAAATGTCTTTTGACAGTTAGTAAGCATACAAATTTGTTAATGTCACACAATGTTTGGAATAAATCCCCTTTACAAATGTGAACAAAAGATAACCCCTTTTCAAAATGTCCACTTGAGCTGTATTAATCCCTTCACCCCAAAGCCTGTTTTCACCTAAGTGACACAGCCAATTTTTACAATTCTGACCACTGTCACTTTATGAGGTCATAACTCTGAAACGCTTCAACGGATCCTGGTGATTCTGAGATTGTTTTCTCGTGACATATTGTACTTTATGATAGTGGTAAAACTTCTTCAACATGACTTGCATTTATTTGTGAAAAAAACAGAAATTTGTTGAAAATTATGAAAGTTTAGCAATTTTCAAATTTTTCGTTTTTATGCCCTTAAATTAGAGAGTTATATCAGATAATATAGTTAATAAACAACATTTCCCACATGTCTGCTTTACATCAGCACAATTTTGGAAACATAATTTTTTTTTGTTAGGGAGTTATAAGGGTTAAAACTTGACCAGCGATTTCTCATTTTTGCAACAAAATTTGCAAAACCATTTTTTTTACGGGCCACCTCACACTTGAAGTGACTTTGAGGGGTCTATATGACAGAAAATGCCCAAAAGTGACACCATTCTAAAAACTGCACCCCTCAAGGTACTCAAAACCACATTCAAAAAGTTTATTAACCCTTCAGGTGCTTCACAGGAATTTTTGGAATGTTTAAAAAAAATTGAACATTTAACTTTTTTTTCACAAAATTTTTACTTCAGATCCAATTTGCTTTATTTTACCAAGGGTAACAGGAGAAATTGGACCAAAAAAGTCGTTGTAAAATTTGTCCTGAGTACGCCGATACCCGACATGTTGGGGTAAACCATTGATTGGGCACATGGCAGAGCTCGGAAGGGAAGGAGCACCATTTGACTTTTCAATGCAAAATTGGCTGGAATTGAGATCGGAACCCATGTTGTGTTTGGAGAGCCCCTGACGTGCCTAAACAGTGGAAACCCCCACAAGTGACACCATTTTGGAAAGTAGACCCTCTAAGGAACTAATCTAGATGTGTGGTGAGCACTTTGAACCTCCAAGTGCTTCACAGAAGTTTATAATGTAGAGCCGTAAAAAAAATTAATATTAATTTTCACAAAAAATGATCTTTTTGCCCCAAATTTTTTATTTTCCCAAGGGTAGCAGGATAAATTGGACCCCAAAAGTTGTTGTGCAATTTGTCCTGAGTACGCTGATAATTCATATATGGGGATAAACCACTGTTTGGGCGCATGGCAGAGCTCGGAAGGGAAGGAGCGCCATTTGACTTTTCAATGCAAAATTGGCTGGAATTGAGATCGGAACCCATGTCGTGTTTGAAGAGCCCCTGATGTGCCTAAACAGTGGAAACCCCCACAAGTGACACCATTTTGGAAAGTAGACCCTCTAAGGAACTAATCTAGATGTGTGGTGAGCACTTTGAACCTCCAAGTGCTTCACAGAAGTTTATAATGTAGAGCCGTAAAAAAAGAAATTATATTAATTTTCACAAAAAATGATCTTTTTGCCCCAAATTTTTTATTTTCCCAAGGGTAGCAGGATAAATTGGACCCCAAAAGTTGTTGTGCAATTTATCCTGAGTACGCTGATACTTCATATATGGGGATAAACCACTGTTTGGGCGCATGGCAGAGCTCGGAAGGGAAGGAGCACCATTTGACTTTTCAATGCAAAATTGGCTGGAATTGAGATCGGAACCCATGTCGTGTTTGGAGAGCCCCTGACATGCCTAAACAGTGTAAACCCCCACAAGTGACACCATTTTGGAAAGAAGACCCCCTAAGGAACTTATCTAGATGTGTGGTGAGCACTTTTAACCCCCAATTTTTTCACTAAAGTTTAGAATGTAGCGCTGTGAAAATTAAAAAATCATTTTTTCTTTCCACAAAATGATGTTTTAGCCCGCAATTTTTTTTTCCCAAGGGTAACAAGAGAAATTGGACCACAAAAGTTATTGTCCAATTTGTCCTGAGTATGCTGATACCCCATACATTGGGGAAAACCACTGTTTGGGCGCACGGCAGAGCTCGGAAGGGAAGGAGCGCCGTTTGAAATGCAGACTTAGATGGATTGGTCTGCAGGTGTCATGTTGCATTTGCAGAGCCTCTGATATACCTAAACAGTAGAAACCCCCCACAAGTGACCCCATATTGGAAACTAGACCCGCCATGGAACTTATCTAGATGTGTTGTGAGAACTTTGAACCAACAAGTGTTTCACTACAGTTTATCACGCAGAGCCGTGAAAATAAAAAATATTTTTTTTCCACGAAAATTATATTTTAGCCCCCACATTTTTATTTTCCCAAGGGTAACAGGAGAAATTGGACAACAAAAGTTGTTGTCCAATTTGTCCTGAGTACGCTGATACCCCATATATGGGGGGGAACCACTGTTTGTGCGTACGGCAGAGCTCGGAAGGGAAGGAGCACTGTTTTAGTTTTTCAAAGCAGAATTGGCTGGAATTGAGATCGGACGCCATGTCGCGTTTGGAGAGCCCCTGATGTGCCTAAACAGTGAAAACTCCTCAATTCTAACTGAAACCCTAACCCCGACCCTAACCCCAGCCCTAACCCTAGCCCTAACCCCAGCCCTAACCCTAGCCCTAACCCCAACCCTAACCCTAGCCCTAACCCTAGTCCTAACCCTAGCGCTACTTTCACACTAGCGTTTTTTTGCATACGTCGCAATGCGTCGTTTTGGCGAAAAAACGCATCCTGCAAAGTAATCTGCAGGATGCGTTTTTTCCCCATAGACTAACATTAGCGACATATTGACACACGTCGCAAGCGTCGTGCGACGGTTGCGTCATGTTGTGGCGGACCGCTGGCAGCAAAAAACGTTACATGTAACTTTTTTTGTGCCGACGGTCCACCATTTCCGACCGCGCATGCGCGGTTGGAACTCCGCCCCCACCTCCCCGCACCTCACAATGGGGCAGCGGATGCGTGGAAAAACAGCATCCGCTGCCCCCGTTGTGCGGCACTTGAACAGTATGCGTCGGTATGTCGGGCCGACGCAGCGCGACGGCCCCGTACTGACGCTAGTGTGAAAGTAGCCTAACGGGAAAATGGAAATAAATATATTTTTTTAAATTTTATTATTTTTCCCTAACTAAGGGGGTGATGAAGGGGGATTTGATTTACTTTTATAGCGTTGTTTGGGCGGATTTTTATGGTTGGCAGCCATCACACACTAAAACACGCTTTTTATTGCAAAAAATAGTTTTTGCATCACCACATTTTGAGAGCTATAATTTTTCCATATTTTGGTCCACAGAGTCATGTGAGATCTTGTTTTTTGCGGGACGAGTTGACGTTTTTATTGGTACCATTTTTGGGCACATGACATTTTTTGATCGCTTTTATTCCGATTTTTGTGAGGCAGAATGAACAAAAACCAGCAATTCCTGAAATTCTTTTAGGGGGGGCGTTTATACCGTTCCGCGTTTGGTAAAAAGGATAAAGCAGTTTTATTCTTCGGGTCAGTACGATTACAGCGATACCTCATTTATGTAATTTTTTTATGTTTTGGCGCTTTTACACAATAAAAACTATTTTATATAAAAAAATAATTGTTTTTGCATCGCTTTATTCTGAGGTCTATAACTTTTTTATTTTTCTGCTGATGATGCTGTATGGTGGCTTTTTTTTTGCGGGACAAGATGACGTGGTTATTTATATCCGTTTTTTTGATCGCGTGTTATTCCACTTTTTGTTTGGCGGTATGAGAATAAAGCGTTGTTTTTTGCCTCGTTTTTTTTGTTTTTTTGTTTACGTTGTTCACTGAAGGGGTTAACTAGTGATATAGTTTTATAGGTGGGGTCATTACGGATGCGGCGATACTAAATATGTGTACTTTTATTGTGTGATTTTTTTTAATTTAGATAAAGAAATGTATTTATGGGAATATTTTTTTTTTTTTCTTTATTTAGGAATTTTATATATTTTTTTTTTTTTTACACATGTGGAAATTTTTTTTTTTAACTTTTTTACTTTGTCCCAGGGGGGGACATCACAGATCGGTGATCTGACAGTGTGCACAGCACTCTGTCAGATCACCGATGTGACAGGCACATTGCAGAGGCTTGCCGGCACCTGCTATGAGGAATTCTCAGCAGACGCCGGCAAGGAGGGTCATCTCATGACCCGGAAGGAGTCCCGCGGCCATCTTGGATCCGGGGACTCCTTCCAGGTCACCGGAGCAGCGCGATCTCATCGCGTTGCTCCGGTGCGAGAGCGCAGGGAGCCCCCGTCCCTGCGCGATCCCCCTCTATGCCGCTGTCACTATTGACAGCGGCATCAGAGGGGTTAAATGCCCGCGATCGGCGACAGCGCCGATCGTGGGCATTGCTGCGGGGTGTCAGCTGTCATATACAGCTGACACCCGCACCCGATCACCGCGGCGCTCAGCGCGAGACCGCGGTGATCGATGCGCCGTACTAGTACTGTGGCTGGCACTAATGCAGTGCCGGCAGCGCCATACTAGTACGGCGCATGGCACGAAGGGGTTAAGGACAGTAGCAGAAATATTAACTACAGTAAATTCATCCTGTTGTCCATCAATAGCTACATTATTTACTTTTTCGACATCCACCCCTCCTCTTCTTACATTTTTTTGCATGAAATTTTGAGGACGAAGCATGGCTAGAGTCCAAAGAAACCTCCATTGAAACCTCTGCGTCAGGCCTATGGGGGCAACCTCATGATGTTGTTTTTTTGTCGCTGAAGATGTTTAAATAAAGAAAGAATTTTTTAATGAAAGAGAATTCCTGTGCCAGAAGTCATATATATATATATATATATATATATATATATATATATATATATATATATATATATATATATATATATATATATATATATATATATATATTCTATGTGTATATATCTATTCTATCTTTTCTATTCTTTACATGTCAGTGTGATTTTACTGTATGCAGGACATGAATTGAATTTAAAAGGCCGCGAGTGCTGTGGGATTTTTTTCTCATACCCATTGAGTTACATTGGCGAGTCGCATCTGAGATTCACAGTAAATCGCAGCATGCTGCATTTTTTTCTCAGTCCGATTTCGGCTGAGAAAAAACTCGCAAATGAGATGTCACCTACTGAATAACATTAGTCCGAGTGCAATCCTATTTTTTATCAGATTTCACTGGTCCGTTTTTCGCGCAATTGAGTATGAGCCCTTAGGGGAAGGCAAGCTATGCATTTGTCTAGGGCCCCCACTGCCCTAGGGGCCCCCAGCCAGTGACATGCCGCTAATAGCAGCAGACCAAGTTGCCGCTATGGGGCCTTTGAATCAGGGGGCTCGGTCAAATAACTTTAATATTGTCGATCACGCTTGTTTAATGGTCTGAACTCAGTGCATGTAAACACAACCAAATTGTTTCTGTATGATGGTAGCATTTGAGGCCCCACTTTGTCTAAAACCAAACCTGCTTCTCGTTTATCCTGATCTCTCTGCTCCTGACCTTGGCTACACATTTTCAACAAATTTTAAACCTATCCTGCCTTCCCTGACCTCAGACTGTCTGACTATGCTTTTGTCTCATGCACCAGTACCCTGTACCAAAATCTCTGACCCTCCGAAGAGTTGATGCAGTTTTCAGGGTCTGCCCTGAAGTGGTACCTGCTGTCTACTGGCAGCCCAGCCTACATTCACCATCAGAGGCGCTAATGAATACCGGGTAGACACTTAGTCACACCCATCCAGGGTAAGCCTGGACTGTGGCACAGTGGGTCCACAAGCACCAGTGACACAACCTGTTAGCAATAGTTTTCTGTTGTGACATCAGTTGAAGACTTCCAGTAGCTGTACAGAAATAACTTTTTCCAGTCTAACTTGAAATGTTTTTAAAATAATAATTTTGCCTTAACCCCTTACTGACCTCGGACGGGATAGTACGTCTGAGGTCAGCTCCCCTGCTTTGATTCAGGGCTCCGTGGTGAGCCCGCATCAAAGCCGGGACATGTCAGCTGTTTTGAACAGCTGACATGTGCCCGCAATAGAGGCAGGTGAAATCGCGATTCACCCGCCGCTATTAACTAGTTAAATAATAATAATAATAATCTTTATTTATATAGCGCCAACATATTCCGCAGCGCTTTACAGTTTAACAGTAAATGCCGCTGTCAAACGCAGACAGCAGCATTTAACTACCGCATACGGCCGGGCGGCCGGAAATGACGTCATCGCCGACCCCCGTCACATGATCGGAGGCCGGCGATGCTTTAGAATGGTAACCATAAAGGTCCTTGAGACCTCTATGGTTACTGATCTCCGGCAGCTGTGAGCGCCACTCTGTGGTCGGCACTCACAGCACACCTGATTTTCTGCTACATAGCAGCGATCTGATGATCGCTGTTATGTAGCAGAGCCGATCGTGCTGTGCCTGCTTCTAGCCTCCCATGGAGGCTATTGAAGCATGGCAAAAGTTAAAAAAAAAGTTATAAAAAATGTGAAAAAAATAAAAAAAATATAAAAGTTTAAATCACCCCCCTTTCGCCCCAATCAAAATAAATCAATAAAAAAAAAATCAAACCTACACATATTTGGTATCGCCGCGTTCAGAATCGCCCGATCTATCAATAAAAAAAAAGCATTAACCTGATCGCTAAATGGCGTAACGAGAAAAAAATTCGAAACGCCAGAATTAAGTTTTTTTTGGTCGCCGTGACGCAAAAAATATGCCCTCATCTGACCCCAGATCACGAAAAATGGAGACGCTACGAGTATCGGAAAACGGCGCTTTTTTTTTTTTTTTGCAAAGTTTGGAATTTTTTTTCACCACTTAGGTGAAAAATAACCTAGTCATGTTAGGTGTCTATGAACTCGTAATGACCTGGAGAATCATAATGGCCGGTCAGTTTTAGCATTTAGTGAACCCAGCAAAAAAGCCAAGCAAAAAACAAGTGTGGGACTGCACTTTTTTTGCAATTTCACCGCACTTGGAATTTTTTTCCCATTTTCTAGTACACGACAATGATGTCGTTCAAAAGTACAACTCGTCCTACAAAAAACAAGCCCTCACATGGCCAAATTGACTGGAAAAAAAAAAAAAAAAGTTATGGCTCTGGGAAGGAGGGGAGTGAAAAACGAACATGGGAAAACGGAAAATCCCAAGGTCATGAATGGGTTAATCTTCACAAAATTAACTGCTACTAGTACTCTGAGTGATACAGCTGCAGAAGAAAATTGATTCAGGGTTTTTCTGGCAGTGCTTAAAACTATTAAACACGAAAATAATAATATAAAAAAGTTTTCTTGGTGATAAATTCAACTTTATGAATTAATTAATAAGCAAATTCTAGGCAAATTCCCTTTGTAGCTAGAGAAATATATAAAGACTGTACAGTGAACATCACATTTTTAATATTGTACACCATGAACACATTTTAACTGAGATGTTTACAACTTCTCGATAGGAAAAAAATCACTGTAGATTGTCAATTGCTCTGCCAAATACAGATTATTTCAGGTCCAATTCATTCTTTGGAGGTAACACAATAATCAAATACAAGAAGTACAATTTCTCCTATTTTCAACATTGGAGGGCACTTTAAACACTGTTATTAAATGGTTTCTAAGCTCTTAAAATGAAAATATTGCTGAAAACTGTTGCTCTACATTGCTGGAGACTCAGTTGAAGTTGCTGCATGTATCATAATTTGGTGTTTTTCAACCTTAGTTGTAACGTTACAATGTAAAAGACAAAATGAAACATTAAAAATCTATAGTATACTGTGCTTGGGAAGAGAGATATGACAAGAAATTGAGCGCTCACAGTTGAGTCTTCAAAAGGGTTACACCATACCTCCCAACTTTTGAAGATGGGAAAGAGGGACAAAGTTTGCGGCGCGCAATGGCAAATTTTAGGTCACGCCTCTGACCACACCCATTCATAATTAGTCACACCCTTATCCACGTCCCAACTACACCCATTTAGCACTGTTGATCACACTGTTTTATATAAAATAATTATAAACAAAAAAATATGGCCACACAGTGCTCCATACTGTATAATGACCCCACATGATGCTCCATACTGTAAAATGGCCACACACAGTGTTCCATACTGTATAATGGCCACACACAGTGCTCCATACTGTATAATGGCCACACAGTGCTCCATACTGTATAATGGCCACACATGATGCTCAATTCTGTATAATGGCCACACATGATGCTCCATAGTTTATAATGGCCACACATGATGCTCAATACTGTATAATGGCCACACATGATGCTCCATAGTGTATAATGGCCACACATGATGCTCCATACTGTATAATGGCCACACATGATGCTCAATACTGTATAATGGCCACACATGATGCTCCATAATGTATAATGGCCACACAGTGCTCCATACTGTATAATGGCCACACAGTGCTCCATACTGTATAATGCTCACACATAGTGCTCCATACTGTATAACAGCCACACACAGTTCGCCATACTGTATAATGATCCCACATGATGCTCAATACTGTATAACGACCACACATGATGCTCAATACTGTATAATGGTCACACACAGTTCTCCATACTGTATAATGATCCCACATGATGCTCAATACTGCATAATGACCCCCCTCACTCCGGTATGCATGGCTCATATCCCCCCTCATATGCATGGCTCATCTCCCTCCCATCCCATATACATGGATCATATCCCCCCTCCTGTATGCATGGCTCATATTCCCCCTCCTGTATGCATGGCTCATATTCCCCCTCCTGTATGCATGGCTCATATTCCCCCTCCTGTATGCATGGCTCATATTTCCCCCCCCGTATGCATGGCTCATATTCCCCCTCCTGTATGCATGGCTCATATTCCCCCTCCTGCATGCATGGCTCATATTCCCCCCCCCCCTGAATGCATGGCTCATATTCCCCCCTGAATGCTTGGCTCATATTCCCCCCCTGAATGCATGGCTCATATTCTCCCCCCTGTATGCATGGCTCATATTCCCCCCCCCGTATGCATGGCTCATATTCCCCCCCTGTATGCATGGCTCATATTCCCCCCCGAATGCATGGCTCATATTCCCCCCCAAATGCATGGCTCATATTCCCCCCCTGTATGCATGGATCATATTCCCCCCCTCTGAATGCATGGCTCATATTCTCCCCCCTGTATGCATGGATCATATTCCCCCCCTCTGAATGCATGGCTCATATTCTCCCCCCTGTATGCATGGCTCATATTCCCCCTCCTGTATGCATGGCTCATATTTCCCCCCCTGAATGCATGGCTCATATTCCCCCCCCTGAATGCATGGCTCATATTCCCCCCCCCCTGAATGCATGGCTCATATTCTCCCCCCTGTATTCATGGCTCATATTCCCTCCTGTATGCATGGCTCATATTCCCACCCCTGTATGCATGGCTCACTTTCCCCCCCCGAATGCATGGCTCATATTCCCCCACGAATGCATGGCTCATATCCCCCCCCCTGTATGCATGGCTCATATTCCCCCCCTGAATGCAAGGCTCATATTCCCCCCTGAATGCATGGCTCATATTCCCCCCTGTATGCATGGCTCATATTCCCCCCTGAATGCATGGCTCATATTCTCCCCTGAATGCATGGCTCATATTCCCCCCCTGAATGCATGGCTGATCTCTCCACCCCCCCGCTCCCGCTCCTGCTCCCATCTTGCATGGCGCGCCGGCTTATGTCCTCCTTCATCCCCCCGTCCCCCATCCCTCATACTCACCTGTCCCTCATACTCACCTGTCTCACATCGCGTTGCGGCGCCGACATCCCCCTCGCTCTGTCCCGACTCCCGGCACAGCACCTTCTTCCTGCATGAGCGGTCACGTGATACCGCTCATTAAGGTCATGAATATGTGCATATTCATGACCTTAATGAGCGGTACCACGTGACCGCTCATTCAGGACGAGCTGTGTACTCCGAGACCAGGCATCGCTGGAGCAAGGTGAGTATCATCTTCAAGGAGGGTGGGCGGCCAGGGGAGGGAGATAAACAGACTGCAGGGGGGTGTGGCTTAACACAAGGGGGCATGTCGGTTGCTTCTCCTGCTGTCTGCGGGATCAGAGCATCCTGTGCTGGACAGCGGGGCGAAGCAACAAAACCGGGACAGTCCTGCACAATGAGGGACGGTTGGGAGCTATGGTTACACAACCGGAACAAAAATTAGAACAATTTATGAAGTTTTTAGCTGTAGGGCCCACATCTCTGCCTGCAGTCCCTCTGTCCCTGCAGAAACATCAGCTTACTCATCGCCAAGGCTCCCGTCCTGCCCCTTCCGGATCTGCTGCTGGCCGGGGTGCACGCTCTCCTAACAGTTCTCCAGGCACTGTGCTTAGAACGCGTGCATACCATTCTTTTTTCTTACAGAGGCTAAGCACGCTCCACTAAAGCCTGTGAAATGTTGTGAGTTTGTTCCTAACACGCTTGTCAGTTTCTCAGGTCCCTTTACTTGCATCCGAGTCTGCTGCAATTGCCAGTACTCACCTCAATGGCAGCAGAGCCAGCTGAACCCGCCAGTACTCGTCTCTCTGTCAAACTGTCCTGTTTGCGCCTGCTGTTCCTGTCACCCTCTCCGCCTGTCTGCATCTATCGGACATTCCCCTGGGCCATTCCAGCTATTCGTTCCTAGGGGTCAGCCACCATCTACCCAAGACTGTGGAGACCTGGGTGTCATAGCCAGTGCCTTCCCCCTTCCCATCCATCCCGTAATGAAACACACACAGTCCTAGGTGGGTTGAACAGGTCGGTCACAGTTTATTAATTAAATAAGCAGAGAACGGGCAATTACATATCGTAACGGGCTCTCGCGCCGAGCTCCTGTCCGTGATCCACAGAGGAATTGGCCCAACGAGCGGCTACGACCTTTGCCCTCCTCCGCTTCTTCCGCTGTGACTTAATAAAGGTTACTAGGGTTATTTATATCACATACGTATATACACTTTTTTTTTTTTTTTTAATGTAAAATATTACAATAGCATTTACAAATTTACATCATCCCGCAGGCTAGTACCATCTTTAGCCCTTAAAAAGGGAGGGAGGGTGGGACAAAAGCTTCCAGGTGTCCGCCAGGAGGAAAAGAGAAAGTTCCCGGCCAGACACCTGGATTTAACCCCTGTAGGAGTGGCCGTAAGACCCCTCCCCTCCAGTGACCACTGTCCGGCTGGGGGTCTTCTAATTAGTGCATCACTAAGGGGGAGTAATGCTAGGGGGAAATGGCACTGACAACCTTTCCGTGCTGCTCTATCTAGGTGCTCCCCAGTCAGAGACGCGCACCTTATACAGTACCGCGTCTGCCAGACTGTGGAGACCTGGGTGTCGTAACCAGTGCCTTCCCCCCTCCCATCCATCCCGTAATGAAACACACACAGTCCTAGGTGGGTTGAACAGGTCGGTCACAGTTTATTAATTAAATAAGCAGAGAACGGGCAATTACATATCATAACGGGCGCTCGTGATGAGCTGCTGTCCGTGATCGACAGGGGAATTGGCCCAACGAGCGGCTGCGACCTTTGCCCTCCTCCGCTTCTTCCGCCACGGAGGATCCCGTGTATTACCTACGTGGGACTCCGACCCCACCCAACCATGTTAGGGCCTGTTCAACCCCGTCCTGTAAACCAGACAGAAAAATATCGAGGCCAATGTCCGTTAGGTGAACTCCGTCCGGTCTTAATTGTGGCGTGTTATCCCCTTGTAGGTATTGGTGACAAATCACGATACCGCCTCTTCCTCTCACATATTTTCCGATCCGAGCATTGAATTTCACCCTTGTCCGCTCTATGGCTTTTTTATCTCTTGCACCGCGCCAAACAGCCCGCGGTGTTATCTCCGACCACACCAGTATCATGTTCCTGAACAGACCGCTGAACCGTTCCGTATCCGTTGTCACCCATTTGTACAACTCGGCCACCTTTTGTTTGCCCAGGTCATTGCCACCCGCGTGTAACACCATTATCACCGGGCGTTCCGTCATCCTTGCTATGCCCACCATCTCTTTGAACACCTGTTTCCACTATAGGCCTCTGACACCCCTCCAGTTAACTTTTATTCCCAGGATGTAAAGATTGTTCCTCCTGGTCGCAGTTTGGCCCTCTTTTCGGCCCAGTATACATAGGAATCTCCTACCACCCAAACTTCAACCCCTGTAAGAGACAACATATGTTAATTAAGCAATCGGGTCTTATGTATCTGGCGAAGCATGCGGACTTACAACGACCCATTCTCTGCACTTCGGCCTCTGACACTCCTGCCTTAGCTGCCTCTGTGGCCGCCCCTATCCGGAACGAATGTGTTCCGTACTCCTTTGGATTTGCCCCGGTTTTTTCCAAGCATAGCTTGAACATTGCCTGGAATTGGTACTTGGTCAGAGGGGACCCGTCTGTATGAGTGAAGAAAAATCTACCAGCGTGTCTTATAACGGCGTATCTTTTAACCATTTTTAGCGGGCAAGCTGGGCCATCTGTAGAGTTAACCAGGACCCATGTGCCCCTCCCGGTGGGATCGCATTTGGATTTTCTAACCCTGATGCGCAGGACTTCGCTGCATATTACTATTACTATGTCCTCGTTAATTAGGCCTCCTTCCGACGCGTTTTTTGACCGCGGTAGTAATTCACTAATATGCAGTGCTCCGAAAAAGACGGTCGCGAAAGCTGCCAATATGAGGGCCGCCTCGTATCGCGATGAGCAGATTGACAGGGATATCGCAATCAGGTCCTGCAATAGTCTCAGTGAAATGGGGCGGCGACATTCTTGGCTTGGCTGAAGCCTTTTCCAACCTTTTATGGCTTGTCTTATGCAGAAGGAATTAGGTACGTCTACCCATCCCAATAATTGAAAGAAAAATGCTAGCCCCGATAATTTACGTTGTGCCGAGGTGCCCGATGCCCCGCCTTCCCTCATCCGTATTAGGAAATCAGTTGTCACTGCACTTCGCGCTCCGTCGCTTTCATCGACTGGCCTGCCCTGAATTAGTGAGCACCACTCCTCCCAAGCCTTACCATACACCTGCCAGGTAGCTGGCGAAACGGAGGCCCGGATTAAGGGCATCAATGATTGGCCACTGTGTCTCACAGGGACAGTGGACACAGAATACCCTGGGGTTGCGCGTTGGGCTGCTGGATTCTGAAAGCCTGCCAATTGGAAAATAACAATGGGTTAATGATATTATCATCTACTTCCGCCACCACGGTGGCTCTACACCAAATATTGTTTTCTAGGCATATCAGCGCTAGCCGGCGCAAGAGAGCGAGTATGGGCAGGGATGAAGAAGACATGTGATTTAGACTCTTCGCCGTTTTTGCATTTTTTGTTTGGAAACGAATGTTCGTGTTTCTCAACTGAACGGCCCATATCTCCAACGCTGCTACTACCGCAAACAATTCCCATAGGGCCGGGTCTTGCCCCCATTTTGTTGTCGTCCATCTCTCTGGCCAACCAGATTTGCACCATTGGTTTTTATAAATTGTGGCAAAACCCTCTTTTTTGTTCCACCCTATTGTCAGCCCTAATTCCTTGCTTGCGATCTCTCTCGCCATAACGCACGTGTGACCGTTGTACGATTGTAGGAACGTCTGCCATACTAGCAGATCTGCTTTTAGCGAACGAGTGAGCCTAATTCTATGGCCGAGCTGAGAAGCGCCTTTTGTTGCCAAAGAAAGTCTGCGAGAGAATGCTCTGCCAACCGGCATTACGCAGCAGGCGAACGTCAGTAGGCCCAATAATGCCTGCATTTGCTGGAGGGTAACCTTGTTAACTTCTCGAAAGCCTTTCAACATTTGCTGGGTTTTTAATATTTTATCCTTTGGTAAGCGGAAAACCATTGAAGTGGTATCTATTTCGATGCCCAAGAAAGGCAATACATTACATGGTCCCTCCGTTTTTTCCGGTGACAATGGCACGCCAAATTTGAGTGAGATAGATTTGAATTTTTCTAGTAGATCGGAGCAGATTTTAGACTTTCTGGGGCCGACGAACAGGAAATCATCGAGGTAGTGAATTAGGGATTTACTGCCCGTTTCGTACCGAACTACCCAATCTAGGAAGGTGCTGAATAGCTCAAAATAGTGACATGAGATGGAACATCCCATCGGGAGGCACATGTCGAAGTAATAGAGCTGGTCCACTTTGCAGCCCAGCAGGTGGAAACATTCGGGGTGCACGGGTAGTAAACGGAATGCCGATTCTATGTCGGATTTGGCTAACAGGGCGCCGGCCCGGCTGCCCGGACTAATTCCACCGCCTTATCGAAAGATGCGTATGAGACAGAGGCTTCTTCTGGGGAAATTGCGTCATTAACCGAATCGCCCTTTGGGTGAGATAAATGATGGATTAGGCGGTATTTACCGGGTTCCTTTTTTGGTATAATGCCTAGCGGTGATATTTTCATGTTTTTGAAGGGGAGTGACTTAAAGGGGCCAGCTATTCTACCCAACTCTACCTCCTTTTCAATTTTTTGTCTAAGTATTTCGGGGAATTCGCGAGCCGATTTTAGGTTATCGGATAGGGTTGGCGTTCTTGTTAGCCTAAAGGGGATAAAAAACCCGTCGGAGAATCCTGCTTGCAGCTGCTGTGCCGCTTTCTTATTGGGGTAGAGCTTTAGCCAGGGGGCCATCGCGGTTACGCTCACTGGGGCTCTGCCTTGTAGGCGCTTTGTAAGGCTGACGAGTGCACCTTGACGCTGGGTGTCCCCCCCCCGCAAGCGGAACAATCATGTCTGAATTTGCATAATGCGTGGAAACGGCAGTTTCCAGCAGGCCCCGGGTTTTCGCACGACCACTGAGTTTTGACCTGCGGCTGTGGAGTAATTAGTGGTCGTGGCCAAAAAGGGGGGCTGCTTTTGGGACAGCATCAAACGCAACCACACGTTTGTTGCTTTGACTCCCCAGCCTAGATCGAGCTGTAGGGCCAGACGCCTGCGGAACTCCTCATCATACCGCCGCCAGGCTGACCCGCCGTGCGACTTGTATGAACTATATATCATGTCCTGATATATAAATAATTCGGAGCAGCATTCCGGATGTTTCTGGCCCATAATACAGCCCAATACTGCGAAGGCCTGGAGCCAATTATTCATGGTTAATGCAATTCTCGATCTCCCCCTATCGAAACCCCTCTCGTTAGGTTTGTCCACCATTTGCTAGTCCGCTGATAACAGCGACCATATGTCAATATAATCGTTGCTCCAGATTTTCAGTCTAGTTTCCTGATCTATATGAGTGCCCAGCGGGCTGATCCTGCAGAAGAAGGCGTCTTTGTGTAGATTAGCGGATTGTGGTGTAGTATTGTTCACCACTTTTCCGCTCGAATGTGATAGCTGTAGGATTAATTCCTTTACCGCTGAGGTTAGCTCCATTTCTTTTAAGTTAGCCCCGTAGTGTAACATTTCCTCGCTACTCTTGGAACACTCACCGCTGTGTGACTCTGGACGAGTGTACACCGATCCTGGAGGAACCCCCGCAGATGTTGACGGGGTGATGTCGCAGGACGGGGAAACTCTGGCTCCCACTACAGCGTGGGACTGGTCGATGTGCTGAGTATCGTGCGTTGGGGCCCGATTACAACCACATAGTGGTGGATTACTGGCTCTGTCTTCAGCGACTGCAAGGTAGTTGTTGTGGCTGGAAGCCGCGGGGGATTGTTCTCCCCGGCTGAAAGCCCTAGAGGGTGCGCGTGATTTTGAAGTTTTGTCGCGTGCCCGATGACTCCTATCTGGGCTCTGCGATACCTCGGATGATGCTGATGACAGCCATCCTGAGGCCCACGATCTGCGGCGGCTCCTATGGGAGCTGCGTCTGCGTCGGTGACGGGAGGGGCGTTTAGAGGGGTAGCGCAAATGGCGACGGGAGTTATCGGAGGAAGATTGGGAGGACGTGCGGCGTCTACGCCTTCGTCCGCCATTACTATGCGGTGTTATGGGAGGGATTCTATCAGTAGCCCGAAGGGGATAATTGGCCGTAGACGGTCCTGTAGTGCTACTAAGGAGGGGGGGCGTTAGGAGGCCACCGTATTCGGCCCCATTACTGGGATTTAACAGGGCAGCGGCTATCGGATAATTTTTATTGGGCATATGGGTAGAGTGGGGCGGTGCAAATGTGTCCGTGATTGGTGCCGTTAATGAAACTTCACAGTAATTTTTGTTGCGCAGCTGTTGAGCGCCTTGATCGGTCCTTGCGGACCGAACAATGCGCTCCTCAGCTGCCCTGTAACCTGTACTGCCCGACCCCTGATACCCCCGTGCAGGCAACAGTGCTGCGTCTGCCGGGGGTATGCTGGAGGTCGGACCTGGTGGGAGATCTGCGCGCTGATCGGTCAGATTCGACCGATCAGAGCAATCAGGGGGCTGCGTGGCATTAATGCCAGCCTCCCGATTACCCCCTGCGGGCGGCATATATGTGCCCGCAGGGAAGGTAATGGAGGACCGGCCAGCGCTGGGGAATTGCGGTGACCGGAAGTTGGGGGGCGGGGACCGGAAGTGCCCGGCCGGAGCCTTAGCAGAGCCCCGGGCCGACACTGAGGGAGCAGGAAGCCGCCGGCTGCAGCGAGGCGGTGAGGACGCCCCCTACCTGGAGAGCGGGCGGATCCCCTTCCCCCCGGCACCGCCGTCAGCATCTCCGGAACGGCCGGGGAAAGGGGGGATGTCGCGCAACGCCTTAGCCCCACCAGCCCGGGACGGAGCCCCCGGCGCCGGCCGCACACCGCCACCCCCCGCCTCTGCAAGAGCCTGCACGGACGCTGCCTTCAATGAGATGCAGCCCACCCTCCGACGGGTGTGACGCCCGGCCCTGCCCCACCTCCTTCGTGAGGTCCCCGGGCCCTCCGCAGCTGAGAGCCCCGGTGCCTGCAGTGGCGCAGAGAGGGGCCTCTGCCTACAGCTCTGGGCCGTTCCAACCTCCGGTCCCCCGGGTGCTGGCGTTCCGGAAGGCAGCAAAGGTGAGCTAGACCCAAGGGGACCCGGGGGTGAAGAGGAGAGGGAGTCCGGACCTAGGGGACCCGGGGGCGAAGGGGCGAGGGAGGCCGGACCAAGGGGACCCGTGGGCGGGGGGGTGAGTGAGAACAGATCAGGGGGACCCGGGGGTGAGGGGGTGAGGAAGGACAGGTCGGGAGAGGGCCCAGGGAGGTGAGCCCTGACGCCGGTAAGAATGGCCTGAAGCCAGTGCTCACCTCTCTGTTCCACTCCTTTCAGCAGGGCCTCGACCAGGGGGTCCGACATAACTACGGAGATGCAGAGGGACAAAAGCTTCCAGGTGTCCGCCAGGAGGAAAAGAGAAAGTTTCCGGCCGGACACCTGGATTTAACCCCTGTAGGAGTGGCCGTAGGACCCCTTCCCTCCAGTGACCACTGGCCGGCTGGGGGTCTTCTAATTAGTGCATCACTAAGGGGGAGTGATGCTAGGGGGGAAATGGCACTGACAACCTTTCCGTGCTGCTCTATCTAGGTGCTCCCCAGTCAGAGATGCGCACCTTATACAGTACCGCGTCTGCCAGGTCAGTCCTGGAGTAGCACCTGGAGCACCTCCCTTGTCTCTCCACAGACTGCAGTGTCGTTAGCTGCTGCATGTTCGTAGTCGGTTTTGGTGAGGCTCCTAGTCACGCCCGCGCCTCCAGGTCTTAACTGGGCTTTGGCACAGTGGTTCCACCACCCAGCCTGTTACAGTAGTTTTGCTGTTAATCTCCACATATCAAGAAATCATATTATAAAATGATAATAAATCTGTCATTCGATTTGAATAAATCTCCAAAAATTAAAATGCTGCCACCATTTTACACATTGCAGAAGATTGCATCACAGAATTCTGACATAACCTTAGGTGTGACCATACAGACTTCTCCATAATGTCATGCAGCTATCACATCACATGGTATAGCAGAGCTACAGCTATTAAGGAGGGTGTATCAAAACTTGTGTAAAAGTCATTTAAGATATCCAAGAAGTATCGTTTCTCCTTGCAGAGATTGACATGCTAAGCATGCTGAGATGAGGAGACTTTAAGCCGCATTGCTCCTCTGGGAAATATGCTCATTTTGCAAATTGTCTCTTCAGAGAGGAAGAGAACTAGAGCTCTAGTGCCACCTATTGGAAGGTAGCAATCCTTCAAGTCAATGTTGACCCTTTAACGAGCCTTGTCACATGACTTAGGATAATAGCCAAACCAGAATCTCAATTTGCAGACACTGTGTTTTGGGGTACTGCCCCTCATCAGTGCAAAGCGGAGATCTCGTTTGACTGTGTGAGAGGCATCCGACCAATATCCAAGAAGTATCATTTCTCCTTGCGGAGATTGACATGCTAAGCATGCTGAGATGAGGAGACTTAATGCCGCAATGCTCCTCTGGGAAATATGCTAATTATGCAAACTGTCTCTTCAGAGAGGAAGAGAACAAGAACTCTAGTGCCACCTATTGGAAGGTAGCAATCCTTCAAGTCAATGTCAACCCTTTAACGAGCCCTGTCACATGACTTGGGATAATAGCCAAACCAGAATCTCAATTTGCAGACACTGTTTTTCGGGGTACTGCCCCTCATCAGTGCAAAGCGGAGATCTGGTTTGGCTGTGTGAGAGGCGTCCAACCGATATCCAAGAAGTATTGTTTCTCCTTGCGGAGATTGACATGCTAAGCATGCTGAGATGAGGAGACTTCCAATAGGTGGCACTAGAGTTCTAGTTCTCTTCCTTTCTGAAGAGACAATTTGCATAGTTAGTCATTTAAGAGTGATTTTAGGATATTAACAGTTCTTCATAGTTCACAGCTCTGTAACATGGACAAGAAAAACAAAGCCCTAAAACATTGAACAAATAATCTAAACAATGTGTGTAGTATCACTACAGAAGGGAAGAAGATTAATGTAGAAGTTTATGATTAATACATATATTCAATTTATATGGGGAAGAGAGATAGGAAGGTACAATAGTACCAGGCTCAGTGTGCTGGATTAAGGTACCGTCACACTAAGCAACGTCGCCAGCGATCTGTGACGTTGCAGCGTCCTAGGGAGCGATATCGCTGTATTTGACACGCAGCAGCGATCAGAATCCCGCTGTGAAATTGCTGGTCGCTGCTAGAAGGTCTGCACATTATTTGGTCGCTAGGTCGCCGTGTATCGCCGTGTTTGACAGCAAAAGCAACCATACCAGCGATATTTTACACTGGTAACCAGGGTAAACATCGGGTTACTAAGCGCAGGGCCGCACTTAGTAACCCGATGTTTACCCTGGTTACCAGCGTAAAATGTAAAAAAAAAAAACACTACATACTCACATGCTTCCCCCGGCGTCCGCTTCCCACACTGACTGAGCGCCGCAAATTGAAAGTGAAAGCACAGCACAGCGGTGACGTCACCGCTGTGCCCTGCTACTGCCGGCGCTCAGTCATTACAGGAAGCGGACGCCGGGGGACGCATGTAAGTATGTACTTACATTTTACGCTGGTAACCAGGGTAAACATCGGGTTACTAAGCGCGGCCCTGCGCTTAGTAACCCGATGTTTACCCTGGTTACCCGGGGACCTCGGCATCGTTGGTCGCTGGAGAGCGGTCTGTGTGACAGCTCTCCAGCGACCACACAGCGACGCTGCAGCGATCGGCATCGCTGTCGCTATCGCTGCAGCGTCGCTTAGTGTGACGGTACCTTTAGTGATATGGTGTAGCTGGCAACTGTCCTCCTGTATTTGAAATAGGGCCCATGCAGACAGCTGTATTTTCAGTCCAAATGCAATCTAACAAACCATCAGATTGCACTCGGATCAATGTTATTCTATGGGACCGTGCACAGGATTTTTTTCCTCAGATTGAGCAAAAGAGCATGCCCGACTTTGATCCATTATTCTAATTTTACTTGGCCATGCAAGTCGATTGGTGTTTGGAAACATTCTTAATTGAATATAAAGCAGAAGAAAGGCAAACAATGTACTTGTTTGTCGGAAACAACTATACTGAGTTTTTGCATTTCTTGTGCAACTGCTTATGTGAATGAGGGATAAATGTTTTTTAAAAAATGCAATAGAAAATTTCCCCAAATCCAAGCATTTAATTGCGACTGGTTACCTCTTAGGTCAGCATAGTTTCTCAGTGGTTAGCACTACAGCTTTGCAGCGCTGGGGTTCTGGGTTCAAATCTCACCAAGGACAACATCTGCAAGGAGTTTGTATGTTCTCCCCATGTTTGTGCAGCGCCCCAGAGTCCTGGTCGTTGCAGTAATGTCATTCTTCCACCAGGGGGAGTGATATTACGTCTGAAGGCAATAAAGGAGATCCTCTGTCCAGTTATCACAATCAACACAACACACTTCACACTCCAGCCACCAGGGGGAGCAAAGGTTCTATTTTTTAGGCCACTCCTCACAGTTCGGTAAAACTGGTAGTTGGAGGGAAAGTTAGAGAGTTCCTGGCTGGGGACCGAGACAGAAAGGTCTCCAGGTCGAGCTGGCTGGAGTGATCTCCAGTCAGATCCAGACTGAGGTCTGAGGAGGATGAGGGTTCACGGAGTGGCGCCTGCCCCACGTGTGGCAGCATCCTAAGAAAGAGACATAGAAGAGAAGTGTATTGCAGTGAGTGAGAAATGAAGTCATAGCAAAAGGAGAGAAAACCAGAAGGAGTTCTGCCCTGTAAAAGGCTGCCTCCTTCTGAAGGCAAGGAATCCCGGTGGCCAGAATACCGAGGGAGTAAGGATCTCTATGCTTTACTTCAGAGACTGGCAGGACAGTTAATTCCACATTGGCTGCCCGACCATATACCCAGGAGGCACGGTGGCAACTTGTGGGGGCTGGGGCATCTCTAGGGTCCCTGTAAAAAGCCTCAGGCCACCAGTCATATGGGTTTGTCCTATCCATCTGGGGGACAGAAGGAAAGAGACTTAACATCTATAATAGTTGTGAGGACCTTACCGAGAAGCTCAGCAGGGAGGTACTACAACACCCAGGTGCTAGAGGAAGGCTATTGAATTCCACCTGGATAAGGGGACTCTGGATTCGCCTTCAGACCGTCCAGACTCTGCCTGCCCTGTGATCTGGTGCTCTGGACTGTGGACACTGAAGCCTTCAGTAAAGGTAAAGAGACTGCAACCTTGTGTCCTCGTTATTCACTCCGCCTTACATCATTCACCATCACCATCTACACCTCTGGGAAGCCCTGGAGATACACTTCACCAGTGGGAAGGTATACAATCTAGCTGACATAACATCACCCCAGCGGACCCCTAAGCAGCATCAGTCACCCTGACCAAATACCATAGGTGGCGTCATGAACATTTCCCTTTAAAGACCTTTCCCAAAACCATAAAAACTCTCTTCTTTATTGGACATCCTCTAAAGGGCCACGGACCGGGTCGGGCCACCGTGACATCCCCGCAGAATACTCAAGGACCCGGTACCGAGTACCCCGCTGCCCCACTGGGGGCGATCCATCTTTTGGCATCATGAACAGGATCTACTTAAGCCTGAAAATCGGGTCATGTGCGCATAAGAACTGTGCCAGAATTGTATTTGAACTGTTTGTGCTAAAGGACTGTGTTGCCATTTTGCCGACAAAATTCCCACCAAAACTGCTGCCATTATAGCGCCACGAGGAGTGCAGGAGAAGAAGGGTGTGCCATCGGAGGCGGGTCCAGCAGAGCGGCGTGAAAAATATGCCCGCCCTCTGCCAAAACTGTGATGTGAGGAAGGAGGAGGTGCCAAAAACCAACATGGCGGAGGGAGGTGACCGGACCCTGGAGCATGGGATGGAGCACGAGGACTCTCCCAGCCAGGGCCTGCAAGAACTGCACCCTTCACCGACAATGAATCCGGACCTCCTGTGGAAAGAAGAGGAAGAACGCACCTGTCAGCTCGTGCGCCAGGAGCTGGAAGCTGTGGCCGGGTGGAAGAAGAACTTCATCGGGAGCCTCACCAGACATCTGTCTGCAGCCTCGTCTGGTCCGGAGCAAGAAAGAAGTTCCAGCGCTCCGAAGCCAGAAAGCAAGGCCCTACCGGAAAGCGAGATGCTGCAAACAGAGATGACAACGCCGCAGCACAAGGCCCTGCAACCAGCGTTCCAGACCCCAGCAGAGACGGAGCAGATGGCACCGGAGGGACCGCATCTGAAGCAGGTATGAAGAACAACCCTGCCCTGATGACCGACACCATTCCAGCGACTGCTCGTGCCACCGCTACTGACTCCGTTCCAGTGACTGATATTGCAGCAGCCGCTACCTTTGCTGCAGCAAATGCCCATACTCAAGCTATGCAGACTTCCATCGCTGCATATGATATGACAATTCATGAGAGACAAGCCAATGGTGTCTATCCCACACCGGGTGTAGTCCTGGATTCTACCCTTCCCAGGCCAAGAAGGGTTATGTGCCAGGTAAAGCCCTGGAAACCATCCAAATAAACCTCGAAAAACCGACAAAATGTAAATAGTTCTAAAAACATTGCCTTTTCCACCTTTAAACCCGTCCAGGGTTATGCCTTAAAGGGGTCCTTAGTTCTAGGAGGATTCTAAGTTCTGCACCTGTTTGCACAAGTTATCATTGCCTTAAAGAACATTTGGATCATGGACTGTGCATGGTCACAAACTGCTTGTAAATAGTTTGTACATTCTTAAAGGTGCTCTCTACTGGTTTTACATAGGAGGCTTTTACAGAGACTGCCTCTTAACAGAAACTGCTGTTAATTCTGCTGTAAAATAACTTTGCCTTTCAGACCTGAAGAAAAATCCGTTGGTGTGGCAGAATTCCGGGTCAGGATTACACGTCTTGTAGCCCACCCAAGACCAACGTTCAGGGGTTCGTCACGGTCCCTCACATCACATCACGTCACTTTTAAATATAAACTTGAATATTGATGATGTGATTGTTTGCACTACCTCATTGAGAGACTTGAGTTCACCCTTAAAGGGATGGTTTACCCAAAGAGTTAATGTATTACATGGTTAATATTATGTAGCTGGAAAGTTAGTTGATAATGCACTGTTGAATAAAATAAAGGGAGTTTGTCATGGAACATCAGCTAGGCGGAGATGGTACGTAAGGAGAATAGCTGAGCAGGCGTGAGATTCTGTAGCTCCTGGTAGCACGTTTGATGTACTTTGAGAATAAAATGTTAAATGATGTACTTTAAATAAAATTGAGGTTTTATGTGGGTAAATTGAAGAAAAATGCAGTGAGCCCGTGGGGGTTGATAGACAGTCCTGCATTTGGGAAAGAGTCATTGTTTGGCACTTGTAGAAGAATAAAGAAAATATTGATTTGCACTTTGAGGTTTTATGATAGTACACCCTTAGAGGGTAATTGCACTTAGTAGATAATGGATAGTATACCTGTATGGGTAATTGTGTTTCATAGTTAGTTAATAACTGTTATTCACTTAATTTAAAGATTTACGCACTATGTAAATATGTTCTTGTTTGTAACATTCAAGTGTTCTCACCTCCCATAAAGGGAAATACTGTTATGTTAACTTGTTTTATAGCATTCAATAATTTTGCATGTCTTTTGCTAATGTAATGTTGTTTTCTTTTCCCAGTCTGGGAGTACTGGATTTAATGGGGGGGAGTGCAGCGCCCCAGAGTCCTGGTCGTAGCAGTAATGTCATTCTTCCACCAGGGGGAGTGATATTACGTCTGAAGGCAATAAAGGAGATCCTCTGTCCAGGTATCACAATCCACACAACACACTTCACACACTCCAGCCACCAGGGGGAGCAAAGGTTCTATTTATTAGGCCACTCCTCACAGTTAGGTAAAACTGGTAGTTGGAGGGAAAGTTAGAGAGTTCCTGGCTGGGGACCGAGACAGAAAGGTCTCCAGGTTGAGCTGGCTGGAGTGATCTCCAGTCAGATCCAGACTGCGGTCTGAGGAGGACGAGGGTCCACGGAGCTGCGCCTGCCCCACGTGTGGCAGCATCCTAAGAAAGAGATATAGAAGAGAAGTGTATTGCAGTGAGTGAGAAACGAAGTCATAGCAAAAAGAGAGAAAACTAGAAGGAGTTCTGCCCTGTGAAAGGCTGCCTCCTTCTGAAGTGCAGGAATCCCGATGGCCAGAATACAGAGGGAGTAAGGATCTCTATGCTTTACTTCAGAGACTGGCAGAACAGTTAATTCCACATTGGCTGCCCGACCATATACCCAGGAGGCACGGTGGCAACTTGTGGGGGCTGGGGCATCTCTAGGGTCCCTGTAAAAAGCCTCAGGCCACCAGTCATATGGGTTTGTCCTATCCATCTGGGGGACAGAAGGAAAGAGACTTAACATCTCCAATAGTTGTGAGGACCTTACCGAGAAGCTCAGCAGGGAGGTACTACAACACCCAGGCGGTAGAGGAAGGCTATTGAATTCCACCTGGATAAGGGGACTCTGGATTCGCCTTCAGACCGGCCGGACTCTACCTGCCCTGTGATTTGGTGCTCTGGACTGTGGACACTGAAGCCTTCAGTAAAGGTAAAGAGACTGCAACCTTGTGTCCTCATTATTCACTGCACCTTATATCATTCACCATCACCATCTACACCTCTGGGAAGCCCTGGGGATACACTTCACCTGTGGGAAGGTATACCATCTAGCTGCCATAACATCACCCAAGCGGACCCCTAAGCAGCGTCGGTCGCCCTGACCGAATACCACAGGTGGTGTCATGAACATTTCCCTTTAAAGACCTTTCACAAAACCATAAAAACTCTCTTTATTGGACGTCCCTCAAAGGGCCATGGACCGGGTCGGGCCACCGTGACATCCCCACAGAATACTGAAGGACCCGGTACCAAGTACCCCGCTGCCCTACTGGGGGCGATCCATTTGCTTGGGTTTCCTCCAGGTCTCTGATTTCCTCCCACATTCTAAAAACATACTCATAGGGAGTGTAGATTGTGAACCCCAATGGGGACAGTTCCAATAATGTCTATAAAGTACTGTGGAATTAATGACACTAAAATAAGTTAGTAAAATAAATAAAAAAATAAATAAAATAAGTTAAGTATGCATGTTGCAAGAAAAAAAAATGTAACTGTGTGTGACTGCTTTTCCACACCTCCATTACTAGTTCAATGACAACCATATGCTTCACGCCAATCCTTCTGACACATTTTGATTTTTGAACATATAACTATCTGTAAGACGTTTTATCAGAAGTCGCCTAGTAGCACAAAAATTTCTACCTCAGACAGGCTTAGCATTAGACACTCTGCTTATTAGATCCCAGGGGATTCCCTGGCCTTCACTCTTTAACCCTTGCACTGCTATCTGGAATTAACTAGTGATGAGCGAATATACTCGTTACTCGATAATTTCTTGAGCACGCTCGGGTGACCTCCGAGTATTTTTTAGTGCTCGTAGATTTAGTTTTCATCGCCGCAGCTGAATGATTTACATCTGATAGCCAGCATAAGTACATGTGGGGGTTGCCTGGTTGCTAGGGAATCCCCACATTTAATTAAGCTGGCTAAGAGATGTAAATCATTCAGCTGAGGTGAGGAAAACTAAATCTCCGAGCACTAAAAAATACTCGGAGGACACCCGAGCATACTCGGGAAATCAAGAGTAATGCGCATATTCGCTCATCACTAGATTTAACCCCTTTCTGCCATTGGACGTACTATCCCGTCCATGTGACCTCGGACTTAATTCCCATGGATGGGATAGTACATCATACGCGATCAGCCGTGCTCACGGGGGAGCGCAGCCGATCCCGGGCGGGTGTCAGCTGATTATCACAGCTCACATCCGGCACTTTAACCCCCGGAAAACTGCGAACAAACATGAACGCAACGTTCCAGTGGCATAGGGAAGCATCGCGCAGGGTGGGGGCTCCCTGCCTGCTTCACAGAGACCCTCAGAATAACACTATGCAATTGCATTGTTCCTGTCTCTTCCCTGCAGGCCCCTGGATCCAAAATGGTTGCGGGGTCCTTCCGGGTCCTGCAGGGAGGTGGCTCGTCAGTACCTGCTAAGAGCAGGTGCCGGCAAGCCTCCTGCACTGCCTGTCAGATCGCTGATCTGACACAGTGCTCTGCAGAGTGTCAGATCAGCGATCTGACACTATATAGTGATGTCCCACCCCGGGAAAAGTAAAAAAGTAAGAAAAATAAAATTAACATGTATAAAAATATTTTTTTAAAAAATTCCTAAATATAGAAAAAAAATATATATATTTTTCCAAAAAATACATTTCTTTATGTAAAGAAAAAAAAACAATAAAAGTACACATATTCAGTATCGCTGCGTCCATAATGAACCGACCTATAAAACCGTTCCACTACTTAACCCCTTCAGTGAACACCGTAAAAAAAATAAATAAAAAAACAAGGCAAAAAACAAAGCTTTATCATCATACTGCCGTATAACACGTGATCAAAAAGACGGATATAAATAAACATGGTACCGCTGAAAACGTCATCTTGTACTGCAAAAAACGAGCTGCCATACAGTGTCATGAGTAAAAGAATTAAAAAGTTATAGCCCTCAGAATAAAGCGATGCAAAAATAATTATTTTTTATATAAAATAGTTTTTATTGTATAAAAGTGCGAAAACATAAAAAAGATATAAATTAGATATTACTATAATCATACTAACCCAAAGAATAAAACTCCTTTATCCATTTTACCATACGCGGAACCGTATAAAAGCCCCCAAATGAGATTCATGAATTGCTGGTTTTTGTTCATTCTGCCTCCCAAAAATTATAACAAAATGTGATTTAAAAAGTCATGTTCCCGAAAATGGTACCAATAAAAACATCAACTCGTCCTGCAAAAAACAAGACCTCACATGACTCTGTGAGCCAAAACATGGAAAAATTATAGCTCTCAAAATGTGGAAATGCAAAATCTATTTTTTGCAATAAAAAGCGTCTTTTGGTGTGTGATGGCTGGCAATCATAAAAATCTGCTAAAACACCCGCTATAAAAGTAAATCAAACCACCTTCATCACCCCCTTAGTTAGGGAAAAATAATAAAATTAAAAATTTGAAAAAAAATGTATTTATTTCCATTTTCCCATTAGGGTTAGGGTTAGGGTTATGGTTGGGGCTGCACAAAAATCAGAATAAAAGCGATCAAAAAATGTCACGTGCCCGGAAATGGTACCAATAAAATCGACAACTCGTCCCACAAAAAACAAGACGACACATGACTCTGTGGACCAAAATATGGAAGAATTATAGCTCTCAAAATATGGTGATGCAAAAACTATTTTATGTGATAGCTGCCAAACAAAAAAAATGCTATGAAAACCCACTAGAAATAGTAAATCAAACCCCTCTTCATCAGCCCCTTAGGGAAAAATAATAAAATAAAATAAATGTTTTAATTTCTATTTTCCCATTAGGTCCAAAGTTAGGGTTGGGTCTACAGTTAGAGTTAGGGCTAAAGTTAGGGTTAGGGTTGGGGCTAAAGTTAGGGTTAGGATTGAGGCTAAAGGTAGGGTTGAGGTTGGGGCTAAAGTTTGGGTTAGGGTTGGGGTTAAAGTTAGGGTAATGGTTGGGGCTAAAGTTAGGGTTTGGATTACATTTATGGTTGGGATTAGGGTTAGGATTAGGGTTAGGGTGTGTCAGGGTTAGGAGTGTGGTTATGGTTATGGTTGGGATTAGGGTTAGGGGTCTGTTGGGGTAAGGGGTGTGGTTAGGGTTGGGATTATGGTTAGGGGTGTGTTGGGGTTAGGGGTGTTGTTAGGGTTGGGATTAGGGTTAGGGGCGTGTTCGGGGTGTGGTTAGGGTTATGGTTAGGGTTGGGATTAGGGTTAGGGGTGTGTTCGGGTTAGGGTTGGAGTTAGAATTGGGGGGTTTCCAATGATTAGGCACATCAGGGGCTCTCCAAAAGTGACACAGCGTCTGATTTCAATTCCAGCCAATTCTGCGTTTAAGAAGTAAAACAGTGCTCCTTCCCTTCCGAGCTCTCCTGTGCACCGAAATAGGGGTTTACCCCAACATATCGGGTATTAGCGTACTCAGAACAAATCGCACAACAATTTTTGGGGTCCAATTTCTCTTGTTACCATTGGGAAAATAAAAATTTGGGGGCTAAAAAATCATTTTTGTGGGAAAAAATGATTTTTTATTTTCACGGCTCTGCGTTATAAACTTTAGTAAAACACTTGGAGGTTCAAAGTTCTCACAACACATCTAGATAAGGTACTTGGGGGGGTCTAGTTTCCAATATGGGTCACTTGTGGGGGTTTTCTACTGTTTAGGTACATCAGGGGCTCTGCAAACGCAGCTTGACGCCCGCAGACCATTCCATCTAAGTCTGTATTCCAAACGGCGCTCCTTCCCTTCCGAGCTCTGCCATGCGCCCAAACGGTGGTTCCCCCCACATATGAGGTATCAGCGTACTCAGGACAAATTGGACAACAACTTTTGGGGTCCAATTTCCCCTGTTACCCTTGGGAAAATACAAAACTGGGGGCTAAAATATAATTTTTGTGGAAATTTTTTTTTTCTTTCACGGCTCTGTGTTATAAACTGTAGTGAAACACTTGGGGGTTCAAAGTTCTCACAACACATCTAGATAAGTTATATGGGGTATCTGCGTAATGAGGACAAATTGTAGAACAACTTTTGGGGTCCAATTTCTCCTGATACCCTTGGTAAAATAAAACAAATTGGATCTGAATCTTCATTTTTTTTAAACATTCCAAAAATTCCTGTGAAACACCTGAAGGGTTAATAAACCTCTTGGATGTGGTTTTGAGCACCTTAAGGGGTGCAGTTTTTAGAATGGTGTCACACTTGGGTATTTTCTACCATGTAGACCCCTCAAAGTGACTGTAGAGTTGAGCGACTTTTACTTTTTTCAGATCGAGTCTGGTTTCGAGAAACCCGACTTTGTCAAAAGTCGGGTCGGGTGAAATTGGCCGATTATTGCGAAAAGTCGGGGGCCGACTGAAACACGAAACCCAATGCAAGTCAATGGGGAATCAAAGTCAGCAGTGAGTGGAGGACAGGAAAATATCTACAGTGCCCATTTTAATGCAAAAAACATCAATTCTTATTACTTAAGCTTGTCAATCTTAATTTACTTTATAATAATAGTTAGGCATTGAAAACTGGGGGTCATTTGGCTAAAGTTGTGGGGGGTAGGGCTGGCTCAAGATTTTCGTGGGCCCAGGAAATCCGGAATACGTCACGGCGGTGGAGCAGGGAGAGGTAAGTTTTTCAACTTTGCAAGTGCTGTGATCCTGAGCAAGCAGGGGGAACCTACTCATTCATAGGAAGGTGCAGATGAAAGTGCAGGTTCCTTCATCAGGTGGGGGGGCATACTCGTTGGCGACGTCACACTGGCACAGGGCCCCTCATAGTACGGCAGTGTGTTTGACGGTGGGTGGCGCCTCCCACTGGCAGAGACACTTTTGCGTACTATGAGGGGCCCTGTGCCAACGAGTATGCCCCCCACCTGATGAAGGAACCTGCACTTTCATCTGCACCTTCCTCTTTGCCCCCATGTAAGGTGGTATTGTATGCGGGAAGGGGAACCTGACTTTCAGCAGGGTCAGTTTCTGGCTGTGTAGAGTGCAAGTGGAATGTAGTGGTCTGGGTCAATGTACCAGCAGACTCATCTAGCAGTGGCTGGGCAATGGGCAGGATGAGGAGGAAACACAGTTAGTAGGCTCAAATAATAAAGTAGGCTAAATGCAGTTCAAATGTGGTAACAGGACTAAACAGGCGGCAGTGCTTTGTTCAGTGGAGGAAAACTGTAATGAGTGGCAGACACAGTTAGTAGGCCCAAATAATAAAGTGGGCTAAATGTTTGCCAAAAAATTGTTCATAAATAAACAGGTGGCATAGCTAGGTACAGGGGTGGGCTCCTCTGCTGAGTAGCAGACAGTGGTAGTAGGCGCAAAGTATTAACTGGGCCCACCCACCTGTCCAGGCAAACGGCACTCGTACGGGTGCTTGCGCCAGGTGGTGACCACGGCCCTGTGGAGGGAGTCAGCCCATTTAGGGAGGTATAAAAATGGCCTATGGTGGAAATTCAGCAGCTGCAAATGGAGGAATTGGAGCAGTCAGTAAGAGGAGGCCAAAAGCAAGACATTTTTCATTCAAGCTACGTGTCAGCAGGGGAAGGTGGGGCAAAATTATTTGAAATCCATGATTGGTTCATTTTAATGAAGGTTAGATCATCAACATTTTGGGTAGCCAGACTGATGTGGAAATTTGGGTTGGATAAATCTATCCCTGTGTGTGTGCTGCTGCCGTTCCCAATAAGACTGAGTATTTTGAGCGCTCAAGGAATGAGACTGCACACCATTGTTGTGTCAATAACATTCCATCAATACTGAAACTTTATTGTACATACATAGTTTTATAATTGCATATAGAAAGGAGTGGTTAGGGGTTGTTAGGGGTGGTTAGTTAATTACCATATTGTCTAGCTCCTCTGTTATTGGTTATCTAAATATATATGGAATATTGTGATTAATGCACATATGGATGCTGATTAAGCAACTAAAATGTAGCTCTGCATCTAGGACAAAGTTGAGACATCTGATCAGCACTTAATACATCTGGCGTTGTTCCGCTTTTGAGATGGAAAACCCCATACAATCTCTCTGGCTTATATCAGTTTATGTCAGCCATTTTAAACCATTGATTATAATGTATATATTAGCTGTGAGTATATGAGTATATATGATTATAGAGCATTATACATGCAAGTGAGATCTACATGATATATATATATCTATCACAAGCCCCCCTTAGATATCACTTGCGCTATTCCTAGCCTCCTGTCCCAAATCGCTGCAACTCTTTTGTGCTGCCAGTGAACTGACACAAGCCTAATGCCTGCGCCCCACTCCGTACAGACTTTTCGCAAATGGGCAGTCAGGAGATCTGTCCCTAACGGGGGTTCGTTGCAATCAGTCTCTTAGTCAATAGCATGTGTAGTGAGCGGTGGGTATTCTTTATCAGGTAGGTCATCTATTCGGTCAGGCAGGGCATCCACAACATCATTCTGGCTTGGGTGTCATCTTCTGGTAGGGGAGCTTTCTTGCAATGCAATGAGTGGATCCAAGTGGGTCTTCCCTCCAGTTTCACAGAGGTTGGTGTCATCAGCAGCACTTGAACAGGACCATCAAATCTGGGACCGAGTGGTGTTCTCCTTACAAACGTTTTTCACCAACTCCCAGTCTCCTGGCTTCTAGGAGTGCATACCGGACACTGAATCTGGATCTGGCAATGAAGAAAAAAACTCGAGAATGGATGTTAGCAAGTTTCTTGGTGAGTTCAATTACATAAGCAGACAAAGTATCATATTGCATAATCAGCTGCTGAGGGAAAGGATACCCCTAACCTGGGACTAGACCCAAACAAAATTTCATATGGTGACAGCTTTTCTGGGCCTCTGGGAGTGTGCCTAACACTGAGTAGTGTGATTGGGAGTTTGTAGGCCTAAGTCTGACTCTACTGCTGACCAGATCTCTCATGTGAGATTTGCTGTGAATGTGGGTCCCTGGTCACTCTCTATCACTTCTGGGACCCCATAGCTGCATATCTCGTCTCTAAGAGTAGCTTAATTGCAGTAGTCTTTGCTGACTGGTTCCTCACTGGGAAAGCTTCTGGCCATCCTGAGAACACATCCACGGCCACAAGGGCATATTCAAAACCTCCATTTGGTGGCATTTGGATGTGGTTTATCTGGATCCTCTGGAAGGGGTACAGTGGTCTGGCAAGATGATGTGTGGGAACTTTCTCCATTCTTCCAGGGTTGCATTTGCCGCAGGTCAGACAGCTGCTAGTGAACTTGGCTGTTAGGGTGGGGATCCCAGGAGCGAACCAGTAAACACCAATCAGATCATTCATCTGTGTCTTTAATCTGTGTGTGGGCCCATGTGTCCACTGGACCACGATAGGGTACATGCTTCGGGGTAAACAGGGTTTGTAGTCCATTGAGTATACCCTTCCTTCTTCATGTGTTGCTCACTTCTGCATCCAGCATTCCTTCTTGTCCTTTGGGGCTTGCTCTTGCAGCTTTTTTGAGCAGATCCCAGGATGTCATCTTGTCAGGTTTCCTGTCTTCAGCCGTCCTGCAGTAGCCGTCCGGCTCTACGACCTCTCCCACTTCTCCATATTGCCTTCCCTTGACTGCTTCTTTTGCTGCCATATCTGCCATGTTGTTGCCTCATGCCTCTACTGTGTTTAGTTTTCCATGCGCTTTGACTTTTAGTACTGCCACCACTTTTGGAAGTTGAAGTGCGTTCAGCAGGTCCTTAATGGCTCCATGATGCTTCACGGTTGCTCCGCTTGCTGTGATGAAGTCCCTTGCAGCCCAGATGGGCCCAAAGTCATGTGCTATGTCATGCGAGTACCTCGAATTGGTATACATTTCCACAGTCTTGTCTTCTGCCATCTGGTAGGCCTTCATCAGCGCTATCAGTTCTGCTTCCTGGGCTGACAGACTAGGCGGCAGACTTCTGGACCACAGGATCTCTTGATTGCTGGTCACTGCACATCCCGTGTGGAATTTTCCTGGTTTGCTCACATATCTTTCTGTACCACCTAAACGATGTAAGCTCTGCTGCTACTTCATACCATGTATTAGTATTCAGCAATTTAACATCAGCTAACTTCCCTTATTTTCCTTTCTACGTCATGCCATTCCGCAGCTTGAAGTCTGCCATTCTTATGAATTTCACATACTTTATACCTTCCAAAATTCTTCACATACTTAACACCTTCGTGTTCTGCCACTATCACTATCTGGGGGGGCGTTTTCTCTCCAGGAAATAAAAAGACTCTCCTGTTGCTTGGCCACTTTATTCCCCATGGCAAAACCAAAAAATGAAAAACACACAAAAAGGAAAAAGAAAACAACACTAAAAAACTTCTAAAAATGAGTATAAAAAAACTCCAAAAAAAAACCAAAACGATAAGAAAAACCGTCAAAAACTTAGTTCACAACCAAAAACTCAAAATTTTGATACAAAAGGGAAAAAACTTTTTTCTTAAAAAGTAAAAGGTAAAGAGATTGAAGAAACTTAATAAAAAAAACTTAAACTTTAAAATGGAAAAAAAAGATAGAAGGAATACCTTCAAATGAGTAAAAAAAAACCTATATTTTTTCTCTCCTTCTCTCTGCGCTCAATGCAGTCAGAGACACACACTTCCCCTTTTCTTATGCTATTGTATCCAATGTCACTAAAATCACGTATCTGAAAACACGTATGTCGCATCAAAAATGCTAGATACTACTTAGTTTCACTTCTTCACAAATAGCTACACATAGCCAGCATTGCAGAAACAGCCAGAAAAAAAACAAATGTGACAGTGTGACTTACAATTCATATATCTCTGCTTGCAGCATGGAAAAGAGGAAGTTCAGGAGAGAGAGAAAAAAAACTTTCTTTTACAATTGTATGCTCTTAAAGCAGCAATTCATGAATCGAACCAAACAGATAGACGTCCGGGAGATGCCCCTTTATTATTCTGTGACACGTGCAGGTTGCGCTGGGAACAGACTACAGCCAATCGCACTGGGCACACCTGTGCCCGGGCCGCCTGTGTGAGAACCACAACAAGCGGGAAATCTACCACCCCGGTCCGGTTGTCCTGACTGGATCGCCGGCACTATGGGAATCTGCAGTAGCCCTCTAAGTTATCACTACCCATGCCTGGAGCCTGGGACTACCTGCCCGGAACTACCTGTTCCTCCTATGCACGGGAATCCTGCAATAGCTTATCGAGCGATTTGACCTCCTGCGGTCTGTTACCCAGCCAAAAAGTGTCCTTTTTTTGTCACTATTGAACCAGCAGCACTGAAGACTCTTTCTGATAGCACACTAGCAGCAGGGCAAGCGAGCTTCTGCAATGCATATTCTGCCAATTCAGGCCAGGTGTCTTCTTTAGATGTCCTGTAATCAAAGGGGATTGACCTGTGAGGGAGAACATCGATAAGGGAGGAAAAGTAGTTTGTAACCTACTGGACAAATGCTGTCTCCTGTCACTTTGAATCGATGCAGCAGTACCTGTCGTGTCAGTGGTCATTGCGAAATCACTCCACAACCTGGTCATAAAACCCCTCTGTCCAACGCTACTTCGGATTTGTGCACCTCTAACACCTCTGCCATGTTGCCCCCTACGGCTCGTGTAAGAACCATTACCGCCGCTGTGTGCTGGGAATGCCTGAACCAAATGGTCTACAAGAGTTGCTTGTTTGGTAGCCAATATTTGCTCAAGGTTCTCATGTGGCATGATATTTTGTAATTTTCCTTTACATCGTGGATCCAGGAGGCAGGCCAACCAGTAATCGTCATCGGTCATCATTTTGATAATGCGGGGGTCCCTTTTTAGGATATGCAAGGCATACTCAGCCATGTGTGCCAATGTTCCAGGTGTCAATTCACTGCTTTTGCTGGGTCGAGGAGCATTTTATTGCAAATCAACATCACTTGTGTCCTGCAAAAACCCTGTACCTGACCTTGCATCGCCACCGGTTTCTATTGCCCCCTGAGAAGCATCCTCCTCCCATAAATATTTATCCCCATCATCCTTCTCCCCATCTTCGTCTGCCCCCTCATCCAGGGGAGTTCCCTGGGCAGACAATGGCTGACTGTCATCAAGGCTTCCCTCCTCCTCAGCTGCAGACGCCTGCTCCTTAATGTGCATCAAACTTTGCATCAGCAGACACATTAGTGGGATGCTCATGCTTATGATGGCGTCGTCTGCACTTATCAGCCATGTGCATTCCTCAAAACACTGAAGGACTTGACAGAGGTCTTGTAGCTTCGACCACTGCACACCAGACAACTCCATGTCTGCCATCCAAGTGCCTGCCCGTGTATGTGTATCCTCCCACAAATTAATTACAGCACGCCTCTGTTGGCACAGCCTCTGAACCATGTGCAGTGTGGAGTTCCACCTTGTTGCAACGTCGATTATTAGGCGGTGCTGGGGAAGATTCAGCGATCACTTCATTTGTAACACAGCCTGCTGACGCTTACCACTAGCTGTTCGTGTGCAACACTGGCAGCTGCGGATGGAGTGGTCATGCGACTGTACTCTGTGGATGAACTTTCACTTCTGGAGGAGGAGGAGGAGGGGTGGCGAACGCCTACAGCCAACTGTTTCCTAGACCGTGGGCTAGGCAGAACTGTCCCACTATGGCTGTCCCCTGTGGACCCTGCATCCACCACATTAACCCAGTGCGCCATGATGGACACGTAACATCCCTGGCCATGCCTACTGGTCCATGCATCTGTGGTGAGGTGCACCTTTCCACTGACTGATTGCCTCAGTGCATGGACAATGCAGTCTTTGACATGCTGGTAGAGGGCTGGGATGGCTTTTCTCACAAAGAAGTGCTGACTGGGTAGGTCATAGCGTGGTACTGCATAGGCCATCAGGTCTTTGAAAGCTTCTCTAATGAGATTAGTATAGCAATGTGGGCATTCAAACCCTGTTTACGCGGATGAGAGGATGAGTACTTTCTTTTCCTAATAAGAGTCTCGTGTAGGGTGAGCTGAACTGGAGAGCTGCATATGGTGGAACTAGCAGTGGTGGTGGTGGACATGGCGGATTGAGAGAGGGTTGGTGATGGTATTCTTGATGTTGGCCTACATACAGTGTTTCCTACCAATAACCTTGTGATTCCCTGACTGCTTTGGCCTTGCGCCGATACCTCCACATTAGCTGCTGGTGGTGTCCTAACCGGTGGGCTTACAGTGAGGGAAGCAATGTAGCGTTGCTGACTACCTTCATTCTGAGCAGGTGCACCAACAGTGAAGGGACGTTTGGTAGTTAGTCCAGGCTTGCAAGTGCATGCTGGTTAAATGTCTAAGCATGCACGTTGTATTTAAATTTTGAAGATTCTTCCCTCTGCTAAAGGTCTTTAGGCATTTCTTACAGATAACTTTTGACTGATCATTCGGATCTTGGTTAAAAAATTGCCACACTACACTCTTCCTACTATGGAATACCTTTTCGGGCATTGCACGCTGTGCTACTTTCACCGGATGACTACGCTGTCCTAAAACTGCTTTTGTTTTTGACAAACATTTTTGGCCTGATACGGGCCTGCCAGATGACAGCTGTTGCGATGTAGATGGCTGATGCAGATCATCCTCCTCCGCTTCTGGGCTACTGGCAGCGGCACCCTCTTTCCCCAATAGCTCCTAATATGGGTCAACAACTGGGTCATCTATCACCTCCTCTTCAATGCCATGTGTACCTTCCTCTGTGTCACGGCGTAAGGTACTATAGCGTTTGGGACGGCGCACCATAATCTCATCAGGGTCAGATTCTGGCTCAGTACACTGCGAGGGCAATGTAGTGATCTCAGTCAATGGAACAGCATAATAATCTAGCTGTGGCTGTGCATCAGTGCACTCCATGTCCGATTCATCTTGTAATGGGCAGTTAACAATTTCCCTTTCTAACCCAGGCACGGTATGTGTAAAGAGCTCCATGGAGTAACCTGTAGTGTCGCCTGACGCATCCTTCACTTTTGGTTTGGGTGAAGGACACAAGGAAACATCTTGTTCCTGACCGGGAGCATCCACTGACGACTCGCTGCTTTTATATTTGGAACTTTCTGAAGAGGAGGTGAAAGAGCTAGAGGCTGAGTCAGCAAGGAAAGCCAAAACTTTTTCCTGCTGCTCAGGCTTTAAAAGCTGTTTTCCCACTCCCAGATAAGGGAGCCTTCGAGGCCTTGTGTAGCCAGACGATGACACTGGCTCAAAACTTCCAGCCTTAGGTGCTATTGTGCTTTTGCCACTACCACCAGATGCACCACCACCACCACCACCATCAATACCAGCTGGCAACCACCGCCCACGGGCTCTTCTACCAGACTTCCTCATTTTCTGGAAAATCTAACCAAAATAACAACGGTTATATAGTACTGTAAAACAAGGTAGAAGGTGTATATAAACTTGTTGAGAATTTAAATCTCCCTTTTTTTGTCGGAGACTGAACCAAAACTCAGGCCCTGTGCATAAAAGAACACAATGTAAGTGGCAGAAAGTGGCTGGCTGATATACGACAAACTAACAGGACTGAAGTATATCCACTTTGTGAGAATTTGAATCTAACTTTTTTTTTGGAGACTGAACCAAAACTCAGGCCCAGTGTATAAAACAACACAATGTAAGTGGCAGACAGTGGCTGGCTGATATATGACAAACTAACAGGACTGAAGTATATCCACTTTGTGAGAATTTGAATCTCCCTTTTTTTTTGGAGACTGAACCAAAACTCAGGCCCAGTGTATAAAACAACACAATGTAAGTGGCAGACAGTGGCTGGCTGATATACAACAAACTAACAGGACTGAAGTATATCCACTTTGTGAGAATTTGAATCTCACTTTTTTTTTTGGAGACTGAACTAAAACTCAGGCCCAGTGTATAAAACAACACAATGTAAGTGGCAGAAAGTGGCTGGCTGATATACGACAAACAAACAGGACTGAAGTATATCCACTTTGTGAGAATTTGAATCTCACTTTTTTGGGGGGGAGACTGAACCAAAACTCAGGCCCAGTGTATAAAACAACACAATGTAAGTGGCAGAAAGTGGCTGGAAGATATATGAAAAAATACAAGGACTGTAGTACAATTTCAATCTCCCTACAATGATCTCAGGACAAGTATGGCAGCAATAAAAAGGACTGCTTCACACAAAAGTGTGGACAAATAAACAAGATAACTGTGCAGAAAGGAGCAACAGGATTTTTGCTTTTTAAAAAGCAGTTGGTTTGCACAGCAGCATGCAAACAGCAATGCAGCTATCAGGGAGCCTCATAAGGCAGCCTAATAAGCTACAGAGCTGATGCACAAAAATATAGCCTCCACTGTCCCTGCAAAAAAAGAGGTGGTGTTGGACAGTGGAAATCGCTACAGCACAAGTAGTTTGGGGGTTAATCTTCCCTCCCTAACTATATCCCTTCTTCTGATGAAGCTGCAGCAACCTCTCCCTATGCTCTGATCGGCAGAAGTAAGAAGATGGCGGTAGGCGTGCATGCCCCTTTATAGTCCCTGTGACGCCGCAGAAAGCAAGCCAATCACTGTCATGACCTTCTCTAAGATGGTGGGGACCGAGACCTATGTCATCATGCTGCCCACACTCTGCGTACTCCTTCATTGGCTGAAAAATGGTGCTGAAAGCTTCATATGAAACGCGACTTTTGCGTGCAGATCGGTGACCTCATGGCCGATCCCACACTAGGATCGGGTCGGGTTTCATGAAACCCGGCTTTGCCGAAAGTCGCGATTTTTAAATTTGCCCTATCCGTTTCGCTCAACCCTATTCAAATGTGATGTGGTCCCTAAAAAAAAATGGTGTTGTAAAACTGAGAAATTGCTGGTCAACTTTTAACCCTTATATCTCCCTAACAAAAAATAAATTGATTCCAAAATTGTGCTGATGAAAAGTAGACATGTGGGAAATGTTACTTACCGTATATACTCGAGTATAAGCCGAGATTTTCAGCCCACTTTTTAGGGCTGAAAGTCTCCCTCTCGGCTTATACTCGAGTCATACCCAGGTGTTGGCAGGGGAGGGGGAGCGGGGGCTGTCTAATAATACTCACCTGCTCCTGGCGCAGTTCCTGCAGGTCCCTGCTTCCCGGCGCTGCAGTTTCTTCCTGTAGTGAGCAGTCACATGGTACCGTTCATTACAGTAATGAATATGCAGCTCCACCTCCCATAGGGGTGGAGCCGCATATTCATTACTGTAATGAGCGGTAACGGTGACCGCTCATTACAGGAAGAAAATGCAGCGCCAGGGAACAGACGTGAAGGGACCTCACCGGGAGCAGGTGAGTATGACGGGGGCAGTGCATGATATTCACCTGGTCCTCGTTCCACCGTCAGCGCCGCTGTGTCTTCCGCAGTGATGCTCAGGTCAGAGGGTGCAGTGACGCGATTAGTGCACACCGCCCTCTTCCTGAACGTCGGTGCAGAGGATAGGAAGACACAGCGGCGGTCCGCGGTGGAACGGGGAGCAGGTGACTATAGCAAGTGCCGGGGGCTGGAGAGGTGAGTATGTAATTTTTTTATTTTTTTAATCGCAGTAACAGCATATGGGGCAAATATCTGTATGGAGCATCTTATGTGGCCATGTGCAGCATGATATGGGGGCAAATATCTGTATGGGGCATCTTATGTGACCATGTGCAGCATGATATGGGGCAAATATCTGTATGGGGCATCTTATGAGGCCATGTGCAGCATGATATGGGGGCAAATATCTGTATGGGGCATCTGTATGGGGCCATGTGCAGCATGATATGGGGCAAATATCTGTATGGGGCATCTGTATGGGGCCATGTGCAGCATGATATGGGGCAAATATCTGTATAGGACATCTGCATGGGGCCATGTGCAGCATGATATGGGGGCAAATATCTGTATGGGGCATCTTATGTGGCCATGTGCAGCATGATATGGGGACAAATATCTGTATGGGGCATCTGTATGGGGCCATGTGCAGCATTATATGGGGCCATGTGCAGCATGATATGGAGCAAATATCTGTATGGAGCATCTTATGGGGCCATAATCCACATTTGTGGAGCATTATACGGGTCAAATGTCTGTATGGAGCATCTTATGGGGTCATAATCAGCATTTGTGCAGCATTATATGGGGCATATTTTAATATGGAGCATCTTACGGAGCCCATCATAAACTGTATGGAGCATTGTATGGGGCTCCTGAATTAATATGGATATTCAAAAACACTTAAACTACTGATGTCTCAATTAATTTTACTTTTATTGGTATCTATTTTTATTTTTGAATTTTACCTGTAGCTGCTGCATTTTCCACCCTAGGCTTATACTCAAGTCATTAGGTTTTCCCAGTTTTTGTGGCAAAATTAGGGGGGTCAGCTTATACTCAGGTCTGCTTATACTCGAGTATATACGGTATTAAGTATTTTGTGTGACATAACTTTGTAATTTAAGGGCATGAAAATTCAAAGTTGGAAAATTGCGAAATTTTCAAAATTTCACCAAATTTCCTTTTTTCTCAAATAAGCGCAAGTAATGTTGAGGAAATTTTACCACTACCATGAAGTACAATTTGTCACAAGAAAGCAGTGTTGGAATCACTGGGTCCATGCAAGCATTTCAGAGTTATAACCTCATAAAGGGACAGTGGTCAGAATTGTAAAAATTGGCCCGGTCATTAACATGCAAACCACCCTTGGGGGTTAAAGGGTTAAACAGGGACCTCTGGACTGGGGTCATGGAATAAACTGCTATTTAGTGTAGCAGGCTGGCAGCAGTGTTCAGGTAGCTGAGTCCAAGAAAGTGTACAAAATCAGAGTACATAAGATATAGTCACAAACACAAGCCGAGTGTCACTGTGGGCACCAACCAGTCCTTAGAACTAGGGGCACTCTATCTATTCCCTGTCTCCCGGATTACTCCTAAAGGTGGAAATGCTGGGTACACATGCCTTTCTATGCTCCTATATAGCTATCCCCTTCCCCTTCCCCATCCAGGGAGGTGGGAAGCTGAAGTGTATAGCATAAATTAGACAAACAACGGATGGGAAACCACTGCATGGTTTCCCATCCCTCTCCAGGTAGATACATTGACTTTGTCACCACTCCGGTCAATGCAGTGAGTTCTGTCCTCTGGTTGCTGCTTGCTGTATACCATGTGTGCTCTGCTTGCTGTGTGCATACTTCCTGGCTGTATGCTTAGCGTGGTGGGGATCGCATTCCTAACGTGTCCCCCAGCCTATTACCAAGAGGCACCTGGTACTTAAGGCATCTCCACCAATGGGAAGATGCCTAAGCAACATTCTCTCTCAGTCTGTAGTCAACTACTGAGTTGCCAGTGCCTGTCCTGTTCTTGTCTCTGCCATGCTAAGAGCCTATATACCCAACCTGCACCCTGAGTCTGTACCTATTCCTGACCTGTCTTGTTTCTGTCATCCTGGGGGCTGAGTACCCAGGCTTGAATTCTGAATCCTGTATCCTGTACCTGTGTCAGTCCTTATCTGAATTAGCACCTATCTTTGAACTTGTTTGTATCCAAGTCTGGATCATTCCCTAACCTGTTGTGTCTGTCACTGTCCATATTCCTTAAACTTGCAGTGTCTGAACCATCTTCTATCTCTAAAGACCTGCAGTGTCTGTACTGACACTTATCTAAAAAAACCTGCAGTATCTGAACCAGCACCTATCTCTAGTCTGTTGTCTCTGCATAACGTTAGTGACCTATGTGCACACTTGCTACTTCATTGTAAGTGACTGTGTGAATTTGGACCTGTTATCTGTTCTTGCGGCTCTGCATCTTTTCTGCACCTGCTGCTCTGTATCTGTTCCGCACCTGCAGCTCCTTGTATGTACTGGCTCCTACCCATCCCTGTAGCTCACTCATGCCTGCCTGTGTCCCTGTCCTTCCTGAAACTGTTCCTGTCTGTCTACTCTGAACTGTGCACCCCATCTGCCTGCCAGAGTTTCAGCCGTGCCCATTTGCCTGCCAGAGAGTCAGCCGTACCCGCCTGCCTGCCAGGGTAAACTGTACCTGCCTATACATCACCCGTGCCCATCCATACTTGCCTGTCTATACATCAGCTGAGCCAGACAGAATATCTACTGTACTTGCCTGCACCTGTTGCTACAGTGTTCTATCTCCTTGGGAGTCATCTGCTACTGCCAGATGCCGCCCAGGAGTGGTACCTGGTAGCTACCTGCCACACAAACCTAACCTTACCTCTAGAGGCTGCAGCAAACACCGAGGTTGCTGCTAGTCACACCCCTCCATGGTAAGTCTGGATTGTGACACAGTGGGGCTACAATCCTCGCTCACTCCAACCAGTCGAGGCACAAGTTACAATGGTGAAGGACTTATAGCTAGTGCAGGAGTTTGCAAAACCAGATGCCACAATCTTCCGGCCCCTCTCTGTCTCGGTAACTCCATGACACTGAGATAAAATCAAGGAACAATGATAACAACAAGGAACTAAAAAGACAGGACTGATCCATAGAAGGACAAGAGTATATCTGGCCGCTTAAGTAAGGAGTGGTGCTCCAATTGGCTGGAGCACGGAACAGCTGGATAGCACAAATACTCATACCGTCAAAATGGCTGGACAGAGCCTGAGCAATCCAGAGCTTCTGGTTCCAATATATCTTTCTGGATCTGACCACTTACTGAAGACGGTGATGGCTATATGAAGCTGGCTGCAAACCTCAAGCACATTAAAAAAAATTCTGTTGGTAAACGTGATACAAACTGCTGAATTCAACATTGGAATTTTGTGGCGGTGATATGAAGCTGTCTGCAGACCTAACACAAATTAAAAAAAATAATATTTTTTTCTGTTGCAAAATGTGATACAGCCCACCGTATCTCACATTGTCATTTTGTGGCGGTGATATTAAACTGGCTGCAGACCTCATGCACATTAAAAAAAAATATATTTTTTTCTGCTGGTAAATGTGATACAGCTCACTGTATTCCATTATGTAAATTTGTGGTGGTGATAAGAAGCTGTCTGCAGACCTAATGCACATTACAAAAAAATATTTATTTTCTGTTGCAAAACATGATACAGCCTGCTGTATTCCACGTTGTAATTTTTTGGTGTTGAAATTTATCTGTCTGCAGATCTCACGCATATAAAAAAAAATTCTGTTGCTAAATGTAATACAGCCCGCCATAATCCTTGTTATATTTTTGTGGCGGTGAAATTGTTGTTTGTGCAGAGCTGTTGCGCATAAAAAAAAATTGGTGGGGTTTTACAAAAGTGATACAGCAGGGTAAATCCGATTTTGATATTGTTTGGAGCATATCTTTTAGGTTATATAGGCATCAGTACAGTAGGGGACATCTCACTTTGAAATTGTTTGTAGCATCTAGTCTATGATATAGAGGTCTCATCCACAGGATCCCAAAAAATTCTTCTGTCACTAATGTCGTACAGTAGGGGACAGCTCACTTTCAAATTCTTAGTAACATCTACTCTATGTTATAGATGCCTCATCCACAGGCCTAAAACAAATTATTCTGTTGCTAATGTCATACAGTAGGGGACATCTCACTTTCAAATTGTTTGCAGTATCTACTCTATGTTACCAAGACCTCATCCACAGGCACCAAAACAATTCTTCTGCTTCTAACATCATACAGTAGGGGACATCTCACTTTCAAATTGTTTGTAGCATGTAATCTATGCTATAGAGGCCTCATCCACAGGCCCAAAAATATTCTTGTGTTACTTACGTCATGCAGTAGGAGATATCTCACTTTGAAATTGCTTGTAGCATCTACTCTATGTTATAGAGTCAACAGACCCAAAGAAAGTGGAGTTCGAATCCAGATTAATTAAAAAGGTATACATTTATTATACATTACATCATATAGTACTCTGGACATCTCACTTTCAAATTGTTTGTAGCATCTACTCTATGTTATAGAGGCCTTATCCACAGGTTCTAATATTTCTTGTGCTACTAATGTCAGACAGTACAGGATATCTCACTTTCCAATTGTTTGTATCATCTAGTCTATGTTATAGGGGACTCTTCCACAGGCCCCAAAATAAATCTTGTCTTACTAACGTCATACAGTAGGGGAGATCTAATTTTAAAACTGCTTTGACCATATATTTTTTGTCCAACAGGTCTCAACCACAGTCAAACAATTCTTTCTTCTGTGGCTAACAAGATTTAGCATGCTATATTTCACCTTGTTATTTACTGCAACTGAAATTCAGCTATTTGCAGAGGTGGTGTAGATTTTAAAATCTAATTTTTTTATTGCTAATACTGTGCTTCTACCACACTATGTGAGCAACATGAATTGGAAAAAGAGTGGTCATTATGAAGGGGGAATAGCTTTGGGGTTCAAAATGTACGTGTGGTAGGTGGTAATGTTTCCGAAAGCACTAGTGAACCAGCAACATCAAGTACAATACAAAGACAACTGATAACTTCTGTTATTGGACGGGCTACTCCACTACCTTTTGCCTATGCCTTGATGAGGCACAGAAGTAGCTTGTGCTCGAGTGGATGGCAAGAGCAGCTTCAAGTAGCCTCTCCTCCTCTTCCTCCACCTCAACATCACACCCAGTACAGTCCACAGAGGTGGCACCCAAATTACCCTTGCTTCCCCACGTCACTACTCTCCAACTGTACAACTGACTGTAGGGAACCACAGATGAATGAGTCTGAAGAGCTGTTCACACATTCTATGCCATGGGCATCAGAAGAGGATTCAAAAGCTTTGCAGAGTCAAGAGGAGGAAAGCTGCACCGATGCCCCAATTTTTTTTTGCTTGGATCCAGGGCAGGAAGAAGTAGGGCTTGAGCAACATCCTGTCCTTCGTGACCAGACGATAACCCCCAGGGAGGGATGTGATCCTGATGAGACTCAGATATCTGAGGCTCACACAGACTGTTCTGTGCTGTCAGAGCAGGAAGAGGAGGAGGGCGACTCTATGGTCGAGGAATGTGATAACACAGAGGATGATGATGATGAGGTGTATGAACCTTCACATGCGTTACTCTGGGAATCCAACTGCACAAAAATGCAGACCAGAGGAACTCAACAACCATCAGCTGCCTCATCAATCGTATCTGCTGCTTCTTCCTGTTACTGTGCCAAATATTGTGATGCTGGTCTACGACCACAGAATCTCGGGTTCTTTACTCATTCCAGTCATGCTGACTAAGAGCTCTGTGTCATCTGTAATGGAAGAGGACATGCCTGCTGTTTTCAACCAATCTCAGAGAACAACCACACCATAACTTTCTCAATCAACAATAACATCTCTGCCAGCACCTCCCTTACAGTTCAGCAGTTTGTCCAGTTCACAGTGCTCCGCCCTTTCTCAGCACTGCAGTCAGCCTACAGTCCCAGAGTTGTGGTCACATAAAAGATTGTTTCCTCCTACGCATGACAAAGCTAAGAGGTTGAACTCCACCATCTCCAATCTGTTTGACAAGGAAATCCTGCATTTCCGCCTAGTAGATATAGACAGTTTCCGAAAGCTGGTGGCAGTCCCCCAGTACCAGTAGCCCAGTCATCATTACTTTTCTAAGAAGGCTGGGCCTGTACCACACCAGCATGTCGCAGTCAACATCACCCGTTCCTTGACTAAATCTATGTCTGCCAGGGTGCATTTCACCACAGACACTTGGACAAGTAACTGTTGTGAATTAGACTTTTTGGCTCCCTCTTGTGGTTACTAGTGATATGACTCTGGGATTGTCTTTCCTCAGTTTGGCACCCACCTGGGTCGTTAGTCCAGGGGTGTTGCTATATAAACTTCCTGGATCCTTAGTCCAGTGCCTGGCATCGTTGTAATCAGATCCTTTCTGTTTGCTCCTGTCTGCTGATCCTGGTTCGTGCAAAATTAAGCTAAGTCCTGCTTCTTTGTTTTTTGGTTATTTTCTTTGCTCTAATTTTTGTCCAGCTTGTACTAAATGTGATTCCTGACTTTGCTGGAAGCTCTAGGGGGCTGGTGTTCTCCCCCCGGGCCGTAGACGGTTCGGGGGTTCTTGAATATCCAGCGTGGATATTTTGATAGGGTTTTTGCTGACCATATAAGTCATCTTACTATATTCTGCTATTAGCTAGTGGGCCTCTCTTTGCTAAATACCTAGCTCATTCTTACGTTTGTCTTTTCCTCTTACCTCACCGTTATTATTTGTTGGGGGCTTGTATCCAACTTTTGGGGTCTTTCCTCTGGAGGCAAGAAAGGTCTTTCTTTTCCCTTCTAGGGTTAGTTAGTTCTCCGGCTGGCGCGAGACGTCTAGAACCAACGTAGGCACGTTCCCCGGCTGCTGCTATTTGTGGTGCTAGGATTAGATATATGGTCAGCTCAGTTACCACTGCCCTATGAGCTGGTTTTTGGTGTTTGCAGACTTAGTAATTATTTCTGAGACCCTCTGCCATTGGGGTCATAACAGTATGCCAGGCCAACATTGAATGTTTAATGCATTGCAGAAGTGGGATAATAAGAAAGGAAATTCTGAGGTTTTTTTTTTTTTTCCTCTCTTCCTCCCCTTTACCTCTGAGTGGCTTGTGCTTGCTGCAGACATGAATGTCCAGACCTTGATTACAAGTGTAGACCAGCTTGCTGCTCATGTGCAGGGCATACAAGATTTTGTTACCAGTAGTCCAATGTCTGAACCTAAAATACCTATTCCTGAACTGTTTTCTGGAGACCGATTTAAGTTTAGGAATTTCAGGAATAATTGTAAATTGTTTCTATCTCTGAGACCCCGTTCATCTGGAGATTCAGCTCAGCAAGTTAAAATTGTTATCTCTTTTTTACGGGGCGACCCTCAGGATTGGGCTTTCTCGCTAGCGCCAGGAGATCCGGCATTGGCAGATATTGATGCGTTTTTTCTGGCGCTCGGATTGCTTTACGAGGAACCCAATCTTGAAGTTCAGGCAGAAAAAGCCTTGCTGGCTATTTCTCAGGGCCAGGATGAAGCTGAAGTGTATTGCCAAAAATTTCGGAAATGGTCCGTGCTTACTCAGTGGAATGAGTGTGCTCTGGCCGCAAATTTCAGAAATGGCCTTTCTGAAGCCATTAAGAATGTGATGGTGGGTTTCCCCATTCCTGCAAGTCTGAATGATTCCATGGCGCTGGCTATTCAAATTGACCGGCGTTTGCGGGAGCGCAAAACCGCTAATCCTCTGGTGGTGTTGTCTGAACAAACACCTGATTTAATGCAATGTGATAGAATTCAGACTAGAAATGAGCGGAAAAATCATAGACGTCAGAATGGGTTGTGTTTTTACTGTGGTGATTCTACACATGTTATATCAGCATGCTCTAAACGCCTAACAAGGGTTGTTAGTCCTGTCGCCATTGGTAATTTGCAACCTAAATTTATTTTGTCTGTGACTTTAATTTGCTCATTGTCTTTTTACCCTGTTATGGCGTTTGTGGATTCAGGTGCTGCCCTGAGTCTTATGGATCTGTCATTTGCCAAGCGCTGTGGTTTTGTTCTTGAACCGTTGGTAAATCCTATTCCTCTTAGAGGTATTGATGCTACGCCATTGGCGGAAAATAAACCGCAGTTTTGGACGCAGGTAACCATGTGCATGACTCCTGAACATCGGGAGGTGATTCGTTTTCTTGTTCTGCATAAAATGCATGATTTGGTCGTTTTGGGTCTGCCATGGTTACAGACCCACAATCCAGTCTTGGATTGGAAGGCAATGTCTGTGTCAAGTTGGGGCTGTCAGGGAATTCATGCTGATTCCCGGCCGGTGTCTATTGCTTCCTCTACTCCTTCGGAAGTTCCTGAGTATTTGTCTGATTATCAGGATGTATTCAGCGAGTCCAGGTCCAGTGCTCTGCCTCCTCATAGGGACTGTGACTGCGCCATAGATTTGATTCCAGGTAGTAAATTTCCTAAAGGAAGACTATTTAATCTGTCTGTACCTGAGCATGCCGCAATGCGTTCGTATATCAAGGAGTCTCTGGAGAAGGGGCATATCCGTCCATCCTCTTCCCCTCTTGGTGCGGGATTCTTTTTTGTGGCCAAGAAGGACGGATCTTTGAGACCTTGTATTGACTATCGGCTTCTGAATAAAATCACTGTTAAATTTCAGTATCCTTTGCCTCTGTTGTCGGACTTGTTTGCCCGGATTAAAGGTGCCAAGTGGTTCACCAAGATAGATCTTCGTGGTGCGTACAACCTTGTGCGCATTAAGCAAGGAGATGAATGGAAGACAGCATTTAATACGCCCGAAGGTCATTTTGAGTACTTGGTGATGCCTTTTGGGCTCTCTAATGCTCCCTCAGTGTTTCAGTCCTTTATGCATGATATTTTCCGGAAGTATCTGGATAAATTTATGATTGTTTATCTGGATGATATTCTGGTTTTCTCTGAAGATTGGGACTCACATGTGGAGCAGGTCAGGATGGTGTTTCAGGTTTTGCGTGAGAATGCTTTGTTTGTTAAGGGCTCAAAGTGTCTCTTTGGAGTACAGAAGGTTCCCTTTTTGGGGTTTATTTTTTCCCCTTCTGCTGTGGAGATGGACCCAGTCAAGGTCCGAGCTATTCATGATTGGACTCAACCCACGTCAGTTAAGAGTCTTCAGAAGTTCTTGGGTTTTGCTAACTTCTACCGTCGTTTTATCGCTAATTTTTCTAGCGTTGTTAAACCTTTGACGGATATGACCAAGAAAGGTTCTGATGTTGCTAACTGGGCTCCTGCAGCCGTGGAGGCGTTCCAAGAGTTGAAGCGCCGGTTTACTTCGGCGCCTGTTTTGTGCCAGCCTGATGTCTCACTTCCCTTTCAGGTCGAAGTGGATGCTTCTGAGATTGGGGCAGGGGCCGTTTTGTCACAGAGAGGCCCTGGTTGCTCGGTAATGAGACCATGTGCTTTCTTCTCTAGGAAGTTTTCGCCTGCTGAGCGGAATTATGATGTTGGCAATCGGGAGTTGCTGGCCATGAAGTGGGCATTTGAGGAGTGGCGTCATTGGCTCGAGGGTGCTAAGCATCATGTGGTGGTCTTGACTGATCACAAAAATCTGATGTATCTCGAGTCTGCTAAACGCCTGAATCCTAGACAGGCCCGCTGGTCATTGTTTTTCTCCCGTTTTGACTTTGTGGTCTCGTATTTACCAGGTTCAAAGAATGTGAAGGCTGATGCTCTTTCAAGGAGCTTTGTGCCTGACTCTCCTGGAGTCGCAGAACCAGTTGGTATTCTTAAAGAGGGAGTTATCTTGTCGGCCATTTCTCCTGATTTGCGACGTGTGTTGCAGAGATTTCAGGCTGGTAGACCTGACTCTTGTCCACCTGACAGACTGTTTGTTCCTGATAAGTGGACCAGCAGAGTCATTTCCGAGGTTCATTCCTCGGTGTTGGCAGGGCATCCGGGAATTTTTGGCACCAGAGATCTGGTGGCTAGGTCCTTTTGGTGGCCTTCCTTGTCACGGGATGTGCGGTCATTTGTGCAGTCCTGTGGGACTTGTGCTCGAGCTAAGCCTTGCTGTTCTCGTGCCAGCGGGTTGCTCTTGCCCTTGCCTGTTCCGAAGAGGCCTTGGACACACATTTCCATGGATTTCATTTCAGATCTCCCGGTGTCTCAGGGCATGTCTGTCATCTGGGTGGTATGTGATCGCTTTTCTAAAATGGTCCATTTGGTGCCTTTGCCTAAGCTGCCTTCCTCTTCCGATCTGGTTCCTGTGTTCTTTCAGAATGTGGTTCGTTTACACGGCATTCCTGAGAATATTGTGTCTGACAGAGGATCCCAGTTTGTTTCCAGGTTCTGGCGATCCTTTTGTGCTAGGATGGGCATTGATTTGTCGTTTTCGTCTGCCTTTCATCCTCAGACTAATGGACAAACGGAGCGAACTAATCAGACTCTGGAGGCTTATTTGAGGTGTTTTGTTTCGGCAGATCAGGATGATTGGGTGACCTTCTTGCCGTTGGCTGAGTTTGCCCTTAATAATCGGGCTAGTTCCGCTACTTTGGTTTCGCCATTTTTCTGCAACTCTGGTTTCCATCCTCGTTTTTCCTCGGGACATATGGAGCCTTCTGACTGTCCTGGGGTAGATTCTGTGGTGGATAGGTTGCAGCAGATCTGGAATCATGTGGTGGACAACTTAAAGTTGTCACAGGAGAAGGCTCAGCGTTTTGCCAACCGCCGCCGCGGTGTGGGTCCCCGACTTCGTGTTGGGGATTTGGTATGGCTGTCTTCTCGATTTGTTCCTATGAAGGTCTCCTCTCCTAAATTTAAGCCTCGCTTCATCGGTCCTTACAAGATATTGGAAATCCTTAATCCTGTGTCCTTTCGCTTGGATCTTCCGGTGTCGTTTGCCATTCACAACGTGTTCCATAGGTCTTTGTTGCGGCGGTACGTTGTACCTGTGGTTCCTTCTGTTGAGCCTCCTGCTCCGGTGTTGGTTGAGGGCGAGTTGGAGTACGTGGTGGAGAAGATCTTGGATTCTCATCTCTCCAAACGGAGGCTTCAGTATCTGGTCAAGTGGAAGGGCTATGGTCAGGAGGATAATTCCTGGGTGGTTGCTTCTGATGTGCATGCGGCCGATTTAGTTTGTGCCTTTCACGCTGCTCATCCTGATCGCCCTGGTGGTCTTGGTGAGGGTTCGGTGACCCCTCTTTAAGGGGGGGTACTGTTGTGAATTAGACTTTTTGGCTCCCTCTTGTGGTTACTAGTGATATGACTCTGGGATTGTCTTTCCTCAGTTTGGCACCCACCTGGGTCGTTAGTCCAGGGGTGTTGCTATATAAACTTCCTGGATCCTTAGTCCAGTGCCTGGCATCGTTGTAATCAGATCCTTTCTGTTTGCTCCTGTCTGCTGATCCTGGTTCGTGCAAAATTAAGCTAAGTCCTGCTTCTTTGTTTTTTGGTTATTTTCTTTGCTCTAATTTTTGTCCAGCTTGTACTAAATGTGATTCCTGACTTTGCTGGAAGCTCTAGGGGGCTGGTGTTCTCCCCCCGGGCCGTAGACGGTTCGGGGGTTCTTGAATATCCAGCGTGGATATTTTGATAGGGTTTTTGCTGACCATATAAGTCATCTTACTATATTCTGCTATTAGCTAGTGGGCCTCTCTTTGCTAAATACCTAGCTCATTCTTACGTTTGTCTTTTCCTCTTACCTCACCGTTATTATTTGTTGGGGGCTTGTATCCAACTTTTGGGGTCTTTCCTCTGGAGGCAAGAAAGGTCTTTCTTTTCCCTTCTAGGGTTAGTTAGTTCTCCGGCTGGCGCGAGACGTCTAGAACCAACGTAGGCACGTTCCCCGGCTGCTGCTATTTGTGGTGCTAGGATTAGATATATGGTCAGCTCAGTTACCACTGCCCTATGAGCTGGTTTTTGGTGTTTGCAGACTTAGTAATTATTTCTGAGACCCTCTGCCATTGGGGTCATAACAGTATGCCAGGCCAACATTGAATGTTTAATGCATTGCAGAAGTGGGATAATAAGAAAGGAAATTCTGAGGTTTTTTTTTTTTTTCCTCTCTTCCTCCCCTTTACCTCTGAGTGGCTTGTGCTTGCTGCAGACATGAATGTCCAGACCTTGATTACAAGTGTAGACCAGCTTGCTGCTCATGTGCAGGGCATACAAGATTTTGTTACCAGTAGTCCAATGTCTGAACCTAAAATACCTATTCCTGAACTGTTTTCTGGAGACCGATTTAAGTTTAGGAATTTCAGGAATAATTGTAAATTGTTTCTATCTCTGAGACCCCGTTCATCTGGAGATTCAGCTCAGCAAGTTAAAATTGTTATCTCTTTTTTACGGGGCGACCCTCAGGATTGGGCTTTCTCGCTAGCGCCAGGAGATCCGGCATTGGCAGATATTGATGCGTTTTTTCTGGCGCTCGGATTGCTTTACGAGGAACCCAATCTTGAAGTTCAGGCAGAAAAAGCCTTGCTGGCTATTTCTCAGGGCCAGGATGAAGCTGAAGTGTATTGCCAAAAATTTCGGAAATGGTCCGTGCTTACTCAGTGGAATGAGTGTGCTCTGGCCGCAAATTTCAGAAATGGCCTTTCTGAAGCCATTAAGAATGTGATGGTGGGTTTCCCCATTCCTGCAAGTCTGAATGATTCCATGGCGCTGGCTATTCAAATTGACCGGCGTTTGCGGGAGCGCAAAACCGCTAATCCTCTGGTGGTGTTGTCTGAACAAACACCTGATTTAATGCAATGTGATAGAATTCAGACTAGAAATGAGCGGAAAAATCATAGACGTCAGAATGGGTTGTGTTTTTACTGTGGTGATTCTACACATGTTATATCAGCATGCTCTAAACGCCTAACAAGGGTTGTTAGTCCTGTCGCCATTGGTAATTTGCAACCTAAATTTATTTTGTCTGTGACTTTAATTTGCTCATTGTCTTTTTACCCTGTTATGGCGTTTGTGGATTCAGGTGCTGCCCTGAGTCTTATGGATCTGTCATTTGCCAAGCGCTGTGGTTTTGTTCTTGAACCGTTGGTAAATCCTATTCCTCTTAGAGGTATTGATGCTACGCCATTGGCGGAAAATAAACCGCAGTTTTGGACGCAGGTAACCATGTGCATGACTCCTGAACATCGGGAGGTGATTCGTTTTCTTGTTCTGCATAAAATGCATGATTTGGTCGTTTTGGGTCTGCCATGGTTACAGACCCACAATCCAGTCTTGGATTGGAAGGCAATGTCTGTGTCAAGTTGGGGCTGTCAGGGAATTCATGCTGATTCCCGGCCGGTGTCTATTGCTTCCTCTACTCCTTCGGAAGTTCCTGAGTATTTGTCTGATTATCAGGATGTATTCAGCGAGTCCAGGTCCAGTGCTCTGCCTCCTCATAGGGACTGTGACTGCGCCATAGATTTGATTCCAGGTAGTAAATTTCCTAAAGGAAGACTATTTAATCTGTCTGTACCTGAGCATGCCGCAATGCGTTCGTATATCAAGGAGTCTCTGGAGAAGGGGCATATCCGTCCATCCTCTTCCCCTCTTGGTGCGGGATTCTTTTTTGTGGCCAAGAAGGACGGATCTTTGAGACCTTGTATTGACTATCGGCTTCTGAATAAAATCACTGTTAAATTTCAGTATCCTTTGCCTCTGTTGTCGGACTTGTTTGCCCGGATTAAAGGTGCCAAGTGGTTCACCAAGATAGATCTTCGTGGTGCGTACAACCTTGTGCGCATTAAGCAAGGAGATGAATGGAAGACAGCATTTAATACGCCCGAAGGTCATTTTGAGTACTTGGTGATGCCTTTTGGGCTCTCTAATGCTCCCTCAGTGTTTCAGTCCTTTATGCATGATATTTTCCGGAAGTATCTGGATAAATTTATGATTGTTTATCTGGATGATATTCTGGTTTTCTCTGAAGATTGGGACTCACATGTGGAGCAGGTCAGGATGGTGTTTCAGGTTTTGCGTGAGAATGCTTTGTTTGTTAAGGGCTCAAAGTGTCTCTTTGGAGTACAGAAGGTTCCCTTTTTGGGGTTTATTTTTTCCCCTTCTGCTGTGGAGATGGACCCAGTCAAGGTCCGAGCTATTCATGATTGGACTCAACCCACGTCAGTTAAGAGTCTTCAGAAGTTCTTGGGTTTTGCTAACTTCTACCGTCGTTTTATCGCTAATTTTTCTAGCGTTGTTAAACCTTTGACGGATATGACCAAGAAAGGTTCTGATGTTGCTAACTGGGCTCCTGCAGCCGTGGAGGCGTTCCAAGAGTTGAAGCGCCGGTTTACTTCGGCGCCTGTTTTGTGCCAGCCTGATGTCTCACTTCCCTTTCAGGTCGAAGTGGATGCTTCTGAGATTGGGGCAGGGGCCGTTTTGTCACAGAGAGGCCCTGGTTGCTCGGTAATGAGACCATGTGCTTTCTTCTCTAGGAAGTTTTCGCCTGCTGAGCGGAATTATGATGTTGGCAATCGGGAGTTGCTGGCCATGAAGTGGGCATTTGAGGAGTGGCGTCATTGGCTCGAGGGTGCTAAGCATCATGTGGTGGTCTTGACTGATCACAAAAATCTGATGTATCTCGAGTCTGCTAAACGCCTGAATCCTAGACAGGCCCGCTGGTCATTGTTTTTCTCCCGTTTTGACTTTGTGGTCTCGTATTTACCAGGTTCAAAGAATGTGAAGGCTGATGCTCTTTCAAGGAGCTTTGTGCCTGACTCTCCTGGAGTCGCAGAACCAGTTGGTATTCTTAAAGAGGGAGTTATCTTGTCGGCCATTTCTCCTGATTTGCGACGTGTGTTGCAGAGATTTCAGGCTGGTAGACCTGACTCTTGTCCACCTGACAGACTGTTTGTTCCTGATAAGTGGACCAGCAGAGTCATTTCCGAGGTTCATTCCTCGGTGTTGGCAGGGCATCCGGGAATTTTTGGCACCAGAGATCTGGTGGCTAGGTCCTTTTGGTGGCCTTCCTTGTCACGGGATGTGCGGTCATTTGTGCAGTCCTGTGGGACTTGTGCTCGAGCTAAGCCTTGCTGTTCTCGTGCCAGCGGGTTGCTCTTGCCCTTGCCTGTTCCGAAGAGGCCTTGGACACACATTTCCATGGATTTCATTTCAGATCTCCCGGTGTCTCAGGGCATGTCTGTCATCTGGGTGGTATGTGATCGCTTTTCTAAAATGGTCCATTTGGTGCCTTTGCCTAAGCTGCCTTCCTCTTCCGATCTGGTTCCTGTGTTCTTTCAGAATGTGGTTCGTTTACACGGCATTCCTGAGAATATTGTGTCTGACAGAGGATCCCAGTTTGTTTCCAGGTTCTGGCGATCCTTTTGTGCTAGGATGGGCATTGATTTGTCGTTTTCGTCTGCCTTTCATCCTCAGACTAATGGACAAACGGAGCGAACTAATCAGACTCTGGAGGCTTATTTGAGGTGTTTTGTTTCGGCAGATCAGGATGATTGGGTGACCTTCTTGCCGTTGGCTGAGTTTGCCCTTAATAATCGGGCTAGTTCCGCTACTTTGGTTTCGCCATTTTTCTGCAACTCTGGTTTCCATCCTCGTTTTTCCTCGGGACATATGGAGCCTTCTGACTGTCCTGGGGTAGATTCTGTGGTGGATAGGTTGCAGCAGATCTGGAATCATGTGGTGGACAACTTAAAGTTGTCACAGGAGAAGGCTCAGCGTTTTGCCAACCGCCGCCGCGGTGTGGGTCCCCGACTTCGTGTTGGGGATTTGGTATGGCTGTCTTCTCGATTTGTTCCTATGAAGGTCTCCTCTCCTAAATTTAAGCCTCGCTTCATCGGTCCTTACAAGATATTGGAAATCCTTAATCCTGTGTCCTTTCGCTTGGATCTTCCGGTGTCGTTTGCCATTCACAACGTGTTCCATAGGTCTTTGTTGCGGCGGTACGTTGTACCTGTGGTTCCTTCTGTTGAGCCTCCTGCTCCGGTGTTGGTTGAGGGCGAGTTGGAGTACGTGGTGGAGAAGATCTTGGATTCTCATCTCTCCAAACGGAGGCTTCAGTATCTGGTCAAGTGGAAGGGCTATGGTCAGGAGGATAATTCCTGGGTGGTTGCTTCTGATGTGCATGCGGCCGATTTAGTTTGTGCCTTTCACGCTGCTCATCCTGATCGCCCTGGTGGTCTTGGTGAGGGTTCGGTGACCCCTCTTTAAGGGGGGGTACTGTTGTGAATTAGACTTTTTGGCTCCCTCTTGTGGTTACTAGTGATATGACTCTGGGATTGTCTTTCCTCAGTTTGGCACCCACCTGGGTCGTTAGTCCAGGGGTGTTGCTATATAAACTTCCTGGATCCTTAGTCCAGTGCCTGGCATCGTTGTAATCAGATCCTTTCTGTTTGCTCCTGTCTGCTGATCCTGGTTCGTGCAAAATTAAGCTAAGTCCTGCTTCTTTGTTTTTTGGTTATTTTCTTTGCTCTAATTTTTGTCCAGCTTGTACTAAATGTGATTTCTGACTTTGCTGGAAGCTCTAGGGGGCTGGTGTTCTCCCCCCGGGCCGTAGACGGTTCGGGGGTTCTTGAATATCCAGCGTGGATATTTTGATAGGGTTTTTGCTGACCATATAAGTCATCTTACTATATTCTGCTATTAGCTAGTGGGCCTCTCTTTGCTAAATACCTAGCTCATTCTTACGTTTGTCTTTTCCTCTTACCTCACCGTTATTATTTGTTGGGGGCTTGTATCCAACTTTTGGGGTCTTTCCTCTGGAGGCAAGAAAGGTCTTTCTTTTCCCTTCTAGGGTTAGTTAGTTCTCCGGCTGGCGCGAGACGTCTAGAACCAACGTAGGCACGTTCCCCGGCTGCTGCTATTTGTGGTGCTAGGATTAGATATATGGTCAGCTCAGTTACCGCTGCCCTATGAGCTGGTTTTTGGTGTTTGCAGACTTAGTAATTATTTCTGAGACCCTCTGCCATTGGGGTCATAACAAGTAATCATGTCCAAGCATGTACAAGTAAGCATGGCCAATGGTGTTACATCTCGCTGACTGGGCACTGGCTAACTCTGGTGGCTGTGGGGGCAGGCGCTGCTCAATAAGTCCTGGAATCCCCAAGGCTTGCAGGAGAAACCTCTATATTTTACACTCCCGCCACTGCTTCTACCTCTTCCTCTACCTCCTCTAGAGCCTCCAACTGCAACCTCAACCTCTGTCTTAATGAGACACGTGTTCCAACAGTGCAGAATAAATCCCCACCAAATCTGTACTGCGCAGCGAGGGCACACCGCAATCAGGCAATTTTAAAATTTATATGACTTTCAAGATTTCAGTCATACAGCTCTCCAGGCTGAGTTTGATCAATGGCTGTCTCTGCTGAACCTGCATCCAGGGAAGGTCATGTCCGATAATGGTTCAAACTTGGTGGTGGCCCTACGCCAAGGCAACCTCACACACATGCCTTGCATGGCTCACATCTTCAACCTGGTGGTACAGCGTTTTCTACACTACTATCCTGACCTGGGTGAGCTACTGCACAAAGAACATAAGCTGTGTGCTTACTTCCACTGTTTGCACCTCTCAGGTCTTCGACTTGCATCGATACAGAGGTCTTTGTCCATGCCAATTAACAGGTTGTTATGCGATGTGATGACATGGTTGAATTCCACTCTGCACACATTGCAGCGACTGTGGCAGCAGCGACGAGCCCTGACGCAGTATGTCATGTCATATAGCCCAAGCTAATGCAGTATAGACGTGGCGCATATCATGTTTACGGAGTGGGCACAGATTAAGTGTTGAGAAGAGCTATAAGATCAAATAATTAATTAACCTCAAGACATAAGACATAAGAGATTGAGAGAAGCAACCCATAACATGTATTGTTTAACCTTACATAAGTTTTCCTCAGATCAAAGTGAGACCCTAAAGATGGCTGCCATTTCCTGTATCAGAACCATGTGCTGGTATCCAAGATGATCAATGAGACACTAAAGATGGCTGCCATTTCCTGTATAAGCATGCCATGTGCTCTGGTATCCAAGATGACACCCACCCTGATGACCTCATGGATCCACCCACAGTGACGCCCACCCTGATGACCTCATGGACCAACCCACCGTGATGACCTCACGGATCCGCCCATGGACTTGCTCATTGCCCAACCCTAGTTACTAACCAATGGAATACATGCGATCACTCCCATTTTAGAGCTAACCGAGCCCCCTTACAGGAAATATATAAGCTTGTGTCTGACTGATAAAAGGTCCTTCCTGGAGCTGAGCCACAGATTGATCAAGGAGAGTTTACATCCAACTGTGTGGTGTATTTCTTTTGGTGCGCACCTGATCAATATCCATTAGGCCAGGAGTAGGCAACTAGAGAATTGAACATTTTATTATTTATTCAACGCAACATATTTGGCCGCCCAACCTGGGGCCAGCAGAGGAAGAGCCCTGAGACCCTGAGGACCGGTGAGTGGAACGGCAGGACGCACTGAATACCCCGAACCTGGAGACTGATCACCTCCTTAAGAGAACACGGTAAGTCTGCTGATTATTTATAATCTGTAGTCTTTACCTGTGTCCTTCGGGGTATCCTGTGCAGATTGCCTGACCATCTCCGGTTTTCTTGGTATCTGTAAGATGGCAGAAGGGTCTCTCCGCTGCTGGTCATTTAATTGCAAGAACCGTCACATATTTTAGTTGCCTACTGCCTGTTACATGTTGTGAAGAGGGGAGATGACTGGTAGTTAAGAGAAGCAAGTGTTTAAAACAGGAAAAGCAAGTTTTTTTTACAGAAGGAGAAGCAAGTGTTAATCCCTTCGTGCCACCCGCCGTACTAGTACGGCGCTGCCGGCACTGCATTAGTGCCAGCCGCAGTACTAGTACGGCGGGCCGATCACCGCGGTCTCGTGCTGAGCACCGCGGTGATCGGGTGCGGGTGTCAGCTGTATATGACAGCTGACACCCCGCAGCAATGCCCACGATCGGCGTTATCGCCGATCGCGGGCATGTAATCCCTCTGATGCCGCTGTCAATAGTGACAGCGGCATAGAGGGGGATCACGCAGGGGCGGGGGCTCCCTGCGCTCTCCCACCGGAGCAGCGCAATGAGATCACGCTGCTCCGGTGACCTGGAAGGAGTCCCCGGATCCAAGATGGCCGCGGGACTCCTTCCGGGTCATGAGATGACCCTGCTTGCCGGCGTCTGCTGAGAATTCCTCATAGCAGGCGCCAGCAAGCCTCTGTAACGTGCTTCTAAGCTCGGTGATCTGACAGAGTGCTGTGCACACTGTCAGATCATCGATCTGTGATGTCCCCCCCTGGGACAAAGTAAAAAAGTAAAAAAAAAAATGTCCACATGTGTAAAAAAAAAATAAAACAATTCCTAAATAAAGAAAAAAAAAATATATTCCCATACATTTCTTTATCTAAATAACAAAAATCACACAATAAAAGTACACATATTTAGTATCGCCGCATCCATAACGACCCCACCTATAAAACTATATCACTAGTTAACCCCTTCAGTGAACACCGTAAAAAAAAAAAACGAGGCAAAAAACAACGCTTTATTCTCATACCGCCAAACAAAAAGTGGACTAACACGCGATCAAAAAGACGGATATAAATAACCATGGTACCGCTGAAAACGTCATCTTGTCTCGCAAAAAAAAAGCTGCCATACAGCATCATTAGCAGAAAAATAAAAAAGTTATAGCTCTCAGAATAAAGCGATGCAAAAACAATTATTTTTTTATATAAAATAGTTTTTATTGTGTAAAAGCAGCAAAACATAAAAAAATTACATAAATGAGGTATTGCTGTAATCGTACTGACCCGAAGAATAAAACTGCTTTATCCTTTTTACCAAACGCGGAACGGTATAAACACCCCCCCTAAAAGAATTTCAGGAATTGCTGGTTTTTGTTCATTCCACCTCCCAAAAATCGGAATAAAAAGCGATCAAAAAATGTCATGTACCCGAAAATGGTACCAATAAAAACGTCAACTCGTCCTGCAAAAAAGAAGATCTCACATGACTCTGTGGACCAAAATATGGAAAAATTATAGCTCTCAAAATGTGGTGATGCAAAAACTATTTTTTGCAATAAAAAGCGTCTTTTAGTGGGTGATGGCTGCCAACCATAAAAATCCGCCCAAAAAATGCTATAAAAGTAAATCAAATCCCCCTTCATCACCCCCTTAGTTAGGGAAAAATAATAAAATTTTAAAAAATATATTTATTTCCATTTTCCCGTTAGGCTACTTTCACACTAGCGTCGGTACGGGGCCGTCGCGCTGCGTCGGCCCGACATACCGATGCATACTGTGCAAGCGCCGCACAACGGGGGCAGCGGATGCTGTTTTTCCACGCATCCGCTGCCCCATTGTGAGGTGCGGGGAGGTGGGGGCGGAGTTCCAGCCGCGCATGCGCGGTCGGAAATGGTGGACCGTCGGCACAAAAAAAGTTACATGTAACGTTTTTTGCTGCCGGCGGTCCGCCACAACACGACGCAACCGTCGCACGATGCTTGCAACGTGTGTCAATATGTCGCTAATGTTAGTCTATGGGGAAAAAACGCATCCTGCAGATGACTTTGCAGGATGCGTTTTTTCGCCAAAACGACGCATTGCGACGTATGCAAAAAAACGCTAGTGTGAAAGTAGCGCTAGGGTTAGGACTAGGGTTAGGGCTAGGGTTAGGGTTGGGGTTAGGGCTAGGGTTAGGGCTGGGGTTAGGGTTGGGGTTAGGGTTTCAGTTAGAATTGGGGAGTTTTCACTGTTTAGGCACATCAGGGGCTCTCCAAACACGACATGGGTTCCGATCTCAATTCCAGCCAATTTTGCATTGAAAAGTCAAATGGCGCTCCTTCCCTTCCGAGCTCTGCCATGCGCCCAAACAGTGGTTTATCCCCATATATGAAGTATCAGCGTACTCAGGACAAATTGCACAACAGCTTTTGGGGTCCAATTTATCCTGTTACCCTTGGGAAAATAAAAAATATAGGGCAAAAAAGAATTTTTTGTGAAAATTAATATTAATTTTTTTTACGGCTCTACATTATAAACTTCTGTGAAGCACTTGGAGGTTCAAAGTGCTCACCACACATCTAGGTTAGTTCCTTAGAGGGTCTACTTTCCAAAATGGTGTCACTTGTGGGGGTTTCCACTGTTTAGGCACGTCAGGGGCTCTCCAAACACGACATGTGTTCCGATCTCAATTCCAGCCAATTTTGCAATGAAAAGTCAAATGGCGCTCCTTCCCTTCCGAGCTCTGCCATCCGCCCAAACAGTGGTTTATCCCCATATATGAAGTATCAGCGTACTCAGGACAAATTGCACAACAACATTTGGGGTCCAATTTATCCTGTTACCCTTGGGAAAATAAAAAATGTGGGGCAAAAAGATCATTTTTTGTGAAAATTAATATGAATTTTTTTTACGGCTCTACATTATAAACTTCTGTGAAGCACTTGGAGATTCAAAGTGCTCACCACACATCTAGATTAGTTCCTTAGAGGGTCTACTTTCCAAAATGGTGTCTCTTGTGGGGGTTTCCACTGTTTAGGCACGTCAGGGGCTCTCCAAACACGACATGGATTCCGATCTCAATTCCAGCCAATTTTGCATTGAAAAGTCAAATGGCGCTCCTTCCCTTCCGAGCTCTGCCATGTGCCCAATCAATGGTTTACCCCAACATGTGGGGTATTGGCGTACTCAGGACAAATTGTACAATGACTTTTTTGGTCCAATTTCTCCTGTTACCCTTGGTAAAATAAAACAAATTGGATCTGAAGTAAAAATTTTGTGAAAAAAAAGTTAAATGTTAAATTTTTTTTAAACATTCCAAAAATTCCTGTGAAGCACCTGAAGGGTTAATAAACTTTTTGAATGTGGTTTTGAGTACCTTGAGGGGTGCAGTTTTTAGAATGGTGTCACTTTTGGGCATTTTCTGTCATATAGACCCCTCAAAGTCACTTCAAGTGTGAGGTGGTCCGTAAAAAAAATGGTTTTGCAAATTTTGTTGCAAAAATGAGAAATTGCTGGTCAACTTTTAACCCTTATAACTCCCTAACAAAAAAAAATTATGTTTCCAAAATTGTGCTGATGTAAATCAGACATGTGGGAAATGTTGTTTATTAACTATATTATGAGATATACCTCTCTAATTTAAGGGCATAAAAACTAAAAGTTTGAAAATTGCTAAATTTTCATAATTTTCGACAAATTTTTGTTTTTTCACAAATAAATGCAAGTCATATCGAAGAAGTTTTACCACTATCATGAAGTACAATATGTCACGAGAAAACAGTCTCAGAATCAGCAGGATCCGTTGAAGCGTTTTAGAGTTATGACCTCATAAAGTGACAGTGGTCAGAATTGTAAAAATTGGCCCTGTCACTTAGGTGAAAACAGGCTTTGGGGTGAAGGGGTTAAAAACAGGAAAAGCAAGTTTTTTTTAGAGAAGGAGAAGCAAGTGTTAAGAACAGGAAAAGCAAGTTTTTTAGAAGAGAAAAGCAAGCAAGAGAAAAAAAAAAATTTTGTGGTACAGTACATGGTTGTCGCCTGTGATAAGATTTTCAGTTCTGTATAAGAGAGACTAGGACCTTGAGTGAATTGACTCGGCCTAGGGGGGCCCGGTAAAGCTTGGAGTGAAATGACTCAGTTCGGCGCCTAATAAATTGTGTAGCGGCTCATTAAAACTTGGAGTGAAATGACTCAGTTCGAGCCAAATAAATAAATTTATAGTTTTGCCTTGTGACAGTGAGTGAATTGACTCTGCATGGGGACTGGTAAGTTAGGGAGCAATTTGACAAAGTAGGGAATAATTGGTTTGTAAAGTATGGAACACGGAAGTCAGACAGGGACCACGTGACAAGAAGGAATAGGAACTGAGTACTGCAGACTCAGTTCCCTTTAGAATCTCAGGTTTGAGTCATCTCCCCGTCTTATTGTTTGTTTAATGTTTGCTATCTTGATAGATAGATATATATACTGTATATCTATAGAAAGATGGAGAAATTAATGCAGTTCTGCCGTATTGGCACTAAAGGTTCCTTCACACTAAACGACTTTGCAACGAGAACGACAACGATCCGTGATGTTGCAGCGTCCTGGATAGCGATATCGTTGTGTTTGACACGCAGCAGCGATCAGGATCCCGCTGTGATATCGCTGGTCGTTGCTGAAAGTCCAGAACTTTATTTGGTCGTCAGATCGGCGTGTATCGTCGTGTTTGACAGCAAAAGCAACGATGCCAGCAATGTTTTACAATGGTAACCAGGGTAAATATCGGGTTACTAAGCGCAGGGCCGCGCTTAGTAACCCGATATTTACCCTGGTTACCATTGTAAAAGTTAAAAAAAACACTACATACTCACCCTCTGATGTCTGTCACGTCCCCGGCGTCCGTGCTGCTGCTCAGAGCTTCCTGCACTGACTGTCAGTCCCGGCTGTAAAGCAAAGCACAGCGGTGACGTCACCGCTGTGCTTTAGGGCCGGCGCTTACACAGTGCAAGGAAGCTGAAGGCGAGGGACGCGACAGACACGGCAATGTAAGTATGTAGTGTTTGGTTTTTTTTACATTTACACTGGTAACCAGGGTAAACATCGGGTTACTAAGTGCGGCCCTGTGCTTAGTAACCCGATGTTTACACTGGTTACCCGGGGACTTCGGCATCGTTGGTCGCTGTGTGACAGCTCTCCAGCGACCATACAGCGACGCTGCAGCGATCGGCATCGTTGTTGATATCGCTGCAGCATCGCTTAATGTGATGGTACCTTAAGCCAAATTCAGATGGCAAGTTAGACTTGTGTACATTAGTGGAAGTTGTGTGGAATGCCAGAAGGGGGAGTGTTATGACCTGGTGGTTAAGAGGCCACACTGATATGACCTGGTGGCTAAAATGCAACATGGGACGAGCTCTGAGAAGGTGGTATCTCTACTGACCGCAGTCCCTAATCCTAACAACAACACTAGTAATAGCCGTGGGATGTTCCTGACTCTCCCTAGACACCTCTTCACAGCCTAAGAACTAACTACCCCTAAAGAAGGAAATAGAAAGCTATCTTGCCTCAGAGAAAACCCCAAAAGGAAAGACAGCCCCCCACAAATATTGACTGTGAGTGAAGAGGGAAATGACGTACACAGAAATGAAATCAGATTTCAGCAAAGGAGGCCAATACTAACTTGATAGACAGAGAGAAAAGGATACTGTGCGGTCAGTATTAAAAACTACAAAATCCACGCAGAGTTTACAAAAATGAACTCCACACCGACTCACGGTGTGGAGGGGCAAATCTGCTTCCCAGAGCTTCCAGCTAGCCTGAATATGACATAGTGACAAGCTGGACAAAAAGAGACATATTTGCAGAGCAATAGAGTCCAAGCAAATGGACAAACAAAACTAGCAAAAACTTATCTTTTGCTGACAAGGACAGGCCATATGAGAAATCCAAGGAGAGAACCAAATCCAACCAAGAACATTGACAGCTGGCATGAACTAAAGCCCAGAGCAGGTTTAAATAACAAACCCAGGCAAGGCGATTAGTGAAGGCAGCTGCCACAGCTACCTAAAGGAGCAGCAGTTCCACTCGAAACCACCAGAGGGAACCCAAGGGCAGAACTCACAAAAATGCCATTAGCAACCACAGGAGGGAGCTCCAGAACGGAATTCACAACAGGGGAGGTTACAGCCCCTGGACTGGAAGATTGTCTTGAAAGAAAGAAAAGGTATCCTAGAAGATAATGGATTGTTATCTATTGCTAGGGCAGGAGAAAGCATCTCTGAAAGTTTGCATAGAGAAAATTGGGTAGAAGAGGAAAGGAATAGAAAGTGTAGAGTTTTGAGTTATGTGTATTACAAAAATATATCCTGTGAGCGGCCATCACCGTATAATGGTGGCCCAGAGCCATGTGCTAAATGTAATAGCAGCCATTTTGTTGATGGCAAATGTGTTAAATGTAATAGCAGCCATTTTGTGGATGGCAAAGGTGTTAATTCTAACGGCAGCCATTTTGTGGTTGGCAAATGTGTTAATGCTAATAGCAGCCATTTTGTTGATGGAAAAGGTGTTAATTCTAACGGCAGCCATTTTGTGGATGGCAAATGTGTTAATTGTAATAGCAGCCATTTTGTGGATGGCAAATGTGTTAATGCTGGCGGCAGCCATTTTGTGGATGGCAAATGTGTTAATTCTAACAGCAGCCATTTTGTGGATGGCAAATGTGCTAATTGTAACAGCAGCCATTTTGTTGATGGCAAAGGTGTTAATTCTAACGGTAGCCATTTTGTGGATGGCAAATGTAATTCTAACGGCAGCCATTTTGTAGATGACAAATGTGTTAATGTTGGCAGCAGCCATTTTCTGGATGGCAAATGTGTTAATGCTGGCAGCAGCCATTTTGTTGATGGGAAATGTGCTAATTGTAACAGCAGCCATTTTGTTGATGGCAAATGTGTTAATTCTAATAGCAGCCATTTTGTGGATGGCAAATGTGCTAATTGTAACAGCAGCCATTTTGTTGATGGCAAATGTGTTAATGCTGACGGCAGCCATTTTGTGGATGGCAAAGGTGTTAATTCTAACGGCAGCCATTTTGTGGATGGCAAATGTAATTCTAACGGCAGCCATTTTGTTGATGGCAAATGTGTTGATTCTAACGGCAGCCATTTTGTGGATGGCAAATGTGTTAATGCTGACGGCAGCCATTTTGTGGATGACAAATGTAATTCTGGTGGCAGCCATTTTGTGGATGGCAAATGTGCTGCTCCTGGTGGTGAACATCTCAGAATAAGGCTACATACCACATCACCAAATCCTTGTTACCCAGTAATGACCACTAACGGACAATACTATATTCCTTCGGGAAGTGAAAAGGCTTTACCCATGTTTCCCGTCTCAGTGGTTTCCAATGGGGCACTGACCCTTTCCCCTATCACTCCTGTCGTGAATCCAGCAATCCTCCCACCTGGATTGTCCCTGGCACCAACCCTTTCTACTATCACTTCCAATGCCAATTTAGCCGCACACCCACATGAGATGCTCCAAGCAACGCCCTCTCCTCCCAATGCTTCTGCTACAACAGCACTCTTACACAGTCTACCTAACCCTATGCCTGGTACCTCACAGGTTGTCTCACAGCCAAGCGCACACCTGTATGGGACGATGGCAACTGTAACAAGGGGGGATCAATCTGGGAGGGGGATACCAATAGCACAGGAAGCACAAAGGGAAGGGAATGTTGGCAACCTATTTTTGAAAAAAAACTTCCTGAGTGACCCTTGTTAGTGGTGGGAAAGGGTAACATAACAACAATGGAGACAGACGCTATTGTTAATGCTGCCAATTCTTGGTTAGAGCACAATGGAGGTGTAGCTAGAGCTATAGTGGAAGCAGGAGGGGCGACTATTCAAGCTGACAGTCAGATCATTGTTGAGTCACGTGGTCAGATAGCTGTTGGGGACATAGCGGTGACTAAAGCTGGCAATCTCCCATGTAGAATGATCATACATGCTGTGACCCCTACTTATGACCCTATTCATCCAGACGTCAGTGCTCAACAACTTCGTGCAGCAATAACTCGCATTAATGAGGACAGGACTGTTAAAGCTTTTAAGACTGCCTGCGTCACCTGGACCCCACACCATGATACTGGAGCTGCCCAAATAGAGCCCCTCATTCCAAGACTCCTCCTGCTCCTCATACACAAGTGATTACATCTGTACTCCCAGTGCCATCTCTACTCCCGCCTCAGGTGCCACCACCAACAGTGCCAATGCTCATGTCTGAGGAGCCCACCCTCTATGTCAAGTTTACACCCCAGCAAGCTGCTACTCTGTTGAACCAACTTCCAGATCCAGAAAAACAGCCGATGCCTTTCAACAGAAGCATGCTTCAAATCCAAAGGAATCACTCAGCCACGTGGCAAGATCTCATTTCCTTGCCAAATCTTAAAGCAGGCGATGCATATTGGCCTGTTATGGATATCGTGTTCAATGATGACTCACTTGCCAGTGACGAGACATGGGACTCTGGTGTTGAGTTCTGCCAAGAACCTAAGACATGGGCCTCGGATGAGTTGGCTGACCTATCACTTATTGTCGCCAAAGGTTTCCAGATGCCTCAAAGCTGATGCAGGCATTGTACGATGACCTCAAGACATCAGCGTTTCCACTATGTACCAAATCCGTGGAAGCTTTCTACGCTCTTGAACAGGCCATACAGTCTGCACCAGCTCTTGGAATCCCAAATCCTGATATCATCTGAGGACATCCAGTTCTCTTAATGGCTCCACATGACATAATTGCTATTCTTGGAACCTAAACATCTGTTGGTGCAGCGTCATATGAGACTCCAATGTTCGCTCTTGGTTCCGGATAATGTCACTCTTGTCCGCTGCAGCATCTTCAAACTGTCCATGCTGCTTCCTCTTTCCAGGGGGGATGTGGATGATGATACTGATGCTCTCGGAGAAAATGCCTCTACACACTCAGAGGAGAATCATGACTGTCTTGAACAAATGCATGAAGAAGTAGCCTCCCAGGAAAATGTGTCTGAAGACCCACTCCCACATGCTGACCTGACGTTCTTCACTGATGGTTCCAGATTTGCAGATGAAACAGGAAGGTTCCATATGGGATATACCATGGTTACACATGACCAGGTCATTTCAGCCGGATCCCTACCGCCGCACATGTCTGCACAAGAAGCGGAACTTAAAGCTTTGACATTGGCTTGTCAGGAAGCGACGGAGAAGGTGGTCAACATCTACATGGATTCAAGATACGCTTTCGGAGTGGCTTATGACTTCGGCAGTATCTGGGCAGCCAGAGGATACATAATGTCCAGTGGAATTCCTGTAAAACATGCTGCTACCATACAAGAACTTGTGGTCACTCTAGATCTCCCCTCAGAGGTTGCAGTGATCGAGATCAAAGCTCACGGAGATTGGATTCTCCAGAAGCAAAGAGGAACTTCTTTGCTGACAAAACAGCAAAAACCTATGCTGTGGATCCATTTGGGAAAGAGAAAGCAGCGGTGTACGTGTCACAAGACACTGAAGAAGGGACTAAAGGCTCTCTTATGAGGATTATCCATCTACATCAAGACAAGACATCAGATGATGAAAAGAAGTCATGGCAAGAAGGAGGAGCTAAAAAGGATGAAGATGGAGTCTGGCGGATGAACAAAAAGGTCTGTCTACCCCATAATCTGTACACCTCAGTGACAGAATGGGCACACGGTATCACCCACAGAGGCAAGAATCGGATGAATGACCTGATTTGGAAGACTTATATGGCACCTGGGATCTCTACTGTCAACCAAAATTATCAAGTCCTGCCTTGTGTGTGTGCAGCATGCAATCCAGCACCGCCTCAGAAAGTTACTCAGAAACATTTGGCTAAACCACTCTATCCCTTTCAGAAAATCCAGATTGATCACATTCAAATGCCAAAAGTAGGGAAGTATGAGTATGTACTGGTAGTGGCTGACATGTTTTCAGGATGGCCCGAAGCCTATCCAGTAACCAACATGACTGCCAGAGTGACTGTTAAGAGACTGGTGACTGAAGTAGTATGCAGATATGGGGTCCCAGAGGTAATTGAGAGTGACCAAGGACCTGCGTTCACTGCAGCACTGACTAAGGAACTATGAACATTGGTGGGAGCTGATTTGGGTTTACATACTCCATATCACCCACAGAACAGTGGGAAAGTAGAAACACTGAATGGCACCTTCAAAAATAAAATACTGAAAGCCAGTTAGGAGGTCAGACTTGGACAAACATTTTGCACGTTGCCTTATACTCAGTCAGAAACACTCCAAGGGGTTCCACTAAACTCACACCATACGAGATTCTTTTGGGGGGGCCTCCAAGGTTGGGTCAATATTTTCCACAACAGCTAGCCTCAGGAAGTGATACCCTTGTAAATTATGTAATTGTTGTTACTAAATCACTGTCAGTAACACATGTACAAGTTTTATCATCCATTCCAGGTCCAGATTCCACTGAAGGTACCCATACTTTCCAACCTGGTGACTACATGCTGGTAAAGAAGTGCATCAGAAAGACATCCCTGGAGTGATGATTTGAGGGTCCCTACTAAGTACTCCTGACTACTCCTACTTCAGTCAGGGTTGCTGTGCGCCCCTGGATCCATCTCTCACATTGTAAACTTGTTAGACAGGTAGGGACAGAGTAGGATCTGACCTGCTTGTCAAAGTCCAGCTACAAAGGGAGGTTTTCCACAAGGGAAAACTTGTCTCAAACCGGTGAAAACTCCAATTCCCCCCTCCCGGGCGAGACGGTCAGATCTAGGATGTGTACATCGGGGTTAGTCGCACATGTGTATTTTATGTAACCATGGAGATGGGAGATTGGAGAGTAATAGATCCAGCAGGTAGGAAAGTCCCAAGGACACTGGTAACGCGCTCCGATATACCTCCTCGGTATACCCATAATTAGTCACACATTCTCTGGTGTCTATAGCATCCGTATTGTCATGAAGCTTCTGATGTCATAGTGACACATAACACTGGTGGGTTAGGGAACCACGGTGGGATCAAAATAAAAAAAAACGGTTAATAAAGTATTTAGGGGGGACTGTTGAGGAGAGCCATAAGATCAAATACTTAATTAACCTCAAGACATAAGACATAAGAGATTGAGAGAAGCAACCCATAACATGTATGTATGACCCTAAAGATGGCTGCCATTTCCTGTATCAGAACCATGTGCTGGTATCCAAGATGATCAATGAGACACTAAAGATGGCTGCCATTTCCTGTATCAGCATGCCATGTGCTCTGGTATCCAAGATGACGCCCACCCTGATGACCTCACGGATCCACCCACAGTGACGCCCACCCTGATGACCTCATGGACCAACCCACCCTGATGACCTCACGGATCCGCCCATGGACTTGCTCATTGCCCAACCCACTAACCAATGGAATACATCCGATCACTCCCATTTTAGAGCTAACCGAGCCCCCTTACAGGAAATATATAAGCTTGTGTCTGACTAATAAAAGGTCCTTCTTGGAGCTGAGCCACAGATTGATCAAGGAGAGTTTACATCCAACTGTGTGGTGTATTTCTTTTGGTGCACACCTGATCAATATCCATTAGGCCAGGAGTAGGCAACTAGAGAATTGAACATTTTATTAATTGTTCAACCCAACATATTGACCTCTGCACACTTCTGCACAGTTTCAAAATGGCTACTAAAATGGTTAGCGCTGTCTATGCCTTCATCAGCATCACTATTCCAGTCATCTATATGGTGGAGCACATACTGAATAGCCTGCAGGAGGAGGTGGTGGTCTCAGGGGAAAAGGAGGATGCAGAAGGGATAACATTGTCTCAAAGTTCCAGAATGTCATCACACAGGCAGGTGCCAAGGGAGGGTGGATTACTGCAATCGAGGGGGGCTGGTGATAACAGACAAACAGTGAAGGTACAAGAGCCAAGGAACAAATGGAAAAGTAAGATGTGATGGGCGAGCAACTATCAGGAGATGATGAGGACAATCATTCCCTCTCTGTTGTTCATGGTTGACAGGATGGGAAAGAGGAAACAAGCATCAGTGCTTCCCAGCCTCCAACACAGCATGGGCTTGGACCTCATGGAAGAGCCCAACACATGACTGCCTTCTTGCTGCACTATATGCAACATGATCCCCATATATTTATGATTTGAAATAGTGCTGACTACTGGGTTGTCACTTTATTACATCCACACAATAAGACCAAATTTTGCCAGATACTTCCCGTCATGGAAAGGGACCCACAAACACTGGAGTATTGAAATATGCTTTTACACAACCTTAAGAGAGGTTTTCCCGAAGACTGCAGTGAGGTACACAGTGCGCATCGCAGCTCTAGACTTCAAACCTCCAGCACATCAATTCATCAATGTCAAAATATTAGCAGCAGCGATAGTGTAAGTGGAAGAAGCAATGTCTGTGAGTACTTTGACACTTTTTTAGAACAGCTTGTGCACCAGCACAACAGAGTCAAAGTCTTACACGTGGTGAATGAATGGAGAGAATGGTGCAGGAGTATCTAGAACTGAATATCAATACCATCAGGGAGGGTTTGGACCCTTTCACATTTTGGTCTTCAAAAATTGAAGAGTGGCCTGAGCTCGCTTCTCATGCCTTGGATGTTTTATCATGCCCGGCAGACAGTGTTCTCTCAGAACGTGTCTTCAGCACTGCTGATGGTATCCTGATGGATAAGTGCAGCCGACTGTCCCCTTAAAGTGTAGACCGCCTAACTTTCATCAAGATGAAAAAGTCATATATCTCCAAGGATTTTTGCTCCCCAATCGCAGACTGTACAGACCAAGCGATGTTGCATTTTTTAGTGTGCTGAATTAATCTTGCGTAACTGCACTCTGTGATATATTTACTGTCGCTTCTGTGCCTGCTGTTGCTGCAGCTGCTGCAGATGGTAACAAAAATTTGTGGAAATGTGAACAGTCATAGCTGGTCTACATCTATTGGCTGTAGTGAAATAGATCCCTATTACACTATTTCTACTCTTGTGAAATTAATACCACTTTGGTGGTTTTTACCAATAATTTTTGGAAATGTAAACAATCCTGGTTGGGTGTCCATCTTCTGGGATAAGTGTAGTGAAAGATATATCGTTCTCATTATACTATTTGTACTCTCATGAAGTTGATGCGACTTCAGTGGTGTCAGAGCCTAATTTTTGGAAATCTGAGCATTCCTGGTTGGGTGTCCAAGTAATGGGTTGGCTGTAGTAGAAGAGATGTCGTTCCCTATTATGCTATTTCTACTTTTTTTTAATTGATACCACTTAGCTGGTGTCTGCCACTAATTTTCGTAAATGCGAATACTTTTGGCTGGGTGTCCATCTGCCTCGTTGGGTGCAGTGGAAGACCTGTCGGTCCCTATTAAACTATTTCTACTGTGGTGAAATTGATGCCGCTTTGGTGGTGTCTGACAATAATTTTTAGAAATGTGTAGAATCCTGGATGGGTCTCCTTCATGCGTATTGCCTACAGCCTTTAGTCCTCTGAGACCATAACTTATAGGCCTCCACATCCTTTAAGTCAACTGCCTGTGTTACTATTCTGAGAGTTTTCTGACAATAGTAGTTGATATTTGTGCCACCTGAGTGTGGCTTAGCATAAAAGCAGTTGAGTTGTTGCATGTGGTATCAGGGCTCTCAGCACAGGAGGCATACACCGATCTATCACCCACCTCATCTTACTTTGAAAGCTGTAAATGCTGGCCCAGACCCTGATACCTCATGCTTGGCTGATTGTTGCTGTGCCATGCTACAATTTGTACTTTAGGTGAATTAAAGCCACTTTCCTGGTATCTCCCCCTAATTTGATGTGTTTTGGCAGCTTTTGGGTCCATTTGAAGTGTTTATGCGTTTGTTTTTGCCTCCCATTGACTTGAATGGGGTTCGTTGACGCTTGGCGAATATTTGACAAATAAATCAGCTAGTATTTCATATTCGGCAATCGTAATCCGTGACACACATTGAAATATTTACTCATCTCTAGTCCTGGAGCCATGGATGGCCTATGGAGTTTTGGAGATCGGTTGCCAGATGGTCTGGATTTCCCTGCTATAATTTATGCGCTAAGAACCATCGCTTTTTTTTGTAAGCACATCTTGCTGAGGGGCAATGCAGTTGGAAGTTGATATTTCCCTTGACACTTAGTATCAACAGAGTGGTGCTGTGCTTTTTTACACAATAGGCATGCGGGGATTGCCTGTGAGTCAATGTAATGTTGTAGCCATCTTGGTTGTGGCATTATAGTGATTGCCAGGCTGTGTGACATCATTAGGGATTATAAAAGGAGAGGTGCCACCCGGCTTAGCACACTGGCAACATTTCACAGCTCTCTGACACTGCGTATTGGAGTTATGCTGTCCTCATACACGTTAGCATGGTGTGTAATGAGACATTTAGCTAAAACCACTGTCTTCTTTAAGAAAAAGAGGCTGTAAAGTTGTAACCCTCCTTAATTGTTTTAGGTGTGACAAGAAAAGTTGAAACTTTAAGATGCAATAACAGGAGATTTTCAGAATATATAACTGTACAGTGTATAAAATACATTTAGTCTGCAATACACAGTAACATGAGGTAATATACAAGCTGATGAATACCTATTTAATACAGCAAACATACTGATAAACACAGGACTGTAACTCACAGATAGTGGTTATCTCAACTATGCTTAGAGTAGTCTGTTTGCAAGGAGCATGACAGAAAAATGATTGGTGTGGTTTCTCCTCAGGAATATATAGAAACAATGGCTGCTGTTCCTTTCACAGTGTCATAAGACCACAATGCAACAGGAACAATCCCACAATGCCCTAGGAACTTTCCATAATACACTGCAAACTGCACAAGAATGCATATACCAAATCGCCAGCAGATGGTGCTGTTACCTTACAATATAAAATATAGGAAGGATTAATATATACAGAAAAATATACCTGTGTTAACTGTGAGGCACAAAATGACTAAACTTTAAACAGCAAATTTAATGCTAGGACAGACTATTCCCCTCTTGACGTCACATTACTATTGTGTTTGTTGGACTAGAACAGCAGAACAAGTTCCAATACTGGCCTGAGGAACAATTTGGTCTCACCTTGTTTCCCTATTTTTACTTCTACCTAACGTACAATTCCGTCCTTACTCAAGAATGTCTGAGTAATGAGACCTAAAGGCCATTGAGAGGCAGTGACCGGTGTTATAAGCTAGGGTCACTATGTGTCCCCCAGGATGTGCAAGGTAGGATATGGAGGCCGTGGGAGTGCATTGCAATCACAGGCTTAGCTATGATTGCAATGCAGAATAAAAGTAAGTGTTGATATTGGGCAAGTTATTTGTCAGATTTAAGAAAACCTGCTCTGGGCTTTTATTTTTGAATGGTAGTGGGGCAATCCGTTATCTCCCCCGGCCCGTGTTTTCCATGTGGCCAAAGGCCACAGGTTGCTTGTAAAGGCCCCTGATGCAGAGGGTTAGGTGTGTCAGTGTCAGGGTCAATTTGGTTTTTGCAAGAGTACAGAGCAGAAGGTTTTGCAGAGCCCCACCTGGGTGAGGCAACACAAGTAAGTGAAACTGAAAGGCCTGGCACCCACAGCGAGCACTGAGGTGCAGTCGCCCATGGTAACAGGTCCCATTTACGGACTATCCTGTGTTATGATCCTTAGTGGCTAAGGATCACGAATAGACCAGCAAGTGAATAAACTAAGGACAAGCTCTAGGGAGATGGTAACTGGACTGATCGCAAATCTGAACCTATCCAACACAAATAGAGGTAGCCGGTGAACGTGCCTAAAAAATTCCTAGACGTCTCGAGCCAGCCTGAGGAACTAGCTACCCCTAAAGAGAAAGAAAGACCTCGCTTGCCTCCAGAGAAATAATCCCCAAAGATATAGAAGCCCCCAACAAATATTAACGGTGAAGTAAGAAGAAGGCACATACGTAGGGATGAAATCAGATTCAGCAAAAGAGGCCCACTAGTACTAGAAAGCAGAAAATAGAGCAGGGGTCTATGTGATCAATAAAAAACCCTTACAAAATATCCATCCTGAGATTTCAAGAACCCACGCACCAACTAATGGTGTGTGGGGAGAAACTCAGTCCACTAGAGCATCCAGCAAGGGAGGGAATCACATTTTAGCAAGCTGGAACAGAAAACATGATAAACACTGCTGATCAAAAAATGAGCAAACAAAACTTAGCTTGTCCTGGATGGACTGGGAGCAAGGTAGTCAGAAGGAATCTCAATAGCACTGATTACATCGACAGCCGGCAACAAGTGGAAGTAAAACAGAGCTATATAGGAACCTCCCAGAGGATAACGAACCAGCTGATAGCCAGAGACCAGCAGGATAACAAACAAAGCCACCAGTGGGAGCCCAAAGCAAAAGTCACACCATACCACCAGTGACTACAAGAGGGAGCCTGAAAACAGAGTTCACAACAATCCTGTTTTCCGTCTGCGATAGGGAGGATCCTATTTATTTTGTTCGGTTTGTGAGTACGCTGACCATTAAAAGAGACTTTGCTTTTGAACTTTTCTAGGGTTACTGCCTGTTTGTCACTCTGCACCAACCCCTCTGGACTACACCTTTCATTTCATCGAGACTGACAGTCTTTCATTAGTACTACATCGCCAGGCTGGAGGTTAGGCTTGCTGGTTTTCCACTTTCTACTCTGTTTCAGAGTAGGCAGGTGCTGGCTTTTCCATTTGTCCCAAAAAGCATTGGAGAGACTCTGTACTTGTCACCGTCGACTCCTGTAATGGTCTGTAACAGTAAATTCTCTGGTTGCAGAGCAATTAGGCTCAGTCTTCTGCGTAAGCAGCAGGGCTGGGATGAGAACAGTTGGGTCATCAGGATCACTGGAAATCAGAGTCAAGGGTCTGATGTTTAGGATGGCTGACAATTCTGCCATGAAAGTTGTAAGTCTTGCAGATCCTTCTTGAAAAAAGATTGAATCAAAGATTCTCCTTGCAACTCCTCCCATGTGTGAAGAATGTGGTGGCTTGAAAGTCCATGTCCACCCTTGTACATTTAGGTATTTTTCTGTTATTCATATCCAAGTTGGAAGAGAGTTGCAGTTCTCTTGCTCCTCCGACAAAGTTCGTGCCTTAGTCAGAATGAATATGTTTGACGGTTTGATGGCAATGAAACGCCAAAGAGCATTTATGAAGCATGAAGTGTTCATAGATTCGATTACCTCTATGTGGCCTCCTCTGGTTTGTCAGACAACCACAGACCAAGGACCAAACACATCTAGACTGATGTTAGTGAAAGGTTGATCTGTGCTAAATCAATCATATGGAAGATCCGCCATATTCGGAATCTGCGACATACCACAAAGTTTCTTGCAAGTAACACTGTTAAAGATGAATCTGCACACACATCTCTTAGCTCCCACTATCCACAGTCCAGATGTTTTTAAGGCTACCTCTGTGAACATGTGACATTGGTGCTTTGTCCACTCTTGGTAATATTGAATAAGCACAGTACCTATGTGGTCTTGTCCAGGAATTATCATGGGATGTTTCTCTGCAGAATCTATTTTTGCCTTTTTAAGGTGTCTTCCTATTCTTAAGAGACCATCTCCATCAATGACTGGGTCGAGTTTCCTCAAAACTCTATCTTTTGGCATTGGTCTTTGGCTGGTTACACAGTTGATTTGTTTGGTGTAGTTTTCACAGCTTGGATATTTATTTTCTTTGACTACTCTAGATTGAGATCTGTATGGACATGTTTGCAATGGTGCCAGCGATTTTCAGAGTCTTAAAGTTTAGGTGCTGACTCTGCATAACCTTTCTTAGTACATATCTTCTCCATGAAGGTAAAGAAATAATCTCTCATCTCTCCAGTTTGCTGTGATGAACGTCTTTAATGTGTCTTTAATCCATATTACAGGTTATTTTAGACACATTCCAGGTGATAGCGAGGGAGCGGGGAGTGCAGGTGGACATAGTCACCGCTCCCTCGCTATCACCTGGAATGTGTCTAAAATAACCTGTAATATGGATTAAAGACACATTAAAGACGTTCATCACAGCAAACTGGTGAGTGCCGCCTTCTGTTCTATTTCTTTATATGGAAAATGAGATTATCACTGTGTAATAGGCAGAGCACCTGAATCCAGTGACTGTTGGCAATCCGTAAGTGAGAGGAATAGCAGCATATAACAGCACATGATTGACTGGGGAAAGAAAATATCCTGGTGCCATTCTACTCCAAAGACAAAAATCTCTCATCTCTGCTTGACTATGGAAGCTGTGCCTGAGGGAGACAAATAATTTGAAACTTGTTCTCTATTGTTAGGCAAGCGTTGTCTCTAAGGCTTGAAGGGTAGAAGTGCAATCCAGCTTTCAGTTTTGTCATGCACCATTCCTTGCTCCACCATCTTTAGGAACAGTTTATCTTCAAATGACATTGCTGTATGATTATCTTCTTTCGTCTTGCAGAAGACTGTACACTCAAGGTGACCTTGGTCACCATTCAGGATTACAGGATGCAATCATCGTAAGCATGACTTGCTAAGATACTTGTGGCTGAAGTGCTGTGTAGCAAGTCCTTTAGGCCAGTCTCACACGTCCAGATAATTCCGGTACCGAAGAAATCAGTACCAGAGTTATCTGTGTCCGTGTGCTCACGTGGCACATCAGTGTGGTACACGTGTGGCAGCCGTGTGCTGCCCGTGTGCCGACTGAGGACCACACGGACCGTGCAGGAGACAGCACTACTGTTAAGCGCTGTCCCCTGCTTTTGGTGCTGAAGCTGGCATTCATTCCTTCTCCCCAGCAGCGTTCGCTGGAGAGAAGGAATGAAAAATCAAGGTTTTTAAAAAATTTTTTGCTAAAAATAAAGTTTGGGGTAACCTCCCGCCTCGGCACTGAGAGGAGGCATCGCGGGAGCTGGGTGAGTATTTCTCTGCAAGTGGGCGGGCGCATGGGGGGTGGGAGGTGGTAATGCCGGATTCAGCACCAAAAGCAGGGGACAGCGCTTAACTGTAGGGCTGTTTCTCCTGCAGCGGTACGTGCACACGGAGGAGAGTGCACACTGTAATCCATGTGCACGTGTGCGGGACGCTTTGCAGACCGTGCTGCCAGAGAAAAGCGGACATGTCTCCGTGTTTTGCACACGGACACACGGTCCGTGAAAACACGCTGACGTGCAGAGACACATTTATTTTAATGTGTCTACATGAGTCAGTGTCTCCGGTACATGAGGAAACTGTCACCACACGTACCGGAGCCACTGACGTGTGAAACCGGCCTTATGAAGTGGTGATTTTTACATGGTTGAAGGAGATATGGACGTCCATTCTCAAGCTTACTGGTAAGCATGTTGTTGACCATTGTCGGTTTGTGTTCACGTCCTAAACAGACCTCTTCTACAATGACCCACCCAAGGTCGAGTCTCTGGGCATATGGAGCATTGTGTGAGCCATTGATCTGTTGTCTAACCTTATAGAATATCTCTCCCAAGGAGCAAGACTATTTAAGCCTCTGGGTCAAGGCTGGGAATCAGGCGATCTATACACTTCAGATGAGGATGATGGGATGCCACTTCAGGCGTAGGTATCTCTGACCTGTTGTCAGGAATTTGATCACATTCCAATATTGTTGGTAAGGGCAGACACATTTCTCCATCTATAGACTGAACTACATAGCCTGCTGCTCTCCTACCAGCTGTCTCTACAATACCGGCACAAGTTTTTAAAGAGTAGGGGGCACTGGGTCCTCTGATGTTAAAGCTATCAAAGAAGGCAGAATTGACTAGTGACTTGTTACTCTGATAATCTAAAATCACATATACTTTAATGGCTTTGTCTTTTTGTCTGCTGGGTAGAATCTCACTAGGGAAATTTTAGAACAGGACTTGACTCCTATGAGGTTTCCATAAACTTCTGTACAGTTAGAAGTAATTGCTGGAGTGTCAGTATTTGAGTCCTTCAGCTCCCCACTGTGCTCCTGGAATTGGGGCAAAGTCTCCAATGGTGGTCTAGGGTGTAAAGCTGAGTTATGGTTGGTGCTGTCACATTCAGCACACTTTGCACTAACCTCACAGTCCCTGGCATAGTGGGATGTTGAAGAGCATTTGTAGCATATGTGGCTTTCCTCAAGGAAGGCCTCCTGTTTTTCCAATGACTTTTCTCTTAAAGCTCTGCATTTTAGTAAGGAATGTGGCTTCTAGTGTAAGGGGCACTGTCTGCTTGGGTCCTTGGATTTGTCTTCCTGATGGAAGCTGAACTCTTTCTGAACTGAACCTGTGGAGGAAACGTTAGTTAGTTTTGTGGATCTCTGCAGTTGTTCTACGAGGTTTACTAGCAGAGTTATTGGCACATAGCAGCGTGAAATCAAAGCTAGGATCATTTTTAATTTTTGTTTCTTCTGAGACAAAATCTACAAACAAATTGAATTTAGAAATGGTACATTGTAAGTCTGTTTATGCCTAGAACCATGTGCAACCCACTTGTCTTGCAGTTTGTACAGGAGCTTTTGAACTAGGGGGTTCACACTTCTAGCAGTGTCAAGATATATTAACCCCACAAAATATCCTTCTGCTTTTGCTACACACAATTCCATTAACAAGTCAGTTAACTTTCTAAGCTTTGAATAGTCCTTGTTTGCTTTTCTCGGAAAGTCTTCCATTCTTTTTAACAAGGCTCTAACTTTAACCTCTATAGAGCCATAGCATTCATCAAGTCTATTTCAAATTCTTTTGAAGCCGACATCTGGATAATTTACATTAATGTCTCTGATTCTCTTTGCATGTTCGACAGACTCACTTCCTAGCCATTTTACCAGGAGATCCACTTCTTCACTACATGATAGACCAATGTCTATGATGGAATTTTGGAAGGAGGCTCGCCAAGTTTTGTAGTTTTCAGCACAACCGCTGAACTTTACAAGTCCCTTGGTGACCAACTCACGTCGAGCAAGGAACTTAGCAAAGTTCATTGTGGCTTGATTGGCGCTGATACCAGCTGATGGAGTGTTGTCAGAGTACATGTGTGCTGTACGGTCATACCTGTTAGATGTCTGTGGCTTGGTCCAATTCCTGTAGTACCTTTCTAAAGTGAAGGGAGTCTCTTTAAGCTGGGGCAGATTCCAGATCTTCTGTTCTGGAGAAAGATTATTGTAATCAGTCAATCTCATGCCAATGTGTATTTCCTTGCTTGCGGCAGGGAGACTGATAGTTTGCTTTCTGGAAGTCCGACTAATCTGGTTGGCTTGACTTGTTGACAAAATGCTCTGTCTTCAGATGTGGGTCTGGATCGTTGTTTGATTTGGAATGTTGATGGAGGTACTCTGCAGTATGCTGCAATGGATCATGAGTTACTTGCTGTAGGATTAGCAATCTGCTGTGTCTGTTATCAAAATATATGACAGCTTCTAAGGCTTCTGCTTCCGCTATGGCAGCTGCTGTTTCTTTTTCGATAGCAAGCTTCTGTAATGTCGCTTCAAGGTGTGCCTTCTCCTTTTCCAGGCATGCTTGTTGCCATGCTTTTTCCACATCTAAGGATGCTTGTTAGCATGCTTTTTCTGCATCCAGTGATGCTTTTTCCGCATGCAAGGATGCTTGTTGGTGTGCGTTTTCTGCATCCAGGGATGCTTGTTGCAGTTTGAATTGTATCTCTTGCTTAGCAAAGGTGCTTCATGCTTTTGCTGCTTCAGCTTTTAGACAGGCAATAGTGGCAGAATTGCTGACAGAAGATGTCTTTGAAGGAACCAACTTGTGATCTTGTCTTGCTGAGGATGCCTGTCCTTGAGACATGATTCAAGGGTTAGGAGACTGCTGCGATATCCCTGTTGGGCTCTGCGTAGATATTGGCGGTCTCCGTATGGTCCGATTATTCTGTGCGACCGATGCTTCAATATCCATATGCAATATCCATATGCTTGGATAATGGTGGACTCCGTATCATCAGATCTTCTGAGCTTGTTCTCAGCAGTTGTTTGACTATGCTGTCCTCATACACATTAGAACGGTGTGTAATGAGACATGTAGATGTAAGGAGGTGGCGGAGGAACTCAGTGCTCCCTCTCTCTCTCCTGTGTGGCCCCCGAGCACTTAATATAAATATGTTCTTAATGTATTGTGCTGACTTCTGTGTTCACATTGTTCTTGCTGTGCATGGTAAAACTTGTACTGTAAATGCCTTGTAATTTCATTGAATTGCTTAATAATAATGTGTTTTATTTACATTGTTCTATGGTGTGAGTTCCCTTTAATTGCCTCTGTATCCATGATGTCAATTTACTGCCTGTAGTTATGATAGTTACAGTTAATGGTTAACTTTGTGGGCTGGACTTGCAGCCTCAGGGGAGCAGGAAGCTCCTGTTCCAGTTCAGTTGCCTTGGCACATTTGCCCTGGGCAGATGCTCAGTACAGCTGGGACATTGCCAGACCACAGGAGGGGAAGAATCTGTTGCCCTGGATGCAAGGATAGGACTATGGGCATTGCCAGACCCCAGGAGGGAAGAATCTGTTGCTCAGGACTGAAGAACTGCAACACAGGCCCCAAGACTTGGTAAGGGCTCTGCCGAAGAGACTTCAAGCATCCAGATTCCAGCGTATGGACTACTGCTTCTACCAGCTGCCGTAGCTGTTGTGGGTATGGCCGTGGACATTGCTAGGGAGAGGGCAGGAAGCCAGTGTTGTACTTCATTTCTTCAACTTAGTTCCCTGTTATTAAACTTCATTCCCTGTTGGACTGCAAGTCGTGTCTGACGACTGTGTCCGTCCTGACTATTTCATGTACAAGGTCCCGGGGTGTATACTGACCATGGCTTAGTTGTTTCGGCTGTGACAACCACTCCGGGCCACCTTGTTGCATAGCTAAACCCCCTGTCTTCTTTAAGAAAAAGAGACTGTAAAGTTGTAACCTTCTTTAATTGATTGTAGATGTGACAGGAGAGGGTGAAACAATAAAGTTCAATAACAGGAGCATTTCAGAATATATAACTTTATAGTGCATAAAATACAGATAGGCTGCAATACACAGTAATAAGAGGTAATATACAAGATGACTACTTATTATTATTATTATTATTATTATTTATTTATTTATATAGCACCATTAATTCCATGGTGCTCTACATGAGAGAGGGTTACACCAAAATACAAATATCACTTACAGTAAACAAAACTAGCAATGACAGACTGATACAGAGGGGAGATGACACCGCCCTTGCGGGCTTACATTCTACAGGATTGTGGGGAAGGAGATGGTAGGTTGGGGTTGCAGTAGCTCCAATGCTGTTGAGGTGGACGTGTGGTCATTTTAGGTTGTAAGCTTCTTCGAAGAGATGGGTTTTCAGGTTCCGTTTGAAGGATCCAAATGTGGTGGATAACCGGACGAGTTGCGGCACAGAATTCCAGATGATGGGGGATATTCGGGAGAAGTCTTGGAGGTGATTGGGTGAGGTGCGAATAAGCATGGAGGAGAGAAGGAGGACTCGGGAGGACTCAAGATTACATGAGGGAATATATTGAGAGATTAGTTTGGAAATATACAGACTAGAAAGGTTATGGATGACTTTGTATGTCAGTGTTAGCAGTTTAAACTGGATACGATGGGAAATTGGGAGCCAATGAAGGGATTTGCAAAGAGGGGAAGCAGGAGTGTAGCGAGGAGAGAGATTAATTAGTCGGGTAGCAGAGTTAAGGACAGACTGGAGGGGTGCAAGAGTGTTAGAAGGTAGGCCACAAAGGAGGATGTTGCAGAAGTCGAGGCTGGAGATGACTAGGGCATGCACAAGCATTTTGGTAGAGTGAGGGATGAGGAAAGAATGGATTCTGGAAATATTTTTGAGCTGGAGGCGACAGGAGGTAGCGAGAGCTTGGATGTGCAGTGTAAAGGACAGGGCAGAGTCAAGGGTTACTCCGATGCAGTGGATTACAGGGATGGGGGAAGTGTGAATTCATTTATTGTGATAGATAGATCAGGTAGGGAAAGTATGCGAGATAGAGAAAAAATAATTAGTTCAGTTTTGTCCACATTGAGTTTGAAGAAGTGAGAGAAGAAAAGGGGGATTTGGCTGATAGACACTCTGGGATTCTGAAGAGCAGAGAGGTGACATCTGGCCCAGAGGGGTAGATCTGAGTGTCATCAGCATATAGATGGTACTGGAAGCCATAGGTCTTTATGAGCTGTACCAGGCCAAGGGTATAGATTGAGAAGAGAAGAGGTCTTAGGACAGAGCCTTGAGGGACACCAACAGAGAGGGATCGAGATAAAGAGGTAGTATCAGAGTAGGAAACGCTAAATGTGCAGTTGGGGATGTATGAGGAGATCCAGGATAGGGTGAGGTCTTTGACACAGAAGGAAAGAGGATCTGTAGTAGGAGGCAGTGGTCAACTGTGTCGAAGGCAGAGGACACGTCTAGAAGAAGGAGTATAGAGAATTGTCTGTTTGCTTTGGCTGTAAGTCGTTCGTAAGTTTGGTCAGGGCAGTCTCAGTGGAATGGTGGGGACAGAAGCCAGATTGTAGGTTGTCGAAGAGAGAGTTAGATGCAAGGTGAGAGGAAAGTTCAGCGTGGACGTGCTGCTCAAGTAGTTTGTAAGCAAATGGGAGCAAAGATATGGGGCGGTAGTGGAGCGCCCCCACTGCCGCAGGGCCGAGGGGTACCCGGTACCGGGCCTCTCTGTCTCGGTTCTGGGGTTGTCACGGTGGCTAGACCCGGTCTGTGACCCTGCTGAGGGGCGTCCAGTGAAAGTGGAGAGTGACGATGTGGTGGTTTGGTGCAGGTCGCGATGAATAACGAGGACACCAGGTTGCAGTCTCTTTACCTCTTTACTGAAGGCTTCAGGATCCTCAATCCGGAATACGGTTAACAGGGCTGTCTGAGACTGGCCGGTCCGATGGCAACTCCAGAGTTCCCTTTGCAGGTGGAAATCTGTGCCTACCTTCTAGCGCTTGTGTGTTGTAGTCCTTCCCTGCTTAGCACCACGGGATAGTCCTCACAACTGTTGTGTCTGTTTCTGAAGTTCCCTCACAACTCATTCTGATGTTCATCTTCGTCCCCCAGATGATATGGCTAGGACGCACCCGTATGACGGGTAGGCCTGGAGGTCTTCCGGGACCCTAGAGTCGCCCCTCTCCAACTGTTGCCCCCTATGTCTGCTTAGGTGATTTTTGGGTGAGACAGCCCGCCTATAACTGACTGTCCTGCCATAGGTTTGAAGTAAGGCCTGGAGCTCAATACTTCCTCGGCGTTTCCGGCCACCGGCTACGCGCCTCAGTAGGATGTTGCCTCGTCTTACAGCACGACTCCTACTGGTGTTTTCTCCTTGTTGCGTTGATCTCGTTTCTCACTCTTCACAATAAACCTCGCTTCTTGTCCTTTCTTGGGGTACCGCCGCAATGAAGTGCAGGTGCGGTCCCGTAACGTTCTTTCTGTTCGCTAGACCTCTGTCAGGATCCCACCCCTGACAGGGACCCCCCTGAATCTTCCCCTGCAATACCCTCTGCCACAGGATGTTGCCTGGTTCCAACCCAGTCAGCTTCTGACTAACTTCCTATCTAACCCCCAGCTTTACCAGATTGTGAGGAGTGGCCTAATACATAGCACCCTTAGCTCCCCCTGGAGGCCAGACTGTGAAGTGTATTGGTGTCTGTGATACCTGGTCAGGTGAACTCCTTCAGTGCCATCAGACGTACCAATACCCCCCTTAGCGGCGGAGCATCAGTACTGCAATGACCAGGACTCTGGGGCGCTGCACTAGCTTGATGTAGCGCTCGGGTCAAGGGAAGGCTTTTTGAGGATAGGTGTGATTGTGGCATGTTTGAAAGCAGAGGGGAAGGTACCAAAAGTTAGTGATAGATTGGAGAGATGGGTTAGGGATGGGATTATTGTAGTGGTGAGGTAGGGGAGGAGGTGGGATGGGATGGGGTCAAGTGCTCAAGTGGTGAGGTGTGATTTGGAGAGAAGATGAGCAAGCTGTCCTTCAGTGATTTTGGAGAGGTAAGTTATGGGGTTAGGGCATTGGTCTGGCATACAAAGGTGTTGTGGTGGTCAGACATCAAAGACTTGCCTTCGGAGGGGGTAGTGGTGGGCGGAGGAGTGAGTTAAAGGTGCTGAACAACAGTTTGGGGTTGTGGGATAAAGAAGATACAAGGGATGTGAAATAGGCCTGTTTAGCAGAGGTGAGAGCTGATTTGAATGTGAGTGTTGCTTATTTGAGTGCAGTGAAATGATCTTGTGAATTCGTTTTCTTCTAACGCCGTTCTGCAATTCTGGATTCTTGCCGAAGTTTTTTAGTGATGTTATTGTGCCAGGGTTGACTATTGATTTGTTGCACTCTGCTATGCATGACAGGGGTGACCGAGTCGATGGCTGATACCAGAGTGGCATTGTGGAAACTAATGTCAGTGTCTGTGTCATGGAGTGACGCTATGGAGGGCAGTGGCTGAATAGAGTCAAAGTGTGTGCGAGGGTCTAGATGTGCGAGGTTTCTGCGGGGGTGCGCATGCTGCTGGACATGGGTGCCAGGTGATTTGAATAGTGATGAGAAAGTGAGTAGATGGTGGTCAGATAGAGGGAGAGGGGAGGTTGTGAAGTTTGAGAGGGAGCAGAAACAGGTGAAGGCCAGGTCTATTGTGTGTCGGTCTGTGTGGGTGGCTGAGGAGGACCACTGAGTAAGTCCAAAAGATGAAGTAAGAGACAGGAGTTTGGGGGCTGCTGACTGATGGGTGTCAATGGGGATGTTGAAGTCACCCATGATGATGGTGGGAATGTCAGCAGAGAGAAAGTGAAGGAGCCACATGGAGAATTGGTCAATAAAGACAGTGGTCTGGCCCAGAGGTCGGTATATGAAGGCCATTTGGAGACTGGAGGGAGAGTAGATGCGGAAAGAGTGGACTTCAAAAGAAGGGAGGATAAGGGAGGGTAGAGGTGGAATTGGGTTAAAGGTACAGTTGAAAGAAAGGAGAAGGCCCACTCCTCCACTATGTCTGTTGCCAGGACGAGGAGTGTGGGTGAAGTGGAGGCCGCCGTGACATAGCGCAGCAGGGGAGGCTGTGTCAGAGGGTGTCAGCCATATTTCGTTGAGGCCCAGGAAGGAAAGATTACGAGAGGTAAAGAGGTCGTGAATCACGTGGAGTTTATTGCAGTTTATTTAATACAGCAAACATACTTATAAACACAGGACTGTAACACACAGATAGTGGATTACCAACTATGCTTAGAGCAGGCTGTTTACAAGGAGCATGACAGAAAAATGAGTGGTGTGGTTTCTCCTCAAAAGTATACAGGAACAATGGCTGCTGTTCCTTTCACAGTGTCATAATAAGACCACAATGCAACAAGAACAATCCCACAATGCCCTAGGAACTTTTCATAATAGATTGCAAACTGCACCAGAATGCATACACCAAATCGCCAGCAGATGGTACTGTTACCTTAAAATATAAAATATAGGAAGGATTAATATTTATATACAGAAAAATATACCTGTGTTAACTGTGAGGCACAAAATTACTAAACTTTAGACAGCAAATTTACTGCTAGGACAGAACAGGAGGGAAAGGGAGATCGTGTAGGCCTGTATGCACAGTATAAAGAATCAGAGATCTATACTGTTGATAATGGTGATGAAGCTGAGCCATCATACTTACAGCCCCCTTCTATGGGTTAATCGTTTGCAGCACATACAATCTACATTTAGCCTAGGAAGGGAGAGAGAGTTGCAGGAGTAGGAAGAGTGACAGAATCCGGTCTGTAGACAGGGATAAGAAATCAAACAAAGTCTAGTTCACCATGGTCAACATCCTTGGAAACTCGGAGCATGGAACCGCTGTGTCAGGGCGTGGAAGAAACAGCAGAAGAATCAGAAGTAGCAGCTACTTTTATGTAACAAGAACTAGGATCCTAAAACTGTCTAATATTGTGAATAATACATTGTCCATATTGTATTTCTATCTAGCCAAAGTACGTTTTTAATTTGTATTCACTTTCACATGTTTTCACCTTGCTCAGCAATTATGTTAATTAATTATTACACCGGTGTGTCCAACGGATCACAGTATAAAAATGCAAGACAAGCTACACATTGGATATCATGACTAAGGGTGCTTGGTCACCAGAAACGCGTTGATATCGCATTTTATTTTCTGTTATTGCTGATGTTTTTATCTTCCACTGAACATAATTTTCAAGTGAATAAAGAAAAGGTTTTTTCACTATCTCGTTCAGCTGGATTCCTCATCATTTCCTAGACAGGGATAAGGTCTGTGCAGTCCATTTGCAAATACATAGCTACATTTTTATTTTCTGGGGGCTCAAAAAATTGAATATATTTTGATCCATCAAGTATTGTGTACTTTAAAGTCCTTTTTTTGTATCTAAAACATGCAAAATTCATTGAAACATTTTCCTGGGCTACATTTCTCAGCCATACACTATTCCATAGTAGGGAGTACATTTCTGTGATCTTTAAAACTGCTAAAAAGCTTTTACAAATTTTGTAGGCTTCCATTTCTCAGGCATAAACTGTCACTTGGTCTGTGAATATTTTTGTGATCTTCAAAAGTGAACAAAAGTTTTTAACAATTTTGTAGGCTTCCATTTTTCCATACATACAGTGTTTACATGGTCTGTGAACATTTCTGTGATTTGTGAAAGTTAGTGTTGAGCATTCCGATACCGCAAGTATCGGGTATCGGCCGATACTAGCGGTATCGGAATTCCGATACCGGGATTCCGATACTTGGCGCGTATCGGATACCGGAATCGGAAGTTCCATGATTCAAAATTCAGAAATTCAGCCAATGAGAAAGATTCCAAGTGTGGGCACATCCTGTTTAGCATGGAGGGCATGAAAGTACTGGCAAGGCTGTGATTGGCTGCTGAAATGATGTCATGATGCAGTTTAAAAGTCGCTGGCGCCATTTTGCGATCACTCTGCTGTGAATTCAGTTAGTGACAGGACGCTGTTTGCTGACTGAGGGACAGTTTAGAGATAGCGATTTGCTTCTTTGTGCTTTCCAAAGGCTAATTTAGCAACCGCTGTGTTCACCTACTATTCACCTTGCTTTTGCCTTGTAGCGCTGTTTTCACAGCGATCTGCAAGGTCTCTCTGTGTGTGTGTGTGTGAGTGCAGCCCACTCTCTAGTCTGAGTGCAGCCACATAGGCCATCCATAGCTGGTTGTATTCAGTTCAGGGAGGGTGGTTCATTGCCTCATACTGTCCTTTTTTTTTTTTTTTTTTGAAGTAGTGCAGGCTGCTGCACATTTTTTCAAATAATTCCTATTAGTGTCTTTCCACCCGTCTCCATCTAATTTGTGGAAAAACACTACATAGGATAAAGTAGAGGAGGGTTTTTGGGCCTTGCAGCGCCGTTTACGGCTGTCTGCACGGTCTCCGTGTGACTGCAGCTCGCCCTGTAGTCTGTGAGCAGCCGTAGCTTGGTTGTCTCCAGCTCAGGGTTGTTCACTGCGTCATACCGCCAAATCAATTTTAATTTTTTTTCAAGTACTGTAGTCTGCTGTTAATTAATTTAAAAAAATCCTATTAGTGTCTTTCCACCCGTCTCCAGCTAATTTGTGGAAAAACACTACATAGGATAAAGTAGAGGAGGGTTTTTGGGCCTTGCAGCGCCGTTTACGGCTGTCTGCACGGTCTCCGTGTGACTGCAGCTCGCCCTGTAGTCTGTGAGCAGCTATAGCCTGGTTGTCTCCAGCTCAGGGTTGTTCACTGCGTCATACCGCCAAATCAATTTTAATTTTTTTTCAAGTACTGTAGTCTGCTGCTAATTAATTTAAAAAAATCCTATTAGTGTCTTTCCACCCGTCTCCAGCTAATTTGTGGAAAAACACTACATAGGATAAAGTAGAGGAGGGTTTTTGGGCCTTGCAGCGCCGTTTACGGCTGTCTGCACGGTCTCCGTGTGACTGCAGCTCGCCCTGTAGTCTGTGAGCAGCCGTAGCTTGGTTGTCTCCAGCTCAGGGTTGTTAACTGCGTCATACCGCCAAATCAATTTTAATTTTTTTTCAAGTACTGTAGTCTGCTGCTAATTAATTTAAAAAAATCCTATTAGTGTCTTTCCACCCGTCTCCAGCTAATTTGTGGAAAAACACTACATAGGATAAAGTAGAGGAGGGTTTTTGGGCCTTACAGCGCCGTTAACGTCTGTCTGCACGGTCTCCGTGTGACTGCAGCTCTATCCGTTGTCAGTTCAGCCCCCAAAAAAGAAATAAATAATAAAGTTCACCAAACACACCAGTTACACCACTTTACATTTGTGTAGGCCACATTAACTCATATTAAAGTCTAGTCCACACTTTAGCTAATTAGTGTTTCTTATACCTGTTAGGAGGAGTTTTTCAGGAATAAGCACACAAAGCCGTTAGTACTTTTCTGCTTTTCTTTATCAGTCAACCACGATGAAGAAGGCAGTGAGTAAGGCACGTGGGCGTGGGCGCGGAGCAGGGAGGGGACGTGGGGATTCTGTGCCCGCTGCGGGCACCGGTGACTCATCAGCACCCACTTTCACGAGGGAACAGTCGTTCATGCGCAGCTTTGTCGCCGAGCGCCGTACACCGCTGCTGCGTGAAGACCAAATTGAAGCCGTTGTGGGATGGATGGCAGCTAATGCATCAACTTCCATTAGTGCCACATCCTCTCAGACACAGAGCACTGGAGAGCAGCCATCTGTCTCTTCACCACCTGCCAAATTGCCCAGGCAGACAGAGAGCCCAGGACAGGAGCCGTCTCTACTTCTGTTCTCTGAATCTCTTGGCTTGGAAACAGGGGGCCAGCCAAGCAGCATTGGAGAAATGGAAGAAGAGGCAGGGTGCAGTGATGCCCAACAGCTTTTTCTGTCTTCCTCTGAAGAGGCGGGTGGGCCAGTGGCTCCGTTCACCACATCGCAGGCCGCATCAGCTGATGATGACACTCAGGTGCCACTTACTGGTGCGTGCTCTGCTGCTGAGACTACCCGGGAGGAGCAGTTGGGGGCAGAGGGTAGTGTGGATGACGAGGTCCTTGACCCATCTTGGCGTCAGGGACAGGAAGGTGGTGGGAGCAGCTCTGAGGAAGAGATTCCCCGTACGGTCCAAAGAGGGAGAGGGAGGGGGAAGACTGCGGATCCTGCAGCCTCCGCTTTGGCACCCGTAAGGAGCATGTCTCTTCCAAAAGTCAAAAGGGGGGCTCCCAAGACTTGCAGTGCCTGGTCCTTTTTTGACACAGTTGCAGATGACATTTGCTATGTCAGATGCAAGGTGTGTCATCAAAAAATCAAAAGAGGTCAAAAAGTCGCCAACCTCAATACCTCCAACATGTGGAAACATGTGCGCAACAGGCACCCGGCGGAGTTAGACAAACACACTGAAGAGCTAGGCCAACCAACAGCGGCAGCTACCACCTCTTCAGCTCGTGTTGCCTCTTCCTCTAGCTCACACGCAGCTGGTTCGGCTTCCTCCCAGGATCGCCGTGGAAGAACCTCTGGCCCTGTTGTCCAGAGACCCGCTGTAATTCCACCCGCAGCACCACTTTCCCAGTCAACCACACACTCCCAGCCCAGTCTACAGCCATCGGTAGTACAGGCATGGGAGAAAAGGCGGCCTTTCTCGTCAAACCACCCACGAGCACAGGCTCTGACTGCAGGCATTGCCAAACTTCTGTCACTGGAAATGCTGTCATTCAGGCTGGTGGAGACTGACAGCTTCCGTGACTTGATGTCATTGGCAGTCCCACAGTACAGTGTGCCCAGCCGCTTTTACTTCAGCAGGCAAGCCGTCCCTGCCCTGCACAAGCATGTGGAGGGACACATAAAACACGCGCTACTGAACGCCGTCAGTAGCAAGGTCCACCTCACCACCGATGCGTGGACCAGTCAACATGGACAGGGGCGATACCTTTCCCTCACTGCCCATTGGGTTAATGTAGTTGAGCCGGGTACAGACCGTGCGAGTGGCGCAGGACGTGTCCTGCCCACTCCAAGGATTGCAGGAATCCATTCTGTACGCATTGACTCCTCCTCTTACACCAGTTCCTCAGAATCATCGCTGCAGGAGCCGTCACAGTCCACCTCCACATGGACCCGTGATGAACGTGTACCTGTTACGACCGACATGAGCACAGCCGTGGCCAAACGTCAACAGGCCGTCTTGAAATTAATTTTTTTGGGGAATCGTAGCCACACAGCGCAGGAGCTCTGGAATGCCATCAAGCAGGAGAGCGATGTGTGGTTTGAGCCAGCGAATCTCCAGCCAGGCATGGTAGTGTGTGATAATGGCCGAAATCTGGTGGCAGCCCTGGGCCTCGGCAACCTCACTCACATCCCATGTCTGGCACATGTGCTCAATTTGGTCGTGCAGAGTTTTTTGAGGGACTATCCGGATCTTGATGCACTGCTGCACAAGGTCCGCCTAGAGTGTGCTCACTTGCGGCGTTCCAGCACGGCAAAAGCGCGCATTGCGGCTCTGCAGCGCCGACACCGCCTGCCGGAACATCGCATCATATGTGACCTACCTACCAGGTGGAATTCCACGTTACATATGTTGGAGCGGTTGTGTGAGCAGCAGCAAGCTGTAATGGAGTACCAGCTGTATCAGGCGCACAAAAGTCGCAGTCAGCGCCGTACAGACTTCACAACCACAGAGTGGGCCACTATGAAGGATGTCTGCCAGGTTTTGCGTCCCTTCGATTATTCCACGCGGATGGCGAGTGCAGATGATGCACTAGTCAGCATGACTGTCCCCCTTATCTGCCTGCTTGAAAAATCACTGCAAGCGCTAAGGGATGATGTTGTGGAAGAGGTGGAGGATGAGGATTCACCACTTCCATCATCTTCTGGACAGTCAGCGCCACGTGGTTCCTCACAAACGCGTAGGCAGGGGACAGTTTGTGAGGAGGATGAGGAGGAGTCAATGGAGGAGGAAGACATCCGTCCAGAGGAGGGAGTTACACAATTGTCCAGTACTCAGTGTGTACAGCGAGGGTGGGGTGATGACGAGCGGGCAGAGATCACGCCTCCAGCTGGGGACAGCGTTTCTTGGGCAGTTGGCAGTCTGCAGCACATGGTGGATTACATGCTGCAGTGCCTGAGAAACGACCGCCGCATCGACCACATTCTCAACATGTCTGATTACTGGGTGTTCACCCTCCTCGATCCTCGCTACCGGGACAACGTAGAAAGCCTCATCACACCGTTGAACCGGGAGCGAAAAATGCGGGAGTACCAAGACACACTGGTCAGTTCCATCATCTTCTCCATTCCAACTGAGAGAAGTGCTGCTAGTGCATTCCAAAGCAGCTCAGTGCGTCCAGGCAGTGGTGGAGGCTCTGCACAAAGAGGGAGCAGAAGCAGTGCCTCTGCCCAAGGCAAGACCAGTATGGCCCAACTGTGGCACAGTTTTGTGTGCCCCCCACAAAAGTCTACACCATCACAGACGGCTCCAGTCAGCAGGAGGCAACGGTTCCGTCAGATGGTGACAGACTACATGTCTTGCCCTCTTGCTGTACTCCCAGACGGCTCTTCCCCTTTCAAGTTTTGGGTCTCAAAGCTGGATACATGGCCAGAGCTAAGCCAGTATGCATTGGAGGTGCTGTCTTGCCCTGCGGCCAGTGTATTATCGGAACGTGTCTTTAGTGCTGCAGGTGGTGTACTAACTGACCGTCGCATGCGACTATCCTCCGATAACGTTGACCGGCTTACTTTCCTGAAAATGAACAAGGCCTGGATCTCGCAGGAATTTGCCACTCCTCCTCCTGATTAAATAATTAGGTCACTGTATACGTTATCCAGGTCTCCTGTTGTGTTCATCTTTCAACCACCTGAACTTACATTCCTGGGCTCCAACAACGCCAGTTGAGGCTCAGAAGTGCCATCTGCACAGTCAAAACATACGACCCAGTGTTATTGGGTTTCAGTAACGTCAGCTGATCCCCAGCTGTGTAGCCGGCAATGTGTCCTGCGACCGCCACGCTGACACAACTGAAATGTAAGGGAACCTGTCCCCCCCCCCCCCCAAGGCGTTTGTTACTGAAAGAGCCACCTTGTGCAGCAGTAATGCTGCACAAGGAAAAGGTAGCTATTTTCATTATGCTCCTTGCACACGCAGAACTTAACACTTATAAAATGTGTCCACTGATACCGTAAAACCGTCCCGGAGGTGGGACTTTCCTTCGTAATATGACGCAGCACAGCTGTCATTCCTACCCCCTCGGCGCCGTGCCCCGGCTCCTCATCGTTGTTTGATTCCGTCCCGGAGCCTGCGCTGTTATGTTATCCCTTGGCCAGGCACACTTAGCGCTGCCCATCTTCTGACATCATTTGGTGTCAGGCTGGCTGCGCCTGTGCGGCCGCGCTGTCCGAGAGCCCGCCTCGCAGTGTGGTCTAATGTAATCCCACCGCGGGCCTGGGATCAGTGGCCATGCGCAGTGCATATCCTCGCCTCTCGCTCCACTCCCTACGGCTTCTTCAGACTGTGCGGTGCCAGCTGATCCGTAATAGCATGCCACGGCCGTGGCAGCGCACAGTCTGAAAAAGCCGTAGGGAGGGGAGCGAGAGGCGAGGATATGCACTGCGCATGGCCACTGATCCCAGGCCCGCGGTGGGATTACATTAGACCACACTGCGAGGCGGGCTCTCGGACAGCGCGGCCGCACAAGCGCAGCCAGCCTGACACCAAATGATGTCAGAAGATGGGCAGCGCTAAGTGTGCCTGGCCAAGGGATAACCTAACAGCGCAGGCTCCGGGACGGAATCAAACAACGATGAGGAGCCGGGGCACGGCGCCGAGGGGGTAGGAATGACAGCTGTGCTGCGTCATATTACGAAGGAAAGTCCCACCTCCGGGACAGTTTCACGGTTTCAGGGGACACATTTTATAAGTGTTTAGTTCTGTGCTTGCAAGGAGCATAATTAAAAGAGCCACCTTTTCCTTTTGCATCTTTTGAGCTGCACAAGCTGGCTCTTTCAGCTACAAATGCCTTGGGGGGGGGGGTTAAAGGTTCCCTTTCTCCAATCAGGCTTCGGCCTACATTGTGTTCCTCTGCTTCTACTGCTGTCCCTGGGCTCCAACACCGCTAGTTGTTGCCTGGTAGTGCTGTACGCACAGTCAACAGTCGCTCCTCTGTTATTGGGGTTCAGTAACGTCAGCTGTTCCCCTGCTGTGTGTGTGGCAATCCCTCCAACCTCCTCCAACCTCATCCAAACTCCTCCTCCTCCACCTGTCCCTGGGCTCCAACACCGCTAGTTGCCGTCCAGAAGTGCTGTACGCACAGTCAACAGTCGCTCCTCTGTTATTGGGGTTCAGTAACGTCAGCTGTTCCCCTGCTGTGTGTGTGGCAATCCCTCCTACCTCCTCCAACCTCCTCCTACCTCCTCCTCCTCCACCTGTCCCTGGGCTCCAACACCGCCAGTTGCCGTCCAGAAGTGCTGTACGCACAGTCAACAGTCCCTCCTCTGTTATTGGGGTTCAGTAACGTCAGCTGTTCCCCTGCTGTGTGTGTGGCAATCCCTCCTACCTCCTCCAACCTCCTCCTACCTCCTCCTCCACCTGTCCCTGGGCTCCAACACCGCCAGTTGCCGTCCAGAAGTGCTGTACGCACAGTCAACAGTCCCTCCTCTGTTATTGGGGTTCAGTAACGTCAGCTGTTCCCCTGCTGTGTGTGTGGCAATCCCTCCAACCTCCTCCAACCTCATCCAAACTCCTCCTCCTCCACCTGTCCCTGGGCTCCAACACCGCTAGTTGCCGTCCAGAAGTGCTGTACGCACAGTCAACAGTCGCTCCTCTGTTATTGGGGTTCAGTAACGTCAGCTGTTCCCCTGCTGTGTGTGTGGCAATCCCTCCTACCTCCTCCAACCTCCTCCTACCTCCTCCTCCTCCACCTGTCCCTGGGCTCCAACACCGCCAGTTGCCGTCCAGAAGTGCTGTACGCACAGTCAACAGTCCCTCCTCTGTTATTGGGGTTCAGTAACGTCAGCTGTTCCCCTGCTGTGTGTGTGGCAATCCCTCCTACCTCCTCCAACCTCCTCCTACCTCCTCCTCCACCTGTCCCTGGGCTCCAACACCGCCAGTTGCCGTCCAGAAGTGCTGTACGCACAGTCAACAGTCCCTCCTCTGTTATTGGGGTTCAGTAACGTCAGCTGTTCCCCTGCTGTGTGTGTGGCAATCCCTCCTACCTCCTCCTACCTCCTCCTCCTCCACCTGTCCCTGGGCTCCAACACCGCCAGTTGCCGTCCAGAAGTGCTGTACGCACAGTCAACAGTCCCTCCTCTGTTATTGGGGTTCAGTAACGTCAGCTGTTCCCCTGCTGTGTGTGTGGCAATCCCTCCTACCTCCTCCTTCCTCCTCCACCTGTCCCTGGGCTCCAACACCGCCAGTTGCCGTCCAGAAGTGCTGTACGCACAGTCAACAGTCGCTCCTCTGTTATTGGGGTTCAGTAACGTCAGCTGTTCCCCTGCTGTGTGTGTGGCAATCCCTCCTACCTCCTCCAACCTCCTCCTACCTCCTCCTCCTCCACCTGTCCCTGGGCTCCAACACCGCCAGTTGCCGTCCAGAAGTGCTGTACGCACAGTCAACAGTCCCTCCTCTGTTATTGGGGTTCAGTAACGTCAGCTGTTCCCCTGCTGTGTGTGTGGCAATCCCTCCTACCTCCTCCAACCTCCTCCAACCTCCTCCTCCTCCACCTGTCCCTGGGCTCCAACACCGCTAGTTGCCGTCCAGAAGTGCTGTACGCACAGTCAACAGTCCCTCCTCTGTTATTGGGGTTCAGTAACGTCAGCTGTTCCCCTGCTGTGTGTGTGGCAATCCCTCCTACCTCCTCCTTCCTCCTCCACCTGTCCCTGGGCTCCAACACCGCCAGTTGCCGTCCAGAAGTGCTGTACGCACAGTCAACAGTCCCTCCTCTGTTATTGGGGTTCAGTAACGTCAGCTGTTCCCCTGCTGTGTGTGTGGCAATCCCTCCTACCTCCTCCTTCCTCCTCCACCTGTCCCTGGGCTCCAACACCGCCAGTTGCCGTCCAGAAGTGCTGTACGCACAGTCAACAGTCCCTCCTCTGTTATTGGGGTTCAGTAACGTCAGCTGTTCCCCTGCTGTGTGTGTGGCAATCCCTCCTACCTCCTCCAACCTCCTCCAACCTCCTCCTACTCCTCCACCTGTCCCTGGGCTCCAACACCGCTAGTTGCCGTCCAGAAGTGCTGTACGCACAGTCAACAGTCGCTCCTCTGTTATTGGGGTTCAGTAACGTCAGCTGTTCCCCTGCTGTGTGTGTGGCAATCCCTCCTACCTCCTCCAACCTCCTCCTACCTCCTCCTCCTCCACCTGTCCCTGGGCTCCAACACCGCCAGTTGCCGTCCAGAAGTGCTGTACGCACAGTCAACAGTCCCTCCTCTGTTATTGGGGTTCAGTAACGTCAGCTGTTCCCCTGCTGTGTGTGTGGCAATCCCTCCTACCTCCTCCTACCTCCTCCACCTGTCCCTGGGCTCCAACACCGCCAGTTGCCGTCCAGAAGTGCTGTACGCACAGTCAACAGTCCCTCCTCTGTTATTGGGGTTCAGTAACGTCAGCTGTTCCCCTGCTGTGTGTGTGGCAATCCCTCCTACCTCCTCCAACCTCCTCCAACCTCCTCCTCCTCCACCTGTCCCTGGGCTCCAACACCGCTAGTTGCCGTCCAGAAGTGCTGTACGCACAGAGCCAAACACCTCGCCAATGTGTTAGTGGGGTTCAGCACCGCCAGCTGTTCCCCTGCTGTGTATACGGCAACGTGTACTGCGACCGCCACGCAGACACAACAAGTTAAATGTAAGGGAACCTGACCCCCCCCCCCCCCAGGCGTTTGTTACTGAAGGAGCCACCTTGTGCAGCAGTAATAATGCAAAGGGAAAAAGTGCCTCTTTTCGTGATGCTCCTTGCACATGCTGAACCTAACACTTATGAAATGTGTCCCCACACAGCGTTAAACCGTCCGGTAGGTGGAACTTTCCTTTGTCGTGTGACGCAGCACAGCCATCATTTTTACCCCCTTGGCGCCGTGCGCCCACTCCTCAGCGTTGTTTGAATCTGTCCCGGAGCCTGCGCTGTTAGGTTAGCCCTTGGCCATGCACACATGTTGCGCTGCCCGTCTTCTGACCTCATTTGGTGTCAGGCTGGCTGCGCCTGTGCGGGTGCGCTGGTCGAGATCCCGCCTCGCAATGTCGTCTAATGTAATCCCACCGCGGGCCTGTGATCCGTGCCCGTGCGCAGTGCATATCCTCTCCTCTCACTCCCCTCCCTACGGCTTCTTCAGACTGTGCGATGTCAGCTGGTCCCTAATAGCATGCCACGGCCGTGACAACGCACAGTCTGAAAAAGCCGTAGGGAGGGGAGTGAGAGGACAGGATATGCACTGCGCACGGTCACGGATCACAGGCCCGCGGTGGGATTACATTAGACGACACTGCGAGGCGGGATCTCGGCCAGCGCACCCGCACAGGCGCAGCCAGCCTGACACCAAATGAGGTCAGAAGACGGGCAGCGCAACATGTGTGCATGGCCAAGGGCTAACCTAACAGCGCAGGCTCCGGGACAGATTCAAACAACGCTGAGGAGTGGGCGCACGGCACCAAGGGGGTAAAAATGATGGCTGTGCTGCGTCACACGACAAAGGAAAGTTCCACCTACCGGACGGTTTAACGCTGTGAGGAGACACATTTCATAAATGTTTGGTTCCGCATGTACAAGGACCATAATTAAAAGAGCTAAGTTTACCTTTTCCAGCATTAGTGCTGTACACAATGGCTCTTTCAGCTACAAACGCCTGGGGGGGGGGGTGTTAAAGGTTTCCTTTCAACTTGCTCGAGTGCAGGCTTCGGCCTACACTCCGCTCCCCCTGCTCCTCCTGCTGACCCTGGGCTCTAACACCGCCAGTTTTTGCCCAGATGTGCTAGCTGCACAGAGAAAAACACCAGCCAATGTGTCAGTGGGGTCCAGCACCGCCAGCTGTTCCCCTGCTGTGCAGCCGGCAACGTGTCCTGCAAAAGCCACGCAGACACAAGAACTGAAATTGAAGGGAACCTGTCCCCCCTCCCCCAGGCGTTTTTACGTTATCCAGCCACCTTGTACAGCGGTAATGCTGCATGTGTGCAAGGTGGCTCATAAACGTATTCTCCTCGCACATGTGGAACTGAAAACACGTCTGAAATGTGTCCTCTGTGTGACCATTTAACCGTCCCGGGGGTGTGACTTTCCTTTGTAATGACACGCTGCAACCCCCTTGGTAGCGCTGCCCGTCTTCTGGCATCATTGTTTGGCTGGCTGCGCCTCTGCGGCCGCCCTGACCCACACAACGCCCCTCGGTGTCTTATTTATTGGGACTGCGAGGGTGTGATTGATGGGCAGGATCAGTGCATCAGTTCGCCTGTCCCTCCTCTCCTTCCGCCTTCTTCAGACTGTGCGGCTTCATGGCCGTGGCATGCGATAAGGGATCAGATGACGCCGCACAGTCTGAAGCGGGTGTAAGGACCCGCGTGTGAGAGGCGAACATATGTGCTGCGCCAGGCCCTGAATCCCAGCCCCGCAGTGTTTTAACAATGTTAAGACACTGCGGGGCTGGGATTCATGGTCATCGCGAACCGCAACGGCCGACATTAAATGATGTCAGAAGATGGGCAGCGCTAACGGCGCTAGGCCAGGGGATAACACGACAGCGCAGACTCCTGTACAGCAAATAACAACGCTCAGGAGGCTGCACCCAGCACCAAGGTGGGATTCTTGACATCTGTGCTGCGTCTCATTACAAAGGGAACTCTCGCCTCCATTACACAGTTTGACTGTATAAAGGGCTAAATGTTATACGTGTTCCATTCAGCGTGTGCAAGGAGAAAAATTACAAGAGCAACCTTTGACTTGCGCAGCACTACTGCTGCATAAGCTGTGGCTCTTCTACTTTGTAACCCCTGAGGGGGGGTTAAAGGTGACTTTTGAAATCGGTTCAATTAGGCTTCGGCCTACACTCTGCTCCCCCTGCAGAGCCCGGGCTCCAACAACGCTAGTTGCTGTCCGGAAGTGCTGGCTGCACAGAGCCAAACACCTCGCCAATGTGTCAGTGGGGTCCAGCACCGCCAGCTGTTCCCCTGCTGTGTAGCCGGCAACGTGTCCTGCAAAAGCCACGCAGACACAACACACCCAAAGCTGCCGCCTGTGCAGGCTTCGGCCTACACTCCCCTCCCCCTGCTCCTCCTCCTCCTGCTCCTCCTCCTGCTGTCCCTGGGCTCTAACACACCGCCAGTTTTTGCCCAGATGTGCTAGCTGCACAGAGAAAAACACCAGCCAATGTGTCAGTGGGGTCCAGCACCGCCAGCTGTTCCCCTGCTGTGCAGCCGGCAACGTGTCCTGCAAAAGCCACGCAGACACAAGAACTGAAATTGAAGGGAACCTGTCCCCCCTCCCCCAGGCGTTTTTACGTTATCCAGCCACCTTGTACAGCGGTAATGCTGCATGTGTGCAAGGTGGCTCATAAACGTATTCTCCTCGCACATGTGGAACTGAAAACACGTCTGAAATGTGTCCTCTGTGTGACCATTTAACCGTCCCGGGGGTGTGACTTTCCTTTGTAATGACACGCTGCAACCCCCTTGGTAGCGCTGCCCGTCTTCTGGCATCATTGTTTGGCTGGCTGCGCCTCTGCGGCCGCCCTGACCCACACAACGCCCCTCGGTGTCTTATTTATTGGGACTGCGAGGGTGTGATTGATGGGCAGGATCAGTGCATCAGTTCGCCTGTCCCTCCTCTCCTTCCGCCTTCTTCAGACTGTGCGGCTTCATGGCCGTGGCATGCGATAAGGGATCAGATGACGCCGCACAGTCTGAAGCGGGTGTAAGGACCCGCGTGTGAGAGGCGAACATATGTGCTGCGCCAGGCCCTGAATCCCAGCCCCGCAGTGTTTTAACAATGTTAAGACACTGCGGGGCTGGGATTCATGGTCATCGCGAACCGCAACGGCCGACATTAAATGATGTCAGAAGATGGGCAGCGCTAACGGCGCTAGGCCAGGGGATAACACGACAGCGCAGACTCCTGTACAGCAAATAACAACGCTCAGGAGGCTGCACCCAGCACCAAGGTGGGATTCTTGACATCTGTGCTGCGTCTCATTACAAAGGGAACTCTCGCCTCCATTACACAGTTTGACTGTATAAAGGGCTAAATGTTATACGTGTTCCATTCAGCGTGTGCAAGGAGAAAAATTACAAGAGCAACCTTTGACTTGCGCAGCACTACTGCTGCATAAGCTGTGGCTCTTCTACTTTGTAACCCCTGAGGGGGGGTTAAAGGTGACTTTTGAAATCGGTTCAATTAGGCTTCGGCCTACACTCTGCTCCCCCTGCAGAGCCCGGGCTCCAACAACGCTAGTTGCTGTCCGGAAGTGCTGGCTGCACAGAGCCAAACACCTCGCCAATGTGTCAGTGGGGTCCAGCACCGCCAGCTGTTCCCCTGCTGTGTAGCCGGCAACGTGTCCTGCAAAAGCCACGCAGACACAACACACCCAAAGCTGCCGCCTGTGCAGGCTTCGGCCTACACTCCCCTCCCCCTGCTCCTCCTCCTCCTGCTCCTCCTCCTGCTGTCCCTGGGCTCTAACACACCGCCAGTTTTTGCCCAGATGTGCTAGCTGCACAGAGAAAAACACCAGCCAATGTGTCAGTGGGGTCCAGCACCGCCAGCTGTTCCCCTGCTGTGCAGCCGGCAACGTGTCCTGCAAAAGCCACGCAGACACAAGAACTGAAATTGAAGGGAACCTGTCCCCCCTCCCCCAGGCGTTTTTACGTTATCCAGCCACCTTGTACAGCGGTAATGCTGCATGTGTGCAAGGTGGCTCATAAACGTATTCTCCTCGCACATGTGGAACTGAAAACACGTCTGAAATGTGTCCTCTGTGTGACCATTTAACCGTCCCGGGGGTGTGACTTTCCTTTGTAATGACACGCTGCAACCCCCTTGGTAGCGCTGCCCGTCTTCTGGCATCATTGTTTGGCTGGCTGCGCCTCTGCGGCCGCCCTGACCCACACAACGCCCCTCGGTGTCTTATTTATTGGGACTGCGAGGGTGTGATTGATGGGCAGGATCAGTGCATCAGTTCGCCTGTCCCTCCTCTCCTTCCGCCTTCTTCAGACTGTGCGGCTTCATGGCCGTGGCATGCGATAAGGGATCAGATGACGCCGCACAGTCTGAAGCGGGTGTAAGGACCCGCGTGTGAGAGGCGAACATATGTGCTGCGCCAGGCCCTGAATCCCAGCCCCGCAGTGTTTTAACAATGTTAAGACACTGCGGGGCTGGGATTCATGGTCATCGCGAACCGCAACGGCCGACATTAAATGATGTCAGAAGATGGGCAGCGCTAACGGCGCTAGGCCAGGGGATAACACGACAGCGCAGACTCCTGTACAGCAAATAACAACGCTCAGGAGGCTGCACCCAGCACCAAGGTGGGATTCTTGACATCTGTGCTGCGTCTCATTACAAAGGGAACTCTCGCCTCCATTACACAGTTTGACTGTATAAAGGGCTAAATGTTATACGTGTTCCATTCAGCGTGTGCAAGGAGAAAAATTACAAGAGCAACCTTTGACTTGCGCAGCACTACTGCTGCATAAGCTGTGGCTCTTCTACTTTGTAACCCCTGAGGGGGGGTTAAAGGTGACTTTTGAAATCGGTTCAATTAGGCTTCGGCCTACACTCTGCTCCCCCTGCAGAGCCCGGGCTCCAACAACGCTAGTTGCTGTCCGGAAGTGCTGGCTGCACAGAGCCAAACACCTCGCCAATGTGTCAGTGGGGTCCAGCACCGCCAGCTGTTCCCCTGCTGTGTAGCCGGCAACGTGTCCTGCAAAAGCCACGCAGACACAACACACCCAAAGCTGCCGCCTGTGCAGGCTTCGGCCTACACTCCCCTCCCCCTGCTCCTCCTCCTCCTGCTCCTCCTCCTGCTGTCCCTGGGCTCTAACACACCGCCAGTTTTTGCCCAGATGTGCTAGCTGCACAGAGAAAAACACCAGCCAATGTGTCAGTGGGGTCCAGCACCGCCAGCTGTTCCCCTGCTGTGCAGCCGGCAACGTGTCCTGCAAAAGCCACGCAGACACAAGAACTGAAATTGAAGGGAACCTGTCCCCCCTCCCCCAGGCGTTTTTACGTTATCCAGCCACCTTGTACAGCGGTAATGCTGCATGTGTGCAAGGTGGCTCATAAACGTATTCTCCTCGCACATGTGGAACTGAAAACACGTCTGAAATGTGTCCTCTGTGTGACCATTTAACCGTCCCGGGGGTGTGACTTTCCTTTGTAATGACACGCTGCAACCCCCTTGGTAGCGCTGCCCGTCTTCTGGCATCATTGTTTGGCTGGCTGCGCCTCTGCGGCCGCCCTGACCCACACAACGCCCCTCGGTGTCTTATTTATTGGGACTGCGAGGGTGTGATTGATGGGCAGGATCAGTGCATCAGTTCGCCTGTCCCTCCTCTCCTTCCGCCTTCTTCAGACTGTGCGGCTTCATGGCCGTGGCATGCGATAAGGGATCAGATGACGCCGCACAGTCTGAAGCGGGTGTAAGGACCCGCGTGTGAGAGGCGAACATATGTGCTGCGCCAGGCCCTGAATCCCAGCCCCGCAGTGTTTTAACAATGTTAAGACACTGCGGGGCTGGGATTCATGGTCATCGCGAACCGCAACGGCCGACATTAAATGATGTCAGAAGATGGGCAGCGCTAACGGCGCTAGGCCAGGGGATAACACGACAGCGCAGACTCCTGTACAGCAAATAACAACGCTCAGGAGGCTGCACCCAGCACCAAGGTGGGATTCTTGACATCTGTGCTGCGTCTCATTACAAAGGGAACTCTCGCCTCCATTACACAGTTTGACTGTATAAAGGGCTAAATGTTATACGTGTTCCATTCAGCGTGTGCAAGGAGAAAAATTACAAGAGCAACCTTTGACTTGCGCAGCACTACTGCTGCATAAGCTGTGGCTCTTCTACTTTGTAACCCCTGAGGGGGGGTTAAAGGTGACTTTTGAAATCGGTTCAATTAGGCTTCGGCCTACACTCTGCTCCCCCTGCAGAGCCCGGGCTCCAACAACGCTAGTTGCTGTCCGGAAGTGCTGGCTGCACAGAGCCAAACACCTCGCCAATGTGTCAGTGGGGTCCAGCACCGCCAGCTGTTCCCCTGCTGTGTAGCCGGCAACGTGTCCTGCAAAAGCCACGCAGACACAACACACCCAAAGCTGCCGCCTGTGCAGGCTTCGGCCTACACTCCCCTCCCCCTGCTCCTCCTCCTCCTGCTCCTCCTCCTGCTGTCCCTGGGCTCTAACACACCGCCAGTTTTTGCCCAGATGTGCTAGCTGCACAGAGAAAAACACCAGCCAATGTGTCAGTGGGGTCCAGCACCGCCAGCTGTTCCCCTGCTGTGCAGCCGGCAACGTGTCCTGCAAAAGCCACGCAGACACAAGAACTGAAATTGAAGGGAACCTGTCCCCCCTCCCCCAGGCGTTTTTACGTTATCCAGCCACCTTGTACAGCGGTAATGCTGCATGTGTGCAAGGTGGCTCATAAACGTATTCTCCTCGCACATGTGGAACTGAAAACACGTCTGAAATGTGTCCTCTGTGTGACCATTTAACCGTCCCGGGGGTGTGACTTTCCTTTGTAATGACACGCTGCAACCCCCTTGGTAGCGCTGCCCGTCTTCTGGCATCATTGTTTGGCTGGCTGCGCCTCTGCGGCCGCCCTGACCCACACAACGCCCCTCGGTGTCTTATTTATTGGGACTGCGAGGGTGTGATTGATGGGCAGGATCAGTGCATCAGTTCGCCTGTCCCTCCTCTCCTTCCGCCTTCTTCAGACTGTGCGGCTTCATGGCCGTGGCATGCGATAAGGGATCAGATGACGCCGCACAGTCTGAAGCGGGTGTAAGGACCCGCGTGTGAGAGGCGAACATATGTGCTGCGCCAGGCCCTGAATCCCAGCCCCGCAGTGTTTTAACAATGTTAAGACACTGCGGGGCTGGGATTCATGGTCATCGCGAACCGCAACGGCCGACATTAAATGATGTCAGAAGATGGGCAGCGCTAACGGCGCTAGGCCAGGGGATAACACGACAGCGCAGACTCCTGTACAGCAAATAACAACGCTCAGGAGGCTGCACCCAGCACCAAGGTGGGATTCTTGACATCTGTGCTGCGTCTCATTACAAAGGGAACTCTCGCCTCCATTACACAGTTTGACTGTATAAAGGGCTAAATGTTATACGTGTTCCATTCAGCGTGTGCAAGGAGAAAAATTACAAGAGCAACCTTTGACTTGCGCAGCACTACTGCTGCATAAGCTGTGGCTCTTCTACTTTGTAACCCCTGAGGGGGGGTTAAAGGTGACTTTTGAAATCGGTTCAATTAGGCTTCGGCCTACACTCTGCTCCCCCTGCAGAGCCCGGGCTCCAACAACGCTAGTTGCTGTCCGGAAGTGCTGGCTGCACAGAGCCAAACACCTCGCCAATGTGTCAGTGGGGTCCAGCACCGCCAGCTGTTCCCCTGCTGTGTAGCCGGCAACGTGTCCTGCAAAAGCCACGCAGACACAACACACCCAAAGCTGCCGCCTGTGCAGGCTTCGGCCTACACTCCCCTCCCCCTGCTCCTCCTCCTCCTGCTCCTCCTCCTGCTGTCCCTGGGCTCTAACACACCGCCAGTTTTTGCCCAGATGTGCTAGCTGCACAGAGAAAAACACCAGCCAATGTGTCAGTGGGGTCCAGCACCGCCAGCTGTTCCCCTGCTGTGCAGCCGGCAACGTGTCCTGCAAAAGCCACGCAGACACAAGAACTGAAATTGAAGGGAACCTGTCCCCCCTCCCCCAGGCGTTTTTACGTTATCCAGCCACCTTGTACAGCGGTAATGCTGCATGTGTGCAAGGTGGCTCATAAACGTATTCTCCTCGCACATGTGGAACTGAAAACACGTCTGAAATGTGTCCTCTGTGTGACCATTTAACCGTCCCGGGGGTGTGACTTTCCTTTGTAATGACACGCTGCAACCCCCTTGGTAGCGCTGCCCGTCTTCTGGCATCATTGTTTGGCTGGCTGCGCCTCTGCGGCCGCCCTGACCCACACAACGCCCCTCGGTGTCTTATTTATTGGGACTGCGAGGGTGTGATTGATGGGCAGGATCAGTGCATCAGTTCGCCTGTCCCTCCTCTCCTTCCGCCTTCTTCAGACTGTGCGGCTTCATGGCCGTGGCATGCGATAAGGGATCAGATGACGCCGCACAGTCTGAAGCGGGTGTAAGGACCCGCGTGTGAGAGGCGAACATATGTGCTGCGCCAGGCCCTGAATCCCAGCCCCGCAGTGTTTTAACAATGTTAAGACACTGCGGGGCTGGGATTCATGGTCATCGCGAACCGCAACGGCCGACATTAAATGATGTCAGAAGATGGGCAGCGCTAACGGCGCTAGGCCAGGGGATAACACGACAGCGCAGACTCCTGTACAGCAAATAACAACGCTCAGGAGGCTGCACCCAGCACCAAGGTGGGATTCTTGACATCTGTGCTGCGTCTCATTACAAAGGGAACTCTCGCCTCCATTACACAGTTTGACTGTATAAAGGGCTAAATGTTATACGTGTTCCATTCAGCGTGTGCAAGGAGAAAAATTACAAGAGCAACCTTTGACTTGCGCAGCACTACTGCTGCATAAGCTGTGGCTCTTCTACTTTGTAACCCCTGAGGGGGGGTTAAAGGTTACCTTTGAAATTGGTTCAAGTAGGCTTCGGCCTACACTCTGCTCCCCCTGCAGAGCCCGGGCTACAACACCGCTCGTTGCTGTCCGGAAGTGCTGGCTGCACAGAGCCAAACACCTCGCCAATGTGTCAGTGGGGTCCAGCACCGCCAGCTGTTCCCCTGCTGTGTAGCCGGCAACGTGTCCTGCGACCGCCACGCAGACACAACACACCCAAAGCTGCCGCCAGTGCAGGCTTCGGCCTACACTCCCCTCCCCCTGCTCCTGCTCCTCCTCCTTCTCCTGCTGTCCCTGGGCTCTAACACACCGCCAGTTGGGGCCCAGATGTGCTAGCTGCACAGAGAAAAACACCAGCCAATGTGTCAGTGGGGTTCAGCACCGCCAGCTGTTCCCCTGCTGTGCAGCCGGCATCGTGTCCTGCAAAAGCCACGCAGACACTTGCTCTTGTACCTTCTGCTCCCCATCCTGGTTCCAGTACCGTCAGCTGGTTCCGGGCAGAGCCTTTGGCTTAGGTGCCTCCCTTTGGTATCCGAGTTCCACCAACGTCAGGTGGTCCTTGGTAGTGCTTTCAGGCACGGGTACCTCCTGCTTAGTAACCGGGTTCCAGTAACGTCAGCTGGTCCTCGGTAGTTCCATTGGCTCTTGGACCTTCGGCTACCCATCCGGGTTCCAGCACCGTCAGCTGGTTCTCGGCAGTGTCTTTTGCTCTTGTACCTTCTGCTCCCCATCCTGGTTCCAGTACCGTCAGCTGGTTCCGGGCAGAGCCTTTGGCTTAGGTGCCTCCCTCTGGGTATCTGAGTTCCACCAACGTCAGGTGGTCCTTGGTAGTGCTTTCAGCACGGGTACCTCCTGCTTAGTAACCGGGTTCCAGTAACGTCAGCTGGTCCTCGGTCGTTCCATTGGCTCTTGGACCTTCGGGTAGCCATCTGAGCTCCAGTTCCATCAGCTGGTTCTCGGCATTCTCTCAGCCTTCTTGTACCTTCTGCTGCATTTCCAAGTTCAAGAGACTAAACACGATGACCCGGAAGACCACCCCTAAGATGACGACGACACCAGAGACGACAACCACCGTGATGACGACGACCCTGGAGACGATGACCCTGAAGACCACCCCGATGACGACGACCCCGGAGACGACCCCGATGACGACGACCCCGGAGACGACGACCCTGGAGACGACGACGACCTGGAAGACCGAGAAGCAGAAGAACAAGAGGCTGCAGAACAAAGAGCAGAAGGACATTAAGCATAACACAAAATATCAGAGCAAAAAATATTATGTAAATTATAAGCAGAAGAAGACTAAGCAGTGTATGGGGGTGAGTCCGTTCCTCCTCGTGGTGCCCCTGGATAAAGCCTGATGCTGCAGGCCAAACTGAACGCGGACAAATGTAACTGTTTTGTGACAGGCAGAACGGAAGGTGTAATCTTCAAACTTTTATAGATAACAACTACGGGAATGCCTGTCACAAATAAGAATATGATGAAGAAGTAGAATATGATGAAGATAATAGTAAAATAAAAAGAATATGAACAATGTAACCCAAAAAATAATAGGTAGAAGATGAAGAAGAAGATGAAGAAGGTGAAGAAGTTGATGTCAAAGAAGCTGATGATGAGGATAATGAAGAAGAAAGCGTGGGAGAAGTAAAAAAGAAGGTGAAGGGCGTGGAAGTAGTGAAACATCAATATCTGACATAAAAAAAAAAAATAACATAGTCAAATTCTTTCTAACGCCGAACGTCATAAAAAAAAAAAAAAAATCCTGCTATTCTATTAGATTGGGCTAAACCTCTGTGCCTTTAATGTCTCCGCCACGTCCCCCAATACATCCTACATTATTCTTAGTTGTTTTCCTTCATGTAGAATGAACCTACAAGTGTATAAAGGGTTTATTTTAATTCCGATATTTTCGTCCCATTGACTTGCATTGGGATCGGGTATCGGTATCGGATTGGATTCCGATACTGTGACGGTATCGGCCGATACTTTCCGATTCCGATACTTTCCGATATCGGAAAGTATCGCTCAACACTAGTGAAAGTGCTAAAAAGCTTTTAAAAATGTTGTATACTTGAGTTTCTCAGACATACAGTGTTACATGGTCTGTGAACATATCTGTGATCTGTAAAACTGCAGAAAGCTTTTAAACTTGTTATAGGCTTCCATTTCTCAGACATACAGTGTTACATGGTTTGTGAACATATGTGTGATTTTTAAAAGTGAACAGAAGCTTTTATATATTTTGTAGGCTTCCATTTCTCAGACTTACAGTGTTACGTGGTCTGTAAATATTTCTGTGATATGTAAATCTGCTAAAAAACTTTAAAAAATGTTGTAGGCTTTGCGAGGCAGTGAGGGGGATCATATGCGAGGGCCGGTATGGGTCCCCCAAGAGACATATTAAACCCACTGGAGCACGTTGTGATTACAGCAAAACGTCTGTGATTACAAGGCAGAGTAAAAGTGAGTGTGGATTTGGTTAATGTAGCTGACCAAGTTAATGCATGTTATTAAAATTTTTCAATAAAAATCAAAATTTTAAATGACTACTCTGTGGTCCTTATTTGTTTTTTACTTCCCAGTGGGCTGAAGTGGTGGCCCCATTCCTGATGGGAGATGCTCAGAAAGCCTACCTGGACCTCAGTCAATAGAATGTTCAGAACTATGGGAAACTGAAATGGTGAGATCCTAGCCTGACTGGGGGTTAACACTCATGTACGGGCACAGTGGGTGTTTCAGTGGTTTTTTATGACTTGCTGCAGCTAGTAAAAAAAATTACTCCAGCCTGAAACCTTGACTCCTTCGCAGATGGTAGAGAGGGTGGTGGTTGACCGGCTTGTGAGAACACTGCCAGCAGTTATACAGCACTGAGCAGGGCAAGAGGATCAAGGAACCCTAGACCAGGTGGTTAGCCTAATCAACCAGTATACGGCCACTCAGGACTTTATACGGAACTCTGACCCACTACAGTTATCAGTTTTGCTCCCGCCTGCCCAGGAGCCTCACAAAGGGTCACAACCCTCTGCTGGGGTAAGTCAGGACTGAGCTCGTAATGAGGAGGGTGGCAGGAGACAAGTTTTCCCTAAACTGGTCTCGTGGACTAACAGTGCCACAGCTATTAGGTGTCGGCGGTGCCAAGGGCCAGGACATTTGGCTGCCAACTGTCCCCTGACAGCTGAACCCATGGACTATGGGTTTTCTCGCCGTGAATCAATGTACGCTGAGGCCATCATCACCACGGATGCTTTCGCCCCATGAAGAGACTTGCCACTGTTCTGATCCATATTGAAGAATAAAATTAATCCTCCCAGGGTAAATATTTTTCCAGGTGTGGATCCTGAGGATCCCGAGACAGGGATTCTTGCCGTAGGGGTCACCCACACAGGGAAAGAGTTTTAACCTGACAGGTTTTCCCTAGAGGTGTTGGCAGTAGAGGTCGAATAAACCACAACAATTTCAGAGCTGGAAGTTCCCCGGGGTAATTTTGGGACAGCCCAACTCCAGGATCCCAATCTGACCCAGGCACAGGAAAGTGTGATAGAAGTAAATGGGGGGTGGCTCAGCAGCCAGATGTGGAGGTGTTTCTTTCACGCATGGTGGAAACAGGAGTTACTTTGTAGGGTTGACAAAATCCGGTATGAGGTAGTGGAATAGTTGATAGTGCCACAATCCTACCATCAGATGGTGCTCGAAATGGCTCACACACACATGCTGGATGGGCACTTATGGGTTAAAAAGATTCAAGAACATATTTTACAATAGTTCCTTTAGCCCCGGATTTACGCAGAGGTACAGAGGTTTTGTGAGATGTGTCCAGAGTGTCAACTGACCACACCCACAGCAAACTTCCGGAGTCCATTGGTACCTCTACACATTATAGAAGTACCTTTTGAGCTGGTAGCTGTGGAACTGGTAGGGCCAATAGTAAAATCCACCAGGGGCCATCAACATATATTAGTAGTAGTAGATTATGCCACTAGTTGCGAAGAAGCAATTCCGCTTTGTCACACCTCGGCTAAACTTATCGCCCGGGAGCTGTTAGCCATGTTATGTTGACTTGGCCTAGCTAAGTAGATCCTCACAGATCAGAGGACTCCTTTTATGCCCAATGTGACAAAGGAACTATGCAAGCTTATCTCAATAAAATAATTGCGCATGCCAGTGTATCACCCACAGACCGAAGGATAGTAGAACGATTTAACAAAACCCTTAAATCCATGCTGAAAAATTGGTTTCCAGGGATGGAAGAGATTGGGACATGTTACTGCCCTAGTTAATGTTTGCTGTCTGTGAGGTACCACAGACTTCTATGGGGTTCTAACCCTTTGAGCTAATGTACTGCAGGCATCCGAGGGGCCTGCTGGATGTAGCCAAAAAGACGTGGAAACAGGAGTCTACTCCACATAAGAGTGTAATAGAGCATGTGGCAAGTATACAGGACCAGATCGCGGCTGTGATGCCTATAGTGAATGAACATTTAGTGGATGCTCAGGCAGTGAAGAGCCGAGCATATAACAAAAAGGCCATAGTCAGGTCTTTTAAAGAAGGGGAATGGGCATTAGTCTTAGTGACCACCGCTGAAAGTAAGCTTATGTCTAAGTGGCAAGGGCCGTATGAAGTCCGGGAAAAGATTCGGGGCATCAATTACTGAGTATACCAGTTCGGGAAGAGAAAACCCAAACAATTGTATCATATAAATCTGTTAAAAGTGTGGAAGGACCAGGAATGTATCATTACGGATGTGATCCAGTCATATCATCTGGGAATCTGCCAACACCGGCCCGGGAGGAGGCCAAGAGAGAGGTAAAGATAAGTGACACTCTCTCTATACAGCACTGAAGAGAGGCTTGGAAATTGGTGCAACAGAATATGGAATGTATTCTTGGACTTCTGTGATCCAACAAGACATTGTCACCAAGCCTTAGGTAAGGGTAAGAATGAAACCGTACCATGTGCCAGAAGCCCAAAGGCAAGCCATCGTGGGTGAGGTAAGACAAATGATCCAGCTAGGAGTTATTGAGGAGTCCAGGAGTGAGTGGGCTAGCCTCTTTTTTCGGATTCTGAAGCCGGACAGATCGTTATGATTTTGTAACGACTTCTGAAAATTGAATGAAGTGTCAACATTTGACCTTTAGCCAATGCCCCAGGTGAATGAGCTGTTTGAGCGACTGGGACAGGACTAGGACTTTACCATGCTCGATCAGACCAAGGTTTACTGGCAAGTGCCTCTTACAGAGTCGGCAAAAAAATAAACCACATTTATAAAACTGGAGGGTCTTTGTCAGTATGTCATCTTGCCTTTTGGATTACATGGGCCCCAGCCAAGTTCCACAGGCTGACGGACATAGTGTTAGAGTCCCATCAGAAGTATGCATCAGCGTATTTGGATGATATCATCTTTAGTACTGACTGGCATACACACTTGTCCCAGGTACAAGCGGTAGTGAATTAACTCAGAGCCACGGGCTTGACAGTGAATCCAAAAAATGTGTGAGAGGTCTTGAAGAAGCCCAGTACTTAGGATAAGTGATCGGCCGTGGGGGTTATCAAACCCAAAATAAATAATATCGAGTCCATTCACAACTTGCCCCGGTCTGTTACTGCTAAACAGGTAAGAGCGTTCCTCGGCATCATTGAGTATTATCGACAGATACTTCATATTTGGGCTCACATTATCTCCCAGCTCATTCTTGGAACAATGGTAGTTCCATCGTCGCTATATGAGGTTCATACCCCTAGCTATGTTTAGCTATGTTTAATAGATGGTTTTCAATCACTTTCAAAAAGGAGCGTATCCAGAACCACAGTGATGTCACGAGCAGAGGTTATAAGAGATTCAGCCTCATTTTAGGAGTGGCGCTCTCCTTCACCGGTCCTTATTCGTCACGCCTAGCGCTTGGTCTCTGGGATCATTATGCACAAATGATTATTCCATGATCACACACTACTATCATACATTTGTCTGATGAAGGTCAATGGAAAGACCGAAACGTTACATTAATATTCTGGAATATATCTCTTCAATAAACATATAATTTTTGATCAAGCATTTATTCTCAGAATGCCGTAAACATTTTTTGAATATATGATATAGGGATTGGTAACCCTTATCCGAGCACCACTATACATAGAGGAGTGACGTGTCTTTCAATGTGGACTGTACCCCCAGTGGGGCTAAAGGTTGGGCCTCATGATGTTTGCTAGGCCTGAATTGTGGGTGCCAAGGGGTTAAGGGGGAATGTTGTTTATGGAGCAAGAATGTTAAGCGGAGTGGGATAGGGAAATCAAGGGGCATGGGGCTTACTAGATTGGTGGGGGGTTGATGCCCTGGAGGGGTAGTTAATGGCTTGCCTTTAGGGGATGACCATCTTATAAGGTGACCTTTTTTTCCTCCTGGAACATCCCACCCGCCTGCTATTTTCCAATCAATTACTTGATTATTATGTAGTTTTTTAATCTGTCACAAGGGTTGAAAAAAAAGGAAGGGGGCTTTGAAGGAGGTTGGTTGAACTAAAGGAGAGGGGAGCCCAGTACATGGATGGGTGACTCCCATAGGTTTCAAAGGTCTTACAATACTGTAAGGGGATCCATACTGGGCTAGATCTCAGCGGGACATTTGGGTATAGACAACATTCAGCTGAGGCCCCCGAGCCAGAGTGGTGTGGCTGGGGACTGATTTGGAGGAGCTGTTTAGCTGCGGTTGTAGGAATGGTTTTGGAAGCTTCAAATCCCCCCTCCTTTCTGGTGGTTATATTGATAAGGAACTATAAGGCCATGTGCACACGTTCAGTAATTTTCGCGTTTTTTTCGCGTTTTTTTTTGCTATAAAACGTGATAAAAACACGAAAAAAACGCTAACATATGCCTCCTATTATTTACAGTGTATACCGCATTTTTTGTGCAAATGTTGCATTTTTTTCCGCGAAAAAAATCGCATTGCAAAAAAAAAAGCAACATGTTCATTAAAAATGCGGAATTGCGGGGATTCCGCACACCTAGGAGTGCATTGATCTGCTTACTTCCCGCACGGGGCTGTGCACACCATGCGGGAAGTAAGCAGATTATATGCGGTTGGTACCCAGGGTGGAGGAGAGGAGACTCTCCTCCACGGACTGGGCACCATATAATTGGTAAAAAAAAAAGAATTAAAATAAAAAATAGTCATATACTCACCTTCGATGGCCCCCGGAGTGTTCCCGCCTCTCACCGCTGCATGCTGCCGCTTCGGTTCCCATAGATGGTGTGATTCAGGACCTGCGATGACGTCGCTGTCTTGTGATTGGTTGCGAGATTGGTTTAATAGCTTGCCTTTAGTGGATGACCATCTTGTATGTTGACCTTTGTACCCATAACATCCCACCCACCTGCTGCTTTTTAAACCTAATACTTGAATATTATTTAAGGACTTTTTTTATCTGTCATAGCGGTTGGAATAAAGGAAGGGTGTTTTCAAAGAGGTTGGCTGCACTGAAGGACAGAGGAGCCCAGTGTAAAGATCGGTGACCCCTTTCTGTTTCAAGGTTCTTACAGAATTTTAAAATGGTCCCTACTGGAATAGGTCTCAGTGGGACATTTGGGTATAGGCAACATTGAGCTGGAGCCCCTGAGCCAGTGCCGTGCGGCTGGGGGCTGGTGTGGAGGAGCTGTTCCATTGCGGTTTTAGGAATGGTTTTGGAGTCTTCAATCCCCCCACCTTTTTGGTGGTCATATTAATAAGGAATTATTATTGTTTAGTGTTCATTCAATTAAATGGGCTGCTATGACCATTATGTCCAACATTGCACAGTGTGGTGCTTTTATTTATTATACATGGGTTTGGGGCAGATAGGATTTGTCGACTAGTTATTAAAGGGAACCTGTCACCCTCAAAATCGAAAGTGAGCTAAGCCCACCAGCATCAGGGGCTTATCTACAGCATTCTGGAATGCTGTAGACAAGCCCCCGATGTATCCTGAAAGATGAGAAAAAGAGGTTAGATTATACTCACCCATGGGCGGACCCGCTGCGGTCCGGTCCGATGGGTGTCGTGGTCCGGTCCAGCACCTCCCATCTTCTTACGATGACGTCCTCTTCTTGTCTTCACGCCGCGGCTCCGGTGCAGGCGTACTTTGTCTGCCCTGTTGTGGGCAGAGCAAAGTACTGCAGTGCGCAGGTGCCGGGAAAGTTCAGAGAGACCCGGCACCTGCGCACTGCAGTACTTTTCTCTGCTCTCAACAGGGCAGACAAAGTACGCCTGTGCCGGAGCCGCAGCATGAAGACAAGAAGAGGACGTCATCCTATGAAGATGGGAGGCCCCGGACGGTGACACCCATCGGATCGGACCGCCCAGCCAGGTGAGTATAATCTAACCTCTTTTTCTCATCTTTCAGGTTACATTGGGGGCTTATCTACAGCATTCCAAAATGCTGTAGATAAGCCCCTTATGCCGGTGGGCTTAGCTTGCCTTCGATTTTGGGGGTGACAGGTTCCCTTTAAGGCCTTATAGTCCCACATTCTGAAGTCATGTATATTAAATCTAAAATTTAAGCTACAATTAATAGTAGTGTGATAGCTTATGGCTAGCTTCTCTAAACATACCTATCTTGAAAAGGGAGAATGTAGCTTGGTTGTATTATCCTGTGTATGTCAGAGTACAAAAACAATACATAGAGGACTTGGGAAAGCTGAGTGGCATGTATGCTAGTGTGTAACTAAATACTGGCATCCTTCTGGCCTTGTATAATGTCGTGTGGATGTGTAAAGTAGCTGAGGGATGAGCGTAGCTCATTGTCAGGATATTGTGATAGATGAAAGGATGAGTGAGTGTGAGGAACATAGTTACCCTTTACAGTTGTTTCTGTCACATGTCCAGTGGGTTGGTGGTGTTTGTGACAACATAGATAAGCAGAGTTCGATAAGCCAGTCGACACCAAAGCTGATATCAACCCCAATCCTATTACCCCACTTGCCAGTGCCACAGGACAAGTGGAAAAAGCAAGACTAAGCAATACAATTGGCATATCTTATGAATGTGCTATCTCTACGGAAGCTGAGAGCTGATTTTTTTTGTCAGGGAGGGGACCAATACCCATGGCCCCTTTCAAGTCTGTTAATATCAGCTCACAACTGTCTGTTTAGCCTTTGCTGTTTTATAACTATAGGGGGGACCCCACGTCCAGGTTTTTTTTGGGTATTCACTATAATAACCAGTTTAGGCTAAACAAATACAGTAGCTGTGAGCTGATATTACTAGCCTGCAAACGTTAGATGGCTATTGACCCTGTTCCCAGAATATTAACATCAGCCCCCAGTGGTTGGCTTTCCCTGGCTGGTTCAAAAAATATCCACGATGCACACAGCGGGTGCTGAATAAAAATCCTATCATTGTCATCTGGTGACACTGATTTCAGAGAGACCAGGTGAAAAAGATGTGAGCTGCCTTAAGTTCCCAGCACCTGAGAATAGCTAACTGTACTGCTTTTCCCAGGTCCCAGTATGTGTCCCACAGGCACATGAATGCCACATGGATGTGACACTCGAACAGCAAATGATGTCACATATGTACTGTGATGCAGTGACCCTTGTTAAAGGTAGGAAGCACTGTATTTTCTCCTCAGAATAGGCACGGAGGCATATTGAGGCCATGGGAGTGATGGCAGTCGCAGGTGTAACTGTGATAGTGAGACAGTGACCGGCGCCATTGTGATTTGCTGGTATGTGTCGCAGAGGAGATCCTCGGCTGCTCTGTAAGCTTGTAATATTGTTATTTTGGTTCCTGCAGTCCCACAAGTGTTTGTGTAGTTGTAAAGGTAGGCTTACATGGTTAGTCGGAAAGCTGGGAGGGTCTGACTAACCACACATACCTCTCACCTATGGGAGTGGCTACAGTGATATAATGTGACTGAGGTTTGGTCACATGGTTGGTGTTCTAAGGTCCTGCAAGACAGGAAGGCCTGTGTGTTGGGAAGTCCTAAATAATTATATTGAGTAAGGCGCACAACAGTAATACTATATGGTTTGAGGGAGGTGCAAAAAGCCAGTAGTAGAACAATGATGAACCAAAAAGAAGAAGAAATCACTACTGTAATGCATGCAGACTAAACCAAGAAAATATGTTAAAATGTGATATTTTTTATTGGTGCACAATAACAAAAAAAAGCATAAAACACAAGTAAAAACATATGAAGAACCACCACTAATACACCCCAACAGTGAAAACATACAGTACAGACCAAAAGTTTGGGCACACCTTCTCATTTAAAGATTTTTCTGTATTTTCATGACTATGAAAGATGTACATTCACACTGATGGCATCAAAACTATGAATTAACACATGTGGAATTATATACTTAACAAAAAAGTGTGAAACAACTGAAAATATGTCTTATATTCTAGGTTCTTCAAAGTAGCCACCTTTTGCTTTGATGACTGCTTTGCACACTCTTCGCATTCTCTTGATGACCTTCAAGAGGTAGTCACTGGGAATGGTCTTCCAACAATCTTGAAGGAGTTCCCAGAGATGCTTAGCACTTGTTGGCCCTTTTGCCTTCACTCTGCGGTCCAGCTCACCCCAAACCATCTCGATTGTGTTCAGGTCTGGTAACTGTGGAGGCCAGGTCATCTGGAGTAGCACCCCATCACATTCCTTCTTGGTCAAATAGCCCTTACACAGCCTGGAGGTGTGTTTGGGGTCATTGTCCAGTTCAAAAATAAATGATGGTCCAACTAAACGCAAACCAGATGGAATAGCATTCCGCTGCAAGATGCTGTGGTAGCCATGCTGGTTCAGTATGCCTTCAATTTTGAATAAATCCCCAACAGTGTCACCAGCCAAGCACCCCCACACCATCACACCTCCTCCTCCATGCTTCACGGTGGGAACAAGGCATGTAGAGTCCATCCCTTCACCTTTTCTGCATCGCACAAAGACACGGTGGTTGGAACCAAAGATCTCAAATTTGGACTCATCAGACGAAAGTACAGATTTCCACTGGTCTAATGTCCATTCCTTGTGTTCTTTAGCCCAAACAAGTCTCTTCTGCTTGTTGCCTGTTCTTGCATGTAGAAAAGCCGTGGAGACACCATCACGTGTTTCTCAACGCAAGCAATGAATAGCCAGGTCTTTCACCAGGAAAGAACAACCACGGGAAGGGCAGCATCCAATAAAGGAAAACCACCTATGCCAAAACATGGGACAGTATTCCGTGCTCACAATTCAACAGGGTCACACGAATTGTTTCTGAGACCACTACAGCAACCACCAGACTCGAAACAATGTCACAGAAATTTCAAGAAAGGAGCTACCCACTGAGATTACTGGACAAAGAGAAAACCCGTGCCCTCACTCCATCTTCACCTCCTCTGCCCACTCAGCACAGAGAAAGGGTGCCATTTGTACACACATACTACCCCCTCATGCCGAAAGTCCATACCATCATTCGGAAACACTTCTGGCCCAGGCCTACCCCAATATTGAACCCTTTAACACCCCTGCACTGATGTGCACCAAAAGGGCAGCCAACTTGAGGGACAAATTAATACGAGCGGATATAGGCAGTGCGCACCCCACAACCACACAAAGGCTATTAAGCACTAGACGTCATGGCACATTTCCTTGCCTTAACTGTGCCTCCTGCTCAAATATTATAAAATTAGAGAATATTGTACATCCAAGAACTGGTAAGTCCTATCCTATAAAAGGTTACTATACCTGCAACTCAAATTTTGTTGTGTATGTCGTGAAATGCCCATGTGGCCTCCTTTATGTGGGGGAGACCACACAACATGTTAAGGATAGGATATCCAGTCACAAGTCCACTATTAGATGTGGCAAAACTTGGCTCCCCTTACCAGACCATTTTCGCAAATACCGCCACTCGGTGGCACAGTTGAAATTTCAAGTGATTGAGCAGATAGTCCGCCCTAGGCGAGGGGGTGATTGAATAAGGACCTTGAAACAAAGAGAGGCTTACTGGATCCATACTTTAGACACGTTGGAACCCAGGGGCCTTAATAGGGAAATCAATTGGCTCATCTAAATATCTCTAACCACTCTCCTTTTGCCTTTTAGACACGCTGATGCCATTCGGTTCTAGGTGAGTGTCCACTCCTAACTCCCCTGGATATATTATTTTTATTTTTATTTTATTTAGTTTTTTTTCATTTTTTTCCTTTTTTCTTTTTTCATTTTTCAATTTATTTTCGTTTTTATCCAACTCTATTTTCATTTTATTTATCTTCAAAGAAAATTTTTCTGTGTTTGCGGTTTTTCATTTTTTCTTTCTTTCTTGATACATATTCTTTTCATTTTATTTTTTCCATTACGTTATTATCCAGGTCATCCACATTTATTTTATTTTTTCCATTCATCTTTCCAGTACATGAATCTATTTTTTCTCAACATACCAAAGAGGTTTATTATTCAGGGGTTAATTCCTTATACTATCTAGAATTCATCACTTAGGGGTTAATCCAGGGGGGCAGACCATGCATCCAGACAGCTACTTTCCTACACAGACTCTTACAACATGGCTCAGGTTACACCCTGCAGAGATCGCTCAGTACACAGCAGCTGCTGCCATGGTTACTTAGAGACGCTGGGACTCTTCACACTAGCTCGGCCATGAGGGTGATCATTTCCAGCTGGTGCTGAAGCGATACAATCTCCTGACATGCACAGTCACAAGCGCTATGTCAGCAACCCACCTCCCACTCACCAGGGAGCAGCACCATGGTTACTGAGTACACAAACACTCGGGCATGCGCAGTAGCCCAGTTTTACTGAACACAATGTCATTTCCGGCCAGCAATCCCCATTAGAGCAGTCAGACTATTTAAAGAGCCCCACATGGAACATATCATGCCTTCCCACAGGACGCAGGAGCGCTATCCCCCATCCACTAAGGTAACAAAGCTGAGCACCTTACATTATCTACATTATCTGTTTGAGGAAGCCGATCTGTATATGCCTGGTTATGCATGTAATATACTGATTACCGCACTTTGGTGATCCCCTCAGGGTACTAAGCCTACATGTCCACCAGCAAGACGCAGATGCGCCGCTGTTACCCCACTACAAGGTAAAAACTCACCTTACCTCCCTGAGGACACTGCCCAATACCAACAGCATGGCTGACCAATTATCTATAACATTGCAGGCTTTATCCAGAACTGGCAAATCCATTAAACCACATACAACTTACCAGCAATTTAAGGCTGATACATTGGCACCTGCAAAAAAAGTATTTTCTCCCCTCTAGCAACCTCTGGACACCACTAACATATATAGTTATCGCCCCTTACCATTGCAATTATACATTCCAGGTTGTCTCCAGTGACATACCAACTTTCTATTTGAATCGCATATGCAAACAGCAGCAAGACGCTGATGCACCGCTGCTATTCCTCAGCAAGGTGATTATTCATTCTGGATACACCAGGGTGCTACTAGTAACTACCTTTCACTGACACTCATGTATATGGTATTACAGGTCATACTCAGAGAGAAATCAACTATCAGGCCATACTTGGTATCAAAAAGACTGTACCTGGTAAATCACTATTACTTTTGGACGTATGTTGGGCCTCTATGTAACTGCCTATCCATCACAGGCTACTAACATTACTATCATTCTCCCCAGCCCCTTGACACTACAGGGATAACATCCTCATTACCATAAGAGCCACTCATAAATCCTGGATTAAGGTAACAACTATACTTTTTACTACAGAAGCACTCGTAGACACAATGTCACATGACTGATTCCCGTTTGACAGACCCCATGCTATAACTTAGCCTCATAACATAGTCTATTGGGGTATAATATTGTAAACATACTTTTTATACTGTATATATTGTTTTGTATGTGTTGTCTTGTAATTTCTGTATATTATGTAACTAAAGATCTTGTTTATACTGTTTTGTATTCACAGTGCGACTTTAGAGTAAGACCCGGGAGGGTCGAAACGTCAAATCACTCAGTCGCTTATACTGCCTACTATTTGATCTGTCACATTTGATTTTCTGTTTTTTCACTTGAATAAATTAGCAAATTTCAAAAAATCCTTTTGTTTCTAAGATATTCCACACAGGGAGTGCGGTGGATTTCAATAATACTAAAACATGGTATCCATCCACAGACAGCTGTTTCGGGGTATTTGCCCCTCATCAGTGTGGAGTAACAAACTGGCTATTAGGAGCAGTGCCTAGTGAAAAGACTATAAACATAAGGATGAATGACCTCGGGGAGATCAAAACATCCAACACCGTGGAGACACCATCTCGTGTTGTTTCTCAACGCAGTGATCCAGAACACTGCCCCCATCCCTAAAGGGAAATATGCAAATGCATGTAGAAAAGCCGCCGAGACACCATCACGTGTTTCTCAATGCAAGCAATGAATAGCCAGGTCTTTCACCGGGAAGGAACAACCACGTGAAGGGCAGCATCCAATAAAGGAAAACCACCTATGCCAAAACATGGTATCCATCCACAGACAGCTGTTTTTGGGTATTTGCCCCTCATCAGTGTGGAGTAACAAACTGGCTATTAGGTGCAGTGCCTAGTGAAAAGACTGTAAACATAAGGATGAATGACCTCGGGGAGATCAAAACATCCAACACCACGGAGACACCATCTCGTGTTGTTTCTCAACGCAGTGATCCAGAACACTGCCCCCATCCCTAAAGGGAAATATGCAAATGCATATAGAAAAGCCACGGAGACACCATCACGTGTTTCTCAACGCAAGCAATGAATAGCCAGGTCTTTCACCGGGAAGGAACAACCACAGGAAGGGCCGCATCCAATAAAGGAAAACCACCTATGCCAAAACATGGTATCCACAGACAGCTGTTTTGGGGTATTTGCCCCTCATCAGTGTGGAGTAGGAAACTGGCTATTAGGAGCAGTGCCTAGTGAAAAGACTATAAACATAAGGATGAATGACCTCGGGGAGATCAAAACATCCAACACCGCGGAGACACCATCACGTGTTTCTCAACGCAGTGATCCAGAACACTGCCCCATCCCTAAAGGGAAATATGCAAATGCATATAGGAAAGCCGCGGAGACACCATCACGTGTTTCTCAACGCAAGCAATGAATAGCCAGGTCTTTCACCGGGAAGGAACAACCACGGAAAGGGCAGCATCCAATAAAGGAAAACCACCTATGCCAAAACATGGTATCCATCCACAGACAGCTGTTTCGGGGTATTTGCCCCTCATCAGTGTGGAGTAGGAAACTGGCTATTAGGAACAGTGCCTAGTGAAAAGACTATAAACATAAGGATGAATGACCTCGGGGAGATCAAAACATCCAACACCGCGGAGACACCATCACACGTTTCTCAACGCAGTGATCCGTTCACCTTTTCTGCGTCGCACAAAGACACGGTGGTTGGAACCAAAGATCTCAAATTTGGACTCATCAGACCAAAGTACAGATTTCCGCTGGTCTAATGTCCATTCCTTGTGTTCTTTAGCCCAATCAAGTCTCTTTTGCTTGTTGCATGTTCTTAACAGTGGTTTCCTAGCAGCTATTTTACAATGAAGGCCTGCTGCACAACGTCTCCTCTTAACAGTTGTTGTAGAGATGTGTCTGCTGCTAGAACTTTGTGTGGCATTGAACTGGTCTCTAATCTGAGCTGCTGTTAACCTACGATTTCTGAGGCTGGCGACTCGGATAAACTTATCCTCAGAAGCAGAGGTGACTCTTTGTCTTCATGTGAGCCAGTTTCTTTGTAGCACTTGATGGTTTTTGCCACTGCACTTGGGGACACTTTCAAAGTTTGCCCAATTTTTCAGACTGACTGACCTTCATTTCTTAAAGTAATGATGGCCACTTGTTTTTCTTTACTTAGAATTTCTATTATGGCAAGAAAAAAGCAGCTAACAGTCTATTCAGTAGGACTATCAGCTGTGTATCCACCTGACTTCTGCACAACACAACTGATGGTCCCAACCCCATTTATAAGGCAAGAAATCCCACTTATTGAACCTGACAGGGCACACCTGTGAAGGGAAAACTATTTCTGGTGACTACCTCTTGAAGCTCATCAAGAGAATGCGAAGAGTTTGCAAAGTAGTCATCAAAGCAAAAGGTGGCTACTTTGAAGAATATAAGACATATTTTCAGTTGTTTCACACTTTTTTGTTAAGTATATAATTCCACATGTGTTAATTCATAGTTTTGACGCTTTCAGTGTTAATGTACAATTTTCATAGTCATGAAAATACAGTAAAATCTTTAATTGAGAAGGTGTGTCCAAACTTTTAGTCTGTACTGTATGTGTATATATATATATATATATATATAATATATATATATATATATACTAGGCGCCGGCAATATATATGGCAATCAAAAGCCTACCAGGCCAGTTGGCTCATAATAGTAATGTATAGTTTATCCAATGCACCCAAAAGAAAAAATGGATAATGAAGGGAATATTTTCTAAGAGTTGGATAATCTCAGATACTCCTGTGATAAGGTAGAGACAGGATATTGCACAAAATATGTAAACAGCTCCTACATGATTATTCCCCTGAAAGTAGAGGGAAACCAAAAAGACCAAAACAGAGACAACCAACCCATTTAGGCTGTGAAATAAAGCCTGGAAATGAACCCAGATCTGGAGGTTAATGGTGGTGACCCATAATGATGAGCAGCAGTCAGAAAAAATAAATGTGGCCGGAGGCTCAGGAGGTGGAAAAAACACTCAGTGATGGAGCTGAAAGATCAATATCAAAGGTGGGGAATCCAACAATGGGGAAGAAAAGTGGAGGATCCTGGGAAAGCCATGCATTACAGCAGTGCTTTCTTCTTCTTTTTGGGAGGTCCTAAATAGCATATGGAGAGGCCGCAAACCTGAAGGCCTGTGTGTTGGGCGGTCCTGGGAGTAGGACAGATGTCCTGAATAGCACACGGAGAGGCCATGGACCTGGATGACCTCTGTGTTGGAAGGTCCTGGGAGTAGGACAGGATTCCTGAAGATCATGGGGTGAGGCCATGGTCTTGCAGAGCCTGTGACAGCTACTGTGTTGGGGAATCTACCATCCTTCTGTGGGTCTGCAACTGTTGGGTGGCCTGGTGAGCAAGGCATGATCCGGGATGGTGATCCCAGTGAGGCAGCTTCCCTGGGAGAGAGGACTGATGAGGAGTCAGTGTGTGCAGCAGGAGCTCCTGTAAGGTAGCTCCAGATAAAGGGGTTATGGGCAGAAAAGTATTTGCCAGTGGAACAGACTGTTAGTGCCTATGATGTTCTGTGAACTGTGTGGTCTCCCGCGGTAACTGAACAAAGTGAGGTCTGGCGTGTTTAGAGACTGCAACTTAATTGTCTTGCTATGTGAGTAGAGACTTTGGTAAGGCGCACGGACACCCCCAGGAACTAGTCAGAAGAGGACTGGTGGGTGTAGTGTCTGAAAAGTGATTGAAGCCGTGTACTATCAACTATATGTGTGTGATGTGTAACATTGCGGTTTATGATGCCTAAATAAACCGCATGGACTGTTTAATGGAGAAAATCATGCCTGTACAGATCTTTTTCAGTAGTTCTTAAGAGCCACAATTATTTTCAGGTACAGTGGGGACAAAAAGTATTTAGTCAGCCACCAGTTGTGCAAGTCCTCTACATCATCCTCTAGACCAAAACTACGAGAGTCAAAATGAGAAAACAAATCCAGAAAACCACCTTGTCTGATTTGGCAAGATTTATTTTGCAAATTATGGAGGAAAATAAGTATTTGGTCACTAACAAAAGTTCAACTCAATATTTTGTTATATATCCTTTGTTGACAACGACAGAGGTCAAATGTTTTCTGTAAGTCTTCAAAAGGTTGGCACACACTGTTGGTGGTATATTGGTCCATTCCTCAATGCATAACTCCTCTAGAGCAGTGATGTTTTGGGCCTGTCACTGGGTAACATAGACTTTCAACTCCCGCCAAATGTTTTTTATGGGTTTGAGATCTGGAGACTTGCTAAGCCGCTCCAGGACCTTCATATGCTTCATACGAAGCCACTCCTTCATTGCCCTAGTGGTGTGCTTAAGATCATTATCGTGCTGAAAGACCCATCCATGTTTCATCTTCAATGCCCTTGCTGATGGAAGGAGGTTTGTACCCAAAATCTCACGATACATGGCCCAATTCATTCTTTCATATGGATCAGCCATCCTGGTTCCTTTGCAGAGAAACAGCCCCACAGCATGACGTTGCCACCCCCAAGCTTCACAGTAGGTATGGTATTCTTTGGATGCAACTCATCATTCTGTCTCCTCCAAACACAACAAATTTTGTTTCTACCAAACAGTTCTACTTTGGTTTCATCAGACCATTTGACATTCTTCCAATACTCTTCTGGATAATCCAAATGCTCTCTAGCAAACTTCAGATGGGCCCAGACATGTACTGGCTTAAGCAGGGGGAGATGTGTGGCACTGCAGGATCTGAGTCCCTGGCGCGTTGTGTGTTACTGATGGAAGCCTTTGTTACGGTGGTCCCAGCTCTATGCAGGTCATTCACTAGGTCCCCCTGTGTGGTTCTGGGATTTTTGCTCACTGTTCTTGTGATCATTTTTACCCCACGGGGTGAGATCTTGTGTGGAGCCCCAGATCGAGGGACACAATCAGCGGTCTGGTATGTCTTCCATTTTCTTATTATTGCTAGGGATGAGCGAACATAATCGTGGGCATTCAGTACTCAGCAAACAATTAAGTACTCACGGTACTGGGAACATAGCGAGTACTTCACTACTCACCCCTCACTATTTGGATCTCCCACCCAGACTTGTATTGTGGGTTTTTGGTATTGTTATATATGTTGTCTATGTTTTTATCCCATAGTGAATTACCCTTGTCATTTCCATTGGCTTGTTAAGTACTGAGGTCTCTATTTGTAGGCTCCAGTTGTGATATGTTCATACATGTTCATACATGTCGGTATTTGTTGCGGTGGTATTAATTCATACATGTTCATACATGTCGGTATTTGTTGTGGTAGTATTAAGCGGCGATGTTCCCTTCCTGTACACGCACATTCTCCTGGCTTCCGCGCCCCTGGGCAGCTTTCGGCTTCTCATCGTGGTGGGCGGTGTCCATTTGGACCTGCCGTCACGTGACGCCGACGCCAGATTAACACCTTTTTTATATATAGGAACTATGGCACTTCTGTAGGACACAGTAGAGGTGAAATAAAAGCAAATCCCCACTGTTACTAGATATATCATTGGTTGAACACTGTTTGCTTGTAGTGAGGAAAAGATTTATTCCTCTTTTTCCATACCATTTTCCTGTGCGCGCCTCAACTCTCCACTCTACTCTCACGATCGCATCTCATCACCTGTGCGCTTGACCAGCTCCCATCCCACCTCATCCCAAACCTCACCACAGTCTTCATCCCAACCCTAACCCATCTCTTCAACCTATCACTAACAACTGATGTTTTCCCCTCAAGCTTTAAACATGCCTCCATCACACCTATCCTCAAAAAGCCCTCTCTTGACCCATCCTCTGTATCTAGCTATCGCCCTATATCACTTCTCCCTTATGCCTCCAAACTACTGGAACAACACATTTACCTTGAACTGTCCTCCCATCTCTCTTCTTGCTCCATCTTTGACCGCTTACAATCTGGCTTCCGGTCACACCATTCCACTGAAACTGCCCTAACTAAGGTCACCAACGACCTCTTAACCGTCAAGAGCAAGTGACACTACTCTGTCCTCCTCCTCCTCGACCTGTCGGCTGCCTTTGACACAGTGGACCATTCCCTATTATTACAGACCCTCTCATCCCTTGGCATCACAGACTTGGCCCTATCCTGGATCTCATCATACCTAACAGACCGGACATTCAGCGTCTCCCACTCACACACCACCTCCTCACCTCACCCCCTATCTGTCGGAGTCCCACAAGGTTCAGTCCTTGGGCCCCTGCTCTTCTCCATTTACACCTTTGGCCTGGGACAGCTCATAGAATCTCATGGCTTTCAGTATCACCTCTATGCTGATGACACACAGATCTACATCTCTGGACCAGATATCACCTCCCTACTAACCAGAATCCCTCAATGTCTGTCCACTATTTCATCCTTCTTCTCCGCTAGATTTCTGAAACTTAACATGGACAAAACAGAATTCATCATTTTTCCCCCATCTCACGCGACCCCCCCAACGAACCTAACCAGTACAGTAAATGGCTGCCCACTCTCCCCAGTCCCACAAGCTCGCTGCCTCGGGGTAATCCTTGACGCTGATCTCTCCTTCAAACCACATATCCAAGCCCTTTCCACTTCCTGCTGACTTCAACTCAAAAATATTTCACGAATCCGTTCATTCCTCAACCAAGAATCTGCAAAAACCCTAGTCCATGCCCTCATCATCTCTCGCCTTGACTACTGCAACCTCCTGCTCTGTGGCCTCCCCTCGAACACTCTCGCACCCCTCCAATCTATTCTAAACTCTGCTGCCCGACTAATCCACCTTCTCCCCCACTGTTCCCCGGCCTCTCCCCTCTGTCAATCCCTTCACTGGCTCCTCATTGTCCAGAGACTCCAGTACAAAACCCTAACCGTGACATACAAAGCCATCCACAACCTGTCTCCTCCATACATCTGTGACCTCGTCTTCCGGTAGTTACCTACACGCAACCTCCGATCCTCACAAGATCTCCTTCTCTACTCCCCTCTTATCTCCTCTTCCCACAATCGTATACAAGATTTCTCTCGCATATCACCCCTACTCTGGAACCCTCTACCACAACACATCAGACTCTCGCCTACCATCGAAATCTTCAAAAAGAACCTGAAGACCCACCTCTTCCGACAAGCCTACAACCTGCAGTAACCACCGATCGACCAAACCGCTGCATGACCAGCTCTATCCTCCCAAACCAGGGATTCAAGCTTGAGGAGGATAATTTGCATATTCCAGGTGCCTTCTGGGAAAAGCGAAGAGTCTCCCTCAGCAAGAAGATCGTTGGGTACAGCCGGGACCAGCTGCTTGGAAAGCATCACCAAACCAGGGATTCAAGCTTGAGGAGGATAATTTGTATATTCCAGGTGCCTTCTGGGAAAAGCGAAGAGTCTCCCTCAGCAAGAAGATCGTTGGGTACAGCCGGGACCAGCTGCTTGGAAAGCATCACCAAACCAGGGATTCAAGCTTGAGGAGGATAATTTGCATATTCCAGGTGCCTTCTGGGAAAAGCGAAGAGTCTCCCTCAGCAAGAAGATCGTTGGGTACAGCCGGGACCAGCTGCTTGGAAAGCATCACCAAACCAGGGATTCAAGCTTGAGGAGGATAATTTGCATATTCCAGGTGCCTTCTGGGAAAAGCGAAGAGTCTCCCTCAGCAAGAAGATTGTTGGGTACAGCCGGGACCAGCTGCTTGGAAAGCATCACCAAACCGCGCGCCTTATGGCGCGTGAATTTTTGCCTGTAGGACATTATTGCAAGAAAGCTTGGCTGAGTAGATTACACAAGAAGGAAAGCACACAGCAAGTCAGCAGGATCTGGGAGCAACATGGCAGATGTGACAACCTACATGGTGAGCTGCAGCATGTGCTACATGTTCGCAGATCGACCAGAAGAAGAATCCAATTTCACCTGTCAGAAGTGTAGACTAGTGGCCCTTTTAGAAGAAAAGGTGCGGGGTCTGGAAGAAAGAATAGCAACTTTGAAACTCATCAAGGAGAATGAAGACTTCCTAGACAGAACAGAAGCATCTCTACTGGTCACAGAAGGTGAAAAAAGTGTCAGAGAACCTCCAAAAGCAGATGGGTGGAAGCATGTGACCAAAAGAAGCAAGAAGACCATGGAGAAATCACCAACCACACAACTGAAGAACCGATATCAAATCTTTGTAGAGGTTGAAGATGGCACACCTAAGGATGAAGCACTACCAGCAAGCAAAAAAGAAAAGGGTACGCAGCAACAAGTGACAGCAAAAAGTACAGCCAAGAAGCAACAAAGAGTGGTGGTGGTGGGAGACTCACTACTGAAAGGCACAGAAGCAGCCATCTGCAGACCGGACATAACCGCAAGAGAAGTATGCTGCCTTCCAGGTGCGATGATCAAGGATGTGACTGATAGGATACCAAAGCTCTTCAGCTTCAAGGACGTCCACCCATTTCTTCTGATACATGTTGGCACCAATGACACCGCAAGGAAGGACCTACCGACAATCTGCAAGGACTTTGAAGAGTTGGGGAAGAAAGTAAAGGAACTGGATGCACAGGTAGTTTTTTCTTCTATCCTTCCAGTAGACGGGCATGGCACCAGGAGATGGAACAGGATCCTTGATGCGAACAACTGGCTAAGACGATGGTGCAGACAACAAGGATTCAGATTCCTGGACCATGGTGTGAATTACTTGTACGATGGACTCCTCGCCAGAGACGGACTACACCTCAACAAACCTGGGAAACACACATTCGCCAGAAGACTCGCTACACTCATCAGGAGGGCGTTAAACTAGAAGAGGGGACAGGAAGAAAAACATTAGACTCGAACAAAGAAGACCCAGGAAAACATACTCAGAAGGGAGGTAAGAACATTTCTAAAACAATCCACAGCGAGGAGATTGGAACAAAACAAAATCCTCTAAACTGCATGCTCGCAAACGCCAGAAGCCTGACAAACAAGATGGAAGAACTAGAAGCAGAAATATCTACAGGTAACTTTGACATAGTGGGAATAACCGAGACATGGTTAGATGAAAGCTATGACTGGGCAGTTAACTTACAGGGTTACAGTCTGTTTAGAAAGGATCGTAAAAATCGGAGAGGAGGAGGGGTTTGTCTCTATGTAAAGTCTTGTCTAAAGTCCACTTTAAGGGAGGATATTAGCGAAGGGAATGAGGATGTCGAGTCCATATGGGTCGAAATTCATGGAGGGAAAAATGGTAACAAAATTCTCATTGGGGTCTGTTACAAACCCCCAGATATAACAGAAATCATGGAAAGTCTACTTCTAAAGCAGATAGATGAAGTTGCAACCCATAATGAGGTCCTGGTTATGGGGGACTTTAACTACCCGGATATTAACTGGGAAACAGAAACCTGTGAAACCCATAAAGGCAACAGGTTTCTGCTAATAACCAAGAAAAATTATCTTTCACAATTAGTGCAGAATCCAACCAGAGGAGCAGCACTTTTAGACCTAATACTATCTAATAGACCTGACAGAATAACAAATCTGCAGGTGGTCGGGCATCTAGGAAATAGCGACCACAATATTGTACAGTTTCACCTGTCTTTCACTAGGGGGACTTGTCAGGGAGTCACAAAAACACTGAACTTTAGGAAGGCAAAGTTTGACCAGCTTAGAGATGCCCTTAATCTGGTAGACTGGGACAATATCTTCAGAAATAAGAATACAGATAATAAATGGAAAATGTTTAAGAACATCCTAAATAGGCACTGTAAGCGGTTTATACCTTGTGGGAATAAAAGGACTAGAAATAGGAAAAACCCAATGTGGCTAAACAAAGAAGTAAGACAGGCAATTAACAGCAAAAAGAAAGCATTTGCACTACTAAAGCAGGATGGCACCATTGAAGCTCTAAAAAACTATAGGAAGAAAAATACTTTATCTAAAAAACTAATTAAAGCTGCCAAAAAGGAAACAGAGAAGCACATTGCTAAGGAGAGTAAAACTAATCCCAAACTGTTCTTCAACTATATCAATAGTAAAAGAATAAAAACTGAAAATGTAGGCCCCTTAAAAAATAGTGAGGAAAGAATGGTTGTAGATGACGAGGAAAAGGCTAACATATTAAACACCTTCTTCTCCACGGTATTCACGGTGGAAAATGAAATGCTAGGTGAAATCCCAAGAAACAATGAAAACCCTATATTAAGGGTCACCAATCTAACCCAAGAAGAGGTGCGAAACCGGCTAAATAAGATTAAAATAGATAAATCTCCGGTTTAACAATGATAAATGTAAGGTTATACACATGGGAAGAAGGAATCAATATCACCATTACACACTGAACGGGAAACCACTGGGTAAATCTGACAGGGAGAAGGACTTGGGGATCCTAGTTAATGATAAACTTACCTGGAGCAGCCAGTGCCAGGCAGCAGCTGCCAAGGCAAACAGGATCATGGGGTGCATTAAAAGAGGTCTGGATACACATGATGAGAGCATTATACTGCCTCTGTACAAATCCCTAGTTAGACCGCACATGGAGTACTGTGTCCAGTTTTGGGCACCGGTGCTCAGGAAGGATATAATGGAACTAGAGAGAGTACAAAGGAGGGCAACAAAGTTAATAAAGGGGATGGGAGAACTACAATACCCAGATAGATTAGCGAAATTAGGATTATTTAGTCTAGAAAAAAGACGACTGAGGGGCGATCTAATAACCATGTATAAGTATATCAGGGGACAATACAAATATCTCGCTGAGGATCTGTTTATACCAAGGAAGGTGACGGGCACAAGGGGGCATTCTTTGCGTCTGGAGGAGAGAAGGTTTTTCCACCAACATAGAAGAGGATTCTTTACTGTTAGGGCAGTGAGAATCTGGAATTGCTTGCCTGAGGAGGTGGTGATGGCAAACTCAGTCGAGGGGTTCAAGAGAGGCCTGGATGTCTTCCTGGAGCAGAACAATATTGTATCATACAATTATTAGGTTCTGTAGAAGGATGTAGATCTGGGGATTTATTATGATGGAATATAGGAATATAGGCTGAACTGGATGGACAAATGTCTTTTTTCGGCCTTACTAACTATGTTACTATGTTACTATGTATCCTCACCTACTGTATTCTCACCCATCCCTTGTAGATTGTGAGCCTTTGCGGGCAGGGTCCTCTCTCCTCCTGTACTAGTTATGACTTGTATTGTTTAAGATTATTGTACTTGTTTTTATTATGTATACCCCTCCTCACATGTAAATCGCCATGGAATAAATGGCGCTATAACAATAAATAATAATAATGCTATTGCAGTGTTTTATTATGTATGTTAAATCTATTACACATCTTCCCCTTTTACACCTAAACTATTGGTAATTTTAACTAATAAAGTTTTTGCAATTTTCTATATACTATGGACCCTAGTATCATTTTGTTGTGTATGGATCTCCCACCCAGCATATGCCAATCACAGTAATGCCGCAGCCTTCTTGGTTGCGGGTGGTATTACTATAATTGGCTGGCCACCCAGCATCATACATAGTCTATGAGTTAGTTAGTTGTATGTGTATGTGTGTGTGTGTGTAAAATTTGGGAGCTGTAGGGGTTAAATTAAAGTTTTAATATCTTTATTGCACACTCATTCCAAGCGAAGCCCTCGTTCTCCTGTAAAAAATTCCAATATAAAAAAGCAACAATATACCATACCTGTCTGCACTGTCAGGATAGTGCTGTTATACTAATGAAAATGATACCTTTGTTGATGAAATCCATTTTGTGTGTGTTGTTTAATCTGTATTTGCAATTTGCAGTTAATGAGAGTCTCAAGCTTTGGGGTGGTCTGTGGGGGGTCTTTATGTGGTGTTCTGCTTACATATGCATCTAAATTGTAGGCTTGGAAAAAAATGTTACATCCAGCAAGATCGCATCAGCAGTGGCGCCAGTGCAGAAGCATACATCTCTTACCAATAGATGCTACTACGCAAGCGCCGCTATTGATCCCATTTTGCCACAGGCACATTTTTCCTTCTCCAGCAAAATGGCGGTGGCAGTGCCTGTGCAATAGCATCTATTGGTAAGAGATAAATGCTACAGCTCCATTTTGCTGGATGTAAATTCTTTTTCTAAGCCTGCAATTTATATACATTATGTAAAATAGGAGGCAAGCCACTTAAGAATGAGTGAACTGTCATAAGCCCATAAGTATGCATATGTAAGCAGAGCTGGTGCTTTATCTACTATATAATTGTCTAAGGGTCACTTCCGTCTGTCTGTCTCTCCTTCTTTCTGTCTTTCTTTCTGTCACGGATATTCATTGGTCGCGGCCTCTGTCTGTCATGGAATCCAAGTCGCTGATTGGTCATGGCAAAACAGCCACGACCAATCAGCAATGGGCACAGTCCGGCGGAAAAATGGCCGCTCCTTCCTCCCCACAGTCAGTGCCCGCTCCGTACTCCCCTCCAGTCTGCCCTCACACAGGGTTAATGGCAGCGGTAACGGACCGCGTTATGCCGCGGTGTAATGCACTCTGTTACCGCTGCTATTAACCCTGTGTGACCTACTTTTTACTATTCATGCTGCCTATGCAGCATGAATGGTAAAATGATCTAATGTTAAAAATAATTAAAAAAATAAAAAATCGTTATATACTCACCATCCGTCGGCCCCCGGATCGACAACAGGCCTTTCCCGCTCGCGACGCTCCGGTTACCGGTCCATGCTGCTATCTCGCGAGATGATGACGTAGCGGTCTTGCGAGACCGCTATGTCATCATCTCGCGAGACCGCAATGCACTCTTGAGACCAGAGCGCACGAGCAGCGTCGGTAACCGCTTCGCTTGGATCCGGGGGCTCCGGAAGGTGAGTATATAACTAGTTTTTATTTTATTTCTTTTTTTTAACAGGGATATGATGCCCACATTGCTATATACTATGTGGGCTGGGCAATATACTAAATGGGCTGGGCAATATACTACGTGGTTGGGCAATATACTACAAGGGCTGTGCTATATACTACATGGGCTGGGCAATATACTACATGGGCTGTGCTATATACTACATGGGCTGGGCAATATACTACATGGGCTGTGCTATATATTACGTGGCTGTGCAATATACTATGTAGCTGTGCAATAGACTACATGGGCTGTGCAATATACAACGTGAGCTGTGCAATATAACACGTGGGCTGCACAATATACAACGTGTGCTGTGCAATATAACACATGGGCTGCGCAATATACAACGTGGGCTGCACAATATACAACGTGGGCTGCGTAATATACAATCTGGACTGCGCAATAGACTACATGGGCTGTGCAATATACAATGTGGGCTGTGCAATATAACATGTGAGCTGCGCAATATACAACGTGGGCTGCGCAATATACAACGTGGGCTGCGCAATATACAACATGGGCTGCACAATATACAACGTGGGCTGCGCAATATACTACGTGGGCTGCGCAACATACTACGTGGGCTGCGCAATGTACTGCGTGGGCTGCGCAATGTACTGCGTGGGCTGCACAATGTACTGCGTGGCTGTGCAATATACTACGTGGGCTGTGCTTTCCACTACGCATACATATTCTAGAATACCCGATGCGTTAGAATCGGGCCACCATTTAGTATGTTATAAAGACCTGTCCACAGGCCGCCCCAAGGCATGAGAGCCTCAATAACTGAAAACTACAAATAAAGATTAAACAACAACCACAAGACGGATTTCATCAGCCAAAGCATCATTTTAATAAATATAATGGTGCCAACCTGACAGTGTCTGTTGTTTACTTAGCAATATCCTGATGACAGGTTCGCTTTAATTTTGGATGTTAAATTATATTAAAAATAAACTGAAAGCAAATCAGATAATTGCAGTATAGATAGAAATTCAAATATGTGTGAAATGGCATATATAAAAATAAAGGTGAGTCTTGTGTTAACGTTACTTGTTGGTTTGTATTTCTTTATTTTGGTCAATCAATTGAATCTGAAGATGGATATAAAATAGGAGCATAATGTTCAATATAAGCAAATGTCTGGAAAATACATATAATCTACGAAATGTCGAGGTGGCATGGTTGCTGGTTGCCATGTGTTGCTGGTTGCCAAATGTGTTTTGCATAAATTGCAAATATGTAGAACAACTTTGACATAAAAAGTGACTGCTTTGTGCAGTCTTTGAAGTGGTCAGACTCTCAGAAAAACATACTCACAGTTCAGGCTTTGATATTTAAACGAACTGAGAAAAATAATAGTAAAGCACATCTCTGGAGTGTGGTAAACCCTAATCTCACAAAATAAGGAAGAAGACATATCATGGAAATGAACAGGTGTTTTCAATCATCTGCAATCTTATTGAATTGAAGAACCACTTCCATATGGAACCCAGAGAAAGATCTGTCATCTAAACTGACACTAAGTAGTATGAGCTCAAAAAACATTAATTCACCATACCTTATACAATCTGTCCTAAAGATGAAATTGCCTTTGTATCTTGCATTAAAATAACTGCACTTAAATTCAAGCAATTTTGTGATACTGTTTAATCCCTTAAAATCGGCCAATATACATAAAAAACGGCGGTCCTCACTGGGCCTTTGTCCCTCAACAGCAATCGGGAATAAGAAAATAGTGCTGTCCATGACTGAAATTCCTGGAGGTGACAGCTAACACCCTGCGGTATTGGTTGGTTTTGGAACTGATCGAGGAAAGAGTCAATTGTGACAACTGTATCTAAATGGTTAAAAGGGGATTAAAAGACCCCTTCCAAGATTATAATCGTGGGAGCGGATCACTGCCGTGGTACCCTGAAGTCATCTGATGACCCCAAGACATGGTGGCCTATGAAATCCAGCTATGATCTAGGTCGCACAGTCATTGAGTCAGTGATAGGCCTCTGCCACTGCTTTGCACAAGTATTGCAATGCATAAGACAAACAATTAGGCCTGGGTCACACGTGCGAGTTCAATGCGAGAAACCCGAGCGAGTCTCTCGCATCAATACCCGGCACTGCCACCGGCACTCAGGACTGGAAATATATGCAGCCACATGCTCTGGTCGCAAGTGCCGGCAGCAGAGCCGGGTATTGATGCGAGTTTCTGACATTGAACTCGCAAGTGTGACCTAGCCATAGAGTAAAAATTATACTTGTCTCACAGTAGGAATTAATAAAAAAGTGAAAAAGGGTCAAATGAAATGTGTAAAAAGAGTTAAAAAAAAACACAAATACGTACACAAAATCATGAAAAGCCTTTTCGCCATTAAAAATGCAGCATTTGTGATGCAAAAAAAAAAAAAAAGAAACACAAAAAAAAATCAAAATATAATTTGTAAAACAGATTGCATTAATAAAAACACTAAATTTTCCTGCAAAAAATAAGCCCTAATATCACTCATGAAAATAATAGTTACAGCTCTCAGAATATGGTGATGCAAAAAAATTCAGTTTTCTAAAATATTGTTTATAGTGTGTAAAAGCAGCAAAAAGATATAAATCTGGTATTGCTGTAATTGTACTGACCTGACAAATAAATTGGGCTTATCAATTTTACTGCACATTGAATGGCGCAGAAAAAAAAAATGTTAAAAACAATAACTGAATTTCTGTTTTCTGTTCATTCTGTGTCTGATGAAAAACAGAAAGCAATAAAAAATTCTATATACCAATGATACCAAAAAACTCCAACTCGTTGCACAAAAAATAAGCCTTCATACAGTTCTGTTCATCAAATAATACATAAGTTACAGCTCTAAGAATATGGTGAAAAAATAACTATCTTGTTTTTCAAAAAAAAGTGTTTTTACTGTGTGATTTTGTGATTTTAGCACAACATTAAAAAAAATTATATAAATCTGGCATCACTGTAATCTCACCACCCCAAAGAATAAAGCCGTCTTATCATTTATACTGTATGGTGAACCATGTAAAAATAAGAACTGTTCATAGAATCATAGCATGTTAGAATTGAAATGGACTTCCAGGGTCATCGTGTCCAACACCCTGTTCAATGCAGCATTCACTAAACCATCTCCGTCAGATGTCTGTCCAGCCTCTGTTTGAACACTTCCATTGAAGGAGAACTCACTAGCTCTCATGGCAGCCTGGTCCACTCATTGGCAGCTTCACTGTCAAAAAGTTTTGTTCTAATATCTAATCTGTATCTTCTCCCTTTCAAAACACCTATGTATATGTCCTATATGGTAGCCATAAAATATAAATAAACACCTACAGATAGAATAAGGCACCACACAAGAGCAAATAATAATAAATATATTTATTTTCAAAACACAATAAAACAAGACCAAAAAAGGTCATAAAAAATCAGTATAAATTACAGGTGAGACTCACATAAACACAGAAAAAAAGGTGGACAAGCCTGGAAAAATAGAGACAAAGAAATCCAATTACAAGTGTTTATATCAGGTAATGAATGCTAAATAACATATAACAAATCACAGAGTGGCACGGTTTACTCAATATAAACGAGCACTATGGTGAAAATTGTGGCAGAAACAATGACACCACTGCCCGGCGCCCACTGTCAGGAGATGAGCGGGAGCTCGGAGCACCGCTGGAACAAGGAGGAAGAGAGGTATTACCTAATGTGTTTTTTTTATGAGGGCTGCCTTATACTACAGGGTCTACCTATGTGGTGCTGCCTTATACTACAGGATCTGCCTATAGGGGTACTGTCTTATACTACAGGGTCTGCCTATAGGGGTGCTGCCTTATACTGCAAGGTCTGCCTATATTGGTACTGTCTTATACTACAGGGTCTGCCTATGGGGTGCTGCCTTATACTACAAGGTCTGCCTATGAGGTTGCTGCTTTATACTACAGGGTCTGCCTATGGGGGTACTGTCTTATACTACACGGTCTGCCTATGGGGTGCTGCCTTATACTACAGGGTCTGCATATAGGGGTGCTGTCTTATACTACAGGGTCTGCCGATGGGGTGCTGCCTTATACTACAGGGTCTGCCTATGGGGGTGCTGCCTTGTGCTATATTGAGGACTATCTGGCACATTATACTATGTGGAGGTTATCTGTTATGATCCCAATGGCAAGGGATCTCAGAGATTAAAGCAAAGTCTGCAAACATAAATACCAGCTCATAGGGAAGTGGTAACTAGGCTGACCATATAGCTGATCCTAGCACAAACACTAACAGTAGCCGGGGAACGTGCCTACGTTGATCCTAGACGTCTCGCGCCAGCCGGAGAACTAACTAACCCTATCAGGGAAAATAAGACCTCTCTTGCCTCCAGAGAAAAGACCCCAAAGAAATACAAGCCCCCAACAAATAATAACGGTGAGGCAAGAAGAAAAGACAAACGTAAGAATGAACTAGATTTTAGCAAAGAGAGGCCCACTGACTAAATAGCAGAAGATAGTAAGATGACTTATATCGTCAGCAAAAAACCCTGCAAAATATCCACGCTGAATATCCAAGAACCCCCAAACCGACTAACGGTGAGGGGGGAGAATATCAGCCCCCTAGAGCTTCCAGCGATATCAGGAATCACATTTTGTACAAGCTGGACAAAAATAAGAACAATGCAAATAAACAAAAGTAAGAAAGCAGGACTTAGCTTATCTTGCAAAGAACCAGGACCTGAAGACAGGAGCAAACAGAAATGAACTGATTACAACGATGCCAGGCACTGGACTGAGAATCCAGGAAGTTTAAATAGCAACACCCCAGGCCTAACGAAGCAGGTGAGTACCAAACTGGGAAAAGACAATCCAAGTGCCAAACCACAAGAGACCACAAGAGGGAGCCAAAAAGTATAGTTCACAACAGTACCCCCCCTTTAAGGAGGGGTCACCGAACCCTCACCAAGACCACCAGGGTGATCAGGATGAGCAGCGTGGAAGGCACGAACCAAATTGGCCGCATGAACATCCGAGGCGACCACCCAGGAATTATCCTCCTGACCATAGCCCTTCCATTTGACCAAATACTGAAGCCTCCGTCTAGAGAGACGAGAATCCAAGATCTTTTCCACCACGTACTCCAACTCGCCCTCAACCAACACCGGAGCAGGAGGCTCAACAGCAGGAACCACAGGCACAACGTACCGCCGCAACAAAGACCTATGGAACACGTTGTGAATGGCAAACGACACAGGAAGATCCAAACGAAAAGAAACCGGGTTAAGAACTTCCAAAATTTTATAAGGACCAATAAAGCGAGGCTTAAACGTAGGAGAGGAGACCTTCAGAGGGACATACCGAGAAGACAACCAAACCAATTCCCCAACACGAAGTCGGGGACCCACACCGTGGCGGCGGTTGGCAAAACGCTGAGCCTTCTCCTGTGACAACTTCAAGTTGTCCACCACATGATTCCAAATCCACTGCAACCTATCCACCACAGAATCCACCCCAGGGCAGTCAGAAGACTCAACATGACCCGAGGAGAAACGAGGATGAAAACCAGAGTTGCAGAAGAATGGTGAAACCAAAGTAGCGGAACTAGCCCGATTATTAAGGGCAAACTCAGCCAATGGCAAGAAGGTCACCCAATCATCCTGGTCCGCAGAAACAAAACATCTCAAATAAGCCTCCAGTGTCTGATTAGTTCGCTCCGTTTGACCATTAGTCTGAGGATGAAAGGCAGATGAAAACGACAAATCAATGCCCATTTTAGCACAAAAAGATCGCCAGAATCTGGACACAAACTGGGATCCTCTGTCGGACACGATATTCTCCGGAATGCCGTGTAATCGAACCACATTCTGAAAAAACAAAGGAACCAGATCGGAAGAGGAAGGCAACTTAGGCAAGGGTACCAAATGGACCATCTTGGAAAAACGATCACACGCCACCCAGATGACAGTGATTCCTTGAGACACCAGCAGATCAGAAATTAAATCCATGGAAATGTGTGTCCAAGGCCTCTTCGGGACGGGCAAGGGCAAAAGCAACCCGCTAGCACGAGAACAACAAGGCTTAGCCCGAGCACAAGTCCCACAGGACTGCACAAATGACCGCACATCCCGTGACAAGGAAGGCCACCAAAAGGACCTAGCCACCAAATCTCGGGTACCAAAAATTCCCGGATGCCCTGCCAACACCGAGGAATGAACCTCGGAAATGACTCTGCTGGTCCATTTATCAGGAGCAAACAGTCTGTCGGGTGGACAAGAGTCAGGTCTACCAGCCTGAAATCTCTGCAACACACGTCGCAAATCAGGAGATATGGCCGACACGATTACTCCCTCTTTAAGAATACCAGCTGGCTCCAAGACTCCAGGAGAGTCAGGCACAAAGCTCCTAGAAAGAGCATCAGCCTTAACATTCTTCGAACCAGGCAGGTACGAGACCACAAAGTCAAAACGAGAGAAAAACAATGACCAACGAGCCTGTCTAGGATTCAGGCGCTTAGCAGACTCGAGATACATCAGATTTTTGTGATCAGTCAAGACCACCACACGATGCTTAGCACCCTCGAGCCAATGACGCCACTCCTCAAATGCCCACTTCATGGCCAACAACTCCCGATTACCAACATCATAGTTCCGCTCAGCAGGCGAAAACTTCCTAGAGAAAAAGGCACATGGTCTCATCACAGAGCAACCAGAGCCTCTCTGTGACAAAACAGCCCCAGCACCGATCTCAGAAGCATCCACTTCAACCTGAAAGGGAAGTGCGACATCAGGCTGGCACAAAACAGGCGCTGAAGTAAACCGGCGCTTCAGCTCCTGGAAGGCCTCCACGGCTGCAGGAGCCCAATTAGCCACATCAGAACCTTTCTTGGTCATATCCGTCAAAGTAGGGTTGAGCGAAACGGGTCGATCATTTTCAAAAGTCGCCGACTTTTGGCTAAGTCGGCATCTCATGAAACCCGATCCGACCCCTGTGCTTGTCGGCCATGCGGTACGCGACTTTCGCGCCAAAGTCGCGTTTCAATGACGCGAAAAGCGCCATTTCTCAGCCAATGAAGGTGAACGCAGAGTGTGGGCAGCGTGATGACATAGATCCTGGTCCCCACCATCTTAGAGAAGGGCATTGCAGTGATTGGCTTGCTGTCTGCGGCGTCACAGGGGCTATAAAGGGGCGTTCCCGCCGACCGCCATCTTACTGCTGCTGATCTGAGCTTAGGGAGAGGTTGCTGCCGCTTCGTCAGAAGCAGGGAGAGCGTTAGGCAGGGTCCACTAACCACCAAACCGCTTGTGCTGTAGCGATTTCCACTGTCCAACACCACCTTCGGTGTGCAGGAACAGTGGAAGCTATTTTTTTTTTTTTTTTTCCTCAGCGCTGTAGCTCATTGGGCTGCCCTAGAAGGCTCCGTGATAGCTGTATTGCTGTGTGTACGCCACTGTGGAAACCAACTGCTTTTTTCAAAGCACATATCCTCTTGTTCCTTTCTGCACAGCTATCTTTTTCGTTTGTCCACACTTTTTATTTAATTTGTGCATCAGTCCACTCCTATTGCTGCCTGCCATACCTGGCTTAGATTACTGCAGGGAGATAGTAATTGTAGGACAGTCCCTGTTTTTTTTTTTTTTTTGTGGGAGATTAAGATTGGCATTTCTGCTACAGTGCCATCCCTGTGTGTGCCATCTCTCACTGAGTGGGCCATAGAAAGCCTATTTATTTTTTCCGTGATTTGTGTTCTAAATTCTACCTCAACACAAAAACACTACATCAATCAGTGGAAGAAAAATATTGGCCTCAGTCAGGGCTTGTGTGCCACTGCTGTGTGTGCTATCTCTCATTCAGTGGGCTATAGAAAGCCTATTTATTTATTTATTTATTTTTTTTCTTATTATTTGGTTTCTAAAGTCTCCCTGAAAAAAAAAAAACAAAACAAAACAGTGGGAGAGTAATATTGCCCTTTCAGCTTGTGTGCCAGTCTTGACTCCTGGGTGTGCCACCTCTCTCTCATTCAGTGGGCCATAGAAAGCCTATTTATTTTTTTGGTTTTTTTAATATTATTTGGTTTCTAAAGTCTCCCTGAAAATAATAAAAAAAAAAAAAAAAACAGTGGGAGAGTAATATTGCCCTTTCAGCTTGTGTGCCAGTCTTGACTCCTGGGTGTGCCACCTCTCTCATTCAGTGGGCCATAGAAAGTCTATTTATTTTTTTTTTTAAATATTATTGGGATTCTAAAGTCTCCCTTAAAAAACAAAAAATACATAAAAAAACAGTGGGAGAGTAATATTGCCCTTTCAGCTTGTGTGCCAGTCTTGACTCCTGGGTGTGCCACCTCTCTCTCATTCAGTGGGCCATAGAAAGCCTATTTATTTTTTTGGTTTTTTTAATATTATTTGGTTTCTAAAGTCTCCCTGAAAATAAAAAAAAAAAACTTAAAAAAACAGTGGGAGAGTAATATTGCCCTTTCAGCTTGTGTGCCAGTCTTGACTCCTGGGTGTGCCACCTCTCTCATTCAGTGGGCCATAGAAAGCCTATTTATTTTTTTTTTTAAATATTATTGGGTTTCTAAAGTCTCCCTTAAAAAACAAAAAATACATAAAAAAACAGTGGGAGAGTAATATTGCCCTTTCAGCTTGTGTGCCAGTCTTGACTCCTGGGTGTGCCACCTCTCTCATTCAGTGGGCCATAGAAAGCATTTTTTTTTTTCCTTGATTTGTGTTCTAAAATCTACCTCAACACAAAAACACTACATCAATCAGTGGGAGAAAAATATTGGCCTCAGTCAGGGCTTGTGTGCCACTGCTGTGTGTGCTATCTCTCATTCAGTGGGCTATAGAAAGCCTATTTATTTATTTATTTTTTTTCTTATTATTTGGTTTCTAAAGTCTCCCTGAAAAAAAAAAAAAAAAAAAAAAAACAGTGGGAGAGTAATATTGCCCTTTCAGCTTGTGTGCCAGTCTTGACTCCTGGGTGTGCCACCTCTCTCTCATTCAGTGGGCCATAGAAAGCCTATTTATTTTTTTGGTTTTTTTAATATTATTTGGTTTCTAAAGTCTCCCTGAAAATAAAAAAAAAAAAACTTAAAAAAACAGTGGGAGAGTAATATTGCCCTTTCAGCTAGTGTGCCAGTCTTGACTCCTGGGTGTGCCACCTCTCTCATTCAGTGGGCCATAGAAAGTCTATTTATTTTTTTTTTTAAATATTATTGGGATTCTAAAGTCTCCCTTAAAAAACAAAAAATACATAAAAAAACAGTGGGAGAGTAATATTGCCCTTTCAGCTTGTGTGCCAGTCTTGACTCCTGGGTGTGCCACCTCTCTCATTCAGTGGGCCATAGAAAGCATTTTTTTTTTTTTCCTTGATTTGTGTTCTAAAATCTACCTCAACACAAAAACACTACATCAATCAGTGGGAGAAAAATATTGGCCTCAGTCAGGGCTTGTGTGCCACTGCTGTGTGTGCTATCTCTCATTCAGTGGGCTATAGAAAGCCTATTTATTTATTTATTTTTTTTCTTATTATTTGGTTTCTAAAGTCTCCCTGAAAAAAAAACAAAAAAAAAAAAAACAGTGGGAGAGTAATATTGCCCTTTCAGCTTGTGTGCCAGTCTTGACTCCTGGGTGTGCCACCTCTCTCTCATTCAGTGGGCCATAGAAAGCCTATTTATTTTTTTGGTTTTTTTAATATTATTTGGTTTCTAAAGTCTCCCTGAAAATAAAAAAAAAAAAACTTAAAAAAACAGTGGGAGAGTAATATTGCCCTTTCAGCTTGTGTGCCAGTCTTGACTCCTGGGTGTGCCACCTCTCTCATTCAGTGGGCCATAGAAAGCCTATTTATTTTTTTTTTTAAATATTATTGGGTTTCTAAAGTCTCCCTTAAAAAACAAAAAATACATAAAAAAACAGTGGGAGAGTAATATTGCCCTTTCAGCTTGTGTGCCAGTCTTGACTCCTGGGTGTGCCACCTCTCTCATTCAGTGGGCCATAGAAAGCATTTTTTTTTTTCCTTGATTTGTGTTCTAAAATCTACCTCAACACAAAAACACTACATCAATCAGTGGGAGAAAAATATTGGCCTCAGTCAGGGCTTGTGTGCCACTGCTGTGTGTGCTATCTCTCATTCAGTGGGCTATAGAAAGCCTATTTATTTATTTATTTTTTTTCTTATTATTTGGTTTCTAAAGTCTCCCTGAAAAAAAAAAAAAAAAAAAAAAACAGTGGGAGAGTAATATTGCCCTTTCAGCTTGTGTGCCAGTCTTGACTCCTGGGTGTGCCACCTCTCTCTCATTCAGTGGGCCATAGAAAGCCTATTTATTTTTTTGGTTTTTTTAATATTATTTGGTTTCTAAAGTCTCCCTGAAAATAAAAAAAAAAAAACTTAAAAAAACAGTGGGAGAGTAATATTGCCCTTTCAGCTTGTGTGCCAGTCTTGACTCCTGGGTGTGCCACCTCTCTCATTCAGTGGGCCATAGAAAGTCTATTTATTTTTTTTTTTAAATATTATTGGGATTCTAAAGTCTCCCTTAAAAAACAAAAAATACATAAAAAAACAGTGGGAGAGTAATATTGCCCTTTCAGCTTGTGTGCCAGTCTTGACTCCTGGGTGTGCCACCTCTCTCATTCAGTGGGCCATAGAAAGCATTTTTTTTTTTCCTTGATTTGTGTTCTAAAATCTACCTCAACACAAATACACTACATCAATCAGTGGGATAAAAATATTGGCCTCAGTCGGGGCTTGTGTGCCACTGCTGTGTGTGCTATCTCTCATTCAGTGGGCTATAGAAAGCCTATTTATTTATTTATTTTTTTTCTTATTATTTGGTTTCTAAAGTCTCCCTGAAAAAAAAAAAAAAAAAAAAAACAGTGGGAGAGTAATATTGCCCTTTCAGCTTGTGTGCCAGTCTTGACTCCTGGGTGTGCCACCTCTCTCTCATTCAGTGGGCCATAGAAAGCCTATTTATTTTTTTGGTTTTTTTAATATTATTTGGTTTCTAAAGTCTCCCTGAAAATAAAATAAAAAAAACTTAAAAAAACAGTGGGAGAGTAATATTGCCCTTTCAGCTTGTGTGCCAGTCTTGACTCCTGGGTGTGCCACCTCTCTCATTCAGTGGGCCATAGAAAGCCTATTTATTTATTTTTTTAAATATTATTGGGTTTCTAAAGTCTCCCTTAAAAAACAAAAAATACATAAAAAAACAGTGGGAGAGTAATATTGCCCTTTCAGCTTGTGTGCCAGTCTTGACTCCTGGGTGTGCCACCTCTCTCATTCAGTGGGCCATAGAAAGCATTTTTTTTTTTTCCTTGATTTGTGTTCTAAAATCTACCTCAACACAAAAACACTACATCAATCAGTGGGAGAAAAATATTGGCCTCAGTCAGGGCTTGTGTGCCACTGCTGTGTGTGCTATCTCTCATTCAGTGGGCTATAGAAAGCCTATTTATTTATTTTTTTTTTTTCTTATTATTTGGTTTCTAAAGTCTCCCTGAAAAAAAAAAAAAAAAAAAAAACAGTGGGAGAGTAATATTGCCCTTTCAGCTTGTGTGCCAGTCTTGACTCCTGGGTGTGCCACCTCTCTCTCATTCAGTGGGCCATAGAAAGCCTATTTATTTTTTTGGTTTTTTTAATATTATTTGGTTTCTAAAGTCTCCCTGAAAATAAAAAAAAAAAACCTTAAAAAAACAGTGGGAGAGTAATATTGCCCTTTCAGCTTGTGTGCCAGTCTTGACTCCTGGGTGTGCCACCTCTCTCATTCAGTGGGCCATAGAAAGCCTATTTATTTATTTTTTTAAATATTATTGGGTTTCTAAAGTCTCCCTTAAAAAACAAAAAATACATAAAAAAACAGTGGGAGAGTAATATTGCCCTTTCAGCTTGTGTGCCAGTCTTGACTCCTGGGTGTGCCACCTCTCTCATTCAGTGGGCCATAGAAAGCATTTTTTTTTTTTCCTTGATTTGTGTTCTAAAATCTACCTCAACACAAAAACACTACATCAATCAGTGGGAGAAAAATATTGGCCTCAGTCAGGGCTTGTGTGCCACTGCTGTGTGTGCTATCTCTCATTCAGTGGGCTATAGAAAGCCTATTTATTTATTTATTTATTTATTTTCTTATTATTTGGTTTCTAAAGTCTCCCTGAAAAAAAAAAAAAAAAAAAAAAACAGTGGGAGAGTAATATTGCCCTTTCAGCTTGTGTGCCAGTCTTGACTCCTGGGTGTGCCACCTCTCTCTCATTCAGTGGGCCATAGAAAGCCTATTTATTTTTTTGGTTTTTTTAATATTATTTGGTTTCTAAAGTCTCCCTGAAAATAAAAAAAAAAAACCTTAAAAAAACAGTGGGAGAGTAATATTGCCCTTTCAGCTTGTGTGCCAGTCTTGACTCCTGGGTGTGCCACCTCTCTCATTCAGTGGGCCATAGAAAGCCTATTTATTTATTTTTTTAAATATTATTGGGTTTCTAAAGTCTCCCTTAAAAAACAAAAAATACATAAAAAAACAGTGGGAGAGTAATATTGCCCTTTCAGCTTGTGTGCCAGTCTTGACTCCTGGGTGTGCCACCTCTCTCATTCAGTGGGCCATAGAAAGCATTTTTTTTTTCCTTGATTTGTGTTCTAAAATCTACCTCAACACAAAAACACTACATCAATCAGTGGGAGAAAAATATTGGCCTCAGTCAGGGCTTGTGTGCCACTGCTGTGTGTGCTATCTCTCATTCAGTGGGCTATAGAAAGCCTATTTATTTATTTATTTTTTTTCTTATTATTTGGTTTCTAAAGTCTCCCTGAAAAAAAAAAAAAAAAAAAAACAGTGGGAGAGTAATATTGCCCTTTCAGCTTGTGTGCCAGTCTTGACTCCTGGGTGTGCCACCTCTCTCTCATTCAGTGGGCCATAGAAAGCCTATTTATTTTTTTGGTTTTTTTAATATTATTTGGTTTCTAAAGTCTCCCTGAAAATAAAAAAAAAAAAACTTAAAAAAACAGTGGGAGAGTAATATTGCCCTTTCAGCTTGTGTGCCAGTCTTGACTCCTGGGTGTGCCACCTCTCTCATTCAGTGGGCCATAGAAAGTCTATTTATTTTTTTTAAAAAATATTATTGGGATTCTAAAGTCTCCCTTAAAAAACAAAAAATACATAAAAAAACAGTGGGAGAGTAATATTGCCCTTTCAGCTTGTGTGCCAGTCTTGACTCCTGGGTGTGCCACCTCTCTCATTCAGTGGGCCATAGAAAGCCTATTTATTTTTTTGGTTTTTTTAATATTATTTGGTTTCTAAAGTCTCCCTGAAAATTAAAAAAAAAAAACTTAAAAAAACAGTGGGAGAGTAATATTGCCCTTTCAGCTTGTGTGCCAGTCTTGACTCCTGGGTGTGCCACCTCTCTCATTCAGTGGGCCATAGAAAGTCTATTTATTTTTTTAAAAAAATATTATTGGGATTCTAAAGTCTCCCTTAAAAAACAAAAAATACATAAAAAAACAGTGGGAGAGTAATATTGCCCTTTCAGCTTGTGTGCCAGTCTTGACTCCTGGGTGTGCCACCTCTCTCATTCAGTGGGCCATAGAAAGCATTTTTTTTTTCCTTGATTTGTGTTCTAAAATCTACCTCAACACAAAAACACTACATCAATCAGTGGGAGAAAAATATTGGCCTCAGTCAGGGCTTGTGTGCCACTGCTGTGTGTGCTATCTCTCATTCAGTGGGCTATAGAAAGCCTATTTATTTATTTATTTTTTTTCTTATTATTTGGTTTCTAAAGTCTCCCTGAAAAAAAAAAAAAAAAAAAAACAGTGGGAGAGTAATATGGGCGTGTGCCAGTCTTGACTCCTGGGTGTGCCACCTCTCTCTCATTCAGTGGGCCATAGAAAGCCTATTTATTTTTTTGGTTTTTTTAATATTATTTGGTTTCTAAAGTCTCCCTGAAAATAAAAAAAAAAAAACTTAAAAAAACAGTGGGAGAGTAATAATGCTCTTTCAGCTTGTGTGCCAGTCTTGACTCCTGGGTGTGCCACCTCTCTCATTCAGTGGGCCATAGAAAGTCTATTTATTTATTTTTTTAAATATTATTGGGATTCTAAAGTCTCCCTTAAAAAACAAAAAATACATAAAAAAAACAGTGGGAGAGTAATATTGCCCTTTCAGCTTGTGTGCCAGTCTTGACTCCTGGGTGTGCCACCTCTCTCATTCAGTGGGCCATAGAAAGCATTTTTTTTTTTCCTTGATTTGTGTTCTAAAATCTACCTCAACACAAAAACACTACATCAATCAGTGGGAGAAAAATATTGGCCTCAGTCAGGACTTGTGTGCCACTGCTGTGTGTGCTATCTCTCATTCAGTGGGCTATAGAAAGCCTATTTATTTATTTTTTTTTTTTCTTATTATTTGGTTTCTAAAGTCTCCCTGAAAAAAAAAAAAAAAAAAAAAACAGTGGGAGAGTAATATTGCCCTTTCAGCTTGTGTGCCAGTCTTGACTCCTGGGTGTGCCACCTCTCTCTCATTCAGTGGGCCATAGAAAGCCTATTTATTTTTTTGGTTTTTTTAATATTATTTGGTTTCTAAAGTCTCCCTGAAAATAAAAAAAAAAAACTTAAAAAAACAGTGGGAGAGTAATATTGCCCTTTCAGCCTGTGTGCCAGTCTTGACTCCTGGGTGTGCCACCTCTCTCATTCAGTGGGCCATAGAAAGCCTATTTATTTATTTTTTTAAATATTATTGGGTTTCTAAAGTCTCCCTTAAAAAACAAAAAATACATAAAAAAACAGTGGGAGAGTAATATTGCCCTTTCAGCTTGTGTGCCAGTCTTGACTCCTGGGTGTGCCACCTCTCTCTCATTCAGTGGGCCATAGAAAGCCTATTTATTTTTTTGGTTTTTTTAATATTATTTGGTTTCTAAAGTCTCCCTGAAAATAAAAAAAAAAAAACTTAAAAAAACAGTGGGAGAGTAATATTGCCCTTTCAGCTTGTGTGCCAGTCTTGACTCCTGGGTGTGCCACCTCTCTCATTCAGTGGGCCATAGAAAGCCTATTTATTTATTTTTTTAAATATTATTGGGTTTCTAAAGTCTCCCTTAAAAAACAAAAAATACATAAAAAAACAGTGGGAGAGTAATATTGCCCTTTCAGCTTGTGTGCCAGTCTTGACTCCTGGGTGTGCCACCTCTCTCATTCAGTGGGCCATAGAAAGCATTTTTTTTTTTTTCCTTGATTTGTGTTCTAAAATCTACCTCAACACAAAAACACTACATCAATCAGTGGGAGAAAAATATTGGCCTCAGTCAGGGCTTGTGTGCCACTGCTGTGTGTGCTATCTCTCATTCAGTGGGCTATAGAAAGCCTATTTATTTATTTATTTTTTTTCTTATTATTTGGTTTCTAAAGTCTCCCTGAAAAAAAAAAAAAAAAAAAAAAACAGTGGGAGAGTAATATTGCCCTTTCAGCTTGTGTGCCAGTCTTGACTCCTGGGTGTGCCACCTCTCTCTCATTCAGTGGGCCATAGAAAGCCTATTTATTTTTTTGGTTTTTTTAATATTATTTGGTTTCTAAAGTCTCCCTGAAAATAAAAAAAAAAAACTTAAAAAAACAGTGGGAGAGTAATATTGCCCTTTCAGCTTGTGTGCCAGTCTTGACTCCTGGGTGTGCCACCTCTCTCATTCAGTGGGCCATAGAAAGTCTATTTTTTTTTTTTTTAAATATTATTGGGATTCTAAAGTCTCCCTTAAAAAACAAAAAATACATAAAAAAACAGTGGGAGAGTAATATTGCCCTTTCAGCTTGTGTGCCAGTCTTGACTCCTGGGTGTGCCACCTCTCTCATTCAGTGGGCCATAGAAAGCATTTTTTTTTTTCCTTGATTTGTGTTCTAAAATCTACCTCAACACAAAAACACTACATCAATCAGTGGTAGAAAAATATTGGCCTCAGTCAGGGCTTGTGTGCCACTGCTGTGTGTGCTATCTCTCATTCAGTGGGCTATAGAAAGCCTATTTATTTATTTATTTTTTTTCTTATTATTTGGTTTCTAAAGTCTCCCTGAAAAAAAAAAAAAAACAGTGGGAGAGTAATATTGCCCTTTCAGCTTGTGTGCCAGTCTTGACTCCTGGGTGTGCCACCTCTCTCTCATTCAGTGGGCCATAGAAAGCTTATTTATTTTTTTGGTTTTTTTAATATTATTTGGTTTCTAAAGTCTCCCTGAAAATAAAAAATAAAAAAACTTTAAAAAACAGTGGGAGAGTAATATTGCCCTTTCAGCTTGTGTGCCAGTCTTGACTCCTGGGTGTGCCACCTCTCTCATTCAGTGGGCCATAGAAAGCCTATTTATTTTTTTTTTTAAATATTATTGGGTTTCTAAAGTCTCCCTTAAAAAACAAAAAATACATAAAAAAACAGTGGGAGAGTAATATTGCCCTTTCAGCTTGTGTGCCAGTCTTGACTCGTGGGTGTGCCACCTCTCTCATTCAGTGGGCCATAGAAAGCATTTTTTTTTTTTTCCTTGATTTGTGTTCTAAAATCTACCTCAACACAAAAACACTACATCAATCAGTGGGAGAAAAATATTGGCCTCAGTCAGGGCTTGTGTGCCACTGCTGTGTGTGCTATCTCTCATTCAGTTGGCTATAGAAAGCCTATTTATTTATTTATTTTTTTTCTTATTATTTGGTTTCTAAAGTCTCCCTGAAAAAAAAAAAAAAAAAAAAAAACAGTGGGAGAGTAATATTGCCCTTTCAGCTTGTGTGCCAGTCTTGACTCCTGGGTGTGCCACCTCTCTCTCATTCAGTGGGCCATAGAAAGCCTATTTATTTTTTTGGTTTTTTTAATATTATTTGGTTTCTAAAGTCTCCCTGAAAATAAAAAAAAAAAAACTTAAAAAAACAGTGGGAGAGTAATATTGCCCTTTCAGCTTGTGTGCCAGTCTTGACTCCTGGGTGTGCCACCTCTCTCATTCAGTGGGCCATAGAAAGCCTATTTATTTATTTTTTTAAATATTATTGGGTTTCTAAAGTCTCCCTTAAAAAACAAAAAATACATAAAAAAACAGTGGGAGAGTAATATTGCCCTTTCAGCTTGTGTGCCAGTCTTGACTCCTGGGTGTGCCACCTCTCTCATTCAGTGGGCCATAGAAAGCATTTTTTTTTTTCCTTGATTTGTGTTCTAAAATCTACCTCAACACAAAAACACTACATCAATCAGTGGTAGAAAAATATTGGCCTCAGTCAGGGCTTGTGTGCCACTGCTGTGTGTGCTATCTCTCATTCAGTGGGCTATAGAAAGCCTATTTATTTATTTATTTTTTTTCTTATTATTTGGTTTCTAAAGTCTCCCTGAAAAAAAAAAAAAAAAAAAAAAACAGTGGTAGAGTAATATTGCCCTTTCAGCTTGTGTGCCAGTCTTGACTCCTGGGTGTGCCACCTCTCTCTCATTCAGTGGGCCATAGAAAGCCTATTTATTTTTTTGGTTTTTTTAATATTATTTGGTTTCTAAAGTCTCCCTGAAAATAAAAAAAAAAAACTTAAAAAAACAGTGGGAGAGTAATATTGCCCTTTCAGCTTGTGTGCCAGTCTTGACTCCTGGGTGTGCCACCTCTCTCATTCAGTGGGCCATAGAAAGCCTATTTATTTTTTTTTTTAAATATTATTGGGTTTCTAAAGTCTCCCTTAAAAAACAAAAAATACATAAAAAAACAGTGGGAGAGTAATATTGCCCTTTCAGCTTGTGTGCCAGTCTTGACTCCTGGGTGTGCCACCTCTCTCATTCAGTGGGCCATAGAAAGCATTTTTTTTTTTTCCTTGATTTGTGTTCTAAAATCTACCTCAACACAAAAACACTACATCAATCAGTGGGAGAAAAATATTGGCCTCAGTCAGGGCTTGTGTGCCACTGCTGTGTGTGCTATCTCTCATTCAGTGGGCTATAGAAAGCCTATTTATTTATTTATTTTTTTTCTTATTATTTGGTTTCTAAAGTCTCCCTGAAAAAAAAAAAAAAAAAAAAAACAGTGGGAGAGTAATATTGCCCTTTCAGCTTGTGTGCCAGTCTTGACTCCTGGGTGTGCCACCTCTCTCTCATTCAGTGGGCCATAGAAAGCCTATTTATTTTTTTGGTTTTTTTAATATTATTTGGTTTCTAAAGTCTCCCTGAAAATAAAAAAAAAAAAACTTAAAAAAACAGTGGGAGAGTAATATTGCCCTTTCAGCTTGTGTGCCAGTCTTGACTCCTGGGTGTGCCACCTCTCTCATTCAGTGGGCCATAGAAAGCCTATTTATTTTTTTTTTTAAATATTATTGGGTTTCTAAAGTCTCCCTTAAAAAACAAAAAATACATAAAAAAACAGTGGGAGAGTAATATTGCCCTTTCAGCTTGTGTGCCAGTCTTGACTCGTGGGTGTGCCACCTCTCTCATTCAGTGGGCCATAGAAAGCATTTTTTTTTTTCCTTGATTTGTGTTCTAAAATCTACCTCAACACAAAAACACTACATCAATCAGTGGGAGAAAAATATTGGCCTCAGTCAGGGCTTGTGTGCCACTGCTGTGTGTGCTATCTCTCATTCAGTGGGCTATAGAAAGCCTATTTATTTATTTTTTTTTTTCTTATTATTTGGTTTCTAAAGTCTCCCTGAAAAAAAAAAAAAAAAAAAAAACAGTGGGAGAGTAATATTGCCCTTTCAGCTTGTGTGCCAGTCTTGACTCCTGGGTGTGCCACCTCTCTCTCATTCAGTGGGCCATAGAAAGCCTATTTATTTTTTTGGTTTTTTTAATATTATTTGGTTTCTAAAGTCTCCCTGAAAATAAAAAAATAAAAACTTAAAAAAACAGTGGGAGAGTAATATTGCCCTTTCAGCTTGTGTGCCAGTCTTGACTCCTGGGTGTGCCACCTCTCTCATTCAGTGGGCCATAGAAAGTCTATTTATTTTTTTAAAAAAATATTATTGGGTTTCTAAAGTCTCCCTTAAAAAACAAAAAATACATAAAAAAACAGTGGGAGAGTAATATTGCCCTTTCAGCTTGTGTGCCAGTCTTGACTCCTGGGTGTGCCACCTCTCTCATTCAGTGGGCCATAGAAAGCATTTTTTTTTTCCTTGATTTGTGTTCTAAAATCTACCTCAACACAAAAACACTACATCAATCAGTGGTAGAAAAATATTGGCCTCAGTCAGGGCTTGTGTGCCACTGCTGTGTGTGCTATCTCTCATTCAGTGGGCTATAGAAAGCCTATTTATTTATTTATTTATTTATTTTCTTATTATTTGGTTTCTAAAGTCTCCCTGAAAAAAAAAAAAAAAAAAAAAACAGTGGGAGAGTAATATTGCCCTTTCAGCTTGTGTGCCAGTCTTGACTCCTGGGTGTGCCACCTCTCTCTCATTCAGTGGGCCATAGAAAGCCTATTTATTTTTTTGGTTTTTTTAATATTATTTGGTTTCTAAAGTCTCCCTGAAAATAAAAAAAAAAAAACTTAAAAAAACAGTGGGAGAGTAATATTGCCCTTTCAGCTTGTGTGCCAGTCTTGACTCCTGGGTGTGCCACCTCTCTCATTCAGTGGGCCATAGAAAGCCTATAAATTTTTTTTTAAAAATATTATTGGGTTTCTAAAGTCTCCCTTAAAAAACAAAAAATACATAAAAAAACAGTGGGAGAGTAATATTGCCCTTTCAGCTTGTGTGCCAGTCTTGACTCCTGGGTGTGCCACCTCTCTCATTCAGTGGGCCATAGAAAGTCTATTTATTTTTTTTTTTAAATATTATTGGGATTCTAAAGTCTCCCTTAAAAAACAAAAAATACATAAAAAAACAGTGGGAGAGTAATATTGCCCTTTCAGCTTGTGTGCCAGTCTTGACTCCTGGGTGTGCCACCTCTCTCATTCAATGGGCCATAGAAAGCATTTTTTTTTTTCCTTGATTTGTGTTCTAATATCTACCTCAACACAAAAACACTACATCAATCAGTGGGAGAAAAATATTGGCCTCAGTCAGGGCTTGTGTGCCACTGCTGTGTGTGCTATCTCTCATTCAGTGGGCTATAGAAAGCCTATTTATTTATTTTTTTTTTTTCTTATTATTTGGTTTCTAAAGTCTCCCTGAAAAAAAAAAAAAAAAAAAAAACAGTGGGAGAGTAATATTGCCCTTTCAGCTTGTGTGCCAGTCTTGACTCCTGGGTGTGCCACCTCTCTCTCATTCAGTGGGCCATAGAAAGCCTATTTATTTTTTTGTTTTTTTTAATATTATTTGGTTTCTAAAGTCTCCCTGAAAAAAAAAAAAAAATAAATTAGGTGGGAGATTAATATTGACATTAGTGCTTGAGTGACAGTCCTGCGTGTGTGTCATCTCTGTGATTTTGTGCCACAGAAAACAGAGTGTGTAACATTGTGCCTGATTTTCCTTGTGGTCTCACCAACCTGTTAAGGGATATTGAAATCATACTGAAGTTATAGCTCACCGTGTAAGTTGTTTGACAGCAACAAATAAAGTTACTTTGGTTAAGATTTTAAAACAATGAGGAAGTCTGGTGCAAGAGGTCGTCGTGGGCGTTCATTGTCAGCTGGTAATGATGGTAGTGGTAGTGGAGCATCAGGTGGTCGTGGGGATAAAAATATTCCACCTAAGTCTGGAGCTGTGGAGCCAGTTTCGTCGTCAGGCTACACAAGGCCTCGAACGCTCTCTTTTCTGGGAGTAGGAAAACCGCTTTTAAAGGCGGAGCAGCAACAGCAAGTTTTGGCTTACATTGTAGACTCAGCCTCTAGCTCTTTTGCCTCCTCTTCCGAAACTGGTAAATGTAAAAGCAGCGCGTCGCTTGTGGATGTTCACGGTCAGGGACAAGTCGCTTCCTTGTCCTCCACAGCAAAAACTACAACAAGAGAGAAGGATGCAGCAGGCGACACAACGGGTCACTCCATGGAGCTCTTTACACATACCGTCCCTGGCTTAGAAAGTGAAACATTTAACAGGCCATGCCCATTACAAGTATATTCTGACATGGAGTGCACTGATGCACAGCCACAGCCAGAGTACTATGCTGCTCCTTTGACTCAGACCACCACATTGCCCTCTCAGGGTACAGATCCACAATCAGACCCTGATGAGACTATGTTGCCCCGCCACGAACGCTATACCACCGACCGACACAGTGACACAGACGAAGTTGCACACGAGCTCGAAGAGGAGGTAATAGATGACCCAGTTATTGACCCCGATTGGCAGCCATTGGGGGAACAGGGTGCAGGCGGCAGTAGTTCAGAAGCGGAGGTGGAGGAGGGGCCGCAGCAGGCATCAACATCGCAACAGGTTCCATCTGCCGGGCCCGTATCTGGCCCAAAACGCGTGTCAAAGCCAAAACCTGTTGGAGGACAGCGTGGCCATCCGGTTAAAGCTCAGTCTGCAATCCCTGAAAAGGGATCCGAGTCTAGGAAGAGTGCAGTCTGGCATTTTTTTAAACAACATCCAACTGATCAGCGCAAAGTCATCTGTCAAAAATGTTCAACTAGCTTAAGCAGAGGTCAGAATCTGAAAAAGTCTAAATACTAGTTGCATGCATAGACACTTAACCACCATGCATTTTCAAGCCTGGACTAACTACCAAACGTCCCTTAAGGTTGTAGCACCCTCGGCCAATGAAGCTAGTCAGCAACGCAACATCCCTTCCGTCACTGTAAGGCCACCATTTTCCGCACCACCGGCAGTATCTGTGCAGGTTTCTTTGCCAGCCAAAAGCAGTCAGGGTCAGGGAACCACCAGTTTTGTAGGAGGAAATATTGCATCTAGGGCACCGGCGGAAACAATACCGTCTCCAACCGTCACTCAGTCTGCCATGTACACCGGCACACCCGAAAGTTCCACGATCTCCAGCTCTCCAGTCCAGCTCACCCTACATGAGACTCTGGTTAGAAAAAGGAAGTACTTATCCTCGCATCCGCGTACACAGGGTTTTAACGCCCACATAGCTAGACTAATCTCGTTAGAGATGATGCCCTACCGGTTAGTTGAAAGCGAAGCTTTCAAAGCCCTGATGGAGTACGCTGAACCACGATACGAGCTACCCAGTCGACACTTTTTTTCCAGAAAAGCCATCCCAGCCCTGCACCAGCATGTTAAACAGCGCATCGTCCATGCACTCAGGCAATCTGTGAGTACAAAGGTGCACCTGACTACAGATGCATGGACCAGTAGGCATGGCCAGGGACGTTATGTGTCCATCACGGCACACTGGGTGAATGTGGTGGATGCAGGGTCCACAGGCGACATCAATTTAGGGACAGTTGTGCCTAGCCCACGGTCTAGGAAACAGTTGGCTGTAGGCGTTCGCACCCCCTCCTCCTCCTCCTCCTCGTCCTCCTGCAGAAGCTACAGCTCTTCCACAGAACGCAGTCTGCCAACCACTCCATCGGCAGATGACACTGTTGCACACCAGTTGTCCCATTATGGGCCAGCTACTGCCAAGCGTCAGCAGGCTGTATTGGCTATGAAGTGTTTGGGCGACAACAGACACACCGCGGAAGTTCTATCCGAGTTCTTGCAACAAGAAACGCAGTCGTGGCTGGGCACAGTAGATCTTGAGGCAGGCAAGGTAGTGAGTGATAACGGAAGGAATTTCATGGCTGCCATCTCCCTTTCCCAACTGAAACACATTCCTTGCCTGGCTCACACCTTAAACCTGGTGGTGCAGTGCTTATTGAAAACTTATCCTGGGTTCTCCGACCTGCTCCTCAAAGTGCGTGCACTTTGCTCACATATCCGATGTTCGCCTGTACACGCCAGCCGTATGCAGACCTATCAGCGGTCTTTGAACCTTCCCCAGCATCGCCTAATCATAGACGTTGCAACAAGGTGGAACTCAACACTGCACATGCTTCAGAGACTGTGCGAACAGAGGCGTGCTGTTATTTATTTGTGGGAGGATACACGGGCAGGCAGTAGGATGGCAGTAGAACAAATAGAGGAGAAAATCCAGCTTCCAAAAATATCAAAATTTATTAAAGATAAAATCCAAAGTCCAAAAACATGGTTCACAGGAGAAGAAATAGCAGCAAGCTACATGTTTCGAACAATAAGTTCTTTTTCAGCTTTGAGCTTTGAAAAAGAACTTATTGTTCGAAACATGTAGCTTGCTGCTATTTCTTCTCCTGTGAACCATGTTTTTGGACTTTGGATTTTATCTTTAATAAATTTTGATATTTTTGGAAGCTGGATTTTCTCCTCTATTTGTTCTATTGCCTCACGTGAAGACTGCACGTCATCCGGGCTTCCCCACAACAAATGCCTAGTAGGTGAGCTGGTTTTGTCTCATTTTTTTTTTTTTTCTTCTGTAGTAGGATGGCAGACATGGAGTTGTCAGGTGTGCAGTGGTCTAAGATACAAGACATGTGTCAAGTCCTTCAGTGTTTTGAGGAATGCACACGGCTGGTTAGTGCAGACAACGCCGTAATAAGCATGAGCATCCCCCTAATGCGTCTGCTGATGCAAAGTTTGACGCACATAAAGGAGCAGGCGTCTGCACCAGAGGAAGAGGAAAGCCTTGATGACAGTCAGCCATTGTCTGGTCAGGGCAGTGTACAGGACGAGGTAGCGGGCGAAGAGGAGGTGGAGGACGAGGAGGATGATGGGGATGAGTATATTTTTAATGCCGAACCTTTCCCGGGGGCACAGGAAATTGGTTGCGTGTCACGGCCGGGTTCTGGTTTTTTGAGGGACACAAGTGACGTAGATTTGCCTGCAACTGCCCCTCAACCAATCACAACCGGAGATTTGACAACTGGAACTTTGGCCCACATGGCGGATTATGCTTTACGTATCCTAAAAAGGGACACACGCATTACGAAAATGATGAACGATGACGATTACTGGTTGGCCTGCCTCCTTGATCCACGCTATAAAGGCAAATTGCAAAATATTATGCCACATGAGAACTTGGAACTAATATTAGCAACCAAACAATCAACTCTTGTTGACCGTTTGCTTCAGGCATTCCCAGCACACAGCGCACGTGATCGTTCTCACACGAGCTCCAGGGGGCAGCAGACTAGGAGTGTTAGGGGTGCACACATCAGAAGTGGCGTTGGACAGAGGGGTTTTCTGACCAGGTTGTGGAGTGATTTTGCTATGACCGCAGACAGGACAGGTACTGCTGCATCAATTGAAAGTGACAGGAGACAACATTTGTCCAGTATGGTTACTAACTATTTTTCATCCCTTATCGATGTTCTCCCTCAACCGTCATTCCCATTTGATTACTGGGCCTCCAAATTAGACACCTGGCCAGAATTGGCAGAATATGCATTGCAGGAGCTTGCTTGCCCGGCAGCAAGTGTCCTATCAGAAAGAGTATTCAGTGCTGCAGGTTCAATATTAACCGAAAAAAGGACTCGTCTGGCTACCCAAAATGTTGACGATCTAACATTCATTAAAATGAACCACAACTGGATTTCGAAATCTTTTGCCCCACCTTGCCCGGCCGACACCTAGCTTTCCTATGAAAAGCTCTTGCCTGTGAATTACTTTTCTAATGTCTAATTTGCTGCAGCTGATTGTACAGCATACGACATGTTTACACCTCCCTAAATGGCAAAACTCCCCACACGGGGCCGTGGTATCGCGACTTGGCGCAAGCACCCGTGAGACTGCTGTTTGTCTGAAGAGGTGGGTGTGCTCGCTTTTGGTTGACGGCATTGCTACTGGGTCCCTCATAGTACAATGTAGTGTCTCTGGCGGTGGTGGTGCGCACCCAACGTCAGACACACCGTTGTAACATGAGGGGCCCTGGGGCGGTCCCGCCGGCCTCAAGAGAGTTCCCCCCTACCCCAGCTCAAAATGTGCTCTACCACGTGCAAAATTATGTCGCACAGCTCCACCAATCTTTAGTCTATTCGCTGACATCATTCAATGTCTGGCACTGACAATACAAATTTGTAGACATCTATGATGCAACTTAAAGTAGTCTGTGTCTGTGTCCTATATTGGCACCATTAAATAGTTACTGCCAAATTACTATGTCAGAAACTCAGTAGATGAGCCCACCCCTGTACCTAAGTATGCCACCTTTTTTTTTGTTTTGGTTGTTTTGCGAGACATTAACATCTATTTATATTTTGGGAGTACTGGGACAGACACTCCTTGCACTACTCCTCCACTCACCACCAAGCTGCCTGTGTATCCATGTAACCGCTGTAAAGCTGCCATGAGCCTATTGTTTGTTATTTTAGGCCTTTGATAGCCTGTCTGCGGTCCCTACTTTAAATACTCCTCCACTGACCACCAAGCTGCCTGCCCGTGTATCCATGTAACCGCTGTAAAACTGCCATAAGCCTATTGTTTGTTATTTTAGGCCTTTGATAGCCTGTCTGCGGTCCCTACTTTAAATACTCCTCCACTGACCACCAAGCTGCCTGCCCGTGTATCCATGTAACCGCTGTAAAGCTGCCATGAGCCTATTGTTTGTTATTTTAGGCCTTTGATAGCCTGTCTGCGGTCCCTACTTTAAATACTCCTCCACTGACCACCAAGCTGCCTGCCCGTGTATCCATGTGCAGCGCCCCAGAGTTCTGGTCGTTGCAGTACTGTGGCTTCGCCGCTAAGGGGAGCCATGGTACGTTCGATGGCACCGAAGGAGTTCCTCCAATCAGGTATCACAGACACCAATATATTTCACAGCTGGGCCTCCGGGGGGAGCTAAGGGTGCTATTCATTAGGCCACTCCCCACCATAGTGGGTAAACTGGGGGTCAGGCAGAAAGTTAGAGAGAACGCTGACGGGATTGAACGGAGCAACACCCTGTGGCAGGGGGTGTTGTGAAGGGAGAGACTGTAGGGTCTCTGCCAGGGGTGGGATCCTGGCAGAGGCTTGGCATTGAAAGAACGTAACGGGTCCGCGCAGGCTCCTGGAAGCGGCGGGACTCAGGAAAGGACTAGAAGCGAGATAGATTGTGCTGAGTGAGAAACGAGATCAAGCAGAAGGAGAATACCAGCAGGGGTTTTGTTGAAAGAGGCAGCACCCTGCTGAGGCGCAATACCGGTGGCCGGAACGCCGAGGGAGTGGATTAGAATACAGCTTCAAGCCATACTCCAAACAGCGGCAGGACAGTCGGTCTCAGGCGGGCTGTCTACCACATATCACCTATGAAGTCTTGGGGGGCAATTGCGGGAGAGGGGCGACTCTAGGGTCCCGGAAGAACTCCAGGCCTACCTGACAAACGGGTGCCATTCCAACCTGAATACAGGGAAGGGGTGGATTACAGAGGAACATCAAATCGAGTTGTGAGGGAACTTAAGAAACAGACACAACCGTTGTGGGGTTACTTTCCGTGAGCACAGCAGGGAAGGACTACAACACATAGCGCTAGAAGGAAGGCACAGATTTCCACCTGAGAGGAGAACTCTGGAGGTGCCATTGGACCGGCCGGACTTGCGTAGCCTGGTGAACCGTGTTCTGGACTGAGGACTCAGAGATCTCCAGTAAAGAGGTAAAGAGACTGCAACCTGGTGTCCTCGTTATTTACCGCGACTTACACCCCACAACTGCTCCGCTCCATCGCTAACATTACTACCACCTATTACACCGGACGTCCCCCACTGACGGACAGGGCCACGGACCGGGTCTAGCCACCGTGACAACCCCGAGACTGAGAACTAGAGGCCCGGCTCCGGGTACCCCTCGGCCCTGCGGCGGTGTGGGGGCGCGCCGCACATGTAACCGCTGTAAAACTGCCATGAGCCTATTGTTTGTTATTTTAGGCCTTTGATAGCCTGTCTGCGGTCCCTACTTTAAATACTCCTCCACTCACCACCAAGCTGCCTGTGTATCCATGTAACCGCTGTAAAGCTGCCATGAGCCTATTGTTTGTTATTTTAGGCCTTTGATAGCCTGTCTGCGGTCCCTACTTTAAATACTCCTCCACTCACCACCAAGCTGCCCGTGTATCCATGTAACCGCTGTAAAACTGCCATGAGCCTATTGTTTGTTATTTTAGGCCTTTGATAGCCTGTCTGCGGTCCCTACTTTAAATACTCCTCCACTGACCACCAAGCTGCCTGTGTATCCATGTAACCGCTGTAAAGCTGCCATGAGCCTATTGTTTGTTATTTTAGGCCTTTGATAGCCTGTCTGCGGTCCCTACTTTAAATACTCCTCCACTGACCACCAAGCTGCCTGCCCGTGTATCCATGTAACCGCTGTAAAACTGCCATGAGCCTATTGTTTGTTATTTTAGGCCTTTGATAGCCTGTCTGCGGTCCCTACTTTAAATACTCCTCCACTGACCACCAAGCTGCCTGCCCGTGTATCCATGTAACCGCTGTAAAACTGCCATAAGCCTATTGTTTGTTATTTTAGGCCTTTGATAGCCTGTCTGCGGTCCCTACTTTAAATACTCCTCCACTGACCACCAAGCTGCCTGTGTATCCATGTAACCGCTGTAAAGCTGCCATGAGCCTATTGTTTGTTATTTTAGGCCTTTGATAGCCTGTCTGCGGTCCCTACTTTAAATACTCCTCCACTGACCACCAAGCTGCCTGCCCGTGTATCCATGTAACCGCTGTAAAACTGCCATGAGCCTATTGTTTGTTATTTTAGGCCTTTGATAGCCTGTCTGCGGTCCCTACTTTAAATACTCCTCCACTGACCACCAAGCTGCCTGCCCGTGTATCCATGTAACCGCTGTAAAACTGCCATAAGCCTATTGTTTGTTATTTTAGGCCTTTGATAGCCTGTCTGCGGTCCCTACTTTAAATACTCCTCCACTGACCACCAAGCTGCCTGCCCGTGTATCCATGTAACCGCTGTAAAGCTGCCATGAGCCTATTGTTTGTTATTTTAGGCCTTTGATAGCCTGTCTGCGGTCCCTACTTTAAATACTCCTCCACTGACCACCAAGCTGCCTGCCCGTGTATCCATGTAACCGCTGTAAAACTGCCATAAGCCTATTGTTTGTTATTTTAGGCCTTTGATAGCCTGTCTGCGGTCCCTACTTTAAATACTCCTCCACTGACCACCAAGCTGCCTGCCCGTGTATCCATGTAACCGCTGTAAAGCTGCCATGAGCCTATTGTTTGTTATTTTAGGCCTTTGATAGCCTGTCTGCGGTCCCTACTTTAAATACTCCTCCACTGACCACCAAGCTGCCTGCCCGTGTATCCATGTAACCGCTGTAAAACTGCCATGAGCCTATTGTTTGTTATTTTAGGCCTTTGATAGCCTGTCTGCGGTCCCTACTTTAAATACTCCTCCACTCACCACCAAGCTGCCTGTGTATCCATGTAACCGCTGTAAAGCTGCCATGAGCCTATTGTTTGTTATTTTAGGCCTTTGATAGCCTGTCTGCGGTCCCTACTTTAAATACTCCTCCACTCACCACCAAGCTGCCCGTGTATCCATGTAACCGCTGTAAAACTGCCATGAGCCTATTGTTTGTTATTTTAGGCCTTTGATAGCCTGTCTGCGGTCCCTACTTTAAATACTCCTCCACTCACCACCAAGCTGCCCGTGTATCCATGTAACCGCTGTAAAACTGCCATGAGCCTATTGTTTGTTATTTTAGGCCTTCGAAGCCTGTCTGCGGTCCCTCCTTCCACTAGGCCTCCACTGACCAGACCACTGCTGCCCGTGTACCCCTGGAACCAATTTTAAAGTGCCTACAGCCAGCCCATTTTATTGTGTTAGGCCTTCGAAGCCTGTCTGCGGTCCCTCCTTCCACTAGGCCTCCACTCACCTGACCACTGCTGCCCGTGTACCCCTGGAACCAATAATAAAGTGCCTACAGCCAGCCCATTTTATTATGTTAGGCCTTTGAAGCCTGTCTGCGGTCCCTCCTTCCACTAGGCCTCCACTGACCAGACCACTGCTGCCCATGTACCCCTGGAACCAATAATAAAGTGCCTACCGCCAGCCCATTTTATTATGTTAGGCCTTCGAAGCCTGTCTAAGGTCCCTCCTTCCACTAGGCCTCCACTCACCTGACCACTGCTGCCCGTGTACCCCTGGAACCAATAATAAAGTGCCTAGAGCCTATTTTTTTATTTAATTTAATATTAATAAAGCCAGGATGAACTACGATATACCACGCTATGAGCTACCCAGTTGACAATTCTTTTGCGAGAAAAGCCATCCCACCCCTCCACCTGCATGTTAAAGACCGCATTGTCCTTGCATTCTGTCAATTTGTCAGTCCAAAGGTATACCTGACAACAGACACATGGACCTGTAGGCCTGGCCACGGAAGGTTACGTGTCCTTTGTGGCTAAATGGGTTAATGTATTGGATGCATGGTCCACACAGGGGACAGCCTGCAAAGTCTGTCTGCAGTCCCTAATTCAAGTTGTCCTCAACTGAATAAAGCTGAGCTTCTACCTTCTGGCTCTGATTAACTGCTGTTTTTAAAAAAATTGGCTGTTCCGTCCTTCTAAAGGTGTCTGCCCCTGCCTGGTGTTGTCCTCAACTGAATAAAGCTGAGCTTCAACCTTCAGTTCCAAACATACAACAGAAAACTGGTACAATACAAAAAGTGGCCTCCAGCTACAAAAACTTTCTCCTACAAGTAGTTAACTGACAGTTTTTTTTCCAGTGAAAACACAGATATGGCATCCAACGAGTGTTGTCCTGTCTCGTCTTCTTTATATTATTGCCAAGAAGCTGCAACTGAATAAAGCTGAGCTTCAACCTTCAGTTCCAAATTACCATTTTTAAAAAAGCAATTGGCTGTTCCGGCCTACTAAAGGTGTCTGTCTGCCCCTGCCTGGTGTTGTCCTCAACTGAATAAAGCTGAGCTTCTACCTTCTGTTCCAAATTACCATTTTTAAAAAAGCAATTGGCTGTTCCGGCCTACTAAAGGTGTCTGTCTGCCCCTGCCTGGTGTTGTCCTCAACTGAATAAAGCTGAGCTTCTACCTTCTGCCTCTTACTAACTGCTGTTTTTTTAAAAAAATGGCTGTTCCGGCCTACTAAAGGTGTCTGTCTGCCCCTGCCTGGTGTTGTCCTCAACTGAATAAAGCTGAGCTTCAACCTTCTGTTCCAAATTACCATTTTTAAAAAAGCAATTGGCTGTTCCGGCCTACTAAAGGTGTCTGTCTGCCCCTGCCTGGTGTTGTCCTCAACTGAATAAAGCTGAGCTTCTACCTTCTGTTCCAAATTACCATTTTTAAAAAAGCAATTGGCTGTTCCGGCCTACTAAAGGTGTCTGTCTGCCCCTGCCTGGTGTTGTCCTCAACTGAATAAAGCTGAGCTTCTACCTTCTGCCTCTTACTAACTGCTGTTTTTTTTAAAAATTGGCTGTTCCGGCCTACTAAAGGTGTCTGTCTGCCCCTGCCTGGTGTTGTCCTCAACTGAATAAAGCTGAGCTTCAACCTTCTGTTCCAAATTACCATTTTTAAAAAAGCAATTGGCTGTTCCGGCCTACTAAAGGTGTCTGTCTGCCCCTGCCTGGTGTTGTCCTCAACTGAATAAAGCTGAGCTTCTACCTTCTGTTCCAAATTACCATTTTTAAAAATGCAATTGGCTGTTCCGGCCTACTAAAGGTGTCTGTCTGCCCCTGCCTGGTGTTGTCCTCAACTGAATAAAGCTGAGCTTCTACCTTCTGTTCCAAATTACCATTTTTAAAAATGCAATTGGCTGTTCCGGCCTACTAAAGGTGTCTGTCTGCCCCTGCCTGGTGTTGTCTTCAACTGAATAAAGCTGAGCTTCTACCTTCTGCCTCTTACTAACTGCTGTTTTTTTAAAAAATTGGCTGTTCCGGCCTACTAAAGGTGTCTGTCTGCCCCTGCCTGGTGTTGTCCTCAACTGAATAAAGCTGAGCTTCAACCTTCTGTTCCAAATTACCATTTTTAAAAATGCAATTGGCTGTTCCGGCCTACTAAAGGTGAATGTCTGCCCCTGCCTGGTGTTGTCCTCAACTGAATAAAGCTGAGCTTCAACCTTCTGTTCCAAATTACCATTTTTAAAAAAGCAATTGGCTGTTCCGGCCTACTAAAGGTGTCTGTCTGCCCCTGCCTGGTGTTGTCCTCAACTGAATAAAGCTGAGCTTCAACCTTCTGTTCCAAATTACCATTTTTAAAAAAGCAATTGGCTGTTCCGGCCTACTAAAGGTGTCTGTCTGCCCCTGCCTGGTGTTGTCCTCAACTGAATAAAGCTGAGCTTCTACCTTCTGTTCCAAATTACCATTTTTAAAAATGCAATTGGCTGTTCCGGCCTACTAAAGGTGTCTGTCTGCCCCTGCCTGGTGTTGTCCTCAACTGAATAAAGCTGAGCTTCTACCTTCTGCCTCTTACTAACTGCTGTTTTTTAAAAAAATTGGCTGTTCCGGCCTACTAAAGGTGTCTGTCTGCCCCTGCCTGGTGTTGTCCTCAACTGAATAAAGCTGAGCTTCAACCTTCTGTTCCAAATTACCATTTTTAAAAATGCAATTGGCTGTTCCGGCCTACTAAAGGTGAATGTCTGCCCCTGCCTGGTGTTGTCCTCAACTGAATAAAGCTGAGCTTCAACCTTCAGTTCCAAATTACCATTTTTAAAAATGCAATTGGCTGTTCCGGCCTACTAAAGGTGTCTGTCTGCCCCTGCCTGGTGTTGTCCTCAACTGAATAAAGCTGAGCTTCAACCTTCAGTTCCAAATTACCATTTTTAAAAATGCAATTGGCTGTTCCGGCCTACTAAAGGTGTCTGTCTGCCCCTGCCTGGTGTTGTCCTCAACTGAACAAAGCTGAGCTTCCACATTCTGGCTTTCGCCCTATACTATCAGATATTAAACTGCATTTGGCCTACTAGTGTGGTTATGCCCTTGAAACAGTGTCTGCTGCTCTTGGGTTTGCTACTCCACTGAACAAAGCAATGCCGCCTGTTTAGTCCTGTTACCAATTTTGAACTGCATTTAGCCTACTTTATTCTTTGGCCCTATATCTGTTTCCTCCTCATCCTGCCCATTGCCCAGCCACTGCTAGATGAGTCTGCTGGTACATTGACCTAGACCACTACATTCCCCTTATACTCTACACAGCCAGAATCTGACCCTGCTGAAAGTAAGGTTCCCCTTCCTGCATGTTATACCACCTTACACAGGGACAGAGAGGAAGGTGCAGATGAAAGTGCAGGTTCCTTCATCAGGTGGGGGGGCATACTCGTTGGCGACGTCACTGGCACAGGGCCCCTCAGAGTACGCAAAAGTGTCGCTGCTGGTGGGAGGCGCCCCCGCCATGCAAACACACATCGCTGTACTTTGAGGGGCCCTGTGCCAGTGCCAATGCGAACGAGTGGGCCCCCCCTGCTTGCTCAGGATCACAGCACTTGCAACGTTGAAATACTTACCTTTCCCTGCAACACCGCCGTGACGTAGTCCGCATTTCCTGGGCCCACGAAAAACTTGAGCCGGCCCTACTCCCCCCACAACTTTTGCCAAATGACCCCCAATTCCCTATGCCCAACTATTATTATAAAGTTAATTAAGATTGACAAGCTTCAGAAACAAGAATGGATGTTTTTGGCATTAAAATGGGCACTGTAGGTGTTTTCCTGGCCTCCACTCACTGCCGACTATGCTTCCCCATTGACTTGCATTGGGTTTCGTGTTTCGGTCGATCCCCGACTTTTAGCGATAATCGGCCGACTGCACTCGACTCGACTCTGGACAAAATCGGGTTTCACAAAACCCGACTCGATCTTAAAAAAATGAAAGTCGCTCAACTCTACGTCAAAGGTTTAACAACACTAGAAAAGTTAGCGATAAAGCGACGGTAGAAATTAGCAAACCCCAAGAACTTCTGAAGACTCTTAACAGACGTGGGTTGAGTCCAATCATGAATAGCTCGGACCTTGACTGGGTCCATCTCCACAGCAGAAGGGGAGAAAATAAAACCCAAAAAGGAAACCTTCTGCACTCCAAAGAGACACTTTGAGCCCTTCACAAACAAAGCATTATCACGCAAAACCTGAAACACCATCCTGACCTGCTTTACATGAGAATCCCAATCATCAGAAAAAACCAGAATATCATCCAGATAAACGATCATAAATTTATCCAGATACTTCCAGAAGATATCATGCATAAAGGACTGAAACACTGAAGGGGCATTAGAGAGCCCAAAGGGCATCACCAAGTATTCAAAATGACCTTCGGGCGTATTGAATGCAGTTTTCCATTCATCTCCCTGCCTAATGCGCACAAGGTTGTACGCACCACAAAGATCTATCTTGGTGAACCACTTGGCACCCTTAATCCGAGCAAACAAGTCTGACAATAGTGGCAAAGGATACTGAAACTTAACAGTGATTTTATTCAGAAGCCGATAGTCTATACAAGGTCTCAAAGACCCGTCTTTCTTGGCCACAAAAAAGAATCCCGCACCAAGAGGGGAAGAGGATGGACGAATATGCCCCTTCTCCAAAGACTCCTTGACATAAGAACGCATCGCGGCATGCTCGGGTACTGACAAATTAAATAATCGTCGCTTAGGAAATTTACTGCCAGGAATCAAATCTATAGCGCAGTCGCAGTCCCTATGAGGAGGAAGAGCACTGGACCTGGACTCACTGAATACATCCTGATAGTCACACAAATACTCAGGAACGTCTGAAGGAGTAGAAGTAGCAATAGACACCAGCGGAGAATCGCAATGAATTCCCTGACAACCCCAACTCGACACAGACATAGCCTTCCAATCCAAAACAGGATTATGGGTCTGTAACCATGGCAGACCTAAAACGACCAAATCATTCATTTTATGCAGAACAAGAAAACTAATCACCTCCCGATGTTCAGGAGTCATGCACAATGTGTCCAATACTGCGGTTTATTTTCCGCCAGTGGTGTAGCATCAATTCCTCTGAGAGGAATAGGAACTTTTAAAGGCTCCAAAACAAAACCACAGCGCTTGGCAAACGAAAAGTCCATAAGACTCAGGGCAGCACCTGAATCCACAAATGCCATAACAGGGTAGGAAGACAATGAACAAATTAAAGTCACAGACAAAATAAATTTAGGCTGCAAATTACCAATGGTGACAGGACTGACAACCTTGGTTAGGCGTTTAGAGCATGCTGATATAACGTGTAGAATCACCACAGTAAAAACACAACCCATTCTGACGTCTATGATTTTGTCGTTCGGTTCTAGTCAGGATTCGGTCACATTGCATTGAGACAGGTGTCCGTTTAGACAACACCGCGAGAGGATTAGCGGATTTGCGCTCCCGCAAACGCCGATCAATCTGAATAGCCAGCGCCATAGAATCATTCAGACTTGTAGGAATTGGAAAACCCACCATCACATTCAATGAAGGGGCCATCATACAGTGCTGGAGCCATCAAAAAGTTTGGAGGCTACTAAGGGGTCAGTATACTGTGTGGGTGGTACTATACAGTGAGGGGGCATTATACTGTGTATAAGAGAGCATCATACTGTGTATAGGGGAGCTGTACAGGGAGAGACTCGTGTCATTATAAAATGTAAATTGGGCACTTATTGTTATAGGGGAACTCAGGTTACTGTGACTGTCAAAGGGGCACACAGGACAATATTACTTTCTAGGGGGTCAAAATGTGGGCACTGTTTTCTCGGGCACTTGCGCCCTGCATTACTATATTATAGAGGGTTGCTTTAGAATTTAGAGGGCACAGAGGACCACACAGTAGGTGCAGTAATATGGACACATACGGCAGCAGCAGCTCAGTATTGGGATATCAGCAGGATGAGGAGTTTATGCAGGTTGGGAATAGATGGTGATGGTTGTAATATGAGAAGTGAAATGTGTCTTTGTTGTATTCTCTGCAGCCGAGTCCTGGTGGAAGAAGTTGCATGTCAGTCTGGGCCAGATGGAAAAGACAGGAAAAGCGAACGATTCCATCAGAAAGAACGTCAGTGGTAAATCACTATCTGTAACTGTGCTTTGATCTCTTACATGTTCTGTAGGACTGGTATTTATTTACCACTGACCATATGGTGGTAATATCCATGTTGGTCTTTATATAGAGATTATCTTCAGAAACAGCGCAGTCATCTGCTGAGGTTCTCCTCCACTATTAGGGGCTGTCACGGAGCTGTAATCAAGGTTACCTGGTTAGGGGCCCACTCAGAAGCTTTGCCCCCCAAACCAAAACCCTAGCTATGCCTCTGCGTGTAAGACTTGGACTCGGTTGTGCTGGTGCACAAGCTGGTCTAAAAAAGTGTCATAGGACTCACAGAAATTGGTTGGGTAAAAGCGTGTTTCAATACTCCAGCATTCACGGGTCCCTTTCCAGCATCTACCAAAATTTATAATGTAAATCTAAGGGTACCGTCACACAGTGCCATTTTCATCGCTACGACGGCACGATCCGTGACGTCGCAGCGTCGTATGATTATCGCTCCAGCGTCGTAGACTGCGGTCACACTTTGCAATCACGGCGCTGGAGCGATGCCGAAGTCCCCGGGTAACCAGGGTAAACATCGGGTTACTAAGCGCAGGGTCGCGCTTAGTAACCCGATGTTTACCCTGGTTACCAGCGTAAACGTAAAAAAACCAAACAGTACATACTTACATTCCGGTGTCTGTCCCCCGGCGTTCTGCTTCTCTGCACTGTGTAAGCACCATAGCCGGAAAGCAGAGCGGTGACGTCACCGCTGTGCTCGCTTTCCGGCTGGCAGGCGCTCACAGTGCAGAGAAGCTGAGACGCCGGGGGACAGACACCGGAATGTGAGTATGTACTGTTTGGTTTTTTTACGTTTACGCTGGTAACCAGGGTAAACATCGGGTTACTAAGTGCAGCCCTGCGCTTAGTTACCCGATGTTTACCCTGGTTACAAGTGAACACATCGCTGGATCGGTGTCACACACAACGATCCAGCGATGTCAGCGGGTGATCAAGCGACGAAAGAAAGTTCCAAACGATCTGCTATGACGTACGATTCTCAGCGTGATGTCTGATCGCAGTAGCGTGTCAGACACAGCGATATCGTAACGATATCGCTAGAACGTCACGAATCGTGCCGTCGTAGCGATGAAAATTTCACTGTGTGACGGTACCCTAAGAGTTACAACCCAGTAGTCAGCAGTATTCCTAATCATAACTATACAAGGATCATGTTGCAGATAGTGCAGCAAGAAGGCACTCATATGTCGGACTCTACCCTGAGATCCAAGCCCATGCTGTGTTGGTGGTTGATAACAATGAGGCTGGTTTCCTCAATTCCCCCCCGCCAGCCATGAACAACAGATAGTGGAGGATTATCCTCTTCATTTGACAGTTGCTCGCCCATCACCTCTTCCTCCTCCATTTGCTCCTCGGATCTTGCACCTTTGATAAGTTTGTCTGTTATTACTAGACCCTTGATTGCTGTAATCCACCCTCCCTTGGCACCTGCCTGTGTGATCAATCGCATCTGCTGCTTCTTCCTCCTCATCTTTTACCATACCAACTATTGAGACGCAGGTATTTTACCACAGAATCTCAGGTTTTTAGCCGCTCGAGTCACGAAACTTTGAGACAATGTTATCCCTTCCGCATCCTCTTCAGCTTCCTCCTCTTCTTCTGTGACCACCATATTCTCTAGCAGGCTATTCAAAGTCTGCTCCAACATATAGATGACCGGAATAGTGATGCTGATGATTACGTCGTCAGCATTAACCATCTTATAGCCATTTTGAAACTGTGCAGAAGGGTACAGAAGTCCTTAATCTGTGCCTACTCTGTAAACGTGATATGCACCACGTCCATACTGCATTGGCCTAAGCTATATGACATGACATACTGCATAAGGGCTTGTTGCTGCTGACACAGCCACTGCAACATGTGCAGAGTGGAATTCCACCATGTCAGCACATCGCATATCAACCTGTTGATTCCCACAGTAAAGCACGTTGAGTGTGCATGTGAAGGTTCATACATGTAGTAATCAAATTATTGCACTTTTTTTACCTTTACTCAGTTTTTTTGGCAAAGTTGACAGATTACCTATGGATAAGGCCTCTATAAGACACTAAACCTACAAACTATTTTAAAGTCAGGTCACTTTCTGTATGATATTAATAACAGAAGATTTTTTTGTGACCTATGGATCAGGCCTCTTTAACACACTAGATTCTGCAAATAATTTTAGTCAGGTCCCTTACTGTATGATGTTAAAAACAGAAGATTTTTTTGTGGTCTATGGATCAGGCCTCTATAACACACAAGATGGTACAAAAAATTTGAAAGTCAGGTCCCTTTCTGTACGATGTTACTAACATAAAACTTTTTTTCTGGCCTATGGGTCAGGCCTCTATGACACACTAGATGCTGCAAAGTATTTTAAAGTTAGGTCCCCTATAGTGATGAGCGAACGTGCTCGCCACTACTCGTTACTCGCCCGAGTATCGCTATGCTCGGTGTACTCGGCGAGCAGCGAGCATTTCTGGTATTATTCTGCCTTAACTGCAGTCTCCACCCAGCAGTTTTGGCAGACCTTAGAGACCCAATCATGCTGCAGGGATTGTCTGCCAGGCCATGAAATGCCACAGCCATCTTTGTTGTGGTCGTGCAGTGATTGGCTGGGCCGTACAGCATCATCCCGAGTATAAGAGACCCGGCGCTGCCCTGCTTGCCGCATTCTGTTCCTGTTTCAGCGAGAGTAGGGAGAGCTGCTGACGAGATAGGGTCAGAATCGTGGTTTTAGAGTTAGTGTAGGTCTGCAGCTCTTACATCCACAGCTCCTCAGAAACCAACAGTCCTTTCTAGGGCTAATTCATGGGTCCCGATATTGCAGCACTAGGTAGGCAGGGCACAACATATCCACATCAGTGCAAGACCTGCAGGCACTGTATGTGCGTCCATTGGTTCCACTGCATCCTTCCCAAAGCTCCATAACTGCCTGCTGCAGCTTATTTACTGTTTATATACCTATTTTTTTTATTTTTTTTCCCAAAATTCCCCCCCCCAAAAAAATACAGTCTGTTCTGTCAGACTGAGGCCTGTTGAAAAGTTATAGTTTGTCAGGCATACGCAGCACAGTTGTGTGTGCTACCCTTGTTCCCCTTTTTTTTTTTTGGTGTTTTAAGCCCTTTATCCCATATGATGTACTATCCCGTCGAGGTGACCTGGGACTTAATTCCCAGTGACGGGATAGTACGTCATAGTGGATCTGCCGTGCTCAAGGGGGGAGCGTGGCTGATCGGGGCCGGGTGTCAGCTATCGCAGCTGACATCCGGCACTATGGGCCAGGAGCAGTCACAGACCCCTCCCACCACATTAACCCCCAGCACACTGCAATCAAAGATGATCACAGAGCTCCAGCGGCATAGGGAAGCATCGCGCAGGGAGGGGCTCCCTGCATGCTTTCCTGAGACCCTCGGAGCCATGCGATGTGATTGCGTTGCTCCGAGGGTCTCCTACCTCTTCCTCCCTGCAGGCCCGGATTTAAAATGGCCACGGGGGGCATTCCGGGTCCTGCAGGGAGGTGGCTTTCAAGTTCCTGCTCAGAGCAGGCGCCGGGAAGCCTCCCTGCAGTGCCTGTGTAATCGCTGATCTGACACAGTGCATTGCAAAGTGTAAGATCAGCAATCTGATAATATATAGTAATGTCCCCCATGGGGCAATGTAAAAAAGTAAAAAACAATAATACTTACATGTGTAAAAAAATAATAATAATTCCTAAATAAAGTAAAAAAAAATATTGCTCCAATAAATACATTTCACATATTTAGTATCGCCGTGTCCGTAGCGGCTTGACCTATAAAACTGTCCAACTAGTTAACCCCTTCAGTGAACACCTTAAAAAAAAAAACGAGGCAAAAAGCGACGCTTTATTATCATACCGCCAAACAAAAAGTGGAATAACACACAATCAAAAAGACCAGTAAAAATAACCATGGTACCGCTGAAAATGTGATCTTGTCCTGCAAAAAACGAGCCACCATACAGCATCATCAATGAAAAAATAAAAAAGTTAAAGTCTTCAGAATAAAGCGATGCAAAAATAATTATTTTTTATATAAAATATTTTTTTTCGTATAAAAGCGCCAAAACATAAAAAAATGATATAAATGAGGTATCGCTGTAATCGTTCTAACCCAAAGAATAAAAGTGCTTTACCAATATTATCAAACGTGGAACGGTATAAGCGTCCCCCCAAAAGAAATTCATGAATAGATGGTTTTTGTTCATTCTACCTCACAAAAATCAGAATAAAAGCGATCAAAAAATGTCACGTGCCTGAAAATGGTACCAATAAAAACGTCAACTCGTCCCACAAAAAACAACATCTCACATGACTCTGTGGACCAAAATATGGAAAAATTATAGCTCTCAAAATGTGGAGATGCAAAAACTAATTTTTGCAATAAAAAGCGTCTTTTGGTGTGTGATGGCTGGCAATCATAAAAATCTGCTAAAAAACCCACTATAAAAGTAAATCAAACCCCCTTCATCACCCCCTTAGTTAGGGAAAAATAATAAAATAAAAAAAAAAATGTATTTATTTCCATTTTCCCATTAGGGTTAGGGTTAGGGTTGGGGCTAAAGTTAGGGTTAGGGCTACAGTTAGGGTTGGGGTTAGGGTTAGGGTTGGGGCCAAAGTTAGGGTTAGGATTGGGGCTAAAGTTAGGGTTAGGGTTGGGGCTAAAGTTAGGGTTAGGGTTGGGGCTAAAGATAGGGTTAGAGTTGGGGCTAAAGTTAAGGTTAGGGCTACAGTTAGGGTTGAGTTAGTGTTGGGTTAGGTTGGGGTTAGGGTTGGGGTTAGGGTTGGGGCTAAAGTTAGGGTTAGGGTTTGGGCTAAAATTAGGGTTATGGTTGGGGCAAAAGTTAGGGTTAGGGTTGGAGCTAAAGCTAGGGTTGGGGCTAAAGTTAGGGTTGGGGCAAAATTTAGGGTTAGGGATACAGTTAGGGTTGGGGTTAGGGTTTGGTTTGGGGCTAAAGTTAGGGTTAGGGTTAGGGTTGGGACTAAAGTTAGGGTTAGGCTTAGGGTTGGGGCTAAAGTTAGGGCTAGGGTTGGGGCTAAAGTTAAGGTTAGGGCTGCAGTTAGGGTTGAGTTAGTGTTGGGTTAGGGTTAGGGTAGCGGTTAGGGTTGGGGCTAAAGTTAGGGTTAGGGTTGTGGCTAAAGTTAGAGTTGGGGCTAAAGTTAGGGTTTGGATTATATTTACAGTTGGGATTAGAGTTGGGATTAGGGTTAGGAGTGTGGTTAGAGTTATAGTTGGGATTAGGGTTAGGGGTGTTTTTGGGTTAGGGTTTCAGTTAGAATTGGGGGGTTTCCATTGTTTAGGCACATCAGGGGCTCTCCAAATGCGAAATGGTGTCCGATCACAAGTCCAGCTAATTCTGCGTTGAAAAAGTAAAACAGTGCTCCTTCCCTTCTGAGCTCTCCCGTGCACCCAAAAAGGGGTTTACCCCAACATATTGGGTATCAGAGTACTCAGGACAAATTGGACAACAACTTCTGGAGTCCAATTTCTCCTGTTAGTCTTGGGAAAATACAAAACCAGGGGCTAAAAAATAATTTTTGTGGAAAAAAAATAAACAAATTTTCACGGCTCTGTGTTATAAACTGTAGTGAAACACTTGGGGGTTCAAAGCTCTCACAACACATCTAGAAAAGTTCCTTGGGGGGTCTAGTTTCCAATTTGGGGTCACTTGTGGGGGGTTTCCACTGTTTAGGTACATCAGGGGCTCTGCAAATGCAACGTGACGCCTGCAGACCAATCCATCTAAGTCTGCATTCCAAACGGCGCTCCTTCCTTTCCGAGCTCTGCCATGCACCCAAACGGTGGTTTCCCCCCACATATGGGGTATCAGCGTACTCAGGAAAAAATTGGACAACAACTTTTGGGGTCCAATTTCTTTTTTTACTGTTGGGAAAATACTAGACTGGGGGCTAAAAAATTATTTTTGTGTTAAAAAAAGAATTTTTATTTCAACAGCTCTGCGTTATAAACTGTAGTGAAACACTTAGGGGGTCAAAATTCTCATAACACATCTACAGAAGTTCCTTAGGGGTCTTCTTTCCAGAACAGTGTCATTTGTGGGGAGTTTCAATGTTTAGTTAAGAACATCAGGGGCTCTCCAAACGCGACATCGTGTCCTATCTCAATTCCAGTCAATTTTGCATTGAAAAGTCAAACGGCGCTCCTTCCCTTCCAAGCTCTGCCATGCGCCCAAACAGTGGTTTACCCCCACATATGGGGTATTATTGGACTCAGGACAAGTTTTAAAACAACTATTGGGGTCCAATTTCTTCTATTACCTTTGGGAAAATAAAAAATTCGGGGGCGAAAAATCATTTTTGTGAAAAAATATGATTTTTTATTTTTACGGCTTTACATTATAAACTTCTGTGAAGCACTTGGTGGGTCAAAGTGCTCACCACACATCTAGATTAGTTCCTTAGTGGGTCTACTTTCCAAAATGGTGTCACTCGTGGGGGGCTTCAATGTTTAGGCACATCAGGGGCTCTCCAAACGCGAAATTGCGTCCTATCTCAATTCCAGTCAATTTTGCATTAAAAAGTCAAACGGCGCTCCTTCCCTTCCGAGCTCTGCCATGCACCCAAACAGTGGTTTACCCCCACATATGGGGTATCAGCATACTCAGACAAAATTTACAACAACTTTTCGGGTCCAATTTCTCCTTTTACCCTTGGTAAAATAAAACAAATTGGAGCTGAAATACATTTTTTGTGAAAGAGAGTTAAATGTTCATTTCTTTTTTAAACATTCCAAAAATTCCTGTGAAACACCTGAAGGGTTAATAAACTTCTTGAATGTGGTTTTGAGCACCTTGAGATGTGTAATTTTTAGAATGATGTCACACTTGGGTATTTTCTATCATATAGACCCCTCAAAGTGACTTCAAATGTGATGTAGTCCCTAAAAGAAATGGTGCTGTAAAAATGAGAAATCACTGGTCAACTTTTAACCCTTATAACTCCCTAACAAAAAAAAATTTTGGTTCCAAAATTGTGCTGATGTAAAGTAGACATGTGGGAAATGTTACTTGTTAAGTATTTTGTGTGACATATCTCTGTGATTTAAGGGCAAAAAAATTCAAATTTAGAAAATTGTGAAATTTTCAAAATTTTTGCCAAATTTCCTTTTTTTCCACAAATAATCGCAGGTAATATAAAATAAATTTTACGACTGTCATGAAGTACCATATGTCACGAGAAAACAATGTCAAAATCTTCAGGATCTGTTGAAGCGTTCCAGAGTTATAAAATCATAAATGGACAGTAATCAGAATTGTAAAAATTGGCCCGGTCATTAACATGCAAACCACCTTTGGGGGTTAAGGGGTAATTGGCGATTCTCGGCCGATTTATGGTGCAAATCGCAGCATGCTGCAATTTCTCCTGCACGTATAATACGGCCAAGAAAACAATGGATGATGGGAGGTGCCCCATAGATTAACATTGGTCCGAGGGCTATGCGATTTTTTTTATCGCATAGCAGTCGTCCGTATTACGGTCTAGTGTTACTCCGTGTTTTTCTGTGATTGGACAGATAGTTGGAAGGGAGAGTATTCAGAGGAAGTGAGGGTGAGCCGCCGTTAGGCGGGGGCACCATATTGCATACAAATTAGAGTGCCAACCTCCGCGACAAGGTAGGGACAATTGATTCGGAATTCCGGCGGGTGAGTTATGATAATTCAAGCCCCATCGGCAATCTCAGATGTGATCGAATCTACTTTTCTTTGTATATTTGCTAATAATCTTTTTTGCAGTTTATCTGCTTTTTGGTTATGTAAATAAAATTAAGGTGACAGTCTCCATAATTTTGTGATGATCTTGGACATTTGGTCATACTCTGGGGACCGTTATTTTGACCTATAGTTTCTAATTAAATTAAACTCCCCACACATCACCAAAATTCCTTTCTTTTTCTCTCCCCCATCACCCTGATTTTTGTTTTGCATACTGGTATCCCTTGGCAATTGAGTACTGATGAAAGGACCAGGTGTGGTTTCTGACTGGCACATCTGTTAATAGTCAGAGAATTATAGGATGAACCTAGGGGTAGCCATCATTGAGCGGGGGAACCAATTTGCATTCAAGGTAGGGTGCCAAACTCCACAGAAAGGTGCACAAGGGAGTATTAGGGCCTAAGTTTTATTGAGGTTTCCCCTAGCATACCATTTTACTGATTCTGACCTTTAGGCCTGGTAAGGTGTTATTAGTGTTTGTTTGCTGTGTCTGTTTTAATTGGTTAAAATAAAAGGTACATTTTAAAGATATTAGTTTTGGTGAGGTCTAAGTTCACACTTAGAACTTTGCTACTTTATTTGCCACAATTTTCCATGATTGCTGTAAAAACAATAGAACATCACTTTTTTATCACAATTTTGGAAAAAAATGCAGAGAGGAAACAAGTATGAAGGCAGCCCATGCCCCCACTCTCTTTGCATTTCCATCCAACCTACTGTTTTGTAAACCAAGCAGAGCTGAATGTAGCACAACTGAGCTGTTTTGTATGCTAGCTTTCATTAAACTTTATCGGCCAGCCTCCATTTAGCAGACACAGGTCAGCCGAACAAAACAGAGCTGAGCTGTGTTGCATCCCGTCTCATGCTCAGTCACATGATCTCTCAAACTAACAACCAGCATACTGCTTTGTGGAAGGTAACAAATGTGATCTGTGTTGCGTCCAGCTCACTTTCAGCATTTTCAGCCATTTCCAGTTGTGCAGACACTGCGAAGCCAAACAAAACACAGCTAAGCAGTGTCGTGTCCTGGTTCTCTTTCATTCACTCTCTCTCTAAGGACTGAGCAGAAGGGCTGAGAAAACAGAGACTAGACACTCGTTAAGAGGTACAGAATGGCAAACTGTGCATTGCTATATATCTGGAAGAGGATTAAATGTGATTACACCAGGAGAGCACTAGGACCCTGTGGTGTTTGCCTGCTAAAGCTAAGAACAGGTCCTGCGAGTGCCCGGGAAACTGTGTGTGCTGGAGGATGGGGCCTGATGCTGTGTCACAGGATACCATGCCACAGGAGGAGGCCTTCTGGCAACACCACGGAAAAGACTTCCACTCCCTCTGGGGCTGCGCCTGTTGGAGTAGGCCTCAGAACTACCCGATGTATTGCAGAAATACCGCCCCAGCGATATGCTCAGGATGACTTTGAGTGGAAAGGTATGTTGGGGATGTCAACCTCTACTGGGGTGGCATGTAAGAGGGTGAACTGTGATTACACCAGGAGAGTACTAGGACCCTGTCGTGTTTGAATGCTGCAGCTAAGAGCAGGTGCTGTGAGTGCCCGGGAAACTGTGTGTGCTGGGGATGGGGCCTAGTGTCGGTTGTCTAGAGCTGTAAGGGCACCTTCCAGAAGAAGAGAGACTTCCCTGAGAGACACTGTGTGTGTGTAGCAGCTTGTGAGAAGCAGAGAGATTTAACACTGTAAGAGACTGTTTGCTGACAGCCTGTGTGGAGGGAGTTAACCCCTTCATCTTGGGAGCCTGAGGCCTTGCGGTGGAACAAAGACAGAGCGTTCCTGAGAGCTGTGTGACTGTGGAGCTCTGTGGAGTCCTTGCTGTGATGAGCGGAGAAGCAATATTGGACATATATTTTATACAGAAACAGGCAGATTGCTTCAATGAGAATTTGTGAGAAGTACAGGAGGAGAGACGGCATCTTGAGGCTACAGAACTATTAGTCCCTGGAGTTTGGGCTCGGCACTGGCTGACAAGACAAGGAACCTTGTGTTGCTGCAACTGATTGGCACCAAAGATTTGGGACTGGCTGCAGCCGATGCAATTTATATGCCTGAGAGGAGACTCACCTCAGGTTAAAGGTACCATAGTCAAAGATACCCGGGTATCTCTAGTTGAAGCACTTAAGGACCTTTGTATTATATTTATATGTATTGTTATTGTAGGTTATACTCAGTGCGCAATTCCAGGGGGTCCCTTGATATCACTACATACGATTTACACATGTTCTCTGAGTACCTGAATTGACCTGTATGATAGGTAAATTTCTTTCAAATCCCAGTGTAATACACTCTTCAGGGAACCTTGGATTGGCTTAGTGATCTCAGCTCCGGCTGAGTGAGTGTACTGTATGAGGGTATTTCAATCTGTTTCTTCCACATACTAAGTTCTACTTATTCTGCTGTTTGAGTAAAGACACTCTTGGGATTTCTGCCTCAGTCGCGTTTTGTGACCCACTGGATCTTATTCGGAACTCTGGTCATTACATTTATAGCATAGTCGGCGGGATCCAGTGTTTGTTATGGATGGAGGTGAGTTTACAAATGACCCCACTGCACCGGCATCCTCTTCAGGGGTTGAGGGTCCCCTGGCAGCCGCGGCGACTCCGGGAGGCTATGTGCCTGTAGGAGCTTTACTTCAGCACATGCCAAAATATGATGGGCGCAACATGGCATTGCAGGATTGGGCCGAGAGGGTCCAGAGAATTCTGCGTATGTGTAATCTGGCTACAGTGTTATGTGCCGAGCTGTCATTAAATGCACTAGAGGGCGATACCAGGCGGATGGTGATGGTGTGCCCAGAATCAGAGAATGTCACGATTCACACCGTGACCGTCACCCCTATGTCACGGATTAGGGTGACTTTAGGCCAACAGACGGCTATCACATGTGCAGGGGGGCTTATCTTAGTTATCCCTCCACTGCTACAATGTGATAAAAAAAACACACACAACGCTATTGACCTCTTAGTTTACAGCAGGGGCTTATTTTAGGTATCACACTGCTCTTCAATATACCACAAACTGCAGAGATTTGTGTATATCCCGCTTACAGTTCGACTTGAAACCTGCAGCTCTCTGGCGCCCCCTTTACCCTCAGGTCAGATTAGGTACTGCAACTAGGATAATTAGTCGCTAGAAAGGCTGCCTGCTAGGTACTGGCTGTTGGGCACGCTGCAGCGACGCGATAAACTACTCTCACTCAGGCAGGAACAATAATTATCAACGCCGCAGTCGCTACAACAACACCCAAAGGCCTGCATGGTATGCTGCCACCAGCTTCTATTAAACGGGTCCGAAGCTAACCCAACACAGTAGCGTAATTCACTTCGGGAGACAGGGTACGTTTTAGAGCATGAAGAACGAACTAGTACTTTAAATATTTTACTCCGAAAAAAGGGCAGTGTTTACATAAAAATATTAGAAGGATGTTACAAAAGAGACAATTGCAAATATGTAGAAGGCAATTATAAAAAAACAGGGATTACATGAGAAATCAACACTTACATGTGTTCAGAGCATTGCAGGCAACCAGGCTAGTGGTGGAGTTTCCATCTGTCCCAGTGCATTAGGACGCTGGTTAGGAATAGCTCTTCACGTCAGGCTCACATAGGCTCCAGCAGACGGATTTACTGCTGGAGTCTGGCCAAAAAACTTATAGCTGCAGCCTGTGACATCACAGAAAGGGGATGGTTTACCCAGTCCGTCCTACCTCTTCAGTCTAGATTTAGCACAAGTTTCTCTAATGCCTGTATCTCCTCTACAGAACATGTCATAGTCATAACCAACCCAGCATTCATCTCGTATTAACGTTGGCATTCTAATGAGATCAAAGATGTCCTATTTGTGATGCATAATTACAGAGAAATCCAAACTTTTTACCTGATGGAGTTAGAAGCTCATGTTTACCGTGATGGATAGATGCTCCGATGGACTTAAGCAATATCTATTTAATATTCTCTTAGCCCCAATCATTGGCCCAATATCTTACAAAAACAGAACAAAGAGCCTCATGTTTTAAAAGGTAGAACAGACCAGTTTCTGCAGCTATGCCAGCCGTAAAAATTCTTTTGGGAGGGGTATGAGGGATTTGGGAGCTGAAAGTCAGGAATTTGCAGCTAAAAGCCATAAAAGCTGTTGCAGAATTACCCCAAGAAAAGGGGCTCTAGCCCACAGCATGCTAGCAAGAAAACTAACTTATATTATTTCATACAATATCGTGACAGAGAAAATTTTGGAATGTTAGAGGGAAGTTTGGGAGGCAGAGCTCGTGTGACCCAGCTTCTGTCCCTATTATTTAATCGCCTCCAAAAGTAATGTGAGTCTCTGATGCAGAACTCTAATATCTTGCAAGAGACGTTGAATGAGGTGCAGCGACTAGGCCCATGGGCAATGGGGGCGTTCCAAGAGGAAGACCGCTTGCTCTAGGATCAAATCATCACCAGGTTAGCCAATAGACTTCTCCGAGACAAACTGATGGAGATGGCCCGGACGGCAACAGAATTATCTGTTTGACAGATTTATCAGGCATGGTGGAAAGGGAGGAGGAGTCCGCCCTTGTGCCTGAGAAGTCAGTGAACAGTGCCCAGCTGGAGGGAAACTGGTCATCAGTGTTAGTAGGGGAAGGGTTGGTAAGCGTGGTGCAAGCTCTGCGTTCTGAGTTGAAGGAGCTGAAATTAGAAGTGTCTAAACTTAGAGTTGGGCCGACCTCTATTCCACCCCCTAGAATGGTGGCCCCACAGTTGGCCAGGTCACCCTCCCAGAATAAGTCTAGTTCTCATCCATAAGGGGCAGTCACCTGCTGGACGTGTGGATGCCGGGGACACATCTCTCATTATTGGCAGACCCTTGCGGCCCCAGAGGCCCCATCGCCAGCTTTAAACTCCCAGCCACTGCCATGAGAGGGCCCACAAAGCCCTCAATTGGATGAACAAGATTTGTTTGCATACAGTCCAGTGATGGAAGCAAAGTTTGAAGGGCGGAAGATGAGGTGCTTAGTCGACACGGGATCCGAATGTACAGTACTATAATGCCTTTACAAGTGTATGAGAGAAACTTCAGTCAATTAGTGGTTCCAGAAGATGACTGAGTAATACGACTTATCACCGCTAATAATGGCCAGCTGTTGGTAAAGGGGATCGTGTGGTGCAGCTAAAAATGTTTGATCAAGAGCTGAGACAGAAAGGGACAGTACTGGTGGATCACCCCCCTTTGAAGAGGGATGGAGGTGATGCTCGGAATGTACATGCGGCAAGATTTGAGCCACCAGATGTATGCCAGTGATGGACCCCGATACTGGACCCCTCCTACAAGCCACCAACCCACATAGAGAATGTTATGCCAGCTAGTGCTGAGCTGCGACTTGCTGAAAATCGCGATCCCAGGGGGCTGGGTGGGCCTGGTCCGAATGCCATTGCGACCCCCGATCCTGCTGGCACCCAGACAAGAGGAACTCTTAATGCTGCCAGTGGGAGCTGCACAGAGATTGAATGGGCTTGAAGTGCTACTCGAACCAGCCCAAGAGAAGTCCTCATTTGCAAGGTACATGTGGCCCGGTTTCTGGGGATTGTGAAGAATGGATGGGTGCCGGTCCGATGCATCAATGTTTTAGATGAGGCTGTTACAATTCCCGCTGGGACTAGTTTTGCTGAACTGTTTGTGCCTGCGGAGAAGGTGCCTGACAAGGCAGGATTTGAACTGCACCCAGACCAACAATCATCCTGTACATTGGCGGTCAAGGTAGGCCGGACTGAACCCCCTACCGAAGAATGGAAAGATCATGTGATCATGGAACAGATGGGAGTAGATTGGGAGAAACTGACCTCAGTGGGGTTGGAGAGAGTTTTGTGGGAGCATCAAGAGACCTTATCGCGACATGGGGAGGACTTTGGATGTACCCGAACGATTGAGCTTTAGATCCCCATAGGGTGGATACCCCTCCCATTAGGGAAAGATGTCATCAAATCCCACCGGCACTCTATCAAGAGGTGAAGAGTATGGTGGCCAGTATGCTGGACAATCAAGTGATCCGAGAGAGCCTGAGTCCCTGGGTGGCTCCTGTAGTCTTGGTCAGGAAGAAAGATGGGACCCTTCGATTTTGTGTGGACTATCAAAAATTGAATGCCCACATGGTACGGGGTGCATATCATTTACCTAGTATTGAAGAATCCCTGTCGGCATTGGGTCAGGGCTAGTGTTGAGCGATACCGTCCGATACTTGAAAGTATCGGTATCGGAAAGTATCGGCCGATACCGGCAAAGTATCGGATCTAATCCGATACCGATACCCGATACCAATACAAGTCAATGGGACTCATGTATCGGACGGTATTCCTGATGGTTCCCAGGGTCTGAAGGAGAGGAAACTCTCCTTCAGGCCCTGGGAACCATATTAATGTGTAAAATAAAGAATTAAAATAAAAAATATTGCTATACTCACCTCTCCGACGCAGCCTGGACCTCACCGAGGGAACCGGCAGCGTTCTTTGCTTAAAATGCGCGCTTTTCCTTCCTTCCGTGACGTCACGGCTTCTGATTGGTCGCGTGCCGCCCATGTGGCCGCGACGCAACCAAACAGCAAGCCGTGACGTAATTTTCAGGTCCTTCTAGGCATTCAGTATTTTAAAATTAAGTTCCGGCTTTGTGATTGGTCGCGTCGCGGTCACATGGGCGACGCGACCAATCACAAGCCGTGACGTCACGGGAGGCAGGAGACGCGCGCATTTTTAAAATTACGTCACGGCTTGTGATTGGTTGCGTGCCGCCCATGTGACCGCGACGCGACCAATCACAGCAAGCCGTGGTGTAATTTCAGGTCCTGTCGCCTATTTCTGCATTCAGGACCTGAAATTACGTCACGGCTTGCTGTGATTGGTCGCGTCGCGGTCACATGGGCGGCACGCAACCAACCACAAGCCGCGACGTAATTTTAAAAATGCGCGCGTTTCCTGCCTCCCGTGTTGTCACGGCTTGTGATTGGTTGCATCGCCCATGTGACCGCGACGCGACCAATCACAAAGCCGGAACGTAATTTTAAAATACTGAATGCCTAGAAGGACCTGAAAATTACGTCACGGCTTGCTGTGATTGGTCGTGTCGCGGCCACATGGGCGGCACGCGACCAATCAGAAGCCGTGACGTCACGGAAGGAAGGAAAAGCACGCATTTTAAGCAAAGAACGCTGCCGGTTCCCTCGGTGAGGTCCAGGCTGCGTCGGAGAGGTGAGTATAGCAATATTTTTTATTTTAATTCTTTATTTTACACATTAATGTTGTATTTTACACATTAATGTTGTTTCGATACCGATACCCGATACCACAAAAGTATCGGATCTCGGTATCGGAATTCCGATACAGCAAATATCGGCCGATACCCGATACTTGCGGTATCGGAATGCTCAACACTAGTCAGGGCAAATATTTCTCGATATTGGACTTGGCAAGTGGTTACTGGCAGGTACCAATGGCCAAAAAAAGATTGGGCCAAACGGCGTTTGTCTTGCCAATGGGGCTCTATGAGTTCAACCAGATGCCCTTTGGCCTCGCTACCACCCCGGGAACCTTCCAACATCTGATGGAACATTGCTTGGGCGATCTGAATTTTGATTCAGTCGTGATATATCTAGACGACATCGTGGTGTTCGGAACCTCATTTGAAGATCATCTTGAGAAGCTGCGTCAATTTCTCTGGCGACTCAGTGGCTACGGCCTCAAAATAAAGCTAAAAAAAATGTCAACTGTTTCGGAGTCAGATTGAGTATTTGGGGCACCTGGTGACCTTGGACGCGATGCTACCTGTGGCCAGTAAGGTTAAGGCGATACAAGAGTGGCTGCCTCCTCGCAACCTGCAAGAATTGTGGGCCTTCCTGGGCCTAGCAGGATACTATCTGTGATTTGTGCCTAAATTCTCATAAGTGGTGGGTCCCCTGAATGGACTTTTAAGAGGGACAGTGCTGGGTCCTCGAAACCGCCATGTTCAATGGGGGCCCTAGGAGGAAAAGGCGTTTGCTGAAGTGAAAACCACCCTAATGAGTGCCCCGTTGTTGGCGTATGCCCAGTTTGACACCCCTTTTCTGTTGTACACAGATGGTAGTCTTCATGGATTAAGGGGCGGTACCAGCACAGGTGCAGGATGGCCGAGAGCGAGTGATTGCCTATGGCAGCAGGTCTTTAAGAGACTCCAAGCAAAATTTAGCTAACTACAGCTCATTCTGGCTGGAATTTCTGGCTCTGGTGTGGACAATGACAGAACACTTTGCCAAGTATCTAACAGGAGCTGAGGTGCTAGTCATGACAGATAACAACCCACTGGCTCACTTAGAAAATGCAAAACTGGGAGCATTGGAGTAGCAGTGGGTTGCCCACCTTGTCAAGTTCAATTATCACATTAAATTCCGCTCTGGCCAATAAAACGAAAATGCAGATGCATTGTCAAGGGTACCCCTTGGGTCCTCGGGGGGAAGATGTTGATGTCATGGTCCAGTCCGGAGTTTATTTTCATCTTTCCTCTTTTGAGACTGGTCATGCGGGGGTTAATCTCCTCAGCCTCGTTCTTGAGCTAGATGGGCTATTTCAGTCCCTCACAGCCTGCCTACCACTGTTAGTGATAGTTCATGCTTCCCAGCTTGAGCCCCTGACCTGGATCCTGCTTTTGGTTATCCTTGTGTCTCTGACTGCCTTTACCCTTGTATGACTCGATCTGTTCCCTGGACTACGGCTCTTGTTTTCTGTCTCTGATACCACGTTGCCCTCCTGGTTCTGACTTTGGCTTGTACCCCGACTGTCTTACGTCTCACGTTTTGGTTACCACGTTCCCGGTAGGCTCTGATTCCTTGCGTGTCCCTGACTATTCTTCCAACTGCCCCTGTGTACAATTCTGATATCTCTGTGTATGACTTTGGCTTTCCGGACCTCGCTCTCGCCACTAGGTGGCGTCTGTTCAGTTGCTCTGTGTGTACAGTCTGGTTTCCCTACCAAGCTCCCCCTGGTGGAGGTTGCGCTGTACTGCACTGCAGCTGCATTACAGTTGACCAACTTGAGGACACTGAAACTCCAGCCTTGGGGCAGATACCTATCTTCTGAAGTGTGGTACACTCAAGTGGGGTGGCCACCAGGATGCCCTGTGTCCTGGGTAAAACGGACTCAGATTGGGCAAAGGTCCAGGATGAGTGCATGGACATTGCACCTGTGCACCGTTGGGTACAAAACGAGCTCTGGCCCAGTGCAGAGGGCAAGGCTCAACTGTCCACGGAAGGAATGAAAGTACTGCGACAATGGGACAAGTTGTGTGTGGAATGGGGCCTTTTGTATAGTAAGGTGTACCTACCATCTGAGTTGCAGCACCGGTACCAACAGAAAATCCCTGTGTGTGGATGGGTCCGGTGGTTGCTCGTGAGGTGCATGAGAAGGGCACTCACTTTGGAAGTGAAAAGACACTTCAGTGGTTGCAGTGAGTCCTCTATTGCCCTGAGTTGGGAGGGATGGTGGCAGACTCATGTCGGCAGTGTTGGGTCTGTGGGCTCAGCAAAAGCCCTGAGCAGCGGGCTCCCATGCAGTCTATTAAGATGTACGCTCAGCTACAGCAACTCATGATTGACTATGTTTTGATAGGATACTCTACATGAGGGTACTCCTATTGCCTGGTAATGACACTTTTACAAGTAGTATGCTGTAGCTGTGCCGACAAGAGACTAGATGGCTAAGTTGGTGGCTGAGGCCGTGTGTTGACATTTCTTCCAAGTGTTTGGGTGTCTGCAGAGAATACACTCGGATCAAGGGGCATGCTTCCAGGGGACGCTGGTTAAGGAGCTGCACCAGCTGTATGGTATCGAACAGTCGAGAACAACGCCAGATCACCCCAGGGTAATGGGGCATGTGAGCGCTTTAATTGAGCTCTGCTGCAAATGTTGAGGACATTAGAGGGACAACAGCAGGCACGCTGGTCTGAGTATCTCCCTGAATTGATGTGGGCCTACAATAATAGAGTGCACACCACTACTGGCTATTCACCACACATATTGATGTTTGAGAGACCCGGCCAGGACATTGAGAATTTTAACATGCCAGATCCATCCTCCAACCCCCCTCGGACTGCATCCGAATGGGTACGAGAACACCGGTGGCAGTTGAGGGTGGCGCATCAGGTGGTGGGTGATCGCCTTCGTCGGATGGCCCATAGGGACATGCGACCTGTGCAAACAGGGCTGTTCTCTCTGGGAGATAGATTGTTGGTGAGGGAAAAACAACGATCAGGAAAGCTGAGTGACTGATGGGAGGCGACTCTGTATCTGACAAAACGGGTGAATCCTGAAATTCCAGTGTATGAAATCGAGCCAGAGGGGACAGGCGGCCAACCCATAATTTGCACCGTAACATGCTACAAGAGTGCTGGTTTGAAGATTTGGCTCCCATTCCCATGGAGCCAGATGCCGCTTCCCAAGGGATGGGTACTCTTAGTGATCTTGAAATTGATGGTGTGCATTTTCCCGCACTTGCTTACTTGCCCCCTTTGACCAATCTGTCCCCGTGTGACGACAGTGTTGAGAATGTGGTGGATCCTGCTGAGGGGAAAGCCTCCGGTCAGCTACTTCATCCAAATGCTGTGTCACAGGATACCGTGCCACAGGAGAAGGCCTTCTGGCAACACCATGGAAGAGACTTCAGCTCCCTCTGGGGCTGCGCCTATTGGAGTAGGCCTCAGGAGAACTACCCGATGTATGGCAGGAATACCGCCCCAGCGATATGCTAAGGACAATTTTGAGTGGGGAGGTATGTTGAGGATGCCAACCTCTAGTGGGGTGGCATGTAAGAGGGTGAACTTTGATTACACCAGGAGAGTACTAGGACCCTGTGGTGTTTGAATGCTTCAGCTAAGAGAAGGTGCTGCGAGTGCCCGGGAAACTGTGTGTGCTGTGGGTGGGGCATAGTGTTGGTTGTCTAGAGCTGTAAGGGAAGCTTCCAGAAAAAGAGAGACTGCCCTGAGAGACACTGTGTGTATAGCAGCTTGTGAGAAGCAGAGAGATTTAATGCTGTAAGAGACTGTTTGCTGACAGCATGTGTGGAGGGAGTTAACCCCTTCATCTTGAGAGCCTGCGGCATTGCTGTGGAGCAAATACAGAGCGTTCCTGAGAGCTGTGTGACTGTGGAACTCTGTGGAGTCCCTGCTGTGATGAGCTGAGAAGCAATATTGGACAGATATTTTATACAGAAATGGGCAGATTGCTTCAATGAGAATCCGTGAGAACTACAGGAGGAGAGACGGCATCTTGAGGCTACAGAACTATTAGTCCCCAGAGTTTGGGCTCGGCAACAGCCAACAAGACAAGGAACCTTGTGTTGCTTCAACAGATTGGCGCTGAAGATTTGGGACTGGCTGCAGCCGATGCAATTTATATGCCTGAGAGGAGACTCACCTTAGGTTAAAGGTACCATAGTCAAAGATACCCTGGTATCTCCAGTTGAAGCACTTAAGGACCTTTGTATTATATTTATATGTATTGCTATTGTAGGTTTGTGTAGGTTATACTCAGTGTGCCATTCCAGGGGGTCCCTTGATATCACTACATACGATTTTCACCTGTTCTCTGAGTACCTGAATTGACCTGTCTGATACGTTAACTTATAATCCCAGTTTAACACGTTCTTCAGGGAACCTTGGATTGTGTGAGATCTTTTGGAACACTTGGAGTGGACCCACAGATCCACGATAACGAACCTCCCAAGGGTGAGTTGACCAGGTAGACCACCCCCTATACAGGGAGTGTAGGGGCAGACCCAAGGGATACTATTGCCACAGAAGCTGGAACCCGGAGACAGGTAGTACAAGGTACAAAATAATGAAGCTGGGCATAGGACAGACAGAGCAGGGTAAGATGAATTACAGTTTGGTAAGAGCTGCATACAGGCCAGACCAAAGGAGCACTGGGAAGGGGAAGACACAAAGAAGCAGGACAGGACAGAAACACCAGACTAACAGAGTATGTAGCGGACACTGGGAAGGCTGGACTGGACAAGGAGACAAGGAAACCTGGGAAAGGCAGAGAAGCTGAACTGGCTGGACAGAGCAGAGACTCAGAACAGGCAGTGCAAAGACAAATCACAGAAGCACAAATGACAGACAGGCAAGGAGCAGAGGAAGGAATTGCTTTAAATACATGGAGTGCTGATGGACTTCCGGGTCACGGTCCTCCAGGATCACAGAGAGGAGATGGCACAAAACAAGAAGCAAAGCTATGACTGCACAGCTGCCGCTGGACCACGCACAGGTAACAGTCCCTTCAGCGCTGAACCAGGTTCCAGGGTCACGGTAGAGGTGCTCGCAGGAATGAGAATGAACCAGCAACAATGAACAGAAGTATGCGGCAACACTCACCGATCCGAATGCAAATTCTTTTATTGAAGACTCTTAGACAGACATCTCAAACGCGGTCCGGGACGGTGAAACAGGAAGGAGGTGAGCAGGATGTGACGACGGCCGCTTCGCGCTTACGTCAGCGCTTCAACGGGTCTAAGGTGCAGACAGGTAACGTGGAGATAAATAGAGGAAAGGGGAGGGGAGGGGGAGGGAAAAGAGAAACCTCCCTGGTCACTCTCCTTCCCTGCACCTACCACGGACGGAATACACATGTGCACAAATACATAAAAACAAGCAATAAAATCCGGGTACAAACTCCGGAAAAAGTACTGGCCTAGTAAAACTCATATAAATTACAACAGATATGGTCAAAATGGAAAATATATAGAAAGAAAAATTCCAAAGTCTCACACAGCGCACTTACCTGAAGGAGACCCATCACGACAGCTGTAGAAAGGGAGAAATCGGGCTCACACAAGGGTGAACTATAAGCATAAACAAAACATCAGAGGAAAAAAGGAAGAAGGAAAAAGAATAACATATCAACAATATTACAAATATGTTATAAAAAGATAGACATATCAAGCTTATCGTTGAGACCAGCTGGACCCATAGCGCAAGTGCGCATGATCCACCTGGCCTCCTTTCTCAATAGTAGCCTCTGTAAATCGCCCCCTTGCACAGGTAGGACCACCTTCTCTATCCCGGCGAATCTCAAGACCCCCGGGTCACTCTGATGTACGTCATTAATATGCTCAATAAGCCTCGGTACACCCTTTCCTGTCCGAATAGATCGAAAGTGCTCTCTAAAGTGTACACACAGTTGACGTATGGTTTTCCCTATATAGTATCTTTTACAGGGACAAAACAAGACATAGACCACGTAATCGGTTTTACAAGAAATGAACTGCTGGACAGTATGTTTTATGGGGCCTATGTTAAGCGTTTGTCCTATAATATGCTGTTGACATGAAAGACAGTGACCACAACGAAAATTACCTTTAGGGACTGATTGCTCGAGCCATGAGGACCTAGGGTTCGAGACACGGTTGCGGACCAACAAATCCCTCACCCGTGTACTACGTTTGTTAGAAATGAGTGGTCCCTCAGCTGCCCTATCAGAAAGATCCTTGTCCCTAGCTAGGACGTGCCAATGTCTACGTATCGATGCTCTAATCTCGTGGTCCATAGGGCCATAACGGAAACAAAACGAGAAACGCTGTCTAGAGGATGCCCTAATGTCGTTAGTTCTACCCAATGGCCATGTATCAACCCGTTCCATGGCCTCACGTAGTATACTGTCAGGATAACCTCGCTCGCGAAACCTAGCACATAGGTCGGAAGACTGACGTTCGAAGCCCACTCGTGTGTTGTTAACCCTTCTCGTACGGAGAAGTTGACTATAGGGTAATGACCGTTTGATGTGCGCAGGATGAAAACTCCTAGAGTGTAATAACGAGTTAGTCGCAGTGGGCTTGCGATAAATGGATGTGCACACCTCCCCATCAAGAATCTCTACTGCTACGTCTAAAAATTCCAGACGGGAGCCCCCAAACACTGATGTAAAAGACATCCCCATGGTATTGGAAGTATTAAGATATCGAACAAAAGACTCGAAATCCTCCTCCGTCCCATCCCACACCAGGAACAAATCATCGACATACCTCAACAGTAATTTAATGTGCTTGAAAAAATGGTTTTCAGAGGAATATATATAAACCTCTTCAAAAACCGCCAAATACAAATTAGCAAAAGTACAAGCAGCCGGGGTCCCCATGGCAGTCCCAGTGGTCTGAATATACCAGGCATCCAAAAATCTAAATGCGTTATGGGTTAGTATAAACTTTAACCCATCGCAGACAAAATCAACAATGGAGCCGCTCCTATCAGTAGTGTTCAAAACACGCCTGATCGCGTCAATCCCCGCCGATTGAGGGATCCTGGTATAAAGATTGACCACGTCAATGGACGCCAGGGAGAACCCCGGCTGCCATGTAAATTGCTGGATGTGTCCTAAAAATGATTTAGTGTCCCTGATGTAGGAGGGGACAGAGTGGAGCAAAGGTGACAAGAGCCAATCTATGTATTGGGAGAGGGGTTCGGTTAAAGAACCGACCCCTGAGACAATTGGTCTCCCGGGGGGGTGGGTGATGGATTTATGTACCTTAGGGAGGTAATACCAGTGGGGCCTGGTGGGAAACTCAGGAAAAAGTCTCTCAGCCTTTTTTTGTGTAATGACACCCAGTTCGACAGAAGTGCGCAAAAAAGAGCGCAATTCTGTCTTGAACTTAGCTGTCGGATCACCAGACAACTTTCTGTAAGTGTCCACATCTGACAACTGACGTTTCGCCTCAGAAAGGTAGGCCTCCCTAGGTATCAAAACCACCTTACCCCCTTATCAGCCGGGCGGAAAATGACATCAGTCCACCCCGCCATCTCCCTTAAAGCTACCCTCTCCGGGTCTGTCAAATTACTAGGAGCCCACTTATACACCAAGGCCTCCATGTCCTTCAAAACCAGGGTCTGGAATAAATCAACCAAATTACCCGGGGATGTAACAGGCATAAAGGAGGAGGGGACACCGCCAGTGAAAGGTAAAACCCGACTAGGTAGATCAACAATAGGGTCAACATCATTTAAACTCAACAACAGTGCTGCGTCATCACGTACGTCAGCCAACGCTTGCTCATCAGACCCAGCAAAAAACCCAAGTGGGCCTACAGAGCAGGGACGCTCTCCTTCCAAAGTAACAAGACTAGAAGTAGTATTGGCAAAGGTTTTATGTAAGTGGATCTTTCTGATGGCTTTAAAAAGGTCCACTTGGAATTCTGAAAAATCAAAAGGATCTGGAATGCAATAATTTAGACCTTTGGACAATAACGTTAATTGTGCGGGTTCCAAGACCCGTTCAGTCAAATTGATGATATTGTCCTCAACAACTAATGCAGGAACGGCCTCTACTTCCACGACACATTCTTTCTCTTGTGTCTCCACGCGGGAACATGGCCGCCGCCGTCCCCTTTGAGTCCTCTTCCTAAAGGGAGAGGAGTAGTGGTAGCCGTGGTTGCCAAAACCTCTGACAAAGAACCATCCCTGATGTCCATACTAGAAGTGGTCCCTTCACTCAGGCTAGAGTCAGATTCAGTAGTCAAATAGTCTTTACGACGAAACTGATTCCGTTTTCTAGTTTTACGTTTCTTATTGGTAAGGAATCTACCCCCAGGGAATTGAGCTATGGGGTTATCCCTGTTCATTTTTTGCCAAGAGAAAACCCGTCCTGAGTCATAATCCCCTTTATCCCGGATAAACTTGTCCCTCTTTTTCTGCTTAATTTCAGCCTGGATGGGGACAAGTCTACTGTCCAATTTTTTATTTAAAGCAGTCCATTGGCTTTCTGTTAGCCTGCTTTTGAGTTCAATCTGTGTTTTTTCAATGTCCATGTTCACCAATTCGTAGTTTTGTATATTAGATTTCAACACCAGTGACAACAAATCTTGAGAGCACTTTAACATAATGCTTTCCCATTCAGTTTTGAATGCAGCGTCGCTGCTGAAGTGAGAGATTTCTTTCCATACACGGAGTCCTCGTGGGACTCGACCATTATCTTTATATGACTGGAGAGAATTGTTTGTCCAGAATAATCTAATCTCTCTCTCAGAGAGATTTGTGAGTTTATACTCTAAGGGTACCGTCACACAGTACCATTTACATCGCTACGACGGCACAATCCGTGACGTCGCAGCGATCGTATGATTATCGCTCCAGCGTCGTAGACTGCGGTCACACTGTGCAATCACGGCGCTGGAGCGATGCCGAAGTCCCCGGGTAACCAGGGTAAACATCGGGTAACTAAGCGCAGGGCCGCGCTTAGTAACCCGATGTTTACCGTGGTTACCAGCGTAAAAGTAAAAAAAAAAAAAACGTACATACTCACTATCTGATGCCCGTCAGGTCCCTTGCCGTCTGCTTTCCTCTCTGACTGTCTGCCGGCCGGAAAGTGAGAGCAGATCACAGCGGTGACGTCGCCGCTGTGATCTGCTCTCATTGTACGGCCGGATTCAGTCAGAGCAGGAAGCAGACGGCAAGGGACCTGACGGGCATCAGATGGTGAGTATGTACTGTTTGTTTTTTTTTACTTTTACGCTGGTAACCACGGTAAACATCGGGTTACTAAGCGCGGCCCTGCGCTTAGTTACCCGATGTTTACCCTGGTTACCAGCGAACACATCGCTGGATCGCTGTCACACACAACGATCCAGCGATGTCAGCGGGTGATCAAGCGACGAAAGAAAGTTTGAAACGATGTGCTACGACGTACGATTCTCAGCAGGGTGCCTGATCGCAGTAGCGTGTCAGACACTGCGAGATCGTAACGATATCGCTACAACGTCACGAATCGTGCCGTCGTAGCGATAAAAATGCCACTGTGTGACAGTACCCTAAGGCCTTAGTACTTAACATGCGTACTTCGTCCACCTGCTCACACTCCTTAAAGTAGTTTATCACGTCTTCACGGCCGGCTTGCAAACCCCCGCGTGTGGAGGAAGACTCTGGATCCGTGTTGTCGGTATATACTGAAAGCCCATCCATCATGGAGGACAAGAAAGCGGGACACACTTGTATGCACAATGTAGATTCGCAGCATGCTAATCAAATGAGTGGCATAGACGGCACAAAACAAGAAGCAAAGCTATGACTGCACAGCTGCCGCTGGACCACGCACAGGTAACAGTCCCTTCAGCGCTGAACCAGGTTCCAGGGTCACGGTAGAGGTGCTCGCAGGAATGAGAATGAACCAGCAACAATGAACAGAAGTATGCGGCAACACTCACCGATCCGAATGCAAATTCTTTTATTGAAGACTCTTAGACAGACATCTCAAACGCGGTCTGGGACGGTGAAACAGGAAGGAGGTGAGCATGATGTGACGACGGCCGTTTCGCGCTTACGTCAGTGCTTCAACGGGTCTAAGGTGCAGACAGGTAACGTGGAGATAAATAGAGGAAAGGGGAGGGGAGGGGGAGGGAAAAGAGAAACCTCCCTGGTCACGCTCCTTCCCTGCACCTACCACGGACGGAATACACATGTGCACAAATACATAAAAACAAGCAATAAAATCCGGCTACAAACTCCGGAAAAAGTACTGGCCTAGTAAAACTCATATAAATTACAACAGATATGGTCAAAATGGAAAATATATAGAAAGAAAAATTCCAAAGTCTCACACAGCGCGCTTACCTGAAGGAGACCCATCAGGACAGCTGTAGAAAGGGAGAAATCGGGCTCACACAAGGGTGAACTATAAGCATAAACAAAACATCAGAGGAAAAAAGGAAGAAGGAAAAAGAATAACATATCAACAATATTACAAATATGTTATAAAAAGATAGACATATCAAGCTTATCGTTGAGACCAGCTGGACCCATAGCGCAAGTGCGCATGATCCACCTGGCCTCCTTTCTCAATAGTAGCCTCTGTAAATCGCCCCCTTGCACAGGTAGGACCACCTTCTCTATCCCGGCGAATCTCAAGACCCCCGGGTCACTCTGATGTACGTCATTAATATGCTCAATAAGCCTAGGTACACCCTTTCCTGTCCGAATAGATCGAAAGTGCTCTCTAAAGCGTACACACAGTTGACGTATGGTTTTCCCTATATAGTATCTTTTACAGGGACAAAACAAGACATAGACCACGTAATCGGTTTTACAAGAAATTAACTGCTGGACAGTATGTTTTATGGGGCCAATGTTAAGCGTTTGTCCTATAATATGCTGTTGACATGAAAGACAGTGACCACAACGAAAATTACCTTTAGGGACTGATTGCTCGAGCCATGAGGACCTAGGGTTCGAGACACGGTTGCGGACCAACAAATCCCTCACCCGTGTACTACGTTTGTTAGAAATGAGTGGTCCCTCAGCTGCCCTATCAGAAAGATCCTTGTCCCTAGCTAGGACGTGCCAATGTCTACGTATCGATGCTCTAATCTTGTGGTCCATAGGGCCATAACGGTAGGAAGACCCTATAGTCAACTTCTCCGTACGAGAAGAGTTAACAACACACGAGTGGGCTTCGAACTTCAGTCTTCCGACCTATGTGCTAGGTTTCGCGAGCGAGGTTATCCTGACAGTATACTACGTGAGGCCATGGAACGGGTTGATACACGGCCATTGGGTAGAACTAACGACATTAGGGCATCCTCTAGACAGCGTTTCTCGTTTTGTTTCTGTCCCGGACCGCATTTGAAATGTCTGTCTAAGAGTCTTCAATAAAAGAATTTGCATTCGGATCGGTGAGTGTTGCCGCATACTTATGTTCATTGTCACAGAGAGGAGATACAGAGTTCCTGTAAATCAGAAAGAGGAAGTGCTGGAGTGGGCGGTGCGCACGCACACCCGACGAGAACCAGGGAGCAGAGAAGAATGAAGGAGAGGACGCGCGCCTGCAGGAGGAGCACGCCACAGCGGGTAAGTATGAGCAGGGGAGCGGCGGTGGTCCCGGCAGCAGGCATGGCCGCAGACGGAGTGGCCGTGACAGTTCCCCTCCCCTTACTTCCCTCCTTTCTAAGACCAGACAGAAACCTGGATAATAATCTGAGGAGCTTGTATGTTCTCACAGGGCTCCTAAGACCTCTCTTCGGGACCAAAACCCTTCCAATCAACCAAAAAAAGAGTTTTACTTCGAGACTTTTTCATGGCAAGAATGTCCTTAACCTCAAAGACATCTAGGTCGGAGACAGGTAAAGGAGTTTGAGTAGGAGAAACATGGAACTGATTGAAGATGAATGGTTTCAAATGGGAAACATGAAAAGAGTTAGGTATGCGAAGAGAAGCGGGCAATTTCAGTTTGTAAGCAACATCATTAATACGAGACAAAACCTCGAAAGGACCTACGCACCATGGACCCAATTTATATGAGGGGATCATTAAAGGAATAAACCTGGAGGACAGCCACACCTTATCACCTGGCCGGTATAAGGGAGGATCCAGATGTCTCTTATCGGCATGTCTCTTAATCCTGGCCTGTGCCCTTTCTAAGGCAGTTTTGGTCTCCTGCCAGACCCTGGAGAACTCCTCAGACAGAAGATCAGCCGCTGACACACCCGAGACAGGAAGTACCAGTAGTGGGATAACAGGATGTTGCCTATAGACGATGAAGAAGGGACATTTGGAAGAAGACTCATTGATGTGGTTATTGTACGCGAACTCAGCCCACGGAAGCAAATCAGGCGAGTCATTTTGATGACCGTTGGAAAAATGACGGAGATAAGTCATCAGTATTTGGTTTGTGCGCTCTGCTTGTCCATTGGTCTGAGGATGATAAGCTGTAGAGAAATCCAAGGTAACATTCATCAGTTTGCATAGAGCTCACCAAAAACGAGAGGTGAACTGGACTCCTCTATCAGAGACTATGTGCAATGGAAAACCGTGAATCTGGAAGATATGAGCAATGAAGATTCTCGCCAATTCAGGAGCAGAAGGTAATCCTGGCAAAGGGACGAAATGAGCCATCTTGGAGAATCCATCCACGACTACAAAAATGACCGTATGACCAGAAGACCGAGGAAGGTCAGTAATAAAATCCATAGCGATATGTTGCCAGGGAGCCGAAGGAACTGGAAGCGGATGTAGGAGACCGGAGGGCAGATGTCTGGGGATCTTGTTTCTTGCACAGGAAGGACATGAGGCGACAAAACTTCGAACATCCGGAAGAAGAGACGGCCACCAATAGTGGCACATGATGAGAGCGAGTGTCTTCTTGTATCCTACATGGCCTGCTAGTTTTGAGGCATGGCCCCAACGTAGGACTCGAGACCTTTTGTTCACCTGGACAAAGGTTTTACCTGGTGGTAAAGAAGACATGCTGACCGGAGCCACAAGAATAATTTTGCTGGGATCCACGATGTGTGCCAGCTCCTCCTCAACATCGGATGCGAGAAATTACCTGGACAAAGGATAAGCTTTGAAGTTCTTGTTTCCAGGATGAAAATGTAATTCGAAGTCAAAACGGGCAAATAACAACGACCATCTGGCTTGTCGAGGATTCAATCTTTGCGCCGAGTGGATATATTCCAAATTTTTATGATCTGTGAAGATCTTGAAAGGGTGAACAGCTCCCTCCAACAGATAATGCCACTCCACCAGCACCAATTTTATGGCCAATAGTTCGTTGTCACCGATGGAGTAGTTCCTCTCCGAGGCAGAGAAGATTTTGGAAAAGAAACCACAAGTAGCCAGATGTCCGGAAGAGGATCTTTGGGAAAGTACCACACCAGCTCCAATGGCAGAAGCGTCTACCTCAAGAATGAAGGGCTTGTTGACCTCAGGCCAATGGAGTACAAGAGCCTAAGCAAAGGCTTGTTTCAGAGAGCGAAAAGCATCTTCAGTTTCAGAAGACGAGATGTGGGGGGTTAGACCCCTTGCGAGTCAAAGCAGAAATTGAGGCGACCAGAGTGGAGAAATGTGGGATAAACTGCCGGTAGTAATTTGCGAACCCGAGGAAGCGTTGGATAGCTTTTACTCCCTGAGGATGTGGCCAGTTAAGCACAGCATACACTTTTTCCAGATCCGTTTGCAAGCCAGAGTCAGAAATGATATAGCCAAGAAATGGTAGCGAAGACTGCTCAAAAACACACTTCTTGAGTTTGGGATAAAGACGGTTCTCTCTAAGGCGAGACAGCACTTGGCGGACATCTCTTCTGTGGGAAGCAAGATCTGAGGAGAACACCAAAATGTCATCTAAATATACCACCACACAGGAGTAGAGTAGATCACAGAAAACATCATTCACAAACTCCTGGAAAACCACTGGAGCATTACACAAGCCGAAAAAGCATGACTAATTACTCATAGTGGCCATCTCGAGTGTTAAAAGCGGTTTTCCATTCGTCTCCTGAACAAATACGAATTAGATTGTAAGCTCCGCAAAGATCCAATTTTGTGAAAATTTGGGCTCCCCTCAGGCGATCAAACAACTCAGGAATGAAAGGTAGCGGACACTTGTTCTTGACCGTGAGATTCTTGAGACCACAGTAGTCAATACAAGGACGAAGGGACCCGTCCTTCTTAACGAAGAAGAAACCCGCACCTGCAGGGGAGGAGGATTTGAGAATAAAACCTTTGGATAAATTCTCCCTGATGTATTCAGTCATGGCTTAAGTCTCGGTAGGAGACAACGGGTAGATTCAACCTCGGGGAGGAGTAGAGACCTGAACAAGATCAATTGGGCAGTCGTAGGGTCGATTCAGAGGTAAAGTCTCTGCCTCTTTCTTATTGAAGACATCCAGGAAAGACAAATACGAAGAAGGTAAATTTGAAGACACAGATATTGGACGAGAAGGTTTTTTTGGCAAAACAGGAAGCAGACAGTTACTCTGGCAGAAGAGTCCCCAACGCAGGATTTCGCCAGACCACCACTCAATACAAGGCTCGTGAGTCCTCAACCAAGGAAGTCCAAGAAGAAACGTGTGGGATAAAGAAGGCAGCACATAGAAGATGATCTTCTCACGATGCAGGATTCCAATTTGGAGTTCCAGTTCTTCGGTTACCAATGTAACAGACTCCCGCAGAGGTTGGCCATTGACTGACGCAATCTGTTGAGGAGTCTCCAGGGATCTGACCAGAATCCGCAATCTCCTAACTGCCTCGAGTTGTATAAAGATCCCGGCTGCCCCGGAATCTATATAAGCAGAGTCAGAGAAACGTTTATTATCCAGATGTAAAAGAACAGAAATAGTGAGGGGTTGAGAGGGTTCTGGGATACCTAGGGATACCTCTCTTACCAGTTCTAGGTGGAGGCGTTTCCCGGCCTCTAAGGACAGGAACGTAAGAGATGAGATGCACTACCACAATAGAAACAGAGACCTTGAGTTAGTCTCTCTTTCTGACATTGCTCCACAGGCTTAAGACGATCCACCTGCATGGGTTCTGGGGCAGAATTAGCAGAAGAAGACTCAGACCGAGGATGGGAAGAGCTAGGAGAAACAGGAGGAAGTCGAGGAAATCTCCTCTCTCTAGTGGATTCTCGAGAACGTTCTTGAAAACGTAAGTCAATGCGGGTTGCCAACGAGATAAGATCCTTCAAGGAAGTCGGAGTATCACGACCCACCAACTCGTCCTTAATTCGAGGAGAAAGCCCCCGCCAGAAGGCTCCCACCAAAGCCTCATTATTCCATCCTAATTCGGATGAAAGGGTGCGAAACCGGATAGCGTATTGGCCCACTGAAATCGTACCTTGTTGAAGGTTGAACAGAGACTTGGTGGTAGAGGCCAAATGACCCGATTCATCAAACACTTTGCAAAAAGTATCAAAGAAGGTGGAGAGTGGAGAAACAAGGGGATCATCCCGCTCCCAGAGAGGATTAACCCACGCCAAAGCCTCACCCTCTAAGTGAGAGATTACAAAAGCCACTTTAGAATGGTCAGTGGGATACTGCATGGGAAGTAACTCAAAATGAAGCTGGCATTGATTAAGAAACCCTCTACACAATTTTTGATCCCCACTATAGCGAGGAGTTTTAGCAGGGAGGTGGGTGAGGAGCCGAGGCCAGAGATGAGACGGGAGACAAAGACTGGAGGGCGCAAAGACAATCATCCATAGAAGCCATAAAATTTAGAATATGAGCTTGAGTGTCACGCTGTTGGGCCAGCTCCTGTTGGAGACTTGCAAACTGCGAAGCGCTCCCAGGATCGGAGGCCTGCAGGGACGAGAGACGAGATTCCAAGGTTTTCAAAAAGACTGATTCTCCCTAAGGAACAATAATTTTGTCTGGGTAGGAGTCGGCGTACCAGCGGGGTCCATGGCCTGTCTATACTGTGAGATCTTTTGGAACACCTGGAGTGGACCCGCAGATCCATGACAACAAACCTCCCAAGGGTGAGCTGACCAGGTAAACCACCCCCTATACAGGAAACGTTAGGGGCAGACCCAAGGGAGACTATTGCCGCAGAAGCTGGAACCCGGAGACAGGTAGTATGAGGTACAAAATAGAGAAGCTGGGCGTAGGACGGACAGAGCAGGGTAAGATGAAGTACAGTTTAGTAAGAGCTGAGTACAGGCAAGACCAAAGGAGCACTGGGAAGGGGAAGACACAAAGGAAGCAGGACAGGACAGAGACACCAGACTAACAGAGTATGGAGTGGACAATGGGAAGGCTGGACTGGACGAGGAGACAAGGAAACCTGGGAAAGGCAGAGAAGCTGAACTGGCTGGACAGAGCAGAGACTCAGAACAGGCAGTGCAAAGACAAAGGTGGACCTGAGTCACAGAAGCACAAATGACAGACAGGCAAGGAGCAGAGGAAGGAATCGCCTTAAATACATGGAGTGCTGAAGGACTTCCGGGTCACCGTCCTCCAGGATCACAGAGATGAGATACAGAGTGCCTGTAAATCAGAAAGAGGAAGTTCTGGAGTGGGCGGTGCGCACGTGCACCCGACGAGAGCCTAGGAGCGGAGAAGAATGAAGGAGAGGACGCGCGCCTGCAGGAGGAGAGCGCCGCAGCGGGTAAGTATGAGCGGGGGGAGCGGCGGTGGTCCCGGCAGCAGGCATGGCCACAGAAGGAGTGGCCGTGACAGATTGGCATAGTGATCTCAGCTCCGGCTGAGTAAGTGTACTGTATAAGGGTATTTCAATCTGTTTCTTCCACATACTAAGTTCTACTTATTCTGCTGTTTGAGTAAAGACACATTTGGGATTTGTGCCTCACACTCGGTTTGTCGGTTTGTAACCCACTGGATTGTATTCGGACCTCTGGTCATTACATACTGTATCTATGGAGGCAGATAAGGAGACAACTGCTTGCTTTCAACCATTTGCAATAGAACTGCAGGTTCATAGAGCTGGAAAATAGAAGGTAAATAGAGCATGGGAGAAGGACATCATTGAAGGGGTGATATCTTCAAACTGGAAAAAAAATGTCAAATGAGCTTTAAAGGCATTAGACAAATATTTATTAATCTGTATGTAGAGAATTATGACACCACATTATGATTTCAGGAATATCTTTCATTCATTTTTGCATTTTTGTTTTATATTTGTTAGAGAAGTTAAGGACTTGGTAAGTAATAAGAAACAGACTTTACCTTTTGCTTATTTCTGAATCATTCTCTCTTAGCAATTCTGATCCAAGATGATATTCCATTGGAGAAACAATGTCCCTGCAGTGCTTTAAAAGCTTCAAGTTATATTTCACTCTAAAAAGTTTTGACAACTGTTCAATTCATATCTGCTTTTCAAACTACATAGAATTCAGTTAATTTTCCTAAAACTATAAAGATTTTGCTGATTGAAAGAACTCCTAGTTAATTTTGCTCAAAACAGCAGATGATCCAAAGTTTACATGTAAAATATTCAAGGTCAGCTTATGAAACCTCAGGAGATTCTTTCATCCCAAGGGCTTTCCAGATAAGACGTGAATGACATTCCCTGAGACTAATAAAACTAAAGTTCCAACTTTAACACAGGAAACACTTTTAAAAATAACTCTCAATATGGTAAGACTGCATGTCTACAACAAGAATTACATCATCTTCTTTGAAACTAACAAGTAGTTGATGTGTGATTTTAATTGCACAACATACAAAACTGATCCAACGTTTTTCATTTTTAAAGGGAACCTGTCACCCCCAAAATCGATGGTGAGGTAAGCTCACTGTCATCAGGGGCTTATCTACAGCATTCTGCAATGCTGTAGATAAGCCACCGATGTTAGGGTACCGTCTCACAGTGGCACTTTTGTCGCTACGACGGTACGATACGTGACGTTCCAGCGATATCCATACGATATCGCTGTGTCTGACACGCAGCAGCGATCAGGGACCCTGCTGAGAATCGTACGTCGTAGCAGCTCGTTTGGAACTTTCTTTCGTCGCTGGATCTCCCGCTGTCATCGTTGGATCGGTGTGTGTGACACCGATCCAACGTTGCGTTAGCTTGTAACCAGGGTAAACATCGGGTTACTAAGCGCAGGGCCGCGCTTAGTAACCTGATGTTTACCCTGGTTACCGTCGTAAATGTAAAAAAAAAAAAACAGTACATACTCACATTCCGGTGTCCGTCAGGTCCCTTGCCGTCTGCTTCCCGCACTGACTGACTCCCGGCCGTAAAGTGAAAGCAGATCACAGCGGTGACGTCACTGCTGTGTCCTGCTTTCCGGCAGTCAGTCAGTGCGGGAAGCAGACGGCAAGGGACCTGACGGACACCGGAATGTGAGTATGTACTGTTTGGTTTTTATTACATTTACGATGGTAACCAGGGTAAACATCGGGTTACTAAGCGTGGCCCTGCGCTTAGTAACCCGATGTTTACCCTGGTTACCCGGGGACCTTGGCATCGTTGGTCGCTGGAGAGCTGTCTGTGTGACCGCTCCCCAGCGACCACACAATGACTTACCAACGATCACGGCCAGGTCGTATCGCTGGTCGTGATCGTTGGTAAATCGTTTTGTGAGACAGTACCCTTACCTGAAAGAGGAGAAAAAGATGTTAGATTATACTCACCCAGCAGATGTGACAAAATTCAAATTCAGCAGTTCAAGAGAATTGTACTAGGAAATTCCATATGCAAAGAAGTTATTCTATGAAAATGGAATGTTACCTATTAGACTCTGGGCCAGTGGTGTGACAATAAGCCCAAAAGCAAAACCTCCAACAAATAGCCCAACTATCATAGGTCTACTGGTATGCTGGGTGATGGAGAAATGATCTACTGCTAGCCAGCAAGAGCAGTGTGTCAGTCACACCTGGCAATAGCCATTGCACTGCCACACACCATTGAGGGCCGGGCATATTCTTCACCCAACTCCCGGTCCAGGTAAGGGGGAACTTCCCAGGCAGCGAGCAGCGCAGCACCTGGTGACCAGACACACAAACAGCAGACAGGTCAAAACACCAGAACCAAAAAAACGCAGTACAACTGCATACATTTGTCAGGAACAGGTACCTGATGGGCACTCACCAGCGACAGTGCAGGAGGCTAGCATGGACATCTGGTGCCAGATACAGCCTGTGACACCGGGGAGCTGTGAAAGAGGGTGGTAGCAGCAGCGCTGCAGGAGCTAGCCACTCTCCAAAGGAGGCAGACAGTACCTGCGATCACGTGATCGTGACAGAACTGTCTTTAGAGTTACAGCCTTTACCGAGATGGAAGTAAGAGGCTCAAAGTGATTAGAGGTTAGGGCATTTAACACTAAATTTAGATCCCAGGGAGCTTCCTTTGGCCGAGGTTTAAATGGTCTGGCCGTAAAGGAGGCTCAGATGAACCTACACACCCATGGGTGATCAGCCAATTTTTGATCTAACAAGGCACCCAGTGCAGAAACTTGCACCTTTAGGATGCTAGTAGACAATCCTCTTTCTAGTCCTTTTTGGAGAAATTCTAGAACCTCAGTTATTGGGACTTTTTGGATTGTATTTGACGGGCGTCGTCCTGAAATTTCTAGGAATTTTTCCCAAACTTTCTGATATTTATCCGTTGTGATTTTCTTTCTGCTAGAGAATAGAGTGGTAACTAACAGATTTGAGAATCCTTTCGCTCGTAGAAGTCTCCTCTCAAGTTCCAGGAGGTGAGATGTAGGCTCTGCACTTGAGGATGTGTTACTAGACCCTGGTGTAGGAGATTTGGGATATCCGGGAGGATCCAAGGGTCCGAGATGGACATGCATCTGAGCCAGGTGAACCATGCCATCTTTGGCCAAAAGGGTGTGACAAGAATTATTCGCATCCCGTCCTCCCAAATTTTCTTCTGGACTACAGGGATTAGCGGGTTTGGTGGAAACGCGTAAGCGAGTTGAAACTTCCATTGGTGCAACAGCGCATCCACTCCTTCTGTTCCTAGGTTTTCCCTTGGATTTAGGGAGTAGAATCTTTTTACATTTCGATTTTGTTTTGTGGCAAACAGATCCACTTGTGGAGTACCCCAGATGGCACAGATTTCTCCAAATATTTCCTGATTTAAGAACCACTCGCCCTGGTGAAACACGTGATGGCTTAAGAAATCTGCGACAAGGTTGTCCATCCCTTTCAAGTGTGTGCTTGTTAAGGATAAGAGGTGATTTTCTGCCCATATGAACAGTGTCTTGGCTTCTCCCATCAGAGACCTTGACCTTGTTCCCCCTTGTCCGTTTATGTATGAGACTGTTGTGCTGTTGTCGGACAACACTACTAAATGCTTTCCTTTAATGTTTTCTTCTGCTTGAACTATTGCCTGTCTTACCATCGTTAATTCTTTCAGGTTGGAGGATGCTGCCTCCATTTGGGGACTCCTTAGGCCCTGTAGAACTGGATCTGTTAGATGCGCCCCCCAGCCTAACGGACTCGCATCCATGCTCAGTACCAATGGGTTTTGGACTGACCACGGTATTCCCTTTTTTAGACTTTTGTATTCTAGCCTCCAATTTAGAGAGTCCCGTACTTGTGGCAATAAGACAATCTTTCGGTTTAGATTGAAGGGGTCTTTTGCCTGCTCGGACAGGATCTGCCACTGTAATTCTCTTGATTGTATTTGTGCCCATCGAACCGCTGGGATTGTTGCCGTTAGCGTACCTAGAAGGGACATGGCCTTTCTCTCTGAGATGGACCGAACAGCTTGTGTTTGTTTTATCTTTTGTTTTATGGCCCCGATTTTCCTGTCCGGAAGGACACAATCTTGCCTGATTGAGTTTAAATGGATACTGAGGAATTCCTGTATCTGAACTGGGACCCTTCTTGATTTTTTTAAATTTATTATGCATCCCAGCCTGGTCAGCACTTCCCGTACCCTTGTGACTGCTCTTATGCAGTCATCCTTGATGTCTGCTATAACGAGAAAATCATCTGAATAGGGTACTAGTAGAATATTTTCCTTCCTCACGAAGGATGCTATTTCAGAGATTATCTTCGTGAAGATTCGGGGGGCCACTGATACACCGAAGGGAAGACACTGGTATTGTAGATGAGTGTTAACTTGGTCTAACTGTACTACCAATCTCAGATACTGCTGATGTTCTACACAAATTGGTACATGGAAGTAAGCATCTGTGAGATCTATTACTGCCATGTAACAACCCGGATACAGTAACTTTACTGCCATTTTTAGAGTTTCAATTTTGAACTTTTCTATTCGGATATATCAGTTCAGTGCTTTTAAATTGAAGATTATTCTTAATGAACCATCCGGTTTTGGCGTGACGAACAGAGTGCTGTAAAAACCTCTTCCTATCTCTTGGGCTGGTACCTTTACGAGGACTTCCTTTTCCATAAGGAGATGAACTTCGCTCTCTAATGTCGTCTGATTTTTCTTGGCTACATGAGTCATTATCACTCGTTGAGGAGGGGGTGTGATGAAATTCAACCGTAAGCCCTCAGAAAACAGGTTGGTTATCCACCGTGAGGTTGGTAACTCTACCCACTGATGAACAAAGAACCAAAGTCTTCCCCCCACTTGGAATTCGGCGTCATTGTTGTTTGGAATCTGGTTTATGAGGAGGCTTGTTGAAGAGGCATCCTCTATCTCTTCCTTCGTTCCAGGTTTTCCCTCACATGGATTTATCACCTGGGCGGCCTCGGCTCCCTTTCCCTGATCCCCAAAAGGACCGTCGAGAGTCACTCCAACGACGTCTAGAGAAGGAGTGAGGAGGAAAATGTTTTTTTCATCCGCCACTTTTTCTAAAATTTCGTCCAACGCTTTCCCAAACAGATATTATCCTTCACAAGGGACTGCGTAGAGTTTTACTTTCGATTGAAAGTCAGAAGTCCAATTTTTAACCATCGTGCTCAGAGCTCAGAGTCAACTGCGGCATCCGCTAGGAATAGCGCTGCTTTTTGTAATAAAGGTATTGCTTCCAAGAGTCTATCTCTTGGACACTTGTCCCTTACCTGTTCACTTAATTCCTCTAACCATTTGACCATGGCATGAGCTGTGCAAGTGGCGGCTACTCCAGGTTTAAATGACCATGCTGATGCCTCCTATTCTGATTTTAGGAAGGCATCAGCTTTTTTGTCAAGGGGATCCTTTAAGGCACCCATATCCTCAAATGGAAGTGCTATGCCCCTGGAGGTACTAGCAATGGCAGCATCTACAGGTCCTTCTCAAAAAATTAGCATATAGTGTTAAATTTCATTGTTTACCATAATGTAATGATTACAATTAAACTTTCATATATTATAGATTCATTATCCACCAACTGAAATTTGTCAGGTCTTTTATTGTTTTAATACTGATGATTTTGGCATACAACTCCTGATAACCCCAAAAACCTGTCTCAATAAATTAGCATATCAAGAAAAGGTTCTCTAAACGACCTATTACCCTAATCTTCTGAATCAACTAATTAACTCTAAACACATGCAAAAGATACCTGAGGCTTTTAAAAACTCCCTGCCTGGTTCATTACTCAAAACCCCCATCATGGGTAAGACTAGCGACCTGACAGATGTCAAGAAGGCCATCATTGACACCCTCAAGCAAGAGGGTAAGACCCAGAAAGAAATTTCTCAACAAATAGGCTGTTCCCAGAGTGCTGTATCAAGGCACCTCAATGGTAAGTCTGTTGGAAGGAAACAATGTGGCAGAAAACGCTGTACAACGAGAAGAGGTGACCGGACCCTGAGGAAGATTGTGGAGAAGGACCGATTCCAGACCTTGGGGAACCTGAGGAAGCAGTGGACTGAGTCTGGTGTGGAAACATCCAGAGCCACCGTGCACAGGCGTGTGCAGGAAATGGGCTACAGGTGCCGCATTCCCCAGGTAAAGCCACTTTTGGGCTACAGAGAAGCAGCACTGGACTGTTGCTAAGTGGTCCCAAGTACTTTTTTCTGATGAAAGCAAATTTTGCATGTCATTCGGAAATCAAGGTGCCAGAGTCTGGAGGAAGACTGGGGAGAAGGAAATGCCAAAATGCCTGAAGTCCAGTGTCAAGTACCCACAGTCAGTGATGGTGTGGGGTGCCATGTCAGCTGCTGGTGTTGGTCCACTGTGTTTCATCAAGGACAGGGTCAATGCAGCTAGCTATCAGGAGATTTTGGAGCACTTCATGCTTCCATCGGCTGAAATGCTTTATGGAGATGAAGATTTCATTTTTCAGCACGACCTGGCACCTGCTCACAGTGCCAAAACCACTGGTAAATGGTTTACTTACCATGGTATTACTGTGCTCAATTTGCCTGCCAACTCTCCTGACCTGAACCCCATAGAGAATCTATGGGATATTGTGAAGAGAAAGTTGAGAGACGCAAGACCCAACACTCTGGATGAGCTTAAGGCCGCTATTGAAGCATCCTGGGCCTCCATAACATCTCAGCAGTGTCACAGGCTGATTGCCTCCATGCCACGCCGCATTGAAGCAGTCATTTCTGCCAAAGGATTCCCGACCAAGTATTGAGTGCATAACTGAACATTATTATTTGATGGTTTTTTTGTTTGGTATTAAAAAACACTTTTATTTGATTGGACGGGTGAAATATGCTAATTTATTGAGACAGGTTTTTTGGGTTATCAGGAGTTGTATGCCAAAATCATCAGTATTAAAACAATAAAAGACCTGACAAATTTCAGTTGGTGGATAATGAATCTATAATATATGAAAGTTTAATTGTAATCTTTACATTATGGTAAATAATGAAATTTAACACTATATGCTAATTTTTTGAGATGGACCTGTAATCTAGGAGCTTTTTCCCATTTTTCGCAGATTTCTTCGTCAAATGGATATTTACGTTTTAGAGTCAGAGGAATTGACATTTTTTTGTTCGGCTTTTTCCATTCCCTCTTAATCAGATTCAATACATTATCATGAAAGGGGAAAACTCTCCATTTTCTTCCTTCCAGATTACTAAACATGGAGTCCTGGATTGATTGCTGCTCTCTCGGCATTTCAACCCCCAGAGTAGATCTGACAAGTTTAAGTAAATTCCCAAGGTCTTCAGATAGTACATATGGGTGACCACACTCTTCATCTAAAGAGTCTAAATCTGAGTCTTCAGCGGCTGGTAGGGTTGAGCGAAACGGGTCGATCATTTTCAAAAGTCGCCGACTTTTGGCTAAGTCGGCGTCTCATGAAACCCGATCCGACCCCTGTGCTTGTCGGCCATGCGGTACGCGACTTTCGCGCCAAAGTCGCGTTTCAATTACGCGAAAAGCGCCATTTCTCAGCCAATGAAGGTGAACGCAGAGTGTGGGCAGCGTGATGACATAGATCCTGGTCCCCACCATCTTAGAGAAGGGCATTGCAGTGATTGGCTTGCTGTCTGCGGCGTCACAGGGGCTATAAAGGGGCGTTCCCGCCGACCGCCATCTTACTGCTGCTGATCTGAGCTTAGGGAGAGGTTGCTGCCGCTTCGTCAGAAGCAGGGAGAGCGTTAGGCAGGGTCCACTAACCACCAAACCGCTTGTGCTGCAGCGATTTCCACTGTCCAACACCACCTTCGGTGTGCAGGGACTGTGGAAGCTATTTTTTTTTTTTTTTCCCCTCAGCGCTGTAGCTCATTGGGCTGCCCTAGAAGGCTCCGTGATAGCTGTATTGCTGTGTGTACGCCACTGTGGAAACCAACTGCTTTTTTCAAAGCACATATCCTCTTGTTCCTTCCTTTCTGCACAGCTATCTTTTTTGTTTGTCCACACTTTTTATTTAATTTGTGCATCAGTCCACTCCTATTGCTGCCTGCCATACCTGGCTTAGATTACTGCAGGGAGATAGTAATTGTAGGACAGTCCCTGGTTTTTTTTTGTTTTTTTTGTGGGAGATTAAGATTGGCATTTCTGCTACAGTGCCATCCCTGTGTGTGCCATCTCTCACTGAGTGGGCCATAGAAAGCCTATTTATTTTTTCCGTGATTTGTGTTCTAAATTCTACCTCAACACAAAAACACTACATCAATCAGTGGGAGAAAAATATTGGCCTCAGTCAGGGCTTGTGTGCCACTGCTGTGTGTGCTATCTCTCATTCAGTGGGCTATAGAAAGCCTATTTATTTATTTATTTTTTTTAATATTATTTGGTTTCTAAAGTCTCCCTGAAAAAAAAAAAAATACCTAAAAAAACAGTGGGAGAGTAATATTGCCCTTTCAGCTTGTGTGCCAGTCTTGACTCCTGGGTGTGCCACCTCTCTCTAATTGTGGGCCATAGAAAGCCTATTTATTTTTTCCGTGATTTGTGTTCTAAATTCTACCTCAACACAAAAACACTACATCAATCAGTGGGAGAAAAATATTGGCCTCAGTCAGGGCTTGTGTGCCACTGCTGTGTGTGCTATCTCTCATTCAGTGGGCTATAGAAAGCCTATTTATTTTTATTTTTTTTTTAATATTATTTGGTTTCTAAAGTCTCCCTGAAAAAAAAAAAAAAACCTAAAAAAACAGTGGGAGAGTAATATTGCCCTTTCAGCTTGTGTGCCAGTCTTGACTCCTGGGTGTGCCACCTCTCTCTCTCATTCAGTGGGCCATAGAAAGGCTATTTTTTTTTTGGTTTTTTTAATATTATTTGGTTTCTAAAGTCTCCCTGAAAAAAAAAAAAAAAACATAAAAAAACAGTGGGAGAGTAATATTGCCCTTTCAGCTTGTGTGCCAGTCTTGACTCCTGGGTGTGCCACCTCTCTCCCTCTCATTCAGTGGGCCATAGAAAGCCTATTTATTTTTTTTAAAAAATATTATTGGGTTTCTAAAGTCTCCCTTAAAAAAAAAAAAATACATAAAAAAACAGTGGGAGAGTAATATTGCCCTTTCAGCTTGTGTGCCAGTCTTGACTCCTGGGTGTGCCACCTCTCTCTCTCATTCAGTGGGCCATAGAAAGGCTATTTTTTTTTTTGGTTTTTTTAATATTATTTGGTTTCTAAAGTCTCCCTGAAAAAAAAAAAAAAACATAAAAAAACAGTGGGAGAGTAATATTGCCCTTTCAGCTTGTGTGCCAGTCTTGACTCCTGGGTGTGCCACCTCTCTCCCTCTCATTCAGTGGGCCATAGAAAGCCTATTTATTTTTTTTTAAAAATATTATTGGGTTTCTAAAGTCTCCCTTAAAAAACAAAAAATACATAGAAAAACAGTGGGAGAGTAATATTGCCCTTTCAGCTTGTGTGCCAGTCTTGACTCCTGGGTGTGCCACCTCTCTCTCATTCAGTGGGCCATAAAAAAGCATTTTTATTTTTTTTTCCTTGATTTGTGTTCTAAAATCTACCTCAACACAAAAACACTACATCAATCAGTGGGAGAAAAATATTGGCCTCAGTCAGGGCTTGTGTGCCACTGCTGTGTGTGCTATCTCTCATTCAGTGGGCTATAGAAAGACTATTTATTTATTTATTTATTTTCTTATTATTTGGTTTCTAAAGTCTCCCTGAAAAAAAAAAAAAAAACATAAAAAAACAGTGGGAGAGTAATATTGCCCTTTCAGCTTGTGTGCCAGTCTTGACTCCTGGGTGTGCCACCTCTCTCCCTCTCATTCAGTGGGCCATAGAAAGCCTATTTATTTTTTTTTTTAAATATTATTGGGTTTCTAAAGTCTCCCTTAAAAAACAAAAAATACATAAAAAAACAGTGGGAGAGTAATATTGCCCTTTCAGCTTGTGTGCCAGTCTTGACTCCTGGGTGTGCCACCTCTCTCTCTCATTCAGTGGGCCATAGAAAGGCTATTTTTTTTTTTTGTTTTTTTAATATTATTTGGTTTCTAAAGTCTCCCTGAAAAAAAAAAAAAAACATAAAAAAACAGTGGGAGAGTAATATTGCCCTTTCAGCTTGTGTGCCAGTCTTGACTCCTGGGTGTGCCACCTCTCTCCCTCTCATTCAGTGGGCCATAGAAAGCCTATTTATTTATTTTTTTAAATATTATTGGGTTTCTAAAGTCTCCCTTAAAAAAAAAAAAACATAAAAAAACAGTGGGAGAGTAATATTGCCCTTTCAGCTTGTGTGCCAGTCTTGACTCCTGGGTGTGCCACCTCTCTCCCTCTCATTCAGTGGGCCATAGAAAGCCTATTTATTTTTTTTAAAAAATATTATTGGGTTTCTAAAGTCTCCCTTAAAAAACAAAAAATACATAAAAAAACAGTGGGAGAGTAATATTGCCCTTTCAGCTTGTGTGCCAGTCTTGACTCCTGGGTGTGCCACCTCTCTCTCATTCAGTGGGCCATAGAAAGCATTTTTTTTTTTTCCTTGATTTGTGTTCTAAAATCTACCTCAACACAAAAACACTACATCAATCAGTGGGAGAAAAATATTGGCCTCAGTCAGGGCTTGTGTGCCACTGCTGTGTGTGCTATCTCTCATTCAGTGGGCTATAGAAAGCCTATTTATTTATTTATTTTTTTTCTTATTATTTGGTTTCTAAAGTCTCCCTGAAAAAAAAAAAAAAAAACATAAAAAAACCGTGGGAGAGTAATATTGCCCTTTCAGCTTGTGTGCCAGTCTTGACTCCTGGGTGTGCCACCTCTCTCTCTCATTCAGTGGGCCATAGAAAGGCAATTTTTTTTTTTTGGTTTTTTTAATATTATTTGGTTTCTAAAGTCTCCCTGAAATAAAAAAAAAACTTAAAAAAACAGTGGGAGAGTAATATTGCCCTTTCAGCTTGTGCGCCAGTCTTGACTCCTGGGTGTGCCACCTCTCTCTCTCTAATTGTGGGCCATAGAAAGCCTTTTTTTTTTTTTTTTTTTTAATATTATTTGGTTTCTAAAGTCTCCCTGAGAAAAAAAAAAAAAAAATTAGGTGGGAGATTAATATTGACATTAGTGCTTGAGTGACAGTCCTGCGTGTGTGTCATCTCTGTGATTTTGTGCCACAGAAAACAGAGTGTGTACCATTGTGCCTGATTTTCCTTGTGGTCTCACCAACCTGTTAAGGGATATTGAAATCATACTGAAGTTATAGCTCACCGTGTAAGTTGTTTGACAGCAACAAATAAAGTTACTTTGGTTAAGATTTTAAAACAATGAGGAAGTCTGGTGCAAGAGGTCGTCGTGGGCGTTCATTGTCAGCTGGTAATGATGGTAGTGGTAGTGGAGCATCAGGTGGTCGTGGGGATAAAAATATTCCACCTAAGTCTGGAGCTGTGGAGCCAGTTTCGTCGTCAGGCTACACAAGGCCTCGAACGCTCTCTTTTCTGGGAGTAGGAAAACCGCTTTTAAAGGCGGAGCAGCAACAGCAAGTTTTGGCTTACATTGCAGACTCAGCCTCTAGCTCTTTTGCCTCCTCTTCCGAAACTGGTAAATGTAAAAGCAGCGCGTCGCTTGTGGATGTTCACGGTCAGGGACAAGTCGCTTCCTTGTCCTCCTCAGCAAAAACTACAACAAGAGAGAAGGATGCAGCAGGCGACACAACGGGTTACTCCATGGAGCTCTTTACACATACCGTCCCTGGCTTACAAAGTGAAACACTTAACAGGCCATGCCCATTACAAGTATATTCTGACATGGAGTGCACTGATGCACAGCCACAGCCAGAGTACTATGCTGCTCCTTTGACTCAGACCACCACATTGCCCTCTCAGGGTACAGATCCACAATCAGACCCTGATGAGACTATGTTGCCCCGCCACGAACGCTATACCACCGACCGACACAGTGACACAGACGAAGTTGCACACGAGCTCGAAGAGGAGGTAATAGATGACCCAGTTATTGACCCCGATTGGCAGCCATTGGGGGAACAGGGTGCAGGCGGCAGTAGTTCAGAAGCGGAGGTGGAGGAGGGGCCGCAGCAGGCATCAACATCGCAACAGGTTCCATCTGCCGGGCCCGTATCTGGCCCAAAACGCGTGTCAAAGCCAAAACCTGTTGGAGCACAGCGTTGCCATCCGGTTAAAGCTCAGTCTGCAATCCCTGAAAAGGGATCCGAGTCTAGGAAGAGTGCAGTCTGGCATTTTTTTAAACAACATCCAACTGATCAGCGCAAAGTCATCTGTCAAAAATGTTCAACTAGCTTAAGCAGAGGTCAGAATCTGAAAAGTCTAAATACTAGTTGCATGCATAGACACTTAACCACCATGCATTTTCAAGCCTGGACTAACTACCAAACGTCCCTCAAGGTTGTAGCACCCTCGGCCAATGAAGCTAGTCAGCAACGCAACATCCCTTCCGTCACTGTAAGGCCACCATTTTCCGCACCACCGGCAGTATCTGTGCAGGTTTCTTTGCCAGCCAAAAGCAGTCAGGGTCAGGGAATCACCAGTTTTGTAGGAGGAAATATTGCATCTAGGGCACCGGCGGAAACAATACCGTCTCCAACCGTCTCTCAGTCTGCCATGTACACCGGCACACCCAAAAGTTCCACGATCTCCAGCTCTCCAGTCCAGCTCACCCTACATGAGACTCTGGTTAGAAAAAGGAAGTACTTATCCTCGCATCCGCGTACACAGTGTTTTAACGCCCACATAGCTAGACTAATCTCGTTAGAGATGATGCCCTACCGGTTAGTTGAAAGCGAAGCTTTCAAAGCCCTGATGGAGTACGCTGAACCACGATACGAGCTACCCAGTCGACACATTTTTTCCAGAAAAGCCATCCCAGCCCTGCACCAGCATGTTAAACAGCGCATCGTCCATGCACTCAGGCAATCTGTGAGTACAAAGGTGCACCTGACTACAGATGCATGGACCAGTAGGCATGGCCAGGGACGTTATGTGTCCATCACGGCACACTGGGTGAATGTGGTGGATGCAGGGTCCACAGGCGACATCAATTTAGGGACAGTTGTGCCTAGCCCACGGTCTAGGAAACAGTTGGCTGTAGGCGTTCGCACCCCCTCCTCCTCCTCCTCCTCGTCCTCCTGCAGAAGCTACAGCTCTTCCACAGAACGCAGTCTGCCAACCACTCCATCGGCAGATGACACTGTTGCACACCGGTTGTCCCATTATGGGCCAGCTACTGCCAAGCGTCAGCAGGCTGTATTGGCTATGAAGTGCTTGGGCGACAACAGACACACCGCGGAAGTTCTGTCCGAGTTCTTGCAACAAGAAACGCAGTCGTGGCTGGGCACAGTAGATCTTGAGGCAGGCAAGGTAGTGAGTGATAACGGAAGGAATTTCATGGCTGCCATCTCCCTTTCCCAACTGAAACACATTCCTTGCCTGGCTCACACCTTAAACCTGGTGGTGCAGTGCTTATTGAAAACTTATCCTGGGTTCTCCGACCTGCTCCTCAAAGTGCGTGCACTTTGCTCACATATCCGACGTTCGCCTGTACACGCCAGCCGTATGCAGACCTATCAGCGGTCTTTGAACCTTCCCCAGCATCGCCTAATCATAGACGTTGCAACAAGGTGGAACTCAACACTGCACATGCTTCAGAGACTGTGCGAACAGAGGCGTGCTGTTATTTATTTGTGGGAGGATACACGGGCAGGCAGTAGGATGGCAGACATGGAGTTGTCAGGTGTGCAGTGGTCTAAGATACAAGATATGTGTCAAGTCCTTCAGTGTTTTGAGGAATGCACACGGCTGGTTAGTGCAGACAACGCCGTAATAAGCATGAGCATCCCCCTAATGCGTCTGCTGATGCAAAGTTTGACGCACATAAAGGAGCAGGCGTCTGCACCAGAGGAAGAGGAAAGCCTTGATGACAGTCAGCCATTGTCTGGTCAGGGCAGTGTACAGGACGAGGTAGCGGGCGAAGAGGAGGTGGAGGACGAGGAGGATGATGGGGATGAGTATATTTTTAATGCCGAACCTTTCCCGGGGGCACAGGAAATTGGTTGCGTGTCACGGCCGGGTTCTGGTTTTTTGAGGGACACAAGTGACGTAGATTTGCCTGCAACTGCCCCTCAACCAATCACAACCGGAGATTTGACAACTGGAACTTTGGCCCACATGGCGGATTATGCCTTACGTATCCTAAAAAGGGACACACGCATTACGAAAATGATGAACGATGACGATTACTGGTTGGCCTGCCTCCTTGATCCACGCTATAAAGGCAAATTGCAAAATATTATGCCACATGAGAACTTGGAACTAATATTAGCAACCAAACAATCAACTCTTGTTGACCGTTTGCTTCAGGCATTCCCAGCACACAGCGCACGTGATCGTTCTCACACGAGCTCCAGGGGGCAGCAGACTAGGAGTGTTAGGGGTGCACACATCAGAAGTGGCGTTGGACAGAGGGGTTTTCTGACCAGGTTGTGGAGTGATTTTGCTATGACCGCAGACAGGACAGGTACTGCTGCATCAATTGAAAGTGACAGGAGACAACATTTGTCCAGTATGGTTACTAACTATTTTTCATCCCTTATCGATGTTCTCCCTCAACCGTCATTCCCATTTGATTACTGGGCCTCCAAATCAGACACCTGGCCAGAATTTGCAGAATATGCATTGCAGGAGCTTGCTTGCCCGGCAGCAAGTGTCCTATCAGAAAGAGTATTCAGTGCTGCAGGTTCAATATTAACCGAAAAAAGGACTCGTCTGGCTACCCAAAATGTTGACGATCTAACATTCATTAAAATGAACCACAACTGGATTTCGAAATCTTTTGCCCCACCTTGCCCGGCCGACACCTAGCTTTCCTATGAAAAGCTCTTGCCTGTGAATTACTTTTCTAATGTCTAATTTGCTGCAGCTGATTGTACAGCATACGACATGTTTACACCTCCCTAAATGGCAAAACTCCCCACACGGGGCCGTGGTATCGCGACTTGGCGCAAGCACCCGTGAGACTGCTGTTTGTCTGAAGAGGTGGGTGTGCTCGCTTTTGGTTGACGGCATTCCTACTGGGTCCCTCATAGTACAATGTAGTGTCTCTGGCGGTGGTGGTGCGCACCCAACGTCAGACACACCGTTGTAACATGAGGGGCCCTGGGGCGGTCCCGCCGGCCTCAAGAGAGTTCCCCCCTACCCCAGCTCAAAATGTGCTCTACCACGTGCAAAATTATGTCGCACAGCTCCACCAATCTTTAGTCTATTCGCTGACATCATTCAATGTCTGGCACTGACAATACAAATTTGTAGACATCTATGATGCAACTTAAAGTAGTCTGTGTCTGTGTCCTATATTGGCACCATTAAATAGTTACTGCCAAATTACTATGTCAGAAACTCAGCAGATGAGCCCACCCCTGTACCTAAGTATGCCACCTTTTTTTTTGTTTTGGTTGTTTTGCGAGACATTAACATCTATTTATATTTTGGGAGTACTGGGACAGACACTCCTTGCACTACTCCTCCACTCACCACCAAGCTGCCCGTGTATCCATGTAACCGCTGTAAAACTGCCATGAGCCTATTGTTTGTTATTTTAGGCCTTTGAAGCCTGTCTGCGGTCCCTCCTTCCACTAGTCCTCCACTGACCAGACCACTGCTGCCCGTGTACCCCTGGAACCAATTATAAAGTGCCTACAGCCAGCCCATTTTTTTATGTTAGGCCTTTGAAGCCTGTCTGCGGTCCCTCCTTCCACTAGTCCTCCACTGACCAGACCACTGCTGCCCGTGTACCCCTGGAACCAATTATAAAGTGCCTACAGCCAGCCCATTTTTTTATGTTAGGCCTTTGAAGCCTGTCTGCGGTCCCTCCTTCCACTAGTCCTCCACTGGCCAGACCACTGCTGCCCGTGTACCCCTGGAACCAATTATAAAGTGCCTACAGCCAGCCCATTTTTTTATGTTAGGCCTTTGAAGCCTGTCTGCGGTCCCTCCTTCCACTAGTCCTCCACTGACCAGACCACTGCTGCCCGTGTACCCCTGGAACCAATTATAAAGTGCCTACAGCCAGCCCATTTTTTTATGTTAGGCCTTTGAAGCCTGTCTGCGGTCCCTCCTTCCACTAGTCCTCCACTGGCCAGACCACTGCTGCCCGTGTACCCCTGGAACCAATTATAAAGTGCCTACAGCCAGCCCATTTTTTTATGTTAGGCCTTTGAAGCCTGTCTGCGGTCCCTCCTTCCACTAGTCCTCCACTGGCCAGACCACTGCTGCCCGTGTACCCCTGGAACCAATTATAAAGTGCCTACAGCCAGCCCATTTTTTTATGTTAGGCCTTTGAAGCCTGTCTGCGGTCCCTCCTTCCACTAGTCCTCCACTGACCAGACCACTGCTGCCCGTGTACCCCTGGAACCAATTATAAAGTGCCTACAGCCAGCCCATTTTTTTATGTTAGGCCTTTGAAGCCTGTCTGCGGTCCCTCCTTCCACTAGTCCTCCACTGACCAGACCACTGCTGCCCGTGTACCCCTGGAACCAATTATAAAGTGCCTACAGCCAGCCCATTTTTTTATGTTAGGCCTTTGAAGCCTGTCTGCGGTCCCTCCTTCCACTAGTCCTCCACTGACCAGACCACTGCTGCCCGTGTACCCCTGGAACCAATTATAAAGTGCCTACAGCCAGCCCATTTTTTTATGTTAGGCCTTTGAAGCCTGTCTGCGGTCCCTCCTTCCACTAGTCCTCCACTGGCCAGACCACTGCTGCCCGTGTACCCCTGGAACCAATTATAAAGTGCCTACAGCCAGACCATTTTTTTATTTTAGGCCTTTGAAGCCTGTCTGCGGTCCCTCCTTCCACTAGTCCTCCACTGGCCAGACCACTGCTGCCCGTGTACCCCTGGAACCAATTATAAAGTGCCTACAGCCAGCCCATTTTCTTATGTTAGGCCTTTGAAGCCTGTCTGCGGTCCCTACTTTAAATACTCCTCCACTCACCACCAAGCTGCCTGCCCGTGTATCCATGTAACCGCTGTAAAACTGCCATGAGCCTATTGTTTGTTATGTTAGGCCTTTGATAGCCTGTCTGCGGTCCCTACTTTAAATACTCCTCCACTCACCACCAAGCTGCCTGCCCGTCTATCCATGTAACCGCTGTAAAACTGCCATGAGCCTATTGTTTGTTATGTTAGGCCTTTGATAGCCTGTCTGCGGTCCTTACTTTAATTACTCCTCCACTCACCACCTAGCTGCCTGTGTATCCATGTAACCGATGTAAAACTGCCATGACTGCCTACTGTTTGTTATTTTAGGCCTTTGATAGCCTGTCTGCGGCCCCTACTTGCAATACTCCTCCACTGACCACAATGCTGCCTGGAGTGCCTGCCTGTGTATCCATGTAACCGATGTAAAACTGCCATGACTGCCTACTGTTTGTTATTTTAGGCCTTTGATAGCCTGTCTGCGGCCCCTACTTGCAATACTCCTCCACTGACCACAATGCTGCCTGGAGTGCCTGCCTGTGTATCCATGTAACCGATGTAAAACTGCCATGAGTGCCTACTGTTTGGTATTTTAGGCCTTTGATAGCCTGTCTGCAGCCCCTACTTGCAATACTCCTCCACTGACCACACCAATGCTGCCCGTGTACCCCTGGAACCTATTTAAAAGTTCATAGAGCCTAGTTATATATTTTATTTACTATTAATAAGGCCATGATGGACTACGCTGTACCACGCTACAAGCTAACCAGTCGACACTTCTTTTGCGAGAAAAGCCATCCCAACCCTCCACCAGCATGTAGAAGACCGCATTGTCCATGCACTCTGGCAATCTGTGAGTACAAAGGTGCACCTGACAACAGACGCATGGACCTGTAGGCATGGCCACGGAAGATTACGTGTCCATTACGGCGCAATGGGTTAATGTGGTGGATGCATGGTCCACAGGGGACAGCCTACTAAGTCTGTCTGCAGTCCCTAATTCAAATTGTCCTCCACTGTCTAAATTGGAGCTTCCACCTTCTGGCTTTCGGCCTATAGTATCAGAAATTAAACTGCATTTGGCCTTCAACTTTGGTTAGGGCCTACTAACGGCTTCTGCCCCTCCCTGGTGTTGCCCTCAACTAAATAAAGCTGAGCTTCAACCTTCCGGCTCTCATTAAGTGGTTTTTAAAAAAAAAATGGTGGTTAGGGCCTACTAACGGCTTCTGCCCCTCCCTGGTGTTGCCCTCAACTAAATAAAGCTGAGCTTCAACCTTCTGCTCCAAATTACCATTTTAAAAAATGCAATAGGCTTTTCCGGCCTACTAAAGGTGTCTGTCTGTGTGCCCCTGCCTGGTGTTGTCCTCAACTAAATAAAGCTGAGCTTCAACCTTCTGCTCCAAATTACCATTTTAAAAAATGCAATAGGCTTTTCCGGCCTACTAAAGGTGTCTGTCTGTGTGCCCCTGCCTGGTGTTGCCCTCAACTAAATAAAGCTGAGCTTCAACCTTCTGCTCCAAATTACCATTTTAAAAAATGCAATAGGCTTTTCCGGCCTACTAAAGGTGTCTGTCTGTGTGCCCCTGCCTGGTGTTGCCCTCAACTAAATAAAGCTGAGCTTCAATCTTCTGCTCCAAATTACCATTTTAAAAAATGCAATAGGCTTTTCCGGCCTACTAAAGGTGTCTGTCTGTGTTCCCCTGCCTGGTGTTGTCCTCAACTAAATAAAGCTGAGCTTCAACCTTCTGCTCCAAATTACCATTTTAAAAAATGCAATAGGCTTTTCCGGCCTACTAAAGGTGTCTGTCTGTGTTCCCCTGCCTGGTGTTGTCCTCAACTAAATAAAGCTGAGCTTCAACCTTCTGCTCCAAATTACCATTTTAAAAAATGCAATAGGCTTTTCCGGCCTACTAAAGGTGTCTGTCTGTGTGCCCCTGCCTGGTGTTGTCCTCAACTAAATAAAGCTGAGCTTCAAACTTCTGCTCCAAATTACCATTTTAAAAAATGCAATAGGCTTTTCCGGCCTACTAAAGGTGTCTGTCTGTGTGCCCCTGCCTGGTGTTGCCCTCAACTAAATAAAGCTGAGCTTCAACCTTCTGCTCCAAATTACCATTTTAAAAAATGCAATAGGCTTTTCCGGCCTACTAAAGGTGTCTGTCTGTGTGCCCCTGCCTGGTGTTGCCCTCAACTAAATAAAGCTGAGCTTCAACCTTCTGCTCCAAATTACCATTTTAAAAAATGCAATAGGCTTTTCCGGCCTACTAAAGGTGTCTGTCTGTGTGCCCCTGCCTGGTGTTGCCCTCAACTAAATAAAGCTGAGCTTCAACCTTCTGCTCCAAATTACCATTTTAAAAAATGCAATAGGCTTTTCCGGCCTACTAAAGGTGTCTGTCTGTGTGCCCCTGCCTGGTGTTGTCCTCAACTAAATAAAGCTGAGCTTCAACCTTCTGCTCCAAATTACCATTTTAAAAAATGCAATAGGCTTTTCCGGCCTACTAAAGGTGTCTGTCTGTGTGCCCCTGCCTGGTGTTGCCCTCAACTAAATAAAGCTGAGCTTCAACCTTCTGCTCCAAATTACCATTTTAAAAAATGCAATAGGCTTTTCCGGCCTACTAAAGGTGTCTGTCTGTGTGCCCCTGCCTGGTGTTGTCCTCAACTAAATAAAGCTGAGCTTCAACCTTCCGGCTCTCATTAAGTGGTTTTTAAAAAAAAAAATGGTGGTTAGGGCCTACTAACGGCTTCTGCCCCTCCCTGGTGTTGCCCTCAACTAAATAAAGCTGAGCTTCAACCTTCTGCTCCAAATTACCATTTTAAAAAATGCAATAGGCTTTTCCGGCCTACTAAAGGTGTCTGTCTGTGTGCCCCTGCCTGGTGTTGTCCTCAACTAAATAAAGCTGAGCTTCAACCTTCTGCTCCAAATTACCATTTTAAAAAATGCAATAGGCTTTTCCGGCCTACTAAAGGTGTCTGTCTGTGTGCCCCTGCCTGGTGTTGCCCTCAACTAAATAAAGCTGAGCTTCAACCTTCTGCTCCAAATTACCATTTTAAAAAATGCAATAGGCTTTTCCGGCCTACTAAAGGTGTCTGTCTGTGTGCCCCTGCCTGGTGTTGCCCTCAACTAAATAAAGCTGAGCTTCAACCTTCTGCTCCAAATTACCATTTTAAAAAATGCAATAGGCTTTTTCGGCCTACTAAAGGTGTCTGTCTGTGTGCCCCTGCCTGGTGTTGCCCTCAACTAAATAAAGCTGAGCTTCAACCTTCTGCTCCAAATTACCATTTTAAAAAATGCAATAGGCTTTTCCGGCCTACTAAAGGTGTCTGTCTGTGTGCCCCTGCCTGGTGTTGTCCTCAACTAAATAAAGCTGAGCTTCAACCTTCCGGCTCTCATTAAGTGGTTTTTTAAAAAAAAAATGGTGGTTAGGGCCTACTAACGGCTTCTGCCCCTCCCTGGTGTTGCCCTCAACTAAATAAAGCTGAGCTTCAACCTTCTGCTCCAAATTACCATTTTAAAAAATGCAATAGGCTTTTCCGGCCTACTAAAGGTGTCTGTCTGTGTGCCCCTGCCTGGTGTTGTCCTCAACTAAATAAAGCTGAGCTTCAACCTTCTGCTCCAAATTACCATTTTAAAAAATGCAATAGGCTTTTCCGGCCTACTAAAGGTGTCTGTCTGTGTGCCCCTGCCTGGTGTTGTCCTCAACTAAATAAAGCTGAGCTTCAACCTTCTGCTCCAAATTACCATTTTAAAAAATGCAATAGGCTTTTCCGGCCTACTAAAGGTGTCTGTCTGTGTGCCCCTGCCTGGTGTTGTCCTCAACTAAATAAAGCTGAGCTTCAACCTTCTGCTCCAAATTACCATTTTAAAAAATGCAATAGGCTTTTCCGGCCTACTAAAGGTGTCTGCCCCTCCCTGGTGTTGTCCTCAACTGAACAAAGCTGAGCTTCCACATTCTGGCTTTCGCCCTATACTATCAGATATTAAACTGCATTTGGCCTACTAGTGTGGTTAGGCCCTTGAAACAGTGTCTGCTGCTCTTGGGTTTGCTACTCCACTGAACAAAGCAATGCCGCCTGTTTAGTCCTGTTACCAATTTTGAACTGCATTTAGCCTACTTTATTCTTTGGCCCTATATCTGTTTCCTCCTCATCCTGCCCATTGCCCAGCCACTGCTAAATGAGTCTGCTGGTACATTGACCTAGACCACTACATTCCCCTTGTACTCTACACAGCCAGAATCTGACCCTGCTGAAAGTAAGGTTCCCCTTCCCGCATGTTATACCACCTTACACAGGGACAAAGAGGAAGGTGCAGATGAAAGTGCAGGTTCCTTCATCAGGTGGGGGGGCATACTCGTTGGCGACGTCACTGGCACAGGGCCCCTCAGAGTACGCAAAAGTGTCGCTGCTGGTGGGAGGCGCCCCCGCCATGCAAACACACCGCCGTACTTTGAGGGGCCCTGTGCCAGTGCCAATGCGAACGAGTGGGCCCCCCCCTGCTTGCTCAGGATCACAGCACTTGCAACTTTTAAATACTTACCTTTCCCTGCAACACCGCCGTGACGTAGTCCGCATTTCCTGGGCCCACGAAAAACTTGAGCCAGCCCTACTCCCCCCACAACTTTCCCCCAATTCCCTATGCCCAACTATTATTATACAGTTAATTAAGATTGGCAAGCTTCAGAAACAAGAATGGATGTTTTTGGCATTAAAATGGGCACTGTAGGTGTTTTCCTGGCCTCCACTCACTGCCGACTATGCTTCCCCATTGACTTGCATTGGGTTTCGTGTTTCGGTCGATCCCCGACTTTTAGCGATAATCGGCCGACTGCACTCGACTCGACTCTGGACAAAATCGGGTTTCCCAAAACCCTACTCGATCTTAAAAAAATGAAAGTCGCTCAACCCTAGCGGCTGGTAATTCCCCCGGTTCGCCCTCAGATTCTATATCAGAGATTTGGACAGGTGTAGGAGGTGGTTTTTCCGAGCTATGTAAACCATGTTGTTTCATTTGTTCTTTTACCGTGATTTTTACCTCATCTCTAACAATAGACTTTATGCTTTGGAGTAAGGATGATGACTCCTCGGCCACAGTTTTGTCTATGCACGAGCGACAAATCCGCTTCTCATATGTTCTAGGGAGGGCTTTATCACACAGTGCACATTTTCTATTTTTCTGTTTAGTCATGGTTTTCTTTCCCTGCATAACATGACACAGAAAGACACTATTACTGACATGTTTTGCCTTACAAAGGCACTCACCCACCAGAGCTTTAGTACCACGGCAGCTTGTGGGTTGTTTTCCACTGGTATGGGCGATTCCACAGTTGGGTCTGCCATTCTGGTTGAGAGGCTATTGCCACCACTGTTCTGTGCACTGCCCCATTAAATAATATGAGGTAAGAGCGGTGCGTGCACCTCTGAATCATCTACCCCGGGAGTGTCAGCACACCGCTCTCCCCTGGCGTGTAAAGTCACTTCCGGGGTAACCCAGAAGTTGTCCCATTCACTCGGTGCCACCGTAGTGATGGACACGCCTCCTACCCCGGCTCAGCCTCTGGCCAGGAGCAGTCGCCGGGGAGTCCGGCGGCGGGTGAGACACAACATATGGCAGCTCTGAGATGGACAACGGCACGCATCAATGCTCCCAGCTGCCCCATGCCATGGACCTTGGTCATTGGACCAGCATCAACAAAGGGGGATCCCTCCGGAGGTACAGCGTCGTATACAGGCTTCCACCCACAGGAACAGGAAACCAAACTGAGGAGAGAGGTGCCACCCCCATCTTTTATCTCTGCTGCAGGTTTCCTGCTCCTGGGAGCGGGAGCCATCTCACGTAACGGTGCTGTCATGGGGAAGGGAAAAAATGTTGTCACACAAGCCAAGGTTATACACAGAGAGGTCGGTGCACTACAAAGGGGCAGTCAGAAGAATAGTCAGGACGTAGCAAGAGATCAGTAAACCAGAACGGGCAATAGACGGTACAGAAACGGCAGGCAAGAATCACATCAGGGACAGAACCAGATCAGAAACCAAACTGACAAATAGTACATGCACAAAGCAGAGGCACACCAGGGTCAGACACACTCAGCCAAGGGTCAGAGTATAAACGACAAGGATTAACCTCACAGTGAGGCTATAAAAAGCCTCTCAGGTCCTAGAAAGAGGCCATCCGAGTTAACCCTGCAACTACCTGACCAGAGAATCCAGTAAGCCATGACAAATCTAAGGTGAACAATAACAAACCAAGCACAGGTACCAAAATAAACCTCCTCAGAAGCACAGAAACACTGACCATAACCACCCACCAGAACTGAAAATAAATAGCAACAAAAGAAGGAAATGGCAGATTTAAATCTGCCTCCAGGCAGATGTAGCGCCCCCACCGCCGCAGGGCCGAGGGGTACCCGGTACCGGGCCTCTGAGTCTCTGCTCTGGGGGTTGTCACGGCGGCTAGGCCCCGGTCCATGACCCTGCCGTGGGGCGCACAGTGAATGATAGGTGTGGATGTTGGTAGTGGGGGTGCGGTGCAGTAAATAACGAGGACACCAGGTTGCAGTCTCTTTACCTCTTTACTGAAGATCTCTGGGTCCACAGTTCAGCATACGGTTCACCAAGCTGCGCAAGTCCGGCCGGTCCAATGGCACCTCCAGAGTTCCCTTCACAGGTGGAAATCGGTGCCTTCCTTCTAGCGCTATGTGTTGCGGTCCTTCCCTGCTGTGCTTACGGAAAGTCCCCACAACCGTTGTGTCTGTTTCTTAAGTTCCCTCACAACTCGATTAAATGATGTTCTTCTAATCCTCCGTCCCTCCCTGATGTTCTGGTTGGGACGGCACCCGTTTGACGGGTAGGCTCGGAGCTCTTCCGGGACCCTAGAGTCGCCCCTCTCCACAAGGTGCCCCCCAAGACTTCATAGGTGATTTGTGTGAGACAGCCCGCCTTAGACTGACTGTCCTGCCGCTGTTTAGAGTATTGCTTGAAGCTGAATGTTATAATACTCCCTCGGCGTTCCGGCCACCGGTAGTGCGCCTCAGTAGGGTGTTGCTCCGGTCTTACAGCACGACCCCTACTGGTATTCTCCTGTTGCTTGATCTCGTTTCTCACTCAGCACAATCTATCTCGCTTCTAGTCCTTTCTTGGGCCCCGCCGCTTCCCGGAGCTGGCGCGGACCCGTTACGTTCTTTCCAATGCCAAGCCTCTGTCAGGATCCCACCCCTGACAGAGACCCTACTGTCTCTTCCTCCACAACACCCTCTGCCACCAGGTGTTGCTTCGTCCAATCCAGTCAGCTTTCCGATCTAACTTCCTGCCTGACCCCCAGTTTACCCACTATGGTGGGGAGTGGCCTAATGAATAGCACCCTTAGCTCCCCCCGGAGGCCCAGCTGTGAAATGTATTGGTGTCTGTGATACCTGATCAGATGAACTCCTTCAGTGCCATCGGACGCACCGTAGCTCCCCATAGTGGCGGAGCCACAGTACTGCAACGACCAGGACTCTGGGGCGCTGCACTCCCCCCTGGTTAAACACAGTACTCCGGGACTGGGAAGAAAACAACAATACAAGTTAGCAAAAAGACATACAATTTTGTTGAGTGCAATAACAATAAGCATATTTGAACAGAGCTTCCCTTTATGGGAGGTGAGGACACTTAAACGTTACAAACATGGTTAACATTATAAATTACAGGTTATGAATAACTCCTGTTACCCAACGGGGTATTCTACTAAGTGCAAAATTGTTGAACAATAATTTAACTTTGCCTTTAAGGACATACACTCTTTATCCACTAAAGACCTTCCTATAATCACATTATAAGGTATTTTAACTTTTACATTCTCCTACTTTGGATCTGCAGGACCGCCTGTCCTATCGGCACCAGACCTACTGCCTCTCCTTTCTGTTACAGGACCGCCCCGTTCAGCCAGGGCCTACTGCCTTTTCAACTACTATACACAGTATAGAACATAACATTACTTTCAGTTTAAGAGCACTAAGTCATCTTTACATGACTCATATGAGGACTCAGGGTTTACCTTCTATCCTAACTATCTATCAGCATTATCAAAAACATTTTCTATCGAACATTAAACCTTCTCATTATCTTTCTTCCTTTCATGCATGCTGGACACCACATCTATCCCTACGGGTCCACTGCATCCTTCTTCTATCTTTCACCTTTTACTTCTCAGAGCACATCATCAGTTTTTCTTCACATTTAACTAATTAAACACATATAACTTTCTCATGTAAACATTATCATCACTTTCTTTGGTCAAGACATTATTGCTTCCAATCTTAAAGCAATATCACAGTTTAAGCGTAACAAATGAACATCCCCTTTAAGAGGGGACCAAGTCTCTATGAGGTAGCGTATCTTCTCAAGCTACCAGTCCATACTCAGCAAAGGTTCCAGTGTGGTATCTTCACATAGAGTCCTTCTTTAAGTAAAACCAGTAGGGAGCGCCTTTAATAAGGTGCAAACTATGTACAAAAAGTTCGGATCATGCACTGTTCATGATTCAGCAGTTCTTTTCAACAATGAGGAAACAAGAAACAAAAGCAAAAGCAGAGGAAGGGATCCCGGGTAAACAAAGGGATCCCTTTAAGAGTTAACCCTAGTCGGGTTTAAAGCAGCAAAAAGCAGGGAAACAAACAGTTAACTATGTACAGTTTCAGGTTTCCGAGGTTTAGTTGGACGGCTTCCAGGGCTGCACCTGGCACTTAACCCTTCTTGGCCTGGGCAAAGTGAGGTCCACGGTTACACCCAGTGCTGGACAAACGCCGTTAATCCGTCTTTCATGTACGGTTAAATCATGCGCAGCGATGGAGGTCTGCGCAGCTTGAGTAGGGGCATTTGCTGCAGCAGAGGTAGCAGCTGCTGCAAGATCAGTCACGGGAACGGAGTCAGCAGCTGTGGCACTAGCAGTCACGGGAGTGGGGTCAGTCATCAGGGCAGGGTCGTCCTTCATACCTGCTTCAGATGCGGTCCCTCCGGTGCCGGTCTGCTCCATCTCCGCTGGGGTCTGGAACGCTGGTTGCAGGGCCTTGCGCTGCGGCGTTGTCATCTCCGTTTGCAGCATCTCGCTTTCCGGCAGGGCCTTGCTTTCCAGCTTCGGAGCGCTGGACCCCCTTTCCTGCTCCGGACCAAGCGAGGCTGCCGACAGGCGTCTGGCGAGGCTCCTGATGAGGGTCTTCCACCCGGCCTCAGTGCTCAGCTGCGTCTGCAGGAGTTGGTGGATCAGCTCGTCCGCTCCGGTCTGCAGGAGGTCAGCATCAACTGTGGAGGTCTGGCTGCGGTGCCTCTCCGGGTAGCTGGGGGAGTCCTCGGCTCCGACCCCACGCTCCGGCTCCGCGCGGCTGGCCATGGCGTCCTCCATGTCGCGGACTTCTTCTTCCTGGTCCTTTTCCCGCTCTCTCCTTCGTGGGCGGTTTCGCTTTCGTTGTCTCCGCCCTCCATTGAGGATGAGGAGGCGGATCTCGGCTGCTGATGGACACGCCCTCAAGGGGCAGAAATACTTAGACTGGGCGGCCATTGTCTTTCGCGCCCTCCAGCTTGTGTACGCCCACTTTCACGCCCTTCTTCTTCTCCTGCGCTCTCCTTAGCGCTGTAATGGCGGCGGTTTTGGCGGTAACTTTTGGCGGCAAGTGGTAACACACAGTCCTTGTAATAAAGCACAGTCCAAGCACGATAAATCACAGTTCCAAGGCACATATGACCTGATTTTTCAGGCTTAAGTAGATCCTGTTCGTGACGCCAAGTTGTAGCGCCCCCACCACCGCAGGGCCGAGGGGTACCCGGTACCGGGCCTCTGAGTCTCTGCTCTGGGGGTTGTCACGGCGGCTAGGCCCCGGTCCGTGACCCTGCCGTGGGGCGCACAGTGAATGATAGGTGTGGATGTTGGTAGTGGGGGTGCGGTGCAGTAAATAACGAGGACACCAGGTTGCAGTCTCTTTACCTCTTTACTGAAGATCTCTGGGTCCACAGTCCAGCATACGGTTCACCAGGCTGCGCAAGTCCGGCCGGTCCAATGGCACCTCCAGAGTTCTCTTCACAGGTGGAAATCGGTGCCTTCCTTCTAGCGCTATGTGTTGCGGTCCTTCCCTGCTGTGCTTACGGAAAGTCCCCACAACCGTTGTGTCTGTTTCTTAAGTTCCCTCACAACTCGATTAAATGATGTTCTTCTAATCCTCCGTCCCTCCCTGATGTTCTGGTTGGGACGGCACCCGTTTGACGGGTAGGCTCGGAGCTCTTCCGGGACCCTAGAGTCGCCCCTCTCCACAAGGTGCCCCCCAAGACTTCATAGGTGATTTGTGTGAGACAGCCTGCCTTAGACTGACTGTCCTGCCGCTGTTTAGAGTATTGCTTGAAGCTGAATGTTATAATACTCCCTCGGCGTTCCGGCCACCGGTAGTGCGCCTCAGTAGGGTGTTGCTCCGGTCTTACAGCACGACCCCTACTGGTATTCTCCTGTTGCTTGATCTCGTTTCTCACTCAGCACAATCTATCTTGCTTCTAGTCCTTTCTTGGGCCCCGCCGCTTCCCGGAGCTGGCGCGGACCCGTTACGTTCTTTCCAATGCCAAGCCTCTGTCAGGATCCCACCCCTGACCGAGACCCTACTGTCTCTTCCTCCACAACACCCTCTGCCACCAGGTGTTGCTTCGTCCAATCCAGTCAGCTTTCCGATCTAACTTCCTGCCTGACCCCCAGTTTACCCACTATGGTGGGGAGTGGCCTAATGAATAGCACCCCAGCTGTGAAATGTATTGGTGTCTGTGATACCTGATCAGATGAACTCCTTCAGTGCCATCGGACGCACCGTAGCTCCCCATAGTGGCGGAGCCACAGTACTGCAACGACCAGGACTCTGGGGCACTGCACAGACACCTGACATGCTGGCATAATGCACAATCTCCTCCTCTGGACCAGAAGGACCCTAGAGGAGGGGAGAGAAGACTGGAGGGAACCTCCCATCATCTGAATGCCTCAGTAGGTATGGCATCCCACAAACACTGGCAGTAGCTAACATAAGAGGACCCAGCGTCCCATAATCGCTGGGAGCAGTGGCATCCTGCTTCCCAGCAATGGTAAGAGTGCATCTGCACCTCAAAGAATGCGATTTCTAGACTAAGTGAGCACCCTCATAAGCTCCATCTCTGGAAGAGACACCCCACCCCTCATGGCCAAAGAAGGGCAACGGGTGACCCGCCAAATAGCCAGAGCCCATCCAGGAGCATGAGGGGCCAGCTCAGGTACAGAGCTGCCATTCCTGACATTTATAATATTATTGTCTGTCTCATAAAAGCTAATGTGATATTTTTGTGACTCTCTAAAAAGCAGGACCCGGGTTTGGCTGCAACTCCTGCGACTAATATAGTTTCGCCCTTCTACTGTGGTTTCTTCTGACCCTAAAGCATAATAAACAGAATGTTTATAAAAAAATGCTCACCTCACCTATTACCCATTCCACTACTGCCACAGCCCACCATCTGGTCTTCCACTATGTTCAAACTCTTCTTTCCTTCTTTTAGTGCTGACTAGGCCTTGGGAGATGCATATTGTGATATCACAGTCTTACTCAGCAACAAAAGACCAAGGGCAGATAATGAGTAAAGATGCCTGAAGAGGACTTTGTGTACCAGAGAAAGGAAGAAGCGAGGCAGAGCAGAAAACCAGATGATGGGCTGCAGTGATGGAGGTCAAGTGAGGGATGATGTAAGAAATAATTTTTTCACCCTTCAATGCCCTCTACAATTTAGCAAAATGGGGGCCAGCCACCTGCAATTCTGCTAAGTTTGTACAAAATGAATTGCAAAAATAATATTGAATTCAAGAAAAATCCAAATTTTTTCGTAAAATTTGAGACAAAATAAAATTTACCATGAGCAAATTCACTCATCTTTACATTTAATGCTTCAATATTATGTACATATTAATTATAATATACCTTTAATAGGAGTTCAACTATCATTTCCTGTTGGTAAAATTGAAAATGTGTGCTTCCATTATTTCTTACACCCAACTGATAAAACTTAGATTTTCTGCTGTTGCCACTGGAGAATGTTAGTAGCACGGCACATTTATTATTAAGTGATGTTATGGGAATTTCTTAAATTGACATTCAGTAATCTACCACTAGTGTTGACTACAGGCAGCCAGAAATTCAGCATTTACCACAATAGCTATACAGGGGATTTGCAGATCTGTAACAATAAAATGAAGCACCAATTGTTTTAAAGATATAATGTGAATAATAACAGTTTAAAGCTACAGAAATAACAGTTTAAAGGAAACCTGTCAGTATTATCAACCCTCTTAAGCAGTCTACATAGACATTCAAGTCACAGAAAGTTGAATAAAATGATACCTTGATATTGGCAATCCGATATCTTATTTCAGAGAAATCTATGTTTTTCATATATATAAATGAGCTACTAAGATCTCCTTGAGAATCTGCCTCCAGAGCTTATTTTAATTGAAAGAGGGTGTTACTAGAATGAATCATGTAATGGCTTACAGTCTTATCTCCTGATTTATATGTCTCATATTAATAATGTCCCCTTTAATTTAACCCCGTTACAACCTTGGACATATCAGTAAATCCAAGATCGTTTTCCTGCACTTGATGCGGGCTCCAGCGCTGAGCAAGCATCTTTCCCTACACATGACATGACATATGATCTGATCATTCGCGATACACCCTCAGCTGTTAAGTTAAATGCCGCTGTCGATCTCTGACAGCGGCATTTAACTCACCAGAGCTGAAAGTGCATCATAAGACACACCTTTCGGCACCCCTGTCATGTGATCATGGGGCACCAATGGGTTTTCATGACAGCCAGAGGTCTGTAGAAGACCCATTGGAAATTTCCTATGAATGCCTGCATTAATACTAGAGTCATGACTTATGTGTGGCACAGGTGATCAGATGATAGCAGCTTCAAGTTTCCCAAGCTGATCATTGAAGCAAATAAAAGTTAAAAAAAAAGTGTTAAAAATAGTTACTTGCATACTAGTTACTCGCTGCTCGAGATGCTCGGAGTTCGCCGAGTATTTCTGGGGTTGCTCAGCGGGAGCTTGGGTCCCTGCCCTGCATGTTTGGCACTCTTTAGAGAGCCAATGAACATGCAGGGATTGTCTGTCACACACTGTAATGCCGCAGCCATGTTTGTTGTGGCATTACAGCAATTGGCTGTTCGCAGAGCATCATCAGGTTTTTATCAGACTTGGCGCAACTATGCTCGTCTGTCACGGGGAGACTAGGTGGGCAAGAGCTAATAACCCGGGCCCCTGCAATTTCCCTCAGACTAGGGAAATCCTGACTGACCCTCTACCTAGAGTTTACACTGATGGTGTGCATGTCTAGGCCTCGACCCTCACCCTGTCTCCTGTTTCAACCCTAGGCTGAAACTACGGCCCACCACCCAGTGAAAAGATCATACACCAATACCCACAGTTAGAACAGACAAGGATAACGGAAAATAAACACCACGCCGCAGTCACTCAGGAATACACTATAAATGCGCAGGGCAAAATAAATACAAATATAGGAAGGAGTAAATAAGACAAAGGGAAATACACCACCAGCAACGATACTCCAACTACTAGCTCACCACTCCAGACCGAGATAACAACGCACAAGACAGAAGCTATAATCGGCGACGCCCAATGTTCAGGAGAACTATTTAAAGGCAATGGGCATGGCCCAGCTTCCAATCCGAGCATCAGGTAAATTAACCCCGGACCAGCTAGATAAAATCTAGCCGACGCCAATGAGCACATAGTGGTCAAAAGCAGAATTACCACTGTCTGTCGAACGACCTGGTCTGAACAGCGTCCAACATGACAGTACCCCGCCTTCTACGAGGGACCCCAGGGCCCTCACGGCTTATAGGACCCGGCTTGTCTGGATGGCGACGATGAAAAAACCTGACCAGCCGATCCGCATGGATGTCCGAGGCTGGTACCCAGGACCTCTCCTCAGGCCCATAACCACACCAGTGTACCAAGTACTGTAAAGTGCGGCACACTACACGAGAGTCAACCACCTTGGAGACTTCAAATTCCAAATTACCATCCACCAAGACTGGAGGTGGCATAGGCGCCGCGTCCACAGAACCCACCACCTTCTTTAAAAGAGACCTGTGGAACATGATGTGTATCTTATACACCGTAGGAAGCTCCAATCGGTACGCTACTGGGTTAATGACGGCGGTGACTGTTATGACCCCAATGGCGAGGGTCTCAGAGAAATAGGTAAGTCTGCGAAGTACAAAAATCCAGCTCATAGGGCAGTGGTAACTGGGTTGACCATATATCTACTCCTAACGCCAACACTAGAAGTAGCCGGGGAACATGCCTACGTTGGTCGCTAGATGTCTCGCGCCAGCCGGAGAACTAACTACCCCTAGAAGAGGAAAACAAAGACCTCTCTTGCCTCCAGAGAAAGGACCCCAAAAGTAGGATACAAGCCCCCCACAAATAATAACGGTGAGGTAAGAGGAAATGACAAACATAGAAATGAACTAGGTATAGCAAAGAGAGGCCCGCTTACTAATAGCAGAATGTAGTAAGATAACTTATATGGTCAACAAAAACCCTATCAAACATCCACGCTGGAAATTCAAGAACCCCCGAACCGTCTAACGGCCCGGGGGGAGAACACCAGCTCCCTAGAGCTTCCAGCAAGGACAGGATACAGATTAAGTACAAGCTGGACAAAAATGCAAACAAAAACAAATAACAAAAAGCAAGAAAGCAGACTTAGCTTAATCTAGCAGGAACCAGGATCAGTAGACAAGAGCACAACAGATTAGCTCTGATTACAACGTTGCCAGGCATTGAACTGAAGGTCCAGGGAGCTTATATAGCAACACCCCTGAACTAACGGCCCAGGTGAGCATACAAGGGATGACTGACATATCCAGAGTCAAATCACTAGTAACCACTAGAGGGAGCCAAAAAGCAAATTCACAACCGTACCCCCTCCTTAGTGAGGGGTCACCGAACCCTCACCAAGACCACCAGGGCGATCAGGATGAGCGGCGTGAAAGGCCCGAACTAAATCGGCCGCATGCACATCAGAGGCGACCACCCAGGAATTATCCTCCTGACCATAGCCCTTCCACTTGACCAGGTACTGAAGCCTCCGCCTGGAGAGACGAGAATCTAAGATCTTCTCCACCACGTACTCCAACTCGCCCTCAACCAACACCGGAGCAGGAGGCTCAGCAGAAGGAACCACAGGCACAACGTACCGCCGCAACAAGGACCTATGAAATACGTTGTGAATGGCAAACGACACCGGAAGATCCAGGCGAAAGGACACAGGATTAAGGATTTCCAATATCTTGTACGGACCAATGAAGCGAGGCTTAAATTTGGGAGAGGAGACCTTCATAGGAACAAATCGAGAAGACAGCCATACCAAATCCCCAACACGAAGTCGGGGACCCACACCGCGGCGGCGGTTGGCAAAACGCTGAGCCTTCTCCTGTGACAACTTCAAGCTGTCCACCACATGATTCCAGATCTGCTGCAACCTATCTACCACAGAATCCACCCCAGGACAGTCAGAAGGCTCCACATGTCCCGAGGAAAAATGAGGATGGAAACCAGAGTTGCAGAAAAATGGCGAAACCAAGGTGGCGGAACTAGCCCGATTATTAAGGGCAAATTCAGCCAACGGCAAGAAGGTCACCCAATCATCCTGATCAGAAGAGACAAAACACCTCAAATAAGCCTCCAGAGTCTGATTAGTTCGCTCCGTTTGTCCATTATTCTGTGGATGAAAAGCGGACGAAAACGACAAATCAATGCCCATCCTACCACAAAAGGATCGCCAGAACCTGGAAACAAACTGGGATCCTCTGTCCGACACAATATTCTCAGGAATGCCGTGTAAACGGACCACGTTCTGGAAGAACACAGGAACCAGATCGGAAGAGGAGGGCAGCTTAGGCAAAGGAACCAAATGGACCATCTTGGAGAAACGATCACATATCACCCAGATGACAGACATGCCCCGAGACACCGGAAGATCAGAAATGAAATCCATAGAGATGTGTGTCCAAGGTCTCTTCGGGACAGGCAAGGGCAAGAGCAACCCGCTGGCACGAGAACAGCAAGGCTTAGCTCGAGCACAAGTCCCACAGGACTGCACAAAAGACCGCACATCCCTAGACAAGGACGGCCACCAAAAGGACCTGGCCACCAGATCCCTGGTGCCAAAAATTCCCGGGTGCCCTGCCAACACCGAGGAATGAACCTCGGAAATGACTCTACTGGTCCACCTAGCAGGCACAAACAATCTGTCAGGTGGACAAGAGTCAGGCCTACCAGCCTGAAATCTCTGCAACACACGTCGCAGATCCGGAGAAATAGCTGACAAGATAACTCCTTCCTTAAGAATACCCACAGGTTCAGCGACTCCAGGAGCATCAGGCACAAAGCTCCTAGACAGAGCATCGGCCTTCACATTCTTCGAACCTGGTAAATACGAGACCACAAAGTCAAAACGGGAGAAAAACAATGACCAGCGGGCCTGTCTAGGATTCAGGCGTTTAGCAGACTCGAGATACATCAGATTTTTGTGATCAGTCAAAACCACCACACGATGCTTAGCACCCTCGAGCCAATGACGCCACTCCTCAAATGCCCACTTCATGGCCAACAACTCCCGATTGCCCACATCATAATTTCGCTCTGCAGGCGAAATCTTCCTAGAGAAAAAGGCACAAGGTCTCATAGTAGAGCAACCAGGACCTCTCTGAGACAAAACGGCCCCTGCCCCAATCTCCGAAGCATCCACCTCAACCTGAAAGGGCAGTGAGACATCAGGCTGGCACAAAACAGGCACCGAAGTAAACCGGCGTTTCAACTCCTGGAAAGCCTCCACGGCAGCAGGAGCCCAGTTAGCTACATCAGAGCCTTTCTTGGTCATATCCGTCAAAGGTTTAACAACGCTAGAAAAATTAGCGATAAAGTGACGGTAAAAGTTAGCAAAACCCAAGAACTTCTGAAGACTCTTAACTGACGAGGGCTGAGTCCAATCATGAATAGCTCGGACCTTGACTGGGTCCATCTCCACAGCAGAAGGGGAAAAAATGAACCCTAAAAAGGGAACCTTCTGTACACCAAAGAGACACTTTGAGCCTTTAACAAACAAAGAATTTTCACGCAAAATCTTGAAAACCATCCTGACCTGTTCTACATGCGAGTCCCAATCATCAGAAAAAAACAGAATATCGTCCAGATAAACGATCAAAAATTTATCCAGATACTTCCGGAAAATGTCATGCATAAAGGACTGAAAAACTGAAGGCGCATTAGAGAGCCCAAAAGGCATCACCAAGTACTCAAAATGACCTTCGGGCGTATTGAATGCGGTTTTCCATTCATCTCCTTGCTTAATGCGCACAAGGTTGTACGCACCACGAAGATCTATCTTGGTGAACCACTTGGCACCTTTAATCCGGGCAAACAAGTCCGACAACAGCGGCAAAGGATACTGAAATTTGACAGTGATCTTATTTAAGAGCCGATAGTCAATACAAGGCCTCAAAGATCCGTCCTTTTTGGCCACAAAAAAGAATCCCGCACCAAGAGGGGAAGAAGAAGGACGGATATGCCCCTTCTCCAGAGACTCTCTAATATATGAACGCATAGCGGTATGTTCAGGTACCGACAGGTTAAATAATCTTCCCTTAGGAAACTTACTGCCTGGAATCAACTCTATTGCGCAGTCACACTCCCTATGAGGAGGCAGTGCACTGGACCTGGACTCGCTGAAAACATCCTGATAATCAGACAAATACTCCGGAACTTCCGAAGGCGTAGAAGAAGCAATAGACACGGGCAGGGAATCCCCATGATTTCCACGGCATCCCCAACTTGACACTGACATGGCCTTCCAATCCAAGACTGGATTATGGGTCTGCAACCATGGCAACCCCAAAACAACCAAATCATGCATTTTATGCAAAACAAGAAAACGTATAACCTCCCGATGTTCAGGAGTCATACACATGGTAACCTGTGTCCAAAACTGCGGTTTATTTTCTGCCAACGGCGTAGCATCAATACCCCTAAGAGGGATTGGATTTTCTAATGGCTCAAGAACAAAACCACAGCGCTTGGCAAATGACAGATCCATAAGACTCAGGGCAGCACCTGAATCTACAAACGCCATGGCAGGATAAGATGACAGTGAACAAATCAAAGTTACAGATAGAATAAATTTAGGTTGCAAATTACCAACGGTGACAGGACTAACAACCTTAGTTAGACGTTTAGAGCATGCTGAGATAACATGTGTAGAATCACCACAGTAGTAACACAAGCCATTCTGGCGTCTATGAATTTTCCGCTCATTTCTAGTCAGGATTCTATCACATTGCATTAAATCAGGTGTTTGTTCAGACAGCACCATAAGGGAATTTGCGGTTTTTCTATCACATTGCCTTAAATCAGGTGCCTGTTCAGACAACACCATAAGGGAATTTGCGGTTTTGCGCTCCCGCAACCGCCGGTCAATTTGAATAGCCAGGGCCATGGAATCATTTAGACCTGTGGGAATAGGGAAACCCACCATCACATTCTTAATGGCTTCAGAAAGGCCATTTCTAAAATTTGCGGCCAGTGCACACTCGTTCCACTGAGTCAGCACGGACCATTTCCGAAATTTTTGGCAATACACTTCAGCCTCGTCCTGGCCCTGAGACATAGCCAGCAAGGCTTTTTCTGCCTGAATCTCAAGATTGGGTTCCTCATAAAGTAAACCGAGCGCCAGAAAAAACGCATCAATATCCGCCAATGCCGGATTTCCTGGCGCCAGCGAGAAGGCCCAATCCTGAGGGTCGCCCCATAAAAAAGACATAACAATTTTCACTTGCTGAGCGGAGTCTCCAGATGAACAGGGTCTCAGGGACAAAAATAATTTACAATTATTCCTGAAATTTCTAAACTTAAATCGGTCTCCGAAAAACAATTCAGGAATCGGTATCTTAGGTTCTGACATAGGATTTCTGGTAACATAATCTTGTATGCCCTGCACACGAGCAGCAAGCTGGTCCACACTTGTAATCAAGGTCTGGACATTCATGTCTGCAGCAAGCTTGAGCCACTCAGAGGTAAAGGGGAAAAGAAAAAAAAATGAGAGAGAGAAAAAAAAAAAAAAACTCAGAATTTTCTTTCTTATAATCCCGCTTCTGCAATGCATTTAACATTTAATACTGGCCTGGCAAACTGTTATGACCCCAATGGCGAGGGTCTCAGAGAAATAGGTAAGTCTGCGAAGTACAAAAATCCAGCTCATAGGGCAGTGGTAACTGGGTTGACCATATATCTACTCCTAACGCCAACACTAGAAGTAGCCGGGGAACATGCCTACGTTGGTCGCTAGATGTCTCGCGCCAGCCGGAGAACTAACTACCCCTAGAAGAGGAAAACAAAGACCTCTCTTGCCTCCAGAGAAAGGACCCCAAAAGTAGGATACAAGCCCCCCACAAATAATAACGGTGAGGTAAGAGGAAATGACAAACATAGAAATGAACTAGGTATAGCAAAGAGAGGCCCGCTTACTAATAGCAGAATGTAGTAAGATAACTTATATGGTCAACAAAAACCCTATCAAACATCCACGCTGGAAATTCAAGAACCCCCGAACCGTCTAACGGCCCGGGGGGAGAACACCAGCTCCCTAGAGCTTCCAGCAAGGACAGGATACAGATTAAGTACAAGCTGGACAAAAATGCAAACAAAAACAAATAACAAAAAGCAAGAAAGCAGACTTAGCTTAATCTAGCAGGAACCAGGATCAGTAGACAAGAGCACAACAGATTAGCTCTGATTACAACGTTGCCAGGCATTGAACTGAAGGTCCAGGGAGCTTATATAGCAACACCCCTGAACTAACGGCCCAGGTGAGCATACAAGGGATGACTGACATATCCAGAGTCAAATCACTAGTAACCACTAGAGGGAGCCAAAAAGCAAATTCACAACCGTACCCCCTCCTTAGTGAGGGGTCACCGAACCCTCACCAAGACCACCAGGGCGATCAGGATGAGCGGCGTGAAAGGCCCGAACTAAATCGGCCGCATGCACATCAGAGGCGACCACCCAGGAATTATCCTCCTGACCATAGCCCTTCCACTTGACCAGGTACTGAAGCCTCCGCCTGGAGAGACGAGAATCTAAGATCTTCTCCACCACGTACTCCAACTCGCCCTCAACCAACACCGGAGCAGGAGGCTCAGCAGAAGGAACCACAGGCACAACGTACCGCCGCAACAAGGACCTATGAAATACGTTGTGAATGGCAAACGACACCGGAAGATCCAGGCGAAAGGACACAGGATTAAGGATTTCCAATATCTTGTACGGACCAATGAAGCGAGGCTTAAATTTGGGAGAGGAGACCTTCATAGGAACAAATCGAGAAGACAGCCATACCAAATCCCCAACACGAAGTCGGGGACCCACACCGCGGCGGCGGTTGGCAAAACGCTGAGCCTTCTCCTGTGACAACTTCAAGCTGTCCACCACATGATTCCAGATCTGCTGCAACCTATCTACCACAGAATCCACCCCAGGACAGTCAGAAGGCTCCACATGTCCCGAGGAAAAATGAGGATGGAAACCAGAGTTGCAGAAAAATGGCGAAACCAAGGTGGCGGAACTAGCCCGATTATTAAGGGCAAATTCAGCCAACGGCAAGAAGGTCACCCAATCATCCTGATCAGAAGAGACAAAACACCTCAAATAAGCCTCCAGAGTCTGATTAGTTCGCTCCGTTTGTCCATTATTCTGTGGATGAAAAGCGGACGAAAACGACAAATCAATGCCCATCCTACCACAAAAGGATCGCCAGAACCTGGAAACAAACTGGGATCCTCTGTCCGACACAATATTCTCAGGAATGCCGTGTAAACGGACCACGTTCTGGAAGAACACAGGAACCAGATCGGAAGAGGAGGGCAGCTTAGGCAAAGGAACCAAATGGACCATCTTGGAGAAACGATCACATATCACCCAGATGACAGACATGCCCCGAGACACCGGAAGATCAGAAATGAAATCCATAGAGATGTGTGTCCAAGGTCTCTTCGGGACAGGCAAGGGCAAGAGCAACCCGCTGGCACGAGAACAGCAAGGCTTAGCTCGAGCACAAGTCCCACAGGACTGCACAAAAGACCGCACATCCCTAGACAAGGACGGCCACCAAAAGGACCTGGCCACCAGATCCCTGGTGCCAAAAATTCCCGGGTGCCCTGCCAACACCGAGGAATGAACCTCGGAAATGACTCTACTGGTCCACCTAGCAGGCACAAACAATCTGTCAGGTGGACAAGAGTCAGGCCTACCAGCCTGAAATCTCTGCAACACACGTCGCAGATCCGGAGAAATAGCTGACAAGATAACTCCTTCCTTAAGAATACCCACAGGTTCAGCGACTCCAGGAGCATCAGGCACAAAGCTCCTAGACAGAGCATCGGCCTTCACATTCTTCGAACCTGGTAAATACGAGACCACAAAGTCAAAACGGGAGAAAAACAATGACCAGCGGGCCTGTCTAGGATTCAGGCGTTTAGCAGACTCGAGATACATCAGATTTTTGTGATCAGTCAAAACCACCACACGATGCTTAGCACCCTCGAGCCAATGACGCCACTCCTCAAATGCCCACTTCATGGCCAACAACTCCCGATTGCCCACATCATAATTTCGCTCTGCAGGCGAAATCTTCCTAGAGAAAAAGGCACAAGGTCTCATAGTAGAGCAACCAGGACCTCTCTGAGACAAAACGGCCCCTGCCCCAATCTCCGAAGCATCCACCTCAACCTGAAAGGGCAGTGAGACATCAGGCTGGCACAAAACAGGCACCGAAGTAAACCGGCGTTTCAACTCCTGGAAAGCCTCCACGGCAGCAGGAGCCCAGTTAGCTACATCAGAGCCTTTCTTGGTCATATCCGTCAAAGGTTTAACAACGCTAGAAAAATTAGCGATAAAGTGACGGTAAAAGTTAGCAAAACCCAAGAACTTCTGAAGACTCTTAACTGACGAGGGCTGAGTCCAATCATGAATAGCTCGGACCTTGACTGGGTCCATCTCCACAGCAGAAGGGGAAAAAATGAACCCTAAAAAGGGAACCTTCTGTACACCAAAGAGACACTTTGAGCCTTTAACAAACAAAGAATTTTCACGCAAAATCTTGAAAACCATCCTGACCTGTTCTACATGCGAGTCCCAATCATCAGAAAAAAACAGAATATCGTCCAGATAAACGATCAAAAATTTATCCAGATACTTCCGGAAAATGTCATGCATAAAGGACTGAAAAACTGAAGGCGCATTAGAGAGCCCAAAAGGCATCACCAAGTACTCAAAATGACCTTCGGGCGTATTGAATGCGGTTTTCCATTCATCTCCTTGCTTAATGCGCACAAGGTTGTACGCACCACGAAGATCTATCTTGGTGAACCACTTGGCACCTTTAATCCGGGCAAACAAGTCCGACAACAGCGGCAAAGGATACTGAAATTTGACAGTGATCTTATTTAAGAGCCGATAGTCAATACAAGGCCTCAAAGATCCGTCCTTTTTGGCCACAAAAAAGAATCCCGCACCAAGAGGGGAAGAAGAAGGACGGATATGCCCCTTCTCCAGAGACTCTCTAATATATGAACGCATAGCGGTATGTTCAGGTACCGACAGGTTAAATAATCTTCCCTTAGGAAACTTACTGCCTGGAATCAACTCTATTGCGCAGTCACACTCCCTATGAGGAGGCAGTGCACTGGACCTGGACTCGCTGAAAACATCCTGATAATCAGACAAATACTCCGGAACTTCCGAAGGCGTAGAAGAAGCAATAGACACGGGCAGGGAATCCCCATGATTTCCACGGCATCCCCAACTTGACACTGACATGGCCTTCCAATCCAAGACTGGATTATGGGTCTGCAACCATGGCAACCCCAAAACAACCAAATCATGCATTTTATGCAAAACAAGAAAACGTATAACCTCCCGATGTTCAGGAGTCATACACATGGTAACCTGTGTCCAAAACTGCGGTTTATTTTCTGCCAACGGCGTAGCATCAATACCCCTAAGAGGGATTGGATTTTCTAATGGCTCAAGAACAAAACCACAGCGCTTGGCAAATGACAGATCCATAAGACTCAGGGCAGCACCTGAATCTACAAACGCCATGGCAGGATAAGATGACAGTGAACAAATCAAAGTTACAGATAGAATAAATTTAGGTTGCAAATTACCAACGGTGACAGGACTAACAAACTTAGTTAGACGTTTAGAGCATGCTGAGATAACATGTGTAGAATCACCACAGTAGTAACACAAGCCATTCTGGCGTCTATGAATTTTCCGCTCATTTCTAGTCAGGATTCTATCACATTGCATTAAATCAGGTGTTTGTTCAGACAGCACCATAAGGGAATTTGCGGTTTTTCTATCACATTGCCTTAAATCAGGTGCCTGTTCAGACAACACCATAAGGGAATTTGCGGTTTTGCGCTCCCGCAACCGCCGGTCAATTTGAATAGCCAGGGCCATGGAATCATTTAGACCTGTGGGAATAGGGAAACCCACCATCACATTCTTAATGGCTTCAGAAAGGCCATTTCTAAAATTTGCGGCCAGTGCACACTCGTTCCACTGAGTCAGCACGGACCATTTCCGAAATTTTTGGCAATACACTTCAGCCTCGTCCTGGCCCTGAGACATAGCCAGCAAGGCTTTTTCTGCCTGAATCTCAAGATTGGGTTCCTCATAAAGTAAACCGAGCGCCAGAAAAAACGCATCAATATCCGCCAATGCCGGATTTCCTGGCGCCAGCGAGAAGGCCCAATCCTGAGGGTCGCCCCATAAAAAAGACATAACAATTTTCACTTGCTGAGCGGAGTCTCCAGATGAACAGGGTCTCAGGGACAAAAATAATTTACAATTATTCCTGAAATTTCTAAACTTAAATCGGTCTCCGAAAAACAATTCAGGAATCGGTATCTTAGGTTCTGACATAGGATTTCTGGTAACATAATCTTGTATGCCCTGCACACGAGCAGCAAGCTGGTCCACACTTGTAATCAAGGTCTGGACATTCATGTCTGCAGCAAGCTTGAGCCACTCAGAGGTAAAGGGGAAAAGAAAAAAAAATGAGAGAGAGAAAAAAAAAAAAAAACTCAGAATTTTCTTTCTTATAATCCCGCTTCTGCAATGCATTTAACATTTAATACTGGCCTGGCAAACTGTTATGACCCCAATGGCGAGGGTCTCAGAGAAATAGGTAAGTCTGCGAAGTACAAAAATCCAGCTCATAGGGCAGTGGTAACTGGGTTGACCATATATCTACTCCTAACGCCAACACTAGAAGTAGCCGGGGAACATGCCTACGTTGGTCGCTAGATGTCTCGCTCCAGCCGGAGAACTAACTACCCCTAGAAGAGGAAAACAAAGACCTCTCTTGCCTCCAGAGAAAGGACCCCAAAAGTAGGATACAAGCCCCCCACAAATAATAACGGTGAGGTAAGAGGAAATGACAAACATAGAAATGAACTAGGTATAGCAAAGAGAGGCCCGCTTACTAATAGCAGAATGTAGTAAGATAACTTATATGGTCAACAAAAACCCTATCAAACATCCACGCTGGAAATTCAAGAACCCCCGAACCGTCTAACGGCCCGGGGGGAGAACACCAGCTCCCTAGAGCTTCCAGCAAGGACAGGATACAGATTAAGTACAAGCTGGACAAAAATGCAAACAAAAACAAATAACAAAAAGCAAGAAAGCAGACTTAGCTTAATCTAGCAGGAACCAGGATCAGTAGACAAGAGCACAACAGATTAGCTCTGATTACAACGTTGCCAGGCATTGAACTGAAGGTCCAGGGAGCTTATATAGCAACACCCCTGAACTAACGGCCCAGGTGAGCATACAAGGGATGACTGACATATCCAGAGTCAAATCACTAGTAACCACTAGAGGGAGCCAAAAAGCAAATTCACAACAGGTGACCCTAAATGGACAAATAAACCGTGGACCCAATTTAAGGGATGGTATCTTGAGTCTTATGTTTTTTGTGGATAACCACACCCAGTCATCCATACTCAGGTCAGGACCTGGCACGCGCCTACTGTCAGCCACACGTTTGTACCTAGCACCCACACTCAACAGGCGTTGTTTAACTCTCCTCCAGACTGATGACAATTGTGCTCCTAACTGGTCCTCCTCCGGAACGCCGGAAGAGCCCCTCTGACTCAAAGTACAAAATTGAGGATGTAGCCCGTAAACACAAAAAAAGGAGACTCCCCAGACGAATCCTGGCGATGATTATTGATGGCAAACTCAGCCAATGGAAGAAAGGTAGACCACTCCTCCTGGTTATCAGAGACAAAGCAGCGTAAGTACTGTTCCAAATTTTGGTTCATACGCTCAGTCTGACCATTTGACTGAGGATGAAACGCCGAAGAATGAGACAACTTGATCCCCAGCCGTGAGCAAAATGCTTTCCAAAATTTTGCCACAAACTGAGTACCCCTATCAGACACGATGTCAGATGGAACCCCATGAAGTCTGACCACCTCCTGCACAAGTACCTGAGCCAGAGTCTTAGCGTTTGGCAACGAAGGCAAAGACACAAAGTGCGACATTTTTGAAAACCGAAAAATAATCACCAAGATGACCGTGTTCCCAGCTGAGGAGGGCAAATCAGTGATGAAATCCATGGAGATTTCCGTCCATGGCTTACTAGGTACCTCAAGAGGAAGTAGTGTGCCAACAGGACGGGAGCGGGGCGTCTTAGCCCTAGCGCACGTGGTACAAGCTGACACGTATGAGACCACGTCCTGTCGGATCTTGGGCCACCAAAACTGACATGACACCAACTCCAAGGTACCTCTAACCCCTGGGTGGCCAGCCAGGACAGCATCATGATGCTCCGCCAAAACCTTTAAGCGGAGATGAAGCGGTACAAAAGATTTGTTGATGGGAAGCTCAGATGGTACCTCCTCCTGAGCCTCGGCAATCTCAGCCTCAACCTCGGTAGTGAGAGCCGAAACCACAACACCCTTTTGGAGGATGGGTACTGGATCCTCCCGAGGTTCTCCCCCCAGAAAACACCTGGACAGAGCATCCGCCTTAGTGTTTTTAGACCCCGGTCTGTAGGTGACAACAAAATTGAACCGCGTGAAAAACAATGCCCAGCGAGCCTGCCTGGGGGACAGACGCTTGGCTGACTCCAAATACAAAACCAAAAAAAAGAGAAAATGGAAGCTGATGTCATAATATTAAAAGAAAATCTTTATTGAATACAATTTAAGAAAATTTTTTTTTTCCTTTTGTAAAAACTAATAGTGAATACCGTCCTTTGGGAGACACACATGCAAAAATAGGACCACAGGTGCCAGGCTACGCACAATAACCATAAATATGAAAACAACTCAATATATAGCAGGGTCAGACTAACCCTTGCTCAATACATGTAAGGGCTGAGTAGTATAAATTGACATTCACAAAGTAATAGATACTGGCTAGTAAGGGTTACCGTACCCACTGCTATAGACCAATAACATATGAAATGTCAATATAGAATAAAGTGCTTAGTGCTTCATATAACAATGTCTAGCCCCAGTATCAGGGAGTAAATAGTAGTCAGTGGCTGTATATATAGACATTTGTACCCCACCATGCCCCATGCATAAATACATATAAAAAAAACAGTAATGGAGGTAGTATGTAACCTGCACGTGCAGTCCTGGAGGCCCCAACGCACGTTTTGCGTCTTGCTTCTTCCGGGGGAGTGTGTGAAGAAACAAGACGCGAAACGCGCGTTGGGGCCTTTCCATATGACTCCAAATACAGCAGATTCTTATGATCGGTAATAACAGTAACCTGATGTACCGACCCCTCCAAGAAGTGTCGCCATTCCTCAAAGGCCAACTTGATTGCCAACAACTCCCTGTTGCCGATATCGCAGTTACGTTCGGCGGACAACAGTTTCTTGGAGAAATAGGCGCATGGACGCAAATCACTCAAAGATGAGCCTTGTGATAGTATCGCCCCCACACCAACCTGAGACGCATCGACTTCCACAACAAAAGGTTTTGATACGTCTGGCTGCACAAGAATGGGGGCTGAAACAAAACTGTTCTTAAGAAATTCAAATGCGCGCACAGCAGCCTCAGGCCAAACGGAGAAATTGGTACCCTTTTTAGTCATGTCAGTTAGCGGTTTAGCAATGATGGAAAAATCCTTGATAAATTTCCTATAGTAGTTAGAAAACCCAAGGAACCGCTGAAGTGCTTTCAGGTTATCAGGCCGTTCCCAATGCAGCACCTCTTGCACCTTAGCGGCGTCCATTTTAAAACCAGAAGCAGACACAATATAACCCAAGAAAGACAACTCTTGAACAGAAAATACACATTTCTCAAGTTTAGCATACAGCTTATTCTCTCTGAGAAGCTGTAACACCTGCCTGACATGATCTAAATGAGTATCACGGTCGCAAGAATATATGAGAATGTCATCAAGGTACACGATAACGAATTTCCCCAAAACATGCAAAAACACATCATTAATGAAATGTTGGAACACTGCAGGTGCGTTAGTCAACCCAAATGGCATCAGCAAATTTTCAAAATGACCCTCAGGGGTATTAAAAGCTGTCTTCCACTCATCACCTTGATGGACTCTTATGAGGTTGTACACCCCCCTGAGGTCAAGCTTGGTAAACCACTTAGCACCTGCCACCTGGTTGAACAAATCTGGTATTAGTGGCATAGGGTATGGATCACGAACCGTAATCTGGTTCAATTCCCTGAAATCCAAACACGGGCGTAATCCGCCATCTTTCTTCTTCACGAAGAAGAACCCTGCTGCCACTGGTGAGGACGAAGGCCTGATGTGCCCTTTGCTCAAACTTTCAGCAATGTAATCCTTTAATGCTTGTCTCTCCGGACCGGAGATGTTAAACATCCTTGCTTTAGGCAATTTGGCCCCTGGTTTAAATCTGATAGTACAGTCATAGGGGCGATGTGGCGGCAACTCTGAACAACCCTTCTCAGAGAACACATCCACAAAATCCAGATGTGACTCCGGAACGCTTGAAGTCGCAGCAGACACACATGTGGCCAGGCAATTCTCCTGGCAGAATTCGCTCCACTGAATTATGCCCTGAGTTTTCCAGTCAATTACTGGGTTGTGCATAGACAACCATGGAAAACCCAAAACCACCTGAGCAGGAAGATTGCTGAGCACCTTACATGTAACCTGCTCGGAATGTAGAACCCCAATGTGGAGTTTCACCTCAGCCACAAATTTAGTAATCTCCCCCTGTGAGAGAGGAGCAGCATTGATGGTGACCACGCGGATAGGATGAGGCAGTTTTTCAATCCTAAAACCTGCTGTGTGTGCAAACCCCTCATCAATGAGATTTGTGGCTGAACCACTATCCACAAACACAGTAATTGGCAGCTCACTGCCAGCGATTATAACCTTAGCAGGGAGCATGCATTGAGAAACCACCATGGAGGATATACATAAGCTCAGATTGGTCTCCTCCACACCCTCTGAGCTTAGAAGTTTTCCGCCATTGCGTTTTTCTTAGACAGTAGAGGACAGATGTTAATAAAATGACCAGTCTTACCGCAGTAAAAACAGGCTCCCTGCTTCCTGAGCTCAGGGGCTCGATGCTTCACATGTGAAACCCCTGCGATTTGCATAGGCTTCGTGGGCTCACCTGCAGCAACCACACGTGAACCTAAACCCTCTCCCATAGGTGGTGTCTCATGCTCCCCTGACGCAAACGGCGATCAATGCGGACAACCAGACTCATAGCGGAATCTAGAGAAGTAGGAGTCTTGTACATCAGAAGGGCTTTTTTAACCCTTCCAGAAACCCCATGAATAAGCTGACTCCGCAGCGCTGGATCATTCCACTGTGTATCGATCGCCCAGCGACGAAATTCAGAACAGTAATCCTCTGCAACTCGCTCCCCCTGGCGAATAGTGCGTATCTTAGATTCTGCTGGAGCCATTCTGTCTGGCTCATCGTAAATATTTCCAAGAAAGGAAAAAAAATTCTCCACATAGTCAAATGCAGCAGAATCAGATGGCAGAGAAAACGCCCATGCTTGGGAATCCCCGCTTAACAATTACAACACCAGGCCCACACGCTGAGCCTCATTACCTGAGGAGATCGGGCGCATACGGAAATATAGTTTGCAAGCTTCACGAAAAGAAACAAATTTACTGCGTTCCCCAGCAAATTTTTCAGGCAAAGGAAACTTAGGCTCAGCAACTCTACCTGTCGCTCCAGCTTGCACATTAGATACTGCTAGTCCCTGTTGCTGCACTGCCCCCCTCAACTCTGTGACCTGTAGGGACAGCGCCTCCAACTGGCGGGTTATGGAAGTCATGGGATCCATGACAAACAAAAAAAAGGAAACCCCCTTTTTTTTTTTTTAAAGGCCGATTATAATGTCACGGGGAGACTAGGTGGGCAAGGCCCAACTAGGGAAATCCTGACTGACCCTCTACCTAGAGTTTACCCTGATGGTGTGCATGTCTAGGCCTCGACCCTCACCCTGTCTCCTGTTTTAACCCTAGGCTGAAACCACCGCCCACCACCCAGTGAAAAGATCATACACCAATACCCACAGTTAGAACAGACAAGGATAACGGAAAATAAACACCACGCCGCAGTCACTCAGGAATACACTATAAATGCGCAGGGCAAAATAAATACAAATATAGGAAGGAGTAAATAAGACAAAGGGAAATACACCACCAGCAACGATACTCCAACTACTAGCTCACCACTCCAGACCGAGATAACAACGCACAAGACAGAAGCTATAATCGGCGATGCCAAATGTTCAGGAGAACTATTTAAAGGCAATGGGCATGGCCCAGCTTCCAATCCGAGCATCAGGTAAATTAACCCCGGACCAGCTAGATAAAATCTAGCCGACGCCAATGAGTACATAGTGGTCAAAAGCGGAATTACCGCTGTCTGTCGAACGACCTGGTCTGAACAGCGTCCGACATGACATCGTCACAGTCTACTACGGAATCAGGCAGTGTAGGGAGAGTTGCTGCTGAGCTAGGGAGAGATTTGCTTGGTTCTTACTTAGTGTGGGTATACTATATATAATACACATATCCATCTGTACTAACAGTCCTTCTGAGGACTAATAAGGCTGCAGAGATATCAGTGCTAGGCATGCAGTGTATGTGGCAGACTACAGTGCATATAGCAAGAGGGTCCATTCTAGTTCTCTCTGCTGCTGCAGCTATTACAGATATTTGCAGACATAGCCCCAGATATCAGGGGCCAGTAATAATTTTCTTTTACAGGCAAGCTATTTAAAACTGTGGTTTGTCCGTCACACACGGATCAGAGATAAAAAGTGCGCTGCAAATTCTGCCATTTCTGGTCTCCCTTTATATTTTGGTGCAGTGTGTTAGCAAAGTTATTGTAACAGTTTGCTGATAAAAATAGTTACCTACAGGCCAGCTATTTAAAACTGTGGTTTGTCCATCACACATGGATCAGAGATAAAAAGTGCACTCCAAATTCTGCCATTTCTGGCCTCCATTTAAATTTTGTTGAAGTTTGTTAGCAAAGACATTGAAACAGATTGCTGGTAAAAATAGTTACATACAGGCCAACTATTTAAAAATGTGGTTTATCAGTCACACACAGATCAGAGATAAAAAGTGCGCTCCAAATTCAGCCATTTATGGCCTCCCTTTAAATTTTGTTGCAGTGTGTTAGCAAAGTTATTGAAACAGTTTGCTGGTAAAAATAGTTACTCACAGGCCAGTTATTTAAAACTGTGGTTTGTACGTCACACACGGATCAGAGATAAAAAGTGCGCTCCAAATTCTGCCATTTCTTGTCTCCCTTTAAATTTTGTTGGAGTGTGTTAGCAAAGTTATTGAAATAGTTTGCTGGTACAAATTGTTACCTGCAGGCCAGCAATTTAAAACTGTGGTTTGTCCTTCACACACAGATCAGAGATAAAGTGCACTCCAAATTTTGTCATTTCTGGCCTCCCTTTAAATTTTGTTGCAGTGTGTTAGCGAAGTTATTGAAACAGTTTGCTTGTAAAAAGCAACAGGCTAGTTATTTAAAACTGTGGTTTGACCATCACACGGATCACATACAAGTTAGCTCCAAATTCAGCCACTTGTACTGAACATGGAAAATATTGTCCTCCATTTAAAATGAGCAAGTCATGTGGCAAGGGACAGGGAACTGGAAATGATGGTGATGGTGCATGCAGAGGCCGAGGTCAAGCTGAAATTGTGCCAAAACAAACACCCACATCTTCTCGCCTGACTTTCCTGTACAAATTACTAAGAGACCGCAGCACACCACTATTGAACCCAGAGCAATGTCAAAAGGTTGTTGGTTGGATAGCGGATAATGCATTAAGTCACTATGCCACCACCACCACCCTGTCTTCCACACGGTGAAGTCTCAGTAGCCATGAGTCTGGACCCTGATCCTCCTGCCTCCAACCATGCCGAGTTTCTGGAGACAACTGATCCCACACTTGGACACTGTGAAGAACTGTTCACTTTTCTATTTATAGATTCGGGCCTCTCACCTGATCCACTTGAAGTGGGGCAAGAGGAGATCACAAGTAGTGATGCCCAAATATTTGAGCAGCCACGGTCACATGAAGGCGATGGTGGGAAAGTGTCACAAGAGGTGGATGACACAATTGCCAGAAAGTCAGGAGGAGGACCAGGGTGTGGAAGTGGAGGACAAGGTGGTGGATGATATAGTAACTGACCCAAGCTGGCAGGAGGACATGCAGAGTGAGGACAGCAGCACATGGGGGAGGGAGGCATAGCACCCCAACAGTCATGAATAAGCAGTGTGGTGGGCACAGACAGAAGGCAGGCAACTGTTCTACTTAACACCAACATGACGGAAGTTGGCAGTCCAACTGTTAGGTCTTCCCTAGTCTGGTTGTTTTTAAAGTCTCTGCTGATAACCCCACCTGTCAGGCCAGCATCAGCAGGGGTAGCAAAACTACCAGCCTGATCACCTCCAGCATGATCAGGCACATTGCAGCAAAGCACCCGACTTTGATGGCTGAACCCCAGGGTCCAGGAACAGTGTCTGCAGGTGACACCACTGCTTCTTCCGCTGTTGTGCGTGCAAGTTAATCCCCTGTCCATGATGCAAGTGAAGATGCCTTCTGCCCTGCATCAGTCATTGCACACACTCAACTAGCACCATCAGCAAGCACGTCCACATCCTTGTCCCAGCACAGCATTCAGTTGTCCATACCCCAGTCCTTGGAATGCAAGCACAAATATGCAGCCAACGCCCCTTAGGCCACTGTAATAAATTCATACATTTTGCATCTGCTTGCTATTGAAATGTTGCCTTTCAGGCTCGAGGAGACAGAAACTTTCCGCAACCTGATGGCGGTGGCCATCTCTCGGCACTCGGTCCCCAGCTGCAACTATTTCTCCCGGAGTGCCTTCCCCGCATTACACAAACACATGTCCACAACGTTTGCCATGCCCTCAACAATGCAGTTACTGGGAAGGTCCACCTAACCACAGACACGTGGATATGTGCTTGTGGGCAGGGACAGTACATCTCACTGATGGCATACTGGGTTAACAGTGAAAGCCAGGACCTAGTCGGACCTTGAGATTGAACATGTCCTCCCGACACCAAGGATTGCCAGCCCTATGTCAATCAGGGTTGCCCCCACAGTCTACAGCTCCTGAACCTCCTCTTCCTCTTCAACTTCCATCTCTGAAATGACAACATCAGTCACAAGCTTGAAGCACTGCAGCACTGCCTCAGCCAAGTGGCAACAGGCTGTGCTGAAGCTAATCTGCTTACGTGACAAACTGCACAATGCTGAAGAGTTGTGGACAGCTCTAAAAGAACAGGCAAATATGTGGCTGACACTGCTGAACCTACAGCCAGGCAGTCGTGTGTGACAATGGCCAGAACATGGTGGCTGCTCTGAGGCGAGGCGAGCTCACACATGTACCATGCCTGGCCCATGTGCTTAACCTCATGGTTCAGCGGTTTCTCAAAACCTACCCGGAGCTGCCAGATCTGCTTGTCAAAGTACGCCGCCTGTGTGTCCATTTTAGAAAGTCAGCTACAGCTTCCGCGGCCCTTGCCGTGCTTCAGCAACATTTGCAGCTTCCAGTTCACCGACTGGTGTGTGATGTCCCCACATGTTGAAACTCTACACTGCAGATATTGTAAAAGATTTGTAAGCAGAAAAGGGCAGTTGTTGACTACCAGCATCAACAAGGCCAAAGTTATTCAGTTCAGACTCCACACATAAGACCTCAGGAGTGGACATGGATGTCAGACATATGTACCATCCTCAAAAACTTCGAGGATTCCACCAACATGGTGAGCAGGGATGACACCATAATTAGCATCACCATCCCACTTCTCTGTGTTCTGAAACGCTCTCTTCTCACAGGTCCACCTTCTTGACCGCTGGACGTACGCCGACACCATCTTCACTACAGCTAATTACGCTGTTCTCTTTATAAGCACATTTGCTTGTGATATCCTATGTACAGTTTTGATCATTACAGACTTCCTTGAGAAAGGCAGATTTTGCCGAAACGTTGGAAAGTATGATGTCTGTTGGTCTATAGTCGGCTGTTCATTAATAAATCTACTTTTTCAAAGCAAAAGACATTGTGGACTTACTGAGTGACAAATGTTATCCTTCTCTAGTCTTTACTTCTAGAACCATGCTACGAGGAGAACTTTCTATCTCTTATTCCTGAGGCAGACAGGTCTACTAAAATGGGGCAGTACAAGAAGGCCCTTGTTGCGGAATTATTACCAAAACTTGCATCTGAAAATGCTGGCGGCAGAGGTCACAATTCGTTGGACAATCCAGGCGTGCAAGGGAGAGAGACACCTCCAATCCATCAGAGGCAGGGGAACAACCACCATCATATCACCAGGGTGACCGTGGTCCTTGATGAAACACCCACATCATTTTTTAAAGGGTGTTTATGATGCGCGTAAAAACAATTTGTTAGACAGTATGCTCATGTACGCCCCCAGGGGTAAATGTTTGTCAGTCCATACACAATGCATGGGTATTACAAGTATAGGAGATCCACTCCTTTTTAATGGGAACTTTTTTTCATGAGGCCCTCTTCTACGTCTTTTCAAAGGGGCATTGTAGTGCCTCCGAATTTTTGGCAGCCATTGCTTCAGTGCATAGGCAACCACTATGGGAGACCCATTTCCTAATAATAGGAACATTTTTTCAGGAGGCCCTCTGACCTCTACATCTATTCTCTTCCAAGGGGCATTGGATTTCAACCAAATTTTTGGTAGCCGTTGCTTCACTGCATAATCAAACACTATGGGAGACCCACTTCCTAATAATGGGAACATTGTTTTCAGGAGGCCCACTGACCTCTTTGTCTCTTCCCAGGGGCATTGGAGTTCCTCCACACTTTTGGCAGACCTTGCATTCATTGAATAGCAAAACACTGTGGGAGACCCACTTCCTAATAATGGGAAAATTTTTTCAAGAGGCCCTCCTGTACGTCTCTTCAAAGGGGTATTGGGGTGCATTCAAATTTTGGGCAGCCTTGCCACTCACTGCATGTGCAATAACAGTATAGGAGACCCACTGTTTAATAATGGAAACAGCAAATCATAGCCGGTTGATGACCCTTTAAGAATTATTATTATTATTATTATTTATTGTTATAGCGCCATTTATTCCATGGCGCTTTACATGTGAGGAGGGGTATACATAATAAAAACAAGTACAATAATCTTAAACAATACAAGTCATAACTGGTACAGGAGGAGTGAGGACCCTGCCCGCGAAGGCTCACAATCTACAAGGGATGGGTGAGAATACAGTAGGTGAGGATAGAGCTGGTCATGCAGCGGTTTGGTTGATCGGTGGTTACTGCAGGTTGTAGGCTTGACGGAAGAGGTGGGTCTTCAGGTTCTTTTTGAAGGTTTCGATGGTAGGCGAGAGTCTGATGTGTTGTGGTAGAGGGTTCCAGAGTAGGGGTGATATGCGAGAGAAATCTTGTATGCGATTGTGGGAAGAGGAGATAAGAGGGGAGTAGAGAAGGAGATCTTGTGAGGATCGGAGGTTGCGTGTAGGTAAGTACCGGGAGACGAGGTCACAGATGTATGGAGGAGACAGGTTGTGGATGGCTTTGTATTTCATGGTTAGGGTTTTGTACTGGAGTCTCTGGGCAATGGGGAGCCAGTGGAGGGATTGACAGAGGGGAGAGGCCGGGGAATAGCGGGGGGACAGGTGGATTAGTCGGGCAGCAGAGTTTAGAATAGATTGGAGGGGTGCGAGAGTGTTCGAGGGGAGGCCACAGAGCAGGAGGTTGCAGTAGTCAAGGCGAGAGATGATGAGGGCATGGACTAGGGTTTTTGCAGATTCTTGGTTGAGGAATGAATGGATTCGTGAAATATTTTTGAGTTGAAGTTGGCAGGAAGTGGAAAGGGCTTGGATATGTGGTTTGAAGGAGAGATCAGCGTCAAGGATTACCCCGAGGCAGCAAGCTTGTGGGACTGGGGAGAGTGGGCAGCCATTTACTGTAATGGTTAGGTTCGTTGGAGGGGTCGCGTGAGATGGGGGAAAGATGATGAATTCTGTTTTGTCCATGTTAAGTTTCAGAAATCTAGCGGAGAAGAAGGATGAAATAGTGGACAGACATTGAGGGATTCTGGTTAGTAGGGAGGTGATATCTGGTCCAGAGATGTAGATCTGTGTGTCATCAGCATAGAGGTGATACTGAAAGCCATGAGATTCTATGAGCTGTCCCAGGCCAAAGGTGTAAATGGAGAAGAGCAGGGGCCCAAGGACTGAACCTTGCGGGACTCCGACAGATAGGGGGTGAGGTGAGGAGGTGGTGTGTGAGTGGGAGACGCTGAATGTCCGGTCTGTTAGGTATGATGAGATCCAGGATAGGGCCAAGTCTGTGATGCCAAGGGATGAGAGGGTCTGTAATAATAGGGAATGGTCCACTGTGTCAAAGGCAGCCGACAGGTCGAGGAAGAGGAGAACAGAGTAGTGTCGCTTGCTCTTGGCGGTTAAGAGGTCATTGGTGACCTTAGTTAGGGCAGTTTCAGTGGAGTGCTGTGACCGGAAGCCAGATTGTAAGCGGTCAAAGAGGGAGCAAGAAGAGAGATGGGCGGACAGTTCAAGGTAGACGTGTTGTTCCAGTAGTTTGGAGGCATAAGGGAGAAGTGATATAGGGCGATAGCTAGATACAGAGGATGGGTCAAGAGAGGGCTTTTTGAGGATAGGTGTGATGGAGGCATGTTTAAAGCTTGAGGGGAAAACACCGGTTGTTAGTGATAGGTTGAAGAGATGGGTTAGGGTTGGGATGAAGACTGAGTGGGTCAAGTGCACAGGTGGTGAGATGCGATCTTGAGAGTAGAGTGGAGAGTTGATCTTCTGTAATGGTGGAGAAGTGTTATGGTTCTCAATGGCAAGAGAACATAGCCCAGCAAACATAAGAACTAGCTCTTGGAAGGATGGAAACTAAACTGACCATGAACTAAACCTGCCGCACAACTAACAGTAGCCGGGTAGCGTAGCCTGCGTTTATCCCTAGACGCCCAGCGCCGGCCGGAGGACTAACTAATCCTGGCAGAGGAAAATATAGTCCTGGCTCACCTCCAGAGAAATTTCCCCGAAAGGCAGACAGAGGCCCCCACAAATATTGGCGGTGATTTTAGATGAAATGACAAACATAGTATGAAAATAGGTTTAGCAAAATTGAGGTCCGCTTACTAGATAGCAGGAAGACAGAAAGGGCACTTTCATGGTCAGCTGAAAACCCTATCAAAATACCATCCTGAAATTACTTTAAGACTCTAGTATTAACTCATAACATCAGAGTGGCAATTTCAGATCACAAGAGCTTTCCAGACACAGAAACGAAACTACAGCTGTGAACTGGAACAAAATGCAAAAACAAACAAGGACTAAGTCCAACTTAGCTGGGAGTTGTCTAGCAGCAGGAACATGCACAGAAAGGCTTCTGATTACAATGTTGACCGGCATGGAAGTGACAGAGGAGCAAGGCTAAATAGCGACTCCCACATCCTGATGGAAACAGGTGAACAGAGAGGATGATGCACACCAGTTCAATTCCACCAGTGGCCACCGGGGGAGCCCAAAATCCAATTTCACAACAGTACCCCCCCCTCAAGGAGGGGGCACCGAACCCTCACCAGAACCACCAGGGCGATCAGGATGAGCCCTATGAAAGGCACGGACCAAATCGGAGGCATGAACATCAGAGGCAGTCACCCAAGAATTATCCTCCTGACCGTATCCCTTCCATTTGACCAGATACTGGAGTTTCCGTCTGGAAACACGGGAGTCCAAGATTTTCTCCACAACGTACTCCAACTCGCCCTCAACCAACACCGAGCAGGAGGCTCAACGGAAGGCACAACCGGTACCTCATACCTGCGCAATAATGACCGATGAAAAACATTATGAATAGAAAAAGATGCAGGGAGGTCCAAACGGAAGGACACAGGGTTAAGAATCTCCAATATCTTGTACGGGCCGATGAACCGAGGCTTAAACTTGGGAGAAGAAACCCTCATAGGGACAAAACGAGAAGACAACCACACCAAGTCCCCAACACAAAGCCGAGGACCAACCCGACGCCGGCGGTTGGCAAAAAGCTGAGTCTTCTCCTGGGACAACTTCAAATTGTCCACTACCTGCCCCCAAATCTGATGCAACCTCTCCACCACAGCATCCACTCCAGGACAATCCGAAGATTCCACCTGACCAGAAGAAAATCGAGGATGAAACCCCGAATTACAGAAAAAGGGAGACACCAAGGTGGCAGAGCTGGCCCGATTTTTGAGGGCAAACTCCGCTAAAGGCAAAAAAGCAACCCAATCATCCTGATCTGCAGACACAAAACACCTCAAATATGTCTCCAAGGTCTGATTCGTCCGCTCGGTCTGGCCATTAGTCTGAGGATGGAAAGCAGACGAGAAAGACAAATCTATGCCCATCCTAGCACAGAATGCTCGCCAAAATCTAGACACGAATTGGGTACCTCTGTCAGAAACGATATTCTCCGGAATACCATGCAAACGGACCACATTTTGAAAAAACAGAGGAACCAACTCGGAAGAAGAAGGCAACTTAGGCAGGGGAACCAAATGGACCATCTTAGAGAAACGATCACACACCACCCAGATGACAGACATCTTCTGAGAAACAGGAAGATCCGAAATAAAATCCATCGAGATGTGCGTCCAGGGCCTCTTCGGGATAGGCAAGGGCAACAACAATCCACTAGCCCGAGAACAACAAGGCTTGGCCCGAGCACAAACGTCACAAGACTGCACGAAGCCTCGCACATCTCGAGACAGGGAAGGCCACCAGAAGGACCTTGCCACCAAATCCCTGGTACCAAAGATTCCAGGATGACCTGCCAACGCAGAAGAATGAACCTCAGAAATGACTTTACTGGTCCAATCATCAGGAACAAACAGTCTACCAGGTGGGCAACGATCAGGTCTATCCGCCTGAAACTCCTGCAAGGCCCGCCGCAGGTCTGGAGAAACGGCAGACAATATCACTCCATCCTTAAGGATACCTGTAGGTTCAGAATTACCAGGGGAGTCAGGCTCAAAACTCCTAGAAAGGGCATCCGCCTTAACATTCTTAGAACCCGGCAGGTAGGACACCACAAAATTAAACCGAGAGAAAAACAACGACCAGCGCGCCTGTCTAGGATTCAGGCGTCTGGCGGACTCAAGATAAATTAGATTTTTGTGGTCAGTCAATACCACCACCTGATGTCTAGCCCCCTCAAGCCAATGACGCCACTCCTCAAAAGCCCACTTCATGGCCAAAACCTCCCGATTCCCAACATCATAATTCCGCTCGGCGGGCGAAAATTTACGCGAGAAAAAAGCACAAGGTCTCATCACGGAGCAATCGGAACTTCTCTGCGACAAAACCGCCCCAGCTCCGATTTCAGAAGCGTCGACCTCAACCTGAAAAGGAAGAGCAACATCAGGCTGACGCAACACAGGGGCGGAAGAAAAGCGGCGCTTAAGCTCCCGAAAGGCCTCCACAGCAGCAGGGGACCAATCAGCAACATCAGCACCCTTCTTAGTCAAATCAGTCAATGGTTTAACAACATCAGAAAAACCAGCAATAAATCGACGATAAAAGTTAGCAAAGCCCAAAAATTTCTGAAGACTCTTAAGAGAAGAGGGTTGCGTCCAATCACAAATAGCCTGAACCTTGACAGGATCCATCTCGATGGAAGAGGGGGAAAAAATATATCCCAAAAAGGAAATCTTTTGAACCCCAAAAACGCACTTAGAACCCTTCACACACAAGGAATTAGACCGCAAAACCTGAAAAACCCTCCTGACCTGCTGGACATGAGAGTCCCAGTCATCCGAAAAAATCAAAATATCATCCAGATACACAATCATAAATTTATCCAAATAATCACGGAAAATGTCATGCATAAAGGACTGAAAGACTGAAGGGGCATTTGAAAGACCAAAAGGCATCACCAAATACTCAAAGTGGCCCTCGGGCGTATTAAATGCGGTTTTCCACTCATCCCCCTGCTTAATTCGCACCAAATTATACGCCCCCACGAAGATCAATCTTAGAGAACCACTTGGCCCCCTTTATGCGAGCAAACAAATCAGTCAGCAGTAGTGTTGAGCGATACCGTCCGATACTTGAAAGTATCGGTATCGGAAAGTATCGGCCGATACCGGCAAAGTATCGGATCTAATCCGATACCGATACCCGATACCAATACAAGTCAATGGGACTCAAGTATCGGATGGTATTCCTGATGGTTCCCAGGGTCTGAAGGAGAGGAAACTCTCCTTCAGGCCCTGGGAACCATATAAATGTGTAAAAGAAAGAATTAAAATAAAAAATATCGCTATACTCACCTGTCCGACGCAGCCGGGACTTCAGCGAGGGAACCGGCAGCGTTGTTTGTTTAAAATTCACGCTATTACTTGGTTACGTGAATTCCCGGCTTGTGATTGGTCAGGTCGGCCATGTTGCCGGGACGCGGACCAATCACAGCAAGCCGTGACGAAATTACGTCACGGCTTGCTGTGATTGGTCCGCGTCCCGGCAATATGGCCGCCCTGACCAATCACAAGCCGTGACGTCACGGGAGGCTGGACACGCGCTCATTTTAAAATGGGCGCGTGTCCAGCCTCCCGTGACGTCACGGCTTGTGATTGGTTGCGCCGCGGTCAACCAATCACAAGCCGGGAGGCTGGACGCGCTCATTTTAAAATGGGCGCGTGTCCAGCCTCCCGTGACGTCACGGCTTGTGATTGGTTGCGCCGCGGTCAACCAATCACAAGCCGGGAGGCTGGACGCGCTCATTTTAAAATGGGCGCGTGTCCAGCCTCCCGTGACGTCACGGCTTGTGATTGGTCAGGGCGGCCATATTGCCGGGACGCGGACCAATCACAGCAAGCCGTGACGTAATTTCGTCACGGCTTGCTGTGATTGGTCCGCGTCCCGGCAACATGGCCGCCCTGACCAATCACAAGCCGGGAATTCACGTAACCAAGTAATAGCGCGAATTTTAAACAAACAACGCTGCCGGTTCCCTCGCTGAAGTCCCGGCTGCGTCGGAGAGGTGAGGATAGCGATATTTTTTATTTTAATTCTCTCTTTTACACATTTTAACATTAATGTTGTTGCGATACCCGATATCCGATACCACAAGAGTATCGGAATCCCGGTATCGGAATTCCGATACAGCAAGTATCGGCCGATACCCGATACTTGCAGCATCGGAATGCTCAACACTAGTCAGCAGTGGCAACGGATATTGATATTTAACCGTGATTTTATTCAAAAGCCGATAATCAATGCACGGCCTCAAAGAGCCATCTTTCTTAGCCACAAAGAAAAAACCGGCTCCTAAGGGAGATGACGAAGGACGAATATGTCCCTTTTCCAAGGACTCCTTTATATATTCTCGCATAGCAGCATGTTCAGGCACAGACAGATTAAATAAATGACCCTTAGGGTATTTACTACCCGGAATCAAATCTATGGCACAATCGCACTCCCGGTGCGGAGGTAATGAACCAAGCTTAGGTTCTTCAAAAACGTCAAGATTAGTGTTGAGCGATACTTTCCGATATCGGAAAGTATCGGTATCGGAAAGTATCGGCCGATACCGTCACAGTATCGGAATCCAATCCGATACCGATACCCGATCCCAATGCAAGTCAATGGGACGAAAATATCGGAATTAAAATAAACCCTTTCTTTCCTTGTAGGTTAATTCTACATGAAGGAAAACAACTAAGAATAATGTAGGATGTATTGGGGGAGGTGGCGGAGACATTAAAGGCACAGGGGTTTATCCCAATCAAATAGAATAGCAGTATTTTTAATTTTTTTATGACGTTCGGCGTTAGAAAGAATTTGACTATGTTAATTTTTTATTTATTTTGTCAGATATTGATGTTTCACTACTTCCACGCCCTTCACCCTATTTTTTACTTCTCCCACACTTTCTTCTTCATTATCCTCATCATCAGCTTCTGTGACATCAACTTCTTCACCTTATTCATCTTCTTCTTTTCTACGTATATATATATTTTTTTTTTTACATTGTTCATATTCTTTTTATTTAACTATTATCTTTTTTATATTCAACTTCTTCATCATATTCTTATTTGTGACAGGCATTCCCGTAGTTGTTATCTATAAAAGTTTGAAGATTACACCTTCCGTTCTGCCTGTCACAAAACAGTTACATTTGTCCGCGTTCAGTTTGGCCTGCAGCATCAGGCTTTATCCAGGGGCACCACGAGGAGGAACGGACTCACCCCCATACACTGCTTAGTCTTCTTCTGCTTAAAATTTAGATAATATCTTTTGCTCTGATATTTAGTCTTATGCTTAATGTTCTTCTGCTCTTTGTTCTGCAGCCTCTTGTTCTTCTGCTTCTCGGTCTTCCAGGTTGTCGTCGTCATCTCCAGGGTCGTCATCTCCAGGGTCGTCGTCATCGGGGTCGTCGTCATCGGGGTCGTCGTCATCGGGGTCGTCTTCAGGGTCATCGTCTCCAGGGTCGTCGTCATCTCGGTGGTTGTCGTCTCTGGTGTCGTCATCATCTTAGGGGTGGTCTTCCGGGTCATCGTCTTTCGGGTCTTGAACTTGGAAATGTAGCAGAAGGTACAAGAAGGCTGAGAAAATGCAGAGAAACAGCTGATGGAACTGGAACTCGGATGGCTACCCGAAGGTCCAAGAGCCAATGGAACTACCGAGGACCAGCTGACGTTACTGGAACCCGGTTACTAAGCAGGAGGTACCCGTGCCTGAAAGCACTACCAAGGACCACCTGACGTTGGTGGAACTCGGATACCCAGAGGGAGGCACCTAAGCCAAAGGCTCTGCCCGGAACCAGCTGACGGTACTGGAACCAGGATGGGGAGCAGAAGGTACAAGAGCAAAAGACACTGCCGAGAACCAGCTGACGGTACTGGAACCCGGATGGGTAGCCGAAGGTCCAAGAGCCAATGGAACTACCGAGGACCAGCTGACGTTACTGGAACCCGGTTACTAAGCAGGAGGTACCCGTGCCTGAAAGCACTACCAAGGACCACCTGACGTTGGTGGAACTCGGATACCCAGAGGGAGGCACCTAAGCCAAAGGCTCTGCCCGGAACCAGCTGACGGTACTGGAACCAGGATGGGGAGCAGAAGGTACAAGAGCAAAAGACACTGCCGAGAACCAGCTGACGGTACTGGAACCCGGATGGGGACCTATTCAAGCTTGTCTTCCTAGGGCCCCAACTGGCGGTGTGTTAGAGCCCAGGGACAGCAGGAGGAGGAGCAGGGGGAGGAGGAGCAGGGGGAGGGGAGTGTAGGCCGAAGCCTGCACAGGCGGCAGCTTTGGGTGTGTTGTGTCTGCGTGGCTTTTGCAGGACACGTTGCCGGCTACACAGCAGGGGAACAGCTGGCGGTGCTGGACCCCACTGACACATTGGCGAGGTGTTTGGCTCTGTGCAGCCAGCACTTCCGGACAGCAACTAGCGTTGTTGGAGCCCGGGCTCTGCAGGTGGAGCAGAGTGTAGGCCGAAGCCTAATTGAACCGATTTCAAAAGTCACCTTTAACCCCCCCTCAGGGGTTACAAAGTAGAAGAGCCACAGCTTATGCAGCAGCAGTGCTGCGCAAGTCAAAGGTTGCTCTTGTAATTTTTCTCCTTGCACACGCTGAATGGAACACGTATAACATTTAGCCCTTTATACAGTCAAACTGTGTTGGAGGCGCGAGTTCCCTTTGTAATGAGACGCAGCACAGATGTCAAGAATCCCACCTTGGTGCTGGGTGCAGCCTCCTGAGCGTTGTTATTTGCTGTACAGGAGTCTGCGCTGTCGTGTTATCCCCTGGCCTAGCGCTGTTAGCGCTGCCCATCTTCTGACCTCATTTAATGTTGGCTGGTGCGGTTCGCGATGCCCATGAATCACAGCCCCGCAGTGTCTTGACATAGTTAAAACACTGCGGGGCTGGGATTCATGGCCTGGCGCAGTACATATGTTCGCCTCTCGCTTGGGTTCTTACACCTGCTTCAGACTATGTGGCGTCAGCTGATCCCTTATCGCATGCCACGGCCATGAAGCCGCACAGTCTGAAGAAGGCGGAAGGAGATGAGGGACAGGCGAACTGATGCACTGCTCATGCCCATCAAACACACCCTCGCAGTCCCAATAAATAAGACACCGAGGGGCGTTGTGTGGGTCAGGGCGGCCGCAGAGGCGCAGCCAGCCAAACAATGATGCCAGAAGACGGGCAGCGCTACCAAGGGGGTTGCAGCGTGTCATTACAAAGGAAAGTCACACCACCGGGACGGTTAAATGGTCACACAGAGGACACATTGCAGACGTGTTTTCAGTTCCACATGTGCGAGGAGAATACGTTTCTGAGCCACCTTGCACACATGCAGCATTACCGCTGTACAAGGTGGCTGGATAACGTAAAAACGCCTGGGGGAGGGGGGACAGGTTCCCTTCAATTTCAGTTCTGGTGTCTGCGTGGCTTTTGCAGGACACGTTGCCGGCTGCACAGCAGGGGAACAGCTGGCGGTGCTGGACCCCACTGACACATTGGCTGGTGTTTTTCTCTGTGCAGCTAGCACATCTGGGCCCCAACTGGCGGTGTGTTAGAGCCCAGGGACAGCAGGAGGAGGAGCAGGAGGAGCAGGGGGAGGGGAGTGTAGGCCGAAGCCTGCACAGGCGGCAGCTTTGGGTGTGTTGTGTCTGCGTGGCTTTTGCAGGACACGTTGCCGGCTACACAGCAGGGGAACAGCTGGCGGTGCTGGACCCCACTGACACATTGGCGAGGTGTTTGGCTCTGTGCAGCCAGCACTTCCGGACAGCAACTAGCGTTGTTGGAGCCCGGGCTCTGCAGGTGGAGCAGAGTGTAGGCCGAAGCCTAATTGAACCGATTTCAAAAGTCACCTTTAACCCCCCCTCAGGGGTTACAAAGTAGAAGAGCCACAGCTTATGCAGCAGCAGTGCTGCGCAAGTCAAAGGTTGCTCTTGTAATTTTTCTCCTTGCACACGCTGAATGGAACACGTATAACATTTAGCCCTTTATACAGTCAAACTGTGTTGGAGGCGCGAGTTCCCTTTGTAATGAGACGCAGCACAGATGTCAAGAATCCCACCTTGGTGCTGGGTGCCGCCTCCTGAGCGTTGTTATTTGCTGTACAGGAGTCTGCGCTGTCGTGTTATCCCCTGGCCTAGCGCTGTTAGCGCTGCCCATCTTCTGACCTCATTTAATGTTGGCTGGTGCGGTTCGCGATGCCCATGAATCACAGCCCCGCAGTGTCTTGACATAGTTAAAACACTGCGGGGCTGGGATTCATGGCCTGGCGCAGTACATATGTTCGCCTCTCGCTTGGGTTCTTACACCTGCTTCAGACTATGTGGCGTCAGCTGATCCCTTATCGCATGCCACGGCCATGAAGCCGCACAGTCTGAAGAAGGCGGAAGGAGATGAGGGACAGGCGAACTGATGCACTGCTCATGCCCATCAAACACACCCTCGCAGTCCCAATAAATAAGACACCGAGGGGCGTTGTGTGGGTCAGGGCGGCCGCAGAGGCGCAGCCAGCCAAACAATGATGCCAGAAGACGGGCAGCGCTACCAAGGGGGTTGCAGCGTGTCATTACAAAGGAAAGTCACACCACCGGGACGGTTAAATGGTCACACAGAGGACACATTGCAGACGTGTTTTCAGTTCCACATGTGCGAGGAGAATACGTTTCTGAGCCACCTTGCACACATGCAGCATTACCGCTGTACAAGGTGGCTGGATAACGTAAAAACGCCTGGGGGAGGGGGGACAGGTTCCCTTCAATTTCAGTTCTGGTGTCTGCGTGGCTTTTGCAGGACACGTTGCCGGCTGCACAGCAGGGGAACAGCTGGCGGTGCTGGACCCCACTGACACATTGGCTGGTGTTTTTCTCAGTGCAGCTAGCACATCTGGGCCCCAACTGGCGGTGTGTTAGAGCCCAGGGACAGCAGGAGGAGGAGCAGGAGGAGCAGGGGGAGGGGAGTGTAGGCCGAAGCCTGCACAGGCGGCAGCTTTGGGTGTGTTGTGTCTGCGTGGCTTTTGCAGGACACGTTGCCGGCTACACAGCAGGGGAACAGCTGGCGGTGCTGGACCCCACTGACACATTGGCGAGGTGTTTGGCTCTGTGCAGCCAGCACTTCCGGACAGCAACTAGCGTTGTTGGAGCCCGGGCTCTGCAGGTGGAGCAGAGTGTAGGCCGAAGCCTAATTGAACCGATTTCAAAAGTCACCTTTAACCCCCCCTCAGGGGTTACAAAGTAGAAGAGCCACAGCTTATGCAGCAGCAGTGCTGCGCAAGTCAAAGGTTGCTCTTGTAATTTTTCTCCTTGCACACGCTGAATGGAACACGTATAACATTTAGCCCTTTATACAGTCAAACTGTGTTGGAGGCGCGAGTTCCCTTTGTAATGAGACGCAGCACAGATGTCAAGAATCCCACCTTGGTGCTGGGTGCAGCCTCCTGAGCGTTGTTATTTGCTGTACAGGAGTCTGCGCTGTCGTGTTATCCCCTGGCCTAGCGCTGTTAGTGCTGCCCATCTTCTGACCTCATTTAATGTTGGCTGGTGCGGTTCGCGATGCCCATGAATCACAGCCCCGCAGTGTCTTGACATAGTTAAAACACTGCGGGGCTGGGATTCATGGCCTGGCGCAGTACATATGTTCGCCTCTCGCTTGGGTTCTTACACCTGCTTCAGACTATGTGGCGTCAGCTGATCCCTTATCGCATGCCACGGCCATGAAGCCGCACAGTCTGAAGAAGGCGGAAGGAGATGAGGGACAGGCGAACTGATGCACTGCTCATGCCCATCAAACACACCCTCGCAGTCCCAATAAATAAGACACCGAGGGGCGTTGTGTGGGTCAGGGCGGCCGCAGAGGCGCAGCCAGCCAAACAATGATGCCAGAAGACGGGCAGCGCTACCAAGGGGGTTGCAGCGTGTCATTACAAAGGAAAGTCACACCACCGGGACGGTTAAATGGTCACACAGAGGACACATTGCAGACGTGTTTTCAGTTCCACATGTGCGAGGAGAATACGTTTCTGAGCCACCTTGCACACATGCAGCATTACCGCTGTACAAGGTGGCTGGATAACGTAAAAACGCCTGGGGGAGGGGGGACAGGTTCCCTTCAATTTCAGTTCTGGTGTCTGCGTGGCTTTTGCAGGACACGTTGCCGGCTGCACAGCAGGGGAACAGCTGGCGGTGCTGGACCCCACTGACACATTGGCTGGTGTTTTTCTCTGTGCAGCTAGCACATCTGGGCCCCAACTGGCGGTGTGTTAGAGCCCAGGGACAGCAGGAGGAGGAGCAGGAGGAGCAGGGGGAGGGGAGTGTAGGCCGAAGCCTGCACAGGCGGCAGCTTTGGGTGTGTTGTGTCTGCGTGGCTTTTGCAGGACACGTTGCCGGCTACACAGCAGGGGAACAGCTGGCGGTGCTGGACCCCACTGACACATTGGCGAGGTGTTTGGCTCTGTGCAGCCAGCACTTCCGGACAGCAACTAGCGTTGTTGGAGCCCGGGCTCTGCAGGTGGAGCAGAGTGTAGGCCGAAGCCTAATTGAACCGATTTCAAAAGTCACCTTTAACCCCCCCTCAGGGGTTACAAAGTAGAAGAGCCACAGCTTATGCAGCAGCAGTGCTGCGCAAGTCAAAGGTTGCTCTTGTAATTTTTCTCCTTGCACACGCTGAATGGAACACGTATAACATTTAGCCCTTTATACAGTCAAACTGTGTTGGAGGCGCGAGTTCCCTTTGTAATGAGACGCAGCACAGATGTCAAGAATCCCACCTTGGTGCTGGGTGCAGCCTCCTGAGCGTTGTTATTTGCTGTACAGGAGTCTGCGCTGTCGTGTTATCCCCTGGCCTAGCGCTGTTAGCGCTGCCCATCTTCTGACCTCATTTAATGTTGGCTGGTGCGGTTCGCGATGCCCATGAATCACAGCCCCGCAGTGTCTTGACATAGTTAAAACACTGCGGGGCTGGGATTCATGGCCTGGCGCAGTACATATGTTCGCCTCTCGCTTGGGTTCTTACACCTGCTTCAGACTATGTGGCGTCAGCTGATCCCTTATCGCATGCCACGGCCATGAAGCCGCAAGTCTGAAGAAGGCGGAAGGAGATGAGGGACAGGCGAACTGATGCACTGCTCATGCCCATCAAACACACCCTCGCAGTCCCAATAAATAAGACACCGAGGGGCGTTGTGTGGGTCAGGGCGGCCGCAGAGGCGCAGCCAGCCAAACAATGATGCCAGAAGACGGGCAGCGCTACCAAGGGGGTTGCAGCGTGTCATTACAAAGGAAAGTCACACCACCGGGACGGTTAAATGGTCACACAGAGGACACATTGCAGACGTGTTTTCAGTTCCACATGTGCGAGGAGAATACGTTTCTGAGCCACCTTGCACACATGCAGCATTACCGCTGTACAAGGTGGCTGGATAACGTAAAAACGCCTGGGGGAGGGGGGACAGGTTCCCTTCAATTTCAGTTCTGGTGTCTGCGTGGCTTTTGCAGGACACGTTGCCGGCTGCACAGCAGGGGAACAGCTGGCGGTGCTGGACCCCACTGACACATTGGCTGGTGTTTTTCTCTGTGCAGCTAGCACATCTGGGCCCCAACTGGCGGTGTGTTAGAGCCCAGGGACAGCAGGAGGAGGAGCAGGAGGAGGAGGAGCAGGGGGAGGGGAGTGTAGGCCGAAGCCTGCACTGGCGGCAGCTTTGGGTGTGTTGTGTCTGCGTGGCGGTCGCAGGACACGATGCCGGCTGCACAGCAGGGGAACAGCTGGCGGTGCTGAACCCCACTGACACATTGGCGAGGTGTTTTTCTCTGTGCAGCTAGCAGTACCGGGCCCCAACTGGCGGTGTTGGAGCCCAGGGTCAGCAGGAGGAGCAGGGGGAGCGGAGTGTAGGCCGAAGCCTGCACTCGAGCAAGTTGAAAGGAAACCTTTAACCCCCCCCCCCCCCAGGCGTTTGTAGCTGAAAGAGCCATTGTGTACAGCACTAATGCTGGAAAAGGTAAACTTAGCTCTTTTAATTATGGTCCTTGCACATGCGGAACCTAACAGTTATGAAATGTGTCCCCTCACAGCGTTAAACCGTCCGGTAGGTGGAACTTTCCTTTGTCGTGTGACGCAGCACAGCCATCATTTTTACCCCCTTGGCGCCGTGCGCCGCCTCCTCAGCGTTGTTTGAATCTGTCCCGGAGCCTGCGCTGTTAGGTTAGCCCTTGGCCATGCACACATGTTGCGCTGCCCGTATTCTGACCTCATTTGGTGTCAGGCTGGCTGCGCCTGTGCGGGTGCGCTGGCCGAGATCCCGCCTCGCAGTGTCGTCTAATGTAATCCCACCGCGGGCCTGTGATCCGTGCCCGTGCGCAGTGCATATCCTCTCCTCTCACTCCCCTCCCTACGGCTTTTTCAGACTGTGCGGTGTCACGGCCGTGGCATGCTATTAGGGACCAGCTGACATCGCACAGTCTGAAGAAGCCGTAGGGAGGGGAGTGAGAGGAGAGGATATGCACTGCGCACGGGCACGGATCACAGGCCCGCGGTGGGATTACATTAGACGACACTGCGAGGCGGGATCTCGGCCACCGCACCCGCACAGGCGCAGCCAGCCTGACACCAAATGAGGTCAGAAGACGGGCAGCGCAACATGTGTGCATGGCCAAGGGCTAACCTAACAGCGCAGGCTCCGGGACAGATTAAAACAACGCTGAGGAGGCGGCGCCCGGCGCCAAGGGAGTAAAAATGATGGCTGTGCTGCGTCACACGACAAAGGAAAGTTCCACCTACCGGACGGTTTAACGCTGTGTGGGGACACATTTCATAAGTGTTTGGTTCAGCATGTGCAAGGAGCATCACGAAAAGAGGCACTTTTTCCCTTTGCATCATTACTGCTGCACAAGGTGGCTCCTTCAGTAACAAACGCCTGGGGGGGGGGGTCAGGTTCCCTTACATTTAACTTGTTGTGCCTGCGTGGCGGTCGCAGTACACGTTGCCGTATACACAGCAGGGGAACAGCTGGCGGTGCTGAACCCCACTAACACATTGGCGAGGTGTTTGGCTCTGTGCGTACAGCACTTCTGGACGGCAACTAGCGGTGTTGGAGCCCAGGGACAGGTGGAGGAGGAGGAGGTTGGAGGAGGTTGGAGGGGGTAGGAGGGATTGCCACACACACAGCAGGGGAACAGCTGACGTTACTGAACCCCAATAACAGAGGAGGGACTGTTGACTGTGCGTACAGCACTTCTGGACGGCAACTGGCGGTGTTGGAGCCCAGGGACAGGTGGAGGAGGAGGAGGTTGGAGGAGGTTGGAGGGGGTAGGAGGGATTGCCACACACACAGCAGGGGAACAGCTGACGTTACTGAACCCCAATAACAGAGGAGGGACTGTTGACTGTGCGTACAGCACTTCTGGACGGCAACTGGCGGTGTTGGAGCCCAGGGACAGGTGGAGGAGGAGGAGGTTGGAGGAGGTTGGAGGAGGTAGGAGGGATTGCCACACACACAGCAGGGGAACAGCTGACGTTACTGAACCCCAATAACAGAGGAGCGACTGTTGACTGTGCGTACAGCACTTCTGGACGGCAACTGGCGGTGTTGGAGCCCAGGGACAGGTGGAGGAGGAGGAGGTTGGAGGAGGTTGGAGGAGGTAGGAGGGATTGCCACACACACAGCAGGGGAACAGCTGACGTTACTGAACCCCAATAACAGAGGAGCGACTGTTGACTGTGCGTACAGCACTTCTGGACGGCAACTAGCGGTGTTGGAGCCCAGGGGCAGGTGGAGGAGGAGGAGGTTGGAGGAGGTTGGAGGAGGTAGGAGGGATTGCCACACACACAGCAGGGGAACAGCTGACGTTACTGAACCCCAATAACAGAGGAGGGACTGTTGACTGTGCGTACAGCACTTCTGGACGGCAACTGGCGGTGTTGGAGCCCAGGGACAGGTGGAGGAGGAGGAGGTTGGAGGAGGTTGGAGGGGGTAGGAGGGATTGCCACACACACAGCAGGGGAACAGCTGACGTTACTGAACCCCAATAACAGAGGAGGGACTGTTGACTGTGCGTACAGCACTTCTGGACGGCAACTGGCGGTGTTGGAGCCCAGGGACAGGTGGAGGAGGAGGAGGTTGGAGGAGGTTGGAGGGGGTAGGAGGGATTGCCACACACACAGCAGGGGAACAGCTGACGTTACTGAACCCCAATAACAGAGGAGGGACTGTTGACTGTGCGTACAGCACTTCTGGACGGCAACTGGCGGTGTTGGAGCCCAGGGACAGGTGGAGGAGGAGGAGGTTGGAGGAGGTTGGAGGAGGTAGGAGGGATTGCCACACACACAGCAGGGGAACAGCTGACGTTACTGAACCCCAATAACAGAGGAGGGACTGTTGACTGTGCGTACAGCACTTCTGGACGGCAACTGGCGGTGTTGGAGCCCAGGGACAGGTGGAGGAGGAGGAGGTTGGAGGAGGTTGGAGGGGGTAGGAGGGATTGCCACACACACAGCAGGGGAACAGCTGACGTTACTGAACCCCAATAACAGAGGAGGGACTGTTGACTGTGCGTACAGCACTTCTGGACGGCAACTGGCGGTGTTGGAGCCCAGGGACACGTGGAGGAGGAGGAGGTTGGAGGAGGTTGGAGGAGGTAGGAGGGATTGCCACACACACAGCAGGGGAACAGCTGACGTTACTGAACCCCAATAACAGAGGAGGGACTGTTGACTGTGCGTACAGCACTTCTGGACGGCAACTGGCGGTGTTGGAGCCCAGGGACAGGTGGAGGAGGAGGAGGTTGGAGGAGGTTGGAGGGGGTAGGAGGGATTGCCACACACACAGCAGGGGAACAGCTGACGTTACTGAACCCCAATAACAGAGGAGGGACTGTTGACTGTGCGTACAGCACTTCTGGACGGCAACTGGCGGTGTTGGAGCCCAGGGACAGGTGGAGGAGGAGGAGGTTGGAGGAGGTTGGAGGGGGTAGGAGGGATTGCCACACACACAGCAGGGGAACAGCTGACGTTACTGAACCCCAATAACAGAGGAGGGACTGTTGACTGTGCGTACAGCACTTCTGGACGGCAACTGGCGGTGTTGGAGCCCAGGGACAGGTGGAGGAGGAGGAGGTTGGAGGAGGTTGGAGGGGGTAGGAGGGATTGCCACACACACAGCAGGGGAACAGCTGACGTTACTGAACCCCAATAACAGAGGAGGGACTGTTGACTGTGCGTACAGCACTTCTGGACGGCAACTGGCGGTGTTGGAGCCCAGGGACAGGTGGAGGAGGAGGAGGTTGGAGGAGGTTGGAGGAGGTAGGAGGGATTGCCACACACACAGCAGGGGAACAGCTGACGTTACTGAACCCCAATAACAGAGGAGGGACTGTTGACTGTGCGTACAGCACTTCTGGACGGCAACTGGCGGTGTTGGAGCCCAGGGACAGGTGGAGGAGGAGGAGGTTGGAGGAGGTTGGAGGGGGTAGGAGGGATTGCCACACACACAGCAGGGGAACAGCTGACGTTACTGAACCCCAATAACAGAGGAGGGACTGTTGACTGTGCGTACAGCACTTCTGGACGGCAACTGGCGGTGTTGGAGCCCAGGGACAGGTGGAGGAGGAGGAGGTTGGAGGAGGTTGGAGGAGGTAGGAGGGATTGCCACACACACAGCAGGGGAACAGCTGACGTTACTGAACCCCAATAACAGAGGAGGGACTGTTGACTGTGCGTACAGCACTTCTGGACGGCAACTGGCGGTGTTGGAGCCCAGGGACAGGTGGAGGAGGAGGAGGTTGGAGGAGGTTGGAGGAGGTAGGAGGGATTGCCACACACGCAGCAGGGGAACAGCTGACGTTACTGAACCCCAATAACAGAGGAGGGACTGTTGACTGTGCGTACAGCACTTCTGGACGGCAACTGGCGGTGTTGGAGCCCAGGGACAGGTGGAGGAGGAGGAGGTTGGAGGAGGTTGGAGGGGGTAGGAGGGATTGCCACACACACAGCAGGGGAACAGCTGACGTTACTGAACCCCAATAACAGAGGAGGGACTGTTGACTGTGCGTACAGCACTTCTGGACGGCAACTGGCGGTGTTGGAGCCCAGGGACAGGTGGAGGAGGAGGAGGTTGGAGGAGGTTGGAGGAGGTAGGAGGGATTGCCACACACACAGCAGGGGAACAGCTGACGTTACTGAACCCCAATAACAGAGGAGCGACTGTTGACTGTGCGTACAGCACTTCTGGACGGCAACTAGCGGTGTTGGAGCCCAGGGGCAGGTGGAAAAGCAGAGGAACACAATGTAGGCCGAAGCCTGAGAAAGTCGAAAGGGAACCTTTAACCCCCCCCCCAAGGCGTTTGTAGCTGAAAGAGCCAGCTTGTGCAGCACAAAAGATGCAAAAGGAAAAGGTGGCTCTTTTCATCATGCTCCTTGCAAACACAGAACTAAACACTTTTAAAATGTGTCCCCTGAAGCCGTGAAACCGTCCCGGAGGTGGGACTTTCCTTCGTAATATGACGCAGCACAGCCATCATTACTACCCCCCCGCCGCCGTGCCCCGGCTCCTCAGCGTTGTTTGATTCTGTCCCGGAGCCTGCGCTGTTATGTTATCCCGTGGCCAGGCACACTTAGCGCTGCCCATCTTCTGACATCATTTGGTGTCAGGCTGGCTGCGCCTGTGCGGCCGCGCTGGCCGAGAGCCCGCCTCGCAGTGTCTTCTGATGTAATCCCACTGGGGGCCTGGGATCCATGGCCATGCGCAGTGCATATCCTCGCCTCTCACTCCCCTCCCTACGGCTTCTTTTTCAGACTGTGCGGTGTCACGGCCGTGGCATGCTATTAGGGACCAGCTGACACCGAACAGTCTGAAGAAGCCATAGGGAGATGAGTGAGAGGTGGAGGTTCAGATATGCACTGCGCATGTCCATAGATCCCAGGCCCCCAGTGGGATTAAATCAGAAGACACTGCGAGGCGGGCTCTCGGCCAGCGTGGCCGCACAGGCGCAGCCAGCCTGACACCAAATGATGCCAGAAGACGGGCAGCGCTAAGTGTGCCTGGCCACGGGATAACATAACAGCGCAGGCTCCGGGACGGAATCAAACAACGCTGAGGAGCCGGGGCGCGGCGCCGGGGGGGTAGGAATGACGGCTGTGCTGCGTCATATTACGAAGGAAAGTCCCACCTCCGGGACGGTTTTACGGTATCAGTGGACACATTTTATAAGTGTTCAGTTTTGCGTGTGCAAGGAGCAAAACCAAAATAGCTACCTTTTTCCTTGTGCAGCATTACTGCTGCACAAGGTGGCTCTTTCAGTAACAAACGCCTTGGGGGGGGGGGGACAGATTCCCTTACATTTCAGTTGTTGTGTCAGCGTGGCGGTCGCATGACACATTGCCGGCTACACAGCTGGGGATCAGCTGACGTTACTGAAACCCAATAACACTGGGTCGTATGTTTTGACTGTGCAGACGGCACATCTGAGCCTCAACTGGCGGTGTTGGAGCCCAGGAATTTAAGTTCAGGTGGTAGAAAGATGAACACAACAGGAGACCTGGATAACGTATACAGTGACCTAATTATTTAATCAGGAGGAGGAGTGGCAAATTCCTGCGAGATCCAGGCCTTGTTCATTTTCAGGAAAGTAAGCCGGTCAACGTTATCGGAGGATAGTCGCATGCGACGGTCAGTTAGTACACCACCTGCAGCACTAAAGACACGTTCCGATAATACACTGGCCGCAGGGCAAGACAGCACCTCCAATGCATACTGGCTTAGCTCTGGCCATGTATCCAGCTTTGAGACCCAAAACTTGAAAGGGGAAGAGCCGTCTGGGAGTACAGCAAGAGGGCAAGACATGTAGTCTGTCACCATCTGACGGAACCGTTGCCTCCTGCTGACTGGAGCCGTCTGTGATGGTGTAGACTTTTGTGGCGGGCACAGAAAACTGTGCCACAGTTCGGCCATACTGGTCTTGCCTTGGGCAGAGGCACTGCTTCTGCTCCCTCTTTGTGCAGAGCCTCCACCACTGCCTGGACGCACTGAGCTGCTTTGGAATGCACTAGCAGCACTTCTCTCAGTTGGAATGGAGAAGATGATGGAACTGACCAGTGTGTCTTGGTACTCCCGCATTTTTCGCTCCCGGTTCAACGGTGTGATGAGGCTTTCTACGTTGTCCCGGTAGCGAGGATCGAGGAGGGTGAACACCCAATAATCAGACATGTTGAGAATGTGGTCGATGCGGCGGTCGTTTCTCAGGCACTGCAGCATGTAATCCACCATGTGCTGCAGACTGCCAACTGCCCAAGAAACGCTGTCCCCAGCTGGAGGCGTGATCTCTGCCCGCTCGTCATCACCCCACCCTCGCTGTACACACTGAGTACTGGACAATTCGGGAACTCCCTCCTCTGGACGGATGTCTTCCTCCTCCATTGACTCCTCCTCATCCTCCTCACAAACTGTCCCCTGCCTACGCATTTGTGAGGAACCACGTGGCGCTGACTGTCCAGAAGATGATGGAAGTGGTGAATCCTCATCCTCCACCTCTTCCACAACATCATCCCTTAGCGCTTGCAGTGATTTTTCAAGCAGGCAGATAAGGGGGACAGTCATGCTGACTAGTGCATCATCTGCACTCGCCATCCGCGTGGAATAATCAAAGGGACGCAAAACCTGGCAGACATCCTTCATAGTGGCCCACTCTGTGGTTGTGAAGTCTGTACGGCGCTGACTGCGACTTTTTTGCGCCTGATACAGCTGGTACTCCATTACAGCTTGCTGCTGCTCACACAACCGCTCCAACATATGTAACGTGGAATTCCACCTGGTAGGTAGGTCACATATGATGCGATGTTCCGGCAGGCGGTGTCGGCGCTGCAGAGCCGCAATGCGCGCTTTTGCCGTGCTGGAACGCCGCAAGTGAGCACACTCTAGGCGGACCTTGTGCAGCAGTGCATCAAGATCCGGATAGTCCCTCAAAAAGCTCTGCACGACCAAATTGAGCACATGTGCCAGACATGGGATGTGAGTGAGGTTGCCGAGGCCCAGGGCTGCCACCAGATTTCGGCCATTATCACACACTACCATGCCTGGCTGGAGATTCGCTGGCTCAAACCACACATCGCTCTCCTGCTTGATGGCATTCCAGAGCTCCTGCGCTGTGTGGCTACGATTCCCCAAAAAAATTAATTTCAAGACGGCCTGTTGACGTTTGGCCACGGCTGTGCTCATGTCGGTCGTAACAGGTACACGTTCATCACGGGTCCATGTGGAGGTGGACTGTGACGGCTCCTGCAGCGATGATTCTGAGGAACTGGTGTAAGAGGAGGAGTCAATGCGTACAGAATGGATTCCTGCAATCCTTGGAGTGGGCAGGACACGTCCTGCGCCACTCGCACGGTCTGTACCCGGCTCAACGACATTAACCCAATGGGCAGTGAGGGAAAGGTATCGCCCCTGTCCATGTTGACTGGTCCACGCATCGGTGGTGAGGTGGACCTTGCTACTGACGGCGTTCAGTAGCGCGTGTTTTATGTGTCCCTCCACATGCTTGTGCAGGGCAGGGACGGCTTGCCTGCTGAAGTAAAAGCGGCTGGGCACACTGTACTGTGGGACTGCCAATGACATCAAGTCACGGAAGCTGTCAGTCTCCACCAGCCTGAATGACAGCATTTCCAGTGACAGAAGTTTGGCAATGCCTGCAGTCAGAGCCTGTGCTCGTGGGTGGTTTGACGAGAAAGGCCGCCTTTTCTCCCATGCCTGTACTACCGATGGCTGTAGACTGGGCTGGGAGTGTGTGGTTGACTGGGAAAGTGGTGCTGCGGGTGGAATGACAGCGGGTCTCTGGACAACAGGGCCAGAGGTTCTTCCACGGCGATCCTGGGAGGAAGCCGAACCAGCTGCGTGTGAGCTAGAGGAAGAGGCAACACGAGCTGAAGAGGTGGTAGCTGCCGCTGTTGGTTGGCCTAGCTCTTCAGTGTGTTTGTCTAACTCCGCCGGGTGCCTGTTGCGCACATGTTTCCACATGTTGGAGGTATTGAGGTTGGCGACTTTTTGACCTCTTTTGATTTTTTGATGACACACCTTGCATCTGACATAGCAAATGTCATCTGCAACTGTGTCAAAAAAGGACCAGGCACTGCAAGTCTTGGGAGCCCCCCTTTTGACTTTTGGAAGAGACATGCTCCTTACGGGTGCCAAAGCGGAGGCTGCAGGATCCGCAGTCTTCCCCCTCCCTCTCCCTCTTTGGGCCGTACGGGGAATCTCTTCCTCAGAGCTGCTCCCACCACCTTCCTGTCCCTGACGCCAAGATGGGTCAAGGACCTCATCATCTACACTACCCTCTGCCCCCAACTGCTCCTCCTGGGTAGTCTCAGCAGCAGAGCACGCACCAGTAAGTGGCACCTGAGTGTCATCATCAGCTGATGCGGCCTGCGAGGTGGTGACCGGAGCCACTGGCCCACCCGCCTCTTCAGAGGAAGACAGAAAAAGCTGTTGGGCATCACTGCACCCTGCCTCTTCTTCCATTTCTCCAATGCTGCTTGGCTGGCCCCCTGTTTCCAAGCCAAGAGATGATTCAGAGAACAGAAGTAGAGACTGCTCCTGTCCTGGGATCTCTGTCTGCCTGGGCAATTTTGCAGGTGGTGAAGAGACAGATGGCTGCTCTCCAGTGCTCTGTGTCTGAGAGGATGTGGCACTAATGGAAGTTGATGCATTAGCTGCCATCCATCCCACAACGGCTTCAATTTGGTCTTCACGCAGCAGCGGTGTACGGCGCTCGGCGACAAAGCTGCGCATGAACGACTGTTCCCTTGTGAAAGTGGGTGCTGATGACTCACCGGTGCCCGCAGCAGGCACAGAATCCCCACGTCCCCTCCCTGCTCCGCGCCCACGCCCACGCCCACGTGCCTTACTCACTGCCTTCTTCATCTTGGTTGACTGATAAAGATAAGCAGAAAAGTACTAACGGCTTTGTGTGCTTATTCCTGAGCAACTCCTCCTAACAGGTATAAGACACACTAATTTTCTAAAGTGTGGACTAGACTTGAATATGAGCTAATGTGGCCTACACAAATGTAAAGTGGTGTGTAACTGGTGTGTTTGGTGAACTTTATTATTTATTTATTTTTTGGGGGCTGAACTGACAACGGATAGAGCTGCAATCACACGGAGACCGTGCAGACAGCCGTAAACGGCGCTGCAAGGCCCAAAAACCCTCCTCTACTTTATCCTATGTAGTGTTTTTCCACAAATTAGCTGGAGACGGGTGGAAAGACACTAATAGGATTTTTTAAAATAAATTAGCAGCAGACTACACTACTTTGAAAAAAAAGAAAATTGATTTGGCGGTATGACGCAGTGAAAAACCCTGAGCTGCAGACAACCAGGCTACGGCTGCTCACAGACTACAGGGCGAGCTGCAGTCACACGGAGACCGTGCAGACAGCCGTAAACGGCGCTGCAAGGCCCAAAAACCCTCCTCTACTTTATCCTATGTAGTGTTTTTCCACAAATTAGCTGGAGACGGGTGGAAAGACACTAATAGGATTTTTTAAAATAAATTAGCAGCAGACTACACTACTTTGAAAAAAAAGAAAATTGATTTGGCGGTATGACGCAGTGAAAAACCCTGAGCTGGAGACAACCAGGCTATAGCTGCTCACAGATTACAGGGCGAGCTGCAGTCACACGGAGACCGTGCAGACAGCCGTAAACGGCGCTGCAAGGCCCAAAAACCCTCCTCTACTTTATCCTATGTAGTGTTTTTCCACAAATTAGCTGGAGACGGGTGGAAAGACACTAATAGGAATTTTTGGAAAAAATGTGCAGCAGCCTGCACTACTTCAAAAAAAAAAAAAAAAAGGACAGTATGAGGCAATGAACCACCCTCCCTGAACTGAATACAACCAGCTATGGATGGCCTATGTGGCTGCACTCAGACTAGAGAGTGGGCTGCACTCACACACACACACACAGAGAGACCTTGCAGATCGCTGTGAAAACAGCGCTACAAGGCAAAAGGAAGGTGAATAGTAGGTGAACACAGCGGTTGCTAAATTAGCCTTTGGAAAGCACAAAGAAGCAAATCGCTATCTCTAAACTGTCCCTCAGTCAGCAAACAGCGTCCTGTCACTAACTGAATTCACAGCAGAGTGATCGCAAAATGGCGCCAGCGACTTTTAAACTGCATCATGACATCATTTCAGCAGCCAATCACAGCCATGCCAGTAGTTTCATGCCCTCCATGCTGAACAGGATGTGCCCACACTTGAAATCATTCTCATTGGCTGAATTTCTGCATTTTGAATCTGGGAACTTCCGATTCCGGTATCCGATACGCGGCAAGTATCGGAATCCCGGTATCGGAATTCCGATACCGCTAGTATCGGCCGATACCCGATACTTGCGGTATCGGAATGCTCAACACTAGTCACGATATTCAGTCAAGAATTCAGGAATCTCAGAGGGCATAGATGATGAAATGGAAACCACAGGTACGTCCCCATGCGTCCCCTTACATCCCCAGCTTAACACAGACATAGCTTTCCAGTCAAGGACTGGGTTATGAGATTGCAGCCATGGTAATCCAAGCACCAACACATCATGTAGGTTATACAGCACAAGAAAGCGAATAATCTCCTGGTGATCCAGATTAATCCGCATAGTTACTTGTGTCCAGTATTGTGGTTTATTGCTAGCCAATGGGGTGGAGTCAATCCCCTTCAGGGGTATAGGAGTTTCAAGAGGCTCCAAATCATACCCACAGCGTTTGGCAAAGGACCAATCCATAAGACTCAAAGCGGCGCCAGAGTCGACATAGGCATCCGCGGTAATAGATGATAAAGAACAAATCAGGGTCACAGATAGAATAAACTTAGACCGTAAAGTGCCAATTGAAACAGACTTATCAAGCTTCTTAGTACGCTTAGAGCATGCTGATATAACATGAGTTGAATCACCGCAATAGAAGCACAACCCATTTTTTCGTCTAAAATTCTGCCGTTCACTTCTGGACAGAATTCTATCACATTGCATATTCTCTGGCGTCTTCTCAGTAGACACCGCCAAATGGTGCACAGGTTTGCGCTCCCGCAGACGCCTATCGATCTGGATAGCCATTGTCATGGACTCATTCAGACCCGCAGGCACAGGGAACCCCACCATAACATCCTTAATGGCATCAGAGAGACCCTCTCTGAAATTCGCCGCCAGGGCGCACTCATTCCACTGAGTAAGCACAGCCCATTTACGGAATTTCTGGCAGTATATTTCAGCTTCGTCTTGCCCCTGAGATAGGGACATCAAGGCCTTTTCCGCCTGAAGTTCTAACTGAGGTTCCTCATAAAGCAACCCCAAGGCCAGAAAAAACGCATCCACATTGAGCAACGCAGGATCCCCTGGAGCCAATGCAAAAGCCCAATCCTGAGGGTCGCCCCGGAGCAAAGAAATCACAATCCTGACCTGCTGAGCAGGATCTCCAGCAGAGCGAGATTTCAGGGACAAAAACAACTTGCAATTATTTTTGAAATTTTGAAAGCAAGATCTATTCCCCGAGAAAAATTCAGGCAAAGGAATTCTAGGTTCAGATATAGGAACATGAACAACAAAATCTTGTAAGTTTTGAACTTTCGTGGTGAGATTATTCAAACCTGCAGCTAAACTCTGAATATCCATTTTAAACAGGTGAACACAGAGCCATTCCAGGATTAGAAGGAGAGAGAGAGAGAGAAAGGCTGCAATATAGGCAGACTTGCAAGAGATTCAATTACAAGCACACTCAGAACTGAAGGGAAGGGAAAAAAAAAAAAAATCTTCAGCAGACTTCTCTTTTCTCTCCTTTCTCTGTCAATTAATTTAACCCTTTGTGGCCGGTCAAACTGTTATGGTTCTCAATGGCAAGAGAACATAGCCCAGCAAACATAAGAACTAGCTCTTGGAAGGATGGAAACTAAACTGACCATGAACTAAACCTGCCGCACAACTAACAGTAGCCGGGTAGCGTAGCCTGCGTTTATCCCTAGACGCCCAGCGCCGGCCGGAGGACTAACTAATCCTGGCAGAGGAAAATATAGTCCTGGCTCACCTCCAGAGAAATTTCCCCGAAAGGCAGACAGAGGCCCCCACAAATATTGGCGGTGATTTTAGATGAAATGACAAACGTAGTATGAAAATAGGTTTAGCAAAATTGAGGTCCGCTTACTAGATAGCAGGAAGACAGAAAGGGCACTTTCATGGTCAGCTGAAAACCCTATCAAAATACCATCCTGAAATTACTTTAAGACTCTAGTATTAACTCATAACATCAGAGTGGCAATTTCAGATCACAAGAGCTTTCCAGACACAGAAACGAAACTACAGCTGTGAACTGGAACAAAATGCAAAAACAAACAAGGACTAAGTCCAACTTAGCTGGGAGTTGTCTAGCAGCAGGAACATGCACAGAAAGGCTTCTGATTACAATGTTGACCGGCATGGAAGTGACAGAGGAGCAAGGCTAAATAGCGACTCCCACATCCTGATGGAAACAGGTGAACAGAGAGGATGATGCACACCAGTTCAATTCCACCAGTGGCCACCAGGGGAGCCCAAAATCCAATTTCACAACAGAGAAGTTGGTTTTGGAGGTGGAGGGCTGGGAAGTCGGGAGGAAGGGCTCTGGGGCTTGTTGACCAAAACTGTCTCTGATGCTATCAATCTTCTGCTTGAAAAATGAGGCAAAGTCTTCAGCTGAGATAAGTGGGGAGGGAGGAGGTGCTGGGGGACGGAGGAGAGAATTGAAGGTGTTGAATAACTGTTTAGGGTTGTGAGACAGGGAGGATATGAGAGATGAGAAGTAGGTTTGTTTAGCTGTGGCGAGTGTGGTCTTGAAAGTAGTGAGGGACAGTTTGAATGTGATGAAGTGGTCGTTGGAGTGGGATCTTTTCCATCTGCGCTCAGCAGCCCTGGAAGCTCGCCTCAGTTCTTTGGTCAGGCTGGTGTGCCAGGGCTGTCTGTTGATTTTGCGAGCTTTGGTATGTGTAAGTGGGGCAGCAGATTCCAAAGCTACAGCTATTGTGGTGTTATATAGAGCGGCAGCATCATCCGCTTTGTGTATGGAACTTATGTCTGTGAGAGGGAGGAAGGATTCAGAGAATGAATGTAGGTCAAGATGTTTAAGATTTCTGCGAGGATGTGAAAGTTTGTGGGGTGGGGATTGTAGACATGGAGTGGAGAGAGATGAGAATGTGAGAAGGTTGTGGTCAGAGAGTGGAAGAGGTGAGATAGAGAGGTTAGATAGGGAGCAGAGGCGGGTGAAGATGAGGTCCAGTGTGTGACCATCTTTGGAGTGGCTGCAGAAGACCATTGAGTGAGGCCAAAGGAGGAAGTGAGAGATAGAAGTTTAGTGGCAGCTGAGAGGGAAGTGTCAATGGGGATGTTGAAATCGCCCATGATGATAGTGGGGATGTCCGCAGAAAGGAAATGAAGTAGCCAGGTGGTGAAGTGGTCAAAGAAGGTGGTGGCTGGTCCTGGGGGGCGGTAAATGGCAGCCAGGTGGAGGTTGGAGGGGGAGTAGATGCGCACAGAGTGCACCTCAAAGGAAGGGAGGGTAACAGAGGGTGGCAGTGGGATTGGGGTGAAGGAGCAGTTATCTGACAGGAGAAAACCAACTCCTCCGCCATGTTTGCTGCTGGGGCGGGGTGTGTGAGAAAGGTGGAAGCCACCGTAAGAGAGTGCAGCAGGGGAGGCTGTGTCAGAAGGGGTGAGCCAGGTTTCGGTGATGGCGAGGAAGGAGAGTTTGGTAGTAACAAAGAGATCATGGATGTAGGAAAGCTTGTTACAGATAGAGCAAGCGTTCCACAGAGCTCCTGTTAGTGGGACTGGGGAAGTGGGGGCTGGGCGAATGGGTATAAGGTTAGAGAGGTTACAGAAGTTTGTGTTGGAGTGTGGATGGGAGGTAGAAATGACTGTGGGAATATGGTGAGGAGGACCAGGATTTGTAGAGATATCACCAGCAGTGAGAAGGAGCAGAGATAGTGTTAGCAGGTGGGAGCAGGAGAGGGCATGAGGGGGCTGCCTGTGCTTTGAGACAGAGGATTGTATGTTGAGGAACAGTTCAGAGGAGGAGGTGAGATGGATGGGGAGGATAGACGAGGAGATGAACAGTTCCTTACTTGGTGTGGGGATTAGGGGAAGTAGCAGAAAGTGAAAGATTATAGGGGTGAAAGTGAAAATAAACAGAAACATTGTTTGCAGTGACTGGCCAGTTACCTTCAGTTCCCTTCAGGCTCAATTCAGGTTTTAATTCTAATGTAATCCACACTTTTAGAACACACTTCTAGAAATCACACTGCAGACTAAAGTCATGCAGACTTGTGCTATGCAATATATGTACAACTAAGTGCGTTCAGTTGTGAAGCAGAGAGGAGTGGTCTCTGCTCATCTTGGTCAGAGAATTAAGGGTGAACCAGATGCATACAATCAAGCCTAAGTAAACAAGGTCATAAATATCACAGGGTAGGTTGGGGTTAGCTGAAAGGCATACCATGAAAATGCTAGGAGCAGAGGAAAGTCTGTGTGCAAAGCTGGGTGATGTACTATGTGCACTTCATAGCAGGAGAGCTGGGTGGATGAACATACCATGAAAATGCTAGGAGCAGAGGAAAGTCTGTGTGCAAAGCTGGGTGATGTACTATGTGCACTTCATAGCAGGAGAGCTGGGTGGATGAACATACCATGAAAATGCTAGGAGCAGAGGAAAGTCTGTGTGCAAAGCTGGGTGATGTACTATGTGCACTTCATAGCAGGAGAGCTGGGTGGATGAACATACCTGTTGGAAAAATAGAAATGCTTGTTAGAGTGCGATGGTGGTAGGTAGCAGGGCACAGTCTGTATACATCTTTCAGGTTTTAATTCTAATGTAATCCACACTTTTAGAACACACTTCTAGAAATCACACTGCAGACATGAATAAGAATGGTAAAGGCCACCTGATGGCCCTATAAAAATAGGCTTTGTGACTTTCAGAGTTCCTCCTTCATAAATGAAACAGGATGTGTTTGATGATGTGTCACACACCACATGGCCAGATAAGGTTGTAAAATGTTAAAATGACATTTTCCAGTCAATGCATTTGTTTTGGCTGAAAGCAATGCTAAAGTTGGAAAGCGCATCAAAAACGCTACGTGTGAACATAGCCTAAAGTGTGGAGGAGCATTTTTTTGGTAATTTATTTTGCCTTAGGTATAAGTCAATACACTGGAAAAGATTTCACTTAACATATTTCCTAGGAAAATCCATTTTGGTTTAGTTTTTTTATGTTTTATTGTGTTTCTAGGGGTCTTCCCCATGCTGTTCCCATGTCATTTGAGAACTGTTCCTATTGATTTCAGCAATTTCTAGTCCCTCTGCAGATGCCAGGGGTGCCGCTGCAAAGATGCTCGAGTTTCTCATAGACTTATATTGGGCTCATTACTCGAGTTGAGCACCCGAGCAATCCAATTTGCTTGACTCGAGCAATGAGCACCCAAGCAGTTTAGTGCTCGTCCATCACTAGTTAAAAAGTATTTAAAAAATTTAAAAAACATATACCGTATATACTCGAGTATAAGCCGAGACCCCTAATTTTGCCACAAAAAACTGGGAAAACTTAATAACTCGAGTATAAGCCTAGGGTGGAAAATGCAGCCGCTACCGGTAAATAAAAATAGATACCAATATAAGTAAAATTAACTGAGACATCAGTAGGTTAAGTGTTTTTGAATATCCATATTGAATCAGGAGCCCCATAAGATGCTCCATACAAAATACACCCCATGTAATGCTTCATACAATTTATGAAGGGGCCCCATAATATGCTCCATATTAAAATATGCCCCATATAATGCTGCACAAATGCTGATTATGACCCCATAAGATGCTCCATAGAAACATTTGCCCCATACAATGCTGCACAAATGCTGATTATGGCCCCATAAGATGCTCCATATAATGCTGCACAAATGCTGATTATGTCCCCATAAGATGCTCCATAAAGACATTTTCCCCGTGTAATGCTGCACAAATGCTGATTATGGCCCCATAAGATGCTCCATAGAAACATTTGCCCCGTATAATGCTGCACAAATGCTGATTATGGCCCCATAAGATGCTCCATAGAGATATTTGCCCCCATATAATGCTGCACATGGCCCCATAAGATGCTCCATAGAGATATTTGCCCCATATAATGCTGCACATGGCCCCATAATATGCTCCATAGAAATATATGCCCCATATAACACTGCACATGGCCCCATAAGATGCTCCATAGAGCATAGATGTTCAGGCAGAGGGCAGCACGCACACTAATCGCGTCATCGCGGCCTCTGACCTGATCGTCGCTGCAGAGGATGCAGAAGAAGGAGCAGTGCCGACGGTGGAACGAGGAACAGTTAAATATAGCGCACTGCCCTGCCATACTCACCTGCTCCTGGCGCGGTCGCTGCACGTCCCTGGTCCTCCGGGCTTCGGCAGCTTCTTCTTGTATTGAGCGGTCACATGGTACCGCTCATTACAGTAATGAATATGCAGCTCCATCCCTATGGGAGTGGAGTGGGGTCCATATTCATTACTGTAATGAGCGGTACCATGTGACCGGTCAATACAGGAAGAAGCTGTCAGCGCCCGGAGAACCAGGGACGTCCAGGGACCGCGCCAGGAGCAGGTGAGTATGATAAGACAGCTGCCACTCCCCCTCCCCTGCCAACCCCTGGGAATGACTCGAGTATAAGCCGAGAGGGGCAATTTCAGCCTAAGAAAATGGGCTGAAATTCTCAGCTTACCCTCGAGTATATACGGTAAGTTCAAATCACACCCCTTTTTGCCCCATTTAAAATAAAACTATTTTAAAAATACACATATTTGGTGTTGCTGCATTCAAAAATGTCTGATCTATTAAATTATAAAGCAAATTAATTTGATTGGAAAAAATCAAAACGCTGGAATCACATTTTTAGTCACCGAAACATTGAAATAAAATGCAGTAACAAGGCGATCAAAACGTCATATTTACCTCAAAATGGTATCAGTAAAAACTTTAGCTCATTGTGCAAAAATAATCCCTCACCTAGCATTAGATCAAGAAAAATGGAGACACTGCGGGTTTTGGAAAATGGTGACATTTTTCTTTTTCTTACAAACTTTGGATTTTTTTTTCCACTAAATAAATAAAAAAGAACCAATACATGTTTGGTATCTGCATGCTCATACAGATCTGGAAAATCATATTGGCAGGTCAGTTTTAGCATTTAGTGAACATGGTATATAAAAACCAAAAAAACAATTGTGGATTTCACTTTTTTTTTTTAAATTTTACCACACTTGGAAATTTTTTCGCATCTTCCAATACATTATATGGAAAATCAATAGTTTCATTATAAATTACAACCCGTTCCGTAAAAAACAAGTCTCCATAGGCCATATTGATGAAAAAATAAAAAAGTTGTGGCTCTGGGAAGAAGAGGAGCAAAAAACAAAAACGGAACATCGCAAGGCGAAGGGGTTAAAATAAGCTGTGGAGTCAGATACCCATGGAGATCTATGTCCCACCCATAGATCATACCAACTCATTTACATATTAAGAAAAACGTGGATTTTTCTGGAATAAGATAATCTTGATAAGAAGGCAGATATCACGGTATCATTTTATTCATCTTCTTATGACCAAATGCCCATATAGACAGCTTGAGGTAATTGATCCTAATGTCAGATTCCCGTTATAAGGCAGGGGTGACACTTGCTTGTGCAATGTGAGAAATTTACGCGAGTCTTTCGCATCAATACCCGACACTGTCGCCGGCTACTCAGGACCGGGCGTTCAGCTGCATTTATTTCTATGCAGCCGCACACTCCGATCCCGAGTGCCGGTGGCAGTGCAGGGTATTGATGTGTGAGTTTCTCGCATTGCACACACAAGCGTGACCCCGGCCTTAGACAGACAATGCAAAGGTATATAATAGTGTAAGGTAAATCTTTGAACCCATCAGTTAAGGAATTACTATGATAAAAGTCTTTCAGAGAAACATCTGCTTACAATTTAGCCAAGTACATTTTTGGCAGATAAATCCTAAAAGAATTCAGTCACTTATGCCAGCTACAATTATTTACTTTACTTATAAATTTCATTTAGGGACATGTGCGTGTTCAAAACTATATCACACTCTTGAGAGCAATTTTATGTCATTAGTCTCATAACAAACATGCAGAGTATTCTCAAACTATTAAAAATAAGTTAGCCGTATGCCTTTTGTCATACTAAACAAACAAAGCAAAGCTGGATTTATGAGATTTTAAAATATGAATATCTTACAGTTCTTGTTAAGCTGAGGTCACATACTGCAGGCTGTGGCTTTATTGTCCAAAACTACGATGGGAATAAGAGTCAAGAAAACAACTTTACTTTTAACCTTTTGACAAAAGAACCTCAAGTGTTAAAGTACATCAGGTCACAATCAGAATTGCCTTCTTGTAAGTCCACCAATACACAGTTCATTAGGCTGGTTTCACATTTGCGGTCGTGTCCGCAGCGTTTGTGCCTCAATTTTCCTCATGCATCGTGTATTCCTATCTTTAACATTAGGGACGCAGGTGTCTGCGATAGGTTGCGTTTTGCCGCGTTTGACGACGCATGCGTCGTTTCGTCGTCTGCGGCTTGGCGCAGTAAATGCTACATGTAGTAATTTCAGAGGCGTCAATTTGCTGCCTAGAAACATGCGGTTGTTAGCGCAAGGAATGCGGCAAAAAAAGCATTAAGGTCTATGTGAACGCATGCGTTCGCAAGCACATGCGTTTGCTTGCGTTTGTGAACGCATGCGTTGTACCCCAGGAAAACATGTCTAGACACTGATTAGCCACCCCCCACATACAAACTGATAAAAGGAGGGAGTGGGAATTGGCTTCCCAGCAGGCTGGGAAGCAGACCAGATACAGGAAAGCACCTTGGAGGAAACCACACTCTGAACAGTGTGAGTATATCAAAGCCAATGTCTGTACTTTGTATTTTCTGTCTCTATTTATCCTAATTTCTGTCATTTTTTTTCTTTCTGCATGCATCAGAATGTCATCTTCTTCTGAGGAGGAGCAATGGATTAGGCCTGCACAAGGTGGAAATGTCAGTGAAGTGAGTACTCACCTCTTCAGATTGGTAAGTATTCACTGTCACATGTACACGTGACAATTTTTTTTTCCGTTTTTTAGAGCTGTTCTTCCACTGTGGCAGAGGCTGAGCAGGAGCAGCGAGGAGACGCTCGGGTGGCAAGGAGGCAGCGTGTAAGTATACCTGGCTGACTGTTTATTGTATCCTCACTTTACTATTCTTGAATATTCATTTCTTTACTTTCCTCTTTCTTTATCTTTTTCTTCTTGACTCCTTTTTTTTCTTGACTTTGAATATTCATGCCAGTATTCGGTCTCTGTTTTCTTTCTTTTCCTTATGTTAATGTCTCCAACATTAATGTCTTTATTTATTTTTTAGGTTCCAGAACGGGATGAGGACCTCATTGAAAATGACCTCCTAATCTCCCTGGTCCAAGAGCGAGTCCCGTTGTGGGACACCCGGGTTCCGCAGCACTCAGACAACGTGACGATCCGGCAGCTATGGAATGAGGTGGCCAAAGCGATGTGGGATGGCTGGGACAACGCCCCGACTCGGGTCCGAAATGCATTTTGTAAGTATTGCAATGTGGTGTGCTGCAGCAGTGACCTTGGCCGGGATCACACAACTGTGTGTGATGAGAGAAACTGAAAATGAGAGATGTGAGGGAGAAAATGAAAGATGTGAGGGGGTAAATGAGAGGCATGATGGGAAAATAAGAGAAGTGAGGTGCTATAACTAACCACAGATATTTACTATGCCCAGGCAATGCCGGGCTCTTCAGCTAGTTATTTATATTTTTCAACAGTGCTCAAAGTCAAAACACGTTGGCGTTCGATGAAGGATCACTTTAACAAGGACCTTCGTCAAGAGAGTAGGGTTCCTAGTTGTTCTGGAGCACGGATCCGCAAATGCAAATATCACCGCATCCTTGCATTTTTGAGACCGGTCCTTGCCCAGAGAACGTAAGTATTTTTTGTGGTGTAATGGGTTGTGTTGGATTGCCTAATCTGTATTTCTCTATTCCACAGAAGTTGGTGCTTTACTATTGTAAATGTTTTGTATTAATGTATTTTTTTCTTCGTTTTTCACAGCACATGGAGCAGCACTCTTGACTCTGGTTCTGGAGCGGTCCTTCATCAGACAGCCACGGACCTGTCCCAGCCTTCCAGCAGTGCTGCAGCAAGTGGGCCTGCCACACAGACTGGAGACTAGGAAGCTGGTCCATCAGGTGTTCCCCTGTCCCAGTCCTCGGCCTCTTTTTTGGGGGGCTCTTCCCAGCAGTGTCAGAGGGCCTCAGACAGGTGACCGACTGGATAGTGTCATAAACCATATGAATACACTTATCCAGGAGGTCACCAAAAGCCTTGACCAAGTGAAAGCTAACCTCCAGAGGCCAGCACATCATTTTTTCAATCAAATAGAAAAGGGCATGTCGGAACACCTTACTCCTGATCTCCAGCTTAGTGTCATGCAGGCCTGCAATGCTGCTTACGTGCAGGCTATGTAGCAGAGTCGGTATTTTCAGCAGACAGTGGCGGCAATTCCACCTGTACCAACACTGTCACGCTTGACCTCAATGCTGACCTCTTCTGCATACCACTGCACGGCTACCACCATTCAAGCACTGCCGGACACCACTACAGCACCATCACTATGCTGAGTGCTGTAGGACAGCCCACTGCCACCACCATAACAACTTCTGCTCCTGCTTGGACCTCCTCCACTGCCACCACCATGCAGCAGCAGGACCCTGGCATGGCCTTCCGCACCACAACCATGCAACAGCAGCAGGACCCAGGCATGGCCTTCCCCACCACCATGCAGCAGCAGGACCCTGGCATGGCCTTCCGCTCTCACACCACAACCATGCAACAGCAGCAGGACCCAGGCATGGCCTTCCCCATCACCATGCAGCAGCAGGACCCTGGCATGGCTTTCCGCACTCCCACCGCAACCATGAAGCAGCAGTGGCACACGGACCCTGACAGGTCGGCCACTATGACCAGGCCACAAGTAATGAGCCCACCGAGGCTCCCCAGACTGCAGCGCTGATCCCAAAAAGGGAAAAAGAAACCTCCCAATGTGTCTGTAATGTCAGGTTTGTCTCACCCTTCCAGTGTGTCTCTGTCTTCTCATGCGTCAAGCCCCATCCCCGAACTCCCAGACCCCACTACTTTAATTGCCCCTTCTCCTGCCACCCCTGCGCCATCCACACTTATCCAGGCCTCACAGCTACACACCCCACAGTTCCGTCACTCTACCCCAAGCAGGCGCAGTTAAATTTAGTTATTTGTTAAAAAATAAATAATGTTTTTTGCCCCCAATACTGTTTGGTTATTTGTGTATTTTGCTGCCGTCATCAAACACCGTGGGCCGAATAAAACACTGTGCTGGACACTTTATTTTTTTGACAACTCATAGCTCCAGTAGTTAGTAAGTACAACACTGCAGCTTTGTGTGTTTGGTATAGAGCTATGAGGTGGCAAAAAAAAATATTACTTTTATTTTCTCCATAATCTCTTCAGTCTGCTTAATCTGTGTCACAGACTGAAGAGAAAATGGCGGTAATACAAAGCAGAACTATACTCAATAGGTCATGTTTCAAAAAACTCATTAATTATGACACCTGACCTGGTGACTGAGTAGAGAACTGCCTTGTATAACCTCCATTTTTTCTTCAGTGTACGTAATCTATTTCACACAAACTGAAGAGACGATGGAGGTCATACAAGGCATATCTATACTCACCTGGTAAGGTGTCAGAAATAGTGAATTCATGTGGCTGCGTTTTGTGCTCATGAAGTCATTATTTGTGACATATGACCTGATGAGTATAGATCTGCTTTGTATTATACCTCCATCTTCTCTTCAGTCTGCGTCCAATAGATACTGCAGAACAGAATCAGGATGTAATGACATCAACTACTTTTATCACTAGCAACCTAAGTGGTTTTTAGAGGAAGTACATAGGAGACTCGGTCAAGCAATAAAAACACATAATTTATTAACAAAAAATATTAATAACATTTAAAACATAACTGGTACAGACCCAAACCCAACAGGACCTTTTACACAATATTTTCTTGCCATGCCACACGTCCAATATAAGAATCAAAATAGGCAGCAAATTGGTTCCGCATGTGGTCAACTTCAACAGTTGACTGCAGCAGGTGATGCAGGTAATCTGGCAATGGGTTTGCAACTGGTTCATCCAGTTCAATGTTGGGTTGCTCCTTAGCCATTATGTAATTGTGGAGAACCACACAGGCGTTGACCACCTCATCGACTGTCTCCAATTTTAGATTAATGGCTGTCCCAAGAATGCGCCATTTTGAGACAAGAATCCCAAAGGTACACTCCACTGTTCTACGGGCCCTGGTCAGTCTGTAGTTATAAATCCTTTTAGTGTGGTTCAAGTCCCGACTGGAATATGGCTCCAGTAGGTTTCCACACATCTGAAAGGCCTCATCCCCAACCATAACAAATGGCATCGGTGGGCCTTGAGTGTTGGGGAGAGGTCGTGGCAGGGGAAAATTGAAATTTTTGCCACACACACGTCGGCCCATATCAGAGGTCTTGAATGTCTGGGAGTCATTGCCACGGCCAAAAGCTCCAATGTCCATGGTGGAAAAGCAATAGTCCTCATCTGCTATTGCCATCAGCACTACATACAAATATTTCTTGTAGTTGAAGTACTCCGATCCTGTTCTGGCGGGTTTGATAATGCGTATGTGTTTTCCATCCACCGGTCCCAAACATTTGGGGAAATCACACACACTCCAGAATTTTTCTGCAATTTCCATCCACATGTCCATGGTGGGTAGGGGTATAAATTCATCCCGGAGAATGTTCCACAAAGACCGGCAGGTGTCCGCAACTATTCCAGACAAGGTGGAAATTCCAAGCCGGTATTGAAAGTGGAGGGATGATAAGCTCTCTCCGGTTGCCAGAAATCTGAAATAAAAGAAGAAAATAAAATTACAATCAATTTGATTTATGGTGGTGTTTAGCTAAAGACATAAAGGAAAATACAAATAATACATGGCAGACCAATAATAATTATGACTGGCATTTGTTTAGAAATATTACTTACCTTAATGTAACCAGGAGACGTTCCTCTGCAGGAATCGCTCTACGGAGCTGGGTGTCCTGTCTCCGGATGGCTCCTTGGACATGACCAAGCAAATCCCGAAAAGAGTCTTGAGTAGTGTTGAGCGATACCGTCCGATACTTGAAAGTATCGGTATCGGAAAGTATCGGCCGATACCGGCAAAGTATCGGATCCAATCCGATACCGATACCCGATACCAATACAAGTCAATGGGACTCAGGTATCGGACGGTATTCCTGATGGTTCCCAGGGTCTGAAGGAGAGGAAACTCTCCTTCAGGCCCTGGGAACCATATTAATGTGTAAAAGAAAGAATTAAAATAAAAAATATTGCTATACTCACCTGTCCGACGCAGCCGGGACCTCAGCGAGGGAACCGGCAGCGTTGTTTGTTTAAAATTCGCGCTTTTACTTGGTTACGTGAGTTCCCGGCTTGTGATTGGTCAGGGCGGCCATGTTGCCGGGACGCGGACCAATCACAGCAAGCCGTGACGAAATTAAGTCACGGCTTGCTGTGATTGGTCCGCGTCCCGGCAACATGGCCGCCATTAACCAATCACAAGCCGTGACGTCACGGGAGGCTGGACATGCGCGTATTTTGAAAAGCGTGCGTGTCCAGCCTCCAGTGACGTCCCGGCTTGTGATTGGTTAATGGCGGCCATGTTGCCGGGACGTCACTGGAGGCTGGACACGCGCGCTTTTCAAAATACGCGCATGTCCAGCCTCCCGTGACGTCCCGGCTTGTGATTGGTTAATGGCAGCCATGTTGCCGGGACGTCACTGGAGGCTGGACACGCGCGCTTTTCAAAATACGCGCATGTCCAGCCTCCCGTGACGTCCCGGCTTGTGATTGGTTAATGGCGGCCATGTTGCCGGGACGTCACTGGAGGCTGGACACGCGCGCTTTTCAAAATACGCGCATGTCCAGCCTCCCGTGACGTCACGGCTTGTGATTGGTTAATGGCGGCCATGTTGCCGGGACGCGGACCAATCACAGCAAGCCGTGACGTAATTTCGTCACGGCTTGCTGTGATTGGTCCGCGTCCCGGCAACATGGCCGCCCTGACCAATCACAAGCCGGGACTTCACATAACCAAGTAAAAGCGCGAAATTTAAACAAACAACGCTGCCGGTTCCCTCGCTGAGGTCCCGGCTGCGTCGGACAGGTGAGTATAGCGATATTTTTTATTTTAATTCTCTTTTTTACACATTATTACATTAATGTTGTTGCGATACCCGATACCCGATACCACAAAAGTATCGGATCTCGGTATCGGAAATTCCGATACAGCAAGTATCGGCCGATACCCGATACTTGCAGTATCGGAATGCTCAACACTAGTCTTGAGACCTCCTGGTATATTCTGGGAATTTGTCTGGGTTGGCATTAACCCCTTCATGACCCAGCCTATTTTGGCCTTAATGACCTTGCTGTTTTTTGCAATTCTGACCAGTGTCCCTTTATGAGGTAATAACTCAGGAACGCTTCAACGGATCCTAGCGATTCTGAGATTGTTTTTTCGTGACATATTGGGCTTCATGTTAGTGGTAAATTTAGGTCGATAATTTCTGAGTTTATTTGTGAAAAAAACGGAAATTGGGCAATTTTCACATTTTGAATTTTTATTCTGTTAAACCAGAGAGTTATGTGACACAAAATAGTTAATAAATAACGTTTCCCACATGTCTACTTTACATCAGCACAATTTTGGAAACAATTTTTTTTTTTTGCTATGAAGTTATAAGGGTTAAAATTTGACCAGTGATTTCTCATTTTTACAACAAAATTTACAAAACCATTTTTTTTAGGGACCACCTCACATTTGAAGTCATTTTGAGGGTTCTATATGGCTGAAAATACCCAAAAGTGACACCATTCTAAAAACTGCACCCCTCAAGGTGCTCAAAACCACATTCAAGAAGTTTATTAACCCTTCAGGTGTTTCACAGCAGCAGAAGCAACATGGAAGTAAAAAATGAACATTTAACTTTTTAGTCACAAAAATGATTTTTAGCAACAATTTTTTTATTTTCCCAAGGGTAAAAGGAGAAACTTGACCATGGACGTTGTTGTTCAATTTGTCCTGAGTACGCTGATACCTCATATGTGGGGGTAAACCACTGTTTGGGCGCACGGCAGGGCTCGGAAGGGAAGGAGCGCCATTTGACTTTTTGAATGAAAAATTGGCTCCAATCTTTAGCGGACACCATGTCGCGTTTGGAGAGCCCCCGTGTGCCTAAACATTGGAGCTCCCCCACAAGTGACCCCATTTTGGAAACTAGACCCCCCAAGGAACTTATCTAGAAGCATAGTGAGCACTTTCAACCCTCAGGTGCTTCACAAATTGATCCGTAAAAATGAAAAAGTACTTTTTTTTCGCAAAAAAATTATTTTAGCCTCAGTTTTTTCATTTTCACATGGGCAACAGGATAAAATGGATCCTAAATTTTGTTGGGCAATTTCTCCTGAGTACACCAATACCTCACATGTGGGGGTAAACCACTGTTTGGGCACATGGTAAGGCTCGGAAGGGAAGGAGCGCCATTTGACTTTTTGAATGAAAAATTATCTCCATCGTTGGCGGACACCATGTCGCGTTTGGAAAGCCCCTGTGTGCCTAAACATTGGAGCTCCTCCACAAGTGACCCCATTTTGGAAACTAGACCCCCCAAGGAACTCATCTAGGGGCATAGTGAGCACTTTAAACCCCCAGGTGCTTCACAAATTGATCCGCAAAAATGAAAAAGTACTTTGTTTTCACACAAAATTTCTTTTAGCCTCAATTCTTTCATTTTCACATGGGCAACAGGATAAAATGGATCCTAAAATTTGTTGGGCAATTTCTCCTGAGTACGCCGATACCTCATATGTGGGGGTAAACCACTGTTTGGGTGCACGGCAAGGCTCGGAAGGGGAGGCGTGCCATTTGACTTTTTGAATGGAAAATTAGCTCCAATCGTTAGCGGACACCATGTCGCGTTTGGAGAGCCCCTGTGTGCCTAAACATTGGAGCTCCCCTACAAGTGACCCCATTTTGGAAACTAGACCCCCCAAGGAACTTATCTAGATGCATAGTGAGCACTTATAACCCCCAGGTGCTTCACAGAAGTTTATAACGCAGAGCCGTGAAAATAAAAAAATAATTTTTCTTTCCTCAAAAATGATTTTTAGCCCAGAATTTTTTATTTTCCCAAGAGTAATAGGAGAAATTGGATGCCAAATGTTGTTGTCCAGTTTGTTCTGAGTATGATGATACCCCATATGTGGGGGTAAACCACTGTTTGGGTGCACGGCAGGGCTCGGAAGGGAAGGCACGCCATTTGGCTTTTTGAATGGAAAATTAGCTCCAATCATTAGCGGACACCATGTCGCGTTTGGAGAGCCCCTGTGTGCCTAAACATTGGAGCTCCCGCACAAGTGACCCCATTTTGGAAACTAGACCTCCCAAAGAACTAATCTAGATGTGTGGTGAGCACTTTGAACCCCCAAGTGCTTCACAGAAGTTTATAACGCAGAGCCATGAAAATAAAAAATAATTTTTCTTTTCTCAAAAATGATTTTTTAGCCCACAATTTTTTATTTTCCCAAGGGTAACAGGAGAAATTGGACCACAAAAGTTGTTGAACAGTTTCTCCTGAGTACGCTGATACCCCATATGTGGGGGTAAACCACTGTTTGGGCACATGCCGGGGCTCGGAAGGGAAGTAGTGACGTTTTGGAATGCAGACTTTGATGGAATGGTCTGCGGGCATCATGTTACGTTTGCAGAGCCCCGATATGCCTAAACAGTAGGAACTCCCCACAAGTGACTCCATTTTGGAAACTAGACCCCAAAGGGAACTTATCTAGATGTGTGGTGAGCACTTTGAACCCCCAAGTGCTTCACAGAAGTTTATAACGCAGAGCCGTGAAAATAATAAATGTGTTTCCTTTCCTCAAAAATACTATTTAGCCCAGAATTTTTTATTTTTGCAAGAGTAACAGGAGAAATTGGACCACAAAAGTTGTTGTCCAGTTTCTCCTGAGTACGTTGATACCCCATATGTGGGGGTAAACCACTGTTTGGGCACATGCCGGGGCTCGGAAGGGAAGTAGTGACGTTTTGGAATGCAGACTTTGATGGAATGTTCTGCGGGCATCATGTTACGTTTGCAGAGCCCCTGATATGCCTAAACAGTAGAAACCCCCAAGGAACTTATCTAGATGTGTGGTGAGCACGTTCAACCCCCAAGTGCTTCACAGAAGTTTACAACGCAGAGCTATGAAAATAAAAAATAATTTTTCTTTCCTCAAAAAAGATGTTTTAGCAAGCAATTTTTTATTTTTGCAAGGGTAACAGGAAAGATTGGACCCCAATATTTGTTGCCCAGTTTGTTGTGAGTGTGCTGGTACCCCATATGTGGGGGTAAACCACTGTTTGGGCACACGTCAGGGCTCGGAAGGGAAGTAGTGACATTTGAAATGCAGACTTTGATGGAATGGTCTGCGGGCGTCACATTGCATTTGCAGAGCCCCTGATGTGCCTAAACAGTAGAAACACCCCACAAGTGACCCCATTTTGGAAACTAGACCCCCGAAGGAACTTATCTAGATGTGTGGTGAGCACTTTCAACCCCCAAGTGCTTCACAGAAGTTTATAACGCAGAGCCGTGAAAATAAAAAATAATTGTTCTTTCCTCAAAAATTATGTTTTAGCAAGTAATTTTTTATTTTTGCAAGGGTAACAGGAGAAATTGGACCCCAACAGTTGTTGCCCAGTTTGTCCTGAGTACGCTGGTACCCCAAATGTGGGGGTAAACCACTGTTTGGGCGCACGTCGGGGCTTGGAAGGGAGGGAGCACCATTTGACTTTTTGAACGCAAGATTGGCTGGAATCAATGCTGGCGCCATGTTGCGTTTGGAGACCCCTGATGTGCCTAAACAGTGGAAACCCCTCAATTCTAACTTCAACACTAACACACCCCTAATCCTAATCCCAACTGTAGCCATAACCCTAATCACAACCCTAACCCCAACACACCCCTAACCACAACCCTAACCGCAACACACCCGTAACCCTAATTCCAACCCTAACCCTAATCCTAACCCTAATCCCAACCGTAATCCTAATCCCAACCCTAACCACAACTGTAACCCCAACAAACCCCTAACCCTATCCATAACCCTAACCACAAGCCTAATCTTAACCCTATTTCAAACCCTAGCCCTAATTCCAACCCTAACTCTAATTCCAACCCTAACCCTAAGGCTATGTGCCCACGTTGCGGATTCGTGTGAGATTTTTCCGCACGATTTTTGAAAAATCTGCAGGTAAAAGGCACTTCGTTTTACCTGCGGATTTACAGCAGATTTCCAGTGTTTTTTTGTGCGGATTTCACCTGCGGATTCCTATTGAGGAACAGGTGTAAAACGCTGCAGAATCCGCACAAAGAATTGACATGCTGCGGAAAATACAACGCAGCGTTTCTGCACGGAATTTTCCGCACCATGGGCACAGCGGATTTGGTTTTCCATAGGTGTACATGGTACTGTAAACCTGATGGAAAACTGCTTCGAATTCGCAGCAGCCAATCCGCTGCGGATCCGCGACCGATCCGCTGCGGATCCGCGGCCGATCCGCTGCAGATCCGCTGCCGATCCGCTGTGGATCCGCTGCCGATCCGCTGCTGATCCGCGGCCAATCCGCTGCGGATCTGCTGCCAATCCGCTGCGGATCCACTGCGGATCCGCAGCCAAATCCGCACTGTGTGCACATGCCATATCCCTACCCCTAACCCTAACCCTACCCGTAACCCTAACCCTACCCCTAACCCTAACCCTAGTTCTAACCCTAGTTCTAACCCTAACCCTAGTGGAAAAAGAAAAAAAAATATTTTCTTTATTTTATTATTGTCCCTACCTATGGGGGTGATAAAGGGGGGGGTTATTTATTATTTTTTTATTTTGATCACTGCGATAGAACCTACCACAGCGATCAAAATGTACTTGTAATGAATCTGCCGGCTGGCAGATTCGGCGGGCGCCCTGCGCATGCGCCCGCCATTTTCCAAGATGGCGGCGCCCATGGAGAAGACGGCCGGACACCGGGAGGGACATCGAAGCTAGATAAGTATGGGGGGGTGGGATCGGAACACGGGGGGGGATCGGAGGACCGGGGGAGCGGACAAGAGGACCGGGGGAGCGGACAAGAGGACCGGGGGAGCGGACAGGAGGGAGGAGGGGAGCGGACAGGAGAGCGGGGCAGAAAGGACGACTGGGGGGGTGATCGGTGGCGGTGGGGGGGGGCTGATCGGGGTCTCCAGCCATGGCAGATGCTATTGCAGCATCGGCCATGGCTGGATTGTAATATTTCACCATTTTCATAGGTGAAATATTACAAATCACTCTGATTGGCTGTTTCACTTTCAACAGCCAATCAGAGCGATCGTAGCCACGGGGGGGTGAAGTCACCCCCCCTGGGCTGAAGTACCACTCCCCCTGTCTCTGCAGATCGGGTGAGAATGGAGTTAACCCTTTCACCCGATCTGCAGGGACGCGATCTTTCCATGACGCCACATAGGCGTCACAGGTCGGATTGGCACCGACTTTCATGACGCCTACGTGGCGTCAAAGGTCGGGAAGGGGTTAAGCTTGCCATATAGCGTGTGGTAGGCTCCAAGTTCAATAATGGGGTGTCTCCAAAAACGCCTACGCCGTGTCCTTCTCTGTCGTTCTCTATTTCTTTGTTGCTCCCAAGCAAACGCACAGGCAATAAATAGCTTGATACTTAAATCCAGGTTGAAATAAAAACTCTGCGCAGATCAATCAGGACGCAGGATACAGTAGCAAACTGTTAAGATTTGAGCAGTCCTAGGGTCTATATATAGATATCCCATAATGCACTGTAGTCCCATTGGTGGTGTCTGTTTATCTAGATTTTTCTCCTGTTAAATTTTCCACCATCTGCACAGAAAACGCAAAAGCATGCAAAACACATGAAAAAGCATGAAAACGCCGTGTTTTTTTAACCGCATGCGTTACCTTATGCGTCTAAAAAACGCTGCGTTTGCACGCATTTTCATGCAGTTTTCCGTGCTTTTGATGTTGCGGATTAAACGCTGCGGATTGTATCGTAAACGTGAAACTAGCCTTAGATGGACGTGCACACTGTTTACATTTAGCGCTAGGTGGCGCTATGCTATGTAATTAATGATACTCTTCCCTGGTTTGTATGTTATGAGGGTTGTTTGTTTAATAAACCAAAGGAGGTGGCATGCAATAGACAAGCTCTTCCATAAAAAGCTATTAGAAAACCAAAGAAAAATGGACACCTCAGCTATGGAAAATTCTCAATAATTTTTATGAAAGAATCATTTAACAAAAAAGATTACAAATGCAATAAAGATGAAGACAAATTAAAAACAGATGACGACACCCAAATGCCTCGTCTGAGCAGGGGAGTGATAAAAAGCTGCCATCACACTAGCAGTATTTGGTCAGTATTTTACATCAGTATTTGTAAGCCAAAACAAGGAGTGGGTGGTAAATGCAGAACTTGTGCATCTGTTTCTATTATACTTTTCCTCTAATTGTTCCACTCCTGGTTTTAGCTTACAGATACTGATGTAAAATACTGACCAAATACTGCTAGTGTGACGGCAGCCTAAGACTAAGCAAAGTCAGTCAAAGCTGATATTTATAATGATGGTTTAACCCCTTAATGACCGCCAATACGTCTTTTAACTGACCTGAGATATAAGAGAATATCCTCCCCATACAGGTGACAATCCAGCAGCTGTGGTCTGTACACTATAGCTGACAACTTGCTGCATCAGCCACGATCAGTGTTTGCACTGTTCAAATCTGTTTAACCCCTTAGATGCTGCTGTCAATAGTGACTACATCATATAAATGGTTAACCGAGTGCGGGGGCTTCCTCTTTATCCCAATTGGTGCCCTCAGATCATGATTGTGCGGTCCTGATGTTTGCCATGGCAATTCATGACCAAATTCTGGCCTTAGAGTCTGACGGCTGTTGTAACCTGTTCAGAAGTTAGAGGCATTTAGGTGGTAAAAATACACTTTTTCATTTCTGTCATGCCACTTTGCATTAATTCCTGAAAAGCACCTGAAGGGTTAATAAAACTACCTGACAGCTGTTTTCAATATGTAAGGGGGTGCTGTTTTTAAAATTGTATAACTTGTGGGGGTTTCCCAATATATGGAACCCCTAAAGGCACTTCAAATATGGATAAGTCCTAAAAAAATAAATTTTGTAAATTTCCTTGAAAAAATGAATAATTACTGCTACATTTTTAAACCTCCTAAAATGCTAACAAAATAAAATAACGTTTTACAAATGGTGCTGATGTAAAGCCGACATGTGGGAAATGTTATTTATTAATATTTTGCTGTGGTATGACTATCTGGATTAAAGGGATAATCATTCAAAGTTTGAAAATTTCTTTTTTTTTTACATTTTTCGCAAAATTTCTGATATTTTTTGTAAATAAGCACAAAACATATCAACCTAAATTTACCATTATCATAAAGTATAATGTGTCCCGAAAAAACAGTCTCAAATCACTGTGATTTGTTGTAGCATTGCAGAGTTATTACTACATAAAGTGACACTGGTCAGATTTCAAAAATTTGACTCCGTCACTAAGGGGTTAAATACAGAGGATGTGATAAAATCAAAATTGGAGATAAATACTCAGTGTAGAGGGAGTTATATATAAAAAATTATACAAAGATATACTGTCTCAGTGTCATAATTGTAAACAATATATATAACTTTAATTGACTAATTTATTGACTCGAGTATAAGCAGGGCCGGACTGAGCATCAGACAATTCTGGCAAATGCCAGAAGGGCCGATGCCTGTAGTGGGCCGTTTGATCCGTTCTTGGTGTCAGGGAAGTCGGTAATAGCTAAATAGTTATGAGAAAGCTAAAGGACATTCGATGATGTCATGAGCATGTGATCAATCACATGCATGTGTAGGCGGGATCAGAATACCAGCAGGGCTGGAGGTTACGTGATCCATTCATCACAGAGAAGGATGTGCCTGCACTGCAGTGCTTTCTGGAATGGGGCACCGCACGAGAATGATAATGTGTGTGGGCGCTGTGGTCACCTGACCAGGATGGGGGTAGGAGCGCTAATTAACCCCTGCAGTGCTGGACGGGTGTGAGGTGCCGCAGTAGTGACTGCAAGACCCCAATAGTAGCCAACATCGGGCGTGTAATGCGAGGAGCTGTGGTGATTTTAAACTACAGGTACCAGGGAGGGAGCCTCTGCGTGCCAACAGTGTAGAAGTGTGTGGGACGGGGGTGTGAGAAAACACAGCAGAAAAAGGGCAGCTGTACCATCACCAGGTCACCATACTAATGCACTGCAGCAGCTGCCACGATAAAAGGGGCAATGAACTGGTGAGAGTAACCACCATGGAGGGGGACTGCCTAGTAATATAACTGCACTCAGAAGAGGTGTTTATAGGGTGCTTGTCACATGCTGCACCACTGTCAGCGGCGCAATCCTGCAGTATTCTGCAGTCACTGGTCTGCCTCCTGCAGCTATGGGTATATTCTGTGATTACTTTACTTGAATTACCTTTAATTCATTTTGATCACATCTGTACTCCTATTTTTCATGATATATTGTGTTGATTTATTCTTTATATTGGTGACAGAATGGGGATGCAGGATGGAAGCAGCACATGACAGGATGGGGGCGCAGGGTGGGAACAGAACATGACAGGATGGGGGTGCAGGGTGGGAGCTGCACATGACAGGATGGGGCGCAGGGTGGGAACAGAACATGACAGGATGGGGGCGCAGGGTGGGAGCTGCACATGACAGGATGGAGGCGCAGGATGGGAGCAGCACATGACAGGAGGCGCAGGATGGGAGCAGCACATGATAGCATGGGGGTGCAGGATGGGAGCAGCACATGACAGGATGAGGCGCAGGATGGGAGCAGCACATACCAGGATGGGGGCAGCACATACCAGAATGGGGGTGCAGGATGGGAGCAGCACATGACAGGATGGGGGCGCAGGAAGGGAGAAGCACATGACAGGATGGGGAGCGCAGGATGATAGGACCACATGACAGGATGGGGAGCGCAGGATGAGAGCACCACATGACAGGATGGGGGCACAGGATGGGAGCACAGGATGGGAGCACCACATGACAAGATGGGGCGCAGGATGAGAGCACCACATGACAGGATAGGGGCAGCACATGACAGGATGGGGGCTCAGCATGAAAGCACCACATGACAGAATGGTGAGCAGGATGAGAGCAGCACATGACAGGATGGGGGCGTAGGATGGGAGCACCATATGACAGAATGTTGAGCAGGATGAGAGCAGCACATGACAAAATGGGGGCATAGGATGGGAGCACCATATGACAAGATGGGGGCACAGGATGAGAGCAGCACATGACAGGATGGGAACAGTACATGACAGAATGGGGGCGCAGGATCAGAGCACCACATAACAAAAAGGGGGCTGTTGTGAACTCTATTTTTGGGCTCCCTCTAGTGGTCACAAGCGGTACTGTGTAGTGTTGTCTTTCTGCAGGTTGGCAGCATCAGCTGGTTCGTTATCCTTGGTTGGTTTCCTATTTAGCTCACCTGGATACTCAGTTCCTTGCCTGCTATCAATGTATTCAGTGCTCTTCAGATTCCTTGTGTCTACCTTGCTCCCAGTCTCTCCAAGACAAGCTAAGTTTTTGTTTGATCATTTTTTGATTATCAGCGTTCATTATGTTTTTAGTCCAGCTCGCTAAAATGTGATTTCCTCGCTTGCTGGTTGCTCTAGGGGACTGAGTTTCTCCCCCCACACCGTTAGTTGGTGTGGGGGTTCTTGAAATCTCAGAGTGGATATTTTGTAAGGGTTTTTTACTGACCACATAGATTCCCTTTTCTATTTTCTGCTATCTAGTATTAGTGGGCCTCATTTGCTGAATCTGCTTTCACCCCTGTGTATGTGCCTTCCTCTTACCTCACCGTTATTATTTGTTGGGGGCTTCTATATCTTTGGGGATTATTTCTCTGGAGGCAAGAGAGGTCTTTCTTTCTCTCTAGGGGTAGTTAGTTCTTCAGGCTGGCTCGAGACGTCTAGGATTTTTAGGCACGTTCACCGGCTACTTCTAGTGTGTTTGGATAGGTTCAGATTTGCGGTCAGTCCAGTTTGCCACCTCCCTAGAGCTTGTCCTATGTTTGTTACTTAGCTGGAGTAATTTGTGATCCTCAACCACTAAGGATCATAACAGTATAGCAGGCCAAAAAGTGTTTAATGCATCGCAGAAGTGGGATAAAAAGAAGACCTGAGTACATTTTTTTTTTTTCCTCCCGCTTTTCCTTTGCTGCAGTCTGTTTAGCTTCTTTCATCCCCTTGAACTCTGGGTGGTTTTGAGCTCAGCTGCAGACATGAATGTTCAGACTCTGACTTCTAGTGTGGATCATCTTACTGCACGGGTGCAAAGTATTCAGGATTTTGTTATTCATAGCCCTATGTCAGAACCAAAGATACCCATTCCTGAGTTGTTTTCTGGAGATAGATCCAGGTTTCTAAATTTTGAGAATAATTGTAAGTTATTTCTATCTCTGAGACCTCGTTCCTCTGGTGATTCCGCTCAGCAAGTTAAAATTGTTATCTCCTTGTTGCGTGGCGACCCTCAAGATTGGGCTTTCTCTCTGGCGCCAGGAGATCCTGCATTGCTTAATGTAGATGCATTTTTTCTGGCTCTTGGACTGCTTTATGAGGAGCCTAATCTTGAGAATCAGGCAGAAAAAGCGTTGCTGGCTATCTCTCAAGGTCAGGATGAAGCAGAGGTGTATTGTCAAAAATTTCGGAAATGGTCGGTGCTTACTCAATGGAATGAGTGTGCCCTGGCTGCAAATTTCAGAGAAGGTCTTTCTGAGGCCGTTAAGAATGTTATGGTGGGGTTTCCCACCCCTACAAGTCTGAGTGATTCTATGGCTTTAGCCATTCAGGTTGATCGGCGTTTGCGGGAGCACAAATCTGCTCATCCTTTGGCGGTATTTTCTGAACAGAGACCTGAGTCTATGCAATGTGACCGGACTCTGACCAGAATTGAGCGACAAAGTCATAGACGTCAAAATGGGTTGTGCTTTTACTGTGGTGATTCTACTCATGTTATCTCAGCATGCTCTAAACGCTTAAAAAAATCGCTAAACCTGTCACCATTGGTACTATACAGCCTAAATTTATTTTGTCTGTTACTTTAATTTGTTCTTTGTCGTCCTACCTGGTTATGGCTTTTGTGGATTCGGGTGCTGCCCTGAATCTGATGGATTTGTCGTTTGCCAGGCGCTGTGGTTTTGTCCTGGAGCCTTTGGAATTTCCTATTCCTCTGAGGGGAATTGATGCTACGCCATTGGCTGAGAATAAGCCTCAGTATTGGACGCAAATTACCATGTGCATGACTCCCGTACATCAGGAGGTGATTCGCTTTCTTGTTCTGCATAATTTGCATGATGTTGTCGTTTTGGGTCTGCCATGGCTGCAAGCTCATAATCCAGTTTTAGATTGGAAAGCTATGTCTGTGTCAAGTTGGGGTTGTCAGGGAATTCATGGCGATACTCCGTTGGTGTCTATTGCTTCTTCCACTCCTTCTGAGGTCCCTGAGTTTTTGTCTGACTACCAGGATGTATTTGATGAGCCCAGGTCCAGTGCCCTGCCCCCTCATAGGGATTGTGACTGTGCTATAAATTTAATTCCTGGTAGTAAATTCCCTAAGGGACGACTTTTTAATTTGTCTATACCAGAGCATGCCGCGATGCGGAGTTATATAAAGGAGTGTTTGGAGAAGGGACATATTCGCCCATCCTCTTCCCCTCTTGGTGCAGGATTTTTTTTTGTGGCCAAGAAGGACGGTTCTTTGAGACCTTGTATAGATTATCGTCTTCTGAATAAAATCACAGTCAAATTTCAGTATCCTTTGCCACTATTGTCTGATTTGTTTGCTCGGATTAAGGGTGCCAGTTGGTTCACCAAGATAGATCTCCGTGGTGCGTATAACCTTGTGCGCATTAAGCAATGAGATGAATGGAAAACAGCATTTAATACGCCCGAAGGCCATTTTGAGTACTTAGTGATGTCTTTTGGACTCTCTAATGCTCCTTCTGTGTTTCAGTCCTTCATGCATGACATCTTCCGAGAATATCTGGATAAATTTATGATTGTTTATTTGGATGACATTTTGGTCTTTTCTGATGATTGGGAGTCCCATGTGAAGCAGGTCAGGATGGTGTTTCAGGTCCTGCGTGCTAATGCTTTATTTGTGAAGGGCTCAAAATGCCTCTTCGGAGTACAGAAGGTCTACTTTTTGGGTTTTATTTTTTCTCCTTCTACTGTGGAGATGGACCCAGTCAAGGTCCAGGCTATTCATGACTGGACTCAGCCCACGTCTGTTAAGAGTCTTCAGAAGTTCTTGGGTTTTGCTAATTTTTACCGTCGTTTCATCGCTAATTTTTCTAGCGTGGTTAAACCTTTGACGGATTTGACCAAGAAGGGTTCTGATGTGACTAATTGGTCTCCTGCGGCCGTGGAGGCCTTTCGGGAGCTGAAGCACCGGTTTTCTTCAGCTCCAGTCTTATGTCAGCCAGATGTCTCTCTCCCCTTCCAGGTCGAGGTTGATGCTTCTGAGATTGGAGCAGGAGCTGTTTTGTCGCAGAGAAGCTCTGATGGCTCTGTGATGAAGCCATGTGCTTTCTTTTCAAGAAAATTTTTGCCTGCCGAGCGGAATTATGATGTTGGTAATCGAGAGTTGTTGGCTATGAAGTGGGCATTTGAGGAGTGGCGACATTGGCTCGAAGGAGCTAAACATCGTGTGGTGGTCTTGACTGATCACAAAAATCTGATTTACCTTGAATCTGCCAAGCGCCTGAATCCTAGACAGGCTCGTTGGTCGTTGTTTTTCTCCCGTTTCAACTTCGTGGTCTCATACCTGCCTGGTTCGAAGAACGTGAAAGCTGATGCACTTTCTAGGAGTTTTGTGCCTGACTCTCCAGGAGTTTCTGAGCCGGCTGGTATTCTCAGAGAGGGAGTGATTTTGTCTGCCATTTCCCCAGATTTGCGACGAGTGCTGCAGAAATTTCAGGCGGATAGACCTGACCGTTGTCCACCAGAGAGACTGTTTGTCCCGGATAGATGGACCAGCAGAGTTATTTCCGAGGTTCATTCTTCGGTGTTGGCGGGTCATCCTGGGATTTTTGGTACCAGAGATTTGGTGGCTAGGTCCTTCTGGTGGCCTTCCTTGTCACGGGATGTGCGTTCCTTTGTGCAGTCTTGTGGGATTTGTGCTCGGGCTAAGCCTTGCTGTTCTCGTGCCAGCGGTTTGCTTTTGCCTTTGCCTGTTCCGAAAAGGCCTTGGATGCACATTTCCATGGATTTTATTTCGGATCTTCCAGTATCTCAGAAAATGTCTGTCATCTGGGTGGTGTATGATCGTTTTCCCAAGATGGTCCATTTGGTGCCCTTGCCTAAGTTGCCTTCTTCCTCCGATTTGGTTCCTCTATTTTTTCAGAATGTGGTTCGCTTGCACGGCATTCCTGAAAATATTGTGTCTGATAGAGGATCCCAGTTTGTGTCCAGGTTTTGGCGGACTTTTTGTGCTAAGATGGGCATTGATTTGTGTTTTTTGTCGGCCTTCCATCCTCAGACTAATGGCCAAACCGAGCGAACTAATCAGACGTTGGAAACTTATTTGAGATGTTTTGTTTCTGCTGATCAGGATGATTGGGTGACTTTTTTGCCATTGGCCGAGTTTGCCCTTAATAATCGGGCTAGTTCTGCTACTTTGGTTTCGCCTTTTTTCTGCAACTTTGGTTTCCATCCTCGTTTTTCCTCGGGTCAGGTTGAGCCTTCTGACTGTCCTGGGGTGGATTCTGTGGTGGATAGGTTGCAGCAGATTTGGAACCATGTGGTGGACAATTTGAGGTTGTCACAGGAGAAGGCTCAGCGCTTGCCAACCGCCGCAGCGTTGTGGGTCCCCGACTTCGTGTTGGGGAGTTGGTGTGGCTGTCTTCTCGGTATGTTCCTATGAAGGTCTCCTCTCCTAAATTCAAGCCTCGCTTCATCGGTCCTTATAAGATCTTGGAAATCCTTAACCCGGTGTCTTTTCGTTTGGATCTCCCAGCATCGTTTGCCATTCATAATGTGTTCCATAGGTCTTTGTTGCGGAGGTATGTGGTACCTGTGGTTCCTTCTGTTGAGCCTCCTGCTCCGGTGCTGGTCGAGGGCGAATTAGAGTACGTGGTGGAGAAGATTTTGGATTCTCGTATCTCTAGACGGAGGCTTCAGTATTTGGTTAAGTGGAAGGGCTATGGTCAGGAGGATAATTCCTGGGTTGTCGCCTCTGATGTTCATGCAGCCGATTTGGTTCGTGCCTTCCACGCGGCTCATCCTGATCGCCCTGGGGGTCTTGATGAGGGTTCGGTGACCCCTCTTCAAGGGGGGGATACTGTTGTGAACTCTATTTTTGGGCTCCCTCTAGTGGTCACAAGCGGTACTGTGTAGTGTTGTCTTTCTGCAGGTTGGCAGCATCAGCTGGTTCGTTATCCTTGGTTGGTTTCCTATTTAGCTCACCTGGATACTCAGTTCCTTGCCTGCTATCAATGTATTCAGTGCTCTTCAGATTCCTTGTGTCTACCTTGCTCCCAGTCTCTCCAAGACAAGCTAAGTTTTTGTTTGATCATTTTTTGATTATCAGCGTTCATTATGTTTTTAGTCCAGCTCGCTAAAATGTGATTTCCTCGCTTGCTGGTTGCTCTAGGGGACTGAGTTTCTCCCCCCACACCGTTAGTTGGTGTGGGGGTTCTTGAAATCTCAGAGTGGATATTTTGTAAGGGTTTTTTACTGACCGCATAGATTCCCTTTTCTATTTTCTGCTATCTAGTATTAGTGGGCCTCATTTGCTGAATCTGCTTTCACCCCTGTGTATGTGCCTTCCTCTTACCTCACCGTTATTATTTGTTGGGGGCTTCTATATCTTTGGGGATTATTTCTCTGGAGGCAAGAGAGGTCTTTCTTTCTCTCTAGGGGTAGTTAGTTCCTCAGGCTGGCTCGAGACATCTTGGATTTTTAGGCACGTTCACCGGCTACTTCTAGTGTGTTTGGATAGGTTCAGATTTGCGGTCAGTCCAGTTTGCCACCTCCCTAGAGCTTGTCCTATGTTTGTTACTTAGCTGGAGTAATTTGTGATCCTCAACCACTAAGGATCATAACAGGGGGCGCAGAATTGGAGTAGCACATACCAGGATGGGGTCGCAGGATGAGAGCACCACATGACTGGATGGGGGCACAGGATGAGAGTAGTACATGACAGGATGGGGGCGCAGGATGGGAGCACCACATGATAGGATGGGGGCACAGAATTGGAGTAGCACATACCAGGATGGGGGCGCAGGATGAGAGCAGCACATGACAGGATGGGGGCGCAGGATGGGAGCACCATATGACAAGATGGGGGCGTAGAATTGGAGTAGCACATACCAGGATGGGGGCAGCACATGCCAGAATGGGCTTGCAGGATGGGAGCAGCCCATGACAGCATGGGGCTGCAGGATGGGAGCACCACATAACAGGATTGGGGCACAGAATGGGAGCACATGACAGGATGAGGGCACAAGAAGAGAGTAGCACATGACAAGATGGAGGTGCACAAAACAGGATGAGGGCACAGGATGGGGGCTGCACGTGACAGGAATTGGGCGCAGGATGGGAGCAGCATATAACAGGATGGAGACCATGTGCCAATATAAATGCTCACCACCCGGGCATAGAACGGGCTCAATAGCTAGTGTATATATATATAATATATACATTGAACCCGTTCTACGCCCGGGTGGTGAGCATTTATATTGGTATATGGTCTCCATCCTGGTATGTGTTGCTTCCATCCTGCGCCCTAATCTTGTCATGTGCTGCTACCATCTTGCGCCCCCATCCTGTCATGTGCAGCCCCCATCCTGTTTTGTGTGCCTCCATCTTGTGATGTGCTACTGTCTTCCTGAGCACTCATCCTGTCACATGCTCCCATCCTGTACCCCAATCCTGTCATGTGGTGGTCCCATCCTGTACCCCAATCCTGTCATGTGGTGCTCCCATACTCCACCATAATCCTGTCATGTGCTGCTACCATCATGCGCCCTCATCCTGTTATGTGCTACTATCTTCCTGAGCCCTCATCCTGTCATGTGCTCCCATCCTGCGCCCCCATGCTGTCATGTGGTGCTCCCATCCTGCACCCCCATGCTGTCATGTGCTGCTCCCATCCTGTGCCCTCATCCTGTCATGGTCATATAGTGCTTGCATCCTGCACCCACATGTTGTCATGTGCTGCTCCCATCCTGCACCTCCATTTTGGTTATGTGCTGCTCCCATCCTGTGCCCCATCCTTTCATGTGCTGCTCTCATCCTGTGCCCCCATCCTGTCACGTGCTGCTCCTATCCTGCGCCCTTATCCTGCCATGTGCTACTCCTATCTTGTGCCCCCATCCTGTCATGTGCTGCTCCCATCCTGCGCCCCCGTTCTGTCATGTGCTGCTCCCATCCTGAGCCCCGATTCTGTCATGTGCTGCTGCCATCCTGCGCCCCCATTCTGTCATGTGCTGCTCCCATCCTACCCCCCATTCTGTCATGTGCTGCTCCCATCCTGTGCCCCCATGCTGTCATGCGCTGCTCCCATCTTGAGCCCCCATTCTGTCATGTACGTCTCCCATCCTACGCCCCAGTTCTGTCATGTGCTGCTACCATCCTGCGGCCCCATTCTGTCATGTGCTGCTCCCATCCTGCGCCCCTATTCTGACATGTGCTGCACCCATCCTGCGCCTCCATTCTGTCATTTGCTGCTCCCATCCTGCGCCCCCATCCTGTCATGTGCTGCTCCCATTCTGCGCTCCTGTTCTGTCATGTGCTGCTTCCATCCTGCACCCCCGTTCTGTCATGTGCTGCTTCCATCCTGCACCCCCGTTCTGTCATGTGCTGCTGCCATCCTACACCCCCGTTCTGTCATGTGCTGCCCTATTCTGTCATGTGCTGCTCCCATCCTGCGCCACAGTTCTGTATTTGCTGCTCCCATCCATATGCCCCATACGCTGCTCCATAAAGGTTGTTGGCCCCCATAAGATGCTCCATAGTATATGCGTCATATGCTGGTCCATTATGGTTGATGGCCCCCATAAGATGCTCTATAGTATATGTCTCATATGCTGCTCCATTATGGTTGATGGCCCCCATAAGATGCTCCATAGTATATGCCTCATATGCTGCTCCATTATGGTTGATGACCCCCATAAGATGCTCCATAGCATTATATGCCTTGTATGCTGCTCCATTATGGTTGATGGCCTCCATAAGATGCTCCATAGTATTATATGCCCTGTATGCTGCTCCATTATGGTTGATGGCCTCTATAAGAGGCTCCATAGTATTATATGCCCTGTATGCTGCTCCATTATGGTTGATGGCCCCCATAAGATGCTCCATAGTATTAGATGCCCTGTATGCTGCTCCATTATGGTTGATGGCCCCCATAAGATGCTCCATACGCTGCTCCATTATGGTTGATGGCCCCCATAAGATGCTCCATAGGATTATATGCCCTGCATGCTGCTCCATTATGGTTGATGGCCCCATAAGATGCTCCATAGTATTATATGCCCTGTATGCTGCTCCATTATGGTTGATGGCCCCCATAAGATGCTCCATAGTATTATATGCCCCATACGCTGCTCCATTATGGTTGATGGCCCCCATAAGATGCTCCATAGGATTATATGCCCTGTATGCTGCTCCATTATGGTTGATGGCCCCCATAAGATGCTCCATAGTATTATATGCCCTGTATGCTGCTCCATTATGGTTGATGGCCCCCATAAGATGCTCTATAGTATTATATGCCCTGTATGCTGCTCCATTATGGTTGATGGCCCCCATAAGATGCTCCATACGCTGCTCCATTATGGTTGATGGCCCCCATAAGATGCTCCATAGTATTATATGCCCCATATGCTGCTCCATTATGGTTGATGGCCCCCATAAGATGCTCCATAGGATTATATGCCCTGTATGCTGATCCATTATGGTTGATGGCCCCCATAAGATGCTCCATAGGATTATATGCCCTGTATGCTGCTCCATTATGGTTGATGGCCCCCATAAGATGCTCCATAGTATTATATGCCCTGTATGCTGCTGCAATAAAAAAAAAATAACATACTCACCTATCGTCGCTGGGCGCCGAGTGCCAGGGGCCTGAGCAGGCGGGGACACCGGCGCGCTGTGGGGGTCAGGTGCCGTAGTCGCCGCTAGCTCAGGCCCCCGGCACTTGCTATAGTCACCTGGCCCTGATCCAGCGCTGCATGCCGCTCCGTCTTCCGGGTCCTCTGGCTGTGACTCTTCAGTCAGAGGGCGGCGCGCATTAAGCGCGTCATCGCGCCCTCTGACCTGAACGTCACAGGCAGAGGATGTGGAGGACGGAGCAGCGCGCATAGGTGGAACGGGACAGGTAAATAGAGCATACTCACCCTACTGGCACGTCCCTGCTTCTCTGTTTGGAGATCGCGGTGTGCGTTCAGTGCTAACGCATACCGCGATCTCCTGGGAGCGTCACTCTGTGGGGTCCAGACTGCGCCAGCTTAAGACAGAGTGAAAGGCTTCGTCCCAGCGTTATATTATAGATACTGTATATACAGTACAATGGAAGATTTACCCCTCTGCAGTTTATTGTAAAAGAATAGAAACCTCTGCTGCGCCAGCATCTATTGTCTGCATCTCTGATAGCACGTCAATAGCGCTAGAAAGGATTAGCTGCTGAGCTCCTGATTGGCTGCAGCACTATTGACGTGACATCAGAACTGTAGACACTGGATCTGCACAGTTTGAATAAAGTGCAGTTTTTTATTCACACAAACAACGTGGGGGGGTAGTGCCATGTGATGTTTTATTGAATAGCACTCGGCCCAGTGTTATTCTTAGGGGCAGAGCAGTTCACCGATTAATTTCTCATGCTGAATCAGCATGAGAGAACAATGGTAGCATGCTGTAATTGGCAGTATGCTCTGCTCACTGGCACCCCCATACAAGTCCATGGGTCTGAGAGAAGCATCACACTGCACTCGGATACCACCCCAGTGCAATCCGATATACATTGAGTCAGGTCATGGAGGAGACGGAGTAATTTCTCCATCTCCTCCATTATCTGTCTCGATGTATATCGGACTGCACTGGAATTACATCCGAGTGCAGTCCGATGTTTCACATGCATCCATAGACTTGTGTGGGTGTGAGTGAGACAAGTCTCTGTGCCAATCGCAGCATGCAGCGATGCAGCGATTGTTCTCTCATAACGAATCAACATGGGAAAATAATCGCAGATCTGAGCTGCACCAAAGGATAACACTGGGCCGAGTGCTATAAGATGTGTTATCACATAGCTATGTTATACGCTCATGTGAACCCAGCCTTTGAGCAATAAATAGGACTGAGGCTACGTTCACATTTGCGGTCGGCGCCGCAGCGTCGGGCGCCGCAGCGTCGCCGCATGCGTCATGCGCCCCCTATATTTAACATGGGGGCGCATGGACATGCGTCGCACTTGCGTTTTGCGCCGCATGCATCCCTGCGGCGCCTGCGTCCGGGCGCAGAGGACGCAGCAAGTTGCATTTTTGCTGCGTCCAAAATCAATGAAAAAAAGGACGCATGCGGCGCAAAACGCAGTGTTGTGCATGCGTTTTGCTGCGGTTTTGTTTGCGTTGTGCATTGCGGCGCCGACGCTTCGGCGCACAACGCAAATGTGAACGTAGCCTGAGCTGTAATACTGAACCATCTGGGACTGTATGTTATATAGTCGTGTTACACTCACATCACATCTTGTGACCTACAGGTGCAAAAATATATTATATATTCACCACTAGTGTTGAGCGATACCTTCCGATATCGGAAAGTATCAGTATCGGATTGGATCGGCCGATATTCAAAAAATATCGGCTATCGCCGATACCGATACCCGATACCAATGCAAGTCAATGGGACCAAAATATCAGAATTAAAATAAACCCTTTCTTTCCTTGTAGGTTCATTCTACATGAAGGAAAACAACTAAGAATAATGTAGGATGTATTGGGGGAGGTGGCGGAGACATTAAAGGCATAGAGGTTTAGCCCAATCAAATAGAATAGCAAGAATTTAAATTTTTTTTAAGACGTTCGGAGTTACAAAGATATTGACCATGTTAAGATTTTTTTTACTTTGTCAGATATTAATGTTTCACTACTTCCATGCCCTTCACCTTCTTTTTTACTTCTCCGACACTTTCTTCTTCATCATCCTCAGCAGCAGCATCTTTGACATCAACTTCTTCTTCACCTTATTCATCTTCTTCTTCATCTTCTACCTATTATTTTTTTTGTTACATTCTTCATATTCTTTTTATTAAACTATTATTCTTCTTCATATTCTACTTCTTCATCATATTCTTATTTGTGACAGGCATTCCTGTAGTTGTTATCTATAACAAGAATTAAAATGGTGGGGCAAATTGTCAACGTTATTCCCTGTGCCTGCTGCACTACCAACAAACCTCCACCTAGGTTTGTAAAAAAAGATATAATTATATATACACAAACACGTGTATGGGTATGCGCTGGTACAGATAACGGGACTTTACCAGCAGTCCCGTTATCTGTACCAGCGCATACCCATACACGTGTTTGTTTATATATAATTATATCTGTTATCTATAACAGTTTGAAGATTACACCTTCCGTTCTGCCCGTCACAAAAGAGTTACAACAGGATTTGTCCACATTCAGTTAGGCCTGCAGCAGCAGGCTTTTTCCAGGGGCACCACGAGGAGGAACGGACTCACCCCCATACACTGCTTAGTCTTCTTCTGCTTATAATTTAGATAATATCTTTTGCCCTGATGTTTAGTCTTATGTTTAATGTTCTTCTGCTCTTTGTTCTGCAGCCTCTTGTTTTTCTGCTTCTCGGTCTTCCGGGTCGTCATCTTTAGGGTCTTGGAAATGTAGCAGAAAGTACAAGAAGGCTGAGAAAATGCCGATAACCAGCTGATGGAACTGGAACTCGGATGGCTACCCGAAGGTCCAAGAGCCAATGGAACTACCGATGACCAGCTGACGTTACTGGAACCCGGTTACTAAGCAGGAGGTACCCGTGTCAGAAAGCACTACCTAGGACCACCTGACGTTGGTGGAACTCGGATACCCAGAAGGAGGCACCTAAGCCAAAGGCTCTGCCCGGAACCAGCTGATGGTACTGGAACCAGGATGGGGACCAGAAGGTACAAGAGCAAAAGACACTGCCGAGAACCAGCTGATGGTACTGGAACCCGGATGGGTAGCCAAAGGTACAAGAGCCAATGGAACTACCGAGGACCAGCTGACGTTACTGGAACCCGGTTACTAAGCAGGAGGTACCCGTGCCAGAAAGCACAACCAAGGACCACCTGACGTTGGTGGAACTCGGATATCCAGAAGGAGGCACCTAAGCCAAAGGTGACATGCGCCGTACTAGTACTGTATATGACAGTACTAGCTGTATATGACAGCTGACACCCCGCAGCAATTCCCACGATCGGTGCTATCGCCGATCGCGGGCATTTAACCCCTCTGATACCGCTGTCAATAGTGACAGCGGCATAGAGGGGGATCGCGCAGGGACGGGGGCTCCCTGCGCTCTCCCACCGGAGCAACGCGATGAGATCGTGCTGCTCCGGTGACCTGGAAGGAGTCCCCGGATCCAAGATGGCCACGGGACTCCTTCCGGGTCATGAGATGACCCTGCTTGCCGGCGTCTGCTGAGAATTCCTCATAGCAGGCGCCGGCAAGCCTCTGCAATGTGCCTGTCACATCGGTGATCTGACAGAGTGCTGTGCACACTGTCAGATCATCGATCTGTGATGTCCCCCCCTGGGACACAGTAAAAAAGTTAAAAAAAAAAATTTCCACATGTGTAAAAAAAAAAAAAAAATTCCTAAATAAAGAAAAAAAAAAATATTCCCATAAATACTTTTCTTTATCTAAATAAAAAAAAAATCACACAATAAAAGTACACATATTTAGTATTGCCGCGTCCGTAACGACCCCACCTATAAAACTATATCACTAGTTAACCCCTTCAGTGAACACCGTAAAAAAAAAAAAAAAAAAAACGAGGCAAAAAACAAAGCTTTATTCTCATACCGCCAAACAAAAAGTGGAATAACACGCGATCAAAAAGATGGATATAAATAACCATGGTACCGCTGAAAACGTCATCTTGTCCCGCAAAAAAAAAAGCCACCATACAGCATCATCAGCAGAAAAATAAAAAAGTTATAGTCCTCAGAATAAAGCGATGCAAAAACAATTATTTTTTTATATAAAATAGTTTTTATTGTGTAAAAGCGCCAAAACATAAAAAAATTACATAAATGAGGTATTGCTGTAATCGTACTGACCCGAAGAATAAGACTGCTTTATCCTTTTTACCAAACGCGGAACGGTATAAACGCCCCCTCTAAAAGAATTTCAGGAATTGCTGGTTTTTGTTCATTCCGCCTCCCAAAAATCGGAATAAAAAGCGATCAAAAAATGTAATGTACCCGAAAATGGTACCAATAAAAACGTCAACTCGTCCCGCAAAAAACAAGATCTCACATGACTCTGTGGACCAAAATATGGAAAAATTATAGCTCTGAAAATGTGGTGATGCAAAAACTATTTTTTGCAATAAAAAGTGTCTTTTAGTGTGTGATGGCTGCCAACCAGGGCCGGACTGGCCATAGGGCACTTCTGGCAAATGCCAGAAGGGCTGGTGCCAGTGGTGGGCCGCTCAATCCGCCGCCCCCGCCGTCGCATTCAACTATACCGGCGTATAGACGCCGGTACAGTTGAATGCAATGATGGAGGAGAGAGCCGCGTCTACAGACGCTCCTCTCCCATCATTCCCCGCTCTGCCTCTGACACTGCGGGTGCGCGATGATGTCATATCATGATGATGTCATATCATGATGATGTCATATCATCGCGCGCCTGCTGTGTCCCGGGCAGACTGCACTGCAGCTGCTGAGACAGGAGCAGGAACCAGGAAGCAACGCTGGGCACGAGGAGAGGTGAGGAGAGTTTTTTTTTTTTCTGGACTGTGGGGCCATTCTCGGAGGAGGTGAGGGGAGGAAGAGAAGAGATGTGGGCTGTATATAGTTCTCTGTGGGCTGTGCTCTGTGCTGTATACTGCTGTGGGCTGTATATAGTTCTCTGTGGGCTGTGCTCTGTGCTGTATACTGCTGTGGGCTGTATATAGTACTCTGTGGGCTGTGCTCTGTGCTGTATACTGCTGTGGGCTGTATATAGTTCTCTGTGGGCTGTGCTCTGTGCTGTATACTGCTGTGGGCTGTATGTAGTTCTCTGTGGGCTGTGCTCTGTGCTGTATACTACTGTGGGCTGTATATAGTTCTCTGTGGGCTGTGCTCTGTGCTGTATACTGCTGTGGGCTGTATATAGCTCTCTGTGGGCTGTGCTCTGTGCTGTATACTACTGTGGGCTGTATATAGTTCTCTGTGGGCTGTGCTCTGTGCTGTATACTGCTGTGGGCTGTATATAGCTCTCTGTGGGCTGTGCTCTGTGCTGTATACTACTGTGTGCTCTGTGCTATATATAGTTCTCTGTGGGCTGTGCTCTGTGCTGTATACTGCTGTGGGCTGTATATAGCTCTCTGTGGGCTGTGCTCTGTGCTGTATACTGCTGTGGGCTGTATATAGCTCTCTGTGGGCTGTGCTCTGTGCTATATATAGCTCTCTGTGGGCTGTGCTCTGTGCTGTATACTACTGTGTGCTCTGTGCTATATATAGCTCTCTGTGGGCTGTGCTCTGTGCTGTATACTACTGTGGGCTGTATATAGTTCTCTGTGGGCTGTGCTCTGTGCTGTATACTGCTGTGGGCTGTATATAGCTCTCTGTGGGCTGTGCTCTGTGCTATATATAGCTCTCTGTGGGCTGTGCTCTGTGCTGTATACTACTGTGTGCTCTGTGCTATATATAGCTCTCTGTGGGCTGTGCTCTGTGCTGTATACTACTGTGGGCTGTATATAGTTCTCTGTGGGCTGTTCTCTGTGCTGTATACTGCTGTGGGCTGTATATAGTTCTCTGTGGGCTGTGCTCTGTGCTGTATACTGCTGTGGGCTGTATATAGCTCTCTGTGGGCTGTGCTCTGTGCTGTATACTACTGTGTGCTCTGTGCTATATATAGTTCTCTGTGGGCTGTGCTCTGTGCTGTATACTGCTGTGGGCTGTATATAGTTCTCTGTGGGCTGTGCTCTGTGCTGTATACTGCTGTGGGCTGTATATAGCTCTCTGTGGGCTGTGCTCTGTGCTGTATACTACTGTGTGCTCTGTGCTATATATAGTTCTCTGTGGGCTGTGCTCTGTGCTGTATACTGCTGTGGGCTGTATATAGTTCTCTGTGGGCTGTGCTCTGTGCTGTATACTGCTGTGGGCTGTATATAGCTCTCTGTGGGCTGTGCTCTGTGCTGTATACTACTGTGTGCTCTGTGCTATATATAGTTCTCTGTGGGCTGTGCTCTGTGCTGTATACTGCTGTGGGCTGTATATAGTTCTCTGTGGGCTGTGCTCTGTGCTGTATACTGCTGTGGGCTGTATATAGCTCTCTGTGGGCTGTGCTCTATGCTGTATACTACTGTGTGCTCTGTGCTATATATAGTTCTCTGTGGGCTGTGCTCTGTGCTGTATACTGCTGTGGGCTGTATATAGTTCTCTGTGGGCTGTGCTCTGTGCTGTATACTGCTGTGGGCTGTATATAGTTCTCTGTGGGCTGTGCTCTGTGCTGTATACTACTGTGGGCTGTATATAGCTCTCTGTGGGCTGTGCTCTGTGCTGTATACTACTGTGGGCTGTATATAGTTGTCTGTGGGCTGTGCTCTGTGCTGTATGCTACTGTGGGCTGAATATAGTTCTCTGTGGGCTGTGCTCTGTGCTGTATATAGTTCTCTGTGGGCTGTGCTCTGTGCTGTATACTACTGTGGGCTGTATATAGCTCTCTGTGGGCTGTGCTCTGTGCTGTATACTACTGTGGGCTGTATATAGTTCTCTGTGGGCTGTGCTCTGTGCTGTATACTACTGTGGGCTGTATATAGTTCTCTGTGGGCTGTGCTCTGTGCTGTATACTACTGTGTGCTGTATATAGTTCTCTGTGGGCTGTGCTGTATATAGTACTCTGTGGGCTGTGCTGTATATAGTACTCTGTGGGCTGTGCTGTATATAGTACTCTGTGGGCTGTGCTGTATATAGTACTCTGTGGGCTGTGCTGTGTATAGTACTCTGTGGGCTGTGCTGTATATAGTACTCTGTGGGCTGTGCTGTATATAGTACTCTGTGGGCTGTGCTGTATATAGTACTCTGTGGGCTGTGCTGTATATAGTACTCTGTGGGCTGTGCTGTGTATAGTACTCTGTGGGCTGTGCTGTATATAGTACTCTGTGGGCTGTGCTGTATATAGTACTCTGGGCTGTGCTTTATATAGTTCTCTGTGGGCTGTGCTGTATATAGTTCTCTGTGGGCTGTGCTGTATATAGTTCTCTGTGGGCTGTGCTGTATATATTACTTTGGGCTGTGCTGTATATATTACTTTGTGGGCTGTGCTGTATATATTACTCTGTGGGCTGTGCTGTATACTACTGTGTGGACTGTGCTGTATACTTCTACGTGGGCTGTGCTGTATACTACTGTGTGGTCTGTGCTGTATACTACTGTGTGGCCTGTGCTGAATACTGCTGTGTGGGCTGTGTTATCTACTACGTGAGCTGTGCTATAGTATGCAGGCTGTGCTGTATACTATGCGGTTTGTGCTATATAATATGTGGGCTTTGCTATATACTATGGGGAGTATATTATATTCTATGGGGGAGGCCATGTTATGTACTATGTGGCTGTGTTATATACTATTGTGGGGGTATATTATATTCTATGGGGGAGGCTGCGTTATATACTATGGGGGGCTGCATTATATTCTATGGGGGGCTACATTATATATTATGGGGAGGTGGGCTGTATTATATTCTATGGGGGTTACATACTCTGGGGTGGCTGCATTATACTCTGTGGGGTGGCTGCATTATACTCTGGGGTGGCTGCATTATACTCTGGGGTGGCTGCATTATACTCTGGGGTGGCTGCATTATACTCTGGGGTGGCTGCATTATACTATATGTGGGCTGCATTATACTGTATCGAGGACTATGGGGAATACGTTATACTATATGAAGAACTATGGGGTGCATTATACTATGGGAAGTGAATTGTACTACATGGATGACTGTGGCGGTGCATTATACTATATGGAGCACTATGATGATTGTATTATGCTATATGGAGGACTATGAGGATTGTATTATGCTATATGGAGGACTATGAGGAGTGTATTATACTATGTGGAGGACTGAGCAGTGTATTTTAATATATGGAGGACTATAGGGAGTGTATTATACTATATGGAGGATTATGTTGCACATTATAATATATGGAGGACTATGGGGTGTATTTTACTAAACAAGTAAAATGCTGCATATTCGGATTGTTTTTGCTGGAACAAAAAGCCTTGTTGTCAGCAGCACATTGCCAGTGTAAACTGTAGATGTGCTGCTGAAAACATGATACTGTATGGTGATCTATTAGTGATCGTTCTGTCTCATCATTATTCCTCAGCTGGTGGAAAGAGGCCGGGAAACAAGCGTTGAACAACTTCAGTATTGTCGATCAAACTCATTTAGTGGCCTGAACTCAGCGCACGTAAATACAACAGAAATGCTTTTGTGTGATGTGCAATATGTTAGCATTTGGGGACCCATTTTAAACTTTGCCTAGGGCCCCACTTTGCCTAAAACCGGCCCTGCCTACAAGTGTACAAAGATATTATACAGTCACCATGTGACAAGTGGGCCTGTGTAACTTCAAATGCCAGGGCTGAATTTTAGTCCCAGTCCGGCCCTGCTGCCAACCATAAAAATCCGCCCAAAAAACGCTATAAAAGTAAATCAAATCTCCCTTCATCACCCCCTTAGTTAGGGAAAAATAATAAAATTTAAAAAAATATATTTATTTCCATTTTCCCGTTAGGCTACTTTCACACTAGCGTCGGTACGGGGCTGTCGCGCTGCGTCGGGCCGACATACCGATGCATACTGTGCAAGCGCCGCACAACGGGGGCAGCGGATGCTGTTTTTCCACGCATCCGCTGCCCCATTGTGAGGTGCGGGGAGGTGGGGGCGGAGTTCCAGCCGCGCATGCGCGGTCGGAAATGGTGGACCGTCGGCACAAAAAAAGTTACATGTAACGTTTTTTGCTGCCGGCGGTCCACCACAACACGACGCAACCGTCGCACAACGCTTGTGACGTGTGTCAATACGTCGCTAATGTTAGTCTATGGGGAAAAAACGCATCCTGCAGATGACTTTGCAGGATGCGTTTTTTTCACCAAAACGACGCATTGCGACGTATGCAAAAAAACGCTAGTGTGAAAATAGCGCTAGGGTTAGGACTAGGGTTAGGGCTAGGGTTAGGGTTTGGGTTAGGGCTAGGGTTAGGGCTGGGGTTAGGGTTGGGGTTAGGGTTTCAGTTAGAATTGGGGAGTTTTCACTGTTTAGGCACATCAGGGGCTCTCCAAACACGACATGGCGTCCGATCTCAATTCCAGCCAATTCTGCTTTGAAAAACTAAAACAGTGCTCCTTCCCTTCCGAGTTCTGTGCGCCCAAACAGTGGTTCCCCCCAACATATGGGGTATCAGCATTCTCAGGACAAGTTGGACAACAACTTTTGGGGTCCAATTTGTCCTGTTACCCTTGGGAAAATAAAAACGTGGGGGCTAAAATATAATTTTCGTGGAAAAAAATATATTTTTTATTTTCGCGGCTCTGCGTTATAAACTGTAGTGAAACACTTGGGGGTTTGTTATGGTTCTCAATGGCAAGAGAACATAGCCCAGCAAACATAAGAACTAGCTCTTGGAAGGATGGAAACTAAACTGACCATGAACTAAACCTGCCGCACAACTAACAGTAGCCGGGTAGCGTAGCCTGCGTTTTATCCCTAGACGCCCAGCGCCGGCCGGAGGACTAACTAATCCTGGCAGAGGAAAATATAGTCCTGGCTCACCTCTAGAGAAATTTCCCCGAAAGGCAGACAGAGGCCCCCACAAATATTGGCGGTGATTTTAGATGAAATGACAAACGTAGTATGAAAATAGGTTTAGCAAAATTGAGGTCCGCTTACTAGATAGCAGGAAGACAGAAAGGGCACTTTCATGGTCAGCTGAAAACCCTATCAAAATACCATCCTGAAATTACTTTAAGACTCTAGTATTAACTCATAACATCAGAGTGGCAATTTCAGATCACAAGAGCTTTCCAGACACAGAAACGAAACTACAGCTGTGAACTGGAACAAAATGCAAAAACAAACAAGGAGAAAAGTCCAACTTAGCTGGGAGTTGTCTAGCAGCAGGAACATGCACAGAAAGGCTTCTGGTTACAATGTTGACCGGCATGGAAGTGACAGAGGAGCAAGGCTAAATAGCGAATCCCACATCCTGATGGAAACAGGTGAACAGAGAGGATGATGCACACCAGTTCAATTCCACCAGTGGCCACCGGGGGAGCCCAAAATCCAATTTCACAACAGTACCCCCCCCTCAAGGAGGGGGCACCGAACCCTCACCAGAACCACCAGGGCGATCAGGATGAGCCCTATGAAAAGCACGGACCAAATCGGAGGCATGAACATCAGAGGCAGTCACCCAAGAATTATCCTCCTGACCGTAACCCTTCCATTTGACCAGATACTGGAGTTTCCGTCTGGAAACACGGGAGTCCAAGATTTTTTCCACAGCGTACTCCAACTTGCCCTCAACCAACACCGGAGCAGGAGGCTCAATGGAAGGCACAACCGGTACCTCATACCTGCGCAATAATGACCGATGAAAAACATTATGAATAGAAAAAGATGCAGGGAGGTCCAAACGGAAGGACACAGGGTTAAGAATCTCCAATATCTTGTACGGGCCGATGAACCGAGGCTTAAACTTGGGAGAAGAAACCCTCATAGGGACAAAACGAGAAGACAACCACACCAAGTCCCCAACACAAAGCCGAGGACCAACCCGACGCCGGCGGTTGGCAAAAAGCTGAGTCTTCTCCTGGGACAACTTCAAATTGTCCACTACCTGCCCCCAAATCTGATGCAACCTCTCCACCACAGCATCCACTCCAGGACAATCCGAAGATTCCACCTGACCAGAAGAAAATCGAGGATGAAACCCCGAATTACAGAAAAAGGGAGACACCAAGGTGGCAGAGCTGGCCCGATTATTGAGGGCAAACTCCGCCAAAGGCAAAAAAGCAACCCAATCATCCTGATCTGCAGACACAAAACACCTCAAATATGTCTCCAAGGTCTGATTCGTCCGCTCGGTCTGGCCATTAGTCTGAGGATGGAAAGCAGACGAGAAAGACAAATCTATGCCCATCCTAGCACAGAATGCTCGCCAAAATCTAGACACGAATTGGGTACCTCTGTCAGAAACGATATTCTCCGGAATACCATGCAAACGGACCACATTTTGAAAAAACAGAGGAACCAACTCGGAAGAAGAAGGCAACTTAGGCAGGGGAACCAAATGGACCATCTTAGAGAAACGATCACACACCACCCAGATGACAGACATCTTCTGAGAAACAGGAAGATCCGAAATAAAATCCATCGAGATGTGCGTCCAGGGCCTCTTCGGGATAGGCAAGTAGTCCATGAGCCAAGAACCAAATTTGACGATATCGGTACCAAGCGGAGTGACTAATTCTCTTTGGTATTTTTAGGTAGATGCATGTCTGTAGTTTATTTTTTGATATGATAGCCCTTACATATACGTAGCTTATTAACCCCTTCAGCCCTAGGCCTATTTGTACCCAAGTGCCTAAGCCAATCTGACCTGTGCCACTTCATGGGCTAATAACTTTGGAACGCTTTCACCTATCCAAGCCATTCTGAGATTGTTTTCTCGTGACATATTGTACTTCACGTCAGTGCTAAATGGGAGTCAATATATTTTACCTTTCTATATAAAAAAATGCTAAATATTCGGAAATTTTGGAAAAATCGGCAATTTTTTAACTTTGAAATTCTCTGCTTTTTACAAAAATACTGATACCCCCCATAATAGTTATTAATTTACACTCCCCACATGTTTACTTCATATTGGCATCATTTTGAAAATGAAACCTTATTGTTTTACGACGTAATAGGGCTTATAGTTTTATGCGCAATTTTTCACATTTACAGCAAAACCCACTTTTCAAAGGACCAAGTCACTTCTGAAGTCACTTTAAGGGGCTTACATAACAGAAACCACCCATAAATTACCCCATTTTGCAAACTACACCCCTCAAGCTGTTCAAAACTCATTTTTAAAAACTGTTAACCCTTTAGGTGTTCCACAGGAATTTTAGCATGAGCCAAGAACCAAATATGACGATATCGGTACCACCCGGAGTGACTAGATGTAGTATTTGTAACAAAATTTAATCCAAGTTATGTAAATACACACTGAACATGTCATGTGCATATATATATATATATATATATATATATATATATATATATATATGTTACTCCATAATATCTTCAACATCGGACTCTGAATCTGACTGTTGTTCTACTGGCTCGTCTTCAGTACCCTTGTTCTGGCATGTCTGTAATCTGCACATGTCTGTGCACTTCAGGCCATTGCTGAGGCAAGTACACTGAGGAAGTTCACATGACCGCACACACTTGCAGGACAGTAGCTGTATAATAGCTTCTGGTGCTGGTGCCCCTTGCATCCACTTGACAACAAGCTTTCCGTCGTTATCTATCATCCAACCGCAGTCTGTTGGGTTTGCAACCCATGGCTGGCTCTGCAGACTTCTCCTCCAGATCGCAGCCTGGTAGTTTGCACGCAGTGCATGCATGAAAAGGCAGTCCTGGCAAGGAGGGAGTTGACTTGACTCTACCACTCCACGTCTGGCACAGAACAGCTGATAACGGAGCCTGTTTACCTCAGTTGTTTGGGTAGTTGGCAGGTACATGTGGCAGGTGATTTCCTGTAACTTCTCAAAAAGTTCGGTAGACACTTCCCATGAACGACCAACTTCCTGAAAGGCATCCTGGTATGTCTTGTTCATCTTCAACTGCTTGAGTGTCGTCATCTTCCCACGGCCAGCGAATGCACTGACGGTGTCACAGCCTGTAAATGCATGCATACCAATCAATGAATCACATACGCTGCCTCCCAATGTTCGGCTCAGAGTGGTGATATCCAGGAATCTTGTCCGGTTCTGTGTACCGCATTTCTGGAACAGGTGGGATGGGATTTTGTGGCACATGCCCAGACACAGGACCATGACATCAGTATCCTCCGAAGTGATGATGACCGACTTGTAACCAGATTCTGCTGCATGAAGAGCATGGAGAAGGAGGCGTGTGTCTGCTTCTTCTTGATTTGACTTAAGGTCAGCAGCCTCTTCCCACTGTTCTTTGGTGATCTTAAAGCAGAGCTGCTCACATGTGACATACAGCTCCTTCTCCTCAAGCTTCTCCCTGTGGTGTTTCGCCTTCCATTCTTCTACCAGAAACTTTATGAGACTTGCCTTGTTGGAGGAACTACTTAGAAGCTTTTTCCACTGCTGGATGTTGTGCCCATGTTGAATGTTCTTGAAATGGATCCCTGTGCCTTCATATCTGTTGACTCTTTCTGTATCTTTGATGGATGTCTCCTTGTAGACGTCAAAGACAATATCAATGCGCTTGCTCTTAGCACCCTCATGGATAGCGCGACTCATTGCTGTGCCTGCTAGCTGGCCAAATGTTGCATTGTTTCCCTTCAGTTTCTGAACCAGGCTCATCCCATCAATGATGGTTGCAGAGGGCTCGGGGATCACTTCTGCAGGACGAGCATTCCTCTCCAACTCCCTTGCGAGGGCAGCCTTGTTGGTCTTGCGGATAGACCCATCACCATTGGCAAGTGCCCATGGCAATGGACCCAGGGGATGAGTCAAGACATCACTCATTTGTAGCTTTCTGTTCTCAGCTACAAGTATCATCTGGCCAAATAGGTTTCTGTCAGCCTTCAAAATTACCTCCTTGCCAAGACCTTGTCTGCGTGTCTTCATTTGGATGTTAGAGAACGTTTTAAGTTTGTTCTTCGTCATCTTGTCATGAAACAATGTAGTTGGCTTATCGGTACCCAAACGCTCATCCTTGAATGTTTGATATGCATCCTCTCCTATACTGTATGCCCCTTGAAGGTCTTTGGCTACATCTGGTGGTGCTACAGTCGCTGTTGACAAACTGATAAGTTCACCATTATGCTCTTTGTTGAAGGGGTTCACCCAACCTGTCTCCAGCAGTTGAACGAAAGATTGGACATTGGCTTCATCTCTTCTAATCCTAGACACCTGTAGGTCTGAATGGCTGAAGTCAGTATATTGTTGGCCTACCAGGGCCCTCAGCTGCCTCAAGTACATACTGCGGTACTCTGATGTCAGGTAGAACCTGGAAACAGCTCCAACTTTGAGGCTGAAGCCTTTTGTGCCCCCTGGTGTCTGGGTGTCTTTGTTGATTGTCTCTTCAATGGTCTGGTCCACAGGAATTCGTCCAAAAGGATTCTTGCTACCGATCTGGACCGAAAAGCCACCTTGCATGAAGTATTCATGGACCTCTGGGTGTTCTATGGGCAGCCGAGACATTGTGGCATAGTAATAGGTTAGGTATCGGGCATAGTTGACCTTGTCATAGGCAAAACACCATGGTATCATCTGTCGGATTGCTCCTAGGTGAAGCATCCAGTTGCCTTCTCTTGAAGCTCGAACCAGGGCCAGCATGGTCTCGACCATGTCCAAGTATGACATCCAGAATGCTGAGAGTTGTTCATTTCTGAGGGTCTCAAGATAAACTTGAAAGAGCTTCAGGGTAAGTGTGCAAGATTCATTATCCAAGAGCTTTTCGAAGGATCCCTGCGACACACTGATGCGAAAGTTTGTGATGTTCTTCAGTGTTTCATCCAGATGGTGAAGGTCCCTTGCATGGTTTTCTTCTAGCCATGGAAGGAAGTTTTTCCATGCAAGCCTCATAAGTGCTTCATAGACCAGCTTGTGTAGTCTCACTGCTCTGTTGTACCTCCGGCCGTCCATCACTCCAGACACTGATCCTTCAGCGATTACACCGGATTCAACACACAGATCTCTAAGGCCTGCATCCTGAAATCTGTTCCCTATGATAGAGAGGAGATTACAGATTGTGTGGAAGCCTAAAATGACACCTTCATGTAAAAAATGCACTTTTTCCATTTTCTCAACCAAGTGTTTCCAACTACTGTGAAACACTGGTTGGGTCAAAGTGGTCACTATACCCCCTAAAAGATTCCTTGGGGGTGTAGTTTCCAAAATAGGGTCACTTTTTGGGGTTTCCACTGTGGGGGTACCTCAGGCAGCCTTCAAATGTGACATGGCCCCCTAGATTTCTTCCAGTGAATCCGCCACCCAAAAACCACATAGCGCTCCTTCCGTGTTGAGCTGTGCTGTGTGCCCATACTTTAGTTTACGAGTACATGTGGGGTGTTTCTATAAACTGCAGAATTAGGGTAACCAAGTTTGGGTTTGCCGTTAACCCTTGCTAGGTTGCAGGTAAAATTGGATTACAATGTAATATCTGGAAAAAAAATGAAATTTTGAAATTTCGCCTTCATTCTGCTAAAATTCCTGTGGAACACCTAAAGGGTTAACAGTTTTTAAAAATGAGTTTTGAACAGCTTGAGGGGTGTAGTTTGCAAAATGGGGTAATTTATGGGTGGTTTCTGTTATGTAAGCCCCTTAAAGTGACTTCAGAAGTGACTTGGTCCTTTGAAAAGTGGGTTTTGCTGTAAATGTGAAAAATTGCGCATAAAACTATAAGCCCTATTACGTCGTAAAACAATAAGGTTTCATTTTCAAAATGATGCCAATATGAAGTAAACATGTGGGGAGTGTAAATTAATAACTATTATGGGGGGTATCAGTATTTTTGTAAAAAGCAGAGAATTTCAAAGTTAAAAAATTGCCGATTTTTCCAAAATTTCCGAATATTTAGCATTTTTTTATATAGAAAGGTAAAATATATTGACTCCCATTTAGCACTGACGTGAAGTACAATATGTCACGAGAAAACAATCTCAGAATGGCTTGGATAGGTGAAAGCGTTCCAAAGTTATTAGCCCATGAAGTGGCACAGGTCAGATTGGCTTAGGCACTTGGGTACAAATAGGCCTAGGGCTGAAGGGGTTAATAAGCTACGTATATGTAAGGGCTATCATATCAAAAAATAAACTACAGACATGCATCTACCTAAAAATACCAAAGAAAATTAGTCACTCCGGGTGGTACCGATATCTGGCCCGGCTCATGGACTAAAGGGCAACAACAATCCACTAGCCCGAGAACAACAAGGCTTGGCCCGAGCACAAACGTCACAAGACTGCACGAAGCCTCGCACATCTCGAGACAGGGAAGGCCACCAGAAGGACCTTGCCACCAAATCCCTGGTACCAAAGATTCCAGGATGACCTGCCAACGCAGAAGAATGAACCTCAGAAATGACTTTACTGGTCCAATCATCAGGAACAAACAGTCTACCAGGTGGGCAACGATCAGGTCTATCCGCCTGAAACTCCTGCAAGGCCTGCCGCAGGTCTGGAGAAACGGCAGACAATATCACTCCATCCTTAAGGATACCTGTAGGTTCAGAATTACCAGGGGAGTCAGGCTCAAAACTCCTAGAAAGGGCATCCGCCTTAACATTCTTAGAACCCGGCAGGTAGGACACCACAAAATTAAACCGAGAGAAAAACAACGACCAGCGCGCCTGTCTAGGATTCAGGCGTCTGGCGGACTCAAGATAAATTAGATTTTTGTGGTCAGTCAATACCACCACCTGATGTCTAGCCCCCTCAAGCCAATGACGCCACTCCTCAAAAGCCCACTTCATGGCCAAAAGCTCCCGATTCCCAACATCATAATTCCGCTCGGCGGGCGAAAATTTACGCGAGAAAAAAGCACAAGGTCTCATCACGGAGCAATCGGAACTTCTCTGCGACAAAACCGCCCCAGCTCCGATTTCAGAAGCGTCGACCTCAACCTGAAAAGGAAGAGCAACATCAGGCTGACGCAACACAGGGGCGGAAGAAAAGCGGCGCTTAAGCTCCCGAAAGGCCTCCACAGCAGCAGGGGACCAATCAGCAACATCAGCACCCTTCTTAGTCAAATCAGTCAATGGTTTAACAACATCAGAAAAACCAGCAATAAATCGACGATAAAAGTTAGCAAAGCCCAAAAATTTCTGAAGACTCTTAAGAGAAGAGGGTTGCGTCCAATCACAAATAGCCTGAACCTTGACAGGATCCATCTCGATGGAAGAGGGGGAAAAAATATATCCCAAAAAGGAAATCTTTTGAACCCCAAAAACGCACTTAGAACCCTTCACACACAAGGAATTAGACCGCAAAACCTGAAAAACCCTCCTGACCTGCTGGACATGAGAGTCCCAGTCATCCGAAAAAATCAAAATATCATCCAGATACACAATCATAAATTTATCCAAATAATCACGGAAAATGTCATGCATAAAGGACTGAAAGACTGAAGGGGCATTTGAAAGACCAAAAGGCATCACCAAATACTCAAAGTGGCCCTCGGGCGTATTAAATGCGGTTTTCCACTCATCCCCCTGCTTAATTCGCACCAAATTATACGCCCCACGGAGATCTATCTTAGAGAACCACTTGGCCCCCTTTATGCGAGCAAACAAATCAGTTAGCAGTGGCAACGGATATTGATATTTAACCGTGATTTTATTCAAAAGCCGATAATCAATGCACGGCCTCAAAGAGCCATCTTTCTTAGCCACAAAGAAAAAACCGGCTCCTAAGGGAGATGACGAAGGACGAATATGTCCCTTTTCCAAGGACTCCTTTATATATTCTCGCATAGCAGCATGTTCAGGCACAGACAGATTAAACAAACGACCCTTAGGGTATTTACTACCCGGAATCAAATCTATGGCACAATCGCACTCCCGGTGCGGAGGTAATGAACCAAGCTTAGGTTCTTCAAAAACGTCACGATATTCAGTCAAGAATTCAGGAATCTCAGAGGGAATAGATGATGAAATGGAAACCACAGGTACGTCCCCATGCGTCCCCTTACATCCCCAGCTTAACACAGACATAGCTTTCCAGTCAAGGACTGGGTTATGAGATTGCAGCCATGGCAATCCAAGCACCAACACATCATGTAGGTTATACAGCACAAGAAAGCGAATAATCTCCTGGTGATCCGGATTAATCCGCATAGTTACTTGTGTCCAGTATTGTGGTTTATTGCTAGCCAATGGGGTGGAGTCAATCCCCTTCAGGGGTATAGGAGTTTCAAGAGGCTCCAAATCATACCCACAGCATTTGGCAAAGGACCAATCCATAAGACTCAAAGCGGCGCCAGAGTCGACATAGGCATCCGCGGTAATAGATGATAAAGAACAAATCAGGGTCACAGATAGAATAAACTTAGACTGTAAAGTGCCAATTGAAACAGACTTATCAAGCTTCTTAGTACGCTTAGAGCATGCTGATATAACATGAGTTGAATCACCGCAATAGAAGCACAACCCATTTTTTCGTCTAAAATTCTGCCGTTCACTTCTGGACAGAATTCTATCACATTGCATATTCTCTGGCGTCTTCTCAGTAGACACCGCCAAATGGTGCACAGGTTTGCGCTCCCGCAGACGCCTATCGATCTGGATAGCCATTGTCATGGACTCATTCAGACCCGCAGGCACAGGGAACCCCACCATAACATCCTTAATGGCATCAGAGAGACCCTCTCTGAAATTCGCCGCCAGGGCGCACTCATTCCACTGAGTAAGCACAGCCCATTTACGGAATTTCTGGCAGTATATTTCGGCTTCGTCTTACCCCTGAGATAGGGACATCAAGGCCTTTTCCGCCTGAAGTTCTAACTGAGGTTCCTCATAAAGCAACCCCAAGGCCAGAAAAAACGCATCCACATTGAGCAACGCAGGATCCCCTGGAGCCAATGCAAAAGCCCAATCCTGAGGGTCGCCCCGGAGCAAGGAAATCACAATCCTGACCTGCTGAGCAGGATCTCCAGCAGAGCGAGATTTCAGGGACAAAAACAACTTGCAATTATTTTTGAAATTTTGAAAGCAAGATCTATTCCCCGAGAAAAATTCAGGCAAAGGAATTCTAGTTTCAGATATAGGAACATGAACAACAAAATCTTGTAAATTTTGAACTTTCGTGGTGAGATTATTCAAACCTGCAGCTAAACTCTGAATATCCATTTTAAACAGGTGAACACAGAGCCATTCCAGGATTAGAAGGAGAGAGAGAGAGAAAGGCTGCAATATAGGCAGACTTGCAAGAGATTCAATTACAAGCACACTCAGAACTGGAAAAAAAAAAAAAAAAAAAATCTTCAGCAGACTTCTCTTTTCTCTCCTTTCTCTGTCAATTAATTTAACCCTTTGTGGCCGGTCAAACTGTTATGGTTCTCAATGGCAAGAGAACATAGCCCAGCAAACATAAGAACTAGCTCTTGGAAGGATGGAAACTAAACTGACCATGAACTAAACCTGCCGCACAACTGACAGTAGCCGGGTAGCGTAGCCTGCGTTTTATCCCTAGACGCCCAGCGCCGGCCAGAGGACTAACTAATCCTGGCAGAGGAAAATATAGTCCTGGCTCACCTCTAGAGAAATTTCCCCGAAAGGCAGACAGAGGCCCCCACAAATATTGGCGGTGATTTTAGATGAAATGACAAACGTAGTATGAAAATAGGTTTAGCAAAATTGAGGTCCGCTTACTAGATAGCAGGAAGACAGAAAGGGCACTTTCATGGTCAGCTGAAAACCCTATCAAAATACCATCCTGAAATTACTTTAAGACTCTAGTATTAACTCATAACATCAGAGTGGCAATTTCAGATCACAAGAGCTTTCCAGACACAGAAACGAAACTACAGCTGTGAACTGGAACAAAATGCAAAAACAAACAAGGAGAAAAGTCCAACTTAGCTGGGAGTTGTCTAGCAGCAGGAACATGCACAGAAAGGCTTCTGGTTACAATGTTGACCGGCATGGAAGTGACAGAGGAGCAAGGCTAAATAGCGACTCCCACATCCTGATGGAAACAGGTGAACAGAGAGGATGATGCACACCAGTTCAATTCCACCAGTGGCCACCGGGGGAGCCCAAAATCCAATTTCACAACAGGGGTTCAAAGTTCTCACAACACATCTAGATAAGTTCCGTGGGGGGTCTAGTTTCCAATATGGGGTCACTTGTGGGGGATTTCTACTGTTTAGGTACATCAGGGGCTCTGCAAATGCAACATGACACCTGCAGACCAATCCATCTAAGTCTGCATTTCAAACGGCGCTCCTTCCCTTCCAAGCTCTGCCGTGCGCATAAACAGTGGTTCCCCCCCATATATGGGGTATCAGCGTACTCAGGACAAATTGGACAACAACTTTTGTTGTCCAATTTCTCCTGTTACCCTTGGGAAAATAAAAACATGGGGGCTAAAATATAATTTTCGTGGAGAAAAAAATATTTTTTATTTTCACGGCTCTGCGTGATAAACTGTAGTGAAACACTTGTTGGTTCAAAGTTCTCACAACACATCTAGATAAGTTCCGTGGGGGGTCTAGTTTCCAATATGGGGTCACTTGTGGGGGGTTTCTACTGTTTAGGTGCATCAGGGGCTCTGCAAATGCAACATGACACCTGCAGACAAATCCATCTAAGTCTGCATTTCAAACGGCGCTCCTTCCCTTCCGAGCTCTGCCGTGCACCCAAACAGTGGTTCCCCCCAATGTATGGGGTATCCGCGTACTCAGGACAAATTGGACAATAACTTTTGTGGTCCAATTTCTCCTGTTACCCTTGGGGAAAAATAAATTGCGGGCTAAAACATCATTTTGTGGAAAGAAAAAATGATTTTTTAATTTTCACAGCGCTACATTCTAAACTTTAGTGAAACAATTGGGGGTTAAAAGTGCTCACCACACATCTAGATAAGTTCCTTAGGGGGTCTTCTTTCCAAAATGCTGTCACTTGTGGGGGTTTCCACTGTTTAGGCACGTCAGGGGCTCTCCAAACACGACATGGGTTCCAATCTCCATTCCAGCCAATTTTGCATTGAAAAGTCAAATGGCGCTCCTTCCCTTCCGAGCTCTGCCATGCGCCCAAACAGTGGTTTATCCCCATATATGAAGTATCAGCGTACTCAGGACAAATTGCACAACAACTTTTGGGGTCCAATTTATCCTGCTACCGTTGGGAAAATAAAAAATTTGGGGCAAAAAATCATTTTTTGTGAAAATTAATATAAATTTTTTTTTACAGCTCTACATTATAAACTTCTGTTTACGCGCTTGGAGGTTCAAAGTGCTCACCACACATCTAGGTTAATTCCTTAGAGGGTCTACTTTCCAAAATGGTGTCACTTGTGGGGGGTTTCTACTGGTTAGGCACGTCAGGGGCTCTCCAAACACGACATGGGTTCCGATCTCAATTCCTGCCAATTTTGCATTGAAAAGTCAAATGGCGCTCCTTCCCTTCCGAGCTCTGCCATGTGCCCAATCAATGGTTTACCCCAACATGTGGGGTATCGGCGTACTCAGGACAAATTGTACAACGACTTTTGTGGTCCAATTTCTCCTGTTACCCTTGGTAAAATAAAACAAATTGGATCTGAAGCAAAAATTTTGTGAAAAAAAAGTTAAATGTTCAATTTTTTTTAAACATTCCAAAAATTCCTGTGAAGCACCTGAGGGGTTAATAAACTTTTTGAATGTGGTTTTGAGTACCTTGAGGGGTGCAGATTTTAGAATGGTGTCACTTTTGGGCATTTTCTGTCATATAGACCCCTCAAAGTCACTTCAAGTGTGAGGTGGTCCATAAAAAAATGGTTTTGCAAATTTTGTTGCAAAAATGAGAAATCGCTGGTCAACTTTTAACCCTTATAACTCCCTAACAAAAAAAAATTATGTTTCCAAAATTGTGCTGATGTAAAGCAGACATGTGGGAAATGTTGTTTATTAACTATATTATGTGATATAACTCTCTAATTTAAGGGCATAAAAATGAAAAATTTGAAAATTGCTAAATTTTCATAATTTTCGACAAATTTCTGTTTTTTTTCACAAATAAATGCAAGTCATATTGAAGAAGTTTTACCACTATCATAAAGTACAATATGTCACGAGAAAACAATCTCAGAATCACCAGGATCCGTTGAAGCGTTTCAGAGTTATGACCTCATAAAGTGACAGTGGTCAGAATTGTAAAAATTGGCCGTGTCACTTAGGTGAAAACAGGCTTTGGGGTGAAGGGGTTAAAGATGTTATGGTGGGGTTCCCCACGCCTGCGGGTCTGAATGAGTCAATGTCTTTGGCCATTCAGATTGATCGGCGTTTGCGGGAGCGCAAACCTGTGCACCATCTGGCAGTAATTTCTGAGCAGAAACCTGAGCCTATGCAATGCGACAGGATTCTGACCAGAGTTGAACGGCAAGACTACAGACGTCAGAATGGGTTGTGCTTTTACTGTGGTGATTCTGCTCATGTTATCTCAGCATGCTCTAAGCGCACAAAAAGGTTTACCAAATCTGTCACCATTGGTACTGTACAACCTAAATTCATTCTGTCTGTTACTTTGATTTGCTCTCTGTCATCCTACTCAGTTATGGCTTTTGTGGATTCAGGTGCCACCCTGAATCTGATGGATTTGTCATTTGCCAGGCGCTGTGGTTTTATCTTGGAGCCTTTACAATTCCCCATTCCACTAAAGGGAATTGATGCTACGCCATTGGCCAAGAATAAACCTCAGTACTGGACTCAAGTGACCATGTCTATGACTCCTGCACATCAGGAGGTGATTCGCTTTCTTGTGCTACATAATTTGCATGATGTTGTCGTGTTGGGTCTGCCATGGCTGCAGGCTCATAATCCAGTCCTGGATTGGAAAGCAATGTCTGTGTCAAGTTGGGGTTGCCGGGCAATTCATGGCGATGCCCCTTTGGTGTCAATTGCTTCTTCTACTCCTTCTGAAGTCCCTGAATTTTTGTCAGACTACCAGGATGTATTTGATGAGCCCAAATCCAGTGCCCTACCTCCTCATAGGGATTGTGATTGTGCTATAAATTTGATTCCTGGTAGTAAGTTCCCTAAGGGACGACTTTTTAATTTATCTGTACCAGAACATGCCGCTATGCGGAGTTATATAAAGGAGTCCTTGGAGAAGGGGCATATTCGCCCGTCCTCATCCCCTTTGGGTGCGGGGTTCTTTTTTGTGGCCAAGAAGGATGGTTCTCTGAGACCCTGTATAGATTATCGCCTTCTAAATAACATCACGGTCAAATTTCAGTACCCCTTGCCACTGTTGTCTGATCTGTTTGCTCGGATTAGGGGGGCCAGTTGGTTCACCAAGATAGATCTTCGAGGAGCGTATAGTCTTGTGCGCATAAAACAGGGCCATGAATGGAAAACAGCATTTAATACGCCCGAAGGCCATTTTGAGTACTTGGTGATGCCTTTTGGGCTTTCTAATGCTCCCTCTGTGTTTCAGTCCTTCATGCACGACATCTTCCGAGAGTATCTGGATAGATTTATGATTGTGTACCTGGATGATATTTTGGTCTTTTCTGATGACTGGGAGTCTCATGTGAAGCAGGTCAGGATGGTATTTCAGGTCCTGCGTGCCAATGCCTTGTTTGTGAAGGGCTCTAAATGTCTCTTCGGAGTCCAGAAGATTTCTTTTTTGGGCTTTATTTTTTCTCCGTCTACTATTGAGATGGATCCAGTCAAGGTCCAGGCTATTCATGACTGGACTCAACCTACATCTGTGAAGAGTCTTCAGAAGTTCTTGGGTTTTGCTAACTTTTAACGTCGCTTCATCACTAATTTTTCTAGCGTGGTTAAGCCTTTGACGGATTTGACCAAGAAGGGTTCTGATGTGACGAATTGGTCTCCTGCGGCCGTGGAGGCCTTTCAGGAGCTTAAGCGTTGGTTTTCTTCGGCTCCTGTCTTGCGCCAGCCCGATGTCTCTCTTCCCTTTTAGGTTGAGGTTGATGCTTCTGAGATTGGAGCAGGGGCTGTCTTGTCGCAGAGATGCTCTGATGGCTCTGTGATGAGACCATGTGCTTTCTTTTCAAGAAAGTTTTCGCCTGCCGAGCGGAATTATGATGTTGGTAATCGTGAGTTGTTGGCAATGAAGTGGGCATTTGAGGAGTGGCGACATTGGCTTGAGGGAGCCAAGCATCGTGTGGTGGTCTTGACGGATCACAAGAATTTGACTTATCTCGAGTCTGCCAAACGGTTGTATCCGAGACAGGCTCGATGGTCGTTGTTTTTCTCTCATTTCAATTTCGTGGTTTCATATCTTCCGGGTCCAAAAAACGTGAAGGCTGATGCCCTTTCTAGGAGTTTTGTACCTGACTCCCCCGAAGTTTCTGAACCGACTGGTGTTCTCAAAGAGGGGGTGATTTTGTCTGCCATCTCTCCTGATCTGCGACGGGTGTTGCAGGAGTTTCAGGCCAATAGACCTGACCGTTGTCCACCGGAGAGACTGTTTGTCCCAGACAGATGGACCAGTAGAGTTATTTCCGAGGTTCATTCTTCGGTGTTGGCAGGTCATCCTGTGATTTTTGGTACCAGGGATTTGGTGGCGAGATCCTTTTGGTGGCCTTCCTTGTCGCAGGATGTGCATTCCTTTGTGCAGTCCTGTGGGATTTGTGCTCAGGCCAAGCCTTCGTGTTCTCGTGCCAGTGGATTGCTTTTGCCTTTGCCTGTCCCGAAGAGGCCTTGGACGCATATTTCCATGGATTTTATTTCGGATCTTCCTGTTTCTCAGAAGATGTCTGTCATCTGGGTGGTTTGTGATCGTTTTTCCAAAATGGTCCATTTGGTACCCTTGCCTAAGTTGCCTTCCTCCTCCGATTTGGTGCCACTGTTTTTTCAGAATGTGGTTCGTTTACATGGTATTCCGGAGAACATTGTGTCCGACAGAGGATCCCAGTTTGTGTCCAGATTTTGGCGATCCTTGTGTGCTAAGATGGGCATTGAATTTCGTCAGCCTTCCATCCTCAGACGAATGGTCAAACCGAACGAACTAATCAGACCTTGGAAACTTATTTGAGATGTTTTGTTTCTGCTGACCAGGATGATTGGGTGACCTTTTTGCCATTGGCTGAGTTCGCCCTCAATAATCGGGCTAGTTCTGCTACTTTGGTTTCACCTTTCTTTTGCAATTCTGGTTTTCATCCTCGTTTCTCCTCGGGTCAGGTTGAGTCTTCTGACTGTCCTGGGGTGGATTCTGTGGTGAATAGGTTGCAGCAGATTTGGAACCATGTGGTGGACAATTTGACCTTGTCCCAAGAGAAGGCTCAGCGCTTTGCTAACCGCCGTCGCTGTGTGGGTCCCCGACTTCGTGTGGGGGATTTGGTATGGTTGTCTTCTCGTTATGTCCCGATGAAGGTTTCCTCTCCTAAGTTCAAGCCTCGTTTCATCGGTCCTTATAAGATTTTGGAAATCCTCAACCCTGTGTCTTTTCGTTTGGACCTCCCAACATCGTTTACCATTCATAATGTGTTCCATAGGTCATTGTTGCGGAGATATGTGGTGCCTGTGGTCCCTTCTGTTGATCCTCCTGCTCCGGTCTTGGTCGAGGGGGAGTTGGAATATGTGGTGGAGAAGATCTTGGATTCTCGTATTTCGAGATGGAGACTTCAGTACTTAGTGAAATGGAAGGGTTATGGTCAGGAGGATAATTCCTGGGTTGTCGCCTCCAATGTCCATGCGGCCGATTTGGTTCGTGCCTTTCATTTGGCTTGTCCTGATCGGCCTGGGAGCTCTGGTGAGGGTTCGGTGACCCCTCCTCAAGGGGGGGTACTGTTGTGAATTCCGTTTTCGGGCTCCCTCCTGTGGTCATGAGTGGTACTGTGTGAGTTTGTTCTTGGGCTCCCTCTGGTGGCCTTTAGCGATATGGCTGGGCTCAGCTGTTTCATCTCCTGCTAGGCTGGGCCTATTTAACTCACCTGGACCTTTACTTGTCGCCTGCTGTCGGTGTATTCAGTCCTGATCCTGTGCTCTCCTGAATATTCCTTGTGACCAGTCTCCTGCTATGAGAAGCTAAGTTTGCTTGTTCAGTTTCTCATTATTTCCTTGAAAACGTTTCTCATTATATGATGAGTTCAGCCCAGCTTGCTTTCATGTGATTTTTTGCTTGCTGGTTAGTCCTGGGGTGCAGAGTGCGCCCCTCACATCATGAGTCGGTGTGGGGGTTCTTGTATTCTCTGCGTGGTTTACTTTTGATAGTTTTTGTACTGACCGCACAGACACCTATCTTTGTCTGCCTATCTAGTATTAGCGGGCCTCATTTGCTAAACCTGTTTCATCTCTATGTTTGTGTTTTCCCCTTAACTCAACGTTACTATTTGTGGGGGGCTATCTAAAACTTTGGGGATATTTCTCTGAGGCAAGGGAGGTCTTTGCTTTCTCTCTAGGGGTAGTCAGTTTCTCAGGCTGTGACGAGGCGTCTAGGTTTTCAGGTAACGCTCCACAGCTGCCTTTAGTGTGTTTGGATAGGATCAGGATTGCGGTCAGTATAGCTTCCACATCCCCAGAACTTGTCCTATATATTCAGGGTATATGTGTCAGGTCAGTTTGAGATCCTACCACCAGGATCATAACACTGGAGGCAGCTTAGTGTCTGTTGTGTCTGCGTGGCTTTTGTAGGACACGTTGCCGGCTGCAAAGCAGGGGAACAGCTGGCATTACTGAACCCCACTGACACAGTGGCGGGTGTTTTTCTCTGTGCAGCCAGCACTTCCGGGCACCAACTGGCGGTGTTAGAGCCCAGGGACAGCAGGAGGAGCAGAGTGTAGGCTGAAGTCTGCACTGGAGGCAGTTTAATATCTGTTGTGTCTGCGTGGTGTTTGCAGGACAAGTTGCCGGCTACACAGCAGGGGAACAGCTCGCGTTACTGAACCCCACTGACACAGTGGTGGGTGTTTTTCTCTGTACAGCCAGCACTTCCGGGCACCAACTGGCAGTGTTAGAACCCAGGGACAGAAGGAGGAGCAGAGTATAGGCCGAAGCCTGCACTGGAGGCAGTTTAATATCTGTTGTGTCTGCGTGGTGTTTGCAGGACACGTTGCCGGCTACACAGCAGGGGAACAGCTGGTGTTACTGAACCCCACTGTCACAGTGGCAGGTGTTTTTCTCTGTGCAGCCAGCACTTCTGAGCACCAACTGACGAGGTAAGAGCCCAGGGACAGCAGGAGGAGCAGAGTGTAGGCCGAAGCCTGCACTGGAGGAAGCTTATTGTTTGTTGTGTCTGCGTGACGTTTGCAGGACACGTTGCCGGCTACACAGCAGGGGAACAGCTGGCATTACTGAACCCCACTGAGACAGTGGCGGGTGTTTTTCTCTGTGCAGCCAGCACTTCCGAGCACCAACTGGCATTGTTAGAGCCCAGGGACAGCAGGAGGAGCAGAGTGTAGGCCGAAGTCTGCACTGGAGGTAGTTTAATATCTGTTGTGTCTGCGTGGCGTTTGCAGGACACGTTGCCGGCTACACAGCAGGGGAACAGCTGGCGTTACTGAACCCCACTGACACAGTGGTGGGTGTTTTTCTCTGTACAGCCAGCACTTCCGGGCACCAACTGGCAGTGTTAGAACCCAGGGACAGAAGGAGGAGCAGAGTATAGGCCGAAGCCTGCACTGGAGGCAGTTTAATATCTGTTGTGTCTGCGTGGTGTTTGCAGGACACGTTGCCGGCTACACAGCAGGGGAACAGCTGGTGTTACTGAACCCCACTGTCACAGTGGCAGGTGTTTTTCTCTGTGCAGCCAGCACTTCTGAGCACCAACTGACGAGGTAAGAGCCCAGGGACAGCAAGAGGAGCAGAGTGTAGGCCGAAGCCTGCACTGGAGGAAGCTTATTGTTTGTTGTGTCTGCGTGACGTTTGCAGGACACGTTGCCGGCTACACAGCAGGGGAACAGCTGGCATTACTGAACCCCACTGACACAGTGGCGGGTGTTTTTCTCTGTGCAGCCAGCACTTCCGAGCACCAACTGGCATTGTTAGAGCCCAGGGTCAGCAGGATGAGCAGAGGAGCAGAGTGTAGGCCGAAGCCTGCACTGGAGGCAGTTTAATATCTGTTGTGTCTGCGTGGCATTTGCAGGACACGTTGCCGGCTACACAGCAGGGGAACAGCTGGCGTTACTGAACCCCACTGACACAGTGTTGGGTATTTTTCTCTGTGCAGCCAGCACTTCCGAGCACCAACTGGCAGTGTTAGAGCCCAGGGTCAGCAGGATGAGCAGAGGAGCAGAGTGTAGGCCGAAGCCTGCACTGGAGGCAGTTTAATATCTGTTGTGTCTGCGTGGCGTTTGCAGGACACATTGCCAGCTACACAGCAGGGGAACAGCTGGCATTACTGAACCCCACTGACACAGTGTTGGGTGTTTTTCTCTGTGCAGCCAGCACTTCCGAGCACCAACTGGCAGTGTTAGAGCCCAGGGTCAGCAGGATGAGAAGAGGAGCAGAGTGTAGGCCGAAGCCTGCACTGGAGGCAGTTTAATATCTGTTGTGTCTGCGTGGCGTTTGCAGGACACGTTGCCGGCTACACAGCAGGGGAACATCTGGCGTTACTGAACCCCACTGACACAGTGGCGAGTGTTTTTCTCTGTGCAGCCAGCACTTCCAAGCACCAACTGGCGGTGTTAGAGCCCAGGGAATCAAGGAGGAGCAGAGGAGCAGAGTGTAGGCCGAAGCCTGCACTGGAGGCAGTTAAGTGTCTGTTGTGTCTGCGTGGCGTTTGCAGGACACTTTGCTGGCTACACAGCAGGGGAACAGCTGGCGTTACTGAACCCCACTGACACAGTGTCGAGTGTTTTTCTCTGTGCAGCCTGCACTTCCGAGCATCAACCAGCAGTGTTAGAGCCCAGAGAATCAAGGTGGAGCAGAGGAGCAGAGTGTAGTCCGAAGTCTGCACTGGAGGCAGCTTAGTGTCTGTTGTGTCTGCGTGGCGTTTGCAGGACACGTTGCCGGCTACACAGCAGGGGAACAGCTGGCATTACTGAATCCCACTGACACAGTGGCGGATGTTTTTCTCTGTGCAGCCAGCACTTCCGAGCACCAACTGGCGGTGTTAGAGCCCAGGGTCAGCAGGATGAGCAGAGTTTAGGCCGAAGCCTGCACTGGAGGCAGTTTAACATATGTTGTGTCTGCGTGGTGTTTGCAGGACATGTTGCTGGCTACACAGCAGGGGAACAGCTGGCGTTGCTGAACCCCACTGACACAGTGGCGAGTGTTTTTCTCTGTGCAGCCTCAGCCTACACTGTGCAAACGTGCTGCCCGAGATCCTGCCTCGCAGTCTCTTCTGATTTAATCACACTGCGGGCCTGAGATCCATGGGCATGCGCAGTGCATATCTTCGCCTCTCACTCCCCTCCTTCTGGCTTCTTCAGACTGTGCGGCGTCACTGCCGTGGCATGCTATTAGGGATCAGCTGACGTTGCACAGTCTGAAGAAGGTGGAGGGAGATGAGTGAGAGCCTGAGGTGAAGATATGCACTGCGCATGCCCATTGATCCCAGGCCCGCAGTGTGATTAAATCAGAAGAGACTGCGAGGCGGGAACTCGGGCAGCACGTTTGCGCAGGCGCAGGCAGCCTGACAACAAATGATGTCAGAAGAAAGGCGGCGCTAAATGTGCATGGCCAAGGGATAACATAACAGCGCAGGCTACGGGATGGATTCAAACAACGCTGAGGAAGCGGCGCATGGCGCCAAGCGGGTAGAAATGACGGCTGTGCTGCGTCCCATTACAAAGGAAAGTCCCACCTCCAGGACGGTTACACGGTGTGAGGGGACACATTTCATAAGTGTTAGGTTCAGCGTGTGCAAGGAGCACAAAGAAAAGAGGCACCTTTTCCTTGTGCAGCATTACTGCTGCACAAGGTGGCTCTTTCAGTAACAAACGCCTGGGGGGGGACAGGTTCCCTTAAATTTCAGTAGTTGTGTCAGCGTGGCGGTCGCAGGACACATTGCCGCAACACAGCAGGGGAGCAGCTGGCATTACTGAACCCCAATAACAGAGGAGCAACTGTTGACTGTGCAGACAGCACTTCCGAGCAGCAACTGGCGGTGTTGAAGCCCAGGGACAGCAGGAGGAGCAGGCTGGAGATATTGCCGCAACACAGCAGGGGAGCAGCTGGCATTACTGAACCACAATAACAGAGGAGCAACTGTTGACTGTGGAGACAGCACTTCTGAGCAGCAACTGGCAGTGTTGAAGCCCAGAGTCAGCAGAAGGAGCAGGCTGGAGGTATTGCCGCAACACAGCAGGGGACCAGCTGGCGTTACTGAACCCCAATAACAGAGGAGCAACTGTTGACTGTGCAGACAGCACTTCTGAGCAGCAACTGGCGGTGTTGAAGCCCAGGGACAGCAGGAGGAGCAGGCTGGAGGTATTGCTGCAACACAGCAGGGGAGCAGCTGGCGTTACTGAACCCCAATAACAGAGGAGCAACTGTTGACTGTGCAGACAGCACTTCCGGGCAGCAACTGGCGGTGTTGGAGCCCAGGGAATCAAGGAGGAGCAGAGGAACAGAGTGTGGGCCGAAGCCTGATTGGAGGAAGTTGAAAGGGAACCTTTAACCCCCCCAAGGCATTTGTAGCTGAAAGAGCCATCTTGTGCAGCACTAAGGATGCAAAAGGAAAAGGTGGCTCTTTCAAATATGCTCCTTGCAAATGCAGAACTAAACACTTATAAAATGTGTCTCCTGATACCGTGAGACCGTCCCGGAGGTGGGACTTTCCTTCGTAATGGGATGCAGCACAGCCGTCATTCCTACCCCCTTGGTGCCGGGCGCTGCCTCCTCAGCGTTGTTTGAATCTGTCCCGTAGCCTGCGCTGTTATGTTATCCCTTGGCCATGCGCACTTAGCGCTGCCCGTCTTCTGACATCATTTGTTGTCAGGCTGGCTGTGCTTGTGCGGACGCGCTGCCCGAGATTCCGCCTCGCAGTCTCTTCTGATTTAATCACACTGCGGGCTTGGGATCCATGGGCATGCGCAGTGCATATCTTCACCTCTCACTCCCCTCCTTCCGGCTTCTTCAGACTGTGCGGCGTCACGACCGTGGCATGCTATTAGGGATCAGCTGACGGCGCACAGTCTGAAGAAGGCGGAGGGAGATGAGTGAGAGCTAAACTAAAAGAGCTACCTTTTCCTTGTGCAGAATTACTGCTGCACAAGGTGGCTCTTTCAGTAACAAATGCCTGGGGGGGAGGGGACAGGTTCCCTTAAATTTCAGTAGTTGTGTCAGCGTGGCGGTCGCAGGACACATTGCCGGCTACAAAGCTGGGGATCAGCTGACGTTACTGAAACCCAATAACACTGGGTCATGTGTTTTGACTGTGCATTCTGCACTTCTGAGCATCAACTGGAGGTGTTGGAGCCCAGGGATTACAGTTCAGGTGGTAGAAACATGAACGCAACAGGAGACCTGGATACTGTAGCCAACCAATTATTTAATCTGGAAGAGGAGTGGCAAATTCCTGCGAGATCCAGGCCTTGTTCATTTTCAGAAATGTAAGCCGGTCAACGTTATCGGAGGATAGTCGCATGCGACGGTCTGTTAGTACACCACCTGCGGCATTAAAGACGTGTTCCGATAATACACTAGCAGCAGGGCAAGCCAGCACCTCCAATGCATACTGGCTTAGCTCTGGCCATGTATCCAGCTTAGAGACCCAAAATTTGAAGGGGGAAGAGCCGTCTGGGAGTACAGTAAGAGGGCAAGGCATGTAGTCTGTCACCATCTGACGGAAACGTTGCCTCCTGCTGACTGGAGCCATCTGTGATGGTGTAGACATGTGTGGCGGGCACACAAAACTGTGCCACAGTTGGGCCATACTGGTCTTGCCTTGTGCTGAGGCACTGATTCAGCTCCCTCTTTGTGCAGAGCTTCCTCCACTGCCTCGATGCACTGAGCTGCTTTGTAAAGCACTAACAGCACTGCTCTCACTTGGACTGGAGAAGATGATGGAATTCACCATTGTGTCTCGGTACTCCTGCATTTTATGCTCCCGGTTCAACGGTGTTATGAGGCTTTGTAAGTTGTCCCGTAGCGAGGATCTAGAAGGGTGTATGTTATGACCTGGTGGGTACGGAGCGGTGCTGAGATGACCTGGTGGGCAAAACTAATCATGGACTCGCTACGGAGCAGCACTGAAATGACCTGGTGGGTAAAACAAAAATAGGACTAGCTCTGAGGAGGTGGTATCTTTACTGACCGCAATCCCTACTCCTAACACCAACACTAGAAATAGCCGTGGAGCGTTCCTAACTCTGCCTAGACGCCTCTGCACAGCCTAAGAACTAGCTACCCCTAAAGATGGAAACGGAAAGCTATCTCGCCTCAGAGAAACCCCCAAAGGAAGATAGCCCCCCACAAATATTGACGGTGAGTGGAGAGGGAAATGACAAACTCAGAAATGAAACTAGATTTTTTAGCAAAGGAGGCCACTACTATCTAAATAGACAGAGATAGGATAGGTTGCTGTGCGGTCAGTATAAAAACTAAAAAGTCCACGCAGAGTTTACAAAAATAACCACCACACCGACTCACGGTGTGGAGGGGCAAATCTGCGACCCCAGAGCTTCCAACTAGCCGGAATATTTCATAATGACAAGCTGGACAAAGAGACATAAATAGAACTGAACAGAAGGTCATAAGCAGGGAAACACCCAAAAAGTAGCAGACTTATCTTAAGCTGAAAATGGACTGGCCAACAGAGAACTTCCAGGAAAGGACTGAATCCACAGGAAATACATTGACAGCTGGCATCCACTAAAGCCAAAAGCCCAGTTAAATAACAAGGCCAGGAAACCGATTAGTGAACGCAGCTGCTAAGTTTCACTCGAAACCACCAGAGGGAGCCCAAGAGCAGAACTCCCAAAAATACCATTCGCAACCACAGGATGGAGCCCAAGAACGGAATTCACAACAGTACCCCCCCCCCCTGAGAAGGGTCACCGAACCCTCACCAGAGCCCCCAAGCCGATCGGGCTGAGCCAAATGAAAAGCACGTACCAAATCGGCAGCATGGACATCGGAGGCAAAAACCCAAGAGTTATCCTCCTGGCCAAAACCCTTCCACTTGACCAAATACTGAAGTTTCCGCCTTGAAAGACGAGAATCCAAAATCTTCTCCACCACATATTCCAGCTCCCCCTCAACCAACACCGGAGCAGGAGGGTCAACGGAGGGAACCATGGGCACCACATATCTCCGCAACAAAGGTCTATGGAACACATTATGAATGGAAAACAAAGCTGGAAGGTCCAAACGAAAAGACACCGGATTGATAATTTCCGAAATCCTATAAGGACCAATAAAACGAGGTTTGAACTTAGGGGAAGAGACCTTCATAGGAACATGACGAGAAGACAACCAGACCAAATCCCCAACCCGGAGCCGGGGACCAACGCACCGACGGCGGTTAGCAAAACGTTGAGCCTTTTCCTGAGACAATGTTAAATTGTCCACCACATGAGTCCAAATCCGCTGCAACCTGTCCACCACAGAATCCACCCCAGGACAGTCCGAAGACTCAACCTGCCCTGAAGAAAAACGAGGATGAAAACCGAAATTGCAAAAAAAGGCGAAACCAAAGTGGCCGAACTAGCCCGATTATTAAGGGCAAACTCGGCCAACGGCAAGAAGGTAACCCAATCATCCTGATCAGCAGACACAAAGCATCTCAAGTAGGTTTCCAAAGTCTGATTGGTTCGCTCCGTCTGTCCATTTGTCTGAGGGTGAAATGCCGAAGAAAAAGACAAATTAATGCCCATTCTACCACAAAAGGACCGCCAAAACCTAGAAACAAACTGGGTACCTCTGTCAGACACAATATTCTCCGGAATACCATGCAAACGAACCACATGCTGGAAAAACAAAGGAACCAAATCAGAGGAGGAAGGCAACTTAGGCAAAGGTACCAAATGGACCATTTTAGAAAACCGGTCACAAACCACCCAGATGACAGACATCTTCTGAGACACAGGAAGATCGGAAATAAAATCCATGGAAATATGCATCCAGGGCCTCTCAGGGATAGGCAAGGGCAAAAGCAACCCACTAGCCCAAGAACATCAGGGCTTAGCCCGAGCACAAATTCCACAGGACTGCACGAAGGAACGCACATCCCTTGACAAAGAAGGCCACCAAAAGGACCTGGCAACCAAATCTCTGGTTCCAAAGATCCCAGGATGACCAGCCAACACCGAACAATGGATCTCAGAAATCACCTTATTAGTCCATCTATCAGGAACAAACAATTTCCCCACAGGACAGCGGTCGGGTCTATCAGCCTGAAACTCCTGAAGCACCCGCCGCAAATCAGGGGAGATAGCAGAAAGAATCACCCCCTCTTTGAGAATACCAGCCGGCTCACGGACTCCAGGCGAATCAGGCAAAAAACTCCTAGACAAGGCATCAGCTTTCACATTCTTAGATCCCGGAAGATACGAGACCACAAAATCAAAACGGGAGAAAAACAAAGACCACCGAGCCTGTCTAGGATTCAAGCGCTTGGCCGACTCAAGGTAAATCAGATTCTTATGGTCGGTCAAGACCACAACACGATGCTTGGCTCCCTCAAGCCAATGTCACCACTCCTCGAATGCCCACTTCATAGCCAACAACTCCCGATTGCCGACATCATAATTACGCTCAGCAGGCGAAAACTTTCTGGAGAAGAAGGCACACGGCTTCAACACAGAGCCATCAGAGCTTCTCTGAGACAGAACAGCTCCTGCCCCAATCTCAGAAGCGTCAACCTCAACCTGAAAAGGGAGAGAAACATCTGGCTGATGTAACACAGGGGCAGAAGTAAAACGACGCTTAAGCTCCTGAAAGGCCTCCACAGCCGCAGAGGACCAATTCACCACATCTGCACCTTTCTTGGTCAAATCGGTCAGAGGTTTAACCACAGTAGAAAAATTAGCAATGAAGTGACGATAAAAATTAGCAAAGCCCAAAAATTTCTGAAGGCTCTTCACAGATATGGGCTGAGTCCAATCATAAATAGCCTGGACCTTAACAGGTTCCATTTCAATAGCCGAGGGAGAAAAAATGAACCCCAGAAAAGAAACCTTCTGAACTCCAAAAAGGCACTTAGACCCCTTCACAAACAGTGTATTAGCACGAAGAATCTGAAATACCATCCTGACCTGCTTCACATGAGTCTCCAAATCATCAGAAAAAACCAAAATATCATCCAAATATACAATCATAAATTTATCCAAATACTCCCGGAAAATATCATGCATAAAGGACTGAAACACAGATGGAGCATTAGAGAGCCCGAAAGGCATCACAAGATATTCAAAATGGCCTTCGGGCGTATTAAATGCTGTTTTCCATTCATCGCCCTGTTTGATGCGAACCAGATTACACGCCCCTCGAAGGTCAATCTTGGTAAACCAGCTAGCCCCTTTGATCCAAGCAAACAAATCAGAAAGCAAAGGCAAAGGGTACTGGAATTTGACCGTGATCTTATTGAGAAGGCGATAATCTATACAGGGCCTCAAGGAGCCATCCTTCTTGGCAACAAAAAAAAAAACCCCGCTCCCAACGGTGACGAAGACGGGCGAATATGCCCCTTCTCCAAGGACTCTTTTACATAAGTCCGCATAGTGGTATGCTCTGGCACAGACAGATTGAAAAGTCGACCCTTAGGGAACTTACAGCCAGGAATCAAATTAATAGCGCAATCACAGTCCCTATGAGGAGGCAGAGGACTGGATTTAGGCTCCTCAAATATATCCTGGAAATCTGACAAAAACTCAGGAACCTCAGAAGAAGGGGACGAGGAAATTGACATCAGAGGAATGTCACTATGTATCCCCTGACAACCCCAACTAGTCACGGACAAGGATTTCCAATCCAGCACTGGATTATGTACCTGTAACCATGGAAACCCCAGCACAACCACATCATGCAAATTATGCAACACCAAAAAGCGAATATTTTCCTGATGTGCTGGAGCCATGTTCATGGCTAACTGTGTCCAGTACTGAGGTTTATTCTTGGCCAATGGCATAGCATCAATCCCCCTCAAGGGAATAGGACTCTGCAACGGCTCCAAGGAAAAACCACAGCGCTTGGCAAATTCCAGGTCCATTAAGTTCAGGGCAGCGCCAGAATCCACAAATGCCATTACAGAAAAGGACGACAATGAGCAAATCAGGGTAACAGACAAGAGAAATTTAGGCTGTAAAGTACTGATGGTAACCGACCTAGCAACCCTCTTAGTTCGCTTCGGACAGTCAGAGATAGCATGAGAAGCGTCACCACAGTAAAAACACAGCCCATTCTGACGTCTGAACTCCTGCCGTTCTGCTCTCGTCAAAACTCTATCGCATTGCATAGGCTCAGAACTCTGCCCAGAGGACACCGCCATATGGTGCACCTTCTTACGTTCACGTAAGCGCCGATCAATCTGAATGGCCAGAGACATTGATTCGTTCAAACCAGCAGGCGTGGGAAACCCCACCATAACATCTTTAAGAGCTTCAGAAAGACCCTTTCTGAAAATAGCCGCCAGGGCATCCTCATTCCATCTTGTAAGCACAGACCACTTTCTAAATTTCTGACAATATATCTCTACTGCTTCCTGACCCTGACACAGAGCCAGCAAAATTTTTTCTGCCTGATCCACAGAATTGGGTTCGTCATAAAGCAGTCCAAGTGCTTGAAAAAACGAATCTATATTGAGCAATGCAGGATTCCCTGGCTCAAGGGAGAATGCGCAGTCCTGCGGGTCGCCACGCAACAGAGAAATAACAATCTTCACCTGCTGAATGGGGTCACCAGAGGAACGGGGTCTCAGAGCAAAAAATAATCTGCAATTATTTTTAAAATTCAAAAACCTAGATCTATCCCCAGAAAACAAATCAGGAATAGGAATTCTAGGCTCAGAAACAGGAGTTTGCACAACATAGTCTTGGATACTCTGTACCCTTGCAGCAAGATGATCAACACGCGCAGACAAACCCTGAACCTCCATATCAGCCCCAAGCTCCTGCACCATCCAAAAATCAAGGGGAAAAAAAAAGGACAAAACAAGCAACACAAAAAAAAAAAAAGACTCAGAACTTTCTCTTGCCTCTTTTGAGATGCATTTAACACATTGTGGGCCAGCTGTACTGTTATGACCTGGTGGGTACGGAGCGGTGCTGAGATGACCTGGTGGGCAAAACCAATCATGGACTCGCTACGGAGCAGCACTGAAATGACCTGGTGCGTAAAACAAAAATAGGACTAGCTCTGAGGAGGTGGTATCTTTACTGACCGCAATCCCTACTCCTAACACCAACACTAGAAATAGCCGTGGAGCGTTCCTAACTCTGCCTAGACGCCTCTGCACAGCCTAAGAACTAGCTACCCCTAAAGATGGAAACGGAAAGCTATCTCGCCTCAGAGAAACCCCCAAAGGAAGATAGCCCCCCACAAATATTGACGGTGAGTGGAGAGGGAAATGACAAACTCAGAAATGAAACTAGATTTTTTAGCAAAGGAGGCCACTACTATCTAAATAGACAGAGATAGGATAGGTTGCTGTGCGGTCAGTATAAAAACTAAAAAGTCCACGCAGAGTTTACAAAAATAACCACCACACCGACTCACGGTGTGGAGGGGCAAATCTGCGACCCCAGAGCTTCCAACTAGCCGGAATATTTCATAATGACAAGCTGGACAAAGAGACATAAATAGAACTGAACAGAAGGTCATAAGCAGGGAAACACCCAAAAAGTAGCAGACTTATCTTAAGCTGAAAATGGACTGGCCAACAGAGAACTTCCAGGAAAGGACTGAATCCACAGGAAATACATTGACAGCTGGCATCCACTAAAGCCAAAAGCCCAGTTAAATAACAAGGCCAGGAAACCGATTAGTGAACGCAGCTGCTAAGTTCCACTCGAAACCACCAGAGGGAGCCCAAGAGCAGAACTCCCAAAAATACCATTCGCAACCACAGGATGGAGCCCAAGAACGGAATTCACAACAGGTGTACACCCAATAATCAGCCGTGTTCAGAATGTGGGCAATGCGGCGATCATTTCTCAGGCACTGCAGCATGTAATCAGCCATGTGCTGCAGACTGCCAACTGGCCAAGAAACGCTGTCCCCTGCTTGAGGCGTGATCTCTGCCTGCTCTGCATCACCCCACCCTCGCTCTACACACTGACTACTGGAGAATTGTGTAACTCCTTCCTCTGGACCGATGTCTTCCTCCTCCATTGACTCCTCCTCATCCTCCTCACAAAGTGTCCCCTGCCTAGGCCTTTGTGAGGAACCACGTAGCGCTGACTGTCCAGAAGCTGATGGAATTGGTGACTCCTCATCCTCCACCTCTTCCACAACATCATCCCTTAGCGCTTGCAGTGTTTGTTGAAGCAGGCAGATAAAGGGGACAGTCATGCTGACTAGTGCATCATCTGCACTCGCCATCCGCGTGGAATCATCGAAGGAACGCAAAACCTGGCAGACGTCCTTCATAGTGGCCCACTCAGTGGTCGTGAAGTCTGAACAGCGCGGAGTGCGACTTCTTTGTGCCTGATGCAGCTGGTACTCCATTACTGCTGGCTGATGCTCACACAACCGCTCCAACATATGTAACGTGGAATTCCACCTGGTGGGTAGGTCACATATGGTGCGATGTTCTGGAAGGCGGAATCAGCGCTGCAGAGCTGCAATGCGCGATCTTGCCATGCTGGAACGCCGCAAGTGAGCACACTCTAGGTGGACCTTGTGCAGCAGTGCATCAAGATCCGGATAGTCCCTCAAAAAGCTCTGCATGACCAAGTTGAGCACATGTGCCAGACATGGGATGTGAGTGACGTTGCCTAGGGCCAGAGCTGCCACCAGATTTCGGCCATTGTCACACACTACCATGCCTGGCTGGAGATTCGCTGGCACAAACCACACGTCGCTCTCCTGCTTGATGGCATTCCAGAGTTCCTGCACTGTGTGGCTTTGATTCCCCAAAGAAATTAATTTCAAGACGGCCTGTTGACGTTTGGCCACAGCTGTGCTCATGTCGGTCGTAGCAGGTAAACGTTCATGGGTCCATGTGGAGGCGGACTGTGACGGCTCCTGCAGCGATGATTCTGAGGAACTTGTGTATGAGGAGGAGTCAATGTGGACAGACTGGATTCCTGCAATCCTTGGAGTTGGCAGAACACGTCCTGCGCCACTCTAACGATCTGTACCCGACTCAACAACATTGACCCAATGGGCAGTGAGGGAAAGGTATCGCCCCTGTCCATGGTGACTGGTCCACGCATCGGTGGTGAGGTGGACCTTGCTGCTGATGGCGTTCAGTAGCGTGTGTTTCATGTGTCCCTCCACATGCTTGTGCAGGGCAGGGACGGCTTGCCTGCTGAAATAAAAGTGGCTGGGCACATTGTATTGTGGGACTGCCAATGCCATCAAGTTACGGAGGCTGTCAGTCTCCACCAGCCTGAATGACAGCATTTCAAGGGACCGTAGTTTTGCAATGCCAGCATTCAGAGCCTGTGCTCAGGGGTGGTTTGCCGAGAATGGCTGCCTTTTCTCCCATGCCTGTGCTACCGATGGCTGTAGACTGGGCTGGGAGTGTGAGGATGACTGGGAACGTGGTGCTGTGGGTGGAATTACTGTGGGTCTCTGGACAACAGTGCCAGAGGTTCTTCCATGGCGATCCTGTGAGGAAGCCGAACCAGCTGTGTGTGAGCTGAAGAGTTAGTAAGTGCCGCTGTTGGTTGGCCTAGGTCTTCAGTGTGTTTTTCTAACTCCACCGCGTGCTTGGTCCCCACATGTTTCCACATATTTTTGGTATTGAGGTTGCTGACATTTTTCCCTCTTTTGACTTTCTGACGACTCACCTTGCATTTGACAAAGCAAATGTCATCTGCAACTGTGTCAAAAAAGGACCAGGCATTGCAAGTCTTGGGAGCGCCCGTTTTGGCTTTTGGAAGAGGCATGCTCCTAACGGGTGCTGAAGTGGAGGCTACAGGAACCGCAGTCTTCCCCCTCCCTCTCCCTCTTTGGCCTGTTCGGGGAATCTCTTCCTCAGAGCTGTTCCCACCACCTTCCTGTACCTCACGCCATGATGGGTCAAGGACCTCATCATCTACACTACCCTCTGCCACCAACTGCTCCTCCTGGGTAGTCTTGGCAGCACAGTACGCACCAGAAAGTGGCACCTGAGTCTCATCATCAGATGCGTACTGCGGTGTGGTGACCGGAGGCACTGGCCCACCCACCTCTTCAGAGTCAGAAAGACAAAGCTGTTGGGCATCACTGCATTCTTCCATTTCTCCAATGCTGCTTGGCTGGCCCCCTGTTTCCAAGCCAAGAGATTCAGAGAACAGAAGTAGAGATGGCTCCTGTCCTGGGCTCTCTGACTGCCTGGGCAATTTGGCAGGTGGTGAAGAGACAGATGGTTGCTCTCCAGTGGTCTGTGCCTGACAGGATGTGGCACTAATTGAAGTCGATGTGTTAGCTGCCATCCATCCGACAACGGCTTCAATTTGTTCTTCACGCAGCAGCGGTGTACGGCAATCTCCTACAAATCTGGGCATGAAGGACTGTTCCCTGCTGAAACTGGGTGATGATGAGTCACCGGTGCCCGCAGCAGACACAGAATCCCCACGTCCTCTCCCTGCTCTGCGCCCATGCCCACGTGCCAATCTCCCTGCCCTCTTCATCTTGGTTGACTGATAAAGATAAGCAGAAAAGTACTAAGGGCTTAGTGTGCTTATTCCTGAACAGCTCCTAACAGGTATAAGAAACACTAATTTTCTAAAGTGTGGACTAGACTTTAATATGAGCTAATGTGGCCTACACAACTGTAAAGTGGTGTGTTTGGTGAACTTTAATATTTTTTTTTTTTTTTTGCAGAAATGACTACAGAGCGATGTGCACTCACACAGAGACCGTGCAGACAGCCGTAAACGGCGCTGCAAGGACAAAAAAAGCTCCTCAATGTAATCCTATGTAGTGTTTTTCCACAATTTAGCTGGATACGGGTGGAATGCCACTAATAGGAAATATTTGAAAAAATGTGCAGCAGGCTGCACTAATTGCAAAAAAGGACAATGGATTGAACGGTATGAGGCAGTGACGCACCCTGAGCTTTCTGCAACTGGCTGTGGCTGCGGACAGACTACAGAGCGATGTGCACTCTCACTGAGACTGTGCAGACAGCCGTAAATGGTGCTGCAAGGCCAAAAAAAGCTCCTCTATGTAATCCTATGTAGTGTTTTTCCACAATTTAGCTGGATACAGGTGGAAAGCCACTAATAGGAAATATTTGAAAAAATGTGCAGCAGGCTGCACTAATTGCAAAAAAGGACAATGGATTTAACGGTATGAGGCAGTGACGCACCCTGAGCTTACTGCAACCGGCTGTGGCTGCGGACAGACTACAGAGCGATGTGCACTCACACGGAGACCGTGCAGACGGCCGTAAACGGCGCTGCAAGGCCAAAAAAAGCTCCTCTATGTAATCCTATGTAGTGTTTTTCCACAATTTAGCTGGATACGGGTGGAAAGCCACTAATAGGAAATATTTGAAAAAATGTGCAGCAGGCTGCACTAATTGCAAAAAAGGACAATGGATTGAACGTTATGAGGCAGTGACACACCCTGAGGTGAATACAACCGGCTGTGGCTGCACACAGACTACAGAGCGATGTGCACTCACACAGAGACCGTGCAGACAGCCGTAAAGCACGCTGCAAGGCCAAAGAAACCTCCTCAATGTTATCCTATGTAGTGTTTTTCCACAATGTAGCTGGATACGGGTGGAAAGCCACTAATAGGAAATATTTGAAAAAAAGTGCAGCAGGCTGCACTAATTGCAAAAAAGGACAATGGATAGAACGGTATGAGGCAGTGACGCACCCTGAGCTGAATACAACTGTGGCTGCACACAGACTACAGAGCGATGTGCACTCACACAGAGACCTTGCAGACAGCTGTGAACAGCGCTGCAAGGTTCTCACACAGCAGTTGCTAAATTAGCCTGTGTAAAGCACAATGAAGCAAATCGCTATCTCTAAACTGGCCCTCAGTCAGAACACAGCATCCTGTCCCTAACTGAATTCACAGCAGAGTGAGCCCAAAATGGCGCCAGCGACTTTTAAACTGCAGCATGACATCATTTCAGCAGCCAATCACAGCCATGCCAGGAGTTACATGCCCACCATGCAGAACTGGATGTGTCCACACTTCTAATCAGTCCTCATTGGCTGAATTCGGGCAGTTTGAATTCTGGGAACTTCCGATTCCGGTATCCGATATACAGAAAATATCGGAACTCGGTATCGGAATTCCTTACTTGCGGCAAAATACTTGCGGTATTGGAATGCTCAACACTATTCACCACGCGACAAGTGGGCCTGTGTACCTTCAAATGCCAGAGCGCGGCGGTGGAACGGGGATAGGTGAATATCACAAGTGTTGGGGTCCTGAGCAAGCGGCGGCACAGGCACCTGGCCCCCATAGCGTGCCATTGTCCCCAGCTGCTCAGGACACCGGCACTTGTCCCAGTGCCAACGCCGACCGCCGGCCCTGTCAGCAGCCACTAGAATACTTACCGATGCTGCAGGGTAGTGCGGACATGTTCCAGAGATGCTGGGGACCTCCATACTGGGACCGTGACTCATGTATTAGCCGAGAGGGGTCTTTTTCAGCTGAAAAAAGGGGCTGAAAAACTAAGCTTATACACGAGTATATACAGTAAGTGTTTTATGTTATTAACAAGATTTCTTGGACTAGCTATCCTTAATACCACTGATAGAAATTTTAAAAAAGGATTACGCATCCAATTGTTTTCACACACATGGATTTTCAGAGTAAGTACACATCTACCTCTTTGGGTCTAAGACATTTATTTAATGTTGTATGCAGTCTGTGTTGTGAAATCCTATGACATTCTCTTTAAGACCTTTGGTTTATATGTTGTTTTGATGTGTCTTTACCAGTTTATTAATAAAAGAAGACATTCAATGTGGAAGCCCAAGATTTTGATGTTCCTTAAAGTGACATTTATGCTACTTTATTATTATTTTGTGCACTAATCATGGAAATTAAAAACATGTCACTGGGCAAAATAGTAAATGAGAATTGTCAAGTTTATTCCACCAAGCTGTCAAATATATTAAGCCGTCTGTGACACATCTGCTATTTAATGGCTCTGTACAGCACATGAACATAAATCTAGCAAGAAATATTTTAGGATTCACTGCTAAAATTATCATTTGTTCTTGAGCTTTTGCATTTTCAATTAGATTATCTTTTGGAATTAACTCATTCATGACCTATGACGTGTAGGCAGAAAAAAAATAGTCAAACTGGACAACATTTCACACAAAAGCCCAAAAATGGGCTGACAAAATTCTTGGCTCCTTTTCAGAATTGTGGCTAAACAACTTTATTTCAAGTTTGTGGTAATGATTCAAACTCACCTGTAGCATGTAACAGCTGTGGACAATATGAAAATTGCACCTGAAACCAGATAAAAGGGAAGAAGTTGACTCAATCTTTGCATTGTGTGTCTGTGTGTGCCACTCTAAGTATGGAGAACAGAAAAAGAGAAAACAGTATGAGGACTTGAGAATCAAAATTGTTAAACAATATCAACAATCTCAAAGTTACAAGTCCATCTCCAGAGATCTTGATGGTCCTTTTTTCTTGGTGTGCAACAAAATCAAGGGCTTTACATGGCAATGCACCAGCCCCAGTTAAGTCACAAAGAAGTTCAAGCTGTCCTGCAGGCTCAGGGTGCATCACGTCAGCATGAACTATACGTCGACATTTCGATGAAATAAAATGCCATGGCAGGTTACCCAGGAGAACCTCACTTCTGACACAGAAACATAAAAAACAAGACTGCAGTTTGCCAAAATAACCTTAAGTAAGCCAAAATTCATCTGGAAAAGCGTTTTGTGGACAGATGAGATCAAGGCAGAGCTTTTTTGCAAAGCACATCATTCTACTCTTTGCCAAAAACAGAATAAACCCTACAAAGAAAAGAACACTGTACCTACAGTCAAATATGGTGGAGGTTCAAAGATGTTTTGTTTGTTTTTTTGCTGCTCTGGCACTCGGTACCTTGACTGTGTGCAAGGCACCATGAAATCTGAAGATTACCAAATGATTTTGGGTTTCATTGTAGAGCCCAATGTCAGAAAGCTGGGCTTAAGAAGATGTAAGAAACTTTTTAATGTTGAAGTGATTGATTGCAGTTATTGATTCCAAAGGGAGTGCAGCCAAATATTAAGTTGGGTGTGCCAACAATTTTGTCAGGCCCAGGTTTTGTGTTAAATTATAAGCAATTTGCCTTCATTTTCTTTTTGTGTTGTTCTGATCCACACAAAGGAAATATCGGGTAAACATGTATAACAAAACATGTGTAACTGCAATCATTTTCTGGGAGAAATACTTCATTTTCTGGAACATTTCAAGGTGCCATCACTTTCAGCCATAACTGTACTTCGTGGTCAGTAAGGGGTTCCTGACCTTTGAAATGTGGGTATGTCTTGGTGATGGTGTGGGACACAGAAGTTGTGCCTGTATGATTGCCACTGGGAGCTCTGCTTAGGCTATAGCTAAGCTTTGGCTGTCAAGGCCCACAGTGGTGCCTACACAGCTCTGAGCTGTTAAACCCCTAAATGCTGTGATCATTAGCTATTACAGCTGTGAAGGAAGCCCCAGTTCCTCCCACGTCACCAATCCGTGACGTCACTACACAGGCACAGCTCTCCGGCGCCCCCTTTGTCTCTCAGGTCAGTAAGGGAACTGCACCTAGAGCAAATGGCCGCCGGGGAGACTGCCCTGTTACCCACGCTGGGTATTCTAGGATTCGCAATCAGAGTAAAAGGATCAGCCCAAAATTAATTTATGATTTAATTGCCTTAAGGGCGCACTAGGTAATTACAAGAAATATACAATCACAATATATCAAGAGTTACAGTCAGAGTACAATATAACAACAATGATACAAGGCTTAAGGTATAAAGCTGGAGGTCACTTTACCAGGTTAGAGGTCGCTTGTGGAAGCCGGGGGGCGCAGCGTTCCGCAGGTCCAAAACTTTAGTTGCCGGGCAGCCCCCAGAAAGCATGTGCTTGCCCCCCTCTGGCTGGCATATGCCCTGTTTCTTAGGTGGTCATCTTCTGTGTGTCTCCCACTCTCCACATGTTCCAGCTCTTAACCCTGCCGTGTCCCTCCCCCTGTAGCTGGGTGGGCTTAGCAATCTCCACCCCTCTGCCTCCCTGCAAGATTAATTCCAATATCTAATAAATGGGATAACTTCTCTCAGGATGATCGGATCAGTACCCGGGCAGTACCAGCGCCTGTGGTTTGTTCTGCCGGTCGGACAGGGATCAAACCTGGACCCATTCAGTCCCCGTGGGAGGCTGATCTCTATATCTCGGGTTTCAGACCTCCCAGGGACACAGGAGTCGCACTATTAGATGCACAATTTCTTTAGGACGAGGGGAATATTTTTATGAGCCGGTACCTCGGATTATGCGTCCATAATTCATGATTCCCTGTTGTAGACATTTTGACTGGACAGCCATAAGAGATGTGTATTCAGTGGCCACTTGACATGCGTGGTTTAATTAAGCCCCCAGGCATTTCCAAGCCCCCTGCTGGTGTGGCTTCCTCCCTGAGCTTTGAAGTACCTTCTGCAATCTACACTGAGCTCAGCCGATTACCATACTAATAGGCACTATGTTCATTAGAAAAGATGGGGGCCAGGAGCACTCCTCTCTGCAGACCTGTGACCAGGAGACAAAATGGAGTCACGCCAATCTGTGTTAGTATGCCCGTCCAAGATGGCGGCTGTTCCCTCATCACACCTCCCTGCTTTAGAGGGCGCTAGGGGGCATCACATTCCTGTGTTCCTCCGTGCGCCCTTCCGCATCTTCTCCTTGCCGGGACAACCCATCAGCATTACCCGGTCTCTGCCCCCTCCTCTCTCTTTCTGAGGCGGTCTCTGCCTCCTCCTCTGTCTCTCTCCGAGGCTGTCTCTGCCTCCTCCTCTGTCTCGCCCTGAGGCTGTCTCTGCCTCCTTCTCTCCTTCCCTGAGGCATTCTCTGCCTCCTCCTCTGTCTCTCTGAGGCTGTCTCTGCCTCTCCCTCTCTTTCTGAGGCTGTCCCTGCCCCCTCCTCTGTCTCTCTCTGAGGCTGTCTCTGCCTCCTTCTCTTTCCCTGAGGCAGTCTCTGTCCCCTCCTCTCTGTCTCTGAAGCTGTTCCTGCCTCCTCCTCTGTCCCTCTCTGAGGCTGTCTCTGCCTCTCCCTCTCTCTTTCTGAGGCTGTCCCTGCCCCCTCCTCTGTCTCTCTCTGAGGCGGTCTCGGCCTCCTCTCTTTCCCTGAGGCAGTCTCTGCCTCCTCCTCTGTCTCTCTCTGAGGCTGTCTCTGCCTCCTCCTCACTGTCTCTGAAGCTGTTCCTGCCTCCTCCTCCTCTGTCCCTCTCTGAGGCTGTCTCTGCCTCTCTCTTTCTGAGGCTGTCCCTGCCTCCTCCTCTGTCCCTCTCTGAGGCTGTTTCTGCCCCCTCCTCCCTCTTTCTGAGCGGATAGGGTACCCCTAACTGTCGGTCCCTGGGCCATGCCTCCGGTGAACCCTGCTGGACCGTTACCTGGAACAGCCATCCCTGGTCCCAGACCACCCGCTCGCGGTCTGACTCCCCAGGAGGCTGTGCCGCCTGCTCCTTGAGAGCTTTCAGGCTAGCATCAGCTTCCAACGCTGCCTGAAATCCCTGACTCGATGTGGCGAGAATGGACGACACTGCCACATCCGCTGTCAGCTCCCCGGGATCTGTCTCCTGGCCGCTGTCTGACTCGGCCGCCACTTGGTCAGAGAGGGGGAAGCCGTCGGACCTCTGCAAGGCTCCTTGGGCTCCGGCGCTCCCACTCCTGGTGACAGCGGCCACAACCGCGGTGCCCATGGGTAGCGCCTGCTTCCTCCGGCTCCTGACCAAGTCACCGGGTCAGGCAGACTTCCCTGCCCTCCTGACATCCCGGGTGTGGGGAACTCCTGCCCTGGGGTCTTACCTGGTGGCTCCTCTCCCGGGACGCCCCCTTCCCCCATGGCCTGTTCCTCTTCCTGCAGGGGCCCTAGACTCAGCAGGCTGGATTCACTTAGGGGCCCTACACTGCCCATAGCAGCCCCTCCCTCCACCTCTGAGCTCTCCCCTACAGTCTCCTCACCTGTCCTCCCTGTGAGCCCTGTGTGTGTGGTGTCAGTGTATGGAGTACCCTCAGGTTTCACTGCCTCCTCCACTGTTGGAGGCACATTCAACACATCAACATTCACAGTAGAGTCATGACATTCTTGGGGAGCCGAACTTGGGGGTTCAGTGGCCACATACTGAGACACTATCCACCCCAAATCGGTCCCAAGTAATACATTGGTAGGAATATTTGACGTTACTCCCACCTCCCGCACTCCCCTCCCGGCGCCCCAGTCCAAAAACACCTTGGCGACAGGCAGCGCCGGTTCCACGCCTCCAATTCCGGAGACGGAAAGGGTTTTTCCCGGTACCAAGTCTTGAGGGGACACCACCTCCGGACGTACCAGGGTTCGTTCAGCGCCTGTGTCCCGCAGTCCCATGACCGCTGAGCGGCCGATAGTGACGGGTTGGTAATTGTCCAGGGACCTCCCACCACCCCCTCCCACACATAAAACAGTGGACGGTTCCGGGGACAGGGATGGGGCCTTAAGACGCTGGGGACATGCAGACTTGAAGTGTCCCAGCTGGTTGCAGTGATGACAACGTCTGGGTTCTGCGCCTGGCCTGGAGAGGGCAGCAGGGGGGTACACCCCTTGCACTCTGGGGGCTGGGGAAACAGGGGCAGGATTGGGCTTACCCCCTCTCCAGGTGCTGCTGGCAGGCTTCTTCGGCTCAGGCACCCTGTTATTGGCATACTCATCTGCCAGGGCGGCTGTAGCAGAAGCCCCCTTCGGTTTCCGGTCACGAAGGAACTGCTGGAGGTCCTCTGAGCAGTTCCACAAGAACTGCTCCGTGACGAACAGTTCCTGGACCTCCTGGCGGGTGTTGAGCGCTAGACCCGAGGTCCAGTGCTCTGCAGCTCGCAGCAACGCCCGCATGTGGTCGGTCCAGGTGTCCTTTGGGCCCCGCTGCAGGCTCCGGAACTTCTTGCGGTAGGACTCCGGGGTGAGGTTGTAGTGTTGGATCAGGGCCCGTTTGATGCTGCTGTAGTCCTGCTCTGCCCCGGCAGGTAAGTCCCCCAAAACTTCCAGGGACTTACCCCTCAAACGGGGGGTCAGGTATCTTGCCCACCGAGTCGGGGCCAGATGGTGTTGAAGGCAGGTCCTTTCAAAGGCCAGCAAGAAGGAATCCAGGTCTCCATCCTTCTCAAGCAGAGGGAAGTCCTCGGCCCGGACTTTGGAAACCCTGGACTCTGGTGGTGCTGGGGCGTCCAGTGGGAGCCCGTGTTGAGCCATCTCCAGTCGGTGCCGGCGCTCCGCTGCTCTCTCTGCCGCTGCTAGCTCCGCTGCCCGCTCTGCAGCTTTCTCGGCCCGCTCCGCTGCCTCACGGCGTTCTGCACGCTCGGCCTCCGCTGCCTTCTCTGCAGCTGCCATGAGTCTCATATAGGCGTCTTCATTACCCGCCTCGAGACGTGCCACTGCCGCTGCAACAAGGGCCTCTGATGTGGACAGGCTGGGGCGGGTAGGTGGTGGGTAGTCCCTTGCCGGAATAAGCACGGGTGGCTGGCTCCTTGGGGAGTCTGGGCTGAGCTCCCCCTCGCCTTGAACAGTAAAGTCCACCACCACCTCCTCATTGACCATAGCACTGGCCTGCGCCCTCACTGCACTCCTGGTGCCCTCTGCCATCTTTGGAACCTCTGGTTACTGACACAGCTGTAACCCTGACCTTGCACACAACTTATTATATTTACACTCTGACCGTCTAGTGCTGGGCTGACCTTAAGACCCCAGCAGTGAAAGTTACCACTGGTTGTCTTTAGTGTCTGGGAGTAGGAGTCCCACGCACACTATTACTCTGATCCCACGTACGCTGCCACCACTGTGAAGGAAGCCCCAGTTCCTCCCACGTCACCAATCCGTGACGTCACTACACAGGCACAGCTCTCCGGCGCCCCCTTTGTCTCTCAGGTCAGTAAGGGAACTGCACCTAGAGCAAATGGCCGCCGGGGAGACTGCCCTGTTACCCACGCTGGGTATTCTAGGATTCGCAATCAGAGTAAAAGGATCAGCCCAAAATTAATTTATGATTTAATTGCCTTAAGGGCGCACTAGGTAATTACAAGAAATATACAATCACAATATATCAAGAGTTACAGTCAGAGTACAATATAACAACAATGATACAAGGCTTAAGGTATAAAGCTGGAGGTCACTTTACCAGGTTAGAGGTCGCTTGTGGAAGCCGGGGGGCGCAGCATTCCGCAGGTCCAAAACTTTAGTTGCCGGGCAGCCCCCAGAAAGCATGTGCTTGCCCCCCTCTGGCTGGCATATGCCCTGTTTCTTAGGTGGTCATCTTCTGTGTGTCTCCCACTCTCCACATGTTCCAGCTCTTAACCCTGCCGTGTCCCTCCCCCTGTAGCTGGGTGGGCTTAGCAATCTCCACCCCTCTGCCTCCCTGCAAGATTAATTCCAATATCTAATAAATGGGATAACTTCTCTCAGGATGATCGGATCAGTACCCGGGCAGTACCAGCGCCTGTGGTTTGTTCTGCCGGTCGGACAGGGATCAAACCTGGACCCATTCAGTCCCCGTGGGAGGCTGATCTCTATATCTCGGGTTTCAGACCTCCCAGGGACACAGGAGTCGCACTATTAGATGCACAATTTCTTTAGGACGAGGGGAATATTTTTATGAGCCGGTACCTCGGATTATGCGTCCATAATTCATGATTCCCTGTTGTAGACATTTTGACTGGACAGCCATAAGAGATGTGTATTCAGTGGCCACTTGACATGCGTGGTTTAATTAAGCCCCCAGGCATTTCCAAGCCCCCTGCTGGTGTGGCTTCCTCCCTGAGCTTTGAAGTACCTTCTGCAATCTACACTGAGCTCAGCCGATTACCATACTAATAGGCACTATGTTCATTAGAAAAGATGGGGGCCAGGAGCACTCCTCTCTGCAGACCTGTGACCAGGAGACAAAATGGAGTCACGCCAATCTGTGTTAGTATGCCCGTCCAAGATGGCGGCTGTTCCCTCATCACAACAGCATATAATAGGCTGGGAGAGGGAAGGGCTACCTCTCCAGCACAATTGGCACACCTGCGACTTCATCTCAGGCTGCCGATCATTGCCAGGGCAACCTGAGTTCACATGAGGACCTCAGGGTCAGCCAGCTGTGGTTTTCCTGTTAGACTGAGACATGCTGAGAGTGTCTCATTGACAGGTATAATGCATTGCACTGCTGGCACACTGCAATGCATTATACAAGCAATTGTAGTAATAAAAGTTCAAGTCCCATAAAGGGACTAAGTAAAAAGGTTAAAAAATTTGTAAAAATAATTTTTAAAAATCACAAAATAAAGAAAAAATGAAAAAACATATTATGCCAATAAATACATAAAATAGCAAAAAAGGCAGAGATGCTTACCTGCCTAGGCCTCCGAACAAATGCATTATCAGGATGCAGTGGACCCATGTGGTTAAGATGGCGGCTACACAGGTGCAGAAATACCAATAAGGCAGCCACTCACAACCTACTAAATTAATGGAGGGGGTGGCTGCTTGGCATATGACTGCACATTAGAGACTTGTATGTGGCGCTGTTCACACAATGGGAATGCACAGCATGCAGGTTAACAGCCTATTAGTGACGCCCTTCTATTAGTTCAGGTGAGCTGCCCAGCGCTATTAAGATGCATCCCATGTGCACAGACACCACAGTTTACAAGACAGACTGGGCCCAACTGCACCCCGAAAAAATACAAAAAACACATATAAAAAAATATGTGAGGTATTAGTTTATATTCTGGCCAAAATATGTAAGCTCGTAACCCAACGTCAAGGGTCCCCACGCTTACGAGTCCTACTCTAACCAATGCTAGCACAAAAAAGGATTCAGAAATCCTCCAAAAATAGCAAAAAAGGCAGAGATGCTTACCTGCCTAGGCCTCCAAACAAATGCATTATCAGGATGCAGTGGACCCATGTGGTTAAGATGGCGGCTACACAGGTGCAGAAATACCAATAAGGCAGCCACTCACAACCTACCAAATTAATGGAGGGGGTGGCTGCTTGGCATATGACTGCATATTAGAGACTTGTATGTGGCGCTGTTCACACAATGGGAATGCACAGCATCCAGGTTAACAGCCTATTAGTGACGCCCTTCTATTAGTTCAGGCGAGCTGCCCAGCGCTATTAAGATGCATCCCATGTGAACAGACACCACAGTTTACAAGACAGACTGGGCCCAACTGCACCCCGAAAAAATGCAATAACACATATAAAAAAAATGTGAGGTATTAGTTTATATTCTGGCCAAAATATGTAAGCTCGTAACCCAACGTCAAGGGTCCCCACGCTTACGAGTCCTACTCTAACCAATGCTAGCACAAAAAAGGATTCAGAAATCCTCCAAAAATAGCAAAAAAGGCAGAGATGCTTACCTGCCTAGGCCTCCGAACAAATGCATTATCAGGATGCAGTGGACCCATGTGGTTAAGATGGCGGCTACACAGGTGCAGAAATACCAATAAGGCAGCCACTCACAACCTACCAAATTAATGGAGGGGGTGGCTGCTTGGCATATGACTGCATATTAGAGACTTGTATGTGGCGCTGTTCACACAATGGGAATGCACAGCATCCAGGTTTACAGCCTATTAGTGACGCCCTTCTATTAGTTCAGGCGGGCTGCCCAGCGCTATTAAGATGCATCCCATGTGAACAGACACCACAGTTTACAAGACAGACTGGGCCCAACTGCACCCCGAAAAAATACAAAAAACACATATAAAAAAATATGTGAGGTATTAGTTTATATTCTGGCCAAAATATGTAAGCTCATAACCCAACGTCAAGGGTCCCCACGCTTACGAGTCCAACTCTAACCAATGCTAGCACAAAAAAGGATTCAGAAATCCTCCAAAAATAGCAAAAAAGGCAGAGATGCTTACCTGCCTAGGCCTCCGAACAAATGCATTATCAGGATGCAGTGGACCCATGTGGTTAAGATGGCGGCTACACAGGTGCAGAAATACCAATAAGGCTGGTTTCACATTTGCTGTTGTGTCTGCAGTGTTTCTTCCGCAAGTGTCCGCATGCGTTGTATATGGAGCGCCCCCACTGCCGCAGGACCGAGGGGTACCCGGTACCGGGCCTCTCTGTCTCAGTTCTGGGAGTGTCACGGTGGCTAGACCCGGTCCGTGACCCTGTTGAGGGGCGTCCAGTGAAAGTTGAGAATGTTGTGGTGTGGTGCAGGTCGCAATGAATAACGAGGACACCAGGTTGCAGTCTCTTTACCTCTTTACTGAAGGCTTCAGGATCCTCAATCCGGAGTACGGTTAACAGGGCTGTCTGAGACCGGCCGGTCCGATGGCACCTGCAGAGTTCCCTTTGCAGGTGGAAATCTGTGCCTACCTGCTAGCGCTTGTGTGTTGTAGTCCTTCCCTGCTTAGCACCACGGGATAGTCCTCACAACTGTTGTGTCTGTTTCTGAAGTTCCCTCACAACTGATTCTGATGTTCTTCTTCGACCCCAGATGATATGGCTAGGACGCACCCGTATGACGGGTAGGCCTGGAGGTCTTTAGGGACCCTAGAGTCGCCCCTCTCCAACTGTTGCCCCCTATGTCTGCTTAGGTGATTTTGGGTGAGACAGCCCGCCTATAACTGACTGTCCTGCCGTAGGTTTGAAGTAAGGCCTGGAGCTCAATACTTCCTCGGCGTTTCCGGCCACTGGCTACGCGCCTCAGTAGGATGTTGCCTCGGTCTTGCAGCATGACTCCTACTGGTGTTTTCTCCTTGTTGCGTTGATCTCGTTTCTCACTCTTCAGAATAAACCTCGCTTCTTATCCTTTCTTGGGGTACCGCCGCAATGAAGTGCAGGCGCGGTCCCGTAACGTTCTTTCTGTTAGCTAGACCTCTGTCAGGATCCCACCCTTGACAGGGACCCCCCTGAATCTTCCCCTGCAACACCCTCTGCCACAGGATGTTGCCTGGTTCCAACCCAGTCAGCTTCTGACTAACTTCCTATCTAACCCCCAGTTTTACCAGATTGTGAGGAGTGGCCTAATACATAGCACCCTTAGCTCCCCCTGGAGGCCAGACTGTGAAGTGTATTGGTGTCTGTGATACCTGGTCAGGTGAACTCCTTCAGTGCCATCAGACGTACCAACACCCCCCTTAGCGGCAGAGCATCAGTACTGCAATGACCAGGACTCTGGGGCGCTGCATGTATTCCTATATTTAACATTAGGGACGCATGCGTTTTTGATTGTTCGCGTTTTGCCGCGTTTGACAACGCATGCGTCGTTTCGTAATTTTCATCACACTTGACTGTGTGTGATGAAAGAAACTCTCAGGAGTTTCTGTCATCACACACAGTTGTGTGAGCACAGCCAAAAGTCCTTTTTCTGACCATAATTTTATTTTTTTTTAACAGTGGCCAAAGTCAAAACACGTTGGCGTTCGATGAAGGACGGCTTCAACAAGGACCTGCGTCAAGAGAGCCGTGTTCCCAGTGGTTCAGGAGCAAGGATCAGAAGATACAAATACTATCGAGTTCTGGCATTTTTAAGACCGGTCCTTGCCCAGAGAACGTAAGTATTTATCACATGCATTAGGTTGTATTGTATTGCCATAATCTGTATTTTTGCGTCTGGTTAATTTTTGGTATTAATTTTCTTTTTCCTTTTTTCACAGCACATAGAACACAACTGTTGGCCCAGGTTCTGGAGCGGTCCTTCATCCGACAGCCACGGACCTGTCCCAGCCATCCAGCAGCACTGCAGCAAGTGGTCCTTCCACACTAACTGGAGACCAGGGAGCTGGTCCATCAGGTCTTCCCCTTTCGCAGTCCTCTTCCACTGCCCCTTTTTTTGGGGGCTCCTCCCGGCAGCGGCAGAGGGCATCGGACAGGTCACTCATGCCCGAGTTTTTGCACTTGAGCTCGGTTTTACACCAAGCAATCAAGGCTTTGGGTGACCGAATGGATATTTCACATAACCTTTTGAATGCACGTATCCTGGAGGTCACCAAAAGCCTTGACCAAGTGAAAGCCAACCTCCAGAGGCCAGCACATCATTTTTTTAACCAAATTGAGCAGGGCATGTCGGAACACCTTACTCCTGATCTCCAGCTGAGTGTCATGCAGGCCTGCAATGCTGCTTAAATGCAGGCTATGCAGCAGAGTCGGTATTTCCAGCAGACAGTGTCGGCATATCCACCTGTGCCTTCACTGTCACGATTAACCTCAATGCCGACCTCTGCTGCATACCACTGCACGGCCACCTCAATTCCTAGCACTGGCGGACACCACTACAGTACCACCACCATGCTGAGTGCATACTTCAAAGAAAGAGGAAGATATCGCCTAGCGTTTATGGCATGCTTCAAGAAACAGCACACATCAAATATGAGAAAATGGAAGCATTTAGCCATAGGATATATAAGAAAATTTCCTTTATTTAAATATATCTTTTAAACAACATGTGTAATTCTCAACAATCAGATAAAAAATGGGGGATAAAACTGCACAGAGAAACGCCACCAAATACTACACAGGTAGGTAAATGACAAATGATAATAAATATAAAGGATGTGTGTTCCTTGAGAGTGAAAAAAATAAATATATAAATATTTTTCATCAATTATTGCACATATTCCCTACTTGCTCTATGGTATTGTTGCATCAGTGTGCCAAGTGTTTAAGCCTTCATCCATATAACCATAAAGGTTTTAAGCAAAGTGAAAAGCAGGGTAAGGGCCCTAGTGCCCAAGGGAAGGTCTAACAATAACCTTAATTTACTGAGACATGAGAAGGTGAATATGTGAGAGCAAATACCTGTGCGTAATGGCGGTGACCCGACCCGGACGCGCGTTTCGCCTGTGGTATATATACTTTCCCCGCAGACGAAGCCACAGGCGAAACGCGCGTCCGGGTCGGGTCACCGCCATTACGCACAGGTATTTGCTCTCACATATTCACCTTCTCATGTCTCAGTAAATTAAGGTTATTGTTAGACCTTCCCTTGGGCACTAGGGCCCTTACCCTGCTTTTCACTTTGCTTAAAACCTTTATGGTTATATGGATGAAGGCTTAAACACTTGGCACACTGATGCAACAATACCATAGAGCAAGTAGGGAATATGTGCAATAATTGATGAAAAATATTTATATATTTATTTTTTTCACTCTCAAGGAACACACATCCTTTATATTTATTATCATTTGTCATTTACCTACCTGTGTAGTATTTGGTGGCGTTTCTCTGTGCAGTTTTATCCCCCATTTTTTATCTGATTGTTGAGAATTACACATGTTGTTTAAAAGATATATTTAAATAAAGGAAATTTTCTTATATATCCTATGGCTAAATGCTTCCATTTTCTCATATTTGATGTGTACCATGCTGAGTGCAGTTGGACATCCCACCACCACCACCATGACAACCGCTGCTCCTGCTTGGACCTCCTCCACTGTCACCATGATGCAGCAGGACCCTGGCATGGCCTTCCGTACTGCCACCACCACGATGCAGCAGGACCCTGGCATGGCCTTCCGTACCACCACCACCACGATGCAGCAGGACCCTGGCATGGCCTTCCGTACTTTCACCACCACGATGCAGCAGAACCCTGGCATGGCCTTGCGTACCACCACCACCACGATGCAGCAGGACCCTGGCATGGCCTTCCGTACCGCCACCACGATGCAGCAGGACCCTGGCATGGCCTTCCGTACCGCCACCACCACCACGATGCAGCAGGACCCTGGCATGGCCTTGCGTACCACCACCACGATGCAGCAGGACCCTGGCATGGCCTTACGCTCTACAAGCGCTATGGACTCTGGCATGGCTGCAAGTTCTACGAGCACTATGGACTCTGGCATGGCCTTACGCTCTATGAGCACTATGGACTCTGGCATGGCTGCACGCTCTACAAGCACTATGGACTCTGGCATGGCCTTACGCTCTAAGCACTATGGACTCTGGCATGGCTGCATGCACTACGAGCACTATGGACTCTGGCATGGCCTTACGCTCTACGAGTACTATGGACTCTGGCATGGCTGCATTCTCTATGAGCACTATGGACTCTGTCATGGTGCAGCCGGACCCTGACAGGTCACCCACCACTACGCCATGCCATATGAGCCCACCAAGGTTTCCCAGAACCCGGCAAACCCCCCCCCAAAAAAAAAACAGAGGACTCTTAGTATTCCTCCCCCTTCATCTCCCAATGTGTCTGTAATGTCAGGTTTGTCTCACCCTTCCAGTGCGTCTCAAGCCTCTCATGTGTCAAGCCCCATCCCCGAACTTCCAGACCCTACTAGTTTCATTGCCCCTTCTCTTGCCACCTTTGCGTCGTCCACGGTTAGCCAGGCCTCAGTGCTTCACACCCCAGTTTACATCACTCTACCCCAAGCCGGCGCAGTTAAATACATTTTTGGGTAGTTAAAAAATAAAAAAAATTTGATTTGCCCCAATTATGTTTGGTTTATTGTGTCTTCCGCCGCCGGCAACACACACCGTGAGCCAAATAAGAAACTTCGCCACACACTTAGTAGTTATAAAAAAAAAGACTGCAGTTTTATGTGTCTTTAGTATAGAGATATGAGGTAGGCCAAAACATGTATACTTGTATTATCTCCATAATCTCTTCTTTCTGCTTTGTCTGTGACTAGTGTTGCAGTCAGAAGAGAAAATGGCGGACATACAGTGCAGAACTCTACTGAACAGGTCAGGTGTCAAAAAACTCATTAGTTAGGACACCTGACCTGGTGAGTAGAGAACTGCCTTGTATAACCTCCATTTTCTCTTCTGTGTACATAATTAGTGTTGAGCATTCCGATACCGCAAGTATCGGGTATCGGCCGATATTTGCTGTATCGGAATTCCGAGACTCTCCTTCAGGCCCTGGGATCCATATTCATGTAAAAAATAAAGAATAAAAATAAAAAATATAGATATACTCACCCGTCCGGCGGCCCCTGGACCTTACCGATGTAACCGGCAGCCTCCGTTCCTAAGAATGCAGTGAGTTTAGGACCTGCGATGATGTTGCGGCTTGTGATTGGTCGCGTGAGCGGTCACATGAGTGGTCACGTGACCAATCACAAGCCGCGACGTCATTGAAGGTCCTTCACTGCTCATTCTTAGGAACGGAGGGTGCCGGTTACATAGGTAAGGTCCAGGGGCCGCCGGAGGGGTAAGTATATCCATATTTTTTGTTTTAATTCTTTATTTTTTACATGAATATGGATCCCAGGGCCTGAAGGAGAGTTTCCTCTCCTTCAGACCCTGGGAACCATCCAGAATACCTTCCGATACTTGTGTCCCATTGACTTGCATTGGTATCGGGTATCGGTATCGGTGATATCCGATATTTTTTGGATATCAGCCGATACCATCCGATACCGATACCTTTGAGTATCGGAAGGTATCGCTCAACACTATACATAATCTATTACACACAAATTGAAGGGACGATGGTGATCACACACGGCATATCTATGCTCACCTGCACAGGTGTCAGAAATAGTGAATTCATGAAGCTGTTATATGTGCATCATGAATTCATTATTTTTGACACCTGACTTGATGAGTATAGATCTCTTTAGTGTGACAGTCATTGTCTCTTCAGTCTGTGTCCAATGGATACAGCAGAACAAAATCAGGACGCAATGACGTCAACAAGCTTACCAATAAAGCAACATGGCTGCCATAACACTAGCAGTATGTGGCCAGTGTTTTATATCAGTATTTGTAAACAAGGAGTGGAACAATTAGAGGTAAATTATGATATTAACATAATAACTAGCACCTCTGCCTTTATCACCCACTCCTGGTTTTGGATTACAAATACTGATATTAAATACAGACCAAATACTGCTAGTTTTAGGACAGCCTTGGTTAGTAGAGGAAAAACATAGGAGACACGGTCAACACAACCAAAACTAAAGTTTATTAATGAGTAATATTATTATCATTGCAGAAAATTACAACAGGACATTTACACAACATTGTCCTGCCATGACACACGTCCAATATCTGAATCAAAAAAGGCAGCAAATTGGTCCCGCATGTGACCAACTGCTGCAGTTGACCGCAGCGGGTGATGCTGGAAATCTGGCAGTGGGTGTGCAACTGGTTCATCCAGTTCAATGTTGGGTTGCTCCTTAGTCATTATATAATTGTGCAGAACCACACAGGCTTTGACCACCTCGTCGACTGTTTCCACTTTTAGATTTATGGCTGATGCAAGAATGCGCCATTTAGAGACCAGAATGCCAAAGGAACACTCTACTGTTCTTCGGGCCCTGGTCAGTCTGTAGTTAAAGATCCTTCTAGTGTGGTTCAAGTCCCGACTGGAATAGGGCTTCAGTAGGTTTTCACACATCTGAAAGGCCTCATCCCCAACCATAACAAATGGCATCGGTGGACCTTGAGTATTGGGGAGAGGTTGTGGCAGGGGAAAATTGAAATTTTTGCCATACACATGGCGGACCATATCCGAGTTCTTAAAAGTCTGGGAATCGTTGCCACGGCCAAAAGCTCCAATGTCCACGGTGATGAAGCGACAGTTCGCATCAGCTATTGCCATGAGCACAACAGAAAAATATTTTTTATAGTTGAAATACTCCGATCCTGTTCTGGCAGGTTTGATAATGCGGATGTGCTTTCCATCCACCACTCCCAAACAGTTGGGGAAATCACACACACTCCAGAATTTTTCCACAATTTCAAGCCACATGTCAATGGTGGGTAGGGGTATAAACTCATCCCGGAGTACATTCCACAAAGCCCGACAGGTGTCCGCAACTATTCCGGACAGGGTGGATATTCCAAGCCGGTATTGGAAGTGGAGGGATGATAAACTTTCTCTGGTTGCCAGAAATCTGTAAGAAAAAGAAACCCCAAAAAATTACAAACTATTCTATTTATGGTGTAGTTACGCTAAAGAAAGAAAGGAAAATACCCAAAACATACATGTTAGAAAACACAAAATTTGGACTGTCATTGGTTTAGATTTGGAACGTACCTTAATGTAACCAGCAGACGCTCCTCTGGTGGAATTGCTCTACGGAGCTGGGTGTCCTGTCTCCGTATGGCTCCTTGGACATGAGCAAGCAAATCTCGGAATGAGTCTTGCGACATCCTTGTATATTCATGGAATTTCTATGGGTTGGCATTAAGCTCGCCATACAGCGTGTGATAGGCTCCACGGCTCTCACGTAGTTCGATAATGGGGTGTCTCCAAAAATGCCTACGTTGTCTCCTTCTCCATCTTTCGCGATTTCTGTCTTGCTCCCAAGCAAAAGCACAGGCAAGAAACAGCTTGATGCTTAAATCCAGGTTGAAATAAAAGCTCTCCATGCGAAGATCCATCATGACACATGATACAGGAGCAAAATCTGAAGATTACAGCTGTTCAGGGGTCTATATAAAGAAATCCCATAATACACGCCCTCTGTAGTCCCATTGGCGGTGTCTGGTTATCTTGATTTTTCTCTTGTGAAATTTCGCATCATGCGCACCAAAAACGCAAACGCAGGAAAACACGCATACAAATGTGGCTTTTTTTAACTATACGCGTTTATATGCGTTTTTTCCACCACTTGCGGATGCGGATTAAATGCTGCAGATTTAAACACAAATGTGAAACTAGCCTAGGGCAGCCACTCACAACCTACCAAATTAATGGAGGGGGTGGCTGCTTGGCATATGACTGCACATTAGAGACTTGTATGTGGTGCTGTTCACACAATGGGAATGCACAACATCCAGGTTAACAGCTTATTAGTGACGCCCTTCTATTAGTTCAGGCGGGCTGCCAAGCAGCCACCCCCTCCATTAATTTGGTAGGTTGTGAGTGGCTGCCTTATTGGTATTTCTGCACCTTTGTAGCCGCCATCTTAACCACGTGTCCACTGCATCCTGGTAATGCATTTGTTTGGAGGCCTAGGCAGGTAAGCATCTCTGCCTTTTTTGCTATTTTTTGGAATTTTTGGAGGATCTCTGAATCCTTTTTTTTGTGCTAGCATTGCCAATAAATACATACACTCACTGGCCACTTTATTAGGTACACCTGTCCAACTTCTTGTTAACACTTAATTTCTAATCAGCCAATCACATGGCGGCAACTCAGTGCATTTAGGCATGTAGACATGGTCAAGACAATCTCCTGCAGTTCAAACCGAGCATCAGTATGGGGAAGAAAGGTGATTTGAGTGCCTTTGAACGTGGCATGGTTGTTGGTGCCAGAAGGGCTGGTCTGAGTATTTCAGAAACTGCTGATCTACTGGGATTTTCACGCACAACCATCTCTAGGGTTTACAGAGGATGGTCCGAAAAAGAAAAAAAATCCAGTGAGCGGCAGTTCTGTGGGCGGAAATGCCTTGTTGATGCCAGAGGTCAGAGGAGAATGGGCAGACTGGTTCGAGCTGATAGAAAGGCAACAGTGACTCAAATCGCCACCCGTTACAGCCAAGGTAGGCCTAAGAGCATCTCTGAACGCACAGTGCGTCGAACTTTGAGGCAGATGGGCTACAGCAGCAGAAGACCACACCGGGTACCACTCCTTTCAGCTAAGAACAGGAAACTGAGGCTACAATTTGTACAAGCTCATCGAAATTGGACAGTAGAAGATTGGAAAAACGTTGCTTGGTCTGATGAGTCTCGATTTCTGCTGCGACATTCGGATGGTAGGGTCAGAATTTGGCGTAAACAACATGAAAGCATGGATCCATCCTGCCTTGTATGGAGCATCTTTGGGATGTGCAGCCGACAAATCTGCGGCAACTGTGTGATGCCATCATGTCAATATGGACCAAAATCTCTGAGGAATGCTTCCAGCACCTTGTTGAATCTATGCCACGAAGAATTGAGGCAGTTCTGAAGGCAAAAGGGGGTCCAACCCGTTACTAGCATGGTGTACCTAATAAAGTGGCCGGTGAGTGTATATTTATGTAAAAACAAAAAAAGTACACATACTTGGCATTGCACATCCGGCACGACTCGATCTATAAAATTGAAACATTATTTAAACATTTCAGTGAACACTGTAAAAAAACGTGGCAAAAAGCTTTGCATTTTCATCAAACTGCTGAACAAAAAGTGGAATAATTCATTTTAAATAGTAAACAAAAATCGTATAGCTGGAAACATAATCTCTGTTGATTTGTTTATTCTGCCTTCCTAAAATCACAGTAAAGCTCGGCGCACATTTATCCTGCCCTCTACGCTGAGTGCTTACACCAGGGTTTCCGTGTAAATATCTCAAATACGGATTCAGACAGAATCCCCAATGGTACATTCCCTATAATGAGAAAGATAGAAACAATTTGGATGCTGTCTGGCCTATGATTCAGCAATGTACATCTTTTTAGGCATACACAAAAGTGCGGTCATTCACAGTTTTGTGTATTTCTAAAAAGCCGGGCACCACTAAACAGAGGCCAAATGGAGTATGGAGTTACTCTGCTTGCCGCCTTAGTGAATGGATCCATTGGGAGATTCACTTGAATCATGAATTTCAGATATTTATATGGATATGGAAACCCTAATGCAAGTGCTCAGCTTAAAGCCCAGGATAAATGTGAACTGATCCAAAATGTTCTCTACCCCAAAATGCTAACAATAAAAGCTTCAACTCATCCCACAAAAAGACAAGTCCACACTCAGGTTGGTCACCTGGTAATAGAAATATAGTGGGTGTCCAAATTACTGATAGCACAATTGCTCTGGAAAAGCAACATGGCTCACACCAAAAGAAATGTAGCAAAAATCTGCACTTCTAAATTCAAATGCCCCCTTCCTTCTGAGCCACCAAAATGTGTGTGGCTTCAAGAGCACAAGCTGAGTGCAATGTATTGGCACTACAATGTACTGCGCACTACAATGGCATATTTACAATTTTCACTCTATAAATTCCACTGTGTGTTAGTTTCTTGAAAATGCCCATAGCACAAAAAAAGTGACTACACCAATACATGAATTTCCAGAAGGGAGTAACTTCCAATAAGGGGTCATTTGAGGGAGCTTTCCACTGTTTATCATGTGTTCCGTAAATGGAGTCCACAAACTATTCTAGAAAAATCTGCACAGCAAAAGTTAAATAACACTCGTTCCTTCCCAAGTCCTGCTGTATTGCCAAACAGTACTGTACAGCCTTATATGGGATACTTCCACATTCAGGAAAAATTGTGTAACAAATTTTGGGACCTTTTTTTACCTCTAACCCCTTATGAATATAAACAATCTGGTGCTAACACAGTATTGTAGTGACAAAAATAAAATTATTAGTTCTTCACCACAGAATGATATAAAATTCTGTGATACACCTGTAGTGTCAATATGCCCACTGCATCACTAGATTTATTCACTGAGGGGTAAAGTCTGGAAAATGTGGTCACTTATAGAGGGTTCTGCTATTCTACCTCAGGGACTCTGCCAATGTGACGTTAAAACTGCAAACCATTCCAGCAAAATCTGCATTTCAATTTGGCACTCCTTCCATTCTGAGCTTTGCACTGTTACAGAAAAGTACTTTCTGACCACCTATAGGACATTGATGAACTCTGGAAAAATTGTTTAAGAAATTATGTGGTTCATTTTCTCCTTTTTCTCCTTCTGGCCCTTGTGAAAATTAAAAACTTGAGGCGAAAATATTTTAGAGGAAAAAAATATTTTTTCTTTTTCGCAGCCCAATGTTACACAATTTTGTGAATCACCTTTGAGTTTAACATGCTCATTACACCTGTAGACAAATTCCTCCTAAAATGGATTCATAAGGGTGGTTTCTGCTGTTTTGGCATCATAGAGCTTCTTCAAATATGACATGGTGCTTCCAGTCTATTACTGCCAAATATAGGCCATTTTTTCTACTTGCCCTTGTGAAAATGAGCTGGGGGGTGTTAGGCGTGGGGATTCTTCCACTGCACAGGATAGTTCCCAAGTCTTGTCTTCCTCTGCGGTCTCCCATTCTATTCCAACCACAGTGGATGCTGCTCAGCAAAGACATAAGTCTCAGCGTCTTGCTCAGACTCACTCTGCGAGCATGGTTAGCACTGCCTCCCCAGGTTCAGCTATGATATCTAAGTCCAGGTTTTGCTCTACTGGGCATGCTCGTGAGGCGACACCACTTTGGTAATCGGCCCTCACATGTTCAGGCCCTGGTACGGCTCTGAAATGGCCCGTGAGCAAGGTCCTGTTTGATTGACAAAATCTATAAAAGGATCATTTATGTTCTGCGTGTGTGTGAGGAACTTAACGGTACTGTGGACTCGGTTGCATGCGCTCAGGGCAGGCTTAGTGTCTTTAGAATTCCGGCTTCTCCGGAGAGGAGATTGTGTGTACGAATTCAGGGCTGGAGTTAGGCCTTAAGAATTCTGGCTTCTCCGGAGAGGAGGTTTATGTGTGCTTGGAGTCCACTACCGGTTCCCCTGCCCCAGTGGGGCTTGCGTACACCTGTGAAGCTAACAGGGTTCGCGTTTAGAGCCATTATCACTCTGCGACTGTGTGCCTATAAACACAGCTCTGCAGCAGAGTTTGTCTCCCATTGCTGTGTGTAATTGGCACAGCCTCTCCGCTGAGTGACGTTTAACTCAGTGCAAGTCAGTTATGCTCGCTGCTTGTTTCACCATTCTCCTCTTAGCTGCTGTATACCATCTCTCCACGGTGGACCCTGGGTGGTGAACGCATTTTATTATCATATCTTATTTAGTGCATTCCACTGACCCTAACAGGGGGCATCAGGAACATTTTTGTGGGAAAAATTCGATTTTTTTTATTTTCACTGCTCAACTTAATAAAATTCTGTGAAGCCCCTGTGAGTTCAAGGTGCACACCACAACTCTAGATACAGTGCCTTGTGAAAGTATTCAGCTCCCTGGGACTTTTCAAACTTTTCCCACATATCATGCTTAAACATACCAAATGTACATTTTTGGTGAAGAATCAACAACAACTGGAAAACAATTGTGAAGTTGAATGAAATTTATTGGTTATTTTAAATTTTTGTGGAATTTCAAAAACTGAAAAGTGGGGCGTGCAATATTATTCGGCCCCTTTACTTTCAGTGCAACAAACTCACTCCAGAAGTTCATTGTGGATCTCTGAATGATCCAATGTTGTCCTAAATGCCTAATGATGATAAATATAATCCACCTGTGTGTAATCAGGTCTCCGTGTAAATGCACCTGCTCTGTGATAGTCTCAGGGTTCTGTTTGAAGCACAGAGAGCATCATGAAGACCAAGGAACACAACAGGCAGGTCCGTGTTACTGTTGTAGAGAAGTTTAAAGCCGGATTTGGATACAAAATGATTTCCAAAAATGTAAACATCCCAAGGAGCACTGTGCAAGCGATCATATTGAAATGGAAGGAGTATCATACCACTGCAAATCTACCAAGATCCAGCCATCCCTCTAAACTTTCATCTCAAACAAGGAGAAGACTGATCAGAGATGCAGCCAAGAGGCCCATGATCACTCTGGATGAACTGCAGAGATCTACAGCTGAAGTGTGACAGTCTGTCCATAGGACAACAATCAGTTGTACACTGCACAAATCTGGCCTTTATAGAAGAGTGGCAAGAAGAAAGCCATTTCTTAAAGATATCCATAAAAAGTGTAGTTTAAATTTTGCTACAAGGCACCTGGTAGACACACCAAACATGTGGAAGAAGGTGCTCTGGTCAGATGAAACCATAATAGAAATTTTTGGCAACAATGCCAAACGATATGGTTGGCATGAAGGCAGCACAGCTCCTCACCCTGAACACACCATCCCCACTGTCAAACATGGTTGTGGCAGCATCATGGTTTGGGCCTGCTTTTCTTCAGCAGGGACAGGGAAGATAATTAAAATTGATGGGAAGATGGATGGAGCCAAATACAGGACCATTCTTGAAGAAAACCTGTTGGAGTCTGCAAAAGACCTGAGACTGGGATGGTGATTTGTCTTCCATCAAGACAATGATCCCAAACATAAAGCAAAATCTACAATGGAATGGTTCACAAATAAACGTATCCAGGAGTTAGAATGGCCAAGTCAAACTCCAGACCTCAATCCAATCGAGAATCTGTGGAAAGAGCTGAAAACTGCTGTTCACAAACGATCTCCATCAAACCTCGCTGAGCTCGAGCTGTTTGCCAAAAAAGAATGGGCAAGCATTTCAGTCTCTCGATGTACAAAACTGATAGAGACATACCCCAAGTGACCTGTCGCTGTAATCGCAGCAAAAGGTGGCGTAACAAAGTATTAAGTTAAAGGGCCGAATACTATTGCACGCCCCACTTTTCAGGTTTTTTAATTTCTACAAAAATTTAAAATAACCAATTAATTTCGTTAAACTTCACAATTGTGTTCCACTTGTTGTTGATTCTTCACCAAAAATTTACATTTGGTATCTTTATGTTTGAAGAATGATATGTGGGAAAAGGTTAAATAGTTCCAGGGAGCTGAATACTTTTGCAAGGCGCTGTACATTTCTTAAGGGGTGTAATTTCCAAAATACAGTAGCGTCACTCGGGGGGGGGGGGGGGGGGGTGTTCCACTGTTTAGCCACATCAGGAGCTCTGCAAACGCAATATGGTGTCCGATATTTATTCCAGCCAAATTTCAGCTCTAAAAGTCAAATGGTTCACCTTCCCTTCCGAACCCTGCCATGAGCCCATACAGTAGTTTTCCACCACATATGGGGTATCGGCCTGCTATGAGAAATTGTATGGTCCATTTTCTCCTGTTACCCTTGTGAAAATAAATTTGAACACAATCTCATATTTCTATAGAACAACCAGTCCAGTGGTCATTATACAGCACACAACCTCAAAGATATAGAATGAGGAAAAGGTGGTTAAATTGTATTTTTTTTTTAAATAAATATTTTTTTATGATTAGTTTTAAAAAAAATCTTTAAAATTCAAGCTACAGAGCCAAGAAAAAGGAGTGCATCAGCACTAAAATATTTTATCTTAAGATGACTATACTGTCTGCAAAAATATGTATGGTCATACAATAATACACACAGGTCTGAATGGTACATTCAAAATGCCAAATATATCCATTGAGTGCATATTTGGTCTCGGTCACAGTATATACATGTAGTAAAGTGCTTACTGCAAAAATGAAAAACAGCACAGTGCAGAATATATATACACTGAAGCAGAGATACAAAAAATGCTTTCACAGAAATGACATGTCAATCCATAACAAGTAGTGTTGAGCATTCCGATACCGCAAGTATCGGGTATCGGCCGATATTTGCTGTATCGGAATTCCGATACCGAGATCCGATACTTTTGTGGTATCGGGAATCGGTATCGGGATCGATATTAATGTGTAAAATAAAGAATAAAAATAAAAAATATTGATATACTCACCCTCTGACGCGCCCTGGTTGTAACCGCCAGCCTCCGTTCATAAGAATGAGCGCTTGAAAGTCCTTAGATGACGTTGCGGCTTGTGATTGGTCGTGTGGCGGTCACGTGACTGCTCCGCAACCAATCACAGGCCGCGACGTCATCTAAGGACTTTCAAGCGCTCATTCTTATGAACGGAGGCTGGCGGTTACAACCAGGGCGCGTCAGAGGGTGAGTATATCAATATTTTTTATTTTTATTCTTTATTTTACACATTAATATGGATCCCAGGGCCTGAAGGGGAGTTTCCTCTCCTTCAGACCCTGGGAACCATCAGGATACCTTCCGATACTTGGTGTCCCATTGACTTGTATTGGTATCGGGTATCGGTATTGGCGATATCCGATACTTTTCGGGTATCGGCTGATACTATTCGATACCGATACTTTCAAGTATCGGACGGTATCGCTCAACACTAATAATAAGGCAATGAGGAAAGGATTGTCTGCGATTTGCTGCCACGTGACTATTTCAGTGCTCTAATTTTGCTGTAAATCGAACCGCTAAGTTACAGTAAAGTCTTATGCAAGTTGCATATCATGTGTGACCTGAACTGAAATCTATGGCAAGCATTGAACATATCATTTGCGAGCAGCAACAAAAAGTCTAATACATTTTGAAACATATGCAAATTTGTGTCTCATTTGCAGCATGTTACAGGTCACAATGCAACACCATACGAAATCATTACATACAATGCTGTAATGTGTCACTGCAATTTCAAAGTCACATGACACGTGTCCATCTAGCCCTAGCCTAAACCATGCTATGGTCAGTGTTGCAGTGAAACCGTTATCTGTTCTCAGAGTTGCCAGGGCATACACAGGTGGTGGAGAATGACATATTGACAGAACCGCATGTAAGGGTGAACCTCAAGCCCCATAGAACTCCAGAAGCACATTAAGAGGTGATATCAAATGAGGTGAAGAGGATGCTAGACACCGGGGAGCTAGAGGAGTCGAAAAGTGGATGGTTGAGTCTCATCGTCTTCATGCTGAAGCCCGACGGTGAGTGGTGGTTTTGTAACGACTTCCGCAGGCTGAATGACGTCTCAAGTTTTGATGCATAATACCTGATGCCTCATGTGGACAAACTCATTGAAAGACTTAGACCAGTGAGGTACATTACAACTCATTATGACCTGACGAAGGACTATTGGCAGATCCCCATTTCCCAGAGTGCCAAAAAGGAGACGGCCATCTCGATGCCTGAGGGTTTTTTCAACACACCAGAATGCCATTTGGACTGCAGGGGGCCACAACAACATTCCACCATTTGGACTGCAGGGGGCCCCAACAACCTTCCAGAGGGCTATGGGTTGGATCCTAGCTCTGCAAAAGAAGTATGTCGCAGTGTACCTTGATGAAATTGTGGTCTTCAGCACTGACTGGTCTAGTCATCTGCCAAAGGTACAGGTGGATCTGTATGCTTTTAGAAAAGCGGGGTTCACCATAAATCAGAAAAAATGTGCCATAGGGAAGGAAGAGGCCAAGTACCTAGGCTATGTCATCAGGAGGGGCAAAATTAAGCCACAATTAAACAAGATCGAGGTGATTTAGAAGTGACCGCAACCGCTTTACATGAAGCAAGTGAGGGCGTTTCTTGATATTGTGGGATATTACTGGTGATTGATCCCTAGTTTTGCCCTAACCACCACACCATTGACAGGTCTTCTTAAAGGCACCAAATCGACAATAATTAAATGAACTGCTGACAGAGAGATGTCATTCCAGGAGCTGAAGCAGGCTCTGTGTAAACATCCTGTTCAGGTCGTACCAGATTTCAGCAAAGAGTTTGCGGTCCAGACGGATGCATCAGAAGTTGGCTTGGGAGCCATGCTGTCTCAGGAAGTAAATGGAAAAGAACATTCCATCCTGTGTATGAGCCAGAAGCTCTTGTCATGAGAGAAAACTATGCCATTGTGGAGAAAGAGTGCCTAGCCATAAAATGGGCCGTGGAGTCACTGAAGTATTATCTACTAGACCGGAGGTTCAAGCTTGTGTCAGACCATGCCCCTCTAAGATGGCTATGGGAAAAAGGGAGTTAAATGTACAGCCACTGTTTTTTGCCTGTCTGTGTTGTTGTGGAGGAAGGAAGCCTCCAGGCTGAAGCTCCAGTCAGAGATGCCTTGCATGTTTGTCCCAGAAGGCGGGAGCCATACTGGGAAGGACTTTGCATCAACTTTTTACTTTAATTTGTGCCAGAAAGACTGTTTTGTTACTATTTTGGCCTATTTTATGAAGTAATAAACCACCCAGAGACTTTAACCTAATGTGTTCCTGTGTCTACCTAAGGGAGCAGCTGAGTGAGCTGACCTTCCACAGCTCTAAGCAGCTGTAAGACAAACACTGTGCACTACATTTGTTTTCTGACCAGTGCTGGAAAATATGACTGCCTTTATTTGTTATGTTTTTTGCACTAGCACATAGGCAAAAATTGGCCCATATGTTTTCTGTGTGCAGTTCATCATTGACATAGACAGCACACAGACTAAAACTATGATTGTTTGAACTCAGCTAAACATAGTCTTGTGATTAGGTAGATAATATAATAGGTGTAAGTGGCACAATTCAAATCTCCTCCAGATAAGACTAATATGTAGGATGTCTGTACAATGTCTAGAATCCTGTAAACGCCTACCACAGCGACGCAGCTCGCAATACTGTGCGCTATCTTACCAGGGTTCTTCCTCCTCCACAAGCATTCAGTTCTGATGAAGGACCCTAGCAGGACCGAAAACGTTTAACAATGATGAATGCAAAATAAAAGGAACCTTATTCTCACAAAATATTGCTTCCTAAGTGACAAGTTTACAAAAAAAACCTGTTTGGGAAAGAAGAACAGACAAATTGCGGCGCCCTAAGTGCGTAAACACAATATTATAGTCTTTAAAGGGTGCACAATTTTATGCACTCACCTGATAAAAGACTGAAATGGCTTTAGATTATGTATCCTCAGAATTCCCTCTGAGATACTTTTCAATATACAAGGCTTGCAGCTTGCCTCGGGTGGATCCAAGTGAAAGAGCCAGAGTAAGGCTCACACAGGATGAGTAATTCAAGAAAAGCACATCCAGCCCATGAATGGCAGCGCTTCCCAGGACTCACATTCAAAGATGATATTTCATATTTTTTTATTTCATAACTTAAAATAGAAGAGATACAACGCGTTTCGGATACACTATATATCCTTCTTCAGGTATCATAAAAACACAGTACAAATCCTACTAGTATAAAATTCAATTACACTTATATATAGTATCAAACCTTTTATCCCAGCCTCAGAAACTTGATTTGGGTTGTGGACCAAGTTCAGGAAAACACCCACTAATTGATACAGCCTTGTTAACATTGATGCAAGAAAGAGAGGAAGAAGAAAAAAAAAAAAAAAACCCAAAGGGAAAAAAAAAAAAAAAAAAGCAACCTTTACACTCTCTCTATAATATCATTCAATCCATTTGGAAATAATGTTTCCAAACGATATATCCAAAACGTTTCTTTCCTGTTTAAAAGAGAATTCCTGTTTGCAACCCCAGAGGGTATCTGCTCCACTGGAGTTACTTTTATGTTAAAAATTTTATTATGTTTAAGTAGCAGATGTCTTGAGAGACTATGTTTTAAAAAGCCGTGTGAGAGTGTAAAGGTTGTTTTTTGTTTTTTTTTCCCCCTTTGGTTTTTTTTGGGTTTTTTTTTTTTTTTTTTTTTTCTTCTTCTTCCTCTCTTTCTTGCATCAATGTTATCAAGGCTGTATCAATTAGTGGGTGTTTTCCTGAACTTGGTCCACACCCCAAATCAAGTTTCTGAGGCTGGGATAAAAGGTTTGATACTATATATAAGTGTAATTGAATTTTATACTAGTAGGATTTGTACTGTGTTTTTATGATACCTGAAGAAGGATATATACTGTATCCGAAACGCGTTGTATCTCTTCTATTTTAAGTTATGAAATAAAAAAATATGAAATATCATCTTTGAATGTGAGTCCTGGGAAGCGCTGCCATTCATGGGCTGGATGTGCTTTTCTTAAATAAGTGACAAGTTTGTTTGTTACTGTACTTCACGGGCTGGATACCCTACTTGGGCACCTCATCCTTTGCTTTAAGAGTGCCGTATACTATCTTATTCAATGAAAAACCATAGTTTGCCATGCTTTTTTTAAAGCCGTTCACTGAAGGGGTTAACTAGTGTGACAGCATTATAGATCGAGTCATTCTGGACTTGGCTATACCAAATATGTGTACTTGTTTTCTTTTTTTACATAAAAATGTGTATTTATTGGTGTAATTTTTTTATTAATTTGTAATTTTTCAATATTTAAAATTTTTTACGTAGTCATTCTATAGTACTTTCATTTTTTTCACAGGTATAAAGAATTGCAATATATTAGACTTGTACAGAGAGCTTCTTAGACCATGCTTTTAGCTTTCTGGGGTTTGTCATGACTGACTGATCACAGTGCTCTGAGTGCTAGGACTGACAACATCAGTCTCCGCACCTCTTCCCCTGCCACTCAGCTCTCAGTGACAGCTGTAGACATGAAATTGTCACTGTGTATTTACATGCAGTGATAGTTTAAAGTCATGACGGACATAACACATCATGGTGCAAGAACTGACACACGCTCATGACGTGCTATGTCCATCATTAGTCGTTAAGGGGTTAAGGAGAACTCTGCCTGACTGCGCTCAAAGTCATGGGATTTTCCTCTGGCTGATGCACTCTCCTGCAAAATGGAAAATGTATAATTTGAGGTGTTGATCACAAAGCAAATAACAAATTGCTCAAATGTGCTGAGTTCAGTGAATTTCGAAAACTTTTACATGAATTGAATTTTCATCCAATAAATTCCTTCATCTCTATTCAGTATCATTAGGTGTTACACATGATAGGTAGCTAATAGTGTTGAGCATTCCGATACCGCAAGTATCGGGTATCGGCCGATACTTGCGGGTATCGGAATTCCGATACCGAGATCCGATACTTTTGTGGTATCGGGTATCGGTATCGAAACAACATTAATGTAAAAATGTGTAAAAGAGAGAATTAAAATAAAAAATATTGCTATACTCACCTCTCCGACGCAGCCTGCACCTTACCGAGGGAAGCGGCAGCGTTCTTTGTTTAAAATTCGCGCTTTACTTCCTTACGTGAAGTCCCGGCTTGTGATTGGTCGCGTGCCGCCCATGTGGCGGCGACGCAACCAATCACAGCAAGCCGTGACGTAATTTCAGGTCATTCAGTATTTTAAAATTACGTTCCGGCTTTGTGATTGGCTGCGTCGCGGTCACATGGGCGACGCAACCAATCACAAGCCGGGACGTCACGGGAGGCTGGACACGCGCGCATTTTAAAATGCGCGCGTGTCCAGCCTCCCGGCTTGTGATTGGTTGACCGCGAGGCAACCAATCACAAGCCGGGACGTCACGGGAGGCTGGACATGCGCGCATTTTAAAATGCGCGCGTGTCCAGCCTCCCGTGACGTCCCGGCTTGTGATTGGTTGCGTCGCCCATGTGACCGCGACGCAGCCAATCACAAAGCCGGAACGTAATTTTAAAATACTGAATGACCTGAAATTACGTCACGGCTTGCTGTGATTGGTTGCGTCGCCGCCACATGGGCGGCACGCGACCAATCACAAGCCGGGACTTCACGTAAGGAAGTAAACGCGCGAATTTTAAACAAAGAACGCTGCCGCTTCCCTCGGTAAGGTGCAGGCTGCGTCGGAGAGGTGAGTATAGCAATATTTTTTATTTTAATTCTTTCTTTTACACATTAATATGGATCCCAGGGCCTGAAGGAGAGTTTCCTCTCCTTCAGACCCTGGGAACCATCAGGAATACCGTCCGATACTTGAGTCCCATTGACTTGTATTGGTATCGGTATCGGATTGGATCCGATACTTTGCCGGTATCGGCCGATACTTTCCGATACCGATACTTTCAAGTATCGGACGGTATCGCTCAACACTAGTAGCTAATAATAATTAATACAAGACTCTGAAATATCTCAATTATAAAGTAAAAATAAATGAATAAAATAAAATTTAAAATTTTGGCAAGAGCATCAATAATTAATCTTGCACGTTCCACATCAAGGTAAGTCTCTATATAAAACATTTTGTGCAAACACTCCGAGTATAAACTTTATTCATGCCAATGGATACAATGTAGAACAGGAACTAGAGCTGATCCTTCTCTTCTTCATATTTGGTAATAAAACGCAACCTTTTATTCCTGATTTATACAATATAGCTGTACAACAATTAAACATACTTGTCATCAAACTTTCACTGTGTATGTACCGTTGTATATACCTACGTAGCATGTGTATAATTTAGTGCATCAGTCATTTTTGCTATTGCATTTTTCTGAAGCCCAAGTACATGTGTATCATTATCCAAGGTACATGTTCACAATGTAATTCATTTGCCATTGTCGGGACTTGGTCTTACAGTATTATTTTTCTAGAATATGGACCCATGACAAGACCCTCTAGATATCTGGTAGGTTTGTTTGGCCTCACTCACGGCCATGCTCATTTTTTTATTGCTTTATATCACATGTTCATCTCTCTTTTTGTCTCCCTCTCTATTTGTCCAAAAAGAGCTGCCAATGTCAGACTTCGACAAGGGAACTGGCAACACCCAGTTGCAAATGTATTCATACATATTCAGGAGGAATAGCAGAGCTGCACAACTTAAGGTAGTTATATAAGAAGATGCTAACTATAGTGGCTTTTTAAAAAAAAAAAATGCATTACTTGTATTTTACTGGCCCTCAATATTCAAACACATGATATAATGTAAAAGTTCAATATTTTACAGAATATAAAAAAGCAACAAAATCACTTTAAAAAAATATTTGACTATACATTTATGTTGCTTTGTCAAATCTCCAAAACTAAAAAGAAAAATCAGTTCTGGATTAAGATGATAATTACATGAAAATGTTCTTCCTCTGGGTTTTTCATTGATTAAGAATGGATAATTTCCAGACTTCAGTCAATTTAATAAACATAAGCCAGTAATAAATGTCATATTGATTTCCCCCTGCTTACAAGGAATTCAAACTGTTAGATATACCTGCACTTGAAATGCTGTGACATTTTCTGAAAACTTTAACTTTTGAAAAATTACCACAAGTCTTTAAAATGAAATTATCACTACAATAGAAAAATTTTCACGTGGACATCAAACAAAACATATGTTAATCTCAACCTTTATAATAAACGATGCTAGATCCCTTGGAAGTGCAGATAAAAGGAATCCTGATTGGAAAAGGATGAAATCCAAGCAAAAGAAGAAAAAAAATCAGCACTTGGTCTCCAATGTAAAATAAAGACAATAATATTTATTAGAACATCCAGGAAAAAGTAAAAAATAAATTCATACATAGAAAAATATGACATCCTGATAAGAGTAACTCTGATGTATACATTTCAAACCGTTGTGTATATGAAGTGATTACTCATGGCAAGATGAATAAGGTTCATCATCATCGTTGCTTATAACGTGTAGTATAGGGTTACTCTTAATGGGATGTCTTGTTTTTAAATGTGTAAAGTTTTAATTACATTTTTACTGGATGTGATAATAATTGTAATTGTTTTTATTTTTACATTTGAGACCAAATGCTGGATTTTTCACTTTACAATGTCCCTCATCTTTGCCTCTACCCGTAATAATGTTTCTCCTTCCTGGCCCCTTCCAGTAATTATATCCCCAATCCTGGCCCCTTTCAGTAATAATGCCCCCATCCTAAACCCCTGCTAGTAATAATGCTCCCCATCCTGTAATAGTATTCTTCATTTTTGCTCATTTCTGGAATAATGTCCTTCATCCAGGGCCCCTTCGTGGTATAATGTTGCCCCCATCGTAATGCTGGGGCTAGAGAGGACATCCAGTGTGAGGTGCAAAACCAGGTAAGATGTACAGGGAGACCCTGACAATAGGGAGAAGGGAGAGGGGGCACCTCCTAATATAAACCTGACTCTGATCTCTGCCCTCCTTCTCATCCCTAGACGGGTCCTTTCCTCTGTGCGCAATCATGTGTCTAAGGCTACGTTCACATTTGCGGTGGGCGCCGCAATGCACAACGCAAACAAAAACGCAGCAAAACGCATGCACAACGCTGCATTTTGCGCAGCATGCGTTCAACGCATGCGGCGCAAAACGCTGCGTTTTTGGGAAACGCAGTTGCGTTTTCAACAAAAAACGCAGCGTTTTGCGTCGCATGCGTTTTTTTGTGCAGTGAGTCATTCTTCATCCCACCCACAAAAAAAAGTGTCTACACAATAGATAAGGACCACCAATGGCTAGAAGAGGGTTGGTGTTTATGTAATTGTGTATATATACCCTGGCAGAGATGAATTCCTCCCATTTTGCTGGTATTCATGATGGAGCGTCCCATGGACAGTATCTACATGGATATGGAGATGGAATTTGCCTTGGCTCATGCCTATGCTGTCGCCTGTTTTCATCAAAGGGAAAGGGAAAAACGGAGATGGAGTCGTCGCCGCTTTTGGATACACCCTATCTTGGAAGTCCGGGAGAGCCGTGGAGCATACCATAGCTTGTTTGGCGAACTGAATGACAACCTGGAGAAATATTTCGAATACACCAGGATGTCTCAGGAGAGCTTCCGCTATCTTCTGCGTCGGGTGGAAGGAGCCATTAGCAGGCAGGACACGCAGCTCCGGAGAGCTATTTCCGCAGAGGAGCGGCTGCTGGTGACTCTACGGTACGTAGCTGTTTAAATGACTGTGATATGTTCTTCCCTTTTTTTTATTTTTTTTTTTATTTTTTTTTGGGGGTGGTATGGTCAATGTACTTTTATAAATTACAATGTACTTTAATGTAATTTCTTTATCTTCTTGGCAGTTTCCTGGCTACCGGAGAGACCTTGAGATCCCTTCAATTTCAGTTCTGGATTGGAGTCTCCACTCTCTCCGGAATTATTGCTGAGACATGCCGCGCTTTGTGGGATAATCTCCGGGAGGAATTTTTACCCGTCCCTACAAGCGAAATCTGGGAGTACAACGCACAGAAATTTGACCAAGTGTGTTCGTTTCCAAACTGTATTGGCGCGGTGGATGGAAAGCACATTCGGATTACCAAGCCAGGGAAAAGTGGATCCCTTTTCTACAACTATAAAAAATACTTTTCCACTGGGCTCATGGCAATTGCCGGTGCGGACTGCCGTTTTCTCGCAGTGGACATTGGTGCGTTTGGCCGTGCAAATGACTCGCGCACGTTTAAAGAGTCGGATATGGGCCAAAAATTATATGGGAACAATTTTAATTTCCCACAGCCACGACCTCTTCCCCACACCGAAGGCCCTGCGATGCCATTTGTTGTGGTTGGAGATGAGGCATTCCAAATGTCTGCCAACCTATTGAAACCCTACTCCAGTCGGGGCTTGGACCACACCAAAAGGGTTTTCAATTACAGACTGTCCAGGGCCAGAAGGACTGTGGAGTGCGCCTTTGGCATCCTTGTCTCCAAATGGCGGATATTAGGATCCGCCATTAATCTGAAAACTGAGACAGTGGATGAGGTGGTGAAGGCGTGTGTGGTTCTCCACAATTATATTCTGGCCAAAGAGAGACTGAACGTTGATCTCGATGAACCCATAGCCAACCCATTGCCCGATTTCCATGATCATCCTCTGAGGACAAGTGTGGAAATTGCGCAGATGAGGGATCGTTTTGCGGCCTATTTTGTGTCAGATGTTGGCTGTGTGTCATGGCAAGATACAATTGTGTAGTAAACTGTTGGACTGTATTCTGGTGTGACTATGCTAAAAATGTAAAGACAAAACACACGGCACTCAAGGATCCTGTGTGGTGCCCAAGTCAGGTTTCCAGCCCGTCAATCCAATAGTAATAAGTCACTTGGCACTCAAATGGTTTCTTTCAGATGAAAAAAGTGAACATCCCATTTATTTGTGCATCCAGTTCAAAGATTATTTAAACGTTTTCGGTCAAATCACAAGACCTTCATCAGAAATATCTTTAACAAAACTGGAAGCATAGGACAATGAGGTATATGAGCCTAGGCAACCCGGGATGGAAAGCGCACCTGGAGCGTCTCAGATCCTTGAAGGGAGAAGGAGGGTGTGTATCCGCCGCTGCATATGGCACTCATAGACGTCCGGTCCGTCACGCTGTGTGGAGTGATCCCGGGGGCTCATTGTCCTATGCTTCCAGTTTTGTTAAAGATATTTCTGATGAAGGTCTTGTGATTTGACCGAAAACGTTTAAATAATCTTTGAACTGGATGCACAAATAAATGGGATGTTCACTTTTTTCATCTGAAAGAAACCATTTGAGTGCCAAGTGACTTATTACTATGCTAAAAATGTAATATAATAATAAACTAATTCTCCAGTAAATGTGCACTAAATGTAATCCGTATAGGTTGGTTTGGTTATGTGAAATTTGGCATCTACCTATAGTTCACCAATGTAATGTGCCTTATCTAAAAAACTTGGAACCCTTTGTTTTTAAAATGTTGTGTTTTAATAAAAAAAATTTATTCAGTTTTCTACCCTGCTTCAAAGACAAAATTTAAACCATACCATATAACATATTTATTTGTTTGTCAGATCGCCGTGTATCGTTGTGTTTGACAGCAAAAACAACGATACCAGTGATGTTTTACAATGGTAATCAGGGTAAATATCGGGTTACTAAGCGTAGGGCAGCGCTTAGTAACCTGATATTTACCCTGTTTACCAGTGTGCAAGTTAAAAAAAAAACAGGACATATACTCATCTTCGCGTCCCCCGGCGTCCGCTTCCTGCACTGACTGAGCGCCGGCCGGAAAGTGAATGCACAGCACAGCGGTGATGTGACCGCTCTGCTGTTAGGGCCGTCACTCAGTCAGGGCAGGGAAGCGGACGCCGGGGGACGCAATTGTGAGTGTATGTACTGTTGTTTTATTTACATTTAACACTGGTAACCAGGGTAATCATCGGAAGCGCGGCGGCCTGCGCTTAGCAACCTGATGTTTACCCTGGTTACCCGGGGACCTCGGCATCGTTGGTCGCTGGAGAGCTGTCACACAGACAGCTCTCCAGCGACCAAATAGCGATGCTGCAGTGATCTGCATCATTGTATGTTTCGCTGCAGCATTGTTAAGTGTGAAGGTACCTTTACGGTATGTGTCCACGTTCAGGATTGCATCAGGATTTTGTCACGATTTTGCATCAGTATTTGTAAGCCAAAACCAGGAGTGGAACAATTAGAAGCAAAGTAGAATAGAAACATCTGCTCCACTTCTGTATTTATCACCCACTCCTGGTTTTGGGTTACAAATACTTATGTAAAATCCTGACCAAATCCTGATGCAATCCTGAGCGTGGACACATACCCTTAGTGATTGAAAACACCTCATACAGCAATGAGAGACACACCAAAAAAGGTAAAATAAAAATGGTAAAAATAGTGTCTGACATTGCATATATGAGGTGTTTGAAGCACAAAATATGTGTAGACGGCGCACGGTGTGACTTGCCGAGAAGTATACTGGAAAATAAGAGCAAATATTGTTGTTTTAAAAAAATTTTTTTATTGGGGGGAAACAGAAAAAAAAAAGGGGAAATAAACTTAGGGGGTATCAACCTGTGCCACCATGGGGGAATGGTATGTATCTTTTTGGGAATGGGGAGAGAAATATGAGGATGATGACGACGAGGAGGATGTTGACCTATAGTCCAGGAGGCTGGATGGCAGGTCCAAACCCTCCGCAGGGTATAATGGGGAGGAAACCGCCACCTCTGTAGGGGAGGGAGGAGGCAACACGAGCCTTTGCGAGGTTCTTGGTTGGCTCTGGCTGCTCCTGCTGCGGCTAGAGCCCCGACGTGTACTTGTTGTTTGTATTGGAGCAGCCAGAGCCTCAGTGCGTCTCCTCTTTCTTTTGTGCTTTCTTTTTTTCCAACTGCGGCAGCTCCCCCAGAATGATGGCTGCGGGAGGATGAGGGCCTGGCAGGAGCAGGAGTCGTCGGCACACTGCTATGGTGCCTGTGGTGGCGTCGCTCGGCACTTGGACCAGGGTGGGGTGGCTGGAGTGGCTCTGCAGCAGGAGTCGGAGTCATGCTAGCCAGCGACGGCACTACGGGCAGTGTCGCTGACTGCATGACCCGAGCCTGCTGCAGAGCCCTCACGTAGGCATTGTTGCAGGATTGCATCACCGAAATCTGGAGTTCCGGCGTAAGGTGTTCCACCATGCCCTTATCAATAGTACTTAAAAAATGTTTGGCCGGATTCGAGAGCTCGGCTTCCAGATTTTCAAGGCGCCGTTCGATACTGGACAGACGAGTGTCCATTTTATCGCTCAACGCCTTGAAACAGTTCTGGAAAACCGTGCTCAAATGCAAAAATTCAGGCATGGCTGGCCTGTCCGAGGCCCGCTGGCGCTGTCGGGAATTCCCAAACGAAGGTGCGCCAGAGGCCTCGTGCAGGGGAACACCTGATGGACCGGCTGCCGGTTCTCCAGATGGTGGTGCAAGCCTGCTGTCGCTGTGGGAGGGCTGTGACGGGTCAGATGGCGATTCATGAAGGTCCGCTCCTGCGGGGCGAGCTCGCTCGAGGGTGCTGCTGTGTGTCCTGTGAAAAGATAAGGAAAGAATTAGTCTTCAATTAATTACCTATCACATACGCCAACTCCTGTAATAAAATTAACATTACATGACACATCAATACATTACAATCCCCTGTCTCTCAGTCTGTGTGGCCTATAATAAATTGCTGATTGTAATCGCCAGCTGACCAATAGGGCTGACGATAACAATCATGGACATACCTACGGCAGAAAATGACTGTTCATTCCCGCTACCAAAGCCAATGCATACCTTTGTCATAGTTTTCAAAAATTTTTTGGACAAAAAATCTTTCTTGATGCTGCCTATGCCGCCAAAATAGTATAAAATTTAAAGTCAAGAAAAACATTTAAAAAAAAAACAGTCACTTTGCTGATCTGATCGCAGGAACGGCCATGACGTTAGGATCATGTGATCGAGACGTCATCATTATTCCTGCAATCAGAACTACCCTGACTCAGAACATAACCTGTCATGGACTACAATGACTCACGCCTAACCCAAAAAATTACTAATGGGCTATATACCATTCCACTAGGGTAAAAGGATGGCCAATATGCTACGCTGACTACATTGATGGCCAATACACTATGTGCCTGTGAAATATACTATGTGGATACGTGGCTATAACGTGTACTATGTGGCTGCGATATAGTGGCCTGGCAATATACTATGTGGATGCACAATGTACGTGCCTGGGCAATGTACTATGTGGCTGTGCAATATGCTATGTGTCTGGGCAATGTACTATGTGGCTGTGCAATATGGTATGTTGACAAAATACTTACTGTCGGCGGCCAAGGACCGGTCTTAAGAACTGTAGTGCCCCGTTATATTTATAGGGCACCGACTTGGACGCAGCAGCACCACTCCGAGCTTGCTCCTCCGCAGCACGGATCCCCTTATTGAAACGGTCCTTCATGGATCGCCATCTGGTCCTCAACTTTTTCACTGTGAATGTAAAGACAAAAAAATGGTTACATATTTAGCATTTTAAAAGGATAAAACAACCGTGTGCGATGCAAAGTTTAGGCGTTGATCGCATCACACACGGTTGTGTTTATCCTGGCAAGATGGGTCATAGCAGCGTCTCTGCAATACTCACTAAAGTTGCCTTTGTCCTTCGCTGAGGCACTGTCAAAGCCATCCCACAGCGACTTTGCCACCTCTGCCCACAAATGCCTCGACACCACCTGGTCCATGTGCCGAGGGTCACGGCTGTCCCACAACGGGCCACGCTCCTGGATGCTGGAGAACAGGAGGTCCACATCTATGGCACTGTCTCCTTGGTCCCGTTGTGAAACCTAGAAAAATTAGAAAACAAATAGGTTACAAATATGCAAATATTAACAACCACCAGCACCTGGCATGATAGGTACCTTTGCCCTATCCTTTGCCATTTGATGTATGTATATTGATGTTTTCTACACCTGTATTTTGGAATGTTTGTGTGCAGGGAGTTCAACTTTATTTTACCTTCCCCCAATACTTGCTGCCCTGAAAAGCTATAATGTAATTAAGCTTAGTAAACATCCCTAGTGAAAGCAGGATGCTCCTCACATGTAATGTTCCTCACAGCAGGATGCTACTCAAAAAAAAAAGATTAAAAAAAAAAAAAAATACTCACTTGCCGGCCTGACGCCACATCTTGGCCCCGATCTCTCTGCTCCCGCTGTGTGCCTTCTCCCTCACTTGAAGAAGCCTGGAAAAATTGTATACAAAAATTATTGTCAATGCTACAAATGGCATCGAATAGTAAGCAACTGGACATAATTACTCACCGCACTTCCCCGCGCCAATTGGCCAGATGCTGATGAACTTGGCATTCTTGCAAGTTTGTTCTGCAATGAAAAAATTAGCAAAAAATCACATCCAATGCCACATACAATAAAATAGGCCCAAAACATTAAAACAACCACAATTAACTGTTGACTGATAGGACAATGCAAACTCAAAAAGCGACACCACAACGCCATACATTGCAAGAGAATACAATCAAAGAAACAATACAAGAATAGACCCAAACAAAATTAAGCAAATATAGACACCTATGTCAACATTTTTAAAGATAAAAAGCTTAAAAAAAAAAAACCTTACAGGAAACAAAAAGGCACAATGAAATAGCAAACTAATGAACGCCATAATTTACAATTACAACAAGACATGATCCAAAACAACACCATCTGGTGACATCCACCGAAATACATCAGAAAAAGGCGATAAATACCATTCTAGATAATAAGCAATAAACATTACGGGACAACCGCTGTTACAAATATACAGCAACCCAAAAGATAAACCATAGTCAAATAGAAAAGAAAACACAATAAATTTAAAAAAAAGGGCCCCAACTAAAAAAAAAAATAAATAAATAAAGGCCATACTACACACTTGGCAATGGAAACATTCAAGAAAGGAGATACATACGGAAGCCATACGGAAAACGACGTAAAACCATCATAGATAAAAACCAAAAAAAAGGGAAAATACAATTGAAAAGAGAATGGCATAGCAGCACAGAACAATACAATACAAATGAAACATCATAAATGTAGCCCCCCCACCAGCAAGAAAAGACACTCAAGGAAAGAAAAAAAAATGCCAACAGCATAATAAAACACAGCAAGACATGAGCCAAGAAAACGCCATACGGTTACCCCCAACAATAGAAACCATAAAAAGACATGCAACAGAAATTTAACATAAAAATCTGCCAAATTAAAGACATTGAACAACCGCATGACACCAGAACAACCCAAAATCCATAAAACCAATCCAAAACCAAGCAAGGCCGGTGACAAGAAAGGCCATCATATAACGCCAGAAGTACATCAAAACCAGATTAAAAAACACAATTTTTCAATAACAACCCACAGTGCCATAACCGTACAATAGCACAGACCAAACATTGCACAAATGAAATCAAAATCAAAAAATAAAACACAGAATAAAAAATATGCAAAGAGAAATATATACTTACAGGTTTTGAAAGCAGGTTTCTCCTCAGTGACTTGTCTTGTCTGATAGCCTTGTGAAAGACAATGCCAAACCCCTTTTTTTTTCTATATATATAGTGGTTTTTTTTTGTCTAGACAAAGTCTAGACAATGTTTTGCATTTTTTATTGGAAAACGCATGCGTCGTACAACGCACCACGACGCAAGTACTTGCGTCGTCTGTGTTGTCAATACAAGTCAATGGGAAAAAAGGCGCATCGACGACGCAAACACGACGCATGCGTTTTTTACAAAGTCTGCGCCGCCCAAAAAATGCAACATGTTGCGTTTGCCACGCCCTGACAGGTGCGCCCTAACGCCGCATGCGGCGTACAACGCACCAAAACGCATGACAACGCATGTACATGCGGCCCCAATGTTAAAGATAGGGCCGCACGACGCATGCGTTTTGTTGCGGCGACGACGCTGCAGCGCACACCGCAAATGTGAACGTAGCCTAAGCCCTTGCTAGCCCTGATCTTACCCTGTCTAGCAGTAACACTAGTACAATAAAAAAACACAAGGAAGGTACGACAAACAGTGGGAAAATACATAGCAAATAACAATACTTAGCTTCTCCAACAGGAAACTTCACTTTTGCAACTGAAACAAACAAATCAGATTATTCAAAGACAGGCTCTTACAAAGAGGTCAGTATAGAATGAACTACTGGGAAGGAATGAAGCTAGTAGTAGGATTATACAGTGAAAGTGAGTGATCACAAGGTTCTGCAGCTGCTCAAGCTCCAAATTCATGGCCAGAAGAGAAAGGGTCTTTAACCTTTTCAACACAGAATGAAAGTAAATCCACTCCATTTCAAGGTAAACAACTAATGAATCCTAAAAAAGACTTGCAATCGAATAATTTTCGGATGCATCTCCACCTGAAATAGGGACTGGTGTCAAGGAACCATCCACCCCCGCATGGATCTGGTCACGATAAATACTCCCCTGGTAAAACAGACAATTGCTCCAAGTGAAGAGGTCACAAGCCCTTTGTAGAAAGAGGTTCAGAGAAAAATAAATGGCGTTATTTTGCTCTCCTATTCAAGGGCTACTTCCCCTCGTTGCTCCTACAGCATAGTTTCTGGTCATATGCACATAATCATTACCTTGTTCATGCATCTATAAGTTTAAAGATAAAGGGGCAGATTCATTAAAGGGCCACTGTCACCCCCTGCAGCCGTTATAAACTAAAAGAGCCACCTTGTGCAGCAGTAATGCTGCATTCTAACAAGGTGGCTCTTTTAGTTTTAGGTTCAAGTATACCCCAAATAAAGCGTTTTTATACTTAGCCACAATTCCTGTCTCTAGCCAGGTAGGCGGGTCCTCACTCCCCAGCTTGGCCAGCTCCTCTGCCGTCACTCCAATCTTCCTGCGCTTTCGGCGCCGCCCCCTCAGCACTGTTATTGTTTCAAAACCGGCGCCTGCGCTGTGTACTGGTGTCCTGCGCAGACGCAGTAAGCTCTGGCCATCTGACATCCCAGCCAGGCTTGCACACTGTGCCTGCGCGGGCATTGCAGCCAGCCACCTTTGGAATCCCCGGAAAACGTCTTCTTATCAGTATATATTTATGTTTCACCTATACAGAATATTCCGTGTAATGGCTGATACCAGAGAACAAAAGACATCCACAGAACACCAGGATGGATCTGCTGCACAGCAAATAGCTGTAGGACCTGCGGTGACGTCACTGCCATGTGATTGCCCTAATCACATGGCAGTGACGTCATCGCAGGTCCTACAGCTATTTGCTGTGCAGCAGATCCATCCTGGTGTTCTGTGGATGTCTTTTGTTCTCTGGTATCAGCCATTACATGGAATATTCTGTATAGGTGGAACCTTTGGAATCCCCACCCCGCACTGTGCATAATGCATAACACAGTGCAGGGCGGGGATTCCAAAGGTGGTTGGCCGCAATGCCCGCGCAGGCGCAGTGTGCAAGCCTGGCTGGGACATCAGACGGCCAGAGCTTACTGCGTCTGCGCAGGACACCAGTACACAGCGCAGGAGCCGGTTTTGAAACGATAACAGCGCTGAGGGGGCGGCGCCGAAAGCGCAGGAAGATTGGAGTGACGGCAGAGGAGCTGGCCAAGCTGGGGAGTGAGGACCCGCCTACCTGGCTAGAGACAGGAATTGTGGCTAAGTATAAAAACGCTTTATTTGGGGTATACTTGAACCTAAAACTAAAAGAGCCACCTTGTTAGAATGCAGCATTACTGCTGCACAAGGTGGCTCTTTTAGTTTATAACGGCTGGAGGGGGGTGGCAGTGGCCCTTTAAGCTTTTACTCCACAAAAGTGGTGATGAAGCTTTTAAAGTCTCAATTTTGTTGCTCAACCCCCTGAATGAAGTTGCATTTCTGTTAGAAAAACAGAGGTGCGCCTACTGTATACAACCCCTGGCAAAAATTATGCAATCAACGGCCTTGGAGGATGTTCATTCAGTTGTTTAATTTTGTAGAAAAAAAGCAGATCACAGACATGGCACAAAACTAAAGTCATTTCAAATGGCAACTTTCTGGCTTTATAAAACACTAAAAGAAATCAAGAACAAATAATGTGGTAGTCAGTAATGGTTACTTTTTTTAACTAAGCATAGGGGAAAAATTATGGAATCACTCAATTCTGAAGAAAAAAATAATGGAATCGCCCTGTAAATTTTCATACTCCTGCATCAAATTAAATCTGCTCGTTAATCTGCATCTAAAAAGGAGTGATCACATCTTGGAGAGCTGTTGCACCAAGTGGACTGACATGAATCAAGGCTCCAACACGAGAAATGTCAATTGAAACAAAGGAGAGGATTATAAAGCTCTTAAAAGAGGGTAAATAATCACGCAATGTTGCAAAAGATGTTGGTTATTCACAGTCAGCTGTGTCTAAAATCTGGACCAATTACAAACAACTTGGGAAGGTTGTTAAAGGCAAACATACTGGTAGACCAAGGAAGACATCAAAGCGTCAAGACCGGAAACTTAAAGCAATATGTCTCCAAAACAGGAAATGCACAACAAAACAAATGAGGAACGAATGGGTAGAAACTGGAGTCAACGTCTGTGACCAAACTGTAAGAAACTACCTAAGGAAATGGGATTTACATACAGATAAGCTAAATGAAGCCATCATTAACACCTAGACAGAAAAAAACAAGGTTACAATGGGCTAAGGAAAAGCAATCGTTGACTGTGGATGACTGGATGAAAGTCATAATCAGTGATGAATTGCGAAACTGCATTGGGCAAGGTGATGATGCTGGAACTTTTGTTTGGTGCCGTTCCAGTGAGATTTATAAAGATGACTGCCTGATGAGAACATGCAAATTTCCACAGTCATTGATGATATGGGGCTGCATGTCAGGTAAATGCACTGGTGGAAGTTGAAGAAAATGGTGCATGACAAGGCTCCAACCTGCAAAGCTGATCTAGTGACAGCAATCAGAGAAAGTTGGAGCCAGATTGATGAAGAGTACTGTTTGACACTCATTAAGTCCAGGCCTCAGAGACTGCAAGTTGTTATTAAAGCCAGAGATGGTGCAACATAATACTAGTGATGTTTTGGAGTGTTTTTTTGTTTGTTTGTTTTTCATGATTCCATAATTTTTTTCTCAGAATTGAGTGATTCCATAATTTTTCCCCTATGCTTGGTTAAAAAAAGTAACCATTACTGGCTACCACATTTTTGGTTCTTGATTTCTTTTAGTGTTTCTTAAAGCCAAAAAGTTGCCTTTTGAAAAGACTTTAGTTTTGTGCCATGTCTGTGATCTGCTTTTTTTCTACAAAATAAAACAACTGAATGAACATCCTCCAAGGCTGGTGATTCCATAATTTTTGCCAGGGGTTGTATAATGTTGAAAAGTCATGATTGGTATTTGCAGAATTGCAAAGCATTGTCAGCACTGAACGATATATTTATTGCAAGGTTGAGAGGATCAATTGCTTTGAAAACACTGGAAGAGGCCAACATCATGAATCTAACTGGAGGAGTCATTTTAGTTTGGAGCAAAAGGAAATTTAGGTCTGATTCAAGACTTATGTAGCGCAAGCTACGACACTGAATTCTTAAAGAGGTGCAAGCCACTTAATAATGTCAACGCCTTTTCAAACGGAGTACACCTCTGTGTACATCACCAGAAATACTACTCCAGTCAGGGGGTTATGCAAAAAAAATTAGTGGTATGGATGGGGTTACATGGAGCTTAGCTGTTAGGGCTAGCGGAACGCACCAAATAATATAAAGGGAGATATGAGGTGCGTTCGCAGGCCGGGGTCCACCGTGCAGAGATGGTACCTGCTGCTGAGTAATGGCGGATGGACGCTTGCTCACACGTGGTTTAGACTTCACCCAGTGTGAAAGGAAGCGAACTCTGTTGCTTCACAGAGTCGCCAAATAAACACTGCACCCTGTTAGCAGACACAGGGTGCAGCTGAAAGACACTGGTGGGATCCCTATAACTCACCCCCACTAAACTAGTGATTGGACTCGCTCTGATTCTCCGTGGCTTTTGAGCCTGCATCTGAGGACGCCCTGAGTCAGATGCTGAGTCCAAGGAATTCCCACTCTACCCTAACCGTAGTTAGGACCGCTCGGCGCCGCACTGGTGGTCGCTGCTAAAAGACACTGTAAGCTTGTGCCAGATGGCACAGTCTGGTGCTAGGTAGCTCAATCATCCAATAACAATCAACAACACTAGGGATGGGTATTATTAAAGAGCTTTCAGCAGAAACAGTCATACATTCACACACACACACAATTTCAGTTTTATACTAGCACATGGCCAAGCAGCCACACTAGCCTTTTATAGATGTAGCCTTCCGGGATCTTCCTAATGGTCCAATCAGAGCCGCTACAGGACCTGAGCATGTGACCTCCGGCTTCCGATGAGAGGTTGTCCCACAGGTATGCTCAGTAGATGAAAAGCTGAACTTCGTCCCTGGAACGTCTGCTCGCCGTTGATCAATGCTGGTTACAAAGGCTGAACTTGGGGCAGCAGCTGTAACCAGACACACAGTATCAGCCTGAGCCAGACACTGGGACCGACATCTCTGCTGAGCAGACTCCATGGGAGACTGTAGTGGACATGGTTCGAGATTCCCCCTGTGCAGCGGCGGGAACTCGACACATAACATTAGCATTCAGAGGGTGACCAAAAAATTACCCACACAGAAAATTGCCAATTGCAGCATCACAAAGTTTCAGATCTATATTTGAGGTGCAAGGTGAGGATGTTCACATGATATGTGAAAAATGTCCACTGACATGAATACCCACAGGAAAACAGTAGAGAGTTATAGGTGAGATGCTCTGCAGGACAAGAGGATAGTATACAGGTATAGGTGAGGTGCTCTGCAGGACAGGGGGATAGTATATGCATGTATACGTGAGATACTCTGCAGGGCAGGAAAATGATATAGAATTATAGATGAGATGCTCTGCAGGACAGAGAATAGTATAGAATTATAGATTAAATGCTCTGCAGGACAGAAAGATAGTATGCATGTATACGTGAGATGCTCTGCAGAGCAGGAGAATAATATAGAGTTATAGTTGAGATGCTCTACAGGACAGAAGAATGTCAGCAAAAATTGCTCAGACAGAAAACTACCCATAAGGCTATTAAGAACAGTTTATTAAGGAGGTCTAATAACAACAATAACTTCAGTTTATTGAACAATCATTGCAAACCTGCAAATAATTAGCCACTGGGTGATAGTCCTTGACTTCCATGAGCTCCATTGAAATACAACACAGCACAACACAGGCAGCAAAGGAAATGCAGAATGGATTTCAACAAAGGTCTCTGGACTAGTGTTGAGCATTCCGATACTGCAAGTATCGGGTATCGGCCGATACTTGCGGGTATCGGAATTCCGATACCGAGATCCGATACTTTTGTGATATCGGGAATCGGTATCGGGATTAATATCAATGTGTAAAAGAAAGAATTAAAATAAAAAATAGGGATATACTCACCTCTCCAACTCAGTCTGCACCTTATCGAGGGAACCGGCAGCCTTCTTTGCTTAAAATGCGCGCGTTTACTGCCTTCCGTGACGTCACGGCTTCTGATTGGTCGCGTGCCGCCCATGTGACCGCGACGCGACCAATCACAACAAGCCGTGACGTAATTTTCAGGTCCTGAATGCCTAGGCATTCAGGACCTGAAAATTACGTCACGGCTTCTGATTGGTCGCGTGCCGCCCATGTGACCGCGACGTGACCAATCACAACAAGCCGTGACGTAATTTTCAGGTCCTGAATGCCTAATTCTAGAATTAGGCATTCAGGACCTGAAAATTACGTCACGGCTTGTTGTGATTGGTCACGTCGTGGTCACATGGGTGGCACGCGACCAATCAGAAGCCGTGACGTCACGGAAGGCAGTAAATGCGCGCATTTTAAGCAAAGAAGGCTGCCGGTTCCCTCGATAAGGTGCAGGCTGCGTCGGAGAGGTGAGTATAGCAATATTTTTTATTTTAATTCTTTATTTTACACATTAATATGGATCCCAAATACCATCCACCTCTCGTGTCTCCCCTTTTCCTCATAGTTTGTAAGCTTGCGAGCAGGGCCCTCATTCCTCCTGGTATCTATTTTGAACTGTGATTTCTGTTATGCTGTAATGTCTATTGTCTGTACAAGTCCCCTCTATAAGTTGTAAAGCGCTGCGGAATATGTTGGTGCTATATAAATAAAAATTATTATTATTATATTATATTATTATCCCAGGGCCTGAAGGAGAGTTTCCTCTCCTTCAGACCCTGGGAACCATCAGGGATACCGTCCGATACTTGAGTCCCATTGACTTGTATTGGTATGGTATCGGTATCGGATTAGATCCGATACTTTGCCGGTATCGGCCGATACTTTCCGATACCGATACTTTCAAGTATCGGATGGTATCGCTCAACACTACTCTGGACCCAGTTTACTTCTCCAGGTTCTACAGGTTTGGTTCACTCATCCAAAGTACAGATCCTGTTCTTAGGAGTTGTCATTCCACTGTGCTAAAAATAATTCCACTTTACACCTATTCCTTTATGGGAATCCGCAGGCAAAATCTGCAGGTAAAACGCAGGAAAAATCTGCAACGTGTGCACATTATTCAAATCCACTCTGCATTTTCTTTCATCCTATGCCTGCCTGCACCTGCAGTATATGTGTATGATACATAACTATATAGGATCTGTTCACTCTTGGTTCTCTTGGTAGTCAGAAGTGAACAGGGAAGGAACTGCAGGCACCAGATTCACTGCCACTGAAATCAATGGGAGGGCGGAGCTGCTATGGCACTTCCGGCTCCTCTGACAGATTATGACAGAATCTCACTTTTCTGCGGTGCCTTCTGGGCTTCCAGGACCAACTATCTCAGCCAGCAGCACCCTTCTTTTGGTGGGCTCCCACTGAGATGAAAATGTATTAGATGTAACCTGCAGGCCCATGCAACTCTACAGATAATACAGTGATACTTTTGTTAGTATTGATAGCAGTGATGGCTCCTCTGGATCACCACTGCTGCTGGTTCTGCATGTGCTGCTGTTTTGGGCTAGTGGGAGGAGTAAGGCAGAATCAATGAGAGAGGAGAGCAGACTAGATCTATCTATTGCTAGTAATGACAGACTGCCACAGACCACAGATCTTCAGCTTTTTTGCAGTTTTGCACTAGCTCAACTGTAAATCATAAGTTGATCACATATGATGTGAACATTCAACTCAAATATCATAGATCTGAAACTTCATGATGCTGCAATTGGCAATTTTCTGTGTGGGCAACTTTCCATTTGCACACCTCCCAACTGTCCCGGATCCAGCGGCACTGTCCCAATTTTGACAGTCAGCCCCACGATCATGGGCGGGATATTAGTTGTCCTGCACTGGTTGGGAGGTGTGTAATATCACCTGGTCAGCTCCCTGAGTCCCTGCTCCCGCAGAGCAGCACACCACATATTGGCTGCTCTGTGTGCACAGGACCTGTGATGAAGTCACAGGATGGGAGGAGTCAGGGGTCACATGATCGGGAGGACCTGTGTACAGGACTCTGCTGGTTGTTATGGTGCTGAACGAGGGTAAGCGTATGTGTGAGGTCAGGAGGTGTTTACAGTGTGGATGTAGCAGAGCCGTGTGTGTACGAGGTGTATGGATCGGAGCAGCATGTGAGAGGTGTATGGAGCAGAGTCGTGTGTGTAAGAGGTGTACGGAGCCGTGTGTATGAGGTGTATGGAGCGCAGCCATGTGTGTACGAGGTCTACAGATCGGAGCAGCGGGTGAAAGGTGTATGGAGTGGAGTCGTGTGTGTACGAGGTGTACGGAGCAGAGCTGCGTGTGTACGAGGTATACTGAGCAGAGCCACATGTGTACGGAGTGGAACCGTGTGTGTACAAGGTATACGGAGCAGAGCAGAGTGTGCAATGTGTATGGAGCGGAGTCGTGTTTGTGTATGAAGTGTATGGAGTGAAGCCGTGTGTGTACGAGGTGTACGGAGCGGAACCGCGTGTGTACTAGGTGTACGGAGCGGAGTCGTGTGTGTGTATGAGGTGTATGGAGAGGAGCTGTGTGTGTATGAGGTGTACAGAGCGGAGCCGTGTGTGTACGAGGTGTATGGAGCAGAGCCGCGTGTGCAAGGTGTATGGAGCAAATTCGTGTGGGTTCGGAGCGGACACTAGCTATGTCGGATTGGAGCAGATATTGCTCCTCGCTCTGACACTGACTGGCACAGGAGAAACGGAGAGATCTTTATCAGTGGCGTATCGCAGCTGCAGTAAGCGGCGCAGTTGGATGAAATCATTCAGTGCCGCGGGAGTGGAAGCTGCTGGCTGATGCGAGGGAGCACTGTTGTGAATTCTGTTCTCGAACTCCCTCCTGTGGTTATGAATGGTACTTCGGCGATTTCTGTCCATGGACTCCCTCTGGTGGCTGTGAGTGGAGCTGCTGGTTCTGAGGTTCTTTCTTCAGCTGACCTCGTTTAGTCCTAGGCTGGCTGCTCTATTTAACTCCACTCAGTTCGTTACATGATGCCAGCTGTCAATGTCCTAGTACTGGTTCAGTTCTCTTGGATTTTTCAGATGACCTGTCTACTCCAGCAAAAGCTAAGTCCCTGCTAGCTTATTTGTTTACCACTGTTTTCTTGTCCAGCTTGCTTTCATGTTTTTGCCTTGCTAGCTGGAAGCTCTGGGATGCAGAGTGGCACCTCCATGCCGTGAGTTGGTGCGGGGGTCTCTTTTGCACACTCTGCGTGGTCTTTTGGTAGTTTTTTATGCTGACCGCAAAGATACCTTTTCTATCCTCAGTCTGTTTAGTTAAGTCTGGCCTCCTTTGCTGAAACCTATTTCATTCCTGTGTTTGTGACTTCCATCTTAATTTCTCTGAGGCAAGGTAGGCTTAATTTTCTATCTTTAGGGGTAGTTAGCTCTTAGGCTGTGAAGAGGCGTCTAGGCAGAGTCAGGTACGCTCCACGGCTATTTCTAGTTGTTGTGATAGGATTAGGGGTTGCGGTCAGCAGAGCTCCCACTTCCCAGAGCTTGTCCTGTATTACTAGTTTGCTCATCAGGTCATTCCTAGTGCTCCTAACCACCAGGTCAATCATAACAGTACAGCTGGCCAGTAAAGTGTTAATGCATCTCAATAGAGGGATAAGAGAAGTTCTGAGATCATTTTTTTTTTCCTCTGCAGCGTGTTTTGTTTTTCTTTTCCCCTAAATCTCTGGGTGGTTCAGGACACATGTGTGGATATGGACATTCAAGGTCTGTCCTCTTGTGTGGACCAACTCACTGCAAGGGTACAAGGCATTCAGGATTATGTAGTTCAGAACCCGATGTTAGAACCCAGAATTCCAATTCCTGATTTGTTTTCTGGGGATAGATCTAAGTTCCTGAATTTCAAAAATAATTGTAGACTGTTTTTTGCTTTGAAACCCCGCTCCTCTGGTGACCCCATTCAGCAAGTAAAAATCATTATTTTTTTGCTACGTGGCGACCCTCAAGACTGGGCATTTTCCCTTGCGCCAGGAGATCCTGCATTGCGTAATGTAGATGTGTTTTTTCTGGCGCTTGGATTGCTTTATGATGAACCAGATTCAGTGGATCAGGCAGAGAAAATCTTGCTGGCTTTGTGTCAGGGTCAGGATGAAGCAAAGGTATATTGTCAGAAGTTTAGAAAGTGGTCTGTGCTTACTCAGTGGAATGAGTGTGCCCTGGCGGCAATTTTCAGAAAGGGTCTTTCTGAAGCCCTTAAGGATGTTATGGTGGGATTCCCCACGCCTGCTGGTCTGAATGAGTCTATGTCCTTGGCCATTCAGATCGATCGACGCTTACGTGAGCGCAAAACTGTGCACCATTTGGCGGTATCTTCTGAGCAGAGGCTTGAGCCTATGCAATGTGATAGAACCTTGACCAGAGCTGAACGGCAAGAATACAGACGTCAGAATGGCCTGTGTTTTTACTGTGGTGACTCCACTCATGCTATCTCTGATTGTCCTAAGCGCACTAAGCGGTTCGCTAGGTCTGCCACCATTGGTACGGTACAGCCAAAATTTCTTTTGTCCGTTACTCTGATTTGCTCTTTGTCGTCCTATTCTGTTATGGCATTTGTGGATTCAGGCGCTGCCCTGAATTTGATGGACTTGGAGTTTGCCAGGCGCTGTAGTTTTTTCTTGGAGCCCTTACAGTATCCTATTCCATTGAGAGGAATTGATGCTACGCCTTTGGCCAAGAATAAGCCTCAGTACTGGATTCAATTGACCATGTGCATGGCTCCTGCACATCAGGAGGATATTCGCTTTTTGGTGTTGCATAATCGGCATGATGTGGTCGTTTTGGGTTTGCCATGGCTACAGGTCCATAATCCAGTATTGGATTGGAAATCAATGTCTGTATCCAGTTGGGGTTGTCAAGGGGTACATGGGGATATCCCATTGTTGTCAATTTCGTCTTCCCATCCTTCTGAAGTCCCTGAGTTCTTGTCAGATTACCGGGATGTATTTGATGAGCCCAAATCCAGTGCCCTACCTCCTCATAGGGATTGCGATTGTGCTATTAATTTGATTCCTGGTAGTAAGTTTCCGAAGGGCCGACTGTTCAATTTATCTGTGCCAGAACACGCCGCTATGCAGAGTTATATAAAGGAGTCCTTGGAGAAAGGGCATATTCGCCCGTCGTCGTCACCGTTGGGAGCAGGGTTCTTTTTTGTGGCCAAGAAGGATGGTTCTCTGAGACCTTGTATAGATTACCGCCTTCTTAATAAAATCACCGTCAAATTTCAGTACCCTTTGCCGCTACTGTCTGATTTGTTTGCTCGGATTAAGGGGGCTAGCTGGTTCACCAAGATAGATCTTCGAGGGGCGTATAATCTTGTGCGTATTAAACGGGGCGACGAATGGAAAACAGCATTTAATACGCCCGAGGGCCATTTTGAGTACCTGGTGATGCCATTCGGGCTTTCTAATGCTCCATCTGTGTTTCAGTCCTTTATGCATGACATCTTCCGAAAGTAACTGGATAGATTCATGATTGTATATTTGGATGATATTTTGGTCTTTTCGGACGATTGGGAGTCTCATGTGAAGCAGGTCAGAATGGTGTTCCGGGTCCTTTGTGCTAATTCCTTGTTTGTGAAGGGGTCTAAGTGTCTCTTTGGAGTTCAGAAGGTTTCATTTTTGGGCTTCATTTATTCCCCTTCTACTATCGAGATGGACCCTGTTAAAGTTCAGGCCATTTATGATTGGACTCAGCCTACTTCTGTGAAGAGCCTTCAGAAATTCCTGGGCTTTGCTAATTTTTACCGTCGCTTCATCGCTAATTTTTCTAGTGTTGTTAAACCATTGACTGATTTAACCAAGAAAGGTGCGGATGTGGTCAATTGGTCCTCTGCGGCCGTTGAGGCTTTTCAGGAGTTGAAGCGTCGTTTTTCTTCTGCCCCTGTGTTGTGTCAGCCAGATGTTTCGCTCCCGTTTCAGGTCGAGGTGGATGCTTCTGAGATTGGAGCAGGGGCTGTTTTATCTCAAAGAGGTTCTGATGGCTCGGTGATGAAACCATGTGCTTTCTTTTCTAGAAAGTTTTCGCCCGCTGAGCGCAATTATGATGTGGGCAATCGAGAGTTATTGGCTATGAAGTGGGCGTTTGAGGAGTGGCGACATTGGCTTGAGGGAGCCAAGCATCGCGTGGTGGTCTTGACGGATCACAAGAATCTGACTTATCTCGAGTCTGCCAAGCGGTTGAATCCTAGACAGGCTCGATGGTCGCTGTTTTTCTCCCGCTTCGATTTTGTGGTTTCGTACCTTCCAGGTTCTAAAAATGTGAAGGCTGATGCCCTTTCAAGGAGTTTTGTGCCTGATTCTCCGGGAGTTCCTGAGCCGGCTGGTATTCTCAAAGAGGGGGTAATTTTGTCTGCCATCTCCCCTGATTTGCGGCGGGTGCTGCAGGAGTTTCAGGCTGATAGACCTGACCGTTGCCCAGCGGAGAAGCTGTTTGTCCCTGATAGATGGACTAGTAGAGTTATCTCTGAGGTTCATTGTTCGGTGTTGGCTGGTCATCCTGGAATCTTTGGTACCAGAGATTTGGTGGCTAGATCCTTTTGGTGGCCTTCTTTGTCACAGGATGTGCGTTCTTTTGTGCAGTCCTGTGGGACTTGTGCTCGGGCTAAGCCCTGCTGTTCTCGTGCCAGTGGGTTGCTTTTGCCCTTGCCGGTCCCAAAAAGGCCTTGGACGCATATTTCCATGGATTTTATTTCAGATCTCCCTGTCTCTCAAAGGATGTCGGTTATCTGGGTGGTTTGTGATCGCTTCTCTAAGATGGTCCATTTGGTAGCTTTGCCTAAATTGCCTTCCTCCTCTGATTTGGTTCCATTGTTTTTCCAGCACGTGGTTCGTTTGCATGGCATTCCGGAGAACATCGTGTCGGACAGAGGTTCCCAGTTTGTTTCAAGATATTGGCGGTCCTTTTGTGCTAAGATGGGCATTCATTTGTCTTTTTCTTCAGCTTTCCATCCTCAGACAAATGGCCAAACTGAACGAACCAATCAGACTTTGGAAACATATCTGAGATGCTTTGTTTCTGCTGATCAGGATGATTGGGTGTCCTTCTTGCCTTTGGCTGAGTTCGCCCTTAATAATCGGGCCAGCTCGGCCACTTTGGTTTCACCTTTTTTCTGTAATTCTGGTTTTCACCCTCGTTTTTCTTCAGGGCAGGTTGAGCCTTCGGACTGTCCTGGTGTGGATTCTGTGGTGGACAGGTTGCAGCAAATTTGGACTCACGTGGTGGACAATTTGACATTGTCCCAGGAGAAGGCTCAACGTTTTGCTAACCGCCGTCGCTGTGTTGGTCCCCGACTTCGTGTTGGGGATTTGGTTTGGTTGTCGTCTCGTTATGTTCCTATGAAGGTTTTGTCTCCTAAGTTTAAGCCTCATTTCATTGGTCCTTATAAGATTTCTGAGATTTTTAATCCTGTGTCATTTCGTTTGGACCTTCCAGCTTCTTTCGCCATCCATAATGTGTTCCATAGGTCGTTATTGCGGAGATATGTGGCTCCTATGGTTCCCTCCATTGACCCTCCTGCCCCGGTGTTGGTTGAGGGGGAGTTGGAGTATGTGGTGGAGAAGATTTTAGATTCTCGTATTTCGAGACGGAAACTTCAGTACCTAGTCAAGTGGAAAGGTTATGGTCAGGAGGATAATTGCTGGGTGGTGGCCTCTGATGTTCATGCTGCCGATCTTGTTCGTGCCTTTCATTTGGCTCGTCCTGATCGGCCTGGGGGCTCTGGTGAGGGTTTGGTGACCCCTCCTCAAGGGGGGTACTGTTGTGAATTCTGTTCTCGAACTCCCTCCTGTGGTTATGAATGGTACTTTGTCGAGTTCTGTCCATAGACTCCCTCTGGTGGCTGTGAGTGGAGCTGCTGGTTCTGAGGTTCTTTCTTCAGCTGACCTCGTTTAGTCCTAGGCTGGCTGCTCTATTTAACTCCACTCAGTTCGTTACTTGATGCCAGCTGTCAATGTCCTAGTACTGGTTCAGTTCTCTTGGATTTTTCAGATGACTTGTCTACTCCAGCAAAAGCTAAGTCCCTGCTAGCTTATTTGTTTACCACTGATTTCTTGTCCAGCTTGCTTTCATGATTTTGCCTTGCTAGCTGGAAGCTCTGGGATGCAGAGTGGCACCTCCGCGCCGTGAGTCGGTGCGGGGGTCTCTTTTGCACACTCTGCGTGGTCTTTTGGTAGTTTTTTATGCTGAACGCAAAGATACCTTTTCTATCCTCAGTCTGTTTAGTTAAGTCTGGCCTCCTTTGCTGAAACCTATTTCATTCCTGTGTTTGTGACTTCCATCTTAACTCACAGTCAATATATGTGGGGGGCTGCCTGTTTCTTTGGGGAATTTCTCTGAGGCAAGGTAGGCTTATTTTTCTATCTTTAGGGGTAGTTAGCTCTTAGGCTGTGAAGAGGCATCTAGGCAGAGTCAGGTATGCTCCACGGCTATTTCTAGTTGTTGTGATAGGATTAGGGGTTGCGGTCAGCAGAGCGCCCACTTCCCAGAGCTTGTCCTGTATTACTAGTTTGCTCATCAGGTCATTCCTAGTGCTCCTAACCACCAGGTCAATCATAACAGAGCACGGTGAAAGGTGTGTGTGTAGTGATGGAGAAGGCAATGATGGGGGTGGGGTTACCATATGTGGCCATATATACTGTACCCAGCATCATGTAGGGCCATTACACTGTACCCAGCATTGTGTGGGGCAATTATACTGTACAAAGCATCATGTGAGCCCATTATACTGTATGGACCATCATGTGGGGCAAGTATACTGTATGCAGCATCATGTGGGGCCATTATACAGTATGGAGCATAATTTGGCCATTATACATTATGGAGCATCATGTGTGGCCATTATACAATATGGAGCATCATGTGGAGCCATTATACAGAACGCAGCATCATGTGTGGCCATTATACAGTATGGAGCATCATGTGTGGCCATTATACAGTATGGGGCATCATGTGGGGCCATTATACAGTATGGAGCATCATGTGTGGCCATTATACAGTATGGAGCATCATGTGTGGCCATTATACAGTATGGAGCATTAGGTGTGGCCATTATACAGTATTGAGCATCATGTGGAGCCATTATACAGTACACAGCATCATGTGTAGCCATTATACAGTATGGAGCATCATGTGTTGCCATTATACAGTATGGAGCATCATGTGGGGCCATTATACAGTATGGAGCACTGTGTGGCCATATTTTTTTTTGTTTATAACACTTGTCTGCGACTAAAAAGCTGTTTGATTATTTTCATCTAATTTCCATGTATTTTAGTGTGCTGAAAACAAAAAAAATATTGATAAAAATCCTGGACGTCAGAATTTGCCACAAAATGCTAAATTCTCTTCAAATTTAGTATATTTTTCTCAATGTTTGGTATTTTTTTATCTTAGGGTTTTGAAAGTCAAAATTACTATTAATTAATTCTCATCAATGCATTGAAGATATACAATGCCAAAAAATATAACTTTCAAAGAAAAGAACTTTCAGAGTGAGCTAATGAAACCAGCATCAACATGTTGCAAGCTGGACGAGCAGGCACTGACATGCCCGGGCTTGATTCAATTGTTTTATCTTGGTTCTCGCCTGTTCACACTTTTTCATCTCAGTTCGTGTTAGCTCGTCATGTTCAACCGTGTTTCCCAAAATTAGCATTATGGCTCAGCGGAAGTATATTAATTCGCCTGACAGTTTCTGATACATTTGTTATGAATATACAGTGTTGAAGCAACAGCTGAATATTGCAAACTTTGTGAAAAAAGTATACTTCGCTTATTTCGGACTAAAGCTTGGAGATCATGATAAAGCTTGGGCGCCTCATAAAGTGTGCAAACGGTGAGCTGAGAACCTCCGAAATTGGTTCAAGGGTAAGAAAAAAGCTTTCTGTTATGGGATTCCTATGGTATGGCGAGAGCAAAAGAATCATAGTGACGATTGTTACTTTTGTTTATGCGATGTGAAAGGGTATAATTCAAAATGGAAGCATTCCATTTCATACCCCAATATTCACTCAGCAATTCGTCCCATCCCCCATGGCACAGATATACCAGTACCCAAGGCCCCTGCTACCTTGGAAGAGATAACTAGCTCCGATGAAGGTGGGTCATACCTGAACCAGATGATGAATCAAGTTCTGACTTTGAAGATGATACAAAACCAAAATTGTTTTCCCAGGAGGAGATGAATGATTTGGTAAGAGACTTGAATCTTTCCAAAGATGCCGCTGAGCTACTCGGATCAAGGCTCAAAAGCAAGAATTTATTGTTGCCAGGAGTGTCTTTTTCATGGTTCAGACATTGTGAAAACGAGTTTGTTCCTTACTTTGCCCAGGAAGATAAGTTGGTTTATTGCATCCATGTCGAAGGTTTTATGGGTCAATTCAAAATCCAATATGATTCAGCGCAATGGCGTCTTTTTATAGATTCTTCAAAAAGAAGTCTCAAAGCAGTTTTACTCCACAACGGCGGTTTTTATGCTTCCATCCCTGTAGGTCATTCTGTACAGCTCAAGGAAACCTACGAGAACTTGGAATTGGTTCTTCGTAAATTTAAATATGAAGACCACGGTTGGCAAGTGTGCGGGGATTTGAAAGTCTTGTGCATGCTGTTCAGGCAACAAGCTGGGTATACCAAATACCCTGGTTTTCTGTGTCTATGGGACAGTTGAGACTGACAAAATCACTGGACCAAGAAGAATTGGCAGCCGAGGGTGCTCACAGTTGGTGAAAAAAATGTCCTCTGAGAAACTTTGGTTCCTCTCCAAAAAGTTCTTCTACCACCTCTCCACATAAAATTGGGATTGATGAAGCAATTCGTAAAATTACTTCCAAAAGATGGAGAATGCTTCACATACTTGGTCACCAAGTTTCCAGGCCTCTCGGAGGCAAAATTGAAGGAAGGTGTGTTCATCGGACCAGACATTAGAAGGCTTATAACTGATCAAGAGTTTATCAATACCATGACACATCCTCAAAAAGAAGGGTGGTTTGCATTTAAAGAGGTCGTAGAGAAATTTTTAGGCAATAACAAAGACCCTGACTACAAAAAAATCGTCGGACGAATGCTGAAAGCATTTCAAGCTTTAGGTTGCCTGATTAGTTTGAAAGTGCATTTCCTCCATTCCCACCTTGACAACTTTCCTGAAAATTTGGGATCTGTGAGTGAAGAGCAAGGTGAACGATTTCACCAGGACATTAAAGAGATGGAAAGAAGATACCAGGGAAGATGGAGCATTACAATGATGGCAGACTACTGTTGGACGCTTCAGAGAGACATTCCAGATGCTACTCACAAGCGTAAATGTACCAAGAGAAGCCTCACAGGGAAGAAGAATCGATTTTAGTGTGTGTTAGTGAGCTCATTGCAGTTAAAAAATGATTTACATGAAACATTTGTAATAAAAAAATAATTTTATGAGTCTATTTTCATTTATTTTGAGGTATTGTCTTATTTAACATAGTTACTTAAATTGTCAGAAAACGTGATGTCCTATGACAAAACGGAGGTCATTTTTCGGATTCAGCAGACTTAAAAACATAAAGATTATGTGGAGTAACCAAAACAGCTCAAGAACAATTTTGTGTTTGCAAACCTGTGCAATTATTGTTTATGAAATATTGTGATCAGCAGTGATAAATGGAGGTGGTTGGGGCGTGACTAGTTGTGAAATGGGTGTGGTCACAGGCGTGGCCTAAAATTTGGCGCTGCGCATGCTGCTAACTTTGTCCCTCTTTCCTGTCCTCAAAAGTTGGGATGCATGCATGTGGTCAATTTTCTGTGTGGGCAATTTTCCTGTGAGCATTTTTCCTGTGGGCAATTTTTCTGTGGTGATTTTTCAGGGAACCCTTGGAGACAGCCACAAAGGGCCTGGGTCTCTTTGGCACCTTTACACTAATGTTGCCCTGCATGGTTTATGTTTATCTATCAATGGGAGAACGGATGGAGCCATGTACCGTAAAATCCTGAATGACAACCTCCATTCCTCCGTCAGGACATTAAAAATGGGTCATGGCTCAGTCTTCCAGCAAGACAATGACCCAAAACATAGAGCCAAAGCGACAATGGAGTGACTAAAAAAGAAGCATATTAAGGTCATGGAGTGGCCTAGCCAGTCTCCAGACCTTAAACCCATAGAAAACTTATGGAGGGAGTTGAAGCTCCAAGTTGCCATGCGACAGCCTCAAAATCTTAATGATTTAGAGATGATCTACAAAGAGGAGTGAACCAAAATTCCTCCTGACTAGTGTTGAGCGATACCGTCCGATATTTGAAAGTATCGGTATTGGATAGTATCGGCCGATACCCGAAAAGTATCGGATATCGCCGATACCGATACCCGATACCAATACAAGTCAATGGGACACCAAGTATCGGAAGGTATCCTGATGGTTCCCAGGGTCTGAAGGAGAGGAAACTCTCCTTCAGGCCCTGGGATCCATATTAATGTGTAAAAGAATTAAAATAAAAAATATTGATATACTCACCTCTCCGGAGGCCCCTGGACATCACCGCTGGTAACCGGCAGCCTTCTTTGCTTCAATTGAGCGCGTTTAGGGCCTTCCATGACGTCACGGCTTCTGATTGGTCACATGAGCAGCACGCGACCATTTAGAAGCCGTGACGTCATGGAAGGCCCTAAACACGCTCATTTTAAGCAAAGAAGGCTGCCGGTTACCAGAGGTGATGTCCAGGGGCCTCCGGAGAGGTGAGTATATCAATATTTTTTATTTTAATTCTTTATTTTACACAGTAATATGGATCCGATACCGATTCCCAATACCACAAAAGTATCGGAACTCGGTATCGGAATTCCGATACCGCAAGTATCGGCCGATACCCGATACTTGCGGTATCGGAATGCTCAACACTACTCCTGACATGTGGGCAAATCCAAACTTTGGTCAGCCAAGTGGTTCTGGAGAGCGAGTATCGATGGCACAGTATCTGGGACAGGTAGAGAATGATGAGACCCTGGTGTGTGTGCGGAGGTCTCCCAGAATTCTGGTGGTATATTGGACTTAACCCTGAGATGCACGGTACTCTCATAATTCATCTATATGTGTTGGTTCCACTCTGTCTAGGGCTTCCACTGATAGCTGGCCGTCCTGCACAAAAGACAGCAGGAGGTCCCTGCTCTGTTACTCCTCTCATTAATTAACACATGGCCTCTAAATGTTTGGCCATATGGCAAGGTCCTGGGGAGAGTGAGGAGTCTGGATAATATATTTGGCCTGAAATTAATAAATCAAAATGGTGTCTCCCTGGTCCCTCACACCTGGGTACAAAATCTGTGTCTGATGGTAAAACCACTGCCCCTTCCCCTGTGTTATGGCCTTCCAAATCTGCTGTCCATGAAGCAAGCGCTGATGCCTCCTGCTCACAACCTGCAGTTGCACAGACTCAACATTTAGCAATCATGTCCAGTTCGTTGACCCAGCACAGCGTTCACTTGTCCCTGCCCCAGACATTTAATTTAAAGCAGTAATATCGACCCTCCCACAGGCCAAAATGCTAAACACCCATATTGTCATGATCCAGGTTGGGGTTTGCTTCTTGCTTCTCTTTCCCTGGCCTGGTCATGGAGGGGTTAACTTTTCCTCCTCTCTTTGGCTCTTGGGTGGCTATTTATTGGCGCTATTTTATGTAGCTTTTGTCAGTGATAGTTCATACTTCCAGGCTAGAGCAGCTGATCTGTATACCCTAGAGATCCTTCTGCAACTGACTTCCCGTGTGCGTGTGTGTGTCTGACCTGTTCCCTATCCCACTCAGTGTACGTTTGGTGATTTTCCCTACAGTGTACCACTTGGCTTGAACTCTGAACTCCGCCTCTGTTATTTCTGTCTCTGGTACTGCATTCCCTGACTGGCTTTTGACCCTCTGGCTTGTACCTTGACTCCTCTTTCCATCTCATGTTTTGGATACTGCGCTCCCATCTGGCTCTGACTTTTGGCTCATCTCTGAACTCGTGCTTTGCTGTGACCTCTGATACTTCATCTCCTTGTTTGTTGCTGACTTTGACCTGTCTGACTACTCTGCCACCTACTGGTGACGGCCTGCATTTCTGCATCAAAGTGCTACACAGTAAGTGCAACCCTTTTTCCCATAACATCGCCCCTGGTGGTGGCTGAGTGCAACTGCTCCTCAGTTGCAGTACACATAGAGCCAGATTGGTATTCCTGGAAATGTTGCCCTTTCAACTTGCAGGAACTGAGTCTTTCCGTGACCTCTTGATGGTGGCAGCCCCACGGTACTTGATTGCCATCCGACACTATTTTTCCTGGTGTGCTGTCAATACATTACATAAGCAGTCTTACCCACACCAAGAATTGCGGTCCCAACTTCCATCAGGGTTGCAGTCTACTTGTATTACAGTTTCTGTTTTTCATCCTCCTGCGAAAGTAGCCTTCCCATCTCTCCCCAGCTGGGAGTTCTGCAGCACTGCTTTGGCAAAGTTGCAGCATGCTCTGCGGAAGCTCATCTGATGTCTGTCTCTTCCCATCTTACTCCAGTCTCTGACAGAGGTTTGGAGTATGAGGTACAGAGGATCAAGGATTCTCAGAGGGTCCAAAATTCCCTCCAATATATTCTTCACTGGAGGGGATGCAGACCCAAGGAGAGATCCTGGGATCCGGCTCATTCGGTGAAGGCAGCTCTTTTGGTCGGAGCTTTTCATCGTATGTTTCCTGGGATACCTGGGGTCTGGTGGCCTACCCTTGAAGAGGGGTACTGTTATGATTCCTCTGCTCAGACTGTCTGGGACTTGGTGCTGTACAGCTCTATCATCCTATCCTGTACTGGAACGTGCTGAGCTGTCAGTGATTTGACAGCTCTGTAGATCTATCTGAGACTGGTAGGTGCAGAGATCTCCACAGGTGCTCCCTGTTCTTGGTAACTTCCATGCTATTTTGGTGAGCTGTCTGGCCAAGATGACTGCTAGTCAAAGTTTGTTCAAAGCTTGTTCTAAGCTGTGCTCTCTGGTGTGTGTTTGCCTGATTTCTGTGCTGTAAGTTCTGATCTTCTTCTTCTGCTGCTGACCTTTGGACCGTGTTCTGACTACCCGCTTGTTATTGCCCATTTGCTTATCCGCTATTTCTAAGGTATTCTGACCCTGGCATGTGCCCTGACTTACGACTTCATATTTTCCCTTGGTTTACTATGTGCTCTTTTGGTATTGACCCTGGAACGTCTGACTTCGCTGACTCACAGCCTGCCCATGGGTTGTGACAAGCGCCACTGATCTGGAGCGAAAAGTGTTAAAGACTACACACACAGAACACACACACACAATGCTAGGACTATTACCATTATTTGTGCACAAAAAAATAAACAAAGAAAAAACACCACTTTGTAGGGTAAACGATCAGAATAATGATAACTAGGCATGAGCGAACCCGAACAATAAAGTTTGGACACCTTGTGTCTAGTATCAAACAACCGAACACAGACTTTTTGCCTAAAGTACAGTTTGCTGTTCTGATTCGGAGGCAGAATATAGTTTTTTGAAAGGCTCTGGGCACTCCAGGAGCAATCCCAGCCATGTCAAGTATTGACATAGCTGTGATTGGTCAATGCACCACGTGACCCAAACTGTATAGATTCTGGATCACCAGAAATACCCCCTACCCACCATGGTCCTGAATGACAGCATTTTAAAATTCCTGTCCTTCTGCCATTCTGACTGGTGTAGATGGACAGTTTTAAAAAACTGATGGTGGTGGCTGTTCAGCAGTATTTTGTTCGCAGCTGCCACTGCTTTTCCAGGCAGGCCATCGCTGCCCTGAACACATGTTGCAGACAAAATCAAGTGAGCACTTCTCAGCGCCATCAGTGGCAAGGTCCACAAAACTACTGATGCATGGACCAGTAACAGTATGTCTCCCATACTGCCCACTGGGTAATTGTACTGGTGGCTCTGAAAGAGTCAGAAGGCATTCTAGCTCATGTCCTACTACTATCGAGGATTGCTGGATGTTTCTCTGTCCAGGTTGCCTCCTCCTCCTACTCTGCTTTCTCTAGCACTTCTCATCTGGTCACACTAAGACCTGCACCACTAACTTCAGCAAAACCAAGGGGAAATGACAACGGACTGTTCTGAAACTCATCTGTCAGGGGGACAACTTGCACAGCACGCAGGAGCTGTGAATGGGGATCAAACAGCAGACAAATGAGTTGTTGGTGTCGGTGAACCTCAACATGACCTGCAGTGGTGTAACTTGAGTCTGATGGGCCCCTGTGCAAGATTTGGATGGAGCCCCCATTTTGCACCTTAAATAAATTATATGTTCATCATTCTGCCGCTGTTTTTTAATGTATAGAAAATAATAAACCATTATACTCAACAGGGGCAAACATAGAAGTCATGAGGCCTCATAGCAGAAGTATAACGCAATTCCCATAGTTTTCCCTACTGTATAAAGTGTCGCATAGTCCATATAATTTACTGCACAGCCCATAGTCTTCCATATAGTATAATACACAGTCCATAGTCCTCCATCTATAATATGTCCATCTGGCCAAAGCATCTATAGACTGAGCCTGTGCAGTGTGGCAGGACTCAGAAGGACACAGCCAGTGGTGACAGGGAGGAGGATGAGGATGGAGAAGTGCGGCCTCTGGAGATCGTGGGTATAGATGAGCTAACTTGTTCTGAAAACTTTTGCTAATTTCAAATTCGGCATGAAGATTTCACATTTGGGTTCATGTTCGGAGTTCCAAGCATTTTTCCTCAAAATTGGCAAAATTCATCCAAAGCTTGATAAATCATCGAGTTTCCACTAATGCTATTTTAAGGAATTTGGCTAGGATAGTGGTGCTGTGTGATGAGCTGGTTGGAAGTGTTTGATGAGTTGATGGGGTGGGGAGAGGTCAGAGTAGCAGAGGACTGTATTTTTTTTTATTAACTTAATGTGTGGAGATTCTGGCAGCCAAAAAGGGTTCAGAAACCATCCACAACATCCAGACACAAGGGCTTCTTTAATTGGCTGCCGGAGTCACATGTCCATCTCCATATAAAAAATGGACAGGTTATTTTTGTGGCACCATTTTGTCAGCATAACAGCACAGAGAGGCTACTCCTGCTGCTGCAAGTAGTCAGATAGTTAGCTAGGCAGTTTATTGTCAGTAAGTTCAGCTAGATAGGGTCCTATGTCAAACCAACTTTCCAGCATCTAAATCGTTTGTGCTAATAGTGTGGTTCAGCCAAGAGTCCACATTTCAGAATCTAAATCCTTTTGCTAATAGTGTGGTATAGTCAAGAACCCACATTTCAGAATCTAAATTGTTTGTGCTAATAGTGTGTTGCAGCCAGGAGTCCATATTTCAGAATCTAAATAGCTTGTGTTAATAGTGTGGCCCATCCAGGAGTACACATTTCAGATTCTAAATCCTTGCTGCTAATAGTGTGGTCCAGAAAACAGGCCACGTTTCTGAATCCAAATCCTTTCTGCTAATAGTGTGGTCAAGACACAAGGCCACATTTATGTATCAAAATCCTTTCTGCTAGTATTATGGTCCAGAAACCAGGCCACATTTATGAGTATACATACAGTTATATGAAAAAGTTTGTGCACCCCTACTAATCTTAAGCTTAATGTTTTATAAAAATTGTTTTTTTGTTTTTTTTTTGCAACAGCTATTTCAGTTTCATATATCTAATAACTGTTGGACACAGTAATGCTTCTGCCTTGAAATGAGGTTTATTGTACTAACAGAAAATGTGCAATCTGCATTCAAACTAAATTTGACAGGTTCATAAATATGGGCACCCTTATCATTTTCTTGTTTTAAATACTCCTACCTACTTTTTACTGACTTACTAAAGCACTTTTTTTGGTTTTGTAACCTCATTGAGCTTTGAACTTCATAGCCAGGTGTATGCAATCATGAGAAAAGCTACATGAGAAGTGGCCACTTGCAAGTTGTTCTCTTGTTTGAATCTCCTCTGAAGAGTGGCATCTTGGGCTCCTCAAAACAACTGTCAAATAATCTGAAAACAAAGATTATTCAACATAGTTGTTCAGGGGAAGGATACAAATAGCTGTCTCAGAGATTTAACCTGTCAATTTTTTTATTAGATATATGAAACTGAAATAGCTGTTGCAAAAAAACAATTTTTATAAAACATTAAGCTTAAGATTAATAGGGGTGCCCAAACTTTTTCATATAACTGTATTAGTCCATAGAAAAGCCTTTTCAACAGAAGGTTACATTCCATATAATGACGTGTAATCAAAACCCAGATAAAAATAAAAAAAACAAGGAGTGTTTATAAAAACATAGAAAAATGAACAAAATTTTATTTAGTGAATTATAAAAAATTAATTGATTAAAACTGATGCCTTGTGCAGAGAAAGAGACGCAGCAAGACGATAGTAAAAGCAATATAGTTTATGTATTCAATTTCTTTTGACAGAATGGTGAAGGTAGTCATATGTATAACAACTGTATAGTGAAGACTATCTTCTAAAAGGAATAAATTACGCAGATTTATATCAAAGGGCAATAGTAAAGCTACTGGGTAAAGTGCCCTTTTATGAAGGTAAAAATATCTGACCACAAGACCATAAACAGTTGGAGGAGACTACAATGTTATGTTTCAGTACAAGTAAAGTTATATTTATATATACGTGGCTGTAAGGGAAATAGTAAAGCTACTGGGCATAGTGCCCTCTACTGTATGTAGGTAAAAGAATATGTGACCACAAGACCATGAACAGTTGGAGGAGACTACAATGTTATGTTTCAGTACAGGTAAAGTTATATCTAGAATTATATATATATATCACCGGCCACTTTATTAGGTACACCTGTCCAACTTCTTGTTAACACTTAATTTCTAATCAGCCAATCACATGGCGGCAACTCAGTGCATTTAGGCATGTAGACATGGTCAAGACAATCTCCTGCAGTTCAAACCGAGCATCAGTATGGGGAAGAAAGGTGATTTGAGTGCCTTTGAACGTGGCATGGTTGTTGGTGCCAGAAGGGCTGGTCTGAGTATTTCAGAAACTGCTGATCTACTGGGATTTTCACGCACAACCATCTCTAGGGTTTACAGAGAATGGTCCGAAAAAGAAAAAAAATCCAGTGAGCGGCAGTTCTGTGGGCGGAAATGCCTTGTTGATGCCAGAGGTCAGAGGAGAATGGGCAGACTGGTTCGAGCTGATAGAAAGGCAACAGTGACTCAAATCGCCACCCGTTACAACCAAGGTAGGCCTAAGAGCATCTCTGAACGCACAGTGCGTCGAACTTTGAGGCAGATGGGCTACAGCAGCAGAAGACCACACCGGGTACCACTCCTTTCAGCTAAGAACAGGAAACTGAGGCTACAATTTGTACAAGCTCATCGAAATTGGACAGTAGAAGATTGGAAAAACGTTGCTTGGTCTGATGAGTCTCGATTTCTGCTGCGACATTCGGATGGTAGGGTCAGAATTTGGCGTAAACAACATGAAAGCATGGATCCATCCTGCCTTGTATGGAGCATCTTTGGGATGTGCAGCCGACAAATCTGCGGCAACTGTGTGATGCCATCATGTCAATATGGACCAAAATCTCTGAGGAATGCTTCCAGCACCTTGTTGAATCTATGCCACGAAGAATTGAGGCAGTTCTGAAGGCAAAAGGGGGTCCAACCCATTACTAGCATGGTGTACCTAATAAAGTGGCCGGTGAGTGTATATATATATATATATATATATATATATATATATATATATAAATCTATATATACGTGGCTGTAAGTAAAAAAAAACAAATTACAGTAAATTTTAAAAAAAGCGTCAAAACCACAATGTGTGTAGTGTACATACCTTTAATTAAATGGATTCATGAGAATAAAGTGAAAGGACCATCTGTTCTTTTCTAGAAACAGCAAGACATATTGTGGATAGATGAAAGCTGTATTACTCGACAAAACAATTGATTGCATACAAATTCTATGAACAAGAGCAATCTAGAAATGTCATATATACGTATTCCATATTGAGTGTTTTAGAAGTAAAGTTAGCATTTACTCACTAAACAATTAGTTTATTTGTTTTTTTCCTAAAATGGGGCCAATTTTACTGATTGGCTAGATATAGAAAAATTCTAATGCTTTTTTCTAATCTTTGTAATCCTTTTAATGGGGCTACTTCAGTATAATACAGACATGTGTTGTGCTCTCCATAGAGATTTTCTTTCTATATGCTTTGTAATGCAACTAAATGATGGAAATCATGAACCGTACTCCCGTAATACACAGTATGAAACGATTTTTTTCTTTATGATTAAACAGCTTTATTCAACCTAACATATCATGTTCAACTACATTTGTAGAACCACTCATCACAATCATCTTTTAATAAATCATTCCTAACTTTAGAAAAGTTGCTAAGAGTTTAAAATTCATCTTACTTTCATCATTCTGACTTAATACAAATGGAATATAAGTACGGTACGTGAATTTTGTTTTACATAATTTGGTGTAGTAAATCAAAGGAACTTTTTAACGACAAGGAATTTTTATCTTATTTTAAATTAGGTCTGATTTACCTAGCCTTCAAAGTTTTCAAGATAAAAAAAAAAAAATACAGTATATAAAAAAAACTACCGGTATGTTAAAAGCTAGAGCAATTCCTTAAATTAGTTAAATTTGGTATATTTTAATTGCGAAGATGAATTTGAGAACAATAGGTCACCTCAAATGAGATGTTTTCAGATAAATGGGGAAATTTAAGCACATCATTTTGTATAGCAATTTGCATACATCTAACATTTCTAACATTTGCTTTTATTCATATTATCAAATTGAATGTCACCTGTGATTTGTAATTTGCAAATCTACGATGAATTACTTGTCACTCAATTTTCAATATATAAAAATTTGAATTGCTAAAATATTGCAAATGGAGAAAGAAGGAAATAATTACTGCAAAGCAAAACTCAGCAGAAAGCTGTCACCTTAAAAATATAAGAAGTATGAGCTCTATGCAATCTATACAACCCCTGCAATGACTATAGCATCAAAAGCTCTAGGTCCAAATTTCCCCCAAATTTCACCATTGGTATGAGATTTTTCCCTGAGGAAGCCGCTGTCCAGGCGGCGATACGTGTGGGAGCCTATTCCCCACTGTGTCTCCCTACTTCACAAAGACTTCTCTCCATGATTTTGGACTATGGGTATGATGGGGTTTTTTCTTTTTTGGGATTGAGGTTTTGGGTTCTTGTATTGTTCTAGTTCCCCCTCTCCCTCCCCTATCCCGCTAGTTCCTGAAGCATACCATTGTTGAGATATTTATGTTCCATATCTCCATATTTATTTTTGCATTCAATACATATTTTTTGTATGCTTTTTCCATATGCTCTGCACTTTTTTCATGTGCTTGAAGTCTTGTAGTACCAACAAACTTTGCACAGAAATTATGCACCTTATTTCAGGGATGTATGGTATTGCAATATTGACACCACTGCATCCATTGCATGGAGTTGTCATGGTTTTTGTACTATTTATATATGTGTAGTTGGTTTATTACAATATCTCTATTGTGGGGGACACATTTTTTGTGGGTTGTCAGTTTTCCTTATACCAGGATATGGCATATTAATAGGCATGTTGTTGCATGTTTGCATTTTTAAGTGTTTTTAATTGTATTTTGTGTCTTTTCTCTGCTTGCATATAGATGGAGTTTGTCAGGGTTTTGTCAGTTCAATAAAAATACAACTTTATTACTATATACATGGAAGTGTTCCCATTATGTGGGCATGATCTTTTTCTTGCCGTTTCTCATGCTTAATCACAAGCCCACGGTGAACTTTCCTTTCTTTTGATATATTGTGCGGTGCCCTCCATTTACTTATATATTCTTAGGAACCGCACAAAAAACCGCAGGTGCGTTTTCTGCCAGGAGAGACAGAATCCGCACCAGAAATTCCTAAGCCTAATCCGTAACGTGTGCACATAGCCTAATGCTTACCACAAAATAACACTTCCATTTTGCCTACAGTAATATTAGTAATGTTTCTGTGCTCCAGAACTCAGCTCAATTTAAAAAAAAAAAAAAAGCACTTAACCTCCTTTCACCAATAAAATCATGTATGTGCAATGGAAACATGTCTGGTATATACATATGGAGCAACTTTAGAAGTCAGACACTAAGACAGGGACAGGGTTACTGCTAGGATCTGTCATGGAAGAGTTTCATAAAGAAAGGGGCCCTCCGATGTCTGGTGAAAAAGTCTCTGTTTCCCAACTGTTAAAATAATGGTCATAAAATTGTTTCCTATAACTAAAAGTTAAATTATACTTTTAAATTTAGTAACTCTAATCACCCATATGGAATTTGTTAACCTCGCCCTTTCAGAGGCAATTTTTGCTTTTGAGCTTTTATTTTCCCTTTTTAATAAAGGTCATAATATTTGTATTTATCTATTTGTTTTTTTTTTGGTGGCCGAGATGTAGTTTTGAATTAAACTATTTATTTCAAAATCTATTCTACTATAAAACTGCAAAAAATGTAACGGAATGAAATAGTTATAAAAAACATTATGCCATTTTTGGGGCCAACAGATTGCCATTTTGCTGAATTATTGAGGGTCAAACAAAATAATAATACTCACGTCACGTCTCACATGACTTGCATCTGCAGCCAAACATCCAGTGTGCCACATATCCTCTGACTTTTCTGTCATCTTCTCTCGGCACTGAGTAAGCCTGGTGTGCTGCCACGCCAGAGAGGCAACGGGAGATTAGGGAGGTTAATAAGTGGCTCAAGAATTGGTGTAGGAAGGAGGGGTTTGGGTTCCTGCAGAACTGGGCCGACTTCTCAGTTGGCTACAAGCTCTACGCTAGGGACGGGCTGCACCTCAATGGGGAAGGTGCAGCTGTGCTGGGGGAGAAAATGGCTAGAAGGTTGGAGGAGTGTTTAAACTAGGGATGGGGGAGAGAGTATTCATTTTATAGGAGGGGAAGATAGTGCAGATAGAGACCTGGGCACAAATAAGGAAGTTGGGGGTGGCGGTGGCATGGGGGGTGGGGTTAGAACAGCTAATAATTTAAGAAAGAATAGAGGTACAGAGAGATACATAAAGTGCATGTATACTAATGCCAGAAGCCTCGCCAACAAAATGGACGAATTAGAACTAATGTTGTTGGAACATAATTATGACATGGTGGGAATATCTGAAACATGGCTGGATGAGAGCCATGACTGGGCTGTTAACTTGCAGGGCTATAGCCTGTTCAGAAATGACCATACAGATAAGCGAGGGGGAGGGGTGTGTCTGTATGTAAAATCATCCTTAAAACCCATCCTGCGTGATAATATAGGTGAATTTAATGAAAATGTAGAGTTCCTGTGGGTGGAGATAAGGGGAGGGGGAAAAAATAATAAATTACTGATAGGGGTTTGTTATAAATCTCCAAAAATAATGGAAGCAATGGAGAATATCCTCGTAAAGCAAATAGATGAAGCTGCGACTCAAGGAGAAGTCATTATTATGGGGGACTTCAACTACCCTGAAATAGATTGGGGAACAGAAACCTGCAGTTCCAGTAAAGGTAATCAGTTTTTGGCAACTATGAGAGACAATTACCTTTCACAACTGGTTCAGGACCCAACAAGACGGGGGGCACTGCTAAACCTAATACTAACCAACAGGCCAGACCGCATATCAAATATAAGGGTTGGGGATCACTTGGGGAATAGTGATCACAAAATAATAAGTTTTCATGTCTCCTTTAATAAGATGTGTAGTAGAGGGGTGACAAGGACAGTAAACTTCAGGAGGGCAAATTTCCAACGGATGAGAGAGGATCTTGGTGCAATTAACTGGGACGATATCCTGAGACATAAAAATACACAAAGAAAATGGGAGATGTTTATTAGCATCCTGGATAGGACCTTGTTGTGGATTCTGTTGGTGGGCTCCCTCTGGTGGTTACTGCTGGTACTGGGTGACTTTGGTGGGTTGCGGCCTTTGGTTTCCACCTGTCCATCTGAGGCTGGGTGTTTCCTATTTTACCTGGCCTTTCTGTCATTTCCCTTGCCGGCTATCAATGTGTTCAGATGTGCTCTGTTTGGTTCCTGCCTACCTGCTCCCAGATCTTTCAGGATAAGCTAAGTGCTGTTTTTCAGTTGTTTGGTTTTTGGTCCAGCTTGCTTAGAATGTCTCTATGCTAGCTGGTTGCTCTAGTGGACTGAGGTTCTCCCCATGTGCCATGAGTTGGCACATGGGTTCTTGTAATCTCAGGATGGTTTTTTTGATTAGGGTTTTTTGCTGACTGCTCAGTCCCCTTTTGTATCATTCTGCTTTCTAGTTTTTAGCGGGCCTCTATTTGCTAAAGCTATATACATCATCTCTATGTGTGTGCCTTCCTCTTATTTCACCGTCAATACATGTGGGGGGCAACTGTACCTTTGGGGTTAATTCCTCTGGAGGCAAGTGAGGTCTTGTTTTCTCTGCAGTACTAGTTAGCTCTTAGGCTGGTGCGTGGCGTCTAGAACCAACGTAGGCACGCTCCCTGGCTATCTCTAGTTGCGTTTGTCAGGCGTAGGGCAGCGGTCAGCCCAGGTTCCATCACCCTAGAGCTCGTCCGATATTTTGTTATACTTTGCTTGTCCTGTGCTATCCCTAGCCATTGGGGATTCATGACAGGACCTGTGCACAGTATATACCGTATTGGAATAAACATACTAGAAATAGGAGGAAACCAATATGGCTAAATAGAGCTGTAAGGGGCGCAATAAGTGACAAAAAGAAAGCATTTAGAGAATTAAAGGAAGTAGGTAGTGAGGAGGCACTAAATAAATACAAAAAATTAAATAAATTCTGTAAAAAGCAAATCAAGGCAGCAAAGATTGAGACAGAGAGACTCATTGCCAGAGAGAGCAAAAATAACCCCAAAATATTCTTTAACTACATAAATAGTAAGAAACTAAAAAATTATAGTGTTGGCCCCCTTAAAAATAGTCTGGGTGAAATGGGGGATGAGGATGAGGAAAAAGCCAATATGCTAAATGACTTTTTTTCATCAGTATTTACAAAAGAAAATCCCATGGCAGCCAATATGACTAGTGATAAAAATTCCCAATTAAATGTTACCTGCTTAACCCAGCAGGAAGTACGGCGGCGTCTAAAAATCACAAAAATTGACAAATCTCCGGGCCCGGATGGGATACACCCCTGAGTACTGCAGGAATTAAGTACAGTCATTGATAGAGCATTATTTTTAATCTTTAAAGAGTCCATAATAACAGGGTCTGTACCACAGGACTGGCGTATAGCAAATGTGGTGCCAATATTCAAAAAGGGGACAAACACTGAACTCGGAAATTATAGGCCAGTAAGCTTAACTTCTACTGTGGGTAAAATCCTGGAGGACATTCTAAGGGATGCTATACTGGAGTATCTGAAGAGGAATAACCTCATGACCCAGTATCAGCATGGGTTTACTAGGGACCGTTCATGTCAGACTAATTTGATCAGCTTCTATGAAGAGGTAAGTTCTGGACTGGACCAAGGGAACCCAGTAGATACAGTGTATATGGACTTTTCAAAAGCTTTTGATACGGTGCCACACAAAAGGTTGATACATAAAATGAGAATAATGGGGATAGGGGAAAATATGTGCAAGTGGGTTGAGAGCTGGATCAGGGATAGGAAACAAAGGGTGGTTATTAATGGAGCACAATCGGACTGGGTCGCTGTTAGTAGTGGGGTACCACAGGGGTCAGTATTGGGCCCTCTTCTTTTTAACATATTTATTAATGACCTTGTAGGGGGCATTCAGAGTAGAATTTCAATATTTGCAGATGACACTAAACTCTGCAGGGTAATCAATACAGGGGAGGACAATTTTGTATTACAGGATGATTTATGTAAACTAGAAGCTTGGGCTGATAAATGGCAAATGAGCTTTAATGGGGATAAATGTAAGGTCATGCACTTGGGTAGAAGTAATAAGATTTATAACTATGTGCTTAATTCTAAAACTCTGGGCAAAACCGTCAATGAAAAAGACCTGGGTGTATGGGTGGATGACAAACTCATATTCAGTGGCCAGTGTCAGGCAGCTGCTACAAAGGCAAATAAAATAATGGGATGCATTAAAAGAGGCATAGATGCTCATGAGGAGAACATAATTTTACCTCTATACAAGTCACTAGTGCGACCACACTTAGAATACTGTGCACATTTCTGGTCTCCGGTGTATAAGAAAGACATAGCTGAACTGGAGCGGGTGCAGAGAAGAGCGACCAAGGTTATTAGAGGACTGGGGGGGTCTGCCATACCAGGATAGGTTATTACACTTGGGGCTATTTAGTTTGGAAAAACGAAGGCTAAGGGGTGATCTTATGTTAATATATAAATATATGAGGGGACAGTACAAAGACCTTTCTGATGATCTCTTTAATCATAGACCTGTGACAGGGACAAGGGGGCATCCTCTACGTCTGGAGGAAAAAAGGTTTAAGCATAATAATAGACGCGGATTCTTTACTGTAAGAGCAGTGAGACTATGGAACTCTCTGCCGTATGATGTTGTAATGAGTGATTCATTACTTAAATTTAAGAGGGGACTGGATGCCTTTCTGGAAAAGTATAATGTTACAGGGTATATACACTAGATTCCTTGATAAGGCGTTGATCCAGGGAACTAGTCTGATTGCCGTATGTGGGGTCGGGAAGGAATTTTTTTCCCCATGGTGGAGCTTACTCTTACCACATGGGGTTTTTTTGCCTTCCCCTGGATCAACATGTTAGGGCATGTTAGGCTATGGGTTGAACTAGATGGACTTAAAGTCTTCCTTCAACCTTAGTAACTATGTAACTATGTAACTATGTAAAATGTCACAATGCACATCAACAGAAGCCTAGTCAAGGCCTCGGAAGATTTGTGTCATGATGTATAACCTTACAATGCACATCATAACATCTGTATCCTATTCAACAACAGAAGTCCTAGGATCAGGCAACTATGGTAAAAAAGCTGAATAAAATGCAAAGAAGGTCAGACAGGGATGTATTTTAGCATAGAACATTGTAAGCCCTTCTCAAAGTTGGTCTTATTAGAATGTTCTATGTTTGCTGCAGTTACCATGGTATCCTGGGGGCATAGTGATGGCCGCTGTTGTGCTATCTTGGTCCTCTTGAACCTGTGGCTGGGTTTCATAGGAGAATATTTATGCTGCAGTCCTGTAGTATTGCAGTATCAGGAACAATTGATAAAAATGATCGCTGATTCAAGTCCTTTAGGGAACTAGAATATTAAGAAAATGAGAAATTAAAGAAAAAATGTTTCAAAATATTAAAAAAGTGAAAAAAAATAGTTTCTCAATAATTTTCCTTTTTCTAGTTCAAATATATATTAATAATAAAAATAAACATACCATATTTTGCGGATTATAAGACACACCCCAAATTTTGAGGAGAAAAATAAGAAAAAAAACTTTTATTTTAATAAAATGGTGGTGATTCTTATATGGGATGGTGGCTGCAGTGAAGCGGGGTCACAGGGTCACCACTGAAGGAGGCAAAAGTGGAGCATTGCTGCACACCGCAGGCTGGTATGAGGGGGTGTTTGGATGTGCGGTGCGGAGTGCCGCTGCGGGTGTTTGGTGCTGCTGGTGTTCACCGCTGCCGGTGTTTGGCGCTGCAGGTGTTCGGTGCTGCGGGTGTTTGGTTGTGCTGCAGGGGGCTCTGCCTACATCTTGTGAAAGCCCAGAGCCCCACCAGTTACATGGGTTCCTATGTGGTGGACTGGCCTCCGGGAAAATGGATGTTGGCCGGGGGCGGCATATGCGCAGATGTAGACCTTCGCACCAAGATCTCGGGAGACGAAATCTCAGTGCTGAGGTCTCATCTCCCGAGATCTAGGTGCCAAGATCTCCATCTGTGCATGCACCGCCCCCTGCCGGCAGCCATTTTCCCAGAGTCCACTGCACAGGAACCCATGTAACTGCGGGGGCTTTGGGCTTATACAACATGTCATCAGAGCCCCGCAGCACTGAGCACTCGCAGCACCGAACACCTGCAGCAGCGCGCCACACCGCACATCCGAACACCCCCTCCTCCTCATCCTGCAGCCTGCAGCAATGCTCCACTCTTGTCTTCTCTAGCGGCAACCCTGGGACCCTGCTCCACTGCAGCTAGTAAGGTATATCTGCATTATAAGATGCACTCCCATTTTCCCCCAAAATTTGGGGGCAAAATGTGCGCGTTATAATCGGAAAAATATGGTAGTTGGTATTGTTGTATCCATAATAGTCTAATCTATCAAAATCTAATTTTATTCATCAAGTTATTTTTATCAACTTTTTGAAGAATTGGAAGCAATTCACAAAATTATACATGCAACAAACAATTTACCGTACATAATTTAAGGGGAAAAATAAAGAGGAGGTAACATAAGAGAAGAGTGAAAGGGAAGATGATTAAGGAAAAGGAGAGAGTCTTACATCTGGCAACAAAACTAAACAACACAAAAGAAAACACAAAGAACCGAATAAAGACCAACTGAGTGAAAGTACCCAAAAAATATAAATCATTTAAACAAAACACAGGTCTGCGACTAAAAAGTTGTTTGATTATTTTCATCTAATTTCCATGTATTTTGGTGTGCTGAAAACGAAAAAAAATATTGAAAAAAATCCTGGACGTCAGGATTTGCCACAAAATTCAAGATTCTCTTCAAATTTAGTATTTTTTTCTCAATTTTTGGTATTGGGATTGATGAAGAAATTTGTAAAATCACTTCCAAAAGATGGAGAATGCTTCAAATACTTGGTCACGAAGTTTCCAGGCCTCTGGGAGGCAAAATTGAAGGAAGGTGTGTTTGTCGGACCAGACATTAGAAGGCTTATAGCTGATCAAGAGTTTATCAATACCATGACGCATCCTCAAAAAGAAGGTTCGTTTGCATTTAAAGAGGTCGTAGAGAAATTTTTAGGCAATAACAAAGACCCTGACTACAAAAAAATTGTCGGACGAATGCTGAAAGCATTTCAAGCTTTGGGTTGCCTGATGAGTTTGAAAGTGCATTTCCTCCATTCCCACCTTGACAACTTTCCTGAAAATTTGGGAGCTGTGAATGAAGAGCAAGGTGAACGATTCCACCAGGACATTAAGGCTGTGTGCACACGTAGCAGATTTTTTTCATTTTTTTCGCAGTTTTTCGTTATAAAAACGCTATAAAACCGCGAAAAAAACGCTAACATTAAGCATCCTCTGTAACAGAATGCAATCCGCATTTTTTGTGCACATGCTGCATTTTTTTCCTGAGCGGAATCGCAATCCAGAAAAAAACGCAGCATGTTCATTAAAATTGCGGAATCGCGGCGATTCTGCACACATAGGAGTGCATTAATCTGCTTACTTCCCGCACGGGGCTGTGCACACCATGCGGGAAGCAAGCAGATCAAGTGCGGTTGGTACCCAGGGTGGAGGAGAGGAGACTCTCCTCCACGGACTGGGCACCATATAAGTGGTAAAAAAAAAAGAATTAAAATAAAAAATAGCGATATACTCACCTTCGGGTGGCCCGACCTCCTCAACGGCTTCTGTGGTGTGTGTCAAGGACCTGTGATGACGTCACGGTCACATGACTGGGGGTCACGTGACCGCTACGTCAATGGAAGGTCCTGAACACATAGCATTAGGAACGGAAGCCGCTGAGGTGAGTATAACCTTTTTTTTTATTTTTTTTATTATTTTTAACATTCTACCTTTTACTATAGATGCTGCATAGGCTGCATCTATAGTAAAAAGTTGGTCACACTTGTCAAACACTATGTTTGACAAGTGTGACCAACCTGTCAAACAGTTTTCCAAGCGATGCTACAGATCGCTTGGAAAACGCTAGCATTCTGCAAGCTAATTATGCTTGCAAAACGCTAGTTTTCTGCGGGTATATGCATGCAAATTCTGCATGCGATATACCCGCGGCAGGAGGCGCAGAATTGCCGCGGAAATTTCCGCGGCAATTCTGCTACGTGTGCACATAGCCTTAAGAGATGGAAAGAAGATACCAGGGAAGATGGAGCATTACAATGATGGCAGACTACTGTTGGACACTTCAGAGAGACATTCCAGATGCTACTCACAAGCGTAAATGTACCAAGAGAAGCCTCACAGGGAAGAAGAATCGATTTTAGTGTGTTAGTGAGCTCATTGCAGTTAAAAAATGATTTTCATGAAACATTTGTAATAAAAAATTAATTTTATGAGTCTATTTTCATTTATTTTGAAGTATTGTCTTATTTAACATATTTACTTAAATTGTCAGAAAACGTGATGTCCTATGACAAAATGGAGGTCATTTTCGGATTCAGCGCAATTAAAAACATAAAGATTACGTGGAATAACCAAAACAGCTCTTGAAAAAAAAATTTTTGCAGACCTGTGAAATCAATAAAATATTTGTAGTAAGTTTTCTGCGTTTTAATCAGAAGTGGGAGAGGAAATGTAAGAGACTCTTATAATAGGGGGAAATATGTTAGTCCAAAGGGACCATCTTATGTCATATTTCAAAATTGAATTGTTTCTCATTGGAAAGCTCAAATACATTATTTGATAAAATTTTCACAATCACCTCAGATGATGTTGGAGTTAGACCGGGATCACACATGCGAGAAATATGGCCGAGTCTCGCATGTGTGATCCGGCCTAATTGTTTGTTTCCACGTAGACTACTAAGGATATTGTGATCATAAGGATATGAGTAACTATGGGTCTTAACCTAGGATCAAAGGTGCCTGAATCTAATGTTGATATTGTTAATTGAGGTGAGATGGGTATCTCCATGTCAAATGCCTTCTCAATTAAATTGAAAGACTCTTTCCATAAACTTTTTATCTGTTAATGAATGATTTTTCTAATTCAGTCCAGCTAGGAGTACAGGCAGACTGATTGAGACCATTCTTGCTCTGTATAATTAGGTTTGAAAGATAGTACGCTTGCAGGTTTGAAACACTCATTCCTCCTTTATACTTATTCTTAAAGGGAACCTGTCACCCCCAAAATGGCTGGTGAGGTAAGCTCACCGGCATCAGGGGCTTATCTACAGCATTCTGTAATGCTGTAGATAAGCCCCCGATGTTACCTGAAAGAGGGGAAAAAGACGTTAGATTATACTCACCCAGGGGCGGTCCCGCTGAGGTCTGGTCAAATGGGTGTCTCCGGTCCGCTCTGGCGCCTCCCATCTTCATTCCATGACGTCCTCTTTGGGTCTTTACGCTGCGGCTCCGGCGCAGGCGTGCTTTGTCTGCCCTGTTGAGGGCAGAGCAAAGTACTGCAGTGCGCAGGCGCCGGGCCTCTCTGACCTTTCCGGTGCCTGCGCACTGCAGTACTTTGCTCTGCCCTCAACAGGGCAGACAAAGTACGCCTGCGCTGGAGCCGCGGCAAAAAGACCCGAAGAGGACGTCATGGAATGAAGATGGGAGGCGCCGGAGTGGACCGGAGACACCCATCCGACCTGACCGCACCGGGTCCGCCCCTGGGTGAGTATAATCTAACGTCTTTTTCTCCTCTTTCAGGTAACATCGGGGGCTTATCTACAGCATTACAGAATGCTGTAGATAAGCCCCTGATGCCAGTGAGCTTACCTCACCAGCCATTTTGGGGGGTGACAGGTTCCCTTTAACTTAGATTCGCTTCACAGTTTATCAGAGTTTTCCAGATGAAAGTCAGTAGTTGCTTTTGAAGTTTATTTATCCATGCGACTGGGATAAATATAGGAATTGTTAGAAAAATAATAGCCAAAAAGCCGTCACCTGGACACTCAAGGTTATCAAATATATAAGAAGCCACAATAGCCAAGATTTAGGAATGATAAAAAATCAGCCTTTATTATATTTATATGGCAATAATGGCACAACAGTGCACGTACTTGGGAATTTATAAATTAAAATACATGAGGAATAGACAGGATAAAATACAATATAATAAAAATAAAAATACAATAAACAATCCCATGATCCTATAAAAAACTCATAATGGTGTGCATTTCATAGAAATTTATGTATGTGTGAATGAAATAAATAGTGAGGTAAGGATGGATATAAAAGGTGCAAAAATCAAATTAATGAGATAAACAAAGTGCCTGTGCTGTAAATATAAAATACTCAAAGTAATGCCAAAAAATGTGCCAAGATATATGAACAAAGGAAAATCACGCCATACATAGACGTGTACTCACGTGTAACTCAAAATTGCCTCTGCACACCAATGTTAGAGAGGGATTAAGGGATAGATAATATATATATATACACCTGTCAGTCCTGCGCACCCAAGTACAGAGCATCCCGACGCGCGTTTCGGAGATTCCTTCGTCAGGGGGTGATGTACGAGCAGAACCAGAGCAGTATATATACTTACCAAAACAGACGATAGGAGTGGACGCTGACTATTGCGGTGCACGCGCTGTCAGGAGGAACCTGGAAGTACACAGAGCCAGCATCACGCAACCTGGCAGTGGAGGAGCGAGCACAGCGGTGACGTCACCGCTGTGCTTTCCGGCTGGCACAGACACAGTGGAGAGAAGACTATTACTGTTGATATTTTTCTTTGTTTTATATGGGCAATTATATTGATAATTCTCTGAATTTTCAAGTGAGTCATGACAGTAGGAGTATTTTGTTGAATTTTGTCTTCTATTTCTAGTTTAATTGTGATTTCTCGTATTTTTGCTTTTATTTGCTTATTATATTGGGAACTTATCTAATTAATACCCCCTTATCACTACCTTGAGGGCATTCCATAAAATATATGGTAAGATATCCTAAAATAAGATATTGTAAAATTTTCCCTAAAATAATTTTTAATAGATGTTTCTATTTTATTTTTAAATGAGGGATGTTTCAATAAAAATGAATGACTTCTCATAATTTAGTAGAATTGTATGGCCCAGAAGTGCCAAATGTCACGTGGTCGGACCAAGTGAAATTTCCAATGCTATTGTTCTTGAATTTGAGTAAAGATATAAAGCTTGTTAGTACTAGATCTATTCTAGTATACATGTGATGCCTGTCTGAGTAATGTATACTCTCTTGAGGCTGAATTATGACACTTAAAAGATCTGCTTGCTTAATCCATCTATTTAAAGTAAAACACTTTTGTCTAGTACAATCATTATAGTTAACTTTACAAATAAGTATATATCAAAAAGTTTTCATCCGTCATTCCCAAAAGAAATTGAAAAGCTACAGAATCCTTTATAGCAGTAAGAACTCATGTTTTTTTTTCTTTTCCAAAGATAATTTAAAGATGTGAGAACATTTTTGGCTTGTAAACTTTCAGTGGATTACAGATGGAAATTTAGTCTCCTGTAAAGCAATTATGTCCGCTTTAACATTTTTGAGCTTCATTCCAAATCAGGAATCTTTTCTTTGGAAAATGGAGTCCCTTCACATTAAGACACATGATTAAAACAATTATCTAATAAAAGATATGCTGTAGCTTTGGACTTCTACAAGAAACCTAAAATTCCCTTTTGGAAAAAGAAATTAAACAACTCTGTCGTAATGCAATGGGCACAGTTATAAAAATAGTTAAAATACAAATCATATAACATCTTAAGAAAACCAAACATACACATTACAAACCTGTGGAGAGAAAAATGCCCATCTGATGTGTTTCAGATTGCCTGAAGTAAAGGATATACCTTTACTAGTGAAAGTAAAGTTCAGCCATAGGCCTACTCGAGCCTGTTATTGTTCTTTACTTATAAATCCCAAGGGAGAACAAAAGTAACTAAAATGAAAACCATAAACCATAACCATAAAAATACACCATCTTAGAAAATTATATTAAGCATATTTCCATATTTTCATTGAAGTCACCCAAAAAAGTAAAAATTTGAAGAATCATGTGACATCTTCAGTTTCCTCATGCGTCCACTGTCCATAAAGTTATTTTGCATCAAGAATGAGAGTCCTTCCTATTTGTTATGGACAATGATTGTTTTCCCATTAAAGAATATGATTAATATTGTAGGGATTCCTCATTTATAGGGAATATTTCAGGTTCTCAAAATATTTGTGACTTCAGAAAATGGCTTCCTTAATTGTAGTGTTTCTCTTGAGAGGTCTATGTAGATGTTTATATTTTCAAATGGAGCAGGAAGATTTGTGTTTTTTTCATTTAGCCCATCAGCTTGCCTATGATGTGATAGAAATGTACTCTGGCGATGGTTTATCTTGGGGTATCTTTGTATAGAAATTTGGGTTTGGGAAGCCTATGGACTCTGTCTATAGTTAGATATAGTTCACTAGTGAAAGGTAAGGTTTTGTGGATTATATTTTTTAAAAATGACGTTATTCTGTTGGTGAGATATTTTTGAGAATTCCTCGGAATTTAATATTATTTCACCTATTCCGGTGTTCTATGTCCGTTAATTTTGTTTTTAATTGTTTTATTTTGCTTTACATGGATGCATGATCTTTTTCTAATACTGTTTGTTTTGTTGCGATTTCATCTACTTTCTTCTCTGTTTCTGCTATTTTAGATGTAATAGGGAGGATCAATGTGTCCATCTTTGCACTGAGGTTGTTTTCCAGATGTTAAACAGTATTATTTAGCATTTCTTTAAATAGTTCTAGTACTGATGAAGGTATAGAATTTTCAAATTTACCAGTTTGGGGTTTAGGGAAACCCTTGATTTAGTCTAAGTCTATGTTCAACTGGAGTGGCATTTGGAGTAAAATCATCATTTTTTTACAAGCTTTTAGGTTTCTCCTTGTTCCCAGACCCTTTCTTTTACCTCTGATGATTATGGGTATTTTGTCTGTGAAATATCTGTCCATACTAAAATTCTGTTCTGGTTTATCGTACTCTCTATCAAAAGAACTTAAAGATTTTAAAGATAAGGATCTTTTAAGATTATACTTATTATGTATTTCTCTCATTTTTAAGTTGCTAGTTTAAAAAGATTTGAGGTTGGTACCTCTGCAGAAGCAATACTGATAGTATTAATAATGTCATGTTCTAGAGCACAAAATGCTTTAGGTCTCACCACTATAGCATATGACCACCTATCATATTCGCTGCTGGTTGGACCCTGATTGCCATCTTAATTTGCTGATTTTGTTCCCCAAGGAAGTTTGGAAGTCAGTAAAGATTGATATAATTGATGGCTGTGGTATTGAAGTGCCTGGTGTTAATACAACCACACGAGAAACCCCCGAAGAATTTGACTCTTTGCTGCTATACAGGGACTCTGCAGATTGATTGATTGACAGTCTGATTCTCCATGTATTGCTGTGAACTGCAATGCAAGGTTGCTGTGACAGCTGCAGGAGATGGGTTTTTGCTAACGCTGCAGGTGTCCCCATCATCCCCCCTCACTAATGAGGAATTCCGAAAATTAAATGTGTCCAAATTTGGGCTGCAAGGGGTGATCTTTAGTCAGTGTCTCCCCAGGTCCCATGTGAACAAAGTATCATTGGTTTCAGTGATATTAAGATGTCCTGGGTAGGAGCAGCATTTCCAGAGACCTCAGAATCTCCAGACTCCAGACTGTTAACAAGTCAAATTAGTGTTTGATCTACGAACAAACCTCCTATATGTTCAGACATAGCTTTGGGGATGCATTTATGTAGGCAACATTTATGCACATTTTATTCCAAGTGCATTTTTTAAAGTGCCTTGCAGTTAATCATGGCAGTTAGACAGGGCAAGAGTCAGATAATAATTTTCCAGAAACCTATTTCCAGAACATTTGGATTGCAACAAACATGCACCATATGTATTTGTATAATTATATCCTCCATGCTGCATTCACTCACATCCAACTTCCTTGCACAAACTTTTTACACTCTCTCCATATCAGCCACTCTGTCCTCTCCTCTCCTATGTACAGCACTCACGTTCTTTTCATAATCCTAAACTGCGCAGATCCATTCAGTTCCACCATACAACACAAGAGATGCTCTCACAAATCACTTAACCATCTGCTCACTCTTTCTAACTTCATTCTCCTAATCACAGGAGATATCTCTCCCAACCCTTGATCTTTATGTAATGGACAGTAAATCGAACACCTCACCTACTACAATCAGAAATCCCTCAAATTTAGTTAACATTGCTTGCATGCCTTTTGGTTCTTCTAACTGTGCCCTCTAGAATTCACACTCAGCATGTAACAAACTCTCCGTCATCTATGACTTCATCCTTTCTGATTCTCTTAACCTTCTGGCTCTTACTGAAACCTGGATTCAGCAGTCAGACACCACTGCTGCTGCTGCTTTCTCATATGGTGGATTACATTTGTCCCATTCTCCGAGGCCGTACAACAGACAAGGTGGAGGTGTTGGTCTGCTCCTATCAACCAAATGTACTTTTCAGGTTATCCCACAAGTACCCTAATTTATCCTTCCTTCTTTTGAGGTCCATGCTGTCAGACTCTACATCCTTTTCTCCCTGCGAGTGGCGGTTGTGTATTGTCCTCTGTGCCCCTCCCATCAGTTCCTCAATCACTTTACCATCTGACTCCCACTTTTTTTATCCTGTGACATCCCCACCCTCATAATGGGAGATTTCAACATCTCAGTTGGTTTTCCCCTCTCCCCATCTGCCACTCACCTTTTATAGCTAACCTTCTCCTTCGGCCTTTCACAGCCTACTAACTCTCCTACACATGAGGAAGGAAATATGCTGGTGTTATGGACTGGTAATTTAGGAGCGACATGCGACTAGCTCTGGGCAGGTGGTAACTATACAGACCGCAGTTCCTCATCTTAACACAACACTAGCAGTAGCCGTGGAATGTTCCTGTCACTCCCTGGACATCTCGTCACAGCCGGAGAACTAGCTACCCCTAAAGGTAGAAACAGGAAAGCTATCTTGCCTCAGAGAAAATCCCCAAAGGATAGGACAGCCCCCCACAAATATTGGCTGTGAGAGTAGAAGGAAATGACATACGTAGTATGAAACAAGATTTAGCAAAGGAGGCCAATTCTAGCTAGATAGACAGTAAGGAAAGAAACACTGTGCGGTCAGTAATAAAAACTAGAAAAAGTCCACCGCAGAGATATGCAAAAATCTCCACACCTGACTAAAGGTGTGGAGGGCAAAAACTGCAGCCCAGAGCTTCCAGCTTAGCTGAATAGATCCATACTGATAAGCTAGACAAATGAGCAAAACATAGAATGTGCTGAACCATAAAGTCTGTTGTGAACTCTATTTTTGGGCTCCCTCTAGTGGTCACAAGCGGTACTGTGTAGTGTTGTCTTTCTGCAGGTTGGCAGTATCAGCTGGTTCGTTATCCTTGGTTGGTTTCCTATTTAGCTCACCTGGATACTCAGTTCCTTGCCTGCTACCAATGTATTCAGTGCTCTTCAGATTCCTTGTGTCTACCTTGCTCCCAGTCTCTCCAAGACAAGCTAAGTTTTTGTTTGATCATTTTTTGATTATCAGCGTTCATTATGTTTTTAGTCCAGCTCGCTAAAATGTGATTTCCTCGCTTGCTGGTTGCTCTAGGGGACTGAGTTTCTCCCCCCACACCGTTAGTTGGTGTGGGGGTTCTTGAAATCTCAGTGTGGATATTTTGTAAGGGTTTTTTACTGACCGCATAGATTCCCTTTTCTATTTTCTGCTATCTAGTATTAGTGGGCCTCATTTGTTGAATCTGCTTTCACCCCTGTGTATGTGCCTTCCTCTTACCTCACCGTTATTATTTGTTGGGGGCTTCTATATGTTTGGGGATTATTTCTCTGGAGGCAAGAGAGGTCTTTCTTTCTCTCTAGGGGTAGTTAGTTCCTCAGGCTGGCTCGAGACGTCTAGGATTTTTAGGCACGTTCACCGGCTACTTCTAGTGTGCTTGGATAGGTTCAGATTTGCGGTCAGTCCAGTTTGCCACCTCCCTAGAGCTTGTCCTATGTTTGTTACTTAGCTGGAGTAATTTGTGATCCTCAACCACTAAGGATCATAACAAAAGTCCACAACAAGTGGACAGCAAAAGGACAAAAAGACTTATCTTTGCTGAACTGGACAGAGTGTCAGAGAAATCCAAAAGAGCAGTGGCTCCAAGCAGGAACAATTGACAACTGGCATTGATTGAGGAATAAGGCCAGACTAAAATAGCCGAGCCAGAAAGACGATCAGTGAGAGCAGCTGCTGATGCTAAATCCAAGAAGCAGCTATACCACTCAAAACCACAGGAGGGAGCCCAAGAGCAGAATTCACAAAAGTGCTACTTACAACCACCGGAGGGAGCCCAAGAGCGGAATTCACAACAGTACCCCCCCTTGAGGAGGGGTCACCGAACCCTCACCAGAGCCCCCAGGCCGATCAGGACGAGTCAAGTGAAAAGCACGAACCAAATCGGCAGCATGGACATCGGAGGCAACCACCCAAGAATTATCCTCCTGGCCATAACCCTTCCACTTAACAAGATACTGAAGCCTTCTCAACCACATATTCCAACTCCCCCTCAACCAACACCGGGGCAGGAGGATCAACAGAGGGAACAACGGGTATCACATATCTCCACAACAAAGATCTATGTAAAACATTGTGGATGGCAAAAGAGGCTGGAAGGGCCAAACGAAAAGACACTGGATTGATAATCTCAGAGATCTTATAAGGACCAATAAACCGAGGCTTGAACTTAGGGGAAGAAACCTTCATAGGAACATGACGAGAAGATAACCAGACTAAATCCCCCACATGAAGCCGAGGACCAACACACCGACGGCGGTTAGCAAAACGCTGAGCCTTTTCCTGAGACAACGTCAAATTGTCTACCACATGAGTCCAAATCTGCTGTAACCTGTCCATCACAGAATCTACACCAGGACAATCAGAAGGCTCAACCTGCCCTGAAGAAAAACGAGGATGGAAACCAAAATTACAAAAAAAAGGCGAAACCAAAGTAGCCGAACTGGCCCGATTATTAAGGGCAAACTCGGCCAACGGCAAGAAAGCCACCCAATCATCCTGATCAGCAGACACAAAGCATCTCAAATAGGTTTCCAAGGTTTGATTAGTTCGCTCAGTTTGGCCATTTGTCTGAGGATGGAACGCCGAAGAAAAAGACAAATTAATGCCCATCCTAGCACAAAAGGCCGGCCAAAACCTGGAAACAAACTGGGAACCTCTGTCAGACACAATATTTTCCGGAATGCCATGCAAACGAACCACATGCTGAAAAAACAATGGAACCAAATCAGAGGAGAAAGGCAATTTAGGCAAAGGTACCAAATGGACCATTTTAGAAAACCGGTCACAAACCACCCAGATAACAGACATCCTCTGGGACACAGGAAGATTCGAAATAAAATCCATGGAAATATGCGTCCAGGGCCTCTCAGGGACAGGCAAAGGCAAAAGCAATCCACTAGCACGGGAACAGCAAGTTTTAGCCCGGGCACAAGTCCCACAGGACTGCACAAAAGAACGCACATCCCTGTTGTGAACTCTGTTTTTGGCTCCCTCTTGTGGTCACAGGTGGTATTGTGTGAGTTTTGTTTTTGGGCTCCCCCTGGTGGCTTTGTTTGTTATCCTGCGGATCTGTGGCTGGATCAGCTGCCTCGTTATGCACTAGGGAGTTTCCTATTTAGCTCTGCTTCACCTCCACTTGTTGCCGGCTGTCGATGTACTCAGTGCTATTCTGATCTCCCCTGATTATCTTCGTTTTCAGTCTCTTCTTGAAAAGCTAAGTTTCTGTTTGATTATTTTTTGCTCATCAGTCTGCAATATGATTTCAGTGTATGATTAGTTTAGTCCACCTTGCTAATATGTGAGTTCTTGCTGCTGGTAAGCTCTGGGGTACGGAGTTGCTTCCCCCGCACCGTTAGTTGGTGTGGGGGCTCGAGCAATCTCTGCGTGGATATTTTGCTTAGGGTTTTCTATTGACCGCACAGCTCCCTTCCTATTTTCTGCTATCTAGTGTTAGCGGGCCTCATTTGCTAAATCTATTTCATCTCTGCATTTGTGCTTTCCCTTTAACTCACCGTTAATATTTGTGGGGGGCTTTTCTATATCTTTGGGGTCATTTCTCTGAGGCAAGTAAGGACTTAACTTTCCCTCTAGGAATAGGTAGTTTCTCAGGCCGTGAAGAGACATCTAGGATTTCCAGGTAACGTTCCACGGCTGCCTATAGTTGTTTGCGGATAGGATCAGGTTGCGGTCAATCCAGATACCACTTCCCCAGAGCTGGTCGTCGGTTTAGTTACTTAGCTAGTCAAACTTGCGATCCTTGCCACTAGGATCACAACAGTACAGCCGGCCCTAAAGTGTTAATTGCATGGCAGAAGCAGGAGAAGAGAAGCCTTGAGGAATTTTAATTTTTTTTTTGCTGCCGTGTGTCTAGCTGATGTGTGTCTAGCTTCTCTCCTCCTCTTAATCTTGGTGTGGCTCTGAGTTCAGCTGCTGACATGGATATCCAGAGTTTGGCCTCCAGTGTAGATCATCTTGCTGCAAGGGTACAAAGTATTCAGGATTTTGTTGTTCACAGTCCTATGTCAGAGCCTAGAATACCTATTCCGGAGTTGTTTTCTGGAGATAGATCTAGGTTCCTGAATTTTAAGAACAATTGCAAATTGTTTCTTTCTTTGAAACCTCGTTCTTCTGGTGATTCCGTTCAGCAAGTTAAGATTATTATTTCTTTCTTGCGCGGCGACCCTCAAGATTGGGCCTTCGCATTGGCTCCAGGGGATCCTGCATTGCTCAGTGTGGATGCGTTTTTTCTGGCCCTTGGATTGCTCTATGAGGAACCTAATCTTGAGGACCAGGCTGAAAAAGCGTTGTTGGCCCTCTCTCAGGGGCAAGATGAAGCAGAGGTGTATTGCCAGAAATTTCGGAAATGGTCGGTGCTTACTCAATGGAATGAGTGTGCCCTGGCTGCAAATTTCAGAAAGGGTCTTTCTGAAGCCATTAAGAATGTCATGGTGGGGTTCCCTACGCCTGCGGGTCTGAATGAGTCAATGACTCTGGCCATTCAGATTGATCGGCGTTTGCGGGAGCGCAAACCTGCGCACCATTTGGCGGTGTCTTCTGAACAGACACCTGAGTCTATGCAATGTGATAGAATTCTGACCAGAAGTGAACGGCAAAATTATAGACGGCAAAATGGGTTGTGCTTTTACTGTGGTGACTCAGCTCATGTTATCTCAGCATGCTCTAAGCGCACAAAAAAGATTGATAAATCTGTCACCATCGGTACTTTACAGCCTAAGTTCATTTTGTCTGTTACCCTGATTTGTTCCCTGTCATCTTACCCGGTTTTGGCTTTTGTAGATTCAGGTGCTGCCCTGAGCCTGATGGATTTGTCATTTGCCCGGCGCTGTGGTTTTGTTTTGGAGCCTTTAAAATTCCCTATTCCACTAAGGGGTATTGATGCTACACCATTGGCTATGAATAAACCTCAGTACTGGACGCAAGTGACCATGTGCATGACTCCTGTTCATCAGGAGGTGATTTGCTTTCTTGTTCTGCATAATTTGCATGATGTTGTTGTGTTGGGTCTGCCATGGTTGCAGACTCATAATCCAGTCCTGGATTGGAAAGCAATGTCTGTGTCAAGTTGGGGTTGCCAGGGAATTCATGGCGACGCTCCTGTGGTGTCAATTGCTTCATCCACTCCTTCTGAAGTCCCTGCGTTTTTGTCGGACTACCAGGATGTATTTGATGAGCCCAAACTCAGTTCTCTACCTCCTCATAGGGATTGTGATTGTGCTATAAATTTGATTCCTGGTAGTAAGTTTCCTAAGGGACGACTTTTCAATTTGTCAGTGCCGGAGCATGCTGCTATGCGGAGTTATATAAAGGAGTCTTTGGAGAAAGGACTTATTCGCCCCTCCTCCTCCCCTCTGGGTGCGGGATTCTTTTTTGTGGCTAAGAAGGATGGTTCCCTGAGACCTTGTATTGATTATCGCCTTCTAAATAAAATCACGGTCAAATTTCAGTATCCTTTGCCGCTGTTATCTGATCTGTTTGCTCGCATTAGGGGGTCTAGTTGGTTCACCAAGATAGATCTTCGTGGTGCGTATAACCTTGTGCGTATTAAGCAGGGTGATGAATGGAAAACTGCATTTAATACGCCCGAAGGCCATTTCGAGTACTTGGTGATGCCTTTTGGACTTTCTAACGCTCCTTCTGTCTTTCAGTCCTTTATGCACAACATCTTCCGCGAGTATCTGGATAAATTTATGATTGTGTATCTGGATGATATTCTGGTCTTTTCTGATGATTGGGAGTCCCATGTTAAGCAGGTCAGGATGGTGTTTCAGGTCCTGAGTGCCAATGCTTTATTTGTGAAGGGCTCAAAATGTCTTTTTGGAGTCCAGAAGGTTTCTTTTTTGGGTTTCATTTTTTCCCCTTCTACTGTTGAAATGGACCCAGTCAAGGTTCAGGCTCTTCATGACTGGACTCAGCCTACATCTGTTAAGAGTCTTCAGAAGTTCTTGGGTTTTGCTAATTTTTACCGTCGCTTCATCGCTAATTTTTCTGGTGTTGTTAAGCCTTTGACGGATTTGACCAAGAAGGGTTCTGATGTTACTAATTGGTCTCCTGCGGCTGTGGAGGCCTTTCGGGAGCTGAAGCGCCGGTTTTCCTCGGCTCCGGTCTTATGTCAGCCAGATGTCTCTCTTCCTTTCCAGGTCGAGGTTGATGCTTCTGAGATTGGAGCAGGGGCTGTTTTGTCGCAGAGAAGCTCTGATGGCTCTGTGATGAAGCCATGTGCTTTCTTTTCAAGAAAGTTTTCGCCTGACGAGCGGAATTATGATGTCGGTAATCGGGAGTTGTTGGCTATGAAGTGGGCATTTGAGGAGTGGCGACATTGGCTCGAGGGAGCTAAGCATCGTGTGGTGGTCTTAAATAATCACAAAAATCTGATTTATCTCGAGTCGGCCAAGCGGCTGAATCCTAGACAGGCTCGTTGGTCTTTGTTTTTCTCTCGTTTTGATTTCGTGGTCTCGTACCTGCCTGGTTCGAACAATGTGAAGGCTGATGCTCTTTCTAGGAGTTTTGTGCCTGACTCTCCTGGAGATTCTGAGCCGGCTGGTATCCTCAGAGAAGGGGTGATTTTGTCTGCCATCTCCCCAGATTTGCGACGAGTGCTGCAGGAGTTTCAGGTGGATAGCCCTGACCGTTGTCCACCGGAGAGACTGTTTGTCCCAGATAGATGGACCAACAGAGTTATATCCGAGGTTCATTCTTCGGTGTTGGCAGGCCATCCTGGAATATTTGGTACCAGAGATTTGGTGGCCAGGTCCTTTTGGTGGCCTTCCTTGTCGCGGGATGTGCTTTCCTTTGTGCAGTCTTGTGGAATTTGTGCTCGGGCTAAGCCTTGCTGTTCTCGTGCCAGTGGTTTGCTGTTACCTTTGCCTGTCCCGAAGAGGCCTTGGACGCACATTTCCATGGATTTTATTTCAGATCTCCCTGTCTCTCAGAGAATGTCTGTAATCTGGGTGGTGTGTGATCGTTTTTCTAAGATGGTCCATTTGGTGCTCTTGCCTAAGTTGCCTTCCTCCTCCGAGTTGGTTCCGCTGTTTTTTCAAAATGTGGTTCGTTTGCACGGGATCCCTGAGAATATTGTTTCCGACAGAGGTTCCCAGTTTGTGTCTAGATTTTGGCGGACCCTTTGTGCTAAGATGGGCATTGATTTGTCTTTTTCGTCGGCCTTCCATCCTCAGACGAATGGCAAGACCGAGCGAACTAATCAGACCTTGGAAACCTATTTAAGATGTTTTGTTTCTGCTGATCAGGACGACTGGGTGGCTTTTTTGCCATTGGCCGAATTTGCCCTTAATAATCGGGCTAGTTCTGCTACTTTGGTTTTGCCTTTTTTTTGTAATTCGGGGTTTCATCCTTGTTTTTCCTCGGGTCAGGTGGAGCCTTCTGACTGTCCTGGAGTGGATCTTGTGGTGGATAGGTTGCATCAGATTTCAGATCATGTGGTGGACAATTTGAAGCTGTCACAAGAGAAGGCTCAGCGCTTTGCCAACCGCCGTCGCTGTGTGGGTCCCCGACTTCGCGTTGGGGACTTGGTGTGGTTGTCTTCTCGCTTTGTTCCTATGAAGGTCTCCTCTCCCAAGTTCAAGCCTCGGTTTATCGGTCCTTATAAGATTTTGGAAGTCCTTAACCCTGTGTCATTTCGTTTGGACCTCCCAGCATCGTTTGCTATTCATAATGTGTTCCATCGGTCGTTGTTGCGGAGGTATGTGGTGCCTGTGGTTCCTTCGGTTGAGCCTCCTGCCCCTGTGCTGGTTGAGGGAGAATTGGAATACATGGTGGAGAAGATCTTGGATTCTCGTATTTCTAGACGGAGGCTTCAGTATTTGGTTAAGTGGAAGGGCTATGGTCAGGAGGATAATTCCTGGGTTGTTGCCTCTGATGTTCATGCGGCTGATTTGGTTCGTGCCTTCCATGTGGCTCACCCTGATCGCCCTGGGGGGTTTTGATGAGGGTTCGGTGACCCCTCCTCAAGGGGGGGGTACTGTTGTGAACTCTGTTTTCGGGCTCCCTCTTGTGGTCACAGGTGGTATTGTGTGAGTTTTGTTTTTAGGCTCCCCCTGGTGGCTTTGTTTGTTATCCTGCGGATCTGTGGCTGGATCAGCTGCCTCGTTATGCACTAGGGAGTTTCCTATTTAGCTCTGCTTCACCTCCACTTGTTGCCGGCTGTCGATGTATTCAGTGCTATTCTGATCTCCCCTGATTATCTTCGTTTTCAGTCTCTTCTGGAGAAGCTAAGTTTCTGTTTGATTATTTTTTGCTCATCAGTCTGCAATATGATTTCAGTGTATGATGAGTTTAGTCCAGCTTGCTAATATGTGAGTTCTTGCTGCTGGTAAGCTCTGGGGTACGGAGTTGCTTCCCCCGCACCGTTAGTTGGTGCGGGGGCTCAAGCAATCTCTGCGTGGATATTTTGCTTAGGGTTTTCTATTGACCGCACAGCTCCCTTCCTATTTTCTGCTATCTAGTGTTAGCGGGCCTCATTTGCTAAATCTATTTCATCTCTGCATTTGTGCTTTCCCCTTAACTCACCGTTAATATTTGTGGGGGGCTTTTCTATATCTTTGGGGTCATTTCTCTGAGGCAAGTAAGGACTTAACTTTCCCTCTAGGAATAGGTAGTTTCTCAGGCCGTGAAGAGACGTCTAGGATTTCCAGGTAACGTTCCACGGCTGCCTATAGTTGTTTGCGGATAGAATCAGGTTGCGGTCAATCCAGATACCACTTCCCCAGAGCTGGTCGTCGGTTTAGTTACTTAGCTAGTCAAACTTGCGATCCTTGCCACTAGGATCACAACACATCCTGCGACAAGGAAGGCCACCAAAAGGACCTAGCCACCAAATCTCTGGTACCAAAAATCCCAGGATGACCGGCCAACACCGAACAATGGACCTCAGAAATTACCTTACTTGTCCATCTATCAGGAACAAACAGCTTCCCCACAGGACAGCGGTCAGGTTTATCAGCCTGAAATTCCTGAAGCACCCGCTGTAAATCAGGGGAGATGGCAGAAAGAATCACCCCTTCCATGCCAACCGGCTCAAGAACTCCAGGAGAATCAGGCAAAAAACTCCTAGAGAGGGCATCCGCTTTAACATTCTTAGATCCCGGAAGATATGAAACCACAAAATCGAAACGGGAGAAAAACAGGGACCATCGAGCCTGTCTAGGGTTTAGCCGCTTGGCCGACTCGAGGTAAATCAGATTCTTATGATCGGTCAAGACCACAATACGGTGCTTGGCCCCCTCAAGCAAATGTCGCCACTCCTCAAATGCCCACTTCATAGCCAACAACTCCCGATTGCCGACATCATAATTTCGTTCCGCAGGCGAAAACTTTCGGGAAAAGAAGGCACATGGTTTCATCAAGGAACCATCAGAATTCCTCTGTGACAAAACGGCCCCTGCCCCAATCTCAGAAGCGTCAACCTCAACCTGAAAAGGAAGAGACACATCCGGCTGATGCAAGACAGGAGCAGAAGTAAATCGACGCTTAAGCTCCTGAAACGCCTCAACAGCCTCAGAGGACCAATTTGTCACATCAGCGCCTTTCTTCGTCAAATCGGTCAGGGGCTTAACCACACTGGAAAAGTTGGCAATGAAACGGCGATAAAAATTAGCAAAGCCCAAAAATTTCTGAAGGCTCTTCACAGATGTGGATTGAATCCAGTCATGAATGGCCTGGACCTTAACAGGATCCATTTCTATAGACGAAGGAGAAAAAATAAACCCCAAAAAAGAGACCTTCTGAACTCCAAATAGGCACTTAGACCCCTTCACAAATAGAGCATTATCACGAAGGATCTGGAATACCATCCTGACCTGCTTCACATGAGACTCCCAATCATTGGAAAAAATCAAAATATCATCCAAATACACAATCAAGAATTTATCAAGATAATTGCGGAAAATGTCATGCATGAAGGACTGAAATACAGAAGGAGCATTAGAAAGCCCGAAAGGCATCACCAGGTATTCAAAATGGCCTTCGGGCGTATTAAATGCAGTTTTCCATTCGTCACCCTGTTTAATACGAACAAGATTATATGCCCCTCGAAGGTCAATCTTGGTAAACCAACTAGCCCCCTTAATCCGAGCAAACAAATCAGAGAGCAAAGGTAAAGGGTATTGGAATTTGACCGTGATCTTATTAAGAAGGCGGTAATCAATACAGGGTCTCAAGGAGCCATCATTCTTGGCAACAAAAAAGAATCCCGCTCCCAATGGTGACGAAGACGGATGAATATGCTCCTTCTCCAGGGACTCCTTAACATAGCTCCGCATAGCGGTATGTTCTGGCACAGACAGGTTGAAAAGTCGGCTCTTAGGGAACGTAGAGCCTGGAATCAATTTAATAGCACAATCACAGTCCCTATGTGGAGGAAGGGAACTGGACATGGGCTCATCAAATACATCCTGGAAATCTGACAAAAATTCAGGAACATCAGAAGAGGGGGAAGAGGAAATTGACATTAAAGGAACGTCACTATGTACCCCTTGACAACCCCAACTAGTCACAGACATCGATTTCCAATCCAACACTGGATTGTGTACTTGTAACCATGGAAAACCCAGTACAACAACATCATGTAAATTATGCAATACCAGAAAACGACAATCTTCCTGATGTGCTGGAGCCATGCACATAGTCAGCTGAGTCCAATACTGAGGTTTATTCTTGGCCAACGGTGTAGCATCAATACCCCTCAAAGGAATAGGGCTCTGCAAAGGCTGCAAAGAAAAACCACAGCGCCTGGCAAATTCTAAGTCCATTAAGTTCAGGGCAGCGCCTGAATCCACAAATGCCATGACAGAGAAAGATGACAATGAGCAAATCAGGGTCACAGACAGGAGAAACTTAGGCTGTACAGTACTAATGGTAACAGATCTAGCGACCCTCTTAATACGCTTAGGGCAATCAGAGATAGTATGGACTGAATCACCACAGTAAAAACACAGCCCATTCTGACGTCTGTATCCCCTCTGTTCCGCTCTAGTCAGAATCCTATCACATTGCATAGGCTCAGGACTCTGTTCAGAGGATGCTGCCATATGGTGCACCACTTTGCGCTCACGCAGGCGCCGATCGATCTGAATGCCTAGAGACATAGATTCGCTCAGACGAACAGGCGTGGGGAACCCCACAATAACATCTTTAAGGGCTTCAGAAAGACCCTTTCTGAAAATTGCTGCCAGAGCATCCTCATTCCATTTAGTGAGCACAGACCATTTTCTAAATTTCTGGCAGTATAATTCTGCCGCTTCCTGACCCTGGCACAGAGCCAACAAGGTTTTTTCCGCATGATCCACAGAGTTAGGTTCGTCATGCAATAATCCGAGCGCTTGAAAAAATGCATCTACATTAAGCAATGACGGGTCCCCTGACTCAGGGGAGAATGCCCAGTCCTGAGGGTCACCACGCAGCAGAGAAATAACTATTTTAACTTGCTGAGTGGGGTCACCAGAGGAACGGGGTTTCAGAGCAAAAAACAATTTGCAGTTATTTTTAAAGTTCAAAAACTTAGATCTATCCCCGTAAAACAAGTCTGGAGTAGGAATTCTAGGCTCTAAGGCTGGAGTCTGAACAACATAATCTTGGATACTGAACTCTTGCAGCAAGCTGATCCACACGAGAAAACAAACCCTGAACATCCATGTCCGCGCCCAAATCCACCCAGAGATTAAGAGGAAGGAAAAAGACAAAACAGACTAAAGAAAAAAAAATGGCTCAGAACTCTTTTTCTTTTCCTTCTTTTGAGATGCATTCAACTCATTTTTGGCCAGTTGTACTGTTATGGACTGGTAATTTAGGAGCGACATGTGACTAGCTCTGGGCAGGTGGTAACTATACAGACCGCAGTTCCTCATCTTAACACAACACTAGGAGTAGCCGTGGAATGTTCCTGTCACTCCCTGGACATCTCATCACAGCCGGAGAACTAGCTACCCTTAAAGGTAGAAACAGGAAAGCTTTCTTGCCTCAGAGAAAATCCCCAAAGGATAGGACAGCCCCCCACAAATATTGGCTGTGAGAGGAGAAGGAAATGACATACGTAGTATGAAACAAGATTTAGCAAAGGAGGCCAATTCTAGCTAGATAGACAGTAAGGAAAGAAACACTGTGCGGTCAGTAATAAAAACTAGAAAAAGTCCACCGCAGAGATATGCAAAAATCTCCACACCTGACTAAAGGTGTGGAGGGCAAAAACTGCAGCCTAGAGCTTCCAGCTTAGCTGAATAGATCCATACTGATAAGCTGGACAAATGACCAAAACATAGAATGTGCTGAACCATAAAGTCCACAACAAGTGGACAGCAAAAGGACAAAAAGACTTATCGTTGCTGAACTGGACAGAGTGTCAGAGAAATCCAAAAGAGCAGTGGCTCCAAGCAGGAACAATTGACAACTGGCATTGATTGAGGAATAAGGCCAGACTAAAATAGCCGAGCCAGAAAGACGATCAGTGGGAGCAGCTGCTGATGCTAAATCCAAGAAGCAGCTATACCACTCAAAACCACAGGAGGGAGCCCAAGAGCAGAATTCACAAAAGTGCTACTTACAACCACCGGAGGGAGCCCAAGAGCGGAATTCACAACATGCTGGATCTGGTCCCAGCTCTGCTCAGTGCATGATTTTACCAACTCCCCTCTCCCTCTCTCTGACCACAACCTTTTTTCATTCTCTGAGAAGGACTGTCACCCCGCACAAGACACTGCCACTTTCTATACTTATAGAAATGTACCAAATATGCCAGCTGTATTGGGGTCAAACTTGATTCAGATCTTTCATTCACCCACAAATCAAATCCGATCTCTGGCTCACTCTTGTCATCTACATCTCAAAAACATTTCTAGAATTCAACCTTTTGTTACTTTTGACTCTACAAAAAATCTTACTGTAGCTCTTATTCATTCTTACAATCAATATCAACCAAACAGAAAAAACGTATATGACACCAAATGTCATACTGATGGTAATTGGACCAAAACAAAAAACAGACACTCTATCAAACCTTCAACCTACAAGAGCCATAGAGTACAAAAGTCCCAATATGTAAGGCTGGTTACACATTTGCGTTTTTTGCCACTGCGTTTTAGCGCAAAAAAAGCATGCGTTTTTTTTCCCTATATTTAACATTAAAAACGCATGCTTTTTTTTGTATGCGTTTTGCCGCATTTGACGACGCATGCGTCGTTTCTATGCTTGCGTTTTGTTGCAGAAATGCAACATGTAGTAATTTCTAGAGGCGTTTTTTTGCCGCAAAAAAACCCATGCGTTTTTTCGCGGCAAAAAAAACGTATTGCTGTCTATGTAAACGCATGCGTTTTTACGCACATGCATTTGGTTGCATTTTAAACGCATGCATTTCAATAGAAAAAAACAAGAATACACACTGATAAGCCACCCCCCACCATCAAGGTGATAAAGGGATCCAAACCCTAACCCTACCCCTAACCCTAAACCTAGGGATCCTAACCCTAACCCTAACCCTAGCGATCCTAACCCTAACCCTAACCCTAACCCTAGGGATCCTAACCCTAACCCTACCCCTAACCCTAACCCCAACCCTAGCTATTTCTATTTATAATATAAGGAATACCGAAGTCATATTATAAGTTCTGGGTAGAGAAATCAATATCTATAGTAGAGAGTACCCAGGTAACTTATTGTTAGCTCCATATAATCAGTACATAAGGAGGCGAGCAAGGAGCACATAATAGAAATACATAGACCTTCCACCAGCGGGACCCCCTCCTTCCACCTCCTCCTCTCACTGGTAAGCTTCTATGCTTTCTATCCTTGCTGCCGCAGCATTAGTTGTTCAATCATTTAGCATAGCATGATTGCTGGCACTCACTCTCACCCTTCGTGTGCAGCAGCTACTATTTAGCCTGCCAGTGTATTTACACTTTGTACTTAGAGCTGTTTTTTTCTGGCTCCTTACATGCACCATATTGGAGGATAAGGTTGGTGCGGGAGGGTTAGTGTCCCCCTTTATGTCGTTTGTGTTACACGTCATTTTACATTGTTGTCCATGTTTTAACGTTTATATCAATAAAGTATTTTTGCTCATATGTATTTCTATTATGTGCTCCTTGCTCGCCTCCTTATGTACTATTTCTATTTATAGTGGGTTTTCTAGATGATTTTGATGATTGGCAGCTGGCACACACTTCTCAGCATGCATTTCAAAAACGCAAACGCAGGAAAAAAACGCATGTAAACGCGTCAAAACGCCACGTTTTTACTGCATGAGAAAACGCATGCGTCTAAAAAAGCAGCGTTTGCACGCGTTTATATGCGTTTTTTTCACCACCTGCGTTTGCGTTTTAAACGCTGCATTTTTAAACGCAAATGTGAAACTAGCCTAAAATATATCAATTTTTATTACACCAAATTAAGGTAACAATAATAGACATTAAGTCACAGAAAAGGCATAAGACAGGTGGCGCACGGTGTCAAAAAGAAACCATTGTGCGGTTCCACACAAAAAATAATAATGACAGGCACGGGATAGATCAAAACATCTTACCAACATCAGTATAACATTGTAAAAATGGGTCTCCTTGTATAAAAAATCCACTAGTAAAATGTGCATATAACACAAAAGAAAGTTTTTAACACCCAATAAATTAGTCATACAGGTGAGCAAGACATTATTTTTAAGACACTGTCTCACAGATCTGTTGTGCAACAAATTCAATACAATAAGGTATACGTATACATGCACAAGAGATAATCTCACCCATGGTAGCCTGTTTGTGGTCACGCCTGACAATGGACGACAGCCTACATCTCCTCCCGTGTCTCAGTATACCACCATTTCTGTGCCTTCCCTTCTGATAATGACCTAAGATTAACTTCCTCAACCTCCCACTCCAGTCTCCAAGACTTCTCGTATGCTGCTCCAATTCTTTGGAATGCACTACCCAGGACAATTAGATTAATTCCCAATACCCACAGTTTTAAGAGTGCTCTAAAAGCATATTTCTTCAGACTGGCCTACCACCTCAACATATTTATCTAACAATCCCTGTTTTGCCCATTTTAAATTTTCTTCAAAATTAGGACCTACATATCATCTGTTCTCAGAACCTTTATCCATTTAATAGCCCTCTGTGTCTGTACTTTTACACCTAATGGTTAGTCACCGGTTCATGGAGCATTATGTGAAAACCCTATTTATTATATTAACTGCTGGACCGTACAATAAAAGCAATTTTTACCATCCACCTTTTGTGTCTCCCCTATTTCTTCATAGATTGTAAGCTTTGTGAGCAGGGCCCTTTCTCCTCTTCATATCTGCTGACTTATGTGAATATTGTTATTGTCTGTACATGTGCCCTCTAAAAATTTAAAGTGCTGAGGAATATGTTGGTGCTATAGAAATAAAATTATTTTCAATATTATTATATATAAGTGCAGGGATTTCTCTGCCTGTCTGACATTGCGAGTCACCTTGCACTTCAGAGAGTAGTGATCTTTAAACACTGTGACAGCTGCAGGTGATGGGTTTTTCCTACCCCTGCAGGTATCCTTTTGATCCTTCTTCCCTATAGATTAAGCCTGTAAATTAAATGAGTCAACATTTGGACTGTAAGGGGTGGCACAAGAGTTATATTTAGTACCTGGGTCCAGAAATGTGGTGCAGGCAGCAGGCTGTGGGGGTAGATTCTTGCTCTCCTATTCTGGTGTCCCAGGGACCCTGCTGAGCTAGCTGACCCAGACATCATTGGCGGCAGTGAAATTAAGGTGTTCAGAGCAAGAGTAGCCCCCCCCCCCCCAGAGACCTCAAATGTGTTGGAGTCTATGTATGCGTGCAGGGACTCCCCTGCTTGATTGATAGAGCCTCTGTACTCTGACAAATTTTGGGCATTGTGGTTCCATCATAAATTGGAGTCTTAGTCTTGCTTGAAGTGGAAGTACTGGAGGAATGTTTGGTGACCATGGATGCAGTGCTGGTGCCTTGCTGTGGGAGATGATTCTTTTCAATTCTGCCCTGGTCTTCTTGGTCCTTCCCAGGTGGAGAGATCTTCTTTGAAGGAAGATTGTCTTTAGTCTTGCTGAGGAGAGAGGCAGGGGTCTGGTCTGAAAATCGGAGATCTGTAGGAACTGCTCTGATATTGATAGATGTAAGTTTCTTCAGCGGAAAGGAGATTTGCTTGGAGTGTGAGTCAGCAATTTCTCTTTCTCTTGTGTTGTTTTCCAAGAGGAAGATTACAAATATTTCCCTTTTTTTTATTGGCATATCATATTCCAATAGATTCTCTATAGTCCAGGAGAGTCCAATAGTTGTCTTTTTCTAAATAGAGGCTTTTAAGTCCCTTGTAATTTCATTGAAGTAGCTTCAACAGACTTGACTAAGCATGAGCTCAGGCAGGTGCGTCCATTCACCTCAAGGACCAGGCAGCAACCTCACAAAATCTAACCACAGGAAAAAATTCTAAACTCCAGAATTGTAATTTTTTGATTGCAACACTTATCCCAAAAACGCTATAAACAGTAATAAAAACATTATGCACACCCCAAAAAAACTTAAGCACAGCATACAAAAAACAATCTGAGACAGGTCTGATAATGGAAAAATGAAAAAGTTTATGAAAGTGATTAAAAAAGATGAAATTTATGGCATAAACCAAAGCTCAGAAATTTATTAATCACTAAAATATATGTCTCTCTCTGTATATATACATGCTCATAATAAATGAGTACACCCCCTTTGAAAAATAAGATTTTAATCAATATCTCACTGAACACAAGAACAATTTCCAAAATTTGGACAAGACTGAGTTTCATAGAACATTTTTTAATCCGTAACATGAAAGAAAGGTTAATAATAGAACCTTCATTACAAATTCTTTAGTTTTACTGAAACTAGTTGATGCAAAAATGAAAACTCCTCACATCATCAACTACTGCATCTAGTATTTTGTATGACCTCCATGATTTTTAAGAACAGCACCAAGTTTGGAATGTACAAGTTGGCAACAATTGCAATATTTTTCCATTCTTCAAGGATGACCTCTTTTAGAGCCTAGGTGCTGGAGAGTGATGCTCAACTTGTCTCTTCAGAATTCCCATTAGGTGTTCGACTGGGTTCAGAAAAGAAGACATACAGTGCATGGCCACTGAATCACTTTTACGTTCTACTTCAGAAATGTAATAGTGATCTTAGATCTGTGCTTTGAATCATTGTCATGTTGGAAAAGTCATCGTCTATCGAAGGCAAGAAGTTATGGTAGCAACTTCTGTTGATGGGCTGGACGTTTCTGTGAGATAGTTGCATTGTAGTTCTATCTTTGCTACATTTATGCATTATACAGTATTTTAACTGATGAGTAAATCTTTGCTGATCTTCTTGTACCTTTCTAGTGTAAATAAATTATTTTCTTTCTCAGATTTTGAAATATTTCTCTTCTATTTAGTGCCATTGCTGACGCCATGAAATGTAAAGGGGTTTTCTTTAAGTAACAACCTTTTACTGTGGTTGAAGTTTTGTTAATTAGAATGTACCTTATCCTGGGCCCCTTTCTTGTGCAATGGCTTCCATCTTGATGTTATGTCTCCCATCCTGGCCCCCTTCTTGGTATACTGGCCCCCTTCTTGGTATACTGTCCCCCATCCTGGTATAATGTCCCCCATCCTGGACCCCTTATTGGCATGCTGTCTCTCATCCTGTGCCTCTTATTAGTATAATGTCCCACATCCAGGTAAAATGTCCGCCATCGTGGACTCCTTCTTAGTATACTGTCTCACATCCTGGGCCCCTTCTTGGTACAATATAATGTCCCCCCCATCCTGGACCTATCCGGTCTCACATTCTGGGCCCTTTCTTGGTATAATGTCCCCCATCCTGAGCACCTTTCTCGTGTAATGTCCCCTATGCTTGACTCTCTCCAATAATAAGGTTCCCCGTTGTTCTTCAACACTTTTTTAAATAAACAATTATTTTGATCTTTTTCAGTTCCCACAACACACTGTGTCCTCTTCTATAGCCAGTGCAGGAATCAGCAGATAATTTTGGCTTATCCGGCACAGCGCATGATTTCACTTCTATGCGTCACCTGTGATGGGCACACAATGTAAGCTGCTTGCCTCTGATTGGTCAATGACATGTGATGCAGTGTAGGGACCCAGGTTTCTGTGCTACAATTCATTTCAGCTGAATGTGCGTCCTCTGCGACGGTGATAGTTTGGCTCCAATGTGTACTATTTTGTAGTATGTTATCCCCTAAAAAAAAGTTGATTCTGAAAGGAAACTAAAGGATTTCTTACAAATCTGTCACATATAGTATGCTGAGCACTAATATACAGTACAGACCAAATGCTTGGACACACCTTCTCATTGAAAGATTTTTCTGTATTTTCATGACTATGAAAATTGTACATTCTCACTGAAGGCATCAAAACTATGAATTAACACATGTGGAATTATATACTTAACAAAAGAGTGTGAAACAGCTGAAATTATGTCTTATATTCTAGGTTCTTCAAAGTAGCCACCTTTTGCTTTGATGACTGCTTTGCACACTCTTGGCATTCTCTTGATGGACTTCAAGAGGTAGTCACCGGGAATGGTTTTTAATTCACAGGTGTGCCCTGTCAGGCTTAGTAAGTGGGATTTCTTGCCTTATAAATGGGGTTGGGACCATCAGTTGTGTTGTGCAGAAGTCTGGTTGATACACAGCTGATAGTCCTACTGAATAGACTGTTAGAATTTGTATCATGGCAAGAAAAAAGCAGCTAAGTAAAGAAAAATGAGTGGTTATCACTACTTTAAGAAATGAAGGTCAGTCAGTCTGAAAAATTGGGCAAACTTTGAAAGTGTCCCCAAGTGCAGTGGCAAAAACCATCAAGCGCTACAAAGAAACTGGCTCACATGAGGACCGCCCCAGGAAAGGAAGACCAAGAGTCACCTCTGCTTCTGAGTATAAGTTTATCCGTCACCAGCCTCAGAAATCACAGGTTAACAGCAGCTCAGATTAGAGACCAGGCCAATGCCACACAGAGTTCTAGCAGCAGGCACATCTGTACAACAACTGTTAAGAGGAGACTTTGTGCAGCAGGCCTTCATAGTAAAATAGGTGCTAGGAAACCACTGCTAAGGACAGGCAACAAGGAGAAGAGACTTGTGTGGGCTAAAGAACACAAGGAATGGACATTAGACCAGTGGAAATCTGTGCTTCGGTCTGATGAGTCCAAATTTAAGATCTTTGGTTCCAACCACCGTGTCTTTGTGCGACGCTGAAAAGGTGAACAGATGGACTCTACATGCCTGGTTCCCACTGTGAAGCATGGAGGAGGAGGTGTGATAGTGTGGGGGTGCTTTGCTGGGGACACTGTTGGGGATTTATTCAAAATTGAAGGCATACTGAACTAGCATGGCTACCACAGCATTTTGCAGCGGCATGCTATTCCATCCGGTTTGCGTTTAGTTGGACCATCATTTATTTTTCAACAGGACAATGACCCCAAACACACCTCCAGGCTGTGTAAGGGCTATTTGACCATGAAGGATAGTGATGGGGTGCTACGCCAGATGACCTGGTCTCCACAGTCACCAGACCTGAAACCAATCGTGATGGTTTGGGGTGAGCTGGACCGCAGAGTGAAGGCGAAAGGGCCAACAAGTGCTAAGCATCTCTGGGAACTTCTTCAAGATTGTTGGAAGACCATTCATGGTGACTACCTCTTGAAGCTCATCAAGAGAATGCCAAGAGTGTGCAAAGCAGTCATCAAAGCAAAAGGTGGCTACTTTGAAGAACCTAGACTATAAGACATAATTTCAGTTTAAGAATATAATTCCACATGTGTTAATTCATAGTTTTGATGCCTTCAGTGTGAATTTACAATTTTCATAGTCATGAAAATACAGAAAAATCTTTAAATGAGAAGGTGTGTCCAAACTTTTGGTCTGTACTGTATGTATATATACACTGCTCAAAAAACAAGGGAACACTAAAATACCACATCCTAGATGTAACAACTCTGCCGGCATCACTACATGGCCTCCCATCCCTCACAGACCATCTTTCTCACTGCTCCAGGTCATGTTGCGATTTCTGTCTGCTGCCGGCTCCATGTTCTGTGTCTCTTGCTTTCTGCCTGCTCTCTGCATGCTTCCTGGCTGTGTGCACAGGGGAGTGGCACCAGAACTCTCTGGTTCTAATGGAATCAGGGTGTACCTGTCTAATGTGTCCCTGAAAAATTACCAAGAGGCCTCTGTATATCGTGGTCTCATTGTCTTAGTTCTAGCCTTGCTTTGTAATTGTCTGTCCGCCCTCCAGGAGGCAAAATATCCTGGTCCCTGTGTCTATGTTTCTGTACCTTGTCTCGTACCATTCCTGGTCTGAACTCTGTCCTACCTCTGTCTCCCTGTCTCCTTGTCTGTGGCTTCTTTCCCTTCTGTGTCTTTCATTGTGTCCTCTCTGTTTGCCTGTGCTCTGCACTCTTGCAGCTCTGCTTATGCTCCGCACTTTTGTGGCTCTGCCTGCTCAGTCCCCTTGTCTCTCTGCCTGCTCTGTACTCTTGCAGCCCTGATTCTGCTCCGCACTCTTGCGGCTCACCTCGCTCTGTACACTTGTCTCTCTGCCTGCTCTGTACTCTTGCAGCTCTGCCTGTGCTCCATACTCCTGCAGTTCTACTTCATTCTGCTCCTGCTGCTGCAGAACCTCTTGCTGCTCTACAGCCCTTCTCCACAGCCTTGCGGTTCTCCTCCTGCATCAACAGGTCCAAACCTGTTCCGTCATACTTCATTCCTTCCTGCTTGTATCCATACCTGCACCTCCTGTGTGAACAGGTTCCAATCTGTCCCTTGATACTCCACTCACTCCTGTCTGTTCCAGTTTTAGCATCCACTACAAAGCAAGGCTAGAACTAAGACACTGAGACTAGGATATACAGCCTCCTGGAGGGCAGACAGAGAATAACCAAGCAAAGCTAGGAGTACAGCCTCCAGAGAAGGAGGAACACAGAGCAAGACCTGGTAGCTCAGTAGCAAGACACTAACTGAGTTAACACATTGAACAGGCAAGTTCCACAGGGTGGAGCTGCCCTAAATACTAGAGGCCTCTTGGTAATTGGTCAGGGACACATTAGACAGGTACACCCTGATTCCATAAGAACTAGAGAGTTCTGGCGCTGCTCCCCTATGCACACAGCCAGGAAGCATGCAGAGAGCAGGCAGAAAGCAAGAGACACAGAACATGGAGCTGGCAGCAAAAATAAATCACAACATGACCTGGAGCAGTGAGTAAGATGGTGTCTGAGGGATGGGAGGCCATGCAGTGATGCCGGCAGAGTTGTTACAGTACACCCCCCTTTATGGCCCCTCTTCTTCAAGCCTGCTAGAATGACCACACACAGTCCAGGCTGACACGACATCCCTAAGGTAAGGTGAATTGGGCGTGACAACAGGAATCACAGAGTGTCAAATTTCTTGGTGCCCGACGGTACCAACATCCACAATGACCTGGGCCTCCTCCTATAGACTGGTGGAAAGCAGAGATGAGCACATTTCTGTCTTGGGATCTTCACCCAATAGCCACATGGAAGCAGGAGGCATGCATACAGGAAGCCCCTTCAGCCTGTTACTCTGAAAAAACTGGACCACCTCTTCCCCTAGATTGGTGAAAAAACAGAGATACAAAAAGCTTCTGCTTCAACTTCTTCATCTTCAACTTCCACCTGCCAGATTGAAACAGAAGGCATCCTCACAAGATTCATTTTCCGTGCATGGTCTAATGAAAAAATTTCAAGTGACAAGGATGTTCCTGGGAACTGGTTACTGGTTTTGTCACTGGAGATGTGTGGAGAGGGTGCCACTGCTTCCATTACTTTGGTGAGGTCAGCACTCCGTGACTCAATAGCCAGCTGAACAGGTGGAGAAGGTGACAACACTGTAGATTGACCTTGCAGTTTAGGAACAAGATACCTCTGGAGACTAGATAGTTCCAAACGCAACACAAAGCTGGGTCTTCGGACCGGAATGGGCAGTAGAGAACCCGACTCAGAATGACCGACGGGCAGACTGGTCAACAAGTGGAAAACAAATTTCTTCAAATATAATGCTTCGATTTGGAGCTGTAGTAGTCCCTTCGACACTGGACTGTTCATAAGTAGGGATCGACCATCACCAAACACATTCACAGGATTCTGGAGCTGTGGAGCAGGAACCCCACACAGACTCCGTCTGGCTTGCAGCTTAAACACATTTGCAGGGCCGAAGGTCTCACAAGGCACCGGAACAGTCACAGACTTTGGCGGAAGGGAGTTATTCTCACCAAGGGCAGTCTCTGCTACTGGCCCAAGGTTTTGGAGCTTTAGATCCCATGGACAGAGGCCGTCCAGGTGTTCCTCACAACTGCAGGAACACCATATGCCCTTCTTATGGCTGATTTCAGGCTGCTGCTTTGCCAGCCCACTCTCATCAACCTTTTTAGGCTTCACTTGGGTAGCTGCCTGAACGAGTAATGGAACTGGAGGGTCACCACGGTCGTGGTTTAGCGTGGTGGTTTCTTCACAGGTTTTGCCCTTCTGGAGCGCCTCTCGGATCTAGGCAGGGGAGACATTGCAGGAGCAGCTGCATGAGGCATGTCAAAGACTAATCCATATTAAAACATCTTTTGCTAGGTAGGACATGATGTAACCCACCTTAAGCGGGTCAGAGGGGAAACAAGCTGCATTTCGCAGGATGTAACGCAAGCACTGTTCCAGGAACCCTTGTCATTCTTCAGGATTCCCATAGAACCTAGGCATGTATGTTGGGTTGTGCTCCTCATAGGCCAGAAATTGCTTGTAGAGAGCATTAGACTATGATTGGGTCAGAAGTCTCCTCAATCTGAACCACCCTTGGTGGAACAAATTTTTCAGGTTGCTCATATGAGCAAGGAAAAAGTTCATGATGTTCTGTGAGCGGAAGGACATGGGACTCAGCAGGGACCATGGCCTGTGCAAACTGTCATGCTCACGCCCTGACTGGTGGACATGAGCCAGGGGGCTGTGGCCCCACTGTGCCACAAAGCAGACTACCCTGGAAGGGGCGTGACTAGGACAGCTTCCTTGGTTTTCTCTGAAGCCTCTGATGGTGAGGTCAGGCTTTTACCGCAGGCAGCTGCCAGGTGGCACTCCAGGGTCGGGTCTGGCTGTGGCTGCTGATTCCACTTGGGGAGATGGCACACTAGGACAGGTACGAGTAGTAGAGGGGCTGGTGAGCACAGCTAGTACTCCGGCAGGTGGTCATGGCAGAGACACGAGCAGGCAGGCATGGCTGAGACACTGGCAGGCAGGCACGGTTGGGAAACAAGGCTGGCAGGCACGACTGAGACACAGGGCAGGCAGGCACAGCTGAGACACAGGGCAGGCTGGTGTGGTGTGTGATGGAACAGGTAGAGACCAAAATATGCAAAATAAATCTTGCCAAATCAGACAAGGTGATTTTCTGGATTTGTTTTCTCATTTTGACTCTCATAGTTGTGGTCTACCTATGATGTCAATTACAGGCTTTGCTCATCTTTTTAAGTGGGAGAACATGCACAATTCGTGGCTGACTAAATACTGTTTTCCCCACTGTACACTGTGTGTTCTTTTATATATTCCATTTGGTTAGTCACCTTTAAGACACGGCAGCTTGTGTATCACTTGTAGGTTCACATTCTTTTTACTATGATTTAATCAATATGACACACTTCAATGGACATAGAAAAAGATCTGTTGAATAGAAATAGCACCTATGAGACCTAAGTCCTTTTTTTCAGCTGGGAGAAATAGAGATATCTTATCTTTGTAATTAGCAGATGAATATTGTGCCTGCAGATAGTGGTGGATTAATAATGAAAATTTCAGTATTTTTGTTGCTATGACTGCGTAAGAATTACATTTTTAGAATAGATAAATTACATTATTGAAAATAATGTCACAGTGACAAAAGTTGCTGTACCTCATAACTTCTATGCCTGCACATTGATAAAGGAAGCTTAACTTTAAGACCAGACTTGTTTTATGAATACAAAACAGTTTACGTAAAATATTATGCACAAAATATTATTTACAAAAACAAAATGCTAGAGGATTTGACAGAATTAGGCATTAGGAAGTAAGTGAAGTCAGCAAATATGAAATGAATGAATGAGAAATTTGGTTTCATAATAGTACAGATAATTTGCTGAAAGTCCTCAATGCGGTGTACTATAAGTAGATGCCTTTAACTCATCATCACAAAAACATGACTTTTAAAAGACTTTTATAACCTAAATTTTTTTTTACTAACTACAACCAATTACTAATACTTATTTGTTACTATCTGCTTTTTTTCTAGATTATATATTGTTTTTTTCTTTTCCCTTGTTTAAGGGAGTGATAATCTAGTCTTAGCCACTCTTATTAGTATTTATATATACAGTATGCTATGTCTAAATTCTGTTAAGAGCGATTAAAGCCTATGGAAGTGATGGCGAACCTTTTAGAGACCGAGTGCGGAAACAGCAACACAAACCCAATTATTTATCAGAAAGTGCCAATACAGAAATTTAACATCACATCACAGAAGACCTGCAAAATACTCCCCCTTACACACACACACACACACACACACACACACACACACACACACACACACACACACTACACCTCTGCATAATACACACACACACAGCCCCTCTACTATATATATATATATATATATATATATATATATATATATATATATATATATATATATATATATATATATATATATATATATATATATATATATATATATATACAGTGCCTAGTGAAAGTATATAGCCCCCTGGAACTTTTCAACCTTTTCCCACATACCGTGCTTCAAACATAAAGATACCAAATGTAAATTTTTGGTGAAGAATCAACAAGTGGAACACAATTGTGAAGTTGAATGAAATTTATTGGTTATTTTACATTTTTGTGGAAATTCAAAAACTGAAAAGTGGGGCGTGCAATATTATTCGGCCCCTTTATTTTCAGTGCAGCAAACTCACTCCAGAAGTTCATTGTAGATCTCTGAATGATTCAATGTTGTCCTAAATGCCTAATGATGATAACTATAATCCACCTGTGTGTAATCAAGTCTCCGTATAAATGCACCTGCTCTGTGATAGTCTCAGGGTTCTGTTTGAAGCACAGAGAGCATCATGAAGAACAAGGAACACAACAGGCAGGTCCGTGATACTGTTGTGGAGAACATATAAACACACACACTGCCCCTCTGCAAGATATATATAAACACACACACAGATATACACACACACTCGCTCTGAATAAAGCAGAACCCCATCCCCACCTCGCGCGAAACTAAATTTAATACATTTAATGTCAAGCTCCTGCTGGAGCTCTTACCAGTGCATGCCCCAGTCTCTACTCCTCTTCGGCCCCAGCAACAATGTTGCATGTTGAACCTGGGGTGTAAAGCATCGCCAAGGAGGCACATAGATCACCGGGGGACACATAGATTACCGGGGGGTGGCACAAATATCACAGGGGGCAAATAGCTTGGGGGCACATAGCTGGATGGTACAGAGATCACAGGGGGCACAGAAAACTTGCAAATGCTGAGAAAATACACATGGTTGAGAGAAGAGAAAGAACCCAGTAAACCATAACACCTTATACTTTATAGAAGAGAGAGACAGAGGACCCTGCTGGCCATCAGATCTTAGACTCTACAGAAGAGAGAAAGTACCCTGCTGACCATAAGAGATTTCACTCTATAGGAGAGAGTGAACCCTACTGACAATAAGATAAGATCTTACAATCTATAAGTGAGAAAAAGAGAGGACCCCGCTGACCATAAGAGCTTAGACTCTACAGAAGAGAGTACGATGCTGACCACAAGATCTTAGACTCTACAGAAGAGAGCGAGAGAGAGGACCCTGCTGACCATAAAAGATTATACTTTATAGGAGAGAGAGAACCCTATTGACAGTAAGACCTTACAATCTATAGGTGAGAGAAAGAGGACCTTAATGACCATAAGAGCTTAGACTCTACCGAAGAAAGAGCAAGGACCCTGTTTATCATTAGAGCTTATGGGAAAGAGAGACAACCCTGCTAACAATAAGACCTAAAATCTATAAGTCACTGCTAGTCACTGACACTGCACTTGCAGCAGTTCATTCTCCAGTGGTTCTCAGCCTGAATAGTCACATCTTGGTACCGTCCAGGTTAAAAACTGTTTTTCCCCCATACATGGATTATGGCATGGACAGAACGACGGACAGGTATAGTATTTTGTTGTTTCATTATTTTTGGTTTATTATAGGAGAACGAGGGCTTCGCTGGAATTAGGCAAGGTCATAAGTATGGTTTAATTGAGATTATTAAAGGAGTCTGTGTCATATTTTCAATAAAAGGACTTTATTCTTGGTGTTTGTGTTTTCATACAATGTGACTTTGGGGTTAGTAATGGGGACGTCTTATAGACGCCTCTCCATTACTAACCTCGGGGCGTGATGTCACCAAGCAATATAAAGGTGACATCAACCCCCAACTATCACCGCACTTGCCACCGCTACAGGGCAATTGGGAAGAGCCTGGCAAAGCACCAGAATTGGCACATCTAATAGATGTGCCTTTTCTGAGCAGCTGCAGGATGCTATTTTTAGTCTGGGGGGCAATATCCTTGGCTCCTTACAAGACTGAGAATACCAGCCCACAGCTGTCTGCTTTAGCAAGGTTGGGACCCATGCCTTTTTTTAATTATTTATTTAAACAATTAAAAAATACAGCATGGGGACCCCTCTATTCTTGATAACTAGCCTCACTGAAGCTGACAGCTGATAGTTGCAGCCCCCAGCTGTGAGTTTTGCCTGGCTGGTTAACAAAATTTCAGGAGAGCCCACGCCAGATTTTTTTAAATTATTTAGTTACATTACAGGAGTGGCTGATGAATACTCCCATCCAGCGCTCCTGCTCTAGCTGTTATTAGCGACAGCAGATGTCGGATGATGGGAGCAGTTGCCCCATCAGCTGACACCAGTGACCGGAGGCAAATTTTATACCTCCGATCACAGCTGAGAGCTCACTCTGTCTTCTGACAGCGTGGGAACCGCAGCAGTCTGACCGGCAGGGATGATTTCAACGCCGATCAGAAGCGGTGTTTGCCGCACTGTTATGCACATTACAGCACAGCAAACACTGGAAGTTCTGGCCCCCCATTCAAGTGAATGGGGTCTGGATTCGAGTTCAGGTCCCAGTACTGTTATGGTACCCGAACCTGAACTTTTTGCAACCAGCCGGACCCGAACACCCAGGTGTCGGTCCATCTCTACTGACCACCACTGTACAAGGTGTGTTAATCTATAAAATTCATAGCTGCAGGGCATTATGAGGAAGCCTGCACGGCAATGCAAAATTATATAGACCTGCTGTTTGATGCTTCATCAGTCTGAGAAATGGTGATGGGCAAGGTTTTTTGAACAGCGAATTGAATCTCAAAATTTTTATTTCATGTGAAACTGCGAATTTCAGGAAATTCAACTCAAGCTTAAATCGGATTAATCCACTCATGTCTCATAAATAACATTTAGAGAAGCAAACTGCAACAATTCCTGCTAACGAAAATAAAATGTTGTTGTATATGGCTCTTCAATTTCATGATTGGACAACATTGCAATCTTTGACAAAATATTACATTTCGTTTTTCTTCTTGAATCCTGTTATGATTGCTCCATTGCATCAATTGTAGGCTTTTACATTTGTGTAGCAGTGGTGAAGCTGTAGATTATCATATAGATGTTGTATCCAGAACATACATGCAGAAATAACAACAGAGGTTAGCTTTAGTCTGTGACAAAATGCAAAAAAACAGGTTCAGCAATATCTTATAATATCTAATTTATTTATTTGTGATTTGATTATAATAATCCCCGGTAGAAAAAAATGACTACATTCATAAGATGAGCCATAGAGTAACAAGAGCTTTCAAGATTCCATATAAGGAGCATGTGTTCATAGTACGCAGAATCTTAATATACTCTGTAACTTTCAATATATTATCTCCCCCAGATCATTCAGCCTTGAGGGTTGTCCAGAGTAGGGCTGGACTGGCCATCGGGCAGTGCTGTATACTACTGTGTGGGCAGTGATGTATACTACTGTGTGGGCTGTGCTGTATATTACTGTGTGGACTGTGCTGTATACTACTATGTGGGCTGTGCTGTATACTACTGTGTGGGCTGTGCTGTATACTACTGTGTGGGCTGTGCTGTATACTACTATGTGGGCTGTGCTGTATACTACTGTGGGCTGTGCTGTATACTGCTAAGTAGGCTATCCTGTATACTACTATGTGGGCTGTGCTGTATACTGCTACGTGAGCTGTGCTGTATACTGCTAGGTGGACTGTGTTATCTGCTATGCGGGTTGTGCTATATACTATGGGGCGTATATTATATTCTATGGGGGAGGCTGTGTTATAAACTATGTGGCTGTTATATATTATTGTGGGGTATATTATATTCTATGGGGGAGGCTGTGTTATATACTATGGGGGCTGCATTATATTATATGGGGGCTACATTATATATTATGGGGAGGTGGGCTTTATTATATTCTATGGGGTGGCTGCATTATACTCTGGGGTGGCTGCATTATATTCTGGAGGGTGGTGGCTGCATTATACTATATGTGGGCTGCATTATACTGTATCGAGGACTATGGGGAATACGTTATACTATATGAAGAACTATGGGGTGCATTATACTATGGGAAGTGAATTGTACTACATGGATGACTATAGCAGTGCATTATACTATGTGGAGAACTATGAGGAGTGTATTATGCTATATGGAGGACTGAGCAGTGTATTTTAATATATGGAGGACTATAGGGAGTGTATTATACTATATGGAGGACTATGGTGCACATTATAATATATGGAGGACTATGGGGTGTATTTTACTAAACAAGTAAAATGCTGCATATTCAGATTGTTTTTGCTGGAACAAAAATCCTTTTTCTCAGCAGCACATCGCCAGCGTAAACTGTAGATGTGCTGCTGATAACATGATACTGTATGGTGATCTGTTAGTGATCTATTCGTGATCGTTCTGTCCCATCATTATTCCTCAGCTGGTGGAAAGAGGCCGGGAAACAAGTGTTGAGCAACTTCAGTATTGTTGATCAAACTCATTTAGTGGCCTGAACTCAGCACTTGTAAATACAACTGAAACGTTTTTGTGTGATATGCAATATGTTAGCATTTGGGGCCCCATTTTAAACTTTGCCTAGGAGTAGGGCCCCACTTTGCCTAAAACCGGCCCTGCCTACAAGTGTAAAAAGATATTATACAGTCACCATGTGACAAGTGGGCCTGTGTAACTTCAAATGCCAGGGCTGAATTTTATCCCAGTCCGGCCCTGGTCCAGAGTGTTCATTTCTGCTCTGCCGTTCACATAGTCCAAATTCTGTATATATAAAAATCTAACAACAATTAATATTTTCTTTCGAAGGGAAGGATATGCATTGTGCACTCATTACAGTGGGGGGGTTTTAGTAGAAAAGACCATATTTCTAAATATGGATGTAATTTATCTATCTAATGTCTCAGAAGAACTCAGTAATATAGTTTTGTCAAGAGTTATACAAAAATGAAAATTCTTCTGTAATGACTGCAATACATAGTAATGTTTTTTTTCTTACTTAGATAAATTCTTTTAAATTTAATTCTGCCAAAAATCATTATTTAAAACAGAAAAGTCCAGATCCCCTGCATGTTTCAGAGTCATGCATAAATTAAAGTTGTGGGTTTTGAGTATCTAAAACAATAACCACTGATATACTGTACCTTCCAAAATCTGATTAGTCAGCCGCATTTGTTGGCTTATACCTATTAGTTTGGTAGTTATAGGACTATTCCAAAATTATTACGTATCCTCATGATAGGTGTCACATCCCTGAAGGCTCCAAAAACACACCATGTTTGGAGGCCAAAAGGCACTGCATATCTCCTGACCGCAGAACATTCTAGCAGAAACACCTGTGCTGTGCTGCTGAGTGGACTACAAGTTTCAGACACTGGCACATGACTTATTCTTTCCAAAGACCATACTGAGGAATAGGGTGCACTCATTGCAGGTGGAAGAAAGATTCCGGCAGCTAAACAGAAAAGAGTTCTTTACAGTTAGAGGAGTCAGACTGTGGAATGCCCTGCCATAAGAGGTAGTAATGGCAGACACTATAACAGCTTTTAAGAAAGGGCTGGGCAATTTCCTTGATACCCATAACATTTGCTGGTTGCTGTTAAATTAGTGACGAAAAGTACAATTGGTGGAGAAAGGTTAAACTTGATGGACCTAGGTCTTTTTTCAACCTATGTAACTATGCAAACACAATACCAAAAGTGAAGTTAAGAAGTGGGAAGATCATGTTATGGGGCTGTTTTTCAGCATACACCACTGGCAAATGTGATATAATAAAAGGATAATAATATTCGCTTATCTCTACTTAGGATTACAAACAACTCTCACATGAGCCTTTGGCAGACGATCAGTAAAACAGATGTTTGCAATTTACTAAAACATTATTGGTATTATTGTGATAAGAACTCATGTATCTTTCTCTCTTCCTCTTTTTTTAATAATTCAATACTTTTCAACTTTTGTAATATGGCACAACTGATGGTGAAATCCCCAAGTTCATCTGCTGTTTTGCACAGCTAAGGGTATGATTTCCACGGTCAGGATTGCATCAGGATTTGCTCAGGATTTGACGCAGGTAAAATCTGCACCAAATCTGCACCTGAGGTCACTGGCGGGTTACCTGCATTTTTTATGCATTTTTACATGCGTTTTTGATGTGGTTTTTCATGGTTTTTTTTCATCCGGATTTGTGTGTGTTTTTGTAAGCTCAATAAATATATACAGAAAAAAAGAATGGTGATGTCATTTCTTGTCCAATCGCTTCATTTACATACTTCATTGAAGAATAATGTTTACACACACAGACAGATAGATGATAGATAACAGATAGATGATAGACAGATGATAGATAGATATGGGATAGATAGATAATAGATAGATAATAGATAGATAGATCTATCGTATCTATCTATAGTATCTAACTATCGTATCTACCGTATCTACCTATCGTATCTATTATCTATCTATAAATATATCTATCGATAGATATATCTATAGACAGCTAGATAGATATATCAATAGATAATAGATAGATACGATAGATGATAGATAATAGATAGATAAAGAGATAGATACGATAGATAGATAATAGATAGAAGATAGATAGATAGATAATAGATAGATGATAGATATATAATAGATAGATGGATCGATAGTAGTGTTGAGCATTCCGATACCCCAAGTATCGGGTATCGGCCGATATTTGCGGTATCGGAATTCCGATACCGAGTTCCGATATTTTTGTGATATCGGAAATCGGAATCGGAAGTTCCCAGTGTATGGTTCCCAGGGTCTGGAGGAGAGGAGACTCTCCTTCAGGCCCTGGGATCCATATTCATGTGTAAAATAAAGAATAAAAATAAAAAATAGGGATATACTCACCCTCTGACGCGCCCTGGTTGTAACCGCTGCAACCGGCAGCCTCCGTTCCTAAGAATGAGCGAGTGAAGGACCTGCGATAACGTCGCGGCTTGTGATTGGTCGCGTGAGCGGTCACATGAGTGGTCACACGACCAATCACAAGCCGCGACATCATCGAAGGTCCTTCACTCACTGCATTCTTAGCAACGGAGGCTGCCGGTTGCAGCGGTTACAACCAGGGCGCGTCAGAGGGTGAGTATATCCCTATTTTTTTTTTTTATTCTTTATTTTACACATGAATATGGATCCCAGGGCCTGAAGGAGAGTTTCCTCTCCTTCAGACCCTGGGAACCATCCAGGAGCACTTCCGATATTTGTGTCCCATTGACTTGTATTGGTATCGGGTATCGGTATCGGCGATATCCAATATTTTTCGGATATCGGCCGATACAATCTGATACCGATACTTTCAAATATCGGAAGGTATCACTCAACACTAATTGATAGATATTACCAAGCCCGATGTTTAGTATATCTATGGTTCTATAGATATATCTATCTATAAATTTATCTATAGATAGATTATCCATCTATATATATACTCGTCTAAGGGTCTGTTTGTCTGTAACAGAAATCCCACGTCGCTGATTGGTTGCACCAGCCGCCCACGACCAATCAGTGACAGGCGCAGTCCGGCCGTGAATTGGCGTGGGATTCAAACTAAGCTTCGCTGATTGGTCGAGCCTGGCTAGCCGCGACCAATCAGTGATATTGCGCGGTGTTTAAATCGGAGCGTCGCCGCATTGTAAACAGACATGCTGCGTTCTGAAAAGACGTGCCGCATGTCCGTTTACGCAGGTCTGCCGTCTGTGTGTTTTAATGCATAGTGGAGACGGGATTTCATGAAATCCCCTCCACTATGCTGTAACATCTGGGCGTTGCGTGTTTGACGCTGCGGCTCTACGCAGCGTTTCCTGACCGTGGAAACACACCCTAAGAGTTTGTTCACACTGATCCACAGATCCACTTCAAAAATCTTCATTAAACACTCTTCACAAACTTTTGATATGTATTTTGAAGTGAATCAGCTTGAATATCCTCATCTAAAACTTGAGTCATTGCCACCTGAGCTAAAATGGTGAAAGGGTTAAAAAAAAGACACAGCCAGAAAAAGGTATTTTAATATTCTTAATTTCACCATACTTACCATACTCGATCGCCTGCAAAAAATGAAAAATAATAAACCAACCGTATACTACCTTTCCGCCATAGTCCAATTAATAACGAGTGTCCCACGATGATCTCCCCTATAGAACAGTGACATCGGGTGATGTCACCGCTCTATAGGGCCTCCAGTGACACACTGACAGGAGACAATGGCTCCTGCAGTGCAACACTTAAGAGGTTACCTCAGTTTAGGGTCTCACTTTATGGCAAAGCTGCGTGGGAATTTTCCCATACAGCAGTGCCACAAGTGAGAGTAGGGACTATTTCTCACAGAGGCAGAGGAATACATTGCTGAAGGATACCTTCCGTCATTGTATTCCTGGGGCCCCTGAAGAGCGGTCGCATCAGCTGATGTGGCTGCTCTCCACAAGTGATCATCGTGGGACACTCGTTTCAATTGGATTTCTGTAGATCAGGGAGTATATTGTTTGTTTATTATTTTAATATTTTTTACAGTTGACAATGTCTTCGGGGATTTAGGTGAGAAGGTCATGGTGAATATGTACTCTATGTTGTATGTACTGTATGTCTATATGTATGTACTGTATGTCTATATGTATGTTGTATGTAGTGTATGTATGTGTTGTATGGTGTATGTTGTATGTACTGTATGTTGCATGTTGTATGATGCATGGTGCATGGTGCATGTTGTAGGTTGTATGTTGCATGGTGCATGTTGTATGTTGCATGTCTTATGTTGCATGTCGCATGGTGCATGTTGTATGTCGCATGGTGCATGTTGTATGTCACATGTCGTATGTCATATGTTGCATGTCGCATGGTGCATGTTGAATGTCACATGGTGCATGTTGCATGGTGTATGTTGTATGTTGCATGTTGTATATTGCATGGTGTATGTTGCAGGTTGTATGGTGTATGTTGTATGTTGCAGGTTGTATGGTGTATGTTGTATGTTGCATGGTGTATGTTGCATGTTGTATGTTGCATGGTGTATGTTGCATGTTCTATGGTGTATGTTGCATGCTGCATTTTGTATGGTGTATGTTGCATGGTGCATGTTGTATGTCGCATGTCATATGTTGTATGTTGCATGGTGTATGTTGCATGTTGTATGGTGTATGTTGCATGGTGTATATTGCATGGTGTATGTTGTATGGTGTATATTGCATGGTGTATATTGCATGGTGTATGTTGCATGTTGCTTGTTGTATGTTGTATGGTGTATGTTGTATGTTGCATGGTGTATGTTGCATGTTGTATGGTGTATGTTGCATGGTGTATATTGCATGGTGTATGTTGTATGGTGTATATTGCATGGTGTATATTGCATGGTGTATGTTGCATGGTGTATGTTGCATGTTGTATGGTGTATGTTGCTTGTTGTATGTTGCATGGTGTATGTTGTATGGTGTATGTTGCATGGTGTATGTTGTATGTTCAATGTTGTGTGTTGTATGTGCACACAGTCTAAACGATGCCTGACATCCAGATGTAGCAGAGCCTGTAGATGATCGCTGGAGATAACTCTCCAGCGATCACCTACACTGCAGCGTTCTCACAATCAGCTGATCAACTGACCATGAGAACCAGCCTAGTGACCGGAGATAACCCCCGGTCACGTGCATGGCAGATCTCACAATAAGGCTAGTGTTGTGAATCCGCTTTTGGGCTCCCCTGGTGGTTGCTGGTGGTACTGGTGACTAGTGTTGAGCATTCCGATACCGCAAGTATCGGGTATCGGCCGATATTTGCTGTATCGGAATTCCGATACCGAGATCCGATACTTTTGTGGTATCGGGTATCGGTATCGAAACAACATTAATGTAAAAATGTGTAAAAGAGAGAATTAAAATAAAAAATATTGCTATACTCACCTCTCCGACGCAGCCTGCACCTTACCGAGGGAAGCGGCAGCGTTCTTTGTTTAAAATTCGCGCTTTTCTTTCCTTACGTGAAGTCCCGGCTTTGTGATTGGTTGCGTCGCAGTCACATGGGCGACGCAACCAATCACAGCAAGCCGTGACGTAATTTCAGGTCCTTAAGGATTTTAAAATTACGTCCCGGCTTTGTGATTGGTTGCGTCGCAGTCACATGGGCGACGCAACCAATCACAAGCCGTGACGTCACGGGAGGCTGGACACGCGCGCATTTTAAAATGCGCGCTTGTCCAGCCTCCCGTGACGTCCCGGCTTGTGATTGGTTGCGTCGCGATCAACCAATCACAAGCCGGGAGGCTGGACACGCGCGCATTTTAAAATGCGCGCTTGTCCAGCCTCCCATGACGTCCCGGCTTGTGATTGGTTGCGTCGCGATCAACCAATCACAAGCCGGGAGGCTGGACACGCGCGTGTCCAGCCTCCCGGCTTGTGATTGGTTGACCGCGAAGCAACCAATCACAAGCCGGGACGTCACAGGAGGTTGGACAAGCGCGCATTTTAAAATGCGCGCGTGTCCAGCCTCCCGGCTTGTGATTGGTTGACCGCGAAGCAACAAATCACAAGCCGGGACGTCACGGGAGGTTGACAAGCGCGCATTTTAAAATGCGCACGTGTCCAGCCTCCTGGCTTGTGATTGGTTGACCGCGACGCAACCAATCACAAAGCCGGGACGTAATTTTAAAATCCTGAAGGACCTGAAATTACGTCACGGCTTGCTGTGATTGGTTGCGTCGCCCATGTGACTGCGACGCAACCAATCACAACGCCGGAACGTAATTTTAAAATCCTGAAGGACCTGAAATTACGTCACGGCTTGCTGTGATTGGTTGCGTCCCGGCCACATGGGCGGCACGCGACCAATCACAAGCCGGGACTTCACGTAAAGGAAAGAAAAGCGCGAATTTTAAACAAAGAACGCTGCCGCTTCCCTCGGTAAGGTGCAGGCTGCGTCGGAGAGGTGAGTATAGCAATATTTTTTATTTTAATTCTTTATTTTACACATTAATATGGATCCCAGGGCCTGAAGGAGAGTTTCCTCTCCTTCAGACCCTGGGAACCATCAGGGATACCGTCCGATACATGAGTCCCATTGACTTGTATTGGTATCGGGTATCGGTATCGGATTGGATCCGATACTTTGCCGGTATCGGCCGATACTTTCCGATACCGATACTTTCAAGTATCGGACGGTATCGCTCAACACTACTGGTGACTTGTGTGTCTTTGCTGTCTCAGTTCACCTGCTCCCATCAGTGTTTGGGAGTTTCCTATTTAGCCTTGCTCTCCAGTCATTTCCTTGCCGGTCATCATTGTAACCAGAGCCTTCGGTTGCATGTTCCTGCTACTAGTCTGCTGATCAGCTAAGTGGACTTTGTCCTTTTGTTTTGTATCTTTTGTCCAGTTTGCAGTTTTGTTATTCTCTGTAGCTGGAAGCTCTTGTGGGCTGAAATTGCCACTCCTGTGTCATGAGTTGACACAGGAGTCTTAAAGTAATTTCAGGATGGTTTTTTGATAGGGTTTTCAGTTGACCGTGAAGTCCTCTTTTGTATCCTTCTGCTATCTAGTAAGTGGACCTCTCTTTGCTAAATCTACCTTCATACTGTGTATGTCTTTTCCTCTAAACTCACCATCATTACATGTGGGGGGCTGCTATCATCTTTTGGGGTATTTCCCTAGAGGTAAGCCAGGTCTGTTCCTTCCTCTACCAGGGGTAGTTAGTCCTCCGGCTGGCGCGTGGCATCTAGGGTTAATCAGGTATGCTCCCTGGCTACTATTAGTTGTGTGGTAGATTTAGCTCACGGTCAGCTCGAGATTCCATCACCCAGAGCTCGTCCGTTATCTTTGTGTTTTGATGTTTCCCTGCCATTGGGAATCATGACAGTATGACCGGCCCGTGTTAAAGTTATTGGCAGAAGAAAGGAGAGAAAAAGAAGTCTGTAGAGTTTTTTTTTTTTTTTTTTTTCCTATGTTTGCTCCATAGTTGGATCAGTTGTATTTCAGCTCTAATTACAGCCTTTGCCTTTCTCTCCTTCTAATCCTTGAATGGCTCTGATCTCACCTGTTTAAAGATGGATCCTCAGAGCTTGGCTGCAGGTTTAAATAATCTTGCTACTAAGGTTCAAAATTTACAAGAATTTGTTATACATACTCCGATGTCTGAACCTAAGATTCCTACACCAGAGGTGTTTTCCGGAGATAGATCTCGGTTTCTGAATTTCAAATATAATTGTAAATTATTCCTTTCTCTCAGACCTCACTCCTCTGGAGATCCTGTCCAGCAGGTTAAGATTGTGATTTCTTTGCTGCGAGGTGACCCTCAAAACTGGGCATTTTCATTGACACCAGGGGATCCTGCGTTGCTCAATGTGGATGCCTTTTTTCTGGCTTTAGGCTTGCTTTATGAGGAACCTAATTTGGAGATTCAAGCTGAAAAAGCTTTGATAGCCCTATCTCAAGGGCAAGATGAAGCTGAGATATACTGCCAAAAATTTCGTAAATGGTCTGTGCTTACTCAGTGGAATGAGTGCGCCCTAGCGGCAAATTTCAGAGAGGGCCTCTCTGATGCCGTTAAGGATGTTATGGTCGGGTTCCCTGCGCCTACAGGTCTGAATGAGTCCATGACAATGGCTATTCAGATTGATCGGCGTTTGCGGGAGCACAAGCCTGTGCACCATTTGGCGGTATCTTCTGAAAAGTCGCCAGAGAATATGCAATGTGACAGAACTCTGTCCAGAAGCGAGCGGCAGAATTACAGGCGTAAAAATGGGTTATGTTTCTATTGTGGTGATTCTGCTCATGTTATATCAGCATGCTCTAAACGCACAAAGAAGGCTGACAAGTCTATTTGCACTTTACAGTCTAAATTTATTCTGTCTGTAACCTTGATTTGTTCATTATCAGTTATTACTGTGGATGCCTATGTGGACTCTGGCGCCGCCCTGAGTCTTATGGATTGGTCCTTTGCCAGGCGCTGTGGGTTTGATTTAGAGCCACTGGAAGTCCCTATACCTCTGAAGGGTATTGATTCTACCCCTTTGGCTAGTAATAAACCACAATTCTGGACGCAAGTGACTATGCGTATGACTCCAGACCATCAGGAGGTGATTCGCTTCCTTGTGTTGTACAATTTACATGATGTTTTAGTGCTTGGATTACCATGGTTACAATCTCATAACCCAGTCCTTGACTGGAAAACAATGTCTGTGATAAGCTGGGGATGTCGGGGGGCTCATGGGGATGTACCTTTGGTTTCCATTTCGTCATCTACTCCCTCTGAGATTCCAGCATTTTTGTCTGATTATCGTGATGTTTTTGAAGAGCCTAAGATTGGTTCTCTCCCTCCCCACAGAGATTGTGATTGCACCATAGATCTGATTCCTGGCAGTAAATTTCCAAAGGGTCGTTTGTTTAATTTATCTGTGCCTGAACATGCTGCTATGCGAGAGTATATTAAGGAGTCCCTGGAAAAGGGACATATTCGTCCTTCTTCATCTCCTTTAGGAGCTGGTTTTTTCTTTGTGTCTAAGAAGGATGGCTCTCTGAGGCCTTGTATTGATTATCGACTCCTGAATAAAATTACAGTCAAATATCAGTATCCGTTGCCTTTGTTGACTGATTTGTTTGCTCGCATAAGAGGGGCTAAGTGGTTCTCTAAGATTGATCTTCGTGGGGCGTATAATTTGGTGCGAATTAAGCAGGGGGATGAGTGGAAAACCGCATTTAATACGCCTGAGGGCCATTTTGAGTATTTAGTAATGCATTTCGGCCTTTCAAATGCACCTTCGGTCTTTCAGTCCTTTATGCATGATATTTTCCGTGAATATTTGGATAAATTTATGATTGTGTATTTGGACGATATTTTGATTTTTTCTGATGACTGGGAGTCTCATGTTCAACAGGTCAGGAGGGTTTTTCAGGTTTTGCGGACTAGTTCTTTGTGTGTAAAGGGTTCAAAGTGTGTTTTTGGGGTTCAAAAGATTTCTTTTTTGGGGTACATTTTTTCCCCTTCTTCTGTTGAGATGGACCCTGTTAAGGTTCGGGCTATTTGTGACTGGACGCAGCCTACTTCTCTTAAGAGTCTTCAGAAATTCTTGGGCTTTGCTAATTTCTATCGTCGATTTATAACTGGGTTTTCTGGCGTTGCTAAACCTTTGACTGATTTGACTAGAAAGGGTGCTGATGTTGCCGATTGGTCCCCTGCTGCTGTGGAGGCCTTTCGGGAGCTTAAGCGCCGCTTTTCGTCTGCTCCTGTGTTGCGCCAGCCTGATGTTTCTCTTCCCTTTCAGGTTGAGGTCGATGCTTCCGAGATCGGAGCAGGGGCGGTTTTGTCGCAGAAAAGTTCCGATTGCTCAGTGATGAGACCTTGTGCGTTCTTTTCTCGTAAATTTTCGGCCGCCGAGCGAAACTATGATGTTGGTAATCGGGAGCTTTTGGCCATGAAGTGGGCGTTTGAGGAGTGGCGTCATTGGCTTGAGGGTGCCAGACATCAGGTGGTGGTTTTGACTGATCACAAGAATCTGATTTATCTGGAGTCTGCCAGGCGCCTGAATCCTAGACAGGCACGCTGGTCGTTGTTTTTTTCTCGGTTTAATTTTGTGGTCTCATACTTACCGGGTTCTAAAAATGTGAAGGCAGATGCTCTTTCTAGGAGTTTTGAGCCTGACTCTCCTGGGGATTCTGAACCTGCTGGTATCCTTAAGGATGGGGTGGTTTTGTCTGCTGTCTCCCCAGACTTGCGACGTGCTTTGCAAGAATTTCAGGCAGATAGACCTGATCGTTGTCCACCTGGTAGACTGTTTGTTCCTGATGATTGGACCAGTAGAGTCATCTCGGAAGTTCATTCTTCTACTCTGGCAGGTCATCCTGGAATTTTTGGTACTAGAGATTTGGTGGCTAGGTCCTTCTGGTGGCCTTCCCTGTCTCGAGATGTGCGTGTTTTTGTGCAGTCTTGTGATGTTTGTGCTCGGGCCAAGCCTTGTTGTTCTAGGGCTAGTGGGTTATTGTTGCCCTTGCCTATTCCGAAGAGGCCTTGGACGCACATCTCTATGGACTTTATTTCTGATCTCCCTGTTTCTCAGAAGATGTCTGTCATCTGGGTGGTGTGTTACCGTTTTTCTAAAATGGTCCATTTGGTGCCATTGCCTAAGTTGCCTTCCTCATCTGAATTGGTCCCTCTGTTTTTTCAAAATGTGGTCCGCCTGCATGGGATTCCGGAAAACATCGTTTCTGACAGGGGAACCCAGTTCGTGTCTAGATTTTGGCAGACATTCTGTTCCAGGTTGGGAATTGATTTGTCTTTTTCGTCTGCATTCCATCCTCAGACTAATGGCCAGACGGAGCGAGCTAATCAAACTTTGGAGACTTATTTGAGGTGTTTTGTGTCTGCGGATCAGGATGACTGGGTTGCCTTTTTGCCGTTGGCAGAGTTTGCTCTTAATAATCGGGCTAGTTCTGCCACTTTGGTTTCCCCTTTCTTTTGCAATTCAGGGTTTCACCCTCGTTTTTCATCTGGTCAGGTGGAATCTTCGGATTGTCCGGGAGTTGATGCTGTGGTGGATCGGTTGCATCGGATTTGGGGACAAGTGGTGGACAATTTGGAATTGTCCCAGGAGAGGACTCAGCAGTTTGCTAACCGCCGGCGTCGTGTTGGTCCTCGCCTTCGTGTTGGGGACTTGGTGTGGTTGTCTTCCCGTTTTGTCCCTATGAGGGTTTCTTCTCCTAAGTTTAAGCCCCGGTTCATCGGTCCTTATAGGATTTTGGAGATTCTTAACCCTGTGTCCTTTCGTTTGGACCTCCCGGCATCTTTCGCTATCCATAATGTATTCCATCGGTCGTTGTTGCGGAGGTATGAGGTACCGGTGGTTCCTTCTACTGAACCTCCTGCTCCTGTGCTGGTAGGGGGTGAATTGGAGTACGTTGTGGAGATGATCCTGGACTCCCGTATTTCCAGACGGAGACTTCAGTATCTGGTTAAATGGAAGGGCTATGGTCAAGAAGATAATTCTTGGGTAACTGCCTCTGATGTTCATGCCTCGGATTTGGTTGGTGCCTTTCATAGGGCTCATCCAGATCATCCTGGTGGTTCTCGTGAGGGTTCGGTGCCCCCTCCTTAAGGGGGGGGTACTGTTGTGAATCCGCTTTTGGGCTCCCCTGGTGGTTGCTGGTGGTACTGGTGACTTGTGTGTCTTTGCTGTCTCAGTTCACCTGCTCCCATCAGTGTTTGGGAGTTTCCTATTTAGCCTTGCTCTCCAGTCATTTCCTTGCCGGTCATCATTGTAACCAGAGCCTTCGGTTGCATGTTCCTGCTACTAGTCTGCTGATCAGCTAAGTGGACTTTGTCCTTTTGTTTTGTATCTTTTGTCCAGTTTGCAGTTTTGTTATTCTCTGTAGCTGGAAGCTCTTGTGGGCTGAAATTGCCACTCCTGTGTCATGAGTTGACACAGGAGTCTTAAAGTAATTTCAGGATGGTTTTTTGATAGGGTTTTCATTTGACCGTGAAGTCCTCTTTTGTATCCTTCTGCTATCTAGTAAGTGGACCTCTCTTTGCTAAATCTACCTTCATACTGTGTATGTCTTTTCCTCTAAACTCACCGTCATTACATGTGGGGGGCTGCTATCATCTTTTGGGGTATTTCCCTAGAGGTAAGCCAGGTCTGTTCCTTCCTCTACCAGGGGTAGTTAGTCCTCCGGCTGGCGCGTGGCATCTAGGGTTAATCAGGTATGCTCCCTGGCTACTATTAGTTGTGTGGTAGATTTAGCTCACGGTCAGCTCGAGATTCCATCATCCAGAGCTCGTCCGTTATCTTTGTGTTTTGATGTTTCCCTGCCATTGGGAATCATGACAGGCTAGGTTCACATTTCGTTTTAGTGTGAGCGCTAACGGACAGCGTTGCACGGCAAAATTAACGCCGTGCAACGCATCCGTTGGCGCTCCCATTGCCAGCAATGTTAAAGCGCCTTGCTAGCGCGTGCCATTTTTGGCACGCGCTAGCGATGTGCCGTTCTTTTGTGGCGCGCCTCGGACGCTGCTTGCAGCGTCTGCGGCGCACCCGAGGTCCGTTCCCCACTCTGGCAGATCGGGGATCAGCGCTAGCGGGGACGTTTAACGCGACCCCTAAAAAGACATTGCATTAGCGCAATCTGCTAGCACTTTGCACTAAACGGATTGCCCTAACGCAATCTGAACCTAGCCTTAGATAAGTTATTGTGAGAACTGCAGTGGACGCATACCTCCGGCAGTGGGATGGGTAAGCCCGCATGTAAATTAGGAGACATGTGTAGTAAGCTGTGTTTACGCTCTTACTACGCATGTGACTAATCATTAGATGTGGTTTTACCGCATCTAATGATTATCTATGCGTAATTTACGGTGCGGCAACGGAGCGTCGCCGCATTGTAAACAGACAGGCTGCGTTCTAAAAAGACGCTCCGCATGTCCGTTTAAGCAGGTCTGCCGCCTGTGTGTTTTAACACATAGTGGAGACGGGATTTCATGAAATCCCCTCCACTATGCTGTAACATCTGGACGCTGCGTGTTTGACGCTGCGGCTCTACACAGCGTCAAACACGCAGCGCTTCCTGACCGTGGAAACACACCCTAAGAGTCTGTTCACACTGATCCCCAGATCCACTTCAAAAACCTTCATTAAACACTCTTCACAAACTTTTGATATGTATTTTGAAGTGAATCAACTTGAATATCCTCATCTAAAACTTGAGTCATTGCCACCTGAACTACTGAAACTGTGTGAGAACATAATTGAGAGACAAGCGGAATCTAGAAGTAATTCTCAACTAATTATCCTCATAGTAAGAGGGAGGTACATAATGATAGGTTTATATACCACCGGTAACATAGCATCCCAAGCCATAGATACTGTTCTGTTCATAATTTTACAACAACATTTCTATTAAATAAAAATAAGCTTTATTGTGAGAATTCTCATGTGACAATCTCATTTTTCAATTGTTAGTTTTTTTTCTAAATTTACTGGGGGTAATAACATTTCTGATCGAAATTACCTTTCTCAAAGTGAATCTAGATAGAGATGGGCGAACTCGAGCAGTAAGTTCAAGGTCCGTACCGAACACGTAGTGTTCAAGCATGAACCCCAAACACAGACTTCTCCAGGAAGTCCGTGTTACTGTTTGCATTTGGCACCTTGAACATTAGGTGTTTCCCATGCTGTCATCTACAATAAGAAACACCAGTGCAAGAAACACCAGCTGCTCTGATCGGCAGTAAGATTATTACTAGATTATAATTATTAGTCAGAGAGCTGTGGTTCCCATGCAGTGTGAGCCAGCAGCTGTGACTGCTGTGAGGCAGTGAGGGGATCATATGCAAGGGGCAGTATATATCCCCCCCAGGATGTGCATAGAAGCATTTTGAGACTGCTGGAGCGTATTGCAGTCACAGATCTAGCTGTGGCTGCAGTGCAGAATAAAAGTAAGTTGGTGTTGGACAAGCTATTTGCCAAAGGCAGATTTAAGAAAACCCGGCATGGGCTTTTATTTTTGTAGCGAACTGCAGGACAGTAGTGGGGCAGTTCGCTCCCTCCTGCCAGGTCTTACAAGTTTCCCATGGCCACAGATTCCATTTAAAAGCCTTGCAGATAAGGGATGGGTGTGTCATTCTTGGTTTGCAAACTGCAGAGCAGGCGGCTCTGCAACGTCCAGCTTGTGTGAAGTAACACGGAGCCAAGGGAAGCCACACCTGGCACCACTCAGCATGACATGGTGCAGACACCCATGGCAACTGGTCTCGGATACAGACAAACCTCTTTCTCTCAGTAAGTGCAGTGAAGATGGGTTGTGGCTGGGTGTTCTAGCATGACAATGACCCGAAACACAGTCAGGGAAGCTAAGGAATGGCTATGTAAGAAGCAGGTCAAGGTCCTGGAGTGACCTAGCCAGTCTCCAGACCTGAACACAATAAAAAATCTGTGGAGGGAGCTGAAACTCAATGTTGACCATCTACAGTTTGGAAACCTTAAAGATCGAGAGAAGATCTGTATAGAGGAGTGGGCCAAAATCCCTGCTGCAGTGTGTGCAAACTTGGCCAAGAACTACCGGAAATGTCTGACCGCTGTAATTGCAAACAAAGGTTTTTGTACCAAATATTAAGTTCTGTTTTTCTATTGTATCAAATACTTATTTCATGAAATAAAATGCAAACTAATTATTTAAAAATCAAACAATGCCATTTTCTGGAATTTTGACATCATAAGTAGTCACCAGGTAAGATCTAGGTCACCAGAGGACACAAATTCTGATATGCTTCTGTTTGGAATTGTGGGCTGTCTGATTAAGTAATTTGTCGATGGCTTGATTATGATTTTTGACATTATTGAAAGTTGGAATGATGTGGAGTGCTTCAAGGTGGGATGGGTTTTGGAGAGAGATTTTACCAGAAGGTCTTCATATAGGGAAGGAGCCTTGGCTACATACAAGAGGTGTGGGGACAGAGTTGCGAATAGTTTGTTGGGTAACTAGATGCAAAATTTAAACGGATTTGATGCATAGATGGGAGTCATACAGAGGATTGAAATCTCCAATTATGCTGGTTGTTGAGATTTAGGGTTAGTGGGTGCTCTCGTCCGCTGGTGTTACGGACCTGGTGGTTAGGAGCACCCGGAATGACCTGATGAGTAAACTAGTAATGGGAACAAGCTCTGGGAAAGTGGGAACTCTGCTGACCGCAACTCTACTCCTATCACACACACTAGAAATAGCCGTGGAGCGTACCTAACTCTCCCTAGACGCCTCTTCACAGCCTAAGAGCTAACTACCCCTAAAGATAGAAATAGAAGCCTAACCTTGCCTCAGAGAAATTCCCCAAAGGTAAAGGCAGCCCCCCACATATATTGACTGTGAGTTAAGAGGAAAGTCACAAACACAGGAATGAAACAGGTTTTAGCAAAGGAGGCCAGACTTCACTAAATAGTCAGAGTATAGAAAAGAGAACTATGCGGTCAGCACAAAACACTACAAAAAACCACGCAGAGTAAGCAAAAAGACTCCCCACACTGACTCACGGTGTGGAGGTGCCACTCTGCACCCCAGAGCTTCCAGCTAGCAAAGGAATATCATGATAGCAAGCTGGACTAGAAATTAGCAGTACTAAGAAATATATTCAGGAAGCAGTAACAACAAATGAACTAGCAAAGACTTAGCTTCTGCTGGAGTAGACAGGTCCTCAGAGAAGTCCAAGAGAGATCTGAACCAATACTGAAACATTGACAGCTGGCATCAAGTAACGATCTGAGTGGAGTTAAATAGGGAAGCCAGCATAGCAATAAACGAGAGCAGCTGACAAAACCAACCTCAGTGACCAGCAGTTCCGCTCAAAGCCACCAGAGGGAGTCCAAGAGCAGAACTAACCAAAGTACCATTCATGACCACAGGAGGGAGTCCGAGAACGGAATTCACAACAGTACCCCCCCCTTGAGGAGGGGTCACCGAACCCTCACCAGGGCCCCCAGGCCGATCAGGACGAGCCAAATGAAAAGCATGAACTAAATCGGCAGCGTGGACATCGGAGGCAACAACCCAGGAATTATCCTCCTGACCATAGCCCTTCCACTTAACCAGGTACTGAAGCTTCCGTCTCGAAATACGAGAATCCAAAATCTTTTCCACCACATACTCCAACTCCCCCTCAACCAACACCGGAGCAGGAGGATCAACGGAGGGAACCATAGGCGCCACGTACCTCCGCAACAACGACCTATGGAACACATTATGGATGGCAAAAGAAGCTGGAAGGACCAAACGAAATGACACAGGGTTGAGAATTTCAGAAATCTTATAAGGACCAATGAAACGAGGCTTAAACTTAGGAGAAGAAACCTTCATAGGAACATAACGAGAAGACAACCAAACCAAATCCCCAACACGAAGTCGGGGACCAACACAACGACGGCGGTTAGCGAAACGTTGAGCCTTCTCCTGGGACAACGTCAGATTGTCCACTACGTGAGTCCAAATTTGCTGCAACCTGTCCACCACAGAATCCACCCCAGGACAGTCAGAAGGCTCAACCTGCCCCGAAGAAAAACGAGGATGAAACCCAGAATTGCAAAAAAAAGGCGAAACCAAAGTAGCCGAACTAGCCCGATTATTAAGGGCGAACTCAGCCAATGGCAAGAAGGTCACCCAATCATCCTGATCAGCAGAAACAAAGCATCTCAGATAGGTTTCCAAAGTCTGGTTGGTTCGTTCGGTTTGGCCATTTGTTTGAGGATGGAAAGCCGAAGAAAAAGACAAATCAATGCCCATCTTAGCACAAAAGGACCGCCAAAACCTAGAGACAAACTGGGAACCTCTGTCCGACAAAATGTTCTCCGGAATGCCATGCAAACGAACCACATGTTGAAAAAATAATGGCACCAAATCAGAGGAGGAAGGTAATTTAGGCAAGGGTACCAAATGGACCATCTTAGAAAAGGGATCACAAACCACCCAGATGACAGACATCCTTTGAGAGACAGGAAGATCTGAAATAAAATCCATGGAAACATGCGTCCAAGGACTTTGCGGGACTGGCAAGGGCAAAAGCAACCCACTGGCACGAGAACAGCAGGGCTTAGCCCGAGCACAAGTCCCACAGGACTGCACAAAAGAACGCACATTCCGAGACAAGGAAGGCCACCAAAAGGACCTAGCCACCAAATCTCTGGTCCCAAAAATCCCAGGATGACCAGCCAACACTGAGCAATGAATCTCAGAAATAACTCTGCTAGTCCATCTATCAGGGCAGCAGGCGAAAACTTTCTAAAAAAGAAGGCACATGGCTTCATCACAGAGCCATCAGAACTTCTTTGAGACAAAACAGCCCCTGCTCCAATCTCAGAAGCATCAACCTCGACCTGAAAAGGGAGCGAAACATCTGGCTGACGCAACACAGGGGCCGAAGAAAAAAGAACTTTTCAGCTCCTGAAAAGCCTCAACTTCCGCAGAGGACCAATTCACCACATCAGCACCTTTCTTTGTCAAATCAGTCAAAGGTTTAACCACACTAGAAAAATTAGCGATGAAGCGACGGTAAAAATTAGCAGAGCCCAGGAATTTCTGGAGGCTCTTCACAGATGTAGGTTGAGTCCAATCATTAATGGCCTGAACTTTAACAGGGTCCATCTCGATAGTAGAAGGGGAAAAAATGAAGCCCAAAAAGGAAACCTTCTGAACTCCGAAGAGACATTTAGACCCCTTCACAAACAAGGAATTAGCACGAAGGACCTGGAATACCATTCTGACCTGTTTCACATGAGACTCCCAATCATCCGAAAAGACCAAAATATCATCCAAATATACAATCATGAATCTATCCAGATACTTTCGGAAGATGTCATGCATAAAGGACTGAAACACAGATGGAGCATTTGAAAGCCCGAATGGCATTACCAGGTACTCAAAATGGCCCTCGGGCGTATTAAATGCTGTTTTCCATTCATCGCCCTGTTTAATACGCACAAGGTTATACGCCCCTCGAAGATCTATCTTGGTGAACCAACTAGCCCCCTTAATCCGAGCAAACAAATCAGACAGCAGAGGCAAAGGGTACTGAAATTTGACCGTGATCTTATTGAGAAGGCGGTAATCTATACAGGGTCTCAGAGAACCATCCTTCTTGGCCACAAAAAAGAACCCTGCTCCCAACGGTGATGAAGACGGGCGAATATGCCCTTTCTCCAAGGACTCCTTTATATAACTCCGCATAACGGCGTGCTCTGGCACCGATAAATTGAAAAGTCGGCCCTTAGGAAACTTACTACCAGGAATCAAATTTATAGCACAATCACAATCCCTATGAGGGGGTAGGACACTGGATTTGGGCTCATCAAATACATCCTGGTAATCCGACAGAAACTCAGGGACTTCAGAAGGAGTGGAAGCAGAAATTGACACCAACGGAACATCGCCATGTACCCCTTGACAACCCCAACTAGACACAGACATTGATTTCCAATCCAATACTGGATTATGAACCTGTAGCCAAGGCAAACCCAACACGACCACATCATGCAAATTATGCAACACCAAAAAGCGAATATCTTCCTGATGTGCAGGAGCCATGCACATGGTCAACTGAGTCCAGTACTGAGGTTTATTCTTGGCCAACGGCATGGCATCAATTCCCCTTAATGGAATAGGATACTGCAAAGGCTCCAAGAAAAAACCACAGCGCCTGGCAAACTCCAAGTCCATCAAATTCAGGGCAGCGCCTGAATCTACAAATGTCATAACCGAGTAGGATGACAAAGAGCAAATCAGAGTAACAGACAAAAGAAATTTAGGCTGTACAGTACCAATGGTGACAGACCTAGCGAACCGCTTAGTGCGCTTAGGACAATCAGAGATAGCATGAGTGGGGTCACCACAGTAAAAACACAGCCTATTCTGACATCTGTGTTCTTGCCGTTCAGTTCTGGTCAAAGTTCTATCACATTGCATAAGCTCAGGCCTCTGCTCAGAGGACACCGCCAAATGGTGCACAATTTTGCGCTCGCGCAAACGCCGATCAATTTGGATGGCCAAGGACATTGACTCGTTCAGACCAGCAGGCGTGGGGAATCCCACCATAACATCCTTAAGGGCTTCAGAAAGACCCTTTCTAAAAATTGCTGCCAGGGCACACTCATTCCATTGAGTAAGCACAGACCATTTTCTAAACTTCTGACAATATATCTCCGCTTCATCCTGACCCTGACACAAAGCTAGCAAGATTTTCTCTGCCTGATCCACTGAATTCGGTTCGTCATAAAGCAATCCAAGCGCCAGAAAAAACACATCTACATTAAGCAATGCAGGATCTCCTGGCGCAAGGGAGAATGCCCAGTCCTGAGGGTCACCACGCAACAAAGAAATAACAATTTTTACTTGCTGAATGGGGTCACCAGAGGAGCGGGGTTTCAAAGCAAAAAACAGTTTACAATTATTTTTGAAATTCAGAAACTTAGATCTATCCCCAGAAAACAAATCAGGAATTGGAATTCTAGGCTCTAACATCGGATTCTGAACTACATAATCTTGAATGCTTTGTACCCTTGCAGTGAGATGATCCACACAAGATGACAGACCTTGAATATCCATATCTACACCTGAGTCCTGAACCACCCAGAGGTTAAGGGGAAAAGAGAGACAAAACACACTGCAAAGAAAAAAAAATGGGTTCAGAACTTCTCTTATCCCTCTTTTGATATGCATTAACACTTTATGGCCAGCTGTACTGTTATGGACCTGGTGGTTAGGAGCACCCGGAATGACCTGATGAGTAAACTCAAAATCGGGACTAGCTCTGGGGAAGTGGGAACTCTGCTGACCGCAAACCCTACTCCTATCACACACACTAGAAATAGCCGTGGAGCGTACCTAACTCTCCCTAGACGCCTCTTCACAGCCTAAGAGCTAACTACACCTAAAGATAGAAATAGAAGCCTTACCTTGCCTCAGAGAAATTCCCCAAAGGTAAAGGCAGACCCCCACATATATTGACTGTGAGTTAAGAGGAAAGTCACAAACACAGGAATGAAACAGGTTTTAGCAAAGGAGGCCAGACTTCACTAAATAGTCAGAGGATAGAAAAGGGAACTATGCGGTCAGCACAAAAGACTACAAAAACCACACAGAGTAAGCAAAAAGACTCCCCACACCGACTCACGGTGTGGAGGTGCCACTCTGCACCCCAGAGCTTCCAGCTAGCAAGGGAATATCATGATAGCAAGCTGGACTAGAAATTAGCAGTACTAAGAAATATATTCAGGAAGCAGTAACAACAAATGAACTAGCAAAGACTTAGCTTTTGCTGGAGTAGACAGGTCCTTAGAGAAGTCCAAGAGAGATCTGAACCAATACTGAAACATTGACAGCTGGCATCAAGTAACGATCTGAGTGGAGTTAAATAGGGAAGCCAGCATAGCAATAAACGAGAGCAGCTGACAAAACCAACCTCAGTGACCAGCAGTTCCGCTCAAAGCCACCAGAGGGAGTCCAAGAGCAGAACTAACCAAAGTACCATTCATGACCACAGGAGGGAGTCCGAGAACGGAATTCACAACACGCTGGCCCAGTTGTCTTTAGAAAGACTGCATGGGTTGAACACTTCTCAGACAACACAGGGTGAGGGTAAGGCCTCTTTCACACGTCCTGATATTTCCAGTACCGGAAAAATTGGTACCGGAGATATCTGTGTCCGTGTGTCTGTGTGTCGTGTGTGTCATACTTGCGGCACGCATGTGGCAACCATGTGCTGCCAGTGTGCCGCATCAGTACCACATGAACGTCTGGCAGGGAAGAAGCACTGCAGTAAGCACTGTTCCCGGCAGCGGGTTCTGAAGACTGCTCTCATCATTCTCTCCTGCTCTGCTGGCAATCTGTGCGAGCAGAGAAGAATGATGAGAGTTATATTAACCCCTTTCTGCCATCAGACGGAATAGTATGTCATATGGCAGTACCCCCGCTTTGATGTGGGCTCCGGTGGTGAGCCCGCATCAAAGCCAAGACATGTCAGCTGCTTTGAAGAACTGACATGTGCACTCAATAGGCGTGAGCGGAATCGCGATCTGCCTGTGCCTGTTAGCTAGTTAAATGCTGCTATCAATCTCTGACAGCAGCATTTACAGGTTATCGGGGGTCATCGGCGAGTCTGCATGACAACCAGAGGTCTATTTGAGACTTCTATGGTTGCTGATGCCGGATTGCTGTGAGTACCACTCATGGTCAGCGCTCATAGCAATGCTATAATTCTACTACATAGAGGCGATCTGGAGGCTACTGAAGCATGGCAAAAGTAAAAAAAAAAATTAAAAAAATATGAAAAAAATTAAGAAATATAAAAGTCCAAATCAACCTCCTTTCGCCCCATTCAAAATAAAACAATAAAAAAATTCAAACCTACACATATTTGGTATCGCCGCGTTCAGAATCACCCAATCTATCAATAAAAAAAAGGATTAACATGATCGCTAAACGGCGTAGCGACAAAAAAAAACGCAAAATGTCAGAACTCAGTTTTTTTGGTCGCCGCAACATTGCATTAAAATGCAATAGCGGGCGATCAAAAGAACGTTTCTGCACCAAAATGGAATCATTAAAAACGCCAGCTCCGCATGCAAAAAATAAGCCCTCACCCAACCCCAGATCAATAAAAATGGAGGCGCTACAGGTATCGGAAAATTGAGCAATTTTGTTTTCTTTTTTTAGCAAAGTTTGGAATTTATTTTCACCACTTAGATAAAAAAGAGCCTAGACATGTTTGGTGTCTATGAACTCATAATGACCTGGAGAATCATAATGGAAGTTCAGTTTTAGCATTTAGTGAACCTAGCAAAAAAGCCAAACAAAAAACAAGTTTGGAATTGCGCTTTTTTTGCATTTTCACCGCACTTGGAATTTTTTTTCCCGTTTTCTATTACACGACATGGTAAAACCAATGATGTCGTTCAAAAGGACAACTCATCCCACAAAAAATAAGCCCTCACATAGCCATGAAAAAGTTATGGCTCTGGGAAGGAGGGGAGCATAACACGAAAACACAAAACCAAAAAAAGCTCCAGGGGCTAAGTGGTTAAAATCAGAACGATTACAGCAGGTGAGGGCTTTTGAGACTATTACTCCCAACAACCTACACCTGCTGCTGCTAAGAACAGTGACAGCAGGAGCGGATGATAGGAGTATTCCTCACCCGCCAACTGCACTATAAGGGTATGTGCACACATAGAATGGTCCTCTGTGGATTTTTCCGCAGCGGATTTGATAAATCCGCAGGGCAAAAACACTGCGTTTTTCTTGCGGATTTATAGCAGATTTACCGCGGTTTTTGTGCGGATTCCACTGCGGTTTTACACCTGCGGTTTTCTATTATGGAGCAGGTGTAAAACCACTGCGGATTCCGCACAAAGAATTGACAAGCTGCGGAATGTAAACCGCTGGATTTCCGCGTGTTTTTTTCTGCAGCATGGGCACAGCGTTTTTGGTTTCCCATAGGTTTACATTGTACTGTAAACTCATGGGAAACTGCTGTGGACCCGCAAAATCCGCATCGTGTGCACATAGCCTAACAAAATAAATGAATAAAAACACCAGCGTGGGTTCCTCCTATATTCTATAATTAGACAGATTAAAATATTAAGGTGGGCGCAAAAAGTGGCTATTATTGGGGGAGAAATGCAGCTGCAAACAGGACAAAAACCATAAATTTGTCAAAACCTAAACACATAAAATACTATGTCGTTTCTGCTATCAACATCCTCTCCACCATATAAAAACAAAAGGTAAAAATATTTAATAAAAATACCACACAACAAAAAACAAGCATCCACCCTAGTCTAGCTGAATCAACAAATTGCTTATGACAGCGTATATATAAAAAGTCCCCCAGGTTCTGGGTATATGGTCCGAATAGTCCAAATGCCGCAAAGTTATTAAGAGTCCGATTAGATAAAGTGCATAGTGCAAGCGATTACCTTCTCATAGGCGATATCGTCTGTCACAATTCAGAAGATGCGGTTCCAATCCACCTCCGGGTGTATTGTTTGCGCAGACCAAAACAATAAAGAAGTTATCTTCAGGAGTGTAGTCCCGGCCGGTGACATACAGCCCCCAGGCTTCCAGCCAGTCAGCACACGATCAAGATCTGTAATGCAGCAGACGCCAAACAGGACCTTGTGTGATGTAGATTGTCACATGGCCAGCCAAAGTAAGGAGCGCTGTAAGGACAATTGTAAAAATTGGCATGGTCATTAAGGTGAAAAGAGGCTTTGTCTCAAAGGGGTTAAGAGAGCTTAGTAGACCTTAAAAGAGTTTATTTCATATTGCATTTTTGGGGAGATTTGTCAAAAGCTGTGAATTTTGATTTTCATACGTTCCTCTCATCTCTAATTTTAATACTAAATGATTAACACATCATATTCAGATCTTTATCTTTATTACTAACACTGCTTGATGCTGCTTTTGTAAGCAAATTGCCCCCAGTTAACCAGGTTTGCAGGTTTTAATTACAATGTGTATCAAGGAGAATAAAATATTGCATTATATATTTTTTCTTCTAGCTGTATGTAACCTGTCACTTGAAACATGTACGTTATCATATTCTTTGCACGAACTAAGGCTAATAATGAATAATGGTATGATCTCTGCAAAATCAGAAATCAGTGTAATGAATGCATGTGGAGTATTATACCATCAGTGCAATCTAAAGCCATAAATCAATCCTGCCTACAACATATTCTTTGTTAAAGGGGACAGCTATTTAGAACACCATTGTCCTCAAAGCGAAAAACGTCTCATGATATTAATGGTGGCTAGTCTACTTCATACTTACGAAATTAAAAAAAACCTGTGTTTATGTAGATAATTAGTTCACTGTTCTTTCTAAATAACTGATTATAAACCTTTATAAGTCAAAATACACATTTTAAATTGTTAAATGATCATGAAACAGTTTTGAGAAATACATTTTATTTATTTCAGTCTTCTAATAAATTAAATCTTTAAGAACAGTTATATTGCAACACTTAAAAATTTTACCTGCAGCAAAAATAATTACAATTTTTTTTCTTTAATGAGTTCAGAGAAGGCATTTACAAATAGTGATCATCTTCTTTGATATCAATTTCAATAATGTTAATTACTACAGTAGATTAATATCTTTTTATTTCGTTCCTGAAATCAACATGAGTTAATTTTTATATTTCTGTTTCAAGGGATTATACAATGCAAGGAGTATCAATACACAGATGATCTTAAAGACAAGGGTTCTTCATGCTAAAAAGTAAAAGACTACATTATTTTTTAAGCTCTATGGTAATGACTGTCCATTTTATAAGTTATTTTATTTAAACAATATAATTTGTAAATGAGCTCTTCCTTAACCCCTACCCGACATGCTATACGGTGCCATGGGAGCTGCATTCCCAGAAATCACCATTTATATGCGGCGCCATGATCGTGTGGGATCACTCTGAGCTCTGTTGGGATCGAGTGTTATTGTCAACTCTATGTGAGAGCTGACACCCTGCAGTGATGCCCATTATCAGTGCTAGCACCGATCGCAGGCAATTAAACCCTGTGATGCCACTGTCAATAGTGACGGCAACATCACGGGTCATCGCAGAGGGAAGGAGCCCCTCTATATGCCCATCAGTGTGGATTACATTATGCCAATGGTCTCCATAGTGACCGCGGGCTGAAAGATGGCAGCAGGGTCACCCAGGGACGGTGGTCTGTCAGCTCATGTTCAGAGCATGAGCTGATATTCCTCCTCCCTGCATTTCAGATGCTGCTCTAATGCTCTGCAATGCAAAAAAAGTTAATAAAAATTGTAAATATATTTTTTTTTTAAATCACTAAATAAAGAACAGCAAAAAAAAGAAAAAATATTAATTACCTTAAATACTCGAGTATAAGCCAAGATTTTCAGCCCATTTTTGGGGGCTGAAATTGCCCCTCTCAGCTTATACTCGAGTCATTGTTCCAGGGGGTTGGCGGGGGAGGGGGAGTGGCAGCTGTCAAATCATACTTACCTGCTCCCGGCGCACCTCTGCACGTTCCTGCTTCTCCGGCGCCAGCAGCTTCTTCCTGTGTTCAGCGGTCATGTGGTACCGCTCATTAAAGTAATGAATATGGACACATATTCATTACTTTAATGAGCGGTACGATGTGACTGCTGAACACAGGAAGAAGCTGTGGGTGCCGAAGATCACCTGTCAATGAGAAGCTGCCAGGGACCGTGCCTGGAGCAGGTGAGTATAATGGGGACTGGAGGGTGAGTATTGCGCAATATTCACCTGTCCACGTTCCACCACTGGGCGCCGCTGTGTCTTCTGCATCCTCTGCCTATGATGTTCAGGTCGGAGGGCGCGATGACGGGATTAGTGTGCGCACCGCCCTCTGCTTGAACAGTCACTGCAGAGGATACAGAAGACACAGCGGCGCCCAATATTGGAACGCGGACAGGTAAATATTGTAAGTGCCGGGGGCTTGAGCGACGAGAGGTGAGTATGTGTTTTTGTTTTTTTTAACACAGCAGCCGGCTATGGGGCAAATGTTTCTATGGAGCATCTTATGGTGCCATAATCAACCTATGCAGCATTGTATGGGGCACATTATCTATGGAGCATCTTATGGGGCCATAATTAATCTATGCAGCATTATGTGGGGCACATTATCTATGGAGCATCTTATGGGGTCACAATCAACCTATGCAGCATTATGCGGGGCTCATTATCTATGGAGAATCTTATGGGGCCATAATCAATCTATGCAGCATTGTATGGGGTACATTATCTATGGAGCATGTTATGGGGCCATAATCAACCTATGCAGCATTATATGGGGCGAATTATCTATGGAGCATCTTATGGGGTCATAATCAATCTATGCAGCATTATATTGGGCATATTTTCTATGAAGCATCTTATGGGGCCCATCATAAACTTTATGGAGCATTTTGTGGGGCATATTTTATTATGGAGCATCTTATGGGGCCATCATGAACTGTATGGAGCATTATATGGGGCTCCTAATTCAGTATGGCTATTCAAAAACACATAACCTACTGATGTCTCAATTAATTTTACTTCTATTGGTATCTATTTTTTATTTTTGAAATTTACCAGTAGCTGCTGCATTTTCCACCCTAGGTTTATACTCGAGTCATTAAGTTTTTCCAGTTTTTGTGGCAAAATTAGGGTCTCGGCTTATACTCGGGTCGGCTTATACTCGAGTATATAAGGTAAATACATTTATTTAAGTAAAAAATATAAATAAAAAAGGACATATAATTGTTATCGCCGCATCCAGAATGACCCGACTTATATAACTGTCCCACTAGTTAACCCCTTCAGTGAACAATCTTAAAAAAGAGGCAAAAAAATTTGCTTTATCATTATACCGCCAAGCAAAAAGTGGAATAAAACAATAAAAAAGAACAATCTATATAAAAATGTTATCTCTGAAAATGTCATCTTGTCCCGCAAAAAACAAGCACTTGAACACCTCTGTCAGCAGAAAAATAAAAAAGTTATAGCTCTCAGAATAAAGCGATGCAAATATAAATATTTAAAATAGCTTTATTGTGTAAAAGCTCCAAAACATAAAAAGCTATATAAATGTGCTGTCGGTGTAATCTGAATTACTGGTTTTTGTTCATTCTGCCTCCCAAAAATTAGAATGGAAAGTGATTAAATAATGTCATGTGCCTAAAAATTATACTAATAAAAATGTCAACACATCTCGCAAAAAACAAGCACTCATTTGACTATGTCAGCAGAAATATAGAAAAATTATTGCTATTAAAATATGGTGATGAGCAATAAAAAGCGTCTTTTAGTATGAGAAAGCAGCCAGACATAAAAAAGCTATAAATCTGGTATAGCTGTAATCACACCTTCCCAAAGAAGAAAGTCATCTAATTAATAATAATAATAATAATAATAATTTTATTTATATAGCGCCAACATATTCCGCAGCGCTTTACAAGTTAATTGCTTATATTGCATAAGGAATGGCATAAAAAATAAATAAAACGAATTCTTCACCTTCTGTTGATTTTTTCATTCTGCCACTAAAAGATCTCAGTAAGGCTCAGCTCACATTTATCCTCCGCTGTACACTGAGTGCTTACATAGGGGTTTCTGTGTAAATCTAAGAAAAACATACTTCAGGTGAAATTCCCTGTGGAAGATTCCCTATAACGAGGCAGATGGAGGCACTGTGGACTCAGTATGGCTGCCTATGATCCGGCGGTGTCTGTCTTTTTAGGCGTAAAAAAAAGCATGGTCGACCACAGTTTTGTGCACCTCCAGATGGCATCCATATTAACTCTCAGAGGTCTCATCTGAATCACGTCACTTGAAGATTTAGATGTAAACCCTGATGTAAGTGCTAAGCATAGACCGCCAGATAAATGTGATCCCAAATGTTATGTAAAATGTTTGTAACAAAATCTGCAAATCAATCCACAAAAAAAGCAAGTCCCTGCTCAGCTTCATCAACTGTTAGGCTGCTACACTAGCAGTATTTGGTCATTATTTTACATCAGTATTTGTAAGCCAAAACCAGGAGTGGAAGAAATAGAGGAAAAGTATAATAGAAACATATGCACCACTTCTGCATTTATCACCCACTCCTGGTTTTGGCTTACAAATACTGATGTAAAATACTGACCAAATACTGCTAGTGTGATGGCAGCCATAATGGAAATATTGGGGGCTTCCACATTATCAGTAGTACAAACGCTCTGGAAAAGCACTATCTCTCCTCGCCCCCAAAATAAATTCTGCTACTTGTTTCTGGAAGACACCCATGGAGTCGAAATTGTCACTACACCTGTAGATAAATTCCCAAATGGGCATAATTTCCAAAATGTGGTCACTTGAGCAGGGATTCTGTTCTACTAGCACTTAGGTTCTGCATATTGAGCCTGCAGACTATTCTAGCCAAATCAGAGCTTCAATAGGAGAATAGCGCTCGGTCCCTCCTGAGTCTCGTCGTATGGCTAAGCAGTACTGTACAGCCACATATGGGGTATTTCCACATTTAGCAGAAATTATGGGACAAATTTTGGTGCCATTTGTACACATTTCCCAGTGAGAAAATGTAAAATATCGGTCTAAAACAAATGTTTTGGTGGTAAAATTGTAATTATTTTTTCTTCACATCCAAACAAACATAAAATTGTGTGAGACACCTGTGGTGTCAATATGATCACGTAGAGTGAATTAATCCACTTTTTAGGCACTTCAGAGACTCTCCAACCTCAACATGGCTTCCGCTACTGATTCCAGCAAATTTTGCATTCAAAAAGAAAAATGGCACTCCTTCTATTCCGAGCCCTGACGTGCACACAAGCAATAGCTTTTCTCCACATTTCGGGTATCGGTGTACTCAGGAGAATGTGCACCACAAATTTTGTGGTGCGTTTTCTCCTTTTACCTTTGGGAAAATAAAAAATATTGAGTCTGAAAGAGCATTTTTGTGGAAAAAATTTGCTTTTTTATTTTTGTGGCTAACATAATAAACATTTGTGAAGCATGTGGTGGTTCTTGTTGCTCATCACACATCTAGATATGTTTCCTGAGGGGTCTACTTTCCACAATGTGGTCACTTGTGGGAAACTTCCACTGTTTAGGCACATCAGGATCTCTCCAAACGCGACATGGAGTCGCTAGTGATTCTAACAAATTTTGCATTAAAAAAGTCAAGTAGCGCTCCTTCCCTTCCATCCCTGGACCAGAACTGCACTGCTAACTACAGACTTGTCTCTAACCTTTCCTTCATCTCTAAACTCCTGGAAAGCTTGATCCACTCCTGTCTAATCCGCTATATCTCGGATAACTCTCTTCTTGACCCCTTACAATCTGGTTTCCGCTCTTTACACTCCACTGAAACTTCCCTCACTAAAGTCTCTAATGATCTAATAACAGCTAAATCCAAAGGTCATTGCTCTCTGCTGATTCTCCTGGATCTCTCTGCCGCATTTGACACTGTGGATCACCAGCTCCTCCTCACTATGCTCCGCTCTATAGGCCTCAAGGACACAGCCCTCTCCTCCTACCTCTCTGACCGCTCCTTCACTGTTTCTTTTGCCGGCTCCTCTTCCTCTCCTCGTAGCCTTACTATCGGGGTTCCGCAAGGCTCAGTCCTAGGCTCTCTCCTCTTCTCTCTTTACACAGCCCCTATTGGACAAACAATCAGCAGATTTGGGCTCCAGTATCATCTCTATGCTGATGACACCCAATTATACACTTCTTCCCCCGACATCACCCCTACCTTAATTCAAAATACCAAGGATTGTCTGTCTGCTGTCTCTAACATCATGTCCTCCCTCTACCTGAAACTAAATCTCTCCAAAACGGAACTTCTTGTGTTTCTCCCTTCTACTAACCTCACTCTACCCAACATCGAAATTACCCTGGAGGGTTCAACCATAACTCCCAAGCAGCATGCCCGCTGTCTTGGGGTCATATTCGACACCGAACTTTCCTTTACTCCCTATATCCGATCACTCACTCGCTCTTGTCACCTGCATCTTAAAAACATCTCCAGAATCCGACCTTTTCTCACCGTTGAAACTGCTAAGACTCTTATTGTCACTCTTATTCATTCTCGTCTGCACTACTGCAACTCTCTTCTAATCGGTCTTCCTCTTACCAAACTTTCTCCTCTCCAATCCATCTTGAATGCTGCAGCCAGAATCATATTTCTGTCCAGCCGCTTCACCGATGCCTCCATCTTGTGCCAGTCATTACACTGGCTACCCATTCGCTACAGGGTCCAGTATAAACTCATCTCTCTCACCCACAAAGCTCTCCACAGTTCTGCACCGCCTTATATCTCCTCTCCCATCTCTGTCTATCGCCCTACACGTGCCCTCCGTTCTACAAACGACCTAAGACTAACATCCCCTGTAATCCGAACCTCACACCTGCCGTCTCCAAGACTTCTCTCGTGCTGTGTCAGCTCTCTGGAATGCACTTCCCCAGACAATCAGACTGATACCTAGCCCCGACCTATTCAACGCGTTTTGAAAACCCATCTCTTCAAACAAGCCTACCACATCAACTACGCAGTAAACTAACTTTGCCCTGTTCCCTCCTTCCAAATATTACTCTGAATCTGCACCCTACTATTCATCTGTCTCCACACCCTCCATGCACATGATAACCGCACTTGATGCTTGACTATTGCACTTAACCACACGGGCTGATGACCGGATCATGCAGCTTTGTATGAAAATCCCTATGTATTATAATTGCCAGACCTGAAATAACAAGCACTTTTCACCTATTGTGTCCCCCCATTTCCTTGTAGATTGTAAGCTTGCGAGCAGGGACCTCACTCCTAATGTCACTGTTTAAATTGTCTTAACTCGTACCGAATTTATTGTTTGTACAGGTCCCCGCTTAATTGTAAAGTGCTGCGGAATATGTTGGCACTATATAAATAAAAATTATTATTATTAATTATTAAGCTCTGTTGTGTGTCCAAACTGCGGTTTTCCGCCATATATGGGGTATCGGCATACTCAGTAGACGTTACCCAACAAATTTTGTGTTCCATTTTTTCCTGTTATAAAAATTAAATGTTCATTTTTTCCTTTTACATTACATTAATTCCTGTGATGCACCTGAAGTACAAACTTCTTGAATGTGGTTTTGAACATCTTGAGAGGTTCAGTTTATAGAGTGGTGTCACTTTTGAGTATTTTCTGTCTTCTAGGCCCATAAAAGTCACTTCAAATGTGTTGTGGACACTAAGGTTTTGAAACTTTTGTTGGAAAAATGATAAATCGCTTGTCAACTTTAAACTCTTATAACTTCCTAACAAAAAAAAATAAGTTTTAAAAATTGTGCTGTTGTAAAGCAGACATGTGGACAGTGTTATTTGTGAACTATATTGTGTGAAATAACTCTCTCTTAAATTTTAAAATGGCAAAATTTTCCACATTTTCACAAATAAATGCAAGTCATATCGAACAAGTTTTACCATTATCATGAAGTACAATATGTTACAAGAAAACATTGTCAGAATGAGTGGGATCTGTTGAAGCGTTCCAGAGTTATTAACCACATAAAGTGACACTGGTCAGAATTTAAATTTGGCCCAATCAGGAAGGTTTAAATAGGCTTTGGGGTGAAGGGGCTAAGCAATTGCAATAAAGTTCCATTTTGCACTTCTAACATAGAATGAGGTGAAAAGGAGAAGCAGTTGCTGTACGTCCATGCACACTTCAGCAGCTACTTTCTTCACATTGGTATGACTCCTAGAGATTGACTAACATTAACCAGACATTGGCGTTGCCTGGTTTTCTCCCACACTCTAAAGACATACCGTGAGGCATTGGACTAAAGAATATTGAATCAATGCATGTAGAGAGAAATCCACGGCTCTAAGGGATGCAGACTTTTTCTAGCACGGAGCACCGGTTACATCAATTGTGTTGTTTTGCTTTAGTAACGTAGTAATATAGTAACATAGTTAGCAAGCATAGTTAGCATGTTATGCCACACTTAAAATAGGGCCAGTGATGCAAATGGTCATGCCTAGATAGGGGGATACCTGCCACTGCAGGTTTCCCGTTTTATAGCTTTCATATAGAAAAATTATTTATTGAACTCCCACTTTTTGATATTTATCATGAGATTCCACTGATGAATCCCCCTAAGGCTAGGTTCACCTTGCGTTAGGGCAATCTGTTTAGCACTAGCGCTAGCGGATTGCGCTAACGCAATGATTATTTAGGGGCCGCGTTAGGGGTCGCGTTATCGTCCCCGCTCTCGCAGATCCCCGATCTGCAAGAGCGGGGAACGGACCTCGGGCACGCCGCGGACGCTGCAAGCATCGTCCGTGGCGAGCCACAGAAGAACGGCACATCGCTAGCGTGAGCCGAAAAAGGCACGCGCTAGCGATGCGCTACAGGGAAACTTCACATTGCTGTCAATGGGTGCGGTAACGGACCCGTTGCACGGCGTTAATTGCGACATTTTCACCGTGCAATGCTGTCCGTTAGCGTGCACACATTAACGCAATGTGAACCTAGCCTAATTGGGGAAGAAATGCATAGGGAATATATACACTTTTTGAGTGATGGTGGGCTCCCCATAGTAACATATACCTGGGGACTGTCCTTGTCAGGACAGGAGCAATACAGGGGCACGACAGGGAAGAATAAACATCCTCCTCCCCCCGTAAGCGAATACAAGTAGGCACATAATTTGCTTCTGTCCATGGTGAATGCGATATGGGAGAACGAAATTTGGTGAGACCAAACTATTTTTATATTGAGCACTGTTAAGCACCCGCACTTTATGTTAGGGGTTTTTTTGTGTCACCGTTGTGGATGGTCCAGATTCGATTTTAAAAGTTGCTAATAAAGGTTAGGTTTTATCTTTATTTAGATAGGACAGTCATAGCTATATTGTATTAATACCACAGGAGCAATTTATTAGTGGACAGACCAAGCCATTACAGGTGATTCTGCTGTCAGTGTGTCACCATCAGCCGGATAGAGCAGTCGCATCAGCTGATGTGACTGTTCTACAAGTGATCTGAATCGTCATAGTACAGTATGGATTACGACGGATAGGTGAAGGATATGGTGGTTTATTATTTTTTCTCTTTTACAGGTGACATGTAGTGTTGAGCGATACCTTCCGATATGCAAAGGTATCGGTATCGGATTGGATCGGCCGATACCGGCAAAATATCGGATCTCGCCGATACCGATACCCGATACCAATGCATATCTATGGGACACAAAATATCGGAATGGTTCCCAGGGTCTGAAGGAGAGGAAACTCTCCTTCAGGCCCTGGGATCCATATTCATGTATAAAATAAAGAATAAAAATAAAAAATATTGATATACTCACCCCTCCGGCGGCCCCTGCTCTTAGCTTAGCGGTGCCTCCTTTGCTAAGAATGCCGAGTTAAGGACCTTCGATGACGTCGCGGCTTGTGATTGGTCGTGTGACCGCTCATGTGACCGCTCACGCGACCAATCACAAGCCGCGACGTCATCGCAGGTCCTTCACTCGCTCATTCTTAGGAACGGACGCTGCCGGTTGCAGCGGTTACAACCAGGGCGCGTCAGAGGGTGAGTATATCCCTATTTTTTATTTGTATTCTTTATTTTACACATGAATATGGATCCCAGGGCCTGAAGGAGAGTTTCCTCTCCTCCAGACCCTGGGAACCATACACTGGGAACTTCCGATTCCAATTTCCGATATCACTAAAATATCGGAACTCGGCATCGGAATTCCGATACCGCAAATATCGGCCGATACCCGATACTTGCGGTATCGGAATGCTCAACACTAGTGACATGGCAATTGGGGATTAGGCATTAAGGTGAGTATATGGTATTTTTTTATTTTTACATAACACAAGGGCTTCGGTGATTAGTCATAAGGTGAGTATATACTGTGATTTTTATTTTTAGTTCAATATTTATTTCAACTTTTTTTCTTTGCTTTGAGAAAAGGTGCCATCTGATGACTATGCCCATCAGTTGCCACCTGCTATTGCTGATATCAGCGACAGCAGGTGTAGGCTGATGGGTGTAGTAGTCATCAGCAGATGCCTGTGACCTGTGATAAGCTTTTAACCACGGGTCCCAGTCACAGCTGACAGCATGACCCCATACCGCTCTGACGGTAACAATCTTACTGGCTGTAACGTTACCACTGATTAGAGCTGCTGTGTACACACAGCCTTGGTGGAAACTCAATAATTTACTGAACTTTGGACAAATGTTGCCAATTTTGAGTAAAATGCTCTGGAATCTGAACACAAATCCGAATGTGCAACGTTCGTTCTGACTTTGAGATTGGCGAACATTTCCTGAACAAGTTCACTCATCTCTAGTCAGGAGGAGCACAGGTTGTGACTGCAGACTATACTTATGGGAGATACAAAAGCAGTGGGACAACCAAAAGTTGGGAGACAATGGCTATTACCTGGTACAGCAGCAGTGAAACTACCGACCCGGGTTAGGATCTTAAGGACTGGGGGCATTGCAGTGTAGCTATCTACCTAGAGTTGCTGTAAGACCATGGACATACCGAAAAAAAAATAATTGCATTGTTAATCTGCCTAGGTGATTATTACAACCCACAACCTCAGATCTTGACAAATACAAACAGGGAATCTAGATTGCATTCCCCATTGGAATAGCGATGATGATGTCTGTAATGCTGTGAAATATGATGGCATTATGTAAGTAACCATAATAAATAAATACAACCTAAAAAACTCTTGTAGGATAATGCCATACATAGTAGCATTCCCGAAGTACAGTTGTCTTTCTAATTCTTTTTGATGGAGAACTCATAAGTGGATGTCAGCAATAAAAGAAAATGAGATATTCATCTACTGTGGTAATTAATAGCAGGACAGGCAACGTCATATTATTAGAATGGGACAGAATGACATTAATTGCCAATCAATCAGGTATCACAGCAGGTATTAACCCCTTTATGGCCTTGGACGTACTCATACGTCCAGGTTAGTGATTAGCGCACCTTTTAAGGTTTGGTTCGAATTCACCAAACTTACCACCGTTCGCCGAACAGTTCGCCAAATGATTGGGCGAACGTACCCGAACACCATTAGATTCAATGGGAGGAAAAACCAAACACATAGCCAAAATCTTAAGGGGTGACAAAAATCTTCCCAAACAGCTAAAATTAGGAGCAGACACCATGAAACATGGCATCAATTGACTCACAGTGGAAATTTGTAAATGGCACAGCAGCAGTCAGCCATGGGCCATGCATGAGGTATCAGGGTCTGGCCCAACATTTACAGCTTGGAGTTGAGGATTCAATGAGGACTTGGTGGTTAAGGGAGCGGTGTAAGGCCGGCGTCACACTTGGCGTAAGACAATACGCCACGTATTATACGTCCGTTAGTGTTGAGCGATACCGTCCGATACTTGAAAGTATCGGTATCGGAAAGTATCGGCCGATACCGTCACAGTATCGGAATCCAATCCGATACCGATACCCGATACCAATACAAGTCAATGGGACTCATGTATCGGACGGTATTCCTGATGGTTCCCAGGGTCTGAAGGAGAGGAAACTCTCCTTCAGGCCCTGGGAACCATATAAATGTGTAAAAGAAAGAATTAAAATAAAAAATATCGCTATACTCACCTGTCCGACGCAGCCGGGACTTCAGCGAGGGAACCGGCAGCGTTGTTTGTTTAAAAATCGCGCTATTACTTGGTTACGTGAATTCCCGGCTTGTGATTGGTCAGGTCGGCCATGTTGCCGGGACGCGGACCAATCACAGCAAGCCGTGACGAAATTACGTCACGGCTTGCTGTGATTGGTCCGCGTCCCGGCAATATGGCCGCCCTGACCAATCACAAGCCGGGACGTCACGGGAGGCTGGACACGCGCTCATTTTAAAATGGGCGCGTGTCCAGCCTCCCGTGACGTCACGGCTTGTGATTGGTTGCGCCGCGATCAACCAATCACAAGCCGGGAGGCTGGACGCGCTCATTTTGAAATGGGCGCGTGTCCAGCCTCCCGTGACGTCACGGCTTGTGATTGGTTGCGCCGCGATCAACCAATCACAAGCCGGGAGGCTGGACGCGCTCATTTTGAAATGGGCGCGTGTCCAGCCTCCCGGCTTGTGATTGGTTGACCGCGACGCAACCAATCACAAGCCGTGACGTCACGGGAGGCTGGACACGCGCCCTTTTTAAAATGAGCGCGTTTCCAGCCTCCCGTGACGTCACGGCTTGTGATTGGTTAATGGCGGCCATGTTGCCGGGACGCGGACCAATCACAGCAAGCCGTGACGTATTTTCGTCACGGCTTGCTGTGATTGGTCCGCGGCCCGGCAACATGGCCGCCCTGACCAATCACAAGCCGGGACTTCGCGTAACCATGTAAAAGCGGGAATTTTAAACAAACAACGCTGCCGGTTCCTGCGCTGAGGTCCCGGCTGCGTCGGACAGGTGAGTATAGCGATATTTTTTATTTTAATTCTCTATTTTACACATTTTAACATTAATGTTGTTCCGATACCCGATACCCGATACCACAAGAGTATCGGAATCCCGGTATCGGAATTCCGATACAGCAAGTATCGGCCGATACCCGATACTTGCAGCATCGGAATGCTCAACACTAACGTCCGTACTACGGCCGTAATACGGAGAAATGTTCCCAAAATATTGATCCGTAGTCAGGGTGTGTCAGCATATTTTGCGCATGGCATCCTCCGTATGTAATCCGTATGGCATCCGTACTGCGAGATTTTCGCGCAGGCTTGCAAAACCGACATCTAATGGATTTATGTGCTCAAATGTTCGGGAAAACATATATACAGTATATATATATATATATATATATATATATATATATATATATATATATATATATATATATATATATATATATATGTCATTGAGACACATATATATATATATTCTGTATTTAGATTTCATTCAGCGCGATATCTGTGAACAGCCGGTAATTCAATTGCCGGCTTTTCATTTCTCCTGCACAAACTCGACAGGATATGAGACATGGTTTACATACAGTAAACCATCTCATATCCCCATTTTTTTTGCATATTCCACACTACTAATGTTAGTAGTGTGTATACAAAATTTCAGCGCTGTAGCTGCTAAAATAAAGGGTTAAATGGTGGAAAAAATTGGCGTGGGCTCCCGCGCAATTTTCTCCGCCAGAGTGGTAAAGCCAGTGACTGAGGGCAGATATTAATAGCCAGGAGAGGGTCCATGGTTATTGGCCCCCCCGTGGCTAAAAACATCTGCCCCCAGCCACCCCAGAAAAGGCACATCTGGAAGATGCGCCTATTCTGGCACTTGGCCACTCTCTTCCCACTCCCTGTAGCGGTGGGATATGGGGTAATGAAGGGTTAATGCCACCTTGCTATTGTAAGGTGACATTAAGCCAGATTAATAATGGAGAGGCGTCAATTATGACACCTATCCATTATTAATCCAATAGTACGAAAGAGTTAAAAAAACCACACACACATGATTTAAAAGTATTTTAATGAAATAAACACAGCGGTTGTTTTAATAATTTATTGCTCTCTCAATCCATTTCCAGGCCCTCGCTTGGCAAAATAATAAACGCACAAGATACATACCCTCAGCTGAACCATCACGTCCCACGAAGTAATCCATCTGAAGGGGTTAATTATTTTAAAGGCAGGAGCCCTGCAAATGCAGCTGTGCTCCGTGCCTGTAATCCCCGGCGAATGAATGAAATGTAGGTCATTGACCTACATTTCCTTCAGTCCCGGTGATGCGCCCCCTGGTGGATGTCCTCATATGACCTGGAGCGTGGGAAAAAGTTCCCAGGCTGCAGTTCATGAGAACAACCAGCAGGGGCGCATCACCGCAACTGAATGTAAGTATAGATCACTCTGCTTTCCTTTCAGCACCCGGGGATTACAGGCACGAGCGAGTGGTTTATCGCAGCTCGTGCCTGTAATATTAGTTAACCCCTTCAGATGGATTACTTCGTGGGACGTGATCGGACATCAGAAGGTATGTATCTTGTGCGTTTATTATTTTGCCAAGCGAGGGTTTCCTGATGGATTGAGAGAGCAATAAATTATTAAAACAACCGCTGTGTTTATTTCATTAAAATACTTTTAAATCATGTGTGTGTGTTTTTTTTAACCCTTTCAAACAATTGGATTAATAATGGATAGGTGTCATAATTGACGCATCTCCATTATTAATCTGGCTTAATGTCACCTTACAATAGCAAGGTGGCATTAACCCTTCATTACCCCATATCCCACCGCTACAGGGAGTGGGAAGAGAGTGGCCAAGTGCCAGAATAGGCGCATCTTCCAGATGTGCCTTTTCTGGGGTGGCTGGGGGCAGATGTTTTTAGCCACGGGGGGGCCAATAACCATGGACCCTCTCCTGGCTATTAATATCTGCCCTCAGTCACTGGCTTTACCATTCTGGCGGAGAAAATTGCGCGGGAGCCCACGCCAATTTTTTCCGCCATTTAACCCTTTATTTTAGCAGCTACAGTGCTGAAATTTTGCACATACACACTACTAACATTAGTAGTGTGGAATATGCAAAAAAAATGGGGATATGAGATGGTTTACTGTATGTAAACCATGTCTCATATCCTGTCGGGTTTGTGCAGGAGAAATGAAAAGCCGGCAATTGAATTACCGACTTTTCACTAACACCGCTGCGTATTTCTCGCAAGTCACACTGCTGGTCCGTGTGGAATCCGTATTTTTCTCGCCCCCATAGACTTTCATTGGCGATTTTTTTTGCGCAATACGCTGACAAACGCAGCATGCTGTGATTTTCTACGGCCGTAGAAAGCCGTATATTACGGATCCGTAATATACGGCTGATAGGAGCAGCCCCATTGAGAATAATTGTGCCGTGTGTAATGCGAGTTTTACGGACGTAGTTTCTGCGCTCTTACGTCCGTAAAACACGCATGTGTGACGCCGGCCTAAGTCTTCTTAGCTGGGAGAACTCACACCTCATGCAGCACCTCCAATTTTTTTTTTCTTTATTCCATCCACACTCAGATCAGTTCATGGACTACTATTGCTAGAAAAATGTAAGAATAGTAGCACAGGTAGATGACTGATCAATTGATCCACAGTAGACCGTGTTATAATTGCACACAAGCAGACAGCCATGGGCCATGCACGAGGTATCAGGGTCTGGCCCAGCATTTACAGCTCGGAATTGAAGTTTAAATGAGGACCTGGTGGTTAAGGAAGTGGTGTAAGCCTTCTTAGGGTGCTTTCACACTAGCGTCGTACGACGCACGTCGCAATGCGTCGTTTTCGAGAAAAAACGCATCCTGCAAAGTTGCCCGCAGGATGCGTTTTTTCTCCATAGGGTTGCATTAGCGATGCATTGCGCCGCATTGCCACACGTCACATCCGTCGTGCGACGGATGCATCGTGTTTTGGCGGACCGTCGGCACAAAAAAAGCTATATGTAACGTTTTTTTGTGCGTCGTGTCCGCCATTTCTGCCCCCTCCTCCCCGGACATCACAATGGGGCAGCAGATGCATTGAAAAACTGCATCCGCTGCCCCTGTTGTGCTTTTTTTCACAGCATGCGTCAGGACGTCAGCACGACGCATTGCGTCGTGCGTCGTACGACGCTAGTGTGAAAGTAGCCTTAGCTGGGAGACTTCACACCTCATGCAGCACCATTAATTTTTTTTTTTATTCCATCCACACACAGATGGCACAAACATCAGTTTTACTATTGGTAGAAAAATGGATGGAAAGTAACACAGGTAGTTGACTGAAAGTAAATGCAGGCCTGCCTGTGTGGGAGCCCTACTTACATGGGCAATCCGCCAGATAGAGACCCAACTTTGAGACTCTGCATTTCAAAAAATAATTGACACACAGTACTAAAGTGGCATTAATTTCCACAAAGTAGAAACATTATAATAGGCTTTTGACACACCTTCCACTAAAGGCAACCCACCTGATAGAGACCCAATATGTTGTCTCCACATTTAAAAAAAATTGTTTGCAACATCAGCAGCAGTAGCCACAGCCATCACAGAAGGCTCCACAAAGATGGCACAGACTGCAATAACTCAAGATCAATACATGAAACTAAAAACTACACCATCGTATAGTCTGCATAATCTGCGACTGGAGTGCAAAAGTCATCAAAGATCCATGACTTGTTCATTTTGAAGACAGTTATGTGGTCTACACTTTGAGGGAACAGCTGGATGTGCTTATCCACAGAACACCACCAGCAGCACTGAAGACACATTCTGAGAGAACGCTGGCTGCAGGCATGACAAAATCTCCAATGCGTGACAGGCAAGCTCAGGCCACTCTTCTATTTTTGAAGACCAAAATGTAAAAGGGTTCAAACCTCATCTGATGGGATTGATATTGAGATCCAGATACTCCTGCACCAACCTCTCTAGTCATTAGCAACATGTCAGACTTGAACTCTGTTCTGCTTGTGCATGGGCTGGTCTAAAAAATATGTGAAAGACTCACAGAAATTGCTTATGCCACTTACACTGCTGCTAATGTTTTTCGATGACATCTTGACTTTCCCAGGGTTGGATGTCTACAACTAGGATTCACTCTGTATGCCTCACTGCTGTCTTGGGGAAAACCACTCTCCCATAATGAGACATGTGTTCCAACAGTGCAGAGAGAATCCCCCCAACTCCATACTGCGCAGCCAGAGCTCACCACAATAAGGCAGTGTTAAAATTAAAAGGCCTTGGAGATCACAGTCACACAGCTCAAGAGTTGTGGACAGCTATCCAGGTCGAGTTAGAGAAATGGCTGTCTCTAGTCATGGGTGAGCACTAAAATGCTCGGGTACTCGTTGCTCGGGTCGAGCAAATTGGAATGATAGGGTGCTCTACCCGAGCAACGAGCCCTATGTAAGTCTAAGGGAAACTCAAGCATTTTGCCGCGACCCCCCACGAGGTCTTTTTAGGATCTAAAAATGTTAGAAATCGATGGGAACAGTGCTCAAATGACATGGGAACATCATGGGGAAGACCCTTGGAAGCATTTCTGACTCCCAGGTCACTGCTCTGAACAATGTTGTCAGAGTTTTATGCTATTTTTCTGGGCGCACAATAAAACATACCAAAAAACGAAGCCAAAATTGATTTTCCTGGGAAATATGTTAAGGAACATACTTTCCAGGGTAACGATTTGTACGTAAGGCAAACTAAAGAACCCAAAACAAAAATGTTCCTCCACCACTTGGACTATGTTCACACGTAGGGTTTTGATGCGTTTTTCAAATTTAGCATTGTTTTCAACCAAGACAAATGCATTCACTGGGAAATGTCATTTTAAGATTTTACAACCTTAGCTGGCCATGTGGTGTGTGACACATCATCAGACACATCCTGTTTCATTTATGAAAGAGGGACTGTTAAAGGAGGAGGGCCATCAGGCGGACATTAATATTCTTAAAGGGACAGCAGTTGGTCGTCACTATTTTTAGAGAGCCATCAGCCACCTTTGCTTTGTTGTCCTTTTTAGTTTTTCTTCATCTTTATGGCCAGTATCCACTGATGAACCCCCGTTACTCCCACGGGGGGGGGGAACGCATTGGGCATTGCTCAGGGATGTCGCTATTGTTTATAGTCCGATCGGTGGCTCAGTGTGGATGGTGATCTCTGCTTCTGATTTGATGCTCCACAGCTCAGATGATTACATGGTCATTGCACTATGTTATGTACAATCAGACACCATTGTAACTGCTTCCTGCATGTATTGTGACTATGCATTGCCCTATTATGGATGATCTATGGCTAAAGAGCTGTTTATTGCAGAGCTCTGTCCCTTTTGCTATCATATATTAGGACAATGAGACAAGTATATTATTACTGCATCCTATTTGCCCACACTTTATATTGGTCTATATAGACGATGTTACTAAAGGGATGTTGATATTGTCAACATCTATATTGGATATTAATTGCCTAAAATTATAGCCTTACTATCAAGACTATAAATATCCCCTTTATTATTTTTGTTTTTCATCATTTTTTCTATTTTGCTTTTTATATTTTTTTGCTTTTTTTCACATGGGCAATAGGTTATATTGGGACACAATTTTTGCATTTATAGGGATCTGTATGGTCAACAGGGCGAGCCGCCGTTGAGTAGGGGTGCCTACCGCTGAAACTTAGAGTGCCAACCTCAACTGCCAGGCAGTTGTCATTATAGTGGACCTGCAGGGTGTAGTAGGATACACTATTGAGATATATCCATTTCAGTACTGTTACCCTATTTTTAATATTTGTTGCTTTGTCTCCAATTTTGGAACGTTTTTAGACTTAATTCATTAAAAGTTATATTTTAGGGATCCTTGTTTTCATGGTTTTTGTGCTTGTCTAGAATCCTATCAAATTTGTTTTTTGGTTGGTATATGCTTTGTTGTTCTCATTATTAAACAGTATGTATCTTATACTGTTATTGCCTATGCATTGAATGCAAGGACTGCCCCAAATTTGTACGCACCACAATACAATAACTCATTGAACAGACGTCCTGGATGGCCACATGGAACCAAAGTTTGCATTCTTATTTATTTGGTACTGACATACTGTTAACCTATGCTTTGAATGCAAGCTCTGCCCTGCCCCAAAGTTACACACACCCCAATAACCCTTTGTACCAATGTACTGGATGCCCACATGAAACTAAAGTTCCCATTATTATGATTTATTTTACTCCCAGAAAGTTTGCTCATGAAGTAAATGCAAGGCCTGCTCAAAATTTGGACACACCACAATAACCTAAAAAACAGACGTTTTGTATGCGCACATGAAACCAAAGTTCCCATTATTATGGGTTTTTTTACTACCAGAAAGTTTGTCTATGAAGTGAATGAAAGGCCTGCCCCAAAGTTTAGCGCTCCCCAAAAACCCTTTGAACCAACGTACAGTATGGCCACATGAAACCAAAGTTCCCATTTTTATTTATTTGGTATTGCCATACTGGTAGCTTATGCATTGAATGCAAGGCCTGCGCTACTCCAAAGTTACTCGCATCCCAATAACCCTTTGAACCAACATACTGGATGGCCACATGAAACCAAAGTTCCTGTTATTATGATTTTGTTAACTCCCAGAAAGTTTGCCCATGAAGTGAATGCTAGGCCTGCTCAAAATTTGGACACACCCCAATAACCTAAAAAACAGACATCCTGTATGCGCACATGAAACCAAAGTTCCCATTATTATGTTTTTTTTACTACTAGAAAGTTTGCCCATGAAGTGAATGCAAGGAATGCCCCAAAGTTTAATGCACCCCAAAAACCCTTTGAACCAAAGTAATAGATGGTCACATGAAACCAAAGTTCCCATTATTATTAATTTGCTACTGCCATACTGTTAGCCTATGCATTGAGTACAAGGCCTGCCCTGCCCCAAAGTTATATGCACCCCAATAACACTTTAAACCAATGTATTGGATGGCCACATGAAATCAAAGTTCAAATTACTGCCACACTGTTAGCCTATGCATTGAATACAAGGCCCAAAAATTACACACACCCCAATAACCCTTTGAACCAACGTACTGGATGTCCACATGAAATCAACGTTCCCATTATTATGATTTATGTCTACTCTCAGAAAGTTTGCCCATGAAGTGAATGCAAAGCCTGCTCAAAATTTGGATGCACGACAATATCCCTTGGAAGAGACATGGAGGAGGGCCAACAACGTGAAAACAACAACGTGTCTGTTGCATCACAGAACACGTTCACCCTGGTGATCTAGTGGTGGTGTCAGAAGAGACGTGGAGGATGTCCTCCTAAAAATCTTTTCCCAATTTAAAGGAGTGGGTCTCCTATACTTGTAATGCCCATACACTAAGTGTTTGGGCTGATGAACATTTCCGCCAGGGGAATATACATCAACAAACTGTGTCAGCCTTTTTTTTACAGGCATCATAAACACCCTTGAAAGCAATAACACGGTTGTTGCTTCATGGAACATGTTCACCCTGGTGATATAGTGGTGGTGTGTCGGAAGAGACGTGGAGGATGGCCTCCTAAAAATCTTTTCCCAATTTAAAGGAGCGGGTCTCCTATACTTGTAATGACCATACACTTAGGGTACCGTCTCACAAAACGATTTACCAACGATCATGACCAGCGATACGACCTGGCCGTGATCGTTGGTAAGTCGTTGTGTGGTCGCTGGAGAGCTGTCACACAGACAGCTCTCCAGCGACCAATGATGCCGAAGTCCCCGGGTAACCAGGGTAAACATCGGGTTACTAAGCGCAGGGTCACGCTTAGTAATCCGATGTTTACCCTGGTTACCATCGTAAATGTAAAAAATTGTGAGTATGTGAGTATGTGAGTATGTACTGTTTGTTTTTTTTTACATTTACGATGGTAACCAGGGTAAACATCGGGTTACTAAGTGCGGCCCTGCGCTTAGTAACCCGATGTTTACCCTGGTTACAAGCGATCGCATCGCTGGATCGGTGTCACACACACCGATCCAGCGATGACAGCAGGATATCCAGCGACGAAATAAAGTTCCAAACGATCTGCTACGACGTACGATTCTCAGCGGGGTCCCTGATCGCTGCTGCGTGTCAGACACAGCGATATCGTATGGATATCGCTGGAACGTCACGGATCGTGCCGTCGTAGCGACAAAAGTGCCACTGTGAGACGGTACCCTAAGTGTTTAGGCTGACAAACATTTCCCCCTGGGGGGTACACATCAACACACTGTGTAAACTTTTTTTTACATGCATTAAAAACACCTTTTAGCACAATAACATGGCTGTTGCATCACAGACCATGATCACCATGGTGATCTACTCATGGTGGATGATGAGGATGAGGAGAAGGAGGAGGATAGCAGCAAATAGCCAAAATCAGGAAGTATATATCCATGTGTGGGTGTGAAGAGGTGCATTGGAATATACCTCCCCAAAAATTACCCTGGATTTCAGGTTATATTTTGCTGTTATCATTTGGTGGTGTAGAGTCTGGCCCAATCCAGCTTCTTGCTCAATTTTATAAGAGTCAGCCTGTCAGCACTTTCTGTTGACAGGCAGATGCGCTTATCAGTTATAATTTCACCAGTGGCACTGAAAACCCGCTCTGACAAAACAATAGCGGCAGGCTAGGCCAGGCCAGGACCTTCAAGTCGTAGAGAGCCAGATCATGCCACATGTCCAGCAAGGATTCCCAATAATTATAAGGCACAGAGGTATCAAGGAGGACGTTGGTATGGTCAGCATCTTCCAAAACTTCACACTTCTTGTGACAGTACCCCGTGCCTCATGGCCATTGCAATGGCAGGGTCTGTGAAAACTTTCCCAGAACTTTGCCAATGTGCCCCTGCCACTTTGGAGTTGTGTCTCTCTCGCCTGTACTCCGTGGTTGTTCAACGAACTGTGACCTCTGCTGCCAGCGTTTTCAGATGGGATTTTTTTTTATAATTCCGCAACAAGGGCCTTCTGGTACTGCACCATTTTAGCACACCTATCTGTCTCCAGAAGAAGAAATTGAAAGTTCTCCTTGTAGCGTGGGTCTAGAAGTGTCACCAACCAGTAATGACTGTCACCCAAAATTTTGAGAATACGAGGGTCATGGGAAAGGCAGCGCAACATAATGTCAGCCATGCGTGCCCGACTGCTAACAGGCAAAACATCTGTATCCTCATCAAGAGGACGACTGACAATGCTTTCCTCCTCCCTATCCTCAGGCCATCCATGCTGAACAGACAGTATGACAGTTGTGCTTGTAGTACCGTCTATAGTGCATGAAAGTAGCTTCTATTCTTCCTCCTCCTCCTCTTCCTCATTGTCTACCAATCCACGTTGGGATTACATGAGGCTGGTCTGTGTGTAATCACCCTGTATGGTTCCTTGCTCCATCTCATTGCGCTCTGCCTGCTATTCATCCTCTTTGATTGTGAGCAGAGAGCGTTTCAGAAGACAGAGAAGCGGGATGGTGGTGCCAATTATACTGTCATCGCCGCTCACTATCTTGGTGGACTCCTCAAAGTTTTGGAGGGTGGTACATAGGCCTGACATCCATGTCCACTCTTGAGATCTTATGTGTGGAGTCTGAACTGAATACTGATAGCCTTGTTGATGCTGATAGTCAACAACTGACCTCTTCTGCTCACAAATCATTTCCAACATATGCAGTGTAGCATTCCAACCTGTGGGGACATCACACACCAGACGGTGAGCCGGAAGCTGCAAATGCTGCTGAAGCACGGCAAGGGCAGCGGAGGCTGTAGCTGACTTTCTAAAATGAGCACACAGGTGGTGTACTTTTACAAGCAGATCCAGCAGCCCTGGGTAGCTTTTGCGAAACCGTTGAACAATGAGGTTGAGCACATGGGCCAGGCATGGTACGTGTGTGAGCTCGCCTTACCTCAGAGCCGCCACCAGGTTCCGGCCATTGTCACGCACGACCATGCCTTGCTGTAGGTTCAGCGATGTCAGCCACAGATCTACCTGCTCTTTCAAAGCTGTTCACAATTCTTCAGCATTGTGCGGTTTGTCACCTAACCATATTAGCTTCAGCAAAAGCATGTTGCCGCTTGGCTGTAGTACTTCCAGCTTGTGACTGATGTGGTCATTTTAAAGATGGAGGCTGAAGAGGAGGAGGTGCAGGAGCTGTAGACTGTGGGGGCAACTGTTGTGAATTCTGTTCTCGAGCTCCCTTCTGTGGTTATGAATGGTACTTCGGCGAGTTCTGTTCATGGACTCCCTCTGGTTGCTGTGAGTGGAGCTGCTGGTTCTGAGGTTCCTTCTCCAGCTGATCTCGTTTAGGCCTTGGCTGGCTGCTCTATTTAACTCCACTCAGATCATTACTTGATGCCAGCTGTCAATGTCTTAGTACTGGTTCAGTTCTCTTGGATCTTTCAGATTACCTGTCTACTTCAGCAAAAGCTAAGTCCCTGCTAGCTTATTTGTTACCACTGTGTTTTTTGTCCAGCTTACTATTATGATTTAATCTTGTTAGCTGGAAGCTCTGGGATGCAGAGTGGCACCACCGCGCCGTGAGTCGGTGCAGTGGTTTCTTTTGCACACTCTGCGTGGTTTTTTGTTAGTTTTTATGCTGACCGCAAAGATACCTTTTCTATCCTCAGTCTGTTTAGTCAAGTCTGGCCTCCTATGCTGAAACCTACTTCATTCCTGTGTTTGTGACTTCCATCTTAACTCACAGTCAATATATGTGGGGGCTGCCTATTTCTTTGGGGAATTTCTCTGAGGCAAGGTAGGCTGTATTTTCTATCTTTAGGGGTAGTTAGCTCTTAGGCTGTGAAGAGGCGTCTAGGCAGAGTCAGGAACGCTCCACGGCTATTTCTAGTTGTTGTGATAGGATTAGGGCTTGCGGTCAGCAGAGCTCCCACTTCCCAGAGCTCGTCCTGTATTGCTAGTTTGCTCATCTGGTCATTTCTAGTGCTCCTAACCACCAGCCAAACATAACAGGCAACCCTGATTAACGTAGGGCATGCAATCCTCAGCGTCAGGAGGACCTGTTCCATCACAAGGTCCAACTGGGTCCCGGCTTCCAGTATGTTAATCCAGTGTGCCGTCAGCGAGATGTACCATCCCTGCCCACAAGCACTTATCCACATGTTCGAGGTTAGATGGACTTTCCCAATAACAGCATTGTTGAAGGCACGGCTAATGTTGTGGGACATGTGCTTGTGTAATGTGGGGACGACACACCATCAGAAATAGTGACGGTTGGGGACCGGGTACCCTGGAAAGGCCACCACCATCAGGTTGCGCAAAGCTTCCATCTCCTTGAGCCTAAAAGGCAACATTTTGAGTGCAAGCAGGCGAGAAATGTCAGAATTTAGTAGGGTGGCCTGTGGGGTGTTGGCAGTGTATTTCCGCTTGCGTTCCAAGGACTGGGGTATGAACAACTGAACGCTGTGCTGGTACAAGGATGTGGATGTGCTTGATGATGGTGCTAGTTGAGTAGTTGAGTATGTGCAACGACAGGTGCAGGGCAGGAGGCATCTTTGCAGGCACCATGGACAGGGGATTAGATTCAACGAACAATAGTGGAAGAAGCAGTGGTGTCACCTGCAGACATTGTTCCTGGACCCTAGGGTTTGGCCCACAAAGTCGGGTGCTTTGCTGTCATGTGCCTGATCATGCTAGTGGTGGTCAGGCTGGTGGTTTTTCTACCCCTGCTGATGCGGGCATGGCACGTGGTGCAAATGGCCTGCTTGAGGTTATCGGCAGAGTCTTTAAAAAACAACCAGACTCGGGAAGACCTAAGGTTGGCTGTTTTCTGTCTGTGGCCACCACACTTCTTCTTCCTGCCTGTTGCGGTGCTATGCCTCCCCTTGTGTGCTGCTGTCCTCGCTCCACATGTCCTCCTGCCAGCTTGGGTCAGTTACTATATCATCCACCACCTCCTCTTCCACTTCCACACCGTAGTCTTCCTCCTGACTTTCTGGCAATAGTGCCTCATCATCATCCACCTCTTGTGATACATTCCCACCATCACCTTCATGTGAAAGTGGCTGCTCAAATATTTGGGCATCGCTACATGTGATCTCCTCTTGCCCCGCTTCAAATGCACTGGGAGAGAGTCCTGAATCTCTAAATGGAAAAGTGAACAGCTCTTTGGAGTGTCCAAGTGTGGGATCAGTTGTCTCCGGGCACTATGCATGGTGGGAGGAAGGAGGATCAGGGTGAGGAATATGCAGTCAAGACTCATGGCTGCTGAGACTTGACCATGTGGAAGACAGAGTTGTGGTGTGGGAGCGGCAAAGTGACTGGAAGCATTATCCGCTATCCAACCAACAACCTTTTCACACTGCCCTGGGCTCAAAAGTGGTGTGCTACTGCGGTCCTCTAGTAATTGTGACAGGAAGGTCGAGCGAGAAGATGTGGGTGTTTGTTGTGACCCAATTTCAGCTTGCCCAGGTCCTCAGCCTCGCCCTTTGTATGCACTATCAGCATCACTTCCACTTCCCCATCCCTTGGCACGTGCCTTGCCCATTTTAAATAGACTACAATATCTTGTACTTTCGCTAAAAATGACTGACTTTGGAGCAGGTATGGACTGGGGCTGAAATTCAGCCCTGGCATTTGAAATCACACAGGCCCAGGCTGTCCCCGTAACCAAGCACCAGATGGGACATATTAATAATGTTACCATGGATAGAGGGAAAACAAGATTTACTACAAGACCAATATGTCTCATGATACCCGAGGCCTGCTGGGGTAAGTAAAGGAGTCAGCGATTTTGTGCTCCGTCACAACTCTTAACAGTATGGGTGTCCTGATAACAGAGATTTTGTTAACAATGCAGCAGCAAAGGCAGCCCACAACCAGACAGGCCCTTTGCCAGAATTGCCAAATGGCCTGTCCGGCCCTGCTTTGGAGCGAACTTATATGTGATCCGTGTGCGGGAAAACCACAGTGTAAAATATCTGCCCTGTAGGTAAATATTTTTTTTAAGCCAACAAGTGTCAAGAACTTGTAAAAGAAACTCCCAAAAAAATTTACAGTACCACAAAAATGGCAGAATTTTATGTACACTCAGATGTGATCGCTGTGATGGCCAAACCCCTGTTTAAAATAGCTGTATTTTAACGCTGTACTATGGAAAGGATCTGGTTGTATTCTGCAGTGCCATTAAGCAAATGGAGAAAAAAAATATGTGCTCTGGATTGCTTTAAAATAAAATAATCAGGATTAAGATGCAAAAAAAATTATTTATGGCCACTGATACCTGGGGCTATGTACAGTGGGGCAAAAAAGTATTTAGTCAGTCAGCAATAGTGCAAGTTCCACCACTTAAAAAGATGAGAGGCGTCTGTAATTTACATCATAGGTAGACCTCAACTATGGGAGACAAACTGAGAAAAAAAAATCCAGAAAATCACATTGTCTGTTTTTTTTATCATTTTATTTGCATATTATGGTGGAAAATAAGTATTTGGTCAGAAACAAAATTTCATCTCAATATTTTGTAATATATCCTTTGTTGGCAATGACAGAGGTCAAACGTTTTCTGTAAGTCTTCACAAGGTTGCCACACACTCCTTGAATCTCATGGATTTTGAGTTCAAAGATGCGCCCAACACATGAGAAAATTCTTGCTGCACTATATTCATCATGATACCCATATTCTTATGGTTAGAAATAGTGCTGACTATTGAGTTGCCACTCAGATCCACATTACCAGAGTAAATTTGGACAGATGCTTCCCCCCTGGAAAGGGATGTACACATGCTGGAGTATCGAAATACACTTGTAGACAATCTAAAGAGTGGTTTTCCGCAAGACAGCAGTGAGGCATACAGTGTACACTGCAGTTATAGACTTCCAAAACTGGAAACGTAGAGTCATCAATGCAAAATCTTTAGCAGTAGTGCAGGTGGCAGAGACCGCATGGTGGTATAGTGGTTACGACAGGAGTCCTGGGTTCTAACCTCATCAAGGACAACATCTGCAAGGAGTTTGTATATTTTGCCTGTATTTGTGTGTGTTTCCTCTGGGTTTTCTCCCACACTCCAAAGACATACTGATAGGAAAATTATACTGTGAACCCCAATGTGGACAGTGCTGAAAATGTGTGTTAATCGCTGTGTAATTAATGGCACTATATTCCATTAAGATGCTTTAAAAATATTTTACACAAAGTACATTAAACTGTATGGATGACAATATAGTCAATTTTTTAGGCCCCCCAAAAATGTGGTCACTTGTAGCACCTATATATTTACGATCGGACTGGAAAGTACAAAGCCCTGACTAGAGGCTATATTCAGCCACTCTCTATGCTCCAGCAATTATCCCTAAGCTAGATGCAGAATGTATTTCAAAGAAACAGAAAAAAACACAAAATTAGTCCTTAGAAGGACTTTTAGTATGACGGTTCAGCATCAGTATCAGTAGGTCTGCTTTAACCTTATGAATTTACTTATCTCTTTCAATCATGTTATGTATTGTCTCTGCATTTATTATCAGTGTCTTTCTATGATAGGAGTATTTATTATTATTTGCACACGCACTTTATTCTTTGCATCTAGTTTTTGGCTATATCTGTGAAACATTATTCATCACTTGATGATATATATATATATACAATAAATGTATCACTACAGATACATATAAACTTATACATACAAAAATTACAACAATATTCCTCACCTGTAGGTCATTCTGTCCCATGCTGTAATCCATGTCTGGGGGATAATTAGTTTTCAATCTGCGCTCACAGCATCTCATTGACCAGTTGTTCTCAGCCTCGATGGTCACATCTTGGCACCATCCAGGCTGAACACTAATTATCCCGGCGTGGGACAGAAAGACAGATAGGTGAGGGATATTGTTGTTTTTTTATCTTTGTTTCATTATAGGAGAACAAGGGCTTTGGTGGCATAGGCGTTAGGTGAGTATAACTGTGTTTGTTATTTTTAAATAAAAATGGAAAAGTGTGTTTTGTTTTATTTATAATAAAAGACTTTATTCTGGCTGTGTCTTTATTTACCATACAACTATAGAATTAGTAATAGATTGGTGTCTTATAGATGCTTATCCATTACTAAGCCGTGGGTTTGATGTCACCTGAAAATACAAATGTGACATCAACCCCACAAATATGAACCCCTCTTGCTACTGCTACAGGGCAAGTGGGAAGAGCCAAGCAAAGCACCAGAATTGGCACACATAATAGATGTGCTTTTTCAAGGCAGCTGCTGGCTGCTATTTTTAGAGTGGGGGTCAATATCCATGGCCTATTAGCAGCCTGGAGTAATAGTCCCATCAACAGCCACCTGCTGTTTCTTTTATCACATAAATGTATCTTTCATTTATTTCCCCTGCTCACGCCAATCACCGGCAGAGCAGGGGAGCATGATGAGAGCCGTGTTCAGCACCCGGTGCCGGGGAACAGCGATTGCTGCAACGCTTCTTCCCCAGCACCAATGCATGTCACATCCATGTGTGTTATGTATGTGCACGTGTGTGGGATGTTTTGAGGCCCATGCTGACATTAAAAAAGGACATGTCAGCATGTTTTTCTGACGTGCACAGACCCATTCACTTGAATAGGCAAATAGCCCTCAGTTCCTTCCGAGTCTCTCCTTATGGCTAAATAGTACTGTACAGCCACATATGGGGTATTGTCATGCTCAGTAGAAATTGTGGGACAAACTTTGGTTCCATTTTTACCCACTTCCTGTATGAAAATGTGAAATCTTTGGCTAAAACAAAATTTTGGTGGCAAAAATGTAGTTATTTTGTCTTCACTGCCCAATGGTCTAAAATTCTGTGCCACACCCATGGTGTCAATATGATCACCACAAGAGTAAAGTCTGGCGCACCTTGACTTCTGAGCTTTGCACTGTGCCTGAAAAATATTTCCCGATTATACATTTAGGGAATTGGCTCACTCAGAAAAAAATTGACCTCAGTTTTTTGTAAAAAGATTTCCTATTAGCCCTTAGAAAAATTAAAAACTTGGGGCTAAAACAACATTTTAGTGGTAAAAATGTAATTTATTCTTTCCTCACCACTCAGTGGTATAAAATTCTGTGAGGCATATGTGCTGTCAATATGATCACTGCACCCATAGATGAATTCATTGGGGAGTGTAGTTTGTAAAATGAGTTCACATATAGTTTTGGCACCTCAGGGGCTCTGCCAATGTGACATGGCACCCTTAAACCATTCCAGCAAAATCTGAACTCCAATATGGTGCCTCTTCTCTTCTGAGCTATGTAGTAATCCCCTACATATGGGGTATCGGCATACTCAAAAGAAATTGCAAAACAACTTTTGGGGTCCAATTTATCCTGTTACCCTTGGTAAAATGAAAAATTGGGGGCAAAAAGATCATTTTTGTGGAAAAAATATTATTTTTTATTTTCACGACTCTACATTATAAACGGTTATGAAGCACTTGAGGGTTCAAAGTGCTAACCACACATCTATATAAGATCCTTGGTGGGTCTATTTTCCAAAATAGTGTCACTAGTGGGGGGTTTCCACTGTTTAGGCACATGAGGGGCTCTCCAAATGTGACATGGCGTCTGATCTCAATCCCAGCCAATTTTGCACTGAAAAAGTCAAATGGCGTTCCTTCCCTTACAAACTCTGCCACGCTCCCAAACAGTGGTTTACCTGCACATATGGGGTACCAGCGTACTCAGGACAAATTGCACAACGACCTTAGGGGTCCAATTTCTCCTGTTACCCTTGGTAAAATAAAAAATGGTGGCGAAAATATCATTTTTGTGGAAAAAATATGATTTTTTATTTTCATGGCTCTACGTTATAAACTTCTGTGAAGCACTTGGGGGTTCAAAGTGCTCACAACACATCTATATTAGTTCCTTGGGGGTCTAGTTTCCAAAAATCTGGGGGGTTTCATAGTTTAGGCACATGAGGGGCTCTCTAAATGCGACATGGTGTCTGATCTCAATTCCAGCCAATTTTGCATTGAAAAAGTCAAATAGCACTCCTTCCCTTCCGAGCTCTGCCATGCACCCAAACAATGGTTTATCCCAACATATGGTGTATCTGCATACTCTGGACAAATTGCACAACAACTTTTGGGGTCCAATTTCTCCTGTTACCCTCCTTTTACCCTTTGGAAAATGAAAAAAAATTGGATCTCAAGTTTCCACTGTTTAGGCACATCAGGGGCTCTCCAAATGTGACATGGCGTCCGATCTTAATTCCAGCCAATTTTGCGTTGAAAAAGTCAAACGGCGCTCCTTCCCTTCTGAGCTCTGCCTCTGCACAAACAGTGGTTTATCTGCACATATGGGGTATCAGCGTACTCAGGACAACCTTTGGTAAAATAAAAAAAATTGGATCTGAAATAAATTTTTTGTGAAAAAAAGTTAAATGTTCATTTTTTTTTAACATTCCAAAAATTCCTGTGAAGCTCCTGAAGGGTTAATAAACTTCTTAAATGTGGTTCTGAGCACCTTCAGGTGTGCAGTTTTTAAAATGGTGTCACTTTGGGGTATTGTGTATCATATTGACCCTTCAAAGTGACTTCAAATGTGATGTGGTCCCTAAAAAAATGGTGCTGTAAAAATGAGAAATTTTACCACTGTCATAAAGTACAATATGTAATGATAAAACACTCTCAGAATCACCAGGATCCGTTGAAGCGTTACAGAGTTATCACCTCATAAAGGGACAGTGGTTAGAATTGTAAAAATTGGCCCGGTCATTAATGTGCAAACCACCCTCGGGGGTAAAGGAGTTAATATGCTTGTATACAGCACTCTGTGAACAGCCAGCTTCTTTAGCAATAAACTTTTGAGGTTTACTCTCCTTTGGAGTGTGTCAATGACTGCCTTCTGCACATCTGTCAAGTCAGAAGTCTTCTCCATGATTGTGGAGCCTACTGAAATAGAATAAGGGACCTTTTTAAATTCTTAGGAAACCTGTGCATGTGTTTTTGTTAATTGTTCTAATTTACTGAGATAATGACTTTTGGATTTTCATTGGCTGTAAGCCATAATCATCAACATTAACAGAAATAAACACTTGAAATAGATCACTCTGTACTTCTTATTTTTGCAGGTTTTTCAGTTTTTTAGTAATATACCTCTATAACAGCATTATAGCTATAAAATAAACAGGCCTCCTATCTACAGGTTACACAATGTGTTAATGATATTTTAGAACTTTATTTTTTTTTCTTTAATAATTATTTAATGCACTTTTAAAATCAAATATTCAATATATTTATAAAAAAAACTGCATCAGGCTTAAATCATCCCACACTGAACAAAATGTTACAATTAATTTATGAAATGTTTATTAAACCAATACAGACCGAAAAACTAGAAGAAAACAACTGTTGTAATAAAAATAAGCCACTAAGTAATGCAAAAGCATGCATAATAAGCATTTGTAGTAAAGAGAATTTTAATTAATCACTATACTCTTTTCACTTAATTTCCTGTGTCAGGCTGCTCACAATAATTTATATTAGCATAGTGTGTAGTCTTTTAATATCCTGGTAAAGCACGTTTTCCATTTTCTAATCAGTTTTCATTTTAAAGCTATTATGAAAACAATTCAATGTCCACTTCAGTTAAATGTTAGTTCAATTGCATTGACAGACATGTAATTGCCAATAATGAAATCTAAATATAGCCTGATTTTGAAGCTCTAGTACAGGGGCATACTTTGGGATAGTAGGTATTGACAGTAGAGATATGAGAATTTGATGGGGTCCCTGCTTATTCGGCAAAATATAGAGCTTACCGAATAAGCTGCAGAGGGAACCCGGATACATGGAGCGCGCGGGCTGATCAGCTGTTCGGCTCCGCAGCTGCATGTGTCATGGCTGTGTCACAGTCACAACACACAGGCTCTCCATGCATATGTTGGACTGTGACACAGCCGCGACACATGCAGCTGCAGTGCCGAACAGCTAATCAGCTGGCGCGCTCCAGGTAGCCGGGTTCCCTCTGCAGCTTATTCAGCAGCTCTATAGCTTGCCGAATAAGCAGGGACCAGATCAAATTTGCTCACCTCTAATTGTCAGTGAGTCCTACCTTCTCTCCTCCAACCTCTAATAGACTTAGTCCAACTAATATTATTTAGTAATTTTTATTCTGTGCTGATTAATGTTATAATGTATCTTTATCTTCAAATCATCTTCATGCTTTCACAACTAATACAGTTTCATTTTAATTCTGGCTGCAAGGAGCTACCATTATCTGGAGTCCACTGAGCCTAGTTTTATGAAAATTAAAGTGAACCTATCAACAGTATTCTGCAGACGTAATCACAGGAAGAATGACAAGTCCCACAGTGAACTGTTAAACTCTATTATTATTATTTATTATTATAGCGCAATTTATTCCATAGCGCTTTACATGTGAGGAGGGGTATACATAATAAAAAAGCACAATAATCTTAATCAATACAAATCATGACTGGTACATGAAGAGACGACCCTGCCCGCAAGGGCTTACAATCTACAAGGGATGGGTGAGAATACAGTAGGCGAGGGTAGAGCTGGTCATGCAGCTCTAAAGTTCTAATACATTTTAGACAGTTTCATTTTTTTAAGGAACATTTAGCGGTAGCTATAACCTGAGAGTTTATAAAAATAAAATATATTTCACAAAAGTTTCTAGGTAACCTACTAGATAACTCCAGTATAAGAACACTGAACTTGTTTGCTGCTTTTTCCTGCAGCTAATACATGATCTCTTACCAGTAAAAAAGCTGCAAGCAAAGCGCATTTTTGCTGTGCTTTACATGATGCAGAAGTTCAGCTATGCCTCCACCTTGCAAGCATGCATAATGCAAAGTATTAGGCCACTAATGCAAGATGTATGTGAAAACATAAAGCATTTTTTATGAAAAAACTATATTCTTCCACTTCCACTACAGGCAGAACAACAGATGGAGACACAACTTGGAATCTCAACATTTCCAAAAATTACTGCCACACACCACTAAAGTGGCATCAATTTCCCCAGAGTAGAAATAGGATAATGGTGCTCTGAGACACCCTCCACTACAAGCAACGCACCAGGATAGAGACCCAACTTGGAGTTTCCATTTAAAAAAAAATTATTTGTAACATCACCAGCAGTAGGAAGAGCAGGCACAGAAGCTACAACAAAGGGGCCCAGACTGCAATAATGCAAGATCATTGTATCACACTAAAAACGACACCTGTTGTGAACTCTGTTTCCGGGCTCCCTCCTGTGGTCGTGAGTGATACTGTGTGAGTTCTCTCTTTGGGTTCCTCTGGTGGCTCTTTTTGTTATTTTGCAGGTTTCTGGCTGGGATCAGCTGTCTCATCATCTGCTAGTTAGGTTTCCTATTTAATCCACCTGGTCCTTCATTCCTTGCCTGTTGTCGTTGTATTCAGTGCTATTCTGATTGCTCCTGTCTACATCTGTTATCAGTCTCTCCAAGAGAAGCTAAGTTTTGTTTGCTTATTTTTGCTCATCTGTGTTCAAGATGTTTCCTAGTATATGATGAGTTTTGTCCAGCTTGCTAATATGTGATTTCCCTGCTTGCTGGTGCTCTGGGGTGCTGAGTTGCTCCCCCCACATCATTAGTTGGTGTGGGGGATCTTGCATTCTCTGCGTGGATATTTTTGCATAGGGTTTTTTACTGACCGCACAGATCCCTTGCTATTTTCTGCTATCTAGCGTTAGCGGGCCTCATTTGCTTAATCTGTTTCATCTCTGCGTTTGTCTTTTCCTCTTAACTCACCGTTATTATTTGTGGGGGGCTTTTATATCTCTGGGGTTATTTCTCTGAGGCAAGTGAGGTCTTTACTTTCTCTTTAGGGGTAGTCAGTTTCTCAGGCCGTGAAGAGACGTCTAGGATTTCAGGAAACGTTCCACGGCTGCCTATAGTGTTTGCGGTTAGGATCAGGTTTGCGGTTAGTCCAGTTACCACATCCCCAGAGCTCGTCCTATTTTCTTCTACTTAGCTGGTTAGATTTGTGATCCTAAGCCACTAGGATCATAACAGTACAACAGGCCAAAAGTGTTAAATGCATCGCAAAAGTGGGATAAGAGAAATCCTGAGTTCAATTTTTTTTTCTGCTCTGCAGTGTGTCCTGCTTTTCTCCTCCCCTTAATCTCTGGGTGGCTTTGAGTTCAGCTGCAGACATGGATATTCAGAGTCTGACTTCTAGTGTGCATCATCTTGCTGCAAGGGTGCAAAGCATTCAGGATTTTGTTGTTCACAGTCCTATGTCTGAGCCAAAAGTACCTATTCCTGAGTTTTTTTCTGGAGATAGATCTAGGTTTCTGAATTTTAAGAATAATTGTAAATTATTTCTTTCTTTGAGACCTCGTTCCTCTGGTGATTCCGCTCAGCAAGTTAGAACTGTTATCTCCCTGTTACGTGGCGACCCTCAAGATTGGGCTTTCTCCCTGGCGCCAGGAGATCCTGCATTGCTGAATGTGGATGCGTTTTTTCTGGCGCTTGGATTGCTTTATGAGGAACCTAATCTTGAGAACCAGGCAGAAAAGGCCTTGCTGGCTCTCTCTCAGGGTCAGGATGAAGCTGAGGTGTATTGTCAAAAATTTCGGAAATGGTCGGTGTTACTCAATGGAATGAGTGTGCCCTGGCTGCAAATTTCAGAGAAGGTCTTTCTGAAGCCATTAAGAATGTTATGGTGGGGTTCCCCACGCCTGCGAGTCTGAATGAGTCAATGACTTTGGCCATTCAAATTGATTGGCGTTTGCGGGAGCGCAAACCTGCGCACCATCTGGCGGTGTTTTCTGAACAGAGACCTGAGTCTATGCAATGTGATAGGATTCTGACCAGAATTGAACGGCAAAATCATAGACGTCAGAATGGGTTGTGCTTTTACTGTGGTGATTCAGCTCATGTTATCTCAGCATGCTCTAAGCGCACAAAAAACTTCGCTAGATCTGTCACCATTGGTACTGTACAGCCTAAATTCATTTTGTCTGTTACTTTGATTTGCTCTCTGTCATCCTACTCAGTTATGGCTTTTGTAGATTCAGGTGCCGCCCTGAATCTGATGGATTTGTCATTTGCCAAGCGCTGTGGTTTTATCCTTGAGCCATTACAGTTCCCTATTCCATTGAAGGGAATTGATGCTACACCATTGGCCAAGAATAAACCTCAATACTGGACTCAAGTGACCATGTGTATGACTCCTGCACATCGGGAGGTGATTCGTTTTCTTGTGTTATATAATTTGCATGACGTTGTCGTGTTGGGTCTGCCATGGTTGCAGGCTCATAATCCAGTCCTGGATTGGAAAGCTATGTCTGTGTTGAGTTGGGGTTGCCAGGTAATTCATGGCGATGCTCCCTTGGTATCAATTGCTTCCTCTACTCCTTCTGAAGTCCCTGAGTTTTTGTCGGACTACCAGGATGTATTTGATGAGCCCAAATCCAGTGCCCTACCTCCTCATAGGGATTGTGATTGTGCTATAAATTTGATTCCTGGTAGTAAGTTCCCTAAGGGACGACTGTTTAATTTGTCTGTACCAGAGCATGCCACTATGCGGAGCTATGTAAAAGAGTCTTTGGAGAAGGGACATATTCGCCCCTCCTCGTCCCCTCTTGGTGCGTGATTCTTTTTTGTGGCCAAGAAGGATGGTTCGTTGAGACCCTGTATAGATTATTGCCTTCTAAATAAAATCACGGTCAAATTCCAGTATCCCTTGCCATTGTTGTCTGATCTGTTTGCTCGGATTAGGGGGTCTAGTTGGTTCACCAAGATAGATCTTCGCGGTGCGTATTATCTTGTGCGTATAAAACAGGGCGATGAATGGAAAACAGCATTTAATACGCCCGAAGGCCATTTTGAGTACTTGGTGATGCCTTTTGGACTTTCTAATGCCCCTTCTGTGTTTCAGTCCTTCATGCACGATATCTTCCGAGAATATCTGGATAAATTTATGATTGTGTATCTGGATGATATTTTGGTCTTTTCAGATGATTGGGAATCCCATGTGAAGCAGGTCAGGATGGTATTTCAGGTCCTGCGGGCCAATGCCTTATTTGTGAAGGGTTCCAAATGTCTCTTCGGAGTCCAGAAAGTTTCCTTTTTGGGCTTTATTTTTTCTCCTTCTTCTATTGAGATGGACCCAGTCAAGGTCCAGGCTATTCATGATTGGACTCAACCTACATCGGTTAAGAGTCTTCAGAAGTTCTTGGGTTTTGCTAACTTTTACCGTCGCTTCATTGCTAATTTTTCTGGTGTGGTTAAACCTTTGACGGATTTGACCAAGAAGGGTTCTGATGTGACTAACTGGTCTCCTGCGGCCGTTGAGGCCTTTCAGGAGCTGAAGCGCCGGTTTTCTTCGGCTCCAGTTTTATGTCAGCCAGATGTCTCTCTTCCCTTCCAGGTCGAAGTTGATGCTTCTGAAATTGGAGCAGGGGCTGTTTTGTCACAGAGAAGTTCTGATTGCTCTGTGATGAAACCATGTGCCTTCTTTTCAAGAAAATTTTTGCCGGCTGAGCGAAATTATGATGTTGGTAATCGGGAGTTGTTGGCAGTGAAGTGGGCATTTGAGGAGTGGCGACACTGGCTAGAGGGAGCTAAGCATCGTGTGGTGGTCTTGACTGATCATAAAAATTTGATTTATCTTGAGTCGGCCAAGCGGTTGAATCCTAGACAGGCTCGTTGGTCGTTGTTTTTCTCACGTTTCGATTTCGTGGTCTCGTACCTTCCTGGTTCGAAGAACGTGAAGGCTGATGCTCTTTCTAGGAGTTTTGTGCCTGACTCCCCTGGAGTTTCTGAGCCGGTTGGTATCCTCAAAGAGGGGGTAATTTTGTCTGCCATTTCCCCAGATTTGCGACGGGTGTTACAGGAATTTCAGGCAGATAGACCTGACCGTTGTCCATCAGAGAGACTGTTTGTCCCAGATAGATGGACCAGCAGAGTTATTTCCGAGGTCCATTCTTCAGTGTTGGCGGGTCATCCTGGGATTTTTGGTACCAGAGATTTGGTGGCTAGATCCTTCTGGTGGCCTTCCTTGTCGCGGGATGTGCGTTCCTTTGTGCAGTCCTGTGGGATTTGTGCTCGGGCTAAGCCTTGCTGTTCTCGTGCCAGTGGTTTGCTTTTGCCTTTGCCGGTTCCTAAGAGGCCTTGGACGCATATTTCCATGGATTTTATTTCGGATCTTCCGGTCTCTCAGAGAATGTCTGTCATCTGGGTGGTTTGTGATCGTTTTTCTAAAATGGTCCATTTGGTGCCCTTGCCTAAGTTGCCTTCTTCCTCCGATTTGGTTCCGTTATTTTTTCAGAATGTGGTTCGTCTGCACGGCATCCCTGAAAACATTGTGTCTGACAGAGGATCCCAGTTTGTGTCCACATTTTGGCGGTCCTTTTGTGCTAGGATGGGCATTGATTTGTCTTTTTCGTCGGCCTTCCATCCTCAGACGAATGGCCATACCGAGCGAACTAACCAGACCTTGGAAACTTATTTGAGATGTTTTATTTCTGCTGACCAGGATGATTGGGTGACTTTTTTGCCATTGGCCGAGTTTGCCCTTAATAATCGGGCTAGTTCAGCTACTTTGGTTTCGCCTTTTTTTTGTAATTCTGGTTTTCATCCTCGTTTTTCCTCGGGTCAGGTTGAGTCTTCTGACTGTCCTGGGGTGGATTCTGTGGTGGATAGGTTGCAGCAGATTTGGAACCATGTGGTGGACAATTTGACGTTGTCACAAGAGAAGGCTCAGCGCTTTGCTAATCGTCGTCACTGTGTGGGTCCCCGACTTCGTGTGGGGGATTTGGTGTGGTTGTCTTCTCGTTATGTTCCTATGAAGGTTTCTTCTCCTAAGTTTAAACCTCGTTTTATCGGTCCTTATAAAATTTTGGAAATCCTCAACCCTGTGTCATTTCGTTTGGACCTCCCGGCATCGTTTACCATCCATAATGTGTTCCATAGGTCTTTGTTGCGGAGGTATGTGGTGCCTGTGGTTCCTTCTGTTGAGCCTCCTGCTCCGGTGCTGGTTGAGGGAGAATTGGAATACGTGGTGGAGAAGATCTTGGATTCTCGTATTTCAAGACGGAGGCTTCAGTATTTGGTTAAGTGGAAGGGCTATGGTCAGGAGGATAATTCCTGGGTTGTCGCCTCTGATGTTCATGCGGCCGATTTGGTTCGTGCCTTCCATGTGGCTCACCCTGATCACCCTGGGGGTTCTGGTGAGGGTTCGGTGACCCCTCCTCAAGGGGGGGGTACTGTTGTGAACTCTGTTTCCGGGCTCCCTCCTGTGGTCGTGAGTGCTACTGTGTGAGTTCTCTCTTTGGGCTCCTCTGGTGGCTCTTTTTGTTATTTTGCAGGTTTCTGGCTGGGATCAGCTGTCTCGTCATCTGCTAGTTAGGTTTCCTATTTAATCCACCTGGTCCTTCATTCCTTGCCTGTTGTCGTTGTATTCAGTGCTATTCTGATTGCTCCTGTCTACATCCGTTATCAGTCTCTCCAAGAGAAGCTAAGTTTTGTTTGCTTATTTTTGCTCATCTGTGTTCAAGATGTTTCCTAGTATATGATGAGTTTTGTCCAGCTTGCTAATATGTGATTTCCCTGCTTGCTGGTGCTCTGGGGTGCTGAGTAGCTCCCCCCACATCATTAGTTGGTGTGAGGGTTCTTGCATTCTCTGCGTGGATATTTTTGCATAGGGTTTTTTACTGACCGCACAGATCCCTTGCTATTTTCTGCTATCTAGCGTTAGCGGGCCTCATTTGCTTAATCTGTTTCATCTCTGCGTTTGTCTTTTCCTCTTAACTCACCGTTATTATTTGTGGGGGGCTTCTATATCTCTGGGGTTATTTCTCTGAGGCAAGTGAGGTCTTTACTTTCTCTTTAGGGGTAGTCAGTTTCTCAGGCCGTGAAGAGACGTCTAGGATTTCAGGAAACGTTCCACGGCTACCTATAGTGTTTGCGGTTAGGATCAGGTTTGCGGTTAGTCCAGTTACCACATCCCCAGAGCTCGTCCTATTTTCTTCTACTTAGCTGGTTAGATTTGTGATCCTAAGCCACTAGGATCATAACAGACACCATCGCCTAGTCTGCCCAGTCTGTGTCAGGGGTGCAAAAGTCTTTGAAGCTCCATGACTCGTTTATCATGATGAAAGATAAGCAGTCTACACTTTTATGAGACAAGCGGATGTGCTTATGTGGCACCCCAGGTGTCTGGTTGCCACAGTGGCATTTCCTCCCTCACAGGGGGTGATGTCATGCTTGGAAGCAAGGAGGGGTCCCCTACCAGTTAATACCTGCATCCATAACCTTCCTGACTCCAGATCAGAAAGGGGAGCTCTAACACCCGGTTTCAGGGGAGCTTCCCTATAAGTTCTGGCCTGGAGGCGGGGTTAGTCAGTCAGAGTCTGAGAGTGAGAGGAGAGAAGACGAGGAGAACCTGGGGAGTGAAGCTGTAACTAAGCTCACCCCAGAACATAGTGCTGACAAAGAGGATGCCAGAGTTCTTGACTGTGTGGGTGCTGTATGCCCCAACAGCCGAATCTGGAGGGCAGGGAACTGCAAGCTCCCTGGCCACACTGTACACATGGAGGCACCATGGCAGCTCAAGAGCCGGGGCTGCCAGTGAAAAGGCAGTGCTCATGATAGGCTCACACTGTCTGCCATACATGTTAGAAGCAACACACAGGAGAGGAACTTGAGCAGAGCTTAAAGCTGCAAGGACCTAAGAGAATAGCGCAGAAAGAAGGCCTCCAAACCCACCTGGCTAGGTGGATCCTAAATTGCTTCCAGGACCCCATCATCACCTGTTACCCATGCCCAAGACTGCACCTGCAACTAACAAGTAAAGGTAAAGGAAACTGCAGTCCTTGTGTCCTCCAGTCATTTCCCACACCGTCAGTCCTGCATCCCATTGTCTACTATCCCTTAGCAACTATACCGGTAGCCCTGGGGCCCTGCTCCACCTGTGGGGAGCAGAACCATCCCAGCTGTGTCACCACCGGCCCCAGCGGTCCCATTAAGCAGTGTCGGCCATCCATTTCCGAACACCACAGGTGGCGTCACGAACTAACAGCCTATAGACTTTATTTCCCCTTCATTTCATTAATTTTATTGGATGGCCATGGCCATGGACCTGGTCATTGCTGTCGTGACAACCCCCTGAAGAACCATTGGACCCAGCCCGAGTACCCCATAGCTCTAGCGGGTGCTCCACTTATCCATCAGGACACCACCAGCAGCGCTGAAGACAAGTTCTGAGAGAATGCTGGCTGTTGGGAATGACCATACCTCCAAGGTGTGACAGAAGAGCTCAGGCCACTATTCCATTTTTGAAGACCAAAATGCAAAAAGGTCCAAATCCCCCTGATGATATTGATATTGAGTTTGAGATACTCCTGCATTATTCTCTCCAGTTGTTCACAACGTTTCAAACTTGTACTCTGTTCTCCTGGCACACGGGCTGGTCTAAAAAATATGTACAACAAGTCACAGAAATTTCCAGTTACACTGCTGCTGCTAATGTTTTTGCGTTGACAACTGAACGTTCCCAGGTTGGAAGTCTGTAGCTGCGCAGCACACAGTGTACCTCACTGCTGTCATGGGGAAAGCTACTCTTAAGACTGTCTACAAGCATGTTTCGATACTCCAGCATGATCGTGTCCATTTCAAGGGGGAAAAAGTATCTAGCAAAATTTACTCTTGTACCATGGATCTAACAGAGTGGCAGTCCAGTAGTCAGCACTATTTCTAATCCTAACAATACAGGCATCATATTGCAGATAGTGCAGGAAGGAGGCGCTCATGTGTCAGGTGCTTAAATGAAGTCCAAGTCCGTGGTGTATTGGTGGCAGGGTAACACTCAAGCTTGCTTCATCCATCCCCTCCTGCCAACTAGGGACAACAGAGAAGTGATCATTGTCCTCTGCACCTCCTGACTGTTGCACACCCATCACATCTTCCTCATCGTCCTCGTTCATTTGGTCCACAGCTTTTGCACCTTCAGTAACAGTTTGTCTGGTACCATATGCCCCCTTCAATCGCTGTAATTCACTCTCCCATGGTACCTACCTGTGCGACGACTGTCCAGAATTAGAGATATTGTTGTTCCTTCTGCATCTTCCTCTGCTTCCACCTCTTCCTCTGGGACCACCTCCTTCTCACGCAGACTATTCAAAGTGTGCTCCAACATGGAGATGCCCTGAATGGTGATGATGAAGATGGCATCGTCAGCACTAACCATTTTAGTAGCCATTTTGAAACTTTGCAGAAAGGTGCAGAGGCCCTTCATCTGTGCTTACTATGCGAGGGTGATTTGCACCCACATCTGTACTGAGTTGGCCCAGGCTATGCAAAAGGACATATTGCACCAGGGCTCACTGCTGCTGCCGCTGTCACTGCAACATGTGCAGAGTGGAATTCCACCATGTCGGAAAATAAATGGTTAACGGGTAGGCCGAAAGGCGTCTGTAGTGGTGCAAGTCGATGACCTGCGTGGTGCAAATGGCAAAGGTGAGCACACAGCAACCGTGCCTTTTGCAGCAGTGCATCCAATGCAGAATAGTGGCATAGAAATTGCTGTACCACCAGGCTGAGGATGTGAGCCATGCAAGGCACGTTTGTGAGGCTGCCCTGTCATAGGGACACCACCGCGTTTGCATCATTATGGCACACAGCCTTCCCTGGCTCCAGGTTCAGTGGAGGCAGCTAATGCTCAAACTTAGCAAGGATAGCTGTCCACAACTCTTGAGATTTGTGACTGTGATCTCCAAGGAATATTAGTTTAGACATTGCCTTAGGCCAGGTTCATATTGTGTTAGTGCAGGCCGTTCAACATATGCGTTAAACGGACTGTGCAACGCAAGTGCCTTTTAAAGTTCGTGTTATGCGATCGCGCTAGCGCAGATGCTCCATCTGTGCTAGCGGTGACGGACGCCGAAACGCTGCTGACCACGTCTGAGGGTCCATCACAGAATGATGGCACATCGCTAAAGCATGCCGATTATGACATGCGTTAGCGATGCGTTACATAATGGCAGTCAATAGGTGAGCTAATGCATCCGTTACATAGCGTTAGTGCCACTCTGTAATGGATGCCGTCAGTGCATTGCCATTAGCGCAATGTGAACCTAGCCTTATTGCGGTGAGCCCTGGCTGCGGAGGTAGGGGGGATTCTCTCTGCACTGTTGGAACGCATGTCTCATTAAGGGAGAGGTTGGGGTGAAGGTGCAGGTCCTAGAGTAGGTGGAGGAGCCAGAAGGAGTGGAGGTGTTTGATACAAAGGTTTGTCCCACAAGCCTTGGGAATTTCAAGACTTGTGGAGGATCTCCTTGTCAGCCAGCCCCCACAGTCACCAGAGACAGTATTTCCGTGGCCAGCAGATTGGAGATGGTGGAGTTCAAGTTCTTATCTTTGGCATCTGTAGGAGGAAACATTCTTTTACGAGACCACAACTACAGGACTGAGGGCTGGCTGCTGTGCTGAGAGAGGGTGGAGTAGGGTGAACACGACAAACTGTGAGGTGCCGTTGAAGATGTTATGGTGGATTGTTAAAGATATGGTCTGCTCAGTAAAGTAAAAACAGGAGGCATCTCCACTTCCTTAATACCTGATGCAGTTCATGGGATGGATGGTGGTTAGCGCGGGCCTGCTAGTTTGTATTTTTGTGATGTGAGATTCCCAGAATAAGGCATGTTGATCACGTATGTTCTGGTTCATGCATGTAGTTGTCAAACTAGTGCAATTTTTACCGTTGAGATATTTTTTGTAAAGTCAGGAAATAACGTGAGTTAGGTCATCCTTTGCGGTGTCAAAAAAGGCCCAGGCTTGGCAACCCTTGCCGCACCTGCAAACTGCAGACTTGCAACCACTGCTGGCCACAGGATGCAGTGCTTGTCGTGGTTGCAGCACTCCGCGTCTGTGTGGCAAGCCACTATGTATCTTCCTCATCTTCCTCCTCCTCCACCTCCTCTGCTGAGCTACTCAGCTGTGTGCTTCTGAGTTCACACCAAGTATGATGTACAATCTCATTGTCATACTCTCTATTCTCCCACTCCTCACCCTGAGAGTCGCCCTCCTCCTCTTCTGGCCCTGACAGCACAGTACAGTCCACGTGCGCCTTAGGTATATGATTTTTATCAGGATCACCTCCACCCCCGAGGGTTAACGTCTGGCTAAGAGGGTCTGGATTCTGCTTGGACCCTACTTCATCTGGCCCCAGATCTAACATGTAAAAATTTTGGTCATCGGTGCAGAAGCTTTCCTCTGGATTCTGTGAATCTTTATAGCAGACCTCTGATGCCCATGGAATAGAATGTGTGAACAGCTCTACAGACTTGCCAAGCTGTGGTTCCCCATAGTCAGTTGGGTGGTTGGAAAGTTGAGACATGGGGGAAAACATGGATAATTGGGGTGCCACCTCTGAGGATTGTACTGTGTGTGATGCTAAGGTGGAGGAAGAGGTGGAGAGGCCACTTGATGCAGTGCTTCCCATCCACTGAATCACATGCTCTTTGTGGCCCTCATCTACAAGGCATACCGCTGTGCAACTACCAAAGAAAGGAAGTTGATTAGCTTGACCAGAAACAGACGTTGTCAGTTGTCTTTGGGTAAGAAGAGCTGGTGTTTATTCCGTAGAGTTTTCATTAACATTACCACCTAAAACCCAAATACAAGTCAAACACCTAACTTAATCCCCCTTTCACCATGACCTGACTTTTTCCCACTCATGTTGAATGCGCTCTTCCCTTCTTTTAACCCCTTTACCCCCATGGTTTGCATGTTAATGACCAGGACCAAATTTTACAATTCTGACCACTGTCCATTTATGAGGTAATAAATCTGGAATGCTTCCAAGGATCCTGGTGATTCTGACACTGTTTTCTCGTCATGACATATTGTACTTCATTATAGTGGTAAAATTTCTTTGATATGACTGGCGTTTATTTGTGAAAAAAATGGAAATTTGGCAAAAAATTCACAATTTTCTTACTTTGAATTTTCATGCCCTTAAATCTCAGAGATATATCACACAAAATACTTAATAAGTAACATTTCCCACATGTCAACATTACAACAGCACAATTTTGGAACCAAATTTTTTTATTTGTTTGGAAGTTATAAGGGTTAAACGTTAAACAGCGATTTCTCATTTTTACACCATTTTTTAGGGACCACATCACATTTGAAGTCACTTTGAGGGATCTATATGATACACAATACCCAAAAGTGACACCATTCTAAAACTGCTCACCTGAAGGTGCTCAGAACCACATTTAAGAAGTTTATTAACCCTTCAGGAGCTTCACAGGAATTTTTGAAATGTTAAAAAAAAAATTAACATTTAACTTTTTTTCACAGAAAATTTATTTCAGATCCAATTTTTTTTATTTTACCAAGGGTTGTCCTGAGTACGCTGATACCCAATATGTGCAGTTAAACCACTGTTTGTGCAGAGGCAGAGCTAAGAAGGGAAGGAGCGCCGTTTGACTCTTTCAACGCAAAATTGGCTGGAATTATGATCGGATGCCATGTCACGTTTGGAGAGCCCCTGATGTGCCTAAACAATGGGAAGCCCCACAAGTGGCACCATTTTGAAAACTAGACTCCCTAAGGAACTTATCTAGATGTGTGGTGAGCACTTGAACCCCAAGTGCTTCACAGACATTTAAAACGTAGAGCCATGAAAATAAAAAATCCTAAAAATATTTTTGCCCCCAATTTTTTATTTTCCCAGGGGTAACAGGAGAAATCGGACCACAAACCTTGTTTTGCAATTTGTCCTGAGTATGCTGATACCCCATATGTGCAGGTAAACCACTGTTTGAGTGCATGGCAGAGCTCAGAAGGGAAGGAGCACCATTTTACTTTTTCAACACAAAATTCGCTGGAATTAAGATCGGCAGGTATGACGCATTCAGAGAGTCTCTGATGTGCCTAAACAGTGGAAAGCCCCCACAATTGACACCATTTTGGAAACTATACTCCCCAAGGAACTTATCTAGATGTGTGGTGAGCACTTTGAACCCCCAAGTGCTTCACAGACGTTTATAACATAGAGCCATGAAAATAAAAAATCATAAAAATATTTTTGCCCCCAATTTTTTATTTTCCAAGGGGTAATAGGAGAAATTGGACAACAAGCTTTGTTGTGCAATTTATTCTGAGTACGCTGATACCCCATATGTGCAGGTAAACCACTGTTTGGGTGCATGGCAGAGCTCGGAAGGAGCGCCGTTTTACTTTTTCAACGCAAAATTCGCTGGAATTTAAATCAGAAGCCATGACGCATTCGGAGAGTTCCTGATGTGCCTAAACAGTTGAAACCCCCCCACAATATGCACCATTTTGGAAACTATACTCCCTAAGGAACTTATCTAGATGTGTGGTGAGCACTTTGAACCCCCAAATGCTTCACAGATGTTTATAACTTAGAGCCATGAAAATAAAAAATCATAAAAATATTTTTGCCCCCAATTTTTTATTTCCCCCGGGGTAACAGCAGAAATTGGACCACAAGCTTTGTTTTGCAATTTGTCCTGAGTACGCTAATACCCCATGTGTGCAGGCAAACCACTGTTTGGGTGCATGGAAGAGCTCAGAGGGGAAGGAGAACCGTTTTCAACGCAAAATTCGCTGGAATTATGATCGGAAGCCATGACGCATTCGGAGAGTCCCTGATGTGCCTAAACAGTGGAAAACCCCCACAAGTGACACCATTTTGGAAACTAGACCACCAAGGAACTTATCTAGATATGGGTGAGCACTTTGAACCCCCAAATGCTTCACAGAAGTTTATAACGTAGAGTGATAAAAATAAAAAATCCTTTTTTTTTCCACAAAAATTATGTTTTTGCCCCCAATTTTGTATTTTCCAAGGGGTAACAGAAGAAATTGGACCCCAAGTGATATTTTGCAATTTGTCCTGAGTATGGTGATACCCCATGTGTGGGGTAAACCACTGTTTGGACACATGGTAGAGCTCAGAAGGGAAGGAGTGCCAGATTTTACTGTTATGGTTTGCAGGTGCCATGGTCCATTGGGAGAGTCCATGAGGTGCCAAAACAGTAGAACCCCCATAAGTGACACCATTTTATGAACTACACCTCTCAATGAATTCATCTAGGGGTGCAGTGATCGTGTTGACACCATGGGTGTGTCACAGAATTTTATACCATTGGGCGTGTTTTATACCATGGGTGTTATTCCAATTTTTGTTCAGTGGTATGATGATAAAGCATTGTTTTTTGCCTTGTTTTTTTCATGGGGTTCACTAAAGGGGTTAACAAGTGGGACAGTTTTATAGGTCGGGCCATTACGGATGTGGGGATACAAAATATGTTTACTTTTATTGTTTAGATTTTTTAAATTCAAATATTTATGTAGTGATAGAATAAATATTGATTTTTTCATTAGAGAAATATTTAAAATTGAGTGTCCTCAATGGATGACATCGGGTTACCATAGTAGCGATCAGGACCCCTCGTCACTCTGCGGGGTCTCTGATTCAAAGGCAGAGAGGCTGTCAGCCCTCTGCCTGCTCCTGGAATGCTGCGATCATGTTCGATCACAGTATACTGGGGGTAAAAGTGCCTGTGACCACTCCAGGCACTTAGTGCTGGGTGTCAGCTGTGAGAATCAGCTGATACCTGGCCGCGATCGGCCGCACACCACCTGTACTATTCCGTCCATGAGAAGTAAAGCCCAGGTCACATGGACGAAATAGTACGTCGGATAGTAGAGAGGGGTTAACCAGCTTTTTCACAGCTCTAGGCCCAGACCTGAGAGTTACTTGTCACTAAATTAACAATCAGTATTTCTTTTCTGAGATTGTGTGCCTGTACAACAATATTAGCCCAAATTATTTTGATTAGGAAAGAGAGCCTTGTGCCTGTACTCCATTATTAAACCAAATGCTTTTGATTAGGAAATGGGGCCTCTTGAGTCCTGACTGCAGCACAGTATTAGCCCAAACGATTTGGATTATGAAATTGGGCCTGGTGACTGCACCCCAATATTAACGCAAACAATTTGAATTACTAAATGTGAACTCCTGTTTTCTGACTGCAACATATTATTATCCCAAACAATTTAGATTAGGAAATGGTGCCTGGTGACTGCATCTCAATGTTAGCCCAAAAGATTTTGATTAGTAAATATGACTTCCTGGGTTTTGACCGCAACACAGTATTATCCCAAATGATTTGGATTAGGAAATAGGGCCTGGTGCATGCACCCCAATATTGGCTCAAACGATTTTGATTAGCAAATGTGACCTCCTGAGTCCTGACTGCAACACAGTATTAGCCCAAATGATTTGGATAAGGAAATGTGAACTCCTGTCTGCACAACACTATTAGAACAAACTAGTTAGATGCTGGAAGGTCAATTTCACACAGGACAGGATCATATCTATCTACAGTTATATGAAAAAGTTTGGGCTCGCCTATTAATCTTAAGCTTAATGTTTTATAAAAAAAAAAATTTTTCCAACAGCTATTTCAGTTTCATATATCTAATAACTGTTGGACACAGTAATGTTTCTGCCTTGAAATGAGGTTTATTGTACTAACAGAAAATATGCAATCTGCATTCAAACAAAATTTGACAGGTGCATAAGTATGGGCACCTCACCAGAAAAGTGACATTAATATTTAGTAGACCCTCCTTTTGCAAAAATAACAGCCTCTAGTCGCTTCCTGTAGCTTTTAATGAGTTCCTGGATCCTGGATGAAGGTAGTTTTGACCATTCCTCTTTACAAAACAATTCCAGTTCAGTTAGGTTTGATGGTCGCCGAGAATGGACAGCCCTCTTCAAATGATCCCACAGATGTTCAATGATATTCAGGTCTGGGGACTGGGATGACCATTCCAGAACAGTGTAATTGTTCCTCTGCATGAATGCCTGAATAGATTTGGAGCGGTGTTTTGGATCATTGTCTTGCTGAAAGATCCATCCCCTGCGTAACTTCAACTTTGTCACTGATTCATGAACATTATTGTCAAGAATCTGCTGATATTGAGAGGAATCCATGCGTCCCTCAACTTTAACAAGATTCCCAGTGCCGGCATTGGCCACACAGCCCCAAAGCATGATGGAACCTCCACCAAATTTTAATGTGGGTAGCAAGTGTTTTTCTTGGAATGCTGTGTTTTTTTGCCGCCATGCATAACGCCTTTTTGTATGACCAAACAACTCAATCTTGGTTTCATCAGTCCACAGGACCTTCTTCCAAAACGAAATTGGCTTCTCCAAATGTGCTTTTGCATACCTCAGCCGACTCTGTTTGTGGCATGCTTGCAGAAACGGCTTCTTTCACATCACTCTCCCATACAGCTTCTCCGTGTGCAAAGTGCGTTGTATAGTTGACTGATGCACAGTGACACCATCTGCAGCAAGTTGATGCTGCAGCTCTCTGGAGGTGGTCTGAGGATTGTCCTTGACTGATCTCGCCATTCTTCTTCTCTGCCTTTCTGATGTTTTTCTTGGCCTGCCACTTCTGGTCTTAACAAGAACTGTACCTGTGTTCTTCCATTTCCTTACTATGTTCCTCACAGTGGAAATTGACAGGTTAAATCTCTGAGACAGCTTTTTGTATCCTTCCCCTGAACAACTATGTTGAATAATCTTTGTTTTCAGATCATTTGACAGTTGTTTTGAGGAGCCCATGATGCCACTCTTCAGAGGAGATTCAAACAGGAGAACAACTTGCAAGTGGCCACTTTAAGTAGCTTTTCTCACGATTGCATACACCTGGCTATGAAGTTCAAAGCTCAATGAGGTTACAAAACCAAAAAAATTCAAAGAAAAAGAAAAAAATCTGCACCGCTGCTGTGCTGACCCTGTTGTGCCTCTGTCTCTATTACCATCCACTGCTGCTAGTGCTTATATGCTTCCAAAAATATGGGATATAGGGTGCAACACCTATAGTGACATGCAAAGTTCAAACAGTAGAAAAAATGGTGTGCACTCACCTTCCCAATAAAAAGTTCCTTTATTAAGACATTAGCAGTTCAGACAGGGAGAACGTGTAGTGAAGTAGGATGACAGCTGTTTCGCGCGAGCAGCGCTTCCACAGATCAGGATCTGCAGCATGTAACAAATACCGCGAGCATCCCCAACATACATTGGCTAGTGATAAACTGGTGCAAATTGCTGCTCTTCCTCTATCCTCTCTTTCATTCTGGTGTATTTTCCAGAATAATTATGAGGAAAATCACATAACTGTTTCTGCATGTGCCTCTTTGAAGAGTTTCACTAGGTGTTTAACTATCCAATGTCCAATTTGCCTGCTGCGGGGAGTATTCTATCACTGCTTTATTGACTGCTCATACAAATCATGCCACATATACAGCAATGAATTCAAGTGGGTTGTGAAGTCACAAAGCAGGTGGTGCTGTGGCAGGCCATTTTTTTTTACAATGCTAGGCAGGCATGCTTTGCCACATAAGAATGTTTGAAAAGACATCACACTTTTTTGGTCAAAGCCACCAACTCCTTCAAGCATGTATATTTTTTTTAAATAAACATTTTGCGATGCATGGAGCATGAATTACATTGCCAAACAGACAGTTACACAGAAGATTGTGTGAATTGTGGCTAGCAACAGTTATGAGTTGTGGTTCATAGGGAACCAGCAAGTGGACAAGTTGCACACTCGCCCACAGCAACAACTCATCCATGATGTCCTTTTTTCCCTAGGTCTTAAAATTGCTGAGCAGAACTTTACCTTGCATGAGAAAAACAAGGAAGTTAGTGTGTGGAATCAATGATTCAGAGAAGGTGTAGGAGGAGGCACATAACAACAGCCTGGCAGTGAAAACAGATGTAGCACCCAGTCACGGAAACTTCATTACTTGTCCCAGATGTGGTAGTGCATTACTGCCACTAAATAAATTCACCTAGTGAACCATGAATTTAGTGTATTGTCCCTGCCCATAATTGCTGATCAAGTTATAAACAGTGCAGTTCTCTTCTTTGGGGCTGAGATCAAAGACAAGTTGAGAGAGAAAACTACATTCTCTTGCATGTAAAAATAGAGAAATGTCAACCCTTCTGGCAAGACATAATGGTGGCTGGATATCTTCCTGCAAGGCTGAGTAGACATCATCATTTCTGGAAAGTCAACTTATACTACGTGTTACATCAGCTACTGCATAACTGGTAACTGACAGAAAGATGAGAGTGGCCAAAAAGGCGAAGATTGCATCTTGTGGTTTGTTCTAAATGTTGGAACAGCTAGGCTTGTCAAATGAGCAGGTGCTGTAGCTTCAAATGCTGATGGATAGCCATAGTTACTTGTTTATACAAGCCAGGATGTCCACTTGTTATTTTCATCTTGCAGAACCTGCAGAATACCAAAGAATTGTCTGGTGATAAAATGCAAAATTCCCACTGTAACAAGGTGGCCAGGGGCGGTAGTCCCAGCCGAGTCAACTGAGCCACAGTCAGTATACACCCTAGGACCTTGCACAGGAAAAGACAGTTCAAGCCCCAGTCCTAGCTCATAACAGTACAACTGGCCCACAATGAGTTAATTGCATCTCAGAAGAAGGAAAGGAAAGTGCTGAGCCTTTTTTTTTCTGTAGTCTGTTGTGCCTTTTCTTTCCTCTTTACCTCTGGGTGGTTCAGGAGTTTGGCGCTGATATGGACATTCAGGGATTGGCTTCTCGTGTGGATCAGCTTGCTGCTAGAGTACAGGATATTTCCGATTATATCGTTCAGACTCCGGTTTTAGAGCCTAGAATTCCAACTCCTGATTTGTTTTTTAGAGACAGGTCCAAATTTCTGAGCTTTAAAAATAACTGTTAACTGTTTTTAGCTCTGAAACCCCGTTCCTCTGGTGATCCCATCCAGCAGGTTAAAATAGTAATTTCTCTGCTGCGCGGTGACCCTCAGGATTGGGCGTTCTCCCTGGAAGCTGGAAATCCTGCTTTGCTTAATGTAGACACCTTTTTTCAAGCATTATGGTTATTGTATGATGAACCTAATTCAGTGGATCATGCTGAGAAGACCTTGTTGGCCCTGTCTCAGGGTCAAGAAGCGGCAGAATTATATTGCCAGAAATTTAGAAAATTGTCTGTGCTGACTAAGTGGAATGAGGATGCCTTGGCTCCAATTTTCAGAAAGGGTCTTTCGGAATCTGTTAAAGATGTTATGGTGGGGTTTCCCACACCTGCTGGTCTGAGCGATTCTATGTCTTTGGCCATTCAGATTGATCGGCGCTTACGCGAGCGCAGAGTTGTGTGCGCTGTGGCGTTGTCTTCCGAGCGGAGTCCTGAGCCTATGCAATGTGATAGGATTGTGTCTTGAGCAGAACGACAAGGATTCAGACGTCAGAATGGGTTGTGTTTTTACTGCGGCGATTCTGCTCATGTTATTTCTGATTGCCCTAAGCGTACTAAGAGAATCGCTAGTTCTGTTACCATCAGTACTGAACAACCTAAATTTCTGTTATCTGTGACCCTGATCTGCTCATTATCTTCATTTTCTGTCATGGCATTTGTGGATTCAGGTGCCGCTTTAAACTTAATGGATTTAGAATTTGCCAGACGTTGTGGGTTCCCTTTGCAGCCTTTGCAGAATCCTATTCCTTTGAGGGGCATTGATGCTACAAAAATGCTGGCAAAAAATAAACCTCAGTTTTGGACACAGCTGACCATGTGTATGGCGCCAGGTCATCAGGAAGATTGTCGTTTTCTGGTGTTGCATAATTTGCATGATGCTATTGTGCTGGGTTTCCCATGGTTTCAGGTGCATAATCCGGTATTAGATTGGAAATCTATATCTGTGACTAGTTGGGGTTGTCAAGGGGTTCATGGTGACGTTCCTTTGATGTCAATTACCTCCTCCCCCTCTTCTGAAATTCCTGAGTTTTTGTCAGATTTCCAGGATGTATTTGATGAGCCCAAGTCCAGTTCCCTTCCACTGCATAGGGACTGTGATTGTGCTATCGACTTGATTCCAGGTTGTAAGTTCCCTAAGGGCCGACTTTTTAACCTGTCTGTGCCAGAACATACCGCCATGCGGAGCTATGTAAAGGAATCTTTGGAGAAGGGGCATATTCGGCCATCTTCTTCACCATTGGGAGCAGGTTTTTTTTTTTGTTGCCAAGAAGGATGGCTCCTTGAGACCCTGTATTGATTATCGCCTCTTGAATAAGATCACGGTCAAATTCCAATACCCTTTGCCTTTGCTTTCTGACTAGTGTTGAGCATTCCGATACCGCAAGTATCGGCCGATACTTGCGGTATCGGAATTCCGATACCGAGATCCGATACTTTTGTGGTATCGGGAATCGGAATCGGAAGTTCCCAGTGTATGGTTCACAGGGTCTGAAGGAGAGGAAACTCTCCTTCAGGCCCTGGGATCCATATCCATGTAAAAAATAAAGAATTAAAATAAAAAATAGGGATATACTCACCCTCTGACGTGCCCTGGTAGTAACCGGCAACCTGCTTTGCTTAAAATGAGCGCGTTCAGCACCTTCCATGATGTCACGGCTTCTGATTGGTTGCGTGCGCTCATGTGACCGCCACGCGACCAATCACAAGCCGTGACGTCATTCTCAGGTCCTAAATTCCTAATTCTAGGAATTTAGGACCTGAGAATGACGTCACGGCTTGTGATTGGTCACCTGGCGGTCACATGAGCGCACGCGACCAATCAGAAGCTGTGATGTCATGGAAGGCCCTAGACGCGCTCATTTTAAGCAAAGAAGGCTGCCGGTTAACAGCGGTGAGGTGCAGGGGCCTCCAGAGAGGTGAGTATATCAATATTTATTATTTTAATTCTTTATTTTACACATTAATATGGATCCCAGGGCCTGAAGGAGAGTTTCCTCTCCTTCAGACCCTGGGAACCATCAGGATACCTTCCGATACTTGGTGTCCCATTGACTTGTATTGGTATCGGGTATCGGTATCGGCGATATCCGATACATTTCGGGTATCGGCCGATACTATCCGATACCGATACTTTCAAGTATCGGACGGTATTGCTCAACACTATTTCTGACTTGTTTGCTAGGATTAAGGGGGCTAGTTGGTTTACTAAGATTGACCTTCGAGGGGCATATAATCTTGTTTGTATTGAGCAGGGTGACGAATGGAAAACTGCGTTTAATACGCCCGAAGGCCATTTTGAATACCTTGTGATGCCATTCGGGCTCTCTAATGCCCCATCTGTGTTTCAGTCCTTCATGCATGATATATTTCGGAATTACCTTGATAAATTCATGATTGTATATTTGGATGATATTTTGATTTTTTCAGAAGATTGGGAGTCTCATGTGAAACAAGTCAGGATGGTACTTCAGATCCTTCGTGAGAATGCTTTGTTCGTGAAGGGGTCTAAGTGCCTTTTTGGAGTACAGAAGGTTTCTTTTTTGGGCTTCATTTTTTCTCCCTCATCTATAGAAATGGATCCGGTTAAGGTTCAGGCCATTCATGATTGGATCCAGCCCACTTCTGTGAAGAGCCTTCAGAAATTTTTGGGCTTTGCTAATTTTTATCGCCGCTTTATTGCCAACTTCTCCAGTGTGGTTAAACCCCTGACCGATTTGACGAAGAAGGGCGCTGATGTGGCGAATTGGTCCTCTGTGGCTGTTTCTGCCTTTCAGGAGCTTAAACGCCGATTTACTTCTGCCCCTGTGTTGCGTCAGCCGGATGTCTCCCTTCCATTTCAGGTTGAGGTTGACGCTTCTGAGATTGGGGCAGGGGCCATTTTGTCTCAGAGGAATTCTGATGGTTCCTTGTTGAAACCGTGTGCCTTCTTTTCTCGAAAGTTTTCGCCTGCGGAACGCAATTATGATGTCGGCAATCGTGAGTTGTTGGCTATGAAGTGGGCATTTGAGGAGTGGCATCATTGGCTTGAGGGGGCCAAGCACCGTATTGTGGTCTTGACGGATCATAAGAATCTGATTTACCTCAAGTCTGCCAGACGGCTGAATCCTAGACAGGCCCGATGGTCCCTGTTTTTCTCTCGTTTTGATTTTGTGGTCTCGTACATTCCGGGTTCTAAGAATGTTAAGGCGGATGCCCTCTCTAGGAGCTTTTTGCCTGATTCTCCTGGGGTCCTTGAGCCGGTCGGCATTCTGAAGGAAGGGGTGATTCTTTCTGCCATCTCCCCTGATTTACGTCGGGCTCTTCAGGAGTTTCAGGCCGATAAGCCTGATCGCTGTCCAGTGGGGAAATTGTTTGTTCCTGACAGATGGACTAGTAAAGTGATTTCTGAGATTCATTGTTCTGTGTTGGCTGGCCATCCTGGGACTTTTGGTACCAGAGATTTGGTTGGTAGGTCCTTTTGGTGGCCTTCTTTGTCACGGGATGTGCGTTCATTTGTGCAGTCCTGTGGGACTTGTGCGCGGGCCAAGCCTTGCTGTTCCCGCGCTAGTGGGTTGCTTTTGCCTTTGCCGGTCCCTGAGAGGCCTTGGACTCATATTTCTATGGATTTTATTTCAGATCTTCCAGTTTCCCAGAGGATGTCGGTTATCTGGGTGGTTTGTGATCGGTTTTCTAAGATGGTTCATTTGGTACCTTTGCCTAAATTGCCTTCCTCTTCTGATTTGGTTCCGTTGTTTTTTCAGCATGTGGTTCGTTTGCATGGCATTCCGGAGAATAATGTGTCCGGTTCTGCAGTACGGGTGGGAACTTCTTATTTTCTTGCTCCCATTTAGGGCGGGCCTTCTTGACAGGGGGGTGCAACCTGTTGTGAATTCTGCTCTTGGGCTCCCTCCGGTGGTTATAAGTGGTAGTGCTGCTGTCTTTGGATCGCAGCAGTCATCAGGTGTGTTCACTTATTGCATTTCTGACTGGTTAGTGCCGGTTGTCCATTGCTTCCTGGAGGATTCACTTCCCTGCCTGGTTTCTCTTGCTTGCTGTTCATGTCAACAAAGATAAGTGCTGGCTTTGTTTTCTGCAGTCCACATGCTGTGGGCCTGATCGTTCTAGTTACTTTCCATGTTTTGTCTTGTCCAGCTTGGTCTGTATAAAGATTTGTTTAGCCAAGCTGGTATCTCTGGAGATGCAGATATACCCTCCATGCCTTTAGTTAGATGTGGAGTTTTTTGTATTTTCTGTGGTGGATATTTTCTAGTGTTTTAATACTGACTGCATTTGTACTCTGTCCTGTCCTTTCTATTTAGCTAGAATTGGCCTCCTTTGCTAAATCCTGATTTCAGTCTGCGTATGTTATTTCCCTCTCCTCTCACAGTCAATATTTGTGGGGGGCTGTCTATCCTTTTGGGGGATTTTCTCTGAGGCAAGATAGTTTTTCCCTTTCTATCTCTAGGGGTAATTAGTCCTCCGGCTGTGTCGAGATGTCTAGGGAGTGAAAGGTACATTCCACGGCTACTTCTAGTTGCGGTGTTAAGTTCAGGGTCTGCGGTCAGTACAGGTACCACCTTCTCCAGAGTACGTGTTATGCTGCTCCTAGGCCACCAGTTCATAACAGCAACCCCCTGCCTTTTGGCACCAAATCTTCTCCATGATGTCCACGTAAGGCAGCAACATCTCTCATTTTCACCCCAATGGCCACCATCTTTGGATAGCGGTTGGAGCCATCTTGCAATCTCTGTAAGCGGCCATCTTTAATTCCTTCATGGCGGGCAATAAGTCACAAATCTCAGGCTCAAAGTCTCTGTCAGCCACCATCTTTAATTCCTTCACAGCATGCAACTATTCACACATCTCAGGCATTTCTTCCATCAGTCTTTAGGTTTCAGGGCTGCTGACGTCGGATCCTGCTGACTACGCCAAGTGTAACAAGGTAGCCAGGGGTGGTAGTCCCAGCTGAGTCAACTAAACTACAGTCAGTATACACCCCGAAACCTTGCACAGGAAAAGACAGTTCAAGCCCCTGTCCTAGCTCACAGTTGGTTACCTCTGTCACACGGCTGCTATCCATACTGCAATGGCATCCTCTGGATACACCACACGTCACACTTTGCAGGGCCCAACAGTGGCAACTGGTTTAATAAAAACCATTGCACATTAACCCAATTAAACATAAGGGAAAAGGGAACCATTCAGGTGCCGCATGGGCTACATGTGCCTGGTATGCAGATAGGCAGGTGAGGTTCTTGCCACCTCGTTACACCACTACTACAAAAATACCTTTTATGCACTGTTTAGCCTTCTTCACCAACAGCACGTGTGGAATCACCTACTCCATAAAAAATGATTTTGCTCCAGAGCATCTTTTAGCCACATGTCACCAATCTTGTGTCCTGAATCCTACACCTTCCTCCTTTAAAGACCTCACCTCCTCAACACCCTTGTCTGGTTCCCAGGTTTTGTCCACCACAAAATCATCCTAATCCCTAATCTGGCTGACAGTTGTCTCTATGTGAGAAATAGCCTTAGCCCTTTTAATACATCCTCCCACAAACCTCACCTTATTGCCACTATGAAATTTTCTTTGGTTCAGTGTCTCTAGCACAACAAATTGCAGAGCCAGAAACACAGCTTGGCAAACAGAATTGTGTTCTCTATTTCCTGTATCCCCATATCATCTGAGTACAAAGGCTGATTGTTCATCTCTTCCAATAAATCAACTGAATGAAATTGTTGAGGTGTAGTTTGTTTCTTATCCCCCAGGGTGCTGTGGGTTAGGAGACAGTGGGGCGGAAAAGAAACAGGTGCCATTGATGCAATGGAAATTCTGGTCAGTACAACATTAAATATTATGGAAGTGGACTGAGCAAAACACTGACTCCAGTTGATGTTTAAATTATCAGAGGCTATGTCATATTGTTGCGATTAAGAACAGTGGTATGATATATATTTCATCACGCCAGAGGTGTAGCTAGGGTTTGGTTCAGGGGGTTTACACGAAACTTCTGAGTGGCCTCTAACCAGGTAATACTGATCACAAATATGGTGGTGTGCCCTAATAGTGGATGTAGGAGAACCTCACCTCACACTGATATTACTGCCATATGGAGACCATATAGTGCTAGATATTGCCAGAGAACATGATTCGGGGGGTTTTTACCGACGCCCGAGTTGCGATCGCCGGTAATTAACCGTCGCCCGGCACCCGGAAGATCTTTGGGGTCTTGGCTGCCGGGGGTAGCCGAGACCCCAAAGAACATGATCGGGATCGGTTTGCACCGACCCCTGTTTTGTGATCGCCGGTAATTAACAGTTTACCGGCGACCGCAAAAAAAAAAAAAAAAAGCGATCTGTAATTCTCTGTCCTCTGATGTGATCGCACATCAGAGGACAGAGAAATAGGGGGATTCGGGGACCCTATAATACTCACCCGGTGTCCCTGGGTCCTCCTGTGTCTTCTCTTGCCGGCCGGCTTCTTCGTCGGGAAAGAAAATGGCGGGCGCATGCGCAGTGCGCCCGCCATCTGCTGCCATCTGCCGGCCGGCAGGAGAAGACAAGTTGGGGCTAAAATTAGGGTTAGGGTTAGGGTTAGGGTTAGAGTTAGGGTTAGGGTTAGGGTTAGAGTTAGGGTTAGAGTTAGGGTTAGAGTTAGGGTTAGAGTTAGGGTTAGGGTTAGGGTTAGGGTTAGAGTTAGGGTTAGGGTTAGAGTTAGGGTTAGAGTTAGGGTTAGGGTTAGGGTTGGGGCTAAATTTAGGGTTAGGGTTAGGGCTAGGGTTAGGGTTAGGCTACTTTCACACTAGCGTTTTTTGACTTCCGTCGCAATGCGTCGTTGGAGAAAAAACGCATCCTGCAAAAGTGCTTGCAGGATGCGTTTTTTCTCCATTGGCTTGCATTAGCGACGCATTGCGACGGATTGCCACATGTCGCATCCGTCGTGTGACGGATGCGTCGTGCTTTGGCGGATCGTCGGCACAAAAAAAGCTACATGTAACTTTTTTGTGCGACGTGTCCGCCATTTCCGACCGCGCATGCGTGGCCGGAACTCCGCCCCCGCCTCCCCGCACCTCACAATGGGGCAGCGGATGCGTTGAAAAAACAGCATCCGCTGCACCCGTTGTGCGGCGCTTACAACGCTAGCGTCGGTACGTCGGCCCGACACACTGCGATGGGCTGAGTACGACGCTAGTGTGAAAGTAGCCTTAGGCTTTTTTCACACTTGCGTCGGTACGGGGAGGTCGCAATGCGTCGGCCCGACGTACCGACGCACGTTGTGAAAATTGTGCACAACGTGGGCAGCGGATGCAGTTTTTCAACGCATCCGCTGCCTAGTCTATGTCCTGGGGAGGAGGGGGCAGAGTTACGGCCACGCATGCGCGGAAATGGCGGACGCGACGTACAAAAAAAAGGTTACATTGAACTTTTTTTGTGACGACGGGGGCTAAAGTTATGGTTAGGGTTGGGGCTAAAGTTAGGGTTAGGGTTGGGGCTAAAGTTAGGGTTAGAGTTGGGATTAGGGTTAGGGTTTGGATTAGGGTTGGGATTAGTGTTACGTTTGGGATTAGGGTTGGGATTAGGGTTAGGGTTGGGATTAGGGTTAGGGGTGTGTTGGATTTAGGGTTTTGATTAGGGTTATGGTTAGGGTTGAGATTAGGGCTGTTTTGGGGTTAGGGTTGTGATTATCGTTAGGGTTGTGATTAGGATTATGGATCGGGTTGAGATTAGGGTTAGGGGTGTGTTGGAGTTAGGGTTGGAGTTATAATTTGGGGGTTTCCACTGTTTAGGTACATCAGGGGGTCTCCAAACACGACAGCCAATTTTGCGCTAAAAAAGTCAAATGGTACTCCCTCCCTTCTGAGCTCTGCCGTGCGCCCAAACAGTGGTTTACCCCCACATATGGGGCATCAGCGTACTCGGGATAAATTGGACAACAACTTTTGGGGTCCAATTTCTCCTGTTACCCTTGTGAAAATAAAAACTTGGGGGCTAAAAATCTTTTTTGTTGGAAAAAAAAATATTTTTTTATTTTCACTACTCTGCATTATAAACTTCTGTGAAGCACTTGAGCTTTCAAAGTTCTCACTACATATCTAGATAAGTTCCTTAGGGGGTCTAGTTTCCAAAATTTGGTCACTTGTGGGGGTTTCTACTGTTTAGGTACATCAGGGGCTCTGCAAACGCAACATAACACCCACAGACAATTCTATCAAAGTCTGAATTCCAAAATGGCGCTCCTTCTCTTCCGAGCTCTGCCGTGTGCCAAAACAGTGGTTTACCCCCACATATGGGGTACCAGAATACTCAGGACAAATTGGAGAACAAAGATTGGCATCCAATTTCTCTTGTTACCTTTGTGAAAATAAAAATTTGGAGGCTAAAAAAATCTTTTTTGTGGGAAAAAAAATATTTTTTATTTTCACTACTCTGCATTATAAACTTCTGTGAAGCACTTGGGCATTCAAAGTTCTCACCACATATCTAGATAAGTTCCTTAGGGGGTCTATTTTCCAAAATGTGGTCAATTGTTGGGGGTTTCTACTGTTTAGGTACATTAGGGGTCTGCAAACGCAACATAACGACGGCAGACAATTCTATCAAAGTCTGCATTCCAAAATGGCGCTCCTTCCCTTACGAGCTCTGCGTGCGCCCAAACAGTGGTTTACCCCCACATGTGGGGTACCAGCATACTCAGGACAAATTGGACAACAACTTTTGGGGTCCAATTTCTCTTGTTACCCTTGTGAAAATAAAAATTTGGGGGCTAAAAAATCTTTTTTGTGGGAAAAAAAATATTTTTTATTTTCACTACTCTGCATTATAAACTTCTGTGAAGCACTTGGGCATTCAAAGTTCTCACCACATATCTAGATAAGTTCCTTGGGGGGTCTATTTTCCAAAATGGGGTCACTTGTTGGGGGTTTCTACTGTTTAGGTACATTAGGGGTCTGCAAACGCAACATAACGCCCGCAGACAATTCTATCAAAGTCTGCATTCCAAAATGGCGCTCCTTCCCTTCCGAGCTCTGCCGTGCGCCCAAACAGTGGTTTACCCCCACATATGGGGTACCAGCATACTCAGGACAAATTGGACAACAACTTTTGGTGTCCAATTTCTCTTATTACCCTTGTGAAAATAAAAACTTGGGGGCTAAAAAAATCTTTATTGTTAAAAAATATATATTTTTTATTTTCACGACTCTGCATTATAAACTTCTGTGATGCACTTGGGCATTCAAAGTTCTCACTACATATCTAGATAAGTTCCTTGTGGGGTCTAGTTTCCAAAATGGGGTCACTTTTGGGGGGTTTCTACTGTTTAGGCACATCAGGGGCTCTCCAAACGCGACATGGCGTCCGATCTCAATTCCAGTCAATTTTGCATTGAAAAGTCAAATGGCGCTCCTTTGCTTCCGAGCTCAGCCATGCGCCCAAACAGTGGTTTACCCCCACATATGGGGTGTCGGCGTACTCAAGACAAATTGTACAACAACTTCTGGGGTCCATTTTCTCCTGTTACCCTTGGCAAAATAAAAATTTGGAGGCAAAAAGATCATTTTTGTAGAAAAAATGCGATTTTTTTATTTTCACGGCTCTACGTTATAAACTTCTGTGAAGCACCTGGGGGTTTAAAGTGCTCACCACACATCTAGATAAGTTCCTTAAGGGGTCTAGTTTCCAAAATGGTGTCATATGTGGGGGGTCTCCACTGTTTAGGCACATCAGCGGCTCTCCAAACGTGACATGGCGTCCGATCTCAATTCCAGCCAATTCTACATTGAAAAAGTAAAACGACACTCCTTCTCTTCCAAGCTCTGCGGTGCGCCCAAACAGTGGTTTACCCCCATATATGGTGTATCGACGTACTCAGGAGAAATTGCACAACAACTTTTGTGGTCTAATTTCTCCTGTTACCCTTGTGAAAATAAAAATTTGGGGGCAAAAAGATCTTTTTTGTAGAAAAAATTAGATTTTTTATTTTCACGGCTCTACGTTATAAACTTCTGTGAAACACTTGGGGGTTCAAAGTGCTCACCACACATCTAGATAAGTTCCTTAAGGGGTCTAGTTTCCAAAATGGTATCACTTGTGGGGGGTTTCCACTGTTTAGGCACATCAGGGACTCTCCAAACGCGACATGGCATCCGATCTCAATTCCAGCCAATTCTGCATTGAAAAAGTCAAACGGTGCTCCTTCACTTCCAAGCTCTGCGGTGCGCCCAAACAGTGGTTTACCTCCACATATGGGGTATCGACGTACTCAGGAGAAATTGCACAACAACTTTTGTGGTCTAATTTCTCCTGTTACCCTTGTGAAAATAAGAATTTGTGGGCGAAAAAATCATTTTTGTGAAAACAAATGCGATTTTTTATTTTCACGGCTCTACGTTATAAACTTCTGCGAAGCACTTGGGGGTTCAAAGTGCTCACCACACATCTAGATAAGTTCCTTGGGGGGTCTAGTTTCCAAAATGGTGTCACTTGTGGGGGGTTTCTACTGTTTAGGCACATTAGGGGCTCTCCAAACGCGACATGGCGTCCGATCTCAATTTCCAAGCTCTGCGGTGCGCCCAAACAGTGGTTTACCTCCACATATGGGGTATCAGCGTACTCAGGAAAAATTGCACAACAAAATTTGTGGTTAAATTTCTGTTTTTACACTTGTGAAAATTAAAAAAAATGGTTCTGAAGTAAAATGTTTGCAAAAAAAAGTTAAATGTTCATTTTTTTCTTCCACATTGTTTTAGTTCCTGTGAAGTACGTAAAGGGTTGATAAACTTCTTGAATGTGGTTTTGAGCAGCTTGAGGGGTGCAGTTTTTAGAATGGTGTCACACTTGGTTATTTTCTATCATATAGACCCCTCAAAATCACTTCAAAGGTGATGTGGTCCCTAAAAAAAACATGGTGTTGTAAAAATGAGAAATTGCTGGTCAACTTTTAACCCTTATAACTCCCTAACAAAAAAAAAAATTGTTTCCAAAATTGTGCTGATGTAAAGTAGACATGTGAGAAATGTTATTTATTAACTATTTTTTGTGACATATCTCTCTGATTTAAGGGCATAAAAATACAAAGTTTGAAAATTGCAAAATTTTAAACATTTTCGCCATATTTCCATTTTTTTCATAAATAATCGCAAGTAATATCGAATAAATGTTACCACTAACTTGAAGTACAACATGTCACGAAAAAATAATCTCAGAATCAGCGGGATCCGATAAAGCGTTCCAGAGTTATAACCTCATAAAGTGACACTGGTCAGAATTGTAAAAATTGGCTCGGTCATTAACCCCTTCATGACCCAGCCTATTTTGGCCTTAATGACCTTGCCATTTTTTGCAATTCTGACCAGTGTCCCTTTATGAGGTAATAACTCCGGAACGCTTCAACGGATCCTTGCGGTTCTGAGATTGTTTTTTCGTGACATATTGGGCTTCATGTTAGTGGTAAATTTAGGTCGATAATTTCTGAGTTTATTTGTGAAAAAAACGGAAATTTGGCGAAAAATTTGAAAATTTTGCAATTTTCACATTTTGAATTTTTATTCTGTTAAACCAGAGAGTTATGTGACACAAAATAGTTAATAAATAACATTTCCCACATGTCTACTTTACATCAGCACAATATTGGAAACAAATTTTTTTTTTGCTAGGAAGTTATAAGGGTTAAAATTTGACCAGTGATTTCTCATTTTTACAACAAAATTTACAAAACCATTTTTTTTAGCGACCACCTCACATTTGAAGTCAGTTTGAGGGTTCTATATGGCTGAAAATACCCAAAAGTGACACCATTCTAAAGACTGCACCCCTCAAGGTGCTCAAAACCACATTCAAGAAGTTTATTAACCCTTCAGGTGTTTCACAGCAGCAGAAGCAACATGGAGGGGAAAAATTAACATTTAACTTTTTAGTCACAAAAATGATTTTTTCGCAACAATTTTTTTATTTTCCCAAGGGTAAAAGGAGAAACTGGACCACGAATGTTATTGTCCAATTTGTCCTGAGTACGCTGATACCTCATATGTGGGGGTAAACCACTGTTTGGGCGCACGGCAGGGCTCGGAAGGGAAGGAGCGCCATTTGACTTTTTGAATGAAAAATTGGCTCCAATCTTTAGCGGACACCATGTCGCGTTTGGAGAGCCCCCGTGTGCCTAAACATTGGAGCTCTTCCACAAGTGACCCCATTTTGGAAACTAGACCCCCCAAGGAACTTATCTAGAAGCATAGTGAGCACTTTAAACCCCCAGGTGCTTCACAAATTAATCCGTAAAAATGAAAAAGTACTTTTTTTTCACACAAAATTTCTTTTAGCCTTAATTTTTTCATTTTCACATGGGCAACAGGATAAAATGGATCCTAAAATTGGTTGGGCAATTTCTCCTGAGTACGCCAATACCTCATATGTGGGGGTAAACTACTGTTTGGGCACATGGTAAGGCTCGGAAGGGAAGGAGCGCCATTTGACTTTTTGAATGAAAAATTATCTCCATAGTTAGCGGACACCATGTCAGGTTTGGAGAGGCCCTGTGTGCCTAAACATTGGAGCTCCCCCACAAGGGACCCCATTTTGGAAACTAGACCCCCCAAGGAACTTATCTAGATGCATAGTGAGCACTTTAAACCCTCAGGTGCTTCACAAATTGAGCCGTAAAAATGAAAAAGTACTTTTATTTTCACACAAAATTTCGTTTAGCCTCAATTTTTTCATTTTCACATGGGCAACAGGATAAAATGGATCCTAAAATTTGTTGGGCAATTTCTCCTGAGTACGCCGATACCTCATATGTGGGGGTAAACCACTGTTTGGGTGCACAGCAAGGCTCGGAAGGGAAGGCGCGCCATTTGACTTTTTGAATGGAAAATTAGCTCCAATCGTTAGTGGACACCATGTCGCGTTTGGAGAGCCCCTGTGTGCCTAAACATTGGAGCTCCCCTACAATTGACCCCATTTTGAAAACTAGACCCCCCAAGAAACTAATCTAGATGCATAGTGAGCACTTAAATCCCCCAGGTGCTTCACAGAAGTTTATAACGCAGAGCCATGAAAATAAAAAAATTATTTTTCTTTCCTCAAAAATGATTTTTAGCCCGGAGTTTTTTATTTTCCCAAGGATAATAGGAGAAATTTGACCCCAAATCTTGTTGTCCAGTTTGTCCTGAGTACGATGATACCCCACATGTGGGGGTAAACCACTGTTTGGGCGCACGGCAGGGCTCGGAAGGGAAGGCACGCCATTTGGCTTTTTGAATGGAAAATTAGCTTCAATCATTAGCGGACACCATGTCGCGTTTGGAGAGCCCCTGTGTGCCTAAACATTGGAGCTCCCGCACAAGTGACCCCATTTTGGAAACTAGACCTCCCAAGGAACTAATCTAGATGTGTGGTGAGCACTTTGAACCCCCAAGTGCTTCACAGAAGTTTATAATGCAGAGCCATAAAAATAAAAAATTATTTTTCTTTCCTCAAAAATGATTTTTTAACCCACAATTTTTTATTTTCCCAAGGGTAACAGGAGAAATTGGACCCCAAAAGTTGTTGTGCAGTTTATCCTGAGTACGCTGATACCCCATATGTGGGGGTAAACCACTGTTTGGGCACATGCCGGGGCTCGGAAAGGAAGTAGTGATGATTTGGAATGCAGACTTTGATGGAATGGTCTGCGGGAATCATGTTACGTTTGCAGAGCCCCTGATGTGCCTAAACAGTAGAAACCCCCCACAAGTGACCCCATTTTGGAAACTAGACCCCCCAAGGAACTTATCTAGATGTGTGGTGAGCATGTTCAACCCCCAAGTGCTTCACAGAAGTTTACAACGCAGAGCCGTGAAAATAAAAAATCATTTTTCTTTCCTCAAAAAAGATGTTTTAGCAAGCAATTGTTTATTTTCACAAGGGTAACAGGAGAAATTGGACCCCAATATTTGTTGCCCAGTTTGCTGTGAGTACGCTGATACCTCATATGTGGGGGTAAACCACTGTTTGGGCGCACGTCAGGGCTCGGAAGGGAAGTAGTGACATTTGAAATGCAGACTTTGATGGAATGGTCTGCGGGCATCACGTTGCATTTGCAGAGCCCCTGATGTGCCTAAACAGTAGAAACCCCCCCTAAGTGACCCCATATTGGAAACTAGACCCCCCAAAGAACTTATCTAGATGTGTGGTGAGCACGTTCAACCCCCAAGTGCTTCACAGAAGTTTACAACGCAGAGCCGTGAAAATTAAAAATCATTTTTCTGTCCTCAAAAAAGATGTTTTAGCAAGCAATTTTTTTTTCACAAGGGTAGCAGGAGAAATTGGACCCCAATATTTGTTGCCCAGTTTGTTGTGAGTATGCTGGTACCCCATATGTGGGGGTAAACCACTGTTTGGGCGCACGTCAGGGCTTGGAAGGGAAGTAGTGACATTTGAAATGCAGACTTTGATGGAATGGTCTGCGGGCGTCACGTTGCATTTGCAGAGCCCCTGATGTGCCTAAACAGTAGAAACACCCCATAAGTGACCCCATTTTGGAAACTAGACCCCAAATGGATCTTATCTAGATGTGTGGTGAGCACTTTCAACCCCCAAGTGCTTCACATAAGTTTATAACGTAGAGCCATGAAAATAAAAAATAATTGTTCTTTCCTCAAAAATTATGTTCTAGCAAGTAATTTTTTATTTTTGCAAGGGTAACAGGAGAAATTGGACCGCAATAGTTGTTGCCCAGTTTGTCCTGAGTACGCTGGTATCCCATATATGGGGGTAAACCACTGTTTGGGCGCACGTCGGGGCTTGGAAGGGAGGGCGCACCATTTGACTTTTTGAACGCAAGATTGGCTGGAATCAATGGTGGCGCCATGTTGCGTTTGGAGACCCCTGATGTGCCTAAACAGTGGAAACCCCTCAATTCTAACTTCAACACTAACCCCAACACACCCCTAACCCTAATCCCAACTGTAGCCATAACCCTAATCACAACCCTAACCCCAACACACCCCTAACCACAACCCTAACCCAACACACCCGTAACCCTAAATCCAACCCTATCCCTAATCCTAACCCTAATCCCAACCCTACCCACAACTGTAACCCCAACACAACCCTAACCCTATCCTTAACCCTAACCACAAGCCTAATCTTAACCCTATTTCCAACCCTAGCCCTAATTCCAACCCTAAGGGTACCGTCTCACATAACGATTTACCAACGATCACGACCAGCGATACGACCTGGCCGTGATCATTGGAAAGTCGTTGTGTGGTCGCTGGGGAGCTGTCACACAGACCGCTCTCCAGCGACCAACGATGCCAAGGTCCCGGGTAACCAGGGTAAACATCGGGTTACTAAGCGCAGGGCCGCGCTTAGTAACCCGATGTTTACCGTGGTTACCAGCGTAAAAGTTAAAAAAAAAAAAACGTACATACTCACATTTCGGTGTCCTTCGGGTCCCTTGCCGTCTGCTTCCCACTCTGACTGAGTGCCGCCGTACAGTGAGAGCAGAGCGCAGCGGTGATGTCACTGCTGTGCTGTGCTCTCACTTTCCGGCCGGCAGACAGTCAGAGCGGGAAGCAGACGGCAAGGGACCTGAAGGACACCGAAATGTGAGTATGTACGGTTTTTTTTGTTTTTACTTTTACGCTGGTAACCACGGTAAACATCGGGTTACTAAGCGCGGCCCTGCGCTTAGTAACCCGATGTTTACCCTGGTTACAAGCGAACGCATCGCTGGATCGCTGTCACAACGATCCAGCGATGACAGCAGGAGATCCAGCGACGAAAGAAAGTTCCAAACGATCTGCTACGACGTACGATTCTCAGCAGGGTCCCTGATCGCTGCTGCATGTCAGACACAGCGATATCGTATGGATATCGCTGGAACGTCACGGATCGTACCGTCGTAGCGATCAAAGTGCCACTGTGAGACGGTACCCTAACTCTAATTCCAACCCTAACCCTAAGGCTATGTGCCCACGTTGCGGATTCGTGTGAGATTTTTCCGCACGATTTTTTAAAAATCTGCAGGTAAAAGGCACTGCGTTTTACCTGCAGATTTACAGCAGATTTCCAGTGTTTTTTGTGTGGATTTCACCTGCGGATTCCTATTGAGGAACAGGTGTAAAACGCTGCGGAATCCGCACAAAAAATTGACATGCTGCAGAAAATACAACGCAGCGTTTCTGCACGGAATTTTCTGCACCATGGGCACAGTGGATTTGGTTTTCCATAGGTGTATGTGGTACTGTAAACCTGATGGAAAACTGCAACGAATTCGCAGCGGCCAATCCGCTGCGGATCCGCAGCCAAATCCGCTGCGGATCCGTGGCCAATCCGCTGCGGATCCGCGGCCAATCCGCTGCGGATCCGCAGCCAAATCCGCACATGCCATAACCCTACCCCTACCCGTAACCCTAACCCTACCCCTAACCCTACCCCTAGTTCTAGCCCTAACCCTAGTTCTAACCCTAACCCTAGTGGAAAACGAAAAAAAAAATATATATATATATTTTCTTTATTTTATTATTGTCCCTACCTATGGGGGTGATAAAGGGGGGGGTATTTATTATTTTTTTTATTTTGATCGCTGTGATAGAACCTGCCACAGCGATCAAAATGTACCTGTAATGAATCTGCCGGCTTGCAGATTCGGCGGGCGCACTGAGCATGCGCCCGCCATTTTCCAAGATGGCGGCGCCCAGCGAGGAGACGGCCGGACACCGGGAGGATCAGTAAGTATGAAGGGGTGGTGGGGGGTGGATTGGAGCACAGGGGGGGTGATCGGACCACAGGGGGGGTTTATTCAAACAAGGAGGGAGCGGGCAGGAGGACGGGGGAGCCGGCAGGTGGACGGAGGGGACCGGACCCCATAACGGAGCACTGGGGGGGCGATCGGTGGGTGTGGGGGGAAATATTTGGTTTTCCAGCCATGGCCGATGTTATTGCAGCATCGGCCATGGCTGGATTGTAATATTTCACCAGTTTTTTAGGTGAAATATTACAAATCGCTCTGATTGGCAGTTTCACTTTCAACAGCCAATCAGAGCGATCGTAGCCACGGGGGGGTGAAGCCACCCCCCCTGGGCTGAAGCACCACTCCCCCTGTCTCTGCAGATCGGGTAAAATGGGAGTTAACCCCTTCACCCGATCTGCAGGGACGCGATCCCTCCATGACGCATACGCTGCGTCATAGGTCGGGAAGGCACAGACTTTCATGATGCAGCGTATGCGTCAAAGGTCGGGAAGGGGTTAAGTACCAAATTGGCTCTGTCACTAAGGGGTTAAGTGACTTGTATGTCTGTCATGTTTGTTGATGAAATGACTGGATACATTTGACACATGACTTAATGTTGGTTAAACAATATCCAATAAATGTTCCCTAAATCTGTCTTTTAGTTTCCTTATTGTCGATCCCACATATAGGAGTTTGCATTCCAGACATTCAATAACGTAAACTACATAGTCGGAGTTGCAGTTTAAAGGGACTCTGTCACCTGAATTTGGAAGGAACAATTTTCAGCCATAGGGGCGGGGTTTTCGGGTGTTTGATTCACCCTTTCCTTACCCGCTGGCTGCATGCTGGCTGCAATATTGGATTGAAGTTCATTCTCTGTCTTCGGCCGGTTTCACACGTCAGTGGCTCCGGTACATGAGGTGACAGTTTCCTCACATACCGGAGACACTGACACACGTAGACCCATTAAAATCAATGCATCTGTGCAGATGTCATTGATTTTTTGCGGACCGTGTCTCCGTGTGCCAAACATGGAGACATGTCAGTGTTCGTGGGAGCGCACGTATTACACGGACCCATTAAAGTCAATGGGTCCGTGTAAAACACGAACCGCACACGGACGTTCTCCGTGTGCAGTCCCTGTGGCGTGCAGGACACAGCGCTACAGTAAGCGCTGTCCCCCCCACATGGTGCTGAAGCCGCCATTCATATCTTCTGTGCAGCAGCGTTTGCTGCATAGAAGATATGAATAATAGTGTTTAAAAGAAAGATCTATCTGTCCCCCGCTCTCCCACCCCCTGTGCGCCCCCACGCTGTTCTGAAAATACTCACCCGCTTCCCTCGTTGGCTGTCGCTGCTTCCTGTCCTGGCCGCACCTTCTACTGTATGCGGTAACGTGGGGCCGCCGATTAGAGTCATGAATATGTGGCTCCACCTCCCATAGGGGTGGAGCCGCCTATTCATGACTGTAAATGAGCGGCCCCGCGTGACCGCATACAGGAGAAGCTGCGGCCAGGACAGGAAGCAGCGACAGCCAACAAGGGAAGCGGGTGAGTATTTTCAGAACAGCGGGGGGGCGCACAGGGGGTGGGAGAGCGGGGGACAGATAGATCTTTCTTTTAAACACTATTATTCATATCTTCTATGCAGCAAACGCTGCTGCAGAGAAGATATGAATCGCGGATTCAGCACCAGATGCTGGTACGTGTGGTACCCAGCACGGTGCGTGTGGTACCCAGTGGGCACACGGGCGGCACACGTGTGCCGCAAGTGTGCCACACTGATGTACACCAGAAACGTAGGGGCACACGGACACGGATAATTCCAGTACCGATTGTTTCCGGTACCGGAATTATCTGGACGCGTGAGACTGCCCTTCCATAGTACATGCCTGCGTAAGGCAAGATTGCCTTGTGCAGGCATGTACTACGGCCCCGCCCATATGACTGAAAATTGTTCCCTCCAAATTCAGGTGACAGAGTCCCTTTAAGAAACTTTTTATTGGAAAATTTTTTTGATTGCTAGAACATTGAAAACCTACAGTTTTTTTAGTGTATGAGCATGTCTTACAGGGGTGTGAACCACATCTGAAAAAGCCTTTCGTTGATAGCCAGTGAGTGGGAGTTCTTGGTTTAGTTCGATACAGAATACTGGGAGATAGAGCATTGCATAATGTGGGTGCGCGTCTGGAGACTATTTTGATACCATTCTGTAAAATTGTGTCCATAATTTGATCATCTCTCAGCAAATTCAAATTACGCAATACAATTTCTGAAATAGATTTAAAATATGTACTATATGTGAGTACTAACACTGGCAGTTCAACAGGCAATTCTGTTTTTTTCTGTTCATCATAGACACCAGTAGTTTGTATGAGACCTGATCTTGTTTTTTTATCTTCAATGGAAAAAGCACGATCTATGGTCCAATTAGGATATGCCCTGTTGTTGAGACGTTTTTTAATAATGTTTTTTTTCCCGAGTGAAAGCCGGTTCATTATTACAATTTCTTTTGGCTCGTAATGCCTCTCCTACAGGGATTGAATGAATGGTGTGAGGAGGATGAAAACTGCGTGCATGTAGTATAGTGTTTCCAGCAGTTCGCTTGCGATATGTTTTACTTTGAATAATGGTGTCAGGGGAGCCCTGAAGACATAAATCCAAAAAATGTATAGTAAATTTATCAAATGTGTGAGTAAATTTTAAATTGAATGGATTGTTATTTATATAAAAAATAAATCGCTCCAAGCAACTCTGGTTGCCCTTCCAGACCATGAATAAGTCATCAATATATCTCAAATACCATTCAATATCCTGAAAAAAAAGGGTTATTATCACTGAAAATGTACATTTCCTCCCACCAGGCCATTACTAGATTTGCTACTGAAGGGGAGAATTTAGCCCCCATGGAAACTCCCTTGCTTTGGATAAAAAATGTATTATCAAATAGAAAGTAGTTATAAGATAATAAAAAGGATAAGACTGTCCCAATGAATATTTGTAAGTCATAAGTTAAATTACTATACTTGTTTAGATGAAATTGTACAGCCACTAATGCAATTCTATGTGGAATAGATGTGTAAAGTGCAACTACGTCACAGGTGAGCCATGTCCAATGTGACTTCCAGGTTACATTATCTAGCATGCTTAGAACATCTCTGGAATCTTTCAGGTGTCCCGGGACTCTTTGTGCTAGTGGTTGGAGAATAGTATCCAACCATTCCCCTAAATGCTCGCTATAAGAACCTATACCCGAAATTATGGGGCGCATGGGAGGTGGATGAATATTTTTATGCGGTTTTGGTAAGGCATGCATGAATGGTATTTTAGGATTAGCGACATACAAATATTCAGCCTGTCCTTTGGAAAAAAAACCTGTTGTAAATCATCATCTATAATATTTTTACATTGTGACAAAAACTCAGCAGTGGGATCGAAATCCAGTTGAATATAAGTATCATTTTCAGAAAGCATTTTATGAATAGACTCAAAATAATCAGCTCTATTGATAACGACAACAGATCCCCCTTTATCCGACATTTTTATGACCAAGTCATTTTTATTTTTAATCTCTTCCAAAGTGTCTCGTTCTTTTCTAGTCAGATTGAGTTTAGGGGAACTGGTGGAAGAGTTCAGAAGGAGATTGCGAATGTCCCTTTCCACATTTTCCTGGAAACGATCCATAGATTCTGTTCTGGTGTGAACTGGATAAAAAGAAGGGTTTTTAGTTTTAAAGGAAGAAATCATATTAATGTCCTGTGATATTATGTTTTCCGTATCTAAGTCCATGAGGAATAAAAGTCCGTTTTGTTCAGAAAAATTTTTATTCATGAATTCATTAGTGTGAACTGGTACTGGCAGAGGTGGCGTTTCTTTTTCCATAAAAAAATGTTTTTTTACTGTCAAATTTCTGACAAATTTATTTATGTCTTTCAAGGTAGAAAAAACATCCAGGTTGGTATTGGTGGGCACAAAGTTTAATCCTCGAAATAATAATTTTCTTTCACTGTCTGTGAGAGTATGGGAGGATAAATTTATAACATCTAACGAAACATCCTGTTGTAACTCCTCAATCGATTCCGAAATACCGAGGGAGCGTTTGTGATGTTTTCTACCGCTCCTTCTGGTACCTTTTTTGAGATGTTTTTTGATTGTCCTGAAGCATTTCTTTTAGATTTACGGTAATAACTAGACTGATTAGTGGTTGCTTGTCGTGTAGCATTATCTCCACTGCACGATTCCACCGAAACATCAGACGACTCTGGATCAGACGATGAAAAAGTCACCTGATTGCGATTGAAAGGAGTACGATTACGTTTTTCCAGGATAGATCTGGGTGTAGCTGGAAATCTCTCCCATCTCCCCCACTCATAGACCTAATTATTAGTAAAGTCAAATACATCCCTATTAAATGTGCGCTTTTTTAAAGTGATGATAGACTCTTCCAGGGTATGTAATTTAGACTTCAGTTCTTTTTAAAAGTCCTCGAATTCAATATTATTCACTGCAGACTTAAGTAAAGTAAGGTCTTTATCCAGGTTGGTCTTAATAGCAGATAGTTCTTCACTCTCGTATTTTACAATGAGCTGCATAACGTGTTTGGAACAGGTAGAAAGTATAGTGTTCCATTCATTTACAAATTCGTCATTATAGACTGTTGTAGGAACTTTTTTATATGTAGTCCTCGAGGGATAATATTCTGTTCCAAATAATGTTCCAATGTGGTTTGATCCCACCAAATTCGCGTCTCATTTAGAGAAGATTTTTCTATTGCCTCCATGATATTCAGAATATCTGGTGAAGTAATGGGCCTACATAAAGTATATTGAAAACACATCTCTCCACAATGTATAATGGCCATCATGCAGCCCTCCAAACAGTATGATGGACCCCACAAACCTTTACACTGTATAATTGTTTGCATACAGTAAAATGCACCCCATAGTCCTCCATACAATATAATGCACCCCTTAGCTCATATAGTATAAAGCACTCCCCTTAGTCCTCCATATAGTATAATACACCCCATACTCTGTATAGTATAATACAATATAATAGTCCATACAATATAATGCATAGCCCATAATTCCTCTGTATATTATAATGCACCCCATATTCTATACAGTATAATGCACCTCATAGTCTATACAGTTTAATGCACCCCATAGTCTTCTGGATAGTATAATGCACCACATAGTCCATGCAGTATAATGCACAGTATTTCATGGTATATTTAAAGCACTAGAATTTTTTTGTACCTTTCTTCTGACTTTTAGCTTTTAACAACGAGATCCCTTTCCTGTGCTGTAAGCTGTTTATAGACCATAGCTTTTGCTATAAAATGCATCTTAGAAAATGTCTGGATAATCCTTTTAGAACAGCTAAACTTTATACGGAGTTAATCAAAATGAGAATTTTATTTCCTACCTCAAAATGTTTTTTTTATTTACAACCTCAGTTCGTCCATTAATGGATTTACACAAATTACGTTTTTGGTAGCATTAAAGGCAGAAAAGTTCTAAAATTATTCTTTAACATGACAAAAACCTTACATTTTAACAGAAGTGTGCAGTCTTTTAATATCCACTGTATGTGAATACTTTCATGTTCAAAAAATACAATTGTATTCTAGGAGTGATAAGTTATAACTTTATTGGCAAACCTGAAAAATATATTTTCAAGATTTCAGAGTACAGAGGCTGCTTCATCAGGCAACATTACAAGTGGATGACTGATTCAAGATCACAGCATTTAAGAAATGTTACAAAAAATACATTTGTGCATGGGGTGGATGGTATACAAATTGCCTCTTCTGAGAGAAAGAGGACTTGAACTCTATAGCGCCACCTGTTGCAAGTAGCGAACCTACAAGTCACAATCGACCCTTTAACGAGTCTTGCAATATGACTTAGGATAAAACCAAATCAGAAATGTAATGCCTCCTAAAAATAAGCTAAGGTTATGAAATCAAGGTTTTTGTTATAATTAAAGAGATGGTGACAAGGTAGTGGTGGGCGCGCTTCTGTTCCCACTCACTCTGGCATCCCACAGACAACACGTGTCCCCGTCCTGGTGTACTGCTGGGTGTGGAGTGTATCACACTTACTTCAGGGCCACAGGACTCCATTGACTTCAGGTTTCTCTCTTTTGGAACCTCAGCAGCAATAACTCCAGGGGACACGGATTCCATAAAAATATTTAAACTTTAACTTGACAAATGGCAGTCTTTACAAACAGGTATACAGGATATGGCCCAACGGACTGTCATCTTTCCCACTGGTACCATACACAACTTCAGCCTTGGTTCTCTGTATGAGCAGAGCATCCCTCTCTAGCAATTATTTTCTACTTCTAGCAGTATGTTCGGATTCCATCTCATTCTGCCTCTCAGAGCTTGAGTCCAATATTTCCTACAGCTTTGAAAAAAGAATGCCCCGTGCCTTGTACAGAGGGGTTCTCCAGCATTCTGCCACCTGGAGAATTAGGCCCACTTTGTCCCTAACAGCCCAATGTTTGAGACTTCTTCTGACAGTGCACCGTACTGTCCAGCACTGAACTGCACTTCCTGTACGTGGCACTAGCTCTCAGTTCCCCCTCCTCAATCTTGGCTGGCTTTGCTCTCACATTGTCCCCGTGCCTAATGTGTTGCTAGGCAGACTTCACTTTTCACTTACATTCTAGACATTAAAATCTTGTGACCGTTAGTACTGTAGTCCACCGGGAAATTAACACTTATCACCAGGACACATATCAAGAACAAAACATTATTCACAATCTACATATTCTATACCACAGTATCATTGATGTCTTCGGGGGGAATATGTCTGATGGTCCACCTCTTCACACTCCTCTCTTCTTTAATGATGTTCATCTTCGACCATCCAGGAACCTATAAGACACCAATGCTACAAACACCCCCCCCCCCCCAAATAATTATTGCGTTTCAGGAAGGCAGATGTTTTCTTTCCTGTTTCTTTGAGTCAGCAAGACCTCAGCCCCTCTAGAGTGGGACCCCAGAACCAAGTGTCCATTTCCATATTTGACAAAGATCCACAGGCCAACAGAGCAGCAGCCCTTCCTGTCCAACCGCACAGTCCTCAAGGTTCCTGAGCTGGCTTAAACATCAGGTCGTCCATTCCCCCTTCCCAAACCTTCAGTCCTTACGACCAGGACACAGTCCATGTAATGTACAGTCACTTCTTGCCCATCAGTCCATAAGATGGGGACACAGTCCATATAGAACAAAGTCCATAGGGGCATAGAGACAAGGTCCCCAACTGGTTGGGCAAGGTCCCCGGTGGAGGGTGTAGACCCTTTGCACAGCACAAAGTCCCTCAACCAGCAGGAGAGGGGAATTAACAAGGGGCAAAACAAACCTTTGGCCATCTGCCAACAACAAGCAGCCCTGGACAAATGTGCCCTAGACCCACCGAAACCATCGTCCTCCTGGCATTCCAAGCTGCTCTAAACAAATGTGCAAAGAGGACAACATGAATTGTACTTCAACATCAGACTCCGTTTTCCTCACTAGTCCTCTGGCTCTTCTCTAGGGGACCCAATGACCTTCACCATCAGGTCACCTGGCAGCACTTCACCATCAGGCCACAGGCCTTTAAGTCTCCTGACCCCGGCTTGCTTGTGACAGGAAGTGGTACTTCTTGGGATAAGGAGGTAGTCGTGGCCAAGCTTCTGTTCCCACTCACTCTGCCATTCTACAGAAAAAGTGAGGCCCTGTCCTAGTGTACTGCTGTGTGTGGAGTGCATCACACTAACTTCAAATCCGAAAGCCTTCATTGGCTCCAGGCTTCACTCTTCTGGAAACTCAGCAGCAATAACTCCAGGAGACATGGATTTCACAAAAACAATTAAACTTTTAATTGACAAATGGCAGTCTTTACAAACAGGAATACAGGATAAAGCTGTCTTTCCCACAGGTTCTGCACACCACTTACAGCCCTGGTTCTCATATGAGAGGAGTATCCCTCTTGTTATCTTGCTATCTTCTATCTTGAGTCCAATATCTCATGCAGCTTCGCAAAATGAATACGCAACCCAGACTGAGTCTATCTTGAGGTTACCAGGACCACAAGGGGAATCATCTTGACATGATACCTTAAGTACTAGGCCCACATTGTCCCTAGCACCCCAATGTTTGAGACTGCTGCTGGCAGCTCACACTACTGTTCTGCACTTGGTACTAACTCTCAGTTCTCCGTCCCCAGTTTGGGCTAGCCTTCCTCTCACAATGTTTCTGTGCCTGATGTTTTGCTAAGCAGACTTCACCTTTTACTTACATTCTAGACAGTGACATCTTGTTACCATTAGTTATTACTGCAGCCCACCTGGAAATTAACAATTATCACCAGGACACATATCAAGAACAAAACATTATTCACATCCTACATATTCTATGCCACAGTAGCATTGATGTCTTCAAGGGGGATCATAGCAGCTGGTCCACCTCCTCAAAAGATGACTTAGGAGTTTAGTGACCTGGAGTCAGTCTAGTAGTTTGTGCCAATTCATGCCTCCTCTGTGTCCATTTTGGCCGCTGAGCAGCAGCACAGTTTTGTTGCTTGTGACGCATGACAGCGTCAGTCCTATATTTTCCTAGGACTTTTGGTGCTGCTTTATAAGGGAGCTATGGTGTTAATTTGGTCTAGGTTTTCATCACTCCTTCATGAGACCCCTGGGCAGGGTAGTCAGCTATTTAAACCCATGCAACTCTGACTCTTCTGCCAGTCAATATCATTGCCACCTTACAAATTGGAATTTCACTGTTTTTTAGGGTTTTTATCAGTTCATGTAAAGAACATGCCTACAACTGTGAACAGTTGGTTTTCTTTTTATTGTGAAAAAAACAAATAGGACAAAATAACTGAAAACTTCAGTGAGCATAAATAGTTACCTCTCTAATGTCAGTGCTTTGTCGAGCCTCCTTTTGCAGCAATTACAGCTGCACATTGTTTTGAATAAGTCTCTATCAGCTTTCAACATCTTGCCACTGCTCCAGCTCCTTCTTGTTAGATGATTTCCTCTGGTGAACGGCAATCATCAAGTTTGACCACAAATTCTCAGTTGGATTACGGTCTGGGCTTTGACTAGGCCACTCCAAAACATTTACATGTTTCCCTTTAAACTACTCGCGAGTTGATTTAGTGGTATGCTTTGGGTAATTGTCTTGTTGTTGTTGGAAGGTGAACCTCCATCCAAGGTTCTTGGGTTGATAAGCTGTGCTCATTTTGCGCCAGACATAGCGTTTACCTTGGTGGTCAAAAAGTTACATTTTGGTCTCGTCTTACCATAGCTCATTTCTTCATACATTTGGGGAGTTTCCCACATGTCTTTCTGCAAACTTCAAGTGAGCCTTACACTTTTTGTATATAAGTAAAGGCTTTTATCTTCCCACTCTTCCATGAAGGCCACCTCTCTAGAGTGTATGGATTATTGTGGTCATATGAACAGATACTCCAGTCTCTGCTTGGGAACTCTGCAGTTCTATCAAGTTACCTTTTCTCTCTGTGCTGCCTCTCTGATGAATGCCTTCCTTGCGTAGGCTGAGAATTTTGGGAGGTGACCCTCCCTTGGCAGGTTTGTTTTGGTACTATGTTCTTTCCATTAGATGATATTGGACTTGATGGTGATCTGGAGGATCGTAAGAGATTGGGATAAATTTTTTTTTATAACCCAACCATGACTTGTATTTCCTTCCCAAAAATGTTGTCACTAAATTGTATGGAGATCTCCTTGGACGTCATAGTGCTGTTTGGTTAGTAGCGCCTCTTGATTAATGTTGTTGCAGCCTCTTTTGCCTTTCAGAAAAGGTGTATATACTGACAGCTCATGTGTCACACACAGGTGGACTTTCTTTCACTAAGCATGTCACTTATGAAGATAATTGCTTACACCAGAAATTTTACGAAGCTTCATCATAAAAGGGCTGAATACACATGCACATGCTAAGTTTTAGTTATTTGACCCTATAAATTGAATTTAGGGCTATATTTTTTCTCATTTCACCTAACCAACTTAATCAATTTAGTACTGATGCATCACAAACAAATCAGATTATAAAAATATTTAAACACATGTTGTAATGTAACAAAATAGGTAAAAAGCCAAGGTGGATGAATACTTTTACAAGCCACTGTAAACTGTTGTGGTGTGTTCCTGTTTGTTGTTCTGATCACTCTTGCTCTTTGACCTCAGCTTGGCTTTTTACTGCTTACTTGCTTTACAATGTTGTCCCAGTGTGGTCTCTTGGCTTTGTCCCTGCTTGATGGCTTTTCCTGCATCTGGTTCACTCTTCTGGAAGCAATCGACTTGACTAAAGGGTGATCGGAGTTCCTCTGGAACCTGTCAGATGGAGTGGCTTGTGCCAAATCTGTTCCAGGTAGTCTTTTTGAACCCAAGGCCTCTGAGAGTCCTGAGAGACGTTGCAGTGGACATGAGAAATGTTTCCATATTGCTAGTTATAAATCCAAGTGTTATTTTGAGTAATTTTGTCCAAAAATTAAACATCTCTATCAGCTTGAATTCTCAGATTTTTCTCTCTTTGTGGGTCTTAAAATGACCTTTCACTATTAAGACTGTCATACTGTGTCCCGGTTCATAAAAAATGTTTTCCCACAGGCATCCAGCTCATTCCTTATAGTGTATCTGTGCAGATTCATCCTCATTTGTAGTTTTTATTTAGTTTTCCCAGTACAGGTACCTCCAGTGGGCAGCTTATACACTCTATTATGTTCCCTAATTTGGTGACTATACATATGAAGACATCCAGAATTGTATAGTCCTGTTTCGTGTTGGGTATGCGGACTGTGTATTTTTGATAAAATATGATATGATACAGATCCTTAATTTTTTACTTTTTCAGGGGAATGTGTCATGATGGTGATGAATGGAGGATGACGAGATTCCTTGAGTTTGTTGGCTGCTTATGTGCCAATTTTTCTTAGGATGTTCATTTGGGGTTTGTATATGACCACAAGAGTCATCCTGTTGTCATCCTCTCTCTCTTTGTGGTCCAGGAGACTGCTTCTTGGGATCCCTGTGGCTCTGTGGTCTGTTAATCTATTAACAGTGGATGGTATCCTTGTTGTAGGAATGTATTCCTCAGTGATAGAAGGAGTAGTTTTCTATCTTTGCTCAACAAATTTGAATATATCTCATGTATCTCACAGCTTGACTGTAGATTACTTTTTTGTGTGATGTGGATGAAAGCTGTTCCATCTAAGGTAAGTCAGATGACCTGGATGGGTTTATGATAAATTGATGATTATAGGGCATTGTCTTTGATGTATATGGTCGTATTGAGAAAATAAATATTAGATCTTTTGATAGAAGATTCATTTTTATTGTGCTTGGCTCACACTTTGAGCAGCTCACAATAGAGGACAATGTTTTCAAATTGTTATGTGAGTTAGACTTACAGTACAGACCAAATGTTTGGACACACCTTCTCATTTAAAGATTTTTCTGTATTTTCATCACTATGAAAATTGTACATTCATACTGAAGGCATCAAAACTATGAATTAACACATGTGGAATTATTTACTTAACAAAAAAGTGTGAAACAACTGAAATTATGTCTTATATTCTAGGTTCTTCAAAGTAGCCACTAGTGTTGAGCGATACCGTCCGATACTTGAAAGTATCGGTATCGGAAAGTATCGGCCGATACCGGCAAAGTATCGGATCCAATCCGATACCGATACCCGATACCAATACAAGTCAATGGGACTCAAGTATCGGACGGTATTCCTGATGGTTCCCAGGGTCTGAAGGAGAGGAAACTCTCCTTCAGGCCCTGGGATCCATATAAATGTGTAAAAGAAAGAATTAAAATAAAAAATATCGCTATACTCACCCTCCGACGCAGCCTGGACCTCAGCGAGGGAACCGGCAGCGTTGTTTGTTTAAAATTCGCGCTTTTACTTGGTTACGTGAAGTCCCGGCTTGTGATTGGTCAGGGCGGCCATGTTGCCGGGACGCGGACCAATCACAGCAAGCCGTGACGAAATTACGTCACGGCTTGCTGTGATTGGTCCGCGTCCCGGCAACATGGCCGCCATTAACCAATCACAAGCCGGGACGTCACGGGAGGCTGGACACGCGCCCATTTTAAAAAGCACGCGTGTCCAGCCTCCAGTGACGTCCCGGCTTATGATTGGTCACGGCGCCATGTTGCCGGGACGCGGACCAATCACAGCAAGCCGTGACGAAATTACGTCACGGTTTGCTGTGATTGGTCCGCGTCCCGGCAACATGGCCGCCATTAACCAATCACAAGCCGTGACGTCACGGGAGGCTGGACACGCGCGCTTTTTAAAATGGGCGCGTGTCCAGCCTCCCGTGACGTCCCGGCTTGTGATTGGTTGCGCCGCGGTCAACCAATCACAAGCCGGGAGGCTGGACACGCGCGCATTTTAAAATTTTAAAATGGGCGCGTGTCCAGCCTCCCGGCTTGTGATTGGTTGATCGCGGCGCAACCAATCACAAGCCGGGACGTCACGGGAGGCTGGACACGCGCCCATTTTAAAATGCGCGCGTGTCCAGCCTCCCGTGACGTCACGGCTTGTGATTGGTTGCGTCTCCCATGTGACTGCGACGCAACCAATCACAAAGCCGGGACATAATTTTAAAATCCTTAAGGACCTGAAATTACGTCACGGCTTGCTGTGATTGGTTGCGTCTCCCATGTGACTGCGACGCAACCAATCACAACGCCGGAACGTAATTTTAAAATCCTGAAGGACCTGAAATTACGTCACGGCTTGCTGTGATTGGTTGCGTGCCGGTCACATGGGCGGCACGCAACCAATCACAAGCCGGGACTCACGTAAAGGAAAGAAAAGCGCGAATTTTAAACAAAGAACGCTGCCGCTTCCCTCGGTAAGGTGCAGGCTGCGTCGGAGAGGTGAGTATAGCAATATTTTTTATTTTAATTCTCTCTTTTACACATTTTTACATTAATGTTGTTTCGATACCGATACCCGATATCACAAAAATATCGGATCTCGGTATCGGATTTCCGATACAGCAAGTATCGGCCGATACCCGATACTTGCAGTATCGGAATGCTCAACACTAGTAGCCACCTTTTGCTTTGATGACTGCTTTGCACACTCTTGGCATTCTCTTGATGAGCTTCAAGAGGTAGTCACCCGGAATGGTTTTTAATTCACAGGTGTGCCCTATCAGGTTTAATAAGTGGGATTTCTTGCCTTATAAATGGGGTTGGGTCAGTGGTGTTATTCTGAAGTCTGGTGGACACACAGCTGATAGTCCTACTGAATAGACTGTTAGAATTTGTGTTATGGCAAGAAAAAAGCAGCTAAGTATAGAAAAACGAGTGGCCATCATTACTTTAAGAGTTGAAGGTCAGTCAGTCCAAAAAATTGGGCGAACTTTGAAAGTGTCCCCAAGTGCAGTGGCAAAAACAATCAAGCGCTACAAAGAAACTGGCTCACATGAGGTGGTGACACTGTTGGGGATTTATTCAAAATTGAAGGCATACTGAACCAGCATGGCTACCACAGCATCTTGCATGCTATTCCATACAGTTTGCGTTTAGTTGGACCATCATTTATTTTTCAACAGGACAATGACCCCAAACACACCTCCAGGCTGTGTAAGGGCTATTTAACCAAGAAGGAGAGTGATAAAAATAGTCTGTAACTGGCAGTTTCTATATCCTCTCACATAGAGGTAATGTGACTGACTTCAGCCTTTCCACCAGTACACCCTAACTGACATGCTATTACCGCACACAAGCTTTGTTATACTGAGAATGTCCTTTGTTGTCTATATTAACCAATCAGAGCTCAGATTAATTAACTGTAGCAAAATAGAAGCTGAGCTGTGATTGGTTACTATTGGCAGCCTGATAAATCTCCAGCCAACAGGAAGCCCTCCCCCCTGGCAGTATATATTAGCTCACACACACAATAGACAGGTCATGTGACTGACAGCTGCCGTATTTCCTATATGGTATATTTGTTGCTCTTGTAGTTTGTCTGCTTATTAATCAGATTTTTATTTTTGAAGGATAATACCAGACTTGTGTGTGTTTTTAGGGCGAGTTTCATGTGTCAAGTTGTGTGTGTTTAGTTGCGTGTGGCGACATGCATGTAGCGACTTTTGTGACATGAGTTTTGTGTGGCGACATGCATGTAGCGACTTTTTGTGTTTCGAGTTGCATGTGACAGGTTAGTGTAGCAAGTTGTGTGCAGCAAGTTTTGCGCATGGCGAGTTTTGAGCATGGCGACTTTTATGTGTGGTGCGTCTTGAGTATGTGCAAGTTTTGTTTGAGGCAACTTTTGCATGTGTTGCAACTTTTGTGCATGTGGCAATTTTCCGCATGTGCAAGTTTTGCGTGTGGCGAGTTTTCCATGAAGTGAATTTTGCACGTGTGGCGAGTTTTGCGTGAGCCTAGTTTTGCATGTGGAAAGTTTTGCATGTGGCGAATTTTGCGCATGGTGAGTTTTGAGTGGCAACTTTTGTGTTTCGACTTTTATGTGGCGAGGTTGGTGTATGTGTGGTGAAATGTGTGCTGAGGGTGGTATATGTGTTCAAGCACGTGGTAGTGTGTGGCGCATTTTGTGTGTGTGTTCATATCCCTGTGTGTGTGGTGAGTATCCCCTGTCGGGGTCCCACCTTAACAACTGTACGGTATATACTCTTTGGCGCCATCGCTCTCATTCTTTAAGTCCCCCTTGTTCACATCTGGCAGCTGTCAATTTGCCTCCAACACTTTTCCTTTCACTTTTTCCCCATTATGTAGATGGGGCAAAATTGTTTGGTGAATTGGAATGGGCGGGGTTAAAATTTCGCCTCACAACATAGCCTATGACGCTCTCGGGGCCCAGATGTGTGACTGTGCAAAATTTTGTGACTGTAGTTGCGACGGTGCAGATGCCAATCCCGGACATACATATACACACACACACACACACACACACACACACATTCAGCTTTATATATTAGATATCAACTGCTCCACATCTGTGCTGTTTAACTCTTCATCTGCTCTCCTGTGTTTGTCTATATTCCTGGCTCTGTGAATTTCAGTGTTTCTTTCCTTGCCACTGTGCCATCACCCTTGGTCTTCATCTTCACCTTGATCTACAGCTGAGTTAATCCATCTAACCAATTCAGCTCTAACATTTAGCATCCTCTTTGAAGGTCTTCAGTAGGTGACACTTGTCTTTCATCGCTGCCAATGGAAGATTTCAAAGTAACCAATGCTCCAGTTTGACTGCTACATGATAAAGTCACTGTTTTACACTGCTCACACAGATGCTCTAACATACACAGTGTCAAATAAAGTGGGTTATGATGCCACAAACAAGAAAGTGCTTTGCTACACTCTTATTTCTGCAAAGCAAGGATAGCATACTTCACCACATAAGAATTATTGAAATGAGAGACATTTTCTTGGCCACAGCCGTCGTATTCCTCAAGTGGGTATATTTATTTGATACATTTTGCACAATTAAATTTAGGACATGTGCCATGCAAGGAGCCTGACCTACGGAGCCCAAACATATGGCTGCCTGAATATTGAGGCATTGTCTCTTCATGTGAGAATGCCATGACTTTTTGTTTTGTTTTTTTCTTTTTTAACTTTGCTCTTTCCCTGTAATTATAATTTTGTGCAGCCTTACCTTACTGACTGATAAGATTAAAAGTAAGTGAGACAATAACTAGCATGACTTTTAAGATTGCTACTTCCAATAGGTGGCACTAGAGTTCTAGTCCTCTTCTTCTCTGAGGAGACAATTTGCATATTTAATTTCATAGAGGAGAATTGCAAGGCTTAACCCCTTAGTGACGGAGCCAAATTTTTGAAATCTGACCAGTGTCACTTTATGTGGTAATAACTCTGCAACGCTTCAACAAATCCCAGTGATTTTGAGACTGTTTTTTTCATGACACATTATACTTTATGATATTGGTAAATCTAGGTCAATATGTTTTGTGTTTATTTATAAAAAGTATCAAAAATTTTAGTAAAATGTTAAAAAATTTGCACTTTTCTAAATTTGAATGATTATCTCTTTAATCCAGATGGTCACACCACAGCGAACCATTAATAAATAACATTTCCCACGTGTCGGCTTTATATCAGCACCATTTGTAAAATGTTATTTTGTTTTGTTAGCATTTTATGAGATTTAAAAATGTAGCATCAAATTTTCATATTTTCAAGGAAATTTACACAATTTCTTTTTTTAAGGACTTATCCATGTTTGAAGTGACTTTAGGGGTCCTATATATTAGAAAACCCCCAAAAGTGATACCATTTTAAAAACAGCACCCCCTGACATATTGAAAACTGCAGTCAGTTAGTTTGTTAACCATTCAGGTGCTTTACAGGAATTAATGCAGAGTGGCATGACAGAAATGAAAATGTCTATTTTTACCACCTAAATGCCTCTAACTTCTGAACAGATTACTACAGCAGTCAGACTGTAAGGCTGCTATTTGGTCATGAACTGACATGGCAAACATCAGGACCACACAATCATGATCTGAGGGCACCAATTTGGATAAAGAGGAAGCCCTCACACTCTGTTAACCATTTATAATGTTGTAGTCACTACTGACAGCAGCAACTAAGGGGTTAAACAGATTTGGATGGTGCAAACACTGATCATGGCTGATACAGCAAGTTGTCAGCTATAGTGCACAACCGACAGATGCTAGATTGTCACCTGTATGGGGAGGCTATTCTCATATCTCAGGTCAGTTAAAAGACGTATTGGTGGTCATTAATGGGTTAAAATTCTCACTGTGGCATGTCAGGCTTGACAAGTCACACTCCACAAGGAGAAGCGTTACCCCCGAAATACAGTGTCTGCCAATTGAGATTCTGGTTTTGTCTTTTATCCTAAAGGTACCTTCACACGAAGCGACGCTGCAGCGATAGCGACAATGATTCCGATCGCTGCAGCGTCGCTGTTTGATCGCTGGGGAGCTGTCACACAGACCACTCTCCAGCGACCAACGATGCCGAGGTCCCCGGGTAACCAGGGTAAACATCGGGTTGCTAAGCGCAGGGCCGCGCTTAGTAACCCGATGTTTACCCTGGTTACCAGCGTAAAAGTAAAAAAAACAAACAGTACATACTCACCTGCGCGTCCCCCAGCGTCTGCTTCCTGACACTGACTGAGCTCCGGCCCTAACAGCACAGCGGTGACGTCACCGCTGTGCTTTCACTTTCACTTTAGGGCCGGCGCTCAGTCAGTGTCAGGAAGCAGACGCTGGGGGACGCGCAGGTGAGTATGTACTGTTTGTTTTGTTTACTTTTACGCTGGTAACCAGGGTAAACATCGGGTTACTAAGCGCGGCCCTGCGCTTGGTAACCCGATGTTTACCCTGGTTACCAGTGTAAAACATCGCTGGTATCATTGCTTTTGCTTTCAAACACAACGATACACGGCGATCGGACGACCAAATAAAGTTCTGGACTTTATTCAGCGACCAGCGACATCACAGCAGGATCCTGATCGCTGCTGCGTGTCAAACGAAACGATATCGCTAGCAAGGACGCTGCAACGTCACGGATCGCTAGCGATATCATTACAAAGTCGTTTCGTGTGAAGGTACCTTAAGTCATGTGGTAAGGCTCATTAAAGGGTTGATATTGACTTTTAGGATTGCTACTTCCAAAAGGTGGCACTAGAGTTCTAGTCCTCTTCCTCTCTGAAGAGACAATTTGCATAAATAACTAGCTTGTAACACATAAAAAATAAGGCTATTGATAGATTTGCTACTTCATGGATACCTTAGTTCACAGAGGTGTTTCCAGGATTTCTGGCACTAGGGACAAGAATGCAGTTTGGCGCCCCCTCCCCCCCAAGGACATATGCAATTTGCAGACTTAGTCATGTGCCCACAAGCTCCTCTCCCTAATGCTCTCAATGTTCAGTGAAAAACTGAGAGAAGCAGGAAGAGAAGCTCGGTGTCACAGAACCACAAGTATGAAAGTCGCATATGAGTGAAGTGTCCATGTGATGACTACTGGAACCTGCAGAGCAGAATCCTGGCATTGCAGCTTCTGAATTCTCACACCTAATGCACTGCACACTTTTAGGATTCTCCCTTGCCTGTGGACAGTCATGTCAGCACAAGCATGCGATTTGTATACTTCTTCTGACCACATTCCGACTAGACGTGCCTGGCCTCGTTCAGTTCATTTTCATTGACTGAAGCCACACATGTCTTGTCAGCACATGACCGTATCTATGTAAACCACCAGCATAAGAGAATCCTGACAGCGTGCAGTGTGCACTATGAGAATTCAATTCAGAAGTCTGCAGTCATTCTTTGTGACTCATCACAAGCCTGGACATTCCCTTTAATGCTTCTAACATAAATAAAAACATGAGAATTAGTCAGTAACACAAATAACATTTACATCCAGGTGCCTTATAGATGATGTTGTCTCTGGAGTCGTTCTTCTTTTTTTTCATCTTGTCCAGATCCCATGAGTTTTCTCATCCACAGCTCCTCTCTGCAGACTTCCATCTTCTCTGCTCTTTTGCAGAAAATCTCCACATGATGCCCTTATAGATAGATGTGTCATTATAATGCTCTGGAATAAAAAATTGATCCTCACTAAATTGTCTGCACAAAATATGACCCCCACACTGTCCCTCTTATGGTACATGCTCTTTACATTGACCTCTCCTTTCCATACCTGCCCCCTCTTCACACTGTCCTCTCATACTGTGTCCCCCTATACTGTACTCTCTCATCACACTCCCCCTCCTTAGTATACTGTCCACATAAATTTTTCACATCGCTACTCATACTGTGTCCACATGCATTCCCCTGTTCGCTCCCATACTGTCTGCACCCATTCCCCCATGTTTCCTCATATATGCCCCCCATTCCCCCATACTGTTTCTTCATACATGCCCTCATTCCCCCCTACTGTTTCCTCATATATGCCCCCATTTACTTGTACTGTTTTTTCATACAAAAAATCTCCCCACACACATTAAATCCCCCTATCCCCACTCCAATTTTCCCCCCACACAATAAATCCTCACATTGCCACTCAAATTCTCCCCACATATAATGAATCCACCTATCCCCACTTCAATTCTCTCACACACATTAAACACCCCCATCCCCACTCCAATTCTCCACACACACAATATATCCCCCCATTCCCACTCAAATTCTCCCCACACACATTAGACACCCCCATCCCCACTCCAATTCTCCCCCCACACAATAACTTCCCCATCCCCACTCCAATTCTCCCCACACATAATAAATCTTCCCAACCCCAGTCCAATTCTCCCCAAACACATTAGATACCCCCATCCCCACTCCAATTCTTCACACACAATAAATCCCCCCATCCCCACTCAAATTCTCCCCACACACAGTAGACACCCCCATCCCCACTCAAATTCTCCCCACACACAGTAGACACCCCCAACCCCACTCCAATTCTCCCCACACATAATAGACACCCCCATCCACACTCCAATTCTACCCCCACACAATAAATCACTCCATCCACAGTACAAATCTCCCCACACACATTAAATACCCCATCCCCACTCCAATTCCCCCACACATAATAAATCCCCCATCCGCAGTCAAATTCACCTCCCCTGTGCACTTAATCTTCGGTGTCGTCAGCTCAACTGGAGCACTTACCACCCATCTGTGTCTTTGCAGCACCGGTGAGTGACATCTGCAGCATGATCACATGATCTGATCACGCTGCTCGCATCGCGTCGCTCTGACCTGGCAGTCAGAGCCTCAATTGTACTCACTTCTATAAGATGTGAGTACAATTGATCCCTGGGAGCCAGCATGCTGCAGCTTCTCTGTACCAGCAGTCAGCTTGGCAGTCAGCACAGAGAACAGCTGATTCTCAGTCCGAGGGGCAGCAGAATTCAGCCACAGGGGAGACACTGCGGACCGCAGCATTAGGTGGCCCGACTGTGGCCCACCTGCCTGCTGCACCTGGGGCACATGCCCCGACTGCCCCCCCTAGATACGCCTCTGTTGGTTTGCCCCAGTATACATAAAAATTTATGCAACTGTCTGATATGTTTTATGATTGAATATGTGAAGCATGTAGAAACATATGATCAGTCTGTCTAGATTTTGTATAAAAACAAATGTTTTAGTTTCATTACGTGATTGTTTTCCTGAGCACCACACATCCCAGCAATCAAAATATGCTGCCTACGGAATAAGTAATTTTTATCAATATATCAAGTAAGGAAAGTATTCTAATAGATAAAATGAAGTTTGCTTTAATGAAAAGACAGGAATTTGCACTCTGAACTAATTTATGGTAAATTATAAAAGATAACTTCAAAAAATGATAATAAAGATTGGGCATAAATATTTTAAGCAAAGCAATTTCAGATAAGTTCTAATTTTTCATGTATCAGAATATGTTACCTTTGCTGTTTTGCTTATCTAATTTGTGAAGCACAAAAAGTTAATAGAATTCAATACAATCTGTACTATTAATTGTTAGAGCTGAAATCTGCATTGCTTTATTACACAGCATGCAAAGCAATATTCTAAGTATTTATAGAGATCACTCATCTGACTCTATAAAATTAAATTAGCAAAAGCTCATGTCTGCATAAAAACACTGGAATAGATGTTCTTTTAGCCTTGCCAATGCAAATAAGATTTTGAATCCCAGAATCACATAAATCTCATTGCTCTGGAGGAACACATTTTTATAGAGCCCTTTTATTTGTTTATTTTTAAACAAATAAATACATGCATTTTTTCTAAATTGAAGGCATCAATACAATACTTGTTTTTAGGAAGTAAACCCAATAGTTAAATTTCTTACTTTTCATATGAATCTTATAGAGATAGGGAAGTGAAGCTCTCATTTGGTGGACTAATGAGTAGGATGGGTATAGTAGTTCTTGGAAATTCAAGTCTTACCGATGATGTCCCTCTTCGAGAAAACCACTGCAGTGCCATCCTTCCCCAGTTAATTAATTGACTTGGCTTAAGGCTAAGGAAAGGAGGCATACTGCTCCACATGTATCATTGCAGCAGTAAACATTCTTTATTGGTGAGAATAAGAGAAATCATAAACATTTAAGCATGAAAAGCTAAATAACATTCTTCATTCAAACCTTGAAAAAGTATTCCTATTCCATGAACTTTTCCACATTACATCTATAAGCTTAAATGTATTTTATTGGGATTTTATGCGATCACAATATTCAAATTTATATTTAAAAAATATTTAGAAAACCTTGTATCTAGTGTTGAGCGATACCTTCCGATATTCGAAAGTATCGGTATCGGATTGGATCGGCCAATACCGGCAAAATATCGAAGCTCGCCGATACCGATACCCGATACCAATACAAGTCAACGGGACACAAATATCGGAAGGTATCCTGGATGGTTCCCAGGGTCTGAAGGAGAGGAAACTCTCCTTCAGGCCCTGGGATCCATATTCATGTAAAAAATAAAGAATAAAAATAAAAAATATGGATATACTCACCCGTCCGGCGGACCCTGGACCTTAGCGATGTAACTGGCAGCCTCCGTTCCTAAGAATGCAGAGTGAAGGACCTTCGATGATGTCGTGGCTTGTGATTGGTCGCGTGACCACTCATGTGACTGCTCACACGACCAATCACAAGCCGCGATGTCATCGCAGGTCCTACACTCACTGCATTCTTAGGAACGGAGGCTGCCGGTTACACCGCTAAGGTCCAGGGTCCGCTGGACGGGTGAGTATATCCATATTTTTTATTTGTATTCTTTATTTTTTACATGAATATGGATCCCAGGGCCTGAAGGAGAGTCTCCTCTCCTCCAGACCCTGGGAACCATACACTGGGAACTTCCGATTCCGATTTCCGATATCACAAAAATATCGGAACTCGGTATCGGAATTCCGATACAGCAAATATCGGCCGATACCCGATACTTGCGGTATCGTAATGCTCAACACTACTTGTATCATTTCCCTTACATTACACAAATACTTGCTACTTTCTGTTGGTATATTACATAAAATCCAAATAAAAAACATTTTAATTTGTGGGTATAAGGTGAAAAAATGTGGGCAAGTTAACGGGGTATAAATAATTTTTTAAGGCAGTGTAGCTGCAAAGCCTCAGTTTCTGTATAGTACAGATTATATTATGAAGCATAACAGGTTTACATCAAAAGTATTGTAAATTACTGTAACATGTCATGCCGGTAGCTCCCACACCTTGTAAAAGTAATCCTACTCACTGTGGTCCCTGCTCTGCTTCTACTTGTGTCAGGCTGCATCACTGAGTTGCCTCTTGCAGCACTCCTGCATAGCCTTGCTGTCTCTACTTGGCTGTAGAGAAGCGTGGCCAGTCTCTGCAGGAATTTAACCGTGCTGTATGCTGCAGAGTTCAGGTTCCCTGGCCTTTTCCCTGCCATCAAGGGATATATAAGGTAGCTCCTTCTCCACTCTTTGCCTGAACTTAGTTTCATAGTGGCAGTCCATTCCGTAGTGTTTCATCTAGTGCTTTGTATTTATTCTCTTCTTATCGACCTGGCTCATTCACCCATTCTGTCTGACCTCTTCGCTCTCTACTTTGTATTTTGAACTTGGGCTGCCTGCCCCAACCTCAGACTGTCTGACTACATCTCTGCCTGTGTCCTCTGTACCACGTATCCTTGCCTTGACACACTGGTTAGCTGCTGCATGTCCGGGCACTGCCCTGGAATTTCACATGGTGGCTACTCAAATATTCCAAGCCTAACCTCACAATCAGAGACTCTAGTGAACACCAGGAAGCCAATTATCTACACTCCTTCACAGTAAGCCCAGCCAGTGGCGCAGTGGATCCACACCTACCATGGTCACATCTAAACATTTTATACCTAATTTGGAGGAGACTACAGAGGGAAAACAGTCAAAAATGTCTGCAATGACTAAAGAAAATTAAAAAAGCACTCACTCTCATAGATATGAAATCCAGACTGATCTTTATAATTATATATTTTTTTAAAATTTTCTGTGATGCCAGCCATTTCAAGATCAGTGGTCCTGTCATTCAAAGATGCTCTCCTACAGTTGATTATGTGGACTATATGGCTACACCTATATGACATCAATATACATTTTGCTGCATCAGTGCAAAGATGTGTGCCAAAATTACATGTTTTACAATTTATATAAAAGATCATAAAACAGGGCCGCATGGCGGCTCAGTGGTTAGCTTTCTAGAGTTGGGGGGGTCCTTGATTCAAATCCAACCAAGGACAACATCTGCAAGGATTGTGTTTTGATTTCCTCACACACTCCAAAGACATACTGATAGGGAATTTAGATTGTGAGCCCCAATGGGGACATCAATAATGTATGTAAAGTGCTGTGGAATTAATGGTGCATGATTAAAATAAATAAACATAGAGAGTCCATTTGCTTTTTTTTCTCATTGTTTTTATTATTACTGTAAAGGTTGTTACATATATTAGATGTATATGGGCACAACAATTTTATGCACAACTGATAAAATGTTAAATCTTCTAGATGCATAGAAAGTATGCAGCAAAAACATCAGAAGGAAATATCAATTAAAGTACAGCAAGTAATTTGTTTAACATTAGTCCACTGCAATGTTAATGGCAGTTCTATTAAGGTTAATAGCACTAGCATAGATTATCCTGCTGTTTAACCTTGTATGCACCGCTTTACATCAGCATAAACGACTCCAGGTCCTATAATTTAAAGCATTTGTCCATTTGTAAAGCTGAGTCAGACGTGGGGTTTTCAAAATTCCTGACGCATTACAGTGGGATTAAAATGTTCCTGAATCATACAATAAGTAAGTATGTAATACATTTCTACATGGTGTTCTTCAATGCTCCATGGTATGGGACCAATGATGTTTTTTGTTAAATATATTGCAGATTTTTAGCTTATAATGTATATTCTCTTATACCAGACAGTAAAGACATATTCAAAGTAGGATTTGTCATGGATTGTTTATTAGTCTAATAATGTGGCTAAAAGCAAACAATCTTCAGAAAATTATGCATTGTTTTAATCAGGTTTCTTTCTACATGTATTTTTTTTTAAATTGGTATTTTTTTTTCATATTGCAATTTTAATCTGTTTTTAAAAAGAAAAATCTTGCAATTTTCACACTGGCCACTGGACTGTATTAGACTCTTTATACCCATAATTTCTGTCCTTTCACAAAGAGTTTTCAGCAAAGTTCCATATTATCAGAGGTAGGATTAAAATGACAGGTAATACTTCTACACACAGTTAATAGCACAGGATCAACCAATCACAATAGGTGATGTCACAGCTGGCCCTGCTCATTCTCGATTCACAATGACGTTTGCAAATGCTCATTCCACACTGCAATAAAAATTGTAGGGTCGGGATTTGAGCATTAGGCTATCTACATGGGTTGTTTGCTGAAACAGCAGAAAGTTAGAGTGTAGAAAAGTCCAAGTGGCTAATGTCAAAATTGCAAGATCTCTATGTTAGGGTTGGCAGATCGCACTAAATATAAATTAAGATGAAGTGCGATTGCAATCCGGGGTCCACCGTGCAGAGATGGAAAACAGCAGCTAGTATGAACAATGACGAAACAAGACAGCGAGCGCTAGTTAGCTCGCACTGAATTAAATGTCATTCAGTGTATAGCACACAAGGCTGTGTCAATGGCACACAGCAACAGAAAAGAAGCTCTGCTGTAGCTCTGTGTCACTTGCACACATTAACAGAGCAGGTATGGCGCTAAATATGAACCCTGTTAACTTCACAGCAGAATGCTACCCTCACTGGGGCAAGGGGACAGGTAGTGTACACAAACACAGTATGTGCATTCACTCAAACTCCTCTCCAGAGGTGCCAGAATTCTAAAGGCTATACGCCTGCCCTGAGCACATGCAGACTAGTCCACACTGCCGTTAAGTTCCACACACTCACAAAACATAAATGATCTTAGCGCACCGCTGGGCACGCCAAAGATCCTTTTATAGACTGTACCAATCAGACAAGACCTTGCTCGTGGGCCAATCCAAGCAGGCACAGGACCTGAGCAGCTGATGACTGACCACCAATGAGAGGTCGCCACCTCACAAGCATGCTCAGTAGAGAAAATCCTGGACTTAGTCTCAGGAATGACAGCTCACTGCTGTCTATTGTTAGTTACCATAGCTGAACCTGGAGAGGCAGCAGTAACAATGCACACAGCCCAAGTCTGAGCAAGATGCTGAGACTGATGCCTTTGCTGAGCAGCATCTACTGTGGTTGAGACCGAATGGGAGACTGCAGGAGAAGATAGGGCTTGGGATCCATCCTGTGCAGAGGGAGAATGCCGGCACCTAACACTCATATTTTTTATTTTTAATGCATATTCTGATGTTAAAAAATGCCAAAAATATTTTTTAAAAATATATGTAAAACAAAAACCAGATTGAAATAGTAAGTTATGTCCTGATAACTTCTCCTTCAGATATGGCTTAAATGAATCTTTTTTGAAGTGTCACCTCTCCTGGGCACAGTATATGGCACTGTGTCCAATGTCTGCTCCTCTGTTTGCTGACACGATTCTAAGACATCACTTTTATGGCCTTTATAGCCCATTTAAAGCAGCTGAGTATTCACGTTGATTACATCCATGCTACTACAGTGGACATTATTGCAAACCCAAATCGGCTACACCTGTTTCTTATCATTTGTTTAATTCTGCTACACTGACAAGCAAAGGTTTAACAATCTTTGGATTGAAAATAGTTGATGATTTGCAGCGATGAGTGATCTCAATGCTGAGCTATATGTGAGTATCCTAAAAGACGAGTTACTTCGTACACACGAGTACTATTGGTATTAAAAGGAGGAAATGGTGTTCCAGTAGGACAATGACCAAAAGCATAAGTCAAGATTGGAGAAGAAATGGTTCAATGACATTGAAGTAGAGGTGCTATATTGGACCCCATTGACCCCCACAGTTCCCAGACCTCAACCTAATCAAACACTTGTGGGTAGAGTTGAAGAAAAAGCTGTATACACACCCAAGTGAGCTAAACAGTATACACCAACTTTGTGAACGTGTAGAAGATACCTGGGATCAGATTTTGGTGGAGACATGCTTGAATTTGATCTAGAGCATGCTCAGAAGGATTCGGGCAGTGTTGAATGCCAAAGGTGGATTTACAAAATACTAAAATTAACATTTAGAAACATTAACAATGCAGTGACATGACAAGAATCTGCATAACTAATCACATAAAATGAGCAAAAACCCTGCTGTAACTAAAGAAGTAAAAAAGCAAAAGTGCATTTAAATAACAGAGTTCTTAGTAATACTGTTTTTGATCAAAAATAGCATAAAAGCCATCCCACCTTGACAAGGTGACTCTGATCAGGACAGTCCAACGTTGACTAATATTAAAAACCTTACCATGTGTCAAAGTTGACTTCAGTGTGTGAGTAAGGGCAGGCAAACGGATTGGGTCCCACTCCCAACCATATAATGCTCCATGCAGTTATGGCCCCATAGATGCACCATATAATGCTCCATGCAGTTCTTTATGGCCCCATAGATGCCCCATATAATGCTCCATGCAGTTCTTTATGGCCCATAGATGCCCCATATAATGCTCCATGCAGTTATGTCCCCATAGATGCTCCATATAATGCTCCATGCAGTTCTTTATGGCCCCATAGATGCCCCATATAATGCTCCATGCAGTTCTTTATGGCCCCATAGATGCCCCATATAATGCTCCATGCAGTTCTTTATGGCCCCATAGATGCCCCATATAATGCTCCATGCAGTTATGTCCCCATAGATGCTCCATATAATGCTCCATGCAGTTCTTTATGGCCGCCCCATAGATGCCCCATATAATGCTCCATGCAGTTCTTTATGGCCCCATAGATGCCCCATACAATGCTCCATGCAGTTATGCCCCCATAAATGCTCCATATAATGCTCCATGCAGTTCATTATGGCCCCATATAATGATCCATGCAGTTATGGCCCCATAGATGCCCCATATAATGCTCCATGCAGTTATGGCCCCATACATGCTCCATGCAGTTATGGCCCCATATAATGCTCCATGCAGTTATGGCCCCATAGATGCTCCATATAATGCTCCATGCAGTTTTTTATGGCCCCATAGATGCCCCATATAATGCTCCATCCAGTTCATTATGGCCCCATATAATGCTCCATGCAGTTATGGCCCCATAGGTGCCTCACATAATGCTCCATGCAGTTATGGCCCCATAGATGCTCCATATAATGCTCCATGCAGTTCTTTATGGCCCCATAGATGCCCCATATAATGCTCCATGCAGTTATGTCCCCATAGATGCTCCATATAATGCTCCATGCAGTTTTTTATGGCCGCCCCATAGATGCCCCATATAATGCTCCATGCAGTTCTTTATGGCCCCATAGATGCCCCATACAATGCTCCATGCAGTTATGCCCCATAAATGCTCCATATAATGCTCCATGCAGTTCATTATGGCCCCATATAATGATCCATGCAGTTATGGCCCCATAGATGCCCCATATAATGCTCCATGCAGTTATGGCCCCATAGATGCTCCATGCAGTTATGGCCCCATATAATGCTCCATACAGTTATGGCCCCATAGATGCTCCATATAATGCTCCATGCAGTTTTTTATGGCCCCATAGATGCCCCATATAATGCTCCATCCAGTTCATTATGGCCCCATATAATGCTCCATGCAGTTATGGCCACATAGATGCCTCACATAATGCTCCATGCAGTTATGGCCCCATAGATGCTCCATATAATGCTCCATGCAGTTATGGCCCCATAGATGCCCCATATAATGTTCCATGCGGTTATGGCCCCATAGATGCCCCATATAATGCTCCATGCAGTTATGGCCCCATAGATGCCCCATATAATGCTCCATGCAGTTCTTTATGGCCCCATAGACGCTCCATATAGCATTGTGCCACATGTAGTGCTGCTGCACTAAAAAAATAATGACATACTCACCTCTCGTCGCTGCCCACTGCTCCTCAGCGTCCCATTTCTCCACACTGACTGTTAAGGCAGAGGGCGGCACGCACACTAATACATCATCGCGCCCTCTGACCTGAACAGTCAGTGCAGAGGACGTGGAAAACGGGGCGGCGGTGCAACGCGGAAAGGTGAATATGACATACTCACCTGCTCCCGGCGCTCCTGACGCGGTCCCTGCATGTCCCACGTCTCTGGGAGCGGCAGCTTCCTCCTGTAGTGAGCTGTCACATGGTACCGCTCATTACAGTAATGAATATGCAGCTCCACCCCTGTGGGAGTGGAGTCCATATTCATAACTTTAATGTGCGGTACCAGTGACCGCTGAACAGGGGAAGAAGCTGCAGCGCCCGGACACCGTGGAACATGCGGGGACCGCGCCAGGAGCGCTGGGAGCAGGTGAGTATTTGACAGGTGTAGCTCCCCCTCACCCGCCGACCCCCCCCCCCAGCCTTCCATGACTCGAGTATAAGCCGAGAGGGGAACTTTCAGCCCATTTTTTGGGTCTGAAAATCTCGGCTTATACTCGAGTATATACAGTATATAGGGAGTTAGGATGAAAATGACTTCACCTTCACACCACCCCTTTAAAAATTGAAATGTCAATCATGGAATGGCGATCACGAGGAGCTGATGAGTTACCATTGCAGTGGGTTGGGCTGCTGAAGGCCCCCTTAGCTGCCAATTTATTCCTCTGAAGGTCAGCTACAGGCAGAGCTTCATATAGCCGCAATTTCACTATACACTGCAATACTGAGCTATTGTAGTAGATAGTATAAAAAAAACTTTCAAAAGAAAAGAAATTAATTTAAAATAAATATGTTTGGTATTCTCATGACCGAAAAAGTATGATCTTTCAACATTTTAAATTATTAAAGGCCATTGTTAAATGCAGAAAAAGGAAAAAAATGCATTCAAAATATCTTACGTCAAAACCGTTACTCTGCAGGGTAGCACTATGATGCTTTTTAATTCATTTGGCGTAGTGTAGAAGTTGGGGAAAAAGTGGGGAATGAGTTCTAGTAGTGATCAGCTATAGATAACTGTTATTTTCTTCAGAGACGAGTCCTGGCTAGAAGTGATGACGGTCTGCGCTGGATGAGAAAGAAAAGCGAAGATGAAGGACTTAACTACAGAAGTCTTGTGTATAATGTCACTAGTGATTCCTGTATTATCTGTACAGTATTCACTATATACACAGCTGCTTTGTATAATGTCACTGGTTATCACTGTATTACCTGTACACTAAATACTATATACAGAGCTCTGGTGTATAATGTCACTGGTGATCCCTGTATGACCTGTACATTATACACTCTATACAGAACTCTTGTGTATAATTTCACCGGTGATCCCTGTATTACCTGTATACTGACACTATATACAGAGCTCCTGTGTATAATGTCACAGGTAATCCCTGTATGATCTGTACACTATACAGTATATACAGAGCTGGTTTGATGGTATTTGTTCCTTGTATGTTGTATTATCCAGTCACTATTTGGTGGTAATATGTGGTCCAGCCATAATGTGATGATAGTTGCCCCTTGTATGTGGAATTATTGGTAATTTTAAAAATGTATGTGACATATGCTATTAAAGAAAAATAAAGAAAAATATACCTACAAAGAGTGTTTGATATTTTAAGAAATTTTTAATAAGTTAGAGTAGAGTAATGCCCTGTCAATAGAGTCTACCTAGTTGTGGTGGCAGGCTTAAAAATCTTTTGGTCAAAACAAAAACTGATGGCTATGTATGTGAAATGGTGTTTGATGGGAACTGTTAATCTGTGATTGTTGACGACGTGATGCAGTGGCATTTTTCCAAGAGTTGGTGGTGAGACTGTAGAAGGTTTGATGGGTGGAGGCAGAGTTAAGGGGGGCCAACAATTTTGCCAGTATGGGGCCCTGAAATTCCTGGTATCTTGATAGTATTACTTGTATACTACTACTGCATCATTAAAACAATAGTTCTTTGAATATGCGGCTCCACCCCTATGGGAGTGGAGTCGCGTCCATATCCATTACTTTAACCCCTTAATCCCATATGACGTACTATCCCATCAAGGTGACCTGGGACTTAATTCACAGTGACGGGATAGTACGTCATACTGTTTAATGCGACATCGTGACTTAAGTTGCGGTGATCGCATTAAATTTCCGGCGCCATCTTGCCTGCAGGAAGCACAGCGGCAGTATTACCGCGCTGTGCTCTGCTGTCCCCGACTGTCCCCTGCTGTAGCGGCCTGGATCGGTGCTGCAATTGCACCGATCGCAGGCCAGAGACTAGTGCAGGCCCAGCAGGGCCTGTGCTCCCTGCAGGAGCTGATTGGCGCGATCGATGCTATCGACGATCGCGCCAATCACAGGGCACAGCGGCGGTCACATTGTGACCGCTGTGTGCCCTGCTGGTGACCTGGCTGTGACCTGCCTAGGATCGGAGGGATCCTAGGCAGTTGCCATGGTCACCAGGGCCTGCAGGGATTGGTGGGATCGATGTTATCATTCGATCCCACCAATGACAGCTCACAGCAGCGGTGTGACTGCTCTGTGACCTGTCTGTCACCTGCAGGTGACCTGTCTGTCACCTGCAGGTGACCTGTCTGACTGCTCTGCAGGGGTCCCCACTCTAGCTGAGGACTCCTGCAGAGCGGTCACACAGCCAGATCTCGTCTTGCTGGGCCTTGTGGTGCTACAGAAGCCTGTAACACCACAATCCCCTGCATTAGAAAAGAGCGAAAGAAAGAAGAAAGAAAAAACGAAGAAAGAAGAGAGACTACAAACGTAAGTGTTAACAGCCCCTACCCGATCTCTCTTCACCCCCCCATCCCCCCTTCCCGCCCATCCCTGCTTCCCCCATCCCCCTCTTTTTTAACCCCCTCCGTCCCTCTTTGCGCCGCCTCCATGCGCACATTCAGCAGCCGCCGAGCGTTGATTGGTGACGCAGTTCACCGATAAACACTCGTGCTTGCTTTTTTTTTCATCAGCCCCCTTTGCCCAATTCCGTACACCCATTACGCAGCTGCCAAACTTTGATAAGTGACGCAGTTCACTTATCAGAGCTTGTGCCTGCCGTTTTCCTTTTTTTTTTTTCACCACACCTGTGCGCACACCCAGCAGCCGCCGAACTTTGATAAGTGACGCGGTTCACTTATCAAAGCTCTCGTGCCTGCCGGGTTTTTTTCACATCTCCGTGTGCTCACCCAGCTGCCGCGTCTAACCCATGCCTTCCTTTTCTTTTTTTTTGTTTCACATCTCCGTGCGCACACCCAGCAGCCGCTGAACTTTGATAAGTGACGCGGTTCACTTATCAGAGCTCTCGTGCCTGCCATTTTTTTTCACATCCCCGTTCGCACATCCAGCAGCCGCTGAACTTTGATAAGTGACGCGGTTCACTTATCAGAGCTAGGGCCTGCTGTTTTAGACTTTTCTTTCACAGGTATTTTTCCCTATTTGCTTTTTTTCCTATAGCTTTTTCTTTTCAGAGTAGTTTGCACCAAGCACTATCCCCCCACACTTACACATAGTTACCAATAAAGTACACCCAAGCACCACAATTACAAAAAAAATGCCCGCTCGTCCCGTTCATCCCAACAGCGCTATTCAGCGGAGGAGGCATATTCTTTCCTTGCCTCCGACACTGATAGCGAGGGAGAGGATCCCACTTTTCTTTATTTTTCAGATTCTTCCTCATCCTCTTCCCACTCCTCATCTTCCTCCTCCAGCCCTGCGGAACCGCCATGCAGACGCCGCAGGACAGAAGATGAGGCAAGGCCCATCATTGATGATGAAGATGAAGCGCCACTGATTCCTGATTTTGTGGCAGAATCAGGAATCAAGTTTGACACCACCGGCCTCACAGAACTAGACTTTTTCAAAGTCTTTTTCTCTGAGGCTTTTGTTAACCTCATGGTGGAGCAAACTAACTTGTATGCTCGGCAATTTTTGGACCAAAACTCGGGTTCATCATATTCTAACTGGTCTCCCGTAGACGCAGTTGAAATGATGCAGTTTTGGGGCCTGATCCTCCACATAGGGATCCTGAAGAAGCCTGAACTTCGGAAATATTGGAGTGTGGATATTTTATATAACACTCCAGTGTTCCGAATGGTCATGACCCGGACGCGTTTTGAGGCCATCCATAAGTTCCTGCATTACAACGATAATGCACGGTGTCCCGCACGAGATGACCCCCGTCTGTTCAAAGTTCGGCCGGTCATGGAACACTTCAACAAAAAGTTTGCTGAAGTGTACGTGCCTCAAAGGGACATCTGTGTGGATGAGTCCTTAATTCATTTTAAGGGGCGGCTCAAATTCTGTCAATACCTGCCCAGCAAAAGGGCCAGGTACGGAATCAAACTCTACAAGCTGTGTGAGAGTACATCATGGTACACCCACAGCTTTAGAGTTTACGAAGGGAAGGACACCAGGATTGAACCGCCTGAGTGTCCTTCTATCCTGGGAGTGAGTGGGAAAATTGTGTGGGATTTGGTGCACCCACTGCTGGATAAAGGTTATCACCTCTATACCGATAATTTTTACACCAGCATCCCACTCTACAAATCTCTCTCTGCGCGAGGTACCGCAGCCTGCGGTACTGTCCGCATAAATCAGAGAGGCCTCCCAAAGACGCTACTTGGGCAGACTCTCAGAAAAGGTGAGAGCAAAGCCCAATGTAGCGACCACCTACTGGTAGTCAAGTACAAGGACAAAAGGGATGTTCTTCTATTGACCACCATACACAGTGATGGCAGCACCATCAGCACTGTAAGGGGTACCTCTACAGAGGTCAGCAAACCGACTTGTGTACTGTGGTACAACAAAAACATGGGGGGCGTTGATCTCTCTGATCAACTCCTCCAACCATATAGTGCCTTGAGAAAGGCCAGGGTGTGGTACAAAAAGCTGTCCGTGCACATTGTACAAATGGCAATGCTCAACGCTTTCCTGCTGTCACGATGTGCACATAACACCGATGCATCATACCTTCATTTCCAGGAGGTAGTGGTTAAGGCCCTGATGTTTGGCAGGAGGGAAGGAGCGGGCCCCAGTACTTCTGGAACTGAAGGTACACGTATTGTACCAGGTCAGCATTTTCCGGGGGTGGTCCCGCCAACTGGAAGAAAAGGTAAGCTGTAAAAAAGGTGCCGAGTGTGCTACAAAAGAGGAATAAGCAAGGACACCATCTATCAATGCGACACCTGCCCCGAAAAACCTGGCCTGTGTATGAAGGATTGCTTTAAATTGTACCACACCTCCATGCACTATTAATTTACAGGAAACAGATTCATTCCAAAGGAGGCACATCTACATAAGTTCTTTGGGGGCCTACTTTCCAAAATGTCACTTGTGGGGTTTTTTTCCTGTTCAGGCACATCAGGGGCTCTGCAAACGGAACATGATGCACGCAGACGATTCCATCAAAGTCTGCATTCCAAAACTTCAGTACTTCCCTTTCGAGCCCCAACGTGTGCCCAAACAGTTTTTTCCCACATATGAAATACCAACGTACTCAGGACAAATTGGACAACAACTTTTGCGGTCCAATTTCTCCTTTTACCCTTGGGAAATTAAAAAATTGGGGACTAGGATTTTTTATTTTCACACCCGGGCATTATACACTTTAGTGAAGCACTTGGGGGATAAAAGTGCTTACCTCACATCTAGATAAGTTCCTTAGGGGGTCTAGTTTCCAAAATGGGGTCACATGTGGGGGGTTTCCACTGTTTAGGTACATGAGCGGCTCACCAAACGCGACATGGCGTCCGATCTCAATTCCAGTTAATTTTAGCTTGAAAAAGTCAAATGGCGCTCCTTTCCTTCTGTGCCGTGCCATGCGACCAAACAGTGGTTCCCCCCATATATGGGGTATTGGCATACTCAGGACAAATTGGACTACAACTATTGTTGTCCAATTTCTTCTGTTACCCTTGTGAAAATAAAAAAATGGGGACTAAACGATCATGTTTGTGGAAAAAATATGATTTTTTATTTTCACGCCCGGGCGCTATAAACTTCTGTGAAGCCCCTGGGGGTTCAAAGTGCTCATCACACATCTAGATAAGTTCCTTAGGGGGTCTAGTTTCCAAAATGGGGTCACTTGTGTGGGGTTTCCACTGTTTAGGCACATCAGGGGCTCGTCAAACGCAACATGGCGTCCGATCGCAATTCCAGCCAATTTTAAGTTGAAAAAATCAAACAGCGCTCCTTCCCTTCCGAGCCCTGCCATGCGCCCAAACAGTGGTTCCCCCCCACATATGGGGTATCAGCGTACTCAGGACAAATTGGACAACAACTTTTGAAGTCCAATTTCTCCTGTTACCTTTGGGAAAATAAAAAATGTTGCTAAAAGATCGATTTCATGACTAAAAAGTTAAATTTTCATTTTTTCCTTCAACATTGCTTTTTGCTCTCATGAAGCACCTGAAGGGTTAATAAACTTCTTGAATGTGGTTTTGATCAGCTTGAGGGGTGCAGTTTTTAGAATGGTGTCACTTTTGGGTATTTTTTGCTATATAGACTCCTAAATGTGACTTCAAATGTGAGGTGGTCCCTAACAAAAATGGTTTTGTAAATTTTCTTGTAAAAATGAGAAATTGCTGGTCAACTTTTAACCCTTATAACTCCTTAACAAAAAGAAAATTTGTTTCCAAAATTGTTCTGATGTAAAGTAGACTTGTGGAAAATGTTACTTATTAAGTATTTTGGGTGACATATCTCTGTGATTTAAGGGAATAAAAATTCAAAGTTGGAAAATTGCAAAATTTTCAAAATTTTCGCCAAATTTCCATTTTTTTCACAAATAAACGCAGGTAATATCAAATAAATTTTACCACTATCATGAAGTAGAATGTCACGAGAAAACAATGTCAGAATTGCCAAGATCCGTTGAAGCGTTCCAGAGTTATAACCTCATAAAGGGACAGTGGTCAGAATTGTAAAAATTGGCCTGGTCATTAACGTGCAAACCACCCTCGAGGCTTAAGGGGTTAATGAGCGGTACCATGTGACCGCTCAATGCTGGAAGAAACTCTCCTTCAGGCCCTGGGATCCATATTACTGTGTAAAATAAAGAATTAAAATAAAAAATATTGCTATACTCACCTCTCCGACGCAGCCTGCACCTCACCGAGGGAACCGGCAGCCTTCTTTGCTTTAAATGCGCGCGTTTACTGCCTTCCGTGACTTCACGGCTTCTGATTGGTCGCGTGCCGCCCATGTGACGGCGACGCGACCAATCACAACAAGCCGTGACGTAATTTCAGGTCCTGAATGCCTAATTCTAGGCATTCAGGATTTGAAAATTACGTCACGGCTTTTGATTGGTCGCGTGCCGCCCATGTGACCGCGACGCGACCAATCACAACAAGCCGTGACGTAATTTCAGGTCCTGAATGCCTAATTCTAGGCATTCAGGATTTGAAAATTACGTCACGGCTTGTGATTGGTCGCGTGCCGCCCATGTGACCGCGACGCGACCAATCACAAGCCGTGACGTAATTTTCAAAACCTGAATGCCTAGAATTAGGCATTCAGGACCTGAAATTACGTCACGGCTTGTTGTGATTGGTCGCGTCGCGGTCACATGGGCGGCATGCGACCAATCACAAGCCGTGACGTAATTTTCAAATCCTGAATGCCTAGAATTAGGCATTCAGGACCTGAAATTACGTCACGGCTTGTTGTGATTGGTCGCGTCGCCGTCACATGGGCGGCACGCGACCAATCAGAAGCCGTGACGTCACGGAAGGCAGTAAACGCGCGCATTTAAAGCAAAGAAGGATGCCGGTTCCCTCGGTAAGGTGCAGGCTGCGTCGGAGAGGTGAGTATAGCAATATTTTTTATTTTAATTCTTTATTTTACACAGTAATATGGATCCCAGGGCCTGAAGGACAGTTTCCTCTCCTTCAGACCCTGGGAACCATCAGGGATACCGTCCGATACTTGAGTCCCATTGACTTGTATTGGTATCGGGTATCGGTATCGGATTAGATCCGATACTTTGCCGGTATCGGCCGATACTTTCCGATACCGATACTTTCAAGTATCGGACGGTATCGCTCAACACTAGCACTGAAACAGCATGGAGAAGACTCCTGGAAGCATTTCTGAATTCCAGGTCACTGCTGGGAACAATGTTATCACAATATTACACCACTTTTATGGACTGACAATAAAATATACAAAACCACAGTTAAAATGGATTTGACTGTGTGGCACCCCAGAGTCCGGTTGCCATGGTGACATTGCCTCCCTCTGAGTGGTGATGTCATGCCTGGAGGCAGGAAGGGGTCCCCATGCCAGGTAATACACAGCATGCATCACAATTCCTGCTCCAGGCCAGAGGGGGGGAGCTCTAGACCTGACTTCAGGGGAGCTGTTCTCTCTGGTGGGGAAGAGGAGTCAGTTAAGTCTGTTGGGCAGTTAGTCTGGGGAGAGGGAAGGGGTGGTAGTGGAGACAAGGGCTCTGGGGAATTGAAGCTGCATCAGATCTGACCCCGGAGTGGAGCGCTGACAAAAAGGATACCAGAGTTCTTGGCTGTGTGGTGGCTGTATGCCCCGACAGCTGAATCTGGAGGGCAGGGACCTGCAAGCTCCCTGGCCACACCAAACACCGGGGGGACCGCAGCAGACCAAGAGCCTTGGGCTGCCAGTGAAATGGCAGTGCCCTTGATAGGCTCACTCTGTCTGCCATACAAGTTAAAACCAACACACAGGAGAGGGCTGCAGCTTAGTTTCAGGCAGCAGGGACCCAAAAAGAGAGTGCAGCAGGAAGGTCCCCAACCCCACCTGGCAGGATGGACCCCCTAAATGCCTCCAGGCTAGCTGGACTCCTTCTGTTATCTGTAACTGGTACCTCGGATTGCATTTTCATCTACCAAGAAGTAAAAGTAAAGAAAATTGCACTTCTCTGTGTCCCTTACTTATTCTCTGCACCCCAACATTCACGACCACCTGAACAGCCAAAATTATGTGCCCTGGGGCCCCACTCTACCCATGGGTAGCTGTACCATCTTTGCTGCGTCACCATTGGCCCCAGTGGACCTGAACCTCAGCATTGGCCACCTATTGCTGAACACCGCGGGTGGCATTATGACTCAATCCCATATAACTATCCCCCATTTTATGACATGGCCAAGGCAACAGAGATGGATCACGGCCCCGTGACCTCCCCCAAAGAACTGTCCAGCCAAGTTCTGAGCACCCCCCGGCCTTGGTGGGCGTGTCAACTGGAAAAAATGTTAAGGGGTGCAGACCAGAAAAAAAGGTGTGTGGGTGGGGGGCTGAGAAAGTGAGGTGGACAAGATTACAATTTATAATTAAGAAGTGGTTTTAGGATGCTGTTTAACCCCTTTCTGCCATTGGAGGTACTATTCCGTCCATGTGGGGTGGGCCCTAATTCCCAAGGACGGAATAGTACGTCCAGCACGATCGGCTGCGCTCACGGGGGGAGCACGGCCGATCGCGGCTGGATGTCAGCTGCCTATCGCAGCTGACATCCGGCACTATGTGCCAGGAGCGGTCATGGACCGCCCCCGGCACATTAACCCCTGGCACACCGCGATCAAACATGATCGCGGTGTGCCGGCGGTACAGGGAAGCATCGCGCAGGGAGGGGGCTCCCTGCTGGCTTCCCTGAGACCCCCGGAGCAACGTGATGTGATCGCATTGCTGCGAGGGTCTCTTACCTCCTATTCCTGCAGGCCCCGGATCCAAAATGGCCGTGGGGCTGCATCCGGGTCCTGCAGGGACTACTTCCGGGTGCAGACCAGGCTCTGGTAAGCCTGCAGCACTGTATGTCAGATCGGTGATCTGACAGAGTGCTGTGCAAACTGTCAGATCAGCGATCTGTGATGTCCCCCCCTGGGACAAAGTAAAAAATTTAAAAAAAAATTCCCACATGTGTAAAAAAAAAAAGAAAAAAAAAATTCCTAAATAAAGAAAAAAATATATATATTATTCCCATAAATACATTTCTATATCTAAATAAAAAAAAATCAAACAATAAAAGTACACATATTTAGTATCGCCGCGTCCGTAACGACCCCACCTATAAAACTATATCACTAGTTAACCCCTTCTGAGAACACCATAAAAAAAAAAAAAAAAAAACCGAGGCAAAAAGCAACGCTTTATTCTCATACCGCCAAACAAAAAGTGGAATAACACGCGATCAAAAAGACAGATATGAATAACCATGGTACTGCTGAAAACTTCATCTTGTCCCGCAAAAAACGAGCTGCCATACAGCATCATCAGTGAAAAATTTTAAAAGTTATAGTCCTCAGAATAAAGCGATGCCAAAATAATTATTTTTTCTATAAAATAGTTTTTATCGTATAAAAGCGCCAAAACTTAAAAAAAATGATATAAATGAGGTATCGCTGTAATCGTACTGACCCGAAGAATAAAACTGCTTCATCAATTTTACCAAACGCGGAATGGTATAAACGCCTCCCACAAAAGAAATTCATGAATAGCTGTTTTTTGGCTAGGCCTAGGGTTAGGGCTAGGGTTAGGGCTAGGGTTGGGGCTAGGGTTAAGGCTACAGTTAGGGTTGGGGCTAAAGTTAGGGTTAGGGTTGGGGCTAAAGTTAGGGTTAGGGTTTGGATTATATTTACGGTTGGGAATAGGGTTGGGATTAGGGTTAGGGGTGTGTCTGGGTTAGAGGTGTGGTTACGGTTACCATTGGGATTAGGGTTAGGGGTGTGTTTGGATTAGGGTTTCAGTTATAATTCGGGGGTTTCCACTGTTTAGGCACATCAGGGGCTCTCCAAACGCGACATGGCGTCCGATCTCAATTTCAGCCAATTCTGCATTGAAAAAGTAAAACAGTGCTCCTTCCCTTCCGAGCTCTCCCGTGCGCCCAAACAGGAGTTTACCCCAACATATAGGGTATCAGCGTACTCGGAACACATTGGAGAACAACTTTTGGGGTCCAATTTCTCCTGTTACCCTTGGGAAAATACAAAACTGGGGGCTAAAAAATAATTTTTGTGGAAAAAAATATATTTTTTATTTGCATGTCTCTGCGTTATAAACTGTAGTGAAACACTTGGGGGTTCAAAGCTCTCACAACACATCTAGATGAGTTCCTTAGGGGGTCTACTTTCCAAAATGGTGTCACTTGTGGGGGGATTCTACTGTTTAGGTACATTAGGGGCTCTGCAAACGCAATGTGACTCCTGCAGACCATTCCATCTAAGTCTGCATTCCAAATGGCACTCCTTCCCTTCCGAGCCCTCCCATGCGCCCAAACAGTGGTTCCCCCCACATATGGGGTATCAGCGTACTCAGGACAAATTGGACAACAACTTTTGGGGTCCAATTTCTCCTGTTACCTTTGGGAAAATACAAAACTGGGGGCTAAAAATAATTTTTTGGGGAAAATTTTTTATTTTTATTTTCACGGCTCTGCGTTATAAACTGTAGTGAAACACTTGAGGGTTCAAAGCTCTCACAACACATCTAGATGAGTTCCTTAGGGGGTCTACTTTCCAAAATGGTGTCACTTGTGGGTTTTTTTTACTGTTTAGGTACATTAGGCGCTCTGCAAATGCAATGTGATGCCTGCAGACCATTCCATCTAAGTCTGCATTCCAAATGGCGCTCCATCCCTTCCGAGCCCTCCCATGCACCCAAACAGTGGTACCCCCCACATATGGGGTATCAGCGTACTCAGGACAAATTGGACAACAACTTTTGGGGTCCAATTTCTCCTGTTACCCTCGGGAAAATACAAAACTGGGGGCTAAAAAATAATTTTTGTGGGAAAAAATTTTTGTTTTATTTTTACGGCTCTGCTTTATAAACTTCTGTGAAGCACTTGGTGGGTCAAAGTGCTCGTCACACCTCTAGATAAGTTCCTTAGGGGGTCTACTTTCCAAAATGGTGTCACTTGTGGGGGGTTTCAATGTTTAGGCACATCAGTGGCTCTCCAAACGCAACATGGCGTCCCATCTCAATTCCTGTCAATTTTGCAGTGAAAAGTCAAACGGCACTCCTTCCCTTCCGAGCTCTCCCATGCGCCCAAACAGTGGTACCCCCCACATATGGGGTATCAACATACTCAGGACAAATTGTACAACAACTTTTGCAGTCCAATTTCTTCTCTTACCCTTGGGAAAATAAAAAATTGGGGGTGAAAAGATAATTTTTGTGAAAAAATATGATTTTTTATTTTTACGGTTCTGCATTATAAACTTCTGTGAAGCACTTGGTGGGTCAAAGTGCTCACCACACCTCTAGATAAGTTCCTTAGGGGGTCTACTTTCCAAAATGGTGTCACTTGTGGGGGGTTTCAATGTTTAGGCACATCAGGGGCTCTCCAAACGTATTTTGGGGTTCATTTTCTCCTGTTACCCTTGGTAAAATAAAACAAATTGGAGCTGAAGTAAATTTTGTGTGAAAAAAAGTTAAATGTTCATTTTTATTTAAACATTCCAAAAATTCCTGTGAAACACCCGAAGGGTTAATAAACTTCTTGAATGTGGTTTTGAGCACCTTGAGGGGTGCAGTTTTTAGAATGGTGTCACACTTGGGTATTTTCTATCATATAGACCCCTCAAAATGACTTCAAATGAGATGTGGTCCCTAAAAAAAAATGGTGTTGTAAAAATGAGAAATTGCTGGTCATTTTTTAAACCTTATAACTCCCTAACAAAAAAAAATGTTGGTTCCAAAATTGTGCTTATGTAAAGTAGACATGTGGGAAATGTTACTTATTAAGTATTTTTTGTGACATATCACTGTGATTTAATTGCATAAAAATTCAAAGTTGGAAAATTGCAAAATTTTCAAAATTTTCTCCAAAATTTCCGTTTTTTTCACAAATAAACGCAGGTACTATCAAAGAGATTTTACCACTGTCATGAAGTACAATATGTCTCGAGAAAACAGTGTCAGAATCACCAGGATCCGTTGAAGCGTTCCAGAGTTATAACTGTTGTGAATTAGACTTTTTGGCTCCCTCTTGTGGTCACTAGTGGTATGACTCTGGGATTGTCTTTTTTCTGTTTGGCACTCACCTGGGTCGTTAGTCCAGGGGTGTCGCTATATTAACTTCCTGGATCCTTAGTCCAGTGCCTGGCATCGTTGTAATCAGATCCTTCTGTTGCTCCTGTCTGCTGGTCCTGGCTCTTGCAAAATTAAGCTAAGTCTTGCTTCTTTGTTTTTTGAGTTACTTGCTTTGCTACTATTTTTGTCCAGCTTGTACTAAATGTGATTTCTGACCTTGCTGGAAGCTCTAGGGGGCTGGTGTTCTCCCCCCGGCCGTTAGACGGTTCGGGGGTTCTTGAATATCCAGCGTGGATATTTTAATAGGGTTTTTGCTGACCATATAAGTCATCTTACTTATTCTGCTATTAGCTAGTGGGCCTCTCTTTGCTAAATACCTAGCTCATTCTTATGTTTGTCTTTTCCTCTTACCTCACCATTATTATTTGTTGGGGGCTTGTATCCAACTTTTGGGGTCTTTTCTCTGGAGGCAAGAAAGGTCTTTCTTTTCCCTTCTAGGGTTAGTTAGTTCTCTGGCTGACGCGAGACGTCTAGAACCAACGTAGGCACGTTCCCCGGCTACTTCTATTTGTGGTGCTAGGATTAAATATATGGTCAGCCCAGTTACCACTGCCCTATGAGCTGTTTTTTTGTGTTTGCAGACTTGGTATTGATTCCTGAGACCCTCTGCCATTGGGGTCATAACAGTATGCCAGGCCAACATTGAATGTTTAATGCATTGCAGAAGTGGGATATAAGAAAGGAAATTCTGAATTTTTTTTTTTTTTTCCTCTCTTCCTCCCCTTTACCTCTGAGTGGCTTGAGCTTGCTGCAGACATGAATGTCCAGACCTTGATTACAAGTGTGGACCAGCTTGCTGCTCGTGTGCAAAGCATACAAGATTTTGTTACCAGTAGTCTTATGTCTGAACCTAAAATACCTATTCCTGAACTGTTTTCTGGAGACCGATTTAAGTTTAGGAATTTCAGGGATAATTGTAAATTGTTTCTATCTCTGAGACCCCGTTCATCTGGAGACTCAGTTCAGCAAGTTAAAATTGTTATCTCTTTTTTACGGGGCGACCCTCAGGATTGGGCTTTCTCGCTAGCGCCAGGAGATCCGGCATTGGCAAATATTGATGCGTTTTTTCTGGCCCTCGGATTGCTTTACGAGGAACCCAATCTTGAGGTTCAGGCAGAAAAAGCCTTGCTGGCTATTTCTCAGGGCCAGGATGAAGCTGAAGTGTATTGCCAAAAATTTCGGAAATGGTCCGTGCTTACTCAGTTGAATGAGTGTGCTATGGCCGCAAACTTCAGAAATGGCCTTTCTGAAGCCATTAAGAATGTGATGGTGGGTTTCTCCATTCCTACAAGTCTGAATGATTCCATGACGCTGGCTATTCAAATTGACCGGCGTTTGCGGGAGCGCAAAACCGCTAATCCTCTGGTGGTGTTGTCTAAATAAACACCTGATTTGATGCAATGTGATAGAATTCAGACCAGAAATGAGCGGAAAAATCATAGACGTCAGAATGGGTTGTGTTTTTACTGTGGTGATTCTACACATGTTATATCAGCATGCTCTAAACGCCTAACAAGGGTTGTTAGTCCTGTCGCCATTGGTAATTTGCAACCTAAATTTATTTTGTCTGTGACTTTAATTTGCTCATTGTCCTCTTACCCTGTTATGGCGTTTGTGGATTCAGGTGCTGCCCTGAGTCTTATGGATCTGTCATTTGCCAAGCGCTGTGGTTTTGTTCTTGAGCCGTTGGTTAATCCTATCCCTCTGAGGGGTATTGATGCTACGCCATTGGCGGAAAATAAACCGCAGTTTTGGACACAGGTAACCATGTGCATGACTCCTGAACATCGGGAGGTGATTCGTTTTCTTGTTCTGCATAAAATGCATGATTTGGTCGTTTTGGGTTTGCCATGGTTACAGACTCATAATCCAGTCTTGGATTGGAAGGCAATGTCTGTGTCAAGTTGGGGCTGTCAGGGTATTCATGGTGATTCCCCACCAGTGTCTATTGCTTCCTCTACTCCTTCGGAAGTTCCTGAGTATTTGTCTGATTATCAGGATGTGTTCAGCGAGTCCAGGTCCAGTGTTCTGCCTCCTCATAGGGACTGTGACTGTGCCATAGATTTGATTCCAGGTAGCAAATTTCCTAAGGGAAGACTATTTAATCTGTCTGTACCTGAGCATACCGCAATGCGTTCGTATATCAAGGAATCTCTGGAGAAGGGGCATATCCGTCCTTCCTCTTCCCCTCTTGGTGCGGGATTCTTTTTTGTGGCCAAGAAGGACGGATCTTTGAGACCTTGTATTGACTATCGGCTTTTGAATAAAATCACTGTTAAATTTCAGTATCCTTTGCCTTTGTTGTCAGACTTGTTTGCCCGAATTAAAGGCGCCAAGTGGTTCACCAAGATAGATCTTCGTGGTGCGTACAACCTTGTGCGCATTAAGCGAGGAGATGAATGGAAAACCGCGTTTAATACGCCCGAAGGTCATTTTGAGTACTTGGTGATGCCTTTTGGGCTCTCTAATGCTCCTTCAGTGTTTCAGTCCTTTATGCATGATATTTTCCGGAAGTATCTGGATAAATTTATGATCGTTTATCTGGATGATATTCTGTTTTTTTCTGATGACTGGGACTCGCATGTAGAGCAGGTCAGGATGGTGTTTCAGGTTTTGCGTGAGAATGCTTTATTTGTTAAGGGCTCAAAGTGTCTCTTTGGAGTACAGAAGGTTCCCTTTTTGGGGTTTATTTTTTCCCCTTCTGCGGTGGAGATGGACCCAGTCAAGGTCCGTGCTATTCATGATTGGACTCAACCCACGTCAGTTAAGAGTCTTCAGAAGTTCTTGGGTTTTGCTAACTTCTACCGTCGTTTTATTGCTAATTTTTCTAGCATTGCTAAACCTTTGACGGATATGACCAAGAAAGGTTCTGATGTTGCTAACTGGGCTCCTGCAGCCGTGGAGGCTTTCCAGGAGTTGAAGCGCCGGTTTACTTCGGCGCCTGTTTTGTGCCAGCCTGATGTCTCACTTCCCTTTCAGGTTGAAGTGGATGCTTCTGAGATTGGGGCAGGGGCCGTTTTGTCGCAGAGAGGCCCTGGTTGCTCTGTGATGAGACCTTGTGCCTTTTTCTCGAGGAAGTTTTCGCCTGCTGAGCGGAATTATGATGTTGGCAATCGGGAGTTGTTGGCCATGAAGTGGGCATTTGAGGAGTGGCGTCATTGGCTCGAGGGTGCTAAGCATCGTGTGGTGGTCTTGACTGATCACAAAAATTTGATGTATCTCGAGTCTGCTAAACGCCTGAATCCTAGACAGGCCCGCTGGTCATTGTTTTTCTCCCGTTTTGACTTTGCGGTCTCGTATTTACCAGGTTCAAAGAATGTGAAGGCGGATGCTCTTTCAAGGAGCTTTGTGCCTGACTCTCCGGGAGTCGCAGAACCAGTTGGTATTCTTAAAGAGGGAGTTATCTTGTCAGCCATTTCTCCGGATTTGCGACGTGTGTTGCAGAGATTTCAGGCTGGTAGACCTGACTCTTGTCCACCTGACAGACTGTTTGTTCCTGATAAGTGGACCAGCAGAGTCATTTCCGAGGTTCATTCCTCGGTGTTGGCAGGGCATCCGGGAATTTTTGGCACCAGAGATCTGGTGGCTAGGTCCTTTTGGTGGCCTTCCTTGTCACGGGATGTGCGGTCGTTTGTGCAGTCCTGTGGGACTTGTGCTCGAGCTAAGCCTTGCTGTTCGCGTGCCAGCGGGTTGCTCTTGCCCTTGCCTGTCCCGAAGAGGCCTTGGACACACATTTCCATGGATTTCATTTCAGATCTCCCGGTGTCTCAGGGCATGTCTGTCATCTGGGTGGTATGTGATCGCTTTTCTAAGATGGTCCATTTGGTACCTTTGCCTAAGCTGCCTTCCTCTTCCGATCTGGTTCCTGTGTTCTTTCAGAATGTGGTTCGTTTACACGGCATTCCTGAGAATATTGTGTCTGACAGAGGATCCCAGTTTGTTTCCAGGTTCTGGCGATCCTTTTGTGCTAGGATGGGCATTGAGTTGTCATTTTCGTCTGCCTTTCATCCTCAGACTAATGGACAAACGGAGCGAACTAATCAGACTCTGGAGGCTTATTTGAGGTGTTTTGTTTCTGCGGATCAGGATGATTGGGTGACCTTCTTGCCATTGGCTGAGTTTGCCCTTAATAATCGGGCTAGTTCCGCTACATTGGTTTCGCCATTTTTCTGCAACTCTGGTTTCCATCCTCGTTTTTCCTCGGGACATGTGGAGCCTTCTGACTGTCCTGGGGTAGATTCTGTGCTGGATAGGTTGCAGCAGATCTGGAATCATGTGGTGGACAACTTAAAGTTTTCACAAGAGAAGGCTCAGCGTTTTGCCAACCGCCGCCGCGGTGTGGGTCCCCGACTTCGTGTTGGGGATTTGGTATGGCTGTCTTCTCGATTTGTTCCGATGAAGGTCTCCTCTCCTAAATTTAAGCCTCGCTTCATCGGTCCTTACAAGATATTGGAAATCCTTAATCCTGTGTCCTTTCGCTTGGATCTTCCTGTGTCGTTTGCCATTCACAACGTGTTCCATAGGTCTTTGTTGCGGCGGTACGTTGTACCTGTGGTTCCTTCTGTTGAGCCTCCTGCTCCGGTGTTGGTTGAGGGCGAGTTGGAGTACGTGGTGGAGAAGATCTTGGATTCTCGTCTCTCCAGGCGGAGGCTTCAGTATCTGGTCAAGTGGAAGGGCTATGGTCAGGAGGATAATTCCTGGGTGGTTGCCTCTGATGTGCATGCGGCCGATTTAGTTCGTGCCTTTCACGCTGCTCATCCTGATCGCCCTGGTGGTCTTGGTGAGGGTTCGGTGACCCCTCCTTAAGGGGGGGGGTACTGTTGTGAATTAGACTTTTTGGCTCCCTCTTGTGGTCACTAGTGGTATGACTCTGGGATTGTCTTTTTTCTGTTTGGCACTCACCTGGGTCGTTAGTCCAGGGGTGTCGCTATATTAACTTCCTGGATCCTTAGTCCAGTGCCTGGCATCGTTGTAATCAGATCCTTCTGTTGCTCCTGTCTGCTGGTCCTGGCTCTTGCAAAATTAAGCTAAGTCTTGCTTCTTTGTTTTTTGAGTTACTTGCTTTGCTACTATTTTTGTCCAGCTTGTACTAAATGTGATTTCTGACCTTGCTGGAAGCTCTAGGGGGCTGGTGTTCTCCCCCCGGCCGTTAGACGGTTCGGGGGTTCTTGAATATCCAGCGTGGATATTTTAATAGGGTTTTTGCTGACCATATAAGTCATCTTACTTATTCTGCTATTAGCTAGTGGGCCTCTCTTTGCTAAATACCTAGCTCATTCTTATGTTTGTCTTTTCCTCTTACCTCACCGTTATTATTTGTTGGGGGCTTGTATCCAACTTTTGGGGTCTTTTCTCTGGAGGCAAGAAAGGTCTTTCTTTTCCCTTCTAGGGTTAGTTAGTTCTCCGGCTGGCGCGAGACGTCTAGGACCAACGTAGGCACGTTCCCCGGCTACTTCTATTTGTGGTGCTAGGATTAGATATATGGTCAGCCCAGTTACCACTGCCCTATGAGCTGGTTTTTTGTGTTTTCAGACTTGGTATTGATTCCTGAGACCCTCTGCCATTGGGGTCATAACATATAACCTCATAAAGGGACAGTGGTCAGAATTGTAAAAATTGGCCTGGTCATTAATGTGCAAACCACCCTTGGGGTGAAGGGGTTAAAAACTAAAAACAAAAGACTCTATTGGTTTCTCTATGTAACAGAATTCTAGTAGATGTGACTTATTGAGTGGGTTTTGGGTCTATAATTTCAAAAGCTCTATTTCAGCTGAAAATGATATTAAAAAGATATTCCTTCACCCATCCCTTGTAGACTGTGAGCCCTCGTGGGCAGGGTCCTCTCTAATCCAGTACCACTTGGTGACTTGTATTGGTTAAGATTACTGAATTTCTTTTTATTATGTATACCCCTCCTCACATGTAAAGAGCCATGAAATAATAATAATAAATAATAATAACATTGTGCAACTATTGAAGGCATAACTTGTTCATTCAGCTTTTGTGCAGGGGGTCTTGAGTTGTACTTCCACTATCAGATGTTGATGACCTACCCTAAGAATAAGCGATAAATCTTGTAGTACCGAAAAATCTATTTAACAGTAGTTTCCACACATATGCACTTTAAAGGTAATTTATTACCTATGTATTCTAGTTTCAAGAGGAAATTTAAAGAAAAATGAACCAACACTGTAAAAAAAAAGTTATTATTTATTTAGCTTATGCACTCTACTGTCTTTTCAGTGGCATGAGATTTACTAAACTACAGTATAAGATTATTACAGAATTTCACATCATCCTCTGCAGCTTTTCATGTCTTTATGCTCAATATGCATCTGCTAAATACAGCAAAATAATCTGTGTGAAAAGATTTTAGCTCGTTTCTGTATTTTAAAATATCACCAATATGTCACCGCCTGAGGCATGAACAAACATAGAAAAATATCAATTTAGATGGGGATAGTAGTTTTCATGCTGAAAGAAAAGTTTCAATGGTTAAAGCAGAAATATTGATGTAGATCTTTATGCTAAGTATTCCCCTTAGTTTTGTATATGTATGGTTTTCTCATTAGTAGTTTGTCGATGGCTGTTTTTTTCATTGCCTTGCTTTTGGGATTGCCGAGATTTGCTTATGAAAGCAGTTTCCATTTGAAGGAAGCACAATCATTAGCATTCTTGATAACAGTAAAGAGATCTGCATAGAGAACATAATTTTTTCTAGAGCCTATTTCTATAAAAGAGATGACTTTCTTATAAGATGCTTCATTTTAGCAGCAATTTTACTGTTAATTGTAAAAGCATATTTGATACATTTTGCATAGTTTACGTTGCTAGAGGTGTCTTTCATTTTCAACAAAGTGGCACACAAATGTTTGTAGTCATGTAAAGTAACAACACAGATGGCACTCACCCTCCCTGGATCCAGTGGTGGATCTTTGCTGCCACTGCACTCTCCATTGAGCGCAATGCTTGGCTGCAGCAGTGATACGTACTGCTGTGGTGAAATCACTGCTGCAACAAAAAAAAAACACCAGAGCAGCGAGGGAGAGCTGGTACTGGACCTAGAGACGGTGTGTACGATCTTTCTTATTTATATGACTGTAATAATTTGGTCGGCATATTTACATAGGTTGAAAAAATACACAGGTCCATATAGATCAACCTTTCTTCACCAGAAAGGTTCTACATCTCGATTATTTATAATACACAATACCATTTGTTGTGAGAAAAGCTTTTAGCCTGTTTTTAAATGCTGATGTCTACCATTACTATCTTTTGTGGTAGGGTATTCCACAGGTTGACCAGTCTAACTATGAAGAACCCTTTCCTATTTAGCTGCCGGAATAATCATTCTACTGCACGTTCTACCCTGATCCTTTGTAAGGTCTTCGAAAATAATAAAATAAGGTGCTAGTCCTTTGTATTAACCACACATGTATTTATACATATAAATGAGATCTCATTTGAGGCATCTTTTTTGAAAGCTAAACTTGCTGTCATGACTCTGTTGATAGGTGTCTCAGGACCAGGAGCTCCTTCCCTGTCTCTAACACTAAGGGCGCCCTAGCTCACCTCGTTTCCCGGATTACTTCTGATTGTGAAGATGCCAGGGCCACAAATCTTGTCTTAGGCTGGTTTCACACTTGCGTTTTTGAACGCATGCGTTTTTTTAAAAAAACGCATGGTGCAAAAACGCATGTAAACGCATGTAAACGCTGCGTTTTTTTGACGCATGCTTTAAACGCGTGCGTCAAAAAAATGCAGCGTTTACACGCGTTTACATGCGTTTTTGCATGCGTTTGCGTTTTTTTGAAAATTTTACAAAAAAAAAAAAAAAGATAACCTGACACAACCAATGGGAATAGAGAGGGCGTATATGATTGTCTCTCAATATATAGACCCTAGGGGGACAGAAATTTTCACAGCTTGCTACTGTTTCCGGTGTCATGATGGATCTTGCTATGGATAACTTTTATTTCAATCTGGAGTTCAGCTTCAAGATTTTCCTTGCCTGTGTTTTTGCTTGGGAGCAAGACCGAAACCGCCAAAGATGGAGAAGGAGACAGCATCGGCGTTTTTGGAGGCACCCCATCATTGAAGTGCGTGAGAGCCGTGGAGCATATCACACGCTCTATGCAGAGCTGAATGACAACCCGGAGAAATTCCAGGATTATACCAGAATGTCTCAAGATTCTTTCCGGGATTTACTGGCTCGTGTCAAAGGATCCATAAGGCGACAGGACACACGGCTCCGTAGAGCGATTCCACCTGAGGAACGTCTGTTAGTGACATTACGGTACGTTACAAAACTAAACCAATGACCGTCAAATTTGTTGTTATGACTTTTTTTTTTTTTTAAACAAACCATAAGAGCCGATTTTAAATGTTTTTTTTGTTTCTTTTTCTTCTAGATTTCTTGCCACAGGAGAGAGTTTATCTTCCCTGCACTTCCAATACCGCCTTGGAATCTCAACCCTCTCCGGAATTGTTGTGGACACCTGTCGTGCGTTATGGAATGTACTCCGTGAGGAGTTTATACCCGTACCCACCGTGGACATGTGGTGGGAAATTTCAACTACATTTTTGAACGTGTGTGATTTCCCCAACTGTTTAGGGGTGGTGGATGGAAAGCACATCCGCATTGTCAAACCTGCCAGAACCGGATCTGAGTTTTATAATTATAAAAAATATTTTTCGGTAGTGCTCATGGCAATAGCGGATGCGGAGTGTCGCTTCATCGCCGTGGATATTGGAGGTTTTGGCCGTGGCAATGATTCCCAGACCTTCAAGAGCTCGGATATGGGCTGTCGGGTGTATGGCAACAATTTTAATTTTCCCCCTCCACAGCCTCTCCCCAACACTCAAGGCCCACCGCTGCCATTTGTTATGGTTGGGGATGAGGCCTTCCAGATGTGTGAAAATCTCCTGAAGCCCTATTCTAGTAGGGACTTGGACCACACTAGAAGAATATTCAACTACAGACTGACCAGGGCCAGAAGAACCGTAGAGTGCAGCTTTGGCATTCTTGTTGCTAAATGGCGCATTCTTGCAACAGCCATCAATCTAAAAGTGGAAACAGTGGACGAGGTGGTCAAAGCCTGTGTGGTTCTACACAATTATATAATGGCAAAGGAGCGACCCCACATTGAACTTGATGAACCTGTTTCACACCCATTGCCTGAATTTCAGCCTCACCCGATGCGGTCAACTGCAGCCGTTGGTCTTATGCGGGACCAATTTGCGGCCTATTTTGTGTCCGATATTGGACGTGTGTCATGGCAGGACAATGTTGTGTAAATGTCCTGTTGTATGTTTATGTTTACAAATTATTAAACACTGATACAAATTTTTCAAATTAATAAACTTTTTTGTGTTGACCATGTCTACTATCTTTTTCCTCTCTAAACAAAGGTTGACCAAAGATGGGAAGTAGATATGTATATCATATTTTGTAATCCAAATCCAGGAGTGGGTGATAGTTGATGAGGTAATAATTTTTATTTTTTAATCGTAATTTACCTCTGTTGCACTCCTTATTTTGGTTTTCAAAGAATGATATAAAACACGGCCCCAATACTTATAATAATGGTACAAAATTTACATTTATTTATTGTTAATCTTGTTTACGTCATTGCGTCAAGACTGTCACGGTCTCTATACCCATCAAGTCAAGTGTAAGAAATAATAAATTCATGATAAACATATACATGATCATGAATTCACCAATTTTTACACCTGGCCAGGTGAGCATAGATATGTAGCGTGTGACAACCATTGTCCCATAATGTGCTATATAGAATATGGTGAATATACAAGGCAGTAATCAACTTAATCGGTCAGGTTTCTATTTTGACATCTGACCAGTTCAGTTGAGTTCTGAACTTGATTTCCACAATTTTCTCTTTGTACAGTGACACTACACTAGGTACAAAAATAAGAGTATGGAAATAAATAATATTTTTTTGGCCAACTCATATCTTTATACTAAAGAAACACATATAGATGTTGTCTTGTATTTTATACTACTGGAGATATGTTTTGGCCAAAAGAATAAGTGTGTATTGAGAGGGGTGAAAGACACAATAAACCAAGCATAATTGTTGCAAATAAACTTTTTTTTTATTGATTAAACACAAACAAATTTATTTTTTTGTGCCGCGACGGGTTGTACCGCGCCGGCGTGGGGTGGAGTGACGTATCTGGGGGGTGTTCAGAACTGAAGCCTGGCTCACCGTGGAGCAGGCAGAGGTGGCAGGAGAAGGGGCAATAAAACTGGAAGGGTCTGGAAGTTCGGGGATGGGGCTTAAAACATGAGGGGCCTGAGACACACTGGAAGGTTGAGACACAAGAGACAATAGAGACACATCGGTAGGTGATGGGGGAGGAATATTCAGAGTTTTTTGTTTTTTGTGAGTTTGTCCGGTTTGCCTTTGGGTTCTCCTGGTAGGGGGATATATTCTTGGGCTAGGATGTTGAGTGTTGGCGGGAGACACGTCAGGACCCGGCTCAACAATTACACAGTCCGTCTCCATTGTGGAGCGCTCGGCAACGTCTGAGTCCAACAGCATTGTAGTGGGGGGGAAAGATAAAGCCCCGCCTGGGTCCTGGTGCCTCGTTGGGGGGGGGAACATAAAACCCTCCCAGGGTCCTGGTGCCTCGTTGGGGGGGGGGGAATATAAAACCCTCCCAGGGTCCTGGTGCCTCATTGGTGGGGGGAAACAAAGCCCATACCAGTGTCCTGCTGCATTGCTGGTGGGGGGGAACATAAAGGCGTGGCAGGGTCCTGCTGCATCATGGGGGGGCCAGTGCGATACGCCATGCCTGGGTCCTGCGTCATCGTGGTGTCAGCGGAGGAGGTCCAAGCCGGAGCAGCGGTTGTCACGGTGGTGGCGGTGGGATGTCCAACAGCACTCGTCATCGTGTTGGCGCTGTAGTGGAGTACACCTGTGGATGGAATAGAGGTGGCCGTGCAGTGGCATGCAGCAGCGGTAGGAATGGTGTTTAATAGTGACAGTGACGGCACAGTTGGATATGCCACCACATTTCGACTCTGACTCTGCTGCATAGCCTGCACAAAAGCAACATTGCAGGCCTGCATCACACTCAGCTGGAGATCAGGGCTAAGGTGTTCCGACATGCCCTGTAGGATTTGATTAAAAAAATGATGAGCTGGCTTCTTGAGGTCGGCTTTCAATTGATCAACGCTTTTGGCAACATCCTGGATGCGGCAATGTAAGAGATTATGGGTCACATCCATTCTGTCACCTAAAGCCTTGATAGCTTCGTGTAGCACCGAGCTCAAGTGCAAAAACTCGGGCATGACGGACCTATCCGAAGCCCTCTGTCGCTGCCGGGATGTGCCCGCAAAAATGGGTGCAGTGAAAGAGGACTGCGAAAGGGGAAGACCTGATGTGCCAGCCCCCTGGTCTCCAGTGAGTGTGGAAGACCCACCTGGTGCTGCGCTGCTGGATGGCTGGGACAGGTCCGTGGCTGCCGGCTGAAGGACCGCTCCAGAACCTGTTGCGACAGTCATGCAGTGTGTGCTGTGAAAAAAGAAAACAGAAAATTAATACCAAACTATAACAAGACGGTACATCCTGTGAAAATAAAAATGACAGATTATCTCAATGCAATACAACCGGAAGCATGTGAGAAATACTTACGTTCTCATGAGAAGGACCGGTCTTAGAAAGGCCAGCACACGGTGATATTTGTACGGCCGGTGCCTTGCTCCGGAACCACTGGCTGCACGATTCTCATCACGAAGGTCCTTGTTGAAGCGGTCCTTCATGGAACGCCAACGTGTTCTTACTTTGTCCACTGTGAAATAACAATAAAATATAATGGTCAGAAAAAGGACTTTAGGCCGTGCTCTATTGACTGTGTGTGATGAAAGAAACTCCGAAAAGTTTCTTTCATCACACACAGTCAAGAGAGCCCGGCCAAGGTCTCTGCTGCTTCACACTGCAGTGCAATACTTACTAAATGCATTACGGACCCGTGGCGGGGCATTCTCCCAGCCATCCCACAACGCTTGGGCCACCTCACTCCACAAACGACGTAGCGTACTGTTGACGGCGTGCTGTGGATCCCGGCTGTCCCACAACGGGACTCGCTCCTGGACCAAGGTGATCAGGAGGTCATTATCGATCCGGTCCTCGTCCCGTTGTGATACCTAAAAGAAAAAAAAAAAAAAACAATTAAATTTGCTCAATCACATTAGGAAAAAGAAAAAACCATAATATGAGAAAGGGTAGGAATCTGAAAGATAAATTTAAGAAAAGGATCATACAAGAAAAATTTAAAGAAAATCAAGGGTACAGAAAGGAAGATTCAAGAATATTTCAATGAGGACAGTCTGCCTTGTATACATACCCGCTGCCGTCTTCCCACCGGACCTTGACTACGCTGCTCAGTCCCTCTCTGTCCCTCAGTTGAAGTGCTCTATAAAAAAAAAATCAAATTGTCTCATGTGTCGATGTGACAGTCAATACTTACCAAGCTGAAGGACCAAAAACTAACCTCACTGACACGATCCACTTCTGACTGACGTGGCTGGAACTCCTCATCTGATGAATACTCCGTAGAAGACATTCTGATGCATGTTGAAAGAAAAAAAAAAAGAAATTAGGACATGTAGATCCAAAAAATGTAAAATAAATGCATTGCCTAGGATATACTCACATTGCTCTGGGTCTTGTCCACCAATGCGTCCGGCCAGGGTCTGGTCTTCTTTTGAGTCTGATGAGAAATGACCAGAAACTTCCCCCAACCTTCCTTTTATAACCCTGCTGCTATGGGGGAGGCTTATCAGTGTCTAGATAACCTTATCTACAGTCTATTCAACTTTTGTTTAAAAAAACGCATGCGTCAAAAAACGCATGCAAACGCATGTACAAAAAAACGCATGCGTTCCCATTGACGCCAATGCATTTTTTGGCCAAAAAAACGCATGAAAACGCATGCGGTTTTTTTGGTCAAAAAAACGCCCCTCAAAAATACTACAAGTTGCATTTTTGAAAATGAACGCATGCAGTAAAAAACGCATGCGATTGAAAACGCGACCAAACGCGTACACATAAAAACGCATGCGTTTTCAATGTTAAATATAGGAAAAAAAACGCTGCAGACAAAAACGCAAGTGTGAAACCACCCTTAGCTCCTGAATACTCCCTCAGTCTGTACCATTCTCCCACCCAGGGAAGAAGAGAGTAGTAGTTTACCATAATATGCCAAAAAGATTAACAAGGTATTACAAACAAGAATAAAGGAAAATACAAATATACTCACACAAACAACAGATAAATACACTGGGGAGTGGAAGATGGCGGTAAAACCAAAGGAGGAGAATGAGTGAAATTAGTACAAACCCAAAACCTAGCAACAGTCTCAGATAAATCCACCAGAAGATGGGTGTGGCTAACAGTGAACAGCTGAGAGCATAAATGCAGGAAAGCTTCCAAGAGCTCACAACTGAGCAAGTTAACCCCTTCACTGCTAAAAGAAGCCTATATAATTTAATATGAAGGTGAAATACTTCTAAACAGTGCAGAAGTAGGAGAAATCAGATGCTGTGGTCTTCTGGCTCCTGTCATGGTAAACCCATAACACATGTCCAAATTTTCCAACCTATCATCACATGTAATAATCTAGTTACCTGACTATAGACTCACTCAAACTTTAGAATATCCTTTTTCTAGATATGGCCTTACATGGTACTTATAGAGAGGTTGGGATCGCGGGATTTTCTCTCTCTTTTTAAACACTCTAAAATATTGTTTACTGTTGCAGCTGCTGCTTGACATTGAGTACTGCTGCACAGCTTACTTGTAACTAGTGTTGAGCATTCCGATACTGCAAATATCGGGTATCGGCCGATATTCGCTGTATCGGAATTCCGATACCGAGTTCCGATATTTTTGTGATATCGGAAATCGGAATCGGAGGTTCCTATAAGTTCCCAGTCATCTTCGGCGTGTGCGGTGCGTATGGTTCCCAGGGTCTGGAGGAGAGGAGACTCTCCTTCAGGCCCTGGGATCCATATTCATGTAAAAAATAAAGAAGAAAAATAAAAAATATGGATATACTCACCCCTCCGACGGACCCTGGACCTCAGCGGTGCAACCGGCAGCCTCCGTTCCTAAGAATGCAGTGAGTGTAGGACCTGCATCGCGGTCTTGTGACTGGTCGCGTGACCGGTCGCGTGACCGCGACGTCATCGAAGGTCCTTCACTCACTGCATTCTTAGGAACGGGGGCTGCCGGTTGCACCGCTGAGAGCCAGGGTCCGTCGGACGGGTGAGTATATCCATATTTTTTATTTTTATTCTTTATTTTTTTACATGAATATGGATCCCAGGGCCTGAAGGAGAGTTTCCTCTCCTTCAGACCCTGGGAACAATCCAGGATTGCTTCCGATATTTGTGTCCCATTGACTTGCATTGGTATCGGGTATCGGTATAGGCGATATCCGATATTTTTTGGATATCGGCCGATCCAATCTGATACCGATACTTTTGAATATCGGAAGGTATTGCTCAACACTACTTGTAACCAAAATATCCAAGTCCGTGTCCTGTTCTGTAGTCCCGAGTATATTTCCATTAAAATTATATGCTGCAATACGATCACTCCGACTTTCATCAACATTAAGCTTCATCTGCCATGAGTTTGACCATGCAGGCATCTTTTCTAGATTCTTTTATAGTACTATACAGTCAAGATCACTTTTCTTTATCCTAAAAAGTGTTGTGTCATTGACAAAAATGGAATTAAAATAACTGGGCCTAAAACATATAATTGTGGTAACTCACTGCTGACTTTATCTCAGTTTTTTACCCATTTTCATATAGTGTCCCCTAGTCCCTGCTTGTCGACCTTCATCACAAAGCCTGTTGTTTGCGTCCAAATGAACAGTTAGGTCAAGAAATATTTGGACAGTGACAAATCTGTGTGATTTGGGCTCTGCATGCCACTATTTTTTATTTAAAATGAAGGAACTGAGATGCAATTAAAGTGTAGAGTAGGGATGGGGTTCGCACCAGACAGTTGGTGTCCGGTGCTAAATGCCGAACACAGACTTCCCGTGGAAGTCCATTGCAAAGTTCTGGATTCCGGGGAAAATCCGTTGCAAAGAGAGAATTTTTCAGCTCAAAGTTCATGCCGTCATTGCTTTCAATCAGGTTTGGGTTCAGGTTCAAGTTTGGATACTGTTCTGCTACCCAAACCAAACTTTGGAATACCTATTGTAGACTTTCAGGCTTGATTATAGGGATCAAACAAAAGTATAATGTGAAACATTTAGGAATTGCAACCATTTCTTTACAAAGACTCCTCATTTCCAGGGCTCGAAAGTAGTTGGACAAATTAACTTTACCAAAAATAAAATGTTCCTTTTTAATATTTTATCTCGAATACTTTGCAGGCAATGACTGCCTTTAGTCTGGATGTCATGGACGTCACCAAACCCTGGGTTTCCTCCATTGTGATGCTTTGCCAGGCCTTTAGTGAAGCTGACTTCAGTTGATGCTTGTTTTTACTACTTTATCATGTATGACCTATCCTTAGAATAGGTCCTCAATGTCTGATCAGTAGGGGTCCAACACAAGGCATCCCCGCTGATCAGATTTTCTCAGCCACAGCCGGGCATTGCACATCTGCCTCCTATTCATGTGAATAGGAGGCAGATGTCCAGTACCCGGTCAATATCAGAAGACAGAGCAGCACGGCAATTGAGCAGTTCTGGCCTGTGGCCACCGACATGGTGATCAGCTGATTGGTAAGGATGCCATGTGTCAGACCCTGACTGATCAGACATTTATAATCTACTATATAATTGTCTAAGGGTCACTTCCGTCTTTCTGTCTGTCCTTCTGTCTGTCTGTAACGGACATCCCAAGTCGCTAATTGGTCTCGCCAAAACAGCCACGACCAATCAGCGACGGGCACAGTCTGGCGTCAAAAGTGACACTCCTTACTCCCCGCAGTCAGTGCCCGGCGCCCGTATATTCCCCTCCCGTCAGCGCTCACACAGGGTTAATGGCAGCATTAACGGACCGCATTATGTCGCGGTGTAACGCACTCCGTTAACGCTGCTATTAACCCTGTGTGACCACCTTTTTCTGTTGATGCTGCCTATACAGCATCAATAGTAAAAAGATCTAATGTTAAAAATAATTAAAAAAATAAAAAATAGTTAATAGCGGTCACCGGAGCGTCGCGAGGAGCAGGAAAGGCCTGTTCTGGATCCGAGGGGCCGACGGACGGTGAGTATAAACTGTAACTATTTTTTATTTTAATTCTTTTTTTTAACAGGGATATGATGCCACATTGCTATATACTACGTGGGCTGTGCAACATACTACGTGGGCTGTGCAATATACTACGTGGCCGGCCATGAACAATCAGCGACAGGCGCAGTCCGGCCGCGAATTGGCGCGGGATTTGAACCACGCATTGCTAATTGGTCGCGGCCGGCCGAATCCTGTGTATTCAATGTATTATTCTAAAATCTTCATAAATAAACTACATACATATTCTAGAATACCCGATGCATTAGAATCGGGCTACCATCTAGTGACCTATAATAAGGATAGGTCATCAAATGATAAATTAGTGGACAGCCTCTTTAAATTTTGTCTTGAGCATGTGATTTGTATACTCAATGCGGTTGAGATCTGGTGATTGACTTAGCCATTGCAGAATATTCCACTTATTTGCCTTAAAAAAATGTCAGTTTAGGAGTATATTTTGGGTTATTATTCATCTGTTCTATGAAGCACTGTCAAATAAACATTGCTGCATTTTGTTGAATATGAGCAGAAAGCAGATAGCACCGTACACATCAGAGTTCATCTGGCTGCTTCTGTCTTCAATCACATCATCAATAAAAACTAGTGATCCAGGGTCATTGTAAGTCATGTATGCCTGTGCCGTCACACTGCCTCCACCATGTTTTACTGAGGATGTGGTGTGCATTGGATCTTCCTGAGCCATTCTAAACTTTCTTCATACTTTCTATTTCCATCATTCCGGGACAGGTTGATCTTAATTTAATCTGTTCAAATAATGCTTTTCGAGAACTGGTCTTGCATCTTCTGATGTTTTTTTGGCAAAGTCTAATCTGGCCATTCAATTTTTAAGATTTTTAAGGCTGATTAACCCCTTTACCCCCAAGGGTGGTTTGCACGTTAATGACTGGGCCAATTTTTACAATTCTGACCACTGTTCCTTTATGAGGTTATAACTCTGGAACGCTTCAACGGATTCTGGTGATTCTAACACTGTTTTCTTGTGACATATTGTACTTCATGATAGTCATAAAATTTATTTGATATTTCCTGCATTTATTTGTGAAAAAAAACAGAAATTTGGTAAAAAAATTGAAAATCTTGCAATCTTCCAACTTTGAATTTTTATTCAATTAAATCACAGAGATATGTCACAAAAAATACTTAATAAGTAACATTTCCCACATGTCTACTTTACATCAGCACAATTTTGGAACCAACATTTTTTTTGTTAGGGAGTTATAAGGGTTAAAATTTGACCAGCAATTTCTCATTTTTACAACACCCATTTTTTTTAGGGACCACATCTCATTTGAAGTCATTTTGAGGGGTTTATTTGGAAAATACCCAAGTGTGACACCATTCTAAAAACTGCACCCCTCAAGGTGCTCAAAACCACATTCAAGAAGTTTATTAACCCTTCAGGTGTTTCACAGGAATGTTTGGAATGTTTAAATAAAAATGAACATTTAACTTTTTTTACACAAAAAATTTACTTCAGCTCCAATTTGTTTGGTAACAGGAGAAAATGGACAGCAAAAGTTGTTGTCCAATTTGTCCCAAGTACGCCAATACCCCATATGTGGGGGTAAACACTGTTTGGGCGCATGGCAGAGCTTGAAAGCGAAGGAGCGCCATTTGACTTTTCAATGCAAAATTGACTGGAATTCAGATGGGACGCCATGTTGGGTTTGGAGAGCCCCTGATGTGCCTAAACATTGAAATCCCCCACAAGTGACACCATTTTGGAAAGTAGACCCCCTAAGGAACTCATCTAGATGTGTTGTGAGAGCTTTGAACCCCCAAGTGTTTCACTGCAGTTTATAACGCAGAGCCGTGAAAATAAAAATTCTTTTTTTTCCCCACAAAAATTCTTTTTTAGCCCCCAGTTTTGTATTTTCCCAAGGGTAACAGAAGAAATTGGACCCCAAAAGTTGTTGTTCAATGTGTCCTGAGTACGCTGATACCCCATGTGTTGGGGTAAACCCCTGTTTGTGCGCGCGGGAGAGCTTGGAAGGGAAGGAGCACTGTTTTACTTTTTCAACGCAGAATTGGCTGGAATTGAAATCGAACGCAACGTCGCGTTTGGAGAGCCCCTGATGTGCCTAAACAGTGGAAACCCCCCAATTATAACTGAAACCCTAATCCAAACACACCCCTAACCCTAATCTCAACTGTAACCCTAAGCACACCCCTACCCCTGACACACCCCTAACCCTAATCCCAACCCTATTCCCAACCGTAAATGTAATCCAAACCCTAACCCTAACTTTAGCGCCAACCCTAACTTTAGTCCCAACCCTATCTTTAGCCCCAACTCTAACCCTAACTGTAGCCCTAACCCTAGCCCTAACCCTAACCCTAACCCTAGCCCTAACCCTAACCCTAACCCTAATGGGAAAATGGAAATAAATACATTTTTTTTATTTTTTTATTTTTCGTAACTAAGGGGGTGATGAAGGGGGGGTTTGATTTGCTATTTATAGCGCGTTTTCTAGTGGATTTTTGATTAGCAGCTGTCACACACTAAAAGACGCTTTTTATTGCAAAAAAATTTTTTTGCGTTACCACATTTTGAGTGCTATAATTTTTCCATATTTTGGTCCACAGAGTCATGTGAGGTCTTGTTTTTTGCGGGACGAGTTGACGTTTTTATTGGTAACATTTTCGGGCACGTGACTTTTTTTTTGATCGCTTTTTATTCCAATTTTTGTGAGGCAGAATGACCAAAAACCAGCTATTCATGAATTTCTTTTTGAGGGGGCATTTATACCGTTCCACGTTTGGTAAAATGGATAAAGCAGTTTTATTCTTTGGGTCAGTAAGAATACAGCGATACCTCATATATATTATTTTTTATGTTTTGGCGCTTTTATACGATAAAAACTATTTTATAGAAAAAATAATTATTTTTGCATCGCTTTATTCTGAGGACTATAACTTTTAAATTTTTCGCTGATGATGCTGTATAGCGGCTCGTTTTTTGCGGGACAAGATGATGTTTTCAGCGGTACCATGGTTATTTATTTCTGTCTGTTTGATCGCGTGCTATTTCACTTTTTGTTCGGCGGTATGATAATAAAGCGTTGTTTTTGCCTCGGTTTTTTTTTTTTTTTTTTACGATGTTCACTGAAGGGGTTAACTAGTGGGACAGTTTTATAGGTCGGGTCGTTACGGTCGCGGCGATACTAAATATGTGTACTTTTATTGTTTTTTTTATTTAGCTAAAGGAAAATATTTATTGGAACAATATATATATTTTTTATTATTATTTATTTAGGAATTTACGGTATTTATTTTTTACATGTAATTTTTTTTTTTTTTTTTTACATTTTTACTTTTCCCCAGGGGGGGCATCACAGCAAAGTGACAGATCGCCGATCTGACACTTTGCTGTGCACTGTGTCAGATCGGCGATCTGACGTGCACAGAAGGGAGGCTTCCCGGCGCCTGCTCTGAGCAGGCGCTGTGACGTCACCTCCCTGCAGGACCCGGATGCAGCCCCGCGGCCATTTTGGATCCGGAGCTTGCAGGGAGGAGACGCTCGGTAAAAGGTGAGCACATCGCCTTGTACCGATCGTCTCAGGGAAGCACGCAGGGAGCCCCCTCCCTGCGCGATGCTTCCCTGTACCGCCGGAACACTGCGATCATGTTTGATCGCAGTGTGCCGGGGTTAATGTGCCGGGGGCGGTCCGTGACCGCTCCTGGCATATTATGCCGGATGTCAGCTGCGATAGTCAGCTGACACCCGCATCATAGAAAAGATAGGTTGGCGCACCACAATGATATTAAATAAATAAATATGTACTGGGGGTGCAAAATAATGGCTAATGTGCAGAGCAGATAATAAACAAGAAAAGAAAAGCCACTATACTGTATGCACACCACCAGAAGTTATAGTAAATCAAACAAGCTTTATTGGTAACATATAAAAACAATTAAAACCATACATGCAAAACTCCCTCCATATACGTGTGCCCAACACTGCCCAATACACAATATTTACATATAGTAGTGAAGAACCTACATCAAAAATAGCAGATAATCAAATAGTATACACATATAAATAATTACTGGCAACAGCTGCCCTGTCCTGATCAGCAAAAGATATATCTGTTGATAGAAAAACCCTGTCAGGCTGCAGCTTACCCACAGCAAATAGTCCTCCTGGTATGTAATGGGTAGGGCACAAGCAAATACGGCCAAATAAATACCCTAAATAGGAAAAAGGAGCACGGCTGTCACCCGTCCTGAGCGTAAGAGGGGAACATGCTGCGGCAGCTAAAGGGTGATCCAGACAGAAGGCTCACAGAATATAAAGAAAATGTAGCATGAACTGGGCAGCCAGCAAGTGAAGGGCAATGGAGGGAGAGCCCAACGCGTATCGCTATTCAAGACAGCTTCGTCAGGGGAAGTCAGCTGACACCCGGCCGCGATCGGTCGCGCTCCCCCCGTGAGCGCAGCTGATCACGCTGGATGTACTATTCCATCCTTGGGAAGTAGGGCCCACCCCACATGGACGGAATAGTACGTTCAATGGCAGAAAGGGGTTAATGATTTGCATCTTGTGGTGAACCTTCTGTAATTGATATCACAAAGCCTTCTTTTTACGGTACAACTCCCGATAGAGTTTCCTTCACTCGGGTGGATGGTTTTTTCTTCACCATTGGATTCTGCAATCCGCCACCACTTTTGTCTTCCATGGATATCCAGGCCTTTTTGAGTTCCTAGGTTCACCAGTGCGCTATTTTCTTTTTTTGGCAAAATGTACCAAACTGTTGATTTGGCCACTCGATGTTTCTGCTATCTGTCTCATGGATTTCTTGTTTTTATTCAGCCTAATAATTGTCTGTTTTTCTTCCATTGAGATATCCTTTGACCACATGCTGTGGGTTCATAGCAACAGCTTCCAAATGCAAATGCCACACCTTGAATTCGCTCCCGACCTTTTACCTGCTTAATTGATGATAGATTAATAAGCTATAATTCCTAAACCCTTACTTTAATTAGGATGTGAATATTCTCAAACTAAAGCTGAGAGTCTGCACTTTAAGCCCCCATTAATTCTATAACTGTATCTTGAATATATTTTGGTAAAAAGCTAAAAATGCCAAAACTTGTGTCACTGTCCAAATATTTCTGGGCCTAGCTGTATCTCATCAGTCGCATGACCAACATCCAGATTTGAACTGGTCTCCCCATAGAAACACAGCATGTTGATTACCTTTCTTGGATCCATACTGGTTGTCAATTATTATACACTTTGTGGAAAGTGCAAAAAAAATGTAATGTACTATAGATAATTAAAAAAATAAATTTTAGAGCACAAAAAAGGCCCAAACTAAGCCACATATATCATCCTTTTAGCACCTGTGCAAAACTATTTTGTTGCAACAGAAAGGAAGATAGAGGGTAACTTTACTTTTAAGTAACTTTTCAGAATAAGCTGCATGTGTACATGAGGAGTAACACTATGTCTGACTCTTAAATAACTTACATGGTACGTTTTCTCTAATTTTCTTCTCTGCAAGCTCTATCCTAATTTGCAATCCACTGTGAGTTGGTGGGAGAAGATCCACCGCGATCTCTGCTATATACAGCACACAAAGAGGATTCTTGGTCTTCATTAATTTTTAGCACAGAGAGAAACAGCAGCAGCATCATGGTGGAAATATGCAAATCATACAGCAGTACTGAGCTGTCTGGAGAAGATTCAAGCTCTGCTATCAGATAAAAGACTTGTTAGAGAGTTGAGCATGTTCTTTCTGTGTCTCCCTCTGCCTGTTTTCTCTCACTTCTCATTCCTTTTCCCCTGTCCATTCTCCAAAGAGCTTATTAGGCTGTGCTATAAGACACCAAAGTGAGTTGGCAATACATCGTGTCTGACCATAACAGATTTAAGGACGGTTTTCAGAGTGGATGAAAACTTCAGAAGGCAGGGAGGAGAGGAAGGAGTGTCTGATGATGAAGGGTGGAGGTGGAGCAGGAGTGGAGCCTTGGTGGAGTCTCAAGGGGGCCTGAAAATTTTGCCAGTATGGGGCCCCGAAATCCCTAGTGGCAGCCCTGTATAGTGCCATAGTATTTGGCACAGTAATCGTGAGTGCCAGCTGTAGCAACTCTAATTACCCCACTAGATGTTGTGGCCAGCATCTGACCACACGATTTAATTGGCTTTATAAAGAGAGAAGGCTCCCTCTCTCACCTCATTGCCCCATTGTGTTCACAACCAAATTGCACAACTGACCATTAGCACTGTCAATGAGAAAACACTACCTGTTATTTTTACATTCACAAAAGCAACTAAGTACATTATAAATCAACAATAATAAATGCCAGACTTGATAATAAAAAACATGTAGCATATAGTGTGACACAGTTAACTAGACATATACATAAAGCATATAACAACTGATACCGCGCTTGGGAACAGATTAGGAGGGAGAGGGGGGGGGGGGGGAAAAAAGGGAACTACCCCTAAATGTGAAAATGTAGCCAGACTAAGAAAATGTACAACAAAAAACGAAACTATCCACTGTAATTTGTCACAAGTCGAATAGATAACTACTCATAATGTCAAACTGCTTGCTTACTCACAAAAAATACATATGCACCGGTATGTATCCACACTCCCACAGGAGTAACCACAAGTGTCCGCACACTAATAGGTTAATGACCACAATGACTACAAGCGATAATGGTTCTTACCATATGGAGGTGTAGTTGTGGGATGATGGCTGTATTATCAGGCTTTCACCTCGCTGTTCGTATTGAATACCGAAAATGGTGTGCGGCGCCTCACCGCTGCACGCGGTAGGTGTATAGGTAGGATACCCTGTGGGTGGCACCTTGAGAGTAGGTGCACGGCTGTTCGTGCCGCCTGGATAGATGCCAGGTGCAATTGTTCAGTGCAGAGCCAGGGAACGTCCCGGCCGAAGACGTCCCTGGTTGTACTGAAAGAAAATGGCCGCCGCTGACAAGCAGCGTGTGACGTCACTGACCAACGGAGCCTCACTAGGACCAAAAAAGCTGACCGACGCGTTTCGAAGGGAAAACGCCCTTCTTCATCAGGGTAACCCTGATGAAGAAGGGCGTTTTCCCTTCGAAACGCGTCGGTCAGCTTTTTTGGTCCTAGTGAGGCTCCGTTGGTCAGTGACGTCACACGCTGCTTGTCAGCGGCGGCCATTTTCTTTCAGTACAACCAGGGACGTCTTCGGCCGGGACGTTCCCTGGCTCTGCACTGAACAATTGCACCTGGCATCTATCCAGGCGGCACGAACAGCCGTGCACCTACTCTCAAGGTGCCACCCACAGGGTATCCTACCTATACACCTACCGCGTGCAGCGGTGAGGCGCCGCACACCATTTTCGGTATTCAATACGAACAGCGAGGTGAAAGCCTGATAATACAGCCATCATCCCACAACTACACCTCCATATGGTAAGAACCATTATCGCTTGTAGTCATTGTGGTCATTAACCTATTAGTGTGCGGACACTTGTGGTTACTCCTGTGGGAGTGTGGATACATACCGGTGCATATGTATTTTTTGTGAGTAAGCAAGCAGTTTGACATTATGAGTAGTTATCTATTCGACTTGTGACAAATTACAGTGGATAGTTTCGTTTTTTGTTGTACATTTTCTTAGTCTGGCTACATTTTCACATTTAGGGGTAGTTCCCTTTTTTCCCCCCCCCCCCCCTCTCCCTCCTAATCTGTTCCCAAGCGCGGTATCAGTTGTTATATGTTTTAGTTATCTTACAGAAGGGGCGCCATTTCTGTGGATACCAGCAGCTGGGAGTTTCCTTGGTCCATTTCGATTTGTTCGGTGGACATAAGTGGTGAGCGCCAGTGATTTTTGTTTATTTATATACATAAAGCAGCCTGAGCCAGGGAAAGTACTCATGAAAACCTGTGCAGTAAATCAAGTAAAAGTCAGATACACCAATGGAAAAAAAGGAACGCAGTGGCACAGAGTAATACAGACAAGTAAAAATAGGCAAAAAAAGCACTCAGAAAATGACCAAAGGAAAATGAATTGTTTTATATGTATATAACTTGAACAAATGGGGACAAAACTAGTGTGCTTCAAGTCATAGTACACTATGCACACCTACTACTGCGGGAAGAATACAAAGGGAAATGCACCTTAGTAAAGTGTAGTAATCATAACATAAAACAAGTGACCCAAAACTCCAGAGGATTAAAAGTCACTGGTTTGGGAGACCTTTAAACCCCCAGAGATCAATCAGTCAAGTTCCCTTATTGCAACTTCTTGAAGTCATTTTAACCCTTAGCCTTGCCCATATTTCCTGCTCCCAATACATTAAGTGAAAATAGTGGGTTCAGTAGGCCTGCTAAACTGCTACTAGAATGTTAAATTATTTATGGGATTTTTCATTTCTTGAAGCCAATTCATCACCCAAACTCTACTACTGTGAAGCCATGCAGATATGATGGATTCAGTATGTGGTTTATCATTGTCTTGTTGAAATATGCAAGGCCTTTCCTTAAGTAGATGTTTTCTGGATGGGAGCATATGTTGTTCTAAAACCTCTAAATACTGGGCATTGATAGCACCTTTCAAGATGCATGAGCTACCCATGCATTTGAAGTTTTGCTGGATGGTTGCTCTTCTCTTGAGCCCGCAAGAGTGCTAGGTGTTGTGAATTCTGCTCTTGGGCTCCCTCCGGTGGTTATAAGTGGTAGCGCTGCTGTCTTTGGATCGCTGCATTCATCAGGTGTGTCCACTTATTGCATTTCTGACTGGGCTATTTAGTCTTGCTTGACCCTTTAGTCAGTGCCAGTTGTGCATTGTTCCTGGAGGATTCACATTCCTGCCTGGTCTCTCATGCTTTGCTGTTCATTTCAACAAAGATAAGTTCTGGCCTTGTTTTTTGCAGTCCACATTCTGTGGGCCTTATTGTTCAGTTCTTTTCCATGTTTTGTCTTGTCCAGCTTGGTCTGTATAAGGATTTGTTCAGCCAAGCTGGTATCTCTGGAGATGCAGATATACCCTCCATATCTTTAGTTAGATGTGGAGATTTTGCATTTTTCTGTGGTGGATATTTTCTAGTGTTTTAATACTGACCACATAGTACTCTGTCCTATCCTTTCTAATTAGCTGGAGTGGCCTCCTTTGCTAAATCCTGATTTCAGTCTGCGTATGTTATTTCCCTCTCCTCTCACAGTCAATATTTGTGGGGGGCTGTCTATCCTTTGGGGATTTTCTCTGAGGCAAGATAGTTTTCCCTTTTCTATCTCTAGGGGTATTTAGTCCTCCGGCTGTGTCGAGATGTCTAGGGAGTGTTAGGTACATTCAGGGTCTGCGGTTAGTACAGGTACCACCTTCTCCAGAGTACGTCTCATGCTGCTCCTAGGCCACCAGATCATGTTATTGTATGTTGTAAAACAACATGAATGCATCTTCTGTTATATGCAAATGAACCACTCTGCTTCCTCCGGATAAGTTCAGCCACAGATAAGCCAAGGGAGAAAATTATTGACATTTTCTATTTAATCCATAGCATTGGCATCTTAAAATTGCCTGGGTCCTGTCTGCCTTGTAATGTGCAAAGAATCCAGTGTCACTTAGGTTTCATTGGTACAACGTGCATGCATGGGAAGACACAGGAAAGATATATATCTTGGTACCGTGTTAGCCAGTAGATAGAAAATTATTTAGAACTGAGAGTCCTCAGTGGTTGATACCTTTTAATGGCTAACTGAAAAGATGGTAACAAATTGCAAGCTTTTGAGACTACACAGGTCTCTTCATCAGGCATAGACTGATACAAATTCTGAAGAATCACATATTTATGCACAACATAGCACAGAAAAAAAAAAAAAACCATGGATAAGACAGGTGACATGAAGCAGAATTACCATGAGTGATAAACAGTTATGTCCATAAATATTGGACCACTTCTTAGATAAGGAATGTTTTATTGTCCTCTGATTGGAGTCTGGGTCTGTTGTGATGACCCCCTCAGTCTGAGGGGCAAGTTCCTTAGTTGATGTAAAAAGACATAAATCAATGCGACACATTCATTCCACCACTAAGACAGTCAAAGGTCGTCATCAGTTTATATTCCCAGACTCTTCTGTCTCTCTGAGTTTTGAAGTTACTTTTTAACACAAGTAATTTCATGTCCACAATGTTATGATTTGGGAGACAAAAATGTATTGCCACAGGTAGATCCATTCTTTTTTCTCTTATTGTATGGCGGTGAGAATTCATCCTTGTCCTCAGTTTTTGCCCTGTCTCCCCCACATACAGACCCCCAGTTGGACATTTAGTACAAATAATTAAGTACACCACATTAGAAGAGACGCAGCTGAAAGTACCTGGTATCTTGTAGTCCTGATGTGAATTGGGGATCTTTATCTTGTCCATGGTCATTATAAATGGACAGGTTTTACATTTTTTCTGATTGCAAGGAAAGGTACCTGTAGTTGTTGGAGAGGACAGGGAGCTCTTGACAATGATGCTTCTTAGATTTGGGGGCTGCCTAAAATACAGTGGTGGGGGGTCTGGAAAACTGGATTGTAAGCGGGCATCTTTTTGTAGTAAAGGTTGTAATTTCCGTGCAGCTCCCCTTAGCACCTCCAGATTTGGATTGTAGGTAACTACTAGAGGTACCCGGTTATTTTCTTCATTAGCTTTGTAATGTAGCAGGTGATTACTTGATATTCTGGTGGCTCTTGTAATCTGGTTTTCAATTGTTCTTGGATGGTAGCCCTGATTCAAAAAGGTCTTTCTGAGGCGACCAAGGTGTTCATCCCTATCCATTGGGTTGGAACATATACGATTGTAGCTGATGGCTTGGCTGTAGACAATGGAGTTTTTTATGTGTTTTGGATGGAAACTGTCCCATTTAAGGTATGTTGGACGGTCGATTGGCTTCTGGTACAGGGATGTCTCTATTTTATTGTTCTGCAGCTTAATGATGGTGTCCAAAAAGTTAATTTCAGTACAGGAGTAGTTGAGTGTCAAGTTGATGGTAGGATGAAATTGATTAAACTGTTCATGGAAGGTCTTTAGCTGTGGTTCAGACTCCGTCCAGATGATTAAAATGTCATCAATGTAGCGGTAGTACTACTCTTCTACTTTTCTCTGATATTTTTCCCTCCTCATTGAGGGTATGTGCACACGTCCGGATTTCTTGCAGAAATTTCCTGAACAAAACCGGACATTTTCTGGAAGATATCCGCATGCAGATTTTTCGTGTTTTTTCTCGTTTTTTTTGCTGATTTTTTGCGGATTTTTCCGGAGGTTCTGGGATGCAATAATATAGTGGGAAATCCACAAAAAATCAGCAAAATAATGAACATGCTGCGTTTTTTCCGCAATGCATTCTGAATGATAGGATGCGTATGTATGCGGATTTTAAGCATTTTATAGCATTTTTATAGCAAAAAAAATGCAAAAAATCCGGACAAAATCCTGACGTGTGCACATAGCCTTAAACACGCCAGTATACATCCATTACTTTAAAAAAAAAAAATTCCTCAACAAGACCTTAACTGCTACCTACAGACCTGTCTCCAATCTTCCTTCCATCCCTAAACTCCTGGAACACTTTGTCCACTGTCCACTCCCGTCTAATCCGCTATCTCTCAGCAAACTCTTTTCTTGACCCTTCACAATCTGATTTCTGCTCTTTACATTCTACTGAAATTGCCCACACTAAATTCTCTAATGATCTACTAACAGCCAATTCTAATTTTCAGTATTCCCTGCTGATTCTCCTGGATCTCTCTGCAGCATTCAACACTGAGGATCACTAGCTCCTTCTCACTATGCTCCGCTATATTGGACTCAAGGTTACTCTTCTCTCCTGGTTCTCCTCCTTCCTCTGTGACCACTTATTCACTATATCTTTTGCTGACTCCTCTTCCTCTCCCCTTACTGTTGAGGTTCCTCAAGGTTCAGTCCTAGACCCCCTCCTTTTCTCCTTGTACAGTGCCCCTATTGGACAAACAATCAGAAGATTCAGTTATCAGTACCATCTCTATGCTGATGACACCCAATTATATACTTTGTCCTGACATTAACCCTTCATTGCTACAAAACACCTTGCCCCAGCCCCTCTAAATTCTCATTGACCCTTAACTGTCTCACTCTCTTTGTCCACTCAGTCTATCCCCTTACTTGCACAACTACTCTCCCTCCCACCAGATCCTAGTTTGAAATCTCCTCCATCTGTCTGACCATTTTTTCCCCCAAACACACTTGCACCTTCCCCATTGAGGTGCAGCCCACCTACCATCAGTAGATTCGGTTTTCAGTACCATCTCTATGCTGATGATAACCAATTATAGACATCATCTCCTGACATTAGCCCTACATTTTTACAAAATACCAGTTATTGTCTTTCCGCTGTCTCTAATATTGTGTCCTCCCTCTATCTAGAACTGAATCTCTGAAAAACTAAACTCCTCATGTTTCCTCCCTTCACTAACCTATCTATGCCAGATCATGCCATTTCCATGCATAAGGCTACGTTCACATTTGCGTTGTGCGCCGCAGCGTCGTCGCCGCACCAAAACGCATGCGTCGTGCGGCCCTATCTTTAACATTGGGGCCGCATGGCGCCGCATGTACATGCGTTGTCATGCGTTTTGGTGCGTCGTACGCCGCATGCGGCGTTAGGGCGCACCTGTCAGGGCGCGGCAAACGCAACATGTTGCATTTTTTTTGCGGCGCCGACTTTTTAAAAAACGCATGCGTCGTGTTTGCGTCGCTTTTGCGTCGTCGATGCGCCTTTTTTCCCATTGATTTGCATTGACAACGCAGACGACGCAAGTACTTGCGTCGTGGTGCGTTGTACGACGCATGCGTTTTCCAAAAAAATTGCAAAAATTGTCTAGACTTTGGGGGGGCGCATGCGGCGCAAAACGCTGCGTTTTTTGTTCATAACGCAACTGCGTTTTTGTTTGCGTTGTGCGTTGCGGCGCCGACGCTGCGGCGCACAACGCAAATGTGAACGTAGCCTAACTCCATCATTACACCCCAGCAACATGCCAGCTGTCTTGGTGTCATCTTTGATTCAGATATTTCCTTCACTCTCCACAACTAATCACTCTCCTGCTCATGTCAACTACACCGCAAAAACATCTCTAGAATTCAACATTTTCTTACTTTTAACTTTGCAAAAACTCTTACTGTAGCTCTTATTCATTCTCATCTAGACTATTGCATCTCTTTACTAATAGGTCTATCTCTTACTAAACTCTCCCGTCTCCAATCCATCATGAATGCGGCAGCCAGGACGATATTCCTTTCCAACCACTACACCTGTGCCAGTCATTGCACTGGTTTCCCATCCTATACAGAATTCAATATAAACGTATCATTCTCACACACAAATAGCTCCACCATTCAGCATCCCTCACATCTCCTCATCTCAGTCTGCACTCTACCTGTGCCCTGCATTCTGCTATTGACTTAAAACTAAAAACCTCAATAATCCGATTCTCCCATTCCTGATTCCAAGACTTTTTGCTTACTGCGCTATTTCTTTGGAATGCACTACCAGGATAATTAATTCCCAATACCTAAAGTTTTAAGTGTGGCCTTAAAATGCATTTCTTTAGACTGGCCTATTGCCCCACCTCACTTATCTAACTATCCCCATTTGGCTCATTCAAAATTTTCTTCAAAATCTTGACCCCGTAGCCTCTGTTCACGCCCTCCATGCATTTAATAGCCCCCTGTGTCTATACTGTACACATAATGGCTGGCAACCAGTTCATGCAGCATTATGAGCATACCCTATTTAGCATATTATGGCTGTATTGTACAATATGAGCACATTTTACCATTTACCTTTCGTGTCTCTCTTATTTCCTTATAAGGCCTCTTTCACACTTCTATCGGAATGTGAACGTCGCAATGCGTCGTTCTGTGAAAAAAATGCAGTGCCCCACGGTCCTGGTCGTTGCAGTAATGGCATTCTTCCACCAGGGGGAGTGATGTTATATCGTGAAGGCAATAAAGGAGATCTCTTTACCAGGTATCACAAACCATGCAACATACTTTACACTCCAGTCCACCAGGGGGAGCTATGCTCCTATCTATTAGTGCACTCTTCACAATTAGGTAAAACTGATGATCTGGATAGGAAGTTAGTCAGAAGCTGACTGGGCTTCACCCAGGCAGTACCTGTCAGGCAGACAGAGGGGAAGGAGAAACACCTAATAGCTGCTGACAGGGTGGTCCCTGACAGGGGTGGGATCCTGTCAGAGGCCTAGACAAAAGGCCACGGAGCTGCCCGACGTGTGGCAGCATCCTAAGAAAGAGACAAGAACAGCAAATTGTATTGTGGAGGGTGAGAAACGAAGTCATAGCAAAAGGAGAGGAAACCAGAAGGAGTTCTGCCCTGCAAAAGGCTGCCTCCTTCTGAGGCGCAAGACCCGGTAGCCGGAACACCGAGGGAGCAACCGTCTCCATGCCTTGCTCCAGGGACCAGCAGGACAGCTAATTCCATGTTACCTGTCCAACCTATACCCAGGAGGCACGGTGGCAATTTGTGGGGGCTGGGGTGTGCTAGAGTCCCTGCAAAAAGCCTCAGGCCACCAGTCATACGGGTTTGTCCTATCATTACCATCAGGGGGACAGAGAGAGACATAACATCTAGAACATCTACAACAGTTGTGAGGACCTTATGAGAGGGTCAGCAGTAAGGTACTACAACACCCAGGCACTAGAGGAAGGCTACTGATTTCCAACTGGATAAGGGGACTCTGGATTTGCCTTCAGACCGGCCGGACACTGCCTGCCCTGTGATCTGGTGCTCTGGACTGTGGATGCTGAAGTCTTCAGTAAAAAGGTAAAGAGACTGCAACCTTGTGTCCTCGTTCTTCACTGCGCCAATTGGAGCGCCCCCAGACACAGGGCCGTGGGGTACTCAGTACCGGGCCTCTCAGTCTCAGTCCTGGGGTTGTCACGGTGGCTAGACCCGGTCCGTGACCCTGCTAAGGGGCGTCCAATGAAAGGTGTGATGATGGTGCGTGGTGCAGGTCGCGATGAATAACGAGGACACAGGGTTGCAGTCTCTTTACCTCTTTACTGAAGGCTTCGGGATCCGCAATCCAGAGTACTGCTAACAGGGCTGGCTGAGACCGGCCGGTCCGAAGGCACATCCAGAGTTTCCTTTGCAGGTGGAAATCAGTGCCTACCTTCTAGCGCCTGTGTGTTGTAGTACCTCCCTGCTGAGCACCACGGGATAGTCCTCACAACTGTTGTCTGTTTCTGATGTTCTTTCTCACAACTTGTATCTGTTCTGATGTTCTTTCTCCGTCCCCCAGATGATATGGCTATGACGCACACGTATGACGGGTAGGCCTGGAGTTCTGGACCCTAGCGTCGCCCCTCTCCCACAATTGCCCCCTATGTCTGCTTAGGTGTTTTTAGGTGAGACAGCCAACCTATAATCAACTGTCCTGCCCCTGTTTGAAGTACTGCTTGGAGCCCAATACTTCCTCGGCATTCCGGCCACCGGCTACACGCCTCAGTAGGATGTTGCCACGATCTTAAGGCACGACTCCTACTGGTTTATCTCCTTTTTGCTGCGATCTCGTTTCTCACTTCTCCACAATAAACTTCGCTTCATTTCCTTTCTTAAGATGCCGCCACATTCGAGTGCAGGCGCGGCTCCGTAACAATCTGTCCTGTTCGCTAGGTCACTGTCAGGATCCCACCCCTGACAGAGACCCCCCTGAATCTTCCCCCGCAACACCCTCTGCCACAGGATGTTGCCTGGATCCAACCCAGTCAGCTTCTGACTAACTTCCTATCCAGCCCCCAGTTTTACCCAAGTGTGAGGAGTGGCCTAATACATAGAACCTTTTGCTCCCCCTGGTGGCTGAAGTGTGAAATGTAGTGTGTGACTGTGATACCTGGTCAGGTAAACTCCTTTTGTGCAATCAGACGTAACATCACTCCCCTGAGTGGCAGAGTGGCATTACTGCAGCGACCAGGTCTCTGGGGCGCTGCACTCCCCCCCGGTTAAATCCAGTACTCCCGGACTGGGAAGAAGAACAACAATACATGTCAGCAAAAGACATACAAAATTTTGAAATGCAATAAACAAGTAAATATAACAGTGCTTCCCTTTATGGGAGGTGAGGACTCTTGAACGTTACAAACAGAAACATGTTTAAATATTTTAAATAACATACTATAAATAACTTCTATTACACAGCCGGGTATTCTATCTATCAAGTGCAAAATTTTGAACAATAATTTAACTTTCCTTTAAGGGCGTATAGGCTGAACCCACTAAAGGCTTACTATAAAACTCTGAAATATAAATTAACTTTTTCTTTATTTCTCTTTTCTAAGTGCAACATTTTTCTTTTTACTCTCTGATTTCTCATATGCAGGACCGCCTGTCTATCTGCCCAGGCCTACTGCCTCTTTTCTTAGTACAGGATCAATTAACCATCTCTCTATGGCTCTCAGGAGGACTCACTAACCAACCCCCACGGGTTCACTTTATTGAAATTCGGCTTTCAACTCTTTCCCGTCCTCAATCTCTTGGTAACATCATTAATCATTCTCTATAACTATCTAGCTAGCTACATACTACTTTTATGTAAAACATTATCACTATTCAACATTCTTAAGGCAACATTATACTCAAGTGCAACAAGTGAACATTCCCTTTAAGAGGGAACCAAGTCTCTTCGAGGTAGCGCAGGCTCTCTATCTGCAAGTCCGTTTAAGGCAAGAGCTTCCGTGCTGTATTCAGGAACAGTCTCTTCAGAAAGCTCTCCTTTTTGGAAAACCAGTAATGGGCACCTTTAAGAAGGTGCGAACTATTTACAATACAGTTTGTGAACCATTCACCATCCATGATTTGGCAGTCTCTATAAACAATGATGAACAAAAGCAAAAATAAAAACAAAAGTAAAAACAAAAACAAAAACAATAGGGATCCTGGGTAAACAAAGGGATCCCTTTAAGAAATAACCCTAGTCGGGTTGTTGCAGCAACACAGGACAAACAAACGAACAGTTCCAGAAAACTATTTACATACTCGTGGTTCCGAGGTTTTTCCTTACAGGAGGTTACACTGCATCAGCTGGTGGCGAACACTCCCTGACCAGTAAGGCTGCGGTCCTCTGTTCTCGGCTGATGCGGGATCGGTATAATTGGTTGGCCTCCCAGGCGCGGTCAGGTCACCCGGCGTCTGGATTCAAATGTCAGCTGTGGTTGCAAGTTCAGTAGCAGCGATAATACACACCGTGGCGACAGTAAGAGCGTTTGTCAAGTCAGGGTTAGCCGTGGTCAGGACAGTAGGTGGTGCCACCGTTGGTTCGCATCGTTGGATATCTCGAGCGCACCACCCTTGCGCACTCCGATAGCGGGTGTAGGTCACCTGGTCCCCTTTACATAGTTGATTGTCACATCTGTTGCGGAACGGGGTCTTCACATTGTAGCTGGTAAAGAAGACTTCAGTCGGCAGTCCCGATTCCTGTATGGAGCCCCAACCCTGCTTCGGATGAAAGGCTAGTACAGTCCCCTGTTTTGCCAAGTCCTTCTTAGGCTAAGTTCACATTAGCGTTGTGCGACGCAGCGTCGGGCACCACTGCGTCGCCGCATGCGTCATGCACCCCTATATTTAACATGGGGGCGCATGGACATGCGTTGTGCTGCGTTTTGCGACACATGGCCGCAAGCGTTGGGCGCAGAGAACGCAACAAGTTGCATTTTTTTTGCGTCCAACTTTCGGCCAAAAAGGACGCATGCGTCGCAAAACGCAGCGTTTTAGCGTGCGTTTTGCTGCATTTTTGTTTGCGTTGTGTGTTGCGTCGCCGACGCTGCGGCGCACAACGCAAATGTGAACGTAGCCTTACTGCGTGCAGCCTTTGGGTTTTGTACTTTCGGTGGGTCACTTTGTTCTGTATCTTTCTGGTTTTCCCAATGTAGAATTAAACATTGTTTATATTGTTCCCAGGTGAGCGCAGCAATGCTGAGGCCCTCCTGCCTGCCCCTGTCCGGCCCAATCCGTGGAGTGTCCCATTGGAAGATCACCCCCTCTGAGCTCACATCTAGTGGCTTCCCCTTAGTTGTCAGTAACGGTGGCACCCATTTCTCCATGGTGCCGGGGGCTATCGCCACCAGCTCAGGGGCGAAGGATCGGTCTCTGTCAGGACGGGGAGCGGTCGTGGGAACAGGATCGGTCGGGGGAGCAGGGGCATTTTCCGTACCTGCACCTGATGTGGTTCCACCAATGCCGATCTGTTCTGTTGATGAGGACACTGGAATGGGCTGCAGCTCAGACTGTGGCTCTTCCAAGGCGTCCTTCTGGCACAGCTCTGACTTCCATTGCTTTGCATCGGCTGGCTCCATGTCCGGGATAGGTTGACTCGGCTCCCCCGCCGGCAGCCCCAAGAAGTTCAGGTACTTCAGCTGCGGTGGGTTCGGATCCGCTTCTGGCCGGTGGGGATAATCCGGGATCACTCCGCCGTCGCTCAGGTACTCGCTGGTCACCTTCGCTGTCTCGGGGTCAGCAGCTGCACATGCCCCTGGCTCCACCATTTCTCAGAGGTGAGGCTCCTTCTTGTCTTGGTTCCCACCATTGCAATCTAGGGGGCGGTTCTTCTCTGCTTCGAGGCAGGTCATCATCTTGCAGCAGTAGTCGGAGGGGGCGGTCCCCACTTTTGGCGCCGCTTTGATAATCTCCTCCCATGGCACGCCCTTCTTCTTCCTCTGCGCCCCCCTTAGTGCTGTAATGGCGATGGTTTTGGCGGGAATTTTTGGCGGCAAATGGCGATACACAGTCCTTGCAATAAATCACAGTTCAAGCACAATCCAACACAGTTCCAAGGCACGCATGACCTGATTCTTCAGGCTTAAGTAGATCCTGTTTGTGATGCCAAATTCGAGTGCCCCCAGACACAGGGCCGCGGGGTACTCAGTACCGAGCCTCTCAGTCTCAGTCGTGGGGTTGTCACGGTGGCTAGACCCGATCCGTGACCCTGCTAAGGGGCGTCCAATGAAAGGTGTGATGATGGTGCGTGGTGCAGGTCGCGATGACTAACGAGGACACAGGGTTGCAGTCTCTTTACCTCTTTACTGAAGGCTTCGGGATCCGCAATCCAGAGTACTGCTAACAGGGCTGGCTGAGACCGGCCGGTCCGAAGGCACATCCAGAGTTTCCTTTGCAGGTGGAAATCAGTGCCTACCTTCCAGCGTCTGTGTGTTGTAGTACCTCCCTGCTGTGCACCACGGGATAGTCCTCACAACTGTTGTGTCTGTTTCTGATGTTCTTTCTCACAACTTGTATCTGTTCTGATGTTCTTTCTCCGTCCCCCAGATGATATGGCTAGGACGCACACGTATGACGGGTAGGCCTGGAGTTCTTCCGAGACCCTAGCGTCGCCCCTCTCCCACAATTGCCCCCTACAAGCTGTTCCCTGACTACTCTACATTGTTTCAAAGTGTCAGATCTTCAGTGTTGTCACATGAAAAGATATAATAAATGATTTACAAAAATATGAGGGTTGTACTCACTTTTGTGAAATACTGTATGTGTAGGCAAATACATTCTGTTTCTGTAACTATTCTTACAAATAGTGGAGTTGTGCAAAAAATAACAAAAACCTCTAATAATCTCCATTAAAGGAATGGCCAGCCATAAAATATTGCTTTATATGCAGGGATGGAAACTGCTGTATATCCAGGGCCGTCTTTGCCACTAAGCACGTGAGGGCATGTGCCTAGGGCGCCAGGATTCGGGCGGCGGCACCTGAGCAAGGTTTTTTTTATTTTATTTTTTTAAAGTCTGTGGTCAACCACCCGCCCGCCTCCCCCCTCCTCCTCACCTCCTTGAAAACGACATACTCACCCTCCTCCAGCGGTATCCGCAGCTCCGATGGTCTCAGCACCGGCAGCTCGTCCTGTGCTCAGCAGTTACGCGGTACCGCTCTTTAAGGTGATGAATATGGATGCATATTCATGACCTTAGTGAGCGGTACCACATGACCACTTACACAGGAAGAAGCTGCCGCCCTGGGAGTCGGGACAGAGATGCAGGGAGTCCGTTCTTCACGCTGTGAGGAGGGTAGGTATGAAGTCTGGGGGAGGATGAAGGAGGATGGGGAGGATGGGGGAGCCATGCATGTAAGGATGGGGGGGAGCAGAGCCACGATATGAGGATGGGAGGGGGGAGCAGAGCCGCACATACAAGGATGTGAGGGGAGAGCAGAGCCACGATTACAAGGATGTGAGGGAGGAGCAGAGCCATGCATACAAGGATGTGAGGGGGGAGCAGAGCCACGAATACAAGGATGTGAAGGGGGAGCAGAGCCACGCATGCAAGGAAGTGAGGGGGGAGCAGAGCCAAGCATACAAGGATGGGAGGGGGAGCAGAGCTACGCATACAAGGATGGGAGGGGGGAGCAGACTACAAGGATGTGAGGGGGGAGCAGAGCCACACATACAAGGATGCGACAAGGGGAGCCATGCATACAAGATGGGACTGGGGAGCCATGCATATAACAGGGAGAGCCACACAGAGCAGGACAAGAGGGGGGAGCCACACATGATGGACAGTGATGAGGGGACAATACATACCCGGCTTATACTCCAGTCAATAAGCTTATCCAGTTTTTTGTGGCAAAATTAGGTGCCTCAGCTTATACTCGGGTCGGGTTATACTTGAGTATATACGGTATGTAATATATACACATGTATGTGTGTGTGGCTATATCTATATAGCTTTGTCACCATAAAAGGAGAGGGGCCCAGACACAGTTTTTGCACAGGGGCCCCAAGCTGTCAGTGTCAGCCCCTACCCAGGGATCAATTGTACTCGCATCTTACAGAAGTGAGTACAATTGAGGCTCTGACAGCTGGGTCAGAGCGATGTGAGCAGCGTAATCAGATAATGTGATCATGCTGCTGACGTCGCTCACTCACAGTGCAGAGGCGAACACTGGTGGTAAGTGCTCCAGTGGAGCAGAAGACACCGAAGATTACGTGCACGGGGGGGACAATTTGAGTAGAGATTGGGGGATTTATTATGTGTGGAGAATTTTAGTGGGGATGAGGAGATTTATTTTGTAGGGTGAGATTTGAAGTGGAGATGGGGTTATTTATTGTGTGTGAGATTTGTAGTGGGGATGGGGGGATTTAATGTGTGGGGGAGATTTCAGGACACAAAATGAAGAGCAAAGGGGGAGATGGGGAAACAGTACTGGTGGAATGGGGGGCATGTATGAGGAAACAGTACTGGGGGAATGGGGGCATGTATGAGGAAACAGTATAGAGGGATGGGTGCAGACATTATGGGGAGTGACGGGGGAATGTATGTGGACACAGTATGAGTAGCAATGTGAAAAATGTATGTGTACAGGAAGTGAGGGTGATGGGATGTGTGCAGACAGTATGGGGAGTCAGGTGAGCAGGCAGTATAGAAAGTGAGGGGGTAAATATATGAGGAGACAGTATGGTGAACACGAGCGATGTGAGAGGAGACAGTATGAGGAGGTAGGGGAATAGTGTGAGGAGACAGTATGGGGGGAGAAATGTGAGTGGGCACAGAATAGAAACTGAGTAGTGGGTTCGTAGCATGGAGGGACAGTGTAAGGGCACAGCCAGGAGGGGACAGTATACCAAGGAGGGGGAGTGTGATGATAAAGTACAGTATAAATACTGGGCCCTACAGGGGGACACAGTGTGAGAGGGCAGTGTGAAGAGGGGGCCGGTATAGAAAGGAGAGGTCAGTGTAAAGAGCACGTACCATAAGAGGGACAGTGTGGGGGTCATATTTTGTGCCGGCAATATAGTGAGGGGCAATTTTTTATTCAGGAGCATTATAATGACACTTCTATCTTTAAGGGCGTCATGTGGAGATTTTCTGCAAAAGAGCGGAGAAGATGGAAGTCTGCAGAGACGAGCTGTGGATGAGAAAGGTCATCATGGGGTCTGGACAAGATAAAGAAAAGAAGAATGACTCCAGAGACGACATAATCTATAAGGTACCTGGATGTAAATGTTATTTGTGATTTTGACTAACTCTCACGTTTTTATTTATGTTAGGAGCATTAAAGGGGATGTCCAGGTTTTAATGAGTCTGTAGTCATTCTTTGTGACTGAAGACTTCTGAATTCTCACAGTGCAAACTGTACGCTGTCAGAATTCTCTCACACTGGCAATTTACATACATGCGGTCATGTGCTGACTAGACATGTGTGGCCTCAGTCAATGAAAGTGAACTGAGCGAGGCCGGGCACGTCTAGTCAGAATGTGGTCAGAAGTATACAAATCACATGCTTGTGCTGACATGACTGTCCACTGGCAAGGGAGAATCCTTCACATGGACACTTCACTCATATGTGATTTTCATACTTGTGGTCCTGTGACAACGATCTTCTCTACTGCGTCTGTTTTTCACTGAACATTGAGAGTATTAGGGAGAAGAGCTCGTGGGCACATGACTGCGTGTGCAAATCGCATATGTCCTTGGGAAGGGGGGGTGCCAAAATGAATTCTTGCCTCGGGTGCCAGAAAACATAGATACGCCTCTGTACGGTAAGCGATTACCCTGTCCGGTGGAGGGAGGTCTGTGCACAGTGCAGCACAGGCAGTGAGGCAGGGACTGAGGGTGTGCACAGAGAGGATGGATACGAGGAGACTGCTGTCCCAGTCTACGCCGTAGCCTGGAGCCCTCATTATCATAGGAATATGTCAGTTAATAAATTGTTTTCTAAAGCTTTATAGTGTAGTTTTAGGTCAGGGAGGGATGGTTAGGGATGAGCTAGGAAGGTGCAGGGACAGGTAGTGATGGCTACTTGCGGACATTTGCGGCACTTGCGGTTTTGCACTTGCAGTGAGACAAAAAAAACACTGCAAGCAGCGTTTTTTTTCCATTGCTGCAAATACCGCATTTACCGGATCGCGGCAAAACCGCAAATGCTGCACATGTCTGCAAGTCCTATAGGGAATGAATGAGGCCGAACACACTGTTGCTGTAAGTGATCCGTTACGTGGCAGATGCAGAAAAGCTGCTGGATCTGCTGCAATAGGCTACTTTCACATCAGAGATTTTTGCCAAAGTCACTGCCGATAGTGTCATACTCACCAATGGGGGAGGCACCACTAAAAGTGCCTAGGGCAGCAGAAGACCTAAATACGGCCCTGCGAATATCTATTGGCTCTTTTGCAGTGAACAGTGTATTGCAATCCAAAGAGTTGCCTGCGGACAGAGTCACTGACCATGAGTGACCAGCAGCGTTCAGTTCATCAGATGGAGGCATGGATATTGCAAATATTGTTTAAAGTCTTCTTTTGCTGGAAGCATGGTGCTTTCTCCAATATTAAACTAAAATCTAACATGAAAATGTCACTCATCAACTAATTCGAATTACAAGCAGAAAGGCAACATAAAAAACTGAAATCTGCTCCATAAAAAAACCTTAATCAACACACATGTTTCAAAGCTGGGAACAGCCATTTATAAATTTACAATTTTCCGTAATGTCATGATGTATTTTCGGCTAAATGTTATTTGATACTCTAGCAACAGTTTGCAAAACCACTCTCTGACAGATTTCTACAGCATAGCTCACACAAAATCTTTACTTTGTAAAACTGAAGAAGCACACACGGAGAAATATATTAAAACTTATGCAAAGGACAATCAAAACTGATCAAGAAAAAAAATCAAAGAATGGTCGCTTGAATGTTTGTCCATGCACACTGGCACAGGCCTGGCACGGAAGTTCAGAACTAGTGATGAGCGAATATACTCGATACTCGAGATTTCTCGAGCACGCTCGGGGGTCCTCCGAGTATTTTTTAGAGCTCAGAGTTTTAGTTTTTAACGCCGCAGCTGAATGATTTATATCTGTTAGCCAGCATAAGTACATGTGGGGGTTGCCTGGTTGCTAGGGAATCCCCACATGTACTTATGCTGGCTAATAGAACCAATCTATTAACTGACAACACCCAATTCTTCTGCTGTTCAGAGGTGAAGGGCAGGTGCATATATAGAAACCATGGGGTTCTATAGCAAAAGACCTAGTAATGCCCCTTTCCTCTCTCGGTGGAGTAGGAAAGCACACAGCACATAGGAGGAGTCACAGAATGGCATAAAATGTAAAAACAGGGAGAGGAACATGTTGCAGTATATAGACAGTAATTTTGCTCTTATTGAAACCCCTTACTGTTCTCTCCCACTACAATATCCCTTTTATGGCCCCACAGAGTATGAGGTTCCCAAAAAATGCATCTAACACACTGCATGATAGCCCCACTCAACAGTGAATTCCCCCACATGCATAGTATGATGTCCCCACAGTAAATACACTCACACAGTATGAGACCCACACACAATATGAGACCCTCATATACCTTCCCACCATAGTTCCCACCACCACCACCACCACAAAGTATGATGGCCTCTTATAGGTATTGACTTATATAAAAGAAAGACAAATAATTCGAAAAAAGGTTTCATGGAAAGCTGTCCTGTCCCCTCGACTTTTAGAGTCATGTGCCATAACTGCTTTGGAATAGTTCTCAAATTCGATTTAATGTTTTGAAAATGCTCATAAGTAATGTGTACACTGACTTGTAAATATCATTTTTTTCAGGACCTAATGTGTTTCTGCCCCAGAGAACACTCTCTCTTGTCATCCTCTCTTCATTAACGTTTCACTAAAAGAATAGCATATCATCACAGCGGGTGGTAATCACTCCCTAACCATTTTGATTCTGACTTCTTTGGCTCCACGTGTCTACTCCGTACTCAGCTCTCCTCCATTTCTATTCCCCTTTCTGACTAATTTATTCTGGTGCCCTCTTTTCCTTCTTTAGCCTATCCCTTCTCTGATTATATTTCTATACTGATTTGTTTTACTTTTTTAACTTTATTTACCCTCTTCCTGTACAATATTACACAATAGAATTACACACTTGTGATATCTAGTTGCTCCCTCCAGAGTGTTCGTTCTTTCATACATTCAATGTCGCAACGTAAATGTATGTGCACATGTTGCGGATTTTGCTGCGGATCCGCAGCGGATTGGCCGCTGCAGTTTTCCATGAGTTTACATGTAAACCTATGGAAAACAAAATCCGCAATGCACATGCTGCGGAAAAAAAACGCGCTGAAACGTAGCGCTGTTTCTTCCTCAGCATGTCAATTCTTTGTGTGGATTCCACAGCGGTTTACATCTGCTCCTCAATAGGAATCCACAGGTGTAAAACCGCAGGTGGAATCCGCATGAAAAACTGTGGTAAATCCGTGGTAATTTACACTGATTTGCTAAAATCAGTGCGGAAAAATCCACACACCTTTCCACAACGTGTGCACATAGCCTCAAGCTTGTGAGCCCCAATGCAAAAGCACCAACATGGCTCCCAACAGTCACAGGTTTGTAATAATAATAGGCATTTTACATGGACCAAAGAGACCTTTTAGGCTACTTTAGGTCCCAGGGCCGAACCTCTGCACCTATTATATTAATGCCCCTGGTGCAATAACAACACATCCATGCTCCTCTTGCATATGTGCATGCACTGATGTCTCAATGCATGCGCTTTACCCCTTAATCATTAGCAGTATGCATGACCTCCTCTGTCCACCCCCATCTGTTATTGTACTCCCTTATCGTTTTTTTACTTTAATTTTTTTTACCCTTCAGTGACTATTAGTGTTGAGTAGGATTGAGCGACTATCATTTTTTTAAGATCGAGTCGGGTTTTGTGAAACCCGACTTTGTCCAGAGTCGAGTCGAGTGCAGTCGGCCGATTATCGCTAAAAGTCAGGGATCGACCGAAACACGAAACCCAATGCAAGTCAATGGGGAAGCATAGTCGGCAGTGAGTGGAGGCCAGGAAAACACCTACAGTGCCCATTTTAATGCCAAAAACATCCATTCTTGTTTCTGAAGCTTGTCAATCTTAATTAACTTTATAATAATAGTTGTTCAATGGAACTTGGGGGTCATTTGGCAAATTTGTGGGGGGTAGGGCTGGTTCAAGGTTTTAGTGGGCCCAGGAATCGTGGACTACGTCACGGCGGTGGAGCAGGGAGAGGAAAGTATTTCAACGTTGCAAGTGCTGTGATCCTGAGCAAGCAGGGGGGCACACTTGTTCGCATTGGCACTGGCACAGGGCCCCTCAAAGTACAGCGGTGTGTTTGCACGGCGGGGGCGCCTCCCACCAGCAGCGACACTTTTGCGTACTCTGAGGGGCCCTGTGCCAGTGACGTCGCCAACGAGTATGCCCCCCCACCTGATGAAGGAACCTGCACTTTCATCTGCACCTTCCTCTTTGTCCCTGTGTAAGGTGGTATAACATGCGGGAAGGGGAACCTTACTTTCAGCAGGGTCAGATTCTGGCTGTGTAGAGTGCAAGGGGAATGTAGTGGTCTAGGTCAATGTACCAGCAGACTCATCTAGCAGTGGCTGGGCAATGGGCAGGATGAGGAGGAAACAGATATAGGGCCAAAGAATAAAGTAGGCTAAATGCAGTTCAAAATTGGTAACAGGACTAAACAGGCGGCATTGCTTTGTTCAGTGGAGTAGCAAACCCAGGAGCAGCAGACACTGTTTTAAGGGCCCAACCACACTAGTAGGCCAAATGCAGTATAATATCTGCTACTGTAGGCCAAAAGCCAGAAGGTTGAAGCTCAGCTTTATTCAGTTGAGGACAAACACCAGGGAGGGGCAGACACCGTTAGTAGGCCATAACCAAAGTTGAAGGCCAAATGCAGTTTAATATCTGATACTATAGGCCCAAAGCCAGAAGGTTGAAGCTCAGCTTTATTCAGTTGAGGGCAAACACCAGGGAGGGGCAGACACTGTTAGTAGGCCCTAACCACCAATTTTTAAAATAACAGCACTTAATGAGAGCCAGAAGGTTGAAGCTCAGCTTTATTCAGTTGAGGAAAAACACCAGGGAGGGGCAGACACCGTTAGTAGGCCCTAACCACCAATTTTTAAAAACACAGCACTTAATGAGAGCCAGAAGGATGAAGCTCAGCTTTATTCAGTTGAGGACAAACACCAGGCAGGGGCAGACACCGTTAGTAGGCCCTAACCACCAATTTTTAAAATAACAGCACTTAATGAGAACCAGAAGGTTGAAGCTCAGCTTTATTCAGTTGAGGGCAAACACCAGGGAGGGGCAGACACCGTTAGTAGGCCCTAACCACCAATTTTTAAAATAACAGCACTTAATGAGAGCCAGAAGGTTGAAGCTCAGCTTTATTCAGTTGAGGAAAAACACCAGGCAGGGGCAGACACCGTTAGTAGGCCCTAACCACCAATTTTTAAAAACACAGCACTTAATGAGAGCCAGAAGGATGAAGCTCAGCTTTATTCAGTTGATGAAAAACACCAGGGAGGGGCAGACACCGTTAGTAGGCCCTAACCACCAATTTTTAAAAACACAGCACTTAATGAGAGCCAGAAGGATGAAGCTCAGCTTTATTCAGTTGAGGAAAAACACCAGGGAGGGGCAGACACCATTAGTAGGCCGTAACCAAAGTTGAAGGCCAAATGCAGTTTAATATCTGATACTATAGGCCGAAAGCCAGAAGGTTGAAGCTCAGCTTTATTCAGTTGAGGACAAACACCAGGGAGGGGCAGACACCGTTAGTAGGCCGTAACCAAAGTTAAAGGCCATATGCAGTTTAATTTCTGATACTATAGGCCGAAAGCCAGAAGGTGGAAGCTCCGATTTAGACAGTGGAGGACAATTTGAATTAGGGACTGCAGACAGACTTAGTAGGCTGTCCCCTGTGGACCATGCATCCAACACATTAACCCATTGCGCCGTAATGGACACGTAATCTTCCGTGGCCATGCCTACAGGTCCATGCGTCTGTTGTCAGGTGCACCTTTGTACTCACAGATTGCCAGAGTGCATGGACAATGCGGTCTTTTACATGCTGGTGGAGGGTTGGGATGGCTTTTCTCGCAAAAGAAGTGTCGACTGGTTAGCTTGTAGCGTGGTACAGCGTAGTCCATCATGGCCTTATTAATAGTAAATAAAATATATAACTAGGCTCTATGAACTTTTAAATAGGTTCCAGGGGTACACGGGCAGCATTGGTGTGGTCAGTGGAGGAGTATTGCAAGTAGGGGCCGCAGACAGGCTATCAAAGGCCTAAAATAACCAACAATAGGCTCATGGCAGTTTTACATCGGTTACATGGATACACAGGCAGGCAGCATTGTGGTCAGTGGAGGAGTATTGCAAGGAGTGTCTGACACAGTTAGTACTCCAAAAAAATAAATAGATGTTAATGTAGCGCCCCCACTGCCGCAGGGCCGAGGGGTACCCGGTACCGGGCCTCTGAGTCTCTGCTCTGGGGTTGTCACGGCGGCTAGGCCCCGGTCCGTGACCCTGCCGTGGGGCGCTCAGTGAATGATGGATATGGATGATGGTGGTGACGCTGTAGTGGTGCAGTGCAGTAAATAACGAGGACACCAGGTTGCAGTCTCTTTACCTCTTTACTGAAGATCTCTGAGTCCTCAGTCCGGAACACAGTTCACCAGGCTGCGCAAGTCTGGCCAGTCCAATGGCACCTCCAGAGTTCTCTTCACAGGTGGAAATCGGTGCCTTCCTACTAGCGCTATGTGTTGTGGTCCTTCCCTGCTGTGCTTACGGAAAGTCCCCCACAACTGTTGTGTCTGTTTCTTAAGTTCCCTCACAACTCGATTAGATGATGTTCTGCTAATCCCCCGTCCCTCCCTGATGTTCTGGTTGGGACGGCACCCGTTTGACGGGTAGGCTCGGAGCTCTTCCGGGACCCTAGAGTCGCCCCTCTCCACAAGTTGCCCCCCAAGACTGCATAGGTGATATAAGTTAGACAGCCCGCCTTAGACTGACTGTCCTGCCGCTGTTTGGAGTATTGCTTGAAGCTGAATGTTATGATACTCCCTCGGTGTTCCGGCCACCGGTAGTGCGCCTCAGTAGGATGTTGCTTCGGTCTTACAGCACGACTCCTACTGGTATTTCTCCTTTGCGTGATCTCGTTTCTCACTCAGCACAATCTATCTCTCTTCTAGTCCTTCCTTGGGCACCGCCGCTACCCGGAGCAGGCACGGTCCCGTTACGTTCTTTCTTGTTGCCAAGCCTCTGTCAGGATCCCACCCCTGACAGAGACCCTACTGTATCTTCCCCCACAACACCCTCTGCCACAAGGTGTTGCCTGGTTCCAACCCAGTCAGCTTTCTGATCTAACTTCCTGCCAGACCCCCAGTTTACCCACTATGGTGGGGAGTGGCCTAATGAATAGCACCCTTAGCTCCCCCCGGAGGCCCGGCTGTGAAATGTATTGGTGTCTGTGATACCTGATCCGATGAACTCCTTCAGTGCCATCAGACGCACCATAGCTCCCCATAGTGGCGGAGCCACAGTACTGCAACGACCAGGACTCTGGGGCGCTGAATTAATGTCTCGCAAAACAACTAAAAAAAGGGTGGCATGCTTAGGTACAGGGGTGGGCTCATCTGCAGAGTTTATGACAAAGTAATTTGGCAGTAAATTAGTATTTACTGGTGTCAATATAGGACACTGACCCAGACTACTTTAACTAGCATCATAGATGCAAACAAATTGGTATTGTTTGTCAGTGCCAGGCATTGAATGATGTCAGTGCATAGACTAAACATTGGTGGAGCTGTGCGAGATAATTTTGCACGTGGTAGAGCACAGTTTGAGCTGGGGGGGGAACTCTCTTGTGGCCGGCGGTACCGCCCCAGGGCCCCTCATGTTACAACGGTGTGTCTGACATTGGGTGCGCACCACCACCGCCAGAGACACTACATTGTACTATGAGGGACCCAGTGGCAATGCCGTCGACCAAAAGCGGGCACACCCGCCTCTTCAGACAATCAGCACTGTAACGGGTGCTTGCGCCAAGTGGCGAGACAATGGCCCCGTGGGGGGATTTTTCCCATTGGGGGAGGTGTAAACATGTCGTATGCTGGACAAACAGCTGCTGCAAATTAACAGATTGGAACACTCAGTAAGACCAGTCCACAAGCAAGACCTTTTTATAGGAAAGCTTTGGTGTCAGCCGGGAAAGGTGGGGCAAAATAATTTGAAATCCAGGAGTGGTTCATTTTAATGAAGGTGAGATCATCCACATTTTGGGTAGCCAGACGAGTCCTTTTTTCGGTTAATATTGAACCAGCAGCACTGAATACTCTTTCTGATAGCACACTAGCTGCTGGGCAAGCAAGCTCCTGCAACACATATTCTGCCAATTCAGGCCAGGTGTCTAATTTTGATGCCCAGTAATCAAATGGGAATGACGGTTGAGGGAGAACATCGATAAGGGAAGAAAAATAGTTAGTAACCATACTGGACAAATGTTGTCTCCTGTCACTTAGAATAGATGCTGCAGTACCTGTCCTGTCTGCGGTCATTGCAAAATCACTCCACAACCTGGTCAGAAAACCCCTCTGTCCAACGCCACTTCTGATCTGTGCACCCCTAACACCTCTGCCATGTAGCCCCCTGCAGCTTGTGTGAGAACCATCACCGGCGCTGTGTGCTGGGAATGCCTGAATCAAACGGTCTACAAGAGTAGCTTGTTTGGTTGCTAAGATTTGTTCGAGGTTCTCATGTGGCATAATATTTTGCAATTTGCCTTTATAGCGAGGGTCAAGGATGCAGGCCAACCAGTAATCGTCATCGCTCATCATTTTAGTAATGCGTGGGTCCTTTTTGAGGATACGTAAGGCATAATCCGCCATGTGGGCCAAAGTTCCTGTTGGCAAATCTGCGGTTGTGCTGGTTTGAGGGGCAGTTACAGGCAAATCTATGTCACTTGTCTCCCTTAAAAAAACAGAACCCGGCCTTGCAACGCCACTAATTTCTGTTGGCCCAGGAGAAGCTTCCTCATTAAAAAAGTACTCATCCCCATCATCCTCCTCGTCCTCCTCCTCCTCTTCGCCCGCTACCGCGTCCTCTACACGGCCCTGACCAGACAATGGCTGACTGTCATCAAGGCTTTCCTCTTCCTCAGCTGCAGATGCCTGCTCTTTTATGTGCGTCAAACTTTGCATCAGCAGACGCATTAGGGGGATGCTCATGCTTATTATGGCGTTGTCTGCACTAACCAGCCGTGTGCATTCCTCAAAACACTGAAGGACTTGACACAGGTCTTGTAGCTTCGACCACTGCACACCTGACAACTCCATGTCTGCCATCCAACTGCCTGCCCGTGTATGTGTATCCTCCCACAAAAACATAACAGCATACCTCTGTTCGCACAGTCTCTGAAGCATGTGCAGTGTGGAGTTCCACCTTGTTGAAATGTCGATGATTAGGCGATGCTGGGGAAGGTTCAAAGACCGCTGATAGTTCTGCATACGGCTGGAGTGTACGGGCGAACGGCGGATATGCGAGCAAAGTCTGCGCACTTTGAGGAGCAGGTCGGGTAACCCCGGATAACTTTTCAGGAAGCACTGCACCACCAGGTTTAAGGTGTGAGCCAGGCAAGGAATGTGTTTCAGTTGGGAAAGGGCTATGGCAGCCATGAAATTCCTTCCGTTATCACTCACTACCTTGCCTGCCTCAAGATGTACAGTGCCCAGCCATGACTGAGTTTCTTGGTGCAAGAACTCGGACAGAACTTCCGCGGTGTGTCTGTTGTCGCCCAAACACTTCATTGCCAATACAGCCTGCTGACGCTTGCCACTAGCTGTCCCATAATGGCACACCTGGTGTGCAACAGTGGCAGCTGCGGATGGAGTGGATGTGCGACTGCGGTGTGTGGACGAGCTCTCGCTTCTGCATGAGGAGGAGGAAGAGGAGGAGGGGGGGCGAACACCTACAGCCAACTCTTTCCTTGACCGTGGACTAGGCAAAACTGTCCCAATATTGCTGTCCCCTGTGGACCCTGCATCCACCACATTCACCCAGTGTGCCGTGATGGACACGTAACGTCCCTGGCCATGCCTACTGGTCCAGGCATCTGTTGTCAGGTGCACCTTTGTAGTCACAGACTGCCTGAGTGCATGGACGATGCAGTCTTTAACATGCTGTTGGAGGGCTGGGATGGCTTTTCTAGAAAAGAAGTGCCGACTGGGTAGTTCGTAGCGTGGTACAGCGTAGTCCATCAGCGCTTTGAAAGCTTCGCTTTCAACTAACCGGTAGGGCATCATCTCTAATGAGATTAGTCTAGCAATGTGGGCGTTCAAACCCTGTGTACGCAGATGCGAGGATGAGTACTTCCTTTTCCTAACAAGAGTCTCATGTAGGGTGAGCTGGACTGGAGAGCTGGAGATCATGGAACTAGCGGTGGTGCCGGTGGACATGGGTGACTGAGAGAGGGTTGGAGATGGTATTCTTGCCGGTGCCCTACATGCAGTGTTTCCTACTACTAACCTGGTGATTCCCTGACTGCTTTGGCCTGGCGACGAAAGCTGCACAGATACTGCAGGTGGTGTGGGAAATGGTCGGCTTACAGGGAGGGAAGGGATGTAGCGTTGCTGACTAGCTTCATTGGCCGAGGGTGCTGCAACCTTTAGGGACGTTTGGTAGTTAGTCCAGGCTTGCAAATGCATGGTGGATAAATGTCTATGCATGCAACTTGTATTTAGACTTTTAAGATTCTGACCTCTGCTTAAAGTTGTTGAACATTTTTGACAGATGACTTTGCGCTGATCATTTGGATGTTGTTTAAAAAAATGCTAGACTGCACTCTTTCTACTATCGGATACCTTTTCAGGCATTGCAGACTGAGCTTCTTTAACCGGATGGCCACGCTGTTCTCCAACTGGTTTTGGTTTTGCCACGCGTTTTTGGCCAGATATGGGCCCGGTAGATGTAACCTGTTGTGATGTTGATGCCTGCTGCGGCTCCTCCTCCTCCGCTTCAGAACTACTGCCGCCTGCACCCTGTTCCCCCAATGGCTGCCAATCGGGGTCCACAACTGGGTCATCTATGACCTCCTCTTCTATGTCGTGTGCGATTTCGTCTTTGTCACCGTGTAAGCCGGTGGTATAGCGTCCGTGACGGGGCACCATAGTCTCCGCTGGGTTTGATTCTGCCTCAGTACACTGTGAGGGCAATGTTCTGGTCTGAGTCAAAGGAACAGCATAGTAATCTGGCTGTGGCTGTGCATCTGTGCACTCCATGTCCGATTCAACTTCTAATGGACATGGCCTGTTAACTGTTTCACTGTCTAACCCAGGAACGGTATGTGTAAAGAGCTCCATGGAGTAACCCGTTGTGTCTCCTGACGCATCCTTCTCTCTTGTTCTGGGTGAAGAAGACAAGGAAGCGACTTGTCCCTGACCGGGAGCATCCACTGACGATGCACTGCTCTGACATTTGGCACTTTCCGAGGAGGAGGCGAAAGAGCTAGAGGCAGAGGCAGCAATGAAAGCCAATACTTGTTCCTGCTGCTCCGGCTTCAAAAGTGGTTTTCCTACTCCCAGAAAAGAGAGCGTTCGAGGCCTTGTGCAGCCAGACAAGGAACCTGGCTCAACAACTCGAGACTTAGGTGCTGTACTGCTTTTACCACGACCACCTGATGCTCCACCACCACTACCATCATTACCAGCTGACAATGACCGCCCACGGCCACGACCTCTTCCACTAGACTTCCTCATTGCTTGCAAAACGTAACCAAAGTAACACTATTTGTTACTGTAAAACAACTTATAAGGTGAACTCAAACTTCTGTAGGATTTATATATACCTTTATAGGTGCCTGACACTGAAAGGAAAATCAGGCCCAATGTTACACACTAGGTTTTCTGTGGCCCAATAATTTGAGACAGATGGCACACACAGGCCCAGCACTCAAGCAGAAATGCCAATCTTAATCTCCCACTATTTTTTTTTTTTCTGGGAGAATTTACCCTAAAAAAAAAAAAAAAAAGGCCCAGTATTACACAGTGTTTTCAGTGGCACACAATGAGAGAGAGATGCCACACACAGCAATGGCACGGAGGCAGACTTGCCAATATTTATCTCCCAATAATTTTTTTTTTATTAAAAGGGAGAATGTACCCCCCCCAAAAAATGGCCAACTATTACACAGTGATTTCAGTGGCACACAATGAGAGAGAGATGCCACACACAGCAATGGCACGGAGGCAGACTTGACAATATTTATCTCCCACTAATTTTTTTTTGGAAAAGGGAGAATGTACCCCCCCAAAAAAAATGGCCAAGTATTACACAGTGTTTTCAGTGCCACACAATGAGAAAGAGATGCCACACACAGCAATGGCACGGAGGCAGACTTGCCAATATTTATCTCCCAATAATTTTTTTTTTTTTTGAAAAGGGAGAATGTACCCCCCCCCCAAAAAAATGGCCAAGTATTACACAGTGTTTTCAGTGGCACACAATGAGAGAGAGATGCCACACACAGCAATGGCACGGAGGCAGAATTGCCAATATTTATCTCCCAATAATTTTTTTTTTTTTTGAAAAGGGAGAATGTACCCCCCCAAAAAAAATGGCCAAGTATTACACAGTGTTTTCAGTGCCACACAATGAGAGAGAGATGCCACACACAGCAATGGCACGGAGGCAGACTTGCCAATATTTATCTCCCAATAATTTTTTTTTTTATTAAAAGGGAGAATGTACCCCCCCCCCAAAAAAAATGGCCAACTATTACACAGTGTTTTCAGTGGCACACAATGAGAGAGAGATGCCACACACAGCAATGGCACGGAGGCAGACTTGACAATATTTATCTCCCACTAATTTTTTTTTTGGAAAAGGGAGAATTTAGAAAAAAAAAAAAAAAGGACAAATATTACACAGTGTTTTCAGTGCCACACAATGAGAGAGAGATGCCACACACAGCAATGGCACGGAGGCAGACTTGCCAATATTTATCTCCCAATAATTTTTTTTTTATTATAATGGAGAATGTACCCCCCCAGAAAAAAAATGGCCAACTATTACACAGTGTTTTCAGTGCCACACAATGAGAGAGAGATGCCACACACAGCAATGGCACGGAGGCAGACTTGCCAATATTTATCTCCCAATAATTTTTTTTTTGGGAAAAGGGAGAATGTACCCCCCCCCAAAAAAAAAGCCAAGTATTACACAGTGTTTTCAGTGCCACACAATGAGAGAGAGATGCCACACACAGCAATGGCACGGAGGCAGACTTGCCAATATTTATCTCCCAATAATTTTTTTTTTTATTAAAAGGGAGAATGTACCCCCCCCCAAAAAAAAAATGGCCAAGTATTACACAGTGTTTTCAGTGGCACACAATGAGAGAGAGATGCCACACACAGCAATGGCACGGAGGCAGACTTGCCAATATTTATCTCCCACTATTTTTTTTTTTTTTTGAAAAGGGAGAATGTACCCCCCCAAAAAAAAAATGGCCAACTATTACACAGTGTTTTCAGTGGCACACAATGAGAGAGAGATGCCACACACAGCAATGGCACGAAGGCAGACTTGACAATATTTATCTCTCACTAATTTTTTTTTTTGGAAAAGGGAGAATTTAGAAAAAAAAAAAAAGGACAAGTATTACACAGTGTTTTCAGTGCCACACAATGAGAGAGAGATGCCACACACAGCAATGGCACGGAGGCAGACTTGCCAATATTTATCTCCCAATAATTTTTTTTTTTGGAAAAGGGAGAATTTAGAAAAAAAAAAAAAAAGGCCAAGTATTACACAGTGTTTTCAGTGCCACACAATGAGAGAGAGATGCCACACACAGCAATGGCACGGAGGCAGACTTGACAATATTTATCTCTCACTAATTTTTTTTTTTTGAAAAGGGAGAATTTAGAAAAAAAAAAAAAAGGACAAGTATTACACAGTGTTTTCAGTGCCACACAATGAGAGAGAGATGCCACACACAGCAATGGCACGGAGGCAGACTTGCCAATATTTATCTCCCTGCAGTTATCTCAGAAAAGTATGGCAGGCAGCTGTAAAAGGACTGCTGCACACAAAAGTTTGGACAAACACACAAGATAGCTGTGCAGAAAGGAAGGAAAAACAGGATTTGTGCTTTGAAAAAAGCAGTTGGTTTACACAGCGGCGTACACACAAAGCAACGCAGCTATCAGGGAGCCTTCTAGGGCAGCCCAATGAGCTACAGCGCTGAGGAAAAAAAAATGTAGCTTCTACTGTCCTGCAAACAAAAGGTGGTATTGGACAGTGGAAATCGCTACAGCACAAGCGGTTTGTGGCTTTATGTACCCTGCCTATCACTATCCCTGCTTCCGAAGAAGCTGCAGCAACCTCTCCCTATGCTCAGATCAGCAGCAGTAAGATGGCGGTCGGCCGGAACGCCCCTTTATATCCCCTGTGACGCCGCAGAAAGCAAGCCAATCACTGCAATGCCCTTCTCTAAGATGGTGGGGACCAGGATCTATGTCATCACGCTGCCCACACTCTGCGTCCACCTTCATTGGCTGAGAAATGGCGCTTTTAGCATCATTGAAACGCGACTTTGGCGCGAAAGTCGCGTACCGCATGGCAGAACCCACACAGGGATCGGCTCGGTTTCATGAGACGCCGACTTTGCCAAAAGTCGGCGACTTATGAAAATGAACGATCCGTTTCGCTCAAACCTAGTGTTGAGCGATACCGTCCGATACTTGAAAGTATCGGTATCGGAAAGTATCGGCTGATACCGGCAACGTATCGGATCTAATCCGATACCGATACCCGATACCAATACAAGTCAATGGGACTCAAGTATTGGAAGGTATCCTTGATGGTTCCCAGAGTCTGAAGGAGAGGAAACTCTCCTTCAGGCCCTGGGAACCATATTAATGTGTAAAATAAAGAATTAAAATAAAAAATATTGATATACTCACCTCTCCGACGCAGCCTGGACATCACCGCTGGTAACCGGCAGCCTGCTTTGTTTAAAATGAGCGCGTTCAGTACCTTCCATGACGTCACGGCTTCTGATTGGTCGCGTGCCGCTCATGTGACCAATCAGAAGCCTAATTCTAGGAATTTAGGACCTGAGAATTACGTCACGGCTTGTGATTGGTCGCGTGGCAGTCACATGGGCGGCCGCGACCAATCACAAGCCGTGACGTCATCTAAGGCCCTGAACGCGCTCATTCTTAGGAAGGAAGGCTGCCGGAAAGAAGCCGAGGGTGAGTATATTCCTATTAGGTATATACTCACCCTCGGACACACGCTGCTTCTTTACGGCAGCCTTCCTTCCTAAGAATGAGCGCGTTCAGGGCCTTAGATGACGTCACGGCTTGTGATTGGTCGCGGCCGCCCATGTGACCGCCACGCGACCAATCACAAGCCGTGACGTAATTCTCAGGTCCTAAATTCCTAGAATTAGGAATTTAGGACCTGAGGGATGACATCACGGCTTCTGATTGGTCGCGTTGCGGTCACATGAGCGGCACGCGACCAATCAGAAGCCGTGACGTCATGGAAAGTACTGAACGCGCTCATTTTAAACAAAGCAGGCTGCCGGTTACCAGCGGTGATGTCCAGGCTGCGTCGGAGAGGTGAGTATATCAATATTTTTTATTTTAATTCTTTATTTTACACATTAACATGGTCCCGATACCGATTCCCAATACAACAAAAGTATCGGATCTCGGTATCGGAATTCCGATACGGCAAGTATCGGCCGATACCCGATACTTGCGGTATCGGAATGCTCAACACTAGTGACTATGTGAACAAAATATTTAGAATTGAGAGTCTTCAGTGGTTGATACCTTTTAATGGCTAACTGAAAAGATGGTAACAAATTGCAAGCTTTCGAGACTACACAGGTCTCTTCATCAGGCATAGACTAAAAAAAATTAAGAAGAATCGCATATTTATGCACAACATAGCACAGAAAAAAAAAAAACATGGATAAGACAGGTGACATGAAGCAGAATTACCATGAGTGATGAACAGTTATGTCGATAAATATTGGACCACTTCTTAGATAAGGAATGTTTTATTGTCCTCTGATTGGGGTCTCTGTTGTGATGACCCCTCATAGTCTGAGGGGTAAGTTCCTTAGTTGATGTAAAAAGACATAAATCTAATGTGGTGTACTTAATTATTTGTACTAAATGTCCAACTGGGGGTCTGTATGTTTAGGAGACAGGGCAAAAACTGAGAACAAGGATAAATTCTCACAGCCATACAATAAAAGAAAAAAGAATGGATCTACCTGTGGCAATACATTTTTGTCTCCCAAATCATAACATTATGGACATGAAATTACTTGTGTTAAAAGGTAACTTCAAAACTCAGAGAGACAGAAGAGTCTGGGAATATAAACTGATGACGACCTTTGACTGTCTTAGTGGTGGAATGAATGTGTCGCATGGATTTATGTCTTTTTACATCAACTAAGGAACTTGCCCCTCAGACTATTAGGGGGTCATCAGAACAGACCCAGACCCCAATCAGAGGACAATAAAACATTCCTTATCTAAGAAGTGGTCCAATATTTATGGACATAACTGTTTATCACTCATGGTAATTCTGCTTCATGTCACCTGTCTTATCCATGTTTTTTTTGTTTTTGTTTTTGTTTTTTTTTCTGTGGTATGTTGTGCATAAATATGTGATTCTTCAGAATTTGCTTTAGTCTTTGCCTGATGAAGAGACCTGTGTAGTCTCCAAAGCTTGCAATTTGTTACCATCTTTTCAGTTAGCCATTAAAAGGTATCAACCACTGAGGACTCTCAATTCTAAATATTTTTCTATCTACTGGCTAACACGGTACCAAGATATATATCTTTCCTGTATGTGAACAAAGAAAGAGAAGATTGAAATTGTGTTACATGAAAACATATTTAAGATATGATACAATACACTTTATTCATCCCGAGGGAAGGTGTAGTGTCATCTCATGGTTTGTGAATATAGCTGTGTGCATCTTCTGTCTTAGGCTATGTTCACATGTTGCGTTTCTGCTGCATTATTTAATGCAAATTTTAAGCTGCATTTTAAATTACCAGCAAAAACTATTAGACATCAGAAATCTCAGGGACGCACATTGTTTTTTTCCTGACTGAATTGAAAAACTGCTGAGCTTTTGAAAACTGCAGCATGTCATTTCTTTCAGTGGTTTTTCAGAGTTTTTGCAGAGTTTTTTCACCCAAATAAAGCAATGAATAAGTGCAAAAACACAGCAAAAAATGCAGGTATCAGATTCTGCTGCGTTTTTGGTTCAAAAACCTAATGAAGCTGCATTATGTCTTTTGGGGGGCAATAAAGTTTATCTGCATGCACAAGAGACAATAAAAACTCAGCAAAAATGCTGCAAATATACAGCAAAAATGCAGCAAAACCTTCTATTTGTAAGTAGCTTTTACTGCCAAGAGAATAGGTTTTACCTGCAGAAATAAATGTAGCAGAAACGCAACTTGTGAATATAGACTTATATTGCTCAAATACTTTATCATGTGTACATTGTATCTTTAAAATTGATATTTAGTCTAAGTACAACATTTTGCCATTGAAGAGTGTCTGGATTTAATAGGGATTTATATTACCGTATATACCCGAGTATAAGCCTACCTGAATATAAGCCGAGGCACTTAATTTTACCACGGAAAACTGGGTAAGCTTATTGACTTAAGTATCAGCCAGGTATGTATTGTCCCCTCATCCCTGTCCTGCTATATGTGGCTCCCCCTTTCCTGTCCTGCTCTGTGTGGCTCCCCGTTTTATATGCATGGCTCCTCCCATCCCATCTTGTATGCATCGCTCGGCTCCCCTGTCCAATTGTATGAATGGCTGGGCTCCCCCGGTCCCATCATTGTATGCATGGCTGAGCTCCCCTGTCCCATCCTTGCATGCATGGCTGGGCTCCCCATCCCATCCTTGTAAGAATGGCTCGGCTTGGCTCCCCCCATCCTCCCCCGTCCTCCCCCTTCATACTCACCCTCCTCGAGCCATCACCGCACGTCCCTGAATCTATGTTGTCCTGATACGGCAGCTCTTCCTGTGCTGAGCGGTCACGTGGTACTGCTCATTAAGGTAAAGTATACGCATATTCATTACCTTAATGAGTGGTACCACGTGACCACTCAGCACAGGAAGAGCTGCCAGGATGGAGATGCAGGGACAGAAATGTAGTGACGGCGCGAGGAGGGTGAGTATGATGTCACAGCCGCCGGCTCCTGCCGCTGCTCCACCGCTCCTCTCTCCCTCACCCGCTGGTTTTCTGGACAATGACTTATGTATAAGCCGAGGGTGGCGTTTTCAGTACAAAGAAATGTGCTGAATATCTCGGCTTATAAACGAGCATATATACGGTAATTATGACCTGCTTTCTCCCACATAGGGCTGCAAGTTCAGAGCTTATTGGGCATTCCCTGTAAAGCACATAATTTCTCTCCCCACACCTTTCTATAAATGCTCTAGCCTGTGTGTCTCTGTGTGGGTCTACTGAGACCTTCCACAGTGCTCAATGCTAGTTCAACAAGTAAGAAACTAAAAGAATGAGTGTAGGATCACAGTATTTTTTTTATCAAGGATAAATTAGCTACATTTTTCATTTTTTTTTTTAAAGAATCAAACTTGGTTCAGAGGTGCGCATAGACTTAGACAAAGATAGAGCTATGTTTGTCAGTTCATCGCTGTTGCATGCATCTAAGAGAAAATTATGAGAAGCATTCCTACAAGTCACTATTGACTCTAACGGTCCTTGAAATGTGACCTAGGATAAAAGCCAAATCAGAATCTCAACTTGCAGACATGGTGATTCAGGCTGTTGGCCCTCGTCAGTGCATTGTATGAGAACTGATTTGGCTTGGTGATAGGCTCTGGACTGAGGTCTAAGGGGTAACATTTCTCCTTGTGGAGAGTGACATACCAGCTCTGGCATGCCAGTGTTAGGAGGCTTATTCACCATACTCTTATTTGGTTTTTATCCTAAGTCACATTTCAAGGCCCATTGAAGGGTCAATAGTGACTTGTATGATTGCTGCTTCCAACGGGTGTCATTATAGAGTTCAAGTCTCCCTCCTCTCTGAAGAGGCAATTTGTTATTAAATTTCCCAGAGGAGCATTGCATGACGAATAAGCCTCCTTAGCTTGGCATGCCAGAGCTGTTATTTTACTCTCCCCTTAGGCCTGTGAAGCAAAAGGAAATTGATGTCAAAATTATCCCAGTAGGCTCATGTTAGCAGACCAACATGTCACTGTATACTAAAATCACTTAACCTAAATCTATATCTAGTGTAAATTGTGCAAAAATTAATATATGTGCACACACTGAGCAAAAATCTGCTGCAAATACTGTCGTGTTGGCAGGGAAAACACTGTGTAATGCTTATGTGCTTTCGCATGCATTTGTCATACATTTTTTGATTAATTTTACCATTCATTTGAATAGGTAAAAATTAGTGATGAGCGAATATACTCGTTACTCGAGATTTCCCGAACATGCTCGGGGGTCCTCCGAGTATTTTTTAGTGCTCGGAGATTTAGTTTTCCTCACTGCAGCAGAATGTTGTACATTTGAAACTGATTCAAATCTGTAAGGAAAAAATAAGCAGTATGTGTTGGAGATTTCAGAAATCTCATTCACTTTCCTGGTACAGTAGAATACCCCTTAAGGAGCTATTCTCAAGCTGTGTCTTCAGCAGCACATAACTCTCCATTCTCTTTCACTTCATTGTTGCTTGGGGCATGGGCATTCCTCCTTCAGTGACAGTTCATATTCAGCATCTTTTTCCTACTGCTCAATTTATTGTTTGTTATTTTTCTGTAGTCTACACTGTTATTACTATATATACATATCGAGATAACAAGGTCTTCAAACAAGCAGATGACTGGGAATGTTAAGGTACCTTCACATTAAGCGACGCTGCAGCGATATAGACAACGAAGCCGATCGCTGCAGCGTCGCTGTTTCGTCGTTGTGTGGTCGCTGGAGAGCTGTCACACAGACAGTTCTCCAGCGACCAACGATGCCGAAGTCCCCGGGTAACCAGGGTAAACATCGGGTTACTAAGCGCAGGGCCGCGCTTAGTAACCCGATGTTTACCCTGGTTACCAGTGTAAATGTAAAAAAAACAAACACTACATACTTACATTCCGGTGTCTGTCGGGTCCCCCGGCATCCGCTTCCCTGCACTGTGTAAGCGCTGGCCCTAAAGCAGAGCGGTGACGTCACCGCTGTGCTTTGCTTTACGGCCGGCACTGACACAGTCAGTGCAGGAAGCTCTGAGCAGCAGTGCGGACGCCGGGGGACGTGACAGACATCAGAAGGTGAGTATGTTCTGTTTTTTTTTTACTTTTACAATGGTAACCAGGGTAAATATCGGGTTACTAAGCGCGGCCCTGCACTTAGTAACCCGATATTTACCCTGGTTACCATTGTAAAACATTGCTAGCATCGTTGCTTTTGCTGTCAAACACAACGATACACGCCGATCTGACGACCAAATAAAGTTCTGGACTTCTAGCTCCGACCAACGATATCACAGCAGGATCCAGATCGCTGCTGCGTGTCAAACACAACGATATCGTAATCCAGGACGCTGCAACGTCACGGATCGCTATCGTTATCATTGTTAAGTTGTTCAGTGTGAAGGTACCTTAAGAGAGTGATTAAAAGGCTTGCACCTTGCTTTCCACATTTCCTGATTCCCAGCTCCTGCTCCACCCAGGTCCTTCTTGACATGAAATGGATTTTAGATTATACGTTATCATCACTAGTGTTGAGCGATACCGTCCGATACTTGAAAGTATCGGTATCGGAAAGTATCGGCCGATACCGGCAAAGTATCGGATCCAATCCGATACCGATACCCGATACCAATACAAGTCAATGGGACTCATGTATCGGACGGTATTCCTGATGGTTCCCAGGGTCTGAAGGAGAGGAAACTCTCCTTCAGGCCCTGGGAACCATATTAATGTGTAAAAGAAAGAATTAAAATAAAAAATATTGCTATACTCACCTCTCCGACGCAGCCTGCACCTTACCGAGGGAAGCGGCAGCGTTCTTTGTTTAAAATTCGCGCTTTTCTTTCCTTTACTGAAGTCCCGGCTTGTGATTGGTCGTGTGCCGACCATGTGGCCGGGACGCAACCAATCACAGCAAGCCGTGACGTAATTTCAGGTCCTTCAGGATTTTAAAATTACGTTCCGGCGTTGTGATTGGTTGCGTCGCAGTCACATGGGCAACGCAACCAATCACAGCAAGCCGTGACGTAATTTCAGGTCCTTAAGGATTTTAAAATTACGTCCCGGCTTTGTGATTGGTTGCGTCGCAGTCACATGGGAGACGCAACCAATCACAAGCCGTGACGTCACGGGAGGCTGGACACGCGCGTGCAGCGCCCCAGAGTCCTGGTCGTTGCAGTACTGTGGCTCCGCCACTAAGGGGAGCCATGGTGCGTTCGATGGCACTGAAGGAGTTCCTCCAATCAGGTATCACAGACACCAATATGTTTCACAGCTGGGCCTCCGGGGGGAGCTAAGGGTGCTATTCATTAGGCCACTCCCCACCATAGTGGGTAAACTGGGGGTCAGGCAGGAAGTTAGAGAGAACGCTGACTGGATTGAACGAAGCAACACCTAGTGAGAGAGGGTGTTGTGGAGGAAGAGACAGTAGGGTCTCTGCCAGGGGTGGGACCCTGGCAGAGGCTTGGCATTGGAAAGAACGTAACGGGACCGTGCCTGCTCAGCATAGCGGCGGTGCCCAAGAAAGGACTAGAAGCGAGATAGATTGTGCTGAGTGAGAAACGAGATCAAGCAGACGGAGAATACCAGCAGGGGTTTTGTTGAAAGAGGCAGCACCTTGCTGAGGCGCATGACCGGTGGCCGGAACGCCGAGGGAGTGGAATAATATACAGCTTTAAGCCATACTCCAAACAGCGGCAGGACAGTCAGTCTCAGGCGGGCTGTCTACCACATATCACCTATGAAGTCTTGGGGGGCAATTGCGGGAGAGGGGCGTCTCTAGGGTCCCGGAAGAACTCCAGGCCTACCTGACAAACGGGTGCCGTTCCAACCTGAATACCAGGGAGGGACGGAATAAGAGAGGAACATCTAATCGAGTTGTGAGGGAACTTAAGAAACAGACACAACAGTTGTGGGGTACTTTCCGTGAGCACAGCAGGGAAGGACTACAACACACAGCGCTAAGAAGGAAGGCACTGATTTCCACCTGTGAGGAGAACTCTGGAGGTGCCATTGGACCGGCCGGACTTGCGCAGCCTGGTGGGCCAGATTCCGGACTGAGGACCAAGAGATCTCCAGTAAAGAGGTAAAGAGACTGCAACCTGGTGTCCTCGTTATTTACCGCGACCTGCACCCCACAACTGCACCGCTACACCACCGTTACAACACCACTTATTGCACCGGACGTCCCCCACTGACAGACAGGGCCACGGACCGGGTCTAGCCACCGTGACAACCCCAGGACTGAGACCCAGAGGCCCGGCTCCGGGTACCCCTCGGCCCTGCGGCGGTGTGGGGGCGCTCCAACTTGGCGTCACGAACAGGATCTACTTAAGCCTGAAGAATCAGGTCATGTGTGCCTAGAGACTGTGATTTACTGTACTTGAACCGTACTTTATTGAAAAGACTGTGTTGTGCCATTTGCCGCCAAAATCCGCCGCCATTGCAGCGCTGAGGAGAGCGCAGGAAGAGAAGAGGGGCGTGGAGTGGGCGTAGACAAGCTGGAGAGCGCGAACAGCAATGGCCGCCCAGTCTAAGTATTTCTGTGTCCTGAGGACGTGCCCGTCAACAGCCGAAGTCCGCCTCCTGATCCTGGTCGGAGGGTGGAGACCATGGGGACGGGACCGCCCACGAAAGAGACCGCGAAAAGAGGACATTGGAGGACAAATAAAGATGGCGACACCAGGAGCACCACGCGGAGCTGACCCGGTCCGGCCCGAGGCTGCGCAACCCGAGACAGCCTCCGAGACGCCAACGCTGCGGGGCCTGACCCTCGCAGAGCCACCAATGGGTCGACCTCCTTTGCCGCTGTCTGCAGCACGTGTGGCTGCGGCCGAGGCCCGACAGCTAGCCCGCCGGCTGAGGGCCGATGCCCACGTACTTACACGGCTAGGCCAGCCCACAGAGATCCGTCTGTCCCCAGTGTCCCCTGTCGCCACCCACCCGGCCGTGGCTGGAGGCATGTCACCGACGCCGGACTTGAAGATTTCACCAGATGCTGAACATCTGCGGCGTCTGATGGCCGCATGGAGGAGCCGACCCCAGCCTGCGGAACAGGTTGACTTAACCAGCGCTCCAGAGATCCCGTCCTCACACTGGGGTGTAGTGGTGGCCTTTAACCCCCGGTATGGAAGAGGGGTGATTCAGGAAATTGGAGAGCCGCTGCAGGTCCGCGTGGATCGGGAGGAGGTGGAGCCTTGCAGCGGGAGGCTCGATCGTGACCTGGAGCCGGGAGACGCCGTCACTTACACGAGGTGGAGGAGGGACACTGGCGAGACGGGCTGGTTTGCCCGAGGTGTCCAACGATGCGTTGCCCTCCAGGCTGCTGCCGGAACACCAGAAGGAGCTGATTCAGTGGGGAAAGCAGCAGAGCCCGACCCTGCGGAACCCCGGGAAGCCCAGCCTTGCCGTGCCCCGGAGGGACGGGTGCACCTGCCGACAAGGAGGACCTCCCGGCGAGGGATTTTATCATTACTGGGACCGGAACGGCGTCCTGGCTCACCGGTGCGATCTGTTGGCCTGGTGAGGCCGGATAAGAGGCCGCCTTCTGCAGAACCCCAGTAAGATTTTATTGCTTTATGAAAATGTAAATAGTTACTGTTTGTTCTTTTGTTCCTGTTGCTGCTAAACCCGTCCAGGGTAAACTTTAAAAGGTGACCCCTTTGTTGACCCGGGGTCACTATTGTTGTTTTCCAGAAGTTTTGCACAAAGTTACACAAACTGCAGTAATCATGGACTGTGCATGATTCAAACTTTCCTGTAAATAGTTTGCACCTTCTTAAAGGTGCTTCCTACTGGTTTTAGTTAAAGACACTTTGCGAAGATGCCATTCCGGAGCTCTGGTATGGACTGGTAGGCTGAGAAGAAGAGCTACCTCAGAGAGACTTGATCTCCTCTTAAAGGGGAGGTTAGAATTGAACTTGGAAAGTGATACTGTTTCCGAACAGTAATGTCATGATGATGCTTTGCAAGAAATGTAACCGTTTTACATGAAAAGTTATATGTGTTTAATATGTTTGAAATGTGAAGTTTGAATAATGTTCTTCAAAAGGAAAGATGCAGAAAGCCTGTTGAGGTGGACTAGAGTTCTGCATGGATAGAAACGTAAGAAAGTAATAATGAAGGTGAGGATAGAAGGTAAACCCTGCGTCCCCATAGAAAGTTAGTTCGTTACTAAGGACAGAAAGTAGACCCGTAGGGGTTAGTGAGTGAGTCCTTATAGGAGCCAGGCAGAGTGGGCTCCATGTTCTCAAACTGAAAGGAATGTTATGTCTATACTATGTATAGTAGAGAAAGGCAGTAGGCCCTGGCTGAACGGGGCGGTCCTGTAAAAGAAAGGAGAGGCAGTAGGTCTGGTGCCATAGGGACAGGCGGTCCTGCAGGTTCAAAGTAGGAGAATGTGAAGTTACCTTGCCCTGTAATGTGATTATAGGAAGGCCTTTGGTAAACTAAGAGTGTATGTTTCCTAAAGGCAATGTTAATTTATTGTTCCAGCATTTGCACTTAGTAGAATACCCGGTTGGGTAATGAGAGTAAATTGTAGCCTGTTGCTATGATATTTGATTATGTTTTGTAACGTTAAAGTGTCCTCACCTCCCATAAAGGGAAGCCTGTTCAAGTATGCTTATTGTTTTGCACTCAACAAATTTGTATGTCTTTTTGCTAACCTGTATTGTTGTTTTCTTCCCAGTCCCGGAGTACTGTGTTTAACCAGGGGGGAGTGCAGCGCCCCAGAGTCCTGGTCGTTGCAGTACTGTGGCTCCGCCACTAAGGGGAGCCATGGTGCGTTCGATGGCACTGAAGGAGTTCCTCCAATCAGGTATCACAGACACCAATATGTTTCACAGCTGGGCCTCCGGGGGGAGCTAAGGGTGCTATTCATTAGGCCACTCCCCACCATAGTGGGTAAACTGGGGGTCAGGCAGGAAGTTAGAGAGAACGCTGACTGGATTGAACGAAGCAACACCTAGTGAGAGAGGGTGTTGTGGAGGAAGAGACAGTAGGGTCTCTGCCAGGGGTGGGACCCTGGCAGAGGCTTGGCATTGGAAAGAACGTAACGGGACCGTGCCTGCTCAGCATAGCGGCGGTGCCCAAGAAAGGACTAGAAGCGAGATAGATTGTGCTGAGTGAGAAACGAGATCAAGCAGACGGAGAATACCAGCAGGGGTTTTGTTGAAAGAGGCAGCACCTTGCTGAGGCGCATGACCGGTGGCCGGAACGCCGAGGGAGTGGAATAATATACAGCTTTAAGCCATACTCCAAACAGCGGCAGGACAGTCAGTCTCAGGCGGGCTGTCTACCACATATCACCTATGAAGTCTTGGGGGGCAATTGCGGGAGAGGGGCGTCTCTAGGGTCCCGGAAGAACTCCAGGCCTACCTGACAAACGGGTGCCGTTCCAACCTGAATACCAGGGAGGGACGGAATAAGAGAGGAACATCTAATCGAGTTGTGAGGGAACTTAAGAAACAGACACAACAGTTGTGGGGTACTTTCCGTGAGCACAGCAGGGAAGGACTACAACACACAGCGCTAAGAAGGAAGGCACTGATTTCCACCTGTGAGGAGAACTCTGGAGGTGCCATTGGACCGGCCGGACTTGCGCAGCCTGGTGGGCCAGATTCCGGACTGAGGACCAAGAGATCTCCAGTAAAGAGGTAAAGAGACTGCAACCTGGTGTCCTCGTTATTTACCGCGACCTGCACCCCACAACTGCACCGCTACACCACCGTTACAACACCACTTATTGCACCGGACGTCCCCCACTGACAGACAGGGCCACGGACCAGGTCTAGCCACCGTGACAACCCCAGGACTGAGACCCAGAGGCCCGGCTCCGGGTACCCCTCGGCCCTGCGGCGGTGTGGGGGCGCTCCACGCGCATTTTAAAATGGGCGCGTGTCCAGCCTCCCGTGACGTCCCGGCTTGTGATTGGTTGCGTCGCGGTCAACCAATCACAAGCCGGGAGGCTGGACACGCGCGCATTTTAAAATTTTAAAATTTTAAAATGCGCGCGTGTCCAGCCTCCCGGCTTGTGATTGGTTGATCGCGACGCAACCAATCACAAGCCGGGACGTCACGGGAGGCTGGACACGCGCCCATTTTAAAATGCGCGCGTGTCCAGCCTCCCGTGACGTCACGGCTTGTGATTGGTTGCGTCTCCCATGTGACTGCGACGCAACCAATCACAAAGCCGGGACGTAATTTTAAAATCCTTAAGGACCTGAAATTACGTCACGGCTTGCTGTGATTGGTTGCGTTGCCCATGTGACTGCGACGCAGCCAATCACAACGGCGGAACGTAATTTTAAAATCCTGAAGGACCTGAAATTACGTCACGGCTTGCTGTGATTGGTTGCGTCCCGGCCACATGGTCGGCACGCGACCAATCACAAGCCGGGACTTCAGTAAAGGAAAGAAAAGCACGAATTTTAAACAAAGAACGCTGCCGCTTCCCTCGGTAAGGTGCAGGCTGCGTCGGAGAGGTGAGTATAGCAATATTTTTTATTTTAATTCTTTCTTTTACACATTTTTACATTAATGTTGTTTCGATACCGATACCCGATACCACAAAAATATCGGATCTCGGTATCGGAATTCCGATACAGCAAGTATCGGCCGATACCCGATACTTGCAGTATCGGAATGCTCAACACTAGTTATCACACAACTAGATCTTGCCTACCTGCACCCACAACAAATGTCCTTGACAAAGACCATTCCCAGTAGAAACATTGGACCACCTCTGTTTTTGACTCTTGGCTGGATCAAAATAAATTTACACTCCAGCACAATTTACAATCTCATTATCTTTTGTGGTCCTGAGGTTCCTACCTTGAATACTCCTTTAAAGGAGTGGCATAAGCAAAAGTTGTTGCAATTGGCCACTGAATAAGATTGTTGAATGCTCATTACAGTACATCATGCTCAAGACATGATTCAATTTAACCAAGTGTGTTTATTTACAGAGCAATAGGTATCAGCACACAGATAATGGGTCCAATAGACTTTGGTTAAAATGTGAGCACAGCCATGTGCGACGCCCACCAGGGCTGTGGGGTACTCGGAACCAGATCGGACAGTTCTTTGGGGAAGTCCTGGTGACCAGACTCCGTGGCCCTGGGCGTGCAATAAAAATGCAAGGGGGAAAGTTATATGGGATTGATTCGTGATGTCACCTGTGGTGTTCGGCAAGGGATGGCTGATGCTACGGTTCAGGTCCACTGGGGCCAATGGTGAAGCAGCAAAGATGGTACAGCTCCCCATGGGTAGAGCGGGACACCAGGGCAGATATAAAAGGCCATTCAGGTGGTGGTGAATGTTGGGGTGCAAAGGACGAAGAAAACCTTTACTTCTTGGTAGATGAACATGCAATCCGGGGTACCAGTTACCGATGACAGAAAGAGTCTGGCTAGCCTGGAAGCATTCAAGGGGTCCACCTTACCAGGTGGGGGTTGGATGCGTTACTGCTTTTCGGAACCCTGCTGCCTGTAGCTAAGCTGCAGCCCTCTTCGGTGTGTTTGCTTTGTCTTGTATGGCAAACAGCGCGAGCCTATCAAGGGCACTACCTTGTCACTGGCAGCCCTGAGCTCTTGGTCTGCTGTGGAACCTTCGGGTGTTCAGTGTGGCCAGGGAGCTTACAGTCCCCTGCCCTCCAGATTCAGCTGTCGGGGTATGCAGCACCCGCACAGTCAAGGACTCTGGCGTACTTCTTGTCAGTGCTTCGCTCGGGGGTCAGCTCTGACGCAGCTGAAATTCCCCAGAGTCCTTGTCTCCGCTCCTCTCTCTCCCCTCCTCACACAAACTCCCTAACAGACTACACTGACTCCTCCTCCCGACCAGAGAGAGCACCTCCCTAGAAGTTGAGTCTAGAGCTCCCCCTTCTTTCCTGGAGCAGGAATTGTGATGCATGCTGCATATTACCTGGCATGAGGACCTCTTCCTGCTTCCATGCATGACATCATCCTTCAGAAAGAGGCAATGTCACCATGGCAACCAGACTATGTGGTGCCACATTTCTACTAGGACATATTCAATTCTTTGCACGTTTAACTAAACATGAAAGTATTGTGTCAGGAGTAAATATAGCTCCTGGTTTGTTTTCACAGTATGTTTTGGGTAAATGTCCATCTGTACTGTGGAGCGCTGTCCAATCAGCCTTGCTGCATCTGGTTGAATTTGAGCAGAAAGTATTGCCCTGTACTTGCCCTGTCTTCTGTCACATCATAATTAAACACCAGTGATCCAGTGCCATTGGAAGCCATGCATGCCCATGCCGTCAAACTGCCTCCACCATGTTTTACAGAGGAAGTGGTGTAGTTTGGATTGTGAGCCATTCCATATTTCCTTCTTCACATTGTTCTGAAACAAGTTGAGCTTAGTTTCATCTTTCCAAATAACGCTTTTTTGAAAGTGTGTTGGCTTCTTTAGAAGATTTTTGGCAAAGTCTATTCTGGCCTTTTTGTGCCATTCATAACCTTAGACTTACCGCCTTTTCTTATCATCTTTTACTGTTTTATATGGCATTTATGTGACCAAGGACACTCAGTCTCATACATGGTAATTGGCTATGGTCCTCATGTGCTTAATCACCAGATACACTTCATTTTCTATACCCCCACCTTAGTCTAAATTACATCTTTTTTAACTATACAGCTGTGGCAAAAATTAAGAGACCACGCACATCATCATTGGCAGCCCAATCTCCAGACCTGAACCCCATTGAAAACCTACAGAATGTATTCAAGAGGATGATGGACAGTCATAAGCCATCAAACAAAGAACTGCTTACATTAAAACATTAGTATTGTTGTTTCTAAATGATTATGAACTTGTTTTCTTTGCATTATTTGAGGTCTGAAAGCACTGTTTTTTTAATTTTGACCATTTTTCTTTTCAGAAAAAAAATACAAAATTTATTGCTTGGAAATTCGGAGACATGTTGTCAGAAGTTTATAGAATAAAAGAACAGTTTACATTTTACTCAAAAATATACCTAAAAAGAGAAAAATCAGACAAACTGAACATTTTGCAGTAGTCTCTTTATATTTGTCAGAGCTGTATATGCTAATTCATGTATTTTACTTGTGTGATGTACTCGCTGTTGTTTGTCCCATGTTGTTGCTCATTCCATAAATAAAGCATATATTTTTCATATTCTTATTTATGTTCTATAATTAATTATAACTTCATATTCGCTGTTCCTCCTTGGTGTTTTCACTGTTGGCTTCTGTGGAAGCCCAGGCCTTTTTGAGTTCCCAAGCTCACAAGTTAGTTCTTTTTTTGCAGAATGTACCAAACTGTTGATTTGGTCACTCCTAACATTTTTGCTATCTTTCTGATGGATTTCTGATTAACTTCTTTTTTTTTACTTAATGATTAGTGTTGAGCGATACCGTCCGATACTTGAAAGTATCGGTATCGGAAAGTATCGGATCTAATCCGATACCGATACCCGATACCAATACAAGTCAATGGGACTCAAGTATCGGACGGTATCCCTGATGGTTCCCAGGGTCTGAAGGAGAGGAAACTCTCCTTCAGGCCCTGGGATCCATATTAATGTGTAAAATAAAGAATTAAAATAAAAAATATTGCTATGCTCACCTCTCCGACGCAGCCTGGACCTTACCGAGGGAACCGGCAGCGTTCTTTGCTTAAAATGCGCGCGTTTACTTCCTTCCGTGACGTCACGGCTTGTGATTGGTCGCGTGCCGCCCATGTGACGTAATTTTCAGGTCCTGAATGCAGAATTAGGCATAAAGGACCTGAAATTACGTCACGGCTTGCTGTGATTGGTCGCGTCGCGGTCACATGGGCTGCACGCAACCAATCACAAGCCGTGACGTAATTTTAAAATGCGCGCGTTTCCTGCCTCCCGTGACGTCACGGCTTATGATTGGTCGCGTCGCCCATGTGACCGCGACGCGACCAATCACAAGCCGGAACGTAATTTTAAAATCCTGAATGCCTAGAATTAGGCATTGAGGACCTGAAAATTACGTCACGGCTTGCTGTGATTGGTCGCGTCGTGGCCACATGGGTGGCACGCGACCAATCACAAGCCGTGACGTCACGGAAGGAAGTAAACGCGCGCATTTTAAGCAAAGAACGCTCCCGGTTCCCTCGGTGAGGTCCAGGCTGCGTCAGAGAGGTGAGTATAGCAATATTTTTTATTTTAATTCTTTATTTTACACATTAATGTTGTTTCGATACCGATACCCGATACCACAAAAGTATCGGATCTCGGTATCGGAATTCCGATACCCGCAAGTATCGGCCGATACCCGATACTTGCGGTATCGGAATGCTCAACACTATTAATGATGTTTCTTTTCCATTAAGAACTACTTTGACCTCATGTTGTTTGTTCACAGCAACAGTTTCCAAATGCAAATCCCACACTTGGAATCAGCTCTAGACCCTTTACCTGCTTAATTGCTAATGTATTAATGAGGGAATAGCCATGCAGCCCAAGAGCTTTTGAGATTATTGTTTAATTACTTTTGGTTCCTTTACAAAGAGGCACCCATATATTAAAGATCTGTATGTCATAAAGCCTTACTCCAATTAAAATGAGAATACCTTCAAATTAATGCTGATATTCTGCATTGTCAGCCCATATTGATTATATAACTGTATCTTTAATATGTCTTGGTAAACAATTAAAATTCCAAAACTTGTGTCACAATCCAAACTGGACCTGTGTCTGTATATGTGTATATGGTATATATAGATAGATAAGTAGATCTCATAGTTCTCAAAGATTGTAGGCTTGGGAGCAGAGTCCCCACATCTCTTGGTATGTGTTGAACAATGTGTTTCTCAGTAATGTTTTATATTGTTTGCACAACTAGCCTCTGAATTCTACAGTTCTATGGAGTATGTTGGCACAATGCTGCTAAAAGATTTTAATATAAAAATTACTATTAGATTTAAAAAATTGTTGATAATAAAAACACACTGGTGCTGACTTGGTTAAATTTGTGTGAAAGCCGCAGGCACCCTGCCAGATGGAGTGTGCAAGTCTGCCTAGAATGCTTAGAACACATGAAAATCCAACTGGGCTGCCATGCTAATAACAAGTGTCAATCTTTTGACACTTGTTATTAGCGCGGCAGCCCAGTTTGATTTTCATGAGATTTAAAAAATTGTAAGAGTAAATGCGCTAGCACACCACAGTATTAGCTGAGAGTGGAGCAACAAAACAGATATACAGATCTGTGTGAAAAAACTGTATGGGGAATTTAAAGAGTTAGTAAAAGGAATCTGTTGCCTTAAACCTTAAATAGAATGTAGCTTTAAATTTAGAACAAACAACAATATATCAAATATGACTCAACTATAAATTGTACAATGGTGTTCAAAAGTCCTGCATAGGCGTGAAGAAAACTATATGTTTCATACGTCTGCATCTCTACAGTGAAACTGGTGGAACATATATGTTTTTGTAATCCCTCATTGTATGCCATACTCATTTTTGAATGTCCCAAGTGTATAAATTGTTATGGTATGCGCATTTTTGATAATTTTTTTTACAGCTTAACCATACCTACACCAGTACAGTGTGTAGAATGGTGAACAGGTTTCTAAGTTCATTAACTTCCAATGCACGTTCACACAGACTTAAATTTTACTTTTTAAGATTTATTATTTTTTATTTAATTCAGAGTCCTGAAAAGGGCTTTTTTAGTGCATCTTCAGCTTCTAATACTTTATTGGCCAGCTTCTGCTCTTGAGCACCAGCTTGCATCTCTGTGGCATTGAGTGAACAAGCTTCTGCAGATGTTCACGAGTGATGATGTGGTTCCAGGCTTGTATCAGAGCCTCAATCAACTCACTCTTGGTCCTTGGCTGTTTTCTAGATATCTCTAATGATACCTTGTGCCCCAAATTTTTTATTGGATTGAGGTCCGGGGACTGAGCTGGCCAGTCAATAGTAGCCACCTTGTTCTTTTTTTTCCATTCCGTTACTGTCTTAGCTTTGTGACAAGGAGCATTATTATCCTGGAAGATATAATCCCCTGAAAACAGGTGTTGAGCAGAAGGCAGCATTTTTTTATTAAGGATGTCTATGCATTTTTTTGCATTAACCATACCCTCCACAATATGAAGCCTTCCAACACCATTGGCTGCCATACAGCCCCAGACCATTGCTTTCATCGGATGTTTCACAGAGAAGCTCAAACACTCTGGCTTGTACTCTTCATGTGGGAAACTTCTCACATAAGACTTGCCATCATTTCCTAAAATGCAAAAAGTGCTTTCATCATTAAATAGCACTTTTTCCCACTCCTCCTTCCTCCATTTTAAATATTTCAATGCCCACGATCCTCCACTGACAAAAATCCGAAGGCTCCCATCATAAAACTCTACAGTATGATTCACTAGATAGACCAACAGATAAAACAAACAAACAAAGCAGCAGATATGATGCAATGTAATGCAATGTAATTGGCTGCCATATCCAGGTTATGATTGGTCACAAGAACCTCATCTATGATTGGCTAATTTTGGATCTGAAGCGGTACAATATTTAGTTGTGCTTTCAATTCCCATATTTTTGCAATAATTTCAGGCAAAACTGCTTCAAAAGCTAAAAATATTACAGGGAGAGAATGCAAAATTGTATTCTGAACAAAACCATATATAATATGTCATATTAGCATCGAAGATATTCGACAGAAAACGTTTAAAACTTGAAAATTCAATTTATCCTATGCCTATGCAGGACTTTTGAACACCACTGTAATTAGATAAATGCAAAACTCTGCACAGACCTGAATTTAGGAAGTGATCTTCGTTTTCTCTCAGTATACTGATAATCATAGAATAAAACATCAACACACATCAGTAAGCAGTTCTGTTCAGTAATCAGTTGGCAATCAGTTATCCCTCTGCAGATAGATGTTATTTTCAGCTGCAAGAAAGATTGTTACTGTAGACTTTTCGCAGAGGGTACTTGGAGAAAATGGTATTTGTCATACTTTACTTTGTTAAAGTATCTAAACATCTTTAGTATGTAAACAACTTAAGTACATAACCGTCTTTAGTATATAAACATTATTATGCCAACCAATGCATAGGCAGCTGAGAGGAATCAGCAATATACAGTGGGGAAAAAAGTATTTAGTCAGCCACCAATTGTGCAAGTTCTCCCACATAAAAAGATGAGAGAGGCATGTGATTGACATCATCAGTAGACCACACCTATGAGAGTCAAAATAAGAAAACAAATCCAGAAAATCACCTTGTCTGATTCGTCAAGATTTATTTTGCAAATTATGGTGGAAAATAAGCATTTTGGTCAACTAAAAACATGCAAGATTTCTGGCTCTCACAGACCTGTAACTTCTTCTTTAAGAGGTATCAAGAACCCTGCTGCAAACTTACAGCAGGAGGCTGTGCACAAGATACAGAAGGACAGGGGGTGAGAGGGGAGTGCTGCGGCGGCCGTACCTGCTGGAGCGCAGGACCTGAAACACGTGACCACTGGGGGAGGGGCTGGAAGCGGCGGTGACCGGCTAAACCGGAGCGTAGTCTGAACATGCCAATGTCAAGCCAGGAGGTCGATGAAGTACCAAAGAGTGAGATACTGAGAGTGGTCAGGATGTAGCAAAAGATCAGACAGCCAGAGATAGCGGTGCAGTGCAAACGGGGCAGACAGGAGGTTAGTAAGAGTACCAAGTCAAAGGTCAGAGCCAGAAACAGACAGTAAGCATGGAATCACAAAGCAATGCACAGAACGAGAACATGGACCAGATCATACACGAGAAGGCAAACGGACTACACAGTATGCAAGCACATCAGGAGGTCAGAAACACTGCCAGAACAGATGTATTACTGACAAAGAGCCCCAGACGAAGGCGGGTAAATATAGCCCTACCCAAACCAAAAGGAGGCCATACAAAATTAACCCTGAGAGCACAGGGAAGGAACCCTGTCCACAACCATGACAGAGGCTCCTCTGTCCTCCATTCATTACCTGTAGTAATGGCACCTGTCTGAACTTGATATCAGTATAAAAGTCACCTGTCCACAACCTCAAACAGTCACACTCCAAACTCTACTAGAAGACCAAAGAGCTGTTGAAGGACACCAGAAACAAAATTGTAGCCCTGGCTGGGAAGACTGAATATGCAATAGGCAAGCAGCTTGGTGTGATGAAATCAACTGTGGGAGCAATAATAAGAAATTGGAAAACATACGAAACCACTGATAATCTCCCTCAATCTGTGACTCCACGCAAGATCTCACCCCATGGGGTCAAAATGATCACAAGGACGGTGAGCAAAAATCCCAGAACCACACAGGGGAACCTAATGAATGACCTACATAGAACTGGGATCACCGTAACAAAGGCTACCATCAGTAACACAATATGTCACTAGGGACTCAGATCCTGCAGTGCCAGACGTGTTCCCCTGCTTAAGCCAGCACATGTCCGGGCCCGTCTGAAGTTTGCTAGAGAGCATTTGGATTTTCCAGAAGAGTATTGGAAGAATGTCTTATGGTCTGATGAAGCCAAAGTAGAACTGTTTAGTAGAAACAAAACTTGTTGTGTTTGGAGAAGGCAGAATGCTGAGCTGCATCCAAAGAACATGATACCTAGTGTGAAGCATGGGGTTGGCAACATCATGCTTTGGGGTTGTTTCTCTGCAAAGGGACCAGGACAACTGATCCGTGTACATGAAAGAATGAATAGGGCCGTGTATCCTGAGATTTTGAGTGCAAACCTCCTTCCATCAGCAAGGGCATTGAAGAGGAAATGTGGATGGGTCTTTCAGCATGATAATGATTCCAAGCACACCACCAGGATAGCGAAGAAGTGGCTTCGTAAGAAGCATATGAAGGTCCCGGAGTGGCCTAGCCAGTGTCCAGATCTCAACCCCATAGAAAACCTTTGGAGGGAGTTGAAAGTCCGTGTTCCCCAGCGACAGGCCCAAAACATCACTGCTCTATAGAAGATCTGCATGGAGGAATGGGCCAGTGCAGCGCCCCAGAGTCCTGGTCATTGCAGTAACGTCGCTCTGCCACTAAGGGGAGTGATTTTACGTCTGATTGCACTAAAGGAGTTCACCTGACCAGGTATCACAGTCACACATTACACTTCACACTCTGGCCACCAGGGGGAGCAAAGGGATCTATGTATTAGGCCACTCCTCACACTCTGGTAAAACTGGGGGTTGGATAGGAAGTTAGAGAGAAGCTGACTGGGTTTTGCCCAGGTAACATCTAGTGAGAGGAGAGCGTTACTTGGGAAGATTCAGGGGGGTCCCTGTCAGGGGTGGGATCCTGACAGTGGCCTAGCAAAAGGACAGATCGCTACAGAGCCGTGCCTGCACCTCATTGCGGCGGCATCTTAAGAAAGGACACGAAGCGAGGTGTATTGTGGAGAAGTGAGAAACGAGATCACAGCACAAAGGCGAAAGAACCAGAAGGAGTCGTGCCCAGAGATCGCCAACATCCTTCTGAGGCGCGTAGCCGGCGGCCCGGACCGCCGAGGAAGTAATAGACTCTACGCATTACTTTGAACTACAGCAGGGCAGTTAATTTTAGGTTGGCTGTCTCACCTTTTATACCTAATGAAGACAACGGAGGCAATTGTGGGAGAGGGGCGTCTCTAGGGTCCCTATAAAATAACTCCAGGCCTACCCTGTCATACGGGTGCATCCTATCCATATCATCTGGGGGACGGAGAGAAAGGATAGAAACATACACGACAGTTGTGAGGACTATCCCGTGGTGCTCAGCAGGGAAGTACTACAACACCCAGGCGCTAGTAGGTAGGCTACTGATTTCCAGCTGCAAAGGGAACTCTGGATGTGCCTTCGGACCGGCCGGTCTCAGCCAGCCCTGTTAACAGTGCTCTGGATTGCGGATGCCGAAGCCTTCAGTAAAGAGGTAAAGAGACTGCAACCTTGTGTCCTCATTATTTACTGCAACCTACACCACCACCTACTCCTTTTATTGGGCGCCCCTTAGCAGGGCCACGGACCAGGTAGGGCCACCGTGACATTTCCAGAACCGAGAGACCCGGTACCGAGTACCCCGCTGCCCTGCGTTTGGGGGCCGCTCCACCAACATGCCACCAATAGTGTGTGCCACCCTTGTGAAGACTTACAGAAAACGTTTGACCTCTGTCATTGTCAACAAAGGATATATAACAAAATATTGAGATGAACATTTGTGGATTTTCTGAATTTGTTTTCTCATTTTAACTCTCATAGTTGTGGTTTACCTATGATGTCAATTACAGGCCTCCCTCATCTTTTAAGTGAGAGAACTTGCACAATTGGTGGCTGACTAAATAATTTTTTCCCCACTGTATACCAATGGACAATTACCTAAGGGATTGATCCTATGGTGTCAATATATCGACGATGCCATCTTTATCTGGCAAGACTTCAGAGAAGCCCTAACCTACTTCTTGAAAAAGCTAAACCATACTGATTATGGTCTAGTATTCACCCCTACTATCAGTTCAATGAACATAAATTTTCTGAATCTTACAATATTGGTAAATCAGAACCGACTAATTACCAAAAGTTTCCGAAAAGATGTTGACTAACAGCTACATACCAACCACTAGCTGTCACCTTCCATCATGGCTGCTGAATATACTAAAAAGCCAGTTTACTTGCATTAGACAAAATTGCAGCCGCATAGCAAACTACATGGAGGAGACCAAATTCCTGAAAAAACACTTTATGGGAAAAGGCTATGCGATGGAAGCCTTCGAATTCTCTCTAAAAGAGGAACTAGAATTGCCAAAGTCAAAACTGATCTATAATAGCATGGCTATAGAGGAGTCTTCAAACATAAGGGAACAAATAGTAAAAGTCCCCATTATTACTGAATTCAATGCCAATGGTGGAGCCTTCAAAAGGATTATCAAAAAATACTGGCATATCCTTAAAGAAGACAAAATAATTTTGAACCTTTTACCAAAATAACCAAGATTCATATATAGACAGGCACCAATGTCGGGCCTAAAAATTGTCCCACAAGTAAAGGTTTTAATGTGTCCTCCAGAACAACAGCAGTTCAACCACAGACTGTAGGATTTTTTTTTTCAATGTGGGTTTTGCAGACACTTTAAGGAGATACACAACCAATCCACCAGAGGCCTAGAATTTTTTGGTATTCAAATAGTCCTGACCCATTGGAGAGGGCGCGATTATATTATCTGCATGTCCAGAGCAGAATCCAAATAAATTTCTCTATTAGATAGCCTAGCACCAACATGACTGAATTTTGATATTTATTTTTTTGCCTTTTAATAGCAGTTATGACTTTTTGACATATCGCTTTCAAATAACATGCTACTCATATGTACACTTCCCTTTCACTTCCCCCTTTATATTCCCCCCTTTTTTAGATAATTTTAATCACATAATTTTAATTATAGATTCATATTTTTTACAATACTATATTTTAATGTTTAAATTTAATTAAAATTATATTTTTTTATGAAAAAAATAAAAATATTAATGTGTTCATGCCTATTATAGAAGAACAAAAATGTATGCTTAGAGATATATATATACTTTATGGTAAGAATCCAAACTTAGACCATGAAATACCATAAGTAGGACATCTTATAGCCAGCAGCCTCTGAAGGATAATGGAATCCCCTGGGAGGAGGGCAGTCTATTCTTGAATTTGTAATGCCCTCCTGCACACACAGGAGTAATCACGCTGATGAATCAAAACTGAGCTTCCCCCAAAAGTGTTGGTTAGACTTTTGTCATCTTGAGGCATCTGTGACGTCACATGCCTCCCAGTGCCGCCATCCATCTTGGATTTTTCCATGGCATTCAGGGACTCAACCATCCGGAGCGCTCCTGGCTCTACACATGCGGATCCTTTCATCCTTCCCAGCCTTTGCTGCCTCAATGCCAAGCCTGCAGCTGCATCTTCCTCTGGACATCGGAACACAACTTGAGCTTTAACCCCTTAACGAACGCCGATACGCCTTTTAACGGCGGCCGCTAAGGGTACTTAAACCACAGTGCCGTTAATTAACGGATTTTCTCTGGGTCGGATTTTCTCTGGGGCCTCGGTTACCGGGGGTAGCAGAGACCCCAGAGAACATGATTCGGGGGGTTTTTACCGACCCCCGAGTTGCGATCGCCGGTAATTAACAGTTTACCGCCGATCGCAAAAAAAAACAAAACGCGATTTCCCATTTAATTTCTCTGTCCTCCAATGTGATCGCACATCTGAGGACAGAGAAATGGGGTCCCCGATCGCCCCCCGATACTCACCTGTCTCCCCCGGTGCTCCTCGTGGCTCCCGATGGGCGCCGCCATCTTCTTCCGGCAAAAAAAATGGCGGGCGCATGCGCAATGCGCCCGCCGGCCGGCACCCGAGAGATCTTTGGGGTCTCGGCTGCTGGGGGTAGCCGAGACCCCAAAGAACATGATCGGGGTCGGTTTTTACCGACCCCTGTTTTGTGATCGCCGGTAATTAACTGTTTACCGGCGACCGCAAAAAAAAAAAAAAAGCGATGTGTAATTCTCTGTCCTCTGATGTGATCGCACATCAGAGGACAGAGAAATAGGGGGATTCGGGGACCCTGTTATACTTACCGGTGTCCCTGGGTCCTCCTGCGTCCTCTCCTGCCGGCCGGCTTCTTCCTATGGAAAGAAAATGGCGGGTGCATGCGCAGTGCGCCCGCTCTCTGCTGCCATCTGCCGGCCGGCAGGAGAGAGGAGTTGGGACTAAAATTAGGGTTAGGGCTAGGGTTAGGGCTAGGGTTAGGGCTAGGGTTAGGGTTAGGGTTGGGGCTAAATTTAGGGTTAGGGTTGGGGCTAAATTTAGGGTTAGGGCTGGGGCTAAATTTAGGGTTAGGGCTAGGGTTAGGGTTGGGGCTAAAGTTAGGGCTAGAGTTAGAGTTGGGGCTAAAGTTAGGGTTAGGGTTGGGGCTAAAGTTAGGACTAGGGTTGTGCCTAAAGTTAGGATTAGGGTTGCGGCTAAAGTTAGGGTTAGAGTTGGGATTAGGGTTTGGATTAGGGTTGGCATAAGGGTTACGTTTGGGATTAGGGTTAGGTTTGGGATTAGGGTTAAGGTTAGGGTTGGGATTAGGGGTGTATTGGGATTAGGGTTAGGTTTGAGGTTAGGGTTGAGATTAGGATTAGGGGTGTGTTGGATTTAGGGTTCTGATTAGGGTTATGGTTGTTTTGGGGTTAGGGTTGCGATTATCCTTAGGGTTGTGATTAGGATTATGGATCGGGTTTGCATTAGGGTTAGGCCTCTTTCACACTTCAGTCTTTTGGCGTCAGTCTGAAACCGTCATTTTCGTCAAATAGCAGATCCGCTATTTTCCCATAGACATGCATTAGCGACGGATTGTGGCGGATGGTCGTCCGCTCCATCCGCCATTCGACGGATCCATCGAGATTTGGCGGACGTCATCTAGACATTGACGGCCATTGTAATGTTTTTTGTCTGCACCAAAATGGTGGTTCGCGACGGACCCGTCGCGTTCGTCATTCCATAGAATGGCCGCCTATGGGCGACGGATCCGTCGTTACCGTCATTTCGGCGGATCCATCGCCCCAATCCACTTTTTCAATTGCGCATGCTCCAAAAAGTAGATACTTTTCCCAGACAACGCCCAAGTAACGGATCCGTCAAAAAAACGGATCCGTTAGAACCGTTTTCTCAACAATTGTGACGGATCCGTCGATCCGTCACTATGTCGGAGCTGACTGACGCCAAACAACTGAAGTGTGAAAGAAGCCTTAGGGGTGTGTGTTGGGGTTAGGGTTGGAGTTAGATTTGGGGGGTTTCCACTATTTAGGTACATCAGGGGGTCTCTAAACGCCACAGCCAATTTTGCGCTCAAAAAATCAAATGGTGCTCCCTCCCTTCCGAGCTCTGCCGTGCACCCAAACAGTGGTTTACCCCCACATATGGGGCATCAGCGTACTCGGGATAAATTGGACAACAACTTTTGGGGTCCAATTTCTCCTGTTACCCTTGTGAAAATAAAAACTTGGGGGCTAAAAAATCTTTTTTGTAGAAAAAATGTGATTTTTTATTTTCACGGCTCTACGTTATAAACTTCTGAGAAGCACCTGGGGGTATCCAGCCAATTCTACATTGAAAAAGTAAAACGGCACTCCTTCTCTTCCAAGCTCTGCAGTGCGCCCAAACAGTGGTTTACCCCCGCATATGGAGTATCAATGTACTCAGGAGAAATTGCACAAGAACTTTTGTTGTCTAATTTCTCCTGATACCCTTGTGAAAATAAAAATTTGGGGGCAAAAAGATCATTTTTGTAGAAAAAATGTGATTTTTTATTTTCACGGCTCTACGTTATAAACTTCTGAGAAGCACCTGGGGGTTTAAAGTGCTCACCACACATCTAGTTAAGTTCCTTAAGGGGTCTAGTTTCCAAAATGGGGTCACTTGTGGGGGGTTTCCACTGTTTAGGCACATCAGGGGCTCTCCAAACGCGACATGGCGTCCAATCTCATTTCCAGCCAATTCTACATTGAAAAAGTAAAACGGCACTCCTTCTCTTCCAAGCTCTGCAGTGCACCCAAACAGTGGTTTACCTCCACATATGGGGTATCGGCGTATTCAGGAGAAATTGCACAACAACTTTTATGGTTAAATTTCTGTTTTTACACTTGTGAAAATAAAAAAAAATGGTCCTGAAGTAAAATGTGTTAAATGTTCATTTTTGCCTTCCACATTGTTTCAGTTCCTGTGAAACACGTAAAGGGTTAATAAACTTCTTGAATGTGGTTTTGAGTACCTTGAGGGGTGCAGTTTTTAGAATGGTGTAACACTTGGTTATTTTCTATCATATAGATCCCTCAAAATGACTTCAAATGTGATGTGGTCACTAAGAAAATGGTGTTGTAAAAATGAGAAATTGCTGGTCAACTTTTAACCCTTATAACTCCCTAACAAAAAAAAATTTTGTTTCCAAAATTGTGCTGATGTAAAGTAGACATGTCGGAAATGTTATTTATTTACTATTTTTTGTGACATATCTCTCTGATTTAAGGGCATAAAAATACAAAGTTTGAAAATTGCAAAATTTTAAATTTTTTTGCCATATTTCCATTTTTTTCATAAATAATCGCAAATAATATCGAAGAAATGTTACCACTTACATGAAGTACAATATGTCACGAAAAAACAATCTCAGAATCAGCAGGATCCATTGAAGCGTTCCAGAGTTATAGCCTCATAAAGTGACAGTGGTCAGAATTGTAAAAATTGGCCTGGTCATTAAGTACCAAATTGGCTCTGTCACTAAGGGGTTAAGATTGCAAATGCTTCCTATTTAAAAAATAAATAATAATCCTTTGAAAAATGCAAAAATAATGCAAGATGATAGAAAGTCAAGGTTTGAGGAATCAGAAATATATTTACAGCACAATAGTGACAGAGAGTAAGCAATCAATGAAAGGGATTCTGTCAGCAGGATTACACAACCCAAAATGTAGGTATGTGGGTGTAGCTCTTTCCAAAACAAGTCTAGCAATACCTTTACATGGGCAGTCTATTCATCCATTATTGAGGAATCATCCTTTAATTTGATATGCAAATTGCTTTGGTAGATCTGAAGCCTTTATCACTACAGCTCTAGTCCCCGCCTACCGCTGTCTAATTCTTCTGGACTGATGACTCCTTTGCCTCAAGTCATGCAGCACAGAACTTCTTGGTCAAGCAGAAGGAGGCATCTTTGCGCAATGAACAGAGCTGGAGTGACAAAGGCTATACAACTCATTTGCACATTAACCCAAACTCTGATTTCTCACTAACGGAGGATCAGACTGGCCATGTAAAGGTATTTGTGGACTTGTCTTTGAAAGAGCTACATGCATGCAGCGCCCCAGAGTCCTGGTCGTTGCAGTACTGTTGCTCTGCCACTAAGGGGGGCTATGGTACGTCTGATGGCACTGAAGGAGTTCATCTGACTAGGTATCACATACACCAATACATTTCACAGTCTGGCCTCCAGGGGGAGCTAAGGGCACTATACATTAGGCCACTCCTCACAGTCTGGTAAAACTGGGGGTTAGATAGGAAGTTAGATCAGAAAACTGACTGGGTTGGAACCAGGCAACACCTTGTGGCAGAGGGTGTTGTGGGGGAAGATTCAGAAGGGTCCCTGTCAGGGGTGGGATCCTGGCAGAGGCCTAGCAAACAGAGAGAACGTTACGGGACCGCGCCTGCACGATATAGCGGAGAAATACCAGTAGGAGTCGTGCTGTAAGACCGACGCAACATCCTATTGAGGCGCAAATAACCGGTGGCCGGAACGCCGAGGAAGTATAGAGCTCTAGGCATTACTTCAAACCTACGGCAGGGCAGTGAGTTATAGGCTGGCTGTCTCACCCAAATCACCTACGAAGACATAGGGGGCAACATTTGGAGAGGGGCGACTCTAGGGTCCCGGAAGAGCTCCGAGCCTACCCGTCATACGGGTGCATCCTAACCATAGCATCTGGGGGACGAGAAGAAGAAGAACATCACAATCGAGTTGTGAGGGAACACGAGAAACAGACACAACAGTTGTGGGGACTATCCCGTAAGTGCAGCAGGGGAGGACCACAACACACAAGCGCTAGAAGGTAGGCACAGATTTCCACCTGCAAAGGGAACTCTGGAGGTGCCATCGGACCGGCCGGACTTGCGCAGCCCGATTAACCGTATTCCAGACTGAGGATCCAGAAGCCTTCAGTAAAGAGGTAAAGAGACTGCAACCTGGTGTCCTCATTATTTACTGCGACCGGCACTTCACCGCACCATAACATCGTCATCATACCTACACCTTTATTGTACGCCCCTCAGCAGGGTCACGGACCGGGTCTAGCCACCGTGACAACCCCAGAGCAGAGACTCAGAGGCCCAGTACCGGGTACCCCTCGGCCCTGCGGCAGTGGGGCACTACAAACTTGGCGTCACGAACAGGGTCTACTTAAGCCTGAAGAATCAGGTCATGTGTGCTTTAGAATTGTGATTTATTGTGCTTGGACTGTGACTTATTGCAAAGACTGTGTATTGCCACTTGCCGCCAGAAGTTCCCGCCAAAACCGCCGCCATTACAGCACTAAGGAGAGCGCAGGAGAAGAAGAAGGGCGTGGAGTGGGCGTAGACAAGTTGGAGAGCGCGAAGGACAATGGCCGCCCAGTCTAAATATTTCTGCACCGTGAGGACGTGTCCGTCAGCAGCCGAGATCCGCCTTCTGATTTTCAATGGTGGGCGGAGGCAGAGAAAATGGAACCGCCCACGAAGGAGAGAGCGGGAAAAGGATCAGGAAGCGACCCACGTGGAGGATGCCATGGCCAGCAGCTCGGGACCCGAATGTGGGGTTGAAGCAGAAGTCTCCCTCAACTACCCGGATGAGCACTGCTGCTGAGGCCCTCGCCGACACAGCCAGTGGAACTCACCGCGGAGGAGGACCCTGCATCGGCTGGTGAGTCCGCCGACCCCGTCCCGCTGGCAGAGGGCTTGTTAGTAGGCCCCATTGCGGCACCCCCTCTCCCTGGGACCCATAGACTCCAGCGCCTGTTACCATGGGAGGAGACAACGGGTATGGAACACTTCCTGAAAGCCCCGATCCCGCCAACTACCCTGCTGTGTGAGGCCCATGCGGAGCGCACGGTATGCCGCTGGGTGAACCCAAGATCCAACCTCATGGGGTTCCTCGGGGTGAAGACACGGGAAGGGGAGATGGTGCAGGCCCTGAGCTGGGAGGAATACCAGGCCCAGCTGGAACAGCAGTGGGAAGAGAAGGAAAAGGCGTACCAGGCCGGGCTGGAGGCCCACCACCAAAAAGACTTGGCGGTCAAGGACCGGGCCCGCAAGGACCCCACCGCTCACTAGGCCCCGCGCAGGCAGGGCATCGTCGTCGCCTTCAAGCTCCGCGGAGGCTGGGGCTTTATAAAAGAGCCGGGCCTGTACGCCGAAGTCTTCGTCAACCGGCGGGATGTGGAGTCTCATCTCAGAGAAGGCCACCCAGACCGGGATCTCTACCCGGGGGACGAAGTTATTTACACCAGGCACTTTGGGGAAAAGGGGTGGTTTGCCCTGAATGTCCACAAGAAGCAGAACCCCGTGACACCCCCGATTAAGGTGCCAGTGAAGCTGACCCCTGTAGCAAAGGTGCCCCCTTGTGGTCAGCCCATGATCATCACCAAGACCACCGAGGTCACTCCAACGTGCACTATGGTCAAGACCACGACCTGCAGCATCGTCACCTCAACCACCCTCGTGGCCAAGGAGGCACCTCTTCAGGTGGGTGGTGCTTCAGCTGCTCCAGAACTGAAGACAGTGGGTACGCAGACCCCCAGATGGGACAACACTCCCCCTTACGCAGTACCAGGCGGCAGGCACTATCCGAAGGGGTTGCCTCCACCGGTGCTGCCTCCTGAGTGGTTCAAGTAACTATCCTAACACTCTGCAAATGTAAATAGTTCATTGTTTCTTTCCTGTTTGCTGCTACAACCCGATCAGGGTTATTCTTAAAGGGATCCCTTTGTTGACCCGGGATCCCTATTGCTTTTTGTTTATTTTCTACTTTTGCCCCAGTTATCGAGAGACTGCCGAATCATGAACAATGCATGATTACAAACTTTTTGTACATAGTTTGCACCTTCTTAAAGGTGCTCTCTACTGGTTTTACACAAAGAAAGAACTCTTTGCGAAGACACTGTTCTTGGAAACAGTACCGGAGTCCTTACTGCGAACAGACTTGCAGCTTGAGAAGTTGCACTACCTCATAGAGACTTGGTCCCCTCTTAAAGGGAATGTTCACATATTGCACTTATGAACAGTGTTGCCTTAAGATGGTAAAATGGCAATAATGTCTTGAAAGAAGAAGTTAAATGTAGCTAACTAGTTGATTGTAAGAAATGTTTAATGATGTTGATAGAAGAATGAGGACAGAAAGTGAACCCATACGGGGTTAGTCAGTGAGTCCTCCTAGGAGCCATACAGAGATGGCTCAGTAATCTTGAACTGAAAGATGGATGATATGTTCTATACTGTGTATAGTAGTGGAAAGGCAGAAGGCCCGGGCAGAAAGGGGCGGTCCTGTAACAGAAAGGAGAGGCAGCAGGCCTGGAGCAGTTAGGACAGGCGGTCCTGCAGATGTAAAGAAGGAGAATGCAGAAGAGTTGATTAGCCTTATAATGTTTTATAAGAAGGTCTTTAGTGGATTCAGCGAGTACGTCCTTAAAGGCAAAGTTAAATTATTGTTCAAAAATTTTGCACTTAGTAGAGTACCCGGTTGGGTAAGAAAAGTTATTCATAGTAAGTTATTTAAAAGTATTTAACCATGTTTGTAACGTTCAAGTGTCCTCACCTCCCATAAAGGGAAGCTCTGGTAAAAAATTGACTTGTACTTGCATTTTCAAAATTGTATGTCTTTTTGCTGACATGTATTGTTGTTTTCTTCCCAGTCCAGGAGTACTGGATTTAACCGGGGGGGAGTGCAGGGTCCCAGAGTCCTGGTCGTTGCAGTACTGTTGCTCCGCCACTAAGGGGGGCTATGGTACGTCTGATGGCACTGAAGGAGTTCATCTGACCAGGTATCACATACACCAATACATTTCACAGTCTGGCCTCCAGGGGGAGCTAAGGGCACTATACATTAGGCCACTCCTCACAGTCTGGTAAAACTGGGGGTTAGATAGGAAGTTAGATCAGAAAGCTGACTGGGTTGGAACCAGGCAACACCTTGTAGCAGAGGGTGTTGTGGGGGAAGATTCAGAAGGGTCCCTGTCAGGGGTGGGATCCTGGCAGAGGCCTAGCAAAGAGAGAGAATGTTACGGGACCGCGCCTGCACGATATAGCGGCGGTACCCCAAGAAAGGACAAGAAGCGAGGTTTATTGTGCTGAGTGAGAAACGAGATCAACGCAACAAGGAGAAATACCAGTAGGAGTCGTGCTGTAAGACCGAGGCAACATCCTATTGAGGCACAAATAACCGGTGGCCGGAACGCCGAGGAAGTATAGAGCTCTATGCATTACTTCAAACCTACGGCAGGGCAGTGAGTTTTAGGCTGGCTGTCTCACCCAAATCACCTACGAAGACATAGGGGGCAACATTTGGAGAGGGGCGACTCTAGGGTCCCGGAAGAGCTCCGAGCCTACCCGTCATACGGGTGCGTCCTAACCATAGCATCTGGGGGACGAGAAGAAGAAGAACATCAGAATCGAGTTGTGAGGGAACACGAGAAACAGACACAACAGTTGTGGGGACTATCCCGTAAGCGCAGCAGGGGAGGACTACAACACACAAGCGCTAGAAGGTAGGCACAGATTTCCACCTGCAAAGGTAAACTCTGGAGGTGCCATCGGACCGGCCGGACTTGCGAAGCCCGATTAACCGTATTCCGGACTGAGGATCCAGAAGCCTTCAGTAAAGAGGTAAAGAGACTGCAACCTGGTGTCCTCGTTATTTACTGCGACCGGCACTTCACCGCACCATAACATCGTCATCATACCTACACCTTTATTGTACGCCCCTCAGCAGGGTCACGGACCGGGTCTAGCCACCGTAACAACCCCAGAGCAGAGACTCAGAGGCCCGGTACCGGGTACCCCTCGGCCCTGCGGCAGTGGGGCGCTACATGCACATATAAATAGTGTGGGCTGTGAAATGCTGCTGACAGATTCTCTTTAAAGCAATGTTCACTATAATATTGTCATGCAACGTTACTGGGTACAAAGCTAAGTTGTAGTTATATCACATCAATCGATCAAAGCAGATAGCTCCGAATTTTAAATATACACAATTTAGGTTATTGCTTCATTATAAAGCAATGATCTGTGGCAACATAATTTGAACTGACTTCATAAAACATGGATTAATTTTGCACAGACTCTCTGAGACACAAAATCCATTATATATTAGTGTACATGTGAGACATAGCTCATCCTACAGCTGCTATATCGCATTTTAGCTGATGAATGTTATTCAAAATGAGAAGAGTTCTCCACCATGGATTCCAGGTTTTATGAAGCACATTAGTTATTTTGTATTAACTATGGCAACAATGTTTCTGTCTTCTCTACTGGCTATTTAACATCATGTTGATTTGCATAAGTAACCCGAGACAAATGCTTTTATGCTTTGAACCCCAAGTGCATCACAGAAGTTTATAATGTAGAGCCGTGAAAATAAAAAATCATATTTTTTTCCACAAAAATTATGTCTTAGTCCCCAATTTTTTATTTTCCCAAGGGTAATAGGAGAAATTGGACCCCAAAAGTTTGGGCGCAAGGGAAGTAGCGCTGTTTGACTTTTTCAAACCAAAATTGACTGGAATTGAGATTGGACGCTATGTCGCATTTGGAGTGCCCCTGATGTGCCTAAACAGTGGAAACCCCCCGCATTTGACCCTGTTTTGGAAACTAGACCCCTGAAGGAACTTGTCTAGATGTGTGGTGAGAACTTTGAACCCCCAAGTGTTTCACTAAATTTATACGCACGGCCGTGAAAATAAAAAAAAATCATATTTTTTTCCCACAAAAATTATTGTTTAGTCCCCAATTTTTAATTAACCCAAGGATAACAGGAGAAATTGGACCCCAAAAGTTGTTGTCCATTTTGTTCTGAGTGCACTGATACCCCATATGTGGGAGAAAACTACTGTTTGGGCACATGTTGGGGCTCGGAAGGGAAGTAGTGACCTTTTGGAATGCAGACTGTGACGGAATGGTCTGCGGGTGTCATGTCACATTTGCAGAGTCCCTGATGTGCCTAAACAGTGGAAATGCCCCACAAGTTACCCCATTTTGGAAACTAGACCCCCCCAAAGAACTTATCTAGATGTGCCTAAACAGTGGCAATGCCCAACAAGTGCCCCCTTTTTGGAACTAATCTACTGTTTCCTGGTATGTGAATTTTACAATGTAGTGGCATACATGAGTTGTGTAGTGTTCATCAGGTTGTCATACGTCAGTTGTGTTGTGTTTGTCAGGTTGGCATACGTCAGTTATGTATGTCAGAAATGAATTTAGTTGTGAATGGAGGTGTGGTATAGTTTGAAGCAATCTTTCATACTCAGGCCAGATTTGTCGGGGCCGGTGTTGCATTGGTAAATGGAGTGCTTGCGTATTTCCGTTTTGTAACACACTTAGCACCTCTTTTGCAATCTTCATTTTTTTCCAGTTTGAGGTGCCTCCCCCTACAAATGCTGAGCTGGTATGATATGAGTACCTTCAGTTCTGGAAGATCAGGGGCCTTCCTGATTTCCAAAGATTAAGGCCTTAATCACTACCTCCTGGAACTGAAGGTACAACGTAGCGGTCTGGCCTGCGCTTCATGACAGCAGAAAGGCATTGAGCGAGCATTGCCATTTGTACGATGTACACGGCCAGTTTTTTGTACCATACCTTGGCCTTTCTCAATGCACTGTACGGCTGTAGGAGTTGATCAGAGTGTTCAAGGCCCTCATGTTTTTGTTGTACCCCAGTACACAGTCCGGTTTCCTGACCTGTGCAGAGGTACCTCATACAGTGCCGAGGGCGCTGCCATCACATGTATGGTGGTCAAGAAAAAGACATCCCTCTTGTTCTTGTATAATAGAAAAAATTGGAGTCTGGCTCAACAGGACTGGATTTTCCTTTTCTTTTTATTTTTTAAAAGAAAATATGGTGCATACAAAAGAAAAATTTACATGGTCGACATGACCCAGTCCATGCATTTTGATTTCACTAGGCAGTCTTACGCATGACTGTCATGAGTAAGACTGCGTAGTGCAGTCGAAACGCGTTGACTGGGTCATGTCGACCGGGTCATGTCGACCATGTAAATTTTTCTTTTGTATGCACCATATTTTCTTTTGAAAAAGAAAAAGAAAAGGAAAATCCAGTCCGGTAGAGCTGGACTTCAATTTTTTCTATTATCCTTGATGTGAGGCCAGGGAGAGGCCGGTGTTTGGGCCCCAGGCTGATGAGCATAGAGCAACTGGGTGAGCTAGAATCAAGTTTCTATAACTCTTGTTCTTGTGCTTGACCACCAGCAGATGGACACTACATTGGGCTCTGCTGCCACCCCTTCTGAGCATGTGCTCAGTAGTAGCGTTTTCGGGAGGCCTGATCTTTGCAGGCAGTACCGCATCACTTATTAAAGTTCAGCGGCTGCTAGATGTGTGAACGGAGGTAGCGCAAGGGGAGGTGAGAAAGAAGAATGGAAAACAGCAGGCACGAGTTCTGATGAGTAAACTGCATCACTTTTCAAAGTTCAGCGGCTGCTGGATGTGCGCACGGGGGTGGCGCAAGGTGGGGTGAGAAAGAAAAATGGAAAACAGCAGACATGAGCTATGATGAGTGAACTGCGTCACTTATCACAGTTCAGCGACTGCTGGATGTGTGAACGAGGGTGGCACAAGGGGGGTGAGAGAAAAATGAAAAACAGCAGGCACGAGCTCTGATGAGTGAGCTGGGTCACTAATCAAAGCTCACTGGCTGCTGGATGTGCACATGGAGGTGGTGCAAAGGGGGTGAAAAAGAAAAGTGGAAAACAGCGTCACTAATCAATGCTCGGCGGCTGCTAAATGTGTGCACAGAGGCAGCACAAAGGGGGTGGAAGAGATAAAAAGAGTGGGAAAGGGAAGGGGGGATGGGGGATTGGGGTGGATGAAGAGAGATCGGGCAGGGATCAACGATCAAAACATTAGGCTGTGTGCACACGATGCAGATTTGCTGCGGATCCGCAGCGGATTTTTCCGAGCAGAAACGCTGCAGATCCGTACTGTGATTTACAGTACCATATAAATCAAAACAAAAAAAAAGTTGTGCAGATGGTGCGGATTTAAAAGAATTGCTTGTCACTTCTTTTGTGCTGATATGCAGCATTTCTGCACCCCTCCATGATAGAAATCCGCAGTGGCAAAAACTGCAGAAAATCCGCACAAAATCCACATCAGTTCCGCGGCAAATCCGCATAAAAACCGCTGCAAATCTGCGGCTGCGGATTCTGCCAGGAGATGCAGATTTTGTGCAGAAAATTCTGCACCACTTTTCCTACGTGTGCACATGCCCTTACAGTTGTTGTCTCTCTTCTTTCTTCTGTCTTGTCTCCTTTCTTCTTTCTTCAGCAGGGATTGTGGTATCACATGCTTCTGTGGCACCAGAAGGCCCAGCACAGCAGGAGATCCTGTAGCATGGCCGCTCTGCAGGAATCCTCAGCTAGTGTGAGGACCTGCAGCATGGTCACACACAGGTAACAGAGCGGTCATACTGCTGCTGTGCTCTGTCATTGGTTCGATCGATGATGACATTGAGAGCTGGCCCTGAATGTCACTGATCCTAGGCAGGTCACAGGCAGGGTATAGTGAGGTCACACTGCGGCTGTGCCCTGCAATTGGGTTCGATTGATAATCAACAATCACGCCAATCGGAGTTGGTTCTTGTCATGCCTGGAGCATCGATCCTAGGCTGGAACATCAGTGTTTTAGGTGATCTGATTGGCTGAAACACTGAGCAATGCTGCGATTGGCTGTTCAGAAATGAACAGCCAAGCACAGCAACCTTGGTTGTGGGAGGGCGGCGACATACCCCAGGATGATTGCACCATCTACCCAGAGGTAAGATGGCGCTGGAATTTTAATGCGATCACCGCATTACACTAAGTGTATGTGGAGCGCCCCCACTGCCGCAGGGCCGTCAGGATGCTCAAAACCACAGTCAAGAAGCACAGTCAGGTGCTTCACAGAAATAAATAGAATGGGGAAGGAAAAAATAACCATTTAACTTTTTTTCACAAAAAATTTCCTTTACAGCTTTTTGTTATACTTTTGCAAGGGTAACAGAAGAAAATAGAACATTTGTTGTGCAATTTCTTCTGAGCATGCTGATACCCCATATGTGGGGGAAAACTACTGTTTGGCCACACAGCAGAGCTCGGAAGGGAAGTAGCGCCATTTTACTTTTTGAATGTAAAATTTGCTGGCATAATTAGCAGACACCATGTCATATTTGGAGAGCCCCTGATATGCCTAAACAGTGGAAACGTTCCACATGTGACACCATTTTGGAAACTAAACCCCTCAGGGAACTTATCTAGATGTGAATTCAGCATCTTGAAACTCCAAGATGCTTCACAGAAGTTTATAATGTTGAGCCATGAAATTAAACAAAATCACATTTTTCCCACAAAAATGATTTAGCACCAAATTTTGTACTTTCACAAGTACTGTATAACTAGACAAAGTGGACCCCAACATTTGTTGTGCAATTTCTCCTGAGTTCACCGATACCCCATATGTGGTGAAACAATACTTTTGAGGCACAGTGCAAAGCTCAGAAAGGAAGGCAAGCCATATTATAGTGGAGATTTTGCTGTACTGGTTGAGGGTGCCATGTTACATTAGCAGAGCCCCTAAGGTGCCAGAACAGCAGATTATAAGTGATCCCATTTTACAAACTAAACCTCTCAATGAATTAATCTAGGGTTGCAGTGATTAAATTGACACCATTGGTGGGTCATATAATTTTATACCACTGGGCAGTAAAGAAAAAATAATTTACATTTTTACTATGAAGATTGAGTACTAGCCCCAAACTTAACTTTTTCATATTGGGACATGTGTCAAAATGGCACCAAAATGTGTCCACCAACTTCTGCTGAATATAGAAATATCCTATACTGTATGTCAGTAGCGTAGCTACTGGGGGGGCAGAGGGGGCCATCGCCCCGGGCCCTGTCACATGAAGGGGCCCACTGGGAGCCAGGGCAGGGCCACTTCTGTGACGAGGCAGGAGAACACCGCATAGGAGCAGAGCAGTATAATGTCTGCTCCTATCTGACGGAGCCTCTGCAGGCTGCTAGCACAGTGGCCGGCTGCAGTCTCCCCCCTGCAGTGAATGGTTTCGCCCCTCTGACCTGAACATGAAGCTTTTCCCGGCGGCAGTTTTCTTCACTCTGTGCACGCTGGGATTGGCTCAGGCAGCTGGGTCCTAGTGCCCACCCTGCATTACACTACACTTCCTGGTCCTGCCTGCAAACTTCATCAGTAAGTGGTGATGGAACTTATTAGGTTTATTAAATTCAGGTATGTCACTGTGAGACCGTGGGGTATTGTGCGGGCTGAAAGTGGGTGAGGGGGGACAGGACACTGGGGGGTGAATGTGACTATGTGAGACCATGGGGGTATTGTGGGGGAGGGGAGACAGGACATTGGGGGGTGAATGTAAGACCATGGGGGTGTTGTGAGGGGAGAAGGTGGGTGAGGTGGGACAGGGCACTGAGGGGGTGGATGTGAGCTGATGGGGGTATTGGATACTGAAGTGGGGGAGGGGAGACAGGTCACTGGGGGCTGAATATTATAATGTTTTGTTATGATATTATATGTACTCCATCATGTAATATTTGCTGGCTGGAGATGGGGGGATGGTAGGGGGCTTTTGATACGTACCACCTAGGTCTTTTATGAGTATTAGTATAAGGAGCCGCATACAGTAACCAGGAGCTGCATCACATTTACAGCACCACTCCAGCATTATTTTTTTTATTTCATTGCTGGAGCGGTGCTGACAATCCCCGTCCCCTGCCCCTGTCTGATACTCCCCTTCTGGCGTTTTCATCTGTTTTTGTCTCCCGTCGGCTCCGTCTCCTGCAGTTTGTGTCCTGTCCGAGGCTCCAGTGTTTCATGGAGCGGCGCAGAGGTCACTAATCAGTGTGAGTCTGTGGGAGCCTCGTTCTGGCCTCTTTCTCACTCTCAGGCTAAGTGCACACGGTGCGGATTAGCCGCTGCGGATCTGCAGCAGTTTTCCATCTGGTTTACAGTGCCATGTAAACCTATGGAAAACCAAATCCGCAGTGCCCATGGTGCGGAAAATACCGCACAGAAACGCTGCGTTTTATTTTCTGCAGCATGTCAATTCTATTTGCGGATTCCGCAGCGTTTTACACCTGCTCCTGTATAGGATTCTGCAGGTAGTAAAACACAGGTGAAATCTGCACAAAAAACACAGGAAATCCACAGTAAATCAGCACAAATCCGCAACAAGTGCACATAGCCTCATAGTCTTACATTGAGCGCTTGTGACATAGCTTCTAACTTCTGGCCAGTCAGAAGCTGCGCTCACAAGTTTGAGCAGCGGCACTGCAGCAGTGCCACAAAATAGTGAATACGCCGGAGGATGAGTAAATGACCGGGGCAGCTGTGAGTCCATCATACTGTGTATGTGGGAGCTGCGGGTCCATCATACTGTGTATACGGGAGCTGCGGGCCCATCAAACTGTGTATAAGGGAGCTGCGGGCCCATCATACTGTGTATAAGGGAGCTGCGGGTCCATCATACTGTGTATAAGGGAGCTGCGGGCCCATCATACTGTGTATAAGGGAGCTGCGGGCCCATCATACTGTGTATAAAGGAGCTGCGGGCCAATCATACTGTGCATAAGGGAGCTGCGGGCCCATCATACTGTGTATAAGGGAGCTGTGAGCCCATCATACTGTGTATACGAGAGCTGCGGGCCCATCATACTGTGTATAAGGGAGCTGCGGGCCCATCATACTGTGTATAAGGGAGCTGTGGGCCCATCATACTGTGTATAAGGGAGCTGCACACACATCATACTGTGTATAAGGAAGCTGTGAGTCCATCATACTGTGTATACGGGAGCTGGGGGTCCATCATACTGTGTGTAAGGGAGCTGGGGGTCCATCATACTGTGTATACGGGAGCTGTGGGCCCATCATACTAGGTATAAGGGAGCTGCGCACACATCATACTGTGTATAAGGAAGCTGTGAGTCCATCATACTGTGTATACGGGAGCTGGGGGTCCATCATACTGTGTGTAAGGGAGCTGGGGGCCCATCATACTGTGTATACGGGAGCTGCGGGCCAATCATACTGTGTATAAGGGAGCTGCAGGCAAATCGTACTATGTATAAGGGAGCTGCGGGTCCATCATACTGTGTATACGGGAGCTGCTGGCCCATCATACTGTGTATAAGGGAGCTGCAGGCAAATCATACTATGTATAAGGGAGCTGCGGGTCCATCATACTGTGTATAAGGGAGCTGCGGGTCCATCATACTGTGTATAAGGGAGCTGCGGGCTCATCATACTGTGTATACGGGAGCTGCAGGTCCATCATACTGTGAATATGGGAGCTGCGGGTCCATCATACTGTGTATACGGGAGCTGCGGGTCCATCATACTGTGTATACGGGAGCTGCGGGTCCATCATACTGTGTATAAGGGAGCTGCGGGCCCATCACACTGTGTATAAGGGAGCTGCGGGCCCATCACACTGTGTATAAGGGAGCTGCGGGCCCATCATACTGTGTATAAGGGAGCTGCAGGCCCATCACACTGTGTATAAAGAAGCTGCGGGCCAATCATACTGTGTATAAGGGAGTTGCGGGCCCATCACACTGTATAAAGAAGCTGCGGGCCAATCATACTGTGATAAGGGAGCTGCGGGCCCATCACACTGTGTATAAGGAAGCTGCGGGCTCATCATACTGTGATAAGGGAGCTGCGGGCCCATCATACTGTGTATAAGGGAGCTGCGAGTCCATCATACTGTGTATAAGGAAGCTGTGCACACATCATACTGTGTATATGGAAGCTGTGGGTCCATCATACTGTGTATAAGGGAGCTACAAGCCCATCATACTGTGTATAAGGGAGCTGCGAGCCCATCATACTGTGTATAAGGGAGCTGTGAGCCCATCATACTGTGTATAAAGGAGCTGTGAGCCCATCATACTGTGTATAAGGGAGCTGCGGGCCCATCATACTGTGTATAAGGGAGCTGCGGGCCAATCGTACTATGCATAAGGGAGCTGTGGGCCCATCATACTGTGTATAAAGGAGCTGTGGGCCCATCATACTGTGTATAAAGGAGCTGTGGGCCCATCATACTGTGTATAAGGAAGCTGTGGGCCCATCATACTGTGTACAGGGGAACTGTGGGGGACATCATACTGTTTGACGGGAGCTGCAGGCCCATCATACTGTGTATAAAGGAGCTGCGGGCCCATCATACTGTGTATAAGGGAGCGGCGGGCCCAACATACTGTGATAAGGGAGCTGCGGGCCCATCATACTGTGATAAGGGAGCTGCGGGCCCATCATACTGTGATAAGGGAGCTGCGGGCCCATCATACTGTGATAAGGGAGCTGCGGGCCCATCATACTGTGTATAAGGGAGCTGTGGGCCCATCATACTGTGTACAGGGGAACTGTGGGGGACATCATACTGTTTGACGGGAGCTGCGGGCCCATCATACTGTGTATAGGGAACTGTGAAGGCATGTTGTGCATATGGGAGCTGTTGGCCCATTACACTGTATATAGGGGAGCTCTGGGGGGCATTATACTTTCTATAGTGGAGTTCTGTCAGCATTATACTGTGTATAGGGGAGCATTGGGCTCATATTATCTATAGGGGAGCAGTGGGAACATCATACTGTGTAAAGGGGAGCAGTGGGAATATCATACGGTGTATAGGGGAGTTATAGAATCATCATACTGTAAATAGGGAAGCTTTAAGCTCACCATACTGTGTATAATGGAGCAGTACATGGGGGAACTTAGGGGACATTATTAAATGTTAAGTGGGCACTTAAGCATTATTGTTATAGGGGCACTCAGAGTATTGTGACCATCAAAGTTGCATATGGTCACAATATGGCTGTAAAGTCAATGTTCATTTTTGTATAAAGATTTATTTTCAATAACAGTAGGGTCATATTCTGAGGTTCCCCTATATTCAGAACTAGAGTGCGCAACCGTAGCTGTAATCAGGGTTAGCTGGTTAGGGGCCCACTCAGATGTTTTGCCCCCCCTAAGTTGAAACCCTAGCTACGCCTCTGCTGTATGTGGTTGTAAACACGGCGAGACTCAAGAGGGATGAAGCGCTATTTGCTTCCTGGAGCACAGATTTTCCTAGAATAGTTTGTGGACTCCATTTACAGAGCCCCTAAGTGTTAGGCTGCACCACTTCTGCATTTATCACCCACTCCTGGTTTTGGCTTACAAATACTGATGTAAAATACTGACCAAATACTGCTAGTGTGACGGTAGCCTTAGAAAAGCAGAATCCTCCCTCTACTGACTCAATTTTGGGGAATTTATCCACAGGTGTAGTGACGATTTTTACTCAATGGGCGTAATAAGTAGTGGATATTGCTGAATGAGCAGTATATGTATGGTGCATGTCGGGAAGGGGTTAAGAAGTGGGTACTTCTTAAAGAAGCACTCCCATCAAAATGTTTATCTTCTTAATATAATGAAGTCATCATAGCACTGTGTACTTACAATTGCTCATTTTGCCTTTCTACCCAGCTAATTATTCTCTTTTCCATTAGGTCTATGACATCACATGATTAAAAACTGACTAGCTGATTTCTTCTAAGCTTTATGTAAAAACAGGAGGCCAATTTTTCTTGTATCAAATAATAATGTTTTATAATAAATCAAGCATTCTGAGGAAGAGATTTTTGGAAAAGGGATACCCCAAACAGCTTGTAAAAAAACTAGAAGGTTGAAACAAAAAGATTGTTTAGCTAAGATTGCAACAATATCTGAGAAGACAGCCTGTTCTGGAGAAAATAGATTTCAATTAAGTTTTGTACCACCTTTTAATAAATCATACAAAAGAGTGAAAGAAATTTGATATCTGTTTGTCATTGTTAGGGTAAGTTCACACAGGGCGTTTTTGCTGCATTTTTTTTTCTGCTGCAAAACCTGACCATCTTGGCAGGAAAGAAGCTGCAACAAAAAATGCAGGTTTAGGTGCATTTTTGGTGCGTTTTTTTCTTGCTTTTTTTCTCTTTGTGCATGCTAATAAAGTTGAGTGCACACAGCGAAAAAAAAACACCTTCCTGTAGATAGAATGAATAGATAGAATAGATAGATAGAATAGATAGAATGAATAGTAAGGTGACATTAACCTCTCATTACCCCGCTTGCCACCACTACAGGGCAAGTGGGAAGAGCGGGCTGCTATTTTTAGGCTGGGGGGCCTATATCAATGGCCCCTTACCAGCCTGAAAATACCAGCCCCCAGCTGTGAGCTTTAGCAAGGCTGGTTGTCAAAAATGAGGGAGACCCCACGCCATCTAATAAAATTATTTATTTAAATAATTTTTTTTTAAAAGCATGAGGACCCCTCTATTCTTGACAACTAGCCCAGCTGGGTTGCAGCCTCCAGCTGTGAGTTTTGTCTGGCTGGTTAAAAAATTAGGCCGGGGTCACACTACAGCGTAATACGGACAAGTGATATGCGATAGAAAATCGCATAGCACTCGGACCAGTATTCTTCTATGGGGCAGCTCACATCCCCGATTTTTTCCTCGGCCATTTTCAGTGTGCGAGTCACCGACCCTTGGCCGAGAATCGTCTCACTCGCTCCCATATAAGCCTATGGTTGCGAGTGAGACAACGCACATCACTTGGATATCATCCGAGTGCTGTGCGTTAAACGCTGACCCCGGCAATGGAGGAGATGGAGAAAGTCATTTCTCCCCCTCCTCCACAGCTGTGCTCCGATCCGCTCTGTGCGAGAGCGTGTCAAACACTATATTGTCGGACCCCCATTCAAGTGAATGGGGATGGGGTCCGTTCTGCTGGATGACAGGCTGCATGGACGCATCATGCAGCCTGCCATCTAGATGTAGCAGAGCCAAGTGTGACATCACATCCGGCTGTCCTTGGCTTTTCTGCAGCAAATCATCCATTCAAGTCAATGGGTGGAAAACGCTGAAAAAACGCTGGAAAAACGCTGAAAGAAGTGACATGCTCTATGTCCAAAAAACGCAGCAAAGCACAAAATACTGATCACACAAAGACATGAGACTTCTGAAATCTCATAGGCTTTGCTGGTACTGTAAAAAAAGAAGCTGAAAATTAGCATTTTAGATTTTTTTTCCTTTCTGATCTTTTAATTCTTTTTATATGATTCATAACTCGCTGCAAAAGTCCTTGGAAGGGGAGGGAGGGAGCAGCTCGGTCAGAAGTCGTAGAGAAGGATAATAATTGCTGGGACAATAGAATTCCTGTTTCTACATAGCCATAGCGCATCAAAAAGAGAAGAAATCACTGACTAGAAGACAAAAAGAGCAATTGTAAGTGCACAGTGCCATATAATATGATGACTGCAATATATTAAGAGGATATAAACTTTGATGGGAGGAGTGCTTCTTTAATAAATCAGGAGCATCTGACTCCAACATGCTCCCTCATCCCTCATCAGGACAGCGAGAACATTAAATAATAAGGTTAAATACAATGCTGAGCCCCCCTCAAATGCTAAATAAACCTACTAAAAATAGGAGTGAAGATCAAGTACTCAAAAGCATAAAACTTTATCAAAAAACACACATAACAAAAATAGCATAAAATGAGAATGCAATGCAGATACCTATTCCAGTAAGGTAGCCCACACATAGCCTGACATTGTAAACTCTGTGACCAGAATCATCACACAGAATAATGTAGTAGCTAACCTCAGAAGTAAGCTGAATTGTGTCACATAAAAGGAACAGAATGTCCATAAATGGATAAGTGTGCTGGTACCTAAGCACATCATGACATGACTGGTGGAGGCCAAGGTGCTAATAAGAGACCATTTATGCAGTATCGAAAGGAATGTCAAAAGACTAATGAAATGACAGACTGATACTGCGCACAAGGATGAAAGAAGTAAATAACTGCAAAGTCACATATCAAGGGTGCACATGAGAATCCTAAACATGTGTTAACAGAAGGTGACACCGCAACACGTGATTTGCATTTTTCTTCTTCCAATGGGGGGTCCTTTTACAGCGATAACATTGCTGTTCTTGATGAATCGGGACTAATGCACATTAATGTGCAATGAGTGACTGAAACAACATGGCGTGCCACGTCTTCAATGGGTTGCTGTGGTTCCTAAGTAATTCACTTTTCAATAATAACACTCACAGTTTGAATATTTAGAACGAAAGAAATTTCACAAAATGACTTCTCACAACAATAGCATGTTATTACAGAAATTCAGTGAGCTTTTTAGAGCAATTTTTCCTTTCATAAATGTTTAAAAAGCAGACAACGTGTAGAGGCTGGCTATTACCTGTTTGCAATGACACTGAAGAAAAAAAACCTGTGTGCAATGATTAAGAGGATCAAAATTTTAGTCAGTCATCTTCCGTCCTTCATTCACTTTCTTAACCTCTTTTAGCAATTTAGCAAATCACAGCTGACATCAATCCCCATACTATTACCCTAATTGCCAATGCACCAGGACAATCGAAAAGTGCCAAGCAAAGCACCTGAATTAGCTCATCTAACGGATGCGCTAATTCTGGTGTTGCAATGTAATATGCCCAAGCTTCTGTTCCCACTCGCTCCGGCATCCTACAGACAACACGTGTCCCTGTCCTGGTGTACTGCTGAGTGTCGAGTGCATCACACTTACTTCAGGGCTGCAGGCCTCCATGGGCTCCTGTTTTTCATCTTCTGGAACCTCAGCAGTAATAACTCCAGGGCACATGGATTCCATAGAAACAATTAAACTTTTACTTGACAAATGGCAGTCTTTGGAAACAGGCTTACAGAATAAAGTTCAACGGGTTGTCGTCTTTCCCACAGGTATCGGATACAACTTCAGCCCTGGTTCTCTGTATGACTAGAGTACCCCTTTTGCTATCTTCACTAGCACTAGGAATTCTTCCCCACTTGTAGCAGTATATTTGGATTTTGTCTCACTTCGCCTCTGAGAGCTTGAGTCCAATAACTCCTGCAGCTTTGCACAAGGCGTGTGCCTCCTGGCCCCGACATCTATCTCGAGTTTCCCAGGCCAGCAAGGGGACTCGTGTGGAGGGATTCTCTGGCAATTCACTGCCCCGAATATTAGGCCCACATTGTCCCTAGCTGTCATGAATCCCAATGGCTAGGGATAGCAAGGGACAAGCAAAGTAATACAAAATATCGGACGAGCTCTAGGGTGATGGAACCTGGGCTGACCGCTGCCCTACGCCTGACAAACGCAACTAGAGATAGCCAGGGAGCGTGCCTACGTTGGTTCTAGATGCCACGCACCAGCCTAAGAGCTAACTAGTACTGCAGAGAAAATAAGACCTCACTTGCCTCCAGAGGAATGAACCCCAAAAGGTATAGTTGCCCCCCACATGTATTGACGGTGAAATGAGAGGAAGGCACACACATAGAGATGATATATATAGGTTCAGCAAATTGAGGCCCGCTGTAAACTAGAAAGCAGAACGATACAAAAGGGGTCTGAGCGGTCAGCAAAAAACCCTAATCAAAAAACCATCCTGAGATTACAAGAACCCATGTGCCAACTCATGGCACATGGGGAGAACCTCAGTCCACTAGAGCTACCAGCTAGCATAGAGACATAATAAGCAAGCTGGACAAAAAACCAAACAACTGAAAATCAGCACTTAGCTTATCCTGAAAGATCTGGGAGCAGGTAGGCAGGAACCAAACAGAGCACATCTGAATACATTGATAGCCGGCAAGGGAATGACAGAAAGGCCAGGTAAAATAGGAAACACCCAGCCTCTGATGGACAGGTGGAAACCAAAGGCCGCAACCCACCAAAGTCACCCAGTACCAGCAGTAACCACCAGAGGGAGCCCACAAACAGAATCCACAACAGTACCCCCCCCCTTGAGGAGGGGTCACCGAACCCTCACGAGAACCCCCAGGGCGATCAGGGTGAGCTCTATGGAAGGCGCGGACCAAATCAGTCGCATGAACATCGGAGGCGACCACCCAGGAATTATCCTCCTGACCATAACCCTTCCACTTAACCAAATACTGGAGTTTGCGTCTGGAAACACGAGAATCCAAGATCTTCTCAGCAACATACTCCAATTCTCCCTCCACCAGCACCGGAGCAGGAGGCTCAACCGAAGGAACAACGGGCACCTCATACCTCCGCAACAACGACCGATGGAACACATTATGAATAGCAAACGATGCTGGGAGATCCAAACGAAAAGATACAGGGTTAAGAATCTCCGAGATCCTATAAGGACCGATGAACCGAGGCTTGAACTTAGGAGAAGAGACCTTCATAGGGACAAAACGAGAAGACAACCACACCAAATCCCCAACAAGAAGTCGGGGACCCACGCGGCGACGGCGATTAGCAAACTGCTGAGTCTTCTCCTGAGATAACTTCAAATTGTCCACCACCTGATTCCAAATCTGATGTAGCCTGTCCACCACCACGTCCACTCCAGGACAATCCGAAGACTCCACCTGACCAGAGGAAAAACGAGGATGAAACCCCGAATTACAAAAAAAAGGAGAGACCAACGTGGCAGAACTAGCCCGATTATTAAGAGCAAATTCGGCCAGCGGCAAAAAAGCAACCCAGTCATCTTGATCAGCAGAAACAAAACACCTCAAATAAGTTTCCAAGGTCTGATTAGTTCGCTCCGTCTGGCCATTCGTCTGAGGATGGAATGCAGACGAGAAAGACAAATCAATGCCCATCTTGGCACAAAACGTCCGCCAAAATCTAGACACAAACTGGGATCCCCTGTCAGAAACGATATTCTCCGGAATCCCATGCAAACGAACCACGTTCTGAAAAAATAAAGGGACCAACTCAGAGGAGGAAGGCAACTTAGGCAAGGGCACCAAATGAACCATCTTAGAAAAGCGGTCACACACCACCCAGATAACGGACATTTTCTGTGAAACCGGGAGATCAGAAATAAAATCCATGGAAATGTGCGTCCAAGGCCTCTTCGGGATGGGCAAGGATAACAACAACCCACTGGCCCGAGAACAGCAAGGCTTAGCTCGAGCACACACTTCACAAGACTGCACAAAGGTACGCACATCCCTAGACAAGGAAGGCCACCAAAAAGACCTGGCCACCAAGTCTCTAGTACCAAATATTCCAGGATGACCAGCCAACACAGAAGAATGGACCTCGGAGATGACTCTACTGGTCCAATCATCCGGAACAAACAGTCTTTCTGGTGGACAACGATCCGGTTTATCCACCTGAAACTCCTGCAATGCACGTCGCAAGTCTGGGGATACGGCGGACAATATTACCCCATCCCTAAGAATACCAGTAGGCCCAGAGTCTCCAGGAGAGTCAGGCACAAAACTCCTGGAAAGAGCATCTGCCTTCACATTCTTTGAACCTGGCAGGTATGAAACCACGAAATTGAAACGAGAAAAAAACAACGACCAACGAGCCTGTCTAGGATTCAAACGCCTGGCAGACTCAAGGTAAATGAGATTCTTGTGATCAGTCAAGACCACCACACGATGTTTAGCACCCTCAAGCCAATGACGCCACTCCTCAAATGCCCACTTCATGGCCAAAAGCTCCCGATTACCCACATCATAATTGCGCTCGGCGGGCGAGACTTTTCTAGAGAAGAATGCACATGGCTTCATCACCGAGCCATTAGAACTTCTCTGTAACAAAACCGCCCCCGCTCCAATCTCGGAAGCATCAACCTCAACCTGAAAAGGAAGTGAAACATCTGGTTGACACAACACAGGAGCAGAAGAAAACCGGCGCTTAAGTTCCTGAAAGGCCTCCACGGCCGCAGGAGACCAATCAGCAACATCAGCACCCTTTTTAGTCAAATCAGTCAAAGGTTTAACAATACTGGAAAAATTAGCAATGAACCGACGATAAAAATTAGCAAACCCCAAGAACTTCTGAAGGCTCTTAACAGATGTAGGTTGTGTCCAGTCACAAATCGCCTGAACCTTGACGGGATCCATCTCAATAGTAGAAGGAGAAAAAATGTACCCCAAAAAAGAAATCTTCTGGACTCCGAAGAGACACTTTGAGCCCTTCACAAACAGAGAATTGGCCCGCAGAACCTGAAACACCTTCCTGACTTGTAAAACATGAGACTCCCAGTCATCAGAAAACACCAAAATATCATCCAAATACACAATCATAAACTTATCCAGATATTCACGGAAAATATTGTGCATAAAGGACTGAAAGACTGACGGAGCATTGGAGAGTCCAAAAGGCATTACCAAATACTCAAAATGGCCCTCAGGCGTATTAAATGCGGTTTTCCACTCGTCACCCTGTTTTATCCGTACCAGATTATACGCACCGCGAAGATCTATCTTAGTGAACCACCTAGCCCCCTTAATGCGAGCAAACAAATCAGTCAATAATGGCAGTGGATACTGATATTTGACTGTAATCTTATTCAGAAGGCGATAATCTATACAAGGCCTCAGGGAACCATCTTTTTTTGCCACGAAAAAAAAACCTGCTCCCAGAGGGGACGAAGATGGACGAATATGTCCCTTTTCCAAGGACTCCTTAATATAATTCCGCATAGCAGTATGCTCTGGCAGTGACAGATTAAATAAACGACCCTTAGGGAACTTACTGCCAGGAATCAATTCTATAGCACAGTCACAATCTCTATGAGGAGGGAGCGAATTGAGCTTAGGCTCCTCAAAAACATCCCTATAGTCAGACAAAAACGCAGGGATCTCAGAAGGAGTAGATGAAGCGATTGAAATCGGAGGTGTATAATCATGAACCCCCTGACATCCCCAGCTTAACACAGACATTGTTTTCCAGTCCAGGACAGGATTATGAGTTTGTAACCATGGCAGACCAAGCACTAGTACATCATGTAAATTATACAGTACAAGGAAGCGAATCACCTCCTGATGAACGGGAGTCATGCGCATGGTCACTTGTGTCCAATACTGCGGCTTATTCATAGCCAATGGTGTAGAGTCAATTCCCTTCAGAGGGATAGGAACTTCCAGAGGCTCCAGACTAAAACCGCAGCGTTTAGCAAATGACCAATCCATAAGACTCAGGGCAGCGCCTGAATCCACATAGGCATCGACGGAAATGGAAGACAGTGAAAAAATCAGAGTCACAGACAAAATAAACTTAGGCTGCAGAGTACCAATGGCAAAAGATTTATCAACCCTTTTAGTGCGTTTAGAGCATGCTGATATAACATGAGCTGAATCACCACAATAAAAACACAATCCATTTTTCCGCCTATAATTTTGCCGTTCACTTCTGGACTGAATTCTATCACATTGCATAGTCTCAGGTGCCTGTTCAGAAGACACCGCCAACTGGTGCACGGGTTTGCGCTCCCGTAAACGCCAATCAATCTGAATGGCCATAGCCATCGACTCATTCAGACCTGTAGGCGTAGGGAACCCCACCATAACATCCTTAATGGCCTCGGAAAGACCATTTCTGAAGTTAGCAGCCAGGGCGCACTCATTCCACTGAGTAAGCACCGACCATTTCCGAAATTTTTGACAATATATTTCCGCTTCATCATGCCCCTGAGAGAGGGCTAATAAAGCCTTTTCAGCCTGAATCTCCAGGTTGGGTTCCTCATAGAGCAATCCCAATGCCAGAAAAAACGCATCCACACTGAGCAATGCAGGATCCCCTGGTGCCAATGCAAATGCCCAATTCTGAGGGTCGCCCCGCAGGAAAGATATTACAATCTTGACCTGTTGAGCAGGGTCTCCAGAGGAGCGAGATTTTAAAGAAAGAAACAATTTACAATTGTTCCTGAAATTCAGGAAGGTAGATCTATCTCCAGAAAAGAACTCTGGAATAGGAATTCTAGGTTCAGACATGGGAGTGTGAACAACAAAATCCTGTATGTTTTGAACTTTTGCCGCGAGATTACTCAGGCTGGAAGCCAAACTCTGGACATCCATGTTAAACAGCTAATATCAGAGCCATTCAAGGGTTAAGAGGAGGTAAGAAGCAGCTAGACAGCAATTAAGGGCTAGGCAGCAAAACTCTGAAGGAAAAAAAAAAAAAAAAAAAAATTTCCCTTAAACACTTCTTTTTCTCCTGCTTCAGCCCAAACAATTAACACTTTGTGGGCCGGCTATACTGTCATGAATCCCAATGGCTAGGGATAGCAAGGGACAAGCAAAGTAATACAAAATATCGGACGAGCTCTAGGGTGATGGAACCTGGGCTGACCGCTGTCCTACGCCTGACAAACGCAACTAGAGATAGCCAGGGAGCGTGCCTACGTTGGTTCTAGACGCCACGCACCAGCCTAAGAGCTAACTAGTACTGCAGAGAAAATAAGACCTCACTTGCCTCCAGAGGAATGAACCCCAAAAGGTATAGTTGCCCCCCACATGTATTGACGGTGAAATGAGAGGAAGGCACACACATAGAGATGATATATATAGGTTCAGCAAATTGAGGCCCGCTGTAAACTAGAAAGCAGAACGATACAAAAGGGGTCTGAGCGGTCAGCAAAAAACCCTAATCAAAAAACCATCCTGAGATTACAAGAACCCATGTGCCAACTCATGGCACATGGGGAGAACCTCAGTCCACTAGAGCTACCAGCTAGCATAGAGACATAATAAGCAAGCTGGACAAAAAACCAAACAACTGAAAATCAGCACTTAGCTTATCCTGAAAGATCTGGGAGCAGGTAGGCAGGAACCAAACAGAGCACATCTGAATACATTGATAGCCGGCAAGGGAATGACAGAAAGGCCAGGTAAAATAGGAAACACCCAGCCTCTGATGGACAGGTGGAAACCAAAGGCCGCAACCCACCAAAGTCACCCAGTACCAGCAGTAACCACCAGAGGGAGCCCACAAACAGAATCCACAACAGTTTACAAGAACCCATGTGCCAACTCATGGCACATGGGGAGAACCTCAGTCCACTAGAGCTACCAGATAGCATAGAGACATAATAAGCAAGCTGGACAAAAAACCAAACAACTGAAAATCAGCACTTAGCTTATCCTGAAAGATCTGGGAGCAGGTAGGCAGGAACCAAACAGAGCACATCTGAATACATTGATAGCCGGCAAGGGAATGACAGAAAGGCCAGGTAAAATAGGAAACACCCAGCCTCTGATGGACAGGTGGAAACCAAAGGCCGCAACCCACCAAAGTCACCCAGTACCAGCAGTAACCACCAGAGGGAGCCCACAAACAGAATCCACAACACCTAGCAGCCAAATGCTTATGACTGCTGCTGACAGCTCACACTACTGTCCCTAAATTGTCTTGTCACTTCCTGAACTTGGCAATAGCCCTCAGTTCCCTCTACCCAAGGTGGGCTGGCTGTTAACCCTCACACTGTCTCTATGCTTGCTGTGCTACAGGGCAAAAGTCACCTTTCACCTACATTCTAAAAAGTGACATCTTGTGACTGTTAGTTATTACTGCAGCCCACAGGGGAATTACAATTGTTATAACAAGAAAATACATCTGGAACAAACTATCATTCACATTCTACACCAGTGGTCTCAAACTTGGCTGGGTATATGGGCCCCATATAGAAAAAATTTGAATTTGGGAGGCCGCATTCTTTGAAGGACAAATTGACATTTTTATGCAGGCAACACTTTATTTAAGTAGAAAGTGTGCCCTTGGACGCACATTCAATTGAAATATATTGCCGGGCAGAGACTCTCGGCACAGTAATACCAATGCAAGCTGCCGGCCAATCAGAGGCCAGCAGCTGAAATCTGCATGCTGGTACATGACAGAAGATGTGTATCTAGGTTTTATGGCACTCAGGGCAAGAAGTAATTTCAGTGCCCCCCTCCCAAGCATATATGGGATGTGTACACTTCACGGTCCCGACTGCTTTTCCTAATTCAATGTTCAGTGAAAAACAGAGAGGCACGAAGAGAAGCTCATTGTCACGTGAACATAAGTATGAAAATCGCATGAGTGACGCAGCCCTGTGATGACTGTTGGAACCTGCAGAGCTGAATCCTGATAGTGAGAATATTGCCCGCTGTTAGGATTGGCGTGCTACAGGACTTCATTTTATAATTAAAGGGCTTGTCCAGGTGGCAGATGAAAGTCTTCAGTCACTACAGGCAACTGCAGCTTCTGAATTCTCACAATGCATTCACTGCTCACTTTTAGGATTCTCCCTTTAACAAGTATCTGATTTGTGTACTGCAGCGCCCCAGAGTCCTGGTTGTTGCAGTACTGATGCTCCGCCGCTAAGGGGGGCTATGGTACGTCTGATGGCACTGAAGGAGTTCACCTGACCAGGTATCACAGACACCAATACACTTCACAGTCTGGCCTCCAGGGGGAGCTAAGGGTGCTATGTATTAGGCCACTCCTCACAATCTGGTAAAACTGGGGGTTGGATAGGAAGTTAGTTAGAAGCTGACTGGGTTGGAACCAGGCAACATCCTGTGGCAGAGGGTGTTGCAGGGGAAGATTCAGGGGGGTCCCTGTCAGGGGTGGGATCCTGACAGAGGCCTAGCGAACAGAAAAGAACGTTACGGGACCGTGCCTGCACGTCATTGCGGCGGTACCCCAAGAAAGGACAAGAAGCGAGGTTTATTGTGCTGAGTGAGAAATGAGATCAACGCAGCAAGGAGAATTACCAGTAGGAGTCGTGCTGCAAGACGAGGCAACATCCTACTGAGGCGCGTAGCCGGTGGCCGGAACGCCGAGGAAGTATTGAGCTCCAGGCCTTACTTCAAACCTACGGCAGGACAGTCAGTTATAGGCGGGCTGTCTCACTCAAATCACCTAAGAAGACATAGGGGGCAACATTTGGAGAGGGGCGACTCTAGGGTCCCGGAAGAACTTCGAGCCTACCCGTCATACGGGTGCGTCCTAGCCATATCATCTGTTGGATGAAGCAGAACATCATAATCGAGTTGTGAGGGAACTTCAGAAACAGACACAACAGTTGTGGGGACTATCCCGTAAGCACAGCAGGGGAGGACCACAACACACAAGCGCTAGAAGGTAGGCACAGATTTCCACCTGCAAAGGGAACTCTGGAGGTGCCATCGGACCGGCCGGACTTGCGCAGCCTGGTTAACCGTATTCCGGATTGAGGATCCTGAAGCCTTCAGTAAAGAGGTAAAGAGACTGCAACCTGGTGTCCTCGTCATTTACTGCGACCTGCACCACATCATAACATCATCACCAAACCTCCACCTTCATTGTACGCCCCTCAGCAGGGTCACGGGCCGGGTCTAGCCACCGTGACAACCCCAGAACAGAGACTCAGAGGCCCGGTACCAGGTACCCCTCGGCCCTGCGGCAGTGGGGGGCGGGGCGCTACAACTTGGCGTCACGAACAGGATCTACTTAAGCCTGAAGAATCAGGTCATGTGTGCCTTGGAACTGTGATTTATTATACTTGGACTGTGACTTATTGCAAAGACTGTGGATTGCCATTTGCCGCCAAAACCAGCCGCCATTACAGCGCTGAGGAGAGCGCAGGAGGAGAAGAGGGGCGTGGAGTAGGCGTGGACCAGCTGAAGAGCGCTAAAGACAATGGCCGCCCAGTCTAAACATTTTTGCATCCTGAGCATGTGTCCGTCAGCAGCCGAGGTCCGCCTTCTCATCTTCTTTGGAGGGTGGAGACCATGGAGACTGGGCTGCCCACGAAAGAGACCGCGGGAAGAAGACACTGGAGAGGAAGTAAAGATGGCGACGCCGGGAGTAGCGCGTGGGGACGACCTGACCCAGCATGAGGCTGCACCCCCCGACACAGCCCCAGATGCGCCATCGTTGCAGGGACTGGCCCTTATGGAGTTACCGACGGGCAGACCCAACTGGCCGCCATCTGAGGAGTGTGTGGCCGCAGCCGAGGCCCGGCAGATAGCACGCTGCCAGGAGGCCGACGCCCGTGTGACCGCTCGGCTGGGCCAGCCTACGGAAGTCTGCCTAACTCCTGTGTCCCCTGCTTCCTCCATCCCGGCCGCGGCAGAGTGCGAGCTACAGGCACAGGGCCTGAGGATCCTCCCGGAGGCAGAACATCTGCGGCGCCTGATGACGGCGTGGAGGAATAGACCCCAACCTGCGGTCCAGATTGACCTGACGGATGCTGAGGAAGTTCCCCCGTCACACTGGGGTGTGGTGGTGTTCTTCAACTCCCGGGAAGGACGGGGAGTTATACAAGAAATTGGAGAGCCACTGCGGGTCCGTGTGGATCGGGAAGAGGTGGAACCCTGCAGGGGAAGGTACAGTCACGACCTGGAGCCCGGAGATGCGGTAACTTACACCCGGTGGAGGAGGGAGGTTGGCTGGATAGCTCGGGGTGTCCAGCGGTGCGTCACACACAAGGCCGCTGCTGGGACGTCGGAGGATGAGCCTCCTGCAGGGAAGATGCCGGAACCTGCCCCTGCGGAACCCCAGGGAATCCAGGCCCACCGTGTAGCTAAGGGTCATGCTCACCCACGAGCGAGGAGGGTGTCCCGACGAGGAATCCTGTCGTTGCTGAATCCAGGACCGGCGGTCCTTGTCACGCCACCACGACCCGTCTGCCAGGTGAGGCCCGGAAGGAGGCCGCCTCCTGCTCAGCCAGAAACTGAGTAAGCAAGAATGCTTCATCAATTGTAAATAGTTAACTGTTTGTCTTTCTATGTGTCTTTCTGCTGCTACAACCCGACTAGGGTTAACTCTTAAAGGGATCCCTTTGTTTACCCGGGATCCCTTCTTCTGCTTTTGTTTTTGTTTTTCGTCTTATCATTGTTGAAAAGAACTGCTGGATCATGAACACTGCATGATTACAAACTCATTGTAAATAGTTTGCACCTTCTTAAAGGTGCCCTCTACTGGTTTTACAAAGAAAAGGACTCTTTGCGAAGAAACTGTTCCTGGCAGCAGTACCGGAGTCCTTGCTGCATGTGGACTTGCAGCTTGAGAAGTTGCACTACCTCAGAGAGATTTGGTCCCTTCTTAAAGGGAACGTTCATCCATAGCACTTGCAGAATGATGATGCTTTGAAAGGAAGTACTAATAATGCTTACATATGAGAGTTATATGTAGTGAGCTAGTTAATTGTGAGAAATGTTTAATGATGTTGCTAGAAGAATGAGGACAGGAAGTGAACCCGGATGGGGTTAGTCGTTGAGTCCTCCTAGGAGCCATACAAAGATGGCTCGGTGATCCTGAACTGAGAGAAGGAAGATAAGTTCTATACTGTGTATAGTAGCAGAAAGGCAGTAGGCCCGGGCGGAAAGGGGCGGTCCTGCAACAGAACGAGAGGCAGTAGGCCTGGGGCAGATAGACAGGCGGTCCTGCAGATGTAAAGATGGAAAATGAAGAAAAGTTGATTAGCCTTATAGTGTTTTATAAGAAGGTCTTTAGTGGATTCAGCGTGTACGTCCTTAAAGGCAACGTTAAATTATTGTTCAAAAATTTGTACTTAGTAGAATACCCGGTTGGGTCAGAAAAGTTATTTATAGTATGTTTTTTAAAGTAGTTAACCATGTTTGTAACGTTCAAGTGTCCTCACCTCCCATAAAGGGAAGCTGTGTTCAAATCTGCTTATTGTTATTGCATTTCAAAATTGTATGTCTTTTTGCTGACATGTATTGTTGTTTTCTTCCCAGTCCAGGAGTACTGGATTTAACCGGGGGGGAGTGCAGTGCCCCAGAGTCCTGGTCGTTGCAGTACTGATGCTCCGCCGCTAAGGGGGGCTATGGTACGTCTGATCGCACTGAAGGAGTTCATCTGACCAGGTATCACAGACACCAATACACTTCACAGTCTGGCCTCCAGGGGGAGCTAAGGGTGCTATGTATTAGGCCACTCCTCACAATCTGGTAAAACTGGGGGTTAGATAGGAAGTTAGTTAGAAGCTGACTGGGTTGGAACCAGGCAACATCCTGTGGCAGAGGGTGTTGCAGGGGAAGATTCAGGGGGGTCCCTGTCAGGGGTGGGATCCTGACAGAGGCCTAGCGAACAGAAAAGAACGTTACGGGACCGTGCCTGCACGTCATTGCGGCGGTACCCCAAGAAAGGACAAGAAGCGAGGTTTATTGTGCTGAGTGAGAAACGAGATCAACGCAACAAGGAGAATTACCAGTAGGAGTCGTGCTGTAAGACGAGGCAACATCCTACTGAGGCGTGTAGCCGGTGGCCGGAACGCCGAGGAAGTATTGAGCTCCAGGTCTTACTTCAAACCTACGGCAGGACAGTCAGTTATAGGCGGGCTGTCTCACTCAAATCACCTAAGAAGACATAGGGGGCAACATTTGGAGAGGGGCGACTCTAGGGTCCTGGAAGAACTTCGAGCCTACCCGTCATACGGGTGCGTCCTAGCCATATCATCAGGGGGACGAAGCAGAACATCATAATCGAGTTGTGAGGGAACTTCAGAAACAGACACAACAGTTGTGGGGACTATCCCGTAAGCACAGCAGGGGAGGACCACAACACACAAGCGCTAGAAGGTAGGCACAGATTTCCACCTGCAAAGGGAACTCTGGAGGTGCCATCGGACCGGCCGGACTTGCGCAGCCTGGTTAACTGTATTCCGGATTGAGGATCCTGAAGCCTTCAGTAAAGAGGTAAAGAGACTGCAACCTGGTGTCCTCATTATTTACTGCGACCTGCACCGCACCACAACATCACCAAACCTCCACCTTCATTGTACGCCCCTCAGCAGGGTCACGGGCCGGGTTTAGCCACCGTGACAACCCCAGAACAGAGACTCAAAGGCCCGGTACCGGGTACCCCTCGGCCCTGCGGCAGTGGGGCGCTACAGTACTACTGGCCACATTCCATCTAAATGTGTCCGGCCTCGCTGAATTCACTTTCATTGACTGAGGCCACAGATGTGCAGTCAGCACGTGATTGTATGTATGCAAATCGCCAGCATGAGAGAATCGTGACAGCGTGCAGGGCGCATTGTGAGAATTCAGAAATCTGCAGCAACATACAATGACTGCAGACTCATCACAAACTTGGACAACCCCTTTAATGCTTCTAACTAATAAAAATATGAAAATTAGTCAGTATCACAAAAAAATTTACATCCAGGTACCTGACAGATGACGTTGTCTCTGGAGTCGTTCTTTTTCTTTTCTTCTTCATCTTGTCCAGACGCCATGATGAGTATTCTCATCCACAGCCGTCGCTGCAGACTTCTATCTTCTCCGGTCTCCTGCAGCACATCCCCACACGACGCCCTTAAATATAGCAGTAAATCAAGAAGAACAGCATCCAATCCGGGTGTAGAAACAAAAATACCTCTTCATTTTGCCATATTGCGATGTTTCGACAAATTGTAGGTCTTTTTTAAATATAGCAGTGTCATTATAATGAACCTGAATAAAAATATCTGCTCTACACTAAGCCCCTGAATAAATATTTGGCAGATTACACTAAATACCGCCATCACAGTAAATCTCCCCCAGGCTCATTACACTAAATACCTCCATCACAGTAAATCTCCCTCAGGCCCATTACACTTAATACCCCCATCACAGTAAAACTTCCCCAGGCCCCTTACAGTTTGTCTCCCCCACAAACAGTAAATACCCCCCACAGAGTAAATACCCCCACTCAGTAAATACTTCCCCCCACAGCATTAAATACCATCATACACACAGTAAATACCCCCCACACAGAAAATACACACATACCATACATAGTAATACTCCCACATAGTAAATACTCCCCCCACACACACAGTAATACCCACAGAGTAATACCCCCCACACAGAAAATACAACACACACAGTAATCTTCGGTGTCTTCAGCTCCACTAACGTGGAGCACCTACCACCAATGTGCGCCTCTGGGCGCCGGTGAGTGACGTCAGCAGTGTGATCACATGACCTGATCACGCTGCTGGAGTCGCTCTGACCCGATGGGCAGAGATTCACTTCTACTCGTGTCTGAAAGATACAAGTAGAATTGATTACTGGGAATTGGGTGCTGCAGCTTTTCTGTGTCGGCTGTCAGCTTGATAGCTGGCACAGAGAACTGCCGGCTTCCAGTCCGGTGGGTGGCAGTTCAGCTAATAAAAAAATGCTGCTGTTGGTGACCCCCTAGACCAGGCAGGGATTGCCAAGGGGTCTACAGTGCCTTTTGGCCCTATGTGGCCTGCGGGCCTCGGGTACCCCTGCACCATAGTACCAATGATGTCTTCAGGGAGAAGAACATGGCAGCTGGTCCAGTCCTACAGCTGCAGGCTGGTATTCCTAGCCTGGCAAGGGCCCAATAACCAAGGACCGTCCCAGCCTGATGATCTCAGCCTGTAGCTGTCTGCTTACCTGTTGCTGGTTATCAAAAATAGGGGGACCCCCATGTCGTTTTGTCATTTATTTATTAGGCTAACACTAGAACAGTACACTACACATGCACAGCACTTATTATTTAACCCAAGGATATCTATCTATCTCTTTGTTCATCTTTAACACCTAAACATCTGTCATTTTTATTCTGCATTCTACAGTGCATGTAACATGGATGGTGCACATGGACGGCACATGGATGACATGCATAGGTAGAATAGCAGGAACGTGGAATGCTGAAGTGACAATCAGGAGGCAGAACAAGAGTTAAAGGGTTTATTACAAGGGATATTCCTTGCAGGGAGAGAACGGGTTAAGAGGGGAGTAATACTGGGTAGAGTGTCAGGGTGAGAACAAATGGTTATGAAACTGGTAAACTTAGCAAATAGATAATGGCTGCACTCAAGTTTATTGTGCTAAAGCAAGGAAATGTGCAATACATGAAATGTGAACAGCATAATGGCTTGTGAAATTTATGAAAAAACACATGAGATAGACAGGTTAGTTACCCATTCGATCTGAGATTACCTTGACGTTTGGTGAATGGGCTCACAACTTTTGGCCAAATCTTGTGCTAAAAATCTCATGTGTTTTTTCATAAATTTCCCAAGCCATTATGCTGTTCACATTTCATGTATTGCACATTTCCTTGCTTTAGCACAATAAACTTGAGTGCAGCCATTATCTATTTGCTATGTAAGACTTTTTGGTTATGCACCAGTTCAGACTAGATGGCTGTTCAGTCAGTTTTTCTATATTTACTATGTATTGCTTTTTCTGACTTGAACGCCCCGCCCTTCACCATGCTGTGATTTTAATTACATCCAAACACAGTTGGTTCTAACCTCCTCTATAAATGCAGGCTTTACCATGATATTAGCCATAGGTAAGTGTTCACACTAGGCAGACAGGTTAGTTACCCATTCGATCTGAGATTACCTTGACGTTTGGTGAATGGGCTCACAACTTTTGGCCAAATCTTGTGCTAAAAATCTCGTGTTTTTTCATAAATTTCCCAAGCCATTATGCTGTTCACATTTCATGTATTGCACATTTCCTTGCTTTAGCACAATAAACTTGAGTGCAGCCATTATCTATTTGCTATGTAAGACTTTTTGGTTATGCACCAGTTCAGACTAGATGGCTGTTCAGTCAGTTTTTCTATATTTACTATGTATTGCTTTTTCTGACTTGAACGCCCCACCCTTCACCATGCTGTGATTTTAATTACATCCAAACACAGTTGGTTCTAACCTCCTCTATAAATGCAGGCTTTACCATGATATTAGCCATAGGTAAGTGTTCACACTAGGCAGACAGGTTAGTTACCCATTCGATCTGAGATTACCTTGACGTTTGGTGAATGGGCTCACAACTTTTGGCCAAATCTTGTGCTAAAAATCTCATGTGTTTTTTCATAAATTTCCCAAGCCATTATGCTGTTCACATTTCATGTATTGCATATTTCCTTGCTTTAGCACAATAAACTTGAGTGCAGCCATTATCTATTTGCTATGTAAGACTTTTTGGTTATGCACCAGTTCAGACTAGATGGCTGTTCAGTCAGTTTTTCTATATTTACTATGTATTGCTTTTTCTGACTTGAACGCCCCGCCCTTCACCATGCTGTGATTTTAATTACATCCAAACACAGTTGGTTCTAACCTCCTCTATAAATACAGGCTTTACCATGATATTAGCCATAGGTAAGTGTTCACACTAGGCAGACAGGTTAGTTACCCATTCGATCTGAGATTACCTTGACGTTTGGTGAATGGGCTCACAACTTTTGGCCAAATCTTGTGCTAAAAATCTCATGTGTTTTTTCATAAATTTCCCAAGCCATTATGTTGTTCACATTTCATGTATTGCACATTTCCTTGCTTTAGCACAATAAACTTGAGTGCAGCCATTATCTATTTGCTATGTAAGACTTTTTGGTTATGCACCAGTTCAGACTAGATGGCTGTTCAGTCAGTTTTTCTATATTTACTATAAACTGGTAAACTTATCAGTCTTGATATCCTATGGTGGCACCGTAGGTGAAGCGTGAAGTCTCTGGCCTGCTCCTGAAGACAGTTGATGCACTGTTTCTTGACGGAATCGGCGTATCCTGGCTCCCAGAGGCGAGGTCCTCGGTTACCGGACTGACGTACGTGGTGTGAAGCAGTCTCTGACACTGCTGGGGAGCATCTCAGTTCAGTGGCGGTGGCAGGGATAAAGCTACCCGACTGTAGATGATTCACATTGTCAGGTTTAGGCCGCACACTCACGGCAGTCAGTGGAACGATGCGGGTAAGACCCTCAGTCGCAGGGGTGAGCAGACACATGAATTCACGTCCCCCACGGTCAGTGTGTGCAAGGGTTGAGGAGCTGCAGCGCAGGCCTGCACTATCGCGTAGTCCCACGGAGAGTCAACCTTCTCCTGCTGCGCGCTCTATCTTCCCATCAAGTGTCCCGCTTTCCCGCGCACCGTGACTTTTATACCTAACACACCCCCTACAGTCAAGTGCAAAGGTCTGCCCGGATCAGAAAGCTTTCTCCCCGGCAACAATGGTGAAAGCCTGATAGTTCCAGAACTGATATGAGAGAGGCATCACCGGCCCGGTCCATCTTCCTACACATGCACGCATAGATAGCACCAGTACTGTTTTTTCCAGTAACAAAAATATTAGGATGTGTGAAGGGAGCTTAGATAGTTTCACATTAACAAAATTCACAGTCTGAGTATGGACAATCAGGTTTTAACCAGCTGCATGTCTCCTGACCCGAACTCAACTGCATCATAGGCATATAACGTGTAAAGCTGTTGAGTTCAGTTCAGGAGATGCAAGGTCGGTCTGAACAGTGAGGTCTGTACTCTTGGCCTGTTCGGAATGCTGGTTGTTTGAAACCAGCCAAAGAACATTATTTATGTTAAATTTGCTCCAGATGTACAAAGTATCTCTTTTATCTCTGATTACTAACAAGTGCAATATTTGCTGAAATTCCACAACCAGTGTGTTTAGTGTGCCGCACAGTTCATTTTCATTCATGCAGTACAACATACAACACAGGTGGGTCTCCCCGACTGCCAGAGGCAGGTTTAGGGGCATCATTTTGGTGTTTCCCCTGGTGTATTATAAGAAATAAATCTTGTCCTTGGTTGACTGAGTACAAAAGAATTTTACACAAGAATCAGTCCTATGTACACTCTCAGCCAAGGAAAAGATTTCTTTCTTACATTCAGAGCCCTTTTATAACTCATGGAGGGACATATGTTTGCAAAGAAGCTTTTCTGTCATTGAGACACAGGTCATGGGAGCTTTGTTTCTTCAGACTACAACCCATCTCCATCTTGACACGTGACTAGGATGGGCTGCTGTTTGAATTACATGATGGGGCCTTTTTGTTACACTTTTTGTAAAATCCTAGCGTAGAATACGGACGAGTGCTATGCGAGATAACATCGCATATCACTCGGACCACTGTTAATCTATGGGGCAGCTCACATCACTGTATTTTTTCTCAGGCGTATTCGACATGAGTGTAAAACCGCAGCATGCTGTGATTTTACTTGTATATCGTCCGAGACTCAGCAATGCAGGCCTATGGGTGCGGGAAAAAAATTGCACAGCACTTGGACCATGCGAGTGCTGTCTGATTGTTACGCATCGGTGTTCTTTGGGAAGCCGGCAATTCATGTGCGTGTACAGGAAAATCACACTGACAGGTTAGAATAGAATAGATATATACACATAGAATACATATATATATATAGATGTCAGTGACACACACACATATACAATGGGTGCGGAAAGTATTCAGATCCCTTTAATTTTTTTCACTCTTTGTTTCAATGCAGCCATTTGGTAAATTCAAAACAGCTCCCGATATAGTATGATGGTCCCCTCAATAACCCCCCAAAATAGTATAATGGTACACTCCATAGCTCTTTATATATTATGATAGTACACCTCAAAGCTCCTATGCAGTATGATGGTACCTCCAACATACCCCCATATAATATTATTGTTCACCTCATAGTCCCCTATATAGTATGAGGATCCACCCCACAGTCCTCCATCTAGTATGATGGCCCTCCTAACAGCGACCTGTGTAATATGATGGTCCCAAAAGTATACTATATAGTATGGTGGTCCACCCCACAGTCCCTTATATGCTATGGCAATTCAACTCACAGCGCCCTATATAGTGTGATGGTCTCCCACAACCCCCTAAAATAAAAAAAAATCCCTATACTCACCTAATCCTGATATCTCATACCTCACAGCGTCTAGCTCCTTTTCTATCCATTCTTCCAGTGGATGCTGACAGCACTATGCAGTGACGTCATTGCACTTTCAATGTCCCTTGTTGGTGATGGCCTCCGGCGGGTCGCAGGCATAAGGTAAGCCTGCGGTCTTCTAAGGTAAGTGGCGGAGCCAGTGACTTTGTGCTCTTTCACAACTGTTAACAGTATGGGCTTCTTGAGGATGCAGATTCTGATAACAATGTAGCAGACAAGGCAGCCCACGACCACACAGGCTCTTCTGACATTTGCCAGTATATATATATATTTACACACATAGTGTCAAACTTAAATGCCTAGTGCCCTCCAATAAAATTGAGGAAGAGAAAATGTAAACCATTAAACTGAATATTTGTAAGAAACAGAACTTATTTTTAGGAGGTGGGTGAACTTATATATAGGTATTTAGGGAACAGTATATTTATATATACATCCCTATGGTAGACAGCAGCATTAACTGGGAGACGCAAGCTGTATTGCCAAAGATAGGAGAGTTTTCTCTGCTTGCATCTCTACATGTTATTCTTCTTTATCTTCTTTATAGGCACAATTAAATGGTACATAGAGATACAGCTGTACATATCAGTAAACATCTATGTAATAAATAAATATACAGTGGGTACGGAAAGTATTCAGACCCCTTTAAATTTTTCACTCTTTGTTTCATTGCGGCCATTCGGTAAATTCAAAAAAGTTCATTTTTTTACATTAATGTACACTCTGCACCCCATCTTGACTGAAAAAAAACAGAAATGTAGAAATTTTTGCAAACTGAATAAAAAGAAAAACTGAAATATCACATGGTCATAAGTATTCAGACCCTTTGCTCAGACACTCACATTTAAGTCACATGCTGTCCATTTACTTGTGATCCTCCTTGAGATGGTTCTACTCCTTCATTGGAGTCCAGCTGTGTTTAATTAAACTGATAGGATTTGATTTGGAAAGGCGCACACCAGTCTATATAAGACCTCACAGCTCACAGTGCATGTCAGACCAAATGAAAATCATGAGGTCAAAGGAACTGGCCAAGGAGCTCAGAGACAGAATTGTGGCAAGGCACGGATCTGGCCAAGGTTAAAGCTAAAATAACAAAGGAGTGGCTTCAGAACAACTCTGTGACCATTCTTGAGTGACCCAGCCAGAGCCCTGACCTAAACCCAATTGAGCATCTCTCGAGAGACCTGAAAATGGCTTCCACCAATGTTCACCATCCAACCTGACGGAACTGGAGAGGATCTGCAAGGAAGAATGGCAGAGCATCCCCAAATCCAGGTGTGACAAACTTGTTACATCATTCCCAAGAAGACCCATGGCTTTACTTGCTCAAAGGGTGCTTCTACTCAATACTGAGCAAACGGTCTGAATACTTATGACCATGTGATATCTTAGTTTTCCTTTTTTAATACATTTGCAAAAATTACTGCATTTCTGCTTTTTTCCAGTCAAGATGGGGTTCAAAGTGTACATTAATGAGAAAAAAATGAACTTTTTTTGAATTTACCAAATGGCTGCAATGAAACAAAGTGAAAAATTCAAAGGGGTATGAATACTTTCCGTACCCACTCTGCGTATATATATGGAGCGCCCCCAGACGCAGGGCCGTGGGGTACTCGGTACCGGGCCTCTCTGTCTCGGTCTTGAGGTTGTCACGGTGGCCTGACCCGGTCTGTGACCCTGCTAAGGGGCGTCCAATTAAAGGTGGTGGTGCGTGGTGCGATGAAATAACGAAGACACAGGGTTGCAGTCTCTTTACCTCTTTACTGTAGGCTTCAGGATCCGCAATCCGGAGCACTGCTAAAAGGGCTGGCTGAGACCGGCCGGTCCGAAGGCACATCCAGAGTTCCCTTTGCAGGTGGAAATCAGTGCCTACCTTCTAGCGCCTGTGTGTTGTAGTACTTCCCTGCTGAGCACCACGGGATAGTCCTCACAACTGTTGCGTCTGTTCCTGATGTTCTTTCTCACAACTCTCGTTTCTATTCTGATGTTCGTTCTCTCCGTCCCCCAGATGATTTGGCTAGGACGCACCCGTATGACGGGTAGGCCTGGAGTTCTTCCGGGACCCTAGTGTCGCCCCTCTCCCACAATTGCCTCCTATGTCTGCTTAGGTGATTTAGGTGAGACAGCCAACCTATAATTAACTGTCCTGCCGCTGTTTGAAGTAATGCTTGGAGCCCAATACTTCCTCGGCGTTCCGGCCACCGGCTACGAGCCTCAGTAGGATGTTGCCTCGATCTTACAGCACGACTCCTACTGGTGTTATCTCCTTTTTGCTGTGATCTCGTTTCTCACTTCTCCACAATAAACCTCGCTTCTTGTCCTTTCTTGAGATACCGCCGCAATGTAGTGCAGGCGTGGTTCCATAACATTCTGCCTTGTTCGCTAGGCCTCTGTCAGGATCCCACCCGTGACAGGGACTCCCCTGAATCTTCCCCCGCAACACCCTCTGCCACAGGATGTTGCCTGGTTCCAACCCAGTCAGCTTCTCTCTAACTTCCTATCCAACCCCCAGTTTTACCAGATTGTGAGGAGTGGCCTAATACATAGTACCCTTTGCTCCCCCTGGAGGCCAGACTGTGAAGTGTATTGGTGCCTGTGATACCTGGTCAGGTGAACTCCTTCAGTGCAATCAGACATACCATCACTCCCCTTAGTGGCAGAGCGATGTTACTGCAACGACCAGGTCTCTGGGGCGCTGCATATATATATATATATATATATATATATATATATATATATATATATATATATATATTTAATTATATATATATATATATATACAGCTCTGGCAAAAATTAAGAGACCACCACATAAAAACCCTGTCATGGGCAGCCAGACCTGAACCCCATTGAAAACCTCCGGAGTGTAATCAAGAGGATAATGAATAGTCACAAGCCATCAAACAAAGAAGAACTGCTTAAATTTTTGTGCCAGAAGCAATGTGAAAGACAGGTGGAAAGCATGCCAAGCTGTGATTAAAAATCATGGTTATTCCACAAAATGTTGATTTCTGAACTCTTCCTGAGTTAAAACATTAGCATTGTTGTTTCTAAATGATTATGAACTTGTTTTCAAACAGCATCTCAAACAGTATGATATTCATCACAGCCCTCTAGCCAGAATGGTCACCACATCTCCCAGTATAATACAATCCATAGTCCTATATACAGAAGGGTCACCATAGTTCCTCATATACTTTGCTGTTTCCCTGCAGAGTCCTTCATTCCATGGCCCAAATGCACAGCCCCTCATTTCATAGCTGCCCACACTGCCTCTCATTTCATGCTCCCTGTACAGCCCCTCATTTTATGCCCCCACTGCACATCCCAATATTGTATGCCCCATGCGCAGGCCCCTCATTTTATGCCCCCCTGCACAGCCCCTCATTTTATGCCCCCCTACACAGCCTCTCTTTTTTCTCACTTCTGCACAGCCCCTCATTTTATTCACCCATCTGCACAGCGCCTTATTTTATTCCCCCCTCTGCAGAGCCCCTCATTTTATACCTCCATCTACACATCCTCTAATTTTATTCCTCCTTCTGCACAGCCCATCATTTTATTCACCCATCTGCACAACCCCTCATTTTATTCCTCCATCTGCACAGCACCTGATTTTATTGCCCCATCTGCACAGCCCCTCATATGATTTCCCCTATTTGCACAGCTTCTCATATTATTTCCCCCATTCTGCACAGGCACTCATTTTATTCCCCCATCTGCACAGACCCTCATTTTATTCCCTCATCTGTCCAGCCCATCATTTTATTCCACAATCTGCACAGACCCCCATTATATGCCCCCCATCTGCACAGCCTCTTATTTTATTACCCCATGCGCACAGCCCCTCATTTTATTCTCCCCATCTGCCCCTTCTCTCATTTTATTCCGCCCTCTGATTATCCCTTTATTATATTTTCCCTTTTGTACAGCTCCTCATTATATTCCCCTCATCTGCAATGCCACTCATTTTATTCCCCCATCTCCACAGTCCCTCATTTCATTCTCCCATCTGCAGAGCCCCTCATTTTATTTCCCCCAGCTGCACTGCCTTTTATTTTAATCCCCCCTCTCCTCTGCAGAGCCCCTCTATTCAATCCAGCCTCTGCACAACCCCTCATTTTACTCCCCCATCTGCACAGCACCTAATTTTATCTCCCCGCATCTGCAATGACCCTCATTTTATTCCCCACATTTCCACAGTCCCTCATTTCATTCTCCCATCTGCACAGCCCCTCATTTTATTTCCCCCAGCTTCACTGCCTTTTATTTTAATCCTCCCTCTCCTCTGCACAGCCCCTCTATTCAATCCAGCCTCTGCACAGCCCCTCATTTTACTCCCCCATCTGCACAGCACCTCATTTTATCTCCCGGCATCTGCAATGCCCCTCATTTTATTCCCCCTATTTCCACAGTCCCTCATTTCATTCTCCCATCTGCACAGCCCCTCAGTTTATTTCCCCTAGCTGCACCGCCTTTTATTTCAATCCTCCCTCTCCTCTGCACAGCCCCTCTATTCAATTCAGCCTCTGCACATCCCCTCATTTTACTCCCCCATCTGCACAGCACCTCATTTTATCTCCCCTCATCTGCACAGACCCTCATTTTATTCCCCCATCTGCACAGCCCCTTATTTTATCCCCCCATCTGCACAGACCCTCATTTTATTCCCACCTGCACAGCCCTTCATTTTATTCTCCCCACCTGTATACCCCTTCATTTTATTCCCCCATCAGCACAGCCCCTCAATTTGTTTACCCCTCTGCACAGCCCCTCATTTTTTGTCCCCCCGCACAGTAACATAAGAATTAATTAAAAAAAAAGTTTTCACTCACCTAATCCAGGCTCCCGTCCACCGTCACCTCTTCTTTCTTGTACAGCAGTGGATGCTGGTCAGCACAATTACATTGCTCCATTGGAACATCCAAAATTCCCTGCATGTGTCTTCTCCAACAAGACAAAGGCTGGAAGTGGCCAGCATCTTACTAGAGTGCCCTTGGAGGCGCTGATATCAATTGTATTCACGTCTAAAAGATGCCAATACAATTGAGTGCAGAGAGGGAGTGACGACTGGGGTGCAGGCAGAGAGTGGGTGAGAGGTGTCAGTGACTGACACTGCTCCCCTGTGAGCCCGCCCCCGTCCATCACTGTGCTGAATGTCTGCGGCCTGAGGAAGGTGTCGGGCATCCGCAGGCATTCAGCATTTTTTTTTCAAAATGCGACACCTCATGTACACAATAGGTAGGTGCCTACCCTGTCTACTCTTTCCCCCGGCCCTGGTGACAGGACAATATACTGTATGTACACATTATCTGGCTGTGAAAAAAATAAATCTGACTGATGAATATATGGAAAACTAAAGAGATAAGGGCATGTCCAAAAAAAAAAATATGGAGTAGCACAGAAGGCTATTCAGCTCAATACAATGATACCTAGTAAAAAACATACCCAGCAGTTTGTTTCCTAACATGGGAGACTGTGTGTAGTGGATGATACTACATACTGCACAAATCACTGCAGCAACCTCTGATTTCACTCTACTTTTTGAACAATACCATCAGAAAAATAGGAAGGGGGGACGGTGCAGCAAGACTGAAGTTGCGACTAATAGAGTGGCTGGAGTTCAGCGAAGGAGCAGGTTCTATCATGGCGCAACAAATTTGCTATAATTTAAAATTGTAAATGTAAATTATAGAGCAAATGTACCTCAGCCCAAGGCTGTTTTATACTTGATTTTCCAGCTCACTGATTGCCACTTGATAAATTAAGGCACATCTTACCACAGTGGGCTTTTTATTGAGACAAGAATATGAAATGCTAGTGTTAATACATTTTCTAAGGTTTTATTTCTTCTATTTTTATCCTGAAAGGTTGATGTTTGTTGTCATATATTAGAATTTGCGTATGCTCTTTAAGAAAAATATTAAAGGGGTGGTCTGAAACTAACGCTGATTTAATCCTAAATTTCTGCCTATTTAAAGGGAATCTGTTTTTTTGCTATTTAACCTGACAATAGCATAATATAGGGTGAGTGAGCCTGATTCCAATAATGTATCACCTACTTTAATGAGAAAGCCGCCCTCGCCCACACCAGGCTCTCTATGTCCATAGTCTATTGATAGTAAGCTGCTTATCACAGTAGAAGGCATGATTGGTCCAGGGCTCATGTGCTGCTGCAGTCCAGCAGTGATTATCTCCTAGCGATAAAACATTACTTGTATGGAAACAACAGCACACAACAAAAAAAGTAACACATCATTGAGTTCAGTGTCTCAGGTCCTTCCTCATGCTGTCCTCAGATCACATAGCAAAAACTGCAGACAGAATCCCTTTAATTTAATAATCTAATTGCTTTTCTAATATTCTTCAATTAAAAATGTGCTATCATTTCCACTCTACTCTATCTAATGGCTTGTGCACATGAGCATATAAATCAAGCGAGGGCTATCTATTTTATCAGCTAGCACACTGCCCATGTTATTTAATGAGACAGTGCAGATAGAGAATGGGACTGTTTTTTTATACTGTTGCTTGACCCTAGCCTAACTGCTTTATTTTTTTTTACCTAGTCCTGTTTGATGACGCTTTGTTTGAGAATCCCCAGTGACCCCAACATCTGCCCCTTCATGACGTCTCGTATGAGTATCCCAGCATGCACTGGGAATTCTCAAACTAATCGCCATCAAACAAGAAATTGGTAAAAAAAAAAAAAAAGTAAAGCAGCTAGGTAGAGTAGTGAGGGAATGGTAGAACAGTATTAAATAAAATATATTAGAAAAGAGTTTAGGTTATTACAGTAAATAGAAAATTAGTATTACATAGATGGTTTTTCGGACCACCCCTTTAATTTAATTTTTTAATTAATAGATCTTTTTTAATACCCTTCAGATAATAATGCCCTCCTACTCTGGAACCCTCTACCACAACACATCAGACTCTCGCCCACCATCGAAACCTTCAAAAAGAATCTGAAGACCCACCTCTTCCGACAAGCCTACAACCTGCAGTAACCACCGATCGACCAAACCGCTGCATGACCAGCTCTATCCTCACCTACTGTATCCTCACCCATCCCTTGTAGACTGTGAGCCCTCGCGGGCAGGGTCCTCTCTCCTACTGTACCCATTATGACTTGTATTGTTCAAGATTATTGTACTTGTTTATATTATGTATACCCCTCCTCACTTGTAAAGCGCCATGGAATAAATGGCGCTATAACAATAAATAATAATAATAAAAATAATAATAATATAAAGGTAGGTCTCAAGGATGCAGCTTCTGGAAACATCAGTGAATAGAATTTATATGGCTATCATATATATGGGGATTGTAAAGATCCAAACATATACCACGGAAATATCTCCATTTAGGTGGAAAGAACAGGTTTTCTGTTACAAATATGTCTATGATAAAAGAACTATATCTGTTGTGAAGAATCATTCATGTTTCTGACAAAGAACTGTTGAAAATAAATTAGACTGGTTTATGATGGTTTTAAAAGATCCCATACAAATAGGATAAGCGGGGAATTTTATGAATGGAAAATCATTTTCAGCTTTGAATGGAAGCAGCACACTGCTAGAAAGCAAAGCCGCTGATTGGGTATCATGCACACAGTGACTGGCAGCAGCCTGAAGGAATGCTAATGTGATGCACCACCATAATAATAAATATGGAGAATAAGCTCTGCATGTGGCTAGCTGAAGACCAGCTGGGGTCTGAAGTCATGGTTTACTAGGTGTTCAAGGCTTCATTCTTTTTATAAGAACACAACTAATAAAGTTCACTGAGAGCTTGGCTAGCCAGCAGAGACTTCACATGAAACCTGATAATACAGAATATTCCCCACATTCTCCTATCCAGCAGAAGTGAGGAGAAGCTCTCAGCACATGAGGAGCAAATCCACTGACACAATAGGTCTCCATACAGCACCTTCACATTGGGAGTTACAAAACTGTAGTGAGGGGTGGCGTGTGGCCAGCCTGTGCCTTGTCATAACAGCTCTCTCAGCCCCCTTAATAAGGAAGGAGGGGGAACTCTATATAAAGACCCTTGGACGTGATCTGTGTGTGAGCAGTGCAGGGCTTCTTGGTTCTTCTGGAGGAAGGGCTCTCTGCTTCTTGTAGCTTAATCAGTGCTCACATACACAGTTACCATGCGATTCTCTGAGGCTGGAGACTCCAGGAAACCTTCAAGTTTAGAAAACGACAGCACAATCTCTTATCTGTTCCCATCGATCTTACCTAATGCCAGCAGAATCCCCCCCAACTCATCAGACCTGCTGTCCAGGGACGAGGCGCTGGCTAAGGTTGAGATAACTGTGCTAGCCATTATATTTGTGGCTGCTGTCCTGGGTAATTGTAGTGTCTTGCTGGGTCTCTACAAGTCCAAGAAGAAGATGTCTAGGATGCACTTATTTATCAAGCACCTGAGCCTGGCCGATCTAGTGGTGGCTTTCTTCCAGGTTCTTCCACAGTTGTGTTGGGAGGTCACCTACCGCTTCTATGGTCCGGACTTCTTATGCAGAGTTATTAAACATCTCCAAGTGTTTGGGATGTTTGCCTCAGCTTACATGCTGGTGGTTATGACTGCTGACCGCTATATTGCTATATGCCACCCACTGATAACTCTTCAACAGCCTACAAAGAGGTCCTACCTGATGATAAGCGGAGCCTGGATCCTCAGTTTCATGCTCAGCACTCCTCAATACGGGATCTTCTATCTGAAAGAGCTGGGAGACGGAGTGTATGACTGCTGGGCTGACTTTGTCTCGCAGGATGGAGCAAAAGCTTACATCACCTGGATTACTATTAGTATCTTCGTGGTACCAGTGTCCATCTTGATGACCTGCTATGGCTTTATCTGCTATAATATCTGGAAGAACATAAAGTGCAAGACCAAGAAAGAAGAGACTGAAGGCAGAAAGGGTCACAATGGGTTACTGTCCACATCTGTCAGCAGTGTGAGGATCATCTCTAGAGCCAAAATCAGGACTGTAAAAATGACCTTTGTCATTGTGTCAGCCTATATCATTTGCTATAGTCCATTCTTCGCCATCCAGCTGTGGTCAGTGTATGCAGAGGACACCAACTGGACAGGTAGGTGCAATTCTCTATCTAATTTGTGCGATCAGGCTTCGGTTACTGTACTTTTACTTCCTGAAAATAGACCTTTTATGTCATATATGTTTATAGGAATGTTTCATAATTATCCTTTTACTTTCCCAATGCTAAAATCTCCAAAATACACAGTATAAGAGCTGACAGTCAACTTTTGCTTCAAAACATCTGGAGTTTCACGTGTCTGTTTTACAGATACATTTTGTGAGTTTACTTGCCCATTTTCTGAACTTCTCTTTCTTGTGACAGAATCCATCAGTGGTGTTTACAAGCTAGAGAACGTCTTTTTAGGACATTCCAAACAATACAGCATTTTGTAAGCACAAAGTATTGTTTTTGGCAGGATTAGAGTTCATCTATTGTCAGCCTTCAACTGGCTGGATGAACTTTCTGTGTCTAGCTTCTTAGAATGCTGAATGCTTCATCTCTGCGCCAAGCATACTAGATATACTATGTCTTTATCTAATAATCCACAATTTGTTTTTGTTTTTTTTGTTTTTTTTGTGGTTTATTTGTCTTTATCCACACTATGATAAAATAAACACATTACTTAAAAATGTTTTATTCGTATAAATGGCTACTGGAATTGCTTGTTAAGTTACATGGGCTTTCCCTTTAACAACCTATTATTCTAGATTGTGTTTGAATCTACTCCATGAACTCTAAGGCTTGATTTTCCTAAATGGGGATGGATATGAAGGGTAGGGTAACTGGCCATATACAAGGCAGGGGTAAAATGTCAGTTACCCGGGTGATGGTTATGTATGTCAGTATAAGAGATTTGTCACCAGGTCAAAAGTAGACAATTTTTGCTTTTATTTTGTTCCTGCTGCTCCGTTGAGTAATCTGGTTTGTTTATTTATTTATTTTTGTTTTTTTTATATTCCACCATACTGTTCCAGAGATATAGACCTTTTTGCCAAGTACTAATTTTTATGGTCTATACCAAGGGGATGGGGCTCACATGATTCTCTGAGGGTGTGTCTTCAGGTTGCCCTCTTAAACAAAAAGGAAAAGTATCTAGTTCACCGCAGTAAATCAGTCCAAACATCGAGGAAGCCCGCGATCACGTCACTGTTGGCTTCCAAACCTGTACTAAAAAAGGAAAAGCAACCCAGCTTCCAAATATAGTAATATTAAAATAAATAATTCTTTATTATAAGAAATAAATGTGGGTTTGGGTTTTCATGATGTTCTCCCCCTATCCTCACATACACACATTTTTATAGTGGATGCAATTTTAAAGGAATAATAATAAAGATTTTTTTTTTTAATATTACTATATTAGGAAGCTGAATGCAGTCCTCTTGGTAAAGACCATAAAAAGTAGACTGAAGAAAAATACCCATATCTCTGGAATCGTATGGCACTAGTTAAAATAAAAAAAAAACAATACTATGCAGAGCTGCAGAAATGAAAAGAAAAAAAGCAAAAAACTGCCTCATTTTCATCTGCTGACAGGTCGTCAAAGAATGACAATAATTGTGACTTAGTTTCATTGCACACAAAATAGTAGTTAAAATGCTGTATTTACTTGCTGATTTGTCATTTAGAGATTTTCACTGTCTTTTCCTTGATATTATAATGTACTGTAAGTAAATTGTAACTTTAATGCAAGTTATCGTCATACATGAACAGCATAGTGAACTATCAAAATGTTTAATTACAAATCTTGATCTGCTACATGAGACTGTTACTATGATTGAGCTTAGTATTAATTCAGCTTCCAGTATGACCTTAATCACATAGTGCCAAGGACAAGGTCAAGTTACATAAAAGTGAAGTCTAACGAACTATTCCATTGTACATAGTATTATTTTTAATGCTGCTCTTTTTTGGTTTTAGAGAATGAAAACATGGCTATCACTGTGTCTGCTTTGTTAGCCAGCTTGAACAGTTGCTGTAACCCCTGGATATATATGTTCTTCAGTGGACACCTACTACAAGATTTCATCATTAGTATATTCTGCTGCAATAAATTCAAGCAAAATGGAAACAAGGAAGATTCTGACAGCAGCACAAGAAGGCATACTTCCTTCACAAGGATCCAGTCCAAAAGTCCGACCAATAGTATGGACACCTGGAAAGAGTCTCCTAGGTCTTCAAGAGCCATCAAAATTTTACCCATACATACCTGAGATTGGAAAATAGCATCTGCCAAAACGTACTGCATTCGAAATAAGGCAGGTCGGAACCAAAACTGTTAACAATATGGACAAATATACGTTATCTGATGTATGAGGTATTATTTCAGACACTGTAAAGTCATGTGTACACAACCTGTATAACACTTGTACTTATGGTCTTAGTATGGAAGATAGTCTCTAGCTGCCATTAAATGTTACTTGGACTGTAATGTAAAATTAGAGGTGAAGTGAATCAGCAATTTTTTATTTCAAGCACAAAGCAGGTATATGAAGGGCTGCAAAAACGGATTCTTTTTTCGGTAGTAGCACTCTTGTCTATGGCTGGTGTTTGTTATTACAGCTCAAGTGAGCGACACTAAGCTGCAATTCCAGACACAGCCGGGGAGAAGTGTTATAAATGGAAAGCAGTCAGCTCACCAGTGACATATCCTCTTCTTGTTCCAAGAGCTGAGAGGGTCCTGGTGGGGGGCACAGATAGCATGATGTACACTCAAGGTGGGAGTGAATCCAGCACTAGAAGTGAAAGCTAAAAATTCTAAATATGTTTTTATTACGTATAAAAAATATATGGTTGGCAGTAGTGGCAATTCCAACGCATTTCAAGCAATGCTGCTCTTAGTCACGGCTGGAGAACTGAGCTGTTCTTTCTGGGAAAAAACACAAACCCTGTCCTGTCCCTGTTTCAAAAACCTTTTTGAAAGTCAGTCAACGCAATTAAAGCTGAAGAGGTCCATCTCTAGTGTAAATATCACACATACATTAGATATATGTCAATGTGATATCAACATGAATTGTGTTTCTGATCAGTTTGTGATGATAGTGTTTACTGGTAGCTTCTCAGTGTAATAGTCATGTACTATTTGGCATTCATATACATGGTCCTCATTTTGGTAATCTATTACATCCCTTAGTAATTATTAATGTTTTCTGGTTTTATGTAAATAAGTTTAATTATTGCACAAATAAAAAGACCTGAAAGTTTGTAATATAATTTAGATTTAAATTCTTCACCATTAAAGGCCACGTCCGTCACATGTCCATGTTTTCGGTACGTGTGGCATTCGTTTCTGTATGTAACAGAGACACGTACACAAGCACACCCATTATAATCTATGGGGCTGCGCACATGTCTGTGATCTCACAAGGACCGTGTCCTTCTGATCCACATGTAGGCATGTCCATTTTTTTCAGCAGCATGGATGACAATATGTACAGCACCTGTGCACATGGAAGACATAAGTGTGACATCCACATGACACCTACTGGAATAGAAATGAAAGATTTTTATGTGCTAAAGATGTACAAAGACATAGATAGATACATTTGGTGTAAATAGATGATAGATATATAACCAGCAAAGGTAAAGCAGACAGCTGTGAGATGATATTATCAGGCTGGAAAGTTCATTGGTTATTGGGCCCTTCCCAGCCTAAAAATACCAGCCCCAGCTGCCCCAGAAATGGAACATGACATTAAATGTGCCAGTTCTCTGCTTTGCCTTTGCCACGCAGGTACGACGTAGTCCAGAGTTCCCATGACTTTCCCCGAATCCGGCTCACACTACGCTGAGACAGTGACGTCACTGCCCATCAAAGTCGCCGGGTCCCGCTGTGCTGCGTGAGCCCTGGCGACTGTGAAGAGTGGTGAAGTCAGCAAAAATTTGAAAACTAATAGATTAGCAACAACTGTATCAGTATGCAGTCCTGACTGTTTCGCTCAAAGAATATCGCCTTAATTGTGTACCACTGTTTCCACTTCTCAGCAAAAAAAGTATTTCTAGGAATCAGCAGAGATTACTGCCTCTGAGTATAAACAATTGTGTTCTCTCTCACTGAGAAACAAACAAATACTTTAATATCGGAGAGGGATTGAAGCACCAAATTATAAAAGGATGCCATAAAACTTTATTTATGTAGTGATTATTTAGATAAGTCAATAAAAAGACCTTAAACATATCGTAGAGCTGCATTTTTTTACCTTCCAAAATATGTCACTAACTAACCATTATCGGCTGTGAAAAATATGGAAATGTTATTGAGTCACCCGCCTGGGCAGTGGGGTACTCGGTACCGGGTCCGGTCGCTTTTAAAGGGGATGTCACGGTTGCTGTGGCCCTGGGCGCTCACTTAAAGGGGAACGGTCTTTTAAGGGGAATTGTGAATAAAGTCTATTGTTCGTGACGCCAACCGGGGTTCTTGGTCAGTAGGGACTGACGCCGCTTAAAGGGGTCCTCTGGGGTGATGGTATGGCAGCTGGATGGTGACACTTCCCACAGGTGAAGCGGGGTCCCTAGGGCTCCCAAGGTGTGTGGCAAGGATGTTGTATGCCAATGAATAAGTAGAGGACATAAGTTGTAAAGTCTTTACTTGGTTTACTGGTGGTAGTAGTCCACAGTCCAGGGTACCACCAGGTACAGGTGTCCTGTGGTCCTGCCAGCTCAGAGGCAATGGGAGAATCTCCTTCCCAGTTGAGGTCCATGAGCCTTTGCTCCTTGCGCTGTTGTATGAGGTCCATGCTGCCTGAAGCTTACTGGCAAAGTCCTGCATAACGGGCATCTTGAGTCATTTTAGAGGAACTCTATCATGCCCCAGGCTCTTCAGGTGCTGCTGTGTCTCAGGTGTGGTGCGGGCCGATCACTTAAAGTTCTTAGCCTTCCGGTTCTGCTAAGTGTCCTAGAGTCCCACTAAAGCCTCGGGCTCCCGGTGCCCGGTTGCTGCGCTCTGGTTCTGAGGGTGTCGGGACACAGTTCCCCTCAGAGCTCTTTATCTCTCCTCTGCTCCTTTCCTCTGTAGCTCCACCACATACAACCCCTCTGGTTCTCTTCCCTTCCTGGAGCTGCAGCTCAATCCTGGCTGCCAGCTCTGCTGTCTGCTCTGTGTCTCTCCTAGACGTCTGCTCTCCTTGGTCTCCCTGGACCAACTAACTTGCTTGGTCTCCCTGGACCAACTAACTAACTCCTCCTCCAGACCAGGACACTTAGAGCAGAGGAAGCTCCCCTGAATCCGAGTCCTAAGCTCCCCCTCCTGGCCTGGATTCAGAGTGTGTTCCATGTGTGTGCTTACCTGGTAAAGAGAATCCTCCCTGCCTCCAAGCATGATATCGCCCTCCCCGAAAGGAAGGCAACATCACTGTAACAACCGGTTACCTGGGGTGTTACGTTATGCTAGCATTCTTTTTCCTACTTATAATATTGTCAATTGCACGACATTCAATGAATGGGTATTCCCATCTCCAATATCCTATCCCAATATGTAGTCAGTGTATTAACAATATTAGAAACTACCTCCAATTAGAATTGTTGTACAGTTATTCTAATTAGCTATGTTGCTTACCCCACATGCAGGGCATTGCAGTAGCTTAGGTATCCGTGGTTATGGCCACTAACAGATAGCTGTCACTATATCATTGGCCCTAACCATGGATATTTAAGCAAATGCAGAGCCCTTCATGGGAAAGCGATACAGCTAATCAAAAGAACTATAATACATTTCTAAGTGGAGGTGTTTGCTAAAGTTATTATTATTATTACACCTATAACATATTGGATCTTGAAGATGGAAATACCTCTTTAAAGTAATATAGTTAAAAAGCCAATGTAAAACAAGCAAATAGCTATGAGGAAAGCAGAATAGATACATTCATGTCTTTATTCCTTCATGATGTCACTGCGTGACATCACTTTTTGGGGCAGGGCTGTTCTCTGCTGACACATTTCTTACAATGCACACTGACAGTGCGCTCTCTTGCAGGTTTTTCCCTTTCTCATCATAGCTGGCAAGAGAGACAATTGTGCACTGAGAAAAATATATCACAGTGACAAAATCTTGCTGAGCATCCATTGAAGTTGACAACTGACACATGCCCGTTAGAGCAGGGACTACGCCATCCCTTTAAGCAGACATCACTAATGACAAATGCTCTTGAATCAGGTTCTCTGCCCTACATTATGCTGCTCTCAGATGGAGTAGTAAAAGCCTGGTGACAGATTCCCATTTACATGGATGCTCTAGACACCAGAGAGAAGTAGGTCAGCTCACTTTTCGAGAAATATTTGCTTTATTTTCATGTGGGTCAATATTAATTTTCTGCTTTGTTGTCATCTTTAATGTTGTTTGCTTCTGTCTTAGTACAATAGCATTGGTCAGTAGCCATCTTCTCCATACCAGCAGGATTCTTAGGATTTAAAAGTCCATCTGATCGTCAGGAAACATTTTCCAACCACCTATAATCCATCAGACGCCAAATAATTATTTTCATATAAACGCGCTTTACCAGAAGCAAAGGTTGAATGGTCTATTATGCAACATTGCATCGTTGAAGAGAATCTTGCAGTAGGATCAACCTTCCTGGTCGTTTTCATGGGCATGTAGGTCATAGGAAGCTGAATAAATTGACTCCTTGATATTTGCAACCTGATGTCTAATTCCAGAGAAATCCACATTATTTAATATGTATATGAGCTCTTAAGGTCTATGGGCTGGACATAGATCTTCCTGAGAATCTCCCTCTAGAGCATAATATAAATGAAAGGAGGAGTTACCAGAGTCAGACATGTCGATCAGGAGAGCAGACTGTGAAGTCTAACACTGGTTACTCCTCCTTTTATTTAAAATAAGCTCTGGAGGCAGATTCTAAAGAAAATTGATGCCAGCCCATAGATCTTAACATCTTGGGAGGGTTGATCCTTCTGACAGATTCCGTATAATTAATGGATAGCCAAACTAGAAGATTCTCAGAGCTGCATTCTATGTCTGTAGTATTTACAAGTTGGGGAAGTTGGATTAAAAGTTGGTGGAAAGGGGCAATAGTGATACCTATGATAAAAAGATCATTCATATTGTCATTAGTTACTTGTCTAGAGTATGGCTTGTTATTGCAGAAAATGATGACGCTGTTGTTTGTGATTCTTGTACAGATACTTAATAGCTCACTCCTGTACAAAGTGTATCTCAGGTCAGATTGTGGACACAGGAGGTGCACACAATGTCCTCCTTAGCAATAACTGCTGGAACACTGGGTGTAAACATAGTCCACGTTCCGTCTGGGTTATTTTGGGAAAGAAGAAAACGTTTTCCCTTGTGGTGCAGTTTTCACAATGACTATTTCCTATATGATAGATATACCCTGTATGAGAGCTTATTGTAATTATAAGAGGATCTGTCATCTCTTTTTACATGTCTGTTTTGGTAAATACTTGGAATCCCCATATAAGAACAATTCTGGATCACCGCTTCTTAGAACTTACGTTTGTGCTGCTAATTTTGTTTCCACCCCTCCTCAGCAAATGCTTGAATAAATTGACAACTGGCCATAACCAATTCACTTGTCAATTTTGTCACTTTACAGCCTACAGGCACATTTATCAATGAACTGATACATTTCCAGAAGGAAAAGGGAGGAGCGGCACCACAAAGAGTTCAAACAAAAAATGTTCCAGAATTCTTATGAGTTCTCATTCACGTGCTTTTTTTTTTGCTTACAAAGACCTTATTTATCGTTGTGCTGGATCTTTTCTTCATTCTTTTTTTGGCCCTTCCTCACAGTTTACCATTTACCTGAATGAGGTTGTATTTGGCAAATACAAGTATTTACTGAAGCAGACATGTCAGAAGAGATAGCAAGTCATTTTTTAAGCTACTTTATATTCTTTAGGCCACGTTCACATGTTCAGTATTTGGTCAGTATTTTGCACTGGTATTTGTGCGTTTTTCTAAAAAATACAGAAGTGGTGACGTGTTTCTATTATACTTTCCCTCTGATTGTTCCACTCCTGATTTTGGCTAACAAATACTGATGTAAAATGCTGACCAGATAGTGAATGTGTGAAAGTGGCCTTAAAACGTCTCTCCACCCCCATATTAAATGTGACTGTACATTTCTAATGTAGAGTCACTATATCTTACGGCCTCCGTCCTTCCGCCACTCCTTAAGTCTACACGACTGGAGCTCCATTTTCTTTATGTCCAAAATGGCAGCAGTAGAGGTACCGGAGGGCTGTGCGAAGTGTGCACCATGACTCGCTTGACTTTTTATTGGTATGACGACATTGTTGTATCCATCCATGGACAGAGTACAGGACCGATCATATTGTCGTGCTATATATATCTGAACTTAGTGTAACAAGTACATCCATGACCATTTTTACATTACAACGTTTTAGTTTTAGGGTTGTATGCGATAGGCATAAATTATCAAAAATAGAGCAACTCCTGTAAGCACATAGCAACTTAAAGATAAAGAGTATATAATTAAAGCATTCTGGAAATGCTTGAAATAAAACATTCAACTACTATGACATGATTTTAGTAGCAAAGCCAATATAATATTGAACTAATTATAACGCAGAATGCCGCCATAGTATGCATACTGTATGTACTATAAGGCACTTTCTATTTCTTAACAATAAAATATGCTAACAATTAATTATTGGAGAATTTGCATTATAGCTAAATATATTTTTCTATATGAAATATTTATATTTATATCAAATTCTGCCAACATATCTTGTAGATTGTGAGCCCTCACGGGCAGGGTCCTCTCTCCTCCCGTACCAGTTGTGACTTGTATTGTTCAAGATTATTGTACTTGTTTTTATTATGTATACCCCTCCTCACATGTAAAGCGCCATGGAATAAATGGCGCTATAATAATAAATAATAATAATAATAATATTTAAAATAATTGAACCAAAGCAGTGTACAAATTAAAGGAGTCGTCCAGGATTAAAAATACGTTGGTCCTTTAGTTTAAAAAATGCCACCACCGCTGTCAACAGGTCACCGGTGGTATTGCTACTTAGCCCTCATTTGCACGGTGCAGAGTTGCAATACCAGACTCGGCATAGGGAAATATGTGGCACTGTTTCCTGGAAAAAGGCAAACAAAGCAGCTGTTTTAAATAATGCTGTATATAAAATACCTCTTGTAAATTTATCCATAGAACATTGAATGTATTTTATTATGTCTGTATAAAAAATTGTAATATATTTCAGTGTATTAGTGTCCTGAAATAATAAATACTATATCATAATGATGCTTGTGGAAAAGTGTTTATATTTCAGTTATAGAAATTATTATTTTTATTACTTATTCTTAGAGCACATTGATTTAGTGGTGCTGTACATGTGGAAAAGGATAACACACAGAATCTATATATATAATTGTCTAAGGGGTACTTCTGTCTTTCTGTCTGCAACTTCCGTCACGGAAATCCCACGTCTCTGATTGATCTCGAGAGCTGCCTGTCATGGCTGCCACGACCAATCAGCGACGGGCACAGTCTGACTAGTCCCTCTCTACTCCCCTGCAGTCAGTGCCCGGTGCCTGCTCCATACTCCCCTCACCGCTCACAGAGGATTAATGCCAGCGGTAACGTACCGCACTATGCCGCGGGTAACGTTACCGCTGCTATTAACCCTGTGTGTCCCCAACTTTTTACTATTGATGCTTGCTATGCAGCGTGAATAGTAAAAACTTCTAATGTTAAAAATAATTTGAAAAAAACAAAAAACCTGCTATACTCACCCTCCGTAGTCCGACGATGCGCTCGCGGCTGCCGCCATCTTGCATTACCAGAGATGCTATGCTAATTAAAACAAAAAATAGTTCTATACTCACCCACCGGGATCCAGCGAAGCTGTCCCTATGCGCGCAGCTACCGCCATCTTCCTTTCCCGAGATGCTTTGCAAAATTACCCAGAAGACTTAGCGGTCTCGCCGTGGGCAGTGTTATATAGCACGTGGGCTGCGTTATATACCACGTGGGCTGCTATATACTACATGGGCAGTGTTATATACTACGTGGCTGTGTTCTATACCACGTGGGCAGTGTTATATACCTCGTGGGCTTCGTTATATACTACGTGGGCAGTATTATATACCGCGTGGGCAGTGTTATATACCGCATGGGCTGCGTTATATACCGCGTGGGCTGCTATATACTACATGGCCAGTGTTATATACTACATGGGCAGTATTATATACAGCGTGGGCAGTGTTATATACCAGGTGGGCTGCGTTATATACCGCGTGGGCTACTATATACTACATGGCCAGTGTTATATACTACGTGGGCAGTATTATATACCGCGTGGGCAGTGTTATATACCGCATGGGCTGCGTTATATACCGTGTGGCTGCTATATACTACGTGACCAGTGTTAGATACTGTGTGGGCTGTGTTATGTACTGCGTGGCCTGTGCTATATATTACGTGGCCACTGTTATATACTGCATGGCCTGTGTTATATACTACGTCGCCTGTGTTATATACTGCGTGGCTGCTATATACTGCATGGGCTGTGTTATATACTATTTGGGCTGTGTTATATACTGCGTGGCCACTGTTATATATTGCGTGGCCTGTATTAACGCATCATATTCTACAGTATGTATGTATGTATATAGCAGCCACATAGTATATAGCACAGGCCACGTAGTATTTGTCTGCTATATACTACATGGCTCCTATATACTACGTGGCCTGTGCTATATACTATGTGGCTGCTATATACATACATACATATTCTAGAATACCCGATGCGTTAGAATCGGGCCACCATCTAGTACAAGTATAAATGACAATGAACAAACATTGACAGATTGGTTTAGAGGGGTAGAGAGCCCAAGACATACAGTGTTCAGCATAAATCTGTACACTGTCTTTGAAAAGTAAGATTGTAATCAATATTTCACTGAACAAAAGAACAACTTCCAAAATGTTGACAAGACAAGGTTTCATAAAACATTTTTTAACTCATAACATGAAAGTAAGGTTGAAGAGGACCTTTCACCAATTTTTCATGTTAAGATGGACACACAATGTAATAATGGCTACATGGTGGAATAAAACTTTTGTTGTTGTTTATTTTCACCTCTCCATTCTGGAGATATTAGCAATCAAAGTATTAGTTACCTAATGAGTTAACTATAATTAATGCCAAGTAGGTACAGTATTATTAGATATTTTTCACTGGGGGGTGTACTTCTTCTCCCTGTATGAGTTGCTATCTGATAACACTGAATGTAACAAAAGTTAACTTATTAGGTGCCAAATACTTTGCTAATATCTCTACAATGGAAAATCTAAATTAAAAAATATATATATTTTGTATGACCACCATGATATTTAAGGACAGCACAAAGTCTTCAAGGAATGGCACAATTAATCTCACAGTCCTTCATTTTATAGGCAAAAAGTCACTTCGATACTTGTTTCAACAAATTGAAACAAGGAATGGAACAAGTTGGTAACATATTGAAACTAGGGATGAGCGGACCCGTGGATGTTCATGTACGACCAAACTGCAGTCCAAAGTTCGATTCGAGTATCAGAACTCTACCTGAACTTAAACCCGAACCCAAAACCCATAGAAGACAATGGGGACATCAACTTTGGTGCCGTAAGATGGTCAAATTAACAGCTTGAGGGCTTCAAAAGGAAGCACAATGGAGATAAGATCAGGGCAACACAAATGTGGATAAGAAAAGGACTTAAAATAACATAGAATAAAAAAATAAAAATAATCTTGAATAAGGAGGCGGAGTCCTCCTGGGTCAAGGATACTCTGCAAAACAGTCTCGTTTAGGGTAATTATAGGAATTTGATTCCAGCTCACCCAGTTGCTCCATGCTCATCCACCTGGGGCCCAGACACCGGCCTCGCCTTGGCCTCATGTAAAGGAAATTAGAAAAATTTGGAGTCATGATGAGTAAGACTGCCTAGTGCAGTCGAAACTGAGTCGACTAGGTCATGTCGACCATGTACATTTTTCTTTTGTATGCACGATATTATCTTTTGAAGAGTAAAAAGAAAAGGAAAATCCAGTCCTGTTGAGCCGGACTTCAATTTTTTCTATTTTCCTCATTTAGGGTATTATGCAAAACAGTCTCTATGGGGGTACTCTGCAAAACAGCCAATGTGAGGGTACTCTGAAAATATCCTCTATAGGGGTACTCTGCATACAGGCAGTGTAATAATCTGTTGCCACTCTCTGTCTGTATACAGGCTGCGTAATACTCTGTACTTTTTGGGGGTACAAAAAATGAGGAGAGTATCAAGGAGGGGATGTGGCTATGGTGCTGCTGGTGGTGGGGTAGTTATTGCAGGGAGAGGACGTAGTCAATCTATGTCTGCTATGCAATCAATTGAAACAAATCCTCTGATGCACGCAGATGACAGGACATTCGGCGTAATTTCGTAGGCCCCGGGTACCACTGCACAAATGGTGAGGCCAGAACAAGTAGAGGCAGATGTGCATTGGATAGCTGGGAGTGCATCCAGTTCCTTCACTTTGTCTTCCACATGATCCACTGCTGAAACACAAGGTTTGGGCCTGCAGTCCATGTGTATCTAAGCCCCAAGTCATACAGCTGTCACTTATGCCTTTTGATGACTCCTCTGACTGTGGTTTCGTGGGCCTTCCACCTGGCCCTGCCTCACAAGTGGAAGAGATTAAGTGCACTGATGCCCGACCAGTAGTTCTGTTTGAGGATGAGTACACGGGAGGGAGGGAGCAAACAGACAGTGTACCACCGCAATACATCTCTGATGATGATGACGAAAAACAGGTGCCAATTTCTGCAGATTTTTGCTGTGTGTGGCCCAGCAAGGAGGGCAGAGGTAAGAAATAGGTAGAAGATCATGCTGGGGGATTATTATTCTTATCATTTATTTTTAGAGCATCATTGAGTCCGTGGTTCTGTTCATGAGGAGGGGTTACATACAAAACACAAATAGAAATTGCAAGGAACAAACTAATAGTGACAGACAGGTACAGAGTGGAGAGGAGGACCCTACCATTGCAGCTTACAATCTACAGGATAATGGGGAAGGAGACAGTAGGTTCAGAGATTGAAGCAGCTCTGGTGTTGGTGAAGCGGCAGCTCTGATAGATGTGAGGTGGCAGGGGGGTCATTGCAGACTCTAAGGCTGGTTTCACACTTGCGTTTTTGTCTGCATGCGTTTTTTAAAAAAAACGCATGTGTGAAAAACGCATGTAAACGCGGTAAAACGCATGCGTTTTTTAGACGCATGCGTTTTTATAGAAAAACACAAGAAAACACAAGAAAACACAAGAAAAAACAAGAAAACCCTAACCCTACCCCTACTCCTACCCCTAACCCTAAACGTGACTGAAATACGTGGCACTGAAATACGTGCAACTGAAATACGTGGTACTTAAATACGTGGCACTCAAATACGTGGCACGTGGCACTTAAATACGTGGCATGTGGCACTTAAATATGTGCCACGTGGCACTTTAATACGTGGCACGTGGCACTTTAATACGTGGCACGTGGCACTTAAATATGTGGCACGTGGCACTTAAATACGTGGCACGTGGCATACGTGGCACTGAAATACGTGATACGTGGCACTTAAATATGTGGCACGTGGCACTTAAATACGTGGCACGTGGCATACGTGGCACTGAAATACGTGGCACGTGGCACTTAAATACGTGGCACGTGGCACTTAAATATGTGCCACGTGGCACTTAAATACGTGGCATGTGGCACTTTAATACGTGGCACGTGGCACTTAAATATGTGGCACGTGGCACTTAAATACGTGGCACGTGGCATACGTGGCACTGAAATACGTGATACGTGGCACTTAAATACGTGGCAATATGACTGTCAGAAAATGTTCATTAAACGGTTAGGGGTGAGGTTAGGGGTAGAGTTAGGGTTAGGGTTTGGATCCCTTTATCACCTTGATGGTGGTGGGTGGCTTTTCAGTGTGTTTTCTGTTTTTTTTCTATAAAAACGCATGCGTTTTTAGCGCAAACAAACGCATGTGCTTAAAAACGCATGCGTTTACATAGACAGCAATGCATTTTTTTGCCGCGAAAAAACGCATGCGTTTTTTCGCGGCAAAAAAACGCGCAAGAAAATACTGCAGGTAGCATTTTTGAAAATGAACGCATGCAGACAAAAAACGCATGCGTTTGAAAACGCGACCAAACGCATGTGCAAAAAAACGCATGCGTTTTCAATGTTAAATATAGGAAAAAAAAACGCATGCGTTTTTTGTGCAAAAAACGCTGCAGACAAAAACGCAAGTGTGAAACCAGCCTAAGCTATTCTGTAGAGATGGGTTTTCAAGTTCTGCTTAAAAGTTCCAATGTCACGGATAATCGGACGTGTTAGACCACATAATTCTAGAGGATGGGGTATACTTTTGAGAAGTCTTGCAAGCGATTGAAAGAGGAAAGTATGACTGTAGAGGAGAGAAGGACGTCTTGGGAAGAATGAAAATTATGTGTTTGGAGATATCAGGAGCTTAGTTCAGAGATATATGGGGGAGACAGATTATGTACTGCTCTGTAGGTCAGTGTTGATTGCTTGAAATGGATAAGTTGTGGAATTCGGAGCCAATGAAGGGATTTGCAGAGGGGAGAAGTGGAGGTATAGCAAGGACTGAGGTGGATTAGTCGGGCAGCAGAGCTAAGGACAGACTGGAAAGGTGCGATGGGGGATGATGAGGTTCTAGACCCCATATGGAATCAAGGTCCTACGAGTGACGTGAGCAGTTTGGAGTATGAGGTGGTGTTTAGAGATGAGCGAATATTTCAATGTTCGATTCAGATTACGTTAGCTGAAATTGCAATATTCGCCGATTAATTTGTCGAATATTCGTCGAACATTACCGAACACCATTCGCCATGCACAACACCTTAGAACGGCCTCAAATGCTGCCAAAACACATCAAATGAGGGCAGACACCAGGAAAGTGGCTTCAATTCACCCACAATACAAATTGCAGCATGGAACTGCAGCAATCAGCCAGGCATGAGGTATTGGGGTCTGGGACAGCATTTAAAGCTTTCCAATGAGCGTCACAGTAAGATGAGGTGTGTGAGGGATCGGTGTAGGGCCCCTTTGCTGGTAGCCCTGACACCACATGCAACACTTCAACCTGTTTTCATGCTGAGCCACACTCAGGTGGCACAAATATCAGTTTTCTGGACTACCATTTTCAGAAAAATTTAAGGATAGTAACACGGGTAGTTGAGTACAAGGAGGTGGTGGCCTTACGGTCTCGCAGGCCTACTGCTACATATTAACAAAAATTTAGTGGCTGACACCAACAACGTGTCATCAATTGCAATAAAGTAGAATTACTACAGCCAACCCAGCAGATGGAGACTGTAATGGGCAAGTTGGTGGAATCACTGTTCCATATCCCTCTGAAGGCCTGGAAAGGGTGTAACTAGTTGGCCTACCAATTCCCAATTTGGAACAGTGGCAGCAGGCAAAAACTGTGAACAAAGGAGGTACAAAGAGGTGGTACCAGGTGCTACTCCATGGCTGACCTGTAGAATGTGGCAGCTGAAACCCTACAGCGGTTAAGCTGCTAAGGCCCAAAGGAGGGATTAAAAATGCAGGCAGGCACTGTAGGGACTCTGGAACTATGGGTACAGATGGGACTGGCTGAGGAACAGAAAAGCATTGGCAGGTGTGATATGGACCGGGTGTTAGACAGATGGTTGCTGGCAGGTGTGATCTGGACCAGCTGAAGGACAGAAGAGCGCAGACAGGTAGGAGCAGACAGGCACAGACTGGTAAGGGAAGATGGGTACAAGGTAGACAAGCAGACAGACGGACCTGTGGAACCTGACAACTAGCAAGCATGCAAGGCAAACTAACAACGCAGCTCAGGCACCTCCATATTGGAGGAGAAGCTTTAAATAGAAGGTGTCGCCCAGCTATAGGCTGGGAATACCTTAGGTTGATGCGTGCGGTCCCTTTAAGAGGGAGGGAGTGCATAATTGCACCCTCTAAGCATAGTTCCTTGTCCTACAACTAAACCTTGAGGGACACCGACACATAGGGGTGAAATGAGGAGGTGGTGTGTGAGTGGGAGGCACTGAATGTCCTGTCTGTTAGGTACAAGGAGATCTTACAAAGGGCCAAGTCTGTAATGTCAACAGATCAAAACATCTGTAGTAAAAGGGAATGGTCCTCTGTGTCAAAGACAGAAGCCAGGTCCAGGAGAAGGAGGAGGACAAACTTGCGTCGCTGTCATTTGGCAGTTAGTAATTCATTGGTGACTTTAGACAGGGCAGTTTCAGTGGAATTGTGGGTCTGAAGTCAGATTGTACGCAGTCAAAGAGAGAGCAAGAGGATAGGTGGGAGGACAGTTCAAAATGGAAATGGGGCGATAGGTAGACAAAGAGGATGGGTCAAGGGTGGGATTTTTGAGGATGGGTGTGACCGAGGTATGTTTCAATCAAGATAGAAGACACCAGTTGTTAGTGACAGGTTGATTAGGTGGGTTATGCTTGTAATGAAGACTGTGGGGAAGTTTGGAATGAGGTGGGACATTATTTTGTCATGTTCACAGGTGGTGAGGCAAAGTATTCAGATGAGAGGAGAGGGAGGGGAAACTGGTGGACCCAGAAAAGAATTAAAAGTACTGAATAGCTGTTTAGGGTTGTGAGACAGGTATGATATGAGGGATGAGAAGTCTGTTTGTTTTGCTGCAGTCAGAATTTGTGCAGCATTTTAACAACTTCTGTTACTGGATGGCAACTCCACTCCCTTTCTTTGGCAACCGTACAATGGTACGCTTTGTAGATGAGGGTCAGAAATAACATGTGCTCCAATAGATGGCAAGCGCTACATCAAATGGCCTCTGCTCCTCTTCCTCCACCTTAACATCATACACAGTACAGTCCACAGTGGTGGCACCCCAAATAACCTTTTTTTCCCCACATCACAACTCTCCAAGCCCCCAACTGACTGTTGGGAACCACAGATGGACCATTCTGCAGAGCTACTCACACATTCCATTCCATGGGTATCAGAGGTCTGATCTAAACATTCACAGAGTCAAGAGGAGGGAATCATCTGCACCGATGGCAGCATTTTTATGACTTAGATCTATAGCCGGATGAAGTTTTGTCCGAACATAAACCAAACCCTCTTCAACAGACGTTAACCCCATTGAGTGAAGGTGATCCCTTTGTGATGAGACTCAGATATTTGAGGCACCCACGGACTGCACTGTACTATCAAGGCAGGAAAAGGAGGAGGGTGACTCTCAGGGTGAGGAGTGGGAGAACAGAGAGGATGATGATGAGGTAGTAGATCACACTTGTAAACCCAGAGTCATGCAGCTGATTAGCTCAGCAGAGGAGGAAGAGGATGAAGATGAAGAGGGTATGTACACACAGAGTAATGCAATCCCAACAACCAATGCATCCTGAGGCCCAACTCTGGTAGTGGACAGCAGAGTTCGCAGTTCTGCAGTTGCTTAGCTTGGGTCTTTTCTTCATATTGGCAAAAATCTTAAAAATCATGTTATCTGTCAACTTTTTTAAAAGCAACCTAGTAGAGTAAAAAAATGAAATAATTTCAGTACTACATGCATGACCTGCCACATGCCTGATCAACATGGGCTAATCTGGAATGTCATTGTACTAAAATGCAGACTAGTGGGTCTTGCCAACCACCATCCACCCCATCAACCGCATCTTCTGATTCTTCCTCCCTCACCGTGGGAAGTGTTGTCACACAGGTCTCTGGCCAAAGAACCTCCACTTGTTTACCCCCTACTGTTGGGGTGATTGATAGCCTGTCAGCTGCTACAGAATTGGACATGCCTGCTGTTTTTGACTGATCTTACCTACCAAACACACCCCATATTTCTCAAACCACTGTAACATCCTCACCTTCACCTCTCTCACAGTCCAGCAGCTTGTCGTATTCACCCTACTGCACCCTGTGTCGGCACAGTAGCAAACCCTCGTTTCTGCAGTTGTGCTCACACAAAAGATTCTTCACTCCTACACATGGCTCAGGTAACAGTTTGAATTTCACCATCTGCAATCTACTAATAATACACATTATTTATATATCACAAACACATTACACATAGCTTTACGAGTCAGCAGTTCATATAAAACAGTCAAAAGTTACCAAGTTTAAGATAATCAAACAATTAAACCAAAAATAATTACAACCCTGTTCTTCAGAGCCTACAATCAACAATGAAGTGGGGTGACAACAATTACAGTTGCTTATTTACAATGATGGTACAACCATCTTGAGTAAATGTGGGGTAGATAAAGGTTGCATGAGCCTTTTGGGTACGGTTGAGTTTGATGGTGTATTATGTTCAGATAATTAGAGAATACACTGTTTATGTACAGTATAAAAAGGGCTTTAACTAGGGAACGTGATAGGCCACCCTTACCACATGTGTTTTTAAGGAGCACCTAAAAATGTCTAAGTTGTGGTTATACTCCTAGTTTCATGGGGGACAAAGGGTAATAGGTGAGTCATCTAGGTATGAGGTTGAACTTAACAGGACAAAGTCCAGATCGGGGGTGTTACCGTCTTTGTGTGTCTCAGAGTTTGAAAATTGTGAGAGGCCATGAGAATTGGCTAGAGATAGAAGCTGGGATGTAGGTGGATCTGTTGAAGCCTCCCAGGATAAGGTTTGTCAATTCTGAAGGCATGAAGTGTGGATGCAATGCATAAAAGTGGTCAAGGAAGTTGGTGGGTGAGCCTGGGGATCGGTATATGACTGCTACTCTGAGGGAGAGGGGATGGAACACCCTGATGGTGTGTACCTCAAAAGAAGATTGTGTCAGATCTTCCGAAACTCCTAGAGTGAACCCACAGTACCGCGACAACGAACCTGCCAAGGGTGAGCTAACCAGGTGGACCACCCCCAATACAGGGAGCGTTAGGGGCAGGCACGAAGGAGACTATTGCCGCGGAAGTTGATACTCGGGGACAGAAAGTAGGAGCAGAGAAGACGCAGCACTGGCTATAATGGAGACACAGGACTGACAGGGTATGGCGGTAACACAGAACAGGCAGGGTATGACGGACGCACAAGACAGAGTTAGGTATGGCGGACGCACAGGACAGAGCAAGGTATGGAGGACACACAAGACAGAGCAAGGTATGGAGGATGCACAAGACAGAGCTAGGTATGGCGGACGCACAGGACAGAGCAAGGTATGGAGGACGTACAAGACAGAGCTAGGTATGGCAGACGCACAGGACAGAGCAAGGTATGGCGGGACCTGGGTCAAATGAGGACAAATGACAAACAGGCAAAGAGTAGGGGGAGAAGCTACCTGATATAGCAGGAGTAGCGCAGCACTTCCGGGTCAGGAACCTCCAGATCAGGAAGGGGAGGAGCGGAGGGAGCAAAGACCAGACTGAGGGAGTGCGCGTGCGCCGCCAGAGCAGGAAGATGAAGTGCGCACGCGCCCGCGCCGAGAACCAGGATCCAGCGAGGAGGGAAGAAGAGAGGAGACCAGGCCCTGCGGACAGTCCGGGAGCACGCAGAGACGAATGCGCACGCCGGGAGCCGGAAAACAACTCAGCAGAAGCAGCAGCGCGCCGGGACAGCTAAGTATGAGAAGAGCCAGAAGGGAATGTGGGAGGCATGACAGATTGGCATTCAATCGGCCTACATTTATTTATTGGATTACAAACAGGATTGTCGTTGGCAGCGAGGAGTGTAGGGTTATAGTGGAGTTAGCAGTGAACGTACATCGTGATATCCGCATATTCCATGTATTGTAATCTGGATGTGGATAAGCCATACCCTCACTATTACTTTTCTGGGGACTAATTATTGTGAACAGCCTGCGGCCTCCTCGGATGGTTCATGGCCCAAACGTGCCATTGTCTGGACGATAGGGGCCAGCTGAGAACTATTCTCTACTAAGGCTACTTTCACATTTCCGTTGGTACGGGGCCGTCGCAAACCGTCAGCCCGACATACCGACGGACGTTGTGCTAAATTTAGCACAACGTGGGCAGCAGATGCAGTTTTACAATGCATCCGCTGCCCATTGTGATGAGCGGGGAGGAGGGGGCGGAGTTCTGGCCGTGCATGTGCGGTCGGAAATGGCGGACACGTCGCACAAAAAAATTTACATTGAACTTTTTTGTGCGTCGTGTCCGCCAAAACACGACGCATCCGTCGCACGATGGATGCGACGTGTGCCCATCCATCACGATCCATCGCTTATACAAGTCTATGGGCAAAAAACGCATCCTGCAAGCACCTTTGCGGGATCCGTTTTTTGCCCATAACGACGGATTGCGGCGGTGAACAAAAGACGGAAGTGTGAAAGTACCTTAAGATCACAGCACTTGTTTCTGTATGACTCATGGCCTGTGATCTCTGTGACTATTGCAAGGCCACTTCAATCCATTGGCCACAGAAATGCAGCCTTTCAGCCTTATGGATTTAGACGGTTTCTGAAAGCTGATGACCGTTGCAGTCACCCCAATATCAGTTGCCCTGGCACCATTACTTCTCTAAGAAAGATGTGCCTGCGCTACAGCCACAAGTCGCAAGCAACATCACCCGTTCCCTGAAAAATTCTATGTCTATGCTGCTGATTCAGCAGTTTGGTCAGGTGTCGGAGTCACAATGGCGAACTTAGTGAAGTGGTCCGTCATCACTAGACAATGCTCATTTCCCTGGTGGGCCAGGCCTATGTTCAGATAATCTATCATCAATACTTCTAGAGGAGCAGAAGTCATGATGGTCTATGTGGGAGCTCTCTGTTCTGGAGGCTTAGCTAATTCGCAGCTTCTACATTGCTGACAGGCCTCTTCCACCGGGGCTTTCAGGCGAGGATGGTAAACTAGCTTTTGCAGCCACTCGAAGGTCTTCTCTTGACTGAAGTGAGCTCCTCTTTCATGTGCTTCCATAGCCACCTTAGGCAGCAGCGCCTCGGGGATCACCCCCTGCCAGGTGGTACCCAGTTTCTGTTGTAACTGAATCTTTTGGTACAATAGTCCATTCCTTAATTGGAGCCTTTCCCACTGTCGAAGGATCTGCAGAGTCCCTGGGGACAGGGCGTCTCGCTCTCTTTGACTAAGTAGTTGTTTCGGAGTTACCCACTGTCTCATTTGAAAGAGTTCCCCATCTTCTTGTTGTAACCAGACCCACTCATCACGGGACCGTCCCAGTATGCATTCCCTAGTCACTTCCTGTACCTGTTACTGTGTAGCTGGCAGCATCCTGGCAGAATCCTGGAACTCAGGGACCTCTTCAGTCTCCAGCTCTTCATCAAGGTTGGGCCCAGGCTTTTCGTGCGTCGCTCTGGATAAGGCATCAGCATGAGTATTCTCAGCTCCCCTCTTGTAGGTGATTTTATATTGAAATTTCACCATCCAAGCCACCCAGCGCTGCTCCAGGGCCCAGAGTTTCCCATTTTCCAGATGAGCCAAAGGGTTATTATCGGTGCGTACCACGACTTCAGAGCCAGACAAGTATTCCGCAAACTTCTCAGTCATGGCCCACACTAATGCCAACAGATCCAGTTTGAATGAACTGTAATTGTCTGGATTCTGTTCGAAGTCGTGCAAGGACCAGCTCACATAGGCGATTACCCGCTCTTTTCTGTCTTGGATTTGAGACAACACAGCTCCAAGTCCATGCAGGCTTCCTTCAGTGTGGAGAATAAATGGCTGGGAGAAGTCTGCATAGGCTAATACTGGCGCTTCAGTCAAAGCCACCTTCAAGGCTCAAAACGCTTCCTCCTGACGTTCTCCCCTCGGGATAGTCCTGTTCTTTGTACCAGATGGCACCCCTTTTAATAATTCTAGTAACGGGTTCACAATGCGAGTAAAGTTCTTTACGAATCACCCGGTGAGCCCCTGGAAGGCCCATACATCTTTCATGGTCTTTGGGGTAGGCCAATCTTGTACTGCAGAAATTTTCTCATGTGAGGGTCTCATCCCCTCTGCAGAGATGGCATGTCCCAAATACTCAATCTGGGTGCAAAATAAATGACAGTTCTGAGGCTTCACTTTTAAACCATGTCTCTTGAGTCGGCTCAGCACCTGTTCCAGTCTTTGCAGATGTTCCTCAAACAAGGTGGCATACACGATGATATCATCCAGATAGATAAGGGTGGCCTGAAAGTTTAAGTCACCTAGACACCTCTGCATAAGTAGTTTGAATGTATCAGGAGCACTAGCCAGGCCAAATGGCATCTGGTTGAATTCATACAGGCCCATAGGCAGTATACAGTAAAGGCAGTTTTCGCTCGGTCATGCTCAGACATAGGTACTTGCCAAAAGCCACTGGCTAGATCCAAGGATGAGAAGAATTTTGCGCTTCCCAGTGCTGACAATGATTCCTCAATCCTGAGTAGGGGATATGAATCTCACACAGTTAAGGCATTCAGTTTGCGATAGTCCACACAGAAACTTAGAGTTCCATCTTTCTTTCGTACCAGCACAATGGGAGCAGCCCACGGGCTCTGACTCTCTCGAATAACACCACTCTGCAACATCTGTGTCAGCATCCCCTTCACCTCTTAGTACATTTGTGGTGGGATTTGCCGGTATTGTTCTCTTATGGACATGGCATTTCCAGTTGGTATCTAATGGGTGATGACCATAGAGCAGCCGAAATCGTCTTCGTGACGTGCATATACTTCTTGATATCGCCCTAATAGAGCTTCTACCTGCTCGACCTTCTGTGGTGTGAGTTTTGTTAATTCAGCCCGCATTTGCTCCAGAATGCGTCTCCCCTCTTGCAAGTGCTGAGGTTCTGGTGCTGAAGACATATCTACGGCTAAGGTCCAACGGTCTCCCTGTTTCACAGTCAACTGTACACTTTTTGGTGGTATCAGCTCCTGCGGCATGCCCAGAATTTGCGGAAATTCACTCCGGGGTGAGAGTGTGAGATTATCTTCTCCCAGATTTACACATCGCACTGAGACTGTCCCGTCGTGCACAGTAGCTAATGTCCGTGCAACGAGGAACCCTGGAGGCAATTGCTCCATACAAGCTGGCTCTATCTGTATCTTGACTCCTTCCAGGGGGGTACAAGCTTGGACAGGCAGAGTAAGCACGGTCTGCCCTGGTGGTAGAACCAGGTTGTGGCTGGAACTTTCCCTAACATCTTCTTGTTACTAGAGGTTTCTTGAGCTTGGGCCGTACGGACTAGCTGCTGGAACACTCTCCTCTGGGGAGTGTGAGGGCTCCACTGTTTTAGGAGCACATCTGGGAACTCGTTGAACATGTGGCCGTGGACAAGTGCTTGTGGGCAGGGATGGTACATCTCACTGACGGCACACTGGGTTAACATAGTGGAAGCCGGGACCCAGTCGGACCTTGAGATGGAACACGTCCTCCCAACGCCAAGGATTGAGGGCCCTACATCAATCATGGTTGCCCCCACAGTCTACAGCTCCTGCACCTCCTCCTCTTCTTCAGCCTCCATCTCTGAAATGAGCACATCAGTCACAAGCTGGAGGTACTGCAGCACTGCCTACGCCAAGCGGAAACAGGCTGTGCTGAAGCTAATCTGCTTAGGTCACAAACCGCACAATGCTGAAGATTTGTGGACAGCTCTGAAAGAGCAGTCAGATTTGTGGCTGACACTGCTGAACCTACAGCCAGGCATGGCCGTGTGTGACAATGGCCGGAACCTGGTGGCGGCTCTGAGGAGAGGTAAGCTCACACATGTACCATGCCTAACCCATGTGCTTAACCTCGTAGTTCAACGATTTCTCAAAAGCTACCCGGAGCAGCTGGATCTGCTTTCGAAAGTATGCTGCCTGTGTGCCAATTTTAGAAAGTCAGATACAGCTTCAGCCGCCCTTGCCTTGCTTCAGCATTTGCAGCTTCCGGCTCACCAACTGGTGTGTGATGTCCCCACATGTTCGAACTCTACACTGTATATGTTGGAAATTATTTGTGACCAAAAGAGGGCATTTATTGACTACCAGCATCAACAAGGCCATCATTATTCAGTTCAGACTCCACACATAAGACCTCAGGAGTGGACATGGATCTCAGACATATGTACCATCCTACAAAACTTTGAGGACTCCACCAAAGTTGATGAGCAGCGATGACACCATAATTAGCGTCACCATCCTGCTTCTCTGCATTCTGAAGAAAGAAGACACATTGCAGGCGGAGGACGAGGACGTGGAGCAAGGAAACATACAGGGTAATTACACACAGCCAAGCCTCATGTCATCCCAACGTGGATTGGTTGACAATGAGAAAGAGGAGAAGGAAGAAGAACAGGAGCTACTTTCATCTGAAATAGACAGTACTACAAGCACAACTGTCATACCTGTCTGTTCATCGTGGATGGCCTGAGGACAGGGAGGAGGAGGAGGAGGACAATATGATCAGTCATCCTTTTGGTGAGGACACGGAAATCTTGCCTGTTAGCAGTCTGGCATGCATGGCTGACTTTATGTTGCGCTGCCTTTCCCGTGAACCTCGCATTATGAAAATATTCAGTGAACCTCATTACTAGTTGGTGACATCTAGACCCATGCTACAAGGAGAACTTTCAATCTCTTCTTCCAGAAACAGACAGGTCTACTAAAATGGTGCAGTACCAGATGGCCCTTGTTATGGAATTGCTAAAAAAAATTCCCATCTGAGAACGCTGGCGGAAGACGTCATAGTTCATTGGACGGCCAAGGATTACAGGTGAGAGAGACAACTCCAATCCAGCAGAGGCAGGGGAACATTGGCAAAGTTCTGGGAGAGTTTTCTCAGACCCACCCATCGCTCTGGCATAGAGGCAAGGGGTACTGTCACAAGGAGTGCAATGTTTTGGAAGATGCTGAGGGAGTACCTTGCTGACCGTACCAATGTTCTCCATGATTCCTCTGTGCCTTTTCATTATTGGGTATCCAAGCTGGACACGTGGCATGAACTGGCTCTCTACGCCTTGGAGGTCCTGGCTTGCCCTGCCACTAGCCTTTTATCAGAGCGGGTTTTTAGTTCCGCTGGTGGAATTATAACAGTTAAGTGCATCCGCCTTTCAATTGAAAATGCTGACAGGCTGACTCTTATAAAAATGAAGAAGGGCTGGATTGGGCCAGACTTCTCTACACCACCGAATGATAAAAGCGAAACATAACTTCCAATACAGTGTCTTTTTTTGGGAGGTGTATTACCATGCGCCTCTTCACACCCACACATGGGTATATGCTTCCTGATTTTGGCTATTTGGTGTTATCCTCCTCCTCCTCATCCTTATCATCCACCACCACTAGAACCACCAGGGTCAACATGCACCATGATGCTACAGCCACTCTATTTTTTGCAAGGGTGTTTATGATGCATGTAAATAATGAAATAAAAAAAATGTGTACCCCCCAGGGGGAAATGCTTGTCAGTCCATACACTTAGTGTATGGGCATTCCAAATATAGGAGACCCACTCCTTGAAATTGGGAATAGATTCTTAGGAGGACATCCTCTACATCTCTTCAGACACCACCACTAGAACACGAGAGTGAACGTATTCCGTGATGCAACAGTCACTCTATTTATTGGCAAGGGTGTTTTTGATGCCCGTAAATAATTAAAGAAAAAGTGTACCCCCAGAGGGAAATATTTGTCTGCCCTCACACTTAAGTATAGGAGACTCGCTCCTTTAAATTGGGAATAGATTCATAGGAGGACATCCTCCACGTCTCTTCAGACACCACCACCAGAACACGATGGTGAATGTAATCTGTGATGACACAGTAACTCTAATTTATGGCAAGGGTGTTTATGATGCCGTAACTAATTAAATTTAAAAAAAGGGTACCACCCAGGGGGAAATGCTTTTCAGCCCTTACATTTTGTATATGGGCATTACAAGTATAGGAGACCCGCTCGTTTATAATAGGAACATTTTTTTATTAGGCCCTCCTCCACATCTCTTTCACGGGGCATTGGAGTGCCTCCTAATTTTTTGCAGGCCGTGCATTCACTGTATAGGCAAACACTATGGGAGACCCACTTCCTAATAATGGGAACATTGTTTTCAGGACACCCACCTCTACGTCTCTTCCAAGGCTTATTGGGTTGCGTGTTACTTTGGTGCAGGGCAGCCTTGCATGCAATGCATAGGCTAACAGTATGGTAGTACCGAATTAAAAATTTGTGAACTGTTGTTTCATGTGGCCATCCAGTACGTGGGCTCAAAGGCTTATTGGGGTTCGTATTACTTTGGTGCAGGGCAGGCCTTGCATTCACTGCATATGCTACCAGTATGGCAGTACCAAATTGCTAATAATGGGGAACTTTGGTATCATGTGGCCATCCAGGACTTCTGTTCAATGGGTTGTTGTGGTGCATGAACTTTAGTGCAGGGCAGGCCTTGCATTCAATGCGTAAGCAAACAGTATGGCAGTAACAAATTCCTAATAATGGGAACTTTGGTTTCATGTGGCCATCCAGTACGTGGGCTCAAAGGCTAATTGGGGTTCGTGTTACTTTTGTGCAGGGCAGGCCTTGCATTCAATGCATACGCTACCAGTATGGCAGTACCAAATTCCTAATAATGGGAACTTTGGATTCATGTGTCCATCCAGGACATCTGTTCAATGGGTTGTTGGGGTGTGTGTAACTTTGGTGCAGGGCAGGCCTTGCATTCAATGCATAAGCAAACAGTATGGCAGTAACAAATTGTCACGGGGAGACTAGGTAGGCTAAGGCTGGTTACCCGGGCCACTGCGATATCTCTCACACTAGGGAAAACCCTGTCTGTCCCTCTCCCAGAATTTACACTAATGGTGTGCTTGTCTGGGCCACCAGGCCTGGCCCTGACTCCTGTTTCAGCCCTATGCTGAAACCACCACCCGCCACCCAGTGAATAGACCACACACCAACCCCCACAGAAAGCACAGACAGGGAAAACTAAAAAACGCACCACGCCGCAGACACACAGGAAAACACAATAATGTGCCCAGGGCAAAACAAATACAAATATAGGAAGTTGAAATCTAACAAAGGATAATACACCACCAGATACAATATTTCTTCTCCAAGACCACCACTCCAGACCGGAATCACTAGGCATGAGGCACAAGCTATAATCGGCGATGCCCAAAGTCCAGCAATACTATTTAAAGGCCGTGGGCATGACCCAGCCTCCAACCCGAGTACCAGCTAGATTAACCCTGGGCAACCTGGATAAAAATCTAGCCGGCGCCTCTGAGCGTATAGTGGACGAATGTGGAATTACCGCTGTCTTTCGGACACCCTAGTGTGAATAGCGTCCAACATGACAGTACCCCGCCTTCTACGAGGGACCCCAGGGCCCTCACAACTTATAGGACCCGGCTTGTCCGGATGGCGGCGGTGAAACATACTGACCAGCCGGTCCGCATGTATGTCTGAGGCTGGTACCTGTTATGAACTGGTGGTTTAGGAGCAACATGGGACGAGCTCTGGAGGAGGTGGTACCTGTACTAACCGCAGTTCCTGAGCTTAACACAACACTAGAAGTAGCCGTGGGATGTTCCTGTCACTCCCTAGACACCTCGTCACAGCCGGAGGACTAACTACCCCTAAAGATGGAAACAGGAAAGCTATCTTGCCTCAGAGAAAATCCCCAAAGGATAGGCAGCCCCCCACAAATATTGACTGTGAGTGGAGAGGGAAACGACATACGCAGAATGAAACCAGGATGTAGCAAAGGAGGCCATTCTAGCTAGATAGATAGAACAGGACAGAATACTGAGCGGTCAGTATTAAAAACTAGAAAAATCCACCACAGAGTTTACAAAAATCTCCACACCTCACTACAGGTGTGGAGGGTAAATCTGCTTCCCAGAGCTTCCAGCTTAACTGAATAAATCCATACTGACAAGCTGGACAAGAAAAAACATAGAATGTGCTGAACAATTAAGTCCACAATATGTGGACAGCAAAAGAACAAGCAAGGACTTATCTTTGCTGAACTGGTCAGAATATCAGGGAAATCCAAGCAGAGATGTGAATCCAACCAGGAACCATTGACAACTGGCACTGGCTGAAGGATAGAGCCAGGCTATATAGCTGAGCCAGAATAGACGATCAGTGGAAGCAGCTGCTGACTGCTAAATCCAAGGAGCAGCCGTACCACTTAAAACCACCGGAGGGAGCCAAAGAGCAGAACTCACAAAAGTGCCACTTACAACCACCGGAGGGAGCCCAAGAGCGGAATTCACAACAGGTACCCAAGACCTCTCCTCCGGCCCATAGCCCCGCCAGCGTCCACGGAACCCACCACCTTTTTTAATAAAGATCTGTGGAACACGTTGTGTATCTTATATACCGTAGGGAGCTCCAATCGGTAGGCTACCGGGTTAATGATGGCGGCGACCCTAAATGGACCAATAAACCTTGGACCTAATTTCAGGGATGGTATTTTGAGTCTTATTTTTTTGTGGACAACCACACCCAGTCACCCACACTCAGGTCCGGACCTGGCACACGTCTACTGTCAGCCACACGTTTGTACCTAGCACCCACGCTCAGCAAGCGCTGTTTCACTCTCCTCCAGACAGATGACAGTTGTGCTCCTAGCAGGTCCTCCTCCGGGAAGCCAGCAGAGCCCCCCTGATGCAGAGTACAAAATTGAGGATGGTGCCCATAAACACAAAAGAACGGGGACTCCCCAGACGATTCCTGACGGTGATTATTTATGGCAAACTCCGCCAAAGGAAGGAACGTCGACCACTCCTCCTGATTGTACAACAAAGCAGCGTAAATACTGCTCCAAATTCTGGTTCATACGCTCGGTCTGACCATTTGACTGAGGATGAAACGCCGAAGAATGCGACAACTTGATCCCCAGCCGTGAGCAAAATGCTTTCCAAAATTTTGCCACAAACTGAGTACCCCTATCAGACACGATGTCAGACGAGACCCCGTGAAGTCTGATCACCTCCTGAACAAATACCTGAGCCAGAGTCTTCGCGTTAGGCAACGAAGGCAAGGACACAAAGTGCGACATCTTTGAGAACCAATCAACAACCACCAGGATGACCGTGTTCCCAGCTGAGGAGGGCAAGTCTGTAATAAAATCCATGGAGATCTCCGTCCATGGCCTACTGGGTACCCCGAGAGGATGTAGTGTGCCAGCAGGATGGGAGTGGGGCGGCTTAGCCCTAGCGCACGTGGTGCATGCTGACATGTACGAGACCACATCCTGTCGGATTTTGGGTCACCAAAACCGACACGACACCAACTCCAAGGTACCCCTAACCCCTGGGTGGCCAGCCAGGACAGCATCATGATGCTCACCCAACACCTTTAGGTGAAGATGGAGCGGTACAAACGATTTATTAATGGGAATCTCTGGTGGTACCTCCTCCTGAGCCTTGGCAATCTCAGCCTCAACCTCGGTCGTGAGAGCCGAGACCACTACACCCTTTTGGAGGATGGGTACTGGATCTTCCCAAGGTTCTCCCCCCAGAAAACACCTGGACAAAGCATCCCCCTTAGTGTTCTTTGACCCCGGTCGGTAAGTAACAAAAAAGTTGAATCGCATGAAAAACAATGCCCAGAGAGCCTGCCTGGGGGACAGACGCTTGGCTGACTCTAAATAAAGCAGATTTTTATGATCGATGATAACTGTAACCTGGTCGACCGACCCCTCCAAGAAGTGTCACCATTCCTCAAAAGCCAACTTGATAGCCAACAACTCCCTGTTGCCGATATCATAGTTATGTTCGGCGGGCGACAGCTTCTTGGAAAAGTAGGCGCATGGACGCAACTCGCCCAACGATGAGCCTTGTGACAGCACCGCCCCCACTCCAAACTCAGACACATTGACTTCCATGGTAAATGGTTTTGATACATCCGGTTGCACCAGAATGGGGGCCGAAGCAAAACTGTTCTTCAGGAATTCGAATGCGCGCACAGCAGCCTCAGACCAGGCGGAGAAATTGGTACCATTTTTCGTCATGTCAGTGAGCGGTTTAGCAATGATAAAAAAAATTTTGATAAACTTTCTATAATAGTTAGAAAACCCAAGGAACCGCTGGAGCGCTTTTAGGTTACCAGGCCGTTCCCAACGCAGCACAGCTTGCACCTTAGCGGCGTCCATTTTAAACCCTGAAACAGACACACTATAACCCAAGAAAGGCAACTCCTGAACCAAAAATACACATTTCTCAAGTTTTGCATAGAGCTTATTCTCTCTGAGTAGCTGTAACATCTGCCTAACATGCTCTAAATGAGTATCACGGTCGCATGAATAAATGAGAATGTCATCTAGGTACACAATAACGAATTTCCCCAGGACATGTGAGAACACATCATTTATGAAATGTTGAAATACAGCAGGCGCGTTTGTCAACCCAAATGGCATCACCAAATTTTCAAAATGACCATCAGGAGTATTAAAAGCAGTCTCCAACTCATCCCCTTGATGGACTCTTATGAGGTTGTACGCCCCCCTGAGGTCAAGCTTGGAGAACCACTTAGCACCAGCCACCTGGTTAAACAAATCAGGTATCAGCAGCATAGGGTATGGATCACGATCCGTAATCTGGTTTAACTCCCTGAAATCCAGACACGGGCGTAATCCGCCATCTTTCTTCTTAATGAAGAAGATCCCCGCTGCCACAGGCGAGGACGAAGGCCTGATGTGCCCTTTGCTCAGACTCTCAGCAATGTAGTATTTTAAAGCTTGCCTCTCAGGACCAGAAATGTTAAACATCCTTGCTTTCGGCAATTTGGCCCCTGGTTTTAACCTAATAGTACAGTCATAGGGTCGATGTGGTGGCAATTCTGAGCAACCCTTCTCAGAGAACACATCCGCAAAATCCAGCAGTGACTCAGGAATGCTAGGAGTCACAGCGGACACACATGTGGCCAGGCAATTCTCCTGGCAGAATCCGCTCCACTGGATTATGTCCTGGGTTTTCCAGTCAATCACCGGGTTGTGCATAGATAACCATGGAAAACCCAGGGAGTTGGAAGTTTCGCCCCCAGCAGTTCGCCCCCAGCATTTCGCCCCCAGCATTTCGCCCCCAGCAGTTCGCCCCCAGGTACACTTTGCCCCCGAACATTTCGCCCCCAGCAGTTCGCCCCCAGGTTGTTTCGCCCCCACATATTTCGCCCCCGCACATTTCGCCCCCAGCAGTTCGCCCCCCAGATGTTTTGCCCCCGGATGTTCCGACCCCAGCAGTTCGCCCCCAGATGTTTCGCCCCCAGCAGTTCGCCCCCGGATGTTTCGCACCCGGATGTTTCGCCCCCAGCAGTTCGCCTCTGGATTTTTCGCCCCCAGCAGTTCGCCTCCGGATGTTTCGCCCCCGGATGTTTTGCCCCCAGCAGTTCGCCCCCGGATGTTTCGCCCCCAGCAGTTCGCCCCCGTATGTTTCGCCCCCGGATGTTTCGCACCCAGCAGTTCGCTCCCAGATGTTTCGCCCCCAGCAGTTCGCCCCCGGATGTTTCGCGCCCGGATGTTTCACCCCCAGCAGTTCACCTCCAGATTTTTCGCCCCCAGCAGTTCGCCCCAGGATGTTTCGCCCCCAGCAGTTCGCCCCCAGCAGTTCACCCCGGATGTTTCGCACCCAGATGTTTCGCCACCAGCAGTTCGCCCCCAGATGTTTCGCCCCCGGATGTTTTGCCCCAGCAGTTCGCCCCCGGATGTTTCGCACCCAGCACTTCGCCCCCAGATGTTTCACCCCCAGCAGTTCGCCCCCGGATGTTTTGCACCCGGATGTTTCGCCCCCAGCAGTTCGCCTCCGGATTTTTCGCCCACAGCAGTTTGCCCCCGATGTTTCGCCCCCGGATGTTTTGCCCCCAGCAGTTCACCCCCGGATGTTTTGCCCCAGCAGTTCGCCCCCTGATGTTTCTCCCCCAGCAGTTCGCCCCCGGATGTTTCGCCCCTGGATGTTTTGCCCCCAGCAGTTCGCCCCGGATGTTTTGCCCCCGGATGTTTCGCCCCTGGATGTTTTGCACCCAGCAGTTCGCCCCCGGATGTTTTGCCCCCAGCAGTTCGCCCCCAGATGTTTCATGCCCAGCAGTTTGCCCCCAGATGTTTCGCACATGGATGTTTCGCCCCCAGCAGTTCGCCCCCGGATGTTTCGCACCCGGATGTTTCGCCCCCAGCAGTTCGCCTCCGGATTTTTGCCCCCAGCAGTTCGCCTCCGGATGTTTCGCCCCCGGATGTTTTGCCCCCAGCAGTTCGCCCCCGGATGTTTCGCCCCCAGCAGTTCGCCCCCGGATGTTTCGCCCCCGGATGTTTCGCACCCAGCAGTTCGCTCCCGGATGTTTCACCCCCAGCAGTTCGCCTCCAGATTTTTCGCCCCCAGCAGTTCGCCCCCGGATGTTTCGCCCCCAGCAGTTCGCCCCCAGCAGTTCACCCCGGATGTTTCGCACCCAGATGTTTCGCCACCAGCAGTTCGCCCCCAGATGTTTCGCCCCCGGATGTTTTGCCCCAGCAGTTCGCCCCCGGATGTTTTGCCCCCAGCAGTTCGCCCCCGGATGTTTCGCACCCAGATGTTTCGCCACCAGCAGTTCGCCCCCAGATGTTTCGCCCCTGGATGTTTTGCCCCAGCAGTTCGCCCCCGGATGTTTTGCCCCCAGCAGTTCGCCCCCAGCAGTTCACCCTGGATGTTTCGCACCCAGATGTTTCGCCACCAGCAGTTCGCCCCCGGATGTTTCGCCCCCGGATGTTTCGCACCCAGCAGTTCGCCCCCAGATGTTTCACCCCCAGCAGTTCGCCCCCGGATGTTTTGCACCCGGATGTTTCGCCCCCAGCAGTTCGCCTCCGGATTTTTCGCCCACAGCAGTTTGCCCCCGGATGTTTCGCCCCCGGATGTTTTGCCCCCAGCAGTTCGCCCCCGGATGTTTCGCCCCCGGATGTTTTGCACCAGCAGTTTGCCTCCTGATGTTTCTCCCCCAGCAGTTCGCCCCCGGATGTTTCGCCCCTGGATGTTTTGCCCCCAGCAGTTCGCCCCGGATGTTTTGCCCCCGGATGTTTCGCCCCTGGATGTTTTGCACCCAGCAGTTCTCCCCCGGATGTTTTGCCCCCAGCAGTTCGCCCCCGGATGTTTCATGCCCAGCAGTTTGCCCCCAGATGTTTCGCCCCTGGATGTTTCGCCCCCAGCAGTTCGCCCCTGGATGTTTCATTCCCAGCAGTTCGCCCCCGGATGTTTCAGCCCCAAATGTTTCACCGCCAGCAGTTCGCCCCCGGAGGTTTTGCCCCCAGCTTTTTGCCCCCAGATGTTTTGGCCCCAAATTAGGCAGGGAATTTCGGCCTTGTATTTTAGCCCTAGGACCTCTTTCACAGTAGCCACTTTCCCAAGTGCTAAGCACCGGAAAATCGCAAAGAAGATTGCCAATTTTGAATATAATAGATGGTGGCCTGATTCTAACGTATCGGGTATTCTAGAAGGCGCAGCCACGTGGTATGTTGCACAGGTTATGTAGTATATTGGACAGTCCACGTAGTACATTGCACAGGCCACGTAGTATATTGGACAGCCGACGTAGTATTTTGGACAGCACACGTAGTAAATTGCACAGTCCACATAGTAAATTGCACAGCGCACGTAGTAAATTGCACAGTCCACATAGTAAATTGCACAGCGCACATAGTATATTGGCCAGCTGACGTAGTATATTGCACTGGTCACGTAGTATATTGCACTGTCCACGTAGTCTAGGAATGTGAGCACTATATTCGTGTTAAAAAAAGTAATAAAGATATACTCACCTCAGGCACGGGCCCTGAAGTCCTCGCTCCTCTCTGCAGTGCTGGCGGTGGCTTGCGGTCTGGGCGTAGGACCTGCGATGACGTCACGGTCACATGACCATGACGTCATCGCAGGTCCTGGATGCATAGCATCGTTCGGACCGAAAGGCACGGCGTGCACCGGAGAGAGGCGCGGAGGACAGCGCGATGTCGGAGGGGTTGAGATTAACTTCTTTTTTTTATTATTATTATTTTTAACATTACATCTTTTCACTATTGATGCTGCATAGGCACCATCAATAGCGAGACGTTGGTCACACAGGGTTAATAGCAGCATTAACGGAGTGCGGTACACCGCTTAAAAATCCTAAACAATTTAGAACTTTTACCTGACCCAGCACTGACCTGCTTTGTTGCAAGTTTTGTTGCAGATGTAACAAGTAGCAGGTCACATGTCCTGCAAGTTACATTAGACTAGCTTTTATTCCATCTGTACATCAGAATATAGCAGTGTCTGAAATCTCCACAAAGAGAGAAGTGTACTGCCACAAAAAATCAGTCAGCTTCCACAGCAATTCACTTTCTACAACTATGAATTCAGTTCTGTCCAAACGTGGAAGGAGGAAGTTGGTCCATGAGAATCACATTTACTTATTTTCCAAACGAACCGCTGATGATGTCCATTCCATCTGGGTATGTGAAAAACGGTCGACTTGCAAGGGACGTGTTTGGACCAATGAAGAATCTGGCGAAGTTGTGAAAGTAGTCAATCTTCACAGTCACACAGCACAAGCTGCAAGACCTGAAGCAATCCGACTTGTTAATGAGGTACTCACCAGGGCAAGGACAACACAGGAGACACCACAACAGATTCTCACAGACGTCGTTTCAGGAGCCCATTCTATCTGTTGCAGCACTTCTCCCAAGGAAAGCATCACTGAAGAGGACAATACGATTAACAAGGCAACTTGGCAATATCCCAAGGTTACCTCAAACCCTTGATCAACTTGTTATTCCCCTGGAGTTCCAGGAGATCAGTATTGATGGTGTCCAGCAGCAGTTCCTTCTGCATGACTCTGGTAAGCTACTTAACCATTTAACATTGTATTAAAACAATTCCATTATGCATAATTATTGCAAAGTTTATTTTGCACAAATGTGAAAAATGCTAGACTATAAGGTGCTGATATAAAATACTATGTGATTTTTGCCTTCAAGGGAAACTTTGAGGGTAATGTAATGTAGTGAGGCCTACTGATTCCAACTAGTGTTGGCCGATCCCTGGAAAGATAGGATCAGATAGGGCTGATCATACCGAAAGATTGGAATTAATTCCGATCCAATCTCCAGAGCTAGATATATCTATATATATAATTGTCTAAGGGTTTTTCTGTCTGTCTGTCTGTCTGTCTGTCGGTCTGTCCTGGAAATCCCGCGTCTCTGATTGGTCGAGGCTGCCAGGCCTCGACCAATCAGCGACGGGCACAGCATGGCGACGATGATGTCATAAAGGTTGCCTCGACCAATCAGCGACGGGCACAGTCTGCCGCGAATTCGCCTCGACCAATCAGCGACGGGCACAGTATCGACGTAGATGTCATAATGGTTGCCATGGCGACGATGATGTCATAAAGGTTGCCTCGACCAATCAGCGACGGGCACAGTCTGCCGCGAATTCTGGAATCATCATTGTCCATATACTACGGGGACATGCATATTCTAGAATACCCGATGCATTAGAATCAGGCCACAGTCTAGTGTATATATATATATATATATATATATATATATATATATATATATATATATATATATACACACACTGTACGCCCGAAGAACAGTGTGTGTGTGTGTGTGTATATATATGTATATATGTGGGTGGGTGATGGTGGTCTGGCACTTTTGGAACTTTGCAATGCAATAAGGGATTTGTATAGGACTTCAGCAGCGCGGAGCTCTTTCTTCATGGATGCATGTTAAGTACGGGCGGAAGCCAACCCCTGCTCTAGCAGCACACTGAGTCCTCAGCCAAAATCTCAGTAGAGCCACTCTCCTTCCAGCTTTCTTGCATATATATAATGGCCCCAAGCTGCGCTGTTAAAAAATAAACAAACCCAGTTATTCAACTCTCTCTCCGGTGTCCAGCGCTGTCTCCGGCGGTGCAGGGAATTCCGAAATCCCAACGCTATGCATTCTAGGTTGTGCATCACCACCTCTGCACATGTGCCGGGCTGTTCTGTGATGTGATATGGTGCTTTCCCAGGACCGTCTAGTGAGCGGGATCACTCTCCATTGTAGTTATAGTACGGCAGGCACAGAGGCGGCGATGTGCCACCTGGATTTCGGGATTCCCTGCACTGCTGGGCTAGGAGCCGGAGCCAGTACTGGACACTGGAGAAAGAGGTGAGTAACTGGGCTTGTTTATTTTTTAACAGCGCAGCCTAGAGCCATTTACTAAAGCTAAATATGCCCACACGCTGTACATCCGTAGTGTGTGTGTTTGTGTGTGTCTGTATATATATATATATATATATATATATATATATATATATATATATATTTATATATATATATATATATATATATATATATATATATATATATATATATATACGCACACTGTTCGGGCGTGTATGCCCGGACAGTGTTTTCAGATTACGGAGGATTCCGATTTCTAATTCAGATCATCATCATGATCTGGCTACAAATCGGATCGGAATTTAAAATAACGATCAGCCTGAAAATCGTAATAAATTACGATCTTCAGTGATCGGATCGGCCAAGACTAATTTTAAATATGCAGCATTGTACTGGCCATACCTGTCCTGGATGCTGCCCCAGAGTTCAGCCTCACCTGTCTTCGGCATGCACGGGCTGAACTGCCATCGCTGGCTGATTCCTCGGCTCTCGTAGTTCAGTCCTGCAGATCCGTGGACAGGTCGGGCTGAACTCTGGAGCTCAGGTGAGATACGCCAGGATTTGCAGAGGCGTTTTGCCTGCTGCTTGCAAGCACTTTTTAAGCACTTTGCAAGCGCTTTGGCAAAACGCTTCTGCAAATAGGGGACGTGGCCAAGCTCTGCTATGGGTATGGCCATGCCCTGCTATGGCCTAAACCGAGCATATTTCCTGTGGTTTGCAGGCATTTTTCGGAAGGTTTCCCTCTTGCCCATTCCCTTGAATGGGCGAGTTAAGCACGGGAAGCTATTTTCCTGTGGGGCGTTTTCCGGCCCTGGCCGGAATCCGCCCGTAACCCGCACCATAGACATGAAAGGGCGGGTTTCAGGCAGGAAACACAGCACGGAATATGCCTGTAAATCCAGCTTGTCTGGATAAAGCCTGAGGCCTCGTGCCCACTGACAGAAGGGGATTGCAGAGCGGCATCTCTGCAGCGGCTGTAATTGCGGTAGCAATTGCAAATCCCACAGGAATCTATTTGTGCCTGCAATTGTGGCCACTATTGTGGTACCCTAATTCTGTATCAAAATCTTAACTTAACTCTATGGATTTAGGTGCAGGTTTTAGTGCAGGATTTCAGCCTCTTATCTGAATGGCTGGAATTTTCTTTGTATACACTGTGTTCCAAATTATTATGCAAATAATATTTCCTCATATTTTCACTAAATTACCTATCTGAATTGCAGTCATTGTTATTTTCCAGTCATCTACTATTCTAGTATAATTGCAATGTTTTGGAACAAACTGCCTATGAAAACAGTATCTTTTTTAAAAAAAATAAACACTCAATATGCATGTTCCAAATTATTATGCACAGCAGAGTTTTCAACCTTTTTTTTTATTTTGACCAAAAAAATGGTCAATTGTGAAGTTATAAGCATTATCAGCTTATTACAAAATGAAATCAAACAGTTTTCAAGTGAAAACTTTATTCTAGGTGATGTTACATTTGCACCTAGGATCCCTTGTTCGAAAGAAGCTTCTGAACTCTCTCGTCCATTGAATTTGTCAGTTTTTGGATGGTTTCTACTTCAATTGTTTTGCATGTGGACAGAATACCCTCCCAGAGCTGTTGCTTAGATGTGACCTGCCTCCCGCCATCATAGACACTCCTTTTGATGATGCTCCAGAGGAGGTTCTCAATGGGGTTGAGGTCAAGGGAAGATGGTGGCCACACCATAAGTTTGTCCTCTTTTATGCCCATAGCAGCCAGAGATGCAGATGTGTTTTTTGCAGCATGAGACGGTGCATTATCATGCATGAAAATGATCTTGCTGCGGAAAGCACGGTTCTTCCTCTTGAACCATGGCAGGAAGTGTTGTTTTAGAAACTCCACATAGATTATGGAGTTCATCTTTACCCCTTCAGGGATCATAAAGGGGCCAACAATCTCTCTCCCCATGATTCCAGCCCAAAACATTACTCCGCCTCCTCCTTGTTGGCGCCTTAGCTGTGTTTTCATGAGGTGTCCATCAACCAGCCATCCTCCACTCCATCCATCTGGACAATCGAGCGTTGCACGGCACTCATCGGTGAACAAAACAGTTTGGAAGTCAGTCTTCATGTATCGTTTGGCCTACTGCAGCCGTTTCTGCTTGTGTGCAGTGGATAGAGGTGGTCGACAGGATGGCTTACGCACCTCTGAAGGACCCTGCATCTTGTTGTTCTGGGGATGTTGGAGGCACCAGCAGCTTCAAAAACTTGTCTGCTGCTATGACAAGGCATTTTTGCAGCTGCTTTTTAACCTTACGCAATTGCCTGTTGGAAAGAGTCCTCAATTTTTCCTTATCAGCACGCACACGTGTGTGCTGGGAATCAGATACATACTTCTTGATTGTGCGATGATCATGATAAAGTGTCTTGGCAATGTTGATTGTAGTCATGCCTTGACCTAAATACTCCACAATTTGTTGCTTCTCAGCAGCCGACACATCCTTTTTCTTTCCCATTTTGGCAAAAAATGTAGGCTGCTTAATAATGTGGAACAGCCCTCTTAAGTAGTCTTGCCTTTATTGGACACACCTGCCAAACTAATTTGCACAGGTATCTGCAATTGCTTTCAGTGATATAAAGAGCCCTGACACACATCACCATCAATGAGTTTAAATGACAAACAAAAAAATTCTAACCTTATCACTCCTAAACTCTTTGTGCATAATAATTTGGAACAAAGTGTAATGGCAGCATACATTGACATGCTGCACTGCATGTTTGTTTTTTTTAAACAAAATTTTTTCATCAGCATGTGGATGGGATTTACACATTAATGCTGCATATGACCCCAGCCTAATGGACCATTCAGTTATGCCTTAGGCCAAAAGCACACTGGTGATTTTACTGGCGCTTTTTGTGTCCTGCACAATCCTCTCAATGAGACAGTATAGGCAACGCGGACGTCATGAACGTCCACGCTGCCCACCCGAAGACTAGCGCGCCCATCAGCCTGAATGTAACGCCCCATTAAGGCGGGCGGCCCACCCAGTCGTTCATTCAGACGTCCAGCCACACGCCGCGTCTGGATGCGGCTGTCAACTAGACGGCCGTTCAGCATGGCGGTGATCGGCCGTGCTGAACGGCCGTCTAGTTGAAGGGTCTAAAGGTACCCTATTTCAAGTTTGGAAGTAATTTTAATTTTAAACAAAAATATATCATTTTCCACTGGGACAATATATGTTGTAAAAAACTATTGGTTGGCCCCTTCACACTAGATTTTGCTTCAGTTTTTGTATTATGAAATCAGAAAATCTGGAGCAAAATGTGAGTTTTTAATGTGAGATATGAACAGAGGCTTCTGATTAGGATATTTTTTTTGTGTGAATTTATCCCAAAATTCTCTGTCTGCTTCTTGTTACACTTTTCTGTTATTTCCTCTACTAATACTTTCATTTTAAATTAGGAAATGGACACAGCCGTATGTTGATATTTGGAACAAGAGACAATCTCCATCTACTGGCACAAAGCAAAGAGTGGTTTGCTGATGGCATGTTTTTCACTACACCAGCCTTGTTTAAGCAACTTTACACAATCCATGTAGTCCACAGCGGCCTTGTTGTTCCGCTAGTGTACACCTTGCTGACAGACAAGAGCTGTTCTACATACCAGAGGTTGCTGCAAGAGCTGAAGAACTTGCAGCCTGGACTGCAGCCAGACAACCTGATGTTGGATTTTGAACTAGCTGCAATACAGGCATTTGAAAGTGAATTCCCCAACCTTGTGAAGACTGGTTGCTTTTTCCACCTATCACAGTCGGTTTGGCGTAAAGTTCAAAATGAAGGACTCAAGATGCAATACCAAGGTGACCATGAATTTGCCCGTTGGATACGCATGATACCTGCCCCGGCCTTTCTATCACCACAGAACATTGTGCAATCATTTGAAGAATTGGTGGAAGATCCTGACTTTCCACAAAAAGCAATACCTATTGCCAACTATTTTGAAGACAGCTATATCGGTCGAATGAATCGCAGAGGACGTCAAGCACCTTTGTTTCCAGTTCAATTCTGGAATGTGTATGAACGAACATTGAATGATCAACAGCGAACAAATAATGATGTCGAAGGATGGCACCGTAGCTTTCGAGAAACATGTGGTACTCTTTTCCAAAATATATGCCGGTTCATTAACTGTCTGAATCATCAGCAAGATCTCCATAGTTTTGAAATTATTCAGATAATAGCAGGAAATCCCACCGCTGCAAGAAACAAAAAGTATGCTGCAATTTCAGCAAGGGTTAAACGTATCGTGCAAGATTTCAATAATAGAAGCTTGATGGATTATCTGAGAGGCGTTGCCTACAGCTTTGAATTTTAGTTCATGGTCACATATTGTATGTTTTGAGAGCAGTGTTTTTAGATGTAAAATAATTCAAGCATTATAACCTGTAATTTGTATTTTCTCTTTTTCTCTAATCCTTCCCCTCTATACTTTTTTATGTTTCTTGTTAAAACAGTTTTGATATATACAGTTAAAGCATAACTCTACAAAAAACATGTTATGTTATAGTACCTGTGCCCATGATATTCATTTGCAAAGGAGACCTTCCAGCAGCTTCACTTATGTGTGAAAAGTCTCATCCAAGTTAAAGCTCCATGTGCTGCAGGATTTCAGTGGTTGCTAAGGAAGTTGTTTCTCCTTAGTAGCAGTACATGTGGATGGATTCTAGAGGGTGTGGCTGCACAGGAGCATGCAACTAACAATATATTCCCTATGATGTATAAAGGGCTGCTGGTTTACAGCCCTCTGCAAAGCCCCCCCCTATGTGTTCCGTCCTGTAACGGCTTTACACAGGCAGGGGAGGAGCCCTCCTCTTGTCCAGGACAGAGCACATGAGTGGATGGTGAAGGGGAGCTTTGCAGAGGGCTGTGAACAAGCAGCCCTGAATGTATCATAGGGAGCCAGGATCCGTTCTGCTACCAAGGGGGCACGACCTCCTTAGTAACCAATGAAATCCTACTATTTTCCTGTCTGTTTGTAAAATTACTCATCTAGAAAACGAAGTTTTAGAATAAAAAAAACTAATTTGATCAGAATTCTATACCTTAGACTCATATGGTGTATTATTAGCGATAAGCGAAGCTGCCAATGTTCAGGTAGGTCTTTCCTGGATGCGAAAGATCCAGAAGCAAATTACTAGAGGCAAAACATCCAGGGATGAACTGCTGGGGGCGAAACATCCAGGGGCGAAACATCCGGGGGCAAACTGCTGGGGGTGAACTGCTGGGGGCGAAACATCCGGGGGCGAACTGCTGGGGGCAAAACATCCGGGGGCAAACTGCTGGGGGCAAAACATCCGGGTTCAAAACATCCGGGGGCAAACTGCTGGGGGCGAAACATCCGGGGGCGAACTGCTGGGGGCGAAACATCCGGGGGCGAAACATCTGGGGGCGAACTGCTGGGGGCGAAACATCCGGGGGCGAAACATCCGGGGGCGAACTGCTAGGGGCGAAACATCTGAGGGTGAACTGCTGGGAGCGAAACATCCGGGGGCGAACTGCTGGAGGCGAACTGCTGGGGGCGAAACATCCGGGGGCAAAACATCCCGGGGCGAATTGCTGGGGGTGAAACATCCGGGGGCGAAACATCCGGGGGCGAACTGCTGAGGGGGGAAACATCCGGGGGAAAAACATCCGCGGGCGAACTGCTGGGGCCGAAACATCCGGGGGCAAAACATCCGGGGGCGAACTGCTGGGGGCGAAATGTGCGGGGCGAAATGTGTGGGGGTGAAACAACCTGGGGGTGAAATGCTGGGGGCGAAATGTTCGGGGGCGAAATGTACCTGGGGCGAACATCTGGGGGCGAAATGCTGGGGGCGAACTGCTGGGGGCGAACTGCTGGGGGCAAAACTTCCTAAAACCGAAAACCCAGAACCATTTGTGCAGGAAGATTACTGAGCACCCTACATGTTACTTGCTCAAAATGTAGGACACCAATGTGGAGTTTCACCTCAGCCACAAACTCAGTAATCTCCCCCTGTGGGAGAGGAGCAGCATTGATGGTAACCACCCGGATAGGATGAGGCAGTTTTTCGATCCTGAACCCGGCTGTGAGCGCAAACTCCTCATCAATGAGATTAGTGGCAGAACCACTATCCACAAAAACAGTGATTGGCAGCTCTCTGCCAGCGACCATAACTCTGGCAGGGAGCATACATTGAGAGACCACCATGGAAGATATGCATAAGCTCAGATTGGCCTCTTCCACACCCTCTGAGCTTAGTAGTTTTCCGCCATTGCACTTTTCTTAGATAACAGAGGACAAGCATTTACATAATGCCCATTTTTGCCACAGCAAAAACAGGCTCCCTGTTTCCTGAGCAAGGGGGCTCGATGATGTGACACCCCTGCGATTTGCATAGGCTCCGTGGGCTCACCTGCAGCAACCTCACGTGCACCTACGCCCTCCCCCATAGGCGGCGTCTCTTGCGCCCCCTGACGCAAACGGCGATCAATGCGGATAACAAGACTCATAGCAGACTCTAGAGAAGCAGGAGTCTCATACATCAGGAGGGCTTGTTTAACCCTTCTTGAAACCCCATGAACAAACTGACTCCGCAGCGCGGGGTCATTCCATTGTGTGTCCACTGCCAAGCAGTGAAATTTAGAACAGTAATCCTCCGCCATTCGCTCCCCCTGGCGGAGAGTGCGCATTTTAGATTCTGCTAGAGCCATTCTGTAAGGATCATCATAAATGAGCCCAAGAGCAGAAAAAAAACTCTCCACTGAGTTAAATGCAGCTGATTCAGATGGTAAAGAAAATGCCAATGCTTGGGGGTCTCCGTTCAGTAATGACAACACTAGGCCCACATGCTGAGCCTCATTACCTGAGGAGATCGGGCACATACGAAAATATAATTTGCAAGCTTCATGAAAAATAACAAATTTACTGCGTTCCCCAGCAAACCTCTCAGGTAAAGGGATCTTTGGCTCAGCAACTCTACCTGCAGTTTCAACTTGCACATTAGATACTACTAGACCCTGTTGCTGAACCGCCCCCTTCAACTCAGTGACCTGTAAGGACAGCGCCTCCAACTGGCGGGTTATGGAAGTCATGGGATCCATGGAATACAAAATTTTGGGGCCGATTATAATGTCACGGGGAGGCTAGGTAGGCTAAGGCTGGTTACCCGGGCCCCTGCGATATCCCTCAGACTAGGGGAAACCCTGTCTGTCACTCTCCCAGAATTTACACTAATGGTGTCCTTGCCTGGGCCTCCAGGCCTGGCCCTGACTCCTGTTTCAGCCCTATGCTGAAACTACCACCCGCCACCCAGTGAATAGACCACACACCAACCCCTACAGAAAGCACAGACAGGGAAAACTAAAAAACGCACCACGCCGCAGACACACAGGAAAACACAATAATGTTCCCAGGGCAAAACAAATACAAATATAGGAAGAAGAAATATAACAAAGGATAATACACCACCAGATACGATATTTCTTCTCCAAGACCACCACTCCAGACCGGAATCACTAGGCACGAGGCAGAAGCTATAATCGGCGACGCCCAAACTCCAGCAATACTATTTAAAGGCCGTGGGCTTGACCCAGTCACCAACCCGAGTACCAGCTAGATTAACCCTGGGCAACCTGGATAAAAATCTAGCCAGCGCCACTGAGCGTATAGTGGACGAATGTGGAATTACCGCTGTCTGTCGGACGCCCTAGTGTGAATAGCGTCCGACATGACACAAATTCCTAATAATGGGAACTTTGTTTTTTTGTGGCCATCCAGCATGTGGGCTCAAAGGCTTATTGGGATGCGCGTTACTTTGGTGCAGGGTAGGCCTTGCACTCAATGCATACGCTAACAGTATGGCAGTACCAAATTTCTAATAATGGGAACTTTGGTTTCATGTAGCCATCCAGGACGTCTATTCAATGGGTTGTTGTGGTGCATGTAACTTTGGTTAAGGGCTGGCCTTGCATTCAATGCTTAAGCAAGCAGTATAGCAGTAACAAATTCATAATAATGGGAACTTTGGTTTCATGTGGCCATCCAGTACGTAGGCTCAAAGGTTTATTGGGATGCGTGTTACTTTGGGGCAGGGCAGGCCTTGCATTCAATGCATACGCTAAGAGTATGGCAGTACCAAATGAAAAAAATGGGAACTTTGGTTTCATGTGGCCATCCAGTACATAGGCTCAAAGGTTTATTGGGATGCGTGTTACTTTGGGGCAGGGCAGGCCTTGCATTCAATGCATACGCTAAGAGTATGGCAGTACCAAATTTAAAAAATGGGAACTTTGGTTTCATGTGGCCATTCAGTAAGTGGAATCAAAGGCTTATTGGGGTGCGTGTTACTTTGCTGCAGGTCAGGCCTTACATTCAATGCATAGGCAAACACTATGGGAGTGCGTGCTGGAGCGTCCGCATACCAGGTGAGACCAGCCTCCCATGTGTTCAATATGATAACCGTTTTTTCAGGACCACTAGCGTTTCCAGGGTCCACAAGGTTTTTGTGTCTAGGACCTTAGGGTGCACATAACGCATGGTCTATAGCTCTTTCACCACTCGTGTCCATATGGCATAGGACACACAGAGGGTGATAGACATAGTATTTTATTCATAGTTACACATGGAGATTTTGGCTTGGTAGCACCTTAGTTATGGTCCACATTAAGAACATGTACAGCTAATGGTTTATGTGGTACGCTCCTCTATTAATCCTGGTGTCTTTCTTTACACTCTTGTGTTCTGTACACGGGTATTTACAGATAACGTGTTCATGTGTTTTTGTATCATGTCTATTTTATTGGTCTTTTTTGTATGAGTGTTTTTTGTAACTAATAAATTTATCGCTTTTATATATTTGAGAAAGCTTCCTTTGTTCTCTTCTATTAACTATGATCTATAAGGAGGATGTTTATGGTTTTTTGTGACATATGGGGGTCACAATTATGTTTCTGGAAAATTGGTTAAACACTATGGGAGACCCACTTTCTTATAATGGGAAGATTTTTTCAGGAGGCCCTTCTGTATGTCTTGTGAAAGAGGTATTGGAAAACCAAGAGAAAGGCAGACTCATATGGTATGCACAACCACACAAAAATCAGATGTCAAAATCAAATATATCTGAATATCACTAAGCCTTTATTACACCTCAAAAAGACATAAAAACATTTAAAATGAGATATACATATCTGTACATGCACCATACCCCAAGGCAAATAAAAGCCTAATAAATATGTCCATACATGATGGCTACCTCCAGATCACTCAATATATTCAGTATGAGAGAAACCACATGGAGAAACCTTAGAGGCCAACCCTGGTGGTATATCTGTCACACCAAATTAGGTGTGTCTAAGCAAAAACCGTCCGTGCAGGGCAAATGGCAATAATATCCTAGGTCATCCAAATATATACAACCTGTCAATGGTCAAATAAGCCCATGCATCTGGCTGGTAGAAAGAAGCAGCATGAATGGTGCAGGGTAATGAGCCAGAAATAGGTATCCATGTGGCGAATGGAGGAGGCAGTCGAATGGTCTGAGCCTATACCTGAGGTATGGTGGAAGCAGGCCCCACGCGTATCGCTGCCGCAGCAGCTTCGTCAGGGGAAGTGACCAGAGGTGTGTAAAGCTGCTTTAAATAGAGAGTGAAATCATAATAATTACATACCGCTGTGGAGCAAGAATGGCACCAAAAGGCGCGGATAGAGGGAGCGCCATATACGCCATGTCCAATACACTGGCGTGGTGCTAGGAATAATGCAGCGTCCATGGGGTACAATGCGCGTGCGCACACCGCGATTCCTGATAGGATCGCGTTGCGCATGCGCTGTCCCAAGCCGGCCGGACAGAGCAAAAACAAGTACAAAGCATATGGTGTAATGGGTAATGAAGTAATGAGACTGGAAGATGGATATCGCAGCTCGACTATACGGAAATATGCTAATAAGGGACAAGGAAAGGAGGAACACTTGTGGAAAATGTGGAGGGGAACAGGACAAGATGTGTTAGAATGCATTGTGGCCACAAAACATATATATATATATAAAGCCCCGAAGAGGCCCTATCACCTAAGGAGAAAAAAACCTGTTAATGGACAAAACCATATATGCAACCGCATTTCATAAATATGTATCAATATGTATCCAGCATACAGTGCGTGACATTAAGCCAGTCAAAGTCCATAATGAGACAATGATTGGTAACATCATGCTGTATAGAAGTGCCAAATGAGATAATAAACCACCCACAATGGTGCATCCCAAAGGGGAAGGGGAAGGAGGGGGAGGGGAAGGAAAGGGGGGGAAAAAAAAAAAATGGCCACCGTGTACATGAGTAGAAAGCATATGTTGCTAATTTATTCAAGAAAATACCTGAACATATATATGCGTAATTGGACCTAATAGTCCAAGCACCTCTACCATGATATAAGTCAATGTAAATTAGTCCATGAGCTGTCCAAATGGGGGGTGAATACGGCTCTAAATGTCCTGTTATAGAGACTTGTTACATCTGGGTCCAAGCACCTTGGACCCAGATGTAACAAGTCTCTATAACAGGACATTTAGAGCCGTATTCACCCCCCATTTGGACAGCTCATGGACTAATTTACATTGACTTATATCATGGTAGAGGTGCTTGGACTATTAGGTCCAATTACGCATATATATGTTCAGGTATTTTCTTGAATAAATTAGCAACATATGCTTTCTACTCATGTACACGGTGGCCATTTTATTTTATTTTTATTTTTTATTTTTTTTCCCCCCCTTTCCTTCCCCTCCCCCTCCTTCCCCTTCCCCTTTGGGATGCACCATTGTGGGTGGTTTATTATCTCATTTGGCACTTCTATACAGCATGATGTTACCAATCATTGTCTCATTATGGACTTTGACTGGCTTAATGTCACGCACTGTATGCTGGATACATATTGATACATATTTATGAAATGCGGTTGCATATATGGTTTTGTCCATTAACAGGTTTTTTTCTCCTTAGGTGATAGGGCCTCTTCGGGGCTTTATATATATATATATATGTTTTGTGGCCACAATGCATTCTAACACATCTTGTCCTGTTCCCCTCCACATTTTCCACAAGTGTTCCTCCTTTCCTTGTCCCTTATTAGCATATTTCCGTATAGTCGAGCTGCGATATCCATCTTCTAGTCTCATTACTTCATTACCCATTACACCATATGCTTTCTACTTGTTTTTGCTCTGTCCGGCCGGCTTGGGACAGCGCATGCGCAACGCGATCCTATCAGGAATCGCGGTGTGCGCACGCGCATTGTACCCCATGGACGCTGCATTATTCCTAGCACCACGCCAGTGTATTGGACATGGCGTATATGGCGCTCCCTCTATCCGCGCCTTTTGGTGCCGTTCTTGCTCCACAGCGGTATGTAATTATTATGATTTCACTCTCTATTTAAAGCAGCTTTACACACCTCTGGTCACTTCCCCTGACGAAGCTGCTGCGGCAGCGATACGCGTGGGGCCTGCTTCCACCATACCTCCGGTATAGGCTCAGACCATTCGATTGCCTCCTCCATTCGCCACATGGATACCTATTTCTGGCTCATTACCCTGCACCATTCATGCTGCTTCTTTCTACCAGCCAGATGCATGGGCTTATTTGACCATTGACAGGTTGTATATACTTGGATGACCTAGGATATTATTGCCATTTGCCCTGCACGGACGGTTTTTGCTTAGACACACCTAATTTGGTGTGACAGATATACCACCAGGGTTGGCCTCTAGGGTTTCTCCATGTGGTTTCTCTCATACTGAATATATTGAGTGATCTGGAGGTAGCCATCATGTATGGACATATTTATTAGGCTTTTATTTGCCTTGGGGTATGGTGCATGTACAGATATGTATATCTCATTTTAAATGTTTTTATGTCTTTTTGAGGTGTAATAAAGGCTTAGTGATATTCAGATATATTTGATTTTGACATCTGATTTTTGTGTGGTTGTGCATACCATATGAGTCTGCCTTTCTCTTGGTTTTCTGTTAGTTGTTATGCACAGACTCGGCATTGCACCCCCTTGTGCTTATTAGTTTATATTAGACATTGGTGCGCCCCCATTCTTTCTTAACCCCTTCCCGACATGTGACGGTATAGTACGTCACATGTCGGGACCCCCGCTTTGATGTGCGCTCCGGCGGTGAGCGCACATCAAAGTCGCGACATGTCAGCTGTTTTTTACAGCTGACATGTGCGCGCAATAGCGGCGGGTGAAATCGCGATCACCCGCCGCTATTAACTAGTTAAATGCCGCTGTCAAGCGCAGACAGCGGCATTTAACTACCGCATCCGGCCGTGCGGCCGGATATGAGCGCATCGCCGACCCCCGTCACATGATCGGGGGTTGGCGATGTGTCAGGAAGGTAACCATAGAGGTCCTTGAGACCTCTATGGTTACTGATTGCCGGTGGCTGTGAGCGCCACCCTGTGGTCGGCGCTCACAGCACACCTGCAAATCTGCTGTGTAGCAGCGATCTTATGATCACTGCTGCATAGCAGAGCCGATCGGGCTGTGCCTGCTTCTAGCCTCCCATGGAGGCTATTGAAGCATGGCAAAAGTAAAAAAAAAAAGTTTTTAAAAATGTGAAAAAAATAAAAAAAATATAAAAGTTTAAATCACCCCCCTTTCGCCCCAATCAAAATAAATCAATAAAAAAAAAACCCAACCTACACATATTTGGTATCGCCGCGTTCAGAATCGCCCGATCTATCAATAAAAAAAAAGCATTAACCTGATCGCTAAATGGCGTAATGAGAAAAAAATTCGAAACGCCAGATTTACGTTTTTTTGGTCGCCACGACATTGCATTAAAATGCAATAACGGGCGATCAAAAGAACGTATCTACACCAAAATGCTATCATTAAAAACGCCAGCTCGGCACGCAAAAAATAAGCCCTCACCTGACCCCAGATCACGAAAAATGGAGACGCTACGAGTATCGGAAAATGGCGCAATTTTGTTTTGTTTTGTTTTTTGCAAAGTTTGGAATTTTTTTTCACCACTTAGGTGAAAAATAACCTAGTCATGTTAGGTGTCTATAAACTCGTAGTGACCTGGAGAATCATAATGGCAGGTCAGTTTTAGCATTTAGTGAACCTAGCAAAATAGGCAAGCAAAAAACAAGTGTGGGATTGCACTTTTTTTGCAATTTCACTGCACTTGGAATTTTTTTCCCGTTTTCTAGTACACGACATGCTAAAACCAATGATGTCGTTCAAAAGTACAACTCGTCCCGCAAAAAATAAGCCCTCACATGGCCAAATTGACGGAAAAATAAAAAAGTTATGGCTCTGGGAAGGAGGGTAGCGAAAAACGAAAATGGAAAAACGGAAAAAGCTCCGGGGGTGAAGGGGTTAACTAGCATTGTGAAAGAGGTATTGGGCTGCGTCATAGTTTTTGGCAGCCCAACCCAGCCAGAATCTGACAACATTGCTCAAGCTGTGACCTGTGAGTCAGAAATGCTTCCAGGGGCATTCCTCATGATGTTTCCTTGTCAATTGAGCACTGTTTCCATCATTGTCAGATGTTTTTAGACCTTAAAAGGACCCCCGGGGGGGGGGGGTCGCGGTAAAAATGCCCGGGTTTCCCATAGACTTACATTAAGCTCGTTGCTCTGGCCGAGTACCCGAGTATTACAAATTGCTCGACCAGAGCAATGAGCACCCAAGCATTTTAGTGCTCGCTCATCACTATTGCACCATCATTGAGTAAATAAGTAACTTTAATTTTTGTCACCCACACCTCATTGTAGATTGTAAGCTCTGAAGAGCAGGGTCATCATTATTTTTGCTTTAATTGTTTGATTATCTTAAACTTGGTAACTTTTGACTGTCGTATATGAACTGCTGACTTGTAAAGCTATGCGGAATATCTATAGAAAAATTAGCCTAAATCAATTCCAGAAACATAATCATATCCAACTAGAACAGGAAGCTTGAGCAATAAAGTAAAATCAATCAACTTTATTGGAAAAATACAAGATAAAATCTATTAAAATTAAAAAGGGAGTACATGTCCAATAATTGCTGCCTGGTAACACCATATATCCTACATGTAGTCAACTAGTGTGACCCATCCACAACCATCAAAGATATCAAGTAGCTCACTACTCAAATCTCAATTGTAAAAATATATATATATATATATATATATATATATATATATATATATATATAACTTCACCACAGCCAAAGGAGAATAAATATAAATATAAGGGACAAATCCCCAAAAGATTCATGAAATTGATATATGCAAAGTATATAGGAAGAAATCCTCCTGTAACTATACTAGATTTGGCTTGGTGGGTGTATATGATGTGATAGGGGAACACTGAAGCCCCTTATATAAACCCTCAATAACCATTTAGAAATCACATAAATGTAATAGATAGATACCTCAAGTGAGGCAGCAACAGCGCATACCAAACATATAGCAGCAAGCAAAGATAGAAATAATATACAGAGAATAAAGGGTATATGACCTTTAATATATAGAGCAAATTATAGAACAAACGCGGCAGCACTCACCGATCCTGAAGTCAGAAGTTCCTTTATTTAGACATATAGAAAAGACATCTTCACGGCTCGGGGGAACAAGGTAGTGGAAGGAGTGTGCAGGGAGAGACGATGGCCGTTTCACACTTGAAACAGCGCTTCTACGGGTCCATGTCTGCAGGAAGTGACGCTGGGAGAAATAGGTGAGTATTCACAGACTCCTCCTGCGTCGCACTCCAATCAGACAAAAGAAAGGTGCAAAGTGTGAGATAAAATCCATTAAAAACAACCACAAATCACATATAACAGCGATAATGGACAAATAGAGCATAGAAACTCAATTCTATTCCTAAAATTCTAACCTTCAACTCTTTTGTCAGCTAACACGCTGTATACCAAATACGCGGTCAATTACTTTACGGTAGCTATATTCGTCATATCTTAAGGGAGAGTAACAAACCTATCAATAGAGAGGGGAGGTGGAGAAAGAAAGTTCGTCCAGCCACAAGAGGATTTTTTTTGTGTTAATAGGAAGCTATGATATTAATATTGGTCCTGAAAAAAACGCAACAAAACGGAAAAAGCAAGACCAAAAAACAAACATACAAAAAGGAAAAAAAATTTTTTTATGTATAGCCGACCAAGATTAAGCGCTTCATAGGAAGACAGACATGTCTAACCTATCATTGAGGCCAGCCGGACCTGTTGCTTGCGTACGCATAATCCACTTGGCCTCTTGCTTCAATAACAATTTGTGTAATTGGATTTTATCTCACACTTTGCACCTTTCTTTTGTCTGATTGGAGTGCGACGCAGGAGGAGTCTGTGTATACTCACCTATTTCTCCCAGCGTCACTTCCTGCAGACATGGACCCGTAGAAGCGCTGTTTCAAGCTCGAAATGGCCGTCGTCTCTCCCTGCACACTCCTTCCACTACCTTGTTCCCCCGACCTGTGAAGATGTCCTTTCTATATGTCTAAATAAAGGAACTTCTGACTTCAGGATCGGTGAGTGCTGCCGCGTTTGTTCTATAATTTGCACATGATTTAACTCTATATCACGCGAGCACCTCCGTTTAGCCATCGGGCAACCAGGGATTGAAAGTCTATATTGGATGTCTCTTTGGACATTGTGGCTGTGCTGCTCGGCTTTTTAGCTCTAGCTTATTTAATATATAGAGAATAAAGGGTAGTACTGATCCCCAATGCGCGTTTTCATATACATGTATAACGTGGGTACCTTTTTATATCAATGGTGCAGATCACGCATAATGTCACTGCCGCTAGCAGGCTGGGCGTGAGACTTTGCTGTGTGTCAGCGCCCCCCGCGGTCTAGTCACACCTCCATCCCTTGCTGCAGGCAGAAGGGGTAGCATGAGCAGCAACATGAACGTGTCTCTGCAGCAACGGATCAAGTGATGATGTCACTGTGTGTAGGTGTCACGCGCCGCCTAGCCACACCTCCATCCCAAACACCAGGATGGAGGGGCGGCATCAGCAGCAACATGGAAGTGTATCCACAGCAGAGGGCCGGGAGTATAATTGGTTGATGGGGTAGATGGTGGTTGGCGTAGTTCGATAGTCTGCATTTTAGCAGAGTGGCATTCCCAGATTAACGCATATTGATCGCACATATGTTCATGCATGTGGTACTTAGACTATTTTTTTTAACTCTACTATGTAGCTTTTAAAAAAGGTGACAGATGACGTGATTTTTTACACTTTTGTCAGTCTGAAAAAAATACCCAAGCTAGGCAAACGCAGAACTATGAAGACTGCTGTCCACTGCCAGAGTTGGGGCTCAGGATCCATTGATTGTCATAGTTGAATAACTGTTTCTACATAAACTCCTTGTCCTCCTCCTCCTCTGCTGAGCTACTCAGCTGCTTGCCTTTGGGTTTACATCAAGTGTGACCTACTACCTCATCGTCATCCTCTCTGTTCTCCCACTCCTCGCCCTGAGTCACCCTCCTCCTCTTTCTGCCCAGGCAGTACAGTACAGTCCACAGGCGCCTCAAGTATATGAGTCTCATCATGAATGGATCATTTTCATCCAAAGGGGTTAACGTCTGTTTATGAGGGTTTGGAATATGCTCTGACCCAGCTTTGTCCGGCACTGAATCAAACTGAGAAAAAATGTAGCCTCCTGTGCATATGATTTCCTCCTCTTGACTCTGTGAATCTTTGGAGTACACTTACGATGCCCATGGCATACAATGTGTGAACAGATCTGCAGACTCAGCCATCTGTGATTCCCAACAGTCATTTGTTCCGTTGGAGAGTTGTGATATGGGGGAAAACAATGATAATTGGGGTGCCACCACTGAGAACTGTACTGTGTGTGATGTTGAGGTGGAGGAAGGAGAGCAGAGGCCACTTGATGCAGCACTTGCCATCTATTGAAGAACATGTTCTTTCTGGCCCTCATCTAAAAAGAAAGCGAGTGTAGTAGCCCATCCATAACAGAAGTTGTACAAATGCTGCGTAATTGCTCACTGCAGCAAATTGAACCGACTTCTCATCTCTCTATCATACCTGTCTCACAACCCTAAGCAACCATGCAGTACTTTCAATTCTCTCCTCCATCTGCCAGCTCCACCTCCTTCTCCTCTCATCTCAGCTGAAGAATTTGCCTCACCAACTGTGAACTGGATACTGTAATGTCCCACCTCATTCCAAATCTTACCACACTTTCATCTCAAGCCTAACCCACCTCTTCAACCCGTCACTAACAACTAGTGTCTTTTAGGGATAAGCAAATAGCTTTGGGTAACTCCTTATCTGAGCAGCTATTGCACTTACCGAATAGCTGCATCGGGAACACGGAGCGCTCTCGATAATCAGCTGTTCGGTGCCGCAGCTGCGTGTGTCGCCAGCTGTGTCACAGTCCAGTCACAACACATGCATGGAGAGCCTGTTTGTTGGGCTCTCCATGCATGTGAGTTGCCCACCAGGGCAGTGAGGTACTCGGCACCGGGTCCGGTTGGCTATTAAAGGGGATATCATGGTGGCTGCGACCCGGTCCATGGCGCTGGGACTCACTGTAAAAGGGGAACGGTCTTTAAAGGGGAATTGTGATAAAGTCTGTTGTGACGCCACCTGTGGTGTTCGGTCAATAGGGGGACCGACGCTGCTTTAAAGGGGTCCTCTGGGGGTTGTTGTTGCAGCAATGATGGTAACACTGCCTACAGGTGAAGCGGGGTCCCCAGGGCTCCTAAGGTGTATGGCGATGAAGGTGTAGGTCGGTGAAAGAGTAAAGGACACCGCATTGCAGTCTTTACCTGGTTTACTGAAGTTATCACAGGCCTCAGTCCAGGGTACCGGCAACAGGTACATTAGGAGTCCAGGCAGCCTGGAAACAAGTGAAATCCCCTTTGGCAAGTCAGGTTCGGAGCCTTCCACTTTGCGCTCGCTATAAGTCCCTTGCTGCCTGAAATGTCCTAACAAGGTCCTGGCTCTTTCCCCTGTCCTGGTACAGGTACCTGTATGATAGGCAGCTTGAGCCATTCCTTCTGTTGTCTCTGTATGATGACTCCAGGCTCCAGAATGCTGCTGTACCACAGGCTTAATTTTGGCAATATACTTGTAGTTCTGTGCCCTCTGGTTCTGCTTCGGATCTTAACAAAAGCCTCAGGCTCCCAGTACCCGGTGTCTGTGCTCTGGCTCCTCGGAGGCCCACTCGCAGCATCCTTGAGCTCTATTCTCTCCTTTGTGCTCCTTTCCTATCAATGTCTGCTCCAGACTAAACTGACTCCTCCAGACCAGAATCTTTATTCAGGGAAGCTACCCTGAAACCGGGTTTGGAGCTCCCCCTCCTGGCCTGGATTCAGAAGGTGTTGTGTGTGTGAGGTCACCTGCCAAAAGAGATCCCCCTTGCTTCCAGGCATAGCACTACCCTCCCCGAGAGGAAGGCTGCACCACTGTGGTACTCGAACTCCTGGGGTGCCACACATGTGCTGTGACTGTCATATAGCCACAACACATGCAGCTGCAGTGCCGAACAGCTAATTATCAGGAGCACTCCAGGTATCCGGATTCACGATGCAGCTATTCGGTAAGCGCACTAGCTACTCGCATAAAGAGTTATCCAAAGCTATTCGCTCATCCCCAGTGTCTTCACTTCTGATTGATACAACAATAGAAAGGAAGACCATCCAGTCCAGGTGAAGAAAAAGAAAAAAGCCTTTTTTTCCACCATGATACGATGTTTCAACCACAATTGGTTTTTCTCAAGTATACACAAAGCATAAAATGGCAGCCTTATATAGTGTGGTGGCACATGCACACCAATCACAAACAAGGTATTGCCCAATTTGCATCATTGCAAAAAACATATACAAAATCACAAAATACACAATAATGTATACATTAACAAATGTGATATAAATATCATATCAATTTAAGAAAAAATGCCAATAACATATAAATATGTTTGCAAAGAATCTGCCCCATAATTAATTACAAACCAATCATATTATGGCATCACAGTTGTTAGAGCGACTACACTCCAATTCAATCTTCCGACCCATGACGGATGCATACACAGAATCCCCTGACCAATAGGTGCATACAGTTGTGCTCAAAAGTTTACATACCCCGGAAGAATTTTTGTTTTCTTGGCCTTTTTTCAGAGAATATGAATGATAACACCAAAAGTTTTTCTCCAACTCATGTCGCCAGCAGTGAGGAGAAGCAGAGAGAGGCAGAGCAGGTGGGCGGCTTGTTTTGTGTTTTATTAGGAGAGATCTGAGGTTGAGGAGCAAGTCAGCAGAGGCAGGTTAGGAGGCAGGAGGGAAGGAGAGATTATTACTTGGTTAGATGGTGATATCAGCATGATGAGAGTAAGTGTGGTGGAAATGGAAAGAAATTTAGTACATTTAATAATGGTTAGTTGTACCTTCTGTTCACTTCTGACTCATTTCTGGCATATTTCTGCTGTTATCCTTTTAGAGCTATCCTTATAGAGAAAGACCACGGTCAAGACAGACCAGCGACTCTGACCATATGACCACATGTTGAGATCATAATCCCTCACTATGCAAATAAACAATTTCATTAATTCCTAGCACCTGCAAAACATTTATCGAATGACATCAAGGGAGGGAACAGAAGGTATGGTGAATAATCCAACAATCATTATTATTATTATTTATTTATATATACAAAAAAGCATGTATATAATATCAGCGATCTTCCAGATTCTAGATCCCCATATCCTCAGGTCACTCCCCGGTGCCAATTTCCTATACCTGAAAAAAGCAGGTTCCCCAGGTCTGCCCGTCTTCTAGTCTACCCTGTACCCGACTGCTCGTACCTGTCTGTGCCTGTCTGCTCGTACCTGTCTGTTCTCTTTTGTCCATCAGCAGGTCCAGATAGCAGCTGCTAGTTCCTATCTGTCTAACATCTGGTCCAGCCTGCACCTGACAGAGATTTTTTGTTCCTCAGCCGCTCCCATCTGCAGACGTGGTTCCAGTGTCGCTACAGTGCCTGCATTCTTCATCCCTCCTTTGGGCCAGCACAGCCTAACCGCTGTAGGGGATCAGCTGCCACCTTCTGTAGGTCAGCCCTGGAGTAGCACAGGGTGCTACCCTCTTGTCCCTCCTTGGGTCACAATTTTCACCTGCTGCCACTTATCTGACTTGGGATTTGGTAGGCCACCTAGCTACACCCCTCCAGGCTTTCAGAGGGATACGACAAGGTGGTTCCAAAACCTTGCCTGTCACAGTATACATCTGCTGGGTTGGATGTAATGGAAGTGGTGGTGTCGGTTCCCGCTATAATAGTTCTACTCTATAGCAATTGATGCCACTTTGTTGGTGTCGGCCAGTAATTTTTGTAAATGTGTAGACTACTGGTTGGGTCTCCTTCATGCATGTTTCCTGAGAGTCAACTACCCGTGTTACTATCCTAAGATTTTTCTGACAATAGTAGCCTAGGAAACTGATATGAAAACTGGTTGACCTGTTGCATGTGGTATCAGGGCTCCCAGCACAGCAGGCCTACACTGAACCCTCACCCACCTTGTCTTACTTTGACGTTTAATTGAAATCTATAAATGCGGCCCAGACCCCGATACCTTATGCAAGGCTGATTTCTGCAGTGCCATGCTACAATTTGTACTGTGGGTGAATTGAGGCCACTTTCCTGGGGTCTGTCCCTCATTTGATGTGTTTTGGTAGCTTTTGGGACCATTTTAAGGTGTTGTGCATGCGTTTGGTTTTGCCTCTTATTGACTGTAATGGTGTTCGGTTATGTTCAGCGAATATTCGACAAATAAATCAGCAAATATTGCAGATTTGGAAATCGTATACCAAACTGAACATTGAAATATTCGCTCATCTCTACTGAAGACCTGCCTCTAATCTCCGTTTCATCTCTAAACTCCTGGAACTCTTGGACCACTCTCTGCTTATTCGCTATCTCTCAGATAACTCTTTTTGACCCTTTACAAACCAGTTTCCACTCTTTACACTACTGAGATTGCACTCACTAAAATCTTTTAACAGCTAAATCTAATGGTCACTGCTCACTACTGATTCTTTTGAATCTCACTTCAGCATTTGACACTTTGGACCACCAGCATCTCTTCCCTAACATCCACTCCCTGGGCCTCAAAGACACCATTCTCTCCTGGTTCTCCTCTTACCTCATTCACTATTTCATTTAATGACTCTTCTTCCTCTGCTCTTCCCCTTACCATCGGTGTTCCTCAAAGCTCAGTCCTATGCCCCCTCCTTTTATCTCTATACTGACAAGCAAAAGGGAAAGAATTTTTTGAAATTTTAAATTTCAGGCTCCTTAACTCACCATCCACTAATTGTTTTATTGATTTAAGCATGAGACTACTATAATTTTATAGACAATCATCTTGGCTATCTCATACATAAATTTGACTTGCAACAATTTAGCATATGATTAGTTATGCAGATTTTTGTCATGTCTCTGCATTGTTACTGGTTTGCTCCTAAAAATCTTAATTTTAATTTTTAGAAATGTTCTTAGTATTTTATAAATCTACCATTGGCTTTCAACACTGTCTGAATCCTTCTGGGTTTTCTTTCGATTAAAATTTGATTCTAGGTATCTTCCACACATTCCCAAAGTTGGTGCATACTGGTAGACTCACTTGAGTATGTATACAGCTTTTTCCTCAACTCTACCCACAAGTGTTCGATTGGGTTGAAGTCTGGGGACTGTGAGGGCAAAACCAACAACTCTACTTCAACTCTACTTCATTGTTATAGACCCATTACTTCAATCCACAGGTTGCAGGTTGATGTCAGTTTCTAAATGTAGTTTCACTTAATAAATTATGTTTAATAGGAGGAAAATCACTTTATAAGGGCTGTAAAGTTGTGAAATATGCTCTCCTGTGACACTGCCGAATATTATTTATTTATTTACCGTATATACTCGAGTATAAGCCGACCCGAGTATAAGCCGACCCCCCTAATTTTGCCACAAAAAACTGGGAAAACTTATTGACTCGAGTATAAGCCTAGGGTGGAAAATGCAGCAGCTACCGGTGAATTTCAAAAATAAAAATAGATGCTCCATACTGTTCATTATGGCCCCATAGCTGTGCCATATAGTGCTCTGCACCATTATTGCCCCATAGCTGTGCCATATAGTGCTCTGCACCGTTCATTATTGCCCCATAGCTGTGCCATATAGTGCTCTGCACCATTATTGTCCCATAGCTGTGCCATACAGTGCTCTGCACCATTATTGCCCCATAGCTGTGCCATATAGTGCTCCGCACCGTCCATTATTGCCCCATAGCTGTGCCATACAGTGCTCTGCCCCATTATTGCCCCATAGCTGTGCCATATAGTGCTCTGCACCGTCCATTATTGCCCCATAGCTGTGCCATAAAGTGCTCTGCACCATTATTGCCCCATAGCTGTGCCATACAGTGCTCTGCACCATTATTGCCCCATAGCTGTGCCATATAGTGCTCTGCACCATTATTGCCCCATAGCTGTGCCATATAGTGCTCTGCACCGTTCATTATTGCCCCATAGCTGTGCCATATAGTGCTCTGCACCATTATTGTCCCATAGCTGTGCCATACAGTGCTCTGCACCATTATTGCCCCATAGCTGTGCCATATAGTGCTCCGCACCGTCCATTATTGCCCCATAGCTGTGCCATACAGTGCTCTGCACCATTATTGCCCCATAGCTGTGCCATATAGTGCTCTGCACCGTCCATTATTGCCCCATAGCTGTGCCATACAGTGCTCTGCACCATTATTGCCCCATAGCTGTGCCATACAGTGCTCTGCACCATTATTGCCCCATAGCTGTGCCATATAGTGCTCTGCACCATTATTGCCCCATAGCTGTGCCATACAGTGCTCTGCACCATTATTGCCCCATAGCTGTGCCATACAGTGCTCTGCACCATTACTGCCCCATAGCTGTGTCATATAGTGCTCTGCACCATTATTGCCCCATAGCTGTGCCATATAGTGCTCTGCACCATTATTGCCCCATAGCTGTGCCATATAGTGCTCTGCACCATTATTGCCCCATAGCTGTGCCATACAGTGCTCTGCACCATTACTGCCCCATAGCTGTGCCATACAGTGCTCTGCACCATTATTGCCCCATAGCTGTGTCATATAGTGCTCTGCACCATTATTGCCCCATAGCTGTGCCATATAGTGCTCTGCACCATTATTGCCCCATAGCTGTGCCATATAGTGCTCTGCACCATTATTGCCCCATAGCTGTGCCATACAGTGCTCTGCACCATTACTGCCCCATAGCTGTGCCATATAGTGCTCTGCACCATTATTGCCCCATAGCTGTGTCATATAGTGCTCTGCACCATTATTGCCCCATAGCTGTGCCATATAGTGCTCTGCACCATTATTGCCCCATAGCTGTGCCATATAGTGCTCTGCACCATTATTGCCCCATAGCTGTGCCATACAGTGCTCTGCACCATTACTGCCCCATAGCTGTGCCATACAGTGCTCTGCACCATTATTGCCCCATAGCTGTGTCATATAGTGCTCTGCACCATTATTGCCCCATAGCTGTGCCATATAGTGCTCTGCACCATTATTGCCCCATAGCTGTGCCATATAGTGCTCTGCACCATTATTGCCCCATAGCTGTGCCATACAGTGCTCTGCACCATTACTGCCCCATAGCTGTGCCATACAGTGCTCTGCACCATTATTGCCCCATAGCTGTGTCATATAGTGCTCTGCACCATTATTGCCCCATAGCTGTGCCATATAGTGCTCTGCACCATTATTGCCCCATAGCTGTGCCATACAATGCTCTGCACCATTATTGCCCCATAGCTGTGCCATATAGTGCTCTGCACCGTTGCCCCATAGCTGTGCCATATAGTGCATTGCACCATTGCCCCATACCTCTGCCATACAGTGCTCTGCACCGTCCATTATTGCCCCATAGCTGTGCTGCTGCTGCAATAAAAATAATAAAACACATACTCACCTGTCTTGCTTGCAGCTCCTCGGCGCCATCTTCCCGGCGTCTCTCCGCACTGACTGATCAGGCAGAGGGCGTCGCGCACACTATATGCGTCATCGCGCCCTCTGACCTGCACAGTCAGTGCGGAGAGACGCCGGGAAGATGGAGACAGCGCCTGGCGTGTGGAACGAGGACAGGTGAATATGCGATACTTACCTGCTCCCGGCGTCCCGCTCCTTCCCCCGGACAGCTGGTCTTCGGTACCGCAGCCTCTTCCTCTATCAGCGGTCACCGGCACCGCTTCATTAGAGAAATGAATAGGCGGCTCCGCCCCTATGGGGGGTGGAGCAGCCTATTCATTTCTCTAATGAGCGGTCCCACGTGACCGCTCAGGGGAAGAGGCTGCTGCACCCGGAGACCGTGGGACGGGCAGGGGGAGCGACAGGAGCGCCGGGACTAGGTGAGTATGCATCAGCGCCCTCTCCCCCCGACCGTGACTCGAGTATAAGCCGAGGGGGCACTTTCAGCCCAAAAATTTGGGCTGAAAATCTCGGCTTATACTCGAGTATATACGGTACTTGTTTTTTTGGGGGGATTAGAACTTCTGCTATGGGGCCTCCTTATTTCTATGTACACCCCTGCCTGGAAAAATTGATGCTGTTTTGAATGCAAAAGGTGGTCACACCATATATTGATTTGATTAGATTTATTTTTGTTCTTTCAATTTGCATTTTGCTAATTGATAAAAATATACTATTACCACTACTATTTTTGAAACTTACAATACTGTATAAACATTTAGAGTAAGAGACAGAATGGTAAAAACTGCAAACATTAGTACAGAAAAAAATAAGGCAGCAAATTCTTCAGGCAATGTAAGTCAAAAACAACCTTATGTGCCTGTATTCAACAAAATTACATTCAAAACTACCATAATAATATCAAGCTTTTTCAGTTACTTACTACTATAGTCAAGAAATGCCCTTCAACATTTCTTAATAAACCGATAATACAACATGGATGAAAATACACAATCTACAGTATATAGGTAGAGGAAGAAGTCGTATAAACTGTGTGAGTGTACAGTGTTCCAATTATAGCAAGCAAAGAAAATTAGACTGCAGAGTCTTAAGTGTAAATCCATTAAATTGCTGCACTTTCCCATATCAAAATTTTATTATTTATGTGAACAAGTATATACAGTACACTAGCAATAAATTCCCATCAGTTTAAGATAAGGTCAAAATATTCGTATATTTAAGAAAAATCTGATTTCACAAACTGTTTGATTAAACCATGGGAGTATTTGCCAAAATGTTATTTCTTATTCTGATTTCCATTTGTGCGAGGGACTTGGAAAATTACTTTGTAAAACCATCTATTATAAAGCATCCCCATGGGACAAATCTCTTGCTCTGAATATAATTCACATATTTTCTTTTTTTTTTAAGAACAGTTTCTGCACTGTCTAGTTCCTAAGCTGCATTTATGGTATGAAATTGTTAACATTGCATTTGCTATTGCTGCTGCTACATAAAGCATATATATACATCATTTAAGTAATATCAGCTATTCTCCAACAAACAATGGAAATTCTAAGAATATTAGAAGTTTGAAGACGGAGATTTTAATTCACCTCCAAATGGAAAACAGTTATGCCTGTGGCATATGTGATTTGTACTAATTATAATATTTGTCATTGTGAATGTTCACCAGGAGACTGGCTCCTGTTGTATTGCATTAAAGGGAATCTGTCATCAAGATTCCACAATACTAGTCCAGCAATACCTTCTCCTAGACAGTCTGTTCTTCCGTTACTGAGAAATTAGTGCTTGAATTGATACGCAAATGAGACTGTAGATTTGAAACCTCTGTCACTCCAGCTCTATTCCTCATACATCACTGCCTACTCCTGATTCTCTGACAGCTCTTTTGCCTTGAGTCACACAACATAGAGGCTGTCAGATGTAGTAGGAGAAGGCACTGGGTGGGGAATAGAGCTGGAGTGACAGAGTTTCAGATCTAACATAGACCTTAATCCTCTCTTGAATATCAATTCAAACGCTTATTCTTTTAGTCTCGGTAACAGTAACAAAGGAGCAGACTGGCCATATAGAGGGGTTTTTTTACTTATCTTTAAATGAGCAACATGTACATACTAATAGTTTGGGAGTGAAGTCCTGTTGTCAAATTCCCTTTAAGTCAGCGACGTCAAAAGACATCGCTGCAGACTCTGAACAATCATATTCAAAATCAATTGGGCAGTTGTGCAAGTGTTAAAAACGCCTAATTTTGTGATGCACAATAATATAATTTTTTTCTTGAAATGTTAACTTTTTCATATTTTATATATGTTTACATTTTTTGCATAGATTATCCCCCAAAAGGTCATAAAATATTACATTTTTATTTGTGTTGCTCAGTTTTTCACTGTAACTGGATCATCTATAGGAGTCAAAGTTATAGAAAAACATTTTCCTATGGTGACAGAAGTCAATATCAGATATGCTTCTGCTTTACTGCAAGCTCAGGAGCATTACAACAGTGACTTCAAATGATAACGCAGCAGACTTGGGGCTTTCACTGCCTGTCATCAAGCCATATAGTATTTGGCAGTGAGGAAAAGTTATTTCGTGATACTTGAGACTTGAATTGTGACCATCAAGTAGTTATCATGAAATGTGAGACAGGTTTTCTCAAGATACTTGAGACATGAGATGTGGCCTTCCAGTGGTTGTCATGAAATGTGAGACAGGTTGTATTCAGATACTTGAGGCATAAAATGTGGCCTCCCAGTGGTTGTCATGAAATGTGAGACAGGTTGTATTCATATACTTGAGGCATAAAATGTGGCCTCCCAGTGGTTGTCATGAAATGTGAGACAGGTTGTATTCAGATACTTGAGGCATAAAATGTGGCCTCCCAGTGGTTGTCATGAAATGTGAGACAGGTTGTATTCAGATACTTGTGGCATAAAATGTGGCCTCCCATTGGTTGTCATGAAATGTGAGACAGGTTGTATTCAGATACTTGTGGCATAAAATGTGGCCTCCCATTGGTTGTCATGAAATGTGAGACAGGTTGTATTCAGATACTTGAGGCATAAAATGTGGCCTCCCAGTGGTTGTCATGAAATGTGAGACAGGTTGTATTCAGATACTTGTGGCATAAAATGTGGCCTCCCATTGGTTGTCATGAAATGTGAGACAGGTTGTATTCAGATACTTGAGGCATAAAATGTGGCCTCCCAGTGGTTGTCATGAAATGTGAGACAGGTTGTATTCAGATACTTGTGGCATAAAATGTGGCCTCCCATTGGTTGTCATGAAATGTGAGACAGGTTGTATTCAGATACTTGAGGCATAAAATGTGGCCTCCCAGTGGTTGTCATGAAATGTGAGACAGGTTGTATTCAGATACTTGTGGCATAAAATGTGGCCTCCCATTGGTTGTCATGAAATGTGAGACAGGTTGTATTCAGATACTTGTGGCATAAAATGTGGCCTCCCATTGGTTGTCATGAAATGTGAGACAGGTTGTATTCAGATACTTGAGGCATAAAATGTGGCCTCCCAGTGGTTGTCATGAAATGTGAGACAGGTTGTATTCAGATACTTGTGGCATAAAATGTGGCCTCCCATTGGTTGTCATGAAATGTGAGACAGGTTGTATTCAGATACTTGAGGCATAAAATGTGGCCTCCCAGTTGTTGTCATGAAATGTGAGACAGGCTGACATAAAATACTTGAGGGATGAGATGTGGCAATCCAGCGGTTATCATGAAATATGAGACAGGTTGTCATGATATACTTGAGACATGAGATGTGGCCACCCAGGGGTTTTCTTGAAACGTAAGACATGTTGTCATGAGATACTTGAGACTAGAGATGTGGCCTCACAATGGTTGTCATGACATGACATGAAACAGGCTGTTATAAGATACTTGAGATATGAGATGTGGCCACTCAGAGATTGTCAACTAGTGTGAGAAAACTGCTAGAATCAAAACCCACTAAAGTCAGTAGGAGCCCACACAACAAGTTCAATATGATATATTTAATTCCTCCAGAGTAAGAACTGTGTATTGTATTGGCTGTCCACTCTGGCTAAAGCAGTCAGATCCCATCAAGGTACCCAACTTATTGGAGGTTCATATGCCACTGGTCTATCCTTTAAATTATTACTGCTAAAGAAGTTGCTTCATTGCAAATATTATTGTGATGATGCTTGTAAAGCACTGTGGAATTAATGTGGCTATACAAACGAGAAAATTAACAAAAAAATATATGTTTAGGAAAAGTTATCAATTGTTGTGTGCCCCATCATTTTGACATTCATTAATCATTAGTGCAAAATGGTCATGGAGCTAGTGCTAAACTCTCAAAAGTATTTTGGAGGTTTATTAATTTTGTAAATTGTAGAACATGTCCCCCCAACCCCTCCACAAAACAATGCTAGGCTGTATTTTTTGACCCGTTCATGACCGAAGGTATTTTCGTTTTTGCATTTTCGTTTTTGCTCCCCTTCTTCCCAGAGCCATAACTTTTAGTTTTTTGATAAAAATGGCCATGTGAGGGCTTGTTTCTTGCGGGATAAGTTGTAGTTTTGAACAACACCATTAGTTTTAACATAATGTGTACTGGAAAATGGAAAAAAAAATTCCAAGTGTGGTGAAATTGCAAAAAAAAGTGCAATTCCACAGTTGGTTTTTGTTTGTTTTTTTACCATGTTCATTAAATGCTAAAACTGACCTGGCATTTTGATTCTCCAGGTCATTACAAGTTCAGAAACACCAAATATGTTTAGGTTTTTTTATTTACATGATGAAAACAAATTCCAAAGTTTGTTAAAAAAAATTGCGGCATTTTTCGATACCCGTAGCGTCTCCATTTTTCGTGATTTGGGGTTGGGTGAGGGCTTATTTTTTGCATCCCAAGCTGACAGTTTTATTGATAACATTTAATGTAGATACGATCTTTTGATCGCCCGTTATTACATTTTATTGCAAATTGTAAACCACAATTCTGGCGTTTTTAATTTTTTTCTCATTACGCTGTTTACAGATCAGGGTAATTTTTTTTTTATATTGATAGATCCGGCGATTATGAACACTGTGATACCAAATATGTGTATGTTTGATTTTTTATTGTTTATTTTGAATTGGGCGAATGGGGGTTGATTTGAAATTTTATATTTTCTTATTTTTTTAATAACATTTTTTTTTTACTTTTTGCATGCTTTAATAGTCTCCATGGGAGACTAGAAGCTGCACTTGTCCGATCGGCTATGCTACATACAGGCGATGATCAGATCACCTGTATGTAACAGAAATGTTCACTTGCTATGAGTGCCAGCCATCGGGCGGCGCCCATAGCAATTTGGCTATGACAACCATAGAGGTCTGCTGTAGACCTCTGGTTAGAGAGTATAGAAGGCTAGCACTCGACAATTGTGAAAGTGACGGTGCAAATGAACGGAACCCGTGGTCCTCTCAGTCATAGAATATATAATCACTGCACTCGTATGATGAAGATACTTGATTCATGTGAATAATTTTTATTGGATAAATGTTCAGGTGAAGCGATAAGCACAAAACGTTTCGGCCAACCCGTGGCCTTGATCACTAAATCGCTGAAACAAATAAAATAAAACGTAGTAAATAACTATGTACATAGTATGGACAAAGACAATAATACATATTTACATATATACAATTCAGAAAACATGTCAGGACCGTATGCTGAAAATGAAGGCCATGTAGTATCGTACCATCAATAAATAATAAGGAGCAAAAACAACAGAAAAGGAGAGGTTTCAGAAATGCCCAATAGATTGATATTAAAGAAGAGACGGTAAAGATTGATAATCCAGCATACCCTTAGGTAGAAGTTCCTTCTCTCGAGTGTGTAAATAGTGCTGCTAGGGTATCAGCCAGAAAATAAAGGTAAGCAGACCTGCAAAGGGTAATAGGACAAAGTGAGTCGTACAGCTGTATTACTGGTGTTGGTATGACCTCAGGTAAGATCAAATGTAGGAAATCCCTGGACTCGGCGGACGTGTATGTGTATGCACAGGCACAATATCATCCCTAGGTTAGATATATTCTATCGGATAAACAGTGGACATGGGTCCAAGTGCAAGGATAGAGCGAGGATAATACCACCCAAGTGGCTATATTATTGCACCGATGTATAAACTTACAGGGCTTATTAATCACCTTAATAGTAATGATGCCGTGGCCGCCGTAGTGAAGAGTTGGTTGGTATATGCACCAATGGCTGTAGGGGTAAATATAGACACACTAAATATTATCGTCTGTTAGCAACATATACAGTAGGTGGTGGATCCAAATTGAAATAACTACCTGTTTGTTTGAGAAGCCAGCCAGAGCCAATGTCTGATACTTTTGAAGAGATCAACCAGTAATGTGAGGGAATCAGTATAACTAAAAGGGGACAGATAATGTGAGAATATAAACACACATTCTACGTTGTAGTCTATTGGCAATGTATATGCAGCAGATCAAAAAGGAATCACTAGTACTACCTGTTTGTTTGTGGAGCCAGCCAGAGCCAATGTATGATAATTTTGAAGAGTTAGACCAGCAGTGTGAGGGAATCAGTGCAGCTAAAAAAGACAGATGATGTGAAAATGGGGCACAACTAGGGCTATCATGAACTAATGACTTATCTGATACTGGTAGCTCACATCCGTCCTCTGACTTCCGTGGATAAAGTGGCTGGGACCAGCATTGTTAGGTAAGTGGGATGAGCAGACATCGGCCGTGTCAATACATGTGGTAGCGCTGCTTGTAAGTGCCAAAAAGGCGCTTATTTATGGTCATGAGCGATCATACATCCGGAACGAGTGCAGGGATGCCGGCGCGTGCGCAGTAGAGACTACGGCCGTTCGCGCGTGCGCAGTGAAAGCGGAGCCGGATCAGTCAGCTGTGGATTGCCTGGGCCTGCGCAGTGTATGTAAGCCCAGGAACGCCGATAACCGAGAGATTATCGGAGCCTGCGCTGTAGGAGATATAGGAAGAATCAGTGTCCGTGTAGTAAAAAGAAGGGGGCGGTAATGCCGCCGCTACTGTTGGGAGAGCACCAAACGCTCCTGCAGAGTGGATAAAAAGCGCCGGGAATGAGCCTGCAAGCACTTGTATAGTGTAGTAGACTCCGGTGACGCTTGCACTATGTATATAGGGGGAACAAGACGCAGTAACCCCACTACAGAGCTTGTGTACCGAGGGGCGCTATTTAAATGTGGATGGCTGATAAGAAAGGCATAGTGGGGAACCATAGTGGAAAACCTACAGATATAAATGGTGACACATCATATACAGTACAAGAAAATACAGTTACATGGTTATGTACAGATACATGGTAGGAGTCCAAACAAAACAAATAAATAAATAAATAAATCAATTGAAATAAATAAGAATAACTGGGAAATAAATGAATAAAATGAAAAAAATGAAAAAAATGAATGAAATAAATGAATGAAAAAATGATGAAAAAATGAATAAAAATGAAAAATGAGGGAAAAATAAAAATAATGACAAAATAAAAAAATTAATAGAAACTGGGGTACTGTTTTAAAAAAAGGCTCTGGGGTGTATGTCTTACTGTCTCGAGTGTGCAGAAGGATGAAGCTACTAGTGCAGTGGGTTAAGTCTAGAAAAAAATGAAGATAATCATATTAGCCAGTCTATCTCCCGGTTCAATCCCCTGGGGTGGAGGCTATCAAGAGTATAAATCCAGAAGGTTTCCCTATGTTTTAATAGTTGAATATGATTACCTCCCCTTCTCGGGCGAGGAACTCTTTCTACGATCTGGAACCTAAGTTGTGACACATTATGTCTCGCCTCTTTAAAATGTAGTGGTAACGGTAGCCATATCTTTTCGCATCTAATTGTAGATTTATGGCTTGATATTCAATCTTTAATGGCCTGAGTCGTTTCCCCCACATATAATAGCCCGCAAGGGCACTTGATAATGTAGACTACATAGTTTGTGTCACAGGTATAATGCTCCTTGATGGGATATGATTTCCCAGTTCGCGGATGAATAATCTCGTTGCCTTTAATGACGTTGGAGCAACACCTGCAGTTTAAACAAGGGAAAGTGCCTGTTCTGCTTAGGCCAGTCAAAGTTCTAATTGATGATGACTTATATGATCCTAAGTCTGCCCTTACTACTTTGTCCCGTATATTTCTAGGTTGTCTGGTACACATTAAAGGTGGATCTTTAAAGACAGGGATATTAGGATAGGCCTTAGTGAGAAGAGGCCAGTGTCCTCGGATCAAATTATGTATTTTATGCATTGTGGGATGGTGGTTATGTACAAAGGGGAGTCGTGGATTCTTTTGTACCCTAGAGGTTATATTGTCTGAGTTGTGGAGGGCTCTGGAAGATTCCGTGTTGAGGAGATCCGACGGATACTGGCGGGCTTTAAACTTATTGGACATTTCTTGTAGCCTAATTTCTCTAGTGGAAGGATCGGAAACAATTCTGGTTACCCTTTTGAATTGTGATCTAGGGAGACTATTTTTAATGGGCCTGGGATGACAGCTGTTGTATAGCAAAAGGCTATTACAATCGGTCGGTTTTGTGAAGATATCCGTGCTTAAATTACCGTTCAGGTCTTTGATTATCTTAGTGTCTAAGAAGGTCACTTCATCCCTGTGGTGAACCAATGTGAAGGACAGTTCAGGTCTGACATTGTTGATGGTGTCATAGAATTCTAGGAGGCTGGTCTGGTCGCCCCGCCATACGCAAAAAATGTCGTCTATGTATCTAAACCAGGCGAGAGCATGCTGCTGGAAAATGGGGTTAGTGTATACAAAGTCACGTTCGAAGCGATGCATATACAAATTGGCGTAGGCTGGGGCCACATTGGACCCCATTGCTGTACCGCATGTCTGCAAGAAAAAATCATCCTCAAATCTGAAAAAGTTCTCCCTGAGTACTAAGTTCAGAAGATCTATGCAGAGCGCTTGGGAACCCTCGTCAAAGTTGGCTTCACTGAGAGTTTGAGACACTGCTTCAATGCCCATGTCATGAGTGATAGATGTATATAGACTATTTACATCCAATGTACATAGGAGGCTATCACTTGGAATCTCATTCATGTTACGAATTCTCCCTAGGAAATCCCCGGTGTCCAGTATGAAGGATTTTGAGGATTTTGTGACTCTGGTATAAGGTGTAAGGAGCTTTTCAAGAAATATGGATAGTGGGTTAAGAATAGAGTTGGTTGATGCCACATTCGGGCGACCAGGGGGATTTTGGAGATTCTTATGGATCTTGGGCAAGATGTATAAAACAGGGGCCACCGGATGGTGGTTGATGAGGTATGTTTTTGTTTTACTGTTGATGGTCTTTAGTTGTAGGTGTTTGTCAACTATCCTGGTAATCTTATGTCGTATGGCGTGGGTAGGATCACCCTGAATTTTTTTGTACGTTGATACATAGTGGCATCTATCCATGACAACGATGGCTCCCCCCTTGTCCGCCGGTTTAATAATGATATTTTTATTCTCACTTAGTGAGTTCAAAGCTTGTTTTTCAAGTGGATCAAGGTTGTGGCGGACAGGGAGGAAACCTAACCGTTGGTCATGTAGAGTTTTCTTGATGTCTCTATCAAGTAGATTGACAAAAGTCTCTACGGCATGGTTAGATTTTGATGGAATGAAAGTACTCTGATTTCTAAGACCAAGTTGGTCAATTGTAATTCTGGGTCCCTCAGTGTGTGTCGATGTTGGGACTGGTCTGGTAGGATAAATGAAGTCCTCGAAGTGTACCTTCAGTCTAATATTCCTATAAAAACGCTGTAGATCCCTTTCAAGTTGAAAGGAATCCCATTTAGGAGTAGGACAATAGGATAGACCCATATTCAATACTTTTAGTTCTAGGGGAGAAAGAGTATAATTAGAGATATTCACTACCGAGTTTGGACTCCTACCTGAGACCTGAGAGTCATGTGGCGGTCCCTGTCCCTTCTTCCTTGACCTCCGGGTTGGCATGCGTTTTGTCCTAAAAAACGGGGACCTGATGTCTGTGCCCCGCCAGTTTCGCTGCCGGATCCTGCGGAGGAGCCCCCTGCAGGTGAGGAGCCCCCGGAGTGGTAGTTCCCTCCTGGTGTGCAGCGATATCTTGGCCTCTGGCGCCTGGGAAAGGGGTCCTCCCATTTGTAGACGTTGTTGGTGAGATAATCTTCCGTATCCCTTTGGAATTTGGTCTGTTTCCTTTCTTCGAGGGTTCTCTGGTGTGTTGTTAGTATGGAGTCCACTTTGCTCTTAAGTGTGGCAAATTCAGTATTGCTCAAAGTAGTGGTCAGTTGGGTCTCAATACTCTCAATTTTCTCTTCTGTACTCTTAATCGCTTCCTGGAGGTACTCGATGGTCAATAATATGATGTCAAAAGAGCATTTATTCAAAATCTTTTGAAATGTTGCGCAGTACTTTTCATTGTCAGAAAACAGGGTTGGACGAAGATTACAGCGTAGACCTCTGGGTATTTTCCCTTGGCGGTGATATTCACCTAAAGTTGCACAGTGTTAAGTCGTAGCCAATGAGTTTTTTCTTTTCCCTCTCCCAATCCCTTGATTTAACGTCCTTGCTGGGTAGGTGGAGGAAGTCTGTTTTAGTGTTTATCCTGGATAAGATGGTGGTACCTGTGGCGTCGTCGTAGACATAAGTGTCGGTTGACATGGATTCGGTCGGTGCTTAAAGCCCAAAGTCAACAGTATAGAGAGTATAGAAGGCTAGCACTCGACAATTGTGAAAGTGACGGTGCAAGTGAACGGAACCCGTGGTCCTCTCAGTCATAGAATATAATCACTGCACTCGTACGATGAAGATACTTGATTCATGTGAATAATTTTTATTGGATAAATGTTCAGGTGAAGCGTCTCTACTACGCACGCGCCGGCGTCCCTGCACTTGTTCCGGATGTATGATCGCTCAGGACCATAAATAAGCGCCTTTTTGGCACTTACAAGCAGCGCTACCACATGCATTGACAAGGCCGGTGTCTGCTCATCCCACTTACCTAACAACGCTGGTCCCAGCCACTTTATCCACGGAAGTCAGAGGACGGATGTGAGCTACCACTATCAGATCAGTCATTAGTTCATGATAGCCCTAGTTGTGCACTATTTTCACGTCATCTGTCTTTTTTAGCTGCACTGATTCCCTCACACTGCTGGTCTAACTCTTCAAAATTATCATACATTGGCTCTGGCTGGCTCCACAAACAAACAGGTAGTGATTCCTTTTTGATCTGCTGCATATACATTGCCAATAGACTACAACGTAGAATGTGTGTTTATATTCTCACATCATCTGTCCCCTTTTAGTTATACTGATTCCCTCACATTACTGGTTGATCTCTTCAAAAGTATCAGACATTGGCTCTGGCTGGCTTCTCAAACAAACAGGTAGTTATTTCAATTTAGATCCACCACCTATATGTTGCTAACAGACGATAATATTTAGTGTGTCTATATTTACCCCTACAGCCATTGGTGCATATACCAACCAACTCTTCACTACGGCGGCCACGGCATTATTAATATTAAGGTGATTAATAAGCCCTGTAAGTTTATACATCGGTGCAATAATATAGCCACTTGGGTGGTATTATCCTCGCTCTATCCTTGCACTTGGACCCATGTCCACTGTTTATCCGATAGAATATATCTAACCTAGGGATGATATTGTGCCTGTGCATACACATACACATCCGCCGAGTCCAGGGCTTTCCTACATTTGATCTTACCTGAGGTCATACCAACACCAGTAATACAGCTGTACGACTCACTTTGTCCTATTACCCTTTGCAGGTCTGCTTACCTTTATTTTCTGGCTGATACCCTAGCAGCACTATTTACACACTCGAGAGAAGGAACTTCTACCTAAGGGTATGCTGGATTATCAATCTTTACCGTCTCTTCTTTAATATCAATCTATTGGGCATTTCTGAAACCTCTCCTTTTCCGTTGTTTTTGCTCCTTATTATTTATTGATGGTACGATACTACATGGCCTTCATTTTCAGCATACGGTCCTGACATGTTTTCTGAATTGTATATATGTGAATATGTATTATTGTCTTTGTCCATACTATGTACATAGTTATTTACTACGTTTTATTTTATTTGTTTCAGCGATTTAGTGATCAAGGCCACGGGTTAGCCGAAACGTTTTGTGCTTATCGCTTCACCTGAACATTTATCCAATAAAAATTATTCACAAGTATCTTCATCGTACGAGTGCAGTGATTATATATTGTAGACCTCTGGTTGTCTTGCCAACCCATAGGTGACGGGGTCACCGATGAGCGTGATTTTAGGCGCGCAGGTTAACAGCCGTGGGTGGAACGCGATTCGACCCGCGACTGTTAGAAGCACACGTCAGCTGTTCAAAATAGCTGACATTTGCTGGGAAAGATGTGGGCTCAGCACCAGAGTCCACATGAAAGGGTGGGATTCCGACATGGGCGTACTTTTACGCACAATGTCGGAAAGGGGTTAAAGAATATAATGCCTTGCAGGAGCAATTGGTAAATCCATTGCAAAGCCATCCTGTATATTAATTTCTATGGGAAACTAGCATCTGAGCATCATCTGCTATCCTTGTAGAATTTCAATATATATTTATTTCTTTTGAAGTTCTTATGAAATACCACATCAAACATCAATTCTAATACAATATACGTCAATTGGCTTTCTCCCAAGGGAGTCCTTGTATAAAAGGTGCTCAGTTTGTTAATCTGAAACACTTTCCCTTTGAAAAATAGAAAAATACTGAAGAACTGTCAACCTGCTAAGTAAAAGAAATCAATGTAATGCATTATTTTACTGATTTCTGCACAACACATGCAGTTTAATAACATTCTGAACATTTATCTTTGTCTATCTTCTCCCACACGTAAACAATTATACAACAGGTTGTTAAGAAGAAAAACACCTTTTAACTGAAACAAACTATTTTATGATATTTCTCCGAATGGAGAGAGTAAGATGCAATTCTCACAAAAAAAAAAAAAAATGGAATCTATTGTTCCCTACATTTTTTACTACTAATAATAATACATGAAACATATTGTTTTTTCTAATCTGTTTGGTAGATCTTTTCATTCTGATGCTAGATTTTTTAAATTCTATTTTCTATACAGGATTATGACATTCTTAGCTGCTATAAGCATCATTCACAGCAGCCACATTGACCATAGGAAACAACAGACTAAATCTGAATTATATAGGAAAGTTTTCTCTACCAGCTGTGTATAGATCATTGTGCAGGAAGGGGGAGGAAGCAAGCTGTGACCATCAACAGGCCTGCATTTATAGGGGTAGAGAAGATGATGTGGCACATCTGTGGGGATCGCTGTTATTTTAAATATATGAAAATGTCCTGGTAGTCAGGGATGACAGGGTTAACTGTAGTTCTGGACCATGGTTGGCGAGGAGGTTTGGGGACCTGTGTATCTGGATCGCCCCCACGTTAAGGGCAATGGGGTACTCGGTACCAGGTCCTTCTCAGTTCTGGGGAGGTCACGGTGGCCCAACCCCGCCCGTGGCCCTTTGAGGGGCGTCCAGTAATGACGGGACAAGAGTTTATAGAATGAATGTTCGTGACGCCACCTGTGGTATTCGGTCAGGGTGACCGACACTGCTTAGGGGTCCACTGGGGTGGTGTTATGGCAGCTAGATTGTATACCTTCCCACAGGTGAAGTGTATCCCCAGGGCTTCCCAGAAGTGTAGATGGTGATGGTGTAAGGTGCGGTGAATAATGAGGACACAAGGTTGCAGTCTCTTTACCTTTTACTGAAGGCTTCAGTGTCCACAGTCCTGGGCGCCGGATCACGGGGTAGGCAGAGTCCGGCCGGTCTGAAGGCAAATCCAGAGTCTCCTTATCCAGGTGGAATGCAATAGCCTTCCTATGCGCACAGTAACACAGTAGGTCCTCACTTGCTTAAGCTCTAATGAAGTCCTCACTGTTATTACTCTTCTCTCTCTGTTCCCCGTGGTCAGATAGAACAAAACCTGTATGACTGATGGCCTGAGGCTTGTTTATAGGGACCCTAGAGGCGCCCCGACCCCCACAAGTTGCCACCTGTCTTCTTAGGTATTTTAGGTCGAGCAGCCAACTTGGAATTGACTGTCCTGCCAGTCTCTGAAGCAATGGCGTAGAGCACTTTACTCCCTCGGTATCCTGGCTACCGGAACGCGCACCAGAAGGATGCAGCTCCTCACATCTACTATCCTCTCTGGTATCCACTTGTTGCTATGCCTTCGTTTCTCACTCACTAGAACACGCTTCCTTTCAATGGCTCTTTCTTAGGATGCTGCCGCATGGGGTGCAGGCGCAGCTCCGTGGACCCTCGTCCTCCTCAGACCGCAGTCTGGATCTGACTGGACCTCGCTCCAGCCAGCTCGGCCTGGAGACCTTCCTCTCTCAGTCTCCAGCCAGGAACTCCCTAACTTTCTAACCAACCCACCAGTTTTACCTAACTGTGAGGAGTGGCCTAATAGATAGAACCTTTGTTCCCCCTGGTGGAGTGGAGTGTGAAGTGTGTGGTGTGTTTGTGATACCTGGACAGGAGATCTCTTTTATTGCCTCCAGATGTAATATCACTCCCCCTGGTGGAGGAATAACATTGCTGCAGCAACCAGGACTCTGGGGCACTGCATATCCATTCCTGTTTTGGTAGCCAGTTGCTAGTATGCCAGAGACAAGAAAGGACACCCGCAGATGATGGTTATCATCATTCGGTGTGTGTGTGAGAATTAACCAGAAAAGGGGAGCAGATTTCAGCAAGACATCTTCAGTGATGGTAGGGTTCTTCCTTACGCAGGCAAATTTGGGTACCTACAGCAAGAATCTTTTAGGAACATCTTTAGTGTTAGCTATACTTTACTTTAAAGCTGCCAACAGTAAGGTAGTGTTACCTAGGCTGTTGACATGTTTAGTAAGATGGTAGCCACTGGAGCTCCCTTACATTGTTCTTAGAAAGGGTGGTTGGAATATAGTAGTGATAGCGAAACGCATTGACCTGTGTGGCCCTGTACTGGGAGTTTTACAGGCTAACTTGCATTTCTACAGTAATGTTCATCACAAGTACTGTATCGCCATCCAGAACCAATAAGAATGTGCCTTTGTGTTGTGCAGAAGAAACCAGCAAACTTATTTCAGTCAGTAAAACGAACTTTATTTTTACAAACTGGTCTAGTTTCTTCATCGTGCATCTGAAGGGGTATTGCAATCAGGCTCGGACTGGCCCACCGGAGAATCCTCTGATTCTCCGGTGGGCTCAGGCACTGACACCTGCTGGCATACTGGCCAGCAGTTGCCTAAGGCTCTCACTGCTCCAGGGGCCCCCAGTCAGTGGCTATGAGGCCCCTGAGTCAAGGGGGCCCGCCCTGTGCCAGTAGCAGAAGCTGTAGACAGGATCCTATCCCCACTGCTAAAGCAAAATGAATATTCACGCTTTCCCACGCCCCTATGGGCGTGGAGAGGCGTGAATACCATTTCTCTTTAATAGCGGGCAGTGTTAGCCGCAGGCTGCAGCTAACACTGCCCGCATGTAAAGCCCCACCACTGCACCACACACACGCACACACAAAGCACCGCACCACACACACGCACACATACACACACATACACACACAGGCACACAGATACACAGAACAGCAGATCCCAGCATCCTGCTTCCTGTCTGAGACAGCCCAGCTGGATGACATCATCATCCAGCACGCTGTCTCAGATAGAAAGCTGCCGGCAAGGAAGAGGCTGCCGGGATGAGCTGCTGCTGCGGGGAGGTGAGCTGTGCTGTGAGCCTGCGTGTGTGTATGTGGTGCGGTGATTTGTGTGTGAGTGTGAGAGTGATGCGGTGCTTTGTTTGTGTGTGTGCATGCGTGTGTGTGCGAGAGAGAGGTGGCGGGGAAGGACAATGATATTGGTGGGGGAGACAATGATGGAGGTGATGGGCAATGATGGAGGTGATGGGCAATGATGGTGGGGCTAGACAATGATGGAGGGGATGGGCAATGATGGTGAGGGGAGGCAATGATGACGGTGATAGGCAATGATTGTGAGGGGAGGCAATGATGGAAGTGATGGGCAATGATGGTGGGGGAGACAATGATGGAGGTGATGGGCAATGATGATGGGGGAGGCAATGATGGTGGGAGGCAATGATGGAAGTGATGGGCAATGATGGTGAGGGAGGCAATGATGGAAGTGATGGGCACTGATGGTGGGGGAGACAGTGATGGAGGTGATGGGCAATGATGGTGGGGTAGGCAATGATGGTGGGAGGCAATGATGGAAGTGATGGGCAATGATGGTGAGGGAGGCAATGATGGAAGTGATGGGCAATGATGGTGGGGGAGGCAATGATGGAAGTGATGGGCAATGATGGTGGGGGAGGCAATGATGGTGGGGAGGTAATGATGGAAGTGATGGGCAATGATGGTGGGGGAGGCAATGATGGTGGGGAGGCAATGATGGAGGTGATGGGAAATGATGGCGATGGTGGAAGGCAATGATGATGGTGGTGGGGGGAGACAATGATGGAGGTGATGGGCAATGATGGTGAGGGGAGGCAATGATGGAAGTGATTGGCAATGATTGTGGGGAGGCAATGATGGAGATGATGGGCAATGATGGTGATGGTGGGAGGCAATGATGATGGTGGTGGTGGGAGGCAATGATGGAGATGATGAAATGGGCAATGATGGTGGACTGGTGATGGGGGGAGACAATGATGGAGGTGATGGGCAATGATGGTGAGGGGAGGCAATGATGGAGGTGATGAGCAATGATGGTGAGGGGGAGGTAATGATGGAAGTGATGGGCAATGATGGTGGGGGAGACAATGATGGAGGTGATGGGCAATGATGGTGGGGGAGGCAATGATGGTGGGGGAGGCAATGATGGATGTGATGGGCAATGATGGTGGGGGAGGCAATGATGGTGGGGAGGCAATGATGGAAGTGATGGGCAATGATGGTGAGGGGAGGCAATGATGGAAGTGATGGGCAATGATGGTGGGGAAGACAATGATGGAGGTGATGGGCAATGATGGTGGGGGAGGCAATGATGGAAGTGATGGGCAATGATGGTGGGGGAGGCAATGATGGTGGGGAAGGCAATTATGGTTGGGAGGAATGATGGAGGTGATAGGCAATGATGATGGGGAGGCGATGATGGAGGTGATGGGCAATGATGGCGATGGTGGGAGGCAATGATGATGGTGGTGGTGGGAGGCAATGATGGAGGTGATGAAATGGGCAATGATGGTGGTGGGGGGGCAATGATGGAGGTGATGAAATGGGCAATGATGGTGGTGGGGGAGGAGGCAATGATGGAGGTGGTGATGAGGACAATGATGGGGTGGAGAGGGACTGCATTATACTTTATGAGGGGGCTACATTATATTCTGTGGGGGGGACTGCATTATTCTCAGGGGACTACATTATATTCTGTGTGGCTACATCATACTATATGAGGGGGCTACAGTATACTCTATGGGGGGCTGCATTATATTCTGTGGTGGGGCTGCATTATTCTCCCAGGTGACTACATTATATTCTGGGGGGCTACATATTACTATATGAGGGGCTACAGTGTACTCTATGGGGGCTCCATTATATTCTGTAGTGGGGCTGCATTCTCTCAGGGGACTACATTATATTGAGGGGGTTACATCATACTATATGAGGGGGCAGCATTAAGCCCTATAAGGGGGCTACAATATACTCTGAGGGGGCTGCATTATATTCTGTGGTGGGCTGCATTATACTATATGAGGGGGGCTGCATTATACCCTATGAGGGTGCTACATTACATTCTATGGTGGGGACTACGTTATACCTGATGGGGGTTGCATTATATTTTGTGGGGTGCTGCATTATATTCTATGAGAGGGGGCTGCAGTATATTTTATGAGGAGGCTACATTATTTTATGAGGGGGCTAGATTATGTTCTATGAGGGAGGCTACATTATACTCTATGAGGGGATGACATTATATTCTATGAGGGGGCTACCCCTCTTTGATTCTACCCGAACCCTTGCTACATAATTAAGATGTGTACTACCTTATATTATACCGGATATTAGCGTGTTTTTACACACAATCGGTGGTCTTGTATCTATTTCTATGTAGCTACATAGTGGGCCCCAAGAATGATTTTCTCTGGCGGGCCCAAGGTGCTCCAGTCCGACGCTGATTGTAATGCACCAACTGTGGCAGAGCTTAGCCTGCAGATGTACGCAGCAGAAATACAACCACACACACCCAGTCAGTACCCCATTTTTATGTAGAGTGCCAGGGTGCAGAAGATGAGTACCTCGCTCAGAGCTGCTGTCTTGCACCACGTTACACATTGACCATCTGTCCTACCCAGAAGATTCTCAATGGTCCACCCACTGTTTTTGAATTCTATGTGCTCCCACCTGATCTGATATAAAAGGTCCTCTCATTAATGTCAGGACTCCTGTTTTCCTGAGCTCAGGGTATCTTTGCATCATCTAGGCCTTTTAAGAAAATTTGTAGCTACAACTTTCTCTTCTTTTCATTGGTATTTGTGCTGTAGCAGTGCGCTTTGCATTCATCTTGCAACTTTTTGGTTGATTTTTATAGCTGCTGCATCCTGTTGAGTCCTGCAGTGAATGAACTCACATAGTAAATCTTTTGTCATTGACCACCAGTGGGCTTGATGTTTGGGCTATTATACTGACAAAATCTCTGTATTGAGGAAGAGAGTCTTATGTATGTAGGTACCTTTATTCTCGAAGGACACTCCAACCAAAAAGCTTCGAAAACCTGGTGGTCTATATAGGGGATCAGGCTTGGGGGTTTAATTTGTTTGTTTGGATAGAGGCTAGAGATTTCAGAAGCAAAGAGCAAAATGTATCTCAGCAGCAAACCTTTCCTTTCATATGATGACTCCAACACTCAACTCTCATTCATCTGGCCTAATAGGCCTAGTCCAGCGGCTGGATGCTGCCTGCATATTCACATAATTGTCATCTATACCACTACTTTACATGCTTTACTTGATAAGCTCTGCTAAGCTATGTGTCTCCTGACAAACCCAGTTGTCTTCTAAACTCTGCACTCTGCTACCATCCGGACTATATGTCTCCTGATAAACCCACTGCTCCGTACAATGGACTCAGCTATATTTGGATAGTGGGTAACATAGTAACATAGTTAGTAAGGCCGAAAAAAGACATTTGTCCATCCAGTTCAGCCTATATTCCATCATAATAAATCCCCAGATCTACGTCCTTCTACAGAACCTAATAATTGTATGATACAATATTGTTCTGCTCCAGGAAGACATCCAGGCCTCTCTTGAACCCCTCGACTGAGTTCGCCATCACCACCTCCTCAGGCAAGCAATTCCAGATTCTCACTGCCCTAACAGTAAAGAATCCTCTTCTATGTTGGTGGAAAAACCTTCTCTCCTCCAGACGCAAAGAATGCCCCCTTGTGCCCGTCACCTTCCTTGGTATAAACAGATCCTCAGCGAGATATTTGTATTGTCCCCTTATATACTTATACATGGTTATTAGATCGCCCCTCAGTCGTCTTTTTTCTAGACTAAATAATCCTAATTTCGCTAATCTATCTGGGTATTGTAGTTCTCCCATCCCCTTTATTAACTTTGTTGCCCTCCTTTGTACTCTCTCTAGTTCCATTATATCCTTCCTGAGCACCGGTGCCCAAAACTGGACACAGCTGAGATTAGAGACCAGGTCAATGCCACACAGAGTTCTAGCAGCAGACACATCTCTATAACAACTGTTAAGAGGAAACTTTGTGCAGCAGGCCTTCATGGTAAAATTGCTGCTAGGAAACCACTGCTAAGGACAGGCAAAAAGCAGAAGAGATTTCTTTGGGCTAAAGAACACAAGGAATGGACATTAGACCAGTGGAAATCTGTGCTTTGGTCTGTGAGTCCAAATTTGAGATCTTTGGTTCCAACCACCGTGTCTTTGTGTGATGCAGAAAAGGTGAACGGATGGACTCTACATGCCTGGTTCCCACCGTGAAGCATGGAGGAGGAGGTGTGATGGTATAGGGGTGCTTTGCTGGTGACACTGTTGGGGATTTATTCAAAATTGAAGGCATACTGAACCAACATGGCTACCACAGCATCTTGCAGCGGCATGCTATTCCATCCGGTTTGCGTTTAGTTGGACCATCATTTATTTTTCAACAGGACAGGCTGTGTAAGGGCTATTTGACCAAGAAGGAGAGTGATGGGGTGCTACACCAGATGACCTGGCCTCCACAGTCTCCAGACCTGAACCCAATCGAGATGGTTTGGGGTGAGCTGGACTGCAGAGTGAAGGTAAAGGGCCAACAAGTGCTAAGCATCTCTGGGAACTCCTTCAAGATTGTTGGAAGACCATTTCCGGTGACTACCTCTTGAAGCTCATCAAGAGAATGCCAAGAGTGTGCAAAGCAGTCATCAAAGCAAAAGGTGGCTACTTTGAAGATCCTAGAATATAAGACATATTTTCAGTTGTTTCACACTTTTTTGTTAAGTATATAATTCCATATGAGTTAATTCAAAGTTTTGATGCCTTCAGTGTGAATTTACAATTTTCATAGTCATGAAAATACAGAAAAATCTATAAATGAGAAGGTGTGTCCAAACTTTTGGTCTATACTGTATATAGTACAACACATAATAAAAGATGGGGATACAGATACACAAACAAGCTGCAAGCACAGGGTATTACCTATCTTATAAAATGTACTAAATGAGTTTAAGGTAAATAGTAATTCACATAAGAAATAACATAAAGACAGGGAACTTCAAGGGTAACTTTTGGCTAGCTAAGCCAATTTGATAAGTATCTGAAATGTAATAATTATGGTCAAACCCTTGGAAGACCCTAGTTATGTCAAAAACCATGCTGTTAGATAATACTGCCTATAGCGAATAGAATAGAAACAAGAGTGGACCCTCTGGACCGTGGGGAGACCTACCCCTGGGCGAGCAGGCCTAGGTGAACTCGACCCCTATACAGGGATCGTAAGGAGCAGGCCCAGAGGTCACTTACCCACGGTGAAGATACCAAGAGGGGCGGCTCCAGGAAGGAAGGGAAGAGAGATGATGCTGAAGCTGGAGAATGGATATAGGCGGGTGGAACGGGAAGTCAGAGAACTGTCTGGAGACCTGGAAGACCGGAATGGAGTAAAGCTGAGGGAAAAAACAAAAGGGAAAGGTTAGCAACTAGAACAGGGAAACCAGCAGGAACTGGAAAGGAAGCCAAGGGATGGCACGGACGGGAAAACGAAACGAGGACGCAAGCGGAGAGAGTACACTGAAGAGGGAACGGAAGGGGCCGGACGCAATAGCAAAGGCTATAACAATCAAGCACCAGGAAGCAGGAGAGCCTACCTTTTATAGTAGAGGCAGGGATGGGAATGGTTACCCGGAAGGCTGACCTAATGATCCCTGGAAGTAGAAACAGGAAAGGTGCGCCTGCGCCCTTTGGGAAACCCAGAGCGCCTGCGCAAAGACAGTATACCTGCAGAGGAGCAAGAGACCAGAAGCACTGGAGGAGCACAGATGTGCCCGGACCCGGAAGGAGATTGCCAGGGACGCGCTACAGCAGAGGAAGAGCCGACGCTCACAGACCCAGAGGCAAGACGACCGGAGAGCGCAGGACCGGAAGCAGACCTCGGGACAGAGAGGGGAGAGCGGCGGAACCCAGGCACAGCAGCGGTGGAGCAGCGATGCGGGGCAGCGGCGGTGGTAACACTGCCTAAATGGTAGCACTAAACTGCTCCAATAGCAAGTGGTATGTTATGCATAAAAAGTGTTAAACTGCATTAACATAGATTCAAGACCACAGCTAAAGGGAAAATAATCTTGCCACAAGCAAAATAATGAAGCATTTATCTCTCATTTCTCTAACCTAATATGGTGCACAGTGCATAATATAAGTACAGTACCAAAGCCAAAGAGTTGATATAAATATAATATGCTGACAATAATAGCAATCATACACAGGTATTAAGGCTATATTAGCAAATTATTAGTTCCCAGCAATTATTGCAAAAACTGCTATATTCGGGTTGAATGTCCCAGCTAGGAGCCAAATTAAAATATTACAGAGTTCAGATAACCAGTATCAACTAGCCATTGTAGTAGATTGCGAAAGTGTCATGTGCTTGAAACAGTGGAACTGGTAGGTGAGCCAGTAATACTGCACTGTATAAATGAGCAGATAGTGTAAACAAGAAGAGAGTCTTATGGAGATGGATAATACATAACCTGTGGGTGCAGCACGGAGCCCCGACTCGCGCTTCGCATTAGCTTCTTCCACATGAACATCCCCCCAGGTTCTTAAGAACCACTCAAATGAGGAATAGTCAATTAATCACATGTTTCAGATCTGCATAATAAATAATCTGCAGGGTCTCAAGTTTCATTTCGGGTCATATGCACCTGAACAGAACAGCAGGGTTAAAAGGGGCATTTAACAATGGGACTGTGATAAATGGGGTCGCTTAAGAGCCGGGGCCTGAAACCAGGTTTCCACATTTTGCTTTAAATGCGGAGCTGTTATATTGGGTCACCAAACTGAGAGAGGAAGTGATAAAGCAGTTGTTACTACCAAGTCCCTATAGGCGTAGAGTACTAGACCTGGCTCATTCTCATGTCTTGGGTGGGCATCTGGGATTAGATAGAACTCAAGAGCGGGTCTTTCAGAGGTCCTACTGGCCTGGATGTCACCAAGGCATTGTTATTTTCTGCCGATCCTGCCTTACCTGTCAGCTAACTATTCCCGTACCCCACTTCCGCTGTCCCCTAGAGCCGTTGCCCATTATAGAGGTCCCATTTGACCGGATTGCCATGGACCTTGTCAGACCCTTAATTAAGGAGGCACCAATGTATCTTGGTGGTGATGGACTATGCAACAGGGTACCCGGAGGCGGTACCACTGAGAAACTCCTCCGCCAGGAGTATAGCCTGAGAGCTAGTCCAGATTTTATGCTGGATGTGCTTGCTAAAAGAGATCCTGATGGACCAAGGGACTCCTTTAATGTCCAAAGTGATAAAGGAGTTGTGTAAGGCTCTCCAGATTACCCAACTCTAGATGTCAGTGTACCATACGCAGATGCATGAGCCTGGTGGACAGGTTCAACCAGACCTTGAAATCCATGCTTAAGAAGGACATGGAGCAGGATGGCCAAGACAGGGATTGCCTACAACCGTACCTACTGTTCTCCTTTAGGGAAGTCCCACAGGCCTTTATGGGGTTCTCACCATTCGAGCTACTATATGGACGGCACCCATGGGGACTTCTAGACATTGCTAAGTAGACCTGGCAAGCAGAGGTAACACCCCACCGAAGCATCATCGAACATGTTGACCTTATGCAGGACAGGATTGTGACGGTGATGCCAACTGTGAGGGAGAGCCTCCTTTTAGCACAAGAGGCCAAGGCAAGGGTCTACTATCAGTTGGCGAGACTAAGGCAGTTTAGCCCTGGAGACTGGCTGTTGGTGTTAATCCCCACGGTGGAAAGTAGGTTCTTGGTCAAGTGGCAAGGGCCATATGAGGTGGTCGAAACGTTGTACCTCTTTAACCTCATTAAACCGTGGCAAGACAGGGAACTGGTGGAAGCAATGTGCCTGGGTGCCAGTCCTGAAGCCAAGGTTGAGGATGTCGCCTTTGCAGAGACACTGTCCCCGGGCCAGAAGCAACAATGTTGAGAGCTGCTTCAGCAGAACTTGGACCTGTTTTCAGAGTTTTCAGGATTTATGCAGGTTGTGGATCATAAAATCCTGACAGAACCATATGTGAGGGTGAACCAAAAGCTATATTAGATTCCCGAAGCCTGCCGCGAGGTGATATCCAAGGAGGTGAGGAGAGTGGCATTTCTGTAATGATTATAGGAAGCTAAATGAGGGGTCAAAGTTCAAAGCATATCCGATGCACTTGGTCGATGAGCTCATGGAGCGGCTAGAGTCAGCCAGATATATCACCACCCTGCAGGATACTGGCAAATTCTCCTGTCCCCAAGTGTCAGGGAGAAGATGGCCTTCTTTACACCTGATGGGTGTTTTCAGCATACCAGGATGCCGTTCGGTCTGCAGGGAGCCCCAGCCACCTTCCAGAGGGCCATGGACCGGATCCTGCCTCTCACAAAAGGTACGCCTTAGTTTATAATGGACAACATTGCAATCTTCAGCCCGGACTTGGGAAGTCACCTGCAGAAGGTCCAGGCGGTACTGGATGCACTAAAGCAGCGTTTTTACGTAAACCTAAAGCCATGGGGAAAGAAGAGGAAAAATACTTGGGCTACATCGCTGGAAGGTGAGAAATAAAGCTGCTAGTAAATAAGATGGAAGCAATCCAAAATTGGCTGCAACAAGTCTACAAAAAGCAGGTTAGGGCGTTTCTGTGAATTGTGGGATATTAAGGACACAAAGACATCAATGGACAAATGGTCCTCTGAAGTGGAGATGGCATTCCAGGAGTTGAAGCTCGCTCTATGCAAACAGCTGGTCTTGGTCACACTTGACTTCACTAAGGAGTTTGTGGTCCAGACGGATGCCTCAGAGGTTGGTTTGGGACCTGTCCCAGAAAATAGATGGGGATGAACATCCAGTCCTATACCTAAGTAGGAAACTCTCCTCCTGTGAAAAGAACTATGCCATCAAATGGGCAAATGACATGCTGAGGTACTACCTGTTATGCCGTAAATTCAGGCTTGTGTCAGATTATACACACTTGAGATGGATGAGAGAAAGGAAGGGGAAGAATGCCCGGGTGACTAGATGGTTTCTGTCATGATTCTCAATGGCGAGAGAACATAGCCCAGCATATATGAGAACTAGCTCTTGGAAGATGGAAACTATACTGACCATGAACTAAACCTGCCGCACAACTAGAAGTGGCCGGGTAGCATGCCTACGTTTTTTTATCCCTAGATGCCCAGCGCCAGCCGGAGAACTACCTAATCCTAGCAGAGGAAAAGACAGTCCTGGCTCACCTCTAGAGAAATTTTCCCAAAAGGCAGACAGAGGCCCCCACATATATTGGCGGTGATTTTAGATGAAATGACAAACGTAGTATGAAAATAGGTTTAGCAAAAATCGAGGTCCGCTTACTAGATAGCAAGAAGACAGAAAGGGCACTTTCATGGTCAGCAGAAAACTCTATCAAAACACCATCCAGAAATTACTTTAAGACTCTAGCATTAACTCATAACACCAGAGTGGCAATTTCCGCTCACAAGAGCTTTCCAGACACAGTAACGAAACAGCAGCTGTGAACAGGAACAAAATGCAAAAACACACAAGGACAAAAGTCCAACTTAGCTGGGAGTTGTCTAGTAGCAGGAACATGCACAGAAAGGCTTCTGATTACATTGTTGACCGGCATGAAACTGACAGAGGAGCAAGGTTATATAGCGACTCCCACATCCTGATAGGAGCAGGTGAACAGAGGGGATGATGCACACAAGTACAATTCCACAAGTGGCCACCGGGGGAGCCCAGAATCCAATTTCACAACAGTACCCCCCCCCCTCAAGGAGGGGGCACCGAACCCTCACCAGAACCACCAGGGCGATCAGGATGAGCCCTATGAAAGGCACGGACAAGATCGGAGGCATGAACATCAGAGGCAGTGACCCAAGAATTATCCTCCTGACCGTATCCCTTCCATTTGACCAGATACTGGAGTTTCCGTCTGGAAACACGAGAGTCCAAGATCTTTTCCACAACGTACTCCAACTCACCCTCAACCAACACCGGAGCAGGAGGCTCAACGGAAGGCACAGCCGGTACCTCATACCTGCGCAACAATGACCGATGAAAAACATTATGAATCGAAAAGGATGCAGGGAGGTCCAAACGGAAGGACACAGGGTTAAGAATCTCCAATATCTTGTACGGGCCGATGAACCGAGGCTTAAACTTAGGAGAAGAAACCCTCATAGGGACAAAACGAGAAGACAACCACACCAAGTCCCCAACACGAAGCCGAGGACCAACACGACGACGGCGGTTGGCAAAAAGCTGAGTCTTCTCCTGGGACAACTTCAAATTGTCCACCACCTGCCCCCAAATCTGATGCAACCTCTCCACCACAGCATCCACTCCAGGACAATCCGAAGATTCCACTTGACCGGAGGAAAATCGAGGATGAAACCCCGAATTACAGAAAAACGGGGACACCAAGGTGGCAGAGCTGGCCCGATTATTGAGGGCGAACTCCGCCAAAGGCAAAAAAGCAACCCAATCATCCTGATCCGCAGACACAAAACACCTCAAATATGTCTCCAAGATCTGATTAGTCCGCTCGGTCTGGCCATTAGTCTGAGGATGGAAAGCAGACGAAAAAGACAAATCTATGCCCATCCTAGCACAGAATGCCCGCCAAAATCTAGACACGAATTGGGTCCCTCTGTCAGAAACGATATTCTCCGGAATACCATGCAAACGAACAACATTTTGAAAAAACAGAGGAACCAACTCGGAAGAAGAAGGCAACTTAGGCAAGGGAACCAGATGGACCATCTTAGAGAAACGGTCACACACCACCCAGATGACAGACATCTTATGAGAAACAGGCAGATCCGAAATAAAATCCATCGAGATGTGCGTCCAAGGCCTCTTCGGGATAGGCAAGGGTAACAACAATCCACTAGCCCGAGAACAACAAGGCTTGGCCCGAGCACAAACGTCACAAGACTGCACAAAGCCTCGCACATCTCGTGACAGGGAAGGCCACCAGAAGGACCTTGCCACCAAATCCCTGGTACCAAAGATTCCAGGATGACCTGCCAACGCAGAAGAATGAACCTCAGAGATGACTCTACTGGTCCAATCATCAGGAACAAACAGTCTACCAGGTGGGCAACGATCAGGTCTATCCGCCTGAAACTCCTGCAAGGCCCGCCGCAGGTCTGGAGAAACGGCAGACAATATCACTCCATCTTTAAGGATACCTGTGGGCTCAGAATTACCAGGGGAGTCAGGCTCAAAACTCCTAGAAAGGGCATCCGCCTTAACATTCTTAGAACCCGGTAGGTAAGACACCACAAAATTAAACCGAGAGAAAAACAACGACCAGCGCGCCTGTCTAGGATTCAGGCGCCTGGCAGACTCAAGGTAAATTAAATTTTTGTGGTCAGTCAATACCACCACCTGATGTCTGGCCCCCTCAAGCCAGTGACGCCACTCCTCAAAAGCCCACTTCATGGCCAAAAGCTCCCGATTCCCAATATCATAATTCCGCTCGGCGGGCGAAAATTTACGGGAAAAAAAAGCACAAGGTCTCATCACGGAGCAGTCGGAACTTCTCTGCGACAACACCGCCCCAGCTCCGATTTCAGAAGCGTCGACCTCAACCTGAAAAGGAAGAGCAACATCAGGCTGACGCAACACTGGGGCGGAAGAAAAGCGGCGCTTGAGCTCCTGAAAGGCCTCCACAGCATCAGGGGACCAATCAGCAACATCAGCACCCTTCTTAGTCAAATCAGTCAATGGTTTTACAACATCAGAAAAACCAGCAATAAATCGACGATAAAAGTTAGCAAAGCCCAAAAATTTCTGAAGACTCTTAAGAGAAGAGGGTTGCGTCCAATCACCAATAGCCTGAACCTTGACAGGATCCATCTCGATGGAAGAGGGGGAAAAAATGTATCCCAAGAAGGAAATCTTTTGAACCCCAAAAACACACTTAGAACCCTTCACACACAAGGAATTAGACCGCAAAACCTGAAAAACCCTCCTGACCTGCTGGACATGAGAGTCCCAGTCATCCGAAAAAATCAGAATATCATCCAGATACACAATCATAAATTTATCCAAATAATCGCGGAAAATGTCATGCATAAAGGACTGGAAGACTGAAGGGGCATTAGAAAGACCAAAAGGCATCACCAAATACTCAAAATGGCCCTCGGGCGTATTAAATGCGGTTTTCCACTCATCCCCCTGCCTGATTCGCACCAAATTATACGCCCCACGGAGATCAATCTTAGAGAACCACTTGGCCCCCTTTATACGAGCAAACAAATCAGTAAGCAGTGGTAACGGATATTGATATTTAACCGTGATTTTATTCAAAAGTCGATAATCAATACACGGCCTCAAAGAGCCGTCTTTCTTAGACACAAAGAAAAAACCGGCTCCTAAGGGAGATGACGAAGGACGAATATGTCCCTTTTCCAAGGACTCCTTTATATATTCTCGCATAGCCGCGTGTTCAGGCACAGACAGATTAAATAAACGACCCTTAGGGTATTTACTACCCGGGATCAAGTCTATGGCACAATCGCACTCCCGGTGCGGAGGTAGTGAACCAACCTTGGGTTCTTCAAAAACGTCACGAAAGTCAGACAAGAATTCAGGAATCTCAGAGGGAATAGATGATGAAATGGAAACCAAAGGTACGTCCCCATGAGTTCCTTTACATCCCCAGCTTAACACAGACATAGCTCTCCAGTCGAGGACTGGGTTATGAGATTGCAGCCATGGCAATCCCAGCACCAAAACATCATGTAGATTATACAGCACCAGAAAGCGAATAACCTCCTGGTGATCCGGATTAACACGCATAGTCACTTGTGTCCAGTATTGTGGTTTATTACTAGCCAATGGGGTGGAGTCAATCCCTTTCAGAGGTATCGGAGCCTCCAATGGCTCCAAATCATACCCACAGCGTTTGGCAAAGGACCAATCCATAAGACTCAAAGCAGCGCCAGAGTCGACATAGGCGTCCGCGGTAATAGATGACAAAGAACAAATCAGGGTCACAGATAGAATAAACTTAGACTGTAAAGTGCTAATTGAAACAGACTTGTCAGGCTTCTTAGTACGCTTAAAGCATGCTGATATAACATGAGTTGAATCACCACAATAGAAGCACAACCCATTTTTTCGTCTAAAATTCTGCCGCTCGCTTCTGGACAGAATTCTATCACATTGCATATTTTCTGGCGTTTTCTCAGTAGACACCGCCAAATGGTGCACAGGTTTGCGCTCCCGCAGACGCCTATCGATCTGAATAGCCATAGTCATGGACTCATTCAGACTCGCAGGCACAGGGAACCCCACCATAACATCCTTAATGGCATCAGAGAGACCTTCTCTGAAAATCGCCGCCAGGGCGCACTCATTCCACTGAGTAAGCACAGACCATTTGCGGAATTTTTGGCAGTATATTTCAGCTTCATCTTGCCCCTGAGACAAGGACATCAAGGCCTTTTCCGCCTGAAGCTCTAAATGAGGTTCCTCATAAAGCAACCCCAAGGCCAGAAAAAACGCATCCACATTGAGCAACGCAGGATCCCCTGGTGCCAATGCAAAAGCCCAGTCTTGAGGGTCGCCCCGGAGCAAGGAAATTACAATCCTGACCTGCTGTGCAGGGTCTCCGGCAGAGCGAGACTTCAGGGACAAAAACAATTTGCAATTATTTTTAAAATTTTGAAAGTGAGATCTATTCCCCGAGAAGAATTCAGGCAAAGGAATTCTAGGCTCAGACATAGGTGCATGAACAACAAAATCTTGCAAACTTTGTACCCTTGTGGCGAGATTATTCAAACCTGTAGCTACACTCTGAAGATCCATTTGAAACAGGTGAACACAGAGCCATTCAAGGAGTAGAAGGAGAGAAAGAGAGGAAGGCTGCAGTATAGGCAGACTAGCAAGTGATTCAATTAAGAGCACACTCAGAACAGAGGAAAAAAAAAAAAAAATTGTAGCAGACTTCTTTTTTCTCTCCTTTCTCAGCCAGTAATTTAACCCTTTTTTTTTGGGCCGGTCAAACTGTCATGATTCTCAATGGCGAGAGAACATAGCCCAGCATATATGAGAACTAGCTCTTGGAAGATGGAAACTATACTGACCATGAACTAAACCTGCCGCACAACTAGAAGTGGCCGGGTAGCATGCCTACGTTTTTTTATCCCTAGATGCCCAGCGCCAGCCGGAGAACTACCTAATCCTAGCAGAGGAAAAGACAGTCCTGGCTCACCTCTAGAGAAATTTTCCCAAAAGGCAGACAGAGGCCCCCACATATATTGGCGGTGATTTTAGATGAAATGACAAACGTAGTATGAAAATAGGTTTAGCAAAAATCGAGGTCCGCTTACTAGATAGCAAGAAGACAGAAAGGGCACTTTCATGGTCAGCAGAAAACTCTATCAAAACACCATCCAGAAATTACTTTAAGACTCTAGCATTAACTCATAACACCAGAGTGGCAATTTCCGCTCACAAGAGCTTTCCAGACACAGTAACGAAACAGCAGCTGTGAACAGGAACAAAATGCAAAAACACACAAGGACAAAAGTCCAACTTAGCTGGGAGTTGTCTAGTAGCAGGAACATGCACAGAAAGGCTTCTGATTACATTGTTGACCGGCATGAAACTGACAGAGGAGCAAGGTTATATAGCGACTCCCACATCCTGATAGGAGCAGGTGAACAGAGGGGATGATGCACACAAGTACAATTCCACAAGTGGCCACCGGGGGAGCCCAGAATCCAATTTCACAACAGGTTTCTAGCGCTCGAGGACTTTAGTTTTCATGTGGAGTACAGGCCCAGGAAACTGCATGGTAACGCAAATGCCATGTCGAGACTTCCATGCTTAGTGAGTAATGGTGCCAAAACCCCTGGCTTTGGGCAGAGGAGAGGGATATGTAACAAAGTCACTGGAAAAGTGCTGGAGGGGAAATAAGTTTAATTAAGACTGTTCAATAATTTGAAATCCAGAAGTTTGCTCCAGCACACTATGTGTTGAGAGTGGTTAATTGGACATTTTAAGGGCTGAGTTTTTGTGGACAACCATAGAGCGGTTGGGAGGTTGTCCACCTTATCTCCTCCCCAGTGTGTGGTCTGGGGTTTAAATAGTGTTTCTTCTGAGGCATTCAGTGTTCAATGGGTCTGGAGCTGGCAGCTCCACATAAGTGGTTTAGTGTTAAACTATACAGAACCTGTGCATCCCTGCAGCTACAGAGACTGTATAAGGCTAGTTTCACATTAGCGTTTAAATCCGCAGCATTTAAAACGCATCCGCAAGTGGTGGAAAAAACGCATATAAACGCGTACAAACACGGCGTTTTTTAGACGCATGCGGTGTCGCATGGGGTCAAAAAAACGCCTCGTTTGTATGCGTTTATATGCGTTTCTTCCTGCGTTTGCGTTTTTGGTACGCATGATGAGAAATTTCACAAGAGAAAAATCAAGATAACCAGACACCGCCAATGGGACTACAGAGGGCGTGTATTATGGGATCTCTATATATAGACCCTAGTGCTACTGAAATTTTAACAGTTTGCTACTGTATCCTGTGTCATGATGGATCTTTGCATGGAGAGCTTTTATTTCAACCTGGATTTCAGCTTCAAGCTGTTTCTTGCCTGTGCTTTTGCTTGGGAGCAAGACAGAAATCGCGAAAGATGGAGAAGGAGACAACGTAGGCGTTTTTGGAGGCACCCCATTATCGAACTACGTGAGAGCCGTGGAGCCTATCACACGCTCTATGCCGAGCTTAATGCCAACCCGGAGAAATTCCAGGAATACACTAAGATGTCGCAAGACTCGTTCCGGGATTTGCTTTCTCGTGTCCAAGGAGCCATACAGCGACAGGACACCCAGCTCCGTAGAGCAATTCCACCGGAGGAACGTCTTCTGGTTACATTAAGGTACGTTCAAAATCTAAACCAATGATAGTCCAAATTTTGTGTTTTCTGACTTGTTTTTTTGGGGTATTTTCCTTTCTTTCTTTAGCGTAACCACACCATAAAAAGAATAGATTGTAATGTTTTTTGTGTTTGCTTTTCTTGCAGATTTCTGGCAACCGGAGAGAGTTTATCATCCCTCCACTTCCAATACCGGCTTGGAATATCCACCCTGTCCGGAATAGTTGTGGACACCTGCCGGGCTTTGTGGAATGTACTCCGGGATGAGTTTATACCCCTACCCACCTTGGACATGTGGCTTGAAATTGCGGAAAAATTCTGGAGTGTGTGTGATTTCCCCAACTGTTTAGGAGCGGTGGATGGAAAGCACATTCGCATTATCAAACCAGCCAGAACAGGATCGGAGTACTTCAATTACAAAAAATATTTTTCTATTGTGCTCATGGCAATAGCCGATGCGAACTGTCGCTTCATTGCCGTGGACATTGGAGCTTTTGGCCGTGTCAACGATTCCCAGACTTTCAAGAACTCGGATATGGGCCGCCGTGTGTATGGCAACAATTTCAATTTTCCCCCGCCACAACCTCTCCCCAACACTCAAGGTCCACCGATGCCATTTGTTATGGTTGGGGATGAGGCCTTTCAGATGTGTGAAAACCTACTGAAGCCCTATTCCAGTCGGGACTTGAACCACACTAGAAGAATCTTTAACTACAGACTGACCAGGGCCCGAAGAACTGTAGAGTGTACCTTTGGCATTCTGGTCGCTAAATGGCACATTCTTGCATCAGCCATAAATCTAAAAGTGAAAACAGTCTACGAGGTGGTCAAAGCCTGTGTGGTTCTGCACAATTATATAATGGTTAAGGAGCAACCCAACATTGAACTGGATGAACCAGTTGCACACCCACTGCCCAATTTCCAGCATCACCCGCTGCGGTCAACTGCAGCCGTTGGTCACATGCGGGACCAATTTGCTGCCTTTTTCGATTCAGATATTGGACGTGTGTCATGGCAGGACAATGTTGTGTAAAGGTCCTGTTGTAATTCGAAAAGTACCAGTAATTTTCTACAATGATAATAATATTTCTCATTAAAAAACTTTATAATATTTCTCATTAATGAACTTTAGTTTTGGTTGTGTTGACCGTGTCGCCTATTTTTTTCCTCTCCAAACCAATGCTGTCCTAAAACTGGCAGTATTTGATCTGTATTTAATATCAGTTTTTGTAATCCAAAACCAGGAGTGGGTGATAAAAGCAGAGGTGCTAGTTATTATGTTAATATCATAATTTACCTCTAATTATTCCACTCCTTGTTTTGGCTTACAAATACTGATATAAAACACTGGCCACATACTAGTAATGGCAGCCATGTTGCTTTATTGGTAAGCTTGTTGACATCATTGCGTCTTGATTCTCTTCTCCTGTATCCATTGGACACAAACTGAAGAGACAATCACTGTCACACTATCTATACTCATCAAGTCAGGTGTCAGAAATAATGAATTCATGATAAACATATACAGGCTCATGAATTCACTATTTCTGACACCTGTGCAGGTGAGTATAGATACAGTATGTAGTGTGTGACCACCATTGTCCCTCAAGTTGTGTGTAATAGATTATGTATGAAGAAGAGAAAATGGTGGTTATACAAGGCAGTTCTCTACTCAACAGGTCAGGTGTCATAACTAATGAGTTTTTTGACACCTGACCTGTTCAGTAGAGGTTTGCACTGTATTTCCACCATTTTCTCTTCAGACTGCCACACTAGGCACAGACAAAAAGAGATTATGGAGATACATGTAATATTTTTTGGCCCACCTCATATATGTATACTAAAGACACATAAAGCTGCAGTCTTTTTATTTTTAACTACTGGAGATATGATGTCGCCCAAAAAGTAAGTGTGTGGCGAAGTTTCTTGGCGCATGGTGTGTGTTGCCGGCGGCGGAAGACACAATAAACCAAACATAACTGTGGCAAATCAAACTTTTTTTATTTTGTAACAACCCAAAAATTTATTTACTGCACCGGCTTGGGGTAGAGTGATGTAAACGGGGGGGGTGAAACACTGAGGCCTGGCTAACCGTGGACGACGCAGAGGTGGCAGGAGAAGGGGCAATGAAACTAGAATGATCTAGAAGTTCGGGGATGGGGCTTGACACACGAGAGGCTTGAGACGCACTGGAAGGGTGAGACAAACCTGACATTACAGACACATTGGGAGGTGAAGGGGGAGGAATGCTAAGAGTCCTCTGTTTGTTTGTTTTTTGTAATTTCTTTTTGGTTTGCCTGGTTGTGGGAGGTCTTGGTGGGCTCATATGGCATGGCGTGGTGGCGGGTGACCTGTCAGGGTCCGGCTGCACTGTGCCAGAGTCCATAGTGCTCGTAGAGCATGCAGCCATGCCAGAGTCCATAGTGCTCGTAGAGCATGCAGCCATGCCAGAGTCCATAGCGCTCGTAGAGCGTGTAGCCATGCCAGAGTCCATAGTGCTCATAGAGCGTGCAGCCATGCCAGAGTCCATAGCGCTTGTAGAGCGGAAGGCCATGCCAGGGTCCTGCTGCATTATGGAGGTGGTGATACAGAAGGCAATGCCAGGGTCCTGCTGCATCATGGAGGTGGCGGTACGGAAGGCCATGCCAGGGTCCTGCTGCATCGTGGAGGTGGCGGTACGGAAGGCCATGCCAGGGTCCTGCTGCATCGTGGTGGTGGCGGTACGGAAGGCCATGCCAGGGTCCTGCTGCATCGTGGTGTCAGTGGAGGAGGTCCAAGCAGGAGCAGCGGATGTCATGGTGGTGGCAGTGGGATGTCCAACTGCACTCGGCATGGTGGTGGTGCTGTAGTGGTGTCGGCTGTGGAAGGAATTGAGGTGGCCGTGCAGTGGGATGCAGCAGAGGTTGACATTGAGGTCAATTATGACAGTGAAGGCACAGGTGGATATGCCCCCACTGTCTGCTGGAAATACCAACTCTGCTGCATAGCCTGCACGTAAGCAGCATTGCAGGCCTGCATGACACTCAGCTGGAGATCAGGAGTAAGGTGTTCTGACATGCCCTGCTCAATTTGATTAAAAAAATGATGTGCTGGCCTCTGGAGGTCGACTTTCACTTGATCAAGGCTTTCGCTGACCTCCTGGATACATGCATTTAAGAGGTTATGTGAAACATCCATTCGGTCACCCAAAGCCTTGATTGCGTCGTGTAAAACCGAGCTCAAGTGCAAAAACTCGGGCATGAGTGACCTGTCCGAAGCCCTCTGCCGCTGCCAGAAGAGCCCAAAGAAAAGAGGGCAGTGGAAGAGGACTGCGAAAGGGGAAGACGTGATGGACCAGCTCCATGGTCTCCAGTTAGTGTGGAAGGCCCACTTGCTGCTGCGCTGCTGGATGGCTGGGACGGGTCCGTGGCTGTCGGATGAAGGACCGCTCCAGAACCTGGGCCAACAGTAGTGCTGTATGTGCTGTGAAAAAAGGAAAAAGAAAATTACTATCAAAAATTTACCAGACGCAAAATCCTGTGGAATGTAAAAATACAGGTTATGACAATACAATACAACCTAATGCACGTGATAAATACTTACGTTCTCTGGGCAAGGACCGGTCTTAAAAATGACAGAACGTGATGGTATTTGTAGCGTCTGATCCTTGCTCCTGAACCACTGGGAACACGGCTCTCTTGACGCAGATCCTTGTTGAAGAGGTCCTTCATCGAACGCCAACGTGTTTTGACTTTGGATACTGTTAAAAAAAAATTGTCATCAGAAAAAGTACTTTTGGCCGTGCTCACACAACTGTGTGTGATGAGAGAAACTCCAGAGAGTTTCTTTCATCAGACACAGTCGAGTGACCACGGCCAAGGTCTCTGCTACTTCACACTGCAGTGCAATACTTACCAAATGCAGTTCGGACCCGTGTTGGGGCATTGTCCCAGCCATCCCACATCGCTTGGGCCACCTCATTCCATAACCGCCGGATCGTGATGTTGTTCGAGTGCAGTGGATCCCTTGTGTCCCACAACGGGACTCGCTCCTGAACCAGGGTGATAAGGAGGTCATTCTCTATCAGATCATCCTCCCATTGTGAAACCTAAAAATTAAAGAAAGTCATTAAAGTTTGCTCAATTAACATAAGGAAAAGAAAGAAAAAAGATGCTGAGAAATGGCATGAATAGGAAAGTCAACATACAAAAGGATTCCAGAAGAAAAAAGTAAAGAAATACGAGTGGAAAGAAAGGAAGATTCAAGAATATTACACTGAGGACAGTCAGCCTTGTATACGTACCCGCTGCCGTCTTTCCACCGGACCTTGACTCCGCTGCTCCTGCCCTGTCTCTGCCGCAGTAGAAGAGCTCTAAAAAAAAGAAAAAATCAAATTGTCACATGTGTCGATGTGACAGTGAATACTTACCAATCTGACGAGGCAAATACTCACCTCACTGACATGCTCCACTTCCGACTGTCCTGGCCGAAACTCCTCACCGGATGAAGAATCCGAAGAAGACATTCTGATGCATGTAGAAAGAAAGAAATGGCAGAAATTAGGACATGTAGAGACAGAAAATAGAAAATGAAGGCATTGGCTAGGATATACTCACATTGTTCAGGGTCTTGTTTTCCTCCAAGATGTAGCCTGTCTGTGTCTCGTCTGCTTCAGAGTCTGGTGAGAAGTGACCTGCAACTGTCCACACCCTTCCTTTATCACCTTGATGGTGGGGGGTGGCTTATCAGTGTCTAGACATGTTTTTCTCAATTGAAATGCATGCGTTCAAAAACGCAACAAAACGCATGTGCTTGCAGCCTTGCAGTGCTGGAGTCCTGGGTTCAAATCCCACCTTGGACAACATCTGCAAAGAGTTTGTATGTTCTCTCCGTGTTTGCGTGGGTTTCCTCCGGGTACTCCGGTTTCCTCCCACATTCCAAAGACATACTGATAGGGAATTTAGATTGTGAGCCCCAACGGGGACAGTGATGATAATGTGTGCAAACTGTAAAGCGCTGCGGAAAATGTTAGCGCTATATAAAAATAAAGATTATTATTATTATTATGGGCTTAAAAACGCATGCGTTTACATTGACAGCAATACGTTTTTTTGTCGCAATCCTTGCGCAATCGAACGCATGAGTTTCCTCGCGGCAAATAAACTACATGTTGCATTTCCACGCCAAGCCGCAAACGACGAGACGACGCATGCGTCGTCAAACGCGGCAAAAAGCGAACAAAAAAAAACGCATGTGTTTTTAATGTTAAATATAGGAATACATGATGCATGCGTTTATATGTTGTGCAAACGCTGTGGCCACAAACGTAAATGTGAAACCAGCCTAACATAGCACACTGGGTTATGCCGCAATCAGTGGAATATTTAAAAAGACTGTGTACCTGCGTCTACCTACGTGCGCAGCCTCACATACTTCAAACATTTTCAGAATTTGTGCTACACAGTAGATTGTATTATGATCATACACAGTCACAAAACGCTAAAATTCCAGTAAACCCTTGGGACTTTTTGATTTTTTTTTTTTATTTCCAAGGTTAACTAACTGAGGATATAAAAGTCATGGTACATGGAGCAAAGCCAGATGATCTTAAGAGTTGCAGTACATTTGTCATAGTCACATTTCTAGAAAGTTTTATATTTGCCCCTACATACAAAGTCTGGAAATGTTAGGGAGTTTAATACATTGCAAGTATTCCCACATTAAAAAATCATAAGCATCACCTTTCCCACACTTCTAAAGGGAACTGTATTGGAATTCAGTAATGACTAATCACATACAACCAAAATGCAAAGTATTTCCAATTCTTTGTTGTGAGCAGCTTCTTGAGATTTAGTTTCTGGGCATATATTTTTGTATGATTAACACACAAAATACTTATTCAACTTTATGGAAAATAAAGTTATTTCCAAAGTTCCATGGTAATTAAGGAATGTTCAATGTAATAAAGAAAGTTCAACAGGAACCTATTATAATACGGATCATCCCCCGAACAAAGCACATTTGAATCAATAGGTCTTATTAATAATAATAAATTCCACAACTGGATGTGTTAAAAAAATATTCCTGTGCTGAAATAATCTTATAAACATGCCTCTGAATGTACTCTTATATTCTGTATTGGACCATGTAAAGCAGTTCCAGTTTATGGTCAGCACATACCACAACTCCTGGCCAGAGGGGTAAGCTTAATTTATCTATGATAAGTGAGCATACAGATGAAATAGCAGGAGCTCATAGCTGGAGTGAGTGTTTCTGCCACATCTACATCCCAGTAGGCTCATCATAAATGATGAGTAGGAGCTCCTGCGGCCATTGAACTTATATGTCACTGACTTGATTTATGGTTAGAGATGAGCAAATATTTTTGGAAAACGGTCGCCAAACATAAATTTGGCATGAATATGGTACATTCGGATACATGATCGGTAACACGAGCATTTTTTTTTTTTAATCGGAAAAAGTCGGTAGCATTCCGTAAAAGATAGAATAAGAGCTGTCACATCATGTGCCGCATTTAGTAAAATCACAGCATGACAGGTTAGAATAGAATAGATACTTATAGAATAGATATTTACACATAGAATACATACACATGTGGTGAAATTATTGGCACCCCTCGTTTAATGACAGAAAAAACCACAATGGTCACAGAAATAACTTGAATCTGCCAAAAGTAATAATAAATAAAAGATCTAGGAAAATGAACAAATGAAAGTCAGACATTGCTTTTCAACCATGCTTCCACAGAATTAAAAAAAAAATAAAACTCATGAAATAGGCCTGGACAGAAATGATGGTACCCATGAAAATAATGTGACAAAAGGAACATATTAAATCAAGGTGTGTCCACTAACTAGCATTACAAGTGTCTACAATCTTGGAATCAGTGAGTGGGCCTGTATATAGGGCTACAGATACTCACTGTGCTGTTTGGTGACATGGTGTGTATCACACTCAACATGGACCAGAGGGAGCAAAGGAAAGAGTTGTCTCCGGAGATTAGAAAGAAAATTATAGACAAACATGTTAAAGGTAAAAGTTATAAGACCATCTCTAAGCAGCTTGATGTTCCTGTGACTACAGTTGCACATATTATTCAGAAACTTAAGATCCATGGGACTGTAGCCAACCTTCCTGGACATGGCCGCAGGAAGAAAATTGATGACAAATCAAAGAGATGGATAATACAAATGGTAACAAAAGAGCCCAGAAAAACTTCTAAACAGATTAAAGGTGAACATCAGTGTCAAATCGCACCATCCGTCATTGTATGAGTCAAAGTGGACTTCGTAGGAGACGACCAAGGAGGACACCATTGTTGAAAAAAAAATCATAAAAAAGCCAGACTGGAATTTGCCAAACTACATATTGTTAAGCCACAAAGCTTCTGGGAGAATGTCCAATGGACAGATGAGACAAAAATGTAACTTTTTGGCAAGGCACATCGACTCTATGATCAAAGACGGAAAAATGAACCATATCAAGAAAAGAACACTGTCCCTACTGAGAAACATGGAAGAGGCTCTGCTATGTTCTGTGGTTGCTTTGCTGCATCAAGCACAGGGTGTCTAGAACCTGTTCAAGGTACAATGAAATCTCCAGAATATCAAGGGATTCTAGAGAGAAATGTGCTGCCCAGTGTCAGAAAGCTTGGTCTCAGTTGCAGGTCATGGGTCTTGCAACAGGATAATGACCCAAACCACACAGCTAAAAGCACCCAAGAATGGCTAAGAGGAAAATATTGAACTATTTTGAAGTGGCCTTCTATGAGCCCTGACCTGAATTCTATTGAGCATCTTTGGAAAGAGCTGAAACATGCCATCTGGAAAAGGCAACCTTCAAACACGAGACAACTGGAGCAGTTTGCTCTTGAGGAGTGGGCCAAAATACATGTCAAGAGGTGCAAAAGTCTCATTGACAGTTACAGGAATCGTTTGATTGCAGTGATTGCCTCAAATGGTTGTGCAACAAAATATTAAGTTAAGGAATTCTGTCCAGGCCTATTTCATGAGTTTTATTTTTTTTTATTATGTGGAAGCATGGTTGAATAGCAATGTCTGACTTTCATTTGTTCATTTTCATAGATTTTTTATTATTACTTTTGTCAGATTCAAACAACACAAGAGAAAAAGAGCACCAAAAGTCCCAAATAAATCAAAATCATAATTTATTTAAATTTACAAGTAGACAACACAAAGTAACCACATAAAAAAATCAAATAGACAAAGTGGAATAGCTGACATTGCTGGTGTAACACCCAGAAGCCGCATATATCAAAATGGATGGGAGGACAGAAACACCATTACATCAGAAAGTGCTAGTACATGAAGTATGAAGTAATGTCGCATTAGGAGAAATTATACTGCTCAAAAAAATAAATAGATCAATGCAGCTTCTAAAACAATATATCCATAAACACAGTATCAGAATGTAGAATGCTGCTAATATAAGAAATTTGGGAGGCAGAACAACAACCTGACCAGTCACAATGAAACCTAGCGAAAAATAAAAACCAAGCACACCATTCTTTTTCTTGTGAAATTCTCAGTAAGTTTGATGCGTAACATGACCCTCTTCCCACTGGAAAAAATATAGTTGGATCCAAAATGGCCGACTTCAAAATGGCCGCCATGGTCACCACCCGCCTTGAAAAGTTTTCCCAGTCCCATATACTAGTGTGTCACAAACAGGAAGTTGATATCACCAACCATTTCCATTTTATTTAGGTGTATCCATATAAATAGCCCACCCTGTGTGTATATATATATATATATATATATATATATATATATATATATATATACAGTACAGACCAAAGGTTCTGACACACCTTCTCATTTAAAATTTTTTCTGTATTTTCATGACTGTGAAAATTGTACATTCACACTGAAGGCATCAAAATTATGAATTACCACATGTGGAATTATATACTTAACAAAAAAGTGTGAAATAACAGAAATTATGTCTTATATTCTAGGTTCTTCAAAGTAGCCACCTTTTGCTTTGATAACTGCTTTGCACACTCTTGGCATTCTCTTGATGAGCTTCAAGAGGTAGTCACCAGGAATGGTCTTCCAACAATCTTGAAGGAGTTCCCAGAGATGCTTAGTACTTATTGGCCCTTTTGCCTTCACTCTGCGGTCCACCTCACCCCAAACCATATCGCTTGGGTTCAGGTCTGGTGACTGTGGAGGCCAGGTCATCTGGCATAGCACCCCATCACTCTCCTTCTTGGTCAAATAGCCCTTACACAGCCTGGAGGTGTGTTTGGGGTCATTGTCCTGTTGAAAAATAAATGATGGTCCAACTAAACGCAAACCGGATGGAATAGCATACCGCTGCAAGATGCTGTGGTAGCCATGCTGGTTCAGTATGCCTTCAATTTTGAATAAATGTCCAACAATGTCACCAGCAAAGCACCCCCACACCATCACACCTCCTCCTCCATGCTTCACGGTGGGAACCAGGCATGTACAGTCCATCTGTTCACCTTTTCTTTGTCCCACAAAGACATGGTGTTTAGAACCAAAGATCTCAAATTTGGACTCAATGGACCAAAGAGCACAGATTTCCACTGGTCTAATGTCCATTCCTTATGTTCTTTAGCCCAAAGAAATCTCTTCTACTTTTTGCCTGTCCTTAGCAGTGGTTTCCTAGCAGCTATTTTATCATGAAGGCCTGCTGCACAAAGTCTTCTCTTAACAGTTGTTATAGAGATGTGTCTGCTGCTAGAACTCTGTGTGGCATTGACCTGGTCTCTAATCTAAGCAGCTGTTAACCGGTGATTTCTGAGGCTGGTGACTCAGATAAACTTATCCTCAGAAGCAGAGGTGACTCTTGGTCTTCCTTTCCTGGGCGATCCTCATGTGAGCCAGTTTCTTTGTAGCGCTTGATGGTTTTTGCCACTGCACTTGGGGACACTTTCAAAGTTTTCCCAATTTTTCAAACTGATTGACCTTCATTTCTTAAAGTAATGATGGCCACTCGTTTTTGTTTACTTAGCTGCTTTTTTCTTGCCATAATACAAATTCTAACAGTCTGTTCAGTAGGACTATGTTATGACCCCAATGGTGAGGGTCTCAGAGATATCAGCAAGTCTGCAAAGTACAAAAATCCAGCTCATAGGGCAGTGGTAACTGGGTTGAACATATATCTACTCCTAACGCCAACCCTAGAAGTAGCCGGGGAACATGCCTACGTTGGTCGCTAGATGTCTCGCGCCAGCCGGAGAGCTAACTACCCCTAGAAGAGGAAAACAAAGACCTCTCTTGCCTCCAGAGAAAGGACCCCAAAAGTAGGATACAAGCCCCCCACAAATAATAACGGTGAGGTAAGAGGAAATGACAAACACAGAGATGAACTAGGTTTAGCACAGAGAGGCCCACTTACTAATAGCAGAATATAGTAAGATAACTTATATGGTCAACAAAAACCCTATCAAAAATCCACGCTGGAGATTCAAGAACCCCCGAACCGTCTAACGGCCCGGGGGGAGAACACCAGCCGCCCTAGAGCTTCCAGCAAGGTCAGGATACAGATAATATACAAGCTGGACAAAAAATGCAAACAATAACGAATTGCAAAAAGCAAAAAAAAAGACTTAGCTTAATCAAACAGGAACCAGGATCAGTAGACAAGAGCACTACAGATTAGCTCTGATATCAATGTTGCCAGGCATTGAACTGAAGGTCCAGGGAGCTTATATAGCAACACCCCTGACCTAACGACCCAGGTGAGCATAAAAGGAATGACTGACAAACCCAGAGTCAAATCACTAGTAGCCACTAGAGGGAGCCAAAAAGTAAATTCACAACAGTACCCCCCCCTTAGTGAGGGGTCACCGAACCCTCACCAAGACCACCAGGGCGATCAGGATGAGTGGCGTGAAAGGCACGAACTAAATCGGCCGCATGCACATCAGAGGCGACCACCCAGGAATTATCCTCCTGACCATAGCCCTTCCACTTGACCAGGTACTGAAGCCTCCGCTTGGAGAGACGAGAATCTAAGATCTTCTCCACCACGTACTCCAACTCGCCCTCAACCAACACCGGAGCAGGAGGCTCAGCAGAAGGAACCACAGGCACAACGTACCGCCGCAACAAGGACCTATGAAATACGTTGTGAATGGCAAACGACACCGGAAGATCCAGGCGAAAGGATACAGGATTAAGGATCTCCAATATCTTGTAAGGACCAATGAATCGAGGCTTAAATTTGGGAGAGGAGACCTTCATAGGAACAAATCGAGAAGACAGCCATACCAAATCCCCTACACGAAGTCGGGGACCCACACCGCGGCGGCGGTTGGCAAAACGCTGAGCCTTCTCCTGTGACAACTTCAAGTTGTCCACCACATGATTCCAGATCCGCTGCAACCTATCCACCACAGAATCCACCCCAGGACAGTCAGAAGGCTCCACATGTCCCGAGGAAAAACGAGGGTGGAAACCAGAGTTGCAGAAAAATGGCGAAACCAAGGTGGCAGAACTAGCCCGATTATTAAGGGCAAATTCAGCCAACGGCAAGAAGGTCACCCAATCATCCTGATCAGAAGAGACAAAACACCTCAAATACGCCTCCAGAGTCTGATTAGTTCGTTCCGTTTGTCCGTTAGTCTGTGGATGAAAAGCGGACGAAAACGACAAATCTATGCCCATCCTACCACAAAAGGATCGCCAGAACCTGGAAACAAACTGGGATCCTCTGTCCGACACAATATTCTCAGGAATGCCGTGCAAACGAACCACGTTCTGGAAGAACACAGGAACCAGATCAGAAGAGGAAGGCAGTTTGGGCAAAGGAACCAGATGGACCATCTTGGAGAAACGATCACATATCACCCAGATGACAGACATGCCCTGAGACACCGGAAGATCCGAAATGAAATCCATAGAGATGTGTGTCCAAGGTCTCTTCGGGACAGGCAAGGGCAAGAGCAACCCGCTGGCACGAGAACAGCAAGGCTTAGCTCGAGCACAAGTACCACAGGACTGCACAAATGACCGCACATCTCTTGACAAGGAAGGCCACCAAAAGGACCTGGCCACCAGATCTCTGGTGCCAAAAATTCCCAGGTGCCCTGCCAACACTGAGGAATGAACCTCGGAAATGACTCTGCTGGTCCATTTAGCAGGCACAAACAATCTGTCAGGTGGACAAGAGTCAGGCCTACCAGCCTGGAATCTCTGCAACACACGTCGCAGATCTGGAGAAATAGCTGACAGGATAACTCTTTCCTTAAGAATACCCACAGGTTCAGCGACTCCAGGAGCATCAGGCACAAAGCTCCTAGACAGAGCATCGGCCTTCACATTCTTAGAACCTGGTAAATACGAAACCACAAAGTCAAAACAAGAGAAAAACAATGACCAGCGGGCCTGTCTAGGATTCAGGCGTTTAGCAGACTCGAGGTACATCAGATTTTTGTGATCAGTCAAGACCACCACACGATGCTTAGCACCCTCGAGCCAATGACGCCACTCCTCAAATGCCCACTTCATGGCCAACAACTCCCGATTGCCCACATCATAATTTCGCTCTGCCGGCGAAAACTTCCTAGAGAAAAAGGCACAAGGTCTCATAGTAGAGCAACCAGGGCCTCTCTGCGACAAAACGGCCCCTGCCCCAATCTCCGAAGCATCCACTTCAACCTGAAAGGGAAGTGAGACATCAGGCTGGCACAAAACAGGCGCTGAAGTAAACCGGCGCTTCAACTCCTGGAAAGCCTCCACGGCAGCAGGAGCCCAGTTAGCCACATCAGAGCCTTTCTTGGTCATATCCGTCAACGGTTTAACAACGCTAGAAAAATTAGCGATAAAACGACGGTAGAAGTTAGCAAAACCCAAGAACTTCTGAAGACTCTTAACTGACGAGGGTTGAGTCCAATCATGAATAGCTCGAACCTTGACTGGGTCCATCTCCACAGCAGAAGGGGAAAAAATGAACCCTAAAAAGGGAACCTTCTGTACACCAAAGAGACACTTTGAGCCTTTAACAAACAAAGAATTTTCACGCAAAATCTTGAAAACCATCCTGACCTGTTCCACATGCGAGTCCCAATCATCAGAAAAAACCAGAATATCATCCAGATAAACGATCAAAAATTTATCCAGATACTTCCGGAAAATGTCATGCATAAAGGACTGAAAAACTGAAGGTGCATTAGAGAGCCCAAATGGCATCACCAAGTACTCAAAATGACCCTCGGGCGTATTGAATGCGGTCTTCCATTCATCTCCTTGCTTAATGCGCACAAGATTGTACGCACCACGAAGGTCTATCTTGGTGAACCACTTGGCACCTTTAATCCGGGCAAACAAGTCTGACAACAACGGCAAAGGATACTGAAATTTGACAGTGATCTTATTCAAAAGCCGATAGTCAATACAAGGCCTCAAAGATCCGTCCTTCTTAGCCACAAAAAAGAATCCCGCACCAAGAGGGGAAGAAGAAGGACGGATATGCCCCTTCTCCAGAGACTCCTTGATATATGAACGCATCGCGGTATGTTCAGGTACCGACAGATTAAACAGTCTTCCCTTAGGAAACTTACTGCCTGGAATCAAATCTATTGCACAGTCACATTCCCTATGAGGAGGCAATGCACTTGACCTAGACTCGCTGAAGACATCCTGATAATCAGACAAATACGCCGGAACTTCCGAAGGCGTAGAAGTAGCAATAGACACGGGCTGGGAATCTCCATGAATTCCATGACAGCCCCAACTTGACACTGACATTGCCTTCCAGTCCAAGACTGGATTATGGGTCTGTAACCATGGCAACCCCAAAACAACCAAATCATGCATCTTATGCAGAACAAGAAAACGTATCACCTCCCGATGTTCAGGAGTCATGCACATGGTAACCTGTGTCCAAAACTGCGGCTTATTTTCTGCCAATGGCGTAGCGTCAATACCCCTAAGAGGGATAGGATTTTCTAATGGCTCAAGAACAAAACTGCAACGCTTGGCAAATGACAGATCCATAAGACTCAGGGCAGCACCTGAATCTACAAACGCCACGACAGGATACGATGACAGTGAGCAAATCAAAGTTACAGATAGAATGAACTTAGGTTGCAAATTACCAATGGCGACAGGACTAACAACCTTAGTAAGACGCTTAGAGCATGCTGAGATAACATGTGCAGAATCACCACAGTAGTAACACAAGCCATTCTGGCGTCTATGAATTTTCCGCTCATTTCTAGTCAGGATTCTATCACATTGCATTAAATCAGGTGCCTGTTCAGATAACACCATGAGGGAATTTGCGGTTTTGCGCTCCCGCAACCGCCGGTCAATTTGAATCGCCAGGGCCATGGAATCATTCAGACCTGTGGGAATGGGAAAACCCACCATCACATTCTTAATGGCTTCAGAAAGGCCATTTCTAAAATTTGCAGCCAATGCACACTCGTTCCACTGGGTCAGCACGGACCATTTCCGAAATTTTTGGCAATACACCTCAGCCTCGTCCTGGCCCTGAGACATAGCCAGCAAGGCTTTTTCTGCCTGAATCTCAAGATTGGGTTCCTCATAAAGCAAACCGAGCGCCAGAAAAAACGCATCAATATCAGCCAATGCCGGATCTCCTGGCGCCAGCGAGAAAGCCCAATCCTGAGGGTCGCCCCGTAAAAAAGAAATAACAATTTTCACTTGCTGAGCGGAGTCTCCAGAGGAACAGGGTCTCAGGGACAAAAACAATTTACAATTATTCCTGAAATTTCTAAACTTAAATCGGTCTCCGGAAAACAGTTCAGGAATCGGTATCTTAGGTTCTGACATAGGATTTCTGGTAACATAATCTTGTATGCCCTGCACACGAGCAGCAAGCTGGTCCACACTTGTAATCAAGGTCTGGACATTCATGTCTGCAGCAATCACAAGCCACTCAAAGGTAAAGGGGAAAAGAAAAAAAAAAAAAAAAATGAGAGAGAGAAAAAAAACTCAGAACTTTCTTTCTTATAATCCCACTTCTGCAATGCATTTAACATTTAGTACTGGCCTGGCAAACTGTTATGACCCCAATGGCGAGGGTCTCAGAGATATCAGCAAGTCTGCAAAGTACAAAAATCCAGCTCATAGGGCAGTGGTAACTGGGTTGACCATATATCTACTCCTAACGCCAACCCTAGAAGTAGCCGGGGAACATGCCTACGTTGGTCGCTAGATGTCTCGCGCCAGCCGGAGAGCTAACTACCCCTAGAAGAGGAAAACAAAGACCTCTCTTGCCTCCAGAGAAAGGACCCCAAAAGTAGGATACAAGCCCCCCACAAATAATAACGGTGAGGTAAGAGGAAATGACAAACACAGAGATGAACTAGGTTTAGCACAGAGAGGCCCACTTACTAATAGCAGAATATAGTAAGATAACTTATATGGTCAACAAAAACCCTATCAAAAATCCACGCTGGAGATTCAAGAACCCCCGAACCGTCTAACGGCCCGGGGGGAGAACACCAGCCGCCCTAGAGCTTCCAGCAAGGTCAGGATACAGATAATATACAAGCTGGACAAAAAATGCAAACAATAACGAATTGCAAAAAGCAAAAAAAAAGACTTAGCTTAATCAAACAGGAACCAGGATCAGTAGACAAGAGCACTACAGATTAGCTCTGATATCAACGTTGCCAGGCATTGAACTGAAGGTCCAGGGAGCTTATATAGCAACACCCCTGACCTAACGACCCAGGTGAGCATAAAAGGAATGACTGACAAACCCAGAGTCAAATCACTAGTAGCCACTAGAGGGAGCCAAAAAGTAAATTCACAACAGACTATCAGCTGTGTATCCACCAGACTTCTGCTCAACACAACTGATGGTCCCAACTCCATTTATAAGGCAAGAAATTCCACTTATTAAACCTGACAGGGCACACCTGTGAAGTGAAAACCATTCCCGGTGACTACCTCTTGAAGCTCATCATAATTTCAGTTGTTTCACACTTTTTTGTTAAGTATATAATTCCACATGTGTTAATTCATAGCTTTGATGGCCTCAGCAGTGTGAATGTACAATTTTCATAGTCATGAAAATACAGAAGAATCTTTAAATGAATGAGAAGGTGTGTCCAAACTTTTGGTTTGTACTGTATATATATATATATATATATATATATTGTGATGTACCAACTAGCGGTATTCTCAGAGACAGGTATGATGTATCGCACAGACAGAGGTCTCTTGCAATCTGAATCCAGGACAGGTTGCTGGGTCTTGTAGTCCTACAAACCTGTATTTTAGTAAAGGGATGGATTTAAGGGTTAACCAGAAAGTGATGGGTAGGACTGGTTAACCACATACCTCCCAGGGGGTGTGCTCCTGTGATGTCAGGAAGGTCCTATATGCTTCCTGGTTGCACCACATGGGGGATGACCATGTGTGAGACTGGGGCTGGCCTGAGAGTCCAGTGAGCATGGAGGATTTGAACTGCTGACAGGACCTATACAAATCCAGGCTGGGAAACCTGAGTATCGGTTAAGCAGGTAATGCAGAGCCTGGGGAATTGTGACTTGATGGGCGTCAGGCATGAACGTAAACCGCAACTAAAATGGACTGCCTGTCAATGCTGTAATGTTCAGATGCGGACATAGTGGTTTATTATTATATAACAAACCAGAGATGGACTTGTTTTAATGAAGGAACTGTTGCCATGTGTTGAAATATCGCTGCCAAGGGAGTGCAGCCCAACCTGCTACACTACTTCACTATATATATATATATATATATATATATATATATATATATATATATATATATATATATATACTGTATATACATACACTGCTCAAAAAAATAAAGGTAACACTGAAATACCACATCCTAGATGTCACTGAATGAAATATTCCAGGTGTAAATCTTTATTCATTACATAGTGGAATGTGTTGAGAACAATAAAATCTAAAAATTATCAACATAAATCACAACTAATAACAAACGGAAGTCTGGAGTTGGAATGATGCTCAAAATCAAAGTGGAAAATGAAGTTACAGGCTGATCCAACTTCAGTGGAAATACCTCAAGACAAGGAAATGATGCTCAGAAGTGTGTGTGGCCTCCACGTGCGTGTATGACCTCTCTACAATGCCTGGGCATGCTTCTGATGAGGCAGCGAATGGTCTCCTGAGTGATCTCCTCCCAGACCTGGACTAAAGCATCCACCAACTCCTGGACAGTCTGTGGTGCAACGTAACATTGGTGGATGGTGCGAGACATGATGTCCCAGATGTGTTCAATTGGATTCAGATCTGGGGAACGGGCGGGCCAGTCCATAGCTTCAATGTCTTCATCTTGCAGGAACTGCTGACACACTGCAGCCACATGAGGTCTGGCATTGTCCTGCATTAGGAGGAACCCAGGGCCAATTGCACCAGCATATGGTCTCACAAGGGGTCTGAGGATCAAATCTCGGTAACTAATGGCAGTCAGGCTACCTCTAGCGAGCACATGGAAAGCTTCTGCAGCTCTCCAAAGAAATGCCACCCCATACCATTACTGACCCACTGCCAAACCGGACATGTTGAAGGATGTTGCAGGCAGCAGATCACTCTCCACGGCATCTCCGAACACTGTGACATCTGTCACATGTGCTCAGTGTGAACCTGCTTTCATCTGTGAAGAGCACAGGGTGCCAGTGGCAAATTTGCCAATCCTGGTGTTCTGTGGCAAATGCCAAGCGTCCTGCATGGTGTTGCACTGTGAGCATAACCCCCATCTGTGGACGTCGGGCACTCAGACCATCCTCATGGAGTCGGTTTCTAACCGTTTGTGCAGACACATGTACATTTGTGGCCTGCTGGAGGTCATTTTGCAGGGCTCTGGTGGTGCTCCTCCTGTTCCTCCTTGGAGAAAGGCTGAGGTAGCGGTCCTGTTGCTGGGTTTTTGCCCTCCTAAGGCCCCCTCCACGTCTCCTGGTGTACTGGCCTGTTTCCTGGTAGCGCCTCCAGCCTCTGGACACTACGCTGACGGACACTGCAAACCTTCTTGCCACAGCTCGCATTGATGTGCCATCCTGGATGAGCTGCACTATCTGAGCCACTTGTATGGGTTGTAGAGTCCGTGTCATGCTACCACGAGTGTGAAAGCACAACCAACATTCAAAAGGGACCAAAACATCAGCCAGAAAGCATTGGAACTGAGATGTGGTCTGTGGTCCCCACCTGCAGAACCACTCCTTTATTGTGTCTTTATAATTTTTAATAATTTCCATCTGTTGTCTGTTCCATTTGCACAACAGAATGTGAAATTGATTGTCAAACAGTGTTGCTTCCTAAGTGGACAGTTTGATTTCACAGAAGTTTGATTTACTTGGAGTTATATTCTGCTGTAAGTGTTCCCTTTATTTTTTTGAGCAGTGTATATATATATATATATATATATATATATATATATATATATATATATATATATATATATATATACATAGATGTCAGTGACACACACGTATATATATCTATATATAACATAGAGAAATAGAAGAAAAGCTGGCAATTCAGCAGCCATGGAAGTGTAAAATCACAGCAGGAGCCGACAGAGTAGAAGAAATGGATTGCATACTGTAAATACAAAAAGAATAGGTAGATAGCTGTACAGGTGTCAGTGACAAATACAATTAGTGCAGTGTGTGTGCAGCTTACTGTACATGTAACTATATATGGGAACTATATACATGGCCCCCTTACCAACCTGAGAATACCAGCCCCCAGTTGTCTGCTTTAGCAAGGTTGGTTGTCAAAATGGGGGGATCCCATGCCGTTTTTTAAATTATTTATTTAAATAATTGAATATATGGTATGGGGATTCCTCTATTCTTGATAACCAACCTTGCTGAAGCAGACAGCGAAGGGTTGCAGCCCTCAGCTGTGAGTTTTGCCTGGCTGGTTACCAAAAATACAGGGGAACCCACGCAGGTGTTTTTTTAAATTATTTATTTACATTGCAGGAGTGGCTGATGAATACTCCCATCTGCCACTCCTGCTCTCACTGTTATTAGCAGCATCAGGTGTCAGCTGATGGGAGCTGTAGTCCCATCAGCTGACACCAATGACCGGAGGTAAACTATTTACCTCCGATTACAGCTGAGCGCTCACGCTGTCTACTGACAGCATGGGAACCGCAGTTCTCTGACCAGCGGAGATGATTTCACCACTGATCAGAAGCACTAAACCGGTGTTTCTAACGCTGTGGCACAGCTCACGAAACACCAGTTTTAGTACTGTGCATGTTCGGCTATATTCGGTGATTTAATGGATTATTAAATTGGCGAATATTGCAAATTTGCCAATCATGACCAAAGCGAACATTGAAATATTTGCTCATCACTATTTATGATGAGCTAACAGGACTTTCAATGTGGCAGAAACTTTCACTCTTGTGATAAAGTGATAAAACAGACTGGCAGGTGTCACGATTCCACCACTTACTGTGTCCTAGGGATGCAGTGAGTGACAGCTAAGCTAAGCCACCCTATAGAATCAGGGGCCTGCTGGCAGGGCCGTATTTAGAATTTCTGCTGCCCTAGGCACTTTTAGCGCTGCCCCCCCATTGGTGAGTATGACACTATCGGCAGTGACTTTGGCAAGAATCGCTGTTGCGAAAATAGCCTTTTGCAGCATATCGGGCAGTTTTTTTGCATCTGCCACGTAACGGATCACTTACAACGGATCACTTACGGCAACACTGCGCTTGGCTTCATTCATTCCCTATGGGATTTGTGGCACTTGCTGTGATCTGGCAAATGCGGTACCATACCTCCCAACTCTTGAAGGGAAAGAGGTATAAAGGTTGCGGCGCACTACGTGCGCCGCGGCAAATTTTAGGCCACGCCTCTGACCACACCCATTTCACAACTAGTCACACCCATATCCAAGTCCCAACCACACCCATTTAGCACTGCTGATCACAACTGTTTCATATACAATAATTATAACCAAAAAAATATGGCCACACATGATGCTCCATACTGTATAATGACCGCACATGATGCTCCATACACTGTATAATGACCGCACATGATGCTCCACACTGTATAATGACCGCACATGATGCTCCATACACTGTATAATGACCGCACATGATGCTCCATACACTGTATAATGACCGCACATGATGCTCCATACACTATATAATGACCGCACATGATGCTCCATACTGTATAATGGCCACACATGATGCCCCATACTGTATAATGACCGCACATGATGCTCCATACACTGTATAATGACCGCACATGATGCTCCACACTGTATAATGACCGCACATGATGCTCCATACACTGTATAATGACCGCACATGATGCTCCATACACTGTATAATGACCGCACATGATGCTCCATACACTGTATAATGACCGCACATGATGCTCCATACACTATATAATGACCGCACATGATGCTCCATACTGTATAATGGCCACACATGATGCCCCATACTGTATAATGACCGCACATGATGCTCCATACACTGTATAATGACCGCACATGATGCTCCACACTGTATAATGACCGCACATGATGCTCCATACACTGTATAATGACCGCACATGATGCTCCATACACTGTATAATGACCGCACATGATGCTCCATACACTATATAATGACCGCACATGATGCTCCATACTGTATAATGACCGCACATGATGCTCCATACTGTATAATGACCGCACATGATGCTCCATACTGTATAATGACCCCACATGATGCTCCATACACTGTATAATGACCGCACATGATGCTCCATACACTGTATAATGACCGCACATGATGCTCCATACTGTATAATGGCCACACATGATGCTCCATACTGTATAATGACCGCACATGATGCTCCATACTGTATAATGACCCCACATGATGCTCCATACACTGTATAATGACCGCACATGATGCTCCATACACTGTATAATGACCGCACATGATGCTCCATACTGTATAATGGCCACACATGATGCTCCATACTGTATAATGACTGCACATGATGCTCCATACTGTATAATGACCCCACATGATGCTCCATACACTGTATAATGACCGCACATGATGCTCCATACTGTATAATGGCCACAAATGATGTTTAATACTGTATAATGACCGCACATGATGCTCCATACTGTATAATGACCGCACATGATGCTCCATACTGTATATTGGCCACACATGATGCTCCATACTGTATAATGACCGCACATGATGCTCCATACTGTATAATGACCGCACATGATGCTCCATACTGTATAATGACCGCACATGATGCTCCATACTGTATAATGACCGCACATGATGCTCCATACTGTATATTGGCCACACATGATGCTCCATACTGTATAATGACTACACATGATGCTCCATACTGTATAATGACCCCATATGATGCTCAATAGTGTATAATGCCGCCCTCCCATCTTGTATGCATGGCTCACCTTCCTCCCATCCCATATGCATGGCTCATATCCCCCCGCGTATGCATGGCTCATAATTCCCCCCCCCCGTATGCATGGCTCATATCCCCATATGCATGGCTCATAATTCCCCCCCACCTCCTGTATGCATGGCTCATAATTCCCCCCTGTATGCATGGCCGATATCCACCCCCCCGTATGCATGCCTCATATCCCCCTATGCATGGCTCATAATTCCCCCCCCTGTATGCATGGCTCATATCCGCCCCCCTGTATGCATGGCTCATATCCCCCTATGCATGGCTCATATCCGCCCCCCTGTATGCATGGCTCATATCCCCCTATGCATGGCTCATAATTCCCCCCCCTGTATGCATGGCTCATATCCCCCTATGCATGGCTCATAATTCCCCCCCACCTCCTGTATGCATGGCTCATAATTCCCCTCCCCTGTATGCATGGCTCATATCTGCCCCCCCGCCCCCCTGGCTGTATGCATGGCTCATAACCCCCCCACCTCTTGTATGCACGACTCATATTCCCCCGATGCATGGCTCATCACTCCCCCCTCCCCCCCCATGCATGGCTCATCACTCCCCCTCCTCCCCCCCCATGCATGGCTCATCACTCCCCCTCCTCCCCCCCCATGCATGGCTCATCACTCCCCCTCCTCCCCCCCCATGCATGGCTCATCACTCCCCCTCCTCCCCCCCCATGCATGGCTCATCACTCCCCCTCCTCCCCCCCCATGCATGGCTCATCACTCCCCCTCCTCCCCCCCCATGCATGGCTCATCACTCCCCCCCCATGCATGGCTCATCACTCCCCCCTCCCCCCCATGCATGGCTCATCACTCCCCCCTCCCCCCCCATGCATGGCTCATCACTCCCCCCTCCCCCCTCCGCTCCCCGCTCCTTCTCCCATGGCACGGGCGGCTTACCGTCCTCCTTCAATCCCCCCTGTCCTCTGTCCCTCATACTCACCTGTCAGCTGTCTCACACCAAGCTGGCGCGCCGACGGCGACATCCCTCCGGCTCTCTGTCCCGACTCCCGGCGCACAGGCGCAGGCTCGCAGCTCCTTCTTCCTGTGTGAGCGGTCACGTGATACCGCTTCATTAAGGCTCATGAATATGCGCATATTTATGAGCCTTAATGAGCGGTACCACATGACCGCTCACTCAGGACGCGCTACAGAAGCTGAGACCAGGCATCGCTGGAGCAAGGTGAGTATCGTCTTCAAGGAGGGCGGGGGGGCGTTGGTCGGAGGGTGGGTGGGAGGCTGGTCCCGGGGGGGGCTGGGGGGCGGGGGTTGGGGCGGTCGGGAGGTGGGGAAAAAAAAAAAAAAAACCTTGCTCACTTGCTCTGGTGCCGCCCCCCCGCATCGTCCCCGCCCTAGGCACGTGCCCTCGGGTGCCTAGTGGCAAATACGGCCCTGGTTGGGGCGGTCGGGAGGTGGGAAAAAAAAAACAAAAAAAAAAACCTTGCTCACTTGCTCTGGTGCCGCCCCCCCGCATCGTCCCCGCCCTAGGCACGTGCCCTCGGGTGCCTAGTGGCAAATACGGCCCTGCCTGCTGGACTATTAGTATTGTAATTGACAGCCCAGCAAGCCCCTGCCCCTGATTGAACAGCTGGGCTGTCATTAACAATACTATTTGCCCAGCATGCCCCTGATTCCAATGTATTGTGTCTTGATGTATACAATTTTTTTTTCTCCAGTATGGATTTCATTCACACACTTTGTGATCAGGTGGAGAATCTGAGCCACATGGTTTAGGATCTGGTTAAACAACATTGGAACCTTAAATCATTGCAGTTAGCGGTGCAGGGCCAATCGTAATGTGATGCTGAGTCACCATTCACAGAAAAGCTGTGAAACAAGGGAGTCAAGGAGTCCGGGGTCAAAGACCAGGAGAGCACGTCAAAGGCAAAAGGATGGTCTGAGGGCAAAGTCTGAAGTCAGACAGCAAAAGTAAAAGCACGTTAAAGGCAAAGGGACAGTATAAATGAATAGCCAAAAGGCAAAGTCCAGGGTCAGACAACAAAGATCAGAAAAGCAGAACTCTAAGCGCAGTAGCAATATCAGTCGCCGGCATCTTGGAGGAGGCTTTATTTATGTTTGATAAATGTATTTATAGCACCAATTAACTGATTGATATGCACATTTTACATTCAGCTGCCTGTTGAAGTTTTTTTTCCAATATATAGAATATTCATTATGTAAAAAAGAGGGCAGCTCACTGAAGGATCAGTGACCTGTTAGAAGCCAGACAGATGAATAGCTAAGCAGAGCACTATATAAAGACCCTTCTCAAAACTGAAAATGAAGATTAACTCTTTTCTGACGTTGGCTTAATAATACGCCCATGTCGCACTCCCACCCTTTGATGTGGGCTCTGGTGCTGAGCCCACATCCTTCCCAGCACATGTCATCTGTTTTGAACAGCTGACATGTGCCTCTAACAGCTGCGGGTGGAATCGTGATCCACCCACGGCTGTTAACCCATTAAATGCCGCTGTCACTCTCTGAAGCAGCATTTAACTCGTTCTTCAGAGAAGCGTACAAGAAATCCCGCCTATCGGTGACCTCGGGTCACCGATGGGTTGGCATGACAATCAGAGTTCTCCACTGGACCTCTTTGGTTGTCACTGCCAGATTGATATGAGTGCCGCTTGGAGCATTTCTGATACATATAGGCGATCTGGTCCACCCTTTGATATGCTAAAATAAGATTCATGCTAATCAACTCATCTCAACTATTCTTGGTGTTTTTCACACCTTTGTCTCTGCTATCAAGGTTGATTAGATTGTTTGCTGCTGTTCTCATACCATGGGCATTTCATATCATCATCACCTCTTGTCTATTATGCTCACCCTAACTTATTGCTTAGAAAATCCATCTCAACAATTGAGCCCATAACAGGCATAATCTCATCTCTAAGGCTCCCTTCATACGTCCGTTTTTTCTGTCCATTTTCAATCCATTTTTTAAGGACCGCAAATACAGACACCCACATACCCATTGTATTCAATAGTGGTGCTCACATGTCACGTAAACATGTTCTTTTTTTGTGCAGCATGGACAAAATGCATTCGGCACACATGCACACGGATTTTACACATGATGTACACAGCGGGTGCTGAATACAGCTCCCATTATTGTCGTCTGGTCGCGCTGATCTCAGGGAGACCAGGTGACAATGATAAGAGATGCTTTCAGCACCCAGCACCTCGGAACAGCTAACTGTACTGCTCTTCCCATGCACCAGTACATCTCGCATGGGCACACGGATGACACACAGATGCCACACGGATGTGACACATGGACACACGCGAGCATCAAATGAATACATGGATGCCACATGGGTGTCAGATACGTTAATACGAATAGCACACGGACCACAGATCTCACCAGTACTGGATTTTCCAGTACAGGAATCACCAGGACGTGTGAAGGGGGACTTAGTCAAATTTGAAAAAAACACATGCTTTTCAACTTTTTGACAAAGAAGGCAGAATCATGGGTCAAGATCAGGAACTAGCCAACAATGGATGTTTATTACAAAGCTGAATTTTGTATGGGAAAACATTGTTGGAAAATCAAGTACATGATCAGAGATGAACAAAGTTAAAGGGACACTGTCACCTGAATTTGGAGGGAACAATCTTTAGCCATAGGGGCAGGGTTTTCGGGTGTTTGATTCACCCTTTCCTTACCCGCTGGCTGCATGCTGGCTGCAATATGGGATTGAAGTTCATTCTCTGTCCTCCATAGTACACGCCTGCGCAAGGCAAACCCCGTCCCTATGGATAAAGATTGTTCCCTCCAAATTCAGGTGACAGTGTCCCTTTAATAAAATTGATGACTTTATACTGAGCCTGTTAAAACAGAGGTAAGTTAAAACACATGTAAGTATTTATGACAAAATTTTAAATAAAACAGATCAGTATAGAATCAAGTATTACAAAGAAGTTTTATAAACTGCAAAAAAAAAGTAATATTTCAAGGTCCATCGATTATTATTATTATTATTATTATTATTATTATTAAAGAAGCATCCAAAATTATGGATATTTAATTTAGTCTGTTGGTGATCTATCCACATTTTGATTATATAGCAAAGATATACATGTCTCCTGATGAAGTACTAAGATGAAACATGCGTTGGGACGGTGGGGACGCTTTATGTAATGCTTTGATGCTGTAATCTATTTGGCTAAACTGTGAGGGATGTTTGCCCCTTGTACTAGTGCCTATGTTGATTTATATATGATAAGCACTTTTTACTATGCTCTATTTGTACTGTATAGCGTCCCCACTATTAACTGTCCAGTAGTTTCTTTGTTTTCTACTTTATTTTGTGTTTCAATATGTCATATAAAATAAAGATGATTTTTTTAATGGGTATATACTAATGATGAGCGAGTATGCTCGTTGCTCGGGTTGTCTCCGAGTATGTGTGACTGCTTGGAGACAAGGTCTAAAGTCGAGCAACAAAGATCAAATACAGGAACACAGAGAACAGAGAACACATGCCTTGATGAAAGCTACAATTGGCACATATTGGAGGTGGAGAGACATCTAAATAACCATTTATCAATCTAACAGGAGACACATGGATGAAGCCCCGGCACCCTACGTCCCTGACTGGACAACTGAACGGTCATTCAACACACTGATAGCTCAGCACGCCCCAGCCTCCGAATGGATGGCTGAGCTGTTTATCACCATAGTGAGAGTTCAGCACATCTGTCCTAGATTGAATGGCTGAACTGTTAGTCACTGCTTCCAGACACACCGATAGGCGGAATCATGACACATGTATCCTTCACAGCCTCTGTGCATATTCCATGCCCCCCACTATGACTTTCCTTGCCTATGGAAAAAAACCTTCTTGAAGCTTTGCTATATGTTTTGGGAGAATTTTTAATACATTTGGGAGATTTTCCGTCTCTTATGTGAGCACAGAGGATCTTCCTTTTTCCCTTTTTCCCAGAAGTCTTATTAATATTTCAGGAGAGATGGCAAGTTTGAACAAAATAATACCATTCTAGTCAACTTAGTTTATACCGTAGTGCATGTTGTCTTATTGTCTAGGCACTTTCCTGCTCAGGTAGATTAATATATCTTCCAGTCCTTTGCTGTCTCCTAGTGAATAAATACACTGGAGAAGACCATTTTCTGTTTACATTCTTAGGTTAACAGTATACCAAAAAGCGGAAGAGAAATAAGATCCTAATAAAGTATTGTAGCAACAAGCTAATAATACCACTGATATTACAAGATTGAGTTTTTATATACACTCACCGGCCACTTTATTAGGTACACCATGCTAGTAACGGGTTGGACCCCCTTTTGCCTTCAGAACTGCCTCAATTCTTCGTGGCATAGATTCAACAAGGTGCTGGAAGCATTCCTCAGAGATTTTGGTCCATATTGACATGATGGCATCACACAGTTGCCGCAGATTTGTCGGCTGCACATCCCAAAGATGCTCCATACAAGGCAGGATGGATCCATGCTTTCATGTTGTTTACACCAAATTCTGACCCTACCATCCGAATGTCGCAGCAGAAATCGAGACTCATCAGACCAAGCAACGTTTTTCCAATCTTCTACTGTCCAATTTCGATGAGCTTGTACAAATTGTAGCCTCAGTTTCCTGTTCTTAGCTGAAAGGAGTGGTACCCGGTGTGGTCTTCTGCTGCTGTAGCCCATCTGCCTCAAAGTTCGACGCACTGTGCGTTCAGAGATGCTCTTAGGCCTACCTTGGTTGTAACGGGTGGCGATTTGAGTCACTGTTGCCTTTCTATCAGCTTGAACCAGTCTGCCCATTCTCCTCTGACCTCTGGCATCAACAAGGCATTTCCGCCCACAGAACTGCCGCTCACTGGATTTTTTTTCTTTTTCGGACCATTCTCTGTAAACCCTAGAGATGGTTGTGCGTGAAAATCCCAGTAGATCAGCAGTTTCTGAAATACTCAGACCAGCCCTTCTGGCACCAACAACCATGCCACGTTCAAAGGCACTCAAATCACCTTTCTTCCCCATACTGATGCTCGGTTTGAACTGCAGGAGATTGTCTTGACCATGTCTACATGCCTAAATGCACTGAGTTGCCGCCATGTGATTGGCTGATTAGAAATTAAGTGTTAACAAGAAGTTGGACAGGTGTACCTAATAAAGTGGCCGGTGAGTGTATATTGTACTAATTGCAGTTGCTGAATTCTTGTATTTAATCCTATCCAAAAAGTAAAATATAACAACTTTTTACTGCCAAATTTAAATCATTAATGAGTACGGTAAAATACAAGAGAAATATCAGAAGAATGATCCCAGCTGTTCTTATCTGGATAGCCTCTGCTAACCAGATAAGAACAGAAGAAGTTTATTGTATTTACTAATGGCTATTACTAATAAATCATTAACATCCAGCACTGTTCTGATTATTAAATCTTGAGCCTAAAGAGTGAAAAATACATACATCAATAGTAAATTATTAAAATATTTATTATTAATCAATTTCACAAAGTAAAACTATTTAGCCTATTAATTGTTATGCGTATCCATTGCACTCTTGACAATAATTTGGTGTATTTAGAAATACTTATATAGTTACTACTTTGATTGTAAATTTTAAATGCATTAATCTTTAATGTTTATTTTGATTATTTATTTTATTTTTTGGCTGTTCTTTTTCATATCGGTTATTTAGGTGGTAAGGTTTTAAAGCAGTGCTCTACCAGGGATGTTATGGCATTACAACCTTCAAAATGAGTGTAAAATGTACCCCTTGAAACAGAGCGTTGTTACAGTTCTCTTTAGATATTGCTGAAAGTCCATCTCATCTCTCAAGAAGTATTTAGCAGTATTTCAGAGGGAGAAGGCAGAAGAAACATAATAATTTTCCTCTAATAAGGTAAAGACAAAGTTTCACATATTCGCCACAAAATTGTTTAAGAAACATTTATCTAGCCATGTAAATGCAAACAATGTTTTGAATGATGGTTATATCTAAACAGAAAACAGAATTCTTGTGGCACTTCCATTCATTACATTTTACAGCTTTAATTATATAATGAAATACTTGATCTTACAAGTTTAACTGGTACATGTACATACTGAACAATATACAAGTGCACAAATTATTTATAACTAGGAAAACATTGTGACTACATCAATAGTATAACTATTTTTACTAGATAGTTAAGTATGAGAGATGGCGCTGATTATATGGAACATTATTAAGATAAATTGACAGTAAATTCAAGAAAACAGAACAACTTGTATGTTCTTAATCTGAAAAAAAAATCAAGTGTTACAGCAATTACTGACATCTATCTCCATTAAGGATTCAGAAATGACACATTAGGCATTCTATTTGAAAACTACTTAAGAATTTTTGGAAACAATGAATGTAGCTGCTGATTGAAAAATAATTTATCTAGGACTTTTAAATGCATAATGATAAAAACGGAAACATACATGGTTAAAATGATAATGTGGAACGTGTTTCCATTTGCTATAGATGTTGAAAAATTACTCATTGTTTCAATTAGGTTTTTATGATAATTCTTTTTTAATTATTTCAATGTTTTATAATTTCCTAAATTATTATATTTATTTAAAAAAAAACAAGCAGAAGTCTTACAATTTACAATTTTCACACTGACCACACTAAGCCTAATATTACAATCACACTGCATGAATATGCTGCATTGTGCTGAGCCCTTTGAGCTATCTGGGATTAGGTCACAGCGACTAGTAGATCTCAGGTCCTCTTTGGAGTCCACTCGGTGTTTAACTTGAGTGGAGCGGATTGATTCTCACTTGGTGTGGAAGGGGTTAAGAGTTTCTTTTTGATCTTGCTGGGATTCAATATGGGTATAATCTCAGCCGCTGCATTTTGTTGCCACTCCTTTCCATTATTTAAACTCACTCCTAGCTCTCTCCTGTGTCAGTTATAGTTCTTCTATGTTGACCTCCCTGGAGAAGTTGTTCTATTTTAAGCTGTGGAGTTCCAGTTGTTTGATTTCTCCATATTTGTCTCCATCCCTGTGTTTCCTTACTTTGATAGTGAAACTAGTGTCTTGCTGCCATACTCACTGGTTAGGCCTAGCTCAGGGCTAGTCAAGTCTTAGGCATATGATCATTGCACAAGGGGGAAGGATCCGTCTTGGGTCGATAGGGAGCGCAAGGTGCAGTCTCAGGTGAGTGTTTACAGTATGCCCCTTTTCCTATCTTCAGGGCACTCTTTACCTTCTTTCCTTCTTTTGCACCGCATGTCGGGCATTTCCTTACTCCGACATGACATATACTTCCTGTTCTGTACAGATGATTTTTCAGCAGTAATTATCATTAGTGTTGAGCGATACCTTCCGATATCGGAAAGTATCGGTATCGGAAAGTATCGGCCGATACCGTCAAAGTATCGGATCTAATCCGATACCGATACCCGATCCCAATGCAAGTCAATGGGACGAAAATATCGGAATTAAAATAAACCCTTTATAAACTTGTGGGTTCATTCTACATGAAGGAAAACAACTAAGAATAATGTAGGATGTATTGGGGGAGGTGGCGGAGACATTAAAGGCACAGAGGTTTAGCCCAATCAAATAGAATAGCAGGATTTTTATTTTTTTTTATGACGTTCGGCGTTAGAAAGATTTTGACTGTTATTTTTTTTTATTTTATTTTGTCAGATATTGATGTTTCACTACTTCCACGCCCTTCACCTTCTTTTTTACTTCTCCCACACTTTCTTCTTCATTATCCTCATCATCAGCTTCTTTGACATCAACTTCTTCACCTTATTCATCTTCTTCTTCATCTTCTACCTATTATTTTTTTTGTTACATTGTTCATATTCTTTTTATTTTACTATTATCTTCTTCATATTCAACTTCTTCATCATATTCTTATTTGTGACAGGCATTCCCGTAGTTGTTATCTATAAAAGTTTGAAGATTACACCTTCCGTTCTGCCTGTCACAAAATAGTTACATTTGTCCGCGTTCAGTTTGGCCTGCAGCATCAGGCTTTATCCAGGGGCACCACGAGGAGGAACGGACTCACCCCCATACACTGCTTAGTCTTCTTCTGCTTATAATTTAGATAATATCTTTTGCTCTGATATTTAGTCTTATGCTTAATGTTCTTCTGCTCTTTGTTCTGCAGCCTCTTGTTCTTCTGCTTCTCGGTCTTCCAGGTCGTCGTCGTCTCCAGGGTCGTCGTCTCCGGGGTCGTCGTCATCGGGGTGGTCTTCAGGGTCATCATCTCCAGGGTCGTCGTCATCACGGTGGTTGTCGTCTCCGGGGTCGTCGTCATCGGGGTGGTCTTCAGGGTCATCGTCTCCAGGGTCGTCGTCATCACGGTGGTTGTCGTCTCTGGTGTCGTCGTCATCTTAGGGGTGGTCTTCCGGGTCATCGTGTTTAGTCTCTTGAACTTGGAAATGTAGCAGAAGGTACAAGAAGGCTGAGAAAATGCCGAGAAACAGCTGATGGAACTGGAACTCGGATGGCTACCCGAAGGTCCAAGAGCCAATGGAACTACCGAGGACCAGCTGACGTTACTGGAACCCGGTTACTAAGCAGGAGGTACCCGTGCCTGAAAGCACTACCAAGGACCACCTGACGTTGGTGGAACTCGGATACCCAGAGGGAGGCACCTAAGCCAAAGGCTCTGCCCGGAACCAGCTGACGGTACTGGAACCAGGATGGGGAGCAGAAGGTACAAGAGCAAAAGACACTGCCGAGAACCAGCTGACGGTGCTGGAACCCGGATGGGTAGCCGAAGGTCCAAGAGCCAATGGAACTACCGAGGACCAGCTGATGTTACTGGAACCCGGTTACTAAGCAGGAGGTACCCGTGCCTGAAAGCACTACCAAGGACCACCTGACGTTGGTGGAACTCGGATACCCAGAGGGAGGCACCTAAGCCAAAGGCTCTGCCCGGAACCAGCTGACGGTACTGGAACCAGGATGGGGAGCAGAAGGTATAAGAGCAAAAGACACTGCCGAGAACCAGCTGACGGTGCTGGAACCCGGATGGGTAGCCGAAGGTCCAAGAGCCAATGGAACGACCGAGGACCAGCTGACGTTACTGGAACCCGGTTACTAAGCAGGAGGTACCCGTGCCTGAAAGCACTACCAAGGACCACCTGACGTTGGTGGAACTCGGATACCCAGAGGGAGGCACCTAAGCCAAAGGCTCTGCCCAGAACCAGCTGACGGTGCTGGAACCAGGATGGGGACCTATTCAAGCTTGTCTTCCTAGAGCCCCAACTGGCGGTGTTGGAGCCCAGGGTCAGCAGGAGGAGGAGAGGGAGCAGAGTGTAGGCCGAAGCCTGCACTGGCGGCAGCTTTGGGTCTGTTGTGCCTGCGTGGCAGTTGCAGGACACGTTGCCGGCTGCACAGCAGGGGAACAGCTGGCGGTGCTGAACCCCACTGACACATTGGCTGGTGTTTTTCTCTGTGCAGCTAGCAGTACCGGGCCCCAACTGGCGGTGTTGGAGCCCGGGCTCTGCAGGGGGAGCAGAGTGTAGGCCGAAGCCTAATTGAACCAATTTCAAAGGTAACCTTTAACCCCCCCTCAGGTGTTACAAAGTAGAAGAGCCACAGCTTATGCAGCAGTAGTACTGCACAAGTCAAAGGTTGCTCTTTTAATTTTTCTCCTTGCACACGCTGAATGAAACACGTATAACATTTAGCCCTTTATACAGTCAAACTGTGTTGGAGGCGCGAGTTCCCTTCGTAATGAGACGCAGCACAGATGTCAAGAATCCCACCTTGGTGCTGGGTGCAGCCTCCTGAGCGTTGTTATTTGCTGTACAGGAGTCTGCGCTGTCGTGTTATCCCCTGGCCTAGCGCTGTTAGCGCTGCCCATCTTCTGACATTATTTAATGTCGGCCGGTGCGGTTCGCGATGACCATGAATCCCAGCCCCGCAGTGTCTTAACATTGTTAAAACACTGCGGGTCTGGGATTCATGGCCTGGCGCAGCACATATGTTCGCCTCTCACACTCGGGTCCTTACACCCGCTTCAGACTGTGCGGCGTCAGCTGATCCCTTATCGCATGCCACGGCCATGAAGCCGCACAGTCTAAAGAAGGCGGAAGGAGATGAGGGACAGGCAAACTGATGCACTGCTCATGCCCATCAATCACACCCTCGCAGTCCCAATAAATAAGACACCGAGGGGCGTTGTGTGGGTCAGGGCGGCCGCAGAGGCGCAGGCAGCCAAACAATGATGCCAGAAGACGGGCAGCGCTACCAAGGGGGTTGCAGCGTGTCATTACAAAGGAAAGTCACACCACCGGGACGGTTAAATGGTCACACAGAGGACACATTTTAGACGTGTTTTCAGTTCCACATGTGCGAGGAGAATATGTTTATGAGCCACCTTGCACACATGCAGCATTACTGCTGTACAAGGTGGCTGTAAAACGTACAAACGCCTGGGGGAGGGGGGACAGGTTCCCTTCAATTTCAGTTCTTGTGTCTGCGTGGCTTTTGCAGGACACGATGCCGGCTACACAGCAGGGGAACAGCTGGCGGTGCTGAACCCCACTGACACATTGGCTGGTGTTTTTCTCTGTGCAGCTAGCAGTACCGGGCCCCAACTGGCGGTGTTAGAGCCCAGGGTCAGCAGGAGGAGGAGATGGAGCAGAGTGTAGGCCGAAGCCTGCACTGGCGGCAGCTTTGGGTCTGTTGTGCCTGCGTGGCAGTTGCAGGACACGTTGCCGGCTGCACAGCAGGGGAACAGCTGGCGGTTCTGAACCCCACTGACACATTGGCTGGTGTTTTTCTCTGTGCAGCTAGCAGTACCGGGCCCCAACTGGCGGTGTTGGAGCCCGGGCTCTGCAGGGGGAGCAGAGTGTAGGCCGAAGCCTAATTGAACCAATTTCAAAGGTAACCTTTAACCCCCCCTCAGGTGTTACAAAGTAGAAGAGCCACAGCTTATGCAGCAGTAGTGCTGCACAAGTCAAAGGTTGCTCTTTTAATTTTTCTCCTTGCACACGCTGAATGAAACACGTATAACATTTAGCCCTTTATACAGTCAAACTGTGTTGGAGGCGCGAGTTCCCTTCGTAATGAGACGCAGCACAGATGTCAAGAATCCCACCTTGGTGCTGGGTGCAGCCTCCTGAGCGTTGTTATTTGCTGTACAGGAGTCTGCGCTGTCGTGTTATCCCCTGGCCTAGCGCTGTTAGCGCTGCCCATCTTCTGACATCATTTAATGTCGGCCGGTGCGGTTCACGATGACCATGAATCCCAGCCCCGCAGTGTCTTAACATTGTTAAAACACTGCGGGTCTGGGATTCATGGCCTGGCGCAGCACATATGTTCGCCTCTCACACTCGGGTCCTTACACCCGCTTCAGACTGTGTGGCGTCAGCTGATCCCTTATCGCATGCCACGGCCATGAAGCCGCACAGTCTGAAGAAGGCGGAAGGAGATGAGGGACAGGCGAACTGATGCACTGCTTATGCCCATCAATCACACCCTCGCAGTCCCAATAAATAAGACACCGAGGGGCGTTGTGTGGGTCAGGGCGGCCGCAGAGGCGCAGGCAGCCAAACAATGATGCCAGAAGACGGGCAGCGCTACCAAGGGGGTTGCAGCGTGTCATTACAAAGGAAAGTCACACCACCGGGACGGTTAAATGGTCACACAGAGGACACATTTTAGACGTGTTTTCAGTTCCACATGTGCGAGGAGAATACGTTTATGAGCCACCTTGCACACATGCAGCATTACCGCTGTACAAGGTGGCTGTAAAACGTACAAACGCCTGGGGGAGGGGGGACAGGTTCCCTTCAATTTCAGTTCTTGTGTCTGCGTGGCTTTTGCAGGACACGATGCCGGCTACACAGCAGGGGAACAGCTGGCGGTGCTGAACCCCACTGACACATTGGCTGGTGTTTTTCTCTGTGCAGCTAGCAGTACCGGGCCCCAACTGGCGGTGTTAGAGCCCAGGGTCAGCAGGAGGAGGAGATGGAGCAGAGTGTAGGCCGAAGCCTGCACTGGCGGCAGCTTTGGGTCTGTTGTGCCTGCGTGGCAGTTGCAGGACACGTTGCCGGCTGCACAGCAGGGGAACAGCTGGCGGTGCTGAACCCCACTGACACATTGGCTGGTGTTTTTCTCTGTGCAGCTAGCAGTACCGGGCCCCAACTGGCGGTGTTGGAGCCCGGGCTCTGCAGGGGGAGCAGAGTGTAGGCCGAAGCCTAATTGAACCAATTTCAAAGGTAACCTTTAACCCCCCCTCAGGGGTTACAAAGTAGAAGAGCCACAGCTTATGCAGCAGTAATGCTGCACAAGTCAAAGGTTGCTCTTTTAATTTTTCTCCTTGCACACGCTGAAAGGAACACGTATAACATTTAGGCCCTTACACAGTCAAACTGATTTTGAGGCGTGAGTGTTGTGAAATTGGATTTTGGGCTCCCCCGGTGGCCACTGGTGGAATTGAACTGGTGTGCATCATCCTCTCTGTTCATCTGTTTCCATCAGGATGTGGGAGTCGCTATTTAGCCTTGCTCCTCTGTCACTTCCATGCCGGTCAACATTGTAATCAGAAGCCTTTCTGTGCATGTTCCTGCTGCTAGACAACTCCCAGCTAAGTTGGACTTAGTCCTTGTTTGTTTTTGCATTTTGTTCCAGTTCACAGCTGTAGTTTCGTTTCTGTGTCTGGAAAGCTCTTGTGATCTGAAATTGCCACTCTGATGTTATGAGTTAATACTAGAGTCTTAAAGTAATTTCAGGATGGTATTTTGATAGAGTTTTCAGCTGACCATGAAAGTGCCCTTTCTGTCTTCCTGCTATCTAGTAAGCGGACCTCAATTTTGCTAAACCTATTTTTATACTACGTTTGTCATTTCATCTAAAATCACCGCCAATATTTGTGGGGGCCTCTGTCTGCCTTTCGGGGAAATTTCTCTAGAGGTGAGCCAGGACTATATTTTCCTCTGCCAGGATTAGTTAGTCCTCCGGCCGGCGCTGGGCGTCTAGGGATAAAACGCAGGCTACGCTACCCGGCTACTGTTAGTTGTGCGGCAGGTTTAGTTCATGGTCAGTTTAGTTTCCATCCTTCCAAGAGCTAGTTCGTATGTTTGCTGGGCTATGTTCTCTTGCCATTGAGAACCATAACAGTTTGACCGGCCTAAAAGGGTTAAATTAATTGACAGAGAAAGGAGAGAAAAGAGAAGTCTGCTGAAGATTTTTTTTTTTTTTTTTTTTTTCTTCTCAGTTCTGAGTGTGCTTGTAATTGAATCTCTTGCAAGTCTGCCTATATTGCAGCCTTTCTCTCTCTCTCTCTCCTTCTAATCCTGGAATGGCTCTGTGTTCACCTGTTTAAAATGGATATTCAGAGTTTAGCTGCAGGTTTGAATAATCTCACCACGAAAGTTCAAAACTTACAAGATTTTGTTGTTCATGTTCCTATATCTGAACCTAGAATTCCTTTGCCTGAATTTTTCTCGGGGAATAGATCTTGCTTTCAAAATTTCAAAAATAATTGCAAGTTGTTTTTGTCCCTGAAATCTCGCTCTGCTGGAGATCCTGCTCAGCAGGTCAGGATTGTGATTTCTTTGCTCCGGGGCGACCCTCAGGATTGGGCTTTTGCATTGGCTCCAGGGGATCCTGCGTTGCTCAATGTGGATGCGTTTTTTCTGGCCTTGGGGTTGCTTTATGAGGAACCTCAGTTAGAACTTCAGGCGGAAAAGGCCTTGATGTCCCTATCTCAGGGGCAAGACGAAGCTGAAATATACTGCCAGAAATTCCGTAAATGGGCTGTGCTTACTCAGTGGAATGAGTGCGCCCTGGCGGCGAATTTCAGAGAGGGTCTCTCTGATGCCATTAAGGATATTATCGTGGGGTTCCCTGTGCCTGCGGGTCTGAATGAGTCCATGACAATGGCTATCCAGATCGATAGGCGTCTGCGGGAGCGCAAACCTGTGCACCATTTGGCGGTGTCTACTGAGAAGACGCCAGAGAATATGCAATGTGATAGAATTCTGTCCAGAAGTGAACGGCAGAATTTTAGACGAAAAAATGGGTTGTGCTTCTATTGCGGTGATTCAACTCATGTTATATCAGCATGCTCTAAGCGTACTAAGAAGCTTGATAAGTCTGTTTCAATTGGCACTTTACAGTCTAAGTTTATTCTATCTGTGACCCTGATTTGTTCTTTATCATCTATTACCGCGGATGCCTATGTCGACTCTGGCGCCGCTTTGAGTCTTATGGATTGGTCCTTTGCCAAACGCTGTGGGTATGATTTGGAGCCTCTTGAAACTCCTATACCCCTGAAGGGGATTGACTCCACCCCATTGGCTAGCAATAAACCACAATACTGGACACAAGTAACTATGCGGATTAATCCGGATCACCAGGAGATTATTCGCTTTCTTGTGCTGTATAACCTACATGATGTGTTGGTGCTTGGATTGCCATGGCTGCAATCTCATAACCCAGTCCTTGACTGGAAAGCTATGTCTGTGTTAAGCTGGGGATGTAAGGGGACGCATGGGGACGTACCTGTGGTTTCCATTTCATCATCTATTCCCTCTGAGATTCCTGAATTCTTGACTGAATATCGTGACGTTTTTGAAGAACCTAAGCTTGGTTCATTACCTCCGCACCGGGAGTGCGATTGTGCCATAGATTTGATTCCGGGTAGTAAATACCCTAAGGGTCGTTTATTTAATCTGTCTGTGCCTGAACATGCTGCTATGCGAGAATATATAAAGGAGTCCTTGGAAAAGGGACATATTCGTCCTTCGTCATCTCCCTTAGGAGCCGGTTTTTTCTTTGTGGCTAAGAAAGATGGCTCTTTGAGGCCGTGCATTGATTATCGGCTTTTGAATAAAATCACGGTTAAATATCAATATCCGTTGCCACTGCTGACTGATTTGTTTGATCGCATAAAGGGGGCCAACTGGTTCTCTAAGATAGATCTTCGTGGGGCGTATAATTTGGTGCGAATTAAGCAGGGGGATGAGTGGAAAACCGCATTTAATACGCCCGAGGGCCACTTTGAGTATTTGGTGATGCCTTTTGGTCTTTCAAATGCCCCTTCAGTCTTTCAGTCCTTTATGCATGACATTTTCCGTGATTATTTGGATAAATTTATGATTGTGTATCTGGATGATATTTTGATTTTTTCGGATGACTGGGACTCTCATGTCCAGCAGGTCAGGAGGGTTTTTCAGGTTTTGCGGTCTAATTCCTTGTGTGTGAAGGGTTCTAAGTGCGTTTTTGGGGTTCAAAAGATTTCCTTTTTGGGATATATTTTTTCCCCCTCTTCCATCGAGATGGATCCTGTCAAGGTTCAGGCTATTTGTGATTGGACGCAACCCTCTTCTCTTAAGAGTCTTCAGAAATTTTTGGGCTTTGCTAACTTTTATCGTCGATTTATTGCTGGTTTTTCTGATGTTGTTAAACCATTGACTGATTTGACTAAGAAGGGTGCTGATGTTGCTGATTGGTCCCCTGCTGCTGTGGAGGCCTTTCGGGAGCTTAAGCGCCGCTTTTCTTCCACCCCTGTGTTGCGTCAGCCTGATGTTGCTCTTCCTTTTCAGGTTGAGGTCGACGCTTCTGAAATCGGAGCTGGGGCGGTTTTGTCGCAGAGAAGTTCCGATTGCTCCGTGATGAGACCTTGTGCTTTTTTCTCGCGTAAATTTTCGCCCGCCGAGCGGAATTATGATGTTGGGAATCGGGAGCTTTTGGCCATGAAGTGGGCTTTTGAGGAGTGGCGTCATTGGCTTGAGGGGGCTAGACATCAGGTGGTGGTATTGACTGACCACAAAAATCTAATTTATCTTGAGTCCGCCAGACGCCTGAATCCTAGACAGGCGCGCTGGTCGTTGTTTTTCTCTCGGTTTAATTTTGTGGTGTCCTACCTGCCGGGTTCTAAGAATGTTAAGGCGGATGCCCTTTCTAGGAGTTTTGAGCCTGACTCCCCTGGTAATTCTGAACCTACAGGTATCCTTAAGGATGGAGTGATATTGTCTGCCGTTTCTCCAGACCTGCGGCGGGCCTTGCAGGAGTTTCAGGCGGATAGACCTGATCGTTGCCCACCTGGTAGACTGTTTGTTCCTGATGATTGGACCAGTAGAGTCATTTCTGAGGTTCATTCTTCTGCGTTGGCAGGTCATCCTGGAATCTTTGGTACCAGGGATTTGGTGGCAAGGTCCTTCTGGTGGCCTTCCCTGTCTCGAGATGTGCGAGGCTTCGTGCAGTCTTGTGATGTTTGTGCTCGGGCCAAGCCTTGTTGTTCTCGGGCTAGTGGATTGTTGTTGCCCTTGCCTATCCCGAAGAGGCCCTGGACGCACATCTCGATGGATTTTATTTCGGATCTTCCTGTTTCTCAGAAGATGTCTGTCATCTGGGTGGTGTGTGATCGTTTCTCTAAGATGGTCCATTTGGTTCCCCTGCCTAAGTTGCCTTCTTCTTCCGAGTTGGTTCCTCTGTTTTTTCAAAATGTGGTCCGTTTGCATGGTATTCCGGAGAATATCGTTTCTGACAGAGGTACCCAATTCGTGTCTAGATTTTGGCGAGCATTCTGTGCTAGGATGGGCATAGATTTGTCTTTCTCGTCTGCTTTCCATCCTCAGACTAATGGCCAGACCGAGCGGACGAATCAGACCTTGGAGACATATTTGAGGTGTTTTGTGTCTGCAGATCAGGATGATTGGGTTGCTTTTTTGCCTTTAGCGGAGTTTGCCCTCAATAATCGGGCCAGTTCTGCCACCTTGGTGTCTCCCTTTTTCTGTAATTCGGGGTTTCATCCTCGATTTTCTTCTGGTCAGGTGGAATCTTCGGATTGTCCTGGAGTGGATGCTGTGGTGGAGAGGTTGCATCAGATTTGGGGGCAGGTAGTGGACAATTTGAAGTTGTCCCAGGGGAAGACTCAGCTTTTTGCCAACCGCCGGCGTCGGGTTGGTCCTCGGCTTTGTGTTGGGGACTTGGTGTGGTTGTCTTCTCGTTTTGTCCCTATGAGGGTTTCTTCTCCCAAGTTTAAGCCTCGGTTCATCGGCCCGTACAAGATATTGGAGATTCTTAACCCTGTGTCCTTCCGTTTGGACCTCCCTGCATCTTTTTCTATTCATAATGTTTTTCATCGGTCATTATTGCGCAGGTATGAGGTACCGGTTGTGCCTTCCGTTGAGCCTCCTGCTCCGGTGTTGGTTGAGGGCGAGTTGGAGTACGTTGTGGAAAAAATCTTGGACTCCCGTGTTTCCAGACGGAAACTCCAGTATCTGGTCAAATGGAAGGGATACGGTCAGGAGGATAATTCTTGGGTGACTGCCTCTGATGTTCATGCCTCCGATTTGGTCCGTGCCTTTCATAGGGCTCATCCTGATCGCCCTGGTGGTTCTGGTGAGGGTTCGGTGCCCCCTCCTTGAGGGGGGGGTACTGTTGTGAAATTGGATTTTGGGCTCCCCCGGTGGCCACTGGTGGAATTGAACTGGTGTGCATCATCCTCTCTGTTCATCTGTTTCCATCAGGATGTGGGAGTCGCTATTTAGCCTTGCTCCTCTGTCACTTCCATGCCGGTCAACATTGTAATCAGAAGCCTTTCTGTGCATGTTCCTGCTGCTAGACAACTCCCAGCTAAGTTGGACTTAGTCCTTGTTTGTTTTTTCATTTTGTTCCAGTTCACAGCTGTAGTTTCGTTTCTGTGTCTGGAAAGCTCTTGTGATCTGAAATTGCCACTCTGATGTTATGAGTTAATACTAGAGTCTTAAAGTAATTTCAGGATGGTATTTTGATAGGGTTTTCAGCTGACCATGAAAGTGCCCTTTCTGTCTTCCTGCTATCTAGTAAGCGGACCTCAATTTTGCTAAACCTATTTTCATACTACGTTTGTCATTTCATCTAAAATCACCGCCAATATTTGTGGGGGCCTCTGTCTGCCTTTCGGGGAAATTTCTCTAGAGGTGAGCCAGGACTATATTTTCCTCTGCCAGGATTAGTTAGTCCTCCGGCCGGCGCTGGGCGTCTAGGGATAAAACGCAGGCTACGCTACCCGGCTACTGTTAGTTGTGCGGCAGGTTTAGTTCATGGTCAGTTTAGTTTCCATCCTTCCAAGAGCTAGTTCGTATGTTTGCTGGGCTATGTTCTCTTGCCATTGAGAACCATAACACGTGAGTTCCCTTCGTAAAGAGACGCAGTACAGCTGGCAAAAATGCCACCTTGGTGCTTTGCGCGGCCTCCTGAGCATCGTTATTTGTTGCACAGGAGTCTGCGCTGTCGTGTTATCCCTTGGCCTTGCGCTGTTAGCGCTGCCCATCCTCTGACATCATGTTATGTCGGCCGTTGCGGTTTGCGATGACCATGAATCCCAGCCCCCTAGTGTCTTAACATTGTTAAAACACTGCGGGGCTGGGATTCATGGCCTGGCGCAGTACATATGTTCGCCTCTCGCTTGGGTTCTTACACCCGCTTCAGACTATGCGGCGTCAGCTGATCCCTTATCGCATGCCACGGCCATGAAGACGCACAGTCCGAAGAAGGCGGAAGGAGATGAGGGACAGGCGAAGAAATGCACCGTTCATGCCCATCAATCACACCCTCGCAGTCCCAATAAATAAGACACCGAGGGGCGTTGTGTGGGGCAAGGCGGCCACAGAGGCGCAGGCAGCCAAACAATGATGCCAGAAGACGGGCAGCGCTACCAAGGAGCTTGTTGCGTGTCAATACAAAGGAAAATCACACCTGAGGGACGTTTTAATGGTCGCAGAGGACTCATTTTTAGACGTGTTCACTTCAACATGGGCAAGGAGAATAAGTTTCTGAGCCACCTTGCACACATGCAGCATTACTGTCGTACAAGGTGGCTGTAAAACGTAAAAACGCCTGGGGGAGGGGGGACAGGTTTCCTTCAATTTCAGTTCTTGTGTCTGCGTGGCTGTTGCAGGACACGTTGCTGGCTACACAGCAGGGGAACAGCTGGCGGTGCTGAACCCCACTGACACATTGGCTGGTGTTTAGCTCTGTGCAGCTAGCACATCTGGGCCCCAACTGGCGGTGTTAGAGCCCAGGGTCAGCAGGAGGAGGAGAGGGAGCAGAGTGTAGGCCGAAGCCTGCACTGGAGCAAGTTGAAAGGGAAACTTTAACCCCCCCCCAGGCGTTTGTAGCTGAAAGAGCCATCGTGTACAGCACTAATGCTGGAAAAGGTAAACTTAGCTCTTTTAATTATGGTCCTTGCACATGCTGAACCTAACACTTATGAAAAGTGTCCCCTCCTACCGTGATACCGTCCGGTAGGTGGAACTTTCCTTTGTGATGTGACGCAGCACAGCCGTCATTCTTACCCCCTTGGCGCCGTGCGCCGCCTCCTCAGCGTTGTTTGAATCAGTCCCGGAGCCTGCGCTGTTAGGTTAGCCCTTGGCCATGCACACATTTTGCGCTGCCCGTCTTCTGACATCATTTGGTGTCAGGCTGGCTGTGCCTGTGCGGCCGCGCTGGCCGAGATCCCGCCTCGTACTGTCTTCTGATTTAATCCCACTGGGGGCCTGAGATCCGTGGCCATGCGCAGTGCATATCCTCGCCTCTCACTCCCCTCCCTACGGCTTCTTCAGACTGTGTTGTGTCACGGCCGTGGCATGCTATTAGGGACCAGCTGACACCGCACAGTTTGAAGAAGCCGTAGGGAGATGAGTGAGAGGTGGAGGTTCAGATATGCACTGCGCATGTCCATGGATCTCAGGCCCCCAGTGGGATTAAATCAGAAGACAGTATGAGGCGGGATCTCGGCCAGCGCGGCCGCACAGGCGCAGCCAGCCTGACACCAAATGATGTCAGAAGACGGGCAGCGCAAAATGTGTGCATGGCCAAGGGCTAACCTAACAGCGCAGGCTCCGGGACTGATTCAAACAACGCTGAGGAGGCGGCGCACGGCGCCAAGGGGGTAAGAATGACGGCAGTGCTGCGTCACATCACAAAGGAAAGTTCCACCAATGGAAAGTTCCACCAACCGGTAGGAGGGGACACTTTTCATAAGTGTTAGGTTCAGCATGTGCAAGGAGCACCACGAAAAGAGGCACTTTTTCCCTTTGCATCATTACTGCTGCACAAGTTGGCTCCTTCAGTAACAAACGCCTGGGGGGGGGGGGACAGGTTCCCTTAAATTTAACTTGTTGTGCCTGCGTGGCGGTCGCAGTACACGTTGCCGTATACACAGCAGGGGAACAGCTGGCGGTGCTGAACCCCACTAACACATTGGCGAGGTGTTTGGCTCTGTGCGGACAGCACTTCTGGACGGCAACTAGCGGTGTTGGAGCCCAGGGACAGGAGGGGGAGGTGGAGGTGGAGGAGATAGGAGGGATTGCCACACACACAGCAGGGGAACAGCTGACGTTACTGAACCCCAATAACAGAGGAGGGACTGTTGGGACTGTGCGGACAGCACTTCTGGACGGCAACTAGCGGTGTTGGAGCCCAGGGACAGGAGGGGGAGGTGGAGGTGGAAGAGATAGGAGGGATTGCCACACACACAGCAGGGGAACAGCTGACGTTACTGAACCCCAATAACAGAGGAGGGACTGTTGACTGTGCGTACAGCACTACTGGACGGCAACTAGCGGTGTTGGAGCCCAGGGACAGGAGGGGGAGGTGGAGGTGGAGGTGGAGGAGATAGGAGGGATTGCCACACACACAGCAGGGGAACAGCTGACTTTACTGAACCCCAATAACAGAGGAGGGACTGTTGACTGTGCGTACAGCACTACTGGACGGCAACTAGCGGTGTTGGAGCCCAGGGACAGGAGGGGGAGGTGGAGGTGGAGGAGATAGGAGGGATTGCCACACACACAGCAGGGGAACAGCTGACGTTACTGAACCCCAATAACAGAGGAGGGACTGTTGGGACTGTGCGTACAGCACTTCTGGACGGCAACTAGCGGTGTTGGAGCCCAGGGACAGGAGGGGGAGGTGGAGGTGGAGGAGATAGGAGGGATTGCCACACACACAGCAGGGGAACAGCTGACGTTACTGAACCCCAATAACAGAGGAGGGACTGTTGACTGTGCGTACAGCACTACTGGACGGCAACTAGCGGTGTTGGAGCCCAGGGACAGGAGGGGGAGGTGGAGGTGGAGGAGATAGGAGGGATTGCCACACACACAGCAGGGGAACAGCTGACGTTACTGAACCCCAATAACAGAGGAGGGACTGTTGACTGTGCGTACAGCACTACTGGACGGCAACTAGCGGTGTTGGAGCCCAGGGACAGGAGGGGGAGGTGGAGGTGGAGGAGATAGGAGGGATTGCCACACACACAGCAGGGGAACAGCTGACGTTACTGAACCCCAATAACAGAGGAGGGACTGTTGACTGTGCGTACAGCACTACTGGACGGCAACTAGCGGTGTTGGAGCCCAGGGACAGGAGGGGGAGGTGGAGGTGGAGGAGATAGGAGGGATTGCCACACACACAGCAGGGGAACAGCTGACGTTACTGAACCCCAACAACAGAGGAGGGACTGTTGACTGTGCGTACAGCACTACTGGACGGCAACTAGCGGTGTTGGAGCCCAGGGACAGGAGGGGGAGTTGGAGGTGGAGGAGATAGGAGGGATTGCCACACACACAGCAGGGGAACAGCTGACGTTACTGAACCCCAATAACAGAGGAGGGACTGTTGACTGTGCGTACAGCACTACTGGACGGCAACTAGTGGTGTTGGAGCCCAGGGACAGGAGGGGGAGGTGGAGGTGGAGGAGATAGGAGGGATTGCCACACACACAGCAGGGGAACAGCTGACGTTACTGAACCCCAATAACAGAGGAGGGACTGTTGGGACTGTGCGGACAGCACTTCTGGTCGGCAACTAGCGGTGTTGGAGCCCAGGGACAGGAGGGGGAGGTGGAGGAGATAGGAGGGATTGCCACACACACAGCAGGGGAACAGCTGACGTTACTGAACCCCAATAACAGGAGGGACTGTTGACTGTGCGTAGAGCACTTCTGGACGGCAACTAGCGGTGTTGGAGCCCAGGGACAGGAGGGGGAGGTGGAGGTGGAGGAGATAGGAGGGATTGCCACACACACAGCAGGGGAACAGCTGACGTTACTGAACCCCAATAACAGAGGAGGGACTGTTGACTGTGCGTACAGCACTACTGGACGGCAACTAGCGGTGTTGGAGCCCAGGGACAGGAGGGGGAGGTGGAGGTGGAGGAGATAGGAGGGATTGCCACACACACAGCAGGGGAACAGCTGACGTTACTGAACCCCAATAACAGAGGAGGGACTGTTGACTGTGCGTACAGCACTACTGGACGGCAACTAGCGGTGTTGGAGCCCAGGGACAGGAGGGGGAGGTGGAGGTGATAGGAGGGATTGCCACACACACAGCAGGGGAACAGCTGACGTTACTGAACCCCAATAACAGAGGAGGGACTGTTGACTGTGCGTACAGCACTACTGGACGGCAACTAGCGGTGTTGGAGCCCAGGGACAGGAGGGGGAGGTGGAGGAGATAGGAGGGATTGCCACACACACAGCAGGGGAACAGCTGACGTTACTGAACCCCAATAACAGAGGAGGGACTGTTGACTGTGCGTACAGCACTACTGGACGGCAACTAGCGGTGTTGGAGCCCAGGGACAGGAGGGGGAGGTGGAGGTGGAGGAGATAGGAGGGATTGCCACACACACAGCAGGGGAACAGCTGACGTTACTGAACCCCAATAACAGAGGAGGGACTGTTGACTGTGCATACAGCACTACTGGACGGCAACTAGCGGTGTTGGAGCCCAGGGACAGGAGGGGGAGGTGGAGGTGGAGGAGATAGGAGGGATTGCCACACACACAGCAGGGGAACAGCTGACGTTACTGAACCCCAATAACAGAGGAGGGACTGTTGACTGTGCGTACAGCACTACTGGACGGCAACTAGCGGTGTTGGAGCCCAGGGACAGGAGGGGGAGGTGGAGGTGGAGGAGATAGGAGGGATTGCCACACACACAGCAGGGGAACAGCTGACGTTACTGAACCCCAATAACAGAGGAGGGACTGTTGGGACTGTGCGTACAGCACTTCTGGACGGCAACTAGCGGTGTTGGAGCCCAGGGACAGGAGGGGGAGGTGGAGGTGGAGGAGATAGGAGGGATTGCCACACACACAGCAGGGGAACAGCTGACGTTGCTGAACCCCAATAACAGAGGAGGGACTGTTGACTGTGCGTACAGCACTACTGGACGGCAACTAGCGGTGTTGGAGCCCAGGGACAGGAGGGGGAGGTGGAGGTGGAGGAGATAGGAGGGATTGCCACACACACAGCAGGGGAACAGCTGACGTTACTGAACCCCAACAACAGAGGAGGGACTGTTGACTGTGCGTACAGCACTACTGGACGGCAACTAGCGGTGTTGGAGCCCAGGGACAGGAGGGGGAGGTGGAGGTGGAGGAGATAGGAGGGATTGCCACACACACAGCAGGGGAACAGCTGACGTTACTGAACCCCAATAACAGAGGAGGGACTGTTGACTGTGCGTACAGCACTACTGGACGGCAACTAGTGGTGTTGGAGCCCAGGGACAGGAGGGGGAGGTGGAGGTGGAGGAGATAGGAGGGATTGCCACACACACAGCAGGGGAACAGCTGACGTTACTGAACCCCAATAACAGAGGAGGGACTGTTGGGACTGTGCGTACAGCACTTCTGGACGGCAACTAGCGGTGTTGGAGCCCAGGGACAGGAGGGGGAGGTGGAGGTGGAGGAGATAGGAGGGATTGCCACACACACAGCAGGGGAACAGCTGACGTTACTGAACCCCAATAACAGGAGGGACTGTTGACTGTGCGTACAGCACTACTGGACGGCAACTAGCGGTGTTGGAGCCCAGGGACAGGAGGGGGAGGTGGAGGTGGAGGAGATAGGAGGGATTGCCACACACACAGCAGGGGAACAGCTGACGTTACTGAACCCCAATAACAGAGGAGGGACTGTTGACTGTGCGTACAGCACTACTGGACGGCAACTAGCGGTGTTGGAGCCCAGGGACAGGAGGGGGAGGTGGAGGTGGAGGAGATAGGAGGGATTGCCACACACACAGCAGGGGAACAGCTGACGTTACTGAACCCCAATAACAGAGGAGGGACTGTTGACTGTGCGTACAGCACTACTGGACGGCAACTAGCCGTGTTGGAGCCCAGGGACAGGAGGGGGAGGTGGAGGTGATAGGAGGGATTGCCACACACACAGCAGGGGAACAGCTGACATTACTGAACCCCAATAACAGAGGAGGGACTGTTGACTGTGCGTACAGCACTACTGGACGGCAACTAGCGGTGTTGGAGCCCAGGGACAGGAGGGGGAGGTGGAGGAGATAGGAGGGATTGCCACACACACAGCAGGGGAACAGCTGACATTACTGAACCCCAATAACAGAGGAGGGACTGTTGACTGTGCGTACAGCACTACTGGACGGCAACTAGCGGTGTTGGAGCCCAGGGACAGGAGGGGGAGGTGGAGGTGGAGGAGATAGGAGGGATTGCCACACACACAGCAGGGGAACAGCTGACGTTACTGAACACCAATAACAGAGGAGGGACTGTTGACTGTGCGTACAGCACTACTGGACGGCAACTAGCGGTGTTGGAGCCCAGGGACAGGAGGGGGAGGTGGAGGTGGAGGAGATAGGAGGGATTGCCACACACACAGCAGGGGAACAGCTGACGTTACTGAACCCCAATAACAGAGGAGGGACTGTTGACTGTGCGTACAGCACTACTGGAGGCCAACTAGCGGTGTTGGAGCCCAGGGACAGGAGGGAGAGGTGGAGGTGGAGGAGATAGGAGGGATTGCCACACACACAGCAGGGGAACAGCTGACGTTACTGAACCCCAATAACAGAGGAGGGACTGTTGGGACTGTGCGTACAGCACTTCTGGACGGCAACTAGCGGTGTTGGAGCCCAGGGACAGGAGGGGGAGTGTCATGATTCCCCAATGGCATGGGAACATCAGAAACACAAAATAACAGACTAGCCCTCGGGTGATGGAAACTCAAGCTGACCGTGACCTAAATCTACCACACAACTAACAGTAGCCAGGAAGCATTCCTACGGCTGCCTAGATGCCATGCGCCAGCCGGAGAACTAACTACGCCTGGAAGAGGAAGGAACAGACCTGGCTTACCTCTAGTGAAATTCCCCAAAGATGATAGTAGCCCCCACATATATTAACGGTGAGTTCAGAGGAAAAGACATACACAGTATGAAGGTAGATTTAGCAAAGCGAGGTCCACTTACTAGATAGAGGAAGGATACAAAAGAGGACTTCACGGTCAGCTGAAAAACCCTTTCAAAAACCCATCCTGAAATTACTTTAAGACTCCTGTGTCAACTCATGACACAGGAGTGGCAATTTCAGTCCACAAGAGCTTCCAGTAACAGGAAATGACAAACTGTAAACTGGACAAAAAATACAAAACAAAAAGGACAAGAGTCCACTTAGCTGATCAGCAGACTGGTAGCAGGAACATGCAACTGAAAGACTCAGGTTACAATGATGACCGGCAAGGAAGTGACTGGAGAGCAAGGCTAAATAGGGAACTCCCAAAACTGATGGAAGCAGGTGAGCTGAGGCAGAAAAGAACACACAAGTCTCCAGTACCACCAGCCACCACTAAGGGAGCCCAAAAAGCGGATCACAACAGTACCCCCCCTTAAGGAGGGGGCACCGAACCCTCACAAGAACCGCCAGGGTGACCTGGATGAGCCCTATGAAAGGCACAAACCAAATCCGAGGCATGAACATCAGAGGCAGTTACCCAAGAATTATCTTCCTGACCATAGCCCTTCCATTTAACCAGATACTGGAGTCTCCGCCTGGAAATACGGGAGTCCAAGATCTTCTCTATAACGTACTCCAATTCACCCTCAACCAGCACAGGAGCAGGAGGCTCAGCAGAAGGAACCACCGGCACCTCGTATCTCCGCAACAACGACCGATGGAACACATTATGGATAGCGAAAGATGGCGGGAGGTCCAAACGAAAGGAAACAGGGTTAATAATCTCCAAAATCCTATAGGGACCGATGAACCGAGGCTTAAATTTAGGAGAAGAAACCCTCATTGGGACAAAACGGGAAGACAACCACACCAAGTCCCCAACACGAAGGCGAGGACCAACCCGACGCTGGCGGTTAGCAAACCGCTGAGTCCTCTCCTGGGACAAATTCAAATTGTCCACCACTTGTTCCCAAATCCGATACAACCGATCCACCACAGCATCTACTCCAGGACAATCCGAAGACTCCGCCTGACCAGAAGAAAAACGGGGATGAAACCCCGAATTGCAAAAGAAAGGGGAAACCAAAGTGGCCGAACTAGCCCGATTATTAAGAGCAAACTCCGCCAACGGCAAAAAGGCAACCCAATCATCCTTATCCGCAGACACAAAACACCTCAAATACGTCTCCAAAGTCTGATTAGTTCGCTCCGTCTGGCCATTAGTCTGAGGATGGAAGGCAGACGAAAAAGACAAATCAATGCCCAACCTGGCACAGAATGCCCGCCAAAATCTAGAAACGAACTGGGTACCCCTATCAGAAACGATATTTTCAGGAATACCATGCAAGCGAACCACATTTTGAAAAAACAAAGGAACCAACTCAGACGAGGAAGGCAACTTCGGCAATGGCACCAAATGAACCATCTTAGAAAAACGGTCACACACCACCCAGATAACAGACATCCTCTGAGAGACAGGAAGATCAGAAATAAAGTCCATCGAGATGTGCGTCCAAGGCCTCTTCGGAATAGGCAAGGGCAACAACAACCCGCTAGCCCTAGAACAACAAGGCTTGGCCCGAGCACACACATCACAAGACTGCACAAAAACACGCACATCTCGAGACAGAGATGGCCACCAGAAGGATCTAGCCACCAAATCCCTGGTACCAAAAATTCCAGGATGACCCACCAGCGTAGAAGAATGAACCTCCGAGATGACTCTACTGGTTCAATCATCAGGAACAAACAGTCTACCAGGTGGACAGCGATCAGGTCTATCCGCCTGAAACTCTTGCAAAGCACGTCGCAGATCTGGGGAAATAGCGGATAATATCACCCCATCCTTAAGGATACCTGTAGGTTCCGAATCACCAGGGGAATCAGGCTCAAAACTCCTAGAAAGGGCATCTGCCTTCACATTCTTAGAACCTGGTAGATATGAGACCACAAAATTAAACCGAGAGAAAAACAACGACCAGCGCGCCTGTCTAGGATTCAGGCGCCTGGCAGACTCAAGATAAATCAGATTCTTGTGATCAGTCAAAACCACCACCTGATGTCTAGCACCCTCAAGCCAATGACGCCACTCCTCAAATGCCCACTTCATGGCCAAAAGCTCCCGATTACCGACATCATAATTTCTTTCGGCGGCAGAAAATTTTCGAGAAAAGAACGCACAAGGTCTCATCACTGAGCAATCGGAACTTTTCTGCGACAAAACCGCCCCCGCTCCGATCTCGGAAGCATCGACCTCAACCTGAAAGGGGAGAGAGACATCAGGCTGGCGCAACACAGGGGCAGACGAAAAGCGGCGCTTAAGTTCCCGAAAGGCCTCCACAGCGGCAGAGGACCAATTGGCAACATCAGCACCCTTCTTAGTCAAATCCGTAAGAGGCTTAGCAACACCAGAAAAACCAGTTATAAATCGACGATAAAAATTAGCAAAGCCCAAGAACTTCTGAAGACCCTTTAGAGAAGTAGGCTGCGTCCAGTCACAAATAGCCCGAACCTTGACAGGGTCCATCTCAACAGAAGAAGGGGAAAAAATGTACCCCAAAAAGGAAATCTTTTGAACCCCAAAAACACACTTAGAACCCTTTACACACAGAGAATTCTCCCGCAAGACCTGAAAAACCCTCCTGACCTGCTGAACATGAGACTCCCAGTCCTCAGAAAAAATCAAAATATCGTCCAAATACACAATCATAAATTTATCCAGATATTCACGGAAAATATCATGCATAAAGGACTGAAAAACTGAAGGTGCATTAGAAAGGCCGAAAGGCATTACTAAATACTCAAAGTGGCCCTCAGGCGTATTAAATGCGGTTTTCCACTCATCCCCTTGCTTAATTCGCACCAAATTATACGCCCCACGGAGATCAATCTTGGAGAACCACTTAGCCCCCCTTATGCGAGCAAACAAATCAGTAAGCAGCGGCAACGGATACTGATATTTGACAGTAATTTTATTCAGGAGTCGATAATCAATACAAGGCCTCAGCGAGCCATCCTTTTTAGAGACAAAGAAAAACCCAGCTCCTAAAGGTGATGAAGAAGGACGAATATGTCCCTTTTCCAGGGACTCCTTAACATACTCTCGCATGGCAGCATGCTCAGGTACAGATAGGTTAAACAAACGACCCTTTGGAAATTTACTGCCTGGAATCAGATCTATGGCGCAATCACACTCTCTGTGGGGAGGGAGAGAACCAATTTTAGGCTCTTCAAAAATATCCCCAAAATCCGACAAAAATGCCGGAACCTCAGAGGGAATAGATGATGAGATAGAAACCAAAGGTATGTCCCCATGAGCCCCCCGACATCCCCAGCTTAACACAGACATAGTTTTCCAGTCCAGTACTGGGTTATGAGATTGCAACCATGGTAATCCAAGCACTAACACATCATGTAAATTATGCAACACGAGGAAGCGAATCATCTCCTGATGGTCTGGAGTCATACGCATAGTCACTTGCGTCCAGAACTGTGGTCTATTACAAGCCAGAGGTGTAGAATCAATACCCTTCAGAGGTATAGGAACTTCCAGAGGCTCCAAATCAAACCCACAGCGCCTGGCGAAGGACCAATCCATGAGACTCAGAGCGGCGCCAGAGTCCACATAGGCATCCACGGTAATAACTGATAATGAACAAATCAGAGTTACAGACAGAAGAAATTTAGACTGTAAAGTGCCAATAGAAACAGACTTGTCAACCTTCCTAGTACGTTTAGAGCATGCTGATATAACATGCGCGGAATCACCACAGTAGAAGCACAAGCCATTTTTGCGCCTATAATTCTGCCGCTCGCTTCTTGACAGAATTCTGTCACGTTGCATTTTCTCTGGCGTCCCTTCAGAAGATACCGCCAAATGGTGCACGGGTTTGCGCTCCCGCAAACGCCGATCAATCTGAATCGCCATTGTGATGGACTCATTCAGACCTGTGGGCGTAGGAAACCCCACCATGACATCCTTAACGGCATCAGAAAGGCCTTCTCTGAAAATTGCCGCTAGGGCACACTCATTCCACTGAGTAAGCACAGACCATTTACGAAATTTTTGGCAGTATATCTCAGCTTCATCTTGCCCCTGAGACAGGGCTATTAAAGCTTTTTCAGCTTGAATCTCCAAATTAGGTTCCTCATACAGCAACCCTAAAGCCAGAAAAAACGCATCCACATTGAGCAACGCAGGATCCCCTGGTGTCAATGAAAATGCCCAATTTTGAGGGTCACCTCGCAGCAAAGAAATCACAATCTTAACCTGCTGAACAGGATCTCCAGAGGAGTGAGGTCTGAGAGAAAGGAATAATTTACAATTACATTTGAAATTCAGAAACCGAGATCTATCTCCGGAAAATACCTCTGGTGTAGGAATCTTAGGTTCAGAAATAGGAGTACGTATAACATAATCTTGTAAATTCTGAACCTTCGTAGCAAGATTATTTAAACCTGCAGCCAAACTCTGAGAGTCCATCCTTAAACCGGAGAGATCAGAGCCATTCAAGGATTAGAAGGAGAGAAAGGCAAGGCTGTAAATAGAGCAGAAATACAACTGAGCCAACTAAGTAGCAAACATGTGAGGAAAAAAAAAAAAAAATCTACAGACTTCTTTTACTCTCCTTTCTTCTGCCAATTACTTTAACAGTGGCCGGTCATACTGTCATGATTCCCCAATGGCATGGGAACCTCAGAAACACAAAATAACAGACTAGCCCTCGGGTGATGGAAACTCAAGCTGACCGTGACCTAAATCTACCACACAACTAACAGTAGCCAGGAAGCATTCCTACGGCTGCCTAGATGCCATGCTCCAGCCGGAGAACTAACTACGCCTGGAAGAGGAAGGAACAGACCTGGCTTACCTCTAGTGAAATTCCCCAAAGATGATAGTAGCCCCCACATATATTAACGGTGAGTTCAGAGGAAAAGACATACACAGTATGAAGGTAGATTTAGCAAAGCGAGGTCCACTTACTAGATAGAGGAAGGATACAAAAGAGGACTTCACGGTCAGCTGAAAAACCCTTTCAAAAACCCATCCTGAAATTACTTTAAGACTCCTGTGTCAACTCATGACACAGGAGTGGCAATTTCAGTCCACAAGAGCTTCCAGTAACAGGAAATGACAAACTGTAAACTGGACAAAAAATACAAAACAAAAAGGACAAGAGTCCACTTAGCTGATCAGCAGACTGGTAGCAGGAACATGCAACTGAAAGACTCAGGTTACAATGATGACCGGCAAGGAAGTGACTGGAGAGCAAGGCTAAATAGGGAACTCCCAAAACTGATGGAAGCAGGTGAGCTGAGGCAGAAAAGAACACACAAGTCTCCAGTACCACCAGCCACCACTAGGGGAGCCCAAAAAGCGGATCACAACAGGGGAGGTGGAGGTGGAGGAGATAGGAGGGATTGCCACACACACAGCAGGGGAACAGCTGACGTTACTGAACCCCAATAACAGAGGAGGGACTGTTGACTGTGCGTACAGCACTACTGGACGGCAACTAGCGGTGTTGGAGCCCAGGGACAGGAGGGGGAGGTGGAGGAGATAGGAGGGATTGCCACACACACAGCAGGGGAACAGCTGACGTTACTGAACCCCAATAACAGAGGAGGGACTGTTGACTGTGCGTACAGCACTACTGGACGGCAACTAGCGGTGTTGGAGCCCAGGGACAGGAGGGGGAGGTGGAGGTGGAGGAGATAGGAGGGATTGCCACACACACAGCAGGGGAACAGCTGACGTTACTGAACCCCAATAACAGAGGAGGGACTGTTGACTGTGCGTACAGCACTACTGGATGGCAACTAGCGGTGTTGGAGCCCAGGGACAGGAGGGGGAGGTGGAGGTGGAGGAGATAGGAGGGATTGCCACACACACAGCAGGGGAACAGCTGACGTTACTGAACCCCAATAACAGAGGAGGGACTGTTGACTGTGCGTACAGCACTACTGGACGGCAACTAGCGGTGTTGGAGCCCAGGGACAGGAGGGGGAGGTGGAGGTGGAGGAGATAGGAGGGATTGCCACACACACAGCAGGGGAACAGCTGACGTTACTGAACCCCAATAACAGAGGAGGGACTGTTGGGACTGTGCGTACAGCACTTCTGGACGGCAACTAGCGGTGTTGGAGCCCAGGGACAGGAGGGGGAGGTGGAGGTGGAGGAGATAGGAGGGATTGCCACACACACAGCAGGGGAACAGCTGACGTTACTGAACCCCAATAACAGAGGAGGGACTGATGACTGTGCGTACAGCACTACCAGGCAACAACTAGCGGTGTTGGAGCCCAGGGACAGGAGGAGAAGCAGAGGAACACAATGTAGGCCGAAGCCTGATTGGAGAAAGTCGAAAGGGAACCTTTAACCCCCCCCCAAGGCGTTTGTAGCTGAAAGAGCCAGCTTGTGCAGCAAAAAAGATGCAAAAGGAAAAGGTGGCTCTTTTCATGATGCTCCTTGCAAACACAGAACTAACCACTTATAAAATGTGTCCCCTGATACCGTGAGACCGTCCCGGAGGTGGGACTTTCCTTCGTAATATGACGCAGCACAGCCGTCATTCCTACCTCCTTGGCGCCGTTCCCCGGCTCCTCAGCGTTGTTTGATTCCGTCCCGGAGCCTGCGCTGTTATGTTATCCCTTGGCCAGGCACACTTAGCGCTGCCCATCTTCTGACATCATTTGGTGTCAGGCTGGCTGCGCCTGTGCGGCCGTGCTGGCCGAGAGCCCGCCTCGCAGTGTCGTCTAATGTAATCCCACCGCGGGCCTGGGATCCGTGGCCATGCACAGTGCATATCCTTGCCTCTCACTCCCCTCCCTACGGCTTCTTAAGACTGTGCGGTGTCACGGCCGTGGCATGCTATTAGGGACCAGCTGACACCGCACAGTCTGAAGAAGCCGTAGGGAGATGAGTGAGAGGTGGAGGTTCAGATATGCACTGCGCATGTCCATGGATCTCAGGCCCCCAGTGGGATTAAATCAGAAGACACTGCGAGGCGGGCTCTCGGCCAGCGCGGCCGCACAGGCGCAGCCATCCTGACACCAAATGATGTCAGAAGACGGGCAGCGCTAAGTGTGCCTGGCCAAGGGATAACATAACAGCACAGGCTCCGGGACGGAATCAAACAACGCTGAGGAGCCGGGGCACGGCGCCAAGGGGGTAGGAATGACGGCTGTGCTGCGTCATATTACGAAGGAAAGTCCCACCTCCGGGACGGTTTTACTGTATCAGTGGACACATTTTATAAGTGTTAAGTTCTGCGTGTGCAAGGAGCTAAACAAAAATAGCTACCTTTTCCTTGTGCAGCATTACTGCTGTACAAGGTGGCTCTTTCAGTAACAAACGCCTTGGGGGGGGGACAGGTTCCCTTACATTTCAGTTGTTGTGTCAGCGTGGCGGTCGCAGGACACATTGCCGGCTACACAGCTGGGGATCAGCTGACGTTACTGAAACCCAATAACACTGGGTCGTATGTTTTGACTGTGCAGACGGCACTTCTGAGCCTCAACTGGCGGTGTTGGAGCCCAGGAATTTAAGTTCAGGTGGTAGAAAGATGAACACAACAGGAGACCTGGATACTGTAGACAGTCACCTAATTATTTAATCAGGAAGAGGAGTGGCAAATTCCTGCGAGATCCAGGCCTTGTTCATTTTCAGGAAAGTAAGCCGGTCAACGTTATCGGAGGATAGTCGCATGCGACGGTCAGTTAGTACACCACCTGCAGCACTAAAGACACGTTCCGATAATACACTGGCCGCAGGGCAAGACAGCACCTCCAATGCATACTGGCTTAGCTCTGGCCATGTATCCAGCTTTGAGACCCAAAACTTGAAAGGGGAAGAGCCGTCTGGGAGTACAGCAAGAGGGCAAGACATGTAGTCTGTCACCATCTGACGGAACCGTTGCCTCCTGCTGACTGGAGCCGTCTGTGATGGTGTAGACTTTTGTGGCGGGCACAGAAAACTGTGCCACAGTTGGGCCATACTGGTCTTGCCTTGGGCAGAGGCACTGCTTCTGCTCCCTCTTTGTGCAGAGCCTCCACCACTGCCTGGACGCACTGAGCTGCTTTGGAATGCACTAGCAGCACTTCTCTCAGTTGGAATGGAGAAGATGATGGAATTGACCAGTGTGTCTTGGTACTCCCGCATTTTTCGCTCCCGGTTCAACGGTGTGATGAGGCTTTCTACGTTGTCCCGGTAGCGAGGATTGAGGAGGGTGAACACCCAATAATCAGACATGTTGAGAATGTGGGCGATGCGGCGGTCGTTTCTCAGGCACTGCAGCATGTAATCCACCATGTGCTGCAGACTGCCAACTGCCCAAGAAACGCTGTCCCCTGCTGGAGGCGTGATCTCTGCCCGCTCGTCATCACCCCACCCTCGCTGTACACACTGAGTACTGGACAATTGTGTAACTCCCTCCTCTGGACGGATGTCTTCCTCCTCCATTGACTCCTCCTCATCCTCCTCACAAACTGTCCCCTGCCTACGCGTTTGTGAGGAACCACGTGGCGCTGACTGTCCAGAAGATGATGGAAATGCTGAATCCTCATCCTCCACCTCTTCCACAACATCATCCCTTAGCGCTTGCAGTGATTTTTCAAGCAGGCAGATAAGGGGGACAGTCATGCTGACTAGTGCATCATCTGCACTCGCCATCCGCGTGGAATAATCAAAGGGACGCAAAACCTGGCAGACGTCATTCATAGTGGCCCACTCTGTGGTTGTGAAGTCTGTACGGCGCTGAGTGCGACTTCTTTGCGCCTGAAGCAGCTGGTACTCCATTACAGCTTGCTGCTGCTCACACAACCGCTCCAACATATGTAATGTGGAATTCCACCTGGTAGGTAGGTCACATATGATGCGATGTTCCGGCAGGCGGTGTCGGCGCTGCAGAGCCGCAATGCGCGCTTTTGCCGTGCTGGAACGCCGCAAGTGAGCACACTCTAGGCGGACCTTGTGCAGCAGTGCATCAAGATCCGGATAGTCCCTCAGAAAACTCTGCACGACCAAATTGAGCACATGTGCCAGACATGGGATGTGAGTGAGGTTGCCGAGGCCCAGAGCTGCCACCAGATTTCGGCCATTATCACACACTACCATGCCTGGCTGGAGATTCGCTGGCACAAACCACACATCGCTCTCCTGCTTGATGGCATTCCAGAGCTCCTGCGCTGTGTGGCTTCGATTCCCCAAATAAATTAATTTCAAGACGGCCTGTTGACGTTTGGCCACGGCTGTGCTCATGTCGGTCGTAACAGGTACACGTTCATCACGGGTCCATGTGGAGGTGGACTGTGACGGCTCCTGCAGCGATGATTCTGAGGAACTGGTGTAGGAGGAGGAGTCAATGCGTACAGAATGGATTCCTGCAATCCTTGGAGTGGGCAGGACACGTCCTGCGCCACTCGCACGGTCTATACCCGGCTCAACGACATTAACCCAATGGGCAGTGAGGGAAAGGTATCGCCCCTGTCCATGTTGACTGGTCCACGCATCGGTGGTGAGGTGGACCTTGCTACTGACGGCGTTCAGTAGCGCGTGTTTTATGTGTCCCTCCACATGCTTGTGCAGGGCAGGGACAGCTTGCCTGCTGAAGTAAAAGCAGCTGGGCACATTGTACTGTGGGACTGCCAATGACATCAAGTCACGGAAGCTGTCAGTCTCCACCAGCCTGAATGACAGCATTTCCAGTGACAGAAGTTTGGCAATGCCTTCAGTCAGAGCCTGTGCTCGTGGGTGGTTTGATGAGAAAGGCCGCCTTTTCTCCCATGCCTGTACTACCGATGGCTGTAGACTGGGCTGGGAGTGTGTGGATGACTGGGAAAGTGGTGCTGCGGGTGGAATTACAGCGGGTCTCTGGACAACAGGGCCAGAGGTTCTTCCACGGCGATCCTGGGAGGAAGCCGAACCAGCTGCGTGTGAGCTGGAGGAAGAGGCAACACGAGCTGAAGAGGTGGTAGCTGCCGCTGTTGGTTGGCCTAGCTCTTCAGTGTGTTTTTCTAACTCCGCCGGGTGCCTGGTGCGCACATGTTTCCACATGTTGGAGGTATTGAGGTTGCTGACATTTCAACCTCTTTTTACTTTGTGATGACACACCTTGCATTTGACATAGCAAATGTCATCTGCAACTGTGTCAAAAAAGGACCAGGCACTGCAAGTCTTGGGAGCGCCCTTTTTGGCTTTTGGAAGAGACATGCTCCTAACGGGTGCCAAAGCGGAGGCTGCAGGATCCGCAGTCTTCCCCCTCCCTCTCCCTCTTTGGGCCGTACGGGGAATCTCTTCCTCAGAGCTGCTCCCACCACCTTCCTGTCCCTCACGCCAAGATGGGTCAAGGACCTCATCATCTACACTACCCTCTGCCCCCAACTGCTCCTCCTGGGTAGTCTCAGCAGCAGAGCACGCACCAGTAAGTGGCACCTGAGTGTCATCATCAGCTGATGCGGCCTGCGATGTGGTGAACGGAGCCACTGGCCCACCCGCCTCTTCAGAGGAAGAGAGAAAAAGCTGTTGGGCATCACTGCACCCTGCCTCTTCTTCCATTTCTCCAATGCTGCTTGGCTGGCCCCCTGTTTCCAAGCCAAGAGATTCAGAGAACAGAAGTAGAGACGGCTCCTGTCCTGGGCTCTCTGTCTGCCTGGGCAATTTGGCAGGTGGTGAAGAGACAGATGGCTGCTCTCCAGTGCTCTGTGTCTGAGAGGATGTGGCACTAATTGAAGTTGATGCATTAGCTGCCATCCATCCGACAACGGCTTCAATTTTTTCTTCACGCAGCAGCGGTGTACGGCGCTCTGCGACAAAGCTGCGCATGAATGACTGTTCCCTGGTGAAAGTGGGTGCTGATGAGTCACTGGTGCCCACAGCAGGCACAGAATCCCCACGTCCCCTCCCTGCTCCGCGCCCACGCCCACGCCCACGTGCCTTACTCACTGCCTTCTTCATCTTGGTTGACTGATAAAGATAAGCAGAAAAGTACTAACGGATTTGTGTGCTTATTCCTGAACAACTCCTCCTAACAGGTATAAGAAACACTAATTTTCTAAAGTGTGGACTAGACTTTAATATGAGCTAATGTGGCCTACACAAATGTAAAGTGGTGTCACTGGTGTGTTTGGTGAACTTTATTATTTATTTTTTGGGGGCTGAACTGACAACAGATAGAGCTGCAGTCACACGGAGACCGTGCAGACAGACGTAAACGGCGCTGCAAGGCCCAAAAACCCTCCTCTACGTTATCCTATGTAGTGTTTTTCCACAAGTTAGCTGAAGACGGGTGGAAAGACACTAATAGGAATTTTTTGAAAAAATGTGCAGCAGCCTGCACTACTTTAAAACAAAATGAAAATTGATTTTGCGGTATGACGCAGTGAAGAACCCTGAGCTGGAGACAACCAGGCTATGGCTGCTCACAGACTACAGGGCGAGCTGCAGTCACACGGAGACCGTGCAGACAGCCGTAAACGGCGCTGCAAGGCCCAAAAACCCTCCTCTACGTTATCCTATGTAGTGTTTTTCCACAAATTAGCTGGAGACGGGTGGAAAGACACTAATAGAATTTTTTTGAAAAAATTAGCAGCAGACTACACTACTTGGAAAAAAAAAAAAAAAAAGAACAGTATGAGGCAATGAACCACCCTCCCTGAACTGAATACAACCAGCTATGGATGGCCTATGTGGCTGCACTCAGACTAGAGAGTGGGCTGCACTCACACACACACACACACAGACCTTGCAGATCGCTGTGAAAACAGCACTACAAGGCAAAAGCAAGGTGAATAGTAGGTGAACACAGCGGTTGCTAAATTAGCCTTTGGAAAGCACAAAGAAGCAAATCGCTATCTCTAAACTGGCCCTCAGTCAGCAAACAGCGTCCTGTCACTAACTGAATTCACAGCAGAGTGATCGCAAAATGGCGCCAGCGACTTTTAAACTGCATCATGACATCATTTCAGCAGCCAATCACAGCCATGCCAGTAGTTTCATGCCCTCCATGCTGAACAGGATGTGCCCACACTTGGAATCATTCTCATTGGATGAATTTGTGCATTTTGAATCTGGGAACTTCCGATTCCGGTATCCGATACGCGGCAAGTATCGGAATCCCGGTATCGGAATTCCGATACCGCAAGTATCGGCCGATACCCGATACTTGCGGTATCGGAATGCTCAACACTAATTATCATTACAGGCAGGATAACAATGACATCAAGACATTTATACACAGTAAATAGCACAGAATCCACCATTCACAATAGGTAGTGGTCAAAGTTCACTTCCTCTCTCTTCCTGCGCAATGCCATTTATCCAGAATGGAGAATCTGTTGTAAGACATGACAATTGGTGTTCACAGATGCTGTCTATTCAATATCACTGAGCTAGACCTGATTTGCAAAGAAGAATGGGCAAACATTTTAGCCTCTAGATGTGAAAAACACATACAGTACAGACCAAAAGTTTGGACACACCTTCTCATTTAAAGATTTTTCTGTATTTTCATGACTATGAAAATTGTACATTCACACTGAAGTGGAGTTATACACTTAACAAAAAAGCGTGAAATAACTGAAAATATGTCTTATATTCTAGGTTCTTCAAAGTAGGCACCTTTTGCTTTGATGACTGCTTTGCACATTCTTGGCATTCTCTTGATGAGCTTCAAGAGGTAGTCACTGGAAATGGTCTTCCAACAATCTTGAAGGAGTTCCCAGAGATGCTTAGCACTTGCTGGCCCTTTTGCCTTCACTCTGCGGTCCAGCTCACCCCAAACCATCTCGATTGGGTTCAGGTCTGGTGACTATGGAGGCCAGGTCATCTGGCGTAGCACGCCATCACTCTGCTTCTTGGTCAAATAACCCTTACATAGCCTGGAGCTGTTGAAAAAAAAATGATGGTCCAACTAAACGCAAACAGGATGGTAGCCGCTGCAAGATGCTGTGGTAGCCATGCTGGTTCAGTATGCCTTGAATTTTGAATAAATTCCCAACAGTGTCACCAGCAAAGCACCCCCACACCATCACACCTCTTCCTCCATGCTTCTCGGTCGGAACCAGTCATGTAGAGTCCATCCGTTCACCTTTTCTGCGTTGCACAAAGACACAGTGGAACCAAAGATCTCCAATTGGACTCATCAGACCAAAGCACAGATTTCCACTGGTCTAAAGTCCATTCCTTTTGTTCTTTCGCCCAAACAAGTCTCTTCTGCTTGTTGCTTGTCCTTAGCAGTGGTTTCCAACAGCTATTTTACCATGAAGACCTGCTGCACAAAGTCTCCTCTTAACAGTTGTTGTAGAGATGTGTCTGCTGCTAGAACTCTGTGTGGCATTGACCTGGTCTCTAATCTGAGCTGCTGTTAACCTGCGATTTGTGAGGCTGGTGACTCAGATAAACTTATCCTCAGAAGCAGAGGTGACTCTTGGCCTTCCTTTCCTGGGGCGGTCCTCATGTGAGCCAGTTTCTTTGTGGCGCTTGATGGTTTTTGCCACTGCACTTGGGGACACTTTCAAAGTTTTCACAATTTTTTTGGCTGACTGACCTTCATTTCTTAAAGTAATGATGGCCACTCATTTTTCTTTACTTAGCTGCTTTTTTCTTGCCATAATACAAATTCTAACAGTCTATTCAGAAGGACTATCAGCTGTGTATCCACCAGACTTCTGCACAACACAACTGATGGTCCCAAACACCATTTATAAGGCTAGAAATCCCACTTATTAAACCTGACAGGGCACACCTGTGAAGTGAAAACCTGGTGGCTGGTATTCTCAGAGCTGGTAAGGGGCTTGGGATATTGCCTCCCCCCAGCCTAAAAATAGCAGCTCACATCTTCCCCAGAAAAGGCACATTTATTAGATGGCTGAAAACCATGGGAGAGTGGGGTGCTGTGAGCTTAAATTTCTCATGGTGAACTTATTGAACTCAACACTGCTCCGTGAGACTTTTTCTCAGTATGCTCCCAGTGATCTCACTAAGGTCACAGCAATTCATTGGCCTGCCTCACACTGAAGTGAGCTGGGAATACAGCCTCAATTACATGCGGTAACCTTGAAGATGTCACTTTTAGTCATTGACGATGCACAACAGCACCTCATTCTCCCAGGGTTTTCAGCCTGGATGGTTGCATCTTTGTACTGTACAGGTTGAAAACCAATTATCGCAGATATGGATTACAGCGTGGGACAGTATGTCGGACAGGTGAGGGATATTGTTGTTTTTTATTACTATGGGGTTAGTGATAAAGAGGCATCTTATAGATGCCTCTCCATTACTAACCTGTGGGCTTGATGTCACCTGAAAATACAAAGGTGACATCAACCCCACAAATATGAACCCAATTTGCCATTGTCATAGTGCAAGTAGGAAGAGCTGGAAAAACACCAGAATTGGCGCATTTGATAGCTGCGCCTTTTTCTGGGGCAGCTGCAGGTTGCTATTTTTTGACTGGGGGAAATATATATATGGCCCCTTAGCAGCCTGAGAAAACCATCCCCCAGCTGTCTGCTTTAGCTTGGCTGGTTGTCAAAAATGTGGGGGACTGCACAACTTGTTTTTATCGTTATTCAAATAATTTAAAATAAATGGAGTGGGGACCACTCTATTCTTGATAACCAGCCATGATAGAGCTGACAGCTGAGGGTTGCTGCCCACATCTGTCAGTTTTGCCATGCTGGTTATCAAATAGAAAGACCCCACGCCATTTTTAAAAATGATTTATTTATAGTGCAGTCGCCAGCACCCATCAGCCACACCTGCTTTTGCTGTTATTAGCGGCAGCAGGCATAGGCTTATGGGAGTAGTACTCTCTCAGCAGTCGATGCCTCTGTGACAGCAGGTAAACTTTTTACCACAGCTGCTGGTGTTCTGACCGGCAGAAATAATCCAGTGTTTTTTGCACTATGATGCAGATGAAAGCGTGGGAAACATCTAATGTCCATGTTCAGGGTCTGTGCCCGAACAGTAGGTGTTTGGTTCAGACCCCGACTTTACTGTTCTGGTTCGTCCATCACTACTTTCTAGAACAAACTATAGTAAATTTGTCGGGTCACGCACAGCCTTGCTAAATTCTAGCCACTTTTGAAAAGTGCCTTGTGCTGCAGATAAACCTCAAAAACTCCCAAATTATTGCGATTTTTTTAAACCAGTTTCTTGTGTAAATTCAATAAAAAATGTACCCTAAGTGTGTCCAAAGATATTTATGTAGCAATTAAAGCTGTCAGGCTGTGGTATTAATAGCTACTCTAAAGGCTTTTCTCCCTAAAGTATATGAAATTTATATTTGGTATATTATGCAGAATTCTCATTAGATAACATACTAAGTGAAATATGTAAAGCAAGTAAATGTAATATGTATGAGCATGTACGTAGAAGCAGTGAGATGCAGAAGTAGACTGGAATCTCAGGTGCATTCAGGGGCATGAGTAGTGGGACGTTAAGAAAATACTCTGTGAGAAGAGGTTTCGAATATTAATCATACTGCTAAATTACTGTGATTGTGAAGCTAATAATGGACAGAAGCGTAAATTAAAAGTAATGACATGATGTAATTTTGAAGTATATACCATAAGACTAAAGACTTCAAGAAAACATTTTTGCTCCTCAACAAGGAAGGATGAGATACAGCACTTGACGGCATGAAAATGCTTCAGTGCAGAGAACCATTGTTCAGTGAGCAAATCAAAAGTAGAGTACATCTACCTAGGGCTTCATAACTTTTACATGATGAGACACAGCATTATCTCCATTGCTGTTAATGCATTCTTCACACAGTTATGTGCTTCATATTAGTGTTCTATGATAACAATAACTGGAACAGTGCAGATCGTTAGTAGAAAAAGCATAGTATTTCCGAAGAACATCTAAAATAGCTATTAAAGAGTAGGTTTATCTCTACCCCACAATGTATAACTTACATTAGATAAATTGTACATGTATTGATATAACCATATAATATGTGTTGTGCTTTAAATGTACATAGAACCAATACATTTGTGAATATGTTACTGTTCTTAACTAATCTTTTAGTAGTACATAATTTATGTTAGCTTATTATCACCTAAGGCAACATTGATTCCTGTAAGAATAAGTCAATGCTTAAGTGGATTATCTAGTTCTTTAAGGTTGAAAACCTGGCTTTAGGATATCTAAGATAGGCTAATGTTAACCATATTAAGACATGTGACGTACATTTGTTTTACACGTCAGATGAGAGTGTATAGAATGAGCTTAGATGCTAATCTCTTCCATAAATGGTGGATGGCACAGCTGACATCCAACTGTAATTGCAATAGCAACCAAAACATATAAGTGATCAGATAAGTGGAAAAGCAGGAAGACCTCTGTCAATCCATTACCCTTCTCCTTTGCAGTGTGATCTTGAGGCACTGATGGGGATTCACGACAGCTATGCCTGCCATCTTTAAACTTCGATTAAAGGGAATACGTTAGTAGGTTTTTGTTATGTAATCAGGAGTAGGAGATAGAGGCTGTAACAGAATTCAAGGATGTGTCAATTGTCACAGTGCGTGCTGTTGTTCACTAACTGTGAAACAAAGTCAGACATATCGCTGGTGCAATTGGTGCAGGTTCACTGGGGCCTGGAGGTGGAAGGAGGCCCCTGCAGGGTGGCTAATAATGAGGGCAATCTGTTCTGTTTCTCTGGCCCCTAGAAACCCATGGCCAGGTTGCCCTCATGTGTGGTGGCCTCTGCGCTGCCTACAAGAGAAAATTACAGAGGAGCAGAGTTGCAGGGATCCATCCTCTGCTTTCTGCCTGGACTTTCTGTCTGACAGCAGAGCAGCTGGATGATGTCAGCAATGATGGAGGTGGGGGAGAGGGCAATGCTGGGGTGGGGAGAAGGCAATGATGGAGGTGGGGAGAGGGAAATTATGGAGGTGGGGAGAGGGAAATGATGGAGGTGGGGAGAGGGCAATGATGGAGGTGGTGGAGAGGGCAATGATGGAGGTGGGGAGAGGGCAATAATGGAGGTGGGGAGAGGGAAATTATGGAGGTGGGGAGAGGGAAATGATGGAGGTGGGGAGAGGGCAATGATGGAGGTGGTGGAGAGGGCAATGATGGAGGTGGGGGAGAAAGCAATGATGGAGGTGGGGGAGAGGTCAATGATGGAGGAGGTAGAGAGGGCAATGATGGGGTGGTGGAGATGAAAATGAAGGAGGTGGGGAAGAAGGCAATGATACAATGGGGAAAAGACAATGATGGACATGGTGAAGAGGGCAATGATGGGGGTGGGGGAAAAGGCAATGGTGGAGGTGGTGGAGAGGGAAATGATGGAGATGGGGAGAGCGCAATGATGAGGATGGGGAGAGGGCAATGAGGAGGGTGGGAGAGAGGGTAATAATGAAGGTGGGGGAGAGGGCAAAGATGGAGGTGGTGGAGAGGGAAATGATGGGAGTGGGGGAGAAGGCAATGATGGAGGGGGTGGAGAAGGCAATGATGTGGTGGGGAGAAGGCAATGATGGAGGTGGTGGAGAGGGCAATGATGGAGGTGATGGAGAGCGCAATGAGGAAGGTGGGGAAAGGGCAATGATGGGGGTGGGTGAGAGGGCAATGATGGAGGAGGTGGAGAGGGAAATTATGGAGGTGGTGGAAAGGGAAATTATGGAGGTGATGGCAAGGAAAATGATGGAGGTGGTGGGGAGGGCAATGATGGTATGGTGGAGGGAGAAATGATGGAGGTGGGGAGAGGGCAATGATGGGGTGCTAGAGAGGGCAATGATGGCGTGATGGAGAGGGCAATGATGGAGGTGGGGGGAGTGCAATGATGGCAGTGGTGGAGAGGGCAATGATGAGGGTGGTGGAGAGGGAAATGATGGGCGTGGTGGAGAGGGCAATGATGGAGGTTAGGAGAAGGCAATTGTGGAGGTGGGGGAGAGGGCAAGGATGGAGATGGGGAAAGGGCAATGATCGAGGTGTGGTGAGGGCAATGATGGAGGTGGTGGAAAGTGCAATGCGCATAATAGTCCACATTATTTATTGTTAATGTTCATGAATCCATCATCAGGAGGGCACTGAACAACAATGGTATTCAAGGCAGGATTGCAAGGAGAAAGCCAATGCTCTCCAGGGGGTACTGCAGATATGTAGCCCCGGTCGTAGTAGTAGTAGTACCTGGCCACTATACAGTTGATGGAGCTGTGTAGTTCCACAATTGATTACTTCCGGCGGCCGCACCGACAACAGCTAGTTAGCAGGGGTGCTGGGTATCACACCTCCACCAATCTGATATTGATGATCGGATAGGCCATCAATATAAAGTCCTGGACAATCCCTTTAAATATGACATTTAAGTTTAAAGGAACTCAGTAGCACAACCACATCTAAAACATAATATTAGGGTGCCATCAACCCACAGGGACCCCAGTACATAGAAAAAGGAGAAGAGACAACAGTACTCCAGATAGGTAGGAAACTGGTAAACGTTTATTTATTTCACAGTAAGGAGAATACAGTTGTGCTCAAAAGTTTACATACCCCAGCAGAATTTTTGCTTTCTGGGCTTTTTTTCAGAGAATATGAATGATAACAAAGCCCTCCCTTGACCCATCCTCTGCATCTAGCTATCGCCCTATATCACTTCTCCCCTATGCCTCAAAACTACTGGAACAGCACGTCCATCTTGAACTGTCCTCCCACCTCTCTTCTTGCTCCCTCTTCGACTGCTTACAATCTGGCTTCCAGTCACACCACTCCACTGAAACTGCCATAACTAAGGTCACCAATGACCTATTAACTGCCAAGGCCAAGCGACACTACTCTGTCCTCCTCCTCCTGGACCTGTCCTCTGCCTTTGACACAGTGAACCATTCCCTATTAGTACAGACCCTCTCATCCTTGGCATCACAGACTTGGCCCTATCCTGGATCTTGTCATACCTAACAGACCGGACATTCAGCGTCTCCCACTCACACACCACCTCCTCACCTCATTCCCTATCTGTTGTAGTCCCGCAAGGTTCAATCTTATGGCCCCTGCTCTTCTCCATTTACACCTTCAGCCTGGGACAGCTCATAGAATCTCACGGCTTTGAGTATCATCTCTATGCCGACAACACACAGATCTACATCTCTGGACCAGATATCACCACCCTACTAACCAGAATCCCACAATGTCTATCTGCTATTTTATCCTTCTTCTCTGCTAGATTTCTAAAACTTAATATGGACAAAACATAATTCATCATCTTTCCCCCATTTCACTTGACTCCCCCAATAGACCTATCCATTAAAGTAAATGGTTGCCCACTCTCCCCAGTCCCAAAAGCTTGCTGCCTCGGTGTAATCCTTGACACTAATTTCTCCTTTATACCACATAGCCATCCCTTTCCACTTCCTGCTGACTTCCATTCGAAAATATTTCCCGGATCTGTACATTCCTCAACCAAGAATCTGCAAAAACCCTAGTCCATGCCCTCATCATCTCCCACCTTGACTACTGCAACCTCCTGCTCTGTGGCCTCCCCTCTAACACTCTAGCACCCCTCCAGTCTATTCTAAACACTGCTGCTTGACTAATCCACCTGTCACTCAGCTATTTCAAAGGCTCTCCCCTCTGTCAATCCCTGCACTGGTTCCCCATTACCCAAAGACTCCAGTTCAAAACCCTAACCATGGCATACAAAGCCATCCACAACCTGTCTCCTCCATACATCTGTGACCTTGTCTCCCAGTACTTACTGCACGCAATCTCCGATCTGCACAAGATCTACTTATTTATTCATTTCTTATCTCCTCTTCCCACAATCGCATATAAGATTTCTCCCGCGCATCCTCCATACTCTGGAACTACCCCAACATATCAGACTGTCGCCTACCGTGGAAACCTTCAAAAAGAACCTGAAGACCTACCTCTTCAGACAAGCCTACAACGTGCAGTAACCACCGATAGACCAAACCTCTGCACAACCAGCTCTACCCTCGCCTACTGTATTTTCACCCATCCCTTGTAGATTGGGAGCCCTCGCGGGCAGGGTCCTTTCTCCTGATGTACCAGTCGTGACTTGTATTGATTAAGATTACTTGTTTTTTATTATGTATACCCCTTCTCACATGTAAAGAGCTATGGAATAAATGGCAGTATAATAATAAATAATAAAATTAATAATAACACCAAAACTTTTTCTCCGCTCATGGTTAGTAGTTGGGTGAAGCCATTTATTGTCAAACTACTGTGTTTTCTCTTTTTAAATCATAATGACAACCCAAAATATCCAAATGACCCAAAGCAAAAATTCTGGCAGGGTATCTAAACTTTTGAGCACAACTGTACATCTATTCATAATAGTTAGTTGTGTAGCTTTATAGGTTGCAGAGGTATTGTATTAAAACTGACCCAACATCAGCAGACTATTTTCAGGTTAAAATAGTAGTAATATGGTACAAAAAGAAAACAAAATATTTAATACAGAGCCTTAAGTTTATCAGAAATGGATATTAATCATATGGTGATTGATTAGTCTCTTAAATTCTACAAATAGTATAATCTATATATAACTGTTTAGCTTGCCATTAATAACCCCTTCTCCACATAGGATGTACCCGTATTGACTACTCCTATGAAAGATCAATGGATCTTAGGTAAATAAGTACAAAAAGGGTTAACAATTAGTGATGAGCAAACATGCTCGCCACTAAACGTTACTCGCCTGAGTATCACTGTACTCGGTGTACTCGGCGAGCACCGAGCATTTCCGGGATTACTTGGTGGGAACTCGGATCTCCACCCTGCATTTTTGGAGGTCTTTAAAGACCCAATCAACATGCAGGGATTATCTTCAGGCACTGCGCCATCTTTGTTGTGGTGCTGAGATAGGGTCAGAATCGTTCTTTTAATAGTTAGTGTGGGTCTGCTAGTGTTCAGTCCACAAATCCTGATAAACCAACAGTCCTTTTAAGGGCTAATTCGGTGGTGTAAAAATCTTCGCTCCGCAGGCATACATTGCATAGTTCTGTCTGCTAGCCTTGTTCTACTGAGTATTTAGTGTTTTCAAAAATTACAAAAAAAACATAAAAAAATGTATACAGTCTGTTATCTCCATCAGATGCCTGATCTGTGGTTCTACTCAGTATTTCTTGTTTTCAAAAAGTACAAAAAAAAATAAAAAAAATGTATACAGTCTGTTATCTCTGCCAGACGCCTGGTGTATCTGTGGTGTTAAAATCTTCGTTTTGCATGCATACATTGCATAGTCCTCTCTGCTAGCTTTGTTCTACTGAGACAATTAAATCCCATAATGAAAACAATCATCCTCTTATATCAGTTCATCTCCATGTGGAGGAACTATTGATAGAGGAGTTACAATACCAATGTAGGACACTCCAAAAACAATGCAATATACTCATAGAGAAAGGAAGTTCGAGTCCAAGATAATATAAAAATAGAATCAATTTTATTTATAACAAATATCAGTTCATAGCATAATATATCTAATACATCAGTTAATGCCTTGTTGCATGCCTCCTCTTCCCATCCTCAATCCACGACAAGAGCCATTCCCACCAGACAGTTTCTTCGGGCACGGCGAATATGTACCTCTGATCAAATGTTTGAGGAGCAAGCCAGGGATTTGAGTGAACGTTTTGGCCAATGAGGCTACAGCTGGCGGTCTATGAAAAGAGGATATGCAAGGGCCAAGAGGACAGATAGAAATGAGCTGTTGAGAGCTAATAAGAAGACTAACAAAATGGGGGATAATCAAATAAGATTTATCTCCACCTTCAATCATAGATGGGAAGTGATGAGAGATATTTAAAAAAAGCATTGGCCTATTTTGAAAACAGATTCTATCCTACAGAAATGCCTTCCTGATAGGCCCCTTCTGACAGCACGAAGAAGCAATAACATCCGTGACATGCTGGTGCATAGTCATTATGTGGCCAAGGTTCCAGATCCATTTAATGCCGGTAGGCAGAAAAATGGATGTTATCCATGTGGTGACTGCCTGGCATGTAAAAATCTAGTCAGGGCCACATCTTTCATGTTATCAGATGGTAAAAATGAATTTCAAATCAGAGAATATATCAGTTGCAGTACCACGTTTGTGGTGTATTAGGCAGTTTGTCCATGCAAGTTGATATACGTAGGTCTAACATCCCGAGAATTGCGTGTTCGTACACGGGAACACGTTACGGATATAATTGCATCACGTGATGTGGAAGATGTGGCTAGTCTTAAACCTATTCCCAAACATTTCAGGGCATACCACAACTGTAACCCTAAAGATTTAAAAATCAGAGGTATCGATAGAATTCGTGTTGGTATTAGAGGGGGGGATCTAAAACGAAAATTGGCACAGGGAGAATGCCGCTGGATCACCATTTTGAATACTATCACTCCAGCAGGCCTAAATGAACAAGTTAGCTTCAGTTCCTTTTTGTAAAGAAATGTCTCCATTTTGTTTTGTGTGTGTTTTTAATTATATGTTTTCTCTTTCTTGTTTTTAATTTAGTAACGTTCGTATAGCACATGTGATGACGCCAAAACAAGCTTTCTTGAAACAACATTGTGGTGGGATATTTGGGGAAGGTTCTCTGCTATATGGCCTGGGATGATGAATCCAGAATATATCTTTACAACGAACATTGGGGAAACTTATAAGCAGCGGCACTTTAATAAATGTATTGTATTTATTTTTATTTATTATTTTTATTATTTATAAATTGTTGATGCTCTCAAGCAGCGCCACGTTAATGAATGTATTGTGGTTCATTATCACTTTTTTGTTATCTGTTAATATCATTGGGTGGTATGTTAACTGTATTATTATTCATTATGTAATATTTGCTCTAAATATGGAGCTCTAAATCAGCGGTTTATGTATTCATATTTATAATATGTCTTAATTATATTCACTTGTATTATATCTTTAAGAGCACTCCTCCATGGCACTTGGCACTTTTTTCTATAAGTCTACTTTCACATTAGCGTTCGGCGCCGCAGCGTCGGGCGCCGCAGCGTCGCCGCATGCGTCATGCGCCCCTATATTTAACATGGGGGCGCATGGACATGCGTTGTGCTGCGTTTTGCGACGCATGGCCACAAGCGTTGGGCGCAGAGAACGCAACAAGTTGCATTTTTTTTGCGTCCAACTTTCGGCAAAAAAGGACGCATGCGTTGCAAAACGCAGCGTTTTAGCGTGCGTTTTGTTGCGGTTTTGTTTGTGTTGTGCGTTGCGTCGCCGACGCAGCGGCGCACAACGCAAATGTGAACGTAGCCTTAGGCACATATATTTAGTGTCTGTAAATAACTAGACAGCATTCACTTACGCTGCAACATTGTGCTTCCCCACATGATAGGAAAGGTTCATCCCATGAGACACAGTGCGCATGTCCGCCGTGGCTTGCGTCCAGGGGCATTATGGATGGCACCCGAAAATTACGTCTGCGCTTCAGTGACGTCAACGCGACGCTCCTGTGTGTGCTCCATCATGGTGGGCGCCTGATGCGATACAGTTCCCGGCGTGGTCAGCGGCGCACATGCGCTACAGCCTGTGTCTTGTTTACAGCAATCAGGGACCCCATAAAATCTCCCCACACACACATCACAGTACCGCCCCCTGACGAAGCCGACGGGAAACGCGCATTGGGGCTGTACTGTGTGATCATCCCGCATCTGCTACATGGGTAAGGAACCATACCTGGGGCTTCTTATTAATTGTGGGTTAATTTATTAATGAGATACCCTTTATTAAAGGATAAGTGACATGAGACATGTTTGATTACTAGGTCCTAGGGGGTTCTGTTTCCCATGGCATTTTGATGTAGGCACAGAGCACTTTACTATATATACTTAGCAGTATGTGGTAGTGTAAGGAGGTTGCTTTCCCTGCTCCTTGCCTGGAACCACTTAGTCAGACAGCTGGGTTGTTGGGGGGAAGACTTTCTGCCCTGGACAGAGGGGACGTGGTGACTGCTGGGAAAAGAGAGGGGAGTGGTCAGAAAAGTGCGGGAGAGAGAGCGCGCCAGAGAGGGGACAGCGTGCCAGAGAGAAAGCAGGCTGCAGAGCCGCGCTCCCCATGACAGAGTGCTCCCCGTGAGGGCACTAAGGCTGGAGTAGAGTGGGGACTTGGAAGCCTCCATAATCTGAGAAGACTCTTCCCCTGACAGTGCAGAGACAGTGACTCAGTGCAGCCCTGGTAACCGCAGTCACAAGCAAAGATCCCTGAGTGTGATAAGTAACTGCCCAGTGTGTGTGTGACAATCGTTATTACAGAGAAGCTGCCAGGCTTACGGAGACTCCTGCAGCAGTGACGGAGAGACTGTTATTTGCTGGTTCCAGATTCACTTTGAGAAGAGCAGGCTGCAGAGACTTAACCCCGGACTTTCCAGGAGACACAGAAAAGACCAGAATCTCAAGCCCTGCTGGTGACTGTATCCACGTTGGAAAAAAGGACCCTCCAGTCAGGATCTCCCTGGGCTGATAAGTTACCAGAACACTCGTTAACCCTTTTGATTCCGCTTAATTGTTTACTGTTTGACTCCATTAACCCCCTGTTTACTCCCTGCGAGGAGAATTTTACCCCTGTTAATAAATTCCCCTCAACAGTTGGTCTGTCTGTTCCGTGGTGACATACTCAGTACCTGCATCCTATTACACTTGGCGTAGTCGGCAGGATGTCACACGGTAGCGCGGAAGGGGCAGACCAAGCAGTTGAGAGAGGTCCCAGGTCTAGCATCTCCCTGGGAGCCATGTTAGCTAACCTGCCAAAATTTTCAGGGAGTAATGTCATGTTGTGGGGTTGGACGGAGCGCATCCGAGGGATGATGCGGATGCATCCTATGACACCGGCTCTGCAGGCGGAAATAGCTGTGATGGCCCTAGAGGGGGATGCACGGGACTCTGTTATGCTCAGACCCCCCCAGGCGAGAGATACCCTGGACAAAGTGATACGTATACTTGAGGAGACGCATGGGGACCCCACAGACGTAGGGGAGCTGCGCATGCGACTGTTCCGCCGGGTACAAAGAGAGGGGGAGACCGTGACGCAATATATGAACGCACTGCAGGAGCTTCATACTGCCATTATACGGAAGGACGGCATAGGTGTGGGGTCAATTGATGTTGTACTGCAAGGCCAACTGGTGACAGGCTTGCGAGATGTGTTGATGAAACAGGTCCTGCGAGAGCGCATGCGTGTAAAGCTAGATATGACTTTCTCTGAGGTCGGGAGTGAGGCACGCACGCGCGAGCAAGAGCAAGGGGTGGTAGTGCCAGTGGGAAAGGTATGGAGCAGGAAGGTAACAGCCCCTCAATGGGTAGAAGACTTGAAGAAGGAGGTTAAGCGAGTCCGTGAGGAGGTGGCTGAATATAAGAAGATCCGTGCTGCAGAGTACAGCCCTCCGGTGCGAGAAAGAGAGGCCGCCCTCCAAAGTGAGACTAGTGCCGCTCGGCAAAGAGTACTGCCTAGATGCTACAACTGCGGAGCACCCAGTCAGAATGAAGAGGAGGCAATGTGGACCCGAGATTCCCAGCTGAAGATAAGAAGAATCTGGGAGGAGATTGAGAGTCTGGGGAAAGCCCTTACTGCGGTTTTGGGGACCAGCGGCATACCCCGAGGTAACGTGCGGGAGCCGCCAGAAAGAGTTAGAGGAGAGGTGCACAGCATGAAGAAGGCTTCGGTGGTAGCTCCAGAGTGTAACTCTGTATCCTGGGGTGAAGAGCAACCGCAGATGAGAGGTGTTCCCCGCCGAGGTCAACGATCCAGACTGAAGCGCCCTCCAGACAGACGCAGACGTGAGTGCTGGACGTGCAGAAAGGTGGGACACATGTCCAGAAATTGCCCTACCCGAGAAGAGCGGTGGCAGAGATCCGCTCGCCCCTCTGAGGGTCCTGCTAACTGGAGGGAACATCGCCCCTGGAGGGAATGGTACGGCAGGAAGAGAAGAGTTCCACCTAAGGCAAGACAGTACCACGATGTCGGACGCCAAGGAGAGATGGAGAAGGTGTCAAGCATCTCTGGTGAAATGACTGCGCTGTCCCAACGCGTAAAGGCGTGCCTAGTGGATCTACAGCCTGGGTCTGAAGGTTTTATTGGTGAGACTCAGCCAGGAGGAAAGAAAGTGACGTTCGCTCGAGAAGACCACCGAAGTGCTTTACTACCTTGCCCAGCACGAGTTCCCGAAGAAGGAGAGAAAGTGCCAAGTGTTCCTGCGACACTCGTTTTCAGGGTCCGAGCTGATGAGAAGGAGGAACCACTGATGTCATCCCCTGATGTGAAGAGTGTGTTGGCTGTCAGCTCACCAGTTCCTGATCGGACAGGGGAAATGGAGCAGCTGTGTGAGACAGGGCGTGTGGCTGAGAAGCCCTGGGAAATGATGCCCGCAGAGCCCGGCGCTGATAACAAAGAGTCCGGCCTGCATGGTCTTAATTCATCTGACTCAAGCTGTGACGAGAATACTCCTGTCAAAGAGAGGGGGAGCTATGGAGAAGAATTGCTTAAACTAAGCCCCCAAACTGAGGAGCCCGAACAAGATGTCCCTAAAGTTTCCGATAACAACAAGGACGAGGAAGAGTCATCTACGCAGACATCTGCTAGCGGCAGAGCTAAGAAGAAGAAGAAGAAAAAGAAGACAGCAGTTGTTGATGAAGCAGAGAAAGTATATCTCAACCTGACTGATGAGCAGCTCCTAAACAATTTAGTCTGGGAGTATGTACAAGAAGAAAGGCAGAAGGAGATGCGAGAATCGCAGGTATCTGACTCCCCTCCAAAGAACAAAAAGAAGCACGAAGAGTCCTCGCCCGTGGAATGGCGAGCTTTAAGAGAGGGGGAATGTAAGGAGGTTGCTTTCCCTGCTCCTTGCCTGGAACCACTTAGTCAGACAGCTGGGTTGTTGGGGGGAAGACTTTCTGCCCTGGACAGAGGGGACGTGGTGAGTGACTGCTGGGAAAAGAGAGGGGAGTGGTCAGAAAAGTGCGGGAGAGAGAGCGCGCCAGAGAGGGGACAGCGTGCCAGAGAGAAAGCAGGCTGCAGAGCCGCGCTCCCCATGACAGAGTGCTCCCCGTGAGGGCACTAAGGCTGGAGTAGAGTGGGGACTTGGAAGCCTCCATAATCTGAGAAGACTCTTCCCCTGACAGTGCAGAGACAGTGACTCAGTGCAGCCCTGGTAACCGCAGTCACAAGCAAAGATCCCTGAGTGTGATAAGTAACTGCCCAGTGTGTGTGTGACAATCGTTATTACAGAGAAGCTGCCAGGCTTACGGAGACTCCTGCAGCAGTGACGGAGAGACTGTTATTTCCTGGTTCCAGATTCACTTTGAGAAGAGCAGGCTGCAGAGACTTAACCCCGGACTTTCCAGGAGACACAGAAAAGACCAGAATCTCAAGACCTGCTGGTGACTGTATCCACGTTGGAAAAAAGGACCCTCCAGTCAGGATCTCCCTGGGCTGATAAGTTACCAGAACACTCGTTAACCCTTTTGATTCCGCTTAATTGTTTACTGTTTGACTCCATTAACCCCCTGTTTACTCCCTGCGAGGAGAATTTTACCCCTGTTAATAAATTCCCCTCAACAGTTGGTCTGTCTGTTCCGTGGTGACATACTCAGTACCTGCATCCTATTACACTTGGCGTAGTCGGCAGGATGTCACACGGTAGCGCGGAAGGGGCAGACCAAGCAGTTGAGAGAGGTCCCAGGTCTAGCATCTCCCTGGGAGCCATGTTAGCTAACCTGCCAAAATTTTCAGGGAGTAATGTCATGTTGTGGGGTTGGACGGAGCGCATCCGAGGGATGATGCGGATGCATCCTATGACACCGGCTCTGCAGGCGGAAATAGCTGTGATGGCCCTAGAGGGGGATGCACGGGACTCTGTTATGCTCAGACCCCCCCAGGCGAGAGATACCCTGGACAAAGTAATACGTATACTTGAGGAGACGCATGGGGACCCCACAGACGTAGGGGAGCTGCGCATGCGACTGTTCCGCCGGGTACAAAGAGAGGGGGAGACCGTGACGCAATATATGAACACACTGCAGGAGCTTCATACTGCCATTATACGGAAGGACGGCATAGGTGTGGGGTCAATTGATGTTGTACTGCGAGGCCAACTGGTGACAGGCTTGCGAGATGTGTTGATGAAACAGGCCCTGCGAGAGCGCATGCGTGTAAAGCTAGATATGACTTTCTCTGAGGTCGGGAGTGAGGCACGCACGCGCGAGCAAGAGCAAGGGGTGGTAGTGCCAGTGGGAAAGGTATGGAGCAGGAAGGTAACAGCCCCTCAATGGGTAGAAGACTTGAAGAAGGAGGTTAAGCGAGTCCGTGAGGAGGTGGCTGAATATAAGAAGATCCGTGCTGCAGAGTACAGCCCTCCGGTGCGAGAAAGAGAGGCCGCCCTCCAAAGTGAGACTAGTGCCGCTCGGCGAAGAGTACTGCCTAGATGCTACAACTGCGGAGCACCCAGTCAGAATGAAGAGGAGGCAATGTGGACCCGAGATTCCCAGCTGAAGATAAGAAGAATCTGGGAGGAGATTGAGAGTCTGGGGAAAGCCCTTACTGCGGTTTTGGGGACCAGCGGCATACCCCGAGGTAACGTGCGGGAGCCGCCAGAAAGAGTTAGAGGAGAGGTGCACAGCATGAAGAAGGCTTCGGTGGTAGCTCCAGAGTGTAACTCTGTATCCTGGGGTGAAGAGCAACCACAGATGAGAGGTGTTCCCCGCCGAGGTCAACGATCCAGACTGAAGCGCCCTCCAGACAGACGCAGACGTGAGTTGTTGTGAATTTGCTTTTTGCTCCCTCTAGTGGTTACTAGTTTTTTGACTCTGGTTTTTCTGTCATTCCTTTTATCCGCACCTGGGTCGTTAGTTAGGGGTGTTGCTATATAAGCTCCCTGGACCTTCAGTTCAATGCCTGGCAACGTAGTTATCAGAGCTAGTCTGCTGTGCTCTTGTCTACTGATCCTGGTTCCAGTTATATCAGCTAAGTCTGCCTTTTGCTTTTTGCTATTTGTTTTGGTTTTGTATTTTTGTCCAGCTTGTTCCAAATCTATATCCTGACCTTTGCTGGAAGCTCTAGGGGGCTGGTGTTCTCCCCCCGGACCGTTAGACGGTTCGGGGGTTCTTGAATTTCCAGTGTGGATTTTGATAGGGTTTTTGTTGACCATATAAGTTACCTTTCTTTATTCTGCTATCAGTAAGCGGGCCTCTCTGTGCTAAACCTGGTTCATTTCTGTGTTTGTCATTTCCTCTTACCTCACCGTCATTATTTGTGGGGGGCTTCTATCCAGCTTTGGGGTCCCCTTCTCTGGAGGCAAGAAAGGTCTTTGTTTTCCTCTACTAGGGGTAGCTAGATTCTCCGGCTGGCGCGTGTCATCTAGAATCAACGTAGGAATGATCCCCGGCTACTTCTAGTGTTGGCGTTAGGAGTAGATATATGGTCAACCCAGTTACCACTGCCCTATGAGCTGGATTTTTGTATTCTGCAGACTTCCACGTTCCTCTGAGACCCTCGCCATTGGGGTCACAACAGTTTGCCAGGCCTATATTAAATGTTTAATACATTGCAGAAGAGGGATTATAAGAAAGAAGATTCTGAGTTTTTTTTTTCTCCTTCCCCTTTACCTCAGAGTGGCTATGCTTGCTGCAGACATGAATGTCCAGACCTTGATTACAAGTGTGGACCAGCTGGCTACTCGTGTGCAGGGCATACAAGACTATGTTATCAGAAATCCTAGGTCAGAACCTAAAATACCGATTCCTGAACTGTTTTCCGGAGACAGGTTTAAGTTTAGGAATTTCGTGAATAATTGTAAATTGTTTTTGTCCCTGAGACCCTGTTCATCAGGAGATTCTGCTCAGCAAGTAAAAATTGTTATTTCGTTCTTACGGGGCGACCCTCAGGATTGGGCTTTTTCGCTGGCGCCAGGAGATCCGGCATTGGCTGATCTTGATGTGTTTTTTCTGGCGCTCGGTTTACTTTATGAGGAACCCAATCTTGAGATTCAGGCAGAAAAGGCCTTGCTGTCTATGTCTCAGGGGCAGGACGAGGCTGAAGTGTATTGCCAAAAATTTCGGAAATGGTCCGTGCTGACACATTGGAACGAGTGTGCACTGGCCGCTAATTTTAGAAATGGCCTTTCTGAAGCCATTAAGAATGTTATGGTGGGTTTTCCCATTCCCACAGGTCTGAATGATACTATGGCACTGGCTATTCAAATTGACCGGCGGTTGCGGGAGCGCAAAACCGCAAATTCCCTCATGGTGTTGTCTGAACAGACACCTAATTCGGTGCAATGTGATAGAAAAACCGCAAATTCCCTCATGGTGTTGTCTGAACAGACACCTGATTTAATGCAATGTGATAGAATCCTGACTAGAAATGAGCGGAAAATTCATAGACGCCGGAATGGCTTGTGCTACTACTGTGGTGATTCTACACATGTTATCTCAGCATGCTCTAAACGTATAGCTAAGGTTGTTAGTCCTGTCACCGTTGGTAATTTGCAACCTAAATTTATTCTGTCTGTAACTTTGATTTGCTCACTGTCATCTTATCCTGTCATGGCGTTTGTAGATTCAGGTGCTGCCCTGAGTCTCATGGATCTCTCATTTGCTAAGCGCTGTGGATTTACTCTTGAACCATTAGAAAATCCTATTCCTCTTAGGGGTATTGATGCTACACCATTGGCAGCAAATAAACCGCAGTATTGGACTCAGGTTACCATGTGCATGACTCCTGAACACTGCGAGGTGATACGTTTCCTGGTTTTACATAAAATGCATGATTTGGTCGTTTTAGGGCTGCCATGGTTACAGACCCATAATCCAGTCCTGGACTGGAAGGCTATGTCAGTCTCAAGTTGGGGCTGTCGTGGTATTCATGAGGATTCCCTGCCTGTGTCTATTGCTTCTTCTACGCCTTCGGAAGTTCCGGAGTATTTGTCTGATTATCAGGATGTCTTCAGTGAGTCTGAGTCCAGTGCACTGCCTCCTCATATGGACTGTGACTGTGCTATAGATTTGATCCCAGGCAGTAAATTTCCTAAGGGAAGACTGTTTAATCTGTCGGTACCTGAACATACCGCTATGCGTTCATATATCAAGGAGTCTCTGGAAAAAGGACATATTCGTCCGTCTTCTTCCCCTCTTGGTGCGGGATTCTTTTTTGTGGCAAAAAAGGACGGATCTTTGAGACCTTGTATTGATTATCGGCTTTTAAATAAGATCACTGTCAAATTTCAGTATCCTTTACCGCTGTTGTCTGACTTGTTTGCCCGGATTAAGGGTGCCAGGTGGTTCACCAAGATAGACCTTCGTGGTGCGTACAACCTTGTGCGCATTAAGCAAGGTGATGAATGGAAAACCGCATTCAATACGCCCGAAGGTCATTTTGAGTACTTGGTGATGCCTTTTGGGCTCTCCAATGCGCCTTCAGTTTTTCAGTCCTTTATGCATGACATTTTCCGGAAGTATCTGGATAAATTTTTGATTGTTTATCTGGATGATATTTTGGTTTTTTCTGATAATTGGGATTCGCATGTGGAGCAGGTCAGGTTGGTCTTTAAAATTTTGCGTGAAAATTCTTTGTTTGTCAAGGGCTCAAAGTGTCTCTTTGGTGTACAGAAGGTTCCCTTTTTGGGGTTCATTTTTTCCCCTTCTGCTGTGGAGATGGACCCAGTCAAGGTCCGAGCTATTCTTGATTGGACTCAGCCCTCGTCAGTTAAGAGTCTTCAGAAGTTCTTGGGCTTCGCTAACTTCTACCGTCGTTTTATCGCTAATTTTTCTAGCATTGTGAAACCTTTGACGGATATGACCAAGAAGGGCTCCGATGTAGCTAACTGGGCTCCTGCTGCCGTGGAGGCTTTCCAGGAGTTGAAACGCCGGTTTACTTCGGCGCCTGTTTTGTGCCAGCCTGACGTCTCACTTCCCTTTCAGGTTGAGGTGGATGCTTCAGAGATTGGGGCAGGGGCCGTTTTGTCGCAGAGAGGCCCTGGTTGCTCTGTTATGAAACCTTGTGCCTTTTTCTCTAGGAAGTTTTCGCCTGCCGAGCGAAATTATGATGTGGGCAATCGGGAGTTGTTGGCCATGAAATGGGCATTTGAGGAGTGGCGTCATTGGCTCGAGGGTGCTAAGCATCGTGTGGTGGTCTTGACTGATCACAAAAATCTGATGTATCTCGAGTCTGCTAAACGCCTTAATCCGAGACAGGCCCGCTGGTCATTGTTTTTCTCCCGCTTTGATTTTGTTGTCTCGTATTTACCAGGTTCAAAGAATGTGAAGGCCGATGCTCTTTCTAGGAGCTTTGTGCCTGATGCTCCTGGAGTCGCTGATCCTGTTGGTATTCTTAAAGATGGAGTTATCTTGTCAGCTATTTCTCCGGATCTGCGACGTGTGTTGCAGAGATTTCAGGCTGATAGGCCTGAGTCTTGTCCACCTGACAGACTGTTTGTCCCGGATAAGTGGACCAGCAGAGTCATTTCCGAGGTTCATTCCTCGGTGTTGGCAGGTCACCCGGGAATTTTTGGCACCAGAGATCTGGTGGCCAGGTCCTTTTGGTGGCCTTCCTTGTCAAGGGATGTGCGGTCATTTGTGCAGTCCTGTGGGACTTGTGCTCGAGCTAAGCCTTGCTGTTCTCGTGCCAGCGGTTTGCTCTTGCCCTTGCCTGTCCCGAAGAGACCTTGGACACATATCTCCATGGATTTCATTTCTGATCTTCCGCTATCTCAGGGCATGTCCGTTATCTGGGTGATATGTGATCGCTTCTCCAAGATGGTCCATTTGGTTCCTTTGCCTAAGCTGCCTTCCTCTTCCGATCTGGTTCCTGTGTTTTTCCAGAACGTGGTTCGTTTGCACGGCATCCCTGAGAATATTGTGTCTGACAGAGGATCCCAGTTCGTTTCCAGGTTCTGGCGATCCTTTTGTAGTAGGATGGGCATTGATTTGTCGTTTTCGTCTGCTTTCCATCCTCAGACTAATGGACAGACGGAGCGAACCAATCAGACTTTGGAGGCTTATTTGAGGTGTTTTGTCTCTGCTGATCAGGACGATTGGGTGACATTCTTGCCGTTGGCTGAGTTTGCCCTTAATAATCGGGCTAGTTCCGCCACCTTGGTTTCGCCTTTTTTCTGCAACTCTGGTTTCCATCCCCGCTTTTCTTCGGGTCATGTGGAGCCTTCTGACTGTCCTGGGGTGGATTCTGTGGTGGATAGGTTGCAGCAGATCTGGAATCATGTGGTGGACAACTTGAAGTTGTCACAGGAGAAGGCTCAGCGCTTTGCCAACCGCCGCCGCGGTGTGGGTCCCCGACTACGCGTTGGGGATTTGGTGTGGCTTTCTTCCCGCTTTGTTCCTATGAAGGTCTCCTCTCCCAAATTTAAACCTCGTTTTATTGGGCCTTACAAGATATTGGAAATCCTTAATCCTGTATCTTTTCGTCTGGATCTTCCTGTGTCGTTTGCTATTCACAATGTATTTCATAGGTCCTTGTTGCGGCGGTACATTGTGCCTGTAGTTCCTTCTGCTGAGCCTCCTGCTCCGGTGTTGGTTGAGGGCGAGTTGGAGTACGTGGTGGAGAAGATCTTGGATTCTCGCCTCTCCAGGCGGAGGCTTCAGTACCTGGTCAAGTGGAAGGGCTATGGTCAGGAGGATAATTCCTGGGTGGTCGCCTCTGATGTTCATGCGGCCGATTTAGTTCGTGCCTTTCATGCCGCTCATCCTGATCGCCCTGGTGGTCGTGGTGAGGGTTCGGTGACCCCTCACTAAGGGGGGGGTACTGTTGTGAATTTGCTTTTTGCTCCCTCTAGTGGTTACTAGTTTTTTGACTCTGGTTTTTCTGTCATTCCTTTTATCCGCACCTGGGTCGTTAGTTAGGGGTGTTGCTATATAAGCTCCCTGGACCTTCAGTTCAATGCCTGGCAACGTAGTTATCAGAGCTAGTCTGCTGTGCTCTTGTCTACTGATCCTGGTTCCAGTTATATCAGCTAAGTCTGCCTTTTGCTTTTTGCTATTTGTTTTGGTTTTGTATTTTTGTCCAGCTTGTTCCAAATCTATATCCTGACCTTTGCTGGAAGCTCTAGGGGGCTGGTGTTCTCCCCCCGGACCGTTAGACGGTTCGGGGGTTCTTGAATTTCCAGTGTGGATTTTGATAGGGTTTTTGTTGACCATATAAGTTACCTTTCTTTATTCTGCTATCAGTAAGCGGGCCTCTCTGTGCTAAACCTGGTTCATTTCTGTGTTTGTCATTTCCTCTTACCTCACCGTCATTATTTGTGGGGGGCTTCTATCCAGCTTTGGGGTCCCCTTCTCTGGAGGCAAGAAAGGTCTTTGTTTTCCTCTACTAGGGGTAGCTAGATTCTCCGGCTGGCGCGTGTCATCTAGAATCAACGTAGGAATGATCCCCGGCTACTTCTAGTGTTGGCGTTAGGAGTAGATATATGGTCAACCCAGTTACCACTGCCCTATGAGCTGGATTTTTGTATTCTGCAGACTTCCACGTTCCTCTGAGACCCTCGCCATTGGGGTCATAACAGTGAGTGCTGGATGTGCAGAAAGGTGGGACACATGTCCAGAAATTGCCCTACCCGAGAAGAGCGGTGGCAGAGATCCGCTCGCCCCTCTGAGGGTCCTGCTAACTGGAGGGAACATCGCCCCTGGAGGGAATGGTACGGCAGGAAGAGAAGAGTTCCACCTAAGGCAAGACAGTACCACGATGTCGGACGCCAAGGAGAGATGGAGAAGGTGTCAAGCATCTCTGGTGAAATGACTGCGCTGTCCCAACGCGTAAAGGCGAGCCTAGTGGATCTACAGCCTGGGTCTGAAGGTTTTATTGGTGAGACTCAGCCAGGAGGAAAGAAAGTGACGTTCGCTCGAGAAGACCACCGAAGTGCTTTACTACCTTGCCCAGCACGAGTTCCCGAAGAAGGAGAGAAAGTGCCAAGTGTTCCTGCGACACTCGTTTTCAGGGTCCGAGCTGATGAGAAGGAGGAACCACTGATGTCGTCCCCTGATGTGAAGAGTGTGTTGGCTGTCAGCTCACCAGTTCCTGATCGGACAGGGGAAATGGAGCAGCTGTGTGAGACAGGGCGTGTGGCTGAGAAGCCCTGGGAAATGATGCCCGCAGAGCCCGGCGCTGATAACAAAGAGTCCGGCCTGCATGGTCTTAATTCATCTGACTCAAGCTGTGACGAGAATACTCCTGTCAAAGAGAGGGGGAGCTATGGAGAAGAATTGCTTAAACTAAGCCCCCAAACTGAGGAGCCCGAACAAGATGTCCCTAAAGTTTCCGATAACAACAAGGAGGAGGAAGAGTCATCTACGCAGACATCTGCTAGCGGCAGAGCTAAGAAGAAGAAGAAGAAAAAGAAGACAGCAGTTGTTGATGAAGCAGAGAAAGTATATCTCAACCTGACTGATGAGCAGCTCCTAAACAATTTAGTCTGGGAGTATGTACAAGAAGAAAGGCAGAAGGAGATGCGAGAATCGTAGGTATCTGACTCCCCTCCAAAGAACAAAAAGAAGCACGAAGAGTCCTCGCCCGTGGAATGGCGAGCTTTAAGAGAGGGGGAATGTAAGGAGGTTGCTTTCCCTGCTCCTTGCCTGGAACCACTTAGTCAGACAGCTGGGTTGTTGGGGGGAAGACTTTCTGCCCTGGACAGAGGGGACGTGGTGACTGCTGGGAAAAGAGAGGGGAGTGGTCAGAAAAGTGCGGGAGAGAGAGCGCGCCAGAGAGGGGACAGCGTGCCAGAGAGAAAGCAGGCTGCAGAGCCGCGCTCCCCATGACAGAGTGCTCCCCGTGAGGGCACTAAGGCTGGAGTAGAGTGGGGACTTGGAAGCCTCCATAATCTGAGAAGACTCTTCCCCTGACAGTGCAGAGACAGTGACTCAGTGCAGCCCTGGTAACCGCAGTCACAAGCAAAGATCCCTGAGTGTGATAAGTAACTGCCCAGTGTGTGTGTGACAATCGTTATTACAGAGAAGCTGCCAGGCTTACGGAGACTCCTGCAGCAGTGACGGAGAGACTGTTATTTCCTGGTTCCAGATTCACTTTGAGAAGAGCAGGCTGCAGAGACTTAACCCCGGACTTTCCAGGAGACACAGAAAAGACCAGAATCTCAAGCCCTGCTGGTGACTGTATCCACGTTGGAAAAAGGACCCTCCAGTCAGGATCTCCCTGGGCTGATAAGTTACCAGAACACTCGTTAACCCTTTTGATTCTGCTTAATTGTTTACTGTTTACTGTTTGACTCCATTAACCCCCTGTTTACTCCCTGCGAGGAGAATTTTACCCCAGTTAATAAATTCCCCTCAACAGTTGGTCTGTCTGTTCCGTGGTGACATACTCAGTACCTGCATCCTATTACAGTAGGTCACACAGATCTGGTACCGGTTGTTCCCTTGCTGAGCATGCTAAAAAATGTAATGTATTTGATATATTATGTTATGAACTGATTTTTGTTATAAATAAAATTGATTCTATTTTTATATTATCTTGGACTCGAACTCCCTTTCTCTATGAGTATAATGCTTTGTTCTACTGAGTATTTAGTGTTTACAAAAATTACAAAAAAAATGTAAAAAAATGTACAGTATACAGTCTGTTATCTCTGTCAGATACCTGGTGTATCTGTGGTGTAAAAATCTTCGCTTCTCAGGCATATGTTGAATAGTTCTCTCTGCTAGCCTTGTTCTACTGAGTATTTAGTGTTTTCAAAAACTACAAAAAATATTAAAAAAAATGTATACAGTCTGTTATCTCCTTCAGACGCCTGGTGTATCTGTGGTGTAAAAATATTCGCTTCGCAGGCATACGTTGCATAGTTCTGTCTGCTAGCCTTGTTCTACTCAGTATTTCATGTTTTCAAAAATTGCAAAAAAATGTAAAAAAGTATACAGTCTGTTATCTCCGTCAGATGCCTTGTGTATCTATGGTGTAAAAATATTCACTTTGCAGGCATACGTTGCACAGTTCTCTCTGCTAGCCTTGTTCTACTGAGTATTTAGTATTTACAAAAATTACAAAGAAAATAAAAAATGTATACAGTCTGTTATCTCAGCCAGATGCCTGGTGTATCTGTGGTGTAAGAATCTTCGCCTCACAGGAATACATTGCATTGTTCTGTCTGCTAGCCTTGTTCTACTCAGTATTTAGTGTTTTCAAAAATTACAAAAACAAAAATTAAAAAAATGTATACGGTCTGTTATCTCCGTCAGATGCCTGGTGTATCTGTGGTGTAAAAATCTTCGCTTCGCAGGCATACATTGCATAGATCTCTCTCCTAACCTTGTTCTACTGAGTATTTAGTGTTTACAAAAATTACAAAAAAACATAAAAAAAATGTATATAGTCTGTTATCTCTGCCAGACCCCTGGTGTATCTGTGGTGTAAAAATCTTCACCTCACAGGAATACGTTGCATAGTTCTGTTTGCTAGCCTTGTTATACTGAGTATATAGTGTTTTCAAAAATTACTAAAAAAATGTAAAAAAATGTATACCATCTGTTATCTCCATCAGACGCCTGGTGTATATGTGGTGTAAAAATATTTGTTTCGCAGGCATACGTTGCATTGTTCTGTCTGCTAGCCTTGGTCCACTTATTATTTTTTGTTTAAAAAATATTTAAAAAAAAACAAAAACATGTTTTAACTGTCTGTTATCTCCACCAGATGCTGGGTGGCTCTGTGGTCTACAAATACGTGCTTTTCAGGCATACTGATCACATATAATTTTTCTCCAAATAAATCCATTTGTATTGAGCTTCTCAAAGATTTCAGTGGTCTATTTAAAATAGGCAAGGGGCAAGGGATGGGGAAGTGGACGTCTTTCTGATGCTGGTGCATGCAGAGGACAAGGCCTTGGCCAAGCTGAAAGTGGGCCACAACAAAGAACCATATCTTTGCACTCATCCTTCCTGTCCTAGTTTCTAGGGGACCACAGCACACCACTATTGAAGCCAGAGCAGTGTGAAGCGGTTGTTGATTGGAGAGCGGATAATGCTCCAAGTCACTTAACCACCACCACCATGTCTTCCACATGGTCAAGTCTGAGAAGCTGTGAGTGTGGACCAGATACTCACCCTGATCCTCCTTCCTCCCACCATACCGAGTGCCCTGAGACAACTGATCCCACACTTGGACACTCCAAAGAGCTGTTCAGTTTCCCTTTAAAGATTCCAGACTCTTGGCCGGTCAACTTGAAGTGAAGCTAGATGAGATCTCATGTACCGATGCCCAAAGATTTGAACAGCCATGGTGACACGAAGGCGATGGTAGGAAAGTGTCACAAGAGGTGGACAATGATGAGACACAATTGTCAGGATTTCAGGAGGAGGAGCAGGGTGCGGATGTGAAAGACGAGGTGGTGGATGACATAGTAACTGACCCAACCTGGCAGGAGGACATGCAGAGTGAGGACAGCAGCACACATGGGGTGGGAGGAAGCAGTGTGGTGGCTGCAGACAGAAGGCATGCATTCGTTTCCCGTAACACAAACATGACAGAAGTTGCCATTCCAACTGTTAGATCTTCCCAAGTCTGGTTATTTTTTAAAGACTCAGCCTTTAACGCCACACAGGCCATTTGCAGCACCTGCCATGCCCACAGCAGCAGGAGTAGCAAAACTACCAGCCTTACCACCACCAGCATGATTAGGCACATGACAGCAAAGCACCCGACTTTGTGGGCCGAACCCCAAGCTCCAGAAACACTGTCTGCAGGTGACAACACTGCTTCTTCCACTGTTTTGCATACAAGCCAATCCCCAGTTCACCCTGCCTGTGAAGATGCCTCAGGCCCTGCACCTGTTGTTTCCCACAGTCAAACAGCACCATCATCATCATCAAGCCCGTCCATGCTGACTCATTGAAACGGAAGATTTCTGCAACCTGATGTCGGTGGCCATCCCAAGGTACTCGGTCCCCAGTCGCCACTATTTCTCCCATTGTGCCGTAACGGCATTACACCAGCATGTGTCCCACAGCATTACCCGTGCCCTCAACAATGTTGTTACTGGGAAAGTCCACCTAACCACAAACACGTGGACAAGTGCTTGTGGGCAGGGACAGTACATCTCACTGACGGCACACTGGGTTAGCATAGTGGAAGCCGGGATCCAGTCAGACCTTGGGATGGAACACATCCTCCCCATACCAAGGATTACAGGCCCTACATCAATCAGGCTTGCCCCCACAGTCTACAGCTCCTGCACCTCCTCCTCCTCCTCCTCTTCAGCCTCCATCTCTGAAATGAACACATCAGTCAGAAGCTGGAAGCACTGCAGCACTGTCTCAGCCAAGCGGCAAAAGGCTGTGCTGAAGCTGATCTGCTTAGGTGACAAACCGCACAATGCTGAAGAGTTGTGGACAGTGCAGTCAGATATTTGGATGACACCGCTGAACCTACAGCAAGGCATAGTCGTGTGTGACAATGGCCGGAGCCTGGTGGCGGCTCTGAGGCAAGGTCAGCTCACACACGTACCTTGCCTGGCCCATGCGCAAAGTTTTCTCAAAAGGTAATCAGAGCTGCCAGATTTGCTAGTGAAAGTATGCCGTCTGTCTGCCCATTTTAGAAAGTCAGCTACAGCTTTAGCCGCGCTTGCAGTGCTTCAGCAGCATTTGCAGCTCCGGCTCAGCAACTGGTGTGTGATGTCCACATGCATTGGAATGCTACACTGCATATGTTGGAAAGGATTTATGAGCAGTTGTTGACTACCAGCTTCAACAAGGCCATTGATATTCAGTTCAGACTCCACACATAAGACCCCAGGAGTGGACATGGATGTTAGATATATGTACCATCCTCCAAAACTTTGAGAACTGCACCAAGATGGTGAGTGGCGATGATGCTATAATTAGCATCACCATCCCTCTTCTCTGTATTCTGAAAACCTCTCTGCTCACAATTAACGATGATGCATTGCAGGCAGAGCATGAGGACATGGAGCAAGCAACCATACGGGGTGATTACACTCAGGCCAGCCTCATGTCGTCCTATCGTGGATTGGTAGACAATAAGGAGCAGAAAGAGGAAGAACAGGAGCTACTTTCATGCGCTATAGATGGTACTACAAGTACAACTGTCATACCGTCTGTTCAGCGTGGATCGCCTGAGGACAGGGAGGAGGAGGATGAGGAGGAGGACAGCATGGTTAGTTGTCCTGCTGGTGAGGACACGGAAGTCTTACCTATTAGCAGTCTGGTACGCATGGTTGACTTTATGTTGCACTGCCTTTCCCGTGACCCTCGTATTATTACAATTTTTGGTGACGCTCATTACTGGTTGGTGACACTTCTAGACCCACGCTACAAGGAGAACTTTCAATCTCTTATTCCAGAGACAGACAGGTGTACTAAAATGTTGCTGTACCAGAGGGCCCTTGTAGGGGAATTACTTAAAAAATTCCCATGTGAGAATGCTGGCAGCAGATGTCAGAGTTTGTTGTACAATCAAGGAGTCCAAGAGAGAGAGACAGAAGTACAATCCAGCTCAGGCAGGGGAACAATGGCAAAGTTCTGGGACAGTTTTCTCAGACCCTCCCATCATGCTGGCAAGGGCAAGGGGTGCTGTCACAAGAACTGCAATGTTTGGGAAGATGCTGAGGGAATACCTTGCAGATTGTACAAACGTCCTTTGGGATTCCTCTGTGCCTTTTAATTATTGGGTATCCAAGCTGGACATGTGGCATGAACTGGCTCTCTACTCCTTGGAGGTCCTGGTCTGCTAGCGTTCTGTCAGAGCGGGTTTTTAATGCTGTGGTGGAATTATAACAGATAAGCGCATCCGCCTGTCAATTGATAATGCTGACAGGCTGACTCTTATAAAAATGAACAAGGGCTGGATTGGGCAAGACTTATGTACACAACCAAATGAAAACAGGGAAACATAACTTCAAATACATTGTCTTTTTTGTGGAGGTGTATTCTCATGCACCTCTTCACAACCACACATGGGTATCGGCTTCCTAATTTGGTCTGTATGGTGTTATCCTCCTCTTTATCCTCATCCTCATCATCCACAACCAGTAGAACACAAGGGTGAATGTATTCCGTGATGCAAAAGTCGCTCAATTTTTGTGAAAGGGTGTTTTTATGATGCCCGATACTAATTTGAAGCCAAAACAAATGTTACTCCGACAGGAGAGAATGTCATAAAAATGAGATGTACGTATATTCTTACCATTTATTCTAATATTTTCCATTTTTGCTATCTCTGGACCATCCTCTTATGACCTAGTATATACCTTTCCAATATAAAAATATTGAAATACTGTTATATTATATTTTTATTTATATTCATGTCTCTGAGCTGTTGCTAGGGACCAACATATCTCGATGGACAAATTCTGGCTTCATATCTATGAACCTGTGTTCGCCCCTCCCTTTTGTTATTTTCTTTCATAGGTGGATTCACAACCTTTATTCATTTGTTTGATTTCAGTATCATTTATCATTCTAATGTCTCCTCATTCTCCGCAACTAGATAACCAGGGTTTAAGTGTTCTATGCAGCCACAGCCAGTACAATTTTTGGCAAGGGTGTATATGATGTCCATAAAATATTTTTTCAAAATGTATCCCCCATGGGGAAAAAGTTTGTCAGCCCATGCTCTTCGTGTATGGGCATTACAAGTCTAGGAGACCCGCTTCTTTACATTGGGCGTAGTTTTTAATGAGGCCTTCATCAATGTCTCCTCATTCTCCGTCACTATATCACCAGGGCTAACGTGTCCTGTGCTGCTACAGCCAGTCAAATTTTTGGCAAGGGTGTTTTTATGATGCCCGTTACTAATTTGAAACCAAAACAAATGTTACTCTCCAGGGGGGAAATGTCATAAAATGAGATGTACGTACAGTATATTCTTCCCATTTATTCTTATATTTTCCATTTTTCCTATCTCTGGACCATCCTCTTATGACCTAGTGTATACCTATCCAATATAAAGATATTGAAATACTGTTATATTATATTTTTATTTTTATCCCTGTGTCTGAGCTGTTCCTAGGGACCAACATATCTCGATGGACACTGTTGTGAATTTACTTTTTGCTCCCTCTAGTGGTTACTAGTTTTTTGACTCTGGTTTTTCTGTCATTCCTTTTATCCGCACCTGGGTCGTTAGTTAAGGGTGTTGCTATTTAAGCTCCCTGGACCTTCAGTTCAATGCCTGGCAACGTAGTTATCAGAGCTAGTCTGCTGTGCTCTTGTCTACTGATCCTGGTTCCAGTTATATCAGCTAAGTCCGCTTTTTGCTTTTTGCTATTTTGTTTTGGTTTTGTATTTTTGTCCAGCTTGTTCCAAATATATATCCCGACCTTTGCTGGAAGCTCTAGGGGGCTGGTGTTCTCCCCCCGGACCGTTAGACGGTTCGGGGGCTCTTGAATTTCCAGTGTGGATTTTGATAGGGTTTTTGTTGACCATATAAGTTACCTTTCTTTATTCTGCTATCAGTAAGCGGGCCTCTCTGTGCTAAACCTGGTTCATTTCTGTGTTTGTCATTTCCTCTTACCTCACCGTTATTATTTGTGGGGGGCTTCTATCCAGCTTTGGGGTCCCCTTCTCTGGAGGCAAGAAAGGTCTTTTGTTTTCCTCTACTAGGGGTAGCTAGATTCTCCGGCTGGAGCGTGTCATCTAGAATCAACGTAGGAATGATCCCCGGCTACTTCTAGTGTTGGCGTTAGGAGTAGATATATGGTCAACCCAGCTACCACTGCCCTATGAGCTGGATTTTTGTATTCTGCAGACTTCCACGTTCCTCTGAGACCCTCGCCATTGGGGTCATAACAGTTTGCCAGGCCAGTATTAAATGTTTAATGCATTGCAGAAGAGGGATTATGAGAAAGAAGATTCTGAGTTTTTTTGTTTTTTTTTTTCTTCTTCCCCTTTACCTCAGAGTGGCTATGCTTGCTGCAGACATGAATGTCCAGACCTTGATTACAAGTGTGGACCAGCTGGCTACTCGTGTGCAGGGCATACAAGACTATGTTATCAGTAATCCTAGGTCAGAACCTAAAATACCGATTCCTGAACTGTTTTCCGGAGACAGGTTTAAGTTTAGGAATTTTGTGAATAATTGTAAATTGTTTTTGTCCCTGAGACCCTGTTCATCTGGAGACTCTGCTCAGCAAGTAAAAATTGTTATTTCGTTCTTACGGGGCGACCCTCAGGATTGGGCTTTTTTGCTGGCGCCAGGAGATCCGGCATTGGCTGATATTAATGCGTTTTTTCTGGCGCTCGGTTTACTTTATGAGGAACCCAATCTTGAGATTCAGGCAGAAAAGGCCTTGCTGGCTATGTCTCAGGGGCAGGACGAGGCTGAAGTGTACTGCCAAAAATTTCGGAAATGGTCCGTGCTGACACATTGGAACGAGTGTGCACTGGCCGCTAATTTTAGAAATGGCCTTTCTGAAGCCATTAAGAATGTTATGGTGGGTTTTCCCATTCCCACAGGTCTGAATGATACTATGGCACTGGCTATTCAAATTGACCGGCGGTTGCGGGAGCGCAAAACCGCAAATTCCCTCATGGTGTTGTCTGAACAGACACCTGATTTAATGCAATGTGATAGAATCCTGACTAGAAATGAGCGGAAAATTCATAGACGCCGGAATGGCTTGTGCTACTACTGTGGTGATTCTACACATGTTATCTCAGCATGCTCTAAACGTATAGCTAAGGTTGTTAGTCCTGTCACCGTTGGTAATTTGCAACCTAAATTTATTCTGTCTGTAACTTTGATTTGCTCACTGTCGTCTTATCCTGTCATGGCGTTTGTAGATTCAGGTGCTGCCCTGAGTCTTATGGATCTGTCATTTGCTAAGCACTGTGGTTTTACTCTTGAACCATTAGAAAATCCTATTCCTCTTAGGGGTATTGATGCTACGCCATTGGCAGCAAATAAACCGCAGTATTGGACACAGGTTACCATGTGCATGACTCCTGAACACCGCGAGGTGATACGTTTCCTGGTTTTACATAAAATGCATGATTTGGTTGTTTTAGGGCTGCCATGGTTACAGACCCATAATCCAGTCCTGGACTGGAAGGCTATGTCAGTCTCAAGTTGGGGCTGTCGTGGTATTCATGGGGATTCCCTGCCTGTGTCTATTGCTTCTTCTACGCCTTCGGAAGTTCCGGAGTATTTGTCTGATTATCAGGATGTCTTCAGTGAGTCTGAGTCCAGTGCACTGCCTCCTCATAGGGACTGTGACTGTGCTATAGATTTGATCCCAGGCAGTAAATTTCCTAAGGGAAGACTGTTTAATCTGTCGGTACCTGAACATACCGCTATGCGTTCATATATCAAGGAGTCTCTAGAGAAAGGACATATTCGTCCGTCTTCTTCCCCTCTTGGTGCGGGATTCTTTTTTGTGGCAAAAAAGGACGGATCTTTGAGACCTTGTATTGATTATCGGCTTTTAAATAAGATCACTGTCAAATTTCAGTATCCTTTACCGCTGTTGTCTGACTTGTTTGCCCGGATTAAAGGTGCCAAGTGGTTCACCAAGATAGATCTTCGTGGTGCGTACAACCTTGTGCGCATTAAGCAAGGTGATGAATGGAAAACCGCATTCAATACGCCCGAAGGTCATTTTGAGTACTTGGTGATGCCTTTTGGGCTCTCCAATGCGCCTTCAGTTTTTCAGTCCTTTATGCATGACATTTTCCGGAAGTATCTGGATAAATTTTTGATTGTTTATCTGGATGATATTTTGGTTTTTTCTGATAATTGGGATTCGCATGTGGAGCAGGTCAGGTTGGTCTTTAAAATTTTGCGTGAAAATTCTTTGTTTGTCAAGGGCTCAAAGTGTCTCTTTGGTGTACAGAAGGTTCCCTTTTTGGGGTTCATTTTTTCCCCTTCTGCTGTGGAGATGGACCCAGTCAAGGTCCGAGCTATTCTTGATTGGACTCAGCCCTCGTCAGTTAAGAGTCTACAGAAGTTCTTGGGCTTCGCTAACTTCTACCGTCGTTTTATCGCTAATTTTTCTAGCATTGTGAAACCTTTGACGGATATGACCAAGAAGGGCTCCGATGTAGCTAACTGGGCTCCTGCTGCCGTGGAGGCTTTCCAGGAGTTGAAACGCCGGTTTACTTCGGCGCCTGTTTTGTGCCAGCCCGATGTCTCACTTCCCTTTCAGGTTGAGGTGGATGCTTCAGAGATTGGAGCAGGGGCCGTTTTGTCGCAGAGAGGCCCTGGTTGCTCTGTTATGAAACCTTGTGCCTTTTTCTCTAGGAAGTTTTCGCCTGCCGAGCGAAATTATGATGTGGGCAATCGGGAGTTGTTGGCCATGAAATGGGCATTTGAGGAGTGGCGTCATTGGCTCGAGGGTGCTAAGCATCGTGTGGTGGTCTTGACTGATCACAAAAATCTGATGTATCTCGAGTCTGCTAAACGCCTTAATCCGAGACAGGCCCGCTGGTCATTGTTTTTCTCCCGCTTTGTTTTTGTTGTCTCGTATTTACCAGGTTCAAAGAATGTGAAGGCCGATGCTCTTTCTAGGAGCTTTGTGCCTGATGCTCCTGGAGTCGCTGATCCTGTTGGTATTCTTAAAGATGGAGTTATCTTGTCAGCTATTTCTCCTGATCTGCGACGTGTGTTGCAGAGATTTCAGGCTGATAGGCCTGAGTCTTGTCCACCTGACAGACTGTTTGTCCCGGATAAGTGGACCAGCAGAGTCATTTCCGAGGTTCATTCCTCGGTGTTGGCAGGTCACCCAGGAATTTTTGGCACCAGAGATCTGGTGGCCAGGTCCTTTTGGTGGCCTTCCTTGTCAAGGGATGTGCGGTCATTTGTGCAGTCCTGTGGGACTTGTGCTCGAGCTAAGCCTTGCTGTTCTCGTGCCAGCGGTTTGCTCTTGCCCTTGCCTGTCCCGAAGAGACCTTGGACACATATCTCCATGGATTTCATTTCTGATCTTCCGCTATCCCAGGGCATGTCCGTTATCTGGGTGATATGTGATCGCTTCTCAAAGATGGTCCATTTGGTTCCTTTGCCTAAGCTGCCTTCCTCTTCCGATCTGGTTCCTGTGTTTTTCCAGAACGTGGTTCGTTTGCACGGCATCCCTGAGAATATTGTGTCAGACAGAGGATCCCAGTTCGTTTCCAGATTCTGGCGATCCTTTTGTAGTAGGATGGGCATTGATTTGTCGTTTTCGTCTGCTTTCCATCCTCAGACTAATGGACAGACGGAGCGAACCAATCAGACTTTGGAGGCTTATTTGAGGTGTTTTGTCTCTGCTGATCAGGACGATTGGGTGACATTCTTGCCGTTGGCTGAGTTTGCCCTTAATAATCGGGCTAGTTCCGCCACCTTGGTTTCGCCTTTTTTCTGCAACTCTGGTTTCCATCCTCGCTTTTCTTCGGGTCATGTGGAGCCTTCTGACTGTCCTGGGGTGGATTCTGTGGTGGATAGGTTGCAGCGGATCTGGAATCATGTGGTGGACAACTTGAAGTTCACAGGAATTATACATGGCACTCGAGGCTCCTGGGTGGTGCTCAAGTAAGGTTTCCAACCCGTCAATAAATGAATAAAAAACTTGGCACTCAAGAGTTCTTTTTGCAAAAATGAAGAAGTAATTGTTCGTTTATTGGTGCAACCAGTTCAGTAATTGATGATGTATAAACGTTTTCGGTCACAAGACCTTCATCAGAAACATCATATATGAAACTGAAATACATAATTTACAGAGAACGCCATATGTTACACAATATGGATCACATACGAAGAATAAATGGGTCTGACAGAACTTCTCCTTAAATATATGGAAATCTAAGCAGAGGATAAACCCCCTAGGAGGTCATAGGTCTTCATATGGTATAAAGGTTGCAGAAACTTAACAGTCCCTTTAATTCTGCCTCCACGTTCTTGCATTCCAGTTCCAATAACAACAAGTATTCACTGTAGAGTTTTCTCAAATCCAAGTGAACTGTTAAAGTCTGGAGTTAAAGGAATTGTCTCGACACAACCAGTTTAATACAACAACCACTGCAGACCCCCACCTTCTCCCTGGAAAAAGCTTATTTTGTCAAAGAAGTAGTGCAGTTAGATTTTTTTCTGCACCGGCCGATACATCGAAATAAAATGTGTGGCCATTTAAATGAACGAACGAAGAATAAATGGGTCTGACAGAACTTCTCCTTAAATATATGGAAATCTAAGCAGAGGATAAACCCCCTAGGAGGTCATAGGTCTTCATATGGTATAAAGGTTGCAGAAACTTAACAGTCCCTTTAATTCTGCCTCCACGTTCTTGCATTCCAGTTCCAATAACAACAAGTATTCACAGACAAAATAAGCTTTTTCCAGGGAGAAGGTGGGGGTCTGCAGTGGTTGTTGTATTAAACTGGTTGTGTCGAGACAATTCCTTTAACTCCAGACTTTAACAGTTCACTTGGATTTGAGAAAACTCTACAGTGAATACTTGTTGTTATTGGAACTGGAATGCAAGAACGTGGAGGCAGAATTAAAGGGACTGTTAAGTTTCTGCAACCTTTATACCATATGAAGACCTATGACCTCCTAGGGGGTTTATCCTCTGCTTAGATTTCCATATATTTAAGGAGAAGTTCTGTCAGACCCATTTATTCTTCGTTCGTTCATTTAAATGGCCACACATTTTATTAATATGGATCACATACAGAGGACCAGTATATGCACACAAGTAAAACGGGATAAAACTCCAATGGGTGCTGGTTCTAGAGAAATATATAAATGACAAAAAATAACAAAAATAATGATAATAGAGGGTGTCAACCGTGGCGGTTGGAACGAATCCAGACGTGCTGCGTGAGTCGTGGAATTTCTCTTTAGCTTGAGAAATTCCACGACTCACGCAGCACGTCTGGATTCGTTCCAACCGCCACGGTTGACACCCTCTATTATCATTATTTTTGTTATTTTTTGTCATTTATATATTTCTCTAGAACCAGCACCCATTGGAGTTTTATCCCGTTTTACTTGTGTGCATATACTGGTCCTCTGTATGTGATCCATATTGTGTAACATATGGTGTTCTCTGTAAATTATGTATTTCAGTTTCATATATGATGTTTCTGATGAAGGTCTTGTGACCGAAAACGTTTGGACAACTTGAAGTTGTCACAGGAGAGGGCTCAGCGCTTTGCCAACCGCCGCCGCGGTGTGGGTCCCCGACTACGCGTTGGGGATTTGGTATGGCTTTCTTCCCGCTTTGTTCCTATGAAGGTCTCCTCTCCCAAATTTAAACCTCGTTTTATTGGGCCTTACAAGATATTGGAAATCCTTAATCCTGTATCTTTTCGTCTGGATCTTCCTGTGTCGTTTGCTATTCACAATGTATTTCATAGGTCCTTGTTGCGGCGGTACATTGTGCCTATAGTTCCTTCTGCTGAGCCTCCTGCTCCGGTGTTGGTTGAGGGCGAGTTGGAGTACGTGGTGGAGAAGATCTTGGATTCTCGCCTCTCCAGGCGGAGGCTTCAGTACCTGGTCAAGTGGAAGGGCTATGGTCAGGAGGATAATTCCTGGGTGGTCGCCTCTGATGTTCATGCGGCCGATTTAGTTCGTGCCTTTCATGCCGCTCATCCTGATCGCCCTGGTGGTCGTGGTGAGGGTTCGGTGACCCCTCACTAAGGGGGGGGTACTGTTGTGAATTTACTTTTTGCTCCCTCTAGTGGTTACTAGTTTTTTGACTCTGGTTTTTCTGTCATTCCTTTTATCCGCACCTGGGTCGTTAGTTAAGGGTGTTGCTATTTAAGCTCCCTGGACCTTCAGTTCAATGCCTGGCAACGTAGCTATCAGAGCTAGTCTGCTGTGCTCTTGTCTACTGATCCTGGTTCCAGTTATATCAGCTAAGTCCGCTTTTTGCTTTTTGCTATTTTGTTTTGGTTTTGTATTTTTGTCCAGCTTGTTCCAAATATATATCCTGACCTTTGCTGGAAGCTCTAGGGGGCTGGTGTTCTCCCCCCGGACCGTTAGACGGTTCGGGGGTTCTTGAATTTCCAGTGTGGATTTTGATAGGGTTTTTGTTGACCATATAAGTTACCTTTCTTTATTCTGCTATCAGTAAGCGGGCCTCTCTGTGCTAAACCTGGTTCATTTCTGTGTTTGTCATTTCCTCTTACCTCACCGTTATTATTTGTGGGGGGCTTCTATCCAGCTTTGGGGTCCCCTTCTCTGGAGGCAAGAAAGGTCTTTTGTTTTCCTCTACTAGGGGTAGCTAGATTCTCCGGCTGGAGCGTGTCATCTAGAATCAACGTAGGAATGATCCCCGGCTACTTCTAGTGTTGGCGTTAGGAGTAGATATATGGTCAACCCAGCTACCACTGCCCTATGAGCTGGATTTTTGTATTCTGCAGACTTCCACGTTCCTCTGAGACCCTCGCCATTGGGGTCATAACAGGACACATTCTGGCTTCATATCTTTGAACCTGTGATAGCCCCTCCCTTTTGTTATTTTCTTTCATTGGTGGATTCACATCCTTTATTCATTTGTTTGATTTCAGTATGATTTATCATTCTAATGTCTGCTCATTCTCCGCCACTAAATCACCAGGGTTAACGTGTCCTGTGCTGCTACAGCCAGTACTAATTTGAAACCAAAACAAATGTTGCTCCCCCAGGGGAACATGTCATAAAAATGAGATGTACGTATATTCTTACCATTTATTCTAATATTTTCCATTTTTCCTATCTCTGGACCATCCTCTTATGACCTAGTATATACCTCTCCAATATAAAAATATTGAAATACTGTTATATTATATTTTTCTTTGTATCCCTGTCTCTGAGTTGTTGCTAGGGACCAACATATCTCGATGGACACATTCTGACTTCATATCTATGAACCTATGTTCGCCCCTCCCTTTTGTTATTTTCTTTCATAGGTGGATTCACATCCTTTGTTCATTTGTTTGATTTCAGTATGATTTATCATTCTAATATTTCTTCATTCTCCGCCACTAGATCACCAGGGTTAACATGTTCTGAGCTGCTACAGCCAGTCCAATTTTTGGCAAGGGTGTCTCATGCCCATAAAAAAAATTTAAAAAATGTACCCCCCATGGTGAAATGTTTCTCAGCAAATGCACTTCGTGTATGGGCATTACAAGTGTAGGAGACCCGCTCCTTTACATTGGGCCTAGTTTTTAATGAGGCCTTCATCAATGTCTCCTCATTCTCTGCTGCTAGATCACCAGGGTTAAAGTATTCTATGCAGCTACAGCCAGTCCAATTATTGGCAATAGTGTCTACCGTATGATGCTCATAAAATATTTTTTAAAAATGTACCCCCCATGGGGAAATGTTTGTCAGCCCATGCATGTCATGTATGGGCATTACAAAGCTAGGAGACCCTCTCCTTTACATTGGACCAAGTTTTTTTTATGAGGCCTTCATCAATGTCTCCTCATTCTCTGCCACAAGATCACCAGGGTTAAGGTGTTCTGTGCTGCTGCAGCCACAGCCAGTCCAATTTTTGGCAAGGGTGTCTCTGATGCCCATAAAATATTTTTTTTTAAATGTACCCCCCATGAAGAAATGTTTGTCAGCCCATGCACTTCATGTATGGGCATTACAAGTCTAGGAGACCCGCTCCTTTACATTGGGCCTAGTTTTTTATGAGGCCTTAATCAATGTCTCCTCATTCTCCACCACTAGATCACCTGGGTTAACGTGTTCTGTGCTGCTACAGCCAGTCCAATTATTGGCAATGGTGTCTACCATATGATGCTCATAAAATATTTTTTTTAAATGTACCCCCATGAGGAAATGTTTGTCAGCCAATGCATTACATGTATGGGCATTACAAGTCTAGGAGACCCGCTCCTTTATATTGGGCCTAGCTTTTAATGAGGCCTTCATCAATTGCTCCTCATTGTCCGCCAAAAGATCACCAGGGTTAACGTGTTCTGTGCGGCTACAGCCTCTCCAATTTTTGGCAAGGGTGTCTATGATGCCCATAAAATATTTTTCTCTGATCGCCCATGACGGCACCACGGAGAGAGGGGATCCGCCCACCAAGGACAGGAAACCTACGGATAAAAAGGCGGTACCACTCTCCCGCATCAGTTGGTTTCCTGTCCTTGATGGGAGACCTATGGACTTACCAGATCAACGTGGGAATTCCGGGGCCATCTAGTCCGATTCAGGCAGCTGGGGTCCCTCTGCCTCGGCTAAGGTGGTGACCCGAAGCGCCACCGCGAAGGGCTAGTGGACCTCTAGGGTGTGCGGGGGAGGTGACGGGGAGTTCGCGGTCACCTCCCCAGGTAAGATGCAGCCGGCAACATCCAGGGGGGTCCCTCTGTGGTTGCGGGAGGTGCGGCGCGGCCCTCCCCAAGTATCAGGCGTCAGTCTGCACACTGCACCACCATCGGGCGTGCAGAGCCGCGCAGCAGGGACTGCATAGGACCGGAGGCGCCGGTCAGCAGCGCCATATATGCACTCCCGGCGCCATCTTGGTGCGGGACGCTTCTGCGCAGGCGCCGCTTAACCTGACTGCGCAGGCGCCGGCGTTCGGCGCTCCTCGCCATCAGCCGGGCGCTACTGCGCAGACGCCGACGTTCGGGCGCTACTGCGCAGACGCCGACGTTCGGGCGCTACTGCGCAGGCGCCGGCGTTCGGCGATCCTCGCCATCAGCCGGGCGCTACTGCGCAGGCGCCGACGTTCGGGCGCTACTGCGCAGGCGCCGGCGTTCGGCGCTCCTCGCCATCAGCCGGGCGCTACTGCGCAGGCGCGGATGGAAAAATGCGGCGCGAAGGCTTTAAATGAGGAAAATCACTTCCTCTTAGCGGCTCCGCAATATCAGCAGCAGCCTCAAAAAAGCAGAGAGTGTTGTCAAAGCAGTAACCGCAGAGCAGCAATATGAGCGACCCGGCATCTCCCTTGCCAGAATCATCTCCACCTATTGCAGCGCCACAGCAGCAGCAGCAGCAAAAAAGGCGACAGCAGCACCAGGACACCAGCAACGAACGCCAGAGGTCCCAACGCAGTAAGGGATCCAGTACGGCGTCGGGGAAAAAGCCAGAGGCAGAGAATCCCCAACCGGTATTTATGGGTCCTGGAGCTGGTAAGTGGATCTTCGTGAAAGTCAGAGACAGTAAGGTTATTATTTGTCTCTTTTAGGGGAGGAAGAGCGCAGGCAAAACAAAGCATAAAATTTGTGCCATCTGTAGAGAAGATCTTCCACCTACCTGGGAGAAGACGCTGTGTAACACTTGCATACAGCAGACAGTATCTGAAAGTCTGCCAGGGTTTGCAACCGATTTAAAAAACCTGATTAAAGAGCAAGTAGAAGATACCCTTAGATCACTAAAAAAGGGGAAAAAACGGAGAAAGACCAAGGATAGGTCTCCATCTCCGGTCTCAAAATCTGACAGCGATAGTGCAAGCTCAGTATCCTCCTCCTCCTCCTCCTCATCTGCATCATCCACTTCTTCCTCGGGGGGGCACAACTGTTTCCCACTAGAGGACACCGATGGCCTCATAAAGGCGGTGAGAAGTACTATGGGGTTAGTAGACTCCCACCCCAAAAAATCGGTACAGGACATCATGTTCGGGGGCCTAGAACAAAAGAAGAGGAGAGTTTTTCCACTTAATGATACAATTGCGGCTTTAATCAAAAAAGAATGGAAAAAGCCCATGAAAAAGTCTCTCTTGACTCCCAAAAGGAAATACCCTTTTGGGGATGAATCCTGCTCCTTTTGGGAAAAAGCCCCCAAATTAGATGTGGCTATAGCCAAAGCATCAAAAAAGTTCGCACTCCTGTTTGAAGACATGGGGGTACTAAAAGACCCTATGGACAAGAAGGCGGACGCCTTCCTCAAAGGTTCTTGGGAGGCAGCAGGGGGGGGCTTAAAACCTGCAGTAGCAGCGGCGTGTACATCTCGCTCCCTAATGATTTGGCTAAACCAACTAGAGGGTCAATTAAAAGGGAAGACTTCCCGAGACTCAATACTGAATACTTTACCAGTGATGAGGGGAGCCGCGGCTTTCCTGGCTGACGCCTCGGCCGACTCAATCAGACTAGCCGCTAGGTCAGCAGCACTGGCTAATGCGGCCAGGCGCGCCCTCTGGCTTAAGAACTGGCCAGGCGACCTCCAAACTAAGACAAGACTGTGCACCATCCCCTGTGAAGGAGAATTCTTGTTTGGTTCCACTTTAGATGACATTTTAGAAAAAGCTGGGGATAAGAAAAAGTCCTTTCCGCCCTTGGGCCTCCCCTCTTACCGGAAACCCTTTCGGAGCAAGAGGTTTTTCCGAAAGAATCCGGGGAGAGGCCAGGGGAAATGGGATGATAAGAGGAACAAAAACAAGGGGTTTATCTTTAATAAAAACCCCAATGATAACAAGAAACCCCCGCAATGAAGGTTCGCCCCAGGTGGGAGGGAGGCTGTCTCACTTTCTCCCAGCCTGGAAAAACATTTCCTCCAGTCAATGGATACTGAACATTATAGAATCAGGACTGAGGTTAACATTCAAGAGGTACCCTTGTCCCTCTTTCACGATGACATCTACAAGATCTTCAGTAGAGGAGCAGCTGGCACTAGAAAGAGAAGTCATCGGGTTAGTAGAAAAGAGAGTTCTCCTGGAGGTCCCCCCTCAAGAAAGAGGTCAAGGATACTATTCCCCTCTATTTCTGAGAAGGAAACCAGACGGGTCTTTCAGAACCATCATAAATCTGAAAAGTCTAAACAACTACTTAGAGGTTCAGGCATTCAAAATGGAAACGATAAAGTCATCTATCAAAATGCTGTTTCCTCAATGCTTCATGGTGGTTCTAGACCTAAAGGACGCATATTATCACGTCCCAATACACAAGGATCACCAAAGATTCCTCAGGATGGCGGTTCACATCAGAGGAGTCCTAAGCCACTTCCAGTTCTCAGCTCTGCCCTTTGGTCTAGCCATAGCCCCGAGGATTTTCACAAAACTGATTGCGGAGGTAATGGCCCACCTCAGAAAAGAAAATACCTTAATCGTACCATATCTGGACGATTTTCTGCTGATAGGCTCCTCCCCGCAGCACTGCGAGCATCAACTGGCAATTGTGATTCATTCACTAAAAGAACTAGGCTGGCTAATAAACATAGAAAAATCCAGACTAATACCTTCTCAAGTTCAGGAGTACCTAGGTTTTACCCTAGACTCCATAAAAATGGAATGTCGGCTGCCGGAGAACAAAATACAAAAAATAAAAAGTTTGGTTTCGAGGGTTCAATCTCTCCCCTCCATAACACTCCGTCAGGGTATGTCCCTCCTAGGCTCCATGACCTCTTGCATCCCCGCAGTCCAGTGGGCCCAATTACATTCCAGAGACCTCCAATGGCAGATATTGGCAGAACAAACCCGTCTAGGAGAGCATTTAGACGGGCGGTTAATTCTATCTCCTCGTACCAGCCACTCTCTGACATGGTGGAAATCGCAGGAAAATCTTTCCCAGGGGGTCCCGTGGGTAATTCAGATCTCAAAAGTCCTAACTACGGATGCAAGCCCCTCAGGGTGGGGAGCTCATCTAGACAATCTAGTAGCCCAGGGCACCTGGTCTCCGTCCCTAGCAGACAAATCCTCCAATATGAAGGAACTTCTGGCAGTCAAATTTGCCCTTCAGAAATTCTTAAAAGTCCTTCACTCTCATCATGTAAGAGTGATGTCAGACAACCGAGTGGTAGTGTCTTACCTCAATCACCAGGGGGGCACCCGTTCCAAAAATCTAATGGAAGTGACCAACTCAATTCTGCAAATAGCCGAGAGCAACCTCCTATCCATAACAAGTCTACACATAAAAGGGGTAGACAACTACAAGGCAGACTTCCTCAGTCGGTCCAGCCTAAAACAGGGAGAATGGGAACTAAATCAGGCAATATTTACTCAGATCACAGAGAAATGGGGGGTTCCCAAAATAGATCTCTTTGCGAGTCACCTAAACAAAAAAGTAACCTCCTTTTGCTCCCTATCTCCCCTGGGGAACCCAGTAGTTGTGGACGCTTTCCTGATGTCTTGGAGCCATCATCTGCTCTATGCCTTTCCTCCTCTCATTCTAATTCCAGCGGTGCTGAGGAAGATTCGGGAGGACGGGGCGCGGGTTATCTTAATTGCCCCGTTCTGGCCGAAGAGACCTTGGTTCTCATGGATGAGGAAGATGTCAATGTCCGACCCCTGGGTATTACCAGACCTTCAGGACATATTGTCGCAGGGCCCAGTCTGTCATCCAAGGGTCAAGAACTTGCACTTGACAGCTTGGCTCTTGAAAGGAAGCTATTAAAAGACAAGGGGTTCTCCCCAGGGCTAATCTCAACCTTATTACAAAGTAGGAAGCCAGTTACAACGAAACAATATGGCAAGATATGGAAAAAGTTTCTATCTTCATCAGGTGAAAAAATAGGGGAAGAAATTCCCCTTAATTCCATATTAGAGTTCCTACAAAATGGGTTGGAGATGGGGCTGGCCACTAGTACCTTGAAAGTTCACGTGGCAGCATTGGGGGCCCTATTCAATTTTGATTTAGCTTCAAATAGGTGGGTCGCTAGATTCATAAAAGCAGCAGGAAGATCAAGGCCTCTTCCGATAAAAATCGTTCCTCAATGGGACTTAAACTTAGTCCTTAAAGCCCTGACCAGTCCACCGTTCGAACCATTAAACGAAGCTTCAATAAAAAACCTATCTCTCAAAACCGCTCTGCTAGTCGCCCTCACTTCTGCCCGTAGGGTCAGCGACTTACAGGCTCTTTCGGCTAACCCCCCTTACACACAATTTCTAGAGGATAGGGTCATTTTAAAAACAGACCCAGCATACCTCCCGAAAGTGGCATCAAAGTTCCACAGGTCTCAGGAGATTTCCCTCCCTTCCTTCTGTCCCAACCCTGTAAACAAGAAGGAACAAACATTACATACACTAGACGTACGAAGATGTCTCTTACGCTACCTAGAAGTCACTAGGGAGAGTAGGGAGGATGCCTCTCTGTTTGTGTGTTTCCAGGGTCCCCGGAAGGGGAAAAAAGCATCGAAAGCCACCATAGCAAGATGGATTACGGATGCCATCAGTCTTTCATACTCAGCAAGTGGGATGTCCGTTCCTGGGGAGGTTAAGGCGCACTCAACAAGGGCAGTGGCATCTTCCTGGGCAGAGAAGGCCGGAGTTCCTATAGACCAGATATGTAGAGCTGCTACCTGGTCCTCACCATCTACTTTCTATAGGCACTATAGATTGGACCTAAACTCCTCTTCGGACCTTACCTTCGGTAAAAGGGTTCTGGAAGCGGTGGTCCCTCCCTGAATGTACTATCTATGCAATTCTCTCCGTGGTGCCGTCATGGGCGATCAGAGAAAAATATAGTTCTTACCGATAACGGTATTTCTCTGAGCCCATGACGGCACCCGTACATTCCCTCCCTTCACTTATGGGTGCTCACATTAAATAGTGCCATAATTTATCCATAATTTATTCATAGTTTATTAATAGTTTAAAGTCACGCGGTATCTCGTTATGCTAAACAGTTAAAACTAACAAATGTTTTAGTAGTCTCCCATCATTTTCTATGTAAAACAACTGATGCGGGAGAGTGGTACCGCCTTTTTATCCGTAGGTTTCCTGTCCTTGGTGGGCGGATCCCCTCTCTCCGTGGTGCCGTCATGGGCTCAGAGAAATACCGTTATCGGTAAGAACTATATTTTTTTTTAATATACCTCCCATGGAGAAATGTTTGTCAGCCCATGCACTTTGTGTATGGGCATTACAAGTCTAGGAGACCCGCTCCTTTACAGTGGGCCTAGTTTTTTATGAGGCCTTAATCAATGTCTCCTCATTCTCTGCCACAAGATCACCAGGGTTAACGTGTTCTGTGCTGCTGCAGCCAGTCCAATTTTTGGCAAGGGTGTCTATGATGCCCATAAAATATTTTTAAAAAATGTACCCCCCATGAAGAAATGTTTGTCAGCCATGCACTACGTGTATGGGCATTACAAGTCTAGGAGACCCGCTCCTTTACATTAGGCCTAGTTTTTAATGAGGCCTTAATCAATGTCTCCTCATTCTCCGCCACTAGATCACCAGGGTTAACGTGTTCTGTGCTGCTACAGCCAGTCCAATTTTTGGCAAGGGTGTCTATGATGCCCATAAAATATTTTTTAAAAATGTACCCCCCATGGAGAAATGTTTATAAGCCCATGCACTTAGTGTATGGGCATTACAAGTCTAGGAGACCCGCTCATTTACATTGGGCCTAGTTTTTTATGAGACCTTAATCAATGTCTCCTCATTCTCGCCACTAGATCACCTGGGTTAACGTGTTCTGTGCTGCTACATCCAGTCCAATTTTTGGCCAGAGTGTCTATAATGCCTATAAAATATATTTCAAAAATGTACCCCCATGGGGAAATGTTTGTCAACCCATGCATTTCAAGTATGGGCATCACAAATCTCGGAGACCCGCTCCTTTACATTGGGCCTAGTTTTTAATGAGGCCTTCATCAATGTCTCCTCATTCTCCGTCACTAGATCACCAGGGTTAATGTGTTCTGTGCTGCTACAGTCAGTCCAATTTTGGCAAGGGTGTCTATGATGCCCATAAAATATTTTTTAAAAATGTACCCCCCATGGGGAAATGTTTGTCAGCCCATACACCTCGTGTATGAGCATTGCAAGTCTAGGAGACCCGCTCCTTTGCATTGGGCCTAGTTTTTTATGAGGCCTTCATCAATATCTCTTCAGTCTCCGCCACTAAATCACCAGGGTTAACATGTTCTGTGCTGTAAAAGCCAGTCCAATTTTTGGCAAGGGTGTCTATGATGCCCATAAAATATTTTTTTAAAATATACACCCCATGGGGAAATGTTTGTCAGCCCATGCACTTCGTGTATGGGCATTACAAGTCTACGAGACCCGCTACTTTACATTGGGCCTAGTTTTTAGTGAGGCCTTCATCAATGGCTTCTCATTCTCCGCCAGTAGATCACCAGGGTTAACGTGTTCTGTGTTGGTACAGCCAGTCTAATTTTTGGCAAGGGTGTTTTTATGATGCCCGTTACTAATTGGAAAGCAAAACAAATGTTACTCCCCCATGGGGAAATATTTGTCAGTCCATGCACTTCGTGTATGGGCATTACGAGTCTAGGACAAATGCTCCTTTACATTGGGCCTAGTTTTTGATTGTGCTAGGTAGGCAGGGGAGTCTATGTGCACATATCCAAATCACTGCAAGGCATGCAGGCACTGTATGTGAGTCTATAGATCTCTCTGCATACATCAAAAGGCTCCATTATTTTCTGCTGCTGCATTTTTTATATATACCTAGCTGCAGTTATCCGTGGCCATGTTTTTTTTGTGGGGGGGCACCTTACACCTGCAAATGTTATGCTTCATTTTTTACAACATTTATTGGCTTGTTCACACTGCAAACTACAGCCAGGTAATTTTATTACAAGAGCATTAAAATCTAACAATTTAAAATGGTTGTTTTTGTCCCAGGCATCAGATGTGAGTGACCATAAAATTCTCATCTTTTTTTGTGTACTATATTTTTTGGAATGTATTACAACATTTTTGGACAACAGTTTGGTGACCAAAAAATCTTTAGCTGGCAAAAAAATATTTAGCTACAGAGTTCTTATATATAGCACTGTGATTTGTACGCCACATATCACTGTGCTAAATATTGTACAATTTTAATACTACAGATGTTTTATTTTAGTGTCACATCCTACTTATTGACACAATTTTGGTGGGCCCAAAAAAATCAAGGCCACATTTTGATCACTCAGTTATCTCCGTCAGATGCACGGTGTATCTGTGGTGTCAAAATCCTTGTTTTGCAGGCATACATTGCAGTTTTTCTTCTGATACCCTTGCTGTATACAGTATTTTGGTTGTTTTTAAAATTGTAAAAAATACAGCCCACATATTGAAACAGTCTGTTATCTCAGTCACACGTCTGGTCTATCTGTGGTCTTCAAATCTTGGCTTTTCAGGCATACATTCCAGTTTGTGGTCTGCTACCATTGGTGTATACATTATTATTTTTTTTTTTAAATTGGACAAAATACAGGCCACATATTGAAACAGTCTGTTATCTCAGTCACACGTCTAGTCTATCTGTGGTCTGCAAATCTTGGCTTTTCAGCCATACATTATGGTTTTTGGTCTGATACCCTTGGTGTATACAGTACAGTATTCTGTGGTTTTAAAAATTTGTAAAAATACAGGCCACATATTGAAACAGTCTGTTATCTCCGTCTGACGCCCGTTCTATGTGTTGTCTAAAAATAGTTGTTTTTCATGCATACATTCCAATTTTTGGTCTGTCTAATACCCTAGGTCTACACACCATCTTGGTCAAAAAACATATATTACAGTGTGGTAGTTCCGTGACACGCCTCATCTATCTATGGGCTACAAAGTATGCTGTTGAGGCTTCCATTCTCCTTTTTTGTGTAGCTCTAAACACTATTTAGCAGTAAAAATATATATACAGGCCACTTATTGAAGAGTCTGGTATCTCAGTCAAATGCCAGATGTATCTGTGGCCTACAAATTTTGGTGTTTCAGGCCTACATTCCACTGTATTTGCTGTCTTTGACCTGATTTCTGTACACTATTTTTGGGGCCAAAATAAAAACACAGGCCACATATTTTATAGTGTGGTATCTCAGTGACATGTCTCATGTATCTTTGTCTACAAAGAGTGATTTTCAGGCTTCCATTCACCTTTTTTGCTGTGTGTAACCCTAGCTCTAAACAGTAAACAATATTTTGGGATGAATTAAAAAAAAAAAAAATGTACCCCCATTGGGAAATGTTTGTCAGCCCATACACTTAGTGTAGGGGCATTTCAAGTCTAGGAGACTTGCTCTTTTAAATTGGGCCTAGTTTTTAATGAGGCCTTCCTCCACATCTTATCATCAACTGCCACTAGATCACCAGGGTTAACGTGTTCCGTACTGCTACAGCCAGTCAATTTTTTGGCAAGGATGTCTATGATCCCCATAAAAAATTGATTAAAAAATGTACCCCCCCATGGGGAAATGTTTGTCAGCCCATACATTTAGTGTATGGGCATTACGAGTCTAGGAGACCCGCTTCTTTGTAATGGGACATTTTTTTATGAGGCCCTCATCCATGTTTCTTCCAAAGGGGGATTGGGGTGCGTGCAATTTTGGGTAAAGGCGGCCTTTGCATTCAATGCATAAGAAAACTGTATGGCAGGACCAACTGAAGACTGTGAGGTGGGTTTTCCTATGGCCATCCAGTACCTGGGTTCAAAGGCTTATTGGGGTGCATATGACTTGATAGCAGGGCAGGACTTGCATTCAATTCAACATTTTTTCAGGAAGACCTCCTGTACCCCCATGAAAGGGGTATAGGGGTGCATTGTAATTCTTCTCAGCCCAGCTACTCACTGCATAGGCAACAACATCATAGGAGACCCACTGTTTAATAATGGCCCTTTAAGAATATTAATGCTGCCTGATGCTCCTCTAAAAATAGGCTTTGTGACTTTTAAGAGTCCCTCCTTCATGAATGAAACAAGATGTGTCTCCTTAGGTGTCACACACCACATGGCCAGCTAGGGTTGATAAATGTTACAATGACATTTCCCAGTGAATGCATTTGCATTGGTTGAAAGCAATCTTAAAGTTGAAAAACTCATCAAAAACGCTGCATGTGAACATAGCCCAAGTGGTGGAGGAACATTTTGGTCTGGGGTAAATTATTTTGCCTTATATACAAGTCATTAACCTGGAAATTATGTACCTTAACATATTTCCCAGCAAAATCCATTTTGGTTTCGTTTTTGTGTGGTTTTTGTTGCACCTGTAAAAATGTCTTGAAACTCTGACAACATTGCTTACAGCTGTGACCCAGGAGTCAGAAATGCTTCCAGGGACGATCCCCATGATATTCCTGTGTCATTTGGGCAGTGTTTCTATCATTTTCAGATGTTTTTAGACCTTAAAAGCACCCTCGGGGGATTTCGGTAAAAATACTCGGGTTTCCCATAGACTTACATTGAGCTCGTTGTTCTGGCCGAGTACCCAAGTATTCCAATTTGTTCGACCCGAGCAACGAGCACCCGAGCATTTTAGTGCTCGCTCATCACTATTAACAATATAAGCTTACCAGCAAAAATATGAGCAAAGTGTAATGAGTGTAATGACCACTTCAGCAAGAATGTCATCAACACATTAAATTACTAGTATATTTGTAGTTCACCTTGGAAAACAAACGTTGTAGAGCAGGCCACCTTTTACCCAGAACTGTTTGCAAACACAGTAAACTAATTATTACCAAAGATTTATCACTAGAAAATGTATTAATTTAAGTAATTTATAGTGGACATAGAGATAAACAAATATCAGAACATTTTATTCCAAGAGTAAAATAAAAACATGGTCTCTGACCACAATAAATTAGCACAGAGATGGTTTACTTGATTACATAGAGCTCTTAAGGCCCCGTCTCACTAAGCGATTTACCAACGATCACGACCAGCGATACGACCTGGCCGTGATCGTTGGTAAGTCGCTGTGTGGTCGCTGGGGAGCTGTCACACAGACAGCTCTCTCCAGCGACCAACGATCAGGGGAACGACTTCGGCATCGTTGAAACTGTCTTCAACGATGCCGAAGTCCCCCTGCAGCACCCGGGTAACCAGGGTAAACATCGGGTTACTAAGCGCAGGGCCGCGCTTAGTAACCCGATGTTTACCCTGGTTACCAAAAAAAACAAACAGTACATACTCGCCTTTCGGTGTCCAGGTCCCTTGCCGTCTGCTTCCTGCTCTGACTGAGCCGCCGTACAGTGAGAAGTGAGAGCACAGCAGTGACGTCACCGCTGCTCTCACTTCTCACTGTACGGCCGGATCTCAGTCAGAGCAGGAAGCAGACGGCAAGGGACCTGGACACCGAAAGGCGAGTATGTACTGTTTGTTTTTTTTGGTAACCAGGGTAAACATCGGGTTACTAAGCGCGGCCCTGCGCTTAGTAACCCGATGTTTACCCTGGTTACCAGTGAAGACATCGCTGGATCGGTGTCACACACACCGATTCAGCGATGTCAGCGGGGCCTCAGCGACCAAAAAAAGGTCCTGGCCATTCCGACACGACCAGCGATCTCACAGCAGGGGCCTGATCGCTGGTACGTGTCACACATAGCGAGATCGCTATGGAGGTCGCTGTTGCGTCACAAAACTTGTGACTCAGCAGCGATCTCGCTAGCGATCTCGCTATGTGAGACGGGGGCTTTAGATCACATATTTGTAGCAAAAGCATTTCAAGGGTTTTCAAGGCCTTATATAAAACCCATACTTTATAATAAAAACCTAAAGAAATTAACTAGAATGTAAGTTGCTATGCATGAAACATGCAGGGGCATGTTCACACTGGCCAATAAACAGACAGAACCTAACATAAAAACTAAATGATGAAATACCCTGCAGTAAATAAATAAACAGCAATAGTGCATGAAAAGAGCATCAGGTACTTAGTTAACATTTTGATTAAAAAAACTAAAAGCCATCAAGCTGACAGTCCTAACCTCTAGTATTAAAACCTTATCATATATCAAATTACATACAGTACAGACCAAAAGTTTGGACACACCTTCTCATTTAAAGATTTTTCTGTATTTTCATGACTATGAAAATTGTACATTCACACTGAAGGCATCAAAACTATGAATTAACACATGTGGAATTATATGCTTAACAAAAAAGTGTGAAACAACTGAAAGTATGTCTTATATTCTAGGTTCATCAAAGTAGCCACCTTTTGCTTTGATGACTGCTTTGCACACTCTTGGCATTCGCTTGATGAGCTTCAAGAGGTAGTCACCGGTAATGGTCTTCCAACAATCTTGAAGGAGTTCCCAGAGATGCTTAGCACCTGTTGGCCCTTTTGCCTTCACTCTGCGGTCCAGCTCACCCCAAACCATCTCAATTGGGTTCAGGTCTGGTCACTGTGGAGGCTAGATCATCTGGCGTAGCACCCTATCACTCTCCTTCTTGGTCAAAAGCCCTTACACAGCCTGGAGGTGTGTTTGGGGTCATTGTCCTGTTGAAAAATAAATGATGGTCCAACTAAACGCAAACCAGATGGAATAGCATGCCGCTGCAAAATGCTGTGGTAGCCATGCTGGTTCAGTATGCCTTCAATTTTGACTAAATCCCAAACAGTGTACCCAGCAAAGCACCCCCACACTATCACACCTCCTCCTCCATGCTTCACGGTGGGAACCAGGCATGTAGAGTTCATCCGTTCACCTTTTCTGCATCGCACAAAGACACGGTGGTTGGAGCCAAAGATCTCCAATTGGACTCATCAGACCAAAGCACAGATTTCCACTGGTCTAATGTCCATTCCTTGTGTTCTTTAGCCCAAACAAGTCTCTTCTGCTTGTTGCCTGTCCTTAGCAGTGGTTTCCTAGCAGCTATTTTACCATGAAGGCCTGCTGCACAAAGTCTCATCTTAACAGTTGTTGTAGGGATGTGCCTGCTGTTAGAACTCTGTGTGGCATTGACCTGGTCTCTAATCTGAGCTGCTGTTAACCTGCGAATTCTGAGGCTGGTGACTCGGATAACCTTATCCTCAGAAGCAGAGGTGACTCTTGGTCTTCCTTTCCTGGGGCAGTCCTCGTGTGAGCCAGTTTCTTTGTAACGCTTGATGGTTTTCGCAACTGCACTTGGGGACACTTTCAAAGTTTTCCCAATTTTTCGGACTGACAGACCTTCATTTCTTAAAGTAATGATGGCCACTCGTTTTTCTTTACTTAGCTGCTTTTTTCTTGCCAGAACTATCAGCTGTGTATCCACCAGACTTCTGCTCAACACAACTGATGGTCCCAAACCCATTTATAAGGCAAGAAATCCCACTTATTAAACCTGACAGGGCACAAGTGTGAAGTGAAAACCATTTCCGGTGACTACCTCTTGAAGCTCATCAAGAGAATGCCAAGAGTGTGAAAAGCAGTCATCAAAGCAAAAGGTGGCTACTCTGAAGAACCTAGAATATAAGACATATTTTCAGTTGTTTCACACTGTTTTGTTAAGTATATAATTCCACATGTGCTAATTCAGAGTTGTGATGCCTTCAGTGTAAATTTACAATTTTCATAGTCATGAAAATACAGAAAAATCTTTAAATGAGAAGGTGTCCAAACTTTTGGTCTGTACTGTATATGTGTATAAGGGGTATCATAATTTTATTATATTGTGTTAATTATTTAACCCCTTAGTGACTGAGCCAATTTGGTACTTAATGACCAAGCCAATTTTTACAAGTCTGACCACTGTCAATTTATGAGGTTATAACTCTGGAATGCTTCAATGGATCCCACTGATTCTGAGAATGTTTTTTGAAACATATTGTACTTAAGGATAGTGGAAAAATTTATTTGACATGACGTGTGCTTGTTTTTGAAAAAAATGTAAATTTGGCAAAAAGTTTTTTAAAAATAGCAATTTTCATACTTTTAATTTCTGTGCCCTTAAATCAGAAAGTTATGTCACCCAAAATAGTTCATAAATAGCATATCCTACATGTCTACTTTACATTACTACTATTTTGGAAACATTTTTTTATTTTCTCGGAAGTTAGAAGGGTTAAAAGTTAAAAAGTGAATTTTCATTTTTCCCACAAAATTTATAAAACCGTTTTTTTTAGAAACTACATCACATTTGAAGTCACTTTGACAAAGGGGGATTTGATTTACTATTTTTTTATTTTGATCATTGTAGTAGGGTTTATCACCGTGATCAAAAGGAAACCATAGGAAAAATTCCCTATTGCTTCCAGGTACCAGCCGGCAGATCTCAGCAGGCTCACTGCTCATGCGCCCGCCATTTTTTTCCAGGATCATGACTCAGAGTTCCGGGGGACAGATCAGGAGGGTCAGGGGATGGCGGAGGTATTGGCAACTGGCTTGCTTTTCTATCTGCTTTCATTCTCCTGCTGTGGGAACTTTTTTCTTACATACTGTACAGCTTGTTTACAATTAGATCAACCATCAGAGCAAAGCCATTTATGCCCAGAAGTTACATTTCAGGAACAGAGTTAACTCTTAAAATCTCAGTTAGCTCTCTCCAGCATATTGACTTCTATGCAGAAATTAGCTGATCATCTTCCTCCTCTTCCTTGACAGCTCCTGCCAATCTGATATAACCTCTCCCTCTACCCCAGCATTAGCAGTTTCCACAGCAGTTCTATCACAGCTCTAATTTTCCAGATACAGTGAGGAAAATAAGTATTTGATACAATGTCGATTTTGCAAGTTTTCCAACCTACATAAAGTGGAGAGTAGAGTTTCGCAAAACCTGACTTTGTCAAAAGTCGGGTCGGGTGAAATCGGCCGATTATTGCGTAAAGTCGGGGGCCGACTGAAACACGAAACCCAATGCAAGTCAATGGGGAATCAAAGTCGGCAGTGAGTGGAGGACAAGAAAACACCTACAGTGCCCATTTTAACCCCTTCCCGACCTGTGACACAGCGTATGCGTCATGAAAGTCGGTGCCAATCCGACCTGTGACGCATATGCTGTGTCACAGAATGATCGCGTCCCTGCAGATCGGGTGAAGGGGTTAACTCCCATTTTACCCAATCTGCAGAGACAGGGGGAGTGGTACTTCAGCCCAGGGGGGGTGGCTTCACCCCCCCGTGGCTACGATCGCTCTGATTGGCTGTTGAAAGTGAAACTGCCAATCAGAGCGATTTGTAATATTTCACCTATGAAAATGGTGAAATATTACAATCCAGCCATGGCCGATGCTGCAATAGCATCTGCCATGGCTGGAGACCCCGATCTGCCCCCACCCCACCCCACTGATCACCTCCCCCGTCGTCCTTTTTGCCCCGATCTCCGTTCCGCTCCCCTCCTCCCTCCTGTCGGCTCCCCCGGTCCTCCTGTCCGCTCCCCAGGTCCTCCGATCCCCCCGTGTTCCAATCCCACCCCCCCATACTTACCTAGCTCCGATGTCCCTCCCGGTGTCCGGCCGTCTTCTTCATGGGCGCCGCCATCTTGGAAAATGGCGGGCGCATGCGCAGTGCGCCCGCCGAATCTGCCAGCCGGCAGATTCGTTCCTGCACATTTTGGTCGCTGTGATAAGTTCTATCACAGTGATCAAAATAAAAAAAATAGTAAATAAATCCCCCCCTTTATCACCCCCATAATAAAATATAGAAAATATAATTATTTTTGTTTTTCCATTAGGGTTAGGGTTAGGGGTAGGGTTAGGGGTACGGTTAGGGGTAGGGTTAGGGGTAGGGTTAGGGGTAGGGTTGCACTTAGGGTTGCACTTAGGGTTGCACTTAGGGCTAGGGTTGCAATTAGGGTTGCACTTAGGGCTAGGGTTGCACTTAGGGTTGCACTTAGGGCTAGGGTTGCACTTAGGGCTAGGGTTGCACTTAGGGCTAGGGTTGCACTTAGGGTTGCACTTAGGGCTAGGGTTGCACATAGGGTTGCACTTAGGGTTGCACTTAGGGCTAGGGTTGCACTTAGGGTTGCACTTAGGGTTGCACTTAGGGCTAGGGTTGCACTTAGGGTTGCACTTAGGGCTAGGGTTGCACTTAGGGTTGCACTTAGGGTTGCACTTAGGGCTAGGGTTGCACTTAGGGTTGCACTTAGGGTTGCACTTAGGGTTAGGGTTGCACTTAGGGTTGCACTTAGGGCTAGGGTTGCACTTAGGGCTAGGGTTGCACTTAGGGTTGCACTTAGGGCTAGGGTTGCACTTAGGGTTGCACTTAGGGTTGCACTTAGGGCTAGGGTTGCACTTAGGGTTGCACTTAGGGTTGCACTTAGGGCTAGGGTTGCACTTAGGGTTGCACTTAGGGCTAGGGTTGCACTTAGGGTTGCACTTAGGGTTGCACTTAGGGCTAGGGTTGCACTTAGGGTTGCACTTAGGGTTGCACTTAGTGTTGGGTTGCACTTAGGGTTGCACTTATTGCTAGGGTTGCACTTAGGGCTAGGGTTGCACTTAGGGCTAGGGTTGCACTTAGGGTTGCACTTAGGGTTGCACTTAGGGCTAGGGATGCACTTAGGGCTAGGGATGCACTTAGGGCTAGGGTTGCACTTAGGGCTAGGGTTGCACTTAGGGCTAGGGTTAGAATTAGGGTTAGAATTAGGGTTAGAATTAGGGTTAGGGTTGGAATTAGGGTTAGAATTAGGCTATGTGCACACGGTGCGGATTTGGCTGCGGATCCGCAGCGGATTGGTCGCTGCGGATTCGTATCAGTTTTCCATCACGTTTACAGTACCACGTAAACCTATGGAAAACCAAATCCGCTGTGCCCATGGTGCGGAAATTACAGCGCGGAAACGCTGCGTTGTATTTTCTGCAGCATGTCAATTCTTTGTGCAATTCCGCAGCGTTTTACACCTGCTCCATCATAGGAATCCGCAAGTGAAATCCACACAAAAAACACTGGAAATCCGCAGGTAAAGCGCAGTGCGTTTTACCTGCAGATTTTTCAAAAACTGCGGAAAAATCCACACAAATCCGCAACGTGAGCACATAGCCTTAGGGTTAGGGTTGGAATTAGGGGTAAGACTAGGGTTAGGGGTGTGTTGGGGTTAGGGTTGTGGTTAGGGTTGGGATTAGAGTTAGGGGTGTGTTGGGGTTAGTGTTGGAGTTAGAATTGAGGGGTTTCCACTTTTTAGGCACATCAGGGGGTCTCCAAACGCGACACGGCACCACCATTGATTCGAGCCAATCTTGCGTTGAAAAAGTAAAATGGTGCTCTCTCCCTTCCGAGCCCCGACGTGTGCCCAAACAGTGGTTTACCCCCACATATGGGGTATCAGCGTACTCAGAAGAAACTGGACAACAACTATTGGGGTCAAATTTCCCCTGTTACTCTTTGGAAAATAAAAAATTCAGGGCTAAAAAAAATTTTTGGAGAAAAGAAAAATTATTTTTTATTTTCATGGCTCTGCGTTATAAACTTCTGTGAAGCACTTGGGGGTTCAAAGTGCTCACCACACATCTAGATAAGTTCCCTTGGGGGTTTAGTTTCCAAAATGGGGTCACTTGTGGGGGGTTTCTACTGTTTAGGCACATCAGGGGCTCTGCAAACGCAACGTGATGCCTGCAGAGCATTCCATCAAAGTCTGCATTTCAAAACATCACTACTTCACTTCCAAGCCCCGGCATGTGCCCAAACAGTGGTTTACCCCCACATATGGGGTATCAGCATACTCAGGAGAAACTGGACAACAACTCTTGGGGTCAAATTTCTCCTGTTACCCTTGGGAAAATAAAAAAATCAGGGCTAAAAAAAAATTTTTTGAGGAAAGAAAACGTATTTATTATTTTCACGGCTCTGCGTTATAAACTTCTGTGAAGCACTTAGGGGTTCAAAGTGTTCACCACACATCTAGATAAGTTCTTTTGGGGGTCTAGTTTCCAAAATGGGGTCACTTGTGGGGGGTTTCTACTGTTTAGGCACATCAGGGGCTCTGCAAACGCAATGTGACGCCCGCAGAGCATTCCATCAAAGTCTGCATTTTAAAACGTCACTACTTCCCTTCCGAACCCCGACGTGTGCCCAAACAGTGGTTTACCCCCACATATGGGGTATCAGCGTACTCAGGAGAAACTGGACAACAACTATTGGGGTCAAATTTCCCCTGTTACCCTTTGGAAAATAAAAAATTCAGGGCTAAAAAAAATTTTTGAGAAAAGAAAAATTATTTTTTATTTTCATGGCTCTGCGTTATAAACTTCTGTGAAGCACTTGGGGGTTCAAAGTGCTCAACACACATCTAGATTAGTTCCTTGGGAGGTCTAGTTTCCAAAATGGGGTCACTTATGGGGATGCTCCAATGTTTAGGCACACAGGGGCTCTCCAAACGCGACATGGTGTCCGCTAATGATTGGAGCTAATTTTCCATTCAAAAAGCCAAATGGCGTGCCTTCCCTTCCAAGCCCTGCCGTGCACCCAAACAGTGGTTTACCCCCACATATGGGGTATCATCGTACTCAGGACAAACTGGACAACAACATTTGGGGTCCAATTTCTCCTGTTACCCTTGGGAAAATAAAAAATTCTGGGCTAAAAATCATTTTCGAGGAAAGAAAAATTATTTTTTATTTTCACGGCTCTGCGTTATAAACTTCTGTGAAGCACTTGTTGGTTTAAAGTGCTCACTATGCATCTAGATAAGTTCCTTGGGGGGTCTCCTTTCCAAAATGGGGTCACTTGTGGGGAAGCTCCAATGTTTAGGCACACAGGGGCTCTCCAAACGCGACATGGTGTCCGCTAACGATGGAGATAATTTTTCATTCAAAAAGTCAAATGGCGCTCCTTCCCTTCCGAGCCTTACCATGTGCCCAAACAGTGGTTTACCCCCACATGTGAGGTATCAGTGTACTCAGGAGAAATTGCCCAACAAATTTTAGGATCCATTTTATCCTGTTGCCCATGTGAAAATTAAAAAATTGAGGCTAAAATAATTTTTGTGTGAAAAAAAAGTACTTTTTCATTTTTACGGATCAATTTGTGAAGCACCTGGGGGTTTAAAGTGCTCACTATGCATCTAGATAAGTTCCTTGGGGTGTCTAGTTTCCAAAATGGGGTCACTTGTGGGGGAGCTCCAATGTTTAGGCACACGGGGGCTCTCCAAACGCGACATGGTGTCCGCTAAAGATTGGAGCCAATTTTTCATTCAAAAAGTCAAATGGCGCTCCTTCCCTTCCGAGTTCTGCCGTGCGCCCAAACAGTGTTTTACCCCCACATATGAGGTATCAGCGTACTCAGAACAAATTGGACAACAACGTTCATGGTCCAGTTTCTCCTTTTACCCTTGGGAAAATAAAAAAATTGTTGCTAAAAGATCATTTTTGTGACTAAAAAGTTAAATGTTCATTTTTTCCTTCCATGTTGCTTCTGCTGCTGTGAAACACCTGAAGGGTTAATAAACTTCTTGAATGTGGTTTTGAGCACCTTGAGGGGTGCGGTTTTTAGAATGGTGTCACTTTTGGGTATTTTCAGCCATATAGAACCCTCAAATTGACTTCAAATGTGAGGTGGTCCCTAAAAAAAATGGTTTTGTAAATTTTGTTGTAAAAATGAGAAATCACTGGTCAAATTTTAACCCTTATAACTTCCTAGCAAAAAAAAATGTTGTTTCCAAAATTGTGCTGATGTAAAGTAGACATGTGGGAAATGATATTTATTAACTATTTTGTGTCACATAACTCTCTGGTTTAACAGAATAAAAATTCAAAATGTGAAAATTGCAAAATTTTCAAAATTTTCGCCAAATTTCCATTTGTTTCACAAATAAACGCAGAAATTATCGACCTAAATTTACCACTAACATGAAGCCCAATATGTCACAAAAAAACAATCTCAGAATCGCTAGGATCCGTTGAAGTGTTCCCGAGTCATTACATCATAAAGGGACACTGGTCAGAATTGCAAAAACGGCAAGGTTATTAAGGCCAAAATAGGCTGGGTCATGAAGGGGTTAAAGCATCGTCGGTCCCCACTGACCGAATACCACAGGTGGCGTCACGAACATAAACTGTATTCCCATTAAAGACCTTTCCCCTTTTACATGGGCGCCCAGGGCCAGGGACCAGGTCACCACCGTGACATCCCCCTGTGAACCGCAGGACCCGGTATAGAGTACCCCACGGCCCAGGCGGGGCGACTCATATTCATTTTTATAAGAATATTAGTTTTTATAAGTCTAAGTAAATTCAATATATCAATAATGCAGTCCAGTTTTCATATGTTCAATGTTTGCATACATCTTAGAAATTACAGAGTGTCTCTGCATTTTGTTTGTATATGCAGTCATAGAATCTTGTACCTGTTCATATTTGCTTTATTCTGTTCAGAGGTGCTGCTCACTTTTTCTGTTTCTGGAGAATCAGACTGTCAGGAGATTTTACAGCACTTGGAATATTTTTGCCAATTCCCCTTATTCTGTATGATAAAATTAATAGATTCTTTCAAAACTTCAACTTGTCCAGCAAAAGAAAAGCCCTCATATGTCTATAAACAAAATATCCAAGAATACAGTATATACTATATTCAGGGCCGGTTTTAGACAAAGTGGGACCCTAGGCAAAAGTTTAAAGTGGAGCCCCTAATGCTAACATATTGCACCATCATACAGAAACATTTCGGCTGTATTTACAAAAGTTGAGTTCAGGCCGCTAAATATCAATATTGAAGTCAGTCAGTACTTGTTTCCTGGCCTCTTTACACAGGATGACAAACAATGATTGGCAAAAAATGATCAGCAGTAGATCAATCTGTCCCCATACAGTATCATGTTATCAGCAGCACTTATGCAGTTCATACCAGGCAATATACTGCTGAGAACAATGATTTTTTTTCCAGCAATCCAATCACTCAATGTATACGTATATGTAATGCAGACATTTGTTTAGTATAATGCAACCCATAGTCCTCCACATTGAATAATGCACCCCATAGTTCTCCATATAGCATAATGCGCCTCATAGTCCTCCACATCGTATAATGTGCCGCATAGTCCTCCATACAGTATAAAGCACACTATAGTCCTCCACATAGTATAATGTGCCCCATAGTCCTCAATACAATATAATGCAGCCCCCAAATACTACATAAAGAATAATGCACTCCCCATAGTCCTTGATATAGTATGTGTCTCCCATATAGTACATATTAGGGAAGGAAAAATTATTCCACTGTTCTTAAAAACATGAAGTTTATTATATAATTATAAAAATATATGACCAGACTGTGCATCTTCAATCATTACATGTCTAAAAGATGGATAAGTCTGCATTTTCCATCATATCATGTTGTAATCACATGATCAAACGTGTCCAATCAGAAAGAATATATATAGGATATACAAAATGCATGGCATAAAGTTGCTAATAATGTAGAATTCATCTCTGTATCTTTTCCGGTAGGGGTGATTATGACTTATGTATTTAAATGGATCAGGGATATGTCTAAAAACTCTATTTGTGTTTTTTGAATATTAACCTCTTTACGACCTTTGACATATCCATACATCTAGGTTGGCTGGTACTTACCGACCTTGGACGTATGGATACGTCATGGTTATTTTGCGCTTGATCACATCTAGATGTCAGCAGATTCTGATAGCTGACACCCGGAACTCAGTGCAGGAGTGGTGCCCCCACCACTCCCGGCACTTTAATGACCTAAATACGTGATCGCAGCATTTAGCAGGCATGCAGAAGGAGCTACCTCTGCACTGTGATCGGCGTGACGTCATCGCGGAGGTCCGATCGTTGCCATGGTGACCCACGACATCCGGGTCACCAGGCACTAGCAAAATAGTTAGATCATGTGCAGTACATAATCTAACTAACTGTGTCTGCAGACCTGATAGTTCAAATCCATTGCAATGCTAGTGCATTGCAATGCATTAGAACTGCAATCAGACTGCAGAAAGTGAAAGTCCCATAGAGGGACTTAGCAAAAAAAAGTTTTAAAAAAAAAATTGTAATTTTTTTTTTAAATCACAAAATTAATAATAATAATAAAATAAAAATATATATTGCACCCACAAATAAATATTTTTATGAAAAAAAGTACACATATTTAGAATTGCCGCATCATGAAGGACCCGACCTATAAAACTGTCCCTTCAGTTAATCCCTTTGGTGAACACCATAAAAAAATAAAAAATAAAAACTAGGCAAAAAATTATGCTTTTTCAACATGCTGCTGAACAAAAAGTGAAATAAAATGTGATAAAAAAAGAATGTAAATAAAAATGGTATCACTAAAATTATCATCTTGTCACACAAAAACCAAACTACCATACAGCTCAATCAGTAGAAAAATGAAAAAGTTATAGCTCTCAGAATAAAAACAATGCATAAATAATAATTTTTTCTATAAAATAGTTTTAATTGCGAAAATGCAGAAAACACAAAAAAACTATACAAATGTGGTATCGCTGTAATTGTACTGACCTGAAGAATATAGCTGCATTATCAATTTTACCACACGTGGAACAGCAAAATAACAAAAAAAACTATTCTTCTTGAATTGCTGGTGTCTGTTCATTCTGCCTCCCAAAAATTGGAACAGAAAGCAATCAAAAAATGCCATGTGCCCGAAAATGGCACTGCAACATACTGGTCACTACAATGGCAGTTTGCAATTTTCACTCAGCAGCATCCACTGTTGCTTGTTTCTGGAAAACACCCGTGAAGTCAAAATCGTCACTACACCTATAGATACATTCTCAAAAGGGTACAATTTCCAAAATGGGGTCCCTTGAAGGGGGTTTCTGCTCTTCTAGCACTTAGGAGCTCTGTAAATAGAGTCTGCAAACTATTTTAGGAAAATTTGCCTTCCAGGAAGCAAATAGCTCTCCTTCCCTTCCGAGTCTCGCCGTATGGCTAAGCAGTACCGTACAGCCACATATGGGGTATTTCTACATTCAGCAGAAATTGTGGGACAAATTTTGTTCCAATTTTTATTAATTTCCCAGTGTAAAAATCTAAAATCTAGGGACAAAATTTTGGAGATAAAGATGTAATTATTTTTTTCTTCATAGCCCAATGGTATAAAATTCTGTAACCCGCCTGTGGTGACAATACGATCACTGCACTGCTAGATGAATTCATTCAGAGGTGTAGTTTGTAAAATGGGGTCTCTTATGTGGGGTTCTGCTGTTTAGCCATTCTAGGGGATCTGCCAATGTAACATGGCACCCTAAACCGGGTGCTCACCACACATCTAAATACATTCCCTGAGAGGAGTAGTTTCCGAAATGGTGTCAATGGTGGGGGCTCTCCAAACTCAACATGGCATTAGCTAATTATTCCAGCAAATTTTGCATTCAAAAAGTCAAATTTTGCTCTTTCTCTTCCGAGCCATGCCATGCGCCCTAACAGTAGTTCTCCTCAGCGTGTGCGGTTTTGGCGTACTTATGAGAAATTGCACAACAAATTGTGTGGTGCCATTGCTCCTGTTACCCTTATGAAAATGCAAAATTTAGGGCTAAAAACCATTTTTGTGGAAAAAATGTGATTTATTTCTTATTTTCACGGCTCAATGTTATAAACGTCTGAGAAGCACCTTGGGGTTTAAGGTGCTCACCAAACATCTAAATAAGTTCCCTAAGGGGTATAGTTTAACAAATGATGCCACTTTTGGGGAGTATCCACTGTTTAGGCGCATCAAGGGCACTCCAAACGTGACATGGCCTCCACTAATTATTCCAACAAATTTTGCAATCAAAAAGTCAGATGGCACTCCTTCCCTTCCAAGCTTTGCTGTGCACCCAAACAATAGTTTCCCCCCACATATGGGATATCAGCATACTCAGGAGACATTGCACAACAAATTTATGGTGAAAATTCTCATGTTACCTTTTTGAGAATACTAAAATTAAGGCTAAAATATATTTTTGTGGAAAAAATTAGATTTTTTAAATTTTCATGGCTCAATATTATAAACTTCTGAAAAGCACCTGGGGGTTCAAGATTCTCACCACACATCACATTTAAATGAATAGCATGAGGGTCTAGTTTCCAAAATGGTTTCACTTGTAGAGGGTTTCCACCATTTAGGCACTGCAGGGGTTCTCCAAACACGACATAGCATCCGCTAATTATTCCTGAAAATTTTGTGTTCAAAAAGTCAAATGGAGCTCCATCCCTTCTGAGCACTGCTGTGTGCCCAAACAGTAGTTTCTCCCAACACATTGAGTATCGGCATAAATTGCACAAAACATTTTGGGGTCTATTTTTTTTCATGTTACCCTTGCAAAAATAAAAAAAAATGGGTCTAATTAAAATTTTCGTGAAAAAGTGAAATGTTAATTTTTTCTTCCATATTCCAAAAATTCATGTGAAGCACCTGAAGGGTTAATAAACTTCTTGAATGTTATTGTTCAACACCTTGAAGGGTGCAGTTTTTAGAATAATATCACTTTTTGGTATTTACTGTCATATAGTCCCCTCAAAGTCACTTCAAATGTGGTCCCTAAAAAAATGGTTTTGTAAATTTTGTTGGAAAAATTAGAAATCGCTGGTCAACTTTAACCCTTATAACTGCCAGACAAATAAAATTATGTTTCAAAAATTGTGCCAATTTAAAGTAGATATGTGGGAAATGCTATGTATTTGCTATTTTGTGTGACATAACTCTCTGGCTTGAGAGAATCAAAATTAAAAGTTTGAAAAAGTTTCTCCATATTTCCTTTTTTTCACAAATAAACGCAAGTCATATTGAAGAAATGTTGCCACTATCATGAATTACAATACGTCATGAAAAAAATTCTTAGAATCAGTGGAATCCATTGAAGCGTTTCATAGTTATTACTACATAAAGTGACACTGGTCAGAATTGTAAGGTTTGGCCTGGTCATGAAGGTGCAAACAGACTTATGTGGCACCCCAGGAGTTCGGGAACCACAATGGTGCTGCCTTCCTCTCGGGGAGGGTAGTGCTATGCCTGGAGACAAGTGAAATTCCCTTTGGCAGGTTATCACACACACAAGACCTTCCAAATCCAGGACAGGAGGGGGAGCTCAAAACCCTGTTTTAGGGCAGCTTTCCTGGATAAAGATCTTGGTTTGGAGGAGCTAGTTCAGTCTGTACAGAGAGTCTGTGTGCGAGGACAGACAGGGACAGAGAACAGTGAAGATACAGGACTCCAGGAGGCTAAGAGAAGGCCTCCACGGAGTCAGAGCGTAGAATCTGGGTACCGGTAGACCGAGGTTTTTGTGGAGCTATAAGACACAGAGCAGAACCAGAGGGCATAGGATTACATGGACTTTGCCCATATTCACCTGTGGTACAGCAGCACCTTGGAGCCTGGAGTCTCCATGAACAGACCCCAGTAAGCACGGCTCAAGCTGCCTACCATACAGGTACCTGTCCCAGGACAGAGGAAAGAATTAGGACTTTGCTGGGAACACTTATTGGCAGCAGGGACCTCAGTTACAGCAAGCGCAGAGTGGAAGGCTTCTACTTGACCTGCCAAGGGGATTCCACTTGTCTCTGGACTGCCTGGACTTCTAATAGACCTGTTGCCGGTGCCCTGGACTGTGGCCGGTCACCCATAGTAAACGAGGTAAAGACTTACAACTTGTCTCCTCTATTTATTCATCGGCACCTACCAACATCTTGGCCACACACCATAGGACCCCTGGGGACCCCGCTTCACCGGTGGGAAGTGTAACATCTGTGCTGCTGCAACATCCCCCAGGGGACCCCTTCAATGCAGCGTCGGTCCTACTACTGACCGAACTCCACAGGTGGCGTCACAAGAAACTTTGAACATTTTGCCCTTTAACGTTGAGGCCCAGGGCCACAGACTGGGTAGCAGACATCCCCCTTGCGATCGAACCCGGTACCGAGTACACCACTGCCCTGTGGGCGACTCACTTTGAGGGTAAAGTCGTTAAAGTCAAGCATTAGGTGACACCTGTCAAATGCAGCCAATAAGCTGATTAGCACATACTCAACGGCTACCAAACATTTTACCATAGAACATGGAGATGATGTTACTTCATTCGTGGTGACAGACATAGTATGTGTTAATAGGCCTTATAGAGGAGGGGACCATCGTAGAAAGTAATTGAATAGGGAATCATAATAGATTTACATATTAAACACAAGAACACCATCAGGTATGAACATCACACATGACAGCATTTATTATTATGGAAGATCATATCTATTTGGCATATTATCCTCAATTTTTCTACATTTCTATGTGTATTTCCGTTAGTTTGAATTGTTTTTAATGTTGTCATGAATTTAATATATTCTGTATATGTTCTTTCTGATTGGACATGTTTGATCATGTGGTTTCAACACGATATAACATAAATCGCTGACTTACCCATCTTTCAGACTTGCAATGATTAAAAACGCACAGTCGGAAACATGTTTGCTACACTAAAACTCATGGCTGGGTTGTAACATTATGGTTAAATATTTTTATATTTACCTAATTAGCTTCATGTTTTTAAGAAGATCCATATAGTATAATCCAGCTCCTATATTATATAACGCAGCCCTTTTTGGTATAATGCAGCATCATATAGTATAATGCAGCCCACATATAGTTCAATGCAGCCAGCATATAGTATAATGCAGCCCCATAAGTATAATGGAGCTCACATATGGCATAATGCATCCTTATATAATATGATGCAGCCCAATAAAGTATAATGCGCCTCATATAGTATAAATTAATCCCCCCATATGATATAATGTAGCCCCCATGTATTATAATGCAGCCCCACATAGTATAACACAGCCCCCACATAATATAATGCAGCCCCATATAGTATAGTTCAGCACCCATATTGTATAATGCAGCCCCACATAGTATAATGCAACCCAATATAGTATAATGCAGCTCAATGTAGTATAATTGAGCCCTCATATTGTATAATGCAGACCCCATATAGTATAATGTAGCTGAATATATGAATATAGTATAATGCTGCCCCCATATAGTGTAATGCAGCCCCCCATATGGTATAATACACACCCCATAGTCCTCCAGTATTATGGCCACCATGTACTCACTGATTTAAAAAAAAAATACAATACTCACCTCTCCCCCTTCCCCCACTGCTCCAGTCTCTGCAGCATGTCTTCTCAGCAGCTCCATTGCTCAACACATTGTGGTGCGATGAAATAATGTCATGGCGCCCACTGACTGAGACGTCAGCATAGACAGGACATGATGAGTGAGGTAGCCTGACACTATCCACCATCATTGCTTTCAAATGCATTGGCATCTAGCAATGCTGATACAGAAGAATGTGCAACGCCAGGTGCGGTGTGGGGAGAAGGTCCCAGAGCTGGCCCCCCTGACTCATGGGCGTCATAGTGGCCTTGTGGTCTGCCGCTATTAGCAGCACACCACTGGCTGGGGGCCCCTTGGGGAGTGGAAGCCTAAAGGTCCCGTCTCACATAGCGAGATCGCTAGCGAGATCGCTGCTGAGTCACTAGTTTTGTGACGCAACAGCGACCTCAGTAGCGATCTCGCTATGTGTGACACGTACCAGCGATCAGGCCCCTGCTGTGAGATCTGTTGTGAATTTGGATTCTGGGCTCCCCCGGTGGCTACTGGTGGAATTGAACTGGTGTCTTCATCTTCTCTGTTCACCTGTTCCCATCAAGATGTGGGAGTCGCTATATAACCTTGCTGCTCTGTTAGTTGCTTGCCGGTCAACAATGTTATCAGAAGCCTCTCTGTGCTTGTTCCTGCTCCTAGACAACTACTAGATAAGTTGGACTCTTGTCCATGTTTGTTTTTGCATTTTGTTCCAGTTCACAGCTGTAGTTTCGTTACTGTGTCTGGAAAGCTCTTGTGAACGGGAATTGCCACTCTGGTGTTATGAGTTAATGCCAGAGTTTTAAAGTAATTTCTGGATGGTGTTTTTTGATAGGGTTTTCAGCTGACCATGAAAGTGTCCTTTCTGTCTTCTGCTATGTAGTAAGTGGACCTCAAATTTGCTAAACCTATTTTCATACTACGTTTGTTATTTCATCTCAACTCACCGCCAATACATGTGGGGGGCCTCTGTCTCCTTTCGGGGTATTTCTCTAGAGGTGAGCTAGGACTAAGATTTTCCTCTGCTAGCTTTATTTAGTCCTCCGGCTGGGCTGGGCATCTAGAATCAACGTAGGCATGCTACCCGGCCACTGCTAGTTGTGCGTTAGGTTTAGTTCATGGTCAGCTCAGTTCCCATCTTCCAAGAGCTAGTTCCTATATATGCTTATGCTATGTTCTCTTGCCATTGAGATCATGACAGTTTGACCGGCCCGCAAAGTGTTAATTGTTTGGGCTGAAGCAGGAGAAAAAGAAGTGTTGAAGGGAAATTTTTTTTTTTTTTTTTTCCCCTCAGAGTTTTGCTGCCTAGCCCTTAATTGCTGTCTAGCTGCTTCTTACCTCCTCTTAACCCTTGAATGGCTCTGTGTCCACCTGTTTGTAATGGATCTTCAGAGTGTAACTGCAGGTTTGAATATTCTCGCCACGAAGGTACAAAATTTGCAAGATTTTGTTTGTCATGCACCTGTATCTGAGCCGAGAATTCCTTTGCCGGAATTTTTCTCGGGGAATAGATCCGGGTTTCAGAATTTTCGAAATAATTGCAAATTATTTTTGTCTCTGAAATCTCGCTCTGCCGGAGACCCTGCACAGCAGGTCAGGATTGTGATTTCCTTGCTCCGGGGCGACCCTCAAGACTGGGCTTTTTCATTGACACCAGGAGATCCTGCGTTGCTCAATGTGGATGCGTTTTTTCTGGCCTTGGGGTTGCTTTATGACGAACCTCATTTGGAGCTTCAGGCAGAAAAAACTTTGATGTCCCTATCTCAGGGGCAAGATGAAGCGGAAATTTACTGCCAAAGATTCCGTAAATGGTCTGTGCTTACTCAGTGGAATGAGTGCGCCCTGGCGGCGACTTTCAGAGAGGGTCTCTCTGATGCCATTAAGGATGTTATGGTGGGGTTCCCTGTGCCTGCGGGTCTGAATGAGTCCATGACAATGGCTATTCAGATCGATAGGCGTTTGCGGGAGCGCAAACCAGTGCACCATCTGGCGGTGTCCACTGAGAAGTCGTCAGAGAGTATGCAGTGTGATAGAATTCTGTCCCGAAGCGAGCGGCAGAATTTTAGACGGAAAAATGGGTTGTGTTTCTATTGTGGTGATTCTACTCATGTTATATCAGCATGCTCTAAGCGCACTAAAAAGCTTGGTAAATCTGTTTCCATTTGCACCTTACCGTCTAAATTTATTCTATCTGTGACCCTGATTTGCTCTTTGTCATCTATTACCACGGACGCCTATGTCGACTCTGGCGCCGCTTTGAGTCTTATGGATTGGTCCTTTGCCAAACGCTGTGGGTATGATTTAGAGCCTTTGGAGACTCCTATTCCTCTGAAGGGGATTGACTCCACCCCATTGGCTAATAATAAACCACAATACTGGACACAAGTAACTATGCGTATTAATCCGGATCACCAGGAGATTATTCGCTTTCTGGTGCTGTATAATCTACATGATGATTTGGTGCTAGGATTGCCTTGGCTGCAATCTCACAACCCAGTCCTCGACTGGAGAGCTATGTCTGTGTTGAGCTGGGGATGTAAGGGGGCTCATGGGGATGTACCTGTGGTTTCCATTTCATCATCCATTCCCTCTGAAATTCCTGAGTTCCTGTCTGACTATCGTGACGTCTTTGAAGAATCCAAGCTTGGTTCGTTACCTCCACACCGAGAGTGCGATTGTGCCATAGATTTAATCCCGGGTAGTAAATACCCAAAGGGTCGTTTATTTAATCTGTCTGTGCCTGAACATGCTGCTATGCGAGAATATATAAAGGAGTCCTTGGAAAAGGGACATATTCGTCCATCGTCATCTCCCTTAGGAGCCGGTTTTTTCTTTGTGTCAAAAAAAGACGGCTCTTTGAGACCATGTATTGATTATCGGCTTTTGAATAAAATCACTGTTAAATATCAATACCCATTGCCGTTGCTGACTGATTTGTTTGCTCGCATAAAGGGGGCCAAATGGTTCTCTAAGATTGACCTTCGTGGGGCGTATAATTTGGTGCGAATCAGGCAGGGGGATGAGTGGAAAACCGCATTTAATACGCCCGAGGGCCACTTTGAGTATTTAGTGATGCCTTTTGGTCTTTCTAATGCTCCGTCAGTTTTCCAGTCCTTTATGCATGATATTTTTCGCGATTATTTGGATAAATTTATGATTGTGTATCTGGATGATATTCTGATTTTTTCGGATGACTGGGACTCTCATGTCCAGCAAGTCAGGAGGGTTTTTCAGGTTTTGCGGTCTAATTCTTTGTGTGTGAAGGGTTCTAAGTGTGTTTTTGGGGTACAGAGGATTTCCTTTTTGGGATATATTTTTTCCCCCTCTTCCATTGAAATGGATCCTGTCAAGGTTCAAGCTATTTGTGATTGGACGCAGCCCTCTTCTCTTAAGAGTCTTCAGAAATTTTTGGGCTTTGCTAACTTTTATCGTCGATTTATTGCTGGTTTTTCGGATATTGCTAAGCCATTGACCGATTTGACTAAGAAGGGTGCTGATGTTGCTGATTGGTCCCCTGATGCTGTGGAGGCCTTTCGGGAGCTTAAGCGCCGTTTTTCCTCTGCCCCTGTGTTGCGTCAGCCTGATGTTGCTCTACCTTTTCAGGTTGAGGTCGACGCTTCTGAGATCGGAGCTGGGGCAGTGTTGTCGCAGAAAAGTTCTGACTGCTCCGTGATGAGGCCTTGTGCCTTCTTTTCCCGTAAATTTTCGCCCGCTGAGCGGAATTATGATGTTGGGAATCGGGAGCTTTTGGCCATGAAGTGGGCTTTTGAGGAGTGGCGCCATTGGCTTGAGGGGGCCAGACATCAGGTGGTGGTATTGACTGACCACAAAAATTTGATTTATCTTGAGACCGCCAGGCGCCTGAATCCTAGACAGGCGCGCTGGTCATTATTTTTCTCTCGGTTTAATTTTGTGGTGTCATACCTACCGGGTTCTAAGAATGTTAAGGCGGATGCCCTTTCTAGGAGTTTTGAGCCTGACTCGCCTGGTAACTCTGAGCCCACAGGTATCCTTAAGGATGGAGTGGTATTGTCAGCCGTTTCTCCAGACCTGCGGCGGGCCTTGCAGGAGTTTCAGGCGGAGAGACCTGATCGTTGCCCACCTGATAAACTGTTTGTTCCTGATGATTGGACCAGTAGAGTCATCTCTGAGGTTCATTCTTCTGCGTTGGCAGGTCATCCTGGCATTTTTGGTACCAGGGATTTGGTGGCAAGGTCCTTCTGGTGGCCTTCCCTGTCACGAGATGTGCGAGGCTTTGTGCAGTCTTGTGACGTTTGTGCTCGGGCCAAGCCTTGTTGTTCTCGGGCTAGTGGATTATTGTTGCCCTTGCCTATTCCTAAGAGGCCTTGGACGCACATCTCGATGGATTTTATTTCAGATCTGCCTGTTTCTCAGAAGATGTCTGTCATCTGGGTGGTGTGTGACCGTTTTTCTAAGATGGTCCATTTGGTTCCTCTGCCCAAGTTACCTTCTTCTTCCGAGTTGGTTCCTCTGTTTTTTCAAAATGTTGTTCGTTTGCATGGTATTCCTGAGAATATCGTTTCTGACAGAGGGACCCAATTCGTGTCTAGATTTTGGCGGGCATTCTGTGCTAGGATGGGCATAGATTTATCTTTTTCGTCCGCTTTCCATCCTCAGACGAATGGCCAGACCGAGCGGATTAATCAGACCCTGGAGACATATCTGAGGTGTTTTGTGTCTGCTGACCAGGATGATTGGGTTGCTTTTTTGCCATTGGCGGAGTTCGCTCTCAATAATCGGGCCAGCTCTGCCACTTTGGTGTCCCCGTTTTTCTGTAATTCGGGGTTTCATCCTCGATTTTCCTCTGGTCAGGTGGAATCTTCGGATTGTCCTGGAGTGGATGCTGTGGTGGAGAGATTGCATCAGATCTGGGGGCAGGTGGTGGACAATTTGAGGTTGTCCCAGGAGAAGACTCAGCTTTTTGCCAACCGCCACCGTCGTGTTGGTCCTCGGCTTTCTGTTGGGGATTTGGTGTGGTTGTCTTCTCGTTTTGTCCCTATGAGGGTCTCTTCTCCTAAGTTTAAGCCTCGGTTTATCGGCCCGTATAAGATATTGGAGATTCTTAACCCTGTTTCCTTCCGTTTGGACCTCCCTGCATCCTTTTCTATTCATAACGTTTTTCATCGGTCATTATTGCGCAGGTATGAGGTACCGGTTGTGCCTTCCGTTGAGCCTCCTGCTCCGGTGTTGGTTGAGGGTGAGTTGGAGTACGTTGTGGAGAAAATCTTGGACTCTCGTGTTTCCAGACGGAGACTCCAGTATCTGGTCAAGTGGAAGGGATACGGCCAGGAGGATAATTCTTGGGTGAATGCATCTGATGTTCATGCCTCCGATCTGGTTCGTGCCTTTCATAGGGCCCATCCTGATCGCCCTGGTGGTTCTGGTGAGGGTTCGGTGCCCCCTCCTTGAGGGGGGGGTACTGTTGTGAATTTGGATTCTGGGCTCCCCCGGTGGCTACTGGTGGAATTGAACTGGTGTCTTCATCTTCTCTGTTCACCTGTTCCCATCAAGATGTGGGAGTCGCTATATAACCTTGCTGCTCTGTTAGTTGCTTGCCGGTCAACAATGTTATCAGAAGCCTCTCTGTGCTTGTTCCTGCTCCTAGACAACTACTAGATAAGTTGGACTCTTGTCCATGTTTGTTTTTGCATTTTGTTCCAGTTCACAGCTGTAGTTTCGTTACTGTGTCTGGAAAGCTCTTGTGAACGGGAATTGCCACTCTGGTGTTATGAGTTAATGCCAGAGTTTTAAAGTAATTTCTGGATGGTGTTTTTTGATAGGGTTTTCAGCTGACCATGAAAGTGTCCTTTCTGTCTTCTGCTATGTAGTAAGTGGACCTCAAATTTGCTAAACCTATTTTCATACTACGTTTGTTATTTCATCTCAACTCACCGCCAATACATGTGGGGGGCCTCTGTCTCCTTTCGGGGTATTTCTCTAGAGGTGAGCTAGGACTAAGATTTTCCTCTGCTAGCTTTATTTAGTCCTCCGGCTGGGCTGGGCATCTAGAATCAACGTAGGCATGCTACCCGGCCACTGCTAGTTGTGCGTTAGGTTTAGTTCATGGTCAGCTCAGTTCCCATCTTCCAAGAGCTAGTTCCTATATATGCTTATGCTATGTTCTCTTGCCATTGAGATCATGACAGAGATCGCTGGTCGTGTCGGAATGGCCTGGACCTTTTTTTGGTCGTTGAGGTCCCGCTGACATCGCTGAATCGGTGTGTGTGACACCGATCCAGCGATGTCTTCACTGGTAACCAGGGTAAACATCGGGTTACTAAGCGCAGGGCCACGCTTAGTAACCCGATGTTTACCCTGGTTACCAGCGTAAATGTAAAAAAAAACAAACAGTACATACTCACCATCTGATGTCCGTCAGGTCCCTTGCCGTCTGCTTCCTGCTCTGACTGAGCGCCGCAAAGTGAAAGTGAAAGTACAGCACAGCGGTGACGTCACCGCTGCGCTCTGCTCTCACTGTACGGCGGCTCAGTCAGAGCAGGAAGCAGACAGCAAGGGACCTGACGGACATCAGATGGTGAGTATGTACTGTTTGTTTTTTTTGGTAACCAGGGTAAACATCGGGTTACTAAGCGCGGCCCTGCGCTTAGTAACCCGATGTTTACCCTGGTTACCGGGGTGCTGCAGGGGGACTTCGGCATCGTTGAAGACAGTTTCAACGATGCCGAAGTCGTTCCCCTGATCGTTGGTCGCTGGAGAGAGCTGTCTGTGTGACAGCTCCCCAGCGACCACACAACGACTTACCAACGATCACGGCCAGGTCGTATCGCTGGTCGTGATCGTTGGTAAATCGCTATGTGAGACGGGACCTTTAGGGAAATGTCTAATTTTCCCTACCATAACACCAGCCCTGATAATACTAATGCACTGCAAATGCAGCAGGATATAAGGTGCAAAATACATGAAAAAAAATTAAACAACCACTCGCACACCTATTATTCTTGGAGGTGGGTGGCTGTCTAGTATTATACGTGCACATGGATAATGCTTGTATAGGGCACCAGTCACACAGATAAATGTAATTCACAGTTGGGCAGACCCCTGATCTAGGTATAGGTAGGACCAATGTGCTGTAATCCAGACACTATGTGACTGGAGCGCTATACATATAATACTAGGTAACCTCCCCTTCATAAATGATCTGTGTATGTGTGATTTTTCATTAATGTTTTGCCCCTGTGATCCCTTTGCCTTTATCAGGGGGTTTGCTGCATCCTGCAATGCATAAGTATTTTAAATAGGTTCAGTATAGAGTATATTATAGTGTACAGTTAACTGTCATTCTGTTTTGTTCTCCATACAGTAGGCATATACTGTTGCAAAACCTTACACTGGGTCATAATAAGGAAAGGACACTATGGACTAATGAGATATCCTTTGCAACTTTTCGTACTTAGCTTTAACATTGTGGAGCTTGTTAAGATTGACATGCTTTTTACTACTGAATTCTAAACCAATTTTCCTTTTATTGTACTGAATTCCTAGTAAGTCTTTTTTTTAATGGAGTTATTTTGGTTGCAAGTACTCTATCAACCTTTGCATTAAAATATATGGATATTAGTAATTACAGACGACTTTTATAATCATATATAGGCTGCAGACTCGTAAATTTGTAAAATTTTACAGCAGGGTGATTGTTCTGCTTTATATTTTAATAGACTAGATCTGTCCTAAATTAAGACTTTATATGTTTGTGCTGCAAATAGACAGTGAGTTCATAGAGAACATTGTAATGTCTTGCTGATAAAAGAAAAGCCAGTAAACAAGAGAAAGAACAGAAAAGCACAGACATAGAACAATAGAACAAAAAACAGCTCTATTGTCTAAATCTAATGAAAATGCGACATGAAAAGAAAATTTCAGATTATACTTTATTTTGATTGTGCTTTATATAGAGTTAACCCAAATATAGATAAATAAAATAGTAGAATTTTTATATTTCAAATTTATATCTATATATATAAGAGGCATCGTGATTACTCGCTAATCCCGCCCGCTGCACAGTAGCTCTGCCCCCCACCACATCACCACACACAATCCCGCCTCCACCACATTACCACACACAATCCCGCCCCCACCACATCACCACACATAATCCCACTCCCACCACATCACCACACACAATCCCGCCTCCACCACATTACCACACACAATCCCGCCCCCACCACATCACCACACATAATCCCACTCCCACCACATCACCACACATAATCCCACCCCCCACCACATTACCACAGATAATCCCGCCCCCCACCACATTACCACAAACAATCCCGCCCCCACCACATTACCACAAACAATGCCGCTCCCACCACATCACCACACATAATCCCACCCACCCACCACATTACCACACTTATTCCCCCCCACCCACCACATTACCACAGATAATTCCGCCCCCACCACAATATTACACATAATCCCGCCCCCCACCACATCACCACACATAATCCCACACCCCCACCACATCACCACACATAATCCGGCCCCCCACCTCATTACCACACACAATCCTGCCCCCCACCACATTACCACACACAATCCCGCCCCCACCCCATTACCACACACAATCCCGCCCCCCACCCCATTACCACACACAATCCAACCCCCACCACATCACCACACATAATCCCGCCCCCCACCCCATTACCACACACAATTACGCCCCTAACCCCATTACCACACACAATCCCGCCCCCACCCTCTTACCACACACAATCCCGCCCCCCCACCACATCACCACACATAATCCCGCCCCCCACCACATTACCTTACACAATCCCACACCCCACCCCATTACCACACAATCCCGCCCCCCCACCACATCACCACATATAATCCCGCCCCGCACCACATTACCACACACAATCCCTCCCCCCCACCACATTACCACACAAAATCCCACCCCATTGCCAAACACAATCCTGCCCCCACCACATCACCACACATAATCCCGCCCCCACCACATCACCACACATAATCCCACCCCCACCTTATTACCACACACAATTCCGCCCCCCATCCCATTACCACACACAATCCCGCCCCACCACATTACCACACACAATCCCGCCCCCACCACATCACCACAGAATCCCTCCCCCACCACATTACCACAGATAATCCCTCCCCCCACCACATTACCACACATAATACCGCCCACCCACCACATTACCACACATAACCCCACCCACCCACCACATTACCACAGATAATTCTGCCCCCACCACAATATTACACATAATCACGCCCCCCCACCACATTACCACACATAATCCCACCCCCCACCACATCACCACACATAATCACGCACCCCCACCACATCACCACACATAATCCGGCCCCCCCACCACATTACCACACATAATCCCGCCCCCACCACATCACCACACATAATCCCGCCCCCACCACACATAATCCCCCCCACCACAATACCACAGATAATCCCGCCCCCACCACATTACCACAGATAATCCTGCCCCCCACCACATTACCACACATAATTCCGCCCCCCACATTACCACACATAATTTCGCCCCCACCACATAATCCCTCCCCCACCACATTACCACAGATAATCCCGCCCCCCACCACATTACCACACATAATCCCGCCCCCCACCACATTACCACACATAATACCGCCCACCCACCACATTACCACACACAATCCCGCCCCCCACCTCATTACCACACACAATCCCGCCCCCACCACATTACCACACACAATCCCTCCCCCCACCACATTACCACACATAATCCCGCCCACCCACCACATTACCACACATAATCCCACCCACCACATTACCACAGATAATTCCGCCCCCACCACAATATTACACATAATCATGCCCTCCACCACATTACCACACATAATCCTGCCCCTCACCACATCACCACACATAATCCCGCACCCCCACCACATCACCACACATAATCCAGCCCCCCACCTCATTACCACACACAATCCCACCCCCACCCCATTACCACACACAATCCCGTCCCCCACCCCATTACCACACACAATCCCGCCCCCACCACATCACCACACATAATCCCGCCCGCCACCCCATTACCACACACAATTCTGCCCCTAACCCCATTACCACACACAATCCTGCCCCCCACCCTCTTACCACACACAATCCTGCCCCCCCACCACATCACCACACATAATCCCGCCCCCCACCACATTACCTTACACAATCCCACACCCCACCACATTACCACACACAATCCCGCCCCCCCACCACATCACCACACATAATCCCGCCCCCACCACATTACAACACAATCCCGCCCCCCACCACATTACCACACAAAATCCCGCCCCCCACCCCATTGCCACACACAATCCTGCCCCCACCACATCACCACACATAATCCCGCCCCCACATCACCACACATATGCCCACCCCCCACCTTATTACCACACACAATTCCGCCACTACCCCATTACCACACACAATCCCGCCCCACCACATTACCACACACAATCCCGCCCCCCACCACATCACCACAAAAATCCCTCCCCCACCACACTACCACAGATAATCCCTCCCCCCACCACATTACCACACATAATCCTGCCCCCCACCACATCACCACACATAATCCCACACCCTACCACATGACCACACATAATCCGGCCCCACCACCACATTATCACACATAATCCCACCCCCCACCACATCACCACACATAATCCTGCCCCCCACCACATCACCACATGTAATGCTGCCCCCCACCACATCACCAGACATAATCCCGCCTCCCACCACATCACCACACATAATCCTGCCCCCACCACATTACCACAGATAATCCCGCCCCACCACATTACCACAAATAATCCCGCCCCCCACCACATTACCACATATAATCCCACCCCCCACCACACATAATCCCCCCCACCACAATACCACAGATAATCCCGCCCCCCACATTACCACAGAGAATCCTGCCCCCCACCACATTACCACACATAATTCCGCCCCCCCACATTACAACACTTAATCCCGCCCCCCACCACATAATCCCTCCCCCCACCACATTACCACAGATAATCCTGCCCCCCACCACATTACCACACATAATCCCGCCCCCCACCACATTACCACACATAATACCGCCCACCCACCACATTACCACACATATACCCGCCCCCCACCACATTACCACACATAATCCTGCCCCCACCACATTACCACAGATAATCCCGCCCCACCACATTACCACAAATAATCCCGCCCCCCACCACATTACCACATATAATCCCACCCCCCACCACACATAATCCCCCCCACCACAATACCACAGATAATCCCGCCCCCCACATTACCACAGAGAATCCTGCCCCCCACCACATTACCACACATAATTCCGCCCCCCCACATTATAACACTTAATCCCGCCCCCCACCACATAATCCCTCCCCCCACCACATTACCACAGATAATCCTGCCCCCCACCACATTACCACACATAATCCCGCCCCCCACCACATTACCACACATAATACCGCCCACCCACCACATTACCACACATATACCCGCCCCCCACCACATTACCACACATAATCCTGCCCCCCCACATTACCACACGAAGCTGCGTCCCCACATATTACCACATGAGGCTCCGTCCCCACACATTACCACACGAGGCTCCATCCCCACACATTACCACACGAGGCTCTGTACCCACACATTACCACACGAGGCTCCATCCCCACACATTACCACACGAGGCTCCATCCTCACACATTACCACACGAGGCTCCGTCCCCACACATTACCACACGAGGCTCCATCCCCACACATTACCACACGAGGCTCTGTCCCCACACATTACCACACGAGGCTCCGTCCCCACACATTACCACATGAGGCTCCGTCCTCACACATTACCACACGAGGCTCCGTCCCCACACATTACCACTCTAGGCTCCGTCCCCACACATTACCACACGAGGCTCCGTCCCCACACATTACCACATGAGGATCCATCCTCACACATTACCACACGAGGCTCCGTCCCCACACATTACCACACGAGGCTCCATCCCCCCACATTACCACATGAGTCTCCGTCCTCACACATTACCACACGAAGCTCCGTCCCCACATATTACCACACGAGGCTCCGTCCCCACACATTACCACACGAGGCTCCATCCCCACACATTACCACACGAGGCTCCGTCCCCCCACATTACGTATTATTAGTATTATTCAGATTTTTAATGATTATTATTATTAACTTCATTTTAAGTTACTTTACCAACTGCGTAAGCGCTATTGAATGTTGTCATTATTTACTTTACTTTAATCACCAGCAGCGTTAATTTGATATCAATGAGCGTGCCAAGCGTTAGCTGGCTGGAAACAGCTAGTAAATATTATATGAGGCTTTGGGAAATCTTTAACTCCTTAAAGACCAATGACGTGTACATCACTTCATGAGTAGGTGTCAGTTCCCACATCATTACATGCTATCACATCATCTCTTTAAGCTGTTGCTGTATAAAAACACACAGTGACAGTTCTGTGCAGACAGCGGTCACTGGCAGCTGACCGATGCGGCTAGAGATGCGTGGACCCATTTCAATGGGCCCTACTATCTGATTGCTATGATCAGGTAATCAATCTGACTAAACGATCCCAGCATGTGAATGCTGGGAAGTACTAAAGTATCAGCACTTTCCTGCACAATCACCACCAGGAGTTCAGAGCAGCTGACAGCGATCGCGGCATTTGGAAAGTTGTGAAGGCTCCCTCTCTCACCCCCATCGGCGGCTCCCTCTCTCACCCCCATCGGCACCTCCGCTACAAAATCACATGGAGCCATTGGTTGTCATGGCACCCAGCAGTCAAACAATGACCTCCTGGTGTGCCAGGTATAGTGGCCCATTAGACCCAGCCATAGGCAGAATCTTACAGGCATTTTGCCAATGTTATATCACAGGTCTCATGCATTGCAGTGCTGGTGCATTGCAATGCATGAGACCAGTGATCAGAGTAATAAAAGTTAAAGTCCCATAGAAGGACTAAGTAAAAAAAGTTTAAAGAACAATAAGGCCATGGGCACACGTTGCTGAATTGCCGCGGAAATTTCTGCGGCAATTCCGCAACTCCCTGCCGGGGATAAAACGCATGTGGATTTGTCATGCATTTTCCCACTAAACACTAGCGTTTTGCAAGTGTAATTAGCTTGCAGAATGCTAGCGTTTTCCAAGCATTCTGTAGTATCGCTTGGAAAACTGATTGACAGGTTGGTCTAACTTGTCAAACATAGTGTTTGACAAGTGTGACCAACTTTTTAATATTGATGCTGTCTATGCAGATAAAAAGATATAATATTAAAAATAATTTAAAAAAAAATAAAAATCGTGATACTCTCACCTTCCGGCGGCCCCCACAGCCTTCCCAATCCTCGCGATGCGCCCGACAGCTCCCGTTCCCAGTGATGCCTCGCGACAATGACCCCAGATGATGTAGCACCACACAAGACCGCTACGTCATCACAGGTCATTGTCGCAAGGCATTACTGGGAACGGGAGCATCGCTAAGGCCTGGGCTGGATCTGGGGGCCGCCAGAAGGTGAGTATATAACTATTTTTTATTTTAATTCTTTTTTTTAACAGGGATATGGTACCCAGGGCCTGGAGGAGAGTCTCCTCTCCTCCACACCCGGGTACCATCCGCACATCATCTGCTTACTTCCCGCATGGTGGGCATAGCCCCATGCGGAATGTAAGCGGATCAATGCATTCCTATGTGTGCGGAATTGCCGCGATTCTGCACAAAGAATGAGCATACTGCGTATTTTTCCGCGATGTGATTCCGCCGTGGAAAGATACGCAGCATTAGCACAGCATTGCGGAATCCCATTGAATTCAATGAGCTGTGTTGTGTATGCGTTTTTCACCGTTTTCACAGCAAAAAACGGCGCAAAAACGCATACAACCCGCAATATGTGCACATAGCCTAAGAAGAAAATTTGAAGAAAATATATGTAAAAAAAAAAACTAATATTACACCAATAAATACACATGTTTATGTGAAAACAAAAATAAACAAAAAGAGGTTCACATTGCTAAAAAGGTAATCTTGTCTGCAAAAAAAGAGTCGCCATACAGCTCCATCAGTGGAAAAATAAAAAAAAGATATGTCTTTCAGAACATAGCGAATCGATATCAAAACAAATTTTTTTCTTTCAAATTGTTTTTATTGTTTACAAGCGACAAAACAGAAAATATTACATAAACGTGGTATCGCTGTAATCGTACTGACCCAAAGAATAAGGCTGTCTTATCACTTTTACCAAACGGTGACCGGTTTAAAAAAAATCTCTGATTTGCTGCTTTTTGATCATTTTGCCCCCCTAAAAGCAGAACAGAAATCAATCAAACAATATTAAGTGCCCAAAAATGATACCAATAAAAGCAACAACTAGTTATTGGATGGATCCCTCAGGATAATGTAGTGTGTAGATTTAGAAGGAAATCACTATATAAGTGCCCAGCATAGAGCACAGGATAAATGCGAACTGATCCAAAATGTTCTGTAACAAGTTCCCACTCAGGTTTGTCATCTGTTAACAGAAATATACGGAGTGTCCAAGTTACTAGTAGCACAATGGCCATGTAAAAGTGATGTGGCTACCACCAAAAGAAATCTAGCGAAACCTGTACTCCTATATCCAAATGCCTTCTCTTCTTGAGCACCACAGTGTGCCTAAACTACAGGTAGCATCCACATGTTTGCCATTACTGTACTAAGGAGAACCCACTTACTTTAAGGGTTATCTGTTTCCAGAAAAATGAGCTGGGCACAATGTATGTATACGTGCACTACAATGTATGGGTACTGCAATGTATGGGCACTACAATGGCAGATTTGCATTTTTACTTAACAACATCTATCGCAGTTCTGTTTGTTTCCGGAAAATATACATGGAGTCAAAATTGTCACTATACCTGTTGATGAATTCCCAGAGGGGAGTATTTTCCAAATTGGGGTCTATTGGGAGAGGTTTCTGCTCTTTTGGCACTTAGGGGCTCTGTATTTGAAGTCCACAAACCATTTGCCAAAAATGTGTTCTCCAGGAGTCAAATAGAGCTCATTCCCTCCCAAGTCTCACCATGTGGCCAAACAGTACTGTACAGCTACATATGGAGTATTGTAATGTTCAAAAGAAATTCTGTAACAAATTCTGTGGTCATTTTTACCTATTTTCTCTTGTGAAAATGTAAAATCGGGGCCTAAAACAACACTATAGCGGTAAAAATGTAATTTTTTCTTCCTCAATTTTATAACATTTTGTGAAACACATGTGGTGTCAATATGCTTACTGCACCACTAGATGATATTAGTAAGAGGTGTAGTTTGTAAAATGGGGTCACGTATGGGGTCACGTCTTGCTTACTGGTACTTCAGGGGTCTACCAATGTGACATTTCACCCACAAACAATTCCAGACTAATCTGCACTCTGGTATGGGGCTCCTTCTGAGCTTTTCACTGAGCTTAAAAGGTATTTTTTGATCATATATGGGGCATTGCCCTACTCAAGAGACATTGCAGAACAAATTTTGTGGTCCATTTTCTCCTATTATCCCTTTTGAAAATTAAAAACTTGGGGATAAAACAACATTTTAGTTGAAAAAACGTAACTTTTCATTTTCACAGCCCAATGTCATATTATAATATGTCAATTCTGTGAAATGTCTGATGGTTTAAAATGCTCACTAGACTCCTAGAGGAATTCTTTGAGAGGTGTAGTTTACAAAATATGGTCACTTGTGGGAGTTTCTGCAGTTCTGGAACCATGGCGACTCTCCATATACAACATGAAAGAAAAATTTGCAGCTAAAGCAACATTTTTATTTGAAAAACGTAATTTTCCTTTTTCACGAATCAAGATTATAAATTCTGTGAAGCACCTGTGGGTTTTAGGTGCTCACCACACCTCTAGATAAATTGATTGAAGAGTGTAGTTTCCAAAATGAGGTTACATTTGGACAACAGCAGACTGTCGCAACACATGCAGGGATTGCCTGTTTATTAGTGGAACCCGAGAATATTATCCGAGCACGCCAAGATACTCGGATAACACCTGAGTATGCTTGGATAACATGTTATCCGAACATGTTCGCTCATCACTACTGTACATCATTTACTGAATGTAAAACACAGATCAAGCTGTCAGATGGCAACTCAGGGATTGAAGAACAGCAGAATCCTAACAATGAGTACATTTTTCTATTACGATTCCACAAGTTATAGTCCCTGCTAAATTAAATAAATGTCCGACATAACCACTTTAATCCCTTCATGATCTTGCGATTTTCGTTTTTGTGATTTTGCTTTTTCCTCTTATTCCAAGAGCCTTAACATTTTTTATTTTTCTGTCCCCTTAGCTGTATGAGGGTTTGTTTTTTTAGCTAGACAAATTGTTCTTTTGAATTGCACCATTTATTTTTTATCATGTGATGCACTTTAAAGCAAGAAAAAATTTGAAGTGCGATGAAATTGCAAAAAAAAGTGCAATTCCACAATTATTTTTAGGGTTTTTATTTACCATGTTCACTATATGATAAAACAGACCTGCCAGTATGATTCTACAGGTCAGTATGAGTATGTATATCCAAATCATGTATAGTTTTTTTTATTTAGGTGGTGAAAAAAAAATTGAAATTTTGTAAGAAATTGAGCTGGCGTTTTTATTTATACTATGTTAGGGTAGGTATGAGGTTTTGATTGCCTGTTATTGCATTTTATTTCAAGTTTGCAGCTGTTAAAAAACTAAATCTGATGCATTGATTTTTTTTTCTCTTTACACCTTTTACCAATCAGATTAATTTGTTTTATGTTTTGATAGCTTAGAATTTTATGAACGCAGTGATACCAACTATGTGTAATTATTATTTTTTTAATTGCTTTATTTTTAATGGAGCAAAAAAGTAGTTATTTCAACTTTTGTGTTTTTTAAGTTTTTTCATATTTTTATTGTACTTTGTTTTAACTTTTTACACAATTTAATAATTCACAAAGGAGACTTTAACCCCTTTAACCCCAGAGCTTTTTCGTTTTTGCATTTTCGTTTTTCGCTCCCCTTCTTCCCAGAGTCATAACTTTTTTATATGTTCATCAATATGGCCATGTGAGGGCTTGCTTTTGCGGGACGAGTTGTGCTTTTGAACGACACCATTGGTTTTACCATGTCGTGCACGAAAAAATGGGAAAAAATTTCCAAGTGCGGTGAAATTGCAAAAAAGTGCAATCCCACACTTGTTTTTTGTTTGGCTTTATTGCTAGATTCACTAAATGCTAAAACTGACTTGCCATTTTGATTCTCCAGGTCATTACAAGTTCATAAACACCAAACATGTCTAGGTTCTTTTTTATCTAAGCGATGAAAAAAAATTCCAAACTTTGTTAAAAAAAAAAATTGCGCCACTTTCCAATACCCGTAGAGTCTCTATTTTTCGTTATCATGGGTTGGGTAAGGGATTATTATTTGTGTGCCGAGCTGACATTTTTAATAATACCATTTTGGTGCAGATACGATTTTTTGATAGCCCGTTATTGCATTTTAATGCAATGTTGCAGAGACCAAGAAAACATAATTTTGGCGTTTTTGACTTTTTTTCTCGCTACGCCGTTTAGCGATCAGGTTAATCCTTTTTTATTTTTATTGATAGATCAGGCGATTCTGAATGCGGCGATACCAAATATGTGTATGCTTGATTTTATTTTTATTGTTTTATTTTGAAAGGGGTGAAAGGGGGATGATTTGAGCTTTTATATTTTTTTTATATTTTTTAAAACTTTTTTTTTACTTTTGGCATGCTTCAAAAGTCTCCATAGGAGACTAGAAGCTGCCATAGCCCAATCGGCTCTGCTACATAGAGGCGATGTTCAGATCGCCTCTATATAGCAGATATACTGACTTGCTATGAGCGCAGACCACTGGGTGGTGCTCAAAGCAAGCCAGCACTGACAAAAAAGAGGTCTCCAGGAGACCTCAGGTTGTCATGCCTACACACCGGTGACCTGTGATCACGTGACGTGGGTCACCAGTGTGCGTATTTCCGGCCCGATGGCTGTAAGTGCGATTTAAATGCCGCTGTCAGAGTTTGACAGTGGCTTTTAACTGATTAATAGCCGCGGGTGGATCGCAATTCCACCCGCGGCTATTGCAGGCACATGTCAGCTGTTCAAAACAGCTGACATGTCCCCGGAAAGATGTGGGCTCACCGCCGGAGCCCACATCAAAGGGAGGGATACCGACATCGGCGTACTATTACGCCCTATGTTGATAAGGGGTTAAGCTGCGATCGTCCGATCGCCTGTGCTATACAAAGCAGTGATTCAACACTGCTATGTATAGCAGAAATCACTATTTCCTATGCACACCTAGGACACAGGTTTCCTAGGAAATTTCAAATGGAAGGTCCTGACTAACCGATAGGCCGCCCTTCACATCTCTCAAGATGTAAAAATGCAGACCAGTATTCTTGCTGAGCTGCAAGAAAGCACCTTAAAATTTTTGCCAAAGATTGATTTGTCCTCTCTGTCTGACTGTTGGTTTCAGGCTGGAAGGCAGAGGAAAATTACAAGTCAATCCCCAGTTTTCTAAAAAACGCTATCTAGAATTTAGAGACGAATTGTACTCCCCTATCAGACACAATGTTAAGTTGGATTCCATGCAACATTACAACATTACAATCTGAGAAATAAATAACCTTAACCCCTTACCCCCAAGGGTGGTTTGCACGTTAATGATAGGGCCAATTTTTACAATTCTGACCACTGTCCTTTTATGAGGTTATAGCTCTGGAATTCTTCAATGGATCCTGATGATTTTGACATTGTTTTCTCGTGACATATTGTACATGATAGTAATAAAATATATTTGATATTACCTGCGTTTATTTGTGAAAAAAACAGAAATTTGGTGAAAAATTTGAAAATGTTGCAATTTTCCAACTTTGAATTTTTATGCCCTTATATCACAGAGATATGTCACAAAAAATACTTAATAAGTAACATTTCCCACATGTCTACTTTACATCAGCACATCTCAGCACATACATCTCATTTTTACAACACCATTTTTTTTAGGGACATCACATTTGAAGTCACTTTGAGGGGTCTATATTATAGAAAATACCCAAGTGTGACACCATTCTAAAAACTGCACATCTCAAGGTACTCAAAACCACATTCAAGAAGTTTATTAACCCTTCAGTTGTTTCACAGGAATTTTTAGAATGTTTAAAAAATATGAACATTTAACTTTTTTCACAAAAAAATTATTTCAGCTCCAATTTGTTTTATTTTACCAAAGGTACCAGGAGAAATTGGACCCCAAAAGTTGTTGTCCAATTTGTCCTGAGAATGCTGATACCCCATATGTTTGGGTAAACCCATGTTTGGGCGCACGGGAGAGCCCGGAAGGGAAGGAGCACTATTTTACTTTTTCAAAGCAGAATTGGCTGGAATTGAGGTCGGATGCAATGTCACGTTTGGAGAGCCCCTGATGTGCCTAAACAGTGGAAACCCCCCAATTCTAACTGAAACCCTAACCCAAACACACCCCTAACCCTATTCCCAACCATAACCCTAACCACACCCCTAACCCTAATCCCAACCCTAATCCCAACCCTAAATGTAATCCAAAACCTAACTTTAGCCCCAACCCTAACCCCAACTTTAGCCCCAACCCTAACCCCAACTTTAGCCCCAACCCTAACCCCAACTCTAACCCCAACCCCAACCCTAACCCCAACCCTAACTTTAACCCTAACTTTAGCCCCAACCCTAACCCCAACTTTAGCCCCAACACTAACCCTAACTTTAGCCCCAACCCTAACCCTAATGGGAAATAAATACATTCTTTAAAATTTTATTATTTTTCCCTACCTCAGTGGGTGATGAGGGGGGGTTTGATTTACTTTTATAGCGGGTTTTTTAGCGGATTTTTATGATTGGAAGCCTTCACACACTAAAAGACACCATTTATTGCAATAAATAGTTTTGCGTCTCCACATTTTGAGAGCTATAATTTTTCCATATTTTGGTCCACAGAGTCATGTGAGGTCTTGCTTTTTGCGCGACGAGTTGACGTTTTTATTGGTACCATTTTTGGGCACATGACTTTTTTGATCTCTTTTTTATTCCGATTTTTGTGAGATAGAATGAACAAAAACTAGCTATTCCTGAGTACGCTGATACCCCATATGTGGGGGTAAACCACTGTTTGGGTGCATGGCAGAGCTCAGAAGGGAAGTAGCACCATTTGACTTTTCAATGCAAAATTGACTGGAATTGAGATGGGACGCCATGTCGCGTTTGGAGAGCCCCTGATGTGCCTAAACATTGAAACCCCCCACAAGTGACACCATGTTGGAAAGTAGACCCCCTAAGGAATTTATCTAGTGTGTGGTGAGCACTTTGACCAACCAAGTGCTTCACAGAAGTTTATAATGTAGAGTTGTAAAAATAAAAAATATTTTTTCACAAAAATGATTTTTTCGCCCTTAATTTTTTATTTTTCCAAGGGTAACAAAAGAAACTGGACCTCAAAAGTTGTTGTGCAATTTGTCCTGAGTACGCTGATACCCCATAAGTGGGGTTAAACCACTGTTTGGGCGCATGGCAGAGCTCGGAAAGGAAGGAGCGCCATTTGACTTTTCAATGCAAAATTGACTGGAATTGAGATGGGACACCATGTCGCGTTTGGAGAGCCCGTGATGTGCCTAAACATTGAAACCTCCCACAAGTGACACCATTTTGGAAAGAAGACCCCCTAAGGAACTTATCTAGATGTGTTGTGAAAACTTTGAATTTCCAAGTGTTTCACTACAGTTTATAACGCAGAGCAGTGAAAATAAAAATTCTTTTTTTTCCACAAATAATTTTTAGCCCCCAGTTTTGTATTTTCCCAAGAGTAACAGGAGAAATTGGACTCCAAAAGTTGTTGTCCAATTTGTCCTGAGTATGATGATACCCGATATGTGGGGGGATCCACATTTTGGGCCCATGGTAGAGCTCGGAAGGGAAGGCATGCCGTTTGGAATGCAGACTTAGATAGATTGGTCTGCAGGCGTCACGTTGCATTTGCAGAGCCCCTGATGTACCTAAACAGTAGAAACCCCCCACAAGTGACCCCATATTGGAAACTAGACCCCCCAAGGAACTTATCTAGATGTGTTGTGAGAACTCTGAACCCTCAAGTGTTTCACTACAGTTTATAACGCAGAGCCGTGAAAATAAAACATTTTTTTTTTCCACAAAAATTATTTTTTAGCCCCCAGTTTTGTATTTTCCCAAGGGTAACAGGAGAAATTGGACCCCAAAAGTTGTTGTCCAATTTGTCCTGAGAATGCTGACACCCCATATGTTTGGGTAAACCCCTGTTTGGGCGCACGGGAGAGCTCGGAAGGGAAGGAGCACTATTTTACCTTTTCAAAGCAGAATTGGCTGGAATTGAGATCGGATGCCCCTTATGTGCCTAAACAATGGATACCCCCCAATTTTAACTGAAACCCTAACCCAAACACACCCCTAACCTTAATCCCAACCATAACCCTAACCACCCCCCTAACCCTAATCCATACCCTATTCCCAACCATAAATGTAATCCAAACCCTAACTTTAGCCCCAACCCTAACCCCAACTTTAGCCTCAACCCTAACCCTAACTTTAGCCCCAACCCTAACCCTAACCCCAATCTCAACCCCAACCCTAACCCTAACTTTAGCCCCAACCCTAACCCTAACTTTAGCCCCAACCCTAACCCTAACGGGAAAATGGAAATAAATACATTTTTTAAAATGTTATTATTTTTCCCTAACTACGGGGGTGATGAAGGGGGGTTTGATTTACTTTTATAGCAGGTTTTTTAGCGGATTTTTATGATTGGCAGCCGTCACACACTAAAAGACTCTTTTTATTGCAAAAAATAGTTTTGCATCTCCACATTTTGAGAGCTATAATTTTTCCATATTTTGGTCCACAGAGTCATGTGAGGTCTTGTTTTTTGCGGGATGAGTTGACGTTTTTATTGGTACCATTTTCAGGCACATGACTTTTTTGATCGCTTTTCATTCCAATTTTTGTGAGCTAGAATGAATAAAAACCAGCTATTCATGAATTTCTTTTTGGGGGGGAGCTTATACCATTCCACATTTGGTGAAATTGATAAAGCAATTTTATTCTTCGGGTCAGTACGATTACAGCGATACCTCATTTATATAATTTTTTTATGTTTGGGCGCTTTTATACGATAGAAACTATTTTATATAAAAAATAATTATTTTTGCATCGCTTTATTCTGAGGACTATAACTTTTTTATTTTTTCCTTTATGATGCTGTATCATGGCTCATTTTTTGCGGGACAAGATGACGTTTTCAGCGGTACCATGGTTATTTATATAAGTCTTTTTAATCTCGCGTTATTTCACTTTTTGTTTGGCGGTATGATAATAATGCGTCGTTTTTGCCTCGTTTTTTTTTTTTTTTTTTTACGGTGTTCACTGAAGAGGTTAACTAGTGGGACAGTTTTATAGGTCAGGTCGTTACGGACGCGGCGATACTAAATATGTGTACTTTTATTGTTTTTTATTATTATTTAGATAAAGAAATGTATTTATTGGAACAATTTTTTTTTTCTTTATTTAGGATTTAAATTTTTTTGAACGTGTAAATATTTCTTTTTTTATTTTTTTACATTGTCCCGGGGGTAACATCACATTATAGTGACAGATCGCTGATCTGACACTTTGCAGTGCACTGTGTCAGATCAGCGATCACACAGGCACTGCAGGGAGGCTTCCCGATGCATGCTCCGAGCAGGCGCTTGCAAGCCACCTCCCAGCAGGACCAGGAAGGCCCTCCGCGGCCTTTTTGGATCCGGGCCTGCAGGGAGGAGGAGGTAGGAGACCCTCGGGGCAGCGCGATCACAACGTGTTACTCCGAGGGTCTCAGGGAAGCACGCAGGGAGCCCCCTCCCTGCGCGATGCTTCCCTGTGCCGCCGGAACGCTGCAATCATCTTTGATCGCAGTTTGCCGGGGGTTATAGTGCTGGATGTCAGCTGCGATAGTCAGCTGACACCCGGCCCCGATCGGCCGCGCCCGCCCCCCCATGAGCGCGGCTGATCGGTGATGACGTACTATCCCGTTGGTGGTCATACGGGCCCATACCATCTCGACATGATAGTACGTCAGATGTCAGAAAGGGGTTAAGTGTGTCTTTGCATTAGGTAATCCTGACAAAGGAACATAATGTACAAAAAAGGATATCTTCCCCTACAATGAACCCTATGATCTTAACCCCATAAGTTGGTATTACTTTAATACTACTACTTTTTATGTCCTATCTCTTTCCTTTCCTATACACCTCATTCTCCATTTAGATGGGGAACTTTATATTCAATCAAACTGTTTTTCCATAACGTTAACAATGGTGAACAGGTACTTTTCCAAGACCAATACCCTTTGAGGAAGGTCTGCACACCTGCCATGTATTCCCACAAAATGTACTTCTCTGCTTCCCTTTCCTCACCCAATTCTGCTATACACATTACCATATTCCAGTCCTGATTATTTTTACTATTTTTTATATTTATTGCTGTGTAATATTTTTTGTACTGTTATCATAGTTTTATGGTCCCCTAGTCATAATTTTATAGTAGAGTTGTTATACTTCGTATTTCTGTATTTTGTACTTTCCTTTTGTTTGTGCATATGACCCACTAATCTTTGTGTATCTCCCTTATAGCGATGCTTAAGAAAGATCCAGGATTGGGTCGAAACGTTGCACATCGCTTTTCAAATCATCATCTCATGTAATATTTTAAAGTGTGGTGAATACTGTAAACAAAATAAACTTTATTTTGTTTGCATTCACCTGTGAGTGTGGCCGTTTCAGTTCTAGGGAGGAGGAAGAGGACAATCCTATTGAAGCGTTGGATTATTACAGTTCAGCTGGCACCATCCCACCCTGCTGAGTACGCACCCTTTCTATTATTCCTTTCTCCTCCCAGCAGGGATGGCAACATGCTCACCACCACATCCTCTCTGTGGCTTTTGGCTCCCAGGGGCTGAACACATTGTCTCCTGGCAGCACATTTAGGGCATGCACTCCCCACTTCTTAAAGAGAACCTGTCAGCAGGATTTTGCTAAGTAAACTGCAGGCATTGTCATGTTGGCATTGTTGCACTAATTAAAATCATACCTGGGGTGAAGAAATCTGACTTGCGGTTCTTGTGTAATAAGTGTTAGAAGTTTTACGTTAATGAGATGCTCATGGTCCCAGGTGGGACTGTAGACAGAGTCTTATCTTGGCTCTTTAGGCCACCAAGGAAAGACCTGCCCAAAGCCCGCCCCGAAGCACAAACAGTCTGTCTCTCTCTGTCTCAATGATGAGGAACATGTTTGTGCTTCGGGGTGGGTCTGTGGGCAGATCCTTCCTTGGTTTCTCTGGCTGAGAGCAGGAAGATAAGACTCTGCATACAGTCCCGGCCCTGAGCACAGGCATATCATTAACTGAAAACTTCTAACACTGATTACACAAGAACCATAAGAAAAGCAGAAAAAAAACAATCAAAAGCATTACTGTTGGATCTCACAATAATAATACATTACAAAAAATATAATTATTAATAAATAACCACAAATGAAACTCTAAAAATAAACGAAAACAAGCAAGGAGTCAAAATGACTCCTTTCAGTAGTTCTAGGCGGGGTCACGAGTCCAGTAGTCCTAGTGTTAAGTAAGTCAGTAAAAAGTAGGTAGGAGTATTTAAAACAAGAAAATGAAAAGGGTGCCCATACTTATGCACCTGTCAAATTTTGTTTGAATGCAGATTGCACATTTTCTGTTAGTACAATAAACCTCATTTCAAGGCAGAAACATTACTGTGTCCAACAGTTATTAGATATATGAAACTGAAACAGCTGTTGCATAAAAAACACTTTTTATAAAACATTAAGCTTAAGATTAATACGGGTGCCCAAACTTTTTCATATAACTGTACATGAAATATGAATAACAAAATGGCTTTTTGAACATTAGGAAATTTTTTTGGAGACGCTTAGCACAGAATTTGGCCAAATAGTGTGAGCCCATCAACCATCGTCAAGGTGGTCTCATTAAACTGATGGGTACCTGACCTCCCTGGATGCCTATCAAATTGTAAGCCCCCCCTAAAATCAAGCTTGGAAAACAACTTAGCCCCCATAAGCTGATTATATAGGTCGGAGATGAATGGAAGTAGGTATGCATTCTTAACTGTTATTTTGTTCAGTTCTCAGAAATCGAGGCTACATCTTTCTGTTTTACAAAGAAAAATCCGGCAGCTACAGGGGAAGAGCAAAGACTGATATGACCCTTACATAATCTTTAGTTTCTCATGGCGGTCCATTCAGGCTGTCATACTGGTGGATCATGGACTCACTGCGTCAGAGGCTGGGCGTATCCTGCAGGCGGCTACCTGGTTTTCACTAGAGCTCTTGATAGTAGATTTAGGCTGGAGCTGCAAGTAGCCGCCAGGTACTACTCCAGGGCAATCCCGGTACTGCAGCAACTGACCCCAAGAGTCAGGATTGCAGGCACAGATTTGGAGTCCTACACAGGTCAGACACTGGTGCTGGTTCAGACAGTGCGGATTCTGGAATATCAAACTGGATGGACACTGTTGCTGGTTCAGACGAGGTAGGTTCAGGAAGGCAGATCTGGTTCATATTGTGGATAAAAGGACAGGAACAGGTACCTGACAACGGAATTAACAGCTTGCTGACTAACTAAACATTAATGTTGCTCAGGCACCTCCCTACAAGACAGAGTGCCTTGAGTACCTGATGCCTCCCAGCTATTGACTGGGGACATTTCTGGAGAGCGCCCGCTGCCCCTTTAAAGCTAACCTGTCAGCAGGATTTCGCTAAGTAAACTACAGGAATTGTCATTTTGCTGCTATTAAATTGATTAAAATGATACCTGGGGTGAAGAAATCCATCTTGTGGTTCTTGTGTAATCAGTGTTAGAAGTTTTCAGTTAATGATATGCCTGTGCTCAGGGCCGGGACTGTATGCAGAGTCTTATCATCCTGCTCTCAGCCAGAGAAACCAAGGAAGGATCTGCCCACAGACCCACCCCAAAGCACAAACATGTTCCTCATCATTGAGACAGAGAGAGAGAGAGACAGACTGTTTGTGCTTCGGGGCGGGCTTTGGGCAGGTCTTTCCTTGGTGGCCTAAAGAGCCAAGATAAGACTCTGTCTACAGTCCCACCTGGGACCATGAGCATCTCATTAACGTAAAACTTCTAACACTAATTACACAAGAACCGCAAGTCAGATTTCTTCACCCCAGGTATGATTTTAATTAGTGCAACAATGCCAACATGACAATACCTGCAGTTTACTTAGCAAAATCCTGCTGACAGGTTCTCTTTAAGAAGTGGGGAGTGCGTGCCCTAAATGTGCTGCCAGGAGACAATGTGTTCAGCCCCTGGGAGCCAAAAGCCACAGAGAGGATGTGGCGGTGAGCATGTTGCCATCCCTGCCGGGAGGAGGAAGGAATGATAGAAAGGGTGCGTACTCAGCAGGGTGGGGTGGTGCCAGCTGAACTGTAATAATCCAACGCTTCAATAGGATTGTCCACTTCCTCCTCCCTAGAACTGAAACGGCCACACTCACAGGTGAATGCAAACAAAATAAAGTTTATTTTGTTTACAGTATTCACCACACTTTAAAATATTACATGAGATGATGATTTGAAAAGCGATGTGCAACGTTTCGACCCAATCCTGGATCTTTCTTAATCATCGCTATAAGAGAGATACACAAAGATTAGTGTGTCATATGCACAAACAAAAGGAAAGTACAAAATACAGAAATACGAAGTATAACCACTCTACTATAAAATTATGACTAGGGGACCATAAAACTATGACAACAGTACAAAAAAAATTACACAGCAATAAATATAAAAAATAGTAAAAATAATCAGGTCTGGAATATGGTAACGTGTATAGCAGAATTGGGTGAGGAAAGGGAAGCAGAGAAGTACATTTTGTGGGAATACATGGCAGGTGTGCAGACCTTCCTCAAAGGGTATTGGTCTTGGAAAAGTACCTGTTCGCCATTGTTAAGGTTATGGAAAAGCAGTTTAATTGAATATAAAGTTCCCCATCTAAATGGAGAATGAGGTGTATAGGAAAGGAAAGAGATAGGACATAAAAAGTAGTAGTATTAAAGTAATACCAACTTATGGGGTTAAGACCATAGGGTTCATTGTAGGGGAAAATATCCTTCTGGTGGTCAGACCTGTTGGGGTTCCAAGATTAACATGAGTACTTAAGGTAAATTTGGATGAATCCTATGAATTTGACATTAGAAAACAGAAGGAGTGAGGGTGAGAGGTGTTACTAACCATGTGGCTCGTTGCCAAGAGGTTCCAGTTCGGCTCTGTGCTGTGTGGTATATGATCATTAGTGGCAGTCGTATATAAATGCACGCTGAACATGAGAGATCCTCTCATAAAAGCTGATGTGGGTAGTCTATCAAAGGAACTGACACAAACCTTTTTGGGATCAAAAAGGATGGGTACGTTCCCATGTCTAAGTTGGGCCACCTGTTATAGAAATGTTATTAAATCCAGTGAGGGCACTCATCCACATTCAGGAAAAAAATACCCTATTAAAGGTTTTTTCACCTGCGACACCAATTTTGTGATCTACGTCATTAAATGTCCCTGCAGGCTTTTATACAGTAGTGCAACTACACAACACATAAGAGCAGGATAGCTAGCCATAAATATACCAATAAATGCAAGAAGACTTGGCTGTCATGATCCAGACCGGGTGTTGAGTCCTATCTTCCCTTTTCCCGGTCTCATCATGTCAGGGGTTAACTTTTCTCAGCCTCAGTCTAGTCTCAGGTTTGTTATTTAGCCCCACTGCAGATCATGTCAGTTATAGTTTCTGCCTAGTGCTACTGTAAGCGGACTCTGATTGCTCCGATTTGTCCCGCTGCATTTGTTGTCTGAACCTGTGTCTCTGTTTCCCCTGTTCCCGTCTTTACTCAGTGTTTCCCTTTAGTGTGCTTACTCCCCAGTTTGACTTGGCGTGTATCCTGACCTGTTTCTGTCATTTGTCTTTTGGCTTATCCGCTCCTGACTGTTACTGACCTCCTGGTTTGTCTCTGACCTCGTGTTTGCTTTTTCTTTTGGTACTGAGCTACAGTCTAGTATTTGACCCTACTTGTTTTGACTATTCTGCTGCCACCTGTGGTAGAGTCACTGATGCACTGCAGGTAAGCTCTGTTAGGTGCAGACCTGCTTCCTCTCTACTGCCATCTAGTGAAGCCTGCACCTACCTGCATTTCAGCAGCCTGACATTGGCTCCCTCTACCTCATAATTTCATAACAGCTAAACATACAGTATAACAACTGAGGTTCCAAATACTTGAACAGGTTCCCAGATGCAGATACAGAGGTGTTGTACATGAAGAGGAAAACCATGGAGGTGGAAGATGTGCTGAGTAAACCTCTCGGCAAGCCCAGGAGCAGATGGAAGACCAGGTAATGGAGTAAACTGGGCCATCTTCAACAAGCGATCCACCACTACCCAGATGATGGAGCATCCACAGGACACAGGGAGGTCCATAAATCCATGGAGATGTGCTGCCAAGGAGCTGAAGGCACAGGATGTGGTAGTAGTTGCCCGGATGGGAGTTGCCTGGGCGTCTTGTTACGTACACAGGAAGAACAGGCAGAAATACATTTCAATATGTAGTTTCACATGATGGGCCATCAATAGTGACATGAGATGAGTTGCATTGTCTTTTTATGCCCAGCCTGACCAGCCACTTTTAAAGAGTACCTTCACTTCAGAACTTGCCTCCTATCTGATTCCAATACTAAAGTCTTCCCTAGAGGGATCTCAGACAAGTTTACTGGATCAACAGTAACCATCTTAGAAGGCTCAATGATAAGTTGGGGTTCATCTTCTTGGTCGGTGGGTAGAAAGGACTGAGAAAGAGCATCTACCTTGACGTTTGTAATAATTATAGGGGATAATTCAGGAGACTCTTTGCGTGGAACAAGACAACAGGACACAGTTTTATAAGTGGTAAAGTCTATATTATCACACGGTGATTCAAACAGGTGCAGAGAGAAACTCAAGTCCACAACACTTGGTGCAAATAATAAACGCAGCTTAGCAGTCAATAGGAAACTTCAGAGGTAGATGCAAACAAACAGAAAGTCTATGAAGCACAGTTATTCTTGAGGAAACTTGACACGAATAGATCCTTGACTTAGTCCAGACACAGATACATGTGCTATAAGGCAGTTCAAATCATATCTTAGCTCAACCAGGGAGGCCTGGTTAATAGTCTCAGGTTTTGCAGAGCAGCAAACAGCTTACATGTCCAGCAAATGCAGATGGAAGTAACACGAGCAGCAGATGAAGGAGGATTACTGAACACTGGTGTATGCAGCAGGAACTCAGAGCAAAGTGGCAGGATCTCCAACACACGTTCATAGGAGCAGGTGCAGGTGCAAGGCCAGGGAGTAATCAGGAGCTGGATGCAGAGCAGAATAATCTAGCACAGACTGAAGGCTGGGGTGGAGTTTTATAGCAGGAAGACAAGTGCACATGAGACCAAAGACGCCATGTTGGAAAAGGGCAGTAATGCACAAAAGGTAAAAAATGTTCAGAGTCCTGACAATGTTCTTGCAAGACAAAGTCAAAACAGGCAAACAACAACAACCACCTAGCTTGGCACAGATTCAGCCTTTGTGAAGACTGCAGGTATGCCAGGTTCTCATGGTCAGTGTATATTATGACTGGATGGACCACCTTTTCAAGAAGATAACGCCACTCTGCTAGAGCTATATTTATCGCTAATAACTCTTGGTCACCAATCAAGTAGTTACTTTCAGGAGTGAAGACCTTAGATAAAAAAACGCAGGTAACCATTTGGCCAGAGAAAGACTTCTGCGTGAGAGCTGCCCCTGCCCCAGAGGATGAAGCATCCACTTCTGGGAAGAAATGTTTATTGATGTCGTGCCTATGTAGTACAGGCGCAGAGGAAAAGGCCTGTTTTGGGGAAATAAATGCAATCTCAGTCTCCAGAGTCCAAACCTTTTGATTGGCGCCTTGAAGGATCATTGCTGAGATGTTAGCTGTCTGAGACAAGAAATGAGGAATGAAATGGCTTTAGTAACAAATCCTAGGAATCAGTAATAGATGTGCCATTTCTGGCCTCCTTCGGGATGCTATTGTTAGGCTGGGGAGGCCAATATCCATGGCCCCTTACCAGCCTGACAATACCAGCCCCAAGCTGTCAGCTTTAGTTGGCTGGTTGTCAAAAATGGGGGTGACCCCATTCCGCTTTTTTAATTATTTGTGGGGTCCCCTCTCTCCCACAAGGTGTTGAGCCATGCTAGGGCCTCTCTTCCTAGATGTGATATTAGGAATGCCACTTTAGCCCAATCGGGTGGGATTCTGGTATGCCAGCAGTTCAAAGTTATCACTGATTGATGAACCCATGGCAGTGCATAGGATCCCCATCATAGCATGGCAAGGCAGACAGATGAGGTCCATGTTCTGGTGCATGAGTTGCAGGCTGCGTAGTCACTGTCGAGATTGACTAATCAATAATAGGGTTGTGAAGAAGCAGCCATGGATGCCCCAGTACCAACCCAGCAAGTAAATTATCCAAAACAAAACAGGAGATGGATTAAGAGTTAAGTGCTCCCACTAGGAGCTTAAAATACACCGTTACCCTCTTGACCCAATTCCGGACAAGCGGTGCTTTGTCAATGGTGAAAATTTGAATGGGTCTTTCTTAGCTAACTATCCCTAATACTAACTTTAGAAACAGTCACAAATAAAAAGTTAGCCACAGACCCACAGTCAATGAAAGCTAATGTTGATGACAAGTGATCCTTGCGGGATAACACCACATTGGCATTTTCCTGACAGTTTGCTTGCCATAAGATGGGTTGGGCAATATTTGAGAAAATGTCAAGCGAGACTACAATAGAGACAGAGACCAACTCCAACCGCCATCGACTCCAGCCCCAGTAAATGGACAAGTTCAGGGGAAAAGGCACCTTGCTGTTCACCGCATCTCTCCCGAATCCTGCTGTCCATGCGTATGGCCTGGGTTATGCCCTCCACCAAAGAACACGGAGGAGCATGAAGAGCCTGAGTGTCCTTAAGAGCTTCGGAAAGTCCCCTATAGAATTGGCACCTGGGGGCCACATTGTTCCACTCAATTTAATTAGACCATTGCAGGAATTCAGTACTAAAGTCTTCAGAGGTTGGGTTCCCCTATGTCAGACTCAGAATCTTAACCTCCTTGACTCAGATTCTGTCATGTTCATCAAAAATCACACCTAAGGCATCAACAGAAACCAGTTCTAGGGAGCCTGGGGGCTAAAGAAAATGTCCAGGTCTGAGGACCCCCTCGCAGGAGAGACATAATTTTTCCTACCTGATGGGACTCACTTAAAGCTCTTCCTGAACACCCTAAATAGTTTTTTCTTTCCTGAAAATTTCTCAGTAAGGGCCACTATAGGTTCTGGAGAGATCAACTTCATGTCAGTATTTACTGACATCGTAGCCACTGCCAGCTGCAGAGAGCTATAAGAAGTCTTCATCAAACTAGCTATCTGACCCTGCAACTGATTTTGCAATGATTCAAAGCACTAGTATGGCTTAGCCAGATTCTGAATCGTTTGCACCAGATTTGCAACCTGATCACAGAGCATGTGAATATCATCCATACTGGAGAAAGTAGCAAATGTAATGGCCAGTCGTAAAGAGGCGCTGCTTCACTTCTCATGGACAAGCTGTGAGGCAGGGAGGTCAAGGAGTCCAAGTTCAAAACCAAAAAAGTGTGTCAGAGACAAAGGGATAAGATAATTTAATATTCAACAGCAAGTCCGAGGTCAGGCACCGTGGGTCGGAGAATGTCAAGGCAATGGGGCAATCCGAGCGAAAGGTCAAAGAGGCTAAATCCGAAGTCTGGCAACAAAAATCATAGTCATAGAATACTGAGCACAAAACACACACACACACCACCATGCAAAAGCTACGACTGGCCATAGTCCAAGCATAGACAGTTAACTAAATACCCAGGCAATCATCCTGAAGGCTCGGCCTAATTGGACTGCAGGGAAATCCCATACATAGCACTGACAGCACAGCACGCAGCTGCATACTATAGGGCAGCCAAGCTACCACTCATAATGCTGGCAACCCATCTCACCTCTGAAATCCATAGGACAACTGAGCAGTCAATCATTGCTTCCCTAGACCCCCGGGATTGTGACAGGTCAAAGGTCTTAAAAGGGTTAATGCACATAAATAACCAAACTAGAGTAATGGTTCTTTCCTTTTCTGTGTATGGGAGGAAGCTGTGCACTTCCGATGTACCTAGATCAATGGGATACTAGTTAGTGATATAGAGATTCATTGGTGACATATAGGGAAATATGGGATGTTAGTGACGTGGAGATGTACTAGATGCACTTAGAGGTTGAGGGAATGGATGTTAGTAGCATAGGGGTCGCCTAGGTCCACATCTGGAGTGTTGGTGTATTTATTAGTGATGGGAAATGCCCTATGTGCAACAGGGAGCTATGAGATGCTTGTTATTGTTATTGGGTTCACTTCATATCTCATGACTCCATATCTAGGCAGCAAGTGTGGGGCTCTTAAAATAGCATTTCTGTGGATGTAAACAAGACATCAAGTGATGTCAGTTGTCGGGCATCATGAACTGCGCATGCCCAAGGCAGAATATGACCGCGCAGGTGCAGCGCCCCAGAAGTGCAGCGCCCCAGAGATCTGGTCGTTGCAGTAATGTTGCTCTGCCACTAAGGCGAGTGATGTTACGTCTGATTGCACAAAAGGAGTTCACCTGACCAGGTATCACAGTCACACACTACATTTCACACTTCAGCCACCCAGGGGGAGCAAAGGGTTCTATGTATTAGGCCACTCCTCACAATCTGGTAAAACTGGGGGCTGGATAGGAAGTTAGACAGAAGCTGACTGGGTTTGATCCAGGCAACATCCTGTGGCAGAGGGTGTTTCAGGGGAAGATTCAGGGGGGTCCCTGTCAGGGGTGGGATCCTGACAGAGGCCTAGCGACTAGGACAGAACGTTACGGAGCCGCGCCTGCACCCGTTGCGGTGGCATCTTAAGAGAGGATACGAAGCGAGATATATTGTGGAGAAGTGAGAAATGAGATTGCAGCAAAAAGGAGATAAAGCCAGTATGAGTCGTGCCCCGAGATCGGCAACATCCTACTGAGGCGCGTAGCCGGTGGCCGGAACGCCGAGGACGTATTGGGCTCCAAGCATTACTTCAAACAGCGGCAGGGCAGTTGACTTTAGGTTGGCTGTCTCACCTAAATCACCTAAGCAGACATAGGGGGCAATTGTGGGAGAGGGGCGACGCTAGGGTCCCGGAAGAACTCCAGGCCTACCCGTCATACGGGTGCATCCTAGCCATATCATCTGGGGGACGGAGAAGAACATCAGAACAGATACGAGTTGTGAGAAAGAACATCAGAAACAGACACAACAGTTGTGAGGACTATCCCGTGGTGCTCAGCAGGGAGGTACTACAACACACAGGCGCTAGAAGGTAGGCACTGATTTCCACCTGCAAAGGGAACTCTGGAAGTGCCTTCGGACCGGCCGGTCTCAGCCAGCCCTGTTAGCAGTACTCTGGATTGCGGATCCCGAAGCCTACAGTAAAGAGGTAAAGAGACTGCAACCCTGTGTCTTCGTTATTCATCGCACCTCGCACCACACACCATCACCTTTCATTGGACGCCCCTTAGCAGGGTCACGGACCGGGTCTAGCCACCGTGACAACCCCAGGACTGAGACTGAGAGGCCTGGTATCGAGTACCCCGCGGCCCTGCGTCTGGGGGCGCTCCACAGGCACCTGGACAACTGAATAACGCAGAGGAGGCGGTGCCCTTCTCGCAGAGTGACGGCTGTGTTGTGTCTGGATGAGGGGGGAAAGACGTGCCTCCCTGGTGATTTCACAGGTATGAGGGACCAAATTCAAAAGCGATTATTTCTGCAATGCAATGAACAATAACTAAAAGAGCCACCTTGTCAGAATGCAGCATTAGTGCTGCACAAGATGGCTCTTTTAGTTACAAACGCCAGGGGGGGTGACAGGTTCCCTTTAACCACTGACCCCGTTCCTTAATGATGTTACCATTACTACATACTTCAGACTGGCCACCAAAGCCGAGCCTGTTCACCACCATGAGGCTTTACATCTTCAATTAGATAAAATGAGTCTACCTTAACATGTCTGCAACTTCTATCTGACTCCTAAATAGACAACAAAGCGGCTATTTCACACCTTAAATGGACTCGACCGTCATCAACCATGCCTAAGAAAGCCATCAGCCAGCACTACATGCTATGGAAAGACTGTGCATACAAGTAACAAAATTCCAGAGCAATGACAGATTAATTTACACAATGCAACTTGACCAAATTGTGATTGATAGTACAGTAACTAAAGCGAAATAACACTCGCTAAAATCCTATAATGGGGATCCTGTAATGGGGAATGTAAAAAAGTAAACCATAATAAAGGGGTAGCCACAGTGTAAATACCTGTATAACAACATCTGTCAAAAACTATTATACTGCATGTATTGTAGCCATTGCTAATAATTCGCCAATTCACAGTTTTTGGTTCTAGAAACCACTATTATGTACATTAGCTGGGCTGTGCAGTAATAATTTCTAAAACCCACTTACTACAAATTGAAAAATGATGAGTATATACAGTGGGTACGGAAAGTATTCATATCCATTTCAATTTTTCACTCTTTGTTTCATTGCAGAAATTTGGTAAATTCAAAAAAGTTCATTTTTTTCTCATTAATGTACACAAAGCACCCCATCTTGACTGAAAAAAACAGAAATGTAGTAATTTTTCGCAAATGTATTAAAAAATAAAAACTGAAATATCACATGGTCATAAGTATTCCGACCCTTGGCTCAGTATTGAGTAGAAGCACCCTTTTGAGCTAGTACAGCCATGAGTCTTCTTGGTAATGATGTAACAAGTTTTTCACACCTTGGTTTGGGGATCATCTGACATTCTTCCTGGCAAATCTACTCTAGTTCTGTCAGGTTGGATGTGAATGTTGACGGACAGCCATTTTCAGGTCTCTCCAGAGATGCACAATTGGATTTAGGTCAGGGCTCTGGCTGGGCCAGTCAAGAATGGTCACAGAGTAGTTCTGAAGCCACTCCTTTGTTATTTTAGCTGTGTGCTTATGGTCATTGTCTTGTTGGAAGGTGAACCGTCGGCCAAGTCTGAGGTACAGAACACTCTGGAAGGGGTTTTCATCCAGGATATCTCTGTACTTGGCCACATTCATGTTTCCTTCAATGACAACCATTCATCCTGTCCCTGCAGCTGAAAAACACCCCTAGAGCATGATGCTGCCACCACCATGTTTCACTGTTTGGATTGTATTGGGCAGGTGATGAACAGTGCCTGGTTTTCTCCACACATACTGCTTAGAACTGTTGTAGCGCCCCCCACTGCCGCAGGGCCGAGGGGTACCCGGTACCGGGCCTCTGAGTCTCTGCTCTGGGGTTGTCACGGTGGCTAGACCCGGTCCATGACCCTGCTGAGGGGCGCACAATGATAGATGTGATGGTATGGTGATGTTGGAGTGCCGGTCGCAGTAAATAACGAGGACACCAGGTTGCGGTCTCTTTACCTCTTTACTGAAGGTCTCTGGGTCCTCAGTCCGGAATACGGTTCACCAGGCTGCGCAAGTCCGGCCGGTCCAATGGCACCTCCAGAGTTCTCTTTGCAGGTGGAAATCTGTGCCTTCCTGCTAGCGCTATGTGTTGTGTTCCTCCCCTGCTGTGCTTACGGGATAGTCCCCACAACTGTTGTGTCTGTTTCTCGTGTTCCCTCACAACTCGATTAGATGATGTTCTGCTAATCCTCCGTCCCTCCCTGATGTTACGGTTGGGACGCACCCATATGACGGGTAGGCTCGGAGCTCTTCCGGGACCCTAGAGTCGCCCCTCTCCACAGGTTGCCCCCTATGTCTTCTTAGGTGATTTGGGTGAGACAACCCGCCTGTGACTGACTGTCCTGCCGTTGGTTTGAAGTATTGCCTGGAGCTATATATATAGAAATACTTCCTCGGCGTTCCGGCCGCCGGTTGTGCGCCTCAGTAGGATGTTGCCTCGGTCTTACAGCACGACTCCTACTGGTATTCTCCTTCTTGCTTTGATCTCGTTTCTCACTCAGCACAATAAATCTCGCTTCTCGTCCTTCCTTAGGGCACCGCCGCTATACTGTGCAGGCACGGTCCCGTAACCTTCTTTCTCGTTGCCAGGCCTCTTTCAGGGTCCCAAACCTGACAGGGACCCTACTGAATCTTCCCCACAACACCCCCTGCCACAAGGTGTTGCCCGGTTCCAACCCAGTCAGCTTTCTCCCTAACTTCCTGCCTGACCCCCAGTTTTACCAGTATGTGAGGAGTGGCCTAATGAATAGTACCCTTAGCTCCCCCTAGAGGCCCGACTGTGAAATGTATTGGTGTCTGTGATACCTGATCAGATGAACTCCTTCAGTGCCATCAGACGTACCATAGCCCCCCTTAGCGGCGGAGCCACAGTACTGCAACGACCAGGACTCTGGGGCGCTGCACTCCCCCCCCGGTTAAATCCAGTACTCCGGGACTGGGAAGAAAACAACAATACATGTCAGCAAAAAGACATACAATTTTTGTGAGTGTAATAACAATAAGTATATTTGAACAGAGCTTCCCTTTATGGGAGGTGAGGACACTTGAACGTTACAAACATGGTTAAATATTTTTAAATAACTTTACTATAAATAACTTTACTTACCCAACCGGGTATTCTACTAAGTGCAAAATTTTTGAACAATAATTTAACATTGCCTTTAAGGATGTACACTCTAAATCCACTAAAGACTTTTCTTATATCACATATAAGGCTAATTAACTTTTATGCATTCTCCTTCTTTAAATCTGCAGGACCGCCTGTCCTAACTGCTCCAGACCTACTGCCTCTCCTTTCTGTTACAGGACCGCTCCTTTCCGCCCGAGCCTACTGTCCTTCCACTACTATACACAGTATAGAACATATCATTTTTCTTTCAGTTTAAGAGCACTGAGCCATCTCTATATGGCTCCTAGGAGGACTCACTACTAACCCCTACGGGTTCACTTCCTGTCCTCTTTCTTCTATCAACATCATTAAACATTTCTTACAATCAACTAGTTGGCTACATATAACTTCTTCATATTAGCATCATTACTCTTTCTTTCAAGACATTATTGCCATCTAACTTTCTTAAGGCAACGCTGTACATAAGTGCAAGATGTGAACATCCCCTTTAAGAGGGGACCAAGTCTCTATGAGGTAGTGCAACTTCTCACGCTGCAAGTCCGTATGCAGCAAGGACTCCAGTACAAGTTCCAAGAACCGTATCATCGCAAAGAGTCCATCTGTTATATAAAACCAGTAGAGAGCACCTTTAAGAAGGTGCAAACTATATACAAGGAGTTTGTATCATGCATTGTTCATGATTCAGCAGTTCTGGATAACTTGTGCAAAAAGTAGAAAACAAACAAAAACAATAGGGATCCCGGGTCAACAAAGGGATCCCTTTAAGAGTTAACCCTAGACGGGTTTTAGCAGTAATATAACAGAGAACAAACAGTTTGAAGAACTATTTACATATTCAGAGTTTTAAGATCTTACTCTTGTGGTGCAGAAGGTGGTTTCCTTCCAGGCCTCACCAGACCAACGGGTCGCGCTGCCGATCCAAGGAGCGGTTCCTGCCCCAGCAATGACAGGATCCCTCGCCGTGATGCCCTTCTCACTGATGGACCGGCACGCCCCCAAGGTACGTGGTGGGTCCGGGTTCCCCGCTGCTCCGCAGGGACAGGTTCCGTTGCCTTTTCAACAGGAGGTTCGTCTTCTGATGTTCCGGCAGCGGCCTGGAGTGCGACGCACCGCTGGACGCCCTGAGCTATCCAGCTGACCTCCCTTCTCCATCTGGTGTAGGTCACAGCGTCACCTGGCTCCAGGTCGCGAGCGAACCTTCCTCCGCAGGGCTCCACTTCCTCCCGGTCTACACGGACCTGTAGCGGCTCCCCAATCTCCTGTATAACTCCCCTTCCGTGTCGGGAGTTAAAGGACACCACTACACCCCAGTGTGACGGCGGGGTTTTTTCCATGCTGGTCAGGTCAATCTGGGCTGCAGGCTGGGGCCGGCTCCGCCACGCCATCATCAAGCGCCGCAGGTGTTCGGCCTCCGGCAGGATTCTCATGCCCTGTGTCTGCAGCGTACCTTCAGCTGCGGCCGGGTTGGGAGGAGCAGGGGACACCGGAGACAGGCGGACCTCCGTGGGCTGGCCCAGCCGAGCGAGCACGTGGGCATCAGCCTCCAAGTGGCGTGCTATCTGTCGGGCCTCGGCTGTGGCCACACACTCCTCGGACATTTGCCAGTTAGGTCGACCCATCGGTGGTTCCGCGAGGGCCAGTCCCCGCAACGATGGCGTCTCCGAGGCTGTGTCCGGTGATGCGGCTCCATGCCGAGTCAGGTCATCCCCACGCGGTGCTCCCGGCGTCGCCATCTTTATCTCCTCCCCAGCGTTTTCTTCCCGCGGTCTCTTTTGTGGGCGGCCCCATCTCCATGGTCTCCACCCTTCAAACAGGATCAGGAGGCAGACCTTGGCTGTTGACGGACACGTCCTCAGGACACAGAAATATTTAGACTGGGCGGCCATTGTCGTTCGCGCTCTCCAGCTTGTCTACGCCTACTCCACGCCCCTCTTCTCTTCCTGCGCTCTCCTCAGTGTTGTGATGGCGGATTTTGGCGGTAAATGGCGCGGCACAGTCTTTGCAATAAAGTACAGTCCAAGTATAATAAATCACAGTTCCAAGGCACACATGACCTGACTCTTCAGGCTTAAGTAGATCCTGTTCGTGACGCCAAGTTGTAGCGCCCCCCACTGCCGCAGGGCCGAGGGGTACCCGGTACCGGGCCTCTGAGTCTCTGCTCTGGGGTTGTCACGGTGGCTAGACCCGGTCCGTGACCCTGCTGAGGGGCGCACAATGATAGATGTGATGGTATGGTGATGTTGGAGTGCCGGTCGCAGTAAATAACGAGGACACCAGGTTGCGGTCTCTTTACCTCTTTACTGAAGGTCTCTGGGTCCTCAGTCTGGAATACGGTTCACCAAGCTGCGCAAGTCTGGCCGGTCCAATGGCACCTCCAGAGTTCTCTTTGCAGGTGGAAATCTGTGCCTTCCTTCTAGCGCTATGTGTTGTGGTCCTCCCCTGCTGTGCTTATGGGATAGTCCCCACAACTGTTGTGTCTGTTTCTCGTGTTCCCTCACAACTCGATTAGATGATGTTCTGCTAATCCTCCGTCCCTCCCTGATGTTACGGTTGGGACGCACCCGTATGACGGGTAGGCTCGGAGCTCTTCCGGGACCCTAGAGTCGCCCCTCTCCACAGGTTGCCCCCTATGTCTTCTTAGGTGATTTGGGTGAGACAGCCCGCCTGTGACTGACTGTCCTGACGTTGGTTTGAAGTATTGCCTGGAGCTATATATATAGAAATACTTCCTCGGCGTTCTGGCCGCCGGTTGTGCGCCTCAGTAGGATGTTGCCTCGGTCTTACAGCACGACTCCTACTGGTATTCTCCTTCTTGCTTTGATCTCGTTTCTCACTCAGCACAATAAATCTCGCTTCTCGTCCTTCCTTAGGGCACCGCCACTATACTGTGCAGGCACGGTCCCGTAACCTTCTTTCTCGTTGCCAGGCCTGTCAGGGTCCCAAACCTGACAGTGACCCTACTGAATCTTCCCCACAACACCCCCTGCCACAAGGTGTTGCCCGGATCCAACCCAGTCAGCTTTCTCCCTAACTTCCTGCCTGACCCCCAGTTTTACCAGTACGTGAGGAGTGGCCTAATGAATAGTACCCTTAGCTCCCCCTGGAGGCCCGACTGTGAAATGTATTGGTGTCTGTGATACCTGATCAGATGAACTCCTTCAGTACCATCAGACGTACCATAGCCCCCCTTAGCGGCGGAGCCACAGTACTGCAACGACCAGGACTCTGGGGTGCTGCACTATCACCAAAAAGTCTATCTTTGTCTCATCAGACCAGAGAATCTTATTTCTCATACAGTGTAGTCTGTGAGTCCTTCATGTGTTTTTTAGCAACTCTATGCGAGCATTCATATGTCTGAAACTGAGGAGAGGCTTCTGTCAGGCCACTCTGCCATAAAGGCCCGACTGGTGGAGGGCTGCAGTGGTAGTTGACTTTGTGGAACTTTCTCCCATCTCCCTACTGCATCTCTGGAGCTCAGCCACGGTGATTTTGGGGTTCTTCTTTACCTCTCTCACCAAGGCTCTTCTCCCACGATTGCTCAGTTTGGCTGGACGGCCAGGTCTAGGAAGACTTCCGGTGGTCACAAACTTCTTCCTTTTATGGATTATGAAGGCCACTGTGCTCTTAGAAACCTTGAGTACTGCAGAAATTCTGTTGTAACCCTGGCCAGATCTGTGCCTTGCCACAATTCTGCTTCTGAGCTCCTTGGCCAGTTCATTTGACCTCATGATTCTCATTTGGTCTGACATGCACTGTGAGCTGTAAGGTCTTATATAGACAGGTGTGTGCCTTTCCAAATCAAGTCCTATCAGTTTAATTAAACAGCTGGACTCCAATGAAGGAGTAGAACCATCTCAAGGAGGATCACAAATAAATGGACAGCATGTGACTTAAATATGAGTGTCTGCATACTTATGATAATGTGGCATTTCAGTTTTTCATTTTTGTTAAATTTGCAAAAATTACTACATTTGTGTTTTTTTTCAGTCAAGATGGGGTGCAGAGTGTACATTAAAGAGAAAAAAAAATGAACTTTTTTGAATTTACCAAATGGCTGCAATGAAACAAAGCGTGAAAAATGTAAAGGGGTATCAATGCAGCGTGCCACGGAGGCGATCAGCCTGTGGAACTGCTGAGGTGTTGCCCAGGTTGCTTTGATAGCAGCCTTCAGCTTGTCTGCATTGTTGGGTCTGGTGTCTCTCACCTTCCGCTTGACAATACCCCATACATTTTCTATGGGGTTAAGGTCAGGCGAGTTTTCTGGCCATTCAAGCACAGTGATACTGTTGTTTTTAAACCAGGTATTGGTACTTTTGGCAGTGTGGACAGGTGCCAAGTCCTGCTGGAGGATGACATTTCCATCTCCAAAAAGCTTGTTGACAGAGGGAAGAATGAAGTGCTCTAAAATTTCCTGTTAGATGGCTGTGATGACTTTGATCTTGATAAAACACAGTGGATCTACACCAGCAGATGACATGGCTCCCCAAACCATCACAGATTATGGAAACTTCACACTAAACCTCAAGCAGCTTGGATTGTGTGCCTCTCCACTCTTCCTCCAGACTCTGGGACCTTGATTCCCAAATGAAATGCAAAATGTAATTACATCTGAAAACAACACCTTGGACCACTGAGCAATAGTCCAGTTTTTTTTCTCCTTGGCCCAGGTAAGACACTGCTGTCTATTGGTCATGAGTGGCTTGACACAAGGAATGCGACACTTGTAGCCCATATCCTGGATACGTCTGTGTGTGGTGGCTCTTGAAGCAATGACTCCAGCAGCAGTCCACTCCTTGTGAATCTCCCCAAAATTTTTGAATGGCCTTTTCTAAACAATCCTTTCAAGCATTCGGTTATTCCGGTTGCTTGTGCACTTTTTTCTACAACACTTTTTCCTTCCACTCATCTTTACATTAATATGCTTGGATACAGCACTCTGTGAACAGCCAGCTTCTTTAGCAATGACCTTTTGTGGCTTACCCTCCTTGTGGAGTGTGTCAATGACTGCCTTCTGGACAGCTGTTAAGTCAGCGGTCTTCCCCATGGTTGTGGAGCCTACTGAAACAGACTGAGGGACCTTTTTAAATGTTTAGGAAACCTTTGCAGGTGTTTTTGTTAATTATTCTAATTTACTAAGATAATGACTTTTGGGTTTTCATTGGCTGTAAGCCATAGTCATCAACATTAACATAAATAAACACTTGAAATAGATCACCTGTTTGTAATGACTCTATATAATATGAGTTTCACTTTTTGTAGTGAGAAGTGTTATGGTTCCAATGGCAGGGAACCTCAAAGATTACAGCAAAGTCTGCAAAACATAAATACCAGCTCATAGGGAAGTGGTAACTAGGCTGACCATATACCTGATCCTAGCGCAAACACTAACAGCAGCCGGGGAACGTGCCTACGTTGGTTCTAGACATCTCGCGCCAGCCGGAGAACTAACTACCCCTATCAGGGAAAATAAGACCTCTCTTGCCTCCAGAGAAAAGACCCCAAAGTAATACAAGCCCCCAACAAATAATAACGGTGAGGTAAGAAGAAAAGACAAACGTAAGAATGAACTAGATTTAGCAAAGAGAGGCCCACTGACTAATAGCAGAATATAGTAAGAAGACTTATATGGTCAGCAAAAAACCCTGCAAAATATCCACGCTGAATATCCAAGAACCCCCAAACCGACTGACGGTGTGGGGGGAGAATATCAGCCCCCCTAGAGCTTCCAGCAATAACAGGAATCACATATTGTACAAGCTGGACAAAAATAAGAACAATGAAAATGATCAAGAGTACGAAAGCAGGACTTAGCTTATCTTGCAAAGAACCAGGACCTGAAGACAGGAGCAAACAGAAGTGAACTGATTACAACGATGCCAGGCACTGGACTGAGAATCCAAGAAGTTTAAATAGCAACACCCCAGGCCTAACGAAGCAGGTGAGCACCAACCTGGTAAAAGACAATCCAAGTGCCAAATCACTAGTGACCACAAGAGGGAGCCAAAAAGTATAGTTCACAACAGAGAAGCACTTGTTTATGCAGCATATTAGAATGCTGAATATCAGGGCTTAAAGGCACTGGCCTTACCTTGTATGGGACAAACTTGGTGACAGGTTCCCTTTAAAATACTAATGTTTCGGCACTACATGACAACAATTATGTGACTTTATATAGGTGGCATAATTTTCACATTGAAATGCCTTGCTACATTGTGTGTTGATATTATGTTGGTATTAAATATAATTAGTATATTTATATCATTTTGGGGTAATAATGCGACAACACATTGACTATATGGGGATGCATTCAATATTCAATATTGATGCGATTGCCAGTGTTGAAGTAAATATGTCTCTGCCTGCAAAAATATGATGAATGGAAAAGCAAAACATAGTAGATAGCAGCATGAAAGTTAATTCATAATTAAGTACAAAACACAAGTGTGAGTACAAGACATTTATGTATTGCTTCTAGCATAGAGCAAATCCCACGAAATTTGATTTTGCCAGATTTGCTCAATTTGTGCTGACAGATTTAATTTACTTCAAATAAAATCAAATCTTTAGGGGAAGTTAAAAAAAAACAATAAAAATTGTATTCATCTGTCCTCGGCCCTCCCCTAACTCTCCCTATCTAGGCCTCCATTTTCTCCTCTTTGACATGTTACTCAGCTGACTAGTCCCCATTTGGTCATTTGGGGTAAGTTAATATGGCAGATGAATATTTGGGTCCTCTTAACAGTGCCATGATGTGATTGCTACCTCTGACACCTACTATAGTGATGACTCAGTTACTAGTTTACTTCACCTATAGTATAATCTATATTAATTTTGTTAGTAAAATGAGCATTAAATGCCTGTTCTGGTAGTTTGTGAATCAGTTGGATGATTTCTAATGATCTAGTTATTGTGCAATTATTAGAATTTTAAAATAATTTTATTGGAGGTTATAACACATTCTCCTTATAGAACTCATCCTTATCCATTCCAAAGTTAGCTCAAAAGTAATACTGAGGTGAACTTTAATTTAGAAGTGTATTAGCTAACATAGAAAAGGAAATGATTTATAACTAATTTCCAAAAGTGCTCTCTATTGCCAAAAAGATACTGCAGCAGAGGTGGACATACCAGTGGTGCAACCCAGGACTGCTACCAGGAATTTCAGGGCCCCATACTGCAAATTTTTTGGGCCCCCTTAAGACTTCGCCTAGGCTCCAACCCAGCTCCCCCTCCAACCATCGAACATTCCACAGTCCCACCACCAATTTATAGAAAAACTCCACATCTGGACCACATCCTCACTAATCACACATTATCAGTTCCCATCTAACACCAGATCACATACATAGCCAGCAGCTTTTGCTTTCGCTAAAATATTTTTTTTTTTAAGCCACCACCACGACAAGGTAGACTCTTTCGGCCAGGCCCTACTCTACTCTAACCTATTAATCATTTGTTAAAATATCCTGCACTCTTTTTAGCTATATTTTTATTTATGTTTCTTTTAGGGAATGTGTCACATACATTTTTTTAAAACGAACGATAATACCACCTACAAGGGATAAATACCGCCACACCATGACCAGACCACATATTACTACCAGATAGTGACTGAATACTACAATACTGATCATTAATAAAAAAATGCAATACTAATTTTTACCATAAGTGCCGTTATACACAGGAGCTTTGTATATAGTATACAGTGTATGGTGTCAGTGTACACGTAATACAGTGATCACCGGTGACATTACACACAGCAGCTCTGTATTTAGCATGTAGTGTACAAGTAATACAATGTTCACCAATGACATTATACACAATGGCACATAGTGTCAGTGTACAGATAATTTAGTGATCACCAGTGACATTATACACAGGAGCTCTGTACATAGTGTCAGTGTCCCTACACACTAACAGGATTCATCCTCCCCACACTGAAAACAGTATCCTCAAAAATAATATCCTATAATTTGCCACAATAGTAATAATGGCCCCACATTCTGCTCCCAGTTGCTCTCGCATTCTGGACCCCACGTGTCCTCTCATTCTGGACCCCACGTGTCCTCACATTCCGGACCCGACGAGTCCTCCCACTATGCGTCATGTCTCTCCATACTGCCCCCATATCTCTGCATATTTCCCACATGTCTCTCCATACTGCCCCATAGTCATCCATAGTAGTATAACGCACCCCATAGTCATCCATAGTAGCATAATGCACCCCCATAGTCATACATAAAGTATAATGCTCCCCAATAATTATATATACTAGCATAATGCACCCCATAGTCATATATAGCAGTATAATGCACCCCCATAGTAGTATAATTCACCCCCATGGTAGTATAATGCACCCACATAAAAGTATAATGCACCCCCATAGCAGTGTAATGCAGCCCCATTGCAGTATAATTCACCCCATAGCAATATAATGCAGCCCTATAGCAGTACAATGCAGCTCCATAGCAATATAATGCACCCCCATAGTAGTATAATGCACCCCCACAGCAGTATAATGCACCCCCATAGTAGTATAATGCACCCCATAGTAGTATAATGCACCCCTGTTGCAGTATAAAGCACCCCCATAGTAGTACAATGCAACCCCATAGTAGTGTAATGCACCTCCATAGCAGTATAATGCACACGCATAGTAGTATGATGCTCCCCCATAGTAGTATAATGCAACCCATAATAGTATAATGTACCCCATAAAGTGTAATGCACACCCATAGCAGTATAATCCATCCACATAGTAGTGTAATGCACCCCATAGTAGTGTAATGCGCCCCCATAGTCATTTAACCCCTTTCCGACATCAGACGTACTATTCTGTCCATGTGACCCGGTCCATGTGACCTGGGCCAATATAACAATGGACGGAATAGTACATCTCAGCGATCGGACGCTATCATGGGCGGTCAGATGGCCGGGTGTCAGCTGATTCTGACAGCTGGAACCCGGCACTAGGTGCCAGGAGGGGTCACGGTCCGCTCCCCGCACTTTAACCCCCGAAATACTGCGATTGAACACAATCGCAGCATTCCGGAAGCCGGCGCAGGAGCTGACAGCCCCTCTGTCTTTGCATCGGAGACCCTGCGGTGTGACGTGAGGTCCCGATGTTGCCACCATGGTGACCTGATGTCGTCATGACAACATCCGGGTCACCAGATCTAGGAAACTTGGTAATCATGCGCAGTGCATGATCACCAAGTCTCCCCGTCAGTGCAGCGCTGGCAGCTTATATGGCATTCAGATGCTGCTTCATGAATTCTGTGGGTCAAATTTCATAGACTATTGTTTAATCTTCAAAAAAAGTATATTCTCCGTTAGAGTTTTGCAGTTACTCTTCTGATTTCACTGGAAACTGATATCAAAGAAATAACTCCTGGGGGACCAACGAATGGGTGCATTCACAAAAATATAATTAAACAAAAAAATAATTTCTGCAAATAAGAAAAAAGAAAGCCTTTTCTTAAAAGTAAATACAGATAAAATTGTGAGATTAATGATAGCAAAAAAAGTCTTCTTAAAATGCTGAAAGCGCAGAGAAAGGAGAGTAGGAAACGAAAAGCAATTTTCATTTAAGTAGGTTGATAATACAGGTCAAGACAAATCATTGCTCACTGAATTAATGTAATAAGCGCCACATATGCGCTGTTAGGAAAGGCTCCACATTTTGCTTATAACACTTTTATATCCATATCTTTAAAACTCTGTTGTATTTGTGTGAGATATTGTATGTGAGAGCCGACAAAATCAATTTTCCACCATAGTAATTTTAGGGGGAATACTGCAGTTTTACGTTACTGACAAATTGACACCTTGGTAAGCTGCCATAGTACCCAGTATTGCCAGTGTAATTTAGAATGTGTTATGGTGATATCTGTTCATGCTGGTTTTGTGCATACTCACACCACAGTTTCATTTTCACCTCCTTAGATTGTATAGACAGTTCTATAATAAATTAACACTAGGGCACAGAATATCCTTAATCCTCAGAGTCAGAAATCAATACAGGTCCTATGTATAAAAAGCAGATATTGATGTCTGTGAGGACATTTTATTTAGCATAGTAAAAAGGGATTTTGCCATGATAATAAATAATAATAAATTTAAATGCATTCTGTGTAAAAGATCTTAGAAAAATAATAAGCTTTTCAAACTATAATTAATTTTCAATATTGCATTATTTTCCTCACACGCCGCTAAGGATATATAGCTTGTCCACTAGCTAGGTTCTTCTGCATTGGTCAAGCATGCACAAATATTTTTTTATAGTAAATGGGTTATGTGTGCAGAGGTTGAAGAACCCATAGCGCTCATAGCACTTCTCAAAGAGGAAATGTGAGCATCTACATAATGGAGGCATAATGCCGACTACACCAAGTTGTTCTTAACAGATGTCTGCCAGTCCTATCGGTGATAACCAGTAATGAGCGTTTCTTTTGGTTTGTACTATGTAGGTGTGAGCAGGTAGTGGGATGCAGTAGCGGACAGGAGATAGAGCAAGGGTTAATGTAAACTTTTACTTTAACAGGGAATGCTCCACGCAGGGAGGGGGAAAGAGAGGCAGGGGTATGGCAGGTGGTATGGGCACGAAAGGTATACTGAGTATAGAGGTAACAGGGCAAAAGTGGGGCGAGAAAGGTACCCCGGTCCGGTCCCTCTTCTTACACTCCCCCTCGCCTTTTGCTTGCCATTCCACAGGCGAGAGTTCTTGTAGTTTGCGTTGACATTCTACTAGTTCTTGAACGATTTGTTGCCAAAGAAATTGGTCCTGATTGTATCTGTTGTGGGGTATCCCTGCTGTGGCCCGTTCGGAGTGCCTTAAGTCAGAAGGAGTAGTCGAATAAGGTTGAGTAGCCGAGTCCGGCTGAACAGACGAGGGTGGGTATGCGCCCATTTCCACCAGAGTTACCACTTCGGGGACCTCAGGCACTTCAGGAACTTGTCCCTCTTCCGGATTTACAGGCGACAGATCAGGTGACTCTTCTTCGCAAACAGCAACTAGTGGAGGGGACATTTCAGGAGAGCTTTTCTCCTCTTCAATTTGTCAAGATCTGTTGATAAACAGGGACGTAGCATATTCCGGTGGACCACTTGAGTGGGGGCATTTTCTTCCTCTTCAGGTTGGATTTCATAGATGGGCCCTTCCAAGCTGATTCTCCGCTTCACTCAATATGGGATTTTTTCCCACCGGTACTCCAGTTTGTCCTTCGGACGCTCATCTCAGACCAGAACTCGGTCTCCGGCTTGGACAGCTGTCCCTCGTAGAGGAGCTGTCTCTGGATGCCTAAGTTCCTGAAACCTGGTCTGCACCAAGCGATGTAGTGTCTGCAGACAATGACGATGTTTTCGGACCCAGGTGGACACCCCCATCCTTGGGTAGTCCTCCTCTGGATCCAGCTCCAGCTGAGTAATCTCTCTTCCCGGTCGTCTGAACAGCAGAGTATATGGCGTGTACCCGGTAGTGTGGTGTACTCGGTTGTTATACACCCACACTAACTCAGCTACAAATTCAGGCCACCAGGCCTTTTGGTCTTCCTCTAGTGTCCTCAACATCTGGATAAGAGTCCGATTGAAACGTTCACAGGCTCCATTTCACTGAGGGTAATAAGGCGTCGTCTGAGATTTTTCGATCTATTACAGGCGATGCAGTTCTCCCATCACTTGCCTTAGGAAGCAAGCCCCTTGATTGGAGTGGATTCTCTTTGGGCAGGCGTACACTTGAATGAAATTCTTGCAGATGGCATGGATTCGGCAGTTTGGTCATGTGTCGGAGTCACAACGGTGAACTTAGTGAAGTAGTCAGTCATTACTAGACAATGCTCGTATCCCTGGTGGGCCAGACCTATCATCAGATAATCTATCATCAATACTTGCAGAGGTGCAGAAGTCACAATGGTCTGTGTGGGAGCTCTTTGCTCTAGAGGCTTAGCTAATTCGCAGCTTCTACATTGCCAACAGGCCTCCTCCACCACGGCTTTTAGGCGAAAATGGTAAACTACTCTTTATAGCCACCTAAAGGTCTTCTTTTAACCAAAGTGAGCTCCTTTTTCATGTGCTTCCTTAGCTATCTTAGGCAACAGCGTCTCAGGTATTACCACCTGCCAGGTGACACCCAGTTCCGGTTGTAACTGAATCTTCCGGTACAATAGCCCATTCTTCAATTGGAGTCTTTCCCACTGCCGAAGGAACTGCAGAGCCCCTGGGGGCAGGGCATCTCTCTCTTTGACTTTGTGTCAGAGTTACCCACTGTCTCATTTGAGCAAGTTCCACATCTTGTTGTAACCGGACCCACTCATCACAGGACCGCCACAGTATGCATTCCTGAGTCACTGCCTGTACCTGGTCCTGTGTAGCTACCAACATCCTGGCAGAATCTTGGAACTCAGGGACCTTCCCCAATGGGACTGTCACCCCCTGCTCCTGCTCAAGTGTGCACGCTTTGCTCCCCACTTTAGAAAAGGTCATGAATGGATGTACCCGTAAGCGCTCATGCAAGGCCTGTTTCAGCAGTACGTCTCACAAACCTGTCACCAACTGATCTCGCATTACTATGTCAGTAGACTCTATGCCCATATCCATCTTTTTTAGTAATAGCAGTGTGGATCTCCTGTAGTGCGTTCATGTACTGAGTCACCGTCTCCCCCTCCCTTTGCATCCGGCAAAATAAACGCATGCGTTGCGTTCTCGAGGGGGGCGCAGCAAACAGAATCCCTTCTGCTCCATCTAAAGCCATCATGGCAACCTCCGCCTCTAATGCAGGAGTCATGGGGTGCATCCTCATCATCCCCCGAATCCGCTCAGTTTAGCTCCATACCAGTGTTGCTCCCAGTACACTTCGGGAGGTTACTTAACATTGCACTCAGGGAAATACTGGACCTTGGCATCCCCCCACTGCTTAGTCTGCCGCCTCCCTGCTGTTGGACTGCATCCTGATGACTACACCAAGTGTGAGTAGGTAGTGGGATGCAGTAATGGACAGGAGGCAGAGCAAGGGTTAAGGCAGCATCTAGTTGCAGATGGCCGTTTACTGGAGCGCAGCGGTACACATTCCTCTAAGCACATTCAGCAGGCGGAGCGCGGGAGCGCTGCTTCACACATCACCTTAAGCTCCACAGCATATCGCCACATTGCCCTATTCCTAAGGACCACACAGCGATGTATTGAATAAGGCCTTGGATAGGTCGAAACGTCCCTGAGTATAGTCGCTCAAAAACCTTTTTACTGCTTGACCATTATTTTTGTTGTTGTCACCGAGTGCAATAAAATTGTTATTTTTCTGCATCACCATATGGATAGCGTGTGCAGTGAATTTTATATTTCATGGACTTAGAGTCTGTGGGCCCATTACACCAGCACCTCGCTTTGTGACAGAGTGCAGGCCAATACTTCTTACTCCTCTTCTTACATAAGCAGCCAGTGCTATAGTACAGTGCTGTCTGTCTGGGGCTTGTGCAGTCCCTCATACTCACAGAAGAGGTGTACTGTTTAATTTCCATTCTCAGATATAGTACTGGCAGTCTTCTGCATAGAACAGCACTGTCCATCTCCATCATATAGATGCTCCAGTTTCTTCTCTGAGCGATACCATAAGCACTACTCACAGCGAGTTAATTGTGCTCCTCAGTCATCGCACACATAACCCCATTTACTACAGAAAAACATCTGTGTATGCTGAACCAGAACAGAGAACCTTACTGCAGAACAAGCTATATCATTAGCTGCCTGTAAAAGGAAGATAATGTATCTTTGAACATTAATTGAGTTTTAAAAGCTTGTTGTTTTTCTAAAACTATTTAAACAGAAAGATTTTACTATCATGGTAAAAGCCATTTAACCCATTCCCGACCTTGTACATATCCATATGTCCTGGTTGGGAAGGACTTCCCAACCTTAGACATATGGATACATCCTGGCGATTTTGCGCACACAGGAGCTGAGTTCTGTTTTCCTACACATTCATACGGTGAGCAATCTGACATACAGTATAAACCTTTTATTCCTTCCCAAATAAGTAGACTGTTTTCAGTAGTTTAACTTGTTTATTGGTCAACAGGTAGTAATTTGTTTAGTAAAATACAGTAGATATACTTTATCCGGGATAAAGAAGCTTAAGTAAAAGCAATGCAGATGGCAGAATAAACACGTAAGCTGTTCTGTCACAATTGCTGTGGAGCTGTCCGTGTCTTCTTTTGCATTTGGACTTTATACTGGGATGGATCCCCTGGTGTGGACGGGCACCCTGTTGTCCATAGAGACGTTATTAATTTAGGGTGCGGCCTGACTTCCAATTTTTTATTTTTGGGTTTATTGGTCAACAGGTAGTAATTTGTTTAGTAAAATACAGTAGATATACTTTATCCGGGATAAAGAAGCTTAAGTAAAAGCAATGCAGGATGACAGGACTTACATATGTGTCGTATAAGACTACACTCTAAAAATAACTGTCAAAGTAATGGTCTCTACTGCCCAGCATACTTTGTTTGTTGGTGACAAGGCCTAGTGGCTAGTGTTGAGCATTCTGATACCGCAAGTATCGGGTATCGGCCGATACTTGCGGGTATCGGAATTCCGATACCGAGATCCGATACTTTCATGGTATCGGGAATTGGAATCGGAAGTTTCCAGTGTATGGTTCCCAGGGTCTGAAGGAGAGGAAACTCTCCTTCAGGCCCTGGGATCCATATAAATGTGTAAAATAAAGAATTAAAATAAAAAATATTGATATACTCACCTGTCCGGAGGCCCCTGGACTTTACCGCCGTAACCGAGAGCCTTCTTTGCTTAAAATGCGCGCGTTTAATGGTTTCCGTGACGTCACGGCTTCTGATTGGTCGCGTGCTGCCCATGTGACCGTGATGCGACCAATCACAACAAGCCGTGACGTAATTTTCAGGTCCTGATGCCTAATTCTAGGCATTCAGGATTTGAAAATTACGTCACGGCTTGTGATTGGTCGCGTCGCGGTCACATGGGCGGCACGCGACCAATCAGAAGCCGTGACGTAATTTTAAAATGCGCGCCGTGACGTCACGGAAACCATTAAACGCGCGCATTTTAAGCAAAGAAGGCTCCCGGTTACGGCGGTAAAGTCCAGGCTGCGTCGGAGAGGTGAGTATATCAATATTTTTTATTTTAATTCTTTATTTTACACATTAATATGGTTCCCAGGGTCTGAAGGAGAGTTTCCTCTCCTTCAGACCCTGGGAACCATCAGGGATACCGTCCGATACTTGAGTCCCATTGACTTGTATTGGTATCGGGTATCGGTATCGGATTAGATCCGATACTTTGCCGGTATCGGCCGATACTTTCCGATACCGATACTTTCAAGTATCGGACGGTATCGCTCAACACTACTATTGGCCACTCATTCCAGTACAACTGGCTGTCTCTCATAACAACATCACCAGTACAACATCTCTCAGTACAACTGTAGAGGACTTTGTCCCTGAATTCTCCAGGTGGAGCACTCAGAGCGCTAGTTTCCTGAGTGAGTAACATGGTAGGAGTGAAAATGGTCAGATCTCCAGAAAGTGTGGTCAACGGTCTGACATTCATGCTGTCCAAAACTTCTACCAAGAATGTAGTCAGACTTTCTTGTGTGAGTCTTGTACTGTCCACTTGAAAGATAGAGTTTAAGATTATGTGTGCTATTCCTTATCATTCTCTCCCAAGCACCTTCCATGTGAGAAGAGTGAAAGTCCAAGCGAATCCTTGCTCACTTAAGAATCTTTCCACATTGTTAATGTCTAGGTTGGAAGGATTTTGAAATGCCTTTACTGCACCAATGAAATGCATGCCTCTATTTTAGAAAAATCCTGAAGGGCAGGAGAAGTCCCAGAAGATTGGAGAATGGCAAATGTTGTTCCTAGCTTCAAAAAAGAAAAGAAGATGGAGCCAGGAAATTACAGGCCAGTGAGCCTCACTTCTATACCAGGAAAAATCTTTGAACAAATTATTAAACAGCATGTATGTAAGTACTTGGATAAGAACACAGTAATCAACTAGATCCAGCATGAGTTTGTAGCAAGCAAGTCATGTCAGACTAATCTAATTTCCTTCTATGATGGAATTACTGACTGGGTGGATCAGGGAAATGCGGTAGATTTAGCATATCTTGACTTCAGTAAAGCATTTGATAAAGTATCTCATACTATCCTAATTAAAAAATGACCAAGTATGGGATTGACAAGGCTACAGTTAGGTGGATTCATAACTGGCTCAGTGATTGTATTCTGTTAAGGATATGTATTTGATTTTGAAGATATCCAATATGGATGCCTGCAGACAAAATGGATGCTTAGCTGAATATATAAGAATCACAGAGACTGATTAATGTGTCTACATGCTCAAAGTCATAACTGTCAGTAGGTTTTAGAACACTCAGGTGGACTCTAACATGATAGTGTGATTCACTGAGCTAATCAAGGATGTAGTAATGCCTAAGAAAAGACTAGAATCGTAAAGCCAATCAATATTGATTAAAGTCCTCCTGAGGGAGAAGTTAGGGGGATTTACGAAAAATTCAAGTGACAAGTGATTACCTATAAAAGGATGTGCCTTCTGATCAATAAATAGATTTTCTGCTAGTGACGGTGTCTTCAATCACAAGTGGTTTTTCTACATGTACATGTAAATCTCTCCAAGATATACAATTTGGCTACAGATAAATAAGATGATCACACAGCTTCAGTGTGAACCCTAACACTCAAAGAGATGTAATAAATGGATGTACATCCAATTAGAAGAGTGTTTCAAGTGGGGTACCACAAGGCTCTATCCTGGCCCCAGTATTGTTCAACATGATCTAGATAAGGGAGCCGAAGGTAAATGAATCAAATTTGCAGGTGATGCAAATACTAGGTGGGATATCTAAAACTAGAGAATGCAGAGAAAAGTTTCAGAAGGATCTAGATAAGCTTGAACAATGGGAAGTGACTAATAGAATGGAGAAATGAAAGATTCTACATCTGGGCAGGAAAAACGAAAATTACATCTACCAAATGGTGGGAATAGTTCTAAGCAACAGCACATGTGAAAAAGACTTGGGTATACTAATAGATCACAGACTGCACATGAGTCAACAGTGTGATGCAGCAGCAAAAAAGGCAAACACAGTTCTCGGATGTACTTTGAGAAGCATTGTGTCTAGATCACATGAAGTAATTACTGTATTTTTCAGACTATAAGACGCACTTTTTCCCAAAACAGTTTGGGAGGAAAATGGGAGGTGCATCTTCTAGTGCAAATGCAGGCTTACCGGAGGGTTTTGGCAGTGGTGTTGCAGCGGGACCGATGGCAGTGGTGTGGCGATGCTGCGGTGGTGGGCGGTGCAGTCTGCACCTGAGCAGGGTCCCTTCCTCAGGATGCCGGTGGCCTGAAGAAGGGATCCTGCTCCATGCTCTGCCTCACCGGACCCATAGCATCACACCCCGGAACTGTAGCATTGCCCCACTTCTGCCGCTACTGGTATCCTGAGGAACGGACCCTGCTCCTTGCTCTGCCTCACTAGACCCGCAGCATCGCACCCCGGGACTGCAGCATTGCCCAACTTCTGCCGCCACCAGCATCCTGAGGAAGGGACCATGCCTTCTGTGGCCCCGCTGTACCACCGCCGGCCCTCAGGTCAGATACCTTAAATTCAGAAAATAAGACAGAACCCCATCTTATAAAGAAATCTTTTTTCTGCTATTTTCCACCCCAAAATTTGGGGTATGTCTTATGGTCCGATGCGTCTTATAGTCCGAAGAAAAATTGTATCCCCCCTCTACTCCTCCTTCGTCAGGCCTCATCTGGGATACTGTATCCAGTTCTGGGCACCACATTTTAAGAAAGACATTGAAAAACTGAGGCAAATTCAGAGAAGAGCTACCAGGATGGTGAGCGGACTGCAAAGTATGTCCTACGAGGAACAGTTAAAGGATCTGGGAAATGTTTAACTTGCAAAAAAGAAGGCTAAGAGGAGATAGATGTCTACAGATATCTAAAGGGTTGTCACAGTGTAGGATCATTTTTATTCTCATTTGCACATGGAAATACGAGAAGCAATGGAATGAAACTGAAAGCTACAGATTAGATATTAGAAAAAACAATTTGACAGACAGGGTGATTAATGAGTGGAAGATGCTGCCAAGAGAGGTGGTGAGTTCTCCTTTAATGCCTCATCTTGCAACCGGAAGTTATGTCACTTCCGATGTGCGAGTTCCACGTGTCACCTGACACCGGAAATGGTATACGCTGCTTCAAAATACTGGTGGAAAAGACTTCACTCAGCACACACCATTGCATTTGGCCACAGGATCTAACCAATCCACTGATAAACCCCAGTGTCCCTGGGTGGAAACACGTCAGCACTTTGATATATGCAAGCTGAATTTTGGGTCTGGCTAAATATTACAGATGAGTATATTATCACTTACCCAGATTACTTTCTGCTATTTTGCATATATAAAGTGTTATGTATTTGATGCATATATTTGACTTCTTTTTTAATCTTCTGACCCTTCTCCTCCAGTGATCTCATATCAGTTTCTACAGATTGCAGTGTATACTATATATCAGTGATTTGAGATCAAATATTTAGAATGATTCTGGAGTGCTGGTGATCCTGATTTACTGTTGTATTCAATATCCCTATTGTGGGCTTGATTTTTTTTTTACAATAGATATACCGTATTTGCTTTCCGGGCCACAATAAGAGATCATTGGATACTATACTATGTATAATTATTCTTGTCAGGAAGGAAGGAAGGGGTAATATTAATGATAAGATATTAACTGCTTTTCATAGTGGAACTTCTTTTGATCACTGTGAGTGAATTATACTGTTATCTATCTATATAATTGTCTAAGGTCCACTTCCGTCTGTTTTCCACTTGCGTCTGTTTGTCTGTCACGGAAATCCCGCATCGCTGATTGGTCGCGGCTGGCTGGCAGCGACCAATCAGCAACAGGCACAGTCCAGCCGCGAATTGGCCCCTCCATACTCCCCTCCAGTCAGCGCCCACATAGCGTTTCACAAGTCCCTTAAACGGACTGCGTTACATGCGGCATAACGTTAGTGTGACCAACGCTTTACTATTGATGCTGCCTATGCAACATCAATACATCAATAGTAAAAACATATAATGTTAAAAATAATTTAAAAAAATCATTATATTCTCACCTTCCGTCGTCCGCGTCAGCCTTTCCCGCTCCTCGCGATACTCCGGTCCCAAGAATGCATTGTGGCAATGACCCCAGATGACGTAGCGGTCTCGCGAGACCACTACATCATCACGGGTTATTGCCGCAAGGCAATCACTAAAGGAGCATCGCTAAAGGCCTGGGCTGGATCCGGGGGCCGCCAGAAGGTGAGTATATAACTAATTTTTATTTAAATTCTTTTTTTAACAGGGATATGGTGCCCACATTGCTATATACTATGTAGGATGTGTAATATACTACGTGGGCTGTGTTATGTATTGTGTACTTATATACATTGTAATTTTTTGCTCCTTTGGTAAGACCTTTACTTTTCTTTTTTCCTTTTGTATTATATGTACAGTATATCTTTCTAACATTGGCTAGAAAGGTCTTCTATTTTAACCTTCTAATTAAAAGTTATATTTTAGGGGTCCGAAACTAAAACTAGCAATCTAGAACCAGGAGGCGTAGGTCCAAGGAAGAGGTGGACGTGTGGTATAAGTGGAAGAGGCAAGGGAGGAGTAATTCAACACTGATTTGCCTCCTTGTAGGTCTGCACACTGCAGAAAGACACAGCAGTTGGCCCGGTGTTTCGCCATCCTCTGACTTGTGTTCCAGTAGTCCACTGACTGTGTTCACTAGCCCTCCCACATACTTATCCTCCAACTTAACAAGTGGTTGGGCATCAGTGGACTCAGTCTCTTCCACTTTCAGGGCAGGGCCAAGTGGATGGGCCACAGAACCCCAGCCAGTGGAGTCATCAAAAAGCAGAAAAGACTGCTGCATGACTTGGTGCTCAGACTGCTTGGCTGATTTTCAAAGAGGAGAAGTGGAAGCTGTATGACCATGGTCCTCAGGTCCCAAGCCTGCACTTTCTACAGTGAACCAGGTGGAAAATAATGTAAAGGAACATGAGTCACTCTCAGCCAACCAATTTAACACTTTTTAACATTTTGTGGCCTCACCATTCTTGCAGAAGTACTCAGCCCTATGAAAGAGTGCATACTGTCCTGTCGCTTGCGTGCACCAGAGGAATGTGTTGTATTTGGGCATGTAGCAGGCACAGAGCGCCCATGTCTTCTCCCTGCAGCAGTTACACCACCAGCAGCAGCAGCTAAACCAGCACCACCACGGCCGTGTCCACATCCCTTATTTGATACTCTCCCCATTTTTGGAAATGATTTTCAGCACACTATTCGCACAGAGATGGCGAAAGAGTAGATATATTGTTTGTCACACTACTCGTATAGACACAGTGGTACAGTAAAATTATTTGTTTGGCCTACAAATCACAAAGAGACGGCTGCAGAGTAGAATTACTTTGTTGAACCAAAATGGTAAAGACTCAACTTCAGAATAGAATTATTTTTTTTGGCTTACAACTGGCAAAGAGACAGCAGCAGAATAGACTTTTCTTTGGGCACAAAAATGGTAAATACACAACTGCAGAGTAGAATTATTTTTTGTACCACAAATAGCAAAGAGACGGCCACAGAGTAGAGCTACTTTTTTTGACCAAAAGTGGCAAAGACACGTCTGCAGAGTAAAATTAATTTTTTTGGCCTATAAATGGCAAATAGATGTCTGCAGAGTAGATATATTTTTTAGGCACACTACTCATATAGACACAGTGGTGCAGTAAAATTATGTGTGTGGCCTACAAATGGCAAAGAGACGGCTGCAGAATACATTTATTTTTAGGCACACTACTCGTACAGACACACCTGCGAAGTACACAGAGGTTTAATGGAACAGTACTCCCACAGGCGGAGGTGAAGAGTACACACAGAGGCTTAAAGGCACAGTACTCCCACAGATGGGGGTGCAGAGTACACACAGAGGCTTTTTGGCACAGTATTCCCACAGGCGGTGTGCAGTGTACACACAAGGGCTTTTGGCACCGTACTCCCACAGGAGGGGGTGGAAAGTACACACAGAGGTTTAAAGGCACAATGCTCTCTCAGGGTAGGTTGTAGAGTACACACAGCGACTTTTTGGCACAATACTCAAACACATATGGGTGCAGAGTACACACAGCAGCTTTTGTCACAGTACTCCCACAGATATAGGTGGATAGTACACACAGCGGCTCTTTGGCACAGTATTCCCACAGAAATGGGTGCAGAGTACACATAGTGGCATGACTGTGATGATTTCGGTAGTGCCCATATTCTAAAAGTTTGCTGATTGACTGCGCTGCAGTCTTTCAACAAACTTTATTAGGCATCCGAACTCGAACAGCAAACTGGACACCCTGTTCAAAGTCCAAGTTCGGGGTTCGGTACCTGACACTAGGTGTCCGGTACAGATCTCGAACTTTAGTTCGGGATTGTTCACCCTAAGCACTGAATGTCCTTCATGTAATTTAACTAGCACTATGGAATTTCAGGATATATTTAACCCTGCAATACATCACACCATTTTCATATGTAAATCCGAAGTGGTAAATGTCCTTTGCGAGCGTAACTTTAAAACTCATAGTTACACAGACAATACAGTTGAAAAAGATACATGACCATAAACTTCAACCGAGGGATGGGAAATTATGAAGGGAATGGGGTCTATGTACAGTAAAACCATGAAGCATGATCCAGTTGGCAGAAAAAAAGTAATCTTTCACTCCTGATCAAACTCATGAAACTGTTTTGCAATCAGCTGATTCTTCCTCAAATCTAAAGGCCTAAATATTTTGGACGATTGTTGCCCAACCGTGAGGATATCAGTGGACTCGGCTGTCAATCTAATCTGTAGATGATGTTGTGGGAGATTCGGCATGTCCGAATTAGTGCATCTTTTTGTGCTCGGCAAGATAAGAGAAATTTGGTAGCATAGAGGCTGAGCGAGCACTCCAGTGTATGGGAGAGTTGGGAGAGACAGCAACCAGCCTAACGATCGGCCAAAATATTGCTGAGTTTGTGACCCAGTTATATATCAAGCAGCCTTAACATTAATCAGAATGGTGCTATTATCTCTTCAGAAGGGAATTGCAGTAGTTAAAAGAAACTGAGCTCAAGAAATACAACACATAATCACATAAGATATGTACATAGTAATAAGGTGCTCAATTATACCAGTGCCCTAGAAGAATGGTTCAATCTCACCTAAATCCTCTCAGTTATGCACCATCCAATACTGAATCACAAGGTCACAAAGGAGACAAAACTGTACCTTGCATTCCCTGTCGTGCCCAACATAGCTTTTGCCCTTACAAGGGCAGTACCCAAGTGTATACCCTAGTAGTGTAACGATACCACTACAAAAAAATCCCGCCTGGCGCGTTTCTGCCCAAGTCACATCCCGAGAGTGTATTTGCAAGAAGGGAAAAAGAAGAAAGAGGAGATTCCTAAGACCCACCTATAAAAAAGATAAGGTATAGCTGGGCCTGCAGTGGCAGTGTAATCCCAGCATAAGGATGTCAGAAGTGTGCAGGGCCGGACTGAGACTAAAATTCAGCCCTGGCCTTTGAAGTTACACAGGCCCACTTGTCACATGGTGACTGTATAATATCTTTGTACACTTGTAGGTTACAAGAAGTGGGGGGAGTGTAACATGACTATATAGCATATAATTACAGCTGTATCCAGCATTACAGCTCAGTCCTATTTATTGCTTTTAGTTGCAGTACCAAGAAATGCCGCTACTTTAACTACATAACTAGATCTCGATAATGAAGGGATTGAGACTACCAAAGGCTATGAATCCTCATTCTGATGCTCCATAAACTTTGCCTACAGCATGAGCACCAGTGACTATGAAGAGCGGTGACATCAGTAACGTCACCGCTCTTCAGATATTCCGGGTCTTGTGCTGAGCTCAGCGACTGTGAAGAGCGGTATTGTTACTACCGTCACCGCTCTTCAGAGTCGCTGGGTCTCGCCAGGTCTGGGCTAGTAGTGGGTTGTCTGATAGACACCTCTCCATTACTTACACTAGGGATTGATAGCAGCTGACATTACGCAGCTGACATCAACCCTAAAAATCATTACACATACCAGAATTAAATGCTCTGGTGGCTGGGAAAAGCAGTAGAGTTAGCGCTATTCCCCGGCGCCGGGTGCTAACTACAACTGTCACCATCCTTACCTGGTCTCCCTGCAAAGCATTTCTGTTGTATTTACATGTGCTGATCTCAGGCCACTAAACGAGTGTGATCAACAATACCGAAGTCGTTCGCTTGTTTCCTGGCCTCTTTACAACAACTGAGAAAGAATGAAGGGAACAGAACAAACACAATTAGATCAATCTGTCCCCATACAGTATCATGTTATCAGCAGCACAACTACAGTTTACACCAGCGATGTGCTGCTGAGAACAAGGATTTCTGATCCCATATAAACAATCCAATCCCTCGATGAATAGGCAGCATTTTGCTTGTTTAGTATAATACACCCCATAGTCCTTCATATATTATAATGTGCACCTCAGTCCTCCATGTAGTATAATACACTCCTCAGTCCTCCATATAGTATAATACACTCCTCAGTCCTCCATGTAGTATAATACACTCCTCAGTCTTCCATATAGTATAATACACTCCTCTGTCATCCATATAGTATAATACACTCCTCATAGTGCTCCATATAGTATAATGCACCGCCATAGTCATCCATATAGTACAATTCAATTCCCATAGTATAATGCACCCCATAGTTCTTCATATAGTATAATGTATTCCCCATAGTGTTTGATACAGTATAATGCAGCCCACCTATAGTATAATGATGCCACCCCACAAAATATATTGTAGCCCTGAGTTTAATGTAACTCCCCAGAGAATATAATGCAGCCCCCTCATATAGTATAACGCAGCCCCTGCATATATAATATATGGTAGCCCCCTCATAGACCATAATGCAGCCCCCCATAGAATATAGTGTAGCCCCTCCATAGAATACAACGCAGCCCTCCTCATATAGTATAATGCAGTTCCCCATAGAATGTAATGTAGCCCCCTCATAGAGTATGATGCAATCACCCCTCATAGAATATTTACATAGAATACATTTAATATAGAATATAATACAACCTACCTCCCCATAGAATATAATGTAGCCCCATAAAAGAGTATGATGCAAACCTCCCTCATAGAATATAATGCAGCCCCCCATAGAATAGAATACAACCCCCCATAGAATGTAATACAGCCCACCATAGAATGTAATACAGCCCCCATAGAATGTAATGCAGCCCCCCATAGAATATAATACAGCCCCCCCATAGAATATAATACAGCCCCCATAGAATTTAATACATCCCCCATAGAATGTAATACAGCCCCCCATAAAATATAATGCAGCCCCCCATAGAATATAATACAACCACCATAGAATGTAATACAGACCCCCATAGAATATAATACAACCCCCATAGAATGTAATACAGCCCCCATAGAAAGTAATACAGCCCCCCATAGAATGTAATGTAGCTCCCCCCAATAGCCCCACAATCCAGTTATCACTCATTGATATATTAAAAAAAAACATACAAACCTCACCTCTCCTCGTGCCCCACGCTGCTCCTGGGTCCGGTCTCTGCGGCCGCAGTCTGCCCAGCACACAGAAAGGTATGCGATGATATGACGTCATCGCACACCCGCAGTGTCAGATGCAGAGCGGGGAATGATGGGAGAGGGAGCATCAGCAGACACTCACTCCTCCATCATTGCATTCAACTGTACCAGCGTCATAGACGCCAGCATAGTTGAATGCGGTGGCGCTGGCAGAGGGGCGAGTCGGCGCTGGCGGGGGGAGTCAGTGCTGGCACCGCTGACAGAGGCACAGCGTGCACGGATCGAGCGGCCCACTACTGGCACCGGCCCTTCTGACATTTGCTAGAAGTGGCCGATGGCCCGTCCGGCCCTGGAAGCGTGCAGAGTGCTGCACTCCTTCACAGACATAATATGAAAAAATATGTCTTGGGGCATGCAGAGTGCTTGCACTATCACCCTAAGCAGTTCTTTTAACTATTGCAATTATAATCTTAATAATAACTATTAAAAATTATATTTTATTCATAAATAATAAGAGATCCTTGAGCTTGACCCAGTTATTTACCTGATCCAACTACTGAAACTTTGATGATCAGTTAATATTACATACTTGTGGAAATCATACTGCAAGTCATAATTTCTTGCCGTTATGGATTAGAATGAAGTTCATCCCAGGCAAGAAATGGTTTGCATTAGATAAACAATTTCTTATCAGTTTTAAAATCATGTGTTTAGAATAAAAAGAATGTGAATACTTGGGAAATGGAATGCAAATTATCTGGCTATGAAAGAAAATGAATTGCAAAACAGAAACTTAATGCCCCAATGATCAAATAATGTACCTTCCTTTTATCAATGGGAGCTCATTACATTTTACACCAAAAGATCTAGCTAAGAAATTGCTCTGTTATTCCTCAAATCCTCTGAGCCAAGGATGCACATCATGTACGTTTTTACATGGTAATATACACTATATATGAATAATAGAAAAAGGAAATCTAACATTAAGTGTATTATTTAAAGTGTTTTAGAAGCTAAAATGTTAAATACAAAAACATATTTTTTCATTGTTACCTTTTCTGATATTAAAAGTAATAACATTGACTAAATATTTAAAAAACTTAGAATGCAGTTAGGGTTGAGCGACTTTTATTTTTATAGGATCGGGTCGGGTTTCACGAAACCCAACTTTCTCAAAAGTCGGGTCGAGTGAAATCGGCCGATCCTATAAAAAAGTCGGGGTCGGGGTCGGCCGAAACACGAAACCCAATGCAGTGCAATGGGATACTATGGTTCCCAGGGTCTGAAGGAGAGGAAACTCTCCTTCAGGCCCTGGAATCCATATTTAAGTGTAAAATAAAGAATTAAAATAAAAAATATTGATATACTCACCTCTCCGACGTAGCCTGGACATCGCCGCTGGTAACCGGCATCTTCCGTTCCTAAGAATGGCGCTTGAAAGACCTTTCGATGACGTCACGGCTTGTGATTGGTCGCGGCCGCCCACGTGACCGCTCAGCGACCAATCACAAAGCCGTGACGTAATTTTCAGGTCCTAAATTCCTCATTCTAGGAATTTAGGCCATGAGAATTACGTCACGGCTTTTGATTGGTCGCTGAGCGGTCATGTGGGCCGCCGCGACCAATCACAAGCCGTGACGTCATCGAAAGGTCCTTCACGCGCTCATTCTTAAGAAGGAAGGCTGCCGGAAAGAAGCCGAGGGTGAGTATATTCCTATTAGGTATATACTCACCCTCGGACGCGCCCTGCTTCTTTCCGGCAGCCTTCCTTCTTAAGAATGAGCGCGTGAAGGACCTTTCGATGACGTCACGGCTTGTGATTGGTCGCGGCGGCCCACGTGACTGCTCAGAGACCAATCAAAAGCCGTGGCGTAATTCTCATGGCCTAAATTCCTAGAATGAGGAATTTAGGACCTGAAAATTACGTCACGGCTTTGTGATTGGTCGCTGAGCGGTCATGTGGGCGGCCGCGACCAATCACAAGCTGTGACGTCATCGAAAGGTCTTTCAAGCGCCATTCTTAAGAACGGAAGATGCCGGTTACCAGCGGCGATGTCCAGGCTGCGTCGGAGAGGTGACTATATCAATATTTTTTATTTTAATTCTTTATTTTACACTTAAATGTGGATTCCGATACCGATTTCCGATATCGCAAACTTATCGGAACTCGGTATCGGAATTCCGATACCAGATTCAGAAGATCGCCGACCTCATGGCCGACCCCACACAGGGGTCGGGTTTCATGAAACCCAACTTTGCCAAAAGTCGGCGACTTCTGAAAATGGCCGACCCGTTTCGCTCAACCCTTAGAATATTTTAAAGCAGGAGTCTTGACTGCAATTTGTTGCTCTTACTTAATGTAAGACAATTGAGCACAGTTTATTTCATTCATTATTTCGTTACTTCATTGAGCACAGTTTCTAATGAGCAGTTTTCTTTTAAATCACATTTAGGTCCACAATGTTTGGTGACTTACAACATCATCCAACAGAAGAACTCTTACATCACTGACATTCGAAATTGTGAGAAGTTTTTTCCCTAGTCCATTTTTCCGTTCTCCTTCCAATTTTCCACAACTTCCTTCCCAACAAATGGGAGATGATTTTCCCTACGGATCATGGTAACTCCTACCGAAATAGACCTCCGGTACTTTCTGAATGTCAAAGGACTGCATAGTCCAAATAAATGCTACATTTCACTCAACATCATGTAGAAGAATTGTCCACATGTTGCCTTCTTGGACGAAACACACTTAAGCACCAATAAAATGTTTAAACATAAGTCCCTGCTTTCCCGTGGCATGTCATATAAACTTATGTTTCTGTTATACTTTTATTTTTTTCAGAAAACTATTTTGTCAAGCACATTGTTAGACGTGAGCTCATGGTAAAACCTGTGAGCGCCGAACCAATAATCCCCCACATGGTGCATTGTGCAGTGAAGATAATTCAGTAACATGCAATATGGAATATCACACTTTTGCTATTCATGGGCATTTATACAATATTAGCAACACAATAATTTGCCATATGAATGCTATGGGTGTTGTATTATGGATACATAAAGCACATACTGTATCTGCAATACAATATGCTTAATTCTTTTAAGCTTAACCACCATCGTTTTCATTTTAATTTCATAAATCAATAGTACACACGAAAATAAGCAACTTTGTAATATAGAGGAATCTCCTCCTTTACCCTCCTGGACTGATCTTTAATTTTCAAAAGTCTCAATTCACAGGTTAAATCTGTCTTCAGTGAAGACAGATTTGTAAATTATCGAGATAGGAGAGGTGCAAATGATGAGATCCTGTCTCATTTATTTAAAAATCTATCAATCGCAAATAGAATTTACTGAAGACAGATTTTACCTGGGAGTTATGACTTTTGAAAATTAAAGATCAGTCCAGCATTTCTCTGATAAGGTACTGTATATTGCAATGTTTCTCATTTTCACATGTACTTCTTGATTTATGCTATAAATATTAAAACGACAGTTACACTTTAAGCATTTTAGCAAGGATCAGAATGAATTTAACAACATTATTTCAATTACAGGTGACTGTAGACTCCTGTCCTAAGAGAACGTTGTGGAGTTAAAAAAAGACACTACAGTACATGAGTGTAAATTAACACAGCTAGAAGACCCAGGCAGGATATATAAATCTGTGGAGTGAAAACAGACTGACAGAGCTACTGCTGCTTCATCAAATACATTTACAGTAAAGTAGATCTGATTATACCTGTAACTCGAGAGCATTTGTGCAATACTGTTTTCTATTTGTTATTGATCACTGTTTTGTTTCAAGACAGAAATTATATATAACTGATGTGCACTAGGTAACGTTATAATCTTTTATTAGAACATCATAGTGAAATGGTAAGCAAATGTGCTGTCATTGTAACACTTGTTTCGTCACCTACAGGTCTGATTGCTCTGTATCTCTTTGTCATTTATAGTTTGCAACGTGTGCTTAGAATTATACAATGTTAGAGATGGAAGGGCACTCCTGGGTCATCATGTCCAACTCCCAGCTCAAAGCAGGATTCACTAAACCGTTTCAGACAGATGTCTGTCCAGCCTTCTAAATATTGAAATTAAAACGCCAAGAAGGAAAGGTCATGGAATGATGGAAATCACAGGATTGATAGACATGTTAATGATATGCAAACTATACAACAACATTTTCAAACTATCTTGATTTATTCAGTATTGAGTATGAGCAACACATGCAGAAATTCTTGCTCTTACATGGCTTGGCTGCTATTAATGAAGTTGTTAACGGTTGTCTGAGGAATGTTCTGCCATGCTGAATGCAGTGGCGCTCACAAATCATCAAGATCTGCTTCTGGCAGCTTTCTAATGGCAATTGCCAACCAATGATGTCACAGATATGATCCATGGGAGATGAGTCCCTCAGATGCTGCAGGCCATGGAAGCACATTTATACCATGCAGACTGCTCACAGTAGCTTGAGCAACGTGTGGCCTGGCGCTGTCATGTTGATAAACGATAAATGGCTCCTGGGATACTTTAGAGAATTGGTTGTACCACAGGTTCTACAATTAATCCAATCGGTACTGCAAATGAAATTGGACATCACATACGAAGCCTATACACACACAGACACACACACAGTATATCCACATGCACGCATGTACCTACCGAGAAACACACTGTTTACTGGACATACACATTATAACATGTGTAATACACTATGTTCACAATATTACATACAGTTGTGGCCAAAAGTATTGACACCCCTGCAATTCTACCAGATAATACTCAGTTTCTTCCTGAAAATGATTGCAAACACAAATTCTTTGGTATTATTATCTTCATTTAATTTGTCTTAAATGAAAAAACACAAAAAGAATTGTCCTAAAGCCAAATTGGATATAATACCACACCAAACATAAAAAAAGGGGTGGACAAAAGTATTGGCACTGTTCGAAAAATCATGTGATGCTTCTCTAATTTGTGTAATTAACAGCACCTGTAACTTACCTGTGGCACCTAACAGGTGTTGGCAATAACTAAATCACACTTGCAGCCAGTTGACATGGATTAAAGTTGACTCAACCTCTGTCCTGTGTCATTGTGGGTACCACATTGAGCATGGAGAAAAGAAAAAAGACCAAAGAACTGTCTGAGGACTTGAGAAACCAAATTGTGAGGAAGCATGAGCAATCTCAAGGCTACAAGTCCATCTCCAAAGACCTGAATGTTCCTGTGTCTACCGTGCGCAGTGTTATCAAGAAGTTTAAAGCCCATGGCGCTGTGGCTAACCTCCCTAGATGTGGATGGAAAATAAAAATTGACAAGAGATTTCAAAGCAAGATTGTGCGGATGTTGGATAAAGAACCTCGACTAACATCCAAACAAGTTCAAGCTGCCCTACAGTCCAAGAGTACAACAGTGTCAACCCATACTATCCGTCGGCGTGTGAATGAAAAGGGACTGTATGGTAGGAGACCCAGGAAGACCCCACTTCTTACCCTGAGACATAAAAAAGCCAGGCTGGAGTTTGCCAAAACTTACCTGAAAAAGCCTAAAACGTTTTGGAAGAATGTTCTCTGGTCAGATGAGACAAAAGTAGAGCTTTTTGGGCAAAGGCATCAACATAGAGTTTACAGGAGAAAAAATGAGGCATTCAAAGAAAAGAACACAGTCCCTACAGTCAAACATGGTGGAGGTTCCCTGATGTTTTGGGGTTGCTTTGCTGCCTCTGGCACTGGACTGCTTGACCGTGTGCATGGCATTATGAAGTCTGAAGACTACCAACAAATTTTGCAGCATAATGTAGGGCCCAGTGTGAGAAAGCTGGGTCTCCCTCAGAGGTCATGGGTCTTCCAGCAGGACAATGACCCAAAACACACTTCAAAAAGCACTAGAAAATGGTTTGAGAGAAAGCACTGGAGACTACTAAGGTGGCCAGCAATGAGTCCAGACCTGAATCCCATAGAACACCTGTGGAGAGATCTAAAAATGGCAGTTTGGAGAAGGCACCCTTCAAATATCAGGGACCTGGAGCAGTTTGCCAAAGAAGAATTGTCTAAATTCCAGCAGAGCATTGTAAAAAAACTCATTGATGGTTACCGGAAGCGTTTGGTCGCAGTTATTTTGGCTAAAGGTTGTGCAACCAAGTATTAGGCTGAGGGTGCCAATACTTTTGTCTGGCCCATTTTTGGAGTTTTGTGTGAAATGATCAATGTTTTGCTTTTTGCTTCATTCTCTTTTGTGTTTTTTCATTTAAGACAAATTAAATGAAGATAATAATACCAAAGAATTTGTGATTGCAATCATTTTCAGGAAGAAACTGAGTATTATCTGACAGAATTGCAGGGGTGTCAATACTTTTGGCCACAACTGCATACTGTATACCATATACACACTGTCGTACACTATATACTACATGCTATTATGTACACTATATATAAATAATATAACCACATAAACTATATAACATATTAATACTATTTACTATTAGAAACTATATTCTCCATACATTTCCATAAGCTATATACTGTATACAGACTTTGATATACTTGTCTACGCTGAATTCGGTCTCAAGAAGCAGTCAGGATCTTAACACAACTGCCCGCTCTCAGTACGGCAGTCAGAAGTGGTCATCAGGATATTGGGGTCGCAGCAGAGCAGGACTGAGAGCTGAGCAGCTTCCTGTCACTTTATCTGCACCCAGTACAGGTGCCATGTCTGTCCTCCCTCTCCCTCTGTCTCTGTCCTGTCTGCCTGTGTAGTGATGACTGGGGAAGGAGAACAGTGTCCATTTTAGGACATGATAAGATTTCAAAGTCAAACATCAGAATAATGTCAGTTTGCGGTTAAATACCCTGTCTGAGAACTGACTTTGACATCTGACTTTGAGAACTGACCCTGATATGTGACTTTGATATGTGTCTTTCATATGTGACTATGATATCTGAGTTTGACTCTGGCATCTTACATTGATTTCTGACTAATAAAAATTTTAAAAAGTCCTATGTCGTCTACTGGGACTTCAACCCCAAATTCTACATCTAGAGGCCAGTACACTTACTATTGAGGTATCCACTCAGTTGAAGAAACATGGGCATCCTATTTATTTGTGTGATTTTTCAGTGCAAACATGTGTCTGAAACTTATTGGGACTTTCACACAGACCTGCTCCAAGACAAATTCAAATTATGTTTTACTATGATATCTGACATTCTTCACACATCAGAATGAAAATCACAAACACTTTCAGATACCCTGAGTATTAACATTAATCTAATGATTATATTTATTATAAATCTTTTTTTGCATCCACCCAAGAACTGCAAACTCCAGATGACTAGGGGGTCTCACTAGTCCTCTGCCTGCTAGACATGGTCTTCTCTAGCAGCAAGAAACAGTCATGAGGAAGTATGGGCCTATCATAGACTAGTTGATGCTGGCTGCAAGAGATGTGTGGGATTTCCAGACACCTCACAGATCTGTGATCTGGTCTGGAGTTTAAAAAAAAAAAAGTACAATAAATAAACTTGATCATTGGACCATTTCCTAAGAAATTGTGCACATGTACAGTCACTTGGAAATAGATATATGGTAAATTATTGCATCCACACCCTCCTTCCCCAATTTCCTTTGACTATATGATTTACCATGCTAATACACAGTGTGTCTGAAACTATTGACACATCAGGATGACAATCGGAATGACAGATGGAGCGCCCCCAGACACAGGGCCGTGGGGTACTCGGTACCGGGCTTCTCTGTCTCAATTCTGGGGTTGTCATGGTGGCTAGACCCGGTCCGTGACCCTGCTAAGGGGCGTCCAATGAAAGGTGTAGGTGGTGGTGCAGGTCGCGATGAATAACGAGGACGCAGGGTTGCAGTCTCTTTACCTCTTTACTGAAGGCTTCAAGGTCCTCAATCCAGAGTACGATTAACAGGGCTGTCTGAGACCGGTCGGTCCGATGGCACCTCCAGAGTTCCCTTTGCAGGTGGAAATCTGTGCCTACCTTCTAGCGCTTGTGTGGTGTAGTACTTCCCTGCTGAGCACCATGGGGTAGTCCTCACAACTGTTGTGTCTGTTTCTGATGTTCTTCTCCCACAACTTATGTCTATTCTGATGTTCTTCTCCGTCCCCCAGATGATATGGATAGGACGCACCTGTATGATGGGTAGTACTGGAGTTCTTCCGGGACCCTAGTGACGCCCCTCTCCTCACAGTAGGTGATTTAGGTGAGACAGCCAACCTATAATTAACTGTCCTGCCGTTGGTTTGAAGTAATGCTTGGAGCCCAATACTTCCTCAGCGTTCCGGCCACCGGCTACGCGCCTCAGTAGGATGTTGCCTCGGTCTTACAGCACGACTCCTACTGGTGTTATCTCCTTTTTGCTTTGATCTCGTTTCTCACTCTCCACAATAAACCTCGCTTCTTGTCCTTTCTTGAGATACCACCGCGATGTAGTGCAGGCGCGGTTCCTTAACGTTCTTTCCTGTTCGCTAGGCCTCTGTCAGGATCCCACCCCTGACAGGGACCCCCCTGAATCTTCCTCTGCAACACCCTCTGCCACAGGATGTTGCCTGGTTCCAACCCAGTCAGCTTCTGTTCTAACTTTCTATCCAACCCCCAGTTTTACCAGATTGTGAGGAGTGGCCTAATACATAGCGCCCTTAGCTCCCCCTGGAGGCCAGACTATGAAGTGTATTGGTGTCTGTGATACCTGGTCAGGTGAACTCCTTCAGTGCCATCAGACATACCATCACTCCCCTTAGCGGTGGAGCATCAGTACTGCAACGACAAGGACTCAGGGGCGCTGCACTCCCCCCAGTTAAATCCAGTACTCCCGGACTGGGAAGAAAACAACAATACATATCAGCAAAAGACACACAAATTTTGAAATGCAATAAACAAGTAATAAGTGGAAATAACAGTGCTTCCCTTTATGGGAGGTGAGGACTCTTGAACGTTACAAACATGGTTAAATATCTTAAATAACACACTATAAATAACTTCTATTACCCAACTGGGTATTCTACTGAGTGCAAATGTTGAACAATAATTTAACTTTGCCTCTAAGGACATGTAAGCTGAATCCACTAAAGGCCTATGACAAAACTCCTAAATTATAAATTGACTTTTCTTCATTTTTCTCTTCTAAATGCAATATTTTCTTTTTATTCTCTGATTTGTCTTATGCAGGACCGCCTGTCTATATGCCCAGGCCTACTGCCTCTTTCTTAGTACAGGATCACTGAGCCATCTCTTTATGGCTCCTAGGAGGACTCACCCACTAACCTCTACGGGTTCACTTTCCTGTCCTCATTCTCTAGCACATTATTAAACATTTTCTATAATTAACTAACTAGCTACATATAACTTTTCTATGTAAAACATTATTTCTATTTACTCTGCTTTAAGGCAACATTATATATTGAATACAACTAGTAAACATTCCCTTTAAGAGGGAACCAAGTCTCTTTGAGGTAGTGCAACTACTCATGTTGCAAGTCCGTGTAAGACAGGATCTCCGATGCTGTTTCCAGGAACAGTTTCTTCGCAAAGAGTCCTCTTTCTTGTAAAACCAGTAGAGGGCACCCTTAAGAGGGTGCGAACTATTTACTGAGCAGTTTGTGAACCATTCACCGTCCATGATTCGGTAGTCTTTAAAACAGTGGTAAACAAAACAAGAAGGCAAAATAGGGATCCCGGGTCAACTAAGGGATCCCTTTAAGAGATAACCCTGGTCGGGTTATAGCAGCAGAAAAACACAAAATGACGAACAGTTAACTATTTACATACTCGTGGTTCCGAGGTTTATCCTCACAGAAGGTTACACTGCATCAATTGGTGACAGACACTCGCCGGCCGGGAAGGCTGCGGTCCTCTGTCCTCAGCGGATGCAGAATCAGTATGATTGGTTGGTCTCCCAGACGAGGTCAAATCACCCGGCGTCTGGATTCGAATGTCAGCTGTGGTTGCAAGTTCAGCAGCGGCGATGATGCACACCGTGGCGATAGTGGTGGCATTGGTCAAATCTGAGTTAGTCGTAGTCGGGACAGCAGGTGGCGCTACGGCCGGCTCGCATCGTTGGACGTCTCGAGCGCACCACCCCTGCGCACTCCGGTGGCGAGTGTAGGTCACCTGGTCCCCTTTACATGGTAGCTGATTGTCACATCGATTGCGGGACGGGTTTTCACATTGTAGCTGGTAAAGAAGATTTCAGTTGGCAGTCCCGGTTCTTGTATAGAGCCCCAACCCCGCTTCGGGTGGAAGGCTAGTACAGTCCCCTGCTTGACCGAGTTCCTCCTATTGTGTTCAGTCTTTGGTCTCTGTACTCTCGGTGGGTCATTTGGTTCTGTCTCTTTTTGATTTTGCCATTGTCGAATTAAGCATTGCTTATACTGTTCCCAGGTGAGCGCAGCAATGCTGAGGCCCTCCTGCCTGGCCCCATCTGGCCCTATCCATGGGGTGTCCCACTGGAAGGTCACCCCCTCCGAGCTCACATCTAGCGGTTTCCCCATCGTTGTTGGTAGCGGAGGCACCAGCTTCTCCATGGTGCCTGGGGTTAGTATTACTAGCTCAGCAGTGAAAACTCGGTTATTGTCGGGCTGGGGAGCGGTCACGGGAGCCGGGTCGGTCGGGAGAGCAGGATCGGTCGGGAGAGCAGGGGCTCTTTCCATACCTGCGTCTGATGTGATTCCGCCGATGTCGATCTGTTCCGTTGACAAGGACACTGGAATCGGCTGCAGCCCGGACCGCGGTTCTTCCGGGGCGGTCTCCTGACACAGCTCTGACCTCCATTGCTTCGCATCGGCTGGCTCCACATTCATAATAGGCTGGCTCGGCTCCACCGCCTGTGGCTCCAAGAGGTCCGGGTCCTCCTGCTGCGGTGGGTCTGGGTCCGTCTCCGGTAGTCGAGGACAGGCCAGAGTCGCTTCGCCGTCGCTCTGGGACTCGCTGGTCTCCATCCCTGCTCCAGGATCTCCGGTGGCATATGCACGTTGCCCCTCCATTTTCTGAGGGCGTAGCTTCTTCTTCATCCCGCTCCCGCCGTTGCAAATCAGGGGGCGGTTCTCCTCTGCTTCTGGGCAGGTCGTCATCTCGCAGCAGTAGTCAGAGGGGGCGGTCGCCACTTTTTGCGCTGCTTGGATAGTCTCCTCCCAAGGCACGCCCTTCTTCTTCTTCTGCACTCCCCGTGGAGCTGCAATGGCGGCGGTTTCGGCGGGAACTTTTGGCGGCAAGTGGCAATCCACAGTCTTTGCAATAAGTCACAGTTCAAACACAATAAATCACAGTTCCAAGGCACACATGACCTGCTTCTTCAGGCTTAAGTAGATCCTGTTCCTGACGCCAAGTTTGGAGCGCCCCCAGACGCAGGGCCGTGGGGTACTCGGTACCGGGCTTCTCTGTCTCAATTCTGGGGTTGTCACGGTGGCTAGACCCGGTCCGTGACCCTGCTAAGGGGCGTCCAATGAAAAGTGTAGGTGGTGGTGCGTGGTGCAGGTCACGATGAATAATGAGGATGCAGGGTTGCAGTCTCTTTACCTCTTTACTGAAGGCTTCAAGGTCCTCAATCCAGAGTACGATTAACAGGGTGCGTCATACGTCATTAGTCATACGGGTGCGTCCTATCCATATCATCTGGGGGACGGAGAAGAACATCAGAATAGACATAAGTTGTGGGAGAAGAACATCAGAAACAGACACAACAGTTGTGAGGACTATCCCATGGTGCTCAGCAGGGAAGTACTACAACACACAGGTGCTAGAAGGTAGGCACAGATTTCCACCTGCAAAGGGAACTCTGGAGGTGCCATCGGACCGGCCGGTCTCAGACGATATGGATAGGACGCACCCGTATGACGGGTAGGCCTGGAGTTCTTCCGGGACCCTAGTGACGCCCCTCTCCCACAGTTTCCCCCTATGTCTGCTTAGGTGATTTAGGTGAGACAGCCAACCTATAATTAACTGTCCTGCCGTTGGTTTGAAGTAATGCTTGGAGCCCAATACTTCCTCGGCATTCTGGCCACCGGCTACACGCCTCAGTAGGATGTTGCCTCGGTCTTACAGCACGACTCCTACTGGTGTTATCTCCTTTTTGCTTTGATCTCATTTCTCACTCTCCACAATAACCTCACTTCTTGTCCTTTCTTGAGATACCACCGCGATGTAGTGCAGGCGCGGTTCCTTAACGTTCTTTCCTGTTCGCTAGGCCTCTGTCAGGATCCCACCCCTGACGGGGATTCCCCTGAATCTTCCCCTGCAACACCCTCTACCACAGGATGTTGCCTGGTTCCAACCCAGTCAGCTTCTGTTCTAACTTTCTATCCAACCCCCAGTTTTACCAGATTGTGAGGAGTGGCCTAATACATAGCGCCCTTAGCTCCCCCTGGAGGCCAGACTATGAAGTGTATTGGTGTCTGTGATACCTGGTCAGGTGAACTCCTTCAGTGCCATCAGACGTACCATCACTCCCCTTAGCGGAGGAGCATCAGTACTGCAACGACCAGAACTCTGGGGCGCTGCACAGACATTAAAAGTAAAATTATCACTGTTGATTGTGTGCAAGCCAGCTTCAATTTAAACATAAACAAATTATTATTCTGCTCCTGAGATTTGAACCCAGAAGCTCCACTCTTTGTGGCTCAATTAGGTTTTCTTTGCTTATGAGGTTAACCATGAAGGGGGAGGCTGGAGAGGGGCCCCTTATACACTTGTGCCTCACACCCTGTCAGCCAATCACAGACTCTGTTTTATTGCACGCCTGTGACTGACTGACACTTGATGATGGACATTTGTCCGCCTTGACATGTTTTCACACCAGGCCCTAGTGGACAGATTCATGGTGGGTCGCTGATTTTGCCAACTTTTAGACTTATTATTAAAGTTGAGTTTGTTGCCTGCTGCTGAGAGACCAGCGATGTAAAAATATAAATGCCGCTCTGTTGATGTTTTTGACAGAGGATTGTTTTCTGCTATATGCATTAATAGAGCAGCATTTGCGGTTTCATACCACTGATCTCTCAGTGGCAGGCAATTATCACAGCCCTGCATTGCCGTTGTGGTGAATGCAGGAAGGTTGACCTCTGCTACAACCAGCTAATGATGTCAAACCACACAGACAGCTAAATTGATATAGAGATAGTGTGAGCAGGTTGCGAGATGCAATGACGGACAGGAGGCAGAGCAAGGGTTAACAAGTTTACTTAGCAGGGGAATACTCCACGCAGGGAGGCAAACAGTTAAAAGCAGAACAAAAACAGTTCAGATGCAAAAAGATGTGCAGAGTCAATGAAAACAAGGGAAAAGATAGTATCAGTTCATGTTAGATCAACATAGCCTGTCAGTCGTCTGGCGCGGGGTTGTTCCGGTGGGGTCCCGTAGGCAACGATGGTCCATCTCCTGGCAGCAGCGGTCAGTCTCCAGTACATTCCGCTGAGCCCTTAGTCCATATGATGCACAAGGGTGCGGGCCACAGTACTGAATGAGCCCAACGTAGCTTGGCAAATATGCACTGGCAGAATGAGGGCGCAATTGTCTGTTCCGAACCTGGTCCCTCTTATGTGGCACAAGCACTGTACTCACGGTCACGAAGCACACGGCACCTCACTCTCTGCCAGCTACTAGGTGCGCTAAACTTTCTCTCTATGCTGCACACTTCCTGTTCCTGCCAAGACTGAAGAGCCTACAACCACTAGCGTGCTACTTCTCCGACAAGGTCCTGCAGCCCACGGTCCGATGTTGAGGGCAGCAGCAAACAGTCCTGAACTCTGCCCTGTCTCAGCCTGGTGTGCGGCGCTTAGCTGAACATGGTTCCCGGCTCTTTTCTTATTAACGCGGTGGGCTCCGGCACTATCTGTGCCCGACATGGCCCAGCAGATACACCCTTGTGTATCGGGGTGCAGATGGCCGTCCTGCACCCAATTTCTCTAGGCCACCAGGTCTGTCTGCTGCAGTCCGTCACAGTGTAGGCGGGTCGGGTGCGGAGCACGCTGCCTGCCCTTCTGCTTGCACGCTGACGGCGGGGGCCTCTCTGCAGCTTTGCGCGCTTTCTACCTCAGCTTCGGGCCAGGTTCTCCCTCTAAACACATCCCCTCTTCCTGGGTCATGGGGTCTGTCCGTTTCCCTATTCCTTCCCCCAGGAAACAGGGGATGCAGCCTCAGCAGTTCCAGACCCAGCTCAATACAAGTACTGGCAACCTGGTCTTCCTCCTTACAATGGCACAAAATGAAATCGGCTAGGCAGGGTTCTCCACAGAAGCAGAGGGCACAGAAGTAAAAGGTGAATTCTACACTTAGATTAGATTGATTGATTGATTGATTGATTGATAAGATTAGATAGATGATAACTCAGAGAGGTGGGGCTTGTCAGAGGCATACAAGATAGAGAGAATGGGTCTATAATCCTGAAAAGATGCAAGAACTGCTTGTAAATGTAGTTTTGGCAGATGAAAGTAGGACACCGCATTCTGCTATGTGAAGTGTTAATCACAGAGGGGCAGATAGTAAAGAAAAAAATCACAAAGGTAAAGAAAGTAACTTTATTTTAGGATTGGTCTGTATATTAACAATAATTATACATTATCCATGATTTATGAGAAATAATGTGTTACTGGACATACTCTTTAACCCTTTCTTGCCAGAGCCTGTTTTCGTCTTACAATTCTGACCAGTGTCACTTTATGAGGTAATAACTCTAGAACACTTCAACATATCCAAGTGATCCTGAGATTGTTTTTCGTGACTTCATGACAGTGTTCACATTTTTTTTCGATAGAACTTGCATTTATTTATGAAAATATAGGAAATTTGGAGAAAATTGTCAACATTTTTATTTTTATGCCCTTAAATAAGAGAGTTATGTCACACAAAATAGTTAAAAAATAATATTTCCCACATGTCTACATTACATCAGCACAATTTTTGAAACATTATTTTTTTTTGTTACGAAGTTAGAATTGTTAAAAGTTGATCAGCGATTTCTCCTTTTTCCATAAAATTAACAAAACCATTTTTAAACGAACCACATCACATTGGAAGTGACTTTGAGGGGCCTATATGACAAAAAATACCCAAAAGTAACACCATTCTAAAACCTGCACCCCTCAAGGTGCTCAAAACCACATTCAAGAAATGTATGAACCCTTCAAATGCTTCACAGAAACTACTGGAATGTGGAAGGAAAAAATGAACATTTAACTTTTTCCCGCAAAAATTTTATTGTAGCCCAAAATTTTTCATTTTCACAAGGGTAACAGGAGAAAATGCACCATAACATATGTTGTGCAATTTCTCCTGAGTATGCCAATACCCAATATGTAGTGAAAAATTACTGTTTGGGTATATGGTCGAGCTCAGAAGGGAAGAAGCACCATTTGAGTTTTGAAATGTGACAATGGCTGGAATTGATAGAGGATGCCATGTTGCGTTTGGAGTGCCCCTGATGTGCCTGATAAAAGTCCTCTATGGGACTTCAATTTTTATTTTTCTGATCACTGTTCTCATGCATTGCAATACACATGTATTGCATTGTATGAGACCTGAGAGTTTTACACTGTCAGATCGCCTGTTAGACTCAGCTGCTGGCTGGGTTTAACAAGCCATCATAGCTGGCAGACCCAGAGGTCATCACGTGACCTGCAGCTGCCATGATAATGCTCGCATCCCCCATGATGGCATCGGAGAGGTGAGAAAAGTAGTGATCTACCTGCAAGTGCCGATGTTTATTTACAGTGGGCGGTCGGGAAGCGGTTAATAACCTCATTGATAGCATTGCAAGACATGTAAGTATGTGTATTTCTGCTCCTGGTGCTCATACTTGATAATGAATAAATCAAGATGTTTTGAAAATATTATTTTGTTTCAATTTTGTCCATCATTTGCATATCATTAACATGTTTATCGTTCCAATAATTTTCATAATTCCATGATGTTTCCTTCTTACTGTTGCAAATTCAATGTTGAGGAGAGATTTTGTCATCAATTAGCACTTGTTTCAAGCAGAAATTACTGCATATAAAATGTGACAAACATACAGTAATCAGGGAGATTAATTTAGATGTGCATATTCCCCTTATAAAAATAATAGCTCTTCTTTGGAGGTTCGTGAATGTGAAATCTACATATAATATGAGCAGGTGTGGAATTGCAACATAATTGACACTCAATTCTCACATAAATTATAGTAAACTAGATGGTGGCCCGATTCTAATGCATCGGGTATTCTAGAATATGTATAGTAGTATATAGCACAGCCCACGTAGTATATAGCACAGCCCACGCAGTATATAACACAGGGCACATAGTATATTGCCCAGCCAGGTAGTATATAGCAGAGCCCACATAGTATATAGCAGAGCCCACATAGTATATAGCAGAGCCCCCATAGTATATAGCAGAGCCCATGTAGTATATATACAAAGGAAAATATGACACATACCCATGGTAATACAATAATTTACAATAAGGCACTGAATACCAAATTATATACCATGCTGGAAATAATAGGACATAGAAGCCTATCATCAATTACTACATAGAAAACGAAAAGAAACGATGATCACAAGGCCAAAGAGTATGAAAAATAACCAAATTTTATTAAATAGCACCCATATAAAAACATAGATCACAGTGTAAAATAGGGGAAGCACACCTATCCATAAGACACCATCATACATAACATATTAAGCGCATACCCAGGATATATGTAATGATAGCCTGCAGTGATATATTCGGGCGGTGCAAATATACAGACTGACCAAATGGCACTAATGTAAGTCTATAATGACAACTTGCTATGACATATTGGGACGATATAGGTGCATAAGCTAACCAAATGATCCTAATATAGGTCTATAATGACATGTAGCCCAATCATTGTCCACAAGATAATCTCACTCAGTCATATGCAGTATATAACTGCACAGCAAACGCCCGTCCATAATACACTGCTGCCCAAAGTATAAACCTCCGCCCCCATACTATATAGTACACATGGCTAAAAAGCCTTGTAGTGCCCGTGTAATACCTGCTCAGTGTGGTGGGGGACCGTGGTCACTCCTGCGGTAGCGCGTGCGCCCCGACGCGCGTTTCGGTCACCTTTCTCAAGGGGCCGCTTAGGATCATTTGGTTAGCTTATGCACCTATATCGTCCCAATATGTCATAGCAAGTTGTCATTATAGACTTACATTAGTGCCATTTGGTCAGTCTGTATATTTGCACCGCCCGAATATATCACTGCAGGCTATCATTACATATATCCTGGGTATGCGCGTAATATGTTATGTATGATGGTGTCTTATGGATAGGTGTGCTTCCCCTATTTTACACTGTGATCTATGTTTTTATATGGGTGCTATTTAATAAAATTTGGTTATTTTTCATACTCTTTGGCCTTGTGATCATCGTTTCTTTTCGTTTCCCATGTAGTATATAGCAGAGCCCACGTAGTATATAGCAGAGCCCACGTAGTATATAGCAGAGCCCACGTAGTATATAACACAGAGACGTATGTAACACAGCCCAAGTTGTATGGAAGCTTTCTGGAGATCGTCCCCGGCCCGTCCGTCCATGAGAGGAGCAGATGTACGGCCGGTGGTGAGAGCGGCGGAGGCGCCATCTCCGGCAGTGCAGGAGCAGTACACGGCCTGCGCCTAACCATAATAGGACACATGTGTAGATGACGGAGAGGCAGAGGGCCCGGCCGGGAGTGTGGCTCACACGGGGCGCCCTGCAGGACTCCACAGTGCGGGCACATTGCCTGGCTCCGAAGAGCTGTTCACGTGTGGGGTGATAGTTCGCCCTTCGTGTTGTCTGGCACGGAGGCCGTTGCTGGCGGGGGACATCGTGGCTGCTCCCAGGAGTGTGCGGAGCCCCGGGCATAGGTCAGATGATGGCGGCCGCTGTGATCTCCCTGTTGTATTTCCATGTCCCGCATTGTGAGAGCTCGCTGCTTCCTCCCCATTATAACCTCGTGCACCATGTGCGGGTCATGTGTCAGCAGTGAAGCACGCAGGGAGCACTGACGGGGGGGAGTAGGGAGGGACTAATCGGACTGTGCCCATCACTGATTGGTCGCGTCAGCCATGGCAGGCTGCTGGCGCGACCAATCAGCGACACTGGATTTCCGTGACGGAAGTTGCCGACAGAAAGACAGACAGAAAGATGGAAGTACCCCTTAGACAATTATATATATATAGATGTGCCAGACTGCATTTAGCATTCTCACCTCTTGCTTAACTGCTAAACTTAGCCCCCTTTTCTAGGCACTGTTGAAAACTAGCAAAAGGAGAAAGTCAAATATTTTTCTACAAAAATTGCATTCTTTAAACTCTGCTAATTTTGAAGCCATAAAAATGACATGTAACCCTTGATGAATTGGCCCCCATACTTTGTTTCGGTGGAGAAAGTCTTCTTTTTCTTAGGTATGTGGAAAACCTGAAAAGAATTTTAAGTTGCCTCGACTTAATTGTCAGGACAGTTCAGGGTTCCAGCTGTCAGTGCTCTCTAATAAAGGTGTGAGTGTGAGTTACTCACACTGAGAAAAGCTAGGGAAGTCATGATGGAGCCTCCATGTTGACTGGTATGGACCATGAACATTTGCTTGAGGTGTTGGGTGGAAGGACTGAATCCTGACAGCTAGGGAAATTTGTGGTGTATAGCTAGTGGTCAGAGGGTTTAGAATTTTCTTCATATTCTATATGCTAAATACTTTGGACAACCTGAAAATGAGGCTGGTTAGGGCCAGTTTACCAGGAATTCCTTCATTTTGGAGAAAAGTTTGTCTACCCCAGGAGAAAAGGCCTTCGTCAGCTAAATTTCCCTGAAATTTCCACAAGAAAAATCAGTAACCATAATACATGAAATGATATGTCTTTTTCTTTGTATTTCTTTGAATATTTTGTTCTAGCACTGGCAGAAAACCCGAACAACTGTACCTGATAATATAACAATGTTTTCACTAGTAACAGAACTGAAAAGTGCACTGTGTTGATGTAGGACCACCTTGGTAGATTTATGCAGTGCGAACATAATGGATTTCACAGTTTTTTAGAAATGCAAATTATTGTCATCCGCAATGTAATCCATCCATAACACCAGAGCTGGGTCCTTATCTGAGATAAAGTTGGCGCTTTTTCATTGTTTGAATATATGCAGCTGTGGATTTTTCTAATTTGGTAATTTTCCATTACTAATACTGTACATACTTACTGGTAAACATTGTTAATATCAATGTTTGTTTTGGAAAATGTTCTTCATTTAGTGTCTACAAATAACAACTTGTTTGGCTGTAAAGATATTATCATACATACACAGGATGCTGAATAAAAAAAGAAAAGAACATAAGATATATTTTATGATGACATATCCACATTTTGTGTTTTCTAAAATAAAAGAAAACAGTTACCAGTACTAATTTGATTTCCCTTATTTCTGTACAAGATCTAAGCATAATGAACATTAGAACTCACAAGGTAATGGACTCCGCTACAGTATATGCATTATTCAGACTAGGAACAATTACTAAATTTTCTTCACTTGGTAATCATTAACATTAGTTGAAGTTATCATCTCATTTTTAGGTTATTTTTATGGAATTGCGCATGATACTCTTAAAGAAAATCCATCAGCAGGGTTTTGCCACCTAATCTGACAGCAGCATAATGTACTGTAGAGACAGAAACCCTGATTCTAACAATTTACTGGGCTACTTGACATAGTTTTGATAAAATCACTGTTTGATCAGCAGGAGATTGTCGCCAGAGGACTAGTAAACAAGTTTCCTTGTATTTCTCCATATTCATGAGCTCTGTATAGCTACACCCCCACCATTGATTGGCAGCTTTCTGCCTATGCACAGTGTATACAGAAAGCTGCCAATCAGTGGTGTTAGATCAGCATTCAGAGAACTGGTAGATTTGCTGCTGTTGTAGCTTTTATAAAATCATTGCTTTAACACACAGTCCAGGAACCAACACATCTCTTGAACAAGGGTCTCTGCCCCTTCATTATGCTCCTCTCAGATAGGATAACAGAAAGTTGATGACAGATTCCCATCAGGTTTTTGTGCAGCTTGTTATTAAACTTCAAACACAGTTTTTTGTGCTGATGTTTGGAAATATGTGGTGAATAATGTAACAAAGGAAAATAATATTTGTACCATGTTTTTCAGCTCAACAACCACTCCTTGTGAGTTTGTACTATCTACTTTCTCTTGGCTGAAAGGGATTTTTTTTACAATAAGAGCATCTACAATTAACTAGGACAAATCTAGGAGAAAATTTACAAGTTGACTTTTTGGTGGCATTCTAAGTCTGTGCCACATTTTAAGTTACTTGGATGCTTAGGTATGACCCATACTGCCACCAATGTTTGTCTATGGAGATCACACTGCTGTCTGACAGATTTAACCTGAATGCAAAGGACGTATCTGAAACACCTATAACCAGTAATTAGGTTGTTGTCCACAAATGTTTCATCATTGAGCTTCTGTATTGATCTGCAATAAATTGTTGTTTATTGTTGTCCTTATTGATCATACAGTGGGGACGGAAAGTATTCAGACCCCTTTAAATTTTTCACTTTTTGTTTCATTGCAGCCATTTGTTAAATTCAAAAAAGTTCAATTTTTTCTCATTAATGTACGCTCTGTACTCCATCTTGACTGGAAAAAACAGAAATGTAGAAATTTTTCATATTTATTAAAAAAGAAAAACTGAACTATCACATGGTCATAAGTATTCAGACCCTTTGCTCAGACACTCATATTTAAGTCACATGCTGTCAATTTCCTTGTGATCCTCCTTGAGATGGCTCTCCTTCATTGGAGTCCAGCTGTGTTTAATTAAACTGATAGGACTTGATTTGGAAAGGCACACACCTGTCTATATAAGACCTCACAGCTCACAGTGCATGTCAGACCAAATGAGAATCATGAGGTCAAAGGAACTGGCCAAGGAGCTCAGAGACAGAATTGTGGCAAGGCACAGATCTGGCCAAGGTTACAAAATAATTTCTGCTGTACTCAAGGTTCCTAAGAGCACAGTGGCCTCCATAATCCTTAAATGGAAGAAGTTTGGGACCACCAGAAGTCTTCCTAGACCTGGCCATCCATCCAAACTCAGGAATCGCGGGAGAAGAGCCTTGGTGAGAGAGGTAAAGAAGAACCCCAAGATCACTGTGGCTTAACTCCAGAGATGCAGTAGGGAGATGGGAGAAAGTTCCACAAAGTCAACTATCACTGCAATCCTCCACCAGTCGGGCCTTTATGGCAGAGTGGCCCGACAGAAGCCTCTCCTCAGTGCAAGACACAAGAAAGCCTGCATAGAGTTTGCTAAAAACACATGATGGACTCCCAGACTATGAGAAATAAGATTCTCTGGTCTGATAAGATGAAGATAAAACTTTTTGGTGATAATTCTAAGCAGTATGTGTGGACAAAACCAGGCACTGCTCATCACCTGCCCAATACAATTCCAACAGTGAAACATGGTGGTGGCAGCATCATGCTATGGGGGTGTTTTTTAGCTGCAGGGACATGACGACTAGTTGCCATTGAAGGAAATATGAATGCGGCCAAGTACAGAGATATCCTGGATGAAAATCTTCCAGAGTGCTCTGGACCTCAGACTTGGCCGAATGTTCACCTTCTAACAAGACAATGACCCTAAGCACACAGCTAAAATAGCAAAGAAATGGCTTCAGAACAACTCTGTGACCATTCTTGACTGGCCCAGCCAGAGCCGCCCTGACCTAAACCCAATTGAGCACCTCTGGAGAGACCTGAAAATGGCTGTCCACCAACGTTCACATCCAACCTGACGGAACTGGAGAGGATCTGCAAGGAAGAATAATAATAATAATAATAATCTTTATATAGCGCTAACATATTCCACAGCGCTTTACAGTTTGCTCACATTATCATCACTGTCCCCGTTGGGGCTCACAATCTAAATTCCCTATCAGTATGTCTTTGGAATGTGGGAGGAAACCGGAGTACCCGGAGGAAACCCATGCAAACACGGAGAGAACATACAAACTCTTTGCAGATGTTGTCCTTGGTGGGATTTGAACCCAGGACTCCAGCGCTGCAAGGCTGCTGTGCTAACTACTGCACCACCGTGCTGCCCAAGAATGGCAGAGGATCCCCAAATCCAGGTGTGAAAAACTTGTTGCGTCATTCCCAAGAAGACTCATGGCTGTACTAGCTCAAAAGGGTGTGCAGTGCCCCAGAGTCCTGGTCATTGCAGTAATGTTATTCTTCCACCAGGGGGAGTGATATTACGTCTGATGGCAATAAAGGAGATCTTCCTACCAGGTATCACAAACCATACACCACACTTCACACTCCAGACCACCAGGGGGAGCCTTGCTCCTATCTACTAGGGCACTCCTCACAGAAGGGTAAAACTGGTGGGCTGGACAGAAAGTTAGAGAGAAGCTGGCTGGGCTTTGCCCAGGCAACATCTGTCAGGCAGACAGGGGGAAAGGAGGAACATCGGAGCAGCAGACAGAGGGCCCCTGGCAGGGGTGGGATCCTGTCAGAGGTCTAGCTAGAACAGAAAGACACAGAGCTGCGCCTGCCCCACGTGCGGCAGCATCCTAAGAACGGACACGAAGAGAACTGTGTTGTAGAGGGTGAGAAACGAAGTCATAGCACAAGGAGAAAACACTGGGAGCAGTTCTGCCCTGAAATAGGCTGCCTCCTTCTGAGGCACGTAGCCGGTGGCCGGAACACCGAGGGAGTAATTGTCTCTACGCTTTACTTCAGAGACCGGCAGGACAGTCAATTCCAAGTTGGCTGCCCAACCTTAATACCTAAGAAGACACAGTGGCAACTTGTGGGGGTCGGGGCATCTCTAGGGTCCCTATAAACAAGCCTCAGGCCATCAGTCATACAGGTTTGTCCTATCCACACCATCTGGGGGACAGAGAAGAAGAAATAACATCTAGAACATCTACAAGAGTTGTGAGGACCTTACTGGGAAGCTCAGCAGGGAGGTACTACAACACACAGGCGCTAGTAGGAAGGCTACTGATTTCCACCTGGATAAGGGGACTCTAGATTTGCCTTCGGACCAGCCGGACTCTGCCTACCCTGTGGTCTGTACCCTGGACTGTGGATGCTGAAGCCTCCAGTAAAGGTAAAGAGACTGCAACCTTGTGTCCTTGTTATTCTCTGCGCCTTACATCGTCCACCATCACCATCTACACATCTGGGAAGCCCTGGGGATACACTTCACCTGTGGGAAGGTATACCATCTAGCTGCCATCACATCACCCCAGCGGACCCCTAAGCAGCGCCGGTCACCCTGACCGAATACCACAGGTGGCGTCACGAACTATCCCTTTAAAGACCTTTCCCAAAACCATAAAAACTCTCTTTCTTTCATTGGACGCCCCTCAAAAGGGCCACGGACCGGGTCGGGCCACCGTGACATCCCCACTGAGAACCGAAGGACCCGGTGCCGAGTACCCCATTGCCCTACTCCGAGAGGGGGGGCGCTCCAGGTGCTTCTACTCAATACTGAGCAAAGAGTCTGAATACTTATGACTAGGGTTGAGCGAAACGGGTCGGCCATTTTCAGAAGTCGCCGACTTTTGGCAAAGTCGGGTTTCATGAAACCCGACCCAACCCCTGTGTGGGGTCAGCCATGAGGTCAGCGATCTTCTGAATCTGGTATCGGAATTCCGATACCGAGTTCCGATATGTTTGCGATATCGGAAATCGGTATCGGAATCCACATTTAAGTGTAAAATAAAGAATTAAAATAAAAAATATTGATATACTCACCTCTTCGGATGCCCCTGGACATCGCCGCTGGTAACCGGCAGCCTTCTTTGCTTAAAATGAGCGCGTTCAGGGCCTTCCATGACGTCACGGCTTCTGATTGGTCGCGACTGCCCATGTGACCGCCACGCGACCAATCACAAGCCGTGACGTAATTCTCAGGTCCTAAATTCCTAATTCTAGGAATTTAGGACCTGAGAATTACGTCACAGCTTGTGATTGGTCGCGTGGCAGTCACATGGGCGGCCGCGACCAATCACAAGCCGTGACGTCATCTAAGGCCCTGAACGCGATCATTCTTAAGAAGGAAGGCTGCCGGAAAGAAGCAGGGCGTGTCCGAGGGTGAGTATATACCTAAGGCCAGGAACACACATATGCGAGATACGGCCGACTCTCGCAGGTGAAAACCCAGCTCTGGCGCCGGCACTCCGGAGCGGAGCGTGCAGCTCTATGTATTGCTGTGCAGCTGCACGCTCCGCTCCGGAGTGCCGGCGCCAGAGCTGGGTTTTCACCTGTGAGACTCGGCCGTATCTCGCGTATGTGTGATCCCGGCCTAATAGGAATATACTCACCCTCGGCTTCTTTCCGGCAGCCTTCCTTCCTAAGAATGAGCGCGTTCAGGGCCTTAGATGACGTCACGGCTTGTGATTGGTCGAGGCCGCCCATGTGACCGCCACGCGACCAATCACAAGCCGTGACGTAATTCTCAGATCCTAAATTCCTAGAATTAGGAATTTAGGACCTGAGAATTACGTCACCGCTTGTGATTGGTCGCGTGGCGGTCACATGGGCAGCCGCGACCAGTCAGAAGCCGTGACATCATGGAAGGCCCTGAACGCGCTCATTTTAAGCAAAGAAGGCTGCCGGTTACCAGCGGTAAGGTCCAGGCTGCGTCGGAGAGGTGAGTATATCAATATTTTTTATTTTAATTCTTTATTTTACACATTAATATGGATCCCAGGGCCTGAAGGAGAGTTTCCTCTCCTCCAGACCCTGGGAACCATAGTATCCCATTGCACTGCATTGGGTTTCGTGTTTCGGCCGACCCCGACCCCGACTTTTTTATAGGATCGGCCGATTTCACTCGACCCGACTTTTGAGAAAGTCGGGTTTCGTGAAACCCGACCCGTTCCTATAAAAATAAAAGTCGCTCAACCCTACTTATGACCATGTGATATTTCACTTTTTTCTTTTTTAATAAATTTGCAACAATTTCTACATTTCTGTTTTTTTCTGTCAAAATGGGGTGCAGAGTGTACATTAATGAGAAAATGAACTTTTTTAGAATTTACCAAATGGGTGCAATGAAACAAAGAGTGAAAAATTTAAAGGGGTCTGAATACTTTCCGTACCCACTGTATATGAGTATTATCTCTTATTTTGAAATCTTTTATTATGTAAGTTGCATAAATAATATCAAAATGAGAGGTAACAGCATGTTGGACAATAAGGGCAATAATTTCCTTTATTCCTGTTTGAAAGTGCATGTTCCACTGATTAAAAGTCAGGATTTTACAGTAATTTCTAGACAATGCATCCGACTCTTGACAACACACAGTAAAGTAAACACTACAGTAATTTACTGAAAAGGTCAATGTCAGCTTCTACAAAGGTCAAAGACAGCGTAGATGTTAAAGGGATGTTCCGTAGGGATGAGCGGACCCGTGGAAGCTCGGGTTTGGTGCCCTATCTGAACTTTTGCTCAAAGTTCAGTTCAAGTACAAGAACTGTACCCTAACTTGAACCAGAACCTGAACACTAATGAACACAATGAAGACCCGAACTTTGGATCTGTGGAAAAAATCTCTCTCTCCCTTCCCCCGGATCTTCGAACATTGCAACAGATTTCTGGGAGAAGTCCATGTTCAGTGTTTAGCACCGGACACTAACTGTCAGGTAGAACTGTGACATTAGTCACTTCTCACGGCCAAGCCGTGAGTCAGAGAGGTCAAGGAGTCTAAGGTCAGAAGCCAGGAGGGTACATCGTAAACAGAAGGAAGAGACAAAAGCATAGTCAGGTTACGTTCCGAAGTCAGAGTACCAGGAGGATAACAGATGAGAGCTGAAGGGGTTAAACAGGCAGATGGTCAGAACGAAGTCCGAGGTCAGGAAACAGATCAAGCATACAGAACTCATAGCACAGGAAAGCACAAAGCACAAACCTCACAAGACGAATGTACGTCTGGCAGTGGTCTGGGAAACTCAGCTCAGTTAAGAAGCATGGCCATTAAATGGAATAATGAACACATGAGACAGCCGATGCCTCACAGTCTTAGATTGGATTGTCGAGCTGTCAATCACTGACAGCTCAGCATGCCCCTGTACCAGATTGATAGCCAAACTGTCAATCACAGCACTTACAGCTTCAGCACACCTATATGGCAGATTGGACGGCCGAGCTGTCAGTAACCTCATTGCAGGCACACTGAGGGGTGGAACTGTGAAACGAACGCCGAACTTTCATGTTCAGGTTTGCTCATCTCTATTTGGTGAATGGGATAAGCGAGAATTTGCTGATTGGCTGGGATCTGACTGCTAGGGCCTGCAACGATCAGAAGAATGAAGAACCATTTGTGATAGGTTCACTTTTACATTTGATCGTGACAGTGCAGAGTATTTAAGAACTCTGGTTGTCCATATGCTACATACCATGATTAAGGCTTAACTGCCAAAATGCATCAGTATGACCAGTTCTATGTGGTGTACAAGCTATGATGGTTTTTAACTTGAAGAAATAAAGGTGAAGTTTTACTTAAATTCATCTTGTTTTCAATATTGGAGATTTTGTCCATTTTCTTTCTGCAATGGTGAACTTTTATCCCTATTAGAATTATGTGGCAAGGTGCATGTTTAACCACAATTCTATTCACTCCCTATGTTGCTGCAAAGCACTGCACTCAGCGTATCTGTCAGTCTCTGGGAGAATGAATGGAGTGATGGTTCGACCTGCCTGTGTATTTTGTAATGGGGATATAAATTCCTCATCAGGGATTAAAATACCCTGTTCTGACGATTGATTTTTGGTCCCATCTGTCATACACATTCCAATCAGCAAGTTAGCACTGGACAACCCCTTTAATGCAGGTTTCATTAATGGTATACAGTAGATGTACCACTGATCTAAAGCAGAACAGAGCATATTACCCTGTCTGCCTCCAGCAGTTGAAGGATTAGTGTTTGCTTTTCTGGTAATCTAGAGTTATAGAAAGTGTTATCCTGCCTATGTTTTGATAACAAGTACTTCTGATATTTCCAAAAAATATACTAAGTCTAACGCTATGCAAGGGATTTTATATAGCTGAATAGCAAGTATAAATGTGTAATTAAACAGAGCTATTATTTTTATTAATGGGGCTGCATTATAATACAGAGGCTGCCTATGGGGATGCATTATAATGTAGAGGCTGCCTATGGGGGTGCATTATAATAAAGAGGCTGCCTATGGGGGTGCATTATAATATAGAGGCTGCCCATGGGGGTGCATTATAATATAGAGACTGTCTATGGGGGTACATTATAATATAGAGGCTGCCTATAAGGATGCATTGTGCTATAGTGGCTGCCTATGAGGGTGCATTATAATACAGAGGCTGCCTATCGGGGGTGCATTAAACTATAGAGGCTGCTTATGGGGGTGCATTAAAATACAGAGGCTGCATATGGGAGGTGCATTATAATATACATGGGGGGTGCTTCCCCCCTCTGCAAATCTCTTCACTGGCTCCCAATCCCTCAGCGTATCCAGTTCAAATTACTAATGGTAACCTACAAAGCCATCCATAACCTGTCTCCTCCATATATCTCTGAACAAATCTCCCGATATCTTCCCTCATGTAATCTCCGGTCCTTCCAAGACCTCCTTCTCCCGAATATCCCCCATCCTCTGGAATTCTTTGCCCCAACACGTCCGACTATCAACCACATTCGGATCCTTCTGACGGAACCTGAAAACCCACCTCTTCAGGAAAGCCTACCGCCTGCACTGACTCTGCTGCTTCCTCACCACAATCAAAGCTACCGCCTCACCAACACCAGAGCTTCTGCAACCCTCAACCTATTGCCTCCTTCAGCACCTTCCTGTAGAATGTAAGCCCGCAAGGGCAAGGTTATCGCCCCTCTGTACCAGTCTGTCATTGTTAGTTTGCTTACTTTAAGTGATATCTGTAATTTGTATGTAACCCCTTCTCATGTACAGCACCATGGAATCAATGGTGCCAAAAAAATAAATAATAATAATATGTAGTCTGCCCATGGGTGTGCATTATTATACAGAGGCTGACTATGGGGTGCATTATAATATAGAGTCTGCCTATGGGGGTGCATTATACTATAGAGGCTGCATATGGGGGTGAATTATAATATAGAGTCTGCTTATGGGGGGTGCATTATAATATAGATGCTGCCTATGGGGGTGTATAATTATAAAGAGGCTGCCTGAGGGGGTGCATTATAATGTATAGTCTGCCTATGGGGTGCATTATAATACAGAGGCTGCCTATGGGGGTGCATTATAATATAGAGGCTGCCTATGTGGGTGCATTATAATTTAGTGGCCACCTATGGGGGTGCATTATAATACAGAGGCTGCCTATGGTGGTGCATTATAATATAGAGGCTGCCTATGGGGGTGCATTATAATAAAGAGGCTGCCTATGGGGGTGTATAATAATATAGAGGCTGTCTATGGGGTTGCATTATAATATAGAGGCTGCCTATGGGGATGCATTATAATATAGAGGCTGCCTATGGGGGTGCATTATAATATAGAGTCAGTCTATGGGGTTGTATTATGCTATAGAGGTTGCCAATGGGGGTGCATTATACTACAGAGTCTGCCTATGGGGGTGCATTATACTATAGAGTCTGCCTATGGGGGGAGCATTACACTATAGACTCTGCCTATGGGGAGTGTATTATACTACAGACTTTGCCTATGGGGAGTGCATTATACTATAGTGTCATGATCTCAATGGCAAGAGAACATAGCATCAGCATATATAGGAACTAGCTCTTGGAAGATGGAAACTGAGCTGACCATGAACTAAACCTAACGCACAACTAGCAGTGGCCGGGTAGCATGCCTACGTTGATTCTAGATGCCCAGCACCAGCCGGAGGACTAAATAAAGCTAGCAGAGGAAAATATTAGTCCTAGCTCACCTCTAGAGAAATACCCCGAAAGGAGACAGAGGCCCCCCACATGTATTGGCGGTGAGTTAAGATGAAATAACAAACGTAGTATGAAAATAGGTTTAGCAAATTTGAGGTCCACTTACTACATAGCAGAAGACAGAAAGGACACTTTCATGGTCAGCTGAAAACCCTATCAAAACACCATCCAGAAATTACTTTAAAACTCTGGCATTAACTCATAACACCAGAGTGGCAATTCCTGTTCACAAGAGCTTTCCAGACACAGTAACGAAACTACAGCTGTGAACTGGAACAAAAATGCAAAAACAAACATGGACAAGAGTCCAACTTATCTAGTAGTTGTCTAGGAGCAGGAACAAGCACAGAGAGGCTTCTGATAACATTGTTGACCGGCAAGCAACTAACAGAGAAGCAAGGTTATATAGCGACTCCCACATCTTGATGGGAACAGGTGAACAGAGAAGATGAAGACACCAGTTCAATTCCACCAGTAGCCACCGGGGGAGCCCAGAATCCAAATTCACAACAGTACCCCCCCCTCAAGGAGGGGGCACCGAACCCTCACCAGAACCACCAGGGCGATCAGGATGGGCCCTATGAAAGGCACGAACCAGATCAGAGGCATGAACATCAGATGCATTCACCCAAGAATTATCCTCCTGGCCGTATCCCTTCCACTTGACCAGATACTGGAGTCTCCGTCTGGAAACACGGGAGTCTAAGATTTTCTCCACAACGTACTCCAACTCACCCTCAACCAACACCGGAGCAGGAGGCTCAACGGAAGGCACAACCGGTACCTCATACCTGCGCAATAATGACCGATGAAAAACGTTATGAATAGAAAAGGATGCAGGGAGGTCCAAACGGAAGGAAACAGGGTTAAGGATCTCCAATATCTTATACGGGCCGATGAACCGAGGCTTAAACTTAGGAGAAGAGACCCTCATAGGGACAAAACGAGAAGACAACCACACCAAATCCCCAACACAAAGCCGAGGACCAACACGACGGTGGCGGTTGGCAAAAAGCTGAGTCTTCTCCTGGGACAACCTTAAATTGTCCACCACCTGCCCCCAGATCTGATGCAATCTCTCCACCACAGCATCCACTCCAGGACAATCCGAAGATTCCACCTGACCAGAGGAAAATCGAGGATGAAACCCCGAATTACAGAAAAACGGGGACACCAAAGTGGCAGAGCTGGCCCGATTATTGAGAGCGAACTCCGCCAATGGCAAAAAAGCAACCCAATCATCCTGGTCAGCAGACACAAAACACCTCAGATATGTCTCCAGGGTCTGATTAGTCCGCTCGGTCTGGCCATTCGTCTGAGGATGGAAAGCGGACGAAAAAGATAAATCTATGCCCATCCTAGCACAGAATGCCCGCCAAAATCTAGACACGAATTGAGTCCCTCTGTCAGAAATGATATTCTCAGGAATACCATGCAAACGAACAACATTTTGAAAAAACAGAGGAACCAACTCGGAAGAAGAAGGCAACTTGGGCAGAGGAACCAAATGGACCATCTTAGAAAAACGGTCACACACCACCCAGATGACAGACATCTTCTGAGAAACCGGCAGATCTGAAATAAAATCCATCGAGATGTGCGTCCAAGGCCTCTTAGGAATAGGCAAGGGCAACAATAATCCACTAGCCCGAGAACAACAAGGCTTGGCCCGAGCACAAACGTCACAAGACTGCACAAAGCCTCGCACATCTCGCGACAGGGAAGGCCACCAGAAGGACCTTGCCACCAAATCCCTGGTACCAAAAATGCCAGGATGACCTGCCAACGCAGAAGAATGAACCTCAGAGATGACTCTACTGGTCCAATCATCAGGAACAAACAGTTTATCAGGTGGGCAACGATCAGGTCTATCCGCCTGAAACTCCTGCAAGGCCCGCCGCAGGTCTGGAGAAACGGCTGACAATACCACTCCATCCTTAAGGATACCTGTGGGCTCAGAGTTACCAGGCGAGTCAGGCTCAAAACTCCTAGAAAGGGCATCCGCCTTAACATTCTTAGAACCCGGTAGGTATGACACCACAAAATTAAACCGAGAGAAAAATAATGACCAGCGCGCCTGTCTAGGATTCAGGCGCCTGGCGGTCTCAAGATAAATCAAATTTTTGTGGTCAGTCAATACCACCACCTGATGTCTGGCCCCCTCAAGCCAATGGCGCCACTCCTCAAAAGCCCACTTCATGGCCAAAAGCTCCCGATTCCCAACATCATAATTCCGCTCAGCGGGCGAAAATTTACGGGAAAAGAAGGCACAAGGCCTCATCACGGAGCAGTCAGAACTTTTCTGCGACAACACTGCCCCAGCTCCGATCTCAGAAGCGTCGACCTCAACCTGAAAAGGTAGAGCAACATCAGGCTGACGCAACACAGGGGCAGAGGAAAAACGGCGCTTAAGCTCCCGAAAGGCCTCCACAGCATCAGGGGACCAATCAGCAACATCAGCACCCTTCTTAGTCAAATCGGTCAATGGCTTAGCAATATCCGAAAAACCAGCAATAAATCGACGATAAAAGTTAGCAAAGCCCAAAAATTTCTGAAGACTCTTAAGAGAAGAGGGCTGCGTCCAATCACAAATGGCTTGAACCTTGACAGGATCCATTTCAATGGAAGAGGGGGAAAAAATATATCCCAAAAAGGAAATCCTCTGTACCCCAAAAACACACTTAGAACCCTTCACACACAAAGAATTAGACCGCAAAACCTGAAAAAGCCTCCTGACTTGCTGGACATGAGAGTCCCAGTCATCCGAAAAAATCAGAATATCATCCAGATACACAATCATAAATTTATCCAAATAATCGCGAAAAATATCATGCATAAAGGACTGGAAAACTGACGGAGCATTTGAAAGACCAAAAGGCATCACTAAATACTCAAAGTGGCCCTCGGGCGTATTAAATGCGGTTTTCCACTCATCCCCCTGCCTGATTCGCACCAAATTATACGCCCCCCGAAGGTCAATCTTAGAGAACCACTTGGCCCCCTTTATGCGAGCAAACAAATCAGTCAGCAACGGCAATGGGTATTGATATTTAACAGTGATTTTATTCAAAAGCCGATAATCAATACATGGTCTCAAAGAGCCGTCTTTTTTTGACACAAAGAAAAAACCGGCTCCTAAGGGAGATGACGATGGACGAATATGTCCCTTTTCCAAGGACTCCTTTATATATTCTCGCATAGCAGCATGTTCAGGCACAGACAGATTAAATAAACGACCCTTTGGGTATTTACTACCCGGGATTAAATCTATGGCACAATCGCACTCTCGGTGCGGAGGTAAAGAACCAAGCTTGGATTCTTCAAAGACGTCACGATAGTCAGACAGGAACTCAGGAATTTCAGAAGGAATAGATGATGAAATGGAAACCACAGGTACATCCCCATGAGCCCCCTTACATCCCCAGCTCAACACAGACATAGCTCTCCAGTCGAGGACTGGGTTGTGAGATTGCAGCCAAGGCAATCCTAACACCAAATCATCATGTAGATTATACAGCACCAGAAAGCGAATAATCTCCTGGTGATCCGGATTAATACGCATAGTTACTTGTGTCCAGTATTGTGGTTTATTATTAGCCAATGGGGTGGAGTCAATCCCCTTCAGAGGAATAGGAGTCTCCAAAGGCTCTAAATCATACCCACAGCGTTTGGCAAAGGACCAATCCATAAGACTCAAAGCGGCGCCAGAGTCGACATAGGCGTCCGTGGTAATAGCTGACAAAGAGCAAATCAGGGTCACAGATAGAATAAACTTAGACGGTAAGGTGCAAATGGAAACAGATTTACCAAGCTTTTTAGTGCGCTTAGAGCATGCTGATATAACATGAGTAGAATCACCACAATAGAAACACAACCCATTTTTCCGTCTAAAATTCTGCCGCTCGCTTCGGGACAGAATTCTATCACACTGCATACTCTCTGGCGACCTCTCAGTGGAAACCGCCAGATGGTGCACTGGTTTGCGCTCCCGCAGACGCCTATCGATCTGAATAGCCATTGTCATGGACTCATTCAGACCCGCAGGCACAGGGAACCCCACCATAACATCCTTAATGGCATCAGAGAGACCCTCTCTGAAAGTCGCCGCCAGGGCGCACTCATTCCACTGAGTAAGCACAGACCATTTACGGAATCTTTGGCAGTAAATTTCCGCTTCATCTTGCCCCTGAGATAGGGACATCAAAGTTTTTTCTGCCTGAAGCTCCAAATGAGGTTCGTCATAAAGCAACCCCAAGGCCAGAAAAAACGCATCCACATTGAGCAACGCAGGATCCCCTGGTGTCAATGAAAAAGCCCAGTCTTGAGGGTCGCCCCGGAGCAAGGAAATCACAATCCTGACCTGCTGTGCAGGGTCTCCGGCAGAGCGAGATTTCAGGGACAAAAATAATTTGCAATTATTTCGAAAATTCTGAAACCCGGATCTATTCCCCGAGAAACATTCCGGCAAAGGAATTCTCGGCTCAGATACAGGTGCATGACAAACAAAATCTTGCAATTTTTGTACCTTCGTGGCGAGATTATTCAAACCTGCAATTACACTCTGAAGATCCATTACAAACAGGTGGACACAGAGCCATTCAAGGGTTAAGAGGAGGTAAGAAGCAGCTAGACAGCAATTAAGGGCTAGGCAGCAAAACTCTGAAGGGGAAAAAAAAAAAAAGAAGAAAAAAAAAAAATTCCCTTAAACACTTCTCTATCTCCTGCTTCAAGCCCAAACAATTAACACTTTGTGGGCCGGTCAAACTGTCATGATCTCAATGGCAAGAGAACATAGCATCAGCATATATAGGAACTAGCTCTTGGAAGATGGAAACTGAGCTGACCATGAACTAAACCTAACGCACAACTAGCAGTGGCCGGGTAGCATGCCTACGTTGATTCTAGATGCCCAGCACCAGCCGGAGGACTAAATAAAGCTAGCAGAGGAAAATATTAGTCCTAGCTCACCTCTAGAGAAATACCCCGAAAGGAGACAGAGGCCCCCCACATGTATTGGCGGTGAGTTAAGATGAAATAACAAACGTAGTATGAAAATAGGTTTAGCAAATTTGAGGTCCACTTACTACATAGCAGAAGACAGAAAGGACACTTTCATGGTCAGCTGAAAACCCTATCAAAACACCATCCAGAAATTACTTTAAAACTCTGGCATTAACTCATAACACCAGAGTGGCAATTCCTGTTCACAAGAGCTTTCCAGACACAGTAACGAAACTACAGCTGTGAACTGGAACAAAAATGCAAAAACAAACATGGACAAGAGTCCAACTTATCTAGTAGTTGTCTAGGAGCAGGAACAAGCACAGAGAGGCTTCTGATAACATTGTTGACCGGCAAGCAACTAACAGAGAAGCAAGGTTATATAGCGACTCCCACATCTTGATGGGAACAGGTGAACAGAGAAGATGAAGACACCAGTTCAATTCCACCAGTAGCCACCGGGGGAGCCCAGAATCCAAATTCACAACACTATAGACTCTGCCTATGGGGAGTGCAGTATACTATATGGAGACCTATGGAGAGTGCATTATACTATATGGAGGCCTATGGGGAGTGCATTATACTATATGGAGACCTATGGGGAGTGCAGTATACTATATGGAGGGCTATGAGGAATGCATTATACTATATGGAGACCTATGGGGAATGCATTATACAATATAGAGTCTGCCTATAGTAAGTGCATTATACTATATTGAGGACTATGGGGAGTGCATTATACTATATTGAGGACTACCTGGTGTATTATGCTATATGGAGGCTATCTAGGGGCCATCATACAGTGTGGAGATTGCAGTGACGGGGCCATTATACAGTGTTGGAGCCATTAAATAGTTTGGGGGTTATTAAGGGGTCAGTATATATACAGTGAGGGGGTATTATACTGTGTATAAGATAGCATCATACTGAGTATAGGGGAGCAGGCACTTATTGTTATAGGGGAACTCAGGTTACTGTGACTGTCCAAGGAGCACACAGAGCACTATTACTTTTTAGGTTTCTAGTGGGTGAAATGTGGGCACTGTTTTCTAGGGCACTTGCACCTGGCATTACTATATTCTAGAGAGTTGCTTTATAATTTAGAGGGCACAGAGAACCACACAGCAGGTGCAGTAATAGGAACACATACAGCAGCAGCGGCTTAGTATTGGGGTATAAGCAGGATAAGGAGTTTGTGCAGGTTGGGAATAGTCTCATTGGTGACAGTGCATATGAGACGTGAAATGTGTCTTTGTTGTATTCTCTGCAGCCGAGTCCTGGCTGGAAGAAGCTGTCATTGCGGTCTGGGCCAGATGGAGAAGACGTGAAAAGTGAATGATTCCATCAGAAAGAATGTCAGCAGTAAGTCATTATCTGTAACTGTGCTGTGATCTGCTATATGTTCTGTAGGACTGGTATCTACCACTACCCATATGGTCCTCCTCCACTATTAGGGTGCGTCACCCAGTTATAATCAAGGTTACCTGGTTAGGGGCCCACTGAGAAGTTTCGCCCCCCCTGAACCAAAACCCTAGGTACGCCTCTGGTGACGGCAAGTTTTGCTTTGTTTTTTTCTGCAAACCGTGAATAAAATCTCAAAATGTTCAAATTCACATGAAATCACGAATTTCAGGAAATTCAAATCAAACTCGATTTTCTGTGGATTAATCCACTCATCTCTAACGATGGCAATTTCCTATAGTAAACAGATTATAAACAAGTTAGGCCGGTTTACCTTGAACGTTAGAACCCTGCGGCTTCAACCAGTCTGGCAATAACTAAACTAAGTTTGATTGTGAGGGACTCTCACTTTAAAGTGTGGACTTAAAGGGAACCTGTCAGGTCGGATAACGCAATAATCCGGGTGGTATAAGGTTAATCTACAGTTTAATAGCATTATAAAGATACTGAAAGTGCTGCACATGGGAGAAAATGAATTTATTCCTTCAAGGACCCGCTGGGAATTGTTCATACAGGCATGCCAGTGCAGATAGAGTCATCACTCACAGCACTGTGAGCAAAGCCCGACTCTTTGACTGACAGCTGGTTATTAGAGTTAAGCAAATTTCTACGGATCCCCGCTTATTCTGCAAGCTATAAGGCTTACCAAATAAGCTGCAGAGGGAACCCGGATACTTGGAGCGTGTCGGCTGATCAGCTGGTCGGCGCCGTAGCTGCATGTGTCGCGGCTGTGTGACAGTCACAACACATGCACAGAGAGAGCCCAACAAACAGGCTGTCCATGCATGTGATGTGACAGTGACACAGCCGCGACACATGTAGTTGTGGCGCCAATCAACTGATCAGCCGGCATGCTTCTGTATAGTAAGTTATTTTTTAATGGTTTCAACACTCCAGATAATTAATACTACTTATTGATATATTGATATGGTTTCAATCAGTTATATATACTGTATTCTTATTTTCAGTGAGGCTAGCAAAAGGTAATTGAATCTTAAATGTTTAGCCATATGGTTCATTTAAACAAGGAATGTAAATGACCCAGTCATTTGTTTATCTACTACAGCCTTCCCTGCTGTGCTATGTGACGGTGGCCTCCACTTCACCCAAACTCCTCGCCCTGGCAACAGACACGGTGGAGGAGTGGGCCTTCTCCTTTCTTCCAACTGAACCTTTAACCCAATCCCAACTCTACCCTCCCTTATCCTCCCCTCTTTTGAAGTCCACTCTGTCCGCATCTACTCTCCCTTCAACCTCCAAGTGGCCATCATATACCGACCTCCAGGCCCGACCACTGCCTTTACTGACCAATTCTTCCCCTGGCTTCTTCACTTTCTCTCTGCTGACATTCCCACCATCATCATGGGTGACTTCAACATCCCCATTGACACCCACCAGTCTGCAGCCTCCAAACTCCTGTCCCTTACTTCATCTTTTGGACTTACTCAGTGGTCCTCCTCAGCCACCCATACATACGGACACACATTAGACCTGGTCTTCACCCATTTCTGCTCCCTATCTAACTTCACAAGCTCCCATCTCCCTCTAGCTAACCACAATCTAATCAATTTCTCATCACTGTCCCCCACACCTGTCACCCATGTCCAGCAACATGCGCACCCCCACAGAAACCTCGCAAATCTAGACACTCGCACACTCTCTGACTCTATTCTACCGCTGTCCTCCATATCTTCACTCCACAACACAGACACTGCCACTAGTTTCTACAATGCCACTCTAGCATCAGCCATCGACTCAGTCGCCCCTGTCATGCATAGCAGAGTGCGACGAATCAATAGGCAACCTTGGCACAATCACATCACTAAAAGGCAAGTATCCAGAATTGCAGAACAGCGTTGGAAAAAAACACATTTGCAAGATAATTTCACTGCACTCAAACAAGCAACACTCTCATTCAAATCAGCTCTTACCCCTGCTAAACAGGCCTACTTTACATCCCTTGTATCTTCCTTATCCCACAACCCTAAACAGTTGTTCAACACTTTTAACTCCCTCCTCCGCCCACCACTGCCCCCTCCGACTTCCCTAATCTCTGCCGAGGACTTTGCCACGCACTTAAAAAATAAGATAGATCAAAGTGTCATTTTACATGATTATAACTCTGGAATGCTTCAACGGATCCCAATGATTCTGAGAACATTTTCTCTTGACATATTGTACTTCATGATGATAGTAAAATTTCTTTGACATGACTTGCGTTAATTTTTGAAAAAAAAAAGACATTTTCATGCCCTTAACCCCTTCATGACCTTGGGATTTTCTGCTTTTCCTTGTTCGTTTTTCGCTCCCCTCCTTCCCAGAGCCATAACTATTTTATTTTTATATGGCCATGTGAGGGCTTATTTTTTTATGTGAGGCCAGCATCAGTAACCATAGAGGTCTCAAGGATCTCTATGGTTACTGTGCTGATGCATCGCTGACCCCCGATCATGTGACGGGGTCAGTGATGCGCTCATTTCAGGCCCGATGGCCGGAAGCGCGGTTAAATGCCACTGTCAGCGATTGACAGCGGCATTTAACTAGTTAATAGCGGCAGGTGGATCGCGATTCCACCCGTCGTTATTGCGGGCACTTGTCAGCTGTTCGAAACAGCTGACATGTCCCGGCTTTGATGCAGGCTCACCGCTGAAGCCCGCATCAAAGCGGGGGTTCTGACCTCGGACGTACTATCCCATCCGAGGTCAGAAAGGGGTTAAATAAGAGAGTTATGTCACACAAAATAGTTAATAAATAAAATTTACCACATGTCTACTTTACAGTACCACAATTTCTGAAACATTTTTTTTTGTTAGGAAGTTACAGGAGTTAAAATAGACCAGTGATTTCTCATTTTTCAAACAAAATTTACAAAACCATTTTTTTAGTGATATCATATTTGAAATGATTTTGAGGGACCTATATGACAGAAAATAACGAAAAGTTTGATCAGCAATTTCTCCTTTTTCCATAAAATTAACAAACCATTTTTGTTATGGACCACATCACATTTGAAGTGACTTTGAGGGGCGTATATGACAAAAAATACCCAAAAGTGACACCATTCTAAAAGCTACACCCCTCAAAGTGTTCAAAACTACATTCAAGAAGTTTATAACCCTTCAGGTGCTTCACAGGAATTAATGGAACGTGGAAGGAAAAAATGACCATTTAACTTTTTTCACACAAAAATTACTTTAGACCCATTTTTTTATTTTTGCAAGGGTAACAGGAAAAAATGGACCCCAAAATTTGTTGTGCAATTTCTCCTGAGTATGCAATACCCCATAAATGGGGGAAAACTACTGTTTGGGCCCATGGCAGGGCTCAGAAAGGAGGGAGACATTTTGGAACACAGATTTTGATAGAATGTTCTGCAAGTGTTATGTCATGTTTGGAGAGCCCCTGATGTGCCTAAATAGTGGTAATCCCCCACAAGTGATCCCATTTTGGAAACTAGACTTCTCAAGGAATTTATTTATATTTGTGGTGAGCACCTTCACAGAAGTTAATAACATTGAGTCATGAAAATAAAAAACATTGTTTTTTAGCACAAAATTTTTTTATTTTCAAAAGATTAACAGGGACAAATGGACCCCAAAATTTGTTGTGCAATTTCTCCTGAGTACAACAATGCAACACATGTGGCCGAAAATTACTTTTGAGGCACAGAGCACAACCCAAAAGAGAAGAAGCGCCATTTTGTAGTTCAGATTTTGTTGGACTGGTTTAAGGGTGCCATATCACATTGTTAGAGTCCCTGAGGCGCCAGAATAGCAGAACCTTCCATAGGTGACACCATTGTACAAACTACATGTGTCAATGAATTCATCTATGGGTGCAGTGATCATACTGACATCACGGTGTGTCACAGAATTTTATACCATTAGGCAGTGAAGACAAAATAATCACATTTTTACCACCAAAATGTTGTTTTAGCCCCAGACTTTACATTTTACACTGGGAAATGGGTATGTAGCCATATGGTGAGACGCTATTTTCTTCCTGGAGCGCAGATTTTGCTAGAATAATTTGCAGACTCCATATACAGAGGCCCTAAGTGCTGGAAAAGCAGAATCCCCCTCAAGTGACCCCATTTTGAAAATTATACACCATCAGGTATTTATTTATTTACAGGTGTAGTGACAATTTTGACTCCATGAGTGTTTTCCAGAAACATGCATCAGTGGATGTTGCTTAGTGAAAATTGCAAACTGCCATTGTGGTGCCCATACATTGCAGTCCTCAGTGCATTGCAGTCACCAGTATGTTGTAGTCACCCATATGTTGTAGTCACCAGTACGTGATAGTGCCCAGCTCATGCTTGTGGACACATGCACCTGTAAATTAGGCGGGCTGTCTTCAGTACAGAAATGCCAAACATGTAGATGCTAAATGTAGCTTAGGCACATAAAACTGTGGTTGACCACGCTTTTTTGCATGCCTAGAAAGATTGACACAGCCCGATCATAGGCAGCCACACAGCGTCCACAGTGCCTCCATCTGGGGAATTTTCCACCGGGGGTTCTGTGTTATGCCTTGGGTGGGCATCTGGGTGTGGACAAAACTCAAAAACGGGTCATGCAGAGATTTTATTGGCCTGGATGTTTCCAGGAAATCTTAAAGTATTGCAGGTCCTGTCCCACATGCCAGCTAAGCTTTCTAAGCCGCCTCATGCCATTACCCATCATAGAAGTGCCGTTTGATAGAATTGCCATGAACTTGGTCGGTCCCCTGGTTAAATCTGCTAATGGGCACCAGTATATATTGGTCATCCTAGAATATGCTATGCGGTACCATGAAGCGGTTCCCCTGAGAAACTCCTTGGCAAAACGTATAGCCCGCAAGTTGCTCCATGTGTTTTCCCAGAAAGGATTACCGAGGGAGATCCTGACCGACCAAGGAACACCCTTTTTAAGTAAGTTAATGAGGGAACTGTGTAAGGCCCTACAAATTACGTGACTGAAGACATCAGTATAGCATCCCCAGACAGGCATTCTTGTGGAAAGATTCAATAAAACATTGTAGAGTATGCTTAGTAAGGTATAGAAAAGGATGGTAGAGACTGGGACTGTCTCCTACCATATCAGCTGTTCTCTGTGTGGGAGGTTCCACCAACCTCTACCAGGTTCTCTCCATTTGAACTTCCTTATGGCCGATATCCTTGATATAGCAAAGGAAACCTGGGAAGCTGAAGTCACACCACACCGTAGGGTCATCGAGCACATTCTCCTCCAGGCAAAAGAAGCTCAAGCTAGGGTTCATAACCAGTCTGACAGAGTGAAAATTCTGCACCCCATTCCGCAACGTGTGCACATAGCCTTAAATGCACTGCACTTTAGAGTATAGTCTAATTATTGTTGTTCACTACACTTTATATATCTATATATATAGATATATATATATTATTGCTGTGGGTGTTTAAATACCATTCTACTCCACTATGCACTGCATTTTATAAGCATATTATATTCCTTGTACTGCCATTTTGCTGTGTATGCTGTCCTGCCTCCTCTTTTTAATTAATTGTTTTCTATTTTACCATGTCTTGTAATTTTGTATTTTTGATCGGTCTTGTCAAAATTTGGTGTCCCTAATAAAAATGTAACTATGTGGAATAATTCTGACTGTTTATATTATTGTTCAAATAGGTTTTCCTTTTTTCACATCTAATGGATTCGCCTTTTGGGGGGTGGCTGTGGTCTGCTATTTTTAGGGTGGGGAGGCCAATATCCATGGCTTCTTACCAGCACCCAGTTGTATGCTTCAGCTTGGCTGGTTGTCAAAAATGAGGGGGACCCCATGGTGTTTTTTTTTAATTATTTATTTAAACAATTAAAAAAAATAGCTTGGGGACTCCTCTATTCTTGATGACCAGCCATGATAAAGCTGACAGCTGTGGGTTTTTGCCTGCGCTGATTATAAAAATAAAAGATACCCCACGTTATTTTTATTTATTTATTTATAGCACAGGTGCCGGCTGATGAATACTCCTAATAGCACCGGATTTCGTTATTTTCAGCGACAGTAGGTGTAGGCTGATGGGAGTAGTACTGTCTCATCAGCCAACACCTGTGACCAGAGGTAAAGTCACAGCTGCTGGCTCATGCTGTCATCTGAATTCATAAGAATTACAGCTCTCTGACTGGTGGTAATGATCTTGCCGTCAATCAGAGCTGCCAGTGTTCCTTGCACTTTCATGCAGATAACAGGGTGGAAAACACCCGACGTTCGGGATGCCGAACCTAAACGGTAACACAGACTTCCTGGAGAAGTCCATGTTCGGGGTACATTCCCAAACACTAGGTGTTCGTTATGAACCCCGAACTTTACTGTTCAGAACCGTCCGCTCATGGCTAAGTGTGATGCTACAAATAATTTCCAGTGAACTATGAATGATTTAAGCTTCATATGTACATACAAATGTTCAAAGGCAAATAGTGTTGAGGGATCATTAAAGACTACCAGAATGCCTGTGTGTAAAATCAAATAGACAAAGGATAGAAAGCCTATAGGTCAGACTCAGTATCCATAATGCTCACTTTTAAACCCCCAAAACATAGAGTAACACAGGTAATCAATCATAGACATTCCTTTATTATTGTCACTCATAGATATAAATTATGGAAGACTACTTAAACATCTGGAAATAAGCTAATGAGAGAGTAACTATCTAATGTTACTTCAAGTTAAGATGAAATGGAAGGTATCCCTAGACAGCAGTGAGTTTATTAGGCAGCTTCTCCCACCACTCCTTGCCCAATTGCTTGTCTCTGGATCCTGTGGATGTATGTTTGTTCAGTCTCTCCTGCTATTAATCTGGCTCATTACTATTTATCCTGACCTCTCCGCTCCTGACCTCAACTACTTGTAATAAACTTGTGCTACCTGTCCTGATTACTCTGACCATCTGACTATGTTTTTGCCTCTGTCTTCCTGTAGCTTGTACTCGTGTCTTTGACCTTCCTATCAGCTGCTGCTAACCCGTAGTATGTCTTCGAGTAATATCTTTTTTCTACTGGCAGCCTACCCACACCATCAGGAGCTCTAGTGAAGACCTGGTAAAAACTTAGTCATGCTCCCCTTGTGTAAGCCTGACCTATGGCGCAGTGGATCCACATCCACCAGTGTTACATTATGATCAGGCTATGGACCCAGCTGACAAAAATCGAGACCCAGTGACCTCAAGTCTCTAGTACAAGTCTTGTACGAGGAGGTATGTTCTTAATGAGAGTGTCAAGACCAGCTGATCCATGAGATTAATGTGATGGCAGCATCAGGATTTATCCACTTCTTTGTTCGCCCTGTCCGGCGCATGAACTGCAACAGGACCATATTGCTCCCCATTGAGATCGTTTCCAGGAGAGCAAACTGGAGTTTCAGTATCTGATGGAGCAGCTAAGCTTCAGCTTCCACTTCTGTCCGACTTTGAAAGGAGATCCATGGCTTTATAAACCAGTGCCAGATCCACTTCACTCTTCACACTCCTTTTTTTCCTTCAGACCAGACCAAGAGTGCTTTCATAGTCTCTCTGCTGCCCAGACAGGCCCTGGCATGGGCAAACCCCGATTGGGAGCATGATGGTTCCAAGACTCATGATGTTGGTAGATTCTTGGAAATGTTTTGGACTGTATTCGAGGAACCTTCTCTTTTCGGGAAACCTCCTAGGTCAGGTTAAAGTGAATCTGTCACCCCAAAATTGGCCTATAAACTAAGGCCACCGGCATCAGGGGCTTATCTACAGCATTCTGTAATGCTGTAGATAAGCCCCCGATGTATCCTGAAAGATAAGAAAAACAAATTAGATTATATTCACCCAGGGGCAGTCCCAGTTCGGGTCCGATGGGCATCGCGGTCCGGGTCCAGCGCCTCCCATCTTCATATGATGACGTCCTCTTCTTGTCTTCGTGCCGCGGCTCCTGCGCAGGCGTACTTTGTCTGCCCTGTTGAGGGCAGAGCAAAGTACTGCAGTGCGCAGGCGCCGGGAATGGTCAGAGAGGTGCCCATCGGACTGGACCGCAGCGGGACAGCCCGTGGGTGAGTATAATATAATCTGTTTTTCTTATCTTTCAGGATACATCGGGGACTTATCTACAGAATTACAGAATGCTGAAGATAAGCCCCTGATGCCGGTGGCCTTAGTTTATAGGCCAATTTTGGGGTAACAGATTCCCTTTAAACCTTTCACTACCCTTTGCTGCCACAAGCTCCATCTCCTGAAATGCAGGTAGAGTGAGACAAACTCTCTGTACAAATACAACAGTAAAGGTATCGGGACAACGTGTGCATGTACTGTGGAAGCGAGTAGAGATGAATGAACTTGTTCAAAAAGCGTTTGCCTATCTCAAATTTGACACAAACGTAGCACATTCGGATTCGTGTCCAGTTTCCCAAGCATGTTTCCTCAAAGTCGGCAAAATGTGGTCACAGTTCAGTAAATGATCGTGTTTCCACTAATGCTTTTATTAGGACTTTAGCTAGGATAGTGTTTCTGTATGATTAATGGGGGAAAGTGTTTTATGAGGTGAGGGGGTGTGTATACCGTATTTTCCGGCGTATAAGACGACTGGGCGTATAAGACGACCCCCCAACTTTACCAGTTAAAAAATAAAATCTTCTTAAAAGTCGGGGGTCTTCTTATACACCCTTGTTGTGAATTTGGTTTCTGGGCTCCCCCGGTGGTTTCTGGTGGTACTGCACTTGTGTGCTTCATCTCCTCTGTTCACCTGTTTCCATCAGGATGTGGGAGTTTTCTATTTAACCTTGCTCCTCAGTCATTTCTATGCCGGCCAACAATGTTACCAGAAGCCTTTCTGTTGCATGTTCCTGCTCCTAGACTACTATCAGCTAAGTTGGACTTGTAGTCCTAAGTTTGTTTTGTATTTTTGTTCCAGTTCTCTGTGATTGATTATTTCTGAGGCTGGAAGCTCTTGTGAGCTGAAATTGCCACTCTGGTGTCATGAGTTGATATTAGAGTCTTAAAGTAATTTCAGGATGGTGTTTTGAAAGGGTTTTCAGCTGACTGTGAAGTTCCCTTTTCTGTCTTCCTACTATCTAGTAAGCGGACCTCAATTTGCTAAACCTATCTTCATACTTCGTATGTCAATTTCCTCTGAAATCACCGACAATATATGTGGGGGCTACTGTCTGCCTTTTGGGGAAAATTTCTCTAGAGGTAAGCCAGGTCTGTATTTTCCTCTGCTAGGGTCAGTCAGTTCTCCGGCTGGCGCTGGGCGTCTAGGGATAAAACGTAGGCACGCTACCCGGCCACTGTTAGTTGTGCGGTAGGTTTAGCTCACAGTCAGCTCGAGTTTCCATCTTCCAAGAGCTAGTCCTTTTTGTATGCTTTACTATGTTCTCTTGCCATTGAGAACCATGACAGTTTGGCCGGCCAAGGGTTAAAATAATTGGCAGAAGAAAGGAGAGAAAAGAACTCTGCAGAGAATTATTATTTTTTTTTTTCCTGAGTTTGCTCATTAGTTGATTCACTTGCATCTCTGCTTACTGCAGCCTTCGTCTCTCTCTCCTTCTAATCCTTGAATGGTTCTGATTTCACCTGATTAATATGGATCCTCAGAGTTTAGCTACAGGTTTGGATAATCTCGCTGTGAAGGTTCAAAATTTACAGGATTTTGTTATTCATGCTCCTATATCTGAACCTAGAATTCCTTTACCTGAATTTTTCTCCGGGGATAGATCTCGCTTCCAGAATTTCAAACATAATTGTAAATTATTTTTGTCTCTGAGATCTCGCTCCGCTGGAGATCCTGCACAGCAGGTCAGGATTGTAATTTCCTTGCTCCGGGGCGACCCTCAGGACTGGGCATTTGCTTTGGCACCAGGGGATCCTGCGTTGCTCAATGTGGATGCGTTTTTCCTGGCTTTGGGGTTGCTTTATGAGGAACCTCATTTAGAGATTCAGGCTGAAAAAGCCTTAATGGCCCTGTCTCAAGGGCAAGATGAGGCTGAAATATACTGCCAAAAATTTCGTAAGTGGTCTGTGCTTACTCAGTGGAATGAGTGCGCCCTGGCGGCGAATTTCAGAGAGGGTCTCTCTGATGCCATTAAGGATGTTATGGTGGGGTTCCCTGTGCCTACAGGTCTGAATGAGTCCATGACAATGGCTATTCAGATTGATCAGCGTTTGCGGGAGCGCAAACCTGTGCACCATTTGGCGGTGTCTACTGAGAAGGCGCCAGAGATTATGCAATGTGATAGAATTCTGTCCAGAAGCGAACAACAGAATTTTAGGCGAAAAAATGGGTTATGCTTCTATTGTGGTGATTCAACTCATGTTATATCAGCATGCTCTAAACGTACTAAGAAGGTTGATAAGTCTGTTTCAATTGGCACTTTACAGTCTAAGTTTATTCTATCTGTGACCCTGATTTGCTCTTTATCGTCTATTACCGCGGACGCCTATGTCGACTCTGGCGCCGCTTTGAGTATTATGGATTGGTCCTTTGCCAAACGCTGTGGGTTTGATTTAGAGCCTCTGGAAGTTCCTATACCTCTGAAGGGTATTGACTCCACGCCATTGGCTAGTAATAAACCACAATACTGGACACAAGTAAATATGCGTATTAATCCGGATCACCAGGAGATTATTCGCTTCCTTGTGTTGTATAATCTACATGATGTGTTGGTGCTTGGATTGCCATGGCTGCAATCTCATAACCCAGTCCTCGACTGGAAAGCAATGTCTGTGTTAAGCTGGGGATGTCAGGGGACTCATGGGGACGTACCTTTGGTTTCCATTTCGTCATCTATTCCCTCTGAGATTCCGGAATTTTTATCTGATTATCGTGACGTTTTTGAGGAGCCTAAAATTGGTTCACTACCTCCGCACAGAGAGTGCGATTGTACTATAGATCTGATTCCGGGCAGTAAGTTTCCAAAGGGTCGTTTATTTAATCTATCTGTGCCTGAACATGCTGCTATGCGGGAATATATTAAGGAGTCCTTGGAAAAGGGACATATTCGTCCTTCGTCATCTCCCTTAGGAGCCGGTTTTTTCTTTTATCTAAAAAGGATGGCTCTTTGAGGCCGTGTATTGATTATCGGCTTTTGAATAAAATCACGGTTAAATATCAGTATCCTTTGCCACTGCTTACTGATTTGTTTACTCGAATAAAGGGGGCCAAGTGGTTCTCTAAGATTGATCTTCGTGGGGCGTATAATTTAGTGCGAATTAAGCAGGGGGATGAGTGGAAAACCGCATTTAATACGCCTGAGGGCCATTTTGAGTATTTAGTAATGCCTTTTGGTCTTTCAAATGCCCCTTCAGTCTTTCAGTCCTTTATGCATGACATTTTCCGTGAATATTTGGATAAATTTTTGATTGTGTATCTGGATGATATTTTGATTTTTTCGGATGACTGGGACTCTCATGTCCAACAGGTCAGGAGGGTTTTTCAGGTTTTGCGCTCTAATTCCTTGTGTGTAAAGGGTTCTAAGTGCGTTTTTGGGGTTCAAAAGATTTCGTTTTTGGGGTACATTTTTTCCCCCTCTTCCATTGAGATGGACCCTGTCAAGGTTCAGGCTATTTGTGATTGGACGCAACCCTCTTCTCTTAAGAGCCTTCAGAAGTTTTTGGGCTTTGCTAATTTTTATCGTCGATTTATAACTGGTTTTTCTGATGTCGCTAAACCGTTGACTGATTTGACTAAGAAGGGTGCTGATGTTGCTGAGTGGTCCCCTGCTGCTGTGGAGGCCTTTCGGGAGCTTAAGCGCCGCTTTTCTTCCGCCCCTGTATTGCGTCAGCCTGATGTTACTCTTCCTTTTCAGGTTGAGGTCGACGCTTCTGAAATCGGAGCTGGGGCGGTTTTGTCGCAGAAAAGTTCCGACTGCTCCGTGATAAGACCTTGTGCGTTCTTTTCTCGTAAGTTTTCGCCCGCTGAGCGAAATTATGATATTGGTAATCGGGAGCTCTTGGCTATGAAGTGGGCTTTTGAGGAGTGGCGTCATTGGCTTGAGGGGGCTAGACATCAGGTGGTGGTATTGACCGACCACAAGAATTTGATTTATCTTGAGTCCGCCAGGCGCCTGAATCCTAGACAGGCGCGCTGGTCGTTGTTTTTCTCTCGGTTTAATTTTGTGGTTTCTTACCTACCGGGTTCTAAAAATGTGAAGGCAGATGCCCTTTCTAGGAGTTTTGAGCCTGATTCCCCTGGTGATTCTGAACCTACAGGTATCCTTAAGGATGGAGTGATATTATCTGCTGTTTCCCCAGATTTGCGACGGGTCTTGCAGGAGTTTCAGGCGGATAGACCTGATCGTTGCCCGCCTGGTAGATTGTTTGTTCCTGATGATTGGACCAGTAGAGTCATCTCGGAGGTCCATTCTTCTGCGTTAGCAGGTCATCCTGGAATCTTTGGTACCAGGGATTTGGTGGCTAGGTCCTTCTGGTGGCCTTCCCTGTCGCGAGATGTGCGAGGTTTTGTGCAGTCTTGTGATGTTTGTGCTCGGGCCAAGCCTTGTTGTTCTCGGGCTAGTGGATTGTTGTTATCCTTGCCTATTCCGAAGAGGCCTTGGACTCACATCTCCATGGATTTTATTTCTGATCTCCCTGTTTCTCAGAAGATGTCTGTCATCTGGGTGGTGTGTGACCGTTTCTCTAAGATGGTCCATTTGGTTCCCTTGCCTAAATTGCCTTCCTCATCCGAGCTGGTTCCTCTGTTTTTTCAAAATGTGGTGCGCTTGCATGGTATTCCGGAGAATATCGTTTCTGACAGGGGAACCCAATTCGTGTCTAGATTTTGGCGAGCGTTCTGTGCTAGGATGGGCATTGATTTGTCTTTTTCATCTGCTTTCCACCCTCAGACTAATGGCCAGACCGAGCGAACTAATCAGACCTTGGAGACTTATTTGAGGTGTTTTGTGTCTGCGGATCAGGATGATTGGGTTGCCTTTTTGCCCTTGGAGGAGTTTGCCCTCAATAATCGGGCTAGTTCTACCACCTTGGTTTCTCCTTTCTTCTGTAATTCGGGGTTTCATCCTCGTTTCTCTTCCGGTCAGGTGGAGTCTTCGGATTGTCCTGGAGTGGATGCTGTGGTGGAGAGGTTGCATCAGATTTGGGGGCATGTGGTGGACAATTTGAAGTTGTCCCAGGAGAAGACTCAGCATTTTGCCAACCGCCGTCGTCGTGTTGGTCCTCGTCTTTGTGTTGGGGACTTGGTGTGGTTATCTTCTCGTTTTGTCCCTATGAAGGTTTCTTCTCCTAAGTTTAAGCCTCGGTTCATCGGCCCGTACAAGATATTGGAGATTCTTAACCCTGTGTCCTTTCGTTTGGACCTCCCTGCATCTTTTTCTATTCATAATGTCTTCCATCGGTCATTGTTGCGCAGGTATGAGGTACCGGTTGTGCCTTCCGTTGAGCCTCCTGCTCCGGTGTTGGTTGAGGGTGAGTTGGAGTACGTTGTCGAGAAGATCTTGGACTCCCGTGTTTCCAGACGGAGACTTCAGTATCTGGTCAAGTGGAAGGGCTACGGTCAGGAGGATAACTCTTGGGTGACAGCCTCTGATGTTCATGCCTCCGATTTGGTCCGTGCCTTTCATAGGGCTCATCCTGATCGCCCTGGTGGTTCTGGTGAGGGTTCGGTGCCCCCTCCTTGAGGGGGGGGTACTGTTGTGAATTTGGTTTCTGGGCTCCCCCGGTGGTTTCTGGTGGTACTGCACTTGTGTGCTTCATCTCCTCTGTTCACCTGTTTCCATCAGGATGTGGGAGTTTTCTATTTAACCTTGCTCCTCAGTCATTTCTATGCCGGCCAACAATGTTACCAGAAGCCTTTCTGTTGCATGTTCCTGCTCCTGGACTACTATCAGCTAAGTTGGACTTGTAGTCCTAAGTTTGTTTTGTATTTTTGTTCCAGTTCTCTGTGATTGATTATTTCTGAGGCTGGAAGCTCTTGTGAGCTGAAATTGCCACTCTGGTGTCATGAGTTGATATTAGAGTCTTAAAGTAATTTCAGGATGGTGTTTTGAAAGGGTTTTCAGCTGACTGTGAAGTTCCCTTTTCTGTCTTCCTACTATCTAGTAAGCGGACCTCAATTTGCTAAACCTATCTTCATACTTCGTATGTCAATTTCCTCTGAAATCACCGACAATATATGTGGGGGCTACTGTCTGCCTTTTGGGGAAAATTTCTCTAGAGGTAAGCCAGGTCTGTATTTTCCTCTGCTAGGGTCAGTCAGTTCTCCGGCTGGCGCTGGGTGTCTAGGGATAAAACGTAGGCACGCTACCCAGCCACTGTTAGTTGTGCGGTAGGTTTAGCTCACAGTCAGCTCGAGTTTCCATCTTCCAAGAGCTAGTCCTTTTTGTATGCTTTACTATGTTCTCTTGCCATTGAGAACCATGACACACCCTATGTCGTCTTATAGGGCCGGTGAATATGTGCCTTTTGGGGGGGGAGTGATCCTGATGACGAGGAGGGGGCGTCTCACAGGAAAGTGAGTATCCCCCATTACCTTATCATAGCGCTGCAGCGTGGGGTCTCTGTGCTGGGAGCGGTGGCTGCTGTGCTGTGGTGCGGCGGCTCCTCTTCTGCAGTGTGGGGCCTCTGTGCTGTGGGGTGGCGGCGGCGGCGTATCTTTATGCAGTTGGGGCTCCTCCGGCATCTCATTAAAGCCTGGAGGCCCCGCCGGCAACTCCATCGGTACAATGCGGTGGCCTCCGGGAAAATGGCCGCTGCTCAGATTCAGATCTCGTCCCGAGATCTCGGGAGACGAGATCTGAATCTGAGCAGCGGCCATTTTCCCGGAGGCAGCTCAATAGGTGCGATGCGGTGGCCTCTGGGAAAATGGCCGCTGGGGGCTGCGCATGCTCAGATTCAGATCTCGTCCCGAAATCTCGGGACACGAGATCTGAATCTAAGCAGCGGCCATTTTCCCGGAGGCCACCGCATTACACCGATGGAGTTGCCGGCGGGGCTTCCAAGCTTTGAGATGCCGGAGGAGCCCCGACTGCGTGAAGATACGCCGCCGCCACCGCCCCACAGCACCAGAGGCCCCACACTGCAGAAGAGGAGCCGCCGCACCACAGCACAGCAGCCGCCGCTCCCAGCACAGAGACCCCACGCTACAGCGCTATGATAAGGTAATGGGGGATACTCACTTTCCTGTGAGACGCCCCCTCGTCGTCATCAGGACCACTCCCCCCCCCCCACCCACCATATACACCCGGCGTACGAGGCGATTCCCGGCGTACAAGACGACCCCCGACTTTTAAGAAGATTTTCTGGGGTTAAAAAGTCGTCTTGTACGCCGGAAAATACGGTAGGTCAGATCAGCCAATGAGGGTGCAGAAACTATCCACAACATCATGACACAAGGGCTTCTGTCATTGGCTGCCGAACTCACATGTCCCTTTTCATTTTCTCAGTGTAAAAGCACAGCTACTCCTGCTGCTGCAAGTTGTCATATAGTTAGATAGCATCATGTCCTGTGTAAAATCAACCTTTCAGCATCTTACTAGTTTGTGTTAATAGTGTTGTGTCCACATTTCCTACTCAAAATCATTTGGGCTCATACTGGTTGAAGTCAGGACTCAGGAGGCCCCATTTGCTAATCAAAATCGTTGAGACTAATATTGGGGTTCAAAAAATGATAAAGTTTGCATCATGGTTTACAAAGAATGATTATTCTAGAATACTGAAAATGCATTACTGCCATAGAAAATGAGAAAAAGGGGAAAAAAGCGCTATATAATGTACATGTGAAATATTTATCTGCAAGAAATTGCTATGAAAAAAGAAGGTACTTCGCGCATAGATTGGCCAAGATATGTAAACCCAATTGCCACATCAAGGCGTCCTTTGTAAATTGGGTCCCTGTCTTGTTTTGTTACCTCTCCTGGGCAAAAAATGCCTACAATTTATGGGTCAGGAGTGGACCAGCTAACTACTTAAAATCACCTGTGTCTGATGGGAGTGGGAGTGCACATGTCCAAAAAGGCTTAATACAAATAGAGAACAAGACCAGCACATCCAAGCTAGTGTGAACAGGCGCCAACCAAAAAAAGCATATGTTAAAAAACGATAAAGGTTGCACCATGATTTACCAAGAATGATTATTCTATAACATTGAAAATGCATTACTGCCATAGAAAATGGGAAAATGGAAAAAAAAAGCGCTATATAATGTACACGTGAAATATTTATTTGCAAAAAATTGCTATGAAAAAAAGAAGGTGCTTCACGTATAGATTGGTCAATATATGTGAGCCCAATTGCCACATCATTTTTTTCCCTTTCTCTTTTTGCACAAATAAAGTTGTATTCCTAATATATGATGACTCAGGTCCTCCTTTTTAAGTGAATTTGATAATGGGAGTCAATATTTTTATGGGTACTGTGACTATTTGAGACTGGTATTGTATATTTAGTTCTCTCAGAATGTGTCTTCAGCGCTTCTGGTGGCGTCATAATGGATAAGCTCATCCAGCTGTCCCCTGAAAGTGTAGACGGCGTAACTTTCTTCACAATGAAAAAGTCATGGATCTCCAATTACTTTTGCACCCCAGACGCTTATTGCAGTCTGTGACACCTTTGTCGTGGCTTCTATGTCTGCTGTTGCTACTGTTGCTGATGTTACAAAAAAATTTTGAAATGTGGAGACTCCACGTTGGGCCTTCATCTGTCGGGTTGCCTGTAGTGTAGGGCGTAACAAAGGCAAATTAAACTGTTTTTTTAATTGCTTGAACACCAAGTTCGGTCTTCTTCATGTGTGTTGCCTGCAGCAGTAGAGCTCCGAGACCAGCAGGCCTGCACTTACTTTCAGTCAACTACCTGTGTTACTTACATTTTTCTACCAAAAGTAGTCTATGAGACTGATGTTTGTGCCACCTGAGTGTGGCTGGGAGAAAAAAATAACAGTTTGAGCTTACATCGCTCCCTCACCCACATCGTCTTAATTTAAACTTCAATTCAAAGCTCTAAAAGCTGACCCAGATCTTGATACCTCATGCACAACCTAACATTAGTGCCCTACCAAGCTGATATTTGTGCCACATGAGTGTGGCTGGGAAAAAAACAGTTTTAGCTGTTGAATGAGGTATCAGGACTCCTAGCAAAGAAGGCTTACACCGCTCCCTCACCCACCTCATCTTAATTGAAACTTCAATTCAAAGCTCTATAAAATGTTCTACTGTGGATCAATCTATGCCACTTTTCCTGTTATCTGCCCCTAATTTTTGGAAATTAACTCCAAGTTAGGTCTCATTCATGTGTGTTGAGTGAATTTGTCAGACCTCTCAGAGCAGCAGGCCTACATCTGTCACTCATCCACCTGTTACTGATCAATGTTTCAGCTAGAAATGCTGGTCCTAGCCCTGTTCCATGCATCCATGCTGTGCAATTATACTATTTGTACTCTGGGTCAATTGATGCCACTTTTCCTGGTGGCTGCCCCTAATTTGAGCTGTTTGGGAAGCTTTTTGTCCTCCCTTAAGGTGTTGTCTATGCGTTTGGTTTTGCCTCCCTTTCAATTCAATGGGGCTCGGGTACGTTGCAAAGGTGTTGCCTATGTATGTGCAAAGGTATACATAGCTTTTAAGCAATATGTAATTTACTACCAATAAATTCACTGTTGCAGCATACTATAAATTTATTTTACAATCCCCAAAAAATGGAAATTTTGCAAGAATCATTGCTTTGAACCTAATCAATATGGTGACCACATGCAATGTATGCAAACCAGTCAAAGCTGGAGCTATATATACACTGACATTTATGATAGCTAACACTGAACATCGGTTATAAAAGGTATCCCGTGGTTTATCCAATATAGCATACACCAGGTTTCACTCGGCATTGTTTAGTGCAACACTTCTCTCTATAGAAAAGATATAATCAGAAATGAAGGTCACATACACTTTTGGATACAGATCGTTAAAAGGAAGTAATTCCTTAGCTTACTTACCTTGTACAATTTTATATATAATAACGACTTTATTATTTCACTATCTTAGTACTCCTTGAATAACCTAAATGATTCCTTGAATGATTTCCACTTTCCGCTTTAATGTTAGTAACCTTTTTTATGAGAAACAACATGTCCTTTACAGTGTGTGATTCAATAGTTAAAGTGTATAGTATGTCACGCATCCAGCAAAGCTCATGTTACAGCACTTCCAGAAATGGATGAATATTTGCTTTGCCTGACTATACCTTGTTTTAGAACAACAATACTCAGCAATGTCTTTTCATCTTTGATTTATGAAAGAAAACTAAAACAATTCCATTGGGAGGCAAAAATGTAGTCATTCCTGATTCACTGTATGGACAAATAGGCCTGTCAAGGACTTTAGGTGAAGACAGTGACAACCACTACAGCTTCTGCAAGCCAGATGTTCTTAGGTCCTTTACATGCCAAGGGGTATTTTATTATCCCTTCACATCACGTTTCCTACCTCTAACTAGTACTAAATCTATGGATTTACCAAAGTTTCCTCCACCTGTAAACATGGCTTTATTTTCCTTTTTTCCTGTGTCAATTAAAAAAACAATATACATAGCATTTGCTTATTTAATTTGTTGTTTAAAATATACATATATTTTGGTCTAGTTGAATATTAAAGGGGTTGTCTGAGAATTACATACTACAAGATAAGTAATCAATATGAAATTGGTGGGGTCCGAGCCAAGGTCCCTCCAAAGATCAGCTGTTATCTGCTCCTTTCGGAGGCCAGATGTAACCAGTACATGAAGCCAAAACAGCGAGGCAATATACATTTTTTAGTGGCTGCTCCTGGGTACTGCACCATTTCTCTAGTGAATGGGAGATGAGGCGCAGTACTCAGGAACAGCCACTAAACAATGTATAGAGAGCTCTGTTCTGGCCTCATACATCTACTATATAATTGTCTAAGGGTCACTTCCGTCTGTCTGTCCTTCTGTCTTTCTGTCACGGATATTCATTGGTCGCGGCCTCTGTCATGGAATCCAAGTCGCTGATGGGTCTCGGCAGCTGCCTGTCATGGCTGCCGCGACCAATCAGCAACGGCCACAGTCTGATTAGTCCCTCCCTACTCCCCTGAAGTCAGTGCCAGGCGCCCGTTCCATACTCCCCGCAGTCACCGCTCACACAGGGTTAATGCCGGCGGTAACGGACCGCGTTATGCTGCGGGTAACTCACTCCGTTACCGCCACTATTAACCCTGTGTGACCAAGTTTTTACTATTGATGCTGCCTATGCAGCGTCAATAGTAAAAACATCTAATGGTAAAAATATTTAAAAAAAATAAAAAATCATTATATACTCACCTTCCGCCGCCTTTCCCGCTCCTCGCGACTCTCCAGGCAGGTTCCGGTGGAAGGATGGTCTGCGAAAAGGACCTGCCATGACGTCACGGTCATGTGACCGCGACGTCATCACAGGTCTTGCACGCCTGCGCAAGAAGGACCTGCTGTGATGTCACGGTCATGTGACCGCGATACGGTCATGTGACCACGACGTCATCACAGGTCCTGCGCGCCTGCGTGAGAAGGAGGCGACAGAACTACAAGGGTACCCTCGGAAGGTGAGTATATGTTTATTTTTTATTTTTTAACCTGTGACATACGTGGCTGGGCAATAAACTACGTAGCTGGGCAATATACTACGTGACTGGCCAATATACTACGTGGCTGGGCAATATACTACATGGCTCTGTGCTGTATACTACGTCGCTGTGCAATATACTACGTGGCTCTGTGCTGTATACTACATCACTGGGCAATATACTACGTAACTGAGCAATATACTACGTCACTGGGCAATATACTACGTCACTGGGCAATATACTACGTGGCTCTGTGCTGTATACTACATCGCTGTCCAATATACTACGTGGCTGGGCAATATACTACATCACTGGGCAATATACTACGTAACAGGGCAATATACTACGTGGCTCTGTGCTGTATACTACATCGCTGTCCAATATACTACATGGCTGGGCAATATACTACGTAACTGGGCAATATACTACGTGGCTGGGCAATATACTACGTGGCTGGGCAATATACTACGTGGGCTGGGCAATATACTACATGGGCTGGGCAATATACTACGTGGGCTGGGCAATATACTACGTGGACATGCATATTCTAGAATACCCGATATGTTAGAATCGGGCCACCATCTAGTTGTTTATATCAGGTTGCAGAGAAGAGCTGTTTGGTCAGTGGTTGTAGCGGCATTCTGACCACTACCAATGTCATATATAGCATATCTTTTAGGTAAGTCATCAATATGTCAGCCTCAGAAAACACCTTTAGCACAAATAAGTGGCTCCATAAGTGGCTGGAGCAGACATTTTTGGAATGGAGATATAAGGTAAGAGCAGCTTGGGTCACTGTGCTCCTAATCTTATGGTCTCAAGTTATTTCTACAAATCAGTTTTCCATCCTCCTAACACGTTAAACAATTTATTTAAAGTCTATTTTATTGATTGGACCAGGCTACACATTGCAGCATTATCTCACCCACCTGGAATTGCACTCTGCCATCTGGTCTTGTGAAATGAACTACTGAAAACAACTCTCATTCAAAGGGAAGCTTATTTTATTAATGGAAGATGTGCTACATGTTATATCCACCAAGTCTTTTTTGGTTATGCACCTGTTCAGACTAGATTGCTGTTCAGTCGGTTTACCTATATTTACTATGTACTATTTTTTCTGACTTGAACGCCCCGCCTTTCACCATGCTGTGATTTTAATTACATCCAAACACAGTTGGTTCCAACCTTCCTATAAATGCAGGCTTTACCGTGTTATTAGCCATAGGTAAGTGTTTACACTAGGCAGTCAGGTCAGGGACCCATCCGATCTGAGATTACCTTGACGTTTGGTGGATGAGCTCATATTTTTTGGCCAAATCTTGTGCTAAGCATCTCATGTGTTTTTTCATAGATTTCACAAGCCATTATGCTATTCACATTTCATATATCGCACATTTCCCTGCTTTAGTACAGTTGAGTGCAGCCATTGATCTATTTGCTATGTAAGTCTTTTTTGGTTATGCACCTGTTCAGACTAGATTGCTGTTCAGTCAGTTTACCTATATTTACTATGTACTATTTTTTCTGACTTGAGCGCCCCACCCTTCACCATGCTGTGATGTTAATTACATCCAAACACAGTTGGTTCCGACCTTCCTATAAATGCAGGCTTTACCATGTTATTAGCCATAGGTAAGTGTTCAAACTAGGCAGTCAGGTCAGAGACCCATCCGATCTGAGATTACCTTGACGTTTGGTGGATGGGCTCACATTTTTTGGCCAAATCTTGTGCTAAGCATCTCATGTGTTTTTTCATAGATTTCACAAGCCATTATGCTATTCACATTTCATATATCGCACATTTCCCTGCTTTAGTACAGTTGAGTGCAGCCATTGATCTATTTGCTATGTAAGTCTTTTTTGGTTATGCACCTGTTCAGACTAGATTGCTGTTCAGTCAGTTTACCTATATTTACTATGTACTATTTTTTCTGACTTGAGCGCCCCACCCTTCACCATGCTGTGATGTTAATTACATCCAAACACAGTTGGTTCCGACCTTCCTATAAATGCAGGCTTTACCATGTTATTAGCCATAGGTAAGTGTTCAAACTAGGCAGTCAGGTCAGAGACCCATCCGATCTGAGATTACCTTGACGTTTGGTGGATGGGCTCACATTTTTTGGCCAAATCTTGTGCTAAGCATCTCATGTGTTTTTTCATAGATTTCACAAGCCATTATGCTATTCACATTTCATATATCGCACATTTCCCTGCTTTAGTACAGTTGAGTGCAGCCATTGATCTATTTGCTATGTAAGTCTTTTTTGGTTATGCACCTGTTCAGGCTAGATTGCTGTTCAGTCAGTTTACCTATATTTACTATGCACTATTTTTTCTGATTTGAATGCCCCGCCCTTCACCATGCTGTGATGTTAATTACATCCAAACACAGTTGGTTCCGACCTTCCTATAAATGCAGGCTTTGCCATGTTATTAGCCATAGGTAAGTGTTCACACTAGGCAGTCAGGTCAGGGACCCATCCGATCTGAGATTACCTTGACGTTTGGTGGATGGGCTCACATTTTTTGGCCAAATCTTGTGCTAAGCATCTCGTGTGTTTTTTTCATAGATTTCACAAGCCATTATGCTATTCACATTTCATATATCACACATTTCCCTGCTTTAGTACAGTTGAGTGCAGCCAATGATCTATTTGATTGGTATCAGGTATGGACTGGGGCTGAAATTCAGTCCTGGCATTTGAAATCACACAGGCCCAAGTTGTCCCCGTTCTCATGAACCAGATGAGGATATATTGCTAATGTTACCTTGGATGTAGGAAAGGAAGATTTTCTACAAGACCAATATTTCTAATGATACCGGTGGCCTGCTGGGGTGAGTGATGGAGTCAGTGACTTTGTGCCCCATCACAACTCTTAACAGTGTGGGTATCTTTAAAACACCAATTCTATTAACAGTATAGCAGAAAAGGCAGCCCATGAACAGACAGGCCCTTCTGGCATTTGTCAGAATTGCCAGATGGCCAGTCCGGCCCTGCTTGGTATAATGGACCCATTGAAAGGTACGATCCTGAGTTTTCCCAACCAGGGAGTAGCAGCCACCAGGAGAAGCCCTGGAAAAGGAAGTAAAGAGAATGACTGCTGAAGTTTAAGAGTTTAAAGTTTAAAGGTTAATCTGTTTGAAAAGACATTTGGATCATGGACGGTGAATGATCAAGAAACTTTCCGCTGTAAATAGTTAGCACTTCTTGGTGCTTCTTACTGGTTTTACAAGTAACCAATGAAGACACTGTTTATTGTTTGCACTAAAAGTTATTCACCTTAAAAATGACCAAGAACAAAAACTTGTCTGGCATAGCCGAAGACGTCGTCCAGAGAGGAGACTAGTGAAGCCTTGCAGCACGCCCAAAGCCTACATTGGGGGTTTGGGACGGATCCCCCATGCAGCTGTTGTTGGTGAGAGGAACCTCACAACTTGCTGAATAGTGAAAATGTTATTAATGTGATGTTGAGCTACTTGTATGCTGTTTGCACTACTTCAGTTCCAGAGAATGTTGATTTTGTTGAACTGTATTAAAAGTGTTAATATTTTATGTTGCTGGAGAAAAGTTTACCCATAAGGGAAATAGTGTTTTATATTTCTATTTTCGGTGAAGCTATTTTCTACTGTGTATTATAGTTTTATGTAACGTTCAAACCAAGAAACCTACCAATAAAGGGAAGACAAGCTACTATTACCTATTACCATTTAAATGTGCATTTCAAAATTTTGTATGCTCTATTCCATTTATTGTTTGTGTTTCTGTTCCCAGTCCGGGAGTACTGGATTTAACGGGGGGAGTGTAACACCCCAGTATACCGGTTGTTACAGTGGTATTGCCTTCCTTACGGGGAGGGTGATGCCATGCCTGGAAGCGAGGAAGGATCCTTTAACAGGTAACTTGCACACAACACTGTTATGACTCCAGGCCAGAAAGGGGAGCTCTGATCCAGTTTGTGGGTGGCTTCTCTATATATATATTCTGGCTGGAGGAGGAAATTAGTCAGTAAGAGAGAGAGGAGAGAGGAGTGAGTAAAGGAGACAGGGGCTAGAGAAGAGCTGGAGCCATGCAGACATAAGGTTCTGCAGCTCCTGAGAGCAGTCTGTGTGAGAGACTGTGAGGGGAAGAGAAGCATAGGAGAAGTGAGGAGCTGGAGGGGAGCTGCGATTGGGCTCCCTCCATGCTGAAGCGCAAGAGGCCGGGGACCGGAATCCCGAGGTTGTGGGGGTAACTGTATGCCCCACAGCAGAAACTGACGGCCAGGAGATTTCAAGTCGCCTGTCCACCATTACACCCGAAGGCACAGCAGCATATAGAGCCCAGAATCACCACAAATAGAGACACCTGTAAAAAGGCTCGAGTTGCCTGCCATGTGGGTCCTGTCCTACATATAGGACAGGGAGAGAGAGGACCGTGTGTGAAGCCTAAGGCAGAAAGAAATGCACACTACAGCGAAGTAAGGAAGGCTTCCAACCCCACCTGGATAGGGGGATTCCAAATCGCTGCCAGGCTGGCCGGACCTCATCATCACCTCTGATCCGCACCCTGGACTGTGGCTGCATACTACCCGTAAAAGTTAAAGAGACTGAAACCTTGAGTCCTCTAATTCTTTCTGGCATCACACCATCTATCATTTTTGCCACTACAATGGGAGCCCTGGGGACTAAGCTTAACCTGTGGGAAGCCATACCATGCCTGCTGCCATAACATCATCCGCAGTGGACCCTTTTAAGCAGCAATGGTCATTCCTGACCGAGTACCATATGTGGTGTCACGAACATTCTTTATTCAAAACAACCCCTTTAAAGACCTTCCCTTTAACTTGGACGCCCAGGGCCATGGACCGGGTCACTGCCACCATGATTACCCCTTTATCGACCACCGGACCCGGTACCAAGTATCCCCTAGGCCCTATTGGGCGCTCCACTACCTGCTGCTACTCCATAATGTAGTGCTGTTCCTGTTTACTGACTTATGGCTTCCCACTGATAACACCACCTACTTCTCCTCCATATTGTGTTGCTGTTCCTGTGTACCAACCTATGGCTTCCAATTGACTAAATTATCTGCCTGAGCTAGCCTATTGGTTGCAATAAAAGGCTTCAATCTAGACCCATATTGTTAAATGATCAGCAGATGTATCGACAATCCAGAACTTGTAGCATGCAAATGGATAATAGTAAATTTTTAGCTTGCAAAGATGTTGTTACACACAGGAGTAATAAATGTATGCACAATCTGGTAACTTGCTTGCAGAGTTACTGATAATAGTAAGGATTTATGCAAACAGGAACTTGACTGCAGAGACTGAAGTGTAATTAATTGCATTGAAAACAGCAATGATTTGCAGATTGGTAGGTGTGGACTACACCTAAGTAAACTGTAATAAGCTTGGAAATAAATGGTGGTTGTTGAATGGAAAGCAAGACTAGCTGTAAATAATTAGACACCTTGCTGAAGCTGAGCTAAGTAGACGGTTAGGCTATGTGCACACGTTGCGGATTTTGCTGCGGATCCGCAGCAGTTTCCCATGCATTTACAGTACAATGTAAACCTATGGGAAACACAAAACGCTGTGCCCATGCTGTTGAAAAAAACGCGCGGAAATGCAGCGGTTTACATTCCGCAGCATGTTAATTCTTTGTGCGGATTCCGCAGCGGTTTTACACCTGCTCCATAATAGAAAAGCGCAGGTGTAAAACCGCAGTGGAAACTACACAAAGACCGCGGTAAATCCGCAATAAATCCGCAGGAAAAAAGCAGTGTTTTTGCCCTGCGGATTTATCAAATCTGCTGCGGAAAAATCCGCAGCCCTCACAAATACATGTGCACATAGCCTAAAGCAGCTCCTGACAAACACATGGCAGCGTGAACTGCTGGACTCAAAAGGCTTTTTAAGTGATCAGGTCAGAGGTTATCATAGTAACCTGGCAAAGACTAGCACATTGAGAGACAACCATAGGAGAAGGAAGAAAGGCACAACACAGAGCCAGGACAGGTGAGTAAAAAAGAAAGCCCACTGCTTTGTTTACAATGGTGTTTCCTACCCACCTTGTTCACTAAGTGGAAGTCACACTACACTAGGGTAGGAGAATAGGTTAATTTGATCTAAACCAAACTCCTAATGTATGTTTGCCCATGGGTTCAAGTGTATGCCTATTACTTTTACTATTGATTTACAAATAATTATTCAATTACATTCAGCAAATCTGCTATTGATATTTCTTTTCAGTTTGTGTCAAGGCCACTCTTCAGTGCATGTCATTAAACAGTCTCATGATTCCAGCAAATTCTGCGACACGATACAAGAAGTATATTCTTTGATATCCACCCTGCCTGAAAACTCAATATAAACCCCATCTCTTGGTGTGATTATAGAATTCAAGGGCTAAGAAAACTAACATGAGGAAGATACTCTGAATTCCAGCTCATGGCCGTATAGCTATAATACAAGCAGCTCTTTTCTGCACAAGCACAATATATGCTGTAGATAATTGTGTCTTTTTCTCTCTTTTGTTGTTTTCTTAAAACGCTTTAACTTAGTGCATATCCTAGTCACATAATAAATAAAAATATATATTTTTATAGAGAACATTGATTTTTTTTTACTAATTGTAAAGCAGAGAACATTTACAGAACCTAGCTGAAGACAAACAAGACTATAATGCCTTTATATCACTAGGGAAATAAAGAAGCACACTCATATCTAGTCCTGTAGAAAAACAACAGCTCAGTATTCATTACAAGCAACCTATAGTAATTTCTAGTCTCAGCACAGCATACTGAACACTTGGTATGGCCGTCACATTTTAATGCTTCATTTTGAAATATACCATGCTAAGCAAGCAAAAACTTTGGTATTATGGGCATTTGCCAAATAAACATTTTTTGTGGTTTGTAATTGTTATAATCCAAATAATACAAAGTGTATCATATTAAATGTGTCTTTTTATTAAACTAAACCAAATTTTAGCTAAAGATTGATGAGCAGAGCAACTTATTTTACAACATTTTCTCATTTAGTTTCAACATATTAATTTCTACCCATTCAATATTATTATTTAAGTATTTCTAAAATCTTATATAGTGCGTATGTAAAGCACACAGGGTTGTATTCATGGGCTGCGTGAAGTGTACAACACTCACGTTACGTCCTGAAGACTACACTGGTCCAGCGATTCCAGATCCGGAAGCAGCCAAACAGTCAATCACAGACTCTATCCATTTTCAACAGTTCACTTTATTCAACAGGTTTACTTCAGTCTTTGTCACAGATACCACTCAGTAGTCTACATTAGCAACAGTTCCCTCAACCTGTTCTGTCCCTTCCTCTGATGGCACTTCTTGCCCCTGGGATGTACTATCTGGTACCGCAGCATCCCAGAATCCTGACCTGATTCCTGTCTGTGATCCCTGTCCATTTTCCCCCTTTGGGGACAAGAGTAAGGCTGGCTCCTCCATAACTTTTTCAGGCCGTTAGCCTTGGATGTTCCAGGATGATCCACTAAACTTGGTCGATGCTATTCTCTTGCTGCTCCCCTTTTCTTTTTCCGTTCTCCTTTGCATCCATGTGACTTTCAGCCCTATGGCCCTGAACCACTGCTCCCACAAAACTCTTATTTGAAGCAATATTTCTTATCCCCATTTATCTCTTCTCATCTCTTATCTCCATGTCCTGCACACACATGGACTTGTTTTTCAATCTCACCTAACCAGGAAACATCCTACACTTTTAACTGTTCTGACCCCTCCCATCTGGGGAAATTCCCCAAAGCCTTCACAGTTTCTATACTAGATCTATCCAACTTCCTGAACTACAGTGCACTCCACTATGCTATCCTAATTACTATCTATACCTAATACTATATCCTATCCTTATATCTATGTCCTAATTCCTTACCATAATACTTTCCCTAATCTTAACACATTAACACACTGTTATAGAAATACATTTCAGTAACAAGCATGAATCATCCACAATAAAACCGTTATCAAAATTATTCACATTGCTACAAAAGTCGTACCTGTTTTACTCAGAAAGAACTAAAAGCTTGTTTTTCCCTGACATACTCTTACATACCTCGCTCCTACAACATGGTCATCCCCAACCCTACGGTACCAGTAAGACATGTAATAAAACATTTGGCCTACATTATTTATAAACACTTTAACTTTCTTTTTATCAGAGTCCTTTACTTAAAGCAGCCCTTTGGCCCACACATTAATGACTGTCCAAACATCCATGGGCACAGTCTTCCTCCTCTTCAGCCCTGCATGCACATTGGGTCATCCATTTTTCACACGGGTCCACATGACCCCAGTGCCACTTCCCTGGGGACCTGCTACAATTTGTCCAAGTTCCTTTAAACATGGGTCCACTTGACTCCGATCCCATTACTCCTGGGATTCCGACACAATGTGTCCATTTTAATATAACAGGCCCATTGGCCATCCTAATCCTGCTCTAGGTATCCAGACACAAGATGTCCATTTTACCCAGTGGACAACTCACCACAGCTCTATCAGTCCAAGAGCACTGACCCGGCTCAATCCTCGGGTTGTCCATTTCCTTCCCCTCCCCCTTTGTGAGTAATAGTCCTTTTACTTGAGAGTAGCTGCCACGTGACAGTATCATCGTCCTGTTGGGACAAAAAGGACCCAGGCTCAATTAAAAGTACACAGTCCCTTTAATTGCAGAATGTTGCCCTTGTGTGGCAGCCTCACAGTCCCTGAGGAGAAAAGTTCATGGTAAACATGGGGACAGTTCAAAATTCATCAGGGCAATGGGATAGAGTCCAGAGGGCAATATGTACAGTCCTTGGGGACAACAGGGTTTGACTTACCAGTCCAGAGTTCCATAATCCAGCAGGGGGTGTGCAACCATGCACAAAGCAACCTAGATGCAGGAAAGACACACTTCACACAAGAAAAAAAACCTTCGGTTACACTGGTCAGTACCGGTCACTCCCAATACCTTCAGGTCTTCGTGCCCTCAGGGACGCGGAATAGTCCCAACTCTTCAGCGTAACTTGCACTCTTGCACACGACCATTCATTCAAGTTCGGGACACCATTTTTAATCTTTTTGCTTGGCTGCATTACACCCACATTAAACCGGCCTCTAGGTAGCTGCCCCCAGGACCCTGGCACACGTACACAGTGAAGCTCGGCACCTCCATCTGTCTGGACCCCTTGCTGCTGGTGGTAGAGGAGGTACTGAAGCTGTTTTCTCCACTACTCCTGTGGGTCCTTCCCTCCTCTTCCTCATACATGCTGCGCAGGGGCTTGGGGATAGGGGGCTTTGATAGACTCATCGGCCGAATCGCGATCTCTTCCCCCGTACATACACAGATGGATGCACAGGCAGTGTGAGCCCTTGCTTTCTCTGGTGTTCAATCTATAAGTATAATATCTATATACTTTATACCTCTCTCTATGGGTAGCAGGTACGGACTAGGGATGAAATTCAGCCCTGGTATTTGAAATCACACAGGCCCATATTGTCACCGTCCCCATGAACCAGATGGGACATATTACTAATATTAGACTGGATGGAGGAAAGGAAGTAAAGCCATAATATAAGATTAAAATGTTATTTTATTACATATATACGTACAATACATAAATATAAAAGAGGGCGAACAACACAAACTAGCCGCCAAACAGTGTATTGTACTCCAAAATACTAAAAAAGTACCCAAGTTGTATATTTAATGCTTTTCTAGCCCTCTCTAACAGTCACAGTATATCTCCAAGGCTGGGTATATGACTAAAGAATGTTGCACATTAATAGAAATAATAAATAATGTATAAAGTATATATAATATGATGTACCCAGACCAAGGCACAAAGCTGTCCCACAATCATAAGATAAAAATCAAGATCCTCAATAGTTCTCAATAGAAATATATACCACAACGATTTTAATCTCAATAATATAAGGATGCACAGTTCAATAAATAAACAATGAAAAATAATAAAGTGTCACTTGGCACTTTTTTTGGCAACTCGACCATGCAGCCCATTTTTCTTCAGCTGCCTCCTTATTGTGCACCTTGAAACAGCCACACCGCTAGTTTTCAGAGAGTCCTGTATTCAGCTGATGTTATTTGTGGGTTTTTCTTTGAACCCCAAACAATTTTCCTGGCAGTTGTGGACAACATTTTTGTTTGTCTAGTAAACCGTGGTTTTGTTTTTACTGAGCCCCTGATTTTCCATTTGTTAATCATAGTTTGAACGCTGCTGACAGGCATTATCAATTCCTTGGATGTCTTTTTGCTTCCCTTTCCTGATTTATACAGTTCAACTAACTTTTCCCATAGATCCGTTCACAATTCTTTTGCTTTCCCCATGACTCAAAATTCAGAAACATCAGTGGCTGGATGAAAGATGCAAGAGTCTGTCTGGATCCCAGAAACTCAATCAGCTTTTATGCACACACACTGATTACAAGCAAACAGGTCACAGGTGAGAATGTTACCCTTAGTAACAATTCAAACCCATTTGTGTCAACTTCTGTGCATGTTTTCAGGCCAAAATCACCAGGGTATGTGAACTTTTGATCAGGGTCATTTGGATGTTTTGGGTTGTCATTTTTATTTTGTAACAAGGGTGACCGGGGGGGATTAGTTGTGACAGAGTTATTTAAAGGCACAGTTCACAGACAGAGTCCACTGAGCAAATGGTCAGCGAGCACCCCAGGCCCCTTGTACATAAATAGGCGGTACTGACACAGCTTCTCCCACAGTTTACCGTGTTCTCTCTCCGGCCATATTAGTCCAGCCAAAATAGAATCCAATAAGGCAACTGTTAATGAACAGGGATGGAATAAAATTAAAAGAGTACAACACTGGATTTCCTGATATCTCTCTGCACTCTCTACATCTGCTCCCACAGCAGCTGCAGCGGCCGAAGATCTCCAGTAGTCCAAGCACTGGAATCTGGGCGCTTAAAACCCCTTCAGCGGGGGCCCTTCCAGAGTCCTGGGGCCCCTGTCGCATTCCTTAGTTTCCTTTAGTTCTTAGAGCCTTTTTAGTTCTTGAGGCCTTTTTAGTCCGTGATGGCTTTTTTAGTCGTCAGTCCAGGTAACAGATCTCTCCCTTCCGGAAGTCTGGCAGTGCCCCGTCTATTCAGCACATCTGCTCTGGGCTAGCGTACCCGAGCTTCTGACTGGGAAAGGAGCTCCTCCCGCCATTCTGCTGCTGCTGGGCCAGCCCCCAGTATTAGCTATTCATTGCCCCTAACTGTATACAGCCAGTTAAAGGGGAACATCACAATACATTGTAAACATTTGTAACATATGGCGTACACACATTGCAAACACATCACAGCATAAAACACATGACATTATATACTGCATAACAAATATAGCATAAGGTCAATAGGAATACATGCCAAACACAATGTAGAAAGGACCGCATAGGCCCCATGTGGGGGCGGAGTAAATGAGGGTTCCTGTCACCTCCTTACAATTTAAAAAGAGAAAACACAGTAGTTTGACAATAAATGACTTCACCTGACCACTAACCATGAGTGGAGAAAAAGTTTTGGTGTTCTCATAAATATTCTCTGAAAAAGGCCTAGAAAGCAAAAATTCTGCAGGTAAGTAAACTTTTGAGCACAACTGTATATACTGCATATATTCCATCTGTTGTACCCATTATATGCGACATATTATAATTCACTGCCTGCTGTGCCCTTGTACAATTTTGCATATGTTGTGCACCCACATCCTTTCTTACCTGTTTTTACTTCATGTTTAATAAAGAATTGTTAGATTTTATAACATTTGTAACGATGTGATCATCTCTTTTTTTCCTCTCCTTTGTCATGTCTTATGACAATCTGTCCCTGTTTGGTTCATCATTTTGTGGCATTTATTTTCTTGATACAATTTTGTACATACTCCTAATATAGTTATGCCATTTCTTTCAACAAGCTACTGGTATAATTCTTACATGCTGGGTAGGGGCTTGGTGATAGGGGGCTGTGATAGACTCACCGGACGAAACACGATGTCTTCCCACGGCCACACATCGCCATCCCTAGGCCGTGACCGCTGATATTCACCTGCCTCCGTATGGTCCTCTAGCTGCACTTCTGGAAGGCAGGCGGGACCTCTGCTTCGGGGTCTTCGACAAGAACTTCATCGACCACTGAGGCCTTCTTCTGATCCTGCCCATCCCTGGGTGGGTTCACTTTCGGCAGCTCCACCCATTTTGTGTGAGTCCCTGCCCATTCTCCATTGATTCACAGCTACTGGCGGGGTTTCTTCCACTGCCCCCAGCTGTGGCAGGCATCGGTCACGATGGGATGTCTTCTCCATGCAGACTATCTCTTGGGCCAAACGAGCTTTCGCTCCCTGGACGCCCATGATGAGTGGCACTATAGCCAGCCTCCCCACCATCATCCACCATTTTAAGATTTTCAACGGCCGCCATCTTTGCCACATAGGGAGGTTCCTCCACTTTCTGAAGGTGAGGACTCTAAATCCTGCAAACTACACCAAGATGATGGCCGTTGAAGCATCTCAGCAAGTTCTCAAGGATTTAAAATAATAGGAATTCACTCCCGGTGAAGTATTCATGTTGTTTAATGAACGGTGAATATACTGCTAATGCATTTGATGGAATTTATGCATGGATTTAATGGAGATGAAGAATTTTAGAATACATTGAATAACATCAGAACAAAGTTTATTTGTGTGTGCTTTTTTCTCTAAGTGGCAGCAAAAACCTGGTGACAGATTCCCTTAAAGTCATGCATTTCTGATCTGGTAATCCCTCCTTCCTAGTATATTCAAGATAGGCTAGAGAATTGAATCTGTATTCAAATTCTTTTATAACCTACAAACCAATAAAATGTACGCATGACAGCCTACAGTGCTTAAACATATGTAGATATGTAGAATCTTTTTTACAATGTAGAATAAAACAGCATGTGGTTTGTAGATTAGCTCCAAATGGAGAACATGAGTGACATCTGCTGACCAAACTGGAGTGTAACAAAAGTATAAAGTCATGCATGAATACAGGTTCAAGGAAAATATGGAAAATATAAAGCACTGTTATAAATCCATACTGAAAGTAAGAGCATACAGGTATAAAGTTAATGTGCAAAAATAAATAATTCCTTCCAATTAACAAACATATTGAGGAAACAGAACATGTAGAAGCTGCTATCTTATGAATTCCAGAGTGAACAACCTGATTGGGTCCTCCCTGACACAAACCGCACAAAATCCGCATAAAAACTGCGGTAAATCCGCATCTCTATTGCTTTTCTCATTTAAATCGACTCAATCTGATTGTAATACTGTTTGACAGCTTATTGTCCTCTATACAGTTGTGACCAAAAGTTTTGAGACTTCAACAAATTTTGTTTTTCGCAAAGTTTGCTGCTTCACAGTTTTTAGATATTTTACTCAGATGTTTCTAAGGTTACTGAAGTACAAATGTAAGCATTTCATATATTTTTACACTTTTATTCTTAAATGCATGAAGTTTATGCAAAGACTCAGTATTTACAGTGTTGACTTTTATTGTTTAAGACTTCTGCAACTCAACTTGGCATGCTGGATATCAGCGTCTGGGCCAAATCCTGACTGATCAGAAACCAAATGTTGCCCAATTAGTGCTTGGAGTTTATCGCAATTTCTGTGTCTTTCATTTTCCACCCACTTTTTGAGGATTTCCCACAGGTTCTCAATGAGAATGAGTGCGAGGGAGCTTCCTGGCCATATAACAAAAATGTAAATGTTTTGTTCACCACGCCACCTAGTTATTCACTTTTGACTTGGTACATATTGCTCCATGATGCTGGAAAAACTATTGTTCATCACCAATTCCTTATTCATGGCAGTGTTCTTAGGCAAAATTGTGAGTGAGCCCTCTCCCTTGGATAACAAGCAAACCCAAAAATGAATGGTCTCAGATGCTTTACTGCTGGCATGACACAGGACTAGTGTTGAGCGATACCGTCCGATACTTGAAAGTATCGGTATCGGAAAGTATCGGCCGATACCGGCAAAGTATCGGATCTAATCCGATACCGATACCCGATACCAATACAAGTCAATGGGACTCAAGTATCGGACGGTATCCTGTATGGTTCCCAGGGTCTGAAGGAGAAGAAACTCTCCTTCAGGCCCTGGGATCCATATCAATGTGTAAAATAAAGAATTAAAATAAAAAATAGGGATATACTCACCTCTCCGGCGGCTCCTGGACTTTACCGCCGTAACCGGGAGCCGTTGTACCTAAGAATGCGCGCTTGAAGGGCCTTAGATGACGTCACTGCGCTCTGATTGGTCCGTAGCTGTCGCGTGACCGCTACGCGACCAATCACAAAGCCGTGACGTCACCTAAGGTCTTTCAAGCGCTTGAAATACCTTAGGTGACGTCACGGCTTTGTGATTGGTCGCGTAGCGGTCACGCGAAAGCTACGCGACCAATCAGAAGCTGCGGATGTCTTCTAAGGTATTTCAAGCGCTTGAAAGACCTTAGGTGACGTCACGGCTTTGTGATTGGTTGCGTAGCGGTCACGCGACCGCTACGGACCAATCAGAGCGCCGTGACGTCATCTAAGGCCCTTCAAGCGCGCATTCTTAGGTACAACGGCTCCCGGTTACGGCGGTAAAGTCCAGGGGCCGCCGGAGAGGTGAGTATATCCCTATTTTTTATTTTAATTCTTTATTTTGCACATTGTTATTAATCCCGATACCGATTCCCGATACCACAAAAGTATCGGATCTCGGTATCGGAATTCCGATACCGCAAGTATCGGCCGATACCCGATACTTGTGGTATCGGAATGCTCAACACTACACAGGACTCATGGTTGCACTCATCTTTTCATTAAGCCTGATTAATGTGTGGAGGCGGTACAACTCATCGCGAAAAGACTGCTCAAACTACTGTATAGTGTATACTTCTTACCAAAGATCAGCCTACCGATTTGCGAATAAAAGTCTAATAGAGAGGACCAATAACTCTTCAAATGGAGATATTACTATATCAGATCATGCAGCAAAGCAAATAACCTTAATTCCTTATTGATGAAATGAATTAAAACATTAAATTTTATTTATACTTGATTAAAACCATGACACAACTACAACAGATAAACACATATAACACATAACCGTGCTCTCTAGTCCAACCCCAAATGAATATATGTTGCACATATGGGGCTCCTTGTGGCAGGGTGAGAAACACGGACTAAGACAATGAGTGCAAAACCAAAACGGTGCTTGTGCTCAACAAACATCTCACTCGACCTGAACCCTATTCATGTAAATCCTGCCTGACTGTGGGGGTTGGCACCCTACTGTGCAGCGGATATGGCGCCCCCACTCCTCGACAGCTTTCCCTGAGATGCCCTATTGATAATAATAATAGGCTAATTGGAAAAACCACCACTGTGTGCAAATGCACAACAAGCAGGACAAAAACCACAGCAGTTAATGACTATAGCCTTCAGAAAGGCGTTCAGGCGTTCAGTTTATCTTCTTTCTGATAAGTATCGTATCGGTTCTCATTCCCTACCCATATGTTTGTTATTATGGTAATGCAGTCTTCGGCTGAAGGCTATAGTCATTAACTGCTGTGGTTTTTGTCCTGCTTGTTGTGCATTTGCACACAGTGGTGGTTTTTGGTGTGGTGGATCCATTAGGGTACTGTCACACAGTGCCATTTTGATCGCTACGACGGCACGATCCGTGACGTCGCAGCGATCGTATGATTATCGCTCCAGCGTCGTAGACTGCGGTCACACGTTGCAATCACGGCGCTGGAGCGATGCCGAAGTCCCCGGGTAACCAGGGTAAACATCGGGTTACTAAGCGCAGGGCCGCGCTTAGTAACCCGATGTTTACCCTGGTTACCAGCGTAAACGTAAAAAAAACAAACAGTACATATTTACATTCCGGTGTCTGTCCTCTGGCGTCTCAGCTTCTCTGCACTGTGTAAGCACAGCGGCCGGAAAGCAGAGCGGTGACGTCAGACGTCACCGCTGTGCTCGCTTTCTGGCTGGCCGGCGCTCACACTGCAGAGAAGCTGAGACGCCGGAGGACAGACACCGGAATGTGAGTATGTACTGTTTGTTTTTTTTATGTTTACACTGGTAACCAGGGTAAACATCGGGTTACTAAGCGTGGCCCTGCGCTTAGTTACCCGATGTTTACCCTGGTTACAAGCGAACACATCGCTGGATCGCTGTCACACACAACGATCCAGCGATGTCAGCGGGAGATCAAGCGACGAAAGAAAGTTCCATACGATCTGCTACGACGTACGATTCTCAGCAGGGTCCCTGATCGCTGCTGCGTGTCAGACACTGCGATATCGTAACGATATCGCTAGAACGTCACGAATCGTACCGTCGTAGCGATCAAAATGGCACTGTGTGACAGTACCCTTAGTCCTTGCCAGTTGTCAATTGTTGTTGGGAGGTGTTGGACCTCTGCCTGGTTCCTCCTGCCTTTCGGCCAAATCAGCAAAGATAAGTGTCTGGGTTTTTTTCTGTGGCACACATGCTGTGTGCTTCATGATTCAGTGCTATTCTTTTGTGTTTTCTTGTCCAGCTTAGATTGTGTCAGTATTTTCTCAGTCTTGTTGGATTCTCTGGGGTTGCTGGTATTCATTCCACGTCTTTAGTTAGATTGTGGAATTTTTTGTATTATCTGCTGTGGATATTTTTTGAAGGGTTTTAATAGTGACCGTCTAGTTTTCTGTCCTATCCTTTCCTATTTAGCTAGAGTGGCCTCTTTTGCTAAATCTTGTTTTCTGCCTGCGTGTGTCTTTTCTTCTCCTACTCACAGTCAATATTCGTGGGGCTGCCTATCCTTTGGGGGTCTGCTCTGAGGCAAGGTAGTATTCCTATTGGACTAGAGAGCACGGTTATGTTACATAGTTACATAGTTATTAAGGTTGAAGGAAGACTTTAAGTCCATCTAGTTCAACCCATAGCCTAACCTAACATGCCCTAACATGTTGATGTGTTATATGTGTTTATCTGTTGTAGTTGTGTCATGGTTTTAATCCAGTATAAATAAAATTTAATGTTTTAATTCATTTCATCAATAAGGAATTAAGGTTATTTGCTTTGCTACATTCAATTATTGACCTTTTTGCTGTTTATCAGCATTTGTTTACTATATCAGATCATGCCCCTATTTCATGGGATTTAGAAATTGTTTCAATTTCTACATATGTGTATGTCATTTAGGTGGGTTATCTAATATATAAAGCTGAATGTGTGTGTGTATGTGTGTATGTGTGTATGTCCGGGATTGGCATCTGCACCGTCGCAGCTACAGCCACAAAATTTTGCACAGTCACACGTCTGGACCCCGAGAGCGTCATAGGCTATGTTGTGAGGCAAAATTTTAACCCCACGCATTCCAATTCACCAAACAATTTTGCTCCTATCTACATAATGGGGAAAAAGTGAAAGGAAAAGTGTGGAGGCAAATTGACAGCTGCCAGATGTGAACAAGGGGGACTTAAAGAGTGAGAGCGATGGCGCCAAAGAGTATATACCATACAGTTGCTAAGGTGTGGCCCCGACATGGGATACTCACCACACACGGGGATATGAACACACACACAAAATGCGCCACACACTACCACGTGCTTGAACACATATATCACCCTCAGCACACATTTCACCACACATACAACAACCTCGCCACATAAAAGTCGAAACACAAAAGTCGCCGCTCAAAACTCGCCACGCACAAAACTCACCACATGCAAAACTAGGCTCACGCAAAACTCGCCACACGTGCAAAACTCACCTCATGGAAAACTCGCCACACGCAAAACTTGCACACGTGGAAAAATTGCCACATGCACAAAAGTTGCAACACATGCAAAAGTTGCCTCACACAAAACTTGCACATACTCAAAACGCACCACACATAAAACTCGCCACGCGCAAAACTCGCCATGCGCAAAACTTGCTGCACACAACTTGCTACACTAACCTGTCACATGCAACTCGACACACAAAAAGTTGCTACACGCATGTCGCCACACAAAACTCATCTCACAAAAGTCACTACATGCATGTCGCCACACGCAACTCAACACACACAACTTGACACATGAAACTCGCCCTAAAACACACACAAGTCTGGTATTATCCTTCAAAAATAAAAATATGATTAATAAGCAGACAAACTACAAGAGCAACAACTGTACCATATAGGAAATACAGCAGCTGTCAGTCACATGACCTGTCTATTATGTGTATGTGTGAGCTAATATATACTGCCAGGGGGAGGGCTTCCTGTTGGCTGGGGATTTATCAGGCTGCCAATTTAGCTTACAAATACTGAGGTAAAAATACTGTGCAAATAACATGTGAATGAGGTCTAATACAGGAGGAGATGACGCACAGATATATACTATATACAGGAGGAGATGACGCACAGGTATATACTATATACAGGGGATATGACACAGGTATATACTATATACAGGGGAGATGACACTCACACATGTATACTATATACAGGGGAGATGACACAGAGGTATATACTATATACAGGAGGAGATGACATACAGGTATATACTATATACAGGGGATATGACACAGGTATATACTATATACAGGGGAGATGACACACACACATGTATACTATATACAGGGGAGATGACACACAGGTATATACTATATACAGGAGGAGATGACATACAGGTATATACTATATACAGGAGGAGATGACACACACATATATACTATATACAGGGGAGATGACATACAGGTATATACTATATACAGGGGAGATGACACACAGGTATATACTATATACTGGAGGAGATGACACACAGGTATATACTATATACAGGAGGAGATGACACACAGGTATATACTATATACAGGAGGAGATGACATACAGGTACATACTATGAACAGGAGGAGATGACATACAGGTACATACCATATACAGGGGAGATGACACACAGATATATACTATATACAGGAGGAGATGACACACAGGTATATACTATATATAGGAGGAGATGACACACAGGTATATACTATATACAGGGGAGATGGCACACGTATATACTATATACAGGAGCAGATGACACACAGGTATATACTATATACAGGAGGAGATGACACACAGGTATATACTATATACAGGAGGAGATGACATACAGGTACATAATCATACAGGAGGAGATGACACACAGGTATATACTATATACAGGAGCAGATGACACACAGGTATATACTATATACAGGAGGAGATGACTTACAGGTATATACTATATACAGGAGGAGATGACACACGTATATACTATATACAGGAGGAGATGACATACAGGTATATACAATATAAAAGAGGAGATGACACCTAGGTATATAGAGGAGGAGATGACATACAGCAGGTTTATACTATATACAGGTGAGATGACATAGAGGTATATACTATATACAGGAGATGACATACAGGTATATACTATATATAGGAGATGACATACAGGTATATAGTATATACAGAAGAGATGACATACAGGTATATACTATATCCAGGAGGAGATGACACATAGGTATATTACAATATACAGGAGGAGATGACATACAGCAGGTATATACTATATACAAGAGATGACATACAGCTATATATTATATACAGGAGGAGATGACATACAGGTATACACTATATACAGGGGAAATGACATACAGATATATACTATATACAGGAGATGACATACAGGTGTATACTATATATAAGGGAGATGACAAACATGTATATACTGAGGGGAAAATGAGAGGTGTGTGGTGAAAATGAGGGGTGTGAGGTGAAAGTGAAAAGGTGTGAGTGCAAAATGAGAGGAGTGAGGGAAAATAGTGGAGTGATCGGAAAATGACAGATGTGAGGTCGGAATGACAAGTGTTAGGGGGGAATGAGAGGAGTGAGGGGGGAATGAGAGGAGTGAGGGGGAAAATAAGAGGAGTGAGGGGGAAAATGAGATGTGTAAGGGAGAAAATGAGAGATGTGAGGGGGAAAATGAGAGGCGTGATAGGAAAATAAGAGAAGTGAGGTGCTATAACCAACCACAGATATTTACTATGCCCAGGTAACGCCGGGCTCTTCAGCTAGTGAGTCATATAGATCAAAGATTGGGGACAGATCAGTACCTGCACACCCCATTGTGAACAGGTAGCTGAAGCAGGTTATCTTATGAAGAGAAAACATGGACTGTATATACAGAGTAATTAACGGGTACCTGTTAATGTTGGATAACTACTTGGGCCAGCAGCTGTGCACTTGCATGCCTCCACTGGCACATACTGTAGATGTTAAACACAGGGGCATTAGTACTTTTAGCTCCTGCACCTCCTCCTCTTCAGCCTCTATCTCTGAAATGACCGCATCAGTCACAACCTGGAAGCACTGCCTCAGCCAAGTGGCAACAGGCTGTGCTGAAGCTAATATGCTTAGGTGACAAACAGCACAATGCTGTAGAGTTGTGGACAGCTCTGAAAGAGCAGGCAGATGTGTGCCTGACACCACTGGACCTACAGCCAGGCATGTTCGTGTGTGACAATGGCCAGAACCTGGTGGCGGCTCTGAGGCGAGGTGAGCTCACACACGTGGCATGCCTGGCCCATGTGCTTAACCTTGTTGTTCAACGGTTTCTCAAAAGCTATTGAGTCTCCCACCTGGGCAATGGGGATACTCGGTACAGAGTCCAATCGCTCTTAAAGGGGATATCACGGTGGCTGTGACCCAGTCTGTGGGCCTGGGCACTCAATAAAAGGGGAAAAGTCTTTAAAGGGAAATTGATAATAAAGTCTATTCGTGATGCCACATGTGGTCCTCGGTCAGAGGGGACCGACGCTGCTTAAAGGGGTCCTCTGGGGTGATGGTGTTGCAGCAAGATGGTGACGCTTCCCACAGGTGAAGCGGGGTCCCCAGGGCTCCCAAGGTGTATGGCAAGGATGGTGTATTGCCGGTAATAACGGAAGACACAGAGTTGAAAAGTCTTTACCTGTTTACTGGTAGAAGCAGTCCGCAGTCCAGGATACCAGACACAGGTGGTGATGTGGTCTGGCCAGCCTGGAGGCAACGGTGACCCCTCTCCCAGGTAAGGTCCGTAAGCCTTCCTACTCGCACTAGTATGCGAGGTCCCTGCTGCCTATAGCTTGCTAGCAAAGTCCTCTCACTCCTGTCCTAGAACAGGTACCCGTATGATGGGCAGCTTGAGCCGTTTTACAGGGTCTCTATCATGACCCGGGCTCTTTAGGTGCTGCTTCACCTCTAGGTGTGGTGTGGGCAATTAACATACAGTTCCAAGCCCTCCGATTCTGCTATGTGTCCTAGAATACCACAAAAGCCTCAGGCTCCCGGTGCCCGGTTTCTGCACTTCGGCTCTGAGGGTGCCCACTCACAGTTCCCCTCTGAGCCCTTTTCCACTCCTTTGCTCCTTCCCTCGATGGCTCCACTACATACAACCCCTCAGGTTCTCGTCCTTCCCTGGAGCTGCAGCTCAGTCCTGGTATGGCCCCGTAGTCTGCTACAGACTTCCTTTCTCCTCAGTGTCTCTCTCCAACTGAACTAAACTCCTCCTCCAGACCAGAATACTTAAAGCTGAGGGAAGCTCCCCTGAATCCGGGTCCTGAGCTCCCCCTTCTGGCCTGGATTCAGAATGTGTTGTGCGTAGGTGCTTACCTGATAAAGCGAATCCTCCTTGCCTCCAAGCATGATATCGCCCTACCCGAAAGGAAGGCAATATCACTGTAACAACCGGTTACCTGGGGTGTTACACTACCCAGAGCTGCCGGAACTCCTAGTGAAAGTACACCATCTGTCTTCCCATTTTAGAAAGTCAGCTACAGCTTCAGCCACCCTTGCTGTGCTTCAGCAGCGTTTGCAGCTTCCGGCTCACCGACTGTTGTGGTATGTCCTCACACATTGTAACACTACACTGCAGATGTTGGAAAGGATTTGTGAGAAGAAGAGGGCAGGAAGCATCAACAAGGCCATCGGTATTCAGTTCAGACTCCACTCTAAGACCTCAGGAGTGGAAATGGATGTCAGACATATGTACCATCCTCTAAAATTTTGAGGACTCCACCAAGATGGTGAGCGGCGATGGGGCCATAATTAGCATCAACATCCCGCTTCTCTGTGTTCTGAAACACTCTCTTCTCACAATTAAAGAGGATGCATTGCAGGCAGAGCACGATGAGATGGAGCAAGGAGCCATATAGGGTGATTACACACTGCCCAGCCTCATCTCATCCTAACATGGATTGAGTGACGATGAGGAGGAAGAACAGAAGCTAGTTTCATGCGCTGTAGACGGTACTACCTGCACAACTATCATATTATCTCCATCTGTTCAGCGTGGATGGCCTGAGACAGAGAGGAGGAGAAGGAGGAGGAGAACATAGTCAGTTGTCCTCTTGGTGAGGACACGGAAATATTGCCTGTTAGCAGTCTGGCATGCATGGCTGAGTTTATGTTATGCTGCCTTTCCCATGAACCGCGCAGTCTCAAAATTTGAGGTGACAGTCATTACTGGTTGGTGACACTTCTAGACCCACTCTACAAAGAGAACTTTCTATCTCTTATTCCAAAGGAGACACCACAAACACTATTCAGTGCAATAAAGTCCAATACCATACCAATATACAGTTAGGTCCATATATATTTGGACACAGACAACATTTTTCTAATTTTGGTTATAGACATTACCACAATGAATTTAAACAAAACAATTCCGATGCAGTTGAAGTTCAGACTTTCAGCTTTCATTTGGGGGTATCCACATTAAAATTGGATGAAGGGTTCAGGAGTTTCAACTCCTTAACATGTGCCTCCCTGTTTTTAAAGGGACCAAAAGTAATTGGACAGATTAAATAATTTTAAATAAAATGTTCATTTCTAGTACTTGGTTGAAAACCCTTTGTTGGCAATGACTGCCTGAAGTCTTGAACTCATGGACATCACCAGACGCTGTGTTTCCTCCTTTTTGATGCTCTGCCAGGCCTTCACTGCGGTGGTTTTCAGTTGCTGTTTGTTTGTGGGCCTTACTGTCTGAAGTTTAGTCTTTAACAAGTGAAATGCATGCTCAATTGGGTTGAGATCAGGTGACTGACTTGGCCATTCAAGAATATTCCACTTCTTTGCTTTAATAAACTCCTGGGCTGCTTTGGCTTTATCTTTTGAGTCGTTGTCCATCTGTAGTATGAAATGACGACCAATCAGTTTGGCTGCATTTGGCTGGATCTGAGCACACAGTGTGGGTCTGAATACCTCAGAATTCATTCGGCTGCTTCAGTCCTGTGTGACATCATCAATAAACACTAGTGACCCAGTGCCACTGGCAGCCATGCATGCCCAAGCCATCACACTGCCTCCTCCGTGTTTTACAGATGATGCGGTATGCTTTGGATCATGAGCCGTACCACACCTTCGCCATACTTTTCTCTTTCCATCATTCTGGTAGAGGATGATCTTGGTTTCATCTGTCCAAAGAATGTTCTTCCAGAACTGTGCTGGCTTTTTTAGTTGTTTTTTTTAGCAAAGTCCAGTCTAGCCTTTTTATTCTTGATGCTTATGAGTGGCTTGCACCGTGCAGTGAACCCTCTGTATTTACTTTCATGCAGTTTTCTCTTTATAGTAGATTTGGATATTGATACGCCGACCTCCTGGAGAGTGTTGTTCACTTGGTTGGCTGTTGTGAAGAAGTTTCTCTTCACCATGGAGATTATTCTGCGATCATCCCCACCTTTTGTCTTACGTGGGCGCTCAGGTCTTTTTGCATTGATGAGTTCACCAGTGCTTTCTTTCTTTCTCAGGATGCACCAAACTGTTGATTTTGCCACTCCTAATATTGTAGCAATTTCTCGGATGTTTTTTTTTTCTGTTTTCGCAGCTTAAGGATGGCTTGTTTCACCTGCATGGAGAGCTCCTTTGACCGCATGTTTACTTCACAGCAAAACCTTCCAAATGCAAGCACCACACCTCAAATCAACTCCAGGCCTTTTATCTGCTTAATTTAGAATGACATAACGAAGGGACTGCCCACACCTGTCCATGAAATAGCCTTGGAGTCAATTGTCCAATTACTTTTGGTCCCTTTAAAAACAGGGTGGCACTTGTTAAGGAGCTGAAACTCCTAAACCCTTCATCCAATTTTAATGTGGATACCCTCAAATGAAAGCTGAAAGTCTGAACTTCAACTGCATCTGAATTGTTTTGCTTAAAATTCATTGTGGTAATGTCTATAACCAAAATTAGAAAAATGTAGTCTCTGTCCAAATATATACGGACCTAACTGTATATTGCAAAGATATTTATTAAATACACCAGATCAGATGACAGAGCACAAGGCTAAAAGTGACAGATCATACCACATACAAGGCGGCGGTGAGAAGACACATGAGAACCCTGCACAGAAGTCACATAATACAATAAGTAGTAGCCAGAACCATAATACACAGTGGCGGCATATAAAGTCACATACCTAATGATACAGCAGGGGCACGTGCAATCTCCCGCCCTCCCCGACGCGCGTTTCAGAAGTAAAACTTCCTTCCTCAGGGGGCGTGGGTAGAGAGGCACAAGCACATGTAAATAGAGCCCAGGGCCGGAAGTATGCGCCGGCCGATAAGCAAAGCACCACCCACCCAGAAGCGCCGCAGCACACTGCCGACGCCAGATCACATGGAGCCCCATGTGACCCGCGTGTACGACAGTGGGCGGAGCCAAGGAGTAGGGTAAGGCGCAGCCCACCGAGCGACGCATACCGGCGGCCATCTTAGTATAGGGCAAGCAGCCAGGTGTACATGTAATTAAGTGCATACAAGCACTAATGAGCGGACAACATTAAGTAATTACATATATATCCATAAAAAAGACCTAGGCCAGAGACATGCGCCGGCTGGCAGGCAAACAGCGCCCATCCAAAGACGCCGCCCAATCCACAGACACGAGATCACATGGGGCCCCATGTGACCAACGCGTCAGACAGTGGGCGGGGCCAGAGAGCACGGCAAGCCGAGCCCACCGACCAACGCACATCAGCGGCCATGATGACAATGGGCAAACAGCCAGGTGTGCATATACAATGGTGCATTTAAATACCACAGTAAGTTCTACACTATACAAGGCATAATATTAATGTTAATATAAATATGGAAGCAATAAATACATGCTCCACTATCGCACTAAATATATGACACACATATGGATAGTAGCATGGTTACACTATTACAGAGCAACATGTGTCAATAAATACGACACAAACACCCAACACAAAACATATCATATACAAATACGCCGATACATAAATACCATACTAATAGAGAACATAGTCCAGTGAGTACATACTACGCCAATTTTATTACATCACTGGACAAAATATGGATATATCATATTAGTAAACAATATAGAAACCGCATCAAAGACAAAACATAAATACATAAAATATACACAAATGACATAACTCAGGCCGCTTCTTTTCCATGGCATGCACGACACACATGATAGATGAAAAAATGTCACTAGAAAATAGATGAAAAGAAAAAACACAATTAAAACAAGTTAAAAACAACTGCATGTGGGAAGACCGCACTCATTGGTACACATCACCCAGAGGACTCCAGAAAAGGGGCAAACGACAAGCACTCATTAAGACCACACGGGTGGACCGTATTTAAAGTCCAAATCCACCTTGTCACCAGCCTCGCCAGGCGCCCAGATAAACCCCCACCTCTGATATTAATTTTCAACGCATCGATACCACGTACCCTCAAAAGAGTACTATCACAATTGTGTAGATTTTTAAAATGTCGTGGTATCGTCTTGAGGGTGGAAACGTCCGTGTGGCCTGCTGCCGCCTGAATACCCAACACGTGCTCCCTCGTGCGAACCTTAAGTTGGCGTGTTGTCAATCCAACATAAATAAGGCCGCATGGGCACGTAGCATAATATATCACGTACCTAGTGGTACATGTGATACGTTGGCGAATTTCAAAAGACCTTGTGCCATCAAAGTTGGTAAATCTATTGCACCGGTCAATGTTAGGACAGGCGACACACTTGCCACACGGAACACAATCACCACTCATTTTAAATTTATCCAAAAAGGTAGGCAGCGGGCGCTCAGGATAATGGCTGGAGACAAGGTGGTCCCTCAAATTTTTGGCCCGCCTAAAGGACATAGAGGGTCTATATGGTACAATTTTTTTCAGAACAGGATCCACCCTAAGGATTGGCCAAGCTTGCTCTAAGATGGCACGAACCCTATTGGACTGGGAGCTAAATGTTGTGACAAACCTCACTTGGTCATCTGTCTTAGATTTTCTATTACAGTTAGCATTATATAGTAAATCATGTCTCGAGGCATGTTTAGCTCGATGTTAGGCAGTCTTAACCGTCCTACGACTATATCCGCGTGTTATAAAGCGCTGTCTCAATTCATGCGCCCTAGACTCAAAATCAACATCAGAGGAACAGATCCGGCGTAACCTGAGGAACTGACCCTTCGGTACAGAACGGATCATGTGTCTGGATGTCCAGACGAGGCAAACAATAAGGTGTTAGTAGACGTCTCTTTCCTATAGATGTCAGTTTGCAGGACACCAAATTGGTCCCGCCTAATAGTGACATCTAGAAAGTCCAAGGATACACTACTCTGACAAAACGTAAGGTGTGCCCTGCCAGATGAAGACGATATCGTCAATGTACCGCATCCAATGTTGAGTCCCTCTATACCAATATTAACCCCTTCACCCCCAAGGGTGGTTTGCACGTTAATGACCGGGCCAATTTTTACAATTCTGACCACTGTCCCTTTATGAGGCTATAACTCTGGAACGCTTTGACGGATCTTGGCGATTCTGACATTGTTTTCTCGTGACATATTGTACTTCATGTTAGTGGTAAAATTTATTCGATATAACTTGCGTTTATTTGTGAAAAAAATGGAAATTTGGCGAAAATTATGAAAATTTTGCAATTTTCCAACTTTGAATTTTTATGCCCTTAAATCACAGACATATGTCACGCAAAATACTTAATAAGTAACATTTCCCACATGTCTACTTTACATCAGTACAATTTTGGAACCAACATTTTTTTTTGTGACGGAGTTATAAGGGTTAAAAGTTGACCAGCAATTTCTCATTTTTACAACACCATTTTTTTTTAGGGACCACATCTCATTTGAAGTCATTTTGAGGGGTCTATATGATAGAAAATACTCAAGTGTGACACCATTCTAAAAACTGCACCCCTCAAGGTGCTCAAAACCACATTCAAGAAGTTTATTAACCCTTCAGGTGTTTCACAGGAATTTTTGGAATGTTTAAATAAAAATGAACATTTAACTTTTTTTCACACAAAATTTATTTCAGCTCCAATTTGTTTTATTTTACCAAGGGTAACAGGAGAAAATGGACCCCCAAAGTTGTTGTATAATTTGTCCTGAGTACGCTGATACCCCATATGTGGGGGTAAACCATTGTTTGGGCGCATGGCAGAGCTTGGAAGGGAAGGAGCGCCATTTGACTTTTCAATGCAAAATTGACTGGAATTGAGATGGGACGCCATGTTGCGTTTGGAGAGCCCCTGATGTGCCTAAACATTGAAACTCCCTACAAGTGACACCATTTTGGAAAGTAGACCCCCTAAGGAACTTATCTAGATGTGTGGTGAGCACTTTGACCCACCAAGTGCTTCACAGAAGTTTATAATGCAGAGCCGTAAAAATAAAAAATCATATTTTTTCACACAAATGATCTTTTCGCCCCCAATTTTTTATTTTCCCAAGGGTAAGAGAAGAAATTGGACCCCAAAAAATGTTGTGCAATTTGTCCTGAGTACGCTGATACCCCATATGTGGGTGTAAACCATTGTTTTGGCGCATGGCAGAGCTTGGAAGGGAAGGAGCGCCATTTGACTTTTCAATGCAAAATTGACTGGAATTGAGATGGGACGCCATGTTGCGTTTGGAGAGCCCCTGATGTGCCTAAACATTGAAACTCCCTACAAGTGACACCATTTTGGAAAGTAGACCCCCTAAGGAACTTATCTAGATGTGTTTTGAGAGCTTTGAACCCCCAAGTGTTTCACTACAGATTATAACGCAGAGCCGTGAAAATATTTTTTTTTTTTTTTTCTCAAAAATGATTTTTTAGCCCCCAGCTTTGTATTTTTACAAGGGTAACAGAATAAATTGGACCCCAAAATTTGTTTTCCAATTTGTCCTGAGTACGCTGATACCCCATATGTGGGGGGGAACCACTGTTTGGGCGCATGACAGAGCTCGGAAGGGAAGGAGCGCCATTTGGAATGCAGACTTAAATGGATTGGTCAGCAGCCGTCACGTTGCATTTGCAGAGCCCCTGATGTACCCAAACAGTACAAACCCCCCACAAGTGACCCCATATTGGAAACTAGACCTCCCAAGGAACTTATCTAGATGTGTTTTGAGAACTTTGAACCCCCAAGTGTTTCACTAAAGTTTATAGCGCAAATCCGTGAAAATAAAAATTCTTTTTTTTTTTCACAAAAATGATTTTTTAGCCCCCAGTTTTGTATTTTCACAAGGGTAACAGGATAAATTGGACCCCAAAAGTTGTTGTCCAATTTGTCCTGAGTACGCTGATACCCCATATGTGGGGGGGAACCACTGTTTGGGTGCATGACAGAGCTCGGAAGGGAAGGAGCACCATTTGGAATGCAGCCTTAAATGGATTGGTCTGCAGGCGTCACGTTGCATTTGCAGAGCCCCTGATGTACCCAAACAGTACAAACCCCCCACAAGTGACCCCATATTGGAAACTAGACCTCCCAAGGAACTTATCTAGATGTGTTGTGAGAACTTTGAACCCCCAAGTGTTTCACTACAGTTTATAACGCAGAGCCGTGAAAATAAAACATCTTTTTTTTCCCACAAAAATGATTTTTAGCCCCCCAAATTTTTATTTTCCTAAGGATAACAAGAGAGCTTGGACCCCAGAAGTTGTTGTTCAATTTGTCCCGAGTACGCTGATAACACATATGTTGGGGTAAACCCCTTTTTGGGCGCACGGGAGAGCTCGGAAGGGAAGGAGCACTGTTTTACTTTTTCAACGCAGAATTGGCTGGAATTGAGATTGGACGCCATGTCGCGCTTGGAGAGCCCCTGATGTGCCTGGACAGTGGAAACTCCCCAATTCTACCTGAAACCCTAACCCAAACACACCCCTAACCCTAATCCCAACGGTAACCCTAACCACACCCCTAGCCCTGACACACCCATAATTCTAATCCCAACCCTAATCCAAACGTAAATGTAATCCAAACCCTAACCCTAACTTTAGCCCCAACCTTAACTTTAGCCCCAACCCTAACTTTAGCCCCAACCCTAACTTTACCTCCAACCCTAGCCCTAACCCTAACCCTACCCCTACCCCTAACCCTAAACGTGACTGAAATACGTGGCACTGAAATACGTGGCACTGAAATACGTGGCACTGAAATATGTGATACGTGGCACTTAAATACGTGGCACTGAAATACGTGGCACTGAAATACGTGGCACTGAAATACGTGGCACTGAAATACGTGGCACTGAAATATGTGATACGTGGCACTTAAATACGTGGCACTGAAACACGTGGCACTGAAATACGTGATACATGGCACTGAAATACGTGGCACTGAAATACGTGGCACTGAAATACGTGGCACTGAAACACGTGCAACTGAAATACGTGGTACTAAAATATGTGGCACTGAAATACGTGATACGTGGCACTGAAATACGTGGCACTGAAACACGTGGCACTGAAATATGTGATACGTTGCCCTGAAATACATGGCACTGAAATACATGGCACTGAAATACGTGGCACTGAAATACGTGGCACTGAAATACGTGGCACTGAAATACGTGGCACTGAAATACGTGGCACTGAAATACGTGGCACTATGACTGTCAGAAAATGTTCATTAAACGGTTAGGGGTGAGGTTAGGGGTAGAGTTAGGGTTAGGGTTTGGATCCCTTTATCACAATGATGGTGGTGGGTGGCTTTTCAGTGTGTTTTCTGTTTTTTTTTCGATAAAAATGCATGCGTTTTTAACGCAAACAAACGCATGTGCTTAAAAACGCAAGAAAATACTGCAGGTTGTATTTCTGAAAATTAACGCATGCAGAAAAAAACCGCATGCGTTTGAAAACGCGACCAAACGTGTACAAAAAAAACGCATGCGTTTTCAATGTTAAATATAGGGAAAAAACGCATGCGTTTTTTTGTGCAAAAAACGCTGCAGACAAAAACGCAAGTGTGAAACCAGCGACGCTTTTTATAGCAAAAAAGTTTTTGCGTCTCCACATTTTGAGAGCTATAATTTTTCCACATTTTGCTCCACAGAGTCATGTGAGGTCTTGTTTTTTGCGGGACGAGTTGACGTTTTTATTGGTAACATTTTCGGACACGTGACCGTTTTTGATCGCTTTTTATTCCGATTTTTGTGAGGCAGAATGACCAAAAACCAGCAATTCCTGAATTTCTTTTGGGAGAGGCGTTTATACCGTTCCGCGTTTGGTAAAATTGATAAAGCAGTTTTATTCTTCGGGTCAGTACGATTACAGCGATATCTCATTTATATCATTTTTTTATGTTTTGGCGCTTTTATACGATAAAAACTATTTTATAGAAAAAATAATTATTTTGGTATCGCTTTATTCTCAGGACTATAACTTTTTTATTTTTTTGCTGATGATGCTGTGTGGTGGCTTGTTTTTTGCAGGACAAGATGACGTTTTCAGTGGTACCATGGTTATTTATATATGTCTTTTTGATCGCGTGTTATTCCACTTTTTGTTCGGCGGTATGGTAATAAAGCGTTGTTTTTTGCCTCGTTTTTTTTTTTTTTTTCTTACGGTGTTTACTGAAGGGGTTAACTAGTGGGGCAGTTTTATAGGTGGGGTCGTTACGGACGCGGCGATACTAAACATGTGTACTTTTATTGTTTTTTTTTTTTATTTAGATAAAGAAATGTATTTATGGGAATAATATTTTTTTTTTTTTTTTTCATTATTTTGGAATATTTTTTTTAATTTTTTTTTACACATTTGGAAATTTTTTTTTTTACTTTTTTACTTTGCCCCAGGGGGGGACAATACAGATCGGTGATCTGTCAGTTTGCATAGCACTCTGACAGATCACCGATCTGCGAGAGGTGCAGGCTGCTTCACAATGCCTGCTCTGAGCAGGCGTCTGTGAAGCCACCTCCCTCCCTGCAGGACCCGGATCCGCGGCCATCTTGGATCCGGGTCTGGAGCAGGCAGGGAGGGAGGTAAGACCCTCGCAGCAACGCGATCACATCGCGTTGCTGCGGGGGGCTCAGGGAAGCCCGCAGGGAGCCCCCTCCCTGCGCGATGCTTCCCTGCACCGCCGGCACATCGCGATCATGTTTGATCGCGGTGTGCCGGGGGTTAATGTGCCGGGAGCGGTCCGTGACCGCTCCTGGCACATAGTGCCGGATGTCAGCTGCGATATGCAGCCGACACCCAGCCGCGATCGGCCGCGCTCCCCCCGTGAGCGCGGCCGATCGGCTATGACGTACTATCCCGTCGGCGGTCATGGGGGCCCACCCCACCTCGACGGGATAGTACGTCGGATGTCAGGAAGGGGTTAAGCATCACGATGGCATTGCAGCCGTACATTTCTTTTTGGGTACTTCTTCATTACCCGTGGATATGAGGGACCTTCTGCTGGAACTATTGGAGTTCACCCTCACACACAACTTCTTTGTGTTTAAGGGGTCCTTCTACCTACAGCTCCGGGGGACTGCCATGGGGGCGGCCTTTGCGCCGGCCTATGCTGGCCTTTTCCTGGGGCTTTGGGAGAAGGACCTCTTCCTGTCCGATGAACAGGGGTTGATGGACCACGTCCCCTTTTGGATGCGGTACATTGACGATATCTTCTTCATCTGGCAGGGCACACCCGTCGACCTTGGGCAGCTTATCAGTACCTTGAACAGCAATGACCTTAATATACACCTTACGTTTTGTCAGAGTAGTGTATCCTTGGACTTTCTAGATGTACCGGTGGGCCAGTTCCTCCGGTTACGCTGGATCTGTTCCTCTGATGTTGATTTTGAGTCTAGGGCGGATGAATTGAGACAGCGCTTTATAACACGCGGATATAGTCGTAGGACGGTTAAGACTGCCTACCATCGAGCTAAACATGCCTCGAGACATGATTTACTATATAATGCTAATTGTAATAGAAAATCTAAGACGGATGACCAAGTGAGGTTTGTCACAACATTTAGCTCCCAGTCCAATAGGGTTCGTGCCATCTTAGAGCAAGCTTGGCCAATCCTTAGGGTGGATCCTGTTCTGAAAAAAATTGTACCATATAGACCCTCTATGTCCTTTAGGCGGGCCAAAAATTTGAGGGACCACCTTGTCTCCAGCCATTATCCTGAGCGCCCGCTGCCTACCTTAATATTATGCCTTGTATAGTGTAGAACTTACTGTGGTATTTAAATGCACCATTGTATATGCACACCTGGCTGTTTGCCCATTGTCATCATGGCTGCTGATGTGCGTTGGTCGGTGGGCTCGGCTTGCCGTGCTCTCTGGCCCCGCCCATTGTCTGACGCGTTGGTCACATGGGGCCCCATGTGATCTCGTGTCTGTGGATTGGGCGGCGTCTTTGGGTGGGTGCTGTTTGCCTGCCAGCCGGCGCACGTCTCTGGCCTAGGTCTTTTTAATGGATATATATGTAATTACTTCATGTTGTCCGCTCATTAGTGCTTGCATGCACTTAATTACATGTACACCTGGCTGCTTGCCCTATACTAAGATGGCCGCAGGTATGCGTCGCTCGGTGGGCTGCACCTTACCCTACTCCTTGGCTCCACCCACTGTCGTACGTGCGGGTCACATGGGGCTCCATGTGATCGGGCGTCGGCAGTGTGCTGCGGCGCTTCTGGGTGGGTGGTGCTTTGCTTATCGGCCGGCGCATACTTCCGGCCCTGGGCTCTATTTACATGTGCTTGTGCCTCTCTACCCACGCCCCCTGAGGAAGGAAGTTTTACTTCCGAAATGCGTGTCGAGGAGGGCGGGAGATTGCACGTGCCCCTGCTGTATCATTAGGTATGTGACTTTATATGCTGCCACTGTGTATTATGGTTCTGGCTACTACTTATTGTATTATGTGACTTCTGTGCAGGGTTCTCATGTGTCTTCTCACCGCCGCCTTGTATGTGGTATGATCTGCCACTTTTAGCCTTGTGCTCTGTCATCTGATCTGGTGTATTTAATAAATATCTTTGCAATATATTTTGGTATGGTATTGGACTTTATTGCACTGAATAGTGTTTGTGGTGTCTCCTATCTGGATTTCAGTGTGTCTACACTAGTCCTAAAATTTACTATGGGATATATGTGCACTAATGATATTGAGTGTGAATATGCTGCAGCCCCATAGTTTTATGTGTTTTTCTGCTTATTCTCTTATTCCAAAGGCAGACAGGTGTACTAAAATGGGGCAGTACCAGAGGACCCTAGTTGCGGAATTATTAAAAAAAAATTCCCATCTGAAAACGCTGGTGGCAGATGTCACAGATCGTTGGACAACCAAGGATTACAGGTGAGAGAGAAACAACTCCAATCTAGCAGAGGCAGGGGAACACTGGCAAAGTTCTGGGAGAATTTTCTTAGACCATCCCATCGCACTGGCCCTGAGGCGTGGGGGGCTCTCACAAGGAGTGCAAAGTTTTGGTAGATGCTGAGAGAGCACCTTGCTGACCGTACCAACGTCCTCCGTTATTCCTCTGTACCTTATAATTATTGGGTATCCAAGCTGCACATGTGTCATGAACTGGCTCTCTACGCCATGGAGGTCCTGGCCTGCCCTGCCACTAGCATTTTGTCAGAGCGGGTTTTTAGTGCCGCTGGTGGAATTATAACTGATGAGCACATCCGCCGGTCAACTGAAAATGCTGACAGGATGACTCTTATAAAAATGAACAAATTGTGGATTGGGCCAGACTTCTCTACACCACCGAATGATAGCAGTGTAACAAACTCAAATCCAGTGTCTTTTTGGGGGGACTATTCCCATGCACCTCTTCACACCCACACATGGGTATATGCTTCCCAATTTTGGCTATTTGATGTTGTCCTCCTTCTCCTCATCCTCATCATCCACCACCACTATATCACCAGGATGACCGTGGTCCATGATGCAACACCCGCATAAATTTTTTAAAGAGTGTTAGGATGCCCGTAACAACATTTTTTATACAGTATGTTCATGTATACCCCCCAGGGGTAAATGTTTGCCTAAGCGTATGGGCATTGCAAGTACAGGAGACTCACTCCTTTATAATGGGAACATTTTTTATGGGGCCCTCCTCCACGTCTCGTCAATGGAGTATTGGGGTGCGTCCAAATTTTTGGCAGCCATTGCATTCACTGCATAGGCAAACAGTATGGGAGACCCACTTCCTAATAATGGGAAAATTGTTTTATGAGGCTCTCCTCCATGTCTCTTCCAAGGGGTATTGGGGTGCACCAAAATTTGTGGCAGATCTGGAATTCCATGCATAGGCAAACAGTATGGGCACCCACCCCCTTTTGGGCTTCCGTCCCCAAGTTGGGACCCCAGTATGGAGTGGGCAGCTTTTCCACGGAACCTTCCATCCCCTGGTATCTTTCGACCAGTCCGACAAGTTCATCGGCATTCTGGGGATCACCCTGGGCAACCCAAGTCTGTACGGGCCTCGGCAGGGAGTGTACAAACCGGTCCATCACCACTCGTTCTACCATCTGCGCAGGCATACAGGACTCTAACTGCTGCCATTTGTGAACCAGGTGCAACAGGTCAAACATTTGGGAGCGCGGTGGTTTGTCCCGGTGATACACCCAATGGTGAACCCGTTGTGTCAAGAGAGTCATTGTTCTGCCCCAAGAGTGCAAGAATCTCCATTTTTAGCTTGTTCTACTCTTTAGGGTCCTAAACCTAAATCATAGTATGCTTTCTGGAGTTCCCCTGCCTAGTGTGGCGCCAGTACATCTGCCCACTGCTCTGGCAGGAGTTTCTCCCTCTCGGCGACCCTTTCAAACACCGTCAGGAAAGCCTCAACATTGCAATTCTCCATTGCAGATTCTTCAGCCTTAATACTGCAATTCTCCACTGCAGGTTCTTCATGCTCAACACTGCAATTCTCAAATGCATGGTCTTCAGTTATTGTGGTGCGTCTAAATTTGGGGCAGGGCAGGCCTTGCATTCACTTCATGGGCAAACAGTATGGGAGTATCAACTTCCTAATAATGGGAACATTGCTTTCAGGAGGCCCTACTGTACGCCTCTCCAAAGGGGTATTGGGGTGCATCCAATTTTGGGCAGCCCTGCCACTCACTGCATACACAATAGCAGTATAGGAGACTCACTGTTTAATAATGGGAACAACAAAGCATAGCCTCCTGATGGCTCTCTAAGAATAGTGAGAGCTGACTGCTGGACCTTTAAGAATAATAAAGGCCGCCTGATGGCCCTATAAAAATAGGCTTTGTGACTTTCAGAGTCCCTCCTTCATAATTGAAACAGGATGTATCAGATAATGTGTCACACACCACATGGCCAGATAAGGATGCAAAATGTTAAAATGACATTTCCCAGTGAATGCATTTGTCTTGGTTGAAAGCAATGCTAAAGTTGAGAAACGCATGAAAAACACTACGTGTAACATAGCCCAAGGTGTGGAGGAGCAGTTTTGTTTTTGGCTATTTATTTTGTCTTATATAAAAGTCATTACCCTGGAAAGGAAGTTCCTTAACATATTTCCCAGGAAAATCCATTTTGGTTTTGTTTTTATGTTTTATTGTGAGTCTGTAAAAGTGGAGCAAGACTCCGACAACATTGTTCACAGCAGTGACCTGGTAGTCAGAAATGCTTCCAGGGGTCTTCCCCATGATGTTCCCATGTCATTTGAGCACTGTTCCCATCAATTTCCGCAATTTATAATCACACTATAGTCCCTGTGTGTGTGTGTGGGGGGGGGGACACAGTAAACATGCTCTAGTTTCCCATAGACTTACATTGGGCTCATTGCTCGGGTCGAGCACCTGAGCATTCCAATGTGCTCGACCCGAGCAACGAGCATTTTAATGCTCACCCATCACCATGTGTACAATTCTTGAAGGATGTAAGATGATGGCTATATTGTTTCTCTAGGGGGTTTATGGAGAAAAATATGAACCACAGGAGAAATGAGGGCTAAAATTGGATTAAAATCTAATGTAATCAACCATCCCTCTTTTACCTTAGTGGACGGGGTAGTGAGGAGGCTGGTGAGACTGCTGACATGCAAGGAACCATATTAAATAGCAACCGATCACCCCAAATGTACTAACTTTCTATTCCCCTTATACTTGTAGATTGTGAGCCCTCGCGGGCAGGGTCCTCTCTCCTCCTTTACTAGTCGTGACTTGTATTGTTTAAGATTATTGTACTTGTTTTTATTATGTATACCCCTCCTCACATGTAAAGCGCCATGGAATAAATGGTGTTATAATAATAAATAATAATAATAATATTGACCTCCCCTTAGAACTATCAGAAATAACCAGGCCGGACAAACCTTAACCCTCATGCTGGATGAAGGTCATCACAGCATTTATTTGTATGAACTGTTATTAAACCGGGGAGCTGGGAAGCAATATACCGCCCATCCGACTCCAGATAGGCACGTCTGCTTAAGCAGCTCAGTCTCCACAGATCAGTTTTGTCACACACTGCCAGCTGTGAATTTTCAGTTTCTCAAAGAAAAGAAATTCATTGTATTAGTAATTTTTTTTAGAACACATGAATCACATTACTCTCCCAAATTGTCTCCTCAGAGAGGAAGAGGACTAGAACTCTAGTGCCTCCTATTGGAAGTAGGAATCCTAACAGTCAATATAGACCCTTTAACGAGCCTTGTCACATGACTTAGGATAATAGCCAAACCAGAATCTCAATTTGCAGACACTGTGTTTTGGGGTAGTGCCCCTCGTCAGTGCAAAGTGGAGATCTGGTTTGGCTGATTGAGAGATGTCTGACCGGGATCCAAGAAGTATCGTTTCTCCTTGCGGAGAGTGACATGATAAGCATGTCGAGGTGAGGAGACTATGGCTATGTTCACACGATCCTTTTTTTGCTGCTGTTCTGCAGCGCTTTTCAGGCTGCGGATCCGCATCCTTTTTCCATGCAGGGTACAGTACAATGTTACCCTATGGAAAACAAAAACCGCTGTGCCCACTATCCTTTTTTTCTCAGGCAAATCCGCGCGGATTTGCCTGCAGAAAAAAAGAAGTACCATGTCACTTCTTTCTGCGGATTCAGCTCCTGTTTCCCACAGGCACCAATAGGAAAGTGCTGTTGAAAACCCGCAGAGGAATCTGCAGAAGAAACTGCAGGAAAATCAGCAGTGCAGTTTTGCACTGCGGGTTTTCCAAATCAGGACCTGAAAAAAAAAGGATCAAAAAAAGGATCGTGTGAACATGGCCTTAAAGCCACAATGCTCCTTTGGGAAATATGCAAATTGTCTCTTCAGAGAGGAAGAGGACTAGAACTCTAGTGCCACCTATTGGAACTAGCAATCCTAACAGTCAAGGTCGACCCTTTAACGAGCCTTGTCACATGACTTAGGATAATAGCCAAACCAGAATCTCAATTTCCAGACACTGTGTTTCGGGGTACTGCCCCTCATCAGTGCAAAGTGGAGATCTGGTTTGGCTGATTGAGAGGCGTCTGACCGGAATCCAAGAAGTATCGTTTCTCCTTGCGGAGAGTGACATGATAAGTATGTCGAGGTGAGGAGACTTAAAGCCGCAATGCTCCTCTGGGAAATATGCAAATTGTTTCTTCAGAGAGGAAGAGGACTAGAACTCTAGTGCCACCTATTGGAAGTAGGAATCCTAACAGTCAAGGTCGACCCTTTAACGAGCCTTGTCACATGACTTAGGATAATAGCCAAACCAGAATCTCAATTTGCAGACACTGTTTCAGGGTACTGCCCCTCATCAGTGCAATGTGGAGATCTGGTCTGGCTGATTGAGAGGCGTCTGACTGGGATCCAAGAAGTATCATTTCTCTTTGCAGAGAGTGACATGATAAGCAAGTCGAGGTGAGGAGACTTAAAGCCACAATGCTCCTCTGGGAAATATGCAAATTGTCTCTTCAGAGAGGAAGAGGACTAGAACTCTAGTGCCACCTATTGGAAGTAGCATTCCTAAGGCTGCCGTCACACTAGCGAGTTTTATGGACATAAGAGCGCATAAAATACGTCCGTAAAACACGCCTAACAAACGGCCCAATTATTCCCAATGGGTCAGGTCCTATCAGCCGTATATAACGCATCTGTAATATACGCCTTTCTACGGCCGTACAAAATCGCAGCATGCTGCGTTTGTCAGCGTATTGCGCAAAAAAATACGCCAATGAAAGTCTATGGGGGAGAGAAAAATACGGATTCCACACGGACCAGCAGTGTGACTTGCGAGAAATACGCAGCGGTGTTAGTGAAAAGCCGGTAATTCAATTGCCGGCTTTTCATTTCTCCTTCCCCAACCCGACATATTATGAGACATGGTTTACATACAGTAAACCATCTCATATCCCCTTTTTTTTGCATATTCCACACTACTAATGTTATTAGTGTGTATGTGCAAAATTTGGGCGCTGTAGCTCGTAAAATAAAGGGTTAAATCGCGGAAAAAATTGGCATGGGCTCCCGCGCAATTTTCTCCGCCAGAGTGGTAAAGCCAGTGACTGAGGGCAGATATTAATTGCCAGGAGAGGGTCCATGGTTATTGGCCCCCCCCTGGCTACAAACATCTGCCCCCAGCCACCCCAGAAAAGGCAGAAGATGTGCCTATTCTGGCACTTGGCCACTCTCAATAAATAAAATACTAAAACAACCTGTTTGTTTATTTCATTAAAATACTTTTTAATAATGTGTGTGTGTTTTTTAACCCTTTCAGACAATTGGATTAATAATGGATAGGTGACATAATTGACGCCTCTCCATTATTAATCTGGCTTAATGTCACCTTACAATAGCAAGGTGACATTAACCCTTCATTACCCCATATCCCACCGCTACACGGGAGTGGGAAGAGAGTGGCCAAGTGCCAGAATAGGCGCATCTTCCAGACGTACCTTTTGTGGGGTGGCTGGGGGCAGATGTTTGTAGCCAGGGGGGGCCAATAACCATGGACCCTCTCCTGGCTATTAATATCTGCCCTCAGTCACTGGCTTTACCACTCTGGTGGAGAAAATTGCGCGGGAGCCCACGCCAATTTTTTCCGCGATTTAACCCTTTATTTTAGCAGCTGCAGCACCCAAATTTTGCACATACACACTACTAACATTAGTAGTGTGGAATATGCAAAAAAAAAAGGGGATATGAGATGGTTTACTATATGTAAACCATGTCTCATATCCTGTCGGGTTTGTGAAGGAGAAATGAGAAGCCGGCAATTGATTTACCGGCTTTTCACATATATCGCGCTGAATTAAATATAAATACAGAATATATATATATATATGTGTCTCAATGACATATATATATATATATATATATATATATATATATATATATATATATATATATATATATATACTGTATATATGTTTTACCGAACATTTGAGCACATAAATCCATTAGATGTCGGTTTTGCAAGCCTGCGAAAAAATATCACAGTACGGATGCCATACGGATTACATACGGAGGATGCCATGCGCAAAATACGCTGACACACCCTGCCTACGGATGACATACGGACCACTATTTTGGGAACATTTCTCCGTATTACGGCCGTAAAAAACGGACCGTATTGTCTTACGCTGAGTGTGACGCCGGCCTAACAGTCAATGTCGACCCTTTAACGAGCCTTGTCACATGACTTAGGATAATAGCCAAACCAGAATCTCAATTTGCATACACTGTGTTTCTAGTCCTCTTCCTCTCTGAAGAGACAATTTGCAAATTTCCCAGAGGAGCATTGCGGCTCTCCCATGCATACAACTGATAAACTCATGAGGAAAAATTTTTAACCTTGACAGCCTTACCATGTGATTTAACTAAACCTAGGGAGAGAGAGTGGGATACTCGTCTCCAGTACAAAGAGGAAGGGTCTGAAAGGGATTTATACACTGCTCAAAAAATAAAGGGAACACTAAAATACCACATCCTAGATATCACTAAATGAAATATTTCAGTTGCCAATGTTTATTCATTGCATAGTGGAATGTGTTGAGAACAATAAAACATAAAAATGATCAATGTAAATCAAAATGAATATCCCATGGAGGTCTAGATTTGGAATGATACTCAAAATCAAAGTGGAAAATCAAATTACAGGCCGATCCAACTTCAGTGGAAATGCCTCAAGACAAGAAAATGATGTTCATTTGTGTGTGTTGCCTCCATGTGCCTGTATGACCTCCCTACAATGCCTGGGCATGCTACTGATGAGGTGGCGGATGGTCTCCTGAGGGATCTCCTCCCAGACCAATACTAAAACATCCGCCAACTCCTGGACAGCCTGGGGTGATGTGTTCAATCGGATTCAGGTCTGTGGAACGGGCGGGCCAGTCCATAGCTTCAATGTCTTCATTTTGCAGGAACTGCTGACACACTCCAGCCATGAGGTCTGGCATTGTCCTGCATTAGGAGGAACACAGGGCCAACCACACCAGCATATGGTCTCACAAGGGGTCTGAGGATCTAATCTTGGTACCTAATGGCAGTCAGGCTACCTCTGGCAAGCACATGGAGGGCTGTGTGGCCCTCCAAAGAAATGCCACCCCACACCATTACTGACCCACTGCCAAACTGGTCATGCTGAAGGATGTTGCAGGCAGCAGATCCCTCTCCACAGCACCTCCAGACACTGTCACATCGGTCACGTCTGTCACGTGCTCAGTGTGAACCTGCTTTCATCTTTGAAGAGCACAGGGCGCCAGTGGTGAATTTGCCAATCCTGGGGTTCTGTGGCAAATGCCAATCGTCCTGCACAGTGTTGGGCTGTGAGCAAAATCCCCATCTGTGGATGTCGGGCACTCAGACCATCCTCATGGAGTCGGTTTCTAACCATTTGTGCAGACACATGCACATTTGTTGCCTGCTGGAGGTCATTTTGCAGGGCTCTGGCAGTGCGCCTCTTGTTTCTCCTTGCACAAAGGGTGAGGTAGTGGTCCTGCTGCTCGGTTGTTGCCCTCCTACGGCCTCCTCCATGTCTCCTGGTGTATTGGCCTGTCTGTCTCCTGGTAGCACCTCCAGCATCTGGACACTATGCTGACAGACACAGCAAACCTTCTTGCCACAGCTCGCAATGATGTGCCATCCTGGATGAGCTGCACTACCTGAGCCACTTGTGTGGGTTGTAGAATCCGTCTCATGCTACCACGAGTGTGAAAGCACTACCAACATTCAAAAGTGACCAAAACATCAGCCAGAAAGCATTGGTACTGAGATGTGGTCTGTGGGCCCTACCTGCAGAACCACTCCTTTATTGAGTGTGTCTTGATAATTGCTAATAATTTCCATCTGTTGTCTATTCCATTTGCACAACAGCATGTGAAATTGATTGTCAAACAGTGTTGCTTCCTAAGAGGACAGTTTGATTTCCCAGAAGTTTGATTTACTTGGAGTTATACTCTGTTGTTTAAGTGTTCCCTTTATTTTTTGAGCAGTGTATATTGACAGGCTGAACTAACTGGCCTGAGCAAGTGGGGGAGGGGTTTTTGGGAGGAAAGAGTGAGGGATGTATTAAGCAGAATGATCAAACTGAGAGGTCAACGGGGTGGGTTGCTGAACAATTAGGATATGTGCACACGTTGCAGAAATCTCTGCAGAATTTTCTGCACAGAATCTGCATCTCTTGGCAGAAAACGCACGTAAAAATCCGCATGTTTTTGATGCATTTTTTGCTGCGGTTTTGAAGTGTTTTTTTTGTGTGGATTTTCATGCGGATTTGTCTGGGTTTTTGTAACCTAAATAAAGATCTATTATTTACCCCCTCAAAAAAAATTGTAAATGTGATGTAATTTCTTTGTCCAACCTCTTATTTTACATACTCCATTGAATAATAATGTTTACAGACAGACATAGACAGACAGTCAGATAGATAGATAGATAATTATTAGCCAGAAAGGCTATGCAGACAGCTGTGAGCTGATATTCATAGCCTAGAGAGATATTGCCCCCCCCCCGGCTTCAAATACCAGCCCCTAGACACCCCAGAAATGGCGCAGAAATCTCTTCCCACTGCCCTGTAGCTGTGGCATATGGGGTAATGAGGGGTTACTGTCATCTTTGATTGTAAGGGGATATTAATCCCAGTTAGTAATGGAGAGGCATCAATAAGACACCTATCCATTACTAATCCTATAGTAGTGAAAGAGTTAAATAAAGACACAGCCAGAAAAAAGTATTTTAATATTCTTAATTTCACCATACTTACAACCACGCCTAATTCCCCAAAGCCATTGATCACCTGCAGAAAGTAAAAAATAATAAACTAACAGTATACTCCCTGTTCCGAAGCAGTAAAAATTAACGAGTGTCCCACAACGATCTCCCCTATGGAACAGGGACATCGGTGATGTCACTGCTCTATAGGCCTCCCACGATGCACTGACAGGAGATAATGGCTCCTGCAGAGCATCGCTAAAGAGGTTACCTGAGTTCAGGCTTACTTGACGGCAATGCTGTGTGGGAATTTTCTCACACAGCACTTCCGGTGAGAGAATGAACTTAGGTGACCTCTCTCCCGGCAGTGGCAGAGGGATACATGGCGGAGGTAATCCTCCGCCTGTCAGTTTGTCGTGGAGGCCCTGTAGAGCACTGGCATTGCCCGATGTCAGTGTTCTACATGGAAGATCATCATGGGACACTCGTTATTAACTGGACTATGGCGGAAAGGTAAATATAGGTTGGTTTATTATGCTATTTTTATTACAGGTGATCGAGGGCATTCGGGGACTAGGTGATTGGTGAGTATGTACTGTATGTTATACGTTGTATGTTCTGTCTGTAATGTATGTCCTGTATGTTTGTTTCTTTTTACTAATGAACACATGCATTGTCTGATGGGGCTACTTTCCCATCATCGGCAATGTTGTCACTGTGAGCATTCATAGCCAGATGGGAGCAGTAGTCCCATCAGACAATGGCTGCTTACACAGACCTGCACACACACACAGGGACACACGCACACACACAGAGACACACTCAGACCCACACATACACACAGACCTCCGCACACAGACACGCACATAGTCTCCGCCCACACACTTCCCACCTCCTATCTGCAGTGTTTCTCACACCCACATCCGCAGCAAATCCCCAGATCTTTTTTACACCTACGGTTTTGCTGCGGATGTGCCTGACTCAATGGAAGTCAATGGGTGCAGAAACGCTGCAGATCCGCAAAAAGAATTGACATGCTGCGGCAAATAAAACGCTGCAAATCCGTGCGGATTTTTCCACAGCATGTGTACAATTCTTCTTAATTAGAATAACATTGGTAGTGCACTACACTACGGATTTGATGCAATTCCGCGCGTCCAAAAACGCTGCGGATCCGCATCAAAATCCGCAACGTGTGCACCTTCCTTAGTGGCCTTTACAGACTGTTGACATGCAAGAAACCGTATTGAATGGCGACCCACCCCCCCAAATTTACCAATTCTCTATTCCCCTTATATTCACCTCCCTTAAAACTATCTGAAATAACCAGGCCAGACAAACCATAACCCTTCAGGCTTATCAACCATTATTAACCCCTTAGTGACCTGGCCAAATTTTTAAAATCTGACCAGTGTCACTTTATGTAGTCACAACTCTGGAATGCTTGAACATATCCCATTGATTTTTAGACTTTTTTTGTGACATATTGTACTTTATGATAATGGTAAGTTTATGTCGATATTTTCTGCATTTATTTATAAAAATATCAGAAATGTTACAAAAATTTTAAAGTATTTGAAATTATCGAACTTTGAATGAATATCCCTTTAATCTAGATAGTCATACTACACCAAAAAAATTAATAAATAACATTTCCCTCATGTCTGCTTTACATCATGTGTAAAATGTTGTTTTATTTTGTTAGAATTTTAGGTTTAAAAATGTAGCAGTAATTTTTCATTTTTTCAAAGAAATTTACAAAACTTACCATATTTTTGGAACCATAAGGCCGCTTTCACATTTGCGGTTGTGTCCGCAGCGTTTCTTCCGCAAATATCTGCATGCGTTGTGTATTCCTATCTTTAACATTAACGACGCATGCGTTTTTCTATGTTCGCGTTTTGCCGCGTTTGACGACGCATGCGTCGTCTAGCCGTCTGCGTCTTGGCGCGGAAATGCAACATGTAGTAATTTTTAGAGGCGTCAATTTGCCGCCTGGAAACGTATGCGGCTGATTGCGCAAGGTTTGCGCCCAAAAAACGCATTGTAGTCTATGTAAACGCATGCGTTTTTCAGTACATGCGTTTGCTTGCGTTTACCGACGCATGCGTCTCAATTGAGAAAAACATGTCTAGACACTGATAAGCCACCCCCCACATACAAGGTGATAAAGGGAGGTAGTGGACATTTGCAGGTCACTAGTCAGCAGACTGCCTTGCAGACGAGACGCCCCACAGCCCCTTGGATCAGCAAACAAGCCTCAGAACTATGTGAGTATATCCTATCCAATGCATTTCTTTTCTATAATCTGTGTCTATGTGCCCTAATTTCTGTCATTCCTTTCTTTCTGCACACATCAGAATGTCTTCTTCTTCTGATGAGGAAACGCCTGGGCCTGCACAAGGGGAACATGTCAGCGAAGTGAGTATTCACCTCCTCAGATTGTATTCACTGTCACATCTACACATATGACAATGTATATTTTCCCTTTTTCAGACCACTTCTTCTACAGCGGAAGAGACTGGGCAGGAGACTGGGCAGGAGCAGCGTAGTCATGGCCGGGCAAGACGGCGGCATCGTGTAAGTATAGCTGGCTGAATGTGTATTGTATCCTCACTTTATAATTCTTGAATCTTCATTTCTTTCTACTTCTCTCTTTCTTTCCCTTTTGCTTCAGCACCAGTGTTTTTTTTTACTTCAATATTCATGCCATTCCTCTGATTCTGTTTTCTGTCTTCCGTATGTGAACGCCTCCTATATTAATGTACTTTTTGTTGTTAGGTTCCAGAGGAGGATGAGGACCTAATTGAGAATGAACACCTCATCTCCCTGGTTCACGAGCGAGTCGCATTGTGGGACACCCGGGATCCACTGCACGCCAACAATGTGACGATCCGGAGGCTTTGGAATGAGGTGGCCGCAGCGTTGTGGGATGGCTGGGCCAATGCCCCGGCTCGGGTCCGTTCTGCATTTGGTAAGTATCGCAATGCAGTGTGATGTAGTCAATACCTTGGCCATGCTCACACAACTGTGTATGATGTGAGAAAGTCATTACTTTTTCACAGCACATACAGTTGTGTGACCATGGTCAAAAGACCATTGTCCTAACTATTATGTTTTGTTTTGCCAACAGTGTCAAAAGTGAAAACACGTTGGAGATCGATGAAGGACCGCTTCAACAAGGACCTGCGCCAAGAGAGCCGGCTTCCAAGTGGTTCTGCAGCAAGGATACGCAAATACAAGTACCACCGCATCCTTGCGTTTTTGAGACCAGTCCTTGCACGAAGAACGTAAGTATATTGGTTAAAAAAGAAAAAAAAAATGGTGTATAATGCAATTTGTTGCTGGTCATTATTTCCCATCAGTATTTGTAATCCGAAACCTTGATTGATTGATAGATGCAGCAGTGGGGTACGTGTTCTTTGAATACTTTCCCTCACATAGTTCCTCTCCAGGTTTTGGCATACCAATACTGATTTGAAATACTGATCAAATACTGAGAGTGTGACGGCAGCCTGCACAACAGATCTATACTCAGCAAGTTAGGTGTCAGAAATAATGAATTCAGGATGCCAATGGCTCCTCAATTCATTTTTCCTGACACTTGTCCTGGTGAGTATACAGGAGGCTTGTATGTCCTCTGTCGTCAATTCGTATTTCCCATCAGTATTTGTAATCCGAAACCTTGATTGATTGATAGATGCAGCAGTGGGGTACGTGTTCTTTGAATACTTTCCCTCACATAGTTCCTCTCCAGGTTTTGGCATACCAATACCTTGTATAGAGATATGGCTTGTATTGTCTCCATCATCTCTTCATAGTTTACATCAGTTTTTTTAATCCCCAAGGACTGGTCGATGCATGCAGAAGTATAGCATGTTGTTTTATGAAACTTTTATTCCTACTGTTGAACTCCTGGCTTGCAAATTCTGATGTAAAATTCACTACAAATAGTAGTGTGACCTTTCCCTATCTGAATGTGTATCTAACTGTTCAGTTATCTTTTTGTAAATGTTTTGTAATATATTTTTTTTTTTTTCCGCAGCACTTGGAGCTCCACTGTTGGCCCAGGTTCTGGAGCGGTCCTTCATCAGTCAGCCACGGACCCGTCCCAGCCATCCTCCAGCGCTGCAGCAAGTGGGCCTGCCACACAACCTGGAGACCAGGAAGCTGGTCCATTAGGTGTTCCCCTTCCCCAGTCCTCTGCCTCTAGCCAATTTTTTATGGGCTCCTCCCGGCAGCGGCAGAGGGCCGCGGACAGGTCACTCATGCCCGAGTTTTTGCACTTGAGCTCGGTCTTCCATGAGGGACTCAAGGCGATGGGTGACCGACTGGATACTGCCATTAGTCATATGAGCACACGTATCCAGGAGGTAACCACAGCCCTTGCCCAAGTGAAAGCCGACCTCCAGAGGCCAGCACATCATTTTTTTAATCAGATAGAACAGGGCATGTCGGAACACCTTAGTCCTGAGCTCCAGATTACTGTTATGCAGGCCTGCAATGCTGCTTACGTGCAGGCTATGCAGCAGAGTCGGTATTTTCAGCAGACAGTGGGGACATTTCCAACAGTGCCCACACTGTCACGCTTTACATCAATGCCGACATCTGCTGCATACCACTGCACGGCCACCTCCATTCCAAACACTTCCGGACCGTATTATAGCACCACCACCATGCCCAGTGCAGTGGGTCAGCCCACCGCCACCACCATGACAACTGCTGCTCCTGCTTGGGCCTCCTCCACTGCCACCAGCATGCTGCCGCCGCCGGACCCTGCCCTGGTGTTTCCTGGCACCACCACTACCAGACTGCCGCCGCCGGACCCTGCCCTGGCGTCCTCTGGCACCACCACTACCAGACTGCCGTTGCCGGACCCTGCCCTGGCGTTCTCTGGCACCACCACTACCAGACTGCCGTTGCCGGACCCTGCCCTGGCGTTCTCTGGCACCACCACTACCAGACTGCCGTTGCCGGACCCTGCCCTGGCGTTCTCTGGCACCACCACTACCAGACTGCCGTTGCCGGACCCTGCCCTGGCGTTCTCTGGCACCACCACTACCAGACTGCCGTTGCCGGACCCTGCCCTGGCGTTCTCTGGCACCACCACTACCAGACTGCCGTTGCCGGACCCTGCCCTGGCGTTCTCTGGCACCACCACTACCAGACTGCCGTTGCCGGACCCTGCCCTGGCGTTCTCTGGCACCACCACTACCAGACTGCCGTTGCCGGACCCTGCCCTGGCGTTCCCTGCCACCACGACAACGTGCCCGCGCAAAACAAGGAAGGGGAAAGGCAAAAAAAAACAAAAAACCATAGCTATCCCTCCCCCCTCACCTCCCAATGTGTCTGCAATGTCTGGTTTGTCTCACCCTTCCAGTGTGTCTCAACCCTCTCATGTGTCTAGCCCTATCCCTGAATATCCTGACCCCAGTAGTTTCATAGCGCCTTCTCCTGCTACCCCTATGTCGGCTACAGTAAGCCAGACCTCACTACTCAACACCCCACAATATCGGCACTCAACCCCAAGCAGGCGCAGTTAATTTTTTGGTTTGTGTGTGTTTAATAAACCTGTGTTTTTTGCCCCAATAAGGTTTGGTTAATTGTGTATTTCGCCACCGTCACCACACAGCATGCGCCAATAACAAATTATGCGTCAAACACATTTTTGGGGGCCACCTCCAACCTCCAGTACCTACTTAGCAGAACACTGAAGCTTGGTGTGTTTGGTTGAGAGATATGAGGTTGCCCCCAAAAATAACACTTGTATTTTCTCCAAAAACAGTTCTTTCTGTTTACTCCGTGACTTTTGGTCGCACACAGAAGACAAAATGGTGGTAATACACAGCACAACTATACTCAACAGGTCCTTTCTTATCCGAAACATTATTTATGACCCCTGACCTGCTGATTTTAGAAATGCATTGTATTACCTCCATTTTATCTTATTGGTACATATACATATATTTCACACAAAGTGAAGGAACAATGTACATGGCATATCTTTACTCACCCGGACAAGTGTCAGGAAAATGAATTCAAGAGCAAATAGCATCATGAATTCATTAGTTCAGACACCTGACTTGATGACTATAGATCTCTGGTGTAGGCTGCCGTCACACTCTCAGTATTCGCTCTGTATTTTACAGCACTATTTGTAAGCCTAAACCTGGAGTGGAACTATGTGAGGAAAAGTACATTAAACAGATATGCACCACTAAAAGAATTTAACTACCGCTCCTGGTTTAGGCTTACAAATACTGATGTTAAGTACTGGACAAATACTGCGACAATAACGGACATCGTCTATACAGTCTGCGGCAAAAAGCTAATGGTGAACCAAGACAGGACTCACGTCAACAACCTAAGCCCAAAAACCCAAAGTGGTTTGTTAAGGAAATAGATAGGAGACATGGTGAAGAAAGTAAATCACAATTATTTTATTTGAAAAAACATTAACATTCCAAACATAAATTTGCAGACCCAAAACCAGCAGTACATTTTACACCATATTGTCCTGCCATGGCACACGTCCAATGTCAGAATCAAAAAACGCTGCAAATTGGTCCCGCATGTGGCCTACTTCAACTGTTGACCGCAGCGGGTGATGACGGTAATCAGGCAAAGGGTTGGCAACAGGTTCATCAAGTTCTATGGTGGGTCGCTCCTTAGCCAGAATGAAATTGTGGAGAACCACACAGGCTTTAACTACCTCATCCACTGTCTCCATTTTTAGATTTATTGCAGTTGCTAGAATGCGCCATTTGGACACCATAATCCCAAAGGCACACTCTACTGTTCTGCGTGCCCTGGTTAGTCTGTAGTTGTAGATCCGTTTTGTGCGGTTCAAGTCCCGACTTGAATAGGGCTTCAGGAGATTTTCACTCATCTGAAAGGCCTCATCCCCAACCATTACAAATGGCAGCGGTGGGCCTTGAGTGTAGGGGAGTGGTCGTGGCTGTGGGAAATTAAAATTTTTGCCATAAACACGTCGGCCCATATCAGAGGTTTTAAAAGTCTGTGAATCGTTGCCACGGCCAAAAGCACCAATGTCCACAGCAATGAAGCGACAGTCCGCATCGGCTATTGCCATAAGAACTACTGAAAAATATTTTTTGTAGTTGAAGAACTGTGATCCCGTTCTGGCTGGTTTGGTAATCCGGATGTGCTTCCCATCCACCGCACCCAAACAGTTGGGAAAATCACAAACAGTCCAAAATTTGTCAGCAATTTCTTTCCACATGTCCTCCGTGGGTATGGGTATAAATTCCTCACGGAGAATGGTCCATAAAGCCCGGCAGGTTTCAAAAACAATTCCGGACAGAGTGGAAATCCCAAGGCAGTACTGGAAATGAAGGGATGACAAGCTCTCTCCAGTTGCAAGAAATCTGTAGTAAGAATAAATAATTTACAAAATAGGCAAAAAAACATCAGACCTGCAAAAAATTTTGGTTAGCTTTTGTTTAGAATTATTACGTACCTTAAGGTAACCAGGAGACGTTCCGCTGGTGGAATGGCTCTACGGAGCTGTGTGTCCTGTCTCCGGATGGCTCCTTGGACACGATCAAGCAAATCCCGGAAAGAGTCTTGTGACATCCTGGTATATTCTGGGAATTTTTCTGGGTTCTCATTGAGCTCGCCATACAGGGTGTGATATGTACCACGGCTCTCCCGCAGTTCTACAATGGGGAGTTGCCAAAACCGCCTACGCCTTGTCCTTCTCTGTCTTTCCCGGTTTCGGTGTTGCTCCCAAGCAAACGCACATGCCAGAAAAATCTTGATGCTCAGATCTAGTTTAAAGTAATAGCTATCCATGTGAAGATCCATCTTCTCACAGGACACAGGAGCAAAATCTGAAGATTTCAGCTGTCCTAGGGTCTATATATAGATTTCACATAATACACGCCCTCTGTAGTCCCATTGGCTGGTTCTTGCATCTAGAATTTTTCTCTGGTAAAATTTTGCGACATGCGCACAAAAAACTCAAACGCATAGAAAACGCAAGCAAAAGCATGTAAACGCTGCGTTTTAATGACGCATGCGGTAACCGTAAGCGTTTTAAAAACGCTGCGTTTACACGCGTTTTCATGCGTTTTTCGTGTCCTTGCGTTTGCGGATTAAACGCTGCAGATTCAAACGCTAATGTGAAAGTAGCCTAAGACACACTTTTTTCCCCAAAATTTTTTGGGGAAAATGGGGATGCGCCTTATGGTTGGGATGCACTTACCAGGAGACATATCCCAGGGCTGATGCACGGTAGTTTGGCAGATGACTGGGGGTGCAGGGGCTCGGCCGGCATTTGTGGAAATCCCGGAGCCCAACCCATTACATTTTAAAATAAAATGCTGCCCCAGAAAACTTATGTTGGGCAACCAAGCTAGAAACCCCAGAAGTTGTCATTTTTAACAAAAATCTATTTGTACACTGCATGCGGGAGGATTCCTGAGATTCTATGCTGTAGTCAGCTGCCACAGACAACCACTCCTGCCATGCCATGCCACTACCAAGTTAACGAATTGCTTACAAGCGAGATCAGTTGAGGTCCACCAGGTTCCATAGGTATCCAGGGCATGGGGTATCCTCCAAATCTACACTCGGATGCAACCTGCGAAAGTCCTTTTATACGAAACGAGAAAGGGAGTCAGCTACAACGTTTTTAACACCGGAAACATGGCAAAGCCTAAAATAGATATTGTATTTAGCACCAAATGTTGTAGCAAAGCTAGGACTGGAAGGGACGATAATGACATATTGATGCATTGTACAACTCCCAAATTGTCTGTCCAGAAGCAAATGTGTTGACTGCAAAATAATTCTTCCCAAATTTCAACAGCCACAACTATGGAAACAACTCCAGCAATACAAGTTTATTACACAAGCCTAAGTCACTCCATGCTGCCGGTCACACAGAAGTACCCCAACTCGAGCCAATAATTGCCCCAAAACCATGGGAACCAGAGGTGTCAGTAAATAATGATAACTCTGAGTTGCTCACCTAACATGCAGCACATGTGACCATTGAATTCATCGAGGAACCCGCGCCATACTGCACGGTCAGCTTTCAAGGGCTTTGTAATACGAATTTGGTGGCCGGCGCTTTAGCTCCGAAAGTAGCCAAAGACAAATGCTGTGAAAAAATGCGGCCCATGGGCATTACCTGGCAAGCAAAGACAAGGAGACCCAAAAGTGACTGTAATAGTTTTAAGGTGACTTTTGAGACTGAACAAAAACCTTTAATGAAGTCCCTTAATTTTTCCAATTTATTGGTGGGTAAACGGAAAACCATATTATCTGTGTCTATTTCAATGCCCAAAAAGGAAACTGTTGTGGTAGGACCCCCAGTTATTTCAGCTGCTAACGGAATCCCAAACCACGGTGCTTCATTAAATAACAAATTGTACAAAACATATGACAGCATTGGTCACCATCACATGGGGCCACAAAGGGGAAGTCGTCAAAGTAAAGGATAATTGAACTACAACCAGCTTCAAATCATGTTACCCATTCAAGGAAAGATCTGAATCTCTGAAATAGTGGCAATATATGGAACACCCCATAGGAAGACAGGAATCAAAATTAAAAACAGACTTTCCATCTGACAACCTAGGAGATGGTAACATTCAAGATGGACTGGAAGGAGGCAAAAGGCAGATTCTGTGTCTGACTTAGCAAGAAGAGCCCCACGACCTGACATCCTGACCAGGGACACTGCTTTATAAAATGAAACATAAGAAACCAAAGCCTCCTCTGGAGAAACATTGTCATTCTCTGATAAACCTTTTGTCATGGGTGTGTCAGAGGCTGCAGACCGTCATTCTGCATGTGACTGCAGAAGGTCTCAGAAGTTTGCTTTGCAGACTTCTTCCTGGTCCTTCTGACTCTAGGATCCAGTGGCAGCCTTCCTCCGGCTCTAGTTGACACACCTGAACCAGGGTGTTTATAACTCCCAACTTGCTGCTGGGAGTTGCCAGTGATATTTCCATTTCCAGTTCCCTGTTGAGGCTTGGAGCTATAGCAGTCGGCTATCTTCCTCTTTGGTGTTTAGAGGATGTCTACATTTCTCTCTGAGTCTACTCAAGCCAAGTGTTCCCTTTGCTTGAGTATCCCTTCTGTCTTTAGTTGTAGTGGGGATTGACTAGTCCTTATCCTGTCCGTTCCCATGTTAGATATCCTACTCGGCGATAGGTGCGCAACCTGTATAGGGACGCTTAGGGCAGACAGGGTGATGTTATATCTAAACATGAAAAGGAGACATTTAAAAACCATGATAGTATAACGGTCGACGCGTTTCAAGCTACACTAGCTCTTAATCATGATCAAGAACTAGTGTAGCTCGAAACACATCGACCATTATACTATCATTAGTTTTACATTTTTCTGTTTCATGTTTTAATCTACCAATAAATGTGATGTCTTATTACTTTTGCGGTTGTTGGATTTTCCAATTGTTTTCAAGGTTTACTCACTCAGGAAAACAGCCTGAAATCTCTGTACACCGTACCCTTATTACAGGAATCTCTAAACCCGGCGAGATGGTGTTTGCTCCATTGTGTTTTTTTACCTTACTGTAGATCTGCCTAGGGGTCTCCACTCCCCCTTTCCCTAGTGTTGGGTTCCCTTCCCTTTATCCCTTCGTGTTGCACTTAGTCTTTCCTACACTGTGCGCGACACCTTTTGGGTGAGAGAGGTGATGAATTAAACTGAATTTTCCTAGTTATTTTTTGGGGACCATACCTAAGGGGGAGACTCATATTATAAAAATGGGGTTTAACAAAGAGGCCCTCAATTCTGTCCAAAGCAACCTCTTTACTAACCTTGCCCCAAAGCACATCCGGATGTGAGGTTGTATGTGAAAAATGGGGACCTGCTAATTAAAAAGGAGATGAAAAACCTATATGTAAAACCTGAACCTAATTGTTCCGCTGCCTCTTTATTGCGGTAAATGTCTAACCAAGGACCCAGCGCAAGTAAGTTCACTGAGGTCCTTAGGGTCAGGTGTTCCCGACTGTTTGGGTAGGGGCTTAATTACGGGTTGGGGGCAACAAGCTGCAAGGTGGTTTCCTCCAAAAAGCAGAACATTTGTGTTTGTACTTGGAGAGGCAGGCAAATTTACAATGACCTTCATTGCACAGCCAGCAGGCACCAGGGCATCTGACGGCCACTGACTCCTAAGCCCCTGAGGGGCCGGGACCACTGTCTGAGCCTGGAAAGGGCTGAGCCCTTTGTGTTAACATGAGGCGAAGCCAGATGTCCATGGCCCTGACACGCCAACCTAGCTCAGGCTGCAAAGACAAAAGACTGTGGAATTCCTCATTGTAACGCCATAGGATTTATAAGCGTAATAAATAAATTCCATATAAACAACAAGCTCTGAACAATGTTAATACAGCCAATAATTGCAAAATTGGAACCAGTTCATCGTTTTTTCAACCTTTGGACTGTTTATGAGAAGCAGCCTATCACTTGAACGACACTCAACAGTGTGTTGACCTGCTGTTGTAAGGGACCAAATGTCCATGTGCTGATTACTCCATATTTTATTTTTTAACTCATCATCCAGGTGAGATCCCAGCAGACTAACCACACAGAATACAATGCTTTTATGTATACCAGCTATAGGTGGGTAGAGGGGCTTTAGAAGCCAACAACGCAGCTGGTACACTGGGGGCCAATTTTTCCAGTGACAATTTTAGACCTGCAGTCATATCTGAAACCCTGCCCCACCAAGCCCCTGTATATTGAAACTCATCAGGAGAAGCAGGGACTGCAGATGAAGGGATGTTGAACAAAAACCGACATTATTTATAACACCCTCTAACACCCACCCAGGGTGCGGATGCAAAATATAGTACTGGACAATAGGACAACTCCCATGATAAATAGAACCTATGGAGAACTGGAGTATAACGCCCCTAAATAATGCTAGAAAAAGATACCATCACTAATAGAAAGATTATTATAAACTTTATTAGGTACTACAAAGGCATGTATTAAAAATCTGATGAGAATAACAGGAAGTGGTGATGACACAAAAAACGAAAACAGCAATACTACATAGCACATAAGAGACACCAAACATGTATGACATACCCTAAAGTACAAACACCTGTATGGTATACTTGTACAACCAATTTCTCTCCAAAGTGAGAGGTATGGCGATGCCAGTTTATGGCCAGATAACACAATTTAACCGGCATGAGAGGTAAAGTGCAAAAAAAGTGCATGTAAAAAGGTGCATATAGAAACTGCTACTCCAAGTGCTTACCCATGTGGGTGCGGTATGAGCTGGGTCCGTTAGCCCCGACGCACGTTTCGCTTAATCTAGCTTCCTCGGGATGTGCAGTGCAGCTGTGGGGGACACCAGGCTGTGCTCCCTATAACCTATGCTAGACCATGGCCTTTTCCTTTGGTTTGAAAGGGATTTATATATGAGCAGGCTGAAGCAACTAGCCTGAACAAGAGAAGGAGGGGGTTGTTGGAAAGAAAGCCTGAGAGTTGTATTAGGCATAATGACAGAGAGGTTAATGGTGCAATTACAGAACACCCCACTAGATGGCACTCAGCAGTCAGTATGCACCCTCCTTACTCAGATGGGAAGCCTTTACAGACCCTTTATAATATGTCGTCTAATGAATATCCGTGTCAGACCCCAGGAGCCATATGTACTGCAGATCTGTCCATATTTCCAGCCGTGTAATGCCAAACATGCTCACAAATGCCAGTCATAAGACTGTATTTGTAGTTTATCCCTTTTATTTTAAACTATTTTTGCCTGTATGTATGTCGTTTTATCATTCCATGTTTTGCAACCATTTTAAGTATTGAACCCCTTGTATATTACAATTATTGCAACCACTATGGCGAGGAGAGAGAATAGCTTGCTTGTGTTACCTTGCTGCCAGGGGGAAAGTAATGAACTGTTCAGGGGCTGGGGAAAAGCTGGGTGTGAATGTGAACTAGTGTGCTGCCCAGTGTAGGGATTTCGCTGGCCTGGTTAAACGGAAAGTGTTGGCAGCGTAAAGTGTGGTGTGGTTGTGGGGACCGTCTGCGGGGTGCACTTAGCTGATTGTTGGCCTACTGCGACATTTAAGTGAATAAGTGAGTGGGAAACGGAGACCAGCTTCACAGTCACATCCAGGGCACGCGAGTTCACAGTACTTACAGTACAGACCAAAAGTTTGGACACACCTTCTCATTTAAATATTTTTCTGTATTTTCAGGACTATGAAAATTGTACATTCACACTGAAGGCATCAAAACTATGAATTAACACATGTGGAATTATATACTTAACAAAAAAGTGTGAAACAACTGAAATTATGTCTTATGTTCTAGGTTCTTCAAAGTAGCCACCTTTTGCTTTGATGACTGCTTTGCACACTCTTGGCATTTTATCGTGATGAGCTTCAAGAGGTAGTCAGCGAAAATGGTTTTCACTTCACAGGTGTGCCCTGTCAGATTTAATAAGTGGGATTTCTTGCCTTATAAATGGGGTTGGGACCATCAGTTGTCATGAGTACGCTGATACCCCATATGTTGGGGGAACCACTGTTTGGGCGCATGGTAGAGCTCGGAAGGGAAGGATCGCCGTTTGCAGACTTTGATGGAATGGTCTGCGGGCGTCACGTTGCATTTGCAGAGCCCCTGATAAATCTAAACAATAGAAACCCCCAACAAGTGACCCCATATTGGAAAATAGACCCTCCCAAGCAACTTATCAAGATGTGTTGTGAGAACTTTGAACCCCCAAGTGTTTCACTAAAGTTTATAACGCAGAGCTGTGAAAATAAAAAATCTTTTTTTTCCACAAAAATGATTTCTTAGCCCCCAAATTTTTATTTTCACAAGGGTAACAAGAGAAATTTGACTGCAAAAGTTGTTGTCCAATTTGTCCTGAGTACGCTGACACCCCATATGTGGAGGTAAACTACTGTTTGGGCACATGGGAGAGCTCGGAAGGTAAGGAGAGCCGTTTTACTTTTTCAACGCTAAACTGGCTGGAATTGAGATCGGACGCCATGTCGCGTTTGGAGAGCCCCTGATGTGCCTAAACAGTGGAAACCCCCCAATTCTAACTCCAACCCTAACCCCAACACACCTCAAACCCTAATCCCAACCGTAACCCTAACCACATTCCTAACCCGAACACTCCCCTAATCCTAACCACACTGCTAACCCCAACACACCCCAACTCTAACCATAACCCTAACCACACCCCTAACCCTGACACATCCCTAACCTTAATCCCAACCATAATTGTAATCCAAACCCTAACCCAAACTCTAGCCCCAACCCTAACTGTAGCCCCAACTCTAACCCTAATGGGAAAATGGAAATAAACACATTTTTTATTTTACTATTCTTCCCTAACTAAGGGGGTGATAAAGGGGGATTTGATTTACTATTTATAGCGGGGTTTTATGTTTGGCTGCTGTTACACACTAAAAGACGCTTTTTATTGCATCACCACATTTTGTGAGCTATAATTTATCCATAATTTGGCCCACAGAGTCATGTGAGGTCTTGCTTTTTGCGGGACGAGTTGACATTTTTATTGGTACCATTTTCGGGCACATGATTTTTTTTATCGCTTTTTATTCCGATTTTTTGGGAGGCAGAATGAACAAAAAACAGCATTTCCTGAATTTCTTTTGGGGGGGAGCGTTTACACTGTTCCACGTGTGGTAAAATTGATAAAGCAGTTTTACTCTTCGGGTCAGTACGATTACAGCGATACTTAATTTATCTTATTTATGTTTTGGCGCTTTTACACAATAAAAACTATTTTATATAAAAAATAATTGGTTTTGCATCGCTTTATTCTGAGAGCTATAACTTCTTTATTTTTCTGCTGATGGAGCTGTATGGCAGCTTGATTTTTGCTGGACAAGATGTCGTTTTCAGCAGTACCATTTTTATTGACATTTTGATCGTGTTTTATTGCACTTTTTGTTCAACAGTATGATGATAAAGCATTGTTTTTTGCCTCTCTATTTTTTTTTTACGGTGTTCACTGAAGGGGTTAACTAGTGGGATAGTTTTATAGAGCGGGTTGTTACAGACGCGGCGATACGAAATGAGTACTCTTATTTAATGTATTTACATAAATAAAAGGATTTATTGGAAAAATACAGTATTTATTTACTTATTTTATTTGGGGATTTAAAAAAATATATATATTTTTATAGATTCTATTTTTTTTTTAACTTTATAAGATTATCCCAGGTTGGATCATTAGTATATAAAGTAAGGTCGCTGATCTGACACTTTGCATAGCACTGTCTCAGATCAGCGATCTGACAGGCAGTGTAGGAGGCTTGCCAGCGCCTGCTCCACACAGCTATGCTGCATGAACCCACACAGCCTCACTATATATACTGCATGAACCCCACACAGCCTCCCTATGTACTGCATGAGCCACACACATCCTCCCTATATACAGTACAGACCAAAAGTTTGGGCACACTTTCTCATTTAAAGATTTTTCTGTATTTTCATGACTATGAAAATTGTATATTCACACTGAAGGCATCAAAACTATGAATTAACACATGTGGAATTATATACTTAGGAAAAAAGTATGAATCAACTGAAAATATGTCTTATAGTCTAGGTTCTTCAAAGGAGCCACCTTTTGCTTTGATGACTGCTTTGTACACTCTTGGCATTCTCTTGATGAGCTTCAAGAGGTAGTCACCGGGAATGGTTTTCACTTCACAGGTGTGCCCGGTCAGGTTTAATAAGTGGGATTTCTTGCCTTATAAATGGGGTTGGGACCATCAGTTGTGTTTTGCAGAAGTCTGGTGGATACACAGCTGATAGTCCTACTGAATAGACTGTTAGAATTTGTATTATGGCAAGAAAAAAAAACAGCTAAGTAAAGAAAAACGAGTGGCCATCATTACTTTAAGAAATGAAGATCAGTCAGTCTGAAAAATTGGGAAAACTTTAAAAGTGTCCCCAAGTGCAGTTGCAAAATCCATCAAGCACTACAAAGAAACTGGCTCACATGAGGACCGCCCCAGGAAAGGAAGACCAAGAGTCACCTCTGCTTCTGAGGATAAGTTTATCCGAGTCACCAGCCTCAGAAAAGCAGCTCAGATTAGAGACCAGGTCAATGCCACACAGAGTTCTGGCAGCAGACACATCTCTACAACAACTGTTAAGAGGAGACTTTGTGCAGCAGGCCTTCATGGTAAAATAGCTGCTAGGAAACCACTGCTAAGGACAGGCAACAAGCAGAAGAGACTTGTTAGGGCTAAAGAACACAAGGAATGGACATTAGACCAGTGGAAATCTGTGCTTTGGTTTGATGAGTCCAAATTTGAGATCTTTGGTTCCAACCACCGTGTCTTTGTGCGACGCAGAAAAGGTGAACGGATGGACTCTACATGCCTGGTTCCCACTGTGAAGCATGGAGGAGGAGGTGTGATGGTGTGGGGGTGCTTTGCTGGTGCACTGTTGGGGATTTATTCAAAATTGAAGGCATACTGAACCAGCATGGCTACCACAGCGTCTTGCAGCGGCATGCTATTCCATCTGGTTTGCGTTTAGTTGGACCATCATTTGTTTTTCAACAGGACAATGACCCCAAACACACCTCCAGGCTGTGTAAGGGCTATTTGACCAAGAAGGAGAGTGATGGGGTGCTACACCAGATGACATGGCCTCCACAGTCACCAGACCTGAACCCAATCGCCGAGTGAAGGCAAAAGGGCCAACAAGTACTAAGCATCTCTGGGAACTCCTTCAAGATTGTTGGAAGACCATTTCTGGTGACTACCTCTTGAAGCTCATCAAGAGAATGCCAAGAGTGTGCAAAGGAGTCATCAAAGCAAAAGGTGGCTACTTCGAAGAACCTAGAATATAAGACATATTTTCAGTTGTTTCGCACTTTTTTGTTAAGTATATAATTTCACATGTTAGTTCATAGTTTTGATGCATTCAGTGTGAATTTACAATTTTCATAGTCATGAAAATACAGAAAAATCTTTACATGAGGTGTGTCCAAACTTTTGGTCTGTACAGTATTATATATATATATATATATATATATATATATATATATATATATATATATATATATATATATATATATATATATATATTTATACTGCATGAGCCCCACACAGCCTCCCTTTATTTTATGTACTGCACGAGCCCCAGTCTCCCTATATATACCGCATGAGCCCCACACAACCTCTCTATATATACTGCATGAGCCCCACAGCCTCCCTATGTACTGCATTAGCCCCACACAGCCTCTCTCTATATACTGCATGAGCCCACACAACCTCCCTTTATGTACTGCATGAGCCCCACACAGCCTCCCTATATATCCCGCATGAGCCCCACACAGCCTCCCTATATATACCTCATGAGCCCCACACAGGCTTCTTACATATGCTGCATAAGACCCACACAGCCTCCCTATATACTGCATGAGCCCCACAGCCTCTCTATATATGCTGCATGAGCCCCACACATCCTCCCTATATATACTGCATGAGCCCCACACAGCCTCCCTATATATACTGCATGAGCCCAAACAGCCTCCCTTTATATTTATACTGCATGTGCCCCACACAGCCTCTCACTATATCCGGGATGAGCCACACACAGCCTCTCAATATATGCTGCATGAGCCCCACACAGCCTCTCTATATATGCTGCATGAGCCCCACACATCCTCCCTATATATATTGCATGAGCCCCACACAGCCTCTCCATATATGCTGCATGAGCCCCAGACATCCTCCCTATATATACTGCATGAGCCCCACAGCCTCTCTATATATACTGCATGAGCCCCACACAGCCTCTATATATGCTGCATGAGTCCCACACAGCCTCTCTATATATGCTGCATGAGCCCCAGACATCCTCCCTATATATATACTGCATGAGCCCCACAGCCTCTCTATATATACTGCATGAGCCCCACACAGCCTCTATATATGCTGCATGAGCCCCACACAGCCTCTCTATATAAGCTGCATGAGCCCCACACATCCTCCCTATATATATACTGCATGAGCCCCACACATCCTCCCTATATATACAGCATGAGCCCCACACAGCCTCCCTATATATACTGCATAAGCCCCACACAGCCTCCCTATATATACTGCACGAGCCCCACACAGCCTCTCAATATATACTGGATGAGCCCCACACAGCCTCTCTATATATGCTGCATGAGCCCCACACATCCTCCCTATATATGCTGCATGAGCCCCACACATCCTCCATATATATATATATATATATATATATATATATATATATATATATATACACTGCATGAGCCCCACACCGTCCTTATATATGCTGCATGAGCCCCACACAGCCTCCCTATGTACTGCATGAACTCCACACAGCCTCTCTATATATAAAGCATGAGCCCCACACAGCCTACCTATATACTGCATGTGCGACTCCGTGGCCCTGGGTGTTCAACATAAATGCAATGGGGAAAATGATATGGGATTGATTCGTGACGCCACCCGTGGTGTTTGGCAAATGATGTCCGAAGCTGCGGTTCAGGTCCACTGGGGTCGATGGTGACGCAGCAAAGATGGTACGGCTCCCCACAGGTAGAGCAGGGCCCCAGAGCAGATATAACAGTCGGATCAGGTGGTGGTGAACGTTGGGGTGCAGAGAATAAGGGACACAGAAAAGTGCAGTTTTCTTTACCTTCACTTCTTGGTAGATGAACGTGCAATCTGGGGTACCAGTTACAGATGACAGGAGTCCGGCTAGCCTGGAAGCATTCAGGGGGTCCACCTTGACTGGTGGGGTTGGAGGCCTTCCTGCTGTGCTCTCTTTTTGGGTCCCGGCTGCCTGTAGCTAAGCTGCGACCCTATCCTACATGTTGGCTTCGACCTGTATGGCAGACAGCGTGAGCCTATCCCTGGCAGCCCTGAGCTCTTGACCTGCTGCAGTGCCTCTGGGTGTTCGGTGTGGCCAGGGAGCTTGCAGTCCTCTGCCCTCCAAAATCGGCTGTCGGGGCGTGCAGCACCCGCACAGTCAAGGACTCTGGCGTCCTTCTTGTCAGCGCTCTGCTCCGGAGTCAGCTCTGATGCAGCTGTAATTCCCCAGAGCCCTTGTCTCCACTCCTCTCTCCTCAGACTAACTCCTAACAGACTACACTGACTCCTCCTCCCGACCAGAGAGAGCAGCTCCCAAACATCCAAACCAGCTATGTTTTGCCAAATCCTACATCAAGTCGAACAAAATCATGTTGGAACATATGTTATGGTCTGATGAGGCCATGGTTGATGTTTTTTGGTCATGATTCCAAAAGGTATTTTTTTGGTGCAAAGTCAATACTTTGCATCACCAAAAGAACATCATTCCCACAATGAAGCATGGTGAAAGCAGCATTAAGTTTTAGAACTGTTTTCTAACAACTAAAACTGGGGCTTTAATGAAGGTGTAGGAAATTATGAACAGTTCCAAATACCAGTCAATTTTGCAATAAAAAAAATCTTCAGGCTTCTGCTAAAAAGTTGAAGATGATTTACACCTTCCAGCAAGACAATGGTCCTAATCATATCTCCAAATGAGTAAAAGTATGCCTTTGTCACAAGATTAACATTTTGGAATGACCCAACCAGAGCCCAGACCTGAATCAAATTGACAATCTGTGGGTTAACCTGAAGAAGACTGCTCCCAAGAACAATCTGACAGACTTGGAGTGCAACAGAAAGGAAGAGAGTGGGCAAATATTGCCAATTCTAAATGTGCCATGCTGATACACTGCTAGCCAAAAAACACTGAATACTGTCATAAATTCAGCAGGTACTTCAAGAAGGTATTAGTTTAAGACTGTGCATGTTTATGCGACCACAGTAATTGTCTTCCAATTGAATTTGTACAGATTATAGGTGACATTAAAAAGTGGATACAGTTCTTAAATGATTCTCCTTGGTATGAACTTTTTACATGACAAAAACCTTCCATCTTAACATGTAGACAGGGTGTGTGCAGACTTTTTATACCCACTGTACAATGTTTTGATTGCTTTAGATTTCACTTTCTTAGGGAGATGTAGTGAGGCTGTGCCTTTCTGAATGAGGACACAAATATGCAAAAGTACAATACATCTAGTCACTGAGAAAAAAAAAATGAAACATCAAAAAATGTTTCAGATTACCAAACAATTTTCAATATTAGACAAAGATAACACAAGAAAACAAAAAGTGCAGTTTTTAAATGAGGGTCTTTATTATGAAAGGAAAAGGAAATCCAAACCTACAGGTCCCTCTGTGAAAAAGTGATTGCCTCCCACCCCTCTTAAAATATAAATTAACTGTATTTTATCACATCTTTGGAAAGCTGAGCTTACATTCCCTAGCCACATCCAGGCCTGATTATTGCCACACACATTCTCAATCAAGAAATCCCTTAAATAGGACCTGTCTGACAAAGTGAAGTAGATCAGAAGACCCTCAAAAGCTTGTCATCATGCCACGATCCAAAGAATTTCTGGAACAAATGAGAAACAAAGTAAGGCCACATGCAAACAATCAGTATTTGGTGAGTTTTTTACCCCAGTATTTGTAAGCCAAAACCAGGAATGGGTGAAAAATGCAGAAGTGGTGCAAATCTTTCTGTTATGCTTTTCCTCAGACCGTTCCACTCCTGGTTTTGGCTTACAACTACTGGGATAAAAAACTCACCAAATACTCAATGTGTGCATGTTGCCTAATTGAGATCTATCAGTCTGGAAAAGGTTATAAAGCAATTTCTAAAGCGAACCACAGTGAGAGCCATTATCCACAAATGGCAAAAACATGGAACAGTGGTGAACCTTCCCAGGAGTGGCTGGCCAACCAAAATTACCCCAAGAGCACAGCAATGACTCATTCAAGAGGTCAGAAAAGACCTCACAACAACATCCAAAGAACTGCAGGCCTCACTTACCTCAGATAAGATCAATGTTCATGACTCCAATATAAGAAAGAGACTGGGCAAAAATGACCTGCATGGCTGTGGCATGGCCTTAAAAAGGCAGTTCATGCTCAAAAAACCCTCCAATGTAGCCGAATTACAATAACTCTGCAAAGATGAGTGGGCCAAAAGCGTTGTAAAAGACTCATTGCCAGTTATCGCAAACGCTTGATTGCAGTTGTTGCTGCTAAGGATGGCCCAATCAGTTATTAGGTTTATGGGGCAATCACTTTTTCACACAGGGCCCAGTAGGTTTGGATTTCTTCTTCCCTTAACAATAAAGACCTTCATTTTGAAACTGCATTTTGTGTTTACTTCTGTTATCTTTGTCTAATATTTTGCTTGGCGATATAGACATGCAAAAGAACAGGAAATCATTAAGGGGGCAAACACTTTTTCACACGACTGTCGATGTAATGAATTTATGTTTGGTATTTACAAAAATACAAAGGGTTAGTTAAAAGTCATGTTTCAATTGTGCCCTTTTTAGCCCTTGAAATATCTTGATTGACCCTTTTAAAGGGCACTTTAGAAGTTTTCAGTTTGGCACCGTTACATAATCCTATTATGTCATCTCTTCAATCCACATTGTATGAAACCTGTATTTCCACATATTCCATAAAGCAAACAGTATAATCCTTTAGCAACAAAAACATTATTGAAAATAGATTCAACCTCACCTGTACTTTCTTTTAAAACTGCACAAAAAATAAAAGGTTGCCATACATTTTAACCCATTGCTGCCATGGACAATTTTCTATTTCTGTGCATTCGTTTTTCCTCTCCTTCTTCTAAGAGCATTTTTTTTTCCATCGACATAGCTGTATGAAGTCTTGTTTTTTGGGGATGTGTTGCAGTTTTGAATAAAACCATTAATTTTACCATACAATGCACTATAAAATAGAAAACAAATTCCAAATGAACTGAAAGGGTAAATTAAAAAAAACTCACCCAATTATTTTTTTTGTTTTCTTACAGCGTTTATTTAATGGTAAATATGACCAAACAAAATGATTCTTCAAGCAAGTACAATTATGGCGACACCAAACTTGCATAGTTTTTATTTATTTATTTTACTAGTGATAAAAAAGAAAAAGAAAATCTGAATTTTGTGAAAAAAAAATTGTTTTATAGCTATATAGCTATTTTCTGAGAACAGTAACTTTTTTTTTCTCCTGCTGATGAAGCTAAAAGTGGGCTCATTTTTTGCGTGGCAAAGTGATATTTTTATTGATACCATTTTAGGATACACACAATGTTTTTGGGGAAATGAGGTCACCCAAAAACAGTAATTCTGGTGGTATTATTTGTTTACTTTTACGGACATGTTGATACAGAAATTGTTTGTTTTTTAAATTTATGTATCCATTTTTAATTGGAAAAAAAGTGGGATTCAAATTTTTAGGTTTTTCATATTTTGTTTTTTTATTTTTTACTTTATTTCTAGCTACCCTACTTATTCTATACTAGATGGTGGCCCAATTCTAACGTATCGGGTATTCTAGAATATGTAGGTAGTATATAGCACCGGCTACGTACTATATTGCACAGTGACGTAGTGTATAACACAACCGACGTAGTATATTACATAGCTACGTATTATATAACATAGCCACGCAGTGTATTGCACAGGCACATAGTATATTGGTCAGCTGGCGCCTGTGTGCGGTGCACGCGGCAGCTTCCGGTCCCAGGGTTGGTAAGTATGAGCACAGGACCTGTGATGACGTCGCGGTCACATGAACGTGACGTCATGGCAGGTCCTTCTCACATAGCATCCTTGGAACCGGAACCTGCCACTTGCACTGCCGAGGACAGCGCGCGACATCAGACGGTGAGAATAAACTTTTTTTTAATTATTATTTGTAACATACGATCTTTTTACTATTGATGCTGCATACGCAGCATCAATAGTAAAAAGTTGGTCACACAGGGTTAATAGCTGCGTTAACGGAGTGCGTTACACCGCGGTCCGTTAATGCTGGCATTAACCCTGTATGAGCGCTCAGCGCTGACTGCAGGGCAGTAAAGCAGCGGCCATTTCGCTGCCAGACTATGGCCGTCGCTGATTGGTCGTGGCAATGGTCGTGGGTGTTTTGCCACGACCAATCAGCGACTTGGATTTCCATGACAGACAGAGGCCGCGACCAATGAATATCTGTGACAGACAGAAGGACAGACGGAAGTGACCCTTAGACAATTATATAGTAGATACTGTAAATACACGTGCCTGTGATTGTGCTTTATAGAAGTACCGACATAACAGACCCCCGAGTCATAATCATATAGCATGGGCAATGGAACTTACACTCCAGTGACCCTATACCTTTAATGCCATTGTCAGAGATTGACAGCTGTAGTTAAACAGTTAACAGCAGGGATAGTACATTTCACACCACTGATGGCAAGGACAAATTTTGCACTTTTTGACATGCAAAAATAAAACCAAAATTAAAATACAAAAACATATCAAATTAGACCCCCATACCTTTTGTGAAAATAAACACCTCATTGTCAAAATGCAGCCCTAAAAATAAAAGTTAACCCCTAAAATGCACCACTTATGTAAAGATGTGCAGGTGGACATAACGCTATGGCTATGTGCACACGATGCGGATTTTGCTGCGGGTCCGCAGCAGTTTCCCATGAGTTTACAGTACAATGTAAACCTATGGGAAACTGAAAACGCTGTGCCCATGCTGTGGAAAAAAACGAGCGGAAACGCAGAGGTTTACATTCCGCAGCATGTCAATTCTTTGAGCGGAATCCGCAGCGTTTTTACACCTGCTCCATAATAGAAAACCGCAGGTGTAAAACCGCAGTGGAATCCGCACAAAAAACGCCGTAAATCCGCAGGAAAAACGCGGTGTTTTTGCCCTGCGGATTTATCAAATCTGCTGCGGAAAAATCCGCAGAGGACCATTCTACGTGTGCACATACCCTAAGTCACCGGAATCACAAGGGAAAAGAGCCAGGGAGCACTACCAATGGGCAAAAAAACAATCACAACCTATAAGGTAAGTATGGTCAGGGGTGCAACTCGATGCACAGCAACAAAATGTATCAAAAAAGCAAGAAAAAGAACTGTGCATATAGAGTGCACTCCCAAAATACAGTAAAGTTACATAAATACAAAATTTATTGAAAAGACAGAAAACACAATAAAAACATATTAAAACACAAACAACACCACCACTGGTCCTATAGTGAATCAATGTATAGAGACTACCTAAAAGGTTCAGTAATGTGCCAGAGATAGCACCACACATATACACAGAAAATGGCTTATACTTATATAAATATGCAAAACAGAGCAATATGTATAGTCTGGGCGTCCCCAGAAGACCATATGGTAGAGGAGTGCCCCTATGTAAATAATAATAATATTAATTAATAATATTAATGCTAACATTAGGGCCCCAATAAGCCTAGCAAATAGCAGCGGGAGGTAAGCATAAATCTCCCAAAGGATAGTCTGGGGGGCAACTTCTATCTAGAGTTATGAAAAAGCAAAGTTACAAATGTGATAGTAATATAACCCTAAATCAATAGTATAAAGATGGTTAGGGTTCACATTCCATCACAATAAGAAAGTAAGGGAAGAACCTATGCCAGGAGGTTAAGTCAAAAGGCTGCATGTAGCGAAAAGATCACCATGTCAGGTAGTCCAGTATGTGGCGTCAGCCATCTAGGAGTCAAGATGGGGAATAGTCCCGAGACGAAAGAAGTGTGGGAAGAGCCCCACGCGTATCGCTGCAGGATGCAGCTTCGTCAGGGGAAGTGACAGGGTAGGGGGTCAGGGAGTCTTAAATAGCGGTCGGTTAATTGGTCACACGCAGTAACAGGTGTGTAATATCAAGAGAAAAGGCATAAACCCGAGATCATACCACAGAGATCCGGAAGCAGAGGACACCAGTCGGTGCACGTGCAGAGTCCAAAAAGCCAATACCGGAAAGGAGTGAAGCCACAAGCCACGCAGGCCCACAGGGAGGAATGAAAGCTCGCGCATGCGCAGAGCATATCTCCCAGGGCCATAGTACAGCGCAGGCATGGGAATTACAAAGGGACAGCCGCTCAAGACCGGCGTTAGTAAACCGCCATGATAGGATGTAAAAGAGGCAAGGATATGTATGGTAAGCGGGTATACGCCCGTACAAAAGTAGATTAAATTAAATTACACACCCCAATCTAAAGGCAGGAAAGTGGGTAGGCAGAAGGTATGGATGCCCCATAAAGTTAAATACATGAAGAAAATCTAGTAAACCATTAGCGGATGAGCAAGCCCCGCAGAGTGGAAAAATAGACATACGTCAGCAGGGATATCCCACAAATAAGGTGGAAAAGAGGTTGAATCCAAGAAAAACCATATGAATTGCTGCTCAATAACTTACTAAATAAATTGCAGACACAAAGTATCAAGACATTCACAGAGAAGTGCCACCAATGAGTATGGGTGCACGTATAGGTATATCCAAACACGGCCCCCAGTTAATATTGCATACCCTTCAAAAGAACAAAACCACAAGCCCGCAAGTGTGTAGATCTGATGGAATAACAGGCTGCCAATATGGAAAGCATAACGATATCAAACTCAAGTACATAAAACGAGAATCGTCCATCAAGGCGAAAGGCAGAAAAGGAAACGTCCAGAAAGGTTTTTTTCTCCTCTCATATAGAGTCATCCCAGGAAGCTTGTAAATAGTAGTTGTTCGTTGAGCCCGGTAGGTGAGAGGCTCCGTAGTTTGAAAATCCAACGAGATTCAATTTGAAGCAACCGCTTTCTGTGGTTTCCGCCTCTGGCATTAAGCTGGATTTTCTGCAAGCCAAAAAAAGAAATATTAGCAGAGGACCCGTCATGTTCAGTTAAGAAATGCAAGGCAATTGGAGACACTGTCTTGCCCGTTTAATGTCTGAGGCTGCCAGATGTATCGTGGACAGATGTTTTTGTGCCCTCTTTCTAAACTCCTGAGAAGTCTGGCCCACATACACCTTATTGCAGGGGCAGATGATGGCATAAATCACATTGGCCATCTTACAATTAATATAGGATGTCAACCGATATGACTTTGAATCAAGAGGGTTAATAAAGAAATCTCTGGTGACTGGGATATGTTGACAAACACTACACTCCCCACAAGGGAATGACCCTCTCAAATGTATGCCTCGATTCAGACTAATGGAGGGGCGCAAAAAATGGCTCCTAGTCAATATGTCCCCTAGGTTGGGGGCCTTCTTGGCCGTCAAGGCAGGACATAGAGTGGCCAAGGGGGAAGTCTGTGTGTCCGTTGTGAGAATGTCCCAATGGGATGCTAGAATACTCCTCACTTGGTTCCATTGGTCATTGTAGTCTGTGATGAATCGGACACTTCTGTCCTGGTGGCGATCGCTGGAAGAAATTAACAGGTCCTGATTCAGTCCCTTAGCTCTTTGGAAAGCTCGGGAGATTGTTTTCTTCAGGTAGCTACGCTGCCTGAATCTTGTGGTGAGAGACCTAGATTGAAGGAAAAAAAATCCTCATCCAGAGTACAATTACGACGGGCCCTTAGAAACTGGCCAGTTGGAATACCCCTTCTAGTATGGAGGGGATGAAAACTGTCATACCTGAGTAGACTATTAGTCGCAGTAGACTTGCGGAAGAGATCCGTAACCAGGCCTTTGTCCCGGATAGAGACTTTCAAATCCAGGAATGTCACTGAATCAAGGAAAAGAGTGTGTGAGGGCTATGTTTAAATTGTTGTGGTTCAGCTCATCGATAAAATCAAGGCACTCCTGCTCCGTACCTGTCCATAAAAAGAAAACATCATCAATGAAGCGACGCCAATGCCGAACACATCTTTTAAAGGAATCATAGCCGTACACAATGGTTTCCTCCGACCAGCCTAAAAAGAGGTTAGCATAGGCTGGCGCACATCGCGCCCCCATGGCCACTCCAGATACCTGCTGAAAAAAAGATCGATCAAACAGGAAATAGTTGTGGTGCAAGATAAAATTGAGGAGGTCAATCAAAAAAGAATCATGGAAATGATCAGGATTGCTTTGTTTATTGAGGAAGAAGCCAACTGCCTGTGATCCATCAAGGTGACTGATATTTGAATATAGCGATTCAACATCGCAAGTCACCAAAAGCGTCTGTTCCGGACAGACTATGTCGCGGCATGTACAGATAAAGTAGGCAGAATCCCTAATGTAGGATCGTAAAGAGGTAGCAAGAAGAAATCAACGTAAACATTGGCCTTCTCACAAAGGCTTCCTATACTGGACACTATAGGGCGTCCAGGAGGTGTAGTTAGACATTTATGCACCTTCGGGAGCAAATAAAAAGTGGGAATGACCGGAAATTCAACCTGGAGATACTGTTTTGTACCTCTATTGATAATGCCATAATCAAAAGCTCGACACACCAGGGATTGGTATTTGGCAGAAAATGTTTCAGTAGGGTCAGAGGGAAGCTTAGTATAGAATTTTCTATTATTCAATTGTCTATGTACTTCTGTTGTGTAAAGGTGGACAGAAAAAAAAAAAAAAAACTGACCAAGAAATCGTATATATCAGGAACCTAGAACACTACAAAAACCAAAAACAACAAGGATCCCTAAAATCTAACTTTTATTATACAATGATAAAACTCTTTTCAGATCAATAGAAAATTATATATAAAGGCAATAATTTGTGTGCCTAAAGAGCCCTAGGAAAAAACTACACTTAGTTCTACCTGGCAGTGGGGGTTGGCACCCTACTTTGCTGCGGTGGGCGCCCCCACTCAGCGTCGACTCGCCCTCAACAATCCCTAGGATTCCCTAATTATGGAACCCTGAAAAAGGCCCTATAAGAACCCTATAGACGGGCCCTACCTAGCAGTGGGGGTAGGCACCCTAATGTAAAACGGTAGGCGCCCCCACTCACCGTCGACTAACCCTAGGGACCCTACAAGATCCCTAAAATAGGGAAAGAATAAAGAAATGTCCCATAAACACCCAAAAACCCAAAAATACAAAAATTGAAAAATAAACAAAGATAATAATGAGAAAAATAGACTATATCTCAACTAGTCCACACAAGGATCATTTTATATAAACATTGAGCATCTGGGGTAAGACAAAGTATATCCATATTAACCCCAGAAAAAAGAGGGAAAATGGGTGAACAAGATATACCTGATGATAATTTTGTTCAAAAATGTCCCAAACACTTAGTTTCCCAAATAACGGAGTAAACAAGATGATAAATCTAATGAATGTCTCAGTCATATGAGGACATCATGATAGCATGAATGACTAATATCAATAAAAAGGTATCTACTCCTTAGAAAAAACCGGAGACCAAGACAAGATGACACCAGCAAAAAACATTCATTATGCTCAGCACGTGCTCATGGTGTAACCTTAAAGCAGCATATAGAATTACCACTGCTCAAACATATATAATGCATAAATCAGTGCAGTATGTTATTCAGACCTGAGAACCCAAAAAGACAATGCTTCCCAGATGGAGACATAATTATCACCATTGCCAGAGATTAAATATCATAGCCTTAATACTCATCTGCAGGCTTCTCAGGGATTTTATGCACCGCTGCAAAGATTCCAATATCACATTAAATGCTGGGCATCCATCTCCTCAAAGTATTACCCGACGCGTTTCCCCCCCATTTTTATCACAGGGGTTCATCAGGGGTACAGTGGCCGTAGTAAAGATAAAGGCTGTTGTGAACTCACCCTATGTTCACCTATAAATGCACGTGGAAGTGCGGGAACACGCTACGTCGCAGCCGCCCCCCGGAAATGGCATCATATGCGTCACTACAGGCGCCGTATCATCATGTGGAACGCACAATGCGTTTCACTCAGACACCGGTACTCGGCGCATGCGCTGTTCACTGCAATATGTGACGACCGCAAACAGCTTCTCAAATCACAGGCACTCACATTATAGATCAATACTAAAACGGCCCGTACCTGAATGTACACAAATATGCAAAAGATATGAACGCACATCCGATGCAAGCCATAACCGGAACAAATTTGGGCGGAAATGACGTCAAATGTATCATCACAGACGCCATATCACATGATGGAACGCCGGTGTACTCCTCTCATGAATAGCCTAATGGCAATAGGCGCATGCGCAATCTCAAAGACGATATAAAGCGCATCCATTAACCGCTCCACATTCATACATGAAGCACAAACAAAGGGCACATATATGAAAACAAGAACCAAATATAAGTCGCCCTTGTTATACATAATCACAGAGGAGACGCACTCCCACGTGTATTAGAAAGATCAAGTGATCATATAACAAACTAATAAATCAAGGTGAAGACCACGATTGACTACATGAACAAAAACTAAAGAAAAGAGTAACAAACATCAATAAGATATCTCATAACTTGAGATACCAAAATAGTAAATACTAATGTACATGGCTATAGCTAAGATAACCCAGAACCTATTAGGTGACTTAAATAAAGCTTGTAAAGGTCAATTGTTCATTGAGGCCCATAGGGCTCGTAGATCTCAAAAGGTAAATCCACCTTGTTTCACGCTGTATTATTTTCCTGTCCCAATCACCTCGTCTCACTGAGGGAGGAATAACCTCAATAACTCTAAAATTTAGTGAACTCGGGTCACCTCCATGTTCATTAATGACGTGTCGCGCAATGGGTGTAAAGGTGGACAGGCCAGAGGACCACATTCCCACCTTTGTCCGCTTCCTTAATGACAAAATCTTTGTTATTTTTGAGAGAGATGAGTGCTCTTTTTTCACTAGGGGTAAGATTGCTGGGTACCCCTGAGGATGGGGATAGCTGCATAATATCCCTCTTAGCAAGTTCAAAGAAAATCTTGATGGCACCGGAGACACAAAAAAAAATGACAAAATACAGGGATTACAAACATTGAGAAGTGCACCCCATACACATTTCCTGAATCAGATAACCTAACAATCGCTCCCATCTTGACATGTTGTTAACAGCCACATCCAACCTTCATGTGATTTTGTGACAAATTGGAATTATTTTACCCCAAAATGCAAATCTCACATAAAGCCAAGGTTTACACACAGAAAGAAAAACAATATATCAAGGTGTGTGCGATTATTTACACATAAAGGCTGCGCTCCTTTATCAAAAACTTGTTTGATTTTACATAAGCATTCCACATATTTGGCAGTTTACATAAAACATGCAATTTATAGGGTAATAAGCTCTCATTTAAAGGGGTTGTGCCACCATCATATAGATTTGTGAAGGAAAATGTTATTTTAGGCATTTAAGCAATTCACACCTTTTAAAGGGAATCTGTCAACAGTTTTTTTGCTACCTCATCTGACAACAGCAGGATGTAGGAAAAGAGACCTTGAATCAAAAAATGTATCACTTAGATTACTGGGTGTAGCAGTTCTGACACAATCAGAATTTGTAAATGCAGCAGAGCTGGAAAAGCTAATCCGGCTCACCCCAGGCTCTTTATGTAAATAGTCTATAGACAGTGAGCTACTAATCACTGGAGGGGGCGGAGTTGAACTAGCAAATGCAGTATTACTTTAGTAGTCACACTATTGATAATGTCATACTGATAAAACCTTCATTGTAAGTAAACTACAGCACACAGCTTGATAAGTTAAACTGTTGAATTCTGTGTTTTAACCCTTACCTCATGCTGTCCCCAGCTTGCACACCAAAAACCTGCTGACAAATTCACTTTAATAAAAAAATGCATGGTTTTAAAGAAATGTATCTTTTATTACAAGCATGGCATCTCCTGGAGGTATTAGTGTTGTCTGCCTTATGACTGTGTCTGTGTCTGACATCAGTCAGCTGGTCAAGCATGCACAGTCAACCGGTCATCAGCATAGCGGTGCGTTCCTTTAATGTTAGAATCCTCCACCAATCAGCTCTATTGTAGTTCAATAAAATGCCAGGGATAGCATATACAAAGTTACTCGAGGTAGGGGACTCATGTACCACTGTGCAGAAGGAAATTATACTCCACCGCCTCAGTATTTACTATCCCTAACTTTTTAATGCACTAAAATAGAGCAGACAGAGATGGAGAAATCTCATGTTACCACTGCACATAGCAATGACGACAAAAGACAGTATAGTAGATTGACTGTGCATGATCGGTCACCTAATGCCATTCATATACAGCTCTGGCAAAATGTTGTTTGTCTGATTTTTCTCTTTATAGGTATATTTTTGAGTAAAATGTAAATTGTTCTTTCATTCTATAAACTACTGAGAATTAGTGATGAGCGAGTATACTCGTTGCTCGGGTATTCCCTAGCACGCTCGGGTGGTCTCCGAGTATTTGTGACTGCTCGGAGATTTCGTTTTTGTCGACGCAGCTGCATGATTTACGGCTGCTAGACAGGCTGAATACATGTGAGGGTTGCCTGGTTGCTAGGGAATCTCCACATGTATTCAGGCTGTCCAGCAGCCGTAAATCATGCAGCTGCCTCGACAAAAACTAAATCTCTAAGCGCTCACAAATACTTGGAGACTACCCGAGCAACGAGTATACTCGCTCATCACTACTGACAATATGTCTCCAAATTTCCAAGCAATAAATTTTGTATTTTTTTTTGACAATGAAAAATGGTCAGAATAAAAAAAAAAAAACAGTGCTTTCAGACCTCAAATAATGCAAAGAAAACAAGTTCATAATCATTTAGAAACAACAATACTAATGCTTTAACTCATGAAGAATTCAGAAATCAATATTTTGTGGAATAACCATGATTTTTAATCACAGCTTTCATGTGTCTTGGCATGCATTCCACCAGTCTGTCACACTGCTTCTGATGCAAAAATGTAAGCAGTTCTTCTTTGTTTGATGGCTTGTGACTATCAATCATCCTCTTGATTACATTCCAGAGGTTTTCAATGGGGTTCAGGTCTGGAGACTGGGCTGCCCATGACAGGGTTCTGATGTGGTGGTCTCGTAATTTTTACTAGAGCTGTACATGGCCCTACAAAACAGGCAGCACTAGTAACTGTGGGAAGATAAATATCTTAGTAACACTATTTTTTAATTAATGTAACATAGTACAGATTTAAGGTTGAAGGAAGACTAAGTCCATCTAGTTCAACCCATAGCCTAACCTAACATGCCCTAACATGTTGATCCAGAGGAAGGCAAAAAAAAACCATGTGGCAAAGAGTAAGCTCCACCTTGGGGAAAAAAAATTCCTTCCTGACTCCACATACGGCAATCAGACTAGTTCCCTGGATCACCACCCTAACAAGGAATCTAGTATAAATAACCTGTTATACTTTTCAAGAAAGGCATCCAGACCCCTCTTTAGTATTGAATCACTCATTAGAACATCATACAGAGAGTTCCATAGTCTCACTGCTCTAAGGCTGTGTGCACACGTAGCAGATTTTTCTAGTTTTTTCACTATAAAAACGCGAAAAAAACGCATACATTATGCATCCCATCATTTAAAATGCATTCCGCAATTTGTGTGCACATGATGCGAAAAAAAAACGCATCGCGGTAAAAAACGCAGCATGTTTATTAATTTTGCGGATTTTTTGCGGATTTCCCACTATATTATTGCATTGGGAACCTCCAGGAAAATCCGCAAAAAAAAAAAAACCGCACCAAAAACGCGGTAAAAAAAAAGCGAGAAAAACGCATGCAGATTTCTTGCAGAAAATGTCCTGTTTTGCTCAGGACATTTCTGCAGGAAATCCTGAACGTGTGCACATAGCCTTACAGTAAAGAATCCGCGTCTGTGATTATGCTTAAACCTTCTTTCCTCCAGACGTAGAGGATGCCCCCTTGTCCTTGTCTCAGGTCTACGAGTAAAAAGATCATCAGAAAGGTCTTTGTACTGTCCCCTCATATATTTATACGTTATAATAAGATCATCCCTAAGCCTTTGTTTTTCCAAACTAAATAACCTCAAGTGTAAGGGTATGTGCACACGTTGCGGAATGTTGTGAGGATTTTTCCGCACTGATTTTGGTAAATCCGTAGGATGATATCTGCACTACAGATTTACCGCAGTTTTTGTGCGGATTCCACCTGCGGTTTTACACCTGTGGATTCCTATTGAGGAGCAGGTGTAAACTGCTGTGGAATTCGCACAAAGAATGGACATGCTGCGGAATAAACAACGCAGCCAGGGCCGGACTGGGACTAAAATTCAGCCCTGGCATTTGAAGTTACACAGGCCCACTTGTCACATGGTGACTGTATAATATCTATGTAGACTTGTAGGTTACAAGAAGTGAGGGGAGTGTAACACGACTATATAACATACAGGTCCTTCTCAAAAAATTAGCATATAGTGTTAAATTTCATTATTTACCATAATGTAATGATTACAATTAAACTTTCATATATTATAGATTCATTATCCACCAACTGAAATTTGTCAGGTCTTTTATTGTTTTAATACTGATGATTTTGGCATACAACTCCTGATATCCCAAAAAACCTGTCTCAATAAATTAGCATATTTCACCCGGCCAATCAAATAAAAGTGTTTTTTAATAACAAACAAAAAAACCATCAAATAATAATGTTCAGTTATGCACTCAATACTTGGTCGGGAATCCTTTGGCAGAAATGACTGCTTCAATGCGGCGTGGCATGGAGGCAATCAGCCTGTGACACTGCTGAGATGTTATGGAGGCCCAGGATGCTTCAATAGCGGCCTTAAGCTCATCCAGAGTGTTGGGTCTTGCGTCTCTCAACTTTCTCTTCACAATATCCCACAGATTCTCTATGGGGTTCAGGTCAGGAGAGTTGGCAGGCAAATTGAGCACAGTAATACCATGGTCAGTAAACCATTTACCAGTGGTTTTGGCACTGTGAGCAGGTGCCAGGTCGTGCTGAAAAATGAAATCTTCATCTCCATAAAGCATTTCAGCCGATGGAAGCATGAAGTGCTCCAAAATCTCCTGATAGCTAGCTGCATTGACCCTGCCCTTGATGAAACACAGTGGACCAACACCAGCAGCTGACATGGCACCCCACACCATCACTGACTGTGGGTACTTGACACTGGACTTCAGGCATTTTGGCATTTCCTTCTCCCCAGTCTTCCTCCAGACTCTGGCACCTTGATTTCCGAATGACATGCAAAATTTGCTTTCATCAGAAAAAAGTACTTGGGACCACTTAGCAACAGTCCAGTGCTGCTTCTCTGTAGCCCAGGTCAGGCGCTTCTGCCGCTGTTTATGGTTCAAAAGTGGCTTTACCTGGGGAATGCGGCACCTGTAGCCCATTTCCTGCACACGCCTGTGCACGGTGGCTCTGTTTGTTTCCACACCAGACTCAGTCCACTGCTTCCTCAGGTTCCCCAAGGTCTGGAATCGGTCCTTCTCCACAATCTTCCTCAGGGTCCGGTCACCTCTTCTCGTTGTACAGCGTTTTCTGCCACATTGTTTCCTTCCAACAGACTTACCATTGAGGTGCCTTGATACAGCACTCTGGGAACAGCCTATTTGTTGAGAAATTTCTTTCTGGGTCTTACCCTCTTGCTTGAGGGTGTCAATGATGGCCTTCTTGACATCTGTCAGGTCGCTAGTCTTACCCATGATGGGGGTTTTGAGTAATGAACCAGGCAGGGAGTTTTTAAAAGCCTCAGGTATCTTTTGCATGTGTTTAGAGTTAATTAGTTGATTCATAAGATTAGGGTAATAGGTCGTTTAGAGAACCTTTTCTTGATATGCTAATTTATTGAGACAGGTTTTTTGGGTTATCAGGAGTTGTATGCCAAAATCATCAGTATTAAAACAATAAAAGACCTGACAAATTTCAGTTGGTGGATAATGAATCTATAATATATGAAAGTTTAATTGTAATCATTACATTATGGTAAATAATGAAATTTAACACTATATGCTAATTTTTTGAGAAGGACCTGTATAATCACAGCTGTATCCAGCATTACAGCTCAGTCCTATTTATTGCTTTTAGATGCAGTACCAAGAAAAGCCGCTACTTTACCTACATAACTGGATCTCGTAGATAATGAAGGGATGAGACGACCAAAGGCTATGGAACCTCATTCTGATGCTCCATAAACATTGCCTACAGCCACTTTTGGTTCTGCTGCGCAGCACGAGACCCGGTGACTCTGAAAAGCAGTGACATCAGTAACTGTTACTACCGTCACCGCTCTTCAGAGTCGCTGGGTCTCGCCAGGTCTGGGCTAGTAGTGGGGTGTCTGATAGACACCTCTCCATTACTTACACCAGGGATTGATGGCAGCTGACATTACGCAGCTGACATCAACCCTAAAAATCATTACACATACCAGAATTAAATGCTCTGGCGGCTGGGAAAAGCAGTAGAGTTAGCGCTATTTCCAGGCGCTGGGTGCTAACTACAACTGTCATTATCCTTGGCTGGTCTCCCTGTGAAGCATTTCTGCTGTATTTACATGTGCTGATCTCAGGCCACTAAACGAGTGTGATCGACAATACTGAAGTCGTTCACTTGTTTCCCGGCCTCTTTACACCAACTGAGAAAGAATGATGGGGACAGAACAATCACAATTAGATCAATCTGTTCCCATACAGTATCATGTTATCAGTAGCACAACTACAGTTTACACCGGCGATGTGCTGCTGAGAACAAGGATTTCTGTTCCCACATAAACAATCCAATCACTCTATGAATAACAGCATTTTGCTTGTTTAGTGTAATACACCCCATAGTCCTCCATATATTATAATGTGCACCTCAGTACTCCATATAGTATAATACACTCCTCAGTCCTTCATATAGTATAATACACTCCTCAGTCCTTCATATAGTATAATACACTCCTGATAGTGCTCCATATATTAAAATATACTGCTCAGTCCTCCATATAGTATAATACACTCCTCAGTCCTCCATATAGTATAATGTACTGCCAGTCCTCCAAATAGTATAATACACTCCTCATAGTGCTCCATATAGTATAATGCACCACCATTGTCATCCATGTAGTAGTTTACTTCCCATAGGATAATGCACCCCATAGTTCTTCATATAGTATAATGTATTCCCCATAGTCCTCGATACAGTATAATGCAGCCCACATATAGTATAATGATGAAGCCCCCTGAGTATAATGTAACCCCCCCAGAGAATATAATGCAGCCCCCTCATATAGTATAATGCAGCCCCTGGATATATATGGTAGCCCCCTCATAGAGCATAATGCAGCCCCCCATAGAATATAATGTAGCCCCTCCATAGAATACAATGCAGCCCTCCTCATATAGTATAATGCAGCTCCCCATAGAATATAATGTAGCCCCCTCAGAGTATGATGCAATCACCCCTCATAGAATATAACACAGTCCCACATAGAATATAATGTAGCCCCCAGAGAATGTAATAGTTCCCCATAGAATGTAATACAGCCCGGCCCCATTAGAATGTAATGCAGCCAGCCCCCATAGAATGTAATGCAGCCAGCCCCCATAGAATGTAATAAAGCCCCTCCATAGAATGTAATACAGCACAGCCACCATAGAATGTAATGCCGCCAGCCCCCATGGAATGTAACACAGCACAGCCCCCATAGAATGTAATGCAGCCATCCCCCATAGAATGTAACACAGCACAGCCCCCATAGAATATAATGCAGCACAGCCCCTATAGAATGTAATACAACCCCCCCATAGAATGTAATACAGCACAGCCCCTATAGAATGTAATACAGCCCCTCCAATTGCCCCACAATCCAGCTGTCATTGATATATTAAAAAAAAACAAAAAAAACACTCCTCACCTCTCCTCATGCCCCGCGCTGCTCCCGGCTCCGGTCTCAGCAGCTGCAGTCTGCCTGGCCACACAGCAGGTACGCGATGATATGACGTCATCGCGCACCCGCAGTGTCAGAGCGAGGCAGAGCTGGGAATGATGGGAGAGGGAGCGACAGCAGACGCCCTCTCCTCCATCATTGCATTCAACTATACCGGCGTCATAGATGTCGGTATAGTTGAATGCAGGGCGGGCGATCGGGGGGTGAGTCGGCGCTGGCGGGAGGAGTCGGCCCTGGCGCCGCTGATAGCGGCAGCGGCCCACTCCTGGCACCAGCCCTTCTGGCATTTGCCAGAAGTGCCCGATGGCCAGTCCGGCCCTGAACGCAGCATTTTTGCGCATTTTTTTCCGCAGCATGTGCACTGCGGATTTTGTTTTCCATAGGTTTACATGGTACTGTAAACTCATGGAAAACTGCTGCGAATCCGCAGAGTCCAATCCGCTGCGGATCCGCAGCAAAATCCATAGCCTAATAAGAGGTCTTGTATTGCAGACCCCCCAGAACTCTAACAACCTTGGTCACTCTTCTCTGCACCGCTCTAGTTAAGCTACAGTATTGTCGAACTAGTCACTTGTGTAGAGATAAAATCTATGTCTCTTTTAATGCATCCCATTATTTTATTTGCCTTTGCAGCAGCTGCCTGGCACTGGTTACCAAATGTGAGTTTGACATCCACCCAGGTCTTTTTCAGTGAGTTTTTCCCAGTACAAATAAGCTCATAATTATACATCTTATTTCTTCTGCCCAAGTAGATTGAGAAAAAAACTATTTTAGCCGTTTCATCAGACTTCTGAATCTATAAGAACATTAAAGTATTGTGGTTTTCTTCTTTGCAGTCTATAGTAAAACAATTTTGTCGTAGTGCATTTGACTATGGTTTGCAGATTAGTTTCCCATTTTCTAAAAGTCTTAGCTTATTTCCCAGATGCTTCTTAGATAAATCAGCTTTAATATTTTGAAGAATTATTTTCAGATGCAATAATCCTTTCCTTCATAACATCTTCAATGAGAGCCTTAAAGCATGTTACAAGTAGGAGGCTATGTCAAGTTTGTAAGTTATTCCATATTGACCCCTAACAATTTCGATAATGGGTTTCTGCAGTGCCACTTCTGAATGGAGCAGAAGTCGAGCATAAGCACCTTTATTCCATTCATTCTTTACTGGACTATAGGAGGTAGCTGAGTACTGCACTTGGCATTTTCCAACAGTCCCATAGGGAATGATTAGAGTGGGGATGCACATGCTCGACCTCTGCCCCATTCAGACGGTTCTCTGCAGAGCCCAATTATTGGGATTAGTGAAGGTTCCAACTGCTTTTGGATTATAGAGATCTTCTGTTATCCTTGTTTTTTCTTTGTGTCTTGTTTGCATTACATTTCCATCCCATGTCTCTTGGAATGTGGGAGGGGACAGATCAGGGTTTAACAAGAACATAGTAAGTTCGTAGACTTGGGCCTCTCTACCATCAAGAGAACCCACAGGACAGTGGTAGTTAGAGCCCCAGTACTAGGACAGTGTGAGGGCCCCTTCCTTTCCAAAGACCGTCACAAAGTGATATTTTCACAGGCCCCATATTTGGTGTCTTGGTATGGATCCTGTTGCAGTCCTTGCCAAACAATTACATGGTCTGTCCCTTGAACTGTCAGACTTGCTATCTAGGGGCTCACAGCAGCAGACTGTTGGTATGGCGAGCAGTCAGGCTGAAGTGAAATCTAACGTGGCCCTTTTGGGTAGGTTTTCTGGGGGACAGGATCAATTTGTTGTGTACTGTGAAGCCTGCAAGATTTATTTTAGGCTTCATCCTCATTCATCTGGCAGTGAGGAGCAATGGGTTGGGATCGTTATTTCTCCCCTTCAAGGAGATCCTCAGGCGGATATCCTTGCCATTTGATGAGGTACTGCAGTTGATTCCTGCGGATCCTTGAATACAGAATCTTCTCTACAACAAACTGTTCTTGTCCGTCCACTAACACAGGCCGAGGAGGAGGTGTAATATGACCCTGAAAAGGATTTGGAGACACCACTGGTTTTAACAGGGAGACATGAAACACAGGATGTACCTTTAAGGTTCTTGGCAACTTCAGGCGACAGGCAATGGAACTCACGATCCCAGAGATCTTGAAAGGGCCGATTAATTTTTGTCCCAAATTTCTGTGATGGAATGTTCAATCTCAAGTTTTTAGTAGATAACCACAGAGTCTCCTACCATGAAAATAGGTGCAGGCCTCCGGAACCTATCGGCAGATCTCTTATATCTCTCCTGTGCAGTAGACAGCGATTCCTTCAGGGTTTCCAGATTCTGTCTCATTGCTGCCAACCTCTCATGAACTGCATGCACCGATGCATCAATCGGGGATCTGGGAAGAATACTGGGATGATAACCCAGGTTGGCAAGGAAAGGTGTTACTTTGGTAGATGAACTTTGAGAGTCATCCTGCGAATGGCTGATATAGCATCGAACATACTGTTCCAGAGTCTGATCAGTCCGCTCCATCTGTCCATTAGTCTGAGGATGATATGCAGAAGACAGACAAACATTAACATCAAGCGCAGAGCAGAATCCCTTCCAAAACCTGGATGTAAACTGCATTCCCCGATCAGAGATGATTTCTTCCGGAACTCCATGCAGCCGAAACACATTCTGGGTGACCAGATCTACCGTCTCCTTGGCGCAGCTTTAGTAAGACTATCAATAACCACCAGAATAGAGTTCTTTCCCCCAGAGGTGGACAATTACACTATAAAGTCCATTGAAATAGACCCCCAAGGACGAGAGGGGATGGGTAGTGGTTGAAGCAGTCCAGTAGGTGATACCCGAGGAGTCTTAAAACGTGCACATACCTCACAAGAGAGAACATAGCTCTTCACGTCCCTCAGACAGGTAGGCCACCAAAAAAAAGGCTCAGGAACTCCTGTGTCTTCTGTACCCCCCTGATGACCCGCCAACTTGGAATCGTGGACAAACTTGAGGACCTGCAGCTTTACGGCCTCTGGAACGTATAAACGTTGATCCCGGACCCAGATACCATTTTTGAGAACTAAGTTCACGTCAGCAGTCGGGTTGGCGAGAAATGGATCTGCGTCATAGGCCTCCTTAATGGTCTTCCATAAGTCCTTATTCTGAATGACTCTGACAAAATTGGCATCAGACAAGACGGTCTTATACGGGGTCCCAGGTACGGAATCCATGGCATGGATTTGGGACAAAGCATCCGCTTTCCCTTTACGTGAACCTGGGCGGTACGAAATGACAAAATTAAATTGGTTCAAAAATAGACTCCATCGAGCTTGCCGAGGAGAAAGACATCTCGTAGATCTAAGAAATTCCAGGTTGCGATGATCCGTGAGCACAATAACTTGTTGTGCTGCCCCCTTCAGATGATGTCTCCATTCCTTAAATGCAGCGATAATGGCTAGAAGCTCCTTATCTCCCACATTGTAGTTCTTCTCTGCAACGGAGAGTCTGCGAGAAAAAAAAAGCACATGGATGTAACAAACCCTTCTATCCCGTTCTCTGTGAGAGGATGGCCCCCAGAGCACAGTCCGAAGCGTCCACTTCTATGATGAAAGGATGTGCTGGGTAATGGTGAATCAATACAGGTGCAGAAGTAAATCGGGACCCAAGATACTCAAAGGCTTCCTGAGCCTGTGCGGACCACAAGACAGTATTTTCCTTTTTGGTTAGCTGAGTAATGGGTCGAACAATTTCAGAAAAATTACGAATAAATCGCCTATAAAAGTTTGCAAATCCAATGAAACGCTGGACCTCCTTGACATTTTTAGGTGCGGGCCAATCAAGAATAGCCTGGATCTTACTTGCCTCTATGTTAAGCCCCTGAGGCGAGATGACATACCCCAGAAAAATCGAATCTCAGTGCATTGGAATTCACATTTTTCAGGCTTAAAGGGGTTGTCCACTACTTTCAATTAACCCCCCAATGTATCCCCCCGGGCCCCCTGATGAATTGTGTAATTACCTTCCGTTGCCGTTTTCGCCTGTGAGCGGCGCTATTCCGGCGGCTGAGTCCGGGTCACGTGACCCCCAGGCTGCAGCCGCCGCTTATTTCCGCTGACGTCACGTCAATTTCGAGACTCTGGAAATTGACGTGACGTCAGTAGCAGGCGTGAGCCAGCCTCACAGTCAGCAGTCACTCATCAAGAGTGACTGGGCTGTGGGCGGGGCTGGTGGCTGCAGGCCTGTGCTGGGGGCGGGCGGGGCTAGGCAGGGATGTGCGGGCGGGGCTAGGCAGGGATGATTGTGCGGGCGCCGGTGCTCTGCGGTCTGGCGCCGGTGCTCTGCGGGCCGGTGCTGTGCGGGCCGGTATGTGCTGGGGTCTGCTGGGGTGGTCTTTGGTGTGTGTGTGTCTCTGTGTGCAGGCATCGTCCGATGGGACTACAAGTCCCATCGGGCTCTGCCTGCTACAGTGACAGTGAGTGACACATTAGCCAATGATGGGACAGTAGTAGTCCCATCATCCGGCTAATGTGTTGAATGTAAAAAAAATAAAAATACACATATACAGTACATACATACATACATACATACATACATACATACATACAACACACACCATGTGACAACATGCACCATGCCATATGCGAAAACATGCAACATACGACATGCACCATGCGACAACATGCACCATGCGACGACATGCACCATATGACATGCGACATGCACCATAAGACGACATGCACCATGCGACGACATGCAACATATGACATGCGACATGCACCATGCGACGACATGCACCATGCGATGACATGCGCCATGCGACGACATGCACCATGCGATGACATGCGCCATGCGACGACATGCACCATATGACATGCGACATGCACCATGCGACGACATGCACCATATGACATGCACCATGCGACGACATGCGCCATGCGCCGACATGCGCCGACATGCAACATGTGACATGCGACATACAGTACGTACATACATACATACATACAACATACATACATACAGAACATGTAACATAGAGTACATACACACCATCACTTGTCACATTGATCCCCAAAGCCATTGTCATCTGTAAAAAATATTAAAATAATAAACAACCAATATACTCCCTGATCCGCAGAAATCCAATTAAAACGAGTGTCCCTCGATGATCTCCCGTGGAGAGCAGGAGCATCTGCTGATGCGACTGCTCTCCAGGGGCTCCAGGAACACAATGATGGAAGGTATCCTTCCACAATGTATTGCTCACAATGTATTCCTACGCCCCTGTGAGAAAATAGTCCCTAGTCTCACTTTATGGCATTGCTGTATGAGAAATTTTCCATGCAGCTTTTTGCCATAAAGTAAGACTTCGAACTTTAGTAACCTCAGTGATGCACTGCAGGAGCCATTGTCTCCTGTCAGTGTGTCACTGAGGGTCCTATAGAGCAGTGACATCACCCGATGTCACTGTTCTATAAGGGAGATCGTCGTGGGACACTCGTTATTAATTGGACTACGGCGGACAGGTAGTATACGGTTTATTATTTTACGTTTTTTTGCAGGGGCTGAAGTATGGTAAGTATGGTTAAATGAAGAATATTAAAATACATTTTTCCTAATGTGTGTGTGTGTTTTATTAACCCTTTATTACTATTGGATTAATAATGGATAGGCGTCTTATTGACGCCTCTCCGTTATTAACCCGGCTTAATGTCACCTTACAATAGCAAGGTGACATTAACCCCTTATTACCCCATATCCCACCGCTACACGGGAGTGGGAAGAGAGGGGCTAAGTGCCGGAATTGGCGCATCTTACAGATGCGCCATTACTGGGGCGGCTGCGGACTGGTATTTGTAGCCGGGTGGGGACCAATATCCATGGCCCCTCTCTAGGCTATGAATATCAGCCCGCAGCTGTCTGCGTAGCCTTTCTGGCTATAAAATATAGGGGGACCCCACGTCATTTTTTTTGGGGGGTCCCCCTATTTTAATAGCCAGTAAAGGCTACGCAGACAGCTGCGGGCTGATATTCATAGCAGGCTACAAATATTGGCCCCCGGCAGTCGGCTTTCCCCCTCTGGCGCAGAAAATTGCACGGGAGCCCACGCCGTTTTTTTATTAAATTAAACGCTCATTAAGGCCTCTTTCACACTTGCGTCGGTACAGGTCCGTCGCTATGCGTCGGGCCTACGTACTGACGCACGTTGTGAAATTTGTGCACGTCGTGGGCAGCGGATGCAGTTTTTCAACGCATCCGCTGCCCATTCTGAAGTCCGGGGAGGAGGGGGCGGAGTTTTGGCTGCGCATGCGTGGTAGAAAATGGCAGACGCGACGGACAAAAAAAATTCACTTTAACGTTTTTTCGTGCCAACGGTCCACCAAAACACGACGCATCCGTTGCACGACGGACGCGACGTGTGGCCGTCGCGATCCGTCACTAATACAAGACTATGGGTAAAAAAAGCATCCTGCGAGCACATTTGCAGGATCCGTTTTTTTCCCAAAAAGACGGATTGCTAAAAGCGCAAGTGTGAAAGTAGCCTTAGGCTGCTTTCAAACTAGCATTGGTAAGGGGCCGTCGCGCTGCGTCGCTAATAAAAGTCTATGGAGAAAAAACGCATCCTGCAGACAACTTTGCAGGACGCGTTTTTTCTCCACAACGACGCATTGCGACGTGCAGTGCACGACGCTAGTGTGAAAGAGGCCTTAGAAACATCGGCCTATTATATATCTATGGATATATCTATCTATAGATATATTTATAGATAGATATATCTATAGATACATAGATGTATCTATCCATATATTTGGCTGCTTTCACACATCAGGTTTTTGCCGTGAGGCACAATCCGGCGAGTTTTGAAAAAAACGGATCCATTTTTTTCCGCCGGATCCGTTTTTTTCTCATAGAGTTGTATTAGCGCCGGATTGCGCCTGATGGCCACACGTTTCATCCGTTTTTTGCCGGATCCGTCAAAAAAGCTGTTTCCGCCGGATGGAAAACACATACGGAGGAACTTTTTTCTGTCCGGCGAAAAAACGCACAGCGACGGATCCGGCAAAAAAACGTATGAAACTGAGCTGTGACATGATGAATCCGGCCTTGGAATCCGTTTTTTCATGCATGTTTCCATTAAAATCATGCACATTTTCCGTTTATTTACTTATTTCCAAAAACGGCATTAAAACCGCGCATAAACCGCACCAAAAAAAGCATCAAAACTGCACCAAAACTGCACCAAAAACTGCATCAAAACCTGGTGCAGTTTTGATGCAGTTTTTGGTGCGGTTTTGATGTAGTTCTTGGTGCTGTTTTAATGCAGTTCTTGGTGTGGTTTTGGTGCGGTTTTGGTGCAGTGTTGATGCAATTTTGGTGCGGTTTTGATGCGTTTTTTTTCAGTTTTGATGCGTTTTTTATGCAGTTTTTTGCACGGTTTTGATGCATTTTTTAATTCGCTTTTGGTGTGGTTTTTGCACGGTTTATAGGCATTTTGGTGCGTTTTTGAAAGCTAAATAAAGATGTATTATTGAACAAAAGAAAAAGATTTGTGATGTCATTATTGTCCAACCTCCTCTTTTACATTTGTCCAACCCACACTCCATTACACACACAGATAGACAGATAGATGAAATGGATGGACAGATCTACATATAGATAGATCTATAGATGCATACATCTATCTATTCATATATCTATCTGTAGATGTGTCTGGATAGATATATCTATTGATAGATGTATGGATAGCGTAGGGTGTATGTCCACTGTCCGGATTAGATCCGAATGAGCTGCAGATTGGATGCTGCGTACTTGTAGTCCCATCGGATGATGCCTGCACACACACCCCAAAAGACCCCCTGCACAGCCCCGCACACACCTGAACAGTCCCGCACACACCTGAACAGTCCTGCACACACCCGAACAGCCCCGCACACACCCGAACAGTCCCGTACACATCTGAACAGTCCCGCACACATCCGAACAGCCCGCAGACCCCTCACACACCTGAACACTCCCGCACACATCCGAACAGCCCGCAGACCCCGCACACACCTGAACACTCCCGCACACATCCGAACAGCCCGCAGACCCCGCACACACCTGAACAGTCCCGCACAGCGCCGCACACATCCGAACAGCCCGCAGACCCCGCCCGCACACACATACACGCACACCGTCACCGCCCACACACTTCCATCCTCCCGAGCTGCAGCGTTTCTCGGACCAACATCCGCAGCAAAACTGCAGATCTTTTTTACATCTGCGGTTTTGCTACGGATGTGCCCGACTCAATGAAAGTCTAAAGGTGCAGAAACGCTGCAGTTCCGCACAAAAGAAGTGACATGCTGCAAGAAAAAAAAGCTGCGTTTCGGTGCGGCTTTTTCCGCAGCATGTGCACAACAAGTCTGCGGCTCCCATAGACTTACATTGGTTGTGCACTACACTGCGGATTTGATGCAATTCAGTGCGGCAAAAAACGCTGCAGATCTGCAATCAGATCCGCAACGTGTGCACACAGCCTTAGCATTTAGTGAACCTAGCAAAAAAGCCAAGCAAAAAACAAGTGTGGGATTGCACTTTTTTTGCAATTTCATTGCACTTTGAATTTTTTTCACATTTTCTGTTACACGACATGGTAAAACCAATGATGTCGTTCAAAAGTAGAACTTGTCCCGCAAAAGATAGGCCCCCACATGGCCATATAGACGGAAAAATTATGGCTCTGGAAAGAAGGGGAGCGATAAACGAAAACAAAAAAGCTCCAGGGGTGAAGGGGTTTAGAAACATGGATATGGACATATCTATGGAAATAGACATAGATATATCTGTATCTATCTATCTATCTATCCATTTATCTGTGTGTAATGGAGTGTGGGTTGGACAAATGTAAGAGGAGGTTGGACAGAAATGACATCACAAATCTTTTTGAAGATAGAGGTGGGAGAGGAGGGAGGGGTTGGGGTGTGTTTTGGAGTGGGTGTGCCAGGTGCAGAGTTACAGGGGAGTGCAATGCATCATGGAGCTTGTAGTATTAGAGCACAGTAAGTCAGGAGAAAGGAAGTTGTCGATTAACCCCATGAGAGCTGGATCCAGCACTAAAGATGTGCTGCTACAGCATGATAAAAGGTAATATTGCTAAAATAAACACAGTAGATGTTTTCAGTGGCCCATAATAGCAAGATTTATGAAAAAAAAAAAGGTTATAGTAGTGGACAACTTCTTTAATGTAGAGGTGATTCTCTTTCAGGCGCCTTTTAACATGCTCCTGATGTTCCTGCAAAGAATCAGAAAAAATTAAGATGTCATACAGATAGATCACGACAAAATGGTCCAATAGATCTCTGAAAATATCATTAGCCAGATGTTGGAAGGTTGCCGGAGCATTGCAGAGACCAAAAGGCATCACCAGATATTCGAAGTGCCCATACCGACATCTAAATGCAGTCTTCCATTCATCTCCAGAGTAGATCCTAATTAAATTATACGCTCCCCGAAGATCTAACTTGGAGAAGATCTTGGCCTGTCGCACTCTTTCTAGTAGTTCAGGGATCAATGGTAACGGGTACCGATTCCGAATGGTCACCTTATTGAGCTCCCGATAGTCGATACATGGTCTAAGAGTTCCATCCTTCTTCTTAACAAAAAAGATGGGTGCTCCTGCCGGTGATGAAGTGATTCGCTAGGATGTTGTCTCTTGGTACTTTATCCCTCAGCTGATCCTCTATCTGCTGTAGCCAGATCATGAGACCGCGGGCACTACATGTCCCAGCTATTGCTGGCTTCAATGCCACTGCTTCCCAGATGTGTCTCAAAAAGCAATATGCCTTTTTGTCAGGCGGGTCCTTTAGTACGCCCGAGTCCTCTAATGAAAGGGACGATTTAAAGACCTGGCTATAGCGCTATCAATTTTAGGGATTTTTTCCCAAGTTTCGGAGTCTTTCTCCTCAAATGGGTACCTCCTCTTTGATGAAGAAGGTAATGTACCCATTCTCTCAGGCCTTTTTCCATTCTTTATCAATCAATGCCTTTATTATTGCATTGACAGGGAACGTGCGCTTCCTTTTTTCCTCCAACCCACTGAACATGACATCTTCTAGTGACCTAGGCGTTTTTTTCTTCCTTTAGGCCCATTGCAGCCCTGACTGCTTTAACTAGTCTCTCTACATCCTCAGTTGGGAAACATGGTTGACCCCCTGTGTCACTGTCCGAGGAGGATTCTGAGGACTAGGGAGAGGAGGAGGTAGAGTGAGACAGGGATCTTTTACGACCTTCCTGTCCTAGAGGCTTCCGAATCCGTAGGCACCTTGCGGCTTCTTTTCCTCGTTTTTTAAAGGGCTATTTTTAAAGGAGTCTTTTATTTCCGCCTGTATTATGGCCTTAAGGCTAGTGGCGAAATTAGGGGTTTCTTCCTGTATGGTCTTATTGATGCAGTTAGCGCAGAGATCCTTCTGCCACAGAACTGCAAGCAGGTCTTTGCAAAGGGCACATTCTCTGTTCTTTGATTTACCGCTAGACTTTCTCGACCCCTAGTGATCAAGCAGAAAAAATGGACCCTGTTACCATAAGGGTGACATTCACTTAGATCACTCACCACCGCTGTCAGCCAAGGGTACCGGTTTCGGAGGCTAGTCAGATGCACGTACACCATCCCTTCTGGACTCCTGCTGCTCCTACCACTTGAGCGGCTACTTATCCTGTATGCTAGTGGCCCGGCAAGGCATCTGGCGAGAGCTCCTGCTGCTGTGACGCTGCCTGCTGCTCATGCTGCCCCACTTCCATGAGGAAGTTCTGGGCATGAGTGCGTCTTCTGTGGTCATCCCCATTTATGAGGGATCCACTGCACTCTCCGCCTCCTTTGGTGCCAAATGGTTGCCCTTCCCCTCCTTTGCCACGCTGCCAAAATAGTTTTTGCCGGCCGGCATTTTCTTCATGGGCGCTGCCATCTTGGATCCGGCACCCGCCTCTGATGTCACGCGGGCACGTCCACTCCCAGCATGCCTAACGCGTGAGGTCAGACGCGCGACCCGGAAGCGGCTGCCCTTCCTGGACGCTGGCAGAGGGGGGAGGGCGGTGCGGCAGCCACGGAAGAGCCCTGGCCACCCGACCGTGCTGCACTGATGCCCGCTCGGACGCTGAAGCCCAGAGGACCCGCGGACGGCGCTTCCAGCACCTGAGAACCAGTGCACAGGCCCTGTCTGTTCTTCCACGCCGGGACAGGAGTGGGTAGACAAACTCTTCTGCCGTGTTCAGCACGAGGGTCCCTGTCAGGACAGGAAACCCAACTGAACAAACAAAAAAAAAATAAATTTATTTTTATGAGACAATAAGGGGGAAATATTATGGACCTGGGAGGTGTGGAGCTGGGAGAATTGGCTAGGTGTGGACGATGAAGGGGTTCCAGGTGAAGGGCTTACTAACTTGAGGGGTCTAGGAGGTCAAGGATGGAAGTAGATACATTAGGAGTGGAAGCATGGGACGGGAGAGAAACTGGACAACACAGACACATTGGGAGGTGAGGGTGGAGGTAGTATGACAGTTCTTGTTGCCGGTTTTTTTCTTTTTCGGTTTGCCATGAGTATGGTGGTGGCTTCTTTGTCTCCTTGGGAGGGTGGGAGTGATGGGATCCGGAACCGGAGTGGTGGTGGGGAAGGGACGGCCGTGCAGTTTGCTGAACCTCCATGGTGGTGGATCGGGATAGCCATGCAGTTTGCTGAACCTTCATGGTGGTGGATCGGGATGGCTGTGCAGTTTGCTGAACATCCATGGTGGTGGCAGTGGACGGACGTGCAGTTTGCTGACCCGCCATGGTGGTGGCAGTGGACGGCCATGCAGGAGCAGGACTCGCCATGGTGGTGGAGTGGCTTTCAGCAGCACCCGGCATGGTGGTTGCGGTGTAGTGATGTGCGGCAGGACTGGGCATGGTGGTGGCCGCGCAGTGATATGCAGCCGAACTCGGTATTGAGGTAAAGTGTCTAATTGGTGGCAGAGGTGGAAATACCACCTGTAAGTACCAGGTCTGCTGCATAGCCTGAACGTAAGCAGCATTGCAAGCCGGCATCACGTTGAGCTGGAGTTCAGGCGTAAGGTGTTCCGACATGCCCTGCTCTATCTTATTAAAAAAAATGGTGTGCCGGTCTCTGGATGTCGGCTTCCAGACGGTCAAAGCGTTGGTTACATCCTGGAAAAGTGTGTTAATATGGGTCAGACTACTTTCCAGTCTATCTCCCAGCGCCTTCGGACCATTCTGGAAGACCGAGCTCAAGTGAATAAACTCGGGCATGAGTGACCTCTCTGAGGCCTTCTGCCACTGGCGGGAAGACCCCTCCCCCCAAAAAAGAGGCAGAGGACTGGGACAGGGGAACACCTGAAGGACCAGCTGCCTGTTCTCCAGCCTGTGATGCCGGCCCACTTGCTTCATCGCTGGTGGATGGCTGGGACTGGTCCATGGCTGTTCTATGAGGGACTGCTCCAGAGGACGATCCAGGTTCGAGGGTGCTGCTACAGGTTCTGTGAAAAGAAAAGTAAAAAACATTAGTACCAAAAAAACAACAATTGTAAAAGCGCCAATCCTGTGGAATAGAAAAATTCAGATTAGGGAATACAACACAAAAATACTTACGTTCCCTGAGCAAGGACCGGTCTCAGGAAAGCCAGCAGCCGGTGGTACTTGTATTTCCCGATCCTTGCTGCAGCACCACTGCGAACTTGGATCTCCTGCCTCAGGTCCTTGTTGAAGTGATCCTTCATCGAACGCGAACGGGTTTTGACTTTGATCACTGTGAAGGGAGAAAAAACAAATCTGTTAAACAATGCACTTGAGGCCATGATCACACAACCGTGTGTGATGCGAAAAACTCGCAGGAGTTTATCGCATCACACACGGTTGTGTGATCCTGGCCTTCAGGTTCACTGCCGCATCAGACCATATTGCAATACTTACGAAAAGCCTTTCTGACTCGTGGCGTGGTGTTGTCCCAGTCATCCAACAGCGCTTGGCCCACTTCATTCCACAGCCGCCGAATCACCACAGCGTCCGAGTGCTGCTGCTCCCGGGTGTCCTACAAAGCAACTCGCTCATGCACCAAGGTGATGAGGAGGTCATTGTCAAGGAATTCCTCCTCCCGTTGTGGAACCTAGAAATGAAAGAAAGACATTAATGTTAGAAAGATAAAACACTTAAAGTAAAAACAGTCAAAAAGAACAAAAAACAGTCAAGAGTACAAAAAACAGTCAAGAATAAATAGAAACAGTCAAGAATACTTACACGCCGTCTTGCCACCGGAACTTGGGCCTGAGTCTGCTGCTCCTGCTCATCTGCCCTAGAATGGTTCTGTAAAGAAAAATAAATATTTTGCCACATGTGTAATAGTGACAGTGAATACTTACCAATCAGTAGCAAATGTACTCACTTCAGTCTCCTGTCCACTCTGTGAGGTCTGCTCTGCGCTGGAGGACATGATGATGAATGCTGCAAGAGAGACAGAAATGATTACAGACTGCAGGGAGAAAAACAGACAGGCAGACATATAGCTTGTATACTCACATTGTAGTCAGTCTTCCAAAAAAGTCTTCCAATGCTTGTAGAGTCTTGAGAGTACTGGACTTCCACTGCCCACACCTTTTTTTAGAAGGTTTGTTTGGGGGGTGGCTTAAAACCAGTTCCTAGACAAGTTTACTCATAAAAACGCATGCGTACGCAAATACAACCATACGCATGTCCTTGCGTTCCTATGTGTTCCCATAAACTCTAATGCATATTGCGGCGGAAATTTGCTGATTAAAAAATTGCAACATGGTGCGTCAGCCGAGCCCAGCCGCACACCGCGAAATGACGCATGCACAAGCAACGCATGCACCTACGTCCACAATGTAAAAGATATGAAATTAAGACGCATCCGGATGTATGCATCAAACTCTGCGGACACAACCGCAAATGTGAAACCAGCCTAACAGAAGCTTCTTACACCACGCTGCTATCATGGTCTAAACAGGCCACTGCAGCTGGCAGACACGGAAGTATCATAAGGACCTCGGGCTTCTAAAGCAACGATCGTGCCCTCATGATTGTGCTGAGAGGGCGCCAACTGGAAGCGAGAGGAAGCCCCCTCCCTCGTCCAACCTTATAATGCTGCGATTGCTATGGTTAAGTGGCCCAAGGTGGTGCGGGGAACCACTCCTGGCTGTGACAGCTGGGACTCGGCTTTCACTTAGGTCGAGCTCCCGGTGGCGCTCACGTGGGCTCTGCTCCTGTGCTTGCATGATCACTACGACATGAAATTTACATCATTTCTCAGAAACCCAGTCCCAACTATGACATAAACTGTTGGGAAGGGGCGGTCTACTTTCTGATAACCATAAACCAAGTATTATTTACCCTCCCCAGGTTCAGCACTGACATCACGTCGACAGTGCTGCAGCCAATCAGTGAGCTTATCTGACTGGCTGCAGTGCTATTGATGTGACATCTGCACTTCAAACAATTGCAAACCAATTGGACAGACCATCAGCAGATTTGGCTTTCAGTACCATCTTTATGCTGATGACACACAACTATACACATCATCCCCTGACCTTACACTCGCTGTACTACAGAACGCCAGTGACTGTCTGTTCGCAGTCTCCAACATCATGTCCGCTCTCTATCTGAAACTCAACCTCTCCAAAACTGAACTTCTTCTGCACCCGCCTTCTACTAACCTCCCTAAATCTGACATTTCTCTCTCCGTGGGTGACACCATAATAACACCCCGGCAGCAGGCACGCTGTCTGGGTGTTGTTTGACTCCGATCTCTCCTTCACCTCCCACATACAATCTCTTGCCCACTCGTGCCGCTTACACCTAAAGAACATCTCTAGAATCCGCCCTTTTCTCACCATGGAGACAACAAAAACTCTCACTGTCGCCCTAATCCACTCCCGTCTGGACTACTGCAATGCTCTACTAATTGGCCTCCCCCTCACGCGACTTTCCCCTCTCCAGTCTATCCTTAATGCAGCAGCCAGGGTTGTCCATCTGGCTAATCGTTACTCGGACGTGTCCGCTCTTCGCCAGTCGTTACACTGGCTGCCCATTCATTACAGGATACAATTCAAAGTACTTGTTCTCACCCACAAAGCTCTCCACATTGCGGCACCCACTTACATCTCCTCCCTCATTTCTGTCTATCGGCCTAGCCGACCGCTGCGATCTGCAAACGACTTTCGACTAACCTCTGCACTAATCCGTACCTCCCACTCCAGACTCCAAGACTTCTCCCGTGCTGCGCCAATCCTCTGGAATGCGCTACCACAAGATATTAGGACCATCCACAATTTGCATAGTTTTAGGCGCTCGCTCAAAACACATTTGTTCAGAGCGGCCTATCACATTCCCTAATCAAACTCATTTTATGTTTGTGTAGCCCATTCACTATCTCCATCTACCCCCCACCCCCTGAAGATGGCTGGACCATCATTGTAAATACATCATTGTAATTACACACCTGTACTTTGTATCTCCCCCACCTCATTGTAGATTGTAAGCTCTCACGAGCAGGGTTGTTTTATCTTATTTTGCTTTATTACTGTATTGCTAAGATTGTTACCTATGACTGTTGTGTTTGAAACTGTTAAACTGTAAAGCGCTGCGGAATATGTTGGCGCTATATAAATAAAGATTATTATTATTATAGAGAAGTGAAGTGTAAGCAACTCTCGTTTTTTTTTGTCTTTTTTTGTTTGTTTCTAGTTACTGTTGCCAATGAAGGTAAGGTTCAGAAAGGGGGACAGTCTCAGAATTATTCCATTCCTGAAGAAAATCCATTATAAGAGCAGTAGGCGAGGTGAAGTAATGGTGCTACTAGCACAGAGCTAGTGGCCTGCAGTCTGTAGCTGACCTGACGGTGATGGATGGACTTTAAAGCATGGAGAACAAACACACTATAGAGTCCATATCTCATGATCGTTGGTCAGGAGGAACTAGAAGACCTACCATGTGGGGTCACACGCTGATGAACCTGTGGCATAATCAGACTGATTTTCCCGGATGGTCGTGTGACCCTAGCCTTACTGCCTGCCTGAGAAGCTCAAGGTACAGACAGTGGAAACGAAGGTAAAGAACAACACAATGGATGGTCAATTCATCATTTGCACTTTTTCCGTCACCTTTCTCCTGTGCCATTTGTTGTTGTTTTTTCTGCCAAATTTGTGTAAATGGCACGAGCCGGTTCGGAAATGTTGTACCAAAAAATGCTCTTTATTTTTATTTTTTTTACCCTTTTAGAGCAAAGAGTAGAACAATCTTATACATTTTACAACCCTGACATTTGCACACACACACAAAAAAAAAAAAACGCAAGAAAAATGATGGAAAAAAATAATGGAGAGTGGAGATGGGCCTGATGCCAATGGTGGTTTCTTTACTAGACACTAGTGACAGCAGAAGTAGAACACACTGCGGTCGGGGCGACAACCCGCGGGCGGCCGTGGGCACTGCGGCTCCTCTTCTGGGGCACAAGGAGGTAAGCTGGTCGGGATTATTCTTACTCCCCAGGCTTGTTCAGAGTAGAATAACGCTGCAGACAATCAGTGAGCTCAGCGGCTCTGGGCAGCTGGTGCAGTCAACACGGGCAGAGCCACTGAGCTCACTGATTGGCTGCAGTGCTAGTGAAGGGACAACAGCGCTGCAGACAATCAACTACAGGAGCAGTGGTGGAGAATCAGCGCGGGACCTGGGGAGGGTGAATAAAGAACAGGTTAATTTACAAAAATAAAGAATCAGGGTATTTGCAACAAGACAAAAAATCCTGGACGAGCCCTTTAAGCATGGACCGCTACATACGGGCAGTGCTGGACTTTGGCTAATATTTTCCAACCTGCCCCTAGTCACTAGTGTGGATCATTCTATACATTAAGTTCGCAGCAAACGCACACATGACAGAAACCGGAGGCCGTGCCGCATCTCCCACCTGCCCGCACTGACAGTCCGCACACGCACGCAGTATGCCGCGTCCCCCCAGCACCGGTGCGCCTCGTAGGTCACGTGACACGGAGCGGGTCACATGACCAGAGGTTTAGCCGTCAGCTCGCGTAGTGCGGAGAGCCTGCACCTGGAGCATTTCCTCATCAGAAGGACGCCGGCAGGCCGGTCCATGCCGCGCCGGACACAGTGCGAGGGGGAAGGGAGAGCTGCCGGCCATTTCTTCATGCTGCCTCCGCCAGTGTGCCGCCTGTAACATGCTCACTCGGATGAAATCTGCCGTGGCCAATTTCATGGGAGGAATCATGGCTGGCGGCTCCGGCTCCGATCATGCCAACGGCTCGGACTTACCCATGAGGTTTCCTTATGTCAGACCGGAGTTCCTGGGGCTGTCGCAGGATGAGATCGAGTGTTCGGCCGACCATATCGCCAGACCAATCCTGATCCTGAAGGAGACCAAGAGGCTGCCCTGGAGCACCGGCTACGCGGAGTGAGTGCAGAGCCGTTACTGGGGGTCGGGAGCTCGTATTGGGGGAGGTGACGTCACACATAAGGGGCGCTGATGGCAGGTGTGCTGGAGGCCTAGGGGTGGGTGTGATATGTAACCATAGTGAGTGTGAGATATATATCCATAGTATATAGAGTCAGGGGTGTGTGTGATAGCCATAGTATATAGGGTCAGGGGTGTGTGTGATATATCCATAGTACATAGGGTCAGGGGGGGGGGTGTGATATATCCATAGTGTATAGGGTCAGGGGTGTGTGTGATAGCCATAGTATATAGGGTCAGGGGTGTGTGTGATATATCCATAGTGTATAGGGTCAGGGGGGGGGGGTGATATATCCATAGTGTATAGGGTCAGGGGTGTGTGTGATAGCCATAGTATATAGGGTCAGGGGTGTGTGTGATATATCCATAGTGTATAGGGTCAGGGGGGGGGGGTGATAGTCATAGTATATAGGGTCAGGGGTGTGTGTGATATATCCATAGTATATAGGGTCAGGGGTGTGTGATATATCCATAGTGTATAGGGTCAGGGGTGTGTGTGATAGCCATAGTGTATAGGGTCAGGTGTGTGTGTGTGTGTGATATATCCATAGTGTATAGGGTCAGGGGTGTGTGTGATATATCCATAGTGTATAGGGTCAGGGGTGTGTGTGATATATCCATAGTATATAGGGTCAGGGGTGTGTGTGTGATATATCCATAGTGTATAGGGTCAGGTGTGTGTGTGTGTGTGATATATCCATAGTGTATAGGGTCAGGGGTGTGTGTGTGATATATCCATAGTATATAGGGTCAGGTGTGTGTGTGATAGCCATAGTGTATAGGGTCAGGTGTGTGTGTGTGATATATCCATAGTGTATAGGGTCAGGTGTGTGTGTGTGATATATCCATAGTATATAGGGTCAGGGGTGTGTGTGATATATCCATAGTGTATAGGGTCAGGGGTGTGTGTGATATATCCATAGTACATAGGGTCAGGGGGGGTGTGTGATATATCCATAGTGTATAGGGTCAGGGGTGTGTGTGATATATCCATAGTATATAGGGTCAGGGGTGTGTGTGATATATCCATAGTGTATAGGGTCAGGGGTGTGTGTGATATATCCATAGTATATAGGGTCAGGGGTGTGTGTGATATATCCATAGTATATAGGGTCAGGGGTGTGTGTGATAGCCATAGTATATAGGGTCAGGGGTGTGTGTGATATATCCATAGTGTATAGGGTCAGGGGGGTGTGTGATAGTCATAGTATATAGGGTCAGGGGTGTGTGTGATATATCCATAGTATATAGGGTCAGGGGTGTGTGTGATATATCCATAGTGTATAGGGTCAGGGGTGTGTGATAGCCATAGTATATAGGGTCAGGGGTGTGTGTGATAGTCATAGTATATAGGGTCAGGCGTGTGTGTGATATATCCATAGTGTATAGGGTCAGGGGTGTGTGTGATATATCCATAGTGTATAGGGTCAGGGGTGTGTGTGATATATCCATAGTGTATAGGGTCAGGGGTGTGTGTGATATATCCATAGTGTATAGGGTCAGGGGTGTGTGTGATATATCCATAGTGTATAGGGTCAGGGGTGTGTGTGATAGCCATAGTATATAGGGTCAGGGGTGTGTGTGATAGTCATAGTATATAGGGTCAGGGGTGTGTGTGATATATCCATAGTGTATAGGGTCAGGGGTGTGTGTGTGATATATCCATAGTGTATAGGGTCAGGGGTGTGTGTGATAGCCATAGTATATAGGGTCAGGGGTGTGTGTGATAGCCATAGTATATAGGGTCAGGTGTGTGTGTGTGTGTGATATATCCATAGTATATAGGGTCAGGTGTGTGTGTGTGATATATCCATAGTATATAGGGTCAGGTGTGTGTGTGATATATCCATAGTATATAGGGTCAGGGGTGTGTGTGTGTGTGTGTGTGATATATCCATAGTATATAGGGTCAGGTGTGTGTGATATATCAATAGTATATAGGGTCAGGTGTGTGTGTGAGATATATCCATAGTATATAGGGTCGTGTGTGTGTGTGTGTGTGTGATATATCCATAGTATATAGGGTCAGGGGTGTGTGTGATATATCCATAGTGTATAGGGTCAGGGGTGTGTGTGATAGCCATAGTATATAGGGTCAGGGGTGTGTGTGATAGTCATAGTATATAGGGTCAGGCGTGTGTGTGATATATCCATAGTGTATAGGGTCAGGGGTGTGTGTGATATATCCATAGTGTATAGGGTCAGGGGTGTGTGTGATATATCCATAGTGTATAGGGTCAGGGGTGTGTGTGATATATCCATAGTGTATAGGGTCAGGGGTGTGTGTGATAGCCATAGTATATAGGGTCAGGGGTGTGTGTGATAGTCATAGTATATAGGGTCAGGGGTGTGTGTGATATATCCATAGTGTATAGGGTCAGGGGTGTGTGTGATATATCCATAGTGTATAGGGTCAGGGGTGTGTGTGATAGCCATAGTATATAGGGTCAGGTGTGTGTGTGTGTGTGATATATCCATAGTATATAGGGTCAGGTGTGTGTGTGTGATATATCCATAGTATATAGGGTCAGGTGTGTGTGTGATATATCCATAGTATATAGGGTCAGGGGTGTGTGTGTGTGTGATATATCCATAGTATATAGGGTCAGGTGTGTGTGATATATCCATAGTATATAGGGTCAGGTGTGTGTGATATATCCATAGTATATAGGGTCAGGTGTGTGTGATATATCCATAGTATATAGGGTCAGGTGTGTGTGATATATCCATAGTATATAGGGTCAGGTGTGTGTGTGTGATATATCCATAGTATATAGGGTCGTGTGTGTGTGTGTGTGATATATCCATAGTATATAGGGTCAGGTGTGTGTGTGTGTGCGATATATCCATAGTATATAGGGTCAGGTGTGTGTGATATATCCATAGTATATAGGGTCAGGTGTGTGTGATATATCCATAGTATATAGGGTCAGGTGTGTGTGTGTGTGTGTGATATATCCATAGTATATAGGGTCAGGTGTGTGTGTGTGTGTGATATATCCATAGTATATAGGGTCAGGTGTGTGTGTGTGTGTGTGATATATCCATAGTATATAGGGTCAGGTGTGTGTGATATATCCATAGTATATAGGGTCAGGTGTGTGTGATATATCCATAGTATATAGGGTCAGTTGTGTGTGATATATCCATAGTATATAGGGTCAGGTGTGTGTGTGTGATATATCCATAGTATATAGAGTCAGGGGTGTGTGTGATAGCCATAGTATATAGGGTCAGGTGTGTGTGTGATATATCCATAGTATATAGAGTCAGGGGTGTGTGTGATAGCCATAGTATATAGGGTCAGGGGTGTGTGTGATATATCCATAGTGTATAGGGTCAGGGGTGTGTGTGATATCCATAGTATATAGGGTCAGGGATGTGTGTGATATATCCATAGCGTATAGGGTCAGAGGTGTGTGTGATATATCCATAGCATATAGAGTCAGGGGTGTGTGCGATAGCCATAGTATATAGGGTCAGGGGTGTGTGTGATATATCCATAGTGTATAGGGTCAGGGGTGTGTGTGATATCCATAGTATATAGGGTCAGGGGTGTGTGTGATATATCCATAGTGTATAGGGTCAGGGGTGTGTGTGATAGCCATAGTGTATAGGGTCAGGGGTGTGTGTGATAGCCATAGTATATAGGGTTAGGGGTGTGTGTGATATATCCATAGTATATAGGGTCAGGGGTGTGTGTGATATATCCATAGTGTATAGGGTCAGGGGTGTGTGTGATATATCCATAGTGTATAGGGTCAGGGGTGTGTGTGATATATCCATAGTGTATAGGGTCAGGGGTGTGTGTGATATCCATAGTGTATAGGGTCAGGGGTGTGTGTGATATCCATAGTGTATAGGGTCAGGGGTGTGTGTGATAGCCATAGTATATAGGGTCAGTTGTGTGTGATATATCCATAGTATATAGGGTCAGGTGTGTGTGTGTGTGATATATCCATAGTATATAGGGTCAGGTGTGTGTGATATATCCATAGTATATAGGGTCAGGTGTGTGTGATATATCCATAGTATATAGGGTCAGGTGTGTGTGTGTGTGATATATCCATAGTATATAGGGTCAGGTGTGTGTGTGTGTGATATCCATGGTATATAGGGTCAGGTGTGTGTGATATATCCATAGTATATAGGGTCAGGTGTGTGTGTGATATATCCATAGTATATAGGGTCAGGTGTGTGTGTGTGTGTGATATAGCCATAGTATATAGGGTCAGGTGTGTGATATATCCATAGTATATAGGGTCAGGTGTGTGTGTGTGTGTGTGATATATCCATAGTATATAGGGTCAGGTGTGTGTGTGTGTGTGTGATATATCCATAGTATATAGGGTCAGGTGTGTGTGTGTGTGTGTGATATATCCATAGTATATAGGGTCAGGTGTGTGATATATATCCATAGTATATAGGGTCAGGTGTGTGTGTGTGTGATATCCATAGTATATAGGGTCATGGGGGTGTGTGTGTGTGATATATCCATAGTATATATGGTCAGGTGTGTGATATCCATAGTATATAGGGTCACGGGTGTGTGTGTGTGTGTGTGTGTTATATCCATAGTATATAGGGTCAGGGTGTGTGTGTGATATCCATAGTATATAGGGTCAGGGTGTGTGTGTGATATCCATAGTATATAGGGTCAGGGTGTGTGTGTGATATCCATAGTATATCGGGTCAGGTGTGTGTGATATATCCATAGTATATAGGTTCAGGGGTGTGTGTGATATCCATAGTATATAGGGTCAGAGGTGTGTATGATATATATCCATAGTATATAGGGTCAGGGGTGTGTGTGTGTGTGTGTGTGTGTGATATATATCCATAGTATATAGGGTCAGGGGTGTGTGTGATATATCCATAGTGTATAGGGTCAGGTGTGTGTGATATATCCATAGTGTATAGGGTCAGGTGTGTGTGTGTGTGTGGTATCCATAATGTATAGGGTCAGGTGTGTGTGTGTGTGGTATCCATAATGTATAGGGTCAGGTGTGTGTGTTATATCCATAGTATATAGGGTCAGGGGTGTGTGTATGGTATTCATAATGTATAGGGTCATGGGTGTGTATGATATCTGTATAATATATAGCTTTGTGTGTGTCTGTGTATATGATATCCATAATATATAGGGTCAGGTCTGTGTATGATATCCATAATATATGTAGGGTCAGTTGTGTGTATGGTATCTATGTATAGTAAATAGGGTCAGGAGTGTGTATGATATCTTTAATATATAGGATTAGGTGTGTGTATTATATCTACAGTATGTATATTATATAAGGGAACCTGTCATGTTAACAAAGCACTCCTTCTATCAACGGTTCTATCCTCCTAATATGCTGCAGTCATATTACATAGCACTGTGTACGTACAATTGCTCATTTTCCCTTTCTACCCAGCTAATTCTTATTTTCCATTAGGTTTATGACATCACATGATTAAAAACTGACTAGCTGAATCCATATAAGCTCTATGTAGAAACAGGAGATCAATTTTCCCTGTGTGACTCATAAGTCACTGCAAAAGTCTATGGCGAGTGGAGCAGCTGAGTCAGGAGAAGAGGGGAATGATTTCTTCAGGGACAAGAGACTTCCTGTTTCTACATGGAGCAGAGAAAAGAGAAGAATTAGCTGGGTAGAAAGTCAAAAAGAGAAATTGTAAGTGCACAGTGCTGTATAATGTGGTGATTGTACTATATTAAGAGGATAAAAGCTTTGATGGGACAACTTCTTTAAAGGGGTTGTCCAGGCATTTTACAGAAGTTTGCAGTGACTCACACGATGCGCAGCATGCAGTGTGAAGATTCTCCGGTGCTGGCAGTGAGGCTGAGCGGTCATGTGACCACAAGTATGCGATAAGCCACATTCTACCTATACTGTATGTGCGTGGCCTCGTGCTATATTAGTGAATTGCTAGTGACTGCAGACTTGTGATTAGCCCAGACAACCTCTTTACATATGATACATGATTTACTGGATGTTATAGAATCAAATTTTTATATGATTTATTATTTTTTTTATGTTTTGGAAGGGGGTCAGTAAAACATTTTATCGCAGTCCCTGGTGTTTGTGTACATGAGTCCGGTGGGCGGTGTTGTCGGTGATTTACAATCTTCCCTGTATGACTGTGCATGCAGAGACAGCTGTCAGTTACTGGTAAGACCGCCCACTGGACACACAGAAGCACCAGGGATGTGACTTAAAACACAAGCTATACTGAATATTTTCTAACAAACGTTATATATAATTCTGCGTCACTATTTTATGCGGCCAACAGATCAGACTGCATGTAGAAGGTTCCCTTATAAGCAGTGATCGTCTATAAAACAAAACCCTCATAAAAGTAGAAAGTCCCCTCTAGGTCGGGTTCAGAGGGTCACTTTTCCGTAAGTGGGTACTTTTGCTGCCAAGAGACACTCAGACTGTCCTACTCTGGTCGTGCCACTTCTTGGACAGGTATTGTTTCCCATAGTAATCTCGGCACAACTGTCATTTCCTACAACTACTCTGGTAAAGCTGGGCTGTGATTGGCTGCTGTGGACACCAAAGACTTTTTTTTCTCTTTATGACTGGGTTTCCACATGCAATTTTTTTATGCCTTCTATTAATTAATCTGGGATTTTGGTCCAACAACACCCCCCCCCCCCCCCCCCCCCACTGATTTAGTACTAGAAGGGGACGGCCAAGCCAAACATTCACAATGCACCCCCTTACTCCCCATATGTGCACACATCACTTTTTATTTTCTTCACGTGTTTACTTTTTTTGAAGCTCCTTTTGGTGTTTTCGATACTTCCTGGTGCTTGGCTTTCCCCCAATCTTTGTAACAGTCATGTGCGAATTACATGTGGATTTTTAGCATCCAATGCAATTCTATGGGGAAAATCCACACGTAAAGCTCGCAGCTTACTTACAAGAGATAATGACACGCTGCGGATTTGAAACGCGCACCTCACGTCCGTTTACGCTGCATAAGCATGGCATGTTGGGCATGAGATTCCTACTTTTCTAGAACTGGAAGAGGCTGAGTTTTCATAGCAAAACTCATCATGGGAACACAGCCTAAATGATCCAAAACGGCACAGCTTCGTTCAGTGGATACTGCAACTCTTCTCTCGTTGCCGTGAATGGGAGCGGAGCTTCAGAATGGCCACCGCACAGTGTATGGATCTGTATTGTTTGAACGCGCTATCTGATCACACTGGGATCTGTTAGCAGATGGCAAGTGGGGTGCTAGGTGCCATCCCCCCCTACTATTTGGTATTGATGACCTTTCTTTAGGGCACAGTCAGACGGCCGTATAAATAGAAGCAAGATCGGAACACAGTGAATGGATTGGCTGGCGGCTCTCCCGACCTTTATGTATGTCTATGCAGCTGTCACACTCTGGTCCGGAGAGCCGCTGGCCAGTCCAAGCATTGTGTTCCGATCTCACCCTGATTTATTCAGCCGTCCAAATGCGTCCTATGATGAGATAATCAGTATCAAAATCAATAGGCTATTAGCACAAGGTTTCGCACTTTTTTTTTTTTAGTTTGTGTTCTGAGGCTTTCAAAGACCTCTTTTAATTTATTTATTTTTTTCAGCGGTGACTGTTTTCGGAAACATTTCATTTTTGGAGGAGTTAACATGCACTATTTTTTTCCGACAGCTGTTTTCCTAAACTCTAAAAGGAAAAACAATTCTTAGAGCACGGTTGCAAAGGTACAGCAGTACTTGTATATAGATATATTCAGCAGATTGTGAACAGTCAGGTCATGATGATGATGATGATGACTTGGAAGTAGGACAAAGGAGCAAGTGTAAGGATCTCGGCAACTTTGATAGAAGACTGGGTGAGATCAGTGGCTGTTGTGGGGTGCTCCCAGTATGCAGTGGAAGTTTTCTGAAAGCAGGAGCACATCTTCAGCAGAGAAGTAGGGATAAAATATATATGCCGTAATATGTATTGTAGGGACTCGCACGCTCAGGTAGGAATTGGGCAGCGTTCACACAGGCAATGTGGTTTGGTCCAAACAGGTGCAGATTTAATTTTTTTCATAAAACTCCAAAGGATTGAAAACCTAAAACAGCCTCTTCTGGGGACAAAGGTATCACAGCAAATATACAGGTCATTCAGCAGGCACATTTATGTCAGTGAGGGTTCACCTGAACATATTACAGTCCTTTCTCCTGGAGTAACCTTCATGCACAGAAGGGGTACGGTGCTACCAGTCTTGGTGTCCCCTTCAGCCTGAGCTCCAGCAGCTTCAAGTGCTGAACAGACGTGTTCAACTCCATGCACAGTTCATACCTGAAAGGCTGCTGCATCAACACACAGACTGCTCAGCTTTCCTAGCTGACCTGCGCAGTCTCCATTCAGAGAGGGACGCAGGCTTGTCATTTCTCCCAGATACAGCTCACATTTTGGCTGGACACTCGCCAGCTTTAACACACTCCACTCTGCTCAACATCCAGCAGACTAACACAAGGTCATTCCTTTTCCTGGTTCTTAGTTAAAGCTAACCAGGTGCATCTAATTAAGAACTGCAGTGCTAAGATTTAACCCAGTCCTACCTGGCTTTGCTACAGTGTGTATATTATAATCCCTTCCCCTTCAAAAGGTGTCCAGGGAAGCAGTTGTTTGTGATCGAGCTGTTAACTCCTTACTGACCTCGGACAGAATAGTACGTCTGAGGTCAGTGCCCCCGCTTTGAGGTGGGCTCCGGTGGTGAACCCCCCTCAAAGCTGCGACATGTCAGCTGTTTTCAACAGCTGACATGTGCTCGCAATGGGCGTGGGCAGAATCGCGATCTGCCCGCGCTTATTAACTAGTTAAATGCTGCTGTCAAACTTTTGACAGTGGCATTTAACAAGTGCTTCCGTCCATTAGGCCGGAAATGCGCACACTGCTGATCGCCGTCACGTGATCGGGAGTCAGCGGTGCGTCAGCATGACAACAGGAGGTCTCCTGGAGACCTCTATGGTCAGCGCTTATAGCAATGCTGTAATTCTGCTACATAGGGACGATCTGAGCATCGCCTCTATGTATCAAAGCCGATCAGGCTATGCCAGCTTCTAGCCTCCCATAGAAGCTATTGAAGCATGGCAAAAGTTATTTAAAAAAAAAAAAAGTTTTTAAAAATATTAAAAAAATATAAAAGTTCAAATCACCCCCCTTTCTCCCCATTCAAAATAAAATAAAAAAATCAAACCTACACATATTTGGTATTGCCGTGTTCAGAATTGCCCGATCTATCAATATAAAAGAAGAATTAACCTGATTGCTAAACGGCGTAGCGAGAAAAAAAATTAAAAATGCCACAATTAAATTTTATTTGGTCTCCGCGACATTGCGTTAAAATGCAATAACAGGCGAACAAAAGAACATATCTACACCAAAATGGTATTATTAAGACACCATGTCGCAGCAGTGGCAGGAAGATCAGCCAGAGGTCCAGGTACTCCAGGAAGGAACAACCTTGTGACCCGATTCAGCCACCAGATCCGTGTCCTTGTACAACCACGGGTGGTGATTGACCTCCATGAAAATTTACCTTGCTAATGTACCCCCCCCCCTTGTTTGTTGTTTTTTCCATATAGGAACTGCCTAGTAAAGTTGTTTCAAAGCAAAAAACAAAATATGAGCTTTGCCAGTCCCTATTACTGACCGACTGGCATAAATGTCTGTGTACTTCTTGCATCCAGAAAACAATCTGGAGTCTAAAAGTCGGTCATTAAAGCGGAGATTAACCCCTTCATGACCCAGCCTATTTTGGCCTTAATGACCTTGCCGTTTTTTGCAATTCTGACCAGTGTCCCTTTATGAGGTAATAACTCCGGAACGCTTCAACTGATCCTAGCGATTCTGAGATGGTTTTTTTGTGACATATTGGACTTCATGTTAGTGGTAAATTTAGGTCGATAATTTAATAATAATAATAATAATAATAATAATAATAGTTTATTTGTGAAAAAAACGGAAATTTGGCGAAAATTTTGAAAATTTCGCAATTTTCACATTTTGAATTTTTATTCTGTTAAACCAGAGAGTTATGTGACACAAAATAGTTAATAAATAACATTTCCCACATGTCTACTTTACATCAGCACAATTTTGGAAACAAATTTTTTTTTTGCTAGGAAGTTATAAGGGTTAAAATTTGACCAGTGATTTCTCATTTTTACAACAAAATTTACAAAACCATTTTTTTTAGGGACCACCTCACATTTGAAGTCAGTTTGAGGGTTCTATATGGCTGAAAATACCCAAAAGTGACACCATTCTAAAAACTGCACCCCTCAAGGTGCTCAAAACCACATTCAAGAAGTTTATTAACCCTTCAGGTGTTTCACAGCAGCAGAAGCAACATGGAAGTAAAAAATGAACATTTAACTTTTTAGTCACAAAAATGATCTTTTAGCAACAATTTTTTTATTTTCCCAAGGGTAAAAGGAGAAACTGGACCATGGACGTTGTTGTACAATTTGTCCTGAGTACACCAATACCTCACATGTGGGGGTAAACCACTGTTTGGGCACATGGTAAGGCTCGGAAGGGAAGGAGCGCCATTTGACTTTTTGAATGAAAAATTATCTCCATCGTTAGCGGACACCATGTCGCGTTTGGAAACCCCCCCGTGTGCCTAAACATTGGAGCTCCTCCACAAGTGACCCCATTTTGGAAACTAGACCCCCCAAGGAACTTATCTAGAGGCATAGTGAGCACTTTAAACCCCCAGGTACTTCACAAATTGATCCGCAAAAATGAAAAAGTACTTTTTTTTCACACACAATTTCTTTTAGCCTCAATTCTTTCATTTTCACATGGGCAACAGGATAAAATGGATCCTAAAATTTGTTGGGCAATTTCTCCTGAGTACGCCGATACCTCATATGTGGGGGTAAACCACTGTTTGGGTGCACGGCAAGGCTCGGAAGGGGAGGCGTGCCATTTGACTTTTTGAATGGAAAATTAGCTCCAATCGTTAGCGGACACCATGTCGCGTTTGGAGAGCCCCTGTGTGCCTAAACATTGGAGCTCCCCTACAAGTGACCCCATTTTGGAAACTAGACCTCCCAAGGAACTAATCTAGATGTGTGGTGAGCACTTTGAACCCCCAAGTGCTTCACAGAAGTTTATAACGCAGAGCCATGAAAATAAAAAATAATTTTTCTTTTCTCAAAAATGATTTTTTTAGCCCACAATTTTTTATTTTCCCAAGGGTAACAGGAGAAATTGGACCCCAAAAGTTGTTGTCCAGTTTCTCCTGAGTATGCTGATACCCCATATGTGGGGGTAAACCACTGTTTTGGCACATGTCGGGGTTCGGAAGGGAAGTAGTGACGTTTTGAAATGCAGACTTTGATGGAATGCTCTGCGGGCGTCAGGTTGCGTTTGCAGAGCCCCTGATGTGCCTAAACAGTAGGAACTCCCCACAAGTGACTCCACTTTGGAAACTAGACCCCCCAAGGAACTTATCTAGATGTGTGGTGAGCACTTTGAACCCCCAAGTGCTTCACAGAAGTTTATAACGCAGAGCCGTGAAAATAATAAATGTTTCCTTTCCTCAAAAATATTTTTTAGCCCAGAATTTTTTATTTTTGCACGAGTAACAGGAGAAATTGGACCCCAAAAGTTGTTGTCCAGTTTCTCCTGAGTACGCTGATACCCCATATGTGGGGGTAAACCACTGTTTGGGCATATGCCGGGGCTCAGAATGGAAGTAGTGACGTTTTGGAATGCAGACTTTGATGGAATGGTCTGCGGGCATCATGTTACGTGTGCAGAGCCCCTGATATGCCTAAACAGTAGAAACCCCCCACAGTTGACCCCATTTTGGAAACTAGACCCCCCAAGGAACTTATCTAGATGTGTGGTGAGCACGTTCAACCCCCAAGTGCTTCACAGAAGTTTACAACGCAGAGCCGTGAAAATAAAAAATCATTTTTCTTTCCTCAAAAAAGATGTTTTAGCAAGCAATTTTTTATTTTCACAAGGGTAACAGGAGAAATTGGACCCCAATATTTGTTGCCCAGTTTGTTGTGAGTATGCTGATACCCCATGTGTGGGGGTAGACCACTGTTTGGGCATATGCCGGGGCTCGGAAGGGAAGTAGTGGCATTTGAAATGCAGACTTTGATGGAATGGTCTGCGGGCGTCACATTGCATTTGCAGAGCCCCTGATGTGCCTAAACAGTAGAAACACCCCACAAGTGACCCCATTTTGGAAACTAGACCCCCCAAGGAACTTATCTAGATGTGTGATGAGCACGTTCAACCCCCAAGTGCTTCACAGAAGTTTACAACGCAGAGCCGTGAAAATAAAAAATCATTTTTCTTTCTTCAAAAATTGTTTTAGCAAGTAATTTTTTATTTTTGCAAGGGTAACAGGAGAAATTGGACCCCAACAGTTGTTGCCCAGTTTGTCCTGAGTACGCTGGTACCCCAAATGTGGGGGTAAACCACTGTTTGGGCGCACGTTGGGGCTTGGAAGGGAGGGAGCACCATTTGACTTTTTGAACGCAAGATTGGCTGGAATCAATGGTGGCGCCATGTTGCGTTTGGAGACCCCTGATGTGCCTAAACAGTGGAAACCCCTCAATTCTAACTTCAACACTAACCCCAACACACCCCTAATCCTAATCCCATCTGTAGCCATAACCCTAATCACAACCCTAACCCCAACACACCCCTAACCACAACCCTAACCGCAACACACCCGTAACCCTAATTCCAACCCTAATCCTAACCCTAATCCCAACCCTAACCCTAATCCCAACCCTAACCACAACTGTAACCCCAACACACCCCTAACCCTATCCGTAACCCTAACCACAAGCCTAATCTTAACCCTATTTCCAACCCTAGCCGTATTTCCAACCCTAACTCTAATTCCAACCCTAACCCTAAGGCTATGTGCCCACGTTGCGGATTCGTGTGAGATTCTTCCGCACGATTTTTGAAAAATCTGCAGGTAAAAGGCACTGCATTTTACCTGCAGATTTACAGCAGATTTCCAGTGTTTTTTTGTGCGGATTTCACCTGCGGATTCCTATTGAGGAACAGGTGTAAAACCTGTCCGGCCAATCCGCTGCGGATCCGCGGCCAATCCGCTGCGGATCCGCAGCCAAATCCGCACTGTGTGCACATGCCATAACCCTAACCCTACCCCTAACCCTACCCCTACCCCTAGTTCTAACCCTAACCCTAGTGGAAAACGGAAAAAAAAAAATATATATATTTTCTTTATTTTATTATTGTCCCTACCTACGGGGGTGATAAAGGGGGGGGGTTTATTTATTATTTTTTTTATTTTGATCGCTGTGATAGAACCTACCACAGCGATCAAAATGTACTTGTAAGGAATCTGCCGGCTGGCAGATTCGGCGGGCGCACTGAGCATGCGCCCGCCATTTTGGAAGATGGCGGCGCCCAGCGAGGAGACGTACGGACACCGGGAGGATCGGTAAGTATGAAGGGGTGGTGGGGGGGTGGATCGGAGCACAGGGGGGGGTAATCGGACCACAGGGGGGGTGAATCCAAACAAGGAGGGAGCGGACAGGAGGACGGGGGAGCCGGCAGGCGGACGGAGGGGACCGGACCCCATAACGGAGGACTGGGGGGGCGATCGGTGGGTGTGGGGGGGTTCACTTCAGTATTTCCAGCCATGGCCGATGATATTGCTGCATCGGCCATGGCTGGATTGTAATATTTCACCAGTTTTTTAGGTGAAATATTACAAATCGCTCTGATTGGCAGTTTCACTTTCAACAGCCAATCAGAGCGATCATAGCCACGGGGGGGGTGAAGCCACCCCCCCTGGGCTGAAGCACCACTCCCCCTGTCTCTGCAGATCAGGTGAGATTGGAGTTAACCCTTTCACCCGATCTGCAGGGACGCGATCATTCCATGACGCATACGCTGCGTCATAGGTCGGATTGGCACAGACTTTCATGACGCAGCGTATGCGTCAAAGGTCGGGAAGGGGTTAAAGACTCCCTCAAAACCTACGAATAAGGGAAAAGAAGGCCTTAGACAGTTATCGTCGGATGAATCCCCTAGAATAGTGGATGTTTATGATTCAGGATCCTCCTCCTCTTCCTCATCTGAGAATGATGTTGGAGGTAGGCCATTCTTGGAGGACAAAAGCAGGTTGATTCAGGCGATAAAAACCACCAAGGAGTTTAGGGAGACTAAAACCTCTAAATCGCTTGAGGATGTTGTGTTCCGTAGCCTGGAGCATTAAAAAAAGCATATGTTCGGTTAACGAGCAGATTAAAAAACAGTGGAAGAAGCCAGATAGGAAGCCTTGTTGACTTCATCCTTGAAGAAGAAGTATCAGTTGGAGAAGGAGATGTTAAGGACTGATACCTGGTTTGAAGTAGTGATATTGCAACCATTAGGGGCAGCGTCGGCAGGTATTATAGTCTGGGATAGCCAAGGAGTCGGTACACAGGAACAGCAATGTAGTTTGTAGAAATGAGCAGGAATCGCAGTCAAGGAAGCCAGAGGCTGTTACCAGGAGCAGCAATGCCGTTTGAAGGAATAGTAGATGGAGGGTAGCTTGACTAGAGGCAGGAAGCTCAATAATCACGCAAGGAAATTAGAGCAAGGCCAGATTTAAATAGTGGGTACAATCAGGATGAGCCAACCAGAAACTCTGGGTGGTAACCAACAGGAAGCTGAGTGGAGACATCCGCAATAACATAGGTACAAGTATTTAGGTTGGCACAGAACTGTCCAGCGAGCTGAATAGCTCAGAAGCAAGAGCTGCTGTCTGGTGTATAGGAGCTGCCATGTTCGAATCCTGACAGGTGGCCACCTCATTTTGGAATAAGAGCCAGAAAATAGATATAGCTGTAGCCAAGTCATCAAAAAGATATATCCTACCCCTCGAAGACCTGGGTATTCTTGGGGACCAATTAAATAGGAAGGCAGATGGCAACCTGAGAAGTACCTGGCAATCATTAGCAGGTGCTCTGAGACCCGCCATAGCTTGTCCTGCAAGATCCATGATGGGCCTGGTTACAGCAGATGCAGGAACAACTTAAGGACAATGTTCCTAGGGAAAAGATCCTGGCTAAGTGTATCGTCTGCCTTTGTCATTCTCTATTAATCTTTTAGGTGGTGCTGTAATAGGAGAAGGGGAAAAATGTAAATTACTCACCGGCAGATTTTCTGGAGCCTATGACAGTACCCTTATATTCCCCCTGTCACCAGTTGTGGGTGCACTTTTTATGTGGAGTGATTAGATTAAAGGTGTGGTGATAATTTGGTGAAGGTATGTGCTAATAATTTGGAGGTGCTCTCATGCTCTGTAAGCCAACTGACACGGAAGGAGAGGTGCCGCCCTTTTAATTCAGTGGGTTTCTGCCTCAGGATGGATGGAACCTCTCTGTCATAGGCCCTGGAAAAACCCATTAGGCCTCTTTCACACTTCAGTTGTTTGGCGTCAGTCTAAATCCGCCATTTTCCTCAAACGGATCCGTTTTTTTTTCGACGGATCCGTTTTGTTCCCCCCATAGACTTGCATTAGCGACGGATTGTGACGGATGGTCGTCCGTTCCATCCGTCATGCGACGGATCCGTCAAAATTTGGCGGACGTCATCTAGACATTGACGGTCATTGCAACGTTTTTTGTCTGCGTTGAAATGGCGGATCGCGACGGATCCGTCGCGTCCGTCATTTCATAGAATGGCCACCTATGGGCGACGGATCCGTCGCGACCGTCATTTCGGCGGATCCGTCGCCCCAATCCGTTTTTTCAATTTTTTTCAATTGCGCATGCTCCAAAAAGTATATACAACCCCCGAGTAACGGATCCGTCAAAAAAACGGATCCGTTACATCCGTTTTTTCAACTATTGTGACGGATCCGTCGATCCGTCATTATGTCGGAAGTGACAGACGCCAAAAAACTGAAGTGTGAAAGAAGCCTTACCGGTGAGTAACTTAGATTTATTTTTTTTTAATCCACCTGGGTCTCCATTCCATTATGGATCTGTATAAGGCAGTCGTTCTAATATTGCCGAGCACTTTATCAACATAGTCTCTGATTGGTGTGAGATTGCTCCCTTTATATTCTCGTCAATATTCACATTTTACTTTTTTGTTGTATTCACTTGTCCATAAGAACTTAAAGGGAACCTGTCACCTCGTTTTTTCGGTATGAGATAAAAATACTGTTAAATAGGGCCTGAGCTGTGCATTACAATAGTGTAGTTTGTGGACCCCGATTTCCCCCCCTATGCTGCCGAAATACGTTACCAAAGTAGTCGTTTTCGCCTGTCAATCAGGTTGGTCAGGTCGGATGGGCGTGGTGTCTTCCCCCAGATCTTGCGTAGTTTTCCGTTGGTGGCGTAGTGGTGTGCGCATGTCCAAGGTCCCGAATCCTGCACAGGGGTGTGAAAATAGCAGCAATGTCCGTTATTCCATTGGTGGTCGGTGGGCGCGGCCATCTTGCTTTGGCCGCGCGTGCGCAGAAGCGGCGCTCTGCTGGCCGCGGCTTCAGGAAAATGGCCGCGGGCATCCGCGCGTGCGCAGATGGCTATCGCGGCGGCCATTTTCGAGAAGCAGAGTTCGCATCTCGGCTTCACGAAAATGGCCGCCGCGATAGCCATCTGCGCACGCGCGGATGCCCGCGGCCATTTTCCTGAAGCCGCGGCCAGCAGAGCGCCGCTTCTGCGCACGCGCGGCCAAAGCAAGATGGCCGCGCCCACCGACCACCAATGGAATAACGGACATCGCTGCTATTTTCACACCCCTGTGCAGGATTCGGGACCTTGGACATGCGCACACCACTACGCCACCAACGGAAAACTACACAAGATCTGGGGGAAGACACCACGCCCATCCGACCTGACCAGCCTGATTGACAGGCGAAAACGGCTACTTTGGTAACGTATTTCGGCAGCATAGGGGGGGAATCGGGGTCCACAAACTACACTATTGTAACGCACAGCTCAGGCCCTATTTAACAGTATTTTTATCTCATACCGAAAAAACGAGGTGACAGGTTCCCTTTAAGCATTGAGAATCTATCTTGAAGTGTTCAAAGATGGATATTTTTGGCCCAGCTGCTTGCTACCCTTTTCTTTAGTGCAGATAATAGAAAAGCAATATTTCATTACAGAAGACATTGAAATGATGAGATGTATTGTGTTGGGTTGTATAATAGCTGCATGTCTGTATCAGCAAACTATAATTGCTTCATCATCCCTGCTTTAATTATAATGGCCTATAAAATGATCTGTAACAGTAGGACATTCTAGTCGATGTGGCTCTAATTTGCACATAATTATAGAGGGTGTCCTAATTATTGCGTTGCCCACCTATCCCCCTTACCGGTGTTACATATACAAGTGGTGAGTTATATCAGACGCAGTGACCATTTCTTTTGGATTGCATATTTTTTTTTTTTTCTTTATACTAATTTTTATCCCAAGTAATTAACCCCTTAACGACCTGAGGTATTTTTCTTTTTGCATTTCCTTTTTTTGATCCCCTTCTTCCCAGAGACATAACTTTTTAAATTTTTGGTCAATATGGTCATGTGACAGCTTTTTTTTTTGCGGGACAAATTGTACTTTTGAACGACCTCATTGGTTTTAACATATCGTGTACTGGAAAACGGGAACAAAATTTAAAGTGCGGTGAAATTGCAAAAAAAAGTGCAATTCCACAGTGTTTTTGTTTTTTTTTCACCATGTTTACTAAATGCTGAAACTGACCTGCCATTATGATTTTCCAGGTCATTACGAATTCAAAGACACCAAACATGTCTAGGTTATTTTTTTTAATTTATTTAAGTAGTGAAAAACAATCCAAAGTTTGGTTAAAAAATAAAAATGTGCAATTTTCCGAGGCCTGTAGCTTCCCCATTTTTTGTGATCTGGGGCTGGGTGAGGGCATATTTTTTGTGTGCCGAGCTGACGTTTTTATTGATACCATTTTGGTGCAGATATGATCTTTTGATCTCCCATTATTGCATTTTATTGCAATGTAAGGGCGACCAAAAGAACAATTCTGATGTTTTTAATTTTTTTTCTCGTTACGCTGTTTAGCAATCGGGTTAATTCTTATTTTTTATTTATTTATTTTTTTAAAATTGATTGAGCGATTCTGAACCCGGCAGTACCAAATATGTGTATATTTGATTTTTCTTTTTTGAATGGGACGAAAGGGGGTTATTTAAACTTTTTTTTAATTTTTTTTATATTTTTAAAAACTTTTTTTTACTTTTTGCATGCTTCGGTAGTCTCCATGGGAGACTAGAAGCTGCACTACTTTTATCTCCTCTGCTATACACATGCGATGATCAGATCGCCTTTGTGTAGCAAAAATTCTCACATGCTATGAGCGCTGACCATCGGGCGTCACTCATAGCAATCTGGCATTGACAACTATGGAGGCCTGCTGGAGACCTCTGGTTGTCATATCGACCCATCGATGACCCGCGATCATGTGACGGGGTCACTGATGGGCGGGATTAGTTGCGCACTTCCAGTAAGCGCGAGTTAAATGCCGCTGTCAGAAATTGACAGCAGCATTTAACTAGTTAACATCCGCGGGTGGATCACGATTCCACCCGCAGCTGGTGTTGATACATGTCAACTGCATAAAGCTGCTGTCATGTGCTCAGCGCTGGAGCGAGCACCAAACAGAGGGAGTCAGACATCGGCGTACTATTAAGCCCGATGTAGGAAAGGGATTAAAATTTAGTTGGTATCTTGTACCCATTATTCTGACAGAATACTCTGTACTTTTCCAGTCCTAGGGAGGAAAGACTTGGGCAACCTTTTACAGGGGTGTTCTAATCTGCTTTCTGCAATTCATTTATTTGTTGGATTCCACACTTCCAGTACAGTGCTCGGGCACCTTTTATAACTCTGTTAAAGGAGTTGTGCGCTACTCGTCTCATTTTTGCACCAGTAAAATAACATTTATACTCTTCTACGGCATCGTTCTAGTGATGTCGGCACTTGCTCTCCCAGGACTGTCACTTTGTCACTCGAGCCCTGTGCCCAATTGGTGCTGGCATGTCTCTCCCTGCCTTCAGACGAATCAGACATCAAGAAGAAGTCAGAACTACTGCTGGCCACTCAATCCCTCTTAATTTTTAATTCGTCCGAAAGGCAGGGTGAATGTAGCCAGTTCTGAGTGGTGGTGCAGGGCTCGTGTGGCATAGCAATATGACATGAGCCTCGGAGATTATGTTCTGACACAACTGCAACGTTGTCTAATCCGCAGGTGAGTAGAAATGTTATTTTGGTGATGCAAGCATGCTGATTGAGACAATGTTGTCAGAGTAGTGGACAATCCCCTTTTAACCTGCAGGTCAACAGCGTTATCGGACATGACAGATTCACTTTAAGCCATTATAATTATTAATGGTCTTCCGTTGAATTTCTATCCATGGCGACCTCATGTATGAACGCTCTGTAGGAAGATCAATCTTCTGCAAGCCTAGATGGGTCCACCAGGGTCTTCTCCGCACTTGTCTTGATTGTATCAAGCCAACTGAGCCATAACCGATCAAGTAAAGATGGAAAGAATACACGGAGAACCTCTCCAAAAAGGTGTTCATGATGGACCGTTGATTTGTCGTACAAAAGTCAATTAATCTTTCACCAGTCTTGTTTTGTTCACAAAGTTCAGAGTTTGCAACTATGGTTCCATGTTTGCCGCTGCCAACTTTGGCATTCAAGTCTCCCATAATAATGAGTAATTCTTGTTTTGGCGTCTTGTCGATTTTCTTCTTCAACTTGATCTTGTATTACTGTGACATAAATTGGAGATCCTTATAGTCGAGATGATACTTAAGGTCATTGTGAGTCGCGGTATGGTTCAGCTGAATGTGCAGCCGGCAACTATCTAGCCCAACGCTCCCATACACTGGAGCGCTCGCTTTGAGGATCATTTTGTGCTCCGAGAGAGCCACTGCTAGGCATCTCTGGTCATCCATATTGGCATGTTCGGCCAATGATAATCTATTATCTATAAGGCCTGTAGGATATTCTCCACGTCGTACAAATTACATTTTTTTTTATAAAGCCTCACTGTAACTACTTACTACTGTAATGCACCATAGATTTTCTGTACACAAATTAACAGTGGAGAATATGCTGCTTTTTCGTCCCATGGGAGTGTAACCTTGCATTGGCTAGCGTATTGCTGATGAACAATTATGGGGACAGAACGAACCCTAATTTGATCATTCTGTCCATTTATACAGTATCTTGTTATTGGCATGTAACACAAGATGATTTGTATGCCTTTCTAAACTGTCTGAGCAGCCGAAAAATGTCTTGCTCCTTCATCATATGATTGCCATTATGTTTACATCGTGGGATAATCATGGGCTCATTCTCCAGAAGTCCACTAGCGTAAATGCACCATGAAGATGGTTTTTTTCTTGAAAGATGGTTTATAAACCGCCCTGATTTTGCTTTTCCCTGTTGGTGAATGATTAGATAGTGTGCATCTTTATGACCCGGGGCTGGTATGAAAGGCTAGATTTTCAGAATAAGTTACAATTTCTTTGATATTACTTGTGACAGATCTTTGCTGCCTTCACATACACATTTTCAAAGCGTTTCTGTTTTTAAATGGAGCATGCTTTAAAAAAAACCTAAGGGCTTCACATTGAATATGAAACCAAAAATAGGGCAATGCAATTTAAAAGCACATTTGCTATTTTGAGACTCGCTTCTATAACAAACATGTCTTGTATCCCGTCCATGTGACTCTGCTCTGAGAACAATCAGGTCACAGATTGACCGCACAATAGTTGCCATTGCTGGGATTTTCTCCACCTAGAGGATGTGTGCATTACTCTACCACACTCGGGTGAACCCCTTTTTGATGAAGAAGACTCTTAAGGAAACTGACATTTTATTTTTTCCCTATATGTTTTTGTAATTTCCTGAGCAGTTTTCCTGACTGTTTTTGGGTTCCAGTGTTTTTGTTGGCTTTTTTGTTTTTAGGGTTTTCCCATGTATTTTGTTACTTTTTTTTTTCTCACTTGAATAATAAGTTTACAAGCAGGGAGATGGCAAAAAGTTTCAGGCATCTTCTGGATGTTCTTTAGAGCTTTTCTCATTGACTTGTAAAGAACACAGTGTTTTTTACGAGCAGAAAATGCCAGAAGAATAAACATAATTTAGAAAGTAATTTTCTTTTAACCGCTTGGTATTTTTAGAATTCGAAGCCAGTTAAGACTTACCAAAAAGCCTGAACATATGCACAGCAAGTTTTGCATAGAAATCCATATGTTCATTGTTTTGAGCGGTTTCTAATAGGTTTTTGCTGGCAGGCAACCGCTGTGGAATCTGCTTCATAAAGATTCTGTGTACAAATAATCTTGAAGGGCATCTGTGGGCAGGATTTCACCTGTCATCTCCTCCACCAAAAATAAGTACATTTAGCTCTTTCAAAGAAAATTTTAGCAATACAGTTACATTGCCAGTCCCTTCCATAGAAATCTGTGTATAAATTGATACGCAAAGGAGGCTGAAGAGCTGAAGCCTCTGTAACTCCGGCTCTATTCTCCACCCAGCACCGCCTCCTCTTGCTTGGCTGACTTCCTCTAAGCTGTACGTCTTCAGGCAAGGGTGTTTTCATCCAGGAAGAAGGAGGCGGCGCTGGGTGGGAATAGAGCTGGGGTGACAGAGGCTTCAGATCTACAGGCTCATTTGCATATCGACTGAGAAGCTGGTTTCTCCGTAAAGGAGGAACGTGCTGGACTTGTCACATCTGTATAATAATTTGATTTTTCTTAATACATGATATTCTTCTTTTGAATGTTCGCACGTGAATACTCCTTCACTCCAAGCTGACTTATATAAGCTAAATTTGAATTTAGAAAGTGCGGTTCTTCATTTCTTTCTTTATGTCTCTCCCCACTGGATGCAGAGCTGCAGACGCTGCCAAAAGTACATGGAAAAAATATAGCGCGGTGTCCATTAGTGTTCACATTAAAGCCTTTTTCCATGCTAACCAATTGCATAATTAACAGCTTTAATGACTATCTGGCAGCACAGTGTGTAGGAGATGCACCTGAATATACTTCGAAGTCTGTTTGCGTGCATTGCCTTTCAGTTTAATTGTGCCAGCCAGTTGAAAAAGCCATTGAAATGCCACAATCTCGAAAACAATTTTAAGAGCTCCTGACAAGTCTGAGTAATCGCTCTTCACTACAAGTGTAGTCTAGGTGGTGACCATAAAATAAACCGTATGGTATACCATGCAGAGAAAAAAATCTGTACTTAAAGGGACCGTGGCAGCTTATTCATTCTGCCCAAATTGTGGGCTGCATAAATTAGACACTGCCTCCATTATTGCAGACATGTATGTTTTACTCCAAAGCACAAACACTCAAGCATTTCAGAGAAAACCATTTTAAGAGCAGGGAAAGGACAATGCGATCAAGATGACTAGTCCAAGAGGCAGCTTCTGCCTTCCCTGCTTCCCTAGACCGACCGGTTTCTCCCTATGTTTGTGCCTGCCCCTTGAACTTGTCAGCATAGTCTCATCGACCCTGGCCGGCTTTTGGAGGCATGTTTTATGTAACCCAGCACAGCATTTCCAAGTAAGACTTTTTGGGCCCACATTAGTGGCTCAATTAGGGTTTACATCTGAAGCCCTGATAAATGAAATTGGCATGTATTTGCCGACGAGGCCATTGAATTCTCATGAACAGTCACTTTGTGTTCTGTTGAACAATATTTTCTGCAGCATCCCCCTATTGCAGGCAGGCACCAAAACTTTGGTGACCACTTAATTTTTGGCAATACCTGCCTATTTTACATCCAACAGGGCACATAGTGATTTCATCTGCTTCATTAAAGCCAATGGTCCCTGTCGAGGATTACACCCGAATCCAGTTTTTAAGGCTTGAGATGTGAACCTTGATAGAACCACTTACACTGAGCTAATACATGATGTGAACAATACTTATAACATACGTGGCTGAGATAACTCAACCGGCCTCATTCTTGCTACGCAGACCTCGGGCGGCATGAATTGGCAGTCTAGTTCCCTTTAAACTATAAGTTTATAACAAATTTATTGAGTATGACATGTAAAAAGTATATATTTTTTTAATATTAGAATCGCCTAATGACTATTGTTATGCTCATTGTATAGCATTACTTTCCGACGACTTGCTTAATTTCTGAAAAAAAAGTACCACTGTTTATTTTTGGGTGAAGAAATTTTGTTTTATGTGGCTTTTTTTTCATGCAATGTCTGTCCCTTACCACTGCATCACATAAGCTATCCCAAGCCAACATAAGGAGACTTGTAGATCATGCAATGCTCTCTGGGAATTTAAATATTCAAATAGCCTCTTCAGAGAGGAGGAAGAGGACTTGAACTATAGCGCCATCTATTGGATGTAGCTATTCTAAAACTTTTTTTAAAGTGCCTTGCAACATGACTTAAGATAAGAGGCCAAACTATAAGTCCATTTACAGATGTGTTTGAGAGTGATAGCTAGGAATATGCTGCTGGTAATGAATCTGTATGGCGCCAGAACAGTCGTATTAATTCATTCGTTTGTGTAAACAGGCTAATCCGTGACCACAAAACAACTGGTTACATTGTTGATCCATGTTTTTAGAGGTGAATTGATTGAAATCTGTGTCTTTAAATGCACCATAATTTTGGAAATTTCCTCTTCAGAAAGAATGATGAACCCTAATGCCACCTATTTGAAGTAGCAATCCTCAGTCAGTATCGACCCTTTAATGAGCCTTGTCACATAACTTAGGATAACAGACAAACCAGAATCACTATTTGCAGACACGTGTTTAGGGCTGTTGCCCCTCCTCAGTGCAAAGCAGGAGATCTGCACAATAAGGCCGGCATCACACTACTGTAGAATACGGGCGAGTACTATGTGAGAAAACATTGCATAGCACTCAGGCCAGTGTTAATCTATGGGGCAGATCACATCATCGTTAATTTTCTCGGGCGTATTCAGCGTGCGTGTAAAATCACAGTATGCTGCAATTGTTGCCGAAACTCACCAAGTCTAGCCTATGGGTGCGAGAAAAAAATTGCACCACACTCGGACCATGCGAGTGCTGTCCAATTTTTACGCATCGGTGTCCTTTGAAAAGCCGGCAATTCCTGTGTTTCATACAGTAAAATCACACTGACAGGATAGAATGGAATAAATAGAATAGATATATACACATAGAATATACAGTATAGATGTCAGTGACACAAACATATATCTATCTATATTACATAGAAGAAAAGCCAGTTATTAATCTGCCATGTACTGTAATATCACAGCAGGAGCCGACCGGATAGAAGAGATGGATTACATACAGTAAATACAAATAGAATAGGTAGATATGTAGATGTCAGTGATAAATACAAATAGTGCAGTGTGTGCAGCTTACTGTACATGTATTTAATAAAAGGTGATTTTTCCAAAAATAGGGTGCATAATGTGTTGATGTTTATGGTTAAAGAGTAACTAAATTTTCATAGTTTTTTCATATCTGGCCGGCAGTTTAATTGTATGCAGATCCTGACACTCCCACCAATCACTCTGTAGATCCCCAAATAGTGCACACCTCGTGTCTGAGCCCTCACACAGAGAGCAGAGCACTGGTTCCATAGTTATGAATCCATATATCCCGCTCTGTATGCACGCTCAACCAGACTCCTTAAGGCTATGTGCACATGTTGCAGATTGTATGCGTTTTTGCCACGTTTTTTCAGCGTGAAAACGCATACACAACACAACCCATTGAATTCAATGGGATTCTGCAATGCTGTTCTAATGCTGCTTATTTTTCCATAGCGGAATCGCATTGTGGAAGAATACGCAGCATGCTCATTCTTTGTGTGGAATTGCGGCGATTCTGCACACATAGGAATGCATTGATCCGCTTTCTTCCCGCATGGGGCTATGCCCCCCATGCGCAAAGTAAGCGGATCATGTGCGGATGGTACCCGGGTGTGAAGGAGAGGAGACTCTCCTCCAGGACCTGGGATTAAAAAATAGTTATATACTCCCCTTCTGGCGGCCCCCGGATCCAGCCCAGGCCTTAGCGATGCTCCCGCCAGCTCCCGTTCCCATTGATGCCTTGCACAATGACCTGCGACGACTTAGCGGTCTCGTGTGATGCTATGTCATCTGGGGTCATTGTCGCAAGGCATCGCTGGGAACGGGAGTTGTCGGGAGCATTGCAACACCTGATTATGCTCCTGATAAGGCGGCGGACATCATATCATGCATCAGAAGGAGCACCGTGCCCCTGCATATGGTCTCACAATGGGTCTGATGATCTCCTCTCGATGCCTAATGGCAGACCGGATACCTCTGGCTAGCACATGGAGCATAGCTCCCAACCGTCCCTCGTACTTCGGGACCGTCCTGATTTTGAGGCTGTGCCCCGCAGTCCCGCACAGGACCCTACTTCTCCCGCACAGCAGGTGAAGCAGCCAACACGCCCCTTTGTATTAGGCCACGCCCCTTACGCATCTTCTTCCTATGCGGTGGTTCAGAGAGGGAGAGAGGTCATTCTGTATGGCGGTCTCCTGGACTGAGGTACCGTAATGGCAATCAGTCACCTCCTGCAGAGTGTGTGTGTGTGACCTTGCTCCAGCAGCAGCTCCTGCAGTGTGTGCTCTGTGGTGGCTGGTTTGTGAATCTTTGTCTGTGCTTTCAGCAGCCATATTTAGTGGCACTCACTGAACGGCAGGCACACAGGACTCATATTGCAGCCACTACAAGCACACAGGAGGCGGAGGCTGAGCTGCTGCTGCTCGGATCCTGAGGAGAAGATACAAACATGGATTGCCTCCTCTTGCAGGGAGCATTCTTAGTATGTACTACACACTGGAAATAGTTCAGTTCCTGTTCATTGCCTTACTTGTGGTGTTGTTCCTACTAGTGATGTGATCTTATTCTTGTCAGAAGACTTGAGATTGACCAGCAGTGCAGTTCAGTATTGGATGCTCTCCTCCTCCTGTAATGCTGTCCATGTTTCACAGCCCAGTCTGTCCAAAGCCAGCAGCCCCTCATCCCTCATCTGTAGATACTCCCTAACAAAGTGCACCCCTATATTCACAGGTCCCAGCACCCCAACCTAAGTCTGCGAGTGGGGAAGGTCCTCCACTGAGCCACCTGACATGAGTAGCTCCCAAAGCTCCTGCACTTTTAGTTCAGTTTATTAAAGGGGTTCTCCAGGATTGAAGTAAGTCTGCAACCAGGGGCATAACTTCCACGGTCACAGAGCTCACTACCAGGCCCAGCGGGTGAGGGGCCTGCCATCACCCGATTACTTCAGTTGGATGTCTGTCCTCAGACGCACATTCAGATGAAGTATATTGCGGTGCAGAGACCCGTCGGTTTTGTGTGCAGCAATACACGTTGCCAATCAGAGTCCAGCAGCTGTTATCAGCATGCATATGACTGGGGGCGCATGGCATACCTCCCAACCGTCTCGGATCCAGCGGGACAGTCCTGTTTTTGAGACTGTGTCCCGGCCGGGATCTTACTTTTCCCGCACTGCACTGAGGTTGTACCAGCCTCAGGAGAAACTACAGAAGCAGTGCAGTGCGCATGGACACGTGGATCACATGACTGCGATAAGTCAGAACTTGTCTAGTCGGGAACCTGAACCCCGCCCCCTCTAGTGAGGTCACTCGCCTATTGCCGCCGCATCCTGAAGCTGCAAGAGCTCGGAGTGACTTATGAGGAGTCTTCATTCTCCTCACACGGTGCCCGGTCTGCCCGTCCTGTGAGTGAGGTGTCTGGACATGCCCGGGGTCACGTGGTGCAAACATCAGTGTCATCTGTTTTACCACAGATTACTAGCACAACATGCAGTGTCAGTAATCTGTGGTAAAACTACCACTCCCAGCATGCAGTGTCAGTAATCTGTGGTAAAACTACCACTCCCAGCATACAGTGTCAGTAATCTGTGGTAAAACTACCACTCCCAGCATGCATTGTCAGTAATCTGTGGTAAAACTACTACTCCCAGCATACAGTGTCAGTAATCTGTGATAAATCTACTACTCCCAGGATACAGTGTCAGTAATCTGTGGTAAAACTACTACTCCCAGCATGCAGTGTCAGTAATCTGTGGTAAAACTACTACTCCCAGCATACAGTGTCAGTAATCTGTGGTAAAACTACTACTCCCAGCATACAGTGTCAGTAATCTGTGATAAATCTACTACTCCCAGCATACAGTGTCAGTAATCTGTGGTAAAACTACTACTCCCAGCATGCAGTGTCAGTAATCTGTGGTAAAACTACTACTCCCAGCATACAGTGTCAGTAATCTGTGGTAAAACTACTACTCCCAGCATGGTAAAACTACTACTCAAAACGATTCAGATGCAGTTGAAGTTCAGACTTTCAGCTTTCATTTGAGGGTATCCACATTAAAATTGGATGAAAGGTTTAGGAGTTTCAGCTCCTTAACATGTGCCACCCTGTTTTTAAAAGAGATCAAAAGTAATTGGACAGATTAAATAATTTTAAATTAAATGTTCATTTCTAGTACTTGGTTGAAAACCCTTTGTTGGCAATGGCGGCCTGAAGTCTTGAACTCATGGACATCACCAGACGCTGTGTTTCCTCCTTTTTGATGCTCTGCCAGGCCTTCACTGCGGTGGTTTTCAGTTACTGTTTGTTTGTGGGCCTTTCTGTCTGAAGTTTAGTCTATAACAAGTGAAATGCATGCTCAATTGGGTTCAGATCAGGTGACTGACTTGGCCATTCAAGAATATTCCACTTCTTTGCTTTAATAAACTCCTGGGTTGCTTTGGCTTTATGTTTTGGGTCATTGTCCATCATAGTATGAAACGACGACCAATCAGTTTGGCTGCATTTGGCTGGATCTGAGCACACAGTATGGCTCTGAAGACCTCAGAATTCATTCGGCTGCTTCTGTCCTGTGTCACATCATCAATAAACACTAGTGACCCAGTGCCACTGGCAGCCATGCATGCCCAAGCCATCACACTGCCTCCGCCATGTTTTACAGATGATGTGGTATGCTTTGGATCATGAGCGATACCATGCCTTCGCCATACTTTTCTCTTTCCATCATTCTGGTAGAGGTTGATCTTGGTTTCATCTGTCCAAAGAATGTTCTTCCAGAACTGTGCTGGCTTTTTTAGATTTTTTTTTAGCAAAGTCCAGTCTAGCCTTTTTATTCTTGATGCTTATGAGTGGCTTGCACCGTGCAGTGAACCCTCTGTATTTACGTTCATGCAGTCTTCTCTTTATGGTAGATTAGGATATTGATACGCCAACCTCCTGGAGAGTGTTGTTCACTTGGTGGGCTGTTGTGAAGGGGTTTCTCTTCACCATGGAGATTATTCTGTGATCATCCACCACTGTTGTCTTCCGTGGGCACCCAGGTCTTTTTGCATTGATGAGTTCACGAGTGCTTTCTTTCTCCCTCAGGATGTACCGAACTGTAGATATTGCCACTCCTAATATTGTAGCAATTTCTCGGATGGGCTTTTTCTGTTTTCGCAGCTCAAGGATGGCTTGTTTCACCTGCATGGAGAGCTCCTTTGACCGCATGTTTACTTCACAACAAAACCTTCCAAATGCAAGCACCACACCTCAAATCAACTCCAAGCCTTTTATCTGCTTAATTGAGAATGACATAACGAAGGGATTGCCCACACCTGTCCATGAAATAGCCTTGGAGTCAATTGTCCAATTACTTTTGGTCCCTTCAAAAACAGGGTGGCACATGTTAAGGAGCTGAAACTCCTAAACCCTTCATCCAATTTTAATGTGGATACCCTCAAATGAAAGCTGAAAGTCTGAACTTCAACTGCATCTGAATTGTTTTGTTTAAAATTCATTGTGGTAATGTCTATAACCAAAATTAGAAAAATGTTGTCTCTGTCCAAATATATATGGACCTAACTGTATATCTATTTCACAAGTCAAACTTCTAGTTATTAATTTACTCAGATGCACAAACCGGAAAACATATGCTACAACTCTCAGAGCAAGAACTTGTATGTACATACCCATGGCTCTCCTCTCCAGCCAGGAAGATTCCCGCCCGTGTCACAAAAGCTTAGACATTGATGTCCTCCTCTGTCTTCAATCCTGCTCCTCTGAAGCCACTCATCAGAAAAGAATGCATATTGCCAAGTGTTGTGTCTTGTGTGCTTGCACTAATGTTCCCATTGGTGTACAAACCTTTATAAAAAATACAATTTATGTAAGTGACTTGACTTTGAGAGTTTTTTGTTGTTTTACAGCAATTTATAGTTATGCTGTAATAAAACACAACAGGTGAATACATAGGCACTCTATAATACACGTTTTATTTGAAGGCACATCTACCTTTATTTTTCTTCTCTGCCCAGTTTACAGCATTACATAAGTGCCGGAAGAGTTGTCTTTCGGAAGCTCCTGTTCTGGAAGCATATCCCTCCAAATCCCCCAAGCTGCATCTGATGATCTGATAACAGCTGATTAGAGAGCTAAACTTATCTCTCAGATCATCAATGATCTTTAGCCAATGCTCAGCAGTCTGTGAAATGCAGAAGGAATCCAGTTTCCTTTTAGCTTGAATTTCTTCTTGCAGTAGCAGCATCGTAATTTTCGTATCTGAAAATATGGATGTTTTTAACCTAATATGTAGTAGGAATATATGCCATCTATATTAGTGTGGCAATATAGTGCCCTATGACCACTATGTATGATATTCAGGTCTTGAGTTCACTACTTTAAAGGGATTGTCCAGTGAAGATGATAGATAACTTCTAATTGGGCTGGGACCGGCAGCAATCGGCACAACAGGGAAGTTTTATCCAAGTTAGAATGGATCAGCCGGTTGGATGCGGAACCACCGCTCCTTTCATTCGTTATGGGGCTGCCAGAGAAAGGCCCCAAGCGCAATGCTTGGCAGCTCCATAGAGAATAAGTGGAGCAGTGTTCACTGCCACGCCATTCTAAAGGGGATAAAAGTTCCATATTCTGCAGATCCGTGTTGGTCCTAGCTGCCTGACCCTCACACTGATCTATAAGATTTCATGAATCTTAATTGGCACTCTAATGTGTATGGGGTCCCCAGACAACTGACTTGGAGGAAATGCTGATCGCTTTGCTCTGCTGGAGATAAGCCACTGCCCGAATGTCTGGCGATGACTTTTTCTTGAAGACAGGAGCACTCTGGAGCTGAGATGGCTTCTGGCTGAACAATCATTTGGCACATAACTCTACTTGTGTATTGTCCCTTTTTATAATCCAGTTTAGCTACATTCTCTTAAATTAAAGATCTAGATTTAAAAAAAAAAAAAAAAAAAAAAAGTTCCTCTAATTGCACCCTTCAGCAAGATCTATACCATTCAGCTGTATGATGGGTTGAGCTTGTAGTTGTGACGCCAACATCCCTACACCCTGCTCCCTCCATCCCTTGGCAGCCACGCATACATGCTCACTGCCTGCTCCGGGTCTCGCCACACCTCCTGTCTTCCACACTGCGCAGGTCTCCTTGCAGCGTGCTTAGGGCACGCACTCCCTGGTTCTTAAAGGGGTAGTGCGCACTCCTAATGTGTCCCTAGGAAATAGCTGGCAGGTGCCTAAGCGACATTAGTATTTTAGTGCGTTTTCAAGCTGCTAAGTCCATTGTCAGGTGCCTATTCCTGGAGCCATCCTGTTAGTAACTGATATCTATCCCTGAACCTGTCCTGTTAGAATCAGTACCTATACCCTGAGCCCACCCTGCTTGAATCTACCGTCAAGTCCTGCCTGGACCCCAAGTCTATCTGACAGCCCTGAATCCAGGGCTGTGGAGTCAGTAAGCCAAACCTCCAACTCCTCATTTTCTCTGACCTCTGACTCCACAGCACGGCCTCACTACTGATCATGTACATAAAGTGCAGCACAGATTCATCTCATTATATCATGTATAATGTACAGTATGTACATGTGTACCATTATATGTATTAACCTTGGGTGTAAAGAATTAAAATCTTATGAATGCTTACATGAAAATATTGTTCATTTGTATAATTGATCATAAGATGGGAAGCTCTGTATATACGTCACAGTCCTGTTATTAGGAGCTTGGGAAAGACTCAAATGGAATTCAAACAACGCTCATTTTTCATGGGATTTGAATAAAGTTTTTGTTTTTTTTTTTCCAAGGGTTGTCCACTACTTGCTTTGAATGTTTGCCGCCATTAAAATAAAAATCTCTCCTGCGCAGTGTTAACGTCACGTGAGCCTCGGGAACATGAGTGCCATGTCACATGAGCCCTGGGCCCAATCGCGGTCTCCGCCTTCAAGCCTATAAGTAATCAGCAGGAAGTGAGAGCTGTGGCTGGCCGAGCAGTTCCTCTGGCTTACTTATACGTCCGAAGGCGGAGACCATGATTGGGCGCAGGGCTCATGTGACATAACATGAGCCTTGGGAACACGAGTGCCGACACCGCACAGGAGGAGGGTTTAAGTGTTTTTATTTTAATGGCGGCAGTCAGAGTGAGAAGCGGTTGTCCTAGCTGTGGACATCCGCTATAATACGCTGCACTTGCCGGAGTGCTTGGTGTGTTTTTCTTGTTTTTGTTTTCCCTCTGCTTATGCATTATTACCTTGTGATCAAGACAATAAAAATTTACACTAAATGGCCAATAATTCTAGAATTTGATGGAGAATTTAAAAGCAAAAGTAACCCAACTGATCACTTTAGGGTAGCAATGGGAGTCGAATAGGTGCCAAAACGGGCCACGTTTGGCATGGTAACAGGTCTTCAAGCACTCTCGAGTGCCAGCAGCAAGAATAGGGCAGGATTGTGGCTGGGTCATTTGTATGCGGAATGTTATAATGGCACTGGCGTGTCAGACGTTTTCTAGATGTGTACCGGGTTGGCTGGGTTTACAGATGTCCACAAAAAATGTTTGATTTTTATTTTGCACAATTTTAGGATTTGTATTCTTTTATTTTCCCACTGCATTGCTGCTTGAGGAGGAGGGTAGGATATCGTGGTGTTCCGTCCATCTTCAGCCCTCTCCGTTCAGATCTGGGTGAGGTTCTCCATTCACACTTTTTTGTGGAAACGGCCTATGTAAATTTTAAAGGGGGGTCTTACACTAAAACATAAAAGCCCCCCAAAATTAAAGTAATTATCCAAAATCTAGTGGCACATAGTATTTTCTTTATACATCTGCTTTCGATTCAACGTCTTTTTTGCTAAATGTCTGGAAATCTGCATCGAAATTCACTGTGTGAACCTGACGTAAAACACTACTGGAATCTCTGTATGGCTGTCTTAAAGGACTACTACTACCACTGCTCTGACAACCCCTTCTGAATCCTTCTGTTTCCCCTCCAGTAAAATAATAACCCTTATACTCCCCTCTGGTTCTGGCGTCATTCCTACACTGGCTCTCCCAGAACTCGTGTAACATTGGCCTCAGGGATCGCATGACTTAATGGGCGCTGGCTTCGCTCTCCTCTCCTCCGTATATAATTGACATCTAAAGGAAGGAGCGGGCTGCCATAGCTCTACCTTCCTCTGGATGCATGTGATTTGTCCGAAGGAGGGGAGAGTAAAGCCAGCAATGATTGGCCACAGGGATCACGTGACATAAAAATGTCATTTTAGCCCCTGGAGAGCCAGTGCCGACACTGCTGGAGCGGCGCCAGCATCAGTGGTGAGTATAAATGTTATTTTACTAGGGAGACACATGGGATTTCATAAGGGGATATGGACAGCCCCTTTAAAGGCCAGTTACATACATCTATATGGATCTCGATGTACGGGCTGGCCGGGGGGTTCCTGACCTGAACTTGATAACTTCAATGAGACTGTTGAATTCAGATCAGGAGACCTCGCAGCTGGGTCGTGACACATGGATGTGTGATCTTTTAATATGCGGCCTTAGTAATACGCATTCTTCTTCTGCATTTGGTAGTCAGACTTGGTCCAGAGTCACACAAGCGATGATTCTCTCATGGGAGCGAATCGGGCCGATTGTGCTAATGACACTTGGCTCAGACTCTGTCAGAGTTTGCGCCAAGTGTCATGTTGGTGTGATCCAGTTCTCTTGCATGAAAGAATCACAGCACAGATGTGTGGAAAACTGAGAAATTTCTCCATTGTCTGAGTCTGTGGATGTTGGACTGCAGTCGGATGACATCTGAGTGCAGTGCGATGTTTCACATGCACCCATAGACTTGTATGGGTGCACATCATTCCAATTCTGGAGCCACTCCCAGCATGCTGCTTTTTTTTTCCCTCATGCCAAATCGGCATGAAAAAAAAATAACTGAAGGGCACTGCCCCATAGAACAATATTGATGTGAAGAAGACCTTATTCAGATTGCACAGCGCTCTGGTTCCTAAAATAGTGTTCAATGTTGTGCTGGGAAAACTTTTGATAGAGGGATGTGATTGACTGTTATGAAGAGAGAGTGCATATGATCACATTGATTTTAAACGCAAGCTATTTAGTCTGACATAATAAATTATGCAATGCCACTATAGTTTGACTTGAAAGTAATTGTCGTAATATAATTTGAACTCCAAATTAAAATGTCTACCATTCATTCCCATTAGCCCCTGCACCTCAGGAGAGTATTGCCGGCCCCTAGTTTCCAGGGCCCTGTGTCTCTTCTTATGGATACTGCAGGGCTCCATTTCCCCTGCTTAGATCACTACATGGCCTGAAGGGATAGGATAGAGCAGGGAAGTTGCTGGACATGTTGATCTACCACTGAACACAGGAGGCGGTGGACCAACGTTTCAGCCACAGGATAATTAACAGGGGTCACTACCACATACAAAAATATTGAAAGCCAATAAAGTGTTTGTTTTTTTTTTTCTCCTTTTTTTCCCCACTCTATTATGACAGAAATTCTTGTCTTGTTAAAGTAATATCCGCATGAATGCCATAACCAGTGGTTTCCTGGCCGAGCATACATTTTCTTCCTCTGATTTGCCTCTTCCTATAGTGTATTGTCATCACCACATAATGTATGTGGGATGCTCTGAGACGCTGTTCCAAATTAAATTGTAAAATCCAAGTACGTACAGGAGAGAGTCACACAGACACACACACACTTATTTATCTGAACAGAACTCGGTTTATTACATCATCAGTCTTTATATCGGTTTTCACTGGAGATCTATATATATAATTGTCTAAGGGTTTTTCCGTCTGTCTGTCTGTCTGTCTGTCTGTCTGTCCTGGAAATCCCGCGTCTCTGATTGGTCGAGGCCGCCAGGCCTCGACCAATCAGCGACGGGCACAGCATGGCGACGATGATGTCATAATGGAAATCCCGCGTCTGATTGGTCGAGGCCGCCAGACCTCGACCAATCAGCGACGGGCACAGTATCAACCTAGATGTCATAGTGGTTGCCATGGCGACGATGATGTCATAAAGGTTGCCTCGACCAATCAGCGACGGGCACAGTCTGCCACGAATTCTGCAATCATCATTGTCCATATACTACAGGGACATGCATATTCTAGAATACCCGATGCGTTAGAAGCGACGGGCACACTATCGACGTAGATGTCATAATGGTTGCCATGGCGACAATGATGTCATAAAGGTTGCCTCGACCAATCAGCCGCCAGGCCTCGACCAATCAGTGACAGGCACAGCATGGCGACGATTATGTCATATAGGTTGCCTCGACCAATCAGCGACGGGCACAGTATCGACGTAGATGTCATAATGGTTGCCATGGCGACGATGATGTCATAAAGGTTGCCTCGACCAATCGGCGACGGGCACAGTCTGCCGCGAATTCTGTAATCATCATTGTCCATATACTACGGGGACATGCATATTCTAGAATACCCGATGCATTAGAATCGGGCCACAATCTAGTATATATATAATTTCCAGTGAAAACCTATATAAAGACTGACTGATGTAATAAACCGAGTTCTGTTCAGATAAATAAATGTGTGTGTCTGTGGGACTCTCTCCTGTACGTACTTGGATTTTATATTATAATTATCCAGTCCACATTTTTATTCACTGTAGCAATGGGGAATTACTATTCAAATCCCGCTGCTCATTGATTTCTGCCTTTGAACTCATCTTGTGCTCCTCTTGGAACTCCAATACAGTCCATGTATCTATGTACACGTGAGGGTCTAAAAAATTAGAAATGCAGGTGTCAAGCTTTTGTCTCTGGTTTTGCATTTTTGTATACATGAGCTTGTCTGTATTTGGAGGACACAATTTGGAATGGTATCAGGAATTTAACATTGGCACATATACCTTTCCATCCCACTGGTAGTAATGGATAAAAGTCAGCATTTCCACACATCCACCACAAGTCAGCCCTTACTACCGTCTGATTCTAGAAGGCATGACCTCGTACCAGTTTAGTGGTGATGATGGGACTGCAGTGTTATTAACCTAAATGCTTTAGGTCAGTGGTACCCGTTAAACCCTGGAAACGTGCAATTCCCAGAATAGGGGCTAACTCTATTGCCCTTTACATATTTAGGGTTTGTGGGGTGGGGGATACAATTGCCAATACAGATTACACTCTAAAGTATTTTCTCTGTTTATATTAGAAAATATAATGCAGCTGTAAGGCAGTTGCATGCAACCTCCACCAGGGGGCGCAGGTAAGGGGGAAAAGGTAGCACTCACCGTGTAGCACCACAGTGCAAGGCATGGAGCACCACTAGGAGGCAGCAGAGAAGTCAGACAGGCCGGTCAGCAACAAACAGGAAGACGAAGTACCAGAGGTCACAGCAATGCACATGGTCAGAGACAAGCCAGAAGTAAGAACCAGACGGGAGCACGGGATCCAAAACGTGAGACAGAAGACGTAGTCGGGGTACGAGTCAAAGCCAGACGGGAAGCGTAGTAACGGAGACAGAAAGCTGGTAGCAGGGTTCAGAATTCAAGCCGAGTCATACACTGTAGGAAACCACCTAACACACACTAAGTCAGGGATAGGAAACGGGTCAGACACAAATACGAGTAGTCAGAGGCAGAAGGATCACTAGGGTGTATGGGTCACCAGAAATGGGACCAATAAATGGCCACCCATGAACCAAAGAGAGGCAGGAAAGGTTAACCCCACCGTAGCCAGGTCGGGGAAAGAAACGCAAGAAGCAAACCCCGACCTGGATCATGACAGAAAATAGCTGAAATAAGCATGAGAAAGCAATGGGATTTGTCTGGTTGCTTATAGGGAAGGGCACAGTGCCTAGATGGGGTCTAGCTAGGGTGCACACTATAGAATTACTCTTATTCATGGCAAGTGCAGAGTATTTTACCCATTCCAACCAATAATTGTTCTCAGAGTAACCAGTTTCCACAGACTGCTTATCCTCATAGGTTAAGTCCACAAGGAATGAGTCTTTGGAAGTATTGGGTTGCGGTGTCTGTGTTACTTAGAATAGGTCGGTCCCTGATATCCTTAAGGGAAGTATCGTAATCAGTCAGCATCCCCCAGGATATTTATGCACCACATCACCTATAGTTCTGCGTCCGTAACAGGAAGACAGTTGCCAGACATAGAAAGTAATACAGGACCCTACTGTACAGCATTTGGATACGTATTCTGTTTGTAACAGAGTCCTTCTAGTAAGGAGGCTTATACCCTTGTCGTCTGACTTTTCTCTGGCTACGGAAGGGGTGTAGGCCCAGTGTTTCACCCCACCATATTTCAGGTCTCACAATCAGACCCATAGCCAGTATTGGCAATGGTGACACATACATACTTTTCAGTGAATAGCATAAATCCCAATTGTTTTGAATACCTCAACAGTATATGATAAGACAAGATTTCCCTTGGATGCATAGGGAAATAAAGGTATATACACTATAATTAAAATTTGAAAAAGTTTATTAGATACAATATATATAAAACACATAGGACAGAGATAAACAAAGAGGGAACCTATAAAACCAAGGCAACTACAATGCCAACACTGCAAGCATATAGTACTATTACATGTGAATGTAGGATACGACATCTAAAACGTACTGGGCCATAGAAACGCTATAAGATTGCATGTGCAATGCCCCGTGTCTATGAATTGGATGTAACTGGACTAAATATTGCACTAGAAACAGACCTTCGTCATAGCTAAATATAAAGTGCAAGTGTGCTACAGGCCCCGTATCAGGGAAGTTTATGGGCCACACTACAGGCCTCATATGCCACAAGCATACTGCTATAGTCCTAACCAAAGTAAGAATGAATTGTGCATAGAAACAACAGGCTATAAGCGTTTCTAAATGCCGACTTACATGTAAGATGCAAGAGTGTTGTTGTCTTTGTGGCAACAAAGACACTCAACACTCTTGCATCTTACATGTAAGTCGGCATTTAGAAACGCTTATAGCCTGTTGTTTCTATGCACAATTCATTCTTACTTTGGTTAGGACTATAGCAGTATGCTTGTGGCATATGAGGCCTGTAGTGTGGCCCATAAACTTCCCTGATACGGGGCCTGTAGCACACTTGCACTTTATATTTAGCTATGACGAAGGTCTGTTTCTAGTGCAATATTTAGTCCAGTTACATCCAATTCATAGACACGGGGCATTGCACATGCAATCTTATAGCGTTTCTATGGCCCAGTACGTTTTAGATGTCGTATCCTACATTCACATGTAATAGTACTATATGCTTGCAGTGTTGGCATTGTAGTTGCCTTGGTTTTATAGGTTCCCTCTTTGTTTATCTCTGTCCTATGTGTTTTATATATATTGTATCTAATAAAGTTTTTCAAATTTTAATTATAGTGTATATACCTTTATTTCCCTATACTTTTCAGTGAGTCTATAGTTGTCACCACTCCAACCGAGGGCAGGAGACCATGTTGCAAAGGTCAAATTTATAACTGCCTACAGGGTCTGAGGTATTTAAACCAGAAAATGGTAACTAGATCCCCATTTTTTCTCTCCCGGGACATAGCCCTCAATATGCCCCCATTAATCAAGGTAAAAAGGATAAGGCACAGGTTGTGTACCCACATCACTCGGTGGCTTTCTTGGGCTCAGCCGTCTTTCAGTGTGATTTGTGGATTCAGTAGATCTTTCTGTCAAGCTTTTCGACTTTCAGTTGTCAGCTGATCTTGGAAGGGTCAAGGGCTCTTCTGATGTGTCTTTTGACCACCACCCAGTCTCGAGGCTGTAAGGAGTGGCTTCCTTCCACAAAATCTGGAATAGAAGAATAAGCTTGCAAGTATGTTAGACAAGCGTTTTGTGAGTGCAATAACATAAGAAGACAGTGTATCATGTTGCATCTGGAGCAGCTGTGGAAAATACAACGGTAGCCTAGGGGCTTACCCAAATTACACCTCATGTTGGTTGAGGTTGTCTTTTTGGTGGGAGTATAACTGATTTGAGAAGAGAGCATTCTGTCTATGGTCTGCCCTTTTAGCCTTGTTTTTTTGTTGTTGTTTGCATCCCATTCAATCTCTCTCCTTTACCGCTACTTTGTAGATGGTACTGTTTATGAAAGGCCTATTCCACTCCCATGGCTTACATTATTTCCTGCATTACTTCTCCGGATAAAGTGGGTGCCTCTCACTCTCTATGGTCTCTGGCACCTCGTATCTGCAAACGACTTCTGAGATTTGTTTCTTCACTGTAGTATTGGTGATGGCTTTACACACTGGGAAGGCTTAGGGCCATCCTTAGAAGACGTCAACATGCACAAGCGCACACACACATACATGCAAGCACAAAAAGAAACTCACTTGTAGGTTGTCACCTTCGGAAGTTGAATGTAATCTTTCTGAAGAGGTACAGGGGCCTTGGTGTATCTCCTAGATGTCTTGGTGGTGCATCCCACGTAGCTGAGTACACAGCTCAGACAGGCTGAATGTGTTTTGGCTGCAGTGACACTGAACCCAGGAGCATGCCAATGGCAGTCTTCGATTGGTGGGTATTGCCATGTGTGGCTTTGAGCCATCATGGTATACAGAACCCGGGGAAGGCAAACTTTGTCCCCTCCCGTGCCTCTGTCCTTCTAGTGACTGCACAGCTCCCCTCTCTTGCCATTTGGTGAATTCTTCAACACCAGCCTGTTGTTGTAGCTTTTGGAGAAGACCATACATTGGCATGTAAAAATTTGGGCACCCCCTGGTGGAAATTACTGTTATTGTGAACAGTTAAGCAAGTTAAAGATGAAATTATCTCTTAAAAGGCCTGAGGTTAAAGATTAGCATCGCCAGCCATCTTTTTCCTGCTAGGTATCCAGTGACGCTACTGTCCAGAGCGCTCCTGGCTCTACACGTGCTAACTCCGATCCACACCGCAGCAGACGCCTGACTTTGTCACTCTGGACCACGGCAGGCAGCTAGTATTCCCGAGGCTGCACAGCATCACACCTGAACGATGCAACTGCAGGGTAGGCATACAGGCTGTCTTGATAATCCTACCTGCTCTTCATATTTTATTCCAAAGATCTACGCTTTACATATATGCTTTGCAATTGTGAATACCCATACTGTGCACCTTATCACTAACGTTCATTTGGTTTTTATTGTACATTTCATTTTCTGGCGAACTATTTAGGACTGCATATATTCTTCCCATTAGTTATCTATTCCTGCCAAGTACCAGCCTTACTAACAGACTAGCATGACAAACTTTTACTGTTATCTGCTGCATATACATCACATAAGGGACACTTGGGGCTGTCTTCATCACAGGAACAGGAACAGGAGCACAGAGTGCGCTAATTCAATCCACATAGAATGTGCTGGCGCTGGCCAGCATCGCGATACAGTAGTGCTGTCAGTGTTAGGTATAATTAACCCTTTCACGATATGCGCCGTACTAGTACTGCGCATGTCGTGTCTCCTCCTTTGATGTGGACTCTGGCGGTGAGTCCACATCTTTCCTGGTACATGTCAGCTGTTTTGAACAGCTGACATGTGCCCGGAACATCCGCAGAAGGAATCGCGATCCACCCGCAGCTATTAACCCGTTAAATGCCGCTGATAGTGGCATTTAATGCGCGGTTCCGGCCATTGCATCAGAAGTCCGCCTGTCGGTGACCATCCAAAAAAAATCCAAAAAAACGTTGTGGGATTGCACTTTTTTTGCAATTTCACCGCACTTGGAATTTTTTTCCCGTTTTCCAGTACACTAAATGATAAAACCAATGGTGCCGTTCAAAAGTACAACTTGTCCCACAAAAAAGCAAGCTTTCGCATGGCCATATTGGCTGAAAAATAAAAAAGTTATGGCTCTGGGACAAAGGGGAGCGAAAAAAAGAAAAGCAAAAGCGAAAAAGGGCTTCGGGTTAAAGGGCCCGAGCACTCCAGTTTCTGGGGGAGAGGAAGAAAGCTGTAATCTGTTCCCTGCCCCTTCTCTAAACACAGTATGGTGTGGCATATCTAAACAGGAAATAAAACTACCAAATCTTCTTGCATTCATTGCTTGGCATATGTACAAAGCTTGGCTTTGGTTTTACATTTACCCAATCGGCGTTCAGTTTTCAGGTTAGAAAATAAAACTGACATCTGGCTGCAATCACACAGTAATCGCAGAGCATTGACGGAGTCACCGAGAAGCAGTACTGATGCAGGAGAAAAACAGATCTATATGTGATTCTACTGCAAATCAGCTGTGTGTTTTTTTTTTTTTTAAATAAACTGGAAATGGCCACTTTGCAATAAAAATGGATTTTGCTGCAGTTTTTGGCAGTAATAAGGATAAGAACATTGATTGCTTTGTTAGTGGCGCTTGTCAAAGGGCGGGATAATTTAGGCCGCATGTAAGCAATCCGTTCTTGAAGTTGGAAGTGTTGGAAGCAGGAAAGATGCACAAGAGAATCTGAGCGACTGAGAACGGCAAAATCACAATAATAAGATAACTAAGGATCTTGAGGTGTTCACATTATGCACTAAGTACATACCAAAAGTGATCCAGGGCTGGAGATCCGGTGAACGGATAACAGGACCATAAGTTTCCAATGTCCTCTGCTCTGCATGGTAAGAATAGGCTGGCCAGTCTGGTCCCATCCACAGAAGAGCCCTTCCAACATATAATGCTGAAAAAGGGAATACTGGCTTGCCCTTCTGCACAATTGGTCTGAGGGTCCATGCTGACCCTTACATAGGTACATGTGCATCTCTTATTTAGGGAGCAGATTGTACCAGGAGATAGTTGAGAAAAAGGCAACCCTATGGAAGACCGTGTCCTTAGGGAAACTTAGGTCTTCACTCTTACATTGACTTGGACCACCTATAAAATATGAATATTTTATAGGTGGTCCAAGTCAATGCCACACCATGAGTAAAACCCCTCATGGCAACAGTTTTCCCTAATGGCCGTGGTCATTTTGGGTAGTGTAATGATCGCAATCCAATTGTTGAGCACTTTGATGTGCCAAGGGTAAAAAGGTTAATGGAGACCTTACCCCCTACAATGTGCAAATTTCCAGGAACGCCTGAACTTTTTTTTTTCTCGTATTTGGCGGCGCCTAAAATGCACAGGAGCATGCGCACACATTGGTATATGGATTCCTAGACTTTCTATTGAACTGATACCCCGCTTTGTGTGCAAAATGCAGCTATTCTTTAAACCCTTAATGACCTGATATAGGAAGCGCTCTTGGAATCCAAACGCTTTCCATAGCGAGCAGATGCTGGCTGTAACAGCAGCAACCGGAGATTGCTCTGATCGCTGCTGTCGGTCACTGACAGCAGAATTTAAATGGATCAATTGCGTGAACGCAATTGGTTACCACGGCTGATTGGGGGGGGGGTAAAGTATACCACCTTTTTGTACAGTATACTGCAATACAGTAGTATAGGTTTCTAAAGGAACTAAAAAGTAAAGTTCAAATTATTATTTTTTTTATTATAAAGCCACCCCTTTTTAGCCATTCAAAAATGAAGATTTTTTTATTTTCTAATAAATAGATATGTGCTTCACCAAATAAATACAATAAAAAGTGTAGGCCCTGTACAGGTTGATGAATGAATGAAAATAAATTAACGGATCTCACACTGGCAACATACAAAAATTAAAAAGAAAAAATAAATAATTTAACAAGGCTCTTATTTATTTATTTTTTTTAAATTCCGACCTTATTAAAGAAAACCTTTTGAAGCTTTAGTACCTCTGTAATTTTACTGACCTGAAGACCAGGACTTTAAAGGCTTAATGTATCAGCTGGTAATTTTTGAGTGCTAGATACTCCAAGCGACCAATTAGGAGTCATTTCTTGATGATTGATGGCTATTTTGACTGCATGAGGGGGATCTGATTGTAAAATGATAAATTTGTCCCACTGAAAATCTAGGTTTAGTTTGTCCTAATCTGAGTATCTACACATGGTCTGCTGCTTTCTGTTATTATCAGACTGCTTACAGCTCGTGTTCAGGCACAAATGTTGCTTCTCTGTGAATGATTTGGATGTGATGCATACTTTTTCCACATAAAACTGAAATTTCCATACGCTGTTGTAGGAGTTCAGATTGCTTGCAAAAATACTGGATGGAAGCTGTCTCACTAACTGCATATTCATATTTTTTTTTTTCTCTTTAAAGCATCACTCCAGCATTTTTTGGGGATATATTGTACTTCGTGATAATAGTAGCATTGATTTGTAAAAATATCAGAAATTTGGCAAAAATTTTGAAACTTTTGCAATTTCCAAGCTTTTAATTCTTATCCCCTTAAATCAGAGTTATGTCACAAAAAATAGTTAATAGATAAGATTTACCATATGACTACTGTACATCTGCATCATTTTTGAAACATTATTTTTTGTTGTTGTTGTTGTTGTTATACAGCCTTAAGGCTATGTGCACACGCTGCAGATTTTGCTGCGGATCCGCAGCGGATTTGACGCTGCGGATCCGCAGCAGTTTTCCCAAAGTTCCAAAGTACCATGTAAACCTATGGGGAAAAAAATCGCTGTGCACATGCTGCGGAAAATTCCGCTCGGAAACGCAGCGGATTATTTTCCGCAGCATGTCAATTCTTTCTGCGGATTCCGCAGCGGTTTTCAACATGCACCAATAGGAAAGTGCAGTTGAAAACCTGCAGAGGAATCCGCAGAAGAACCCCTGATAAAATCTGCAGTGAAAACCGCAGTGGTTTTGCACTGCGGATTTTCCAAATCCGCTGCTGAAAAATCCGCAGCAGAATCCGCAACGTGTGCACTTACCCTTACACATGCAGAGATAGCGGTTTGTTAGTCTTAACACATATGGGGATTCCCTATCTAACAAACAGCCATCCCCGCATGTGTTAAGGCTGTATAACAGCCACAAATCATGCAGCCGCAGTGACTCGAACTTAATATCTGAGCACTCCCAAGCATTCTCGGATAAGACCTTATCCGAGCACATTTGCTCATCAATAGTTGGGTCATGCCTAACGTGGCCATACAAAATGTTTCCTTTTTTTTGTTGTTGTTGTTGGTTTTTTTTACATAAAAATACTTATTTACGGGTATAAATGTTTGTTGTTTTGTGATTTGAAAAAAAATGTATATCGATATTGATCGCAGCATTTAGTGGGTTAAAATATCTGGCAGTGAGAGACGGTTGTCAGCTGTGATGTTCACTGAACACCCGGCGGCTATCACCCGCGCACTGCTCCTTTGACGCGTTTATATACTTCATTGGTCGGGAAGTCCTTCCCTTCCATGTCGTGTGTGTATAATACTGCAAATGGCAGGAAGGGTTTAATGAGTAAAATTGTCAAGTTCTTTTAAAAACAAGCCACCTTGTAATTTACCTTGTATTGAAAATCCCCTACGTTCTCAATAATGGGGGGGATTTTTTAAGACTCTGTTGCGTCCAGCTTCTCATTGTCTAGCATTACGTACCAGACAGTGTGTGCGGTGAATATTTGATTTTTGTGCTTGTGGTCCACAGGATCCATTACACCGGCACCTCGTATTAAGATAGAGTGCAGGCCAATACTCCCCTCTTATTTCGCGTGCAACACAATCAGGGATTGTCTGTTTGGTGGGCTATCCATACAACAACCGCGTGACATGCAGCCGCAGGGACTATAACATGTTTTGCGAGCATACTGAAGACACTCGGTTATCACCCGAGCATGGTCAGATAACAGGGCTGCCATTTATTCGGATCCTGAATGTAAATGTAACGGCTTCTGGTAATAAACGAAATAGATTTCAGCTCTCATTTCTTAAAGGGAACCTGTCAGCAGGATTGTGCTCAGTAAACTACACACAGTGTCAGGTCGGCGCCGTTATACTGATCAAAATGATACCTGGGGTGATGAAATCAGTCTTGTGGTTGTTGTTTATTCTTTATTTTCAGTTTGCTGAAGAGGTTCCCTTTAAAGGCAGTTCTGAAAACTACAGCTGGATTGTTTTTAAAGGGATTTTTTATGGATTCACAGCTAAATGATCCATTGGCTGGAAAATACCCAAATCGACATTATTTTGTTGATATGGTTCTAAGCCAATTGTGCATATCCATATTGTGATAATTTTTCTATTCGCTATAAATAGTCTTGAGAACGCAGTAACTAAACACATCCGTACAATGAGGGATGAGCCTTACTGACGCATTCCCTTGTATTTTAGCACTGCATCTGTTGTTTTCTGTGTCGTTTTGATTATTTTGCATAATTGCATCTGCATGTCCTAGAAGGCCACAGAATCTCGGACTTGGAACATGTAGCTGTCATCTCGGTTAGATCCACGCTCATGCAGAGTGACCCGACCTCCCAAGAAATTAAGCGGCTGTGAATGTGCTTTCTACCGTGAAGGTCTTTTCCTCCAAGTGCTATTTAATAACACATTTTCTCTTGCAGGAATTAGTTTATTATTTTCTTGCATCTTTGTAAACATATTTATCTTTTCAAAATGGAATCTGTTCCCCTTTATCATGTTAATATTTTAGGTTATGCAGAATTGCCTTGATTGTTTTAGTAGTTTATTATAATTTTTTTTTTTTTTTGCTATAACTTAGTATATACTGGCGTATGCTCTGGGCATCTATTGGATAAATGAGGACCAATGGATATATTTGGCTTGTAGGTGATGTGAACAGTGCTTTAGGATTATGTTCTATTGTTTTAACAGTCCAGTTAATGCTCTGAAAGCTCTCAAGAGGAAGGTTTTTGCATGTGGTAATGTCACTCATTATTCTAGTTTATTTGCTTCCTATTGGGCTAAGAACAGGCAGGTAGGTAGTTGCTGAGTACCTGCCTGTTGAGATAGATAGATATATAGATATATATATATATATATATATATATATATATATATATATATATATATATATATATATATATATATATATATATATATATATATATAGGTCCTTCTCAAAAAATTAGCATATAGTGTTAAATTTCATTATTTACCATAATGTAATGATTACAATTAAACTTTCATATATTATAGATTCATTATCCACCAACTGAAATTTGTCAGGTCTTTTATTGTTTTAATACTGATGATTTTGGCATACAACTCCTGATAACCCAAAAAACCTGTCTCAATAAATTAGCATATTTCACCCGACCAATCAAATAAAAGTGTTTTTTAATACCAAACAAAAAAACCATCAAATAATAATGTTCAGTTATGCACTCAATACTTGGTCGGGAATCCTTTGGCAGAAATGACTGCTTCAATGCGGCGTGGCATGGAGGCAATCAGCCTGTGACACTGCTGAGATGTTATGGAGGCCCAGGATGCTTCAATAGCGGCCTTAAGCTCATCCAGAGTGTTGGGTCTTGCGTCTCTCAACTTTCTCTTCACAATATCCCACAGATTCTCTATGGGGTTCAGGTCAGGAGAGTTGGCAGGCCAATTGAGCACAGTAATACCATGGTCAGTAAACCATTTACCAGTGGTTTTGGCACTGTGAGCAGGTGCCAGGTCGTGCTGAAAAATGAAATCTTCATCTCCATAAAGCATTTCAGCCGATGGAAGCATGAAGTGCTCCAAAATCTCCTGATAGCTAGCTGCATTGACCCTGCCCTTGATGAAACACAGTGGACCAACACCAGCAGCTGACATGGCACCCCACACCATCACTGACTGTGGGTACTTGACACTGGACTTCAGGCATTTTGGCATTTCCTTCTCCCCAGTCTTCCTCCAGACTCTGGCACCTTGATTTCCGAATGACATGCAAAATTTGCTTTCATCAGAAAAAAGTACTTGGGACCACTTAGCAACAGTCCAGTGCTGCTTCTCTGTAGCCCAGGTCAGGCGCTTCTGCCGCTGTTTATGTTTCAAAAGTGGCTTTACCTGGGGAATGCGGCACCTGTAGCCCATTTCCTCCACACCAGACTCAGTCCACTGCTTCCTCAGGTTCCCCAAGGTCTGGAATCGGTCCTTCTCCACAATCTTCCTCAGGGTCCGGTCACCTCTTCTCGTTGTACAGCGTTTTCTGCCACATTGTTTCCTTCCAACAGACTTACCATTGAGGTGCCTTGATACAGCACTCTGGGAACAGCCTATTTGTTGAGAAATTTCTTTCTGGGTCTTACCCTCTTGCTTGAGGGTGTCAATGATGGCCTTCTTGACATCTGTCAGGTCGCTAGTCTTACCCATGATGGGGGTTTTGAGTAATGAACCAGGCAGGGAGTTTTTAAAAGCCTCAGGTATCTTTTGCATGTGTTTAGAGTTAATTAGTTGATTCAGAAGATTAGGGTAATAGGTCATTTAGAGAACCTTTTCTTGATATGCTAATTTATTGAGACAGGTTTTTTGGGTTATCAGGAGTTGTAGGCCAAAATCATCAGTATTAAAACAATAAAAGACCTGACAAATTTCAGTTGGTGGATAATGAATCTATAATATATGAAAGTTTAATTGTAATCATTACATTATGGTAAATAATGAAATTTAACACTATATGCTAATTTTTTGAGAAGGACCTGTGTGTATATATATATATATATATATATATATATATATATATATATATATATATATATATATATATATATATATATATATATATATATATATATATATATATATATATATACCAAGGCCCGCCAACATAAACAATTAATGGGTAATGGTATTTGCACCTTAAATATATTTTCTACCAGAGATTATATTGTTTATATTGACGGGCACACTTTGGAGGGCTTTAGTGTGTGGGCATATGTATGTATATATATATGTATGTATATATATATATATATATATATATATATATATCACACAAGCTGTGCAATGTCCAGCACTCAGGCCCAGTCATGGAGCCTTAACACTGTGGAGGCTTTCTCCTCCACACACACAGACTCCTGTCTGTAGTGTCCCGCCTGGACACAGGGATCTCTGTCCACACTCACAGACTCCCAAACACTCACCAGCATGTGCCAAACACACCTCCATTATGTAGCCTGAAACCACACCCAGGCACCTGTCACATGATTAGACATGTGGTTCTAACATCACCACAGGTCCTGTCCTCACCAGCGTCACCAGGCTCCCTGAGTCCAGAGACCCAGTCACGCACACTCCATTGACTTCTACAGAACAGCTCTGTGTCATCTTGACAGATTGAAAAGTCAGTACAACATTCTGAACATGCGCTGTTCGAACACTGAACCCGGCAACAGTCCATCAGCGCATTCGCCGCCGCCCCTTTTTGAGCCACCACCCCTATTTGGGTTGCCGCCCCCTTTTTGGACTCCACCCCCTTTTGGGTTACCGCCCCCTTGTGGGCCATTTTCTCCTTTAGGGCCACCACCCCTTTTAGGGACTCCACCCCCTTTTGGGCAACTACCCCCTTTTGAGACGCAGCCCCTTTTTGGCCAACCATAATTATTTGGGCACTGCTCCGTTTTTGGAACTCCACCCACTTTTAGGAACACCACCCCACTCTGGGGTACACCCTGTGGACTTCCCACAGTACTCTCAGGCCCCAGTTCGCCCAGCACACCAATGTGACTCTGGCCCTTTAAGAGTCTGCACACTCTAAACCAGCAATGTCTTTTTTTTTTTCCTCTTTTCTCTCTTTGCTGCAACCGCGCTGCACATCTCAACCGCAGACTTCGTGGACCCGCCGATCCACAGCAAGCCGCTTGTCACCTTCGTGGACCTGCCGATCCACAGCAAGCCGCTTGTCACCTTTGTGACCCCACCGAGCCACAGCAAACTTCGTGACCTCACCGAGCCACAGCAAGCTGACTCTCAGGAAAAAAAAACCTCAGTCTCTCACTGACCCCGGTCAGAACACCACAGACTCCGGTCTGTTATGCACCCGGCTTTACACACAGCCCAAACATAGTTTTTCACTGACCCCGGTCAGTACAATACACAGTTTTCAGACCGTCACCGATTGGCAACTTCACGGGTTCCTGGACACCCCTCAGCCTCAGAGATGCCCAGACGCACTGTCTGTTTTCTTCCACTCTAACCCCGGTCAGTACACACGGACACCTGTCCGTTACCTGTTGGTGCCGGCCACACAGGTTCCCGGATCCCTCTTCTCAGAGGTATCCCAAAACAGCAGTTCTCACTGACCCCGGTCAGTACTGTATTACTCACGGTTGTCAAGACCGTCCACTCTTCTGGCTCAGACCAGCCAGCGCTGCAACATGTGCTCCTGGATCTTTGCCCGCATCCGAAACACCAATTGTAGGGGTTCACTCGCTCAGATGCATAGGAGGAAACAGGAGGCACATGCTCTTCAGCGTTCATGTAGGTTTATTCTCTCCATAAACCATTTAGGTCAGCAACACAAAGGTAAACAGTCCGTACATCAGGCCGACATAGCATAAAAGTCCATAGAAGAGCTCTGCTCTTCTCAGGCCTGATGGCACACAAGCTGTGCAATGTCCAGCACGGAGGCCCAGTCCTGGAGCCTTAACACACTGTGGAGGCTTTCTCCTCCACACACACAGACTCCTGTCTGTAGTGTCCCGCCTGGACACAGGGATCTCTGTCCACACTCTCAGACTCCCAAACACTCACCAGCATGTGCCAAACACACCTCCATTATGTAGCCTGAAACCACACCCAGGCACCTGTCACATGATTAGACATGTGGTTCTGACATCACCACAGGTCCTGAAACAAACATAGATAGGCATGGTTATGCCCCTTACCCAGGGGTGAGGTATATGGGTAGCCAGACCCTCCCATCTCTCATAGCTACCCGTAACCCGGACCCAAATATACCAAACAATGCCTTATTGCTTTATGTGCATTACAGAAAACACTCCGGGCTACATCACAGCGACAAGCCTTATCTGTGATACATACCTCCCGTCGACTATACAACCTTTAGCGACGCTACAATATATATATATATATATATATATATATATATATATATCTCAGAAAAATAAAGGGAACCACTGAGATCCCACGTCCTAGATATCACTGAATTTAATATTCCAGTTGTAAATCTTTATTCATTACATAGTGGAATGTGTTGAGAGCTATAAAACCTAAAAATGATCAACGTAAATCACAGCTAATATCCCACGGAGGTCTGGAGTTGGAATGATGCTCAAAATCAAAGTGGAAAATGAAGTTACAGGCCGATCCAACTTCAGTTGAAATGCCTCAAGACAAGGACAAAGAGATGCTGCGAGCACTTAGTGAACGAGGGATACTTCCCAATGTGAGATTCTTATTTCTTTATTCCTCGTATTTTGTCCCACTTTTTGATTGTGACCTGCTTTTAACAAGTTTCATTTTGTGCCCTATTTTTGGTCTGTCCTTTAGTGCTTTAGTGGGTTGTCCCCCTCCCCCCCCCCCCCCGGGGTATGTTGATGTGTATTATGGATGTGGCCTTTTTAGTATTTTTCTAATTTGTTTCTAATAAAGTCAATTTGTATTTTATCTATGATTCTCTTCATTTAGGTGGTGGCAATATATACTGCCTCCTTTGGCTTGTATTAATGCTTTGGAAGTGCCATTAATTCTGTTTTTGGACGTTTATTTGAGTATCTGTTGATAATGTCTGCTGATATCATGCTGATTGGCAGGCAGCTCATTGCTGTATGACTGCGGGGCACCATCTGTCAATCAGCATGACATCACCAGTGATGCTCATTTGACGGAGGACAGTGGAAGAGCGTAAACTGCCCTATTGACTTGAAAAAAAAAAATTGTCCCAGAAAAAAACCACCTTATTCTTGTGGTCACAAGTGAAACTTGAAGCAGCTTCATTGTTAATGGCCGCATGTGGTTTTGCAGCTAAGCATTTTGCCACATGACCATTAACAAACTGCTTTCAGCTGCTGTACATAACCACACTGACAACGTACCCGGCGCGAGCCAGGCTAATTTCTGACACTGTAGTTTATGCACACAAGGGCACCCCTGTATTCTGATGTCATGTACAAAATTACTGAACAATTGCTTCTCTCATGTCTTTTTAAGTTTTTTATGTTTTCGTATCTATTTACTAATAATTTAAAGGAAAGCTGTAATAAAAATAAAAACTTCTTGTTTAAGCCAGATCCTTGTGTTTTACACGTTGTTTTTTTTTATTTTTTGGCAACTTTTTTTTAAATTATTTTATATCCCTTTTTTTATGTTAAAAAGCCAAATTAGTAAACTCTCAATTTTCACACTGGCCACTGTGTCTTTTTTAGACTTTGTCCTTTCAGGAAGAATTTCCTGGAGGCTCCTTATCAGAGGCAGGATTACAATGACCGATAACACCTCTATATACAGCTGAAAATCCACCATTCACAATCAGCGATGTCACCAGTGACCCTGCTCACTGAAAGTGATCTTTTGCACATACTGCTTAGATTCCTCAGTAAAAAAAAAAAAACCGTTGGACCTGAGTCTGTTCATTGTGGCTAATATTCATGTGTGGTTTCCTGAAACACAAAGTTTTAAGTCTGTTTAAAGAAAAAAAATGTAATTTTTCAATTTTCACATTGGGTGGTTTATAAACAAACAAAAAAAAGATTCTGGAAAGAAAAATAGAATATTGCCAAATTAAAAAAAAAAGTCATTACACTCAAGAACCTAGTTGTTAATCCAAGATGGCTTTCCTGTAAAGGAAGTTTGTAAATGCAAAATTATGTTATAACAAAAGCAAAGCTCTATGTAGAGAACCTTTCCCTAAGAACAATCCACCAAAATGGCGCCATGACTTGTCTAATTCATGATGAGCGGCAGTGCTCCTTACACCAGAAGTCTACTCCATTCCCTGACTGGAGTAAGACACACGCTACTTCTTGTCTCCTACACACCCCACTCTGGTCTTGATGAATCGGGTCCTAATATTTATATTAAAATATCCTACGGAATTTGGAATAAAAGATGGTCTTATTCTTATGGCAAGGTGTACTTACCTTGTATAATTTTGCCATTTTATCACCAATTCTAAATAAACCCAATGATTAATACTCTGTGAAACAGTGCCATAGGGAAATGTTGTTCTGGACGATGTAACTGCAGGGAGAAGAGATAGTAATGCTAGAAGTTCTTAATGGATTGAATCATTGGAGCATGAAATATCCTACAGCAAATAGTCCAATGAATGTACACTGCTGTATGAGATGATGGTTTGCCAATGGGGCAGGCTACTGTACGCTGTTGAGGATGCTCATAGTTTTCATCCCCTGAAGGGTGGTGACTAGAGTTGCTGTTTGCCCCTTCAGAACGTGCAGCTGTCCCGTTCACATTATCTGGAGTGATAGATGTAATGAGGGTAGACATTAGTGGGCAGTAATCCAAATTTTTTTATCCCAACCCTGAGAATGTGAAGCAAGATCAATAACGGGAAAACCCAACTATCACTAATGCTATTGATCTGTCTCCCATAAACCATATCCCCAGTTTACATGGGGCAATGTGCGGCTAATAATGAGGATTTGTACTCGCTCACAAAATGTGATTACCCAATGAGCTGGTGGTTTGCATGTTTTCCTGGTGATCACTGGTATAGATAATCAGGCTCGCCTAAACAGACCGTAATGGTCTATGCAAGATCACAGGCCGAACAGTAGTTGAGGAGATGCCCATGAAGATTGTGCATGATACACACATACATGGAGCTTCAGAGCGGTATATTGACTGGTCGGTAGGGTTTTCAGGAAATGCCTACACCCCACCCCCCCCCCCCCCCAGCAGCCTGTTATATATAAAAACTTTTATACACTTTATAAAATGATTGTACCATCATTCATACATACATTTTTACAGTATTTACCCAACCCTCATCAGGTCTAAGAGATCTGTATAAAGGGAGACTGTCAGGTGGTAAAGGCAGCATGGATTGCAGTCTGGCTACACGATTGCAGCAGGATACATTCTTCTCTGAATCGCCCTGGCATTTCAGAGGAAGTAAACTCTGAAGATTTGGCTGGGGCCATAGCCGGAGACTACACGGACTCAGCCACTTGCGAACTCTCCCCAGTGCTCCCGGTCGATTCGACAGGTTTCTCTCTCACGTGTACAAAGTGACAGACCTTTCAATCTCTTGCCGCAGCGCCAGGAACAGTTAGCAGTACATTGCGCAGCCCACGTAGTACATTGCGCAGCCCACGTTGTATAGTCACGTAGTATATTGCCTAGCCACGTAGTATATAGCACAGCCCATGTATATTGCGCAGCCACGTAGTATATTGCGCAGCCACGTAGTATATTGCCCAGCCACGTAGTATATTGCCTAGCCACGTAGTATATAGCCCAGCCACGTAGTATATTGCCCAGCCACGTAGTATATTGCCCAGCCACGTAGTATATTGCCCAGCCCACGTAGTATATAGCACAGCCCATGTAGTATATTGCCCAGCCCATGTAGTATATTGCCCAGCCCATGTAGTATATTGCCCAGCCCATGTAGTATATTGCCCAGCCCATGTAGTATATTGCCCAGCCCATGTAGTATATTGCCCAGCCCATGTAGTATATTGCCCAGCTCATGTAGTATATTGCCCAGCCCATGTAGTATATTGCCCAGCTCATGTAGTATATTGCCCAGCCCATGTAGTATATTGCCCAGCCCATGTAGTATATTGCCCAGCCCATGTAGTATATTGCCCAGCCACGTAGTATATAGCACAGCCCACGTAGTATATAGCACAGCCCACGTAGTATATTGCCCAGCCCACGTAGTATATTGCTCAGCCCACGTAGTATATTGCCCAGCCCATGTAGTATATTGCCCAGCCCATGTAGTATATTGCCCAGCCCATGTAGTATATTGCCCAGCCCATGTAGTATATTGCCCAGCCCATGTAGTATATTGCCCAGCCCATGTAGTATATTGCCCAGCCCATGTAGTATATTGCCCAGCCCATGTAGTATATTGCCCAGCCCATGTAGTATATTGCCCAGCCCACGTAGTATATAGCAATGTGGGCATCATATCCCTGTTAAAAAATAAATAAATAAAATAAAAAATAGTTATATACTCACCTTCCGGATCTAAGCGAAGCGGTTACCGACGCTGCTCGTGCGCTCCGGTCCCAAGAGTGCATTGTGGTCTCGTGAGATGATGACGTAGCGTTCTCGCGAGACCGCTACGTCATCATCTCGTGAGATCGCAGCATGGACCGGTTACCGGAGCATCGCGAGCGGGAAAGGCCTGTTGTCGATCCGGGGGCCGACGGACGGTGAGTATATAACGATTTTTTATGCTTTTTATTATTTTTAACATTAGATCCTTTTACTATTCATGCCACATTGGCAGCATGAATAGTAAAAAGTTGGTCACAGAGGGTTAATAGCAGCGGTAACGGAGTGCGTTACCCGCAGCACAATGCGGTCCGTTATCGCTGCCATTAACCCTGTGTGAGGGCAGACTGGAGGGGAGTACAGAGCGGGCCCTGACTGCGGGGAGGAAGGAGCGGCCATTTTTCCGCCGGACTGTGCCCGTCGCTGATTGGTCATGGCTGTTTTGCCACGACCAATCAGCGACTTGGATTCCATGACAGACAGAGGCCGCGATCAATGAATATCCGTGACAGACAGACAGAAGGACAGACAGACGGAAGTGACCCTTAGACAACTATATAGTAGATAATGTGGGTGTATATGTTGTGTATGTATGTGTGTGTATATGTATGTGTATATGTATGTGTATATATATATATATATGTGTGTATATGTAGATGTGTGTGTGTATATATATGTATATATATATATATATATATATATATATATATATATATATATATATATATATATATATATATATATATATATATATATATATATATATATATATATATATATATATATATATATATATATATATATATATATCAGAGGAGCGCTGGCTGAGTGCATGGGGGCACAGGCCAGCGGAGCCGGCACCCAGAGCAGCTGAATAGCCTGGCACCCACAGCGTATACAGTGATGCAAGTCGTCCATGGTACTGGTCTTGGACAGTCCTGTGACCAGAGGTGGATGTCCTGTGCACGAAAGATGAATGTGGACAGTCCTGTGCCCGGAGGTGGATGTCCTGTGCCCTAAGAGATGGATGTGGACCGTCCTGTGACCGGAGGTGGATGTCCTGTGCCCGAAAGAGAACTAGCATGTGTAACGATTGCAAACAGGTGGATATGGTGCCGGTTGCTATCTGGAGGATATCCTGGGCTGTGTGAGTAAAGAGACTGTGATACAGGGATGCAGGGCACCCACGGGAGCTAGTCAGAGGGGGCTGGCGTTTGTAGTGTCTGCAACATATGAGGCTGTGTGTATGGAGTCTGTAATATGGCGTGCAGTCGCCCAGGAAGTCGACCTGCTTAGGGACCGCAGTCTAAAGCCATATGATATGTATTGCGATGTACTGGTGTGAACTGAACACTGATAATATACACTGAAGTTATATGCATTTGTGTGAATTGGACTTTAATGCTGTGAGGAAGCACGTTAAACTTTGTGGGTCACTGCCTCTTCACTGCGTATGATGCTACCACAATCATATATATATAATGTATATGTGTGTGTTTTTTTTCTATTTCATTTTAGAGCTTACATTATGGGTTAAAATAATTTTATGTTTTGGCACTCCCTCATAGACATGGAAATACTGAATACCAGCGCTGGAGTCCTTGGTTCAAATCCCACTAAAGATGACCTCTGCAAGGAGTTTGTATGTTCACCCCGTGTTTGCGTGGGTTTCCTCCCACATACTGATAGGGAACCTAGATTGTGAGCCCCATCGGGGACAGTGATGATAATGTCTGTAAAGTGCTGTGGAATTAATGGCGCTATATAAGTGAGTAATATACTTTAAATTGCAGTAGGCAGTGAAACTCTATTCTATGAAGCCATGCCTGTGGCTTTTCTTCACAGGAGTACCTAGATGAAGGGTGATTGCTTCTCAGTGTGGGAGCCGTCAATGGCATCTGACATCCCACCAGGATTGCACCATTTAAAAACCACAGTATATTATACTTTTTCTCTGATTGTCCCACTCCTGGTTTTGGCTTACAAATACTAAGGTAAAATACTGACCAAATAGTGAACGTGTGAACGTGGCCTTAGGCATAGATACTGGCTGTATAACACAGCTGACTCCTGCCCTATGTGAAGCCTCTTCAGCTCCTGAATGATCTCCACTCATTCCACCCGCTCCCTGCCCTTTTTATTTGCCAACTGTACTTTGGCTGGGAATTGCTAATCTGCAGTTTTTGGCTTAGCTGTAGTGTTGTTTCTTTGTGGATGTTTGTAAATGAATAATCTCTAGGTAGGTGAGCTAATCCTAGAACAGTACCATATTGTGTAGGTGAGGTTTACATAGGCAGTTGCATATAATCAGAGGCATCGGATGAGTTAAACAGCTAACTGAGTGCTTCTTGCTTATATGTAACATACAACTTGTGATTTGCCATAAAGAATTTATAGGAGTGTTCCTGGAGTACATTGTAAAGACAATGGTTAAATTAATAAAGTTTAGTTTCTGTTGAAATTCTGGTGTTACTGGGCAATCCTGTGTCCTCCAGCGACTTCCTGCTGGGAAAAGACCAGGACAAGAATGTACACCCAGAGAAAGCTTTCCAAGCGAAACCTGGATCTGGTGTGGAGGGTCCCTGTTATTCTACCTCGTGTTAACTTGAGTGTTTTAGGATCAGTTAGACTTGTGGGATTTTTTTCTCATATAGGACATGTACCCTTTAACTTCTATGGAACTGTTCACATGACAGTGTATCAACAAAAAAATCACTTAAAGATGTCCATTTTTTTAAATCGTAATCCGGAATCAAAATCACCCCTACAAGTCTGAGCCCATGAACATTATGGACAGCACAGGGAGAACATCGGGTGCTCTCCGTGATTAACATTGTGTCTTCTTTTTTTCATACATGAAGATCGCTCACAAAACATAACTGAAACTGTATCAAAGCACTGATGAATGAAAGTCCATGTTTTACATACGACAAAAATCACTGATATCTGAGTCTTATTGTGGTAACACTTGTTTGTGTGACAGCTTCAAGGGGTATTTACTACTTTTTTGCTAGTACGGTATTTTCAGCCTTTTTAGGACCCCACATATGTTTGAGTCAATACTTTTTACCATTGGCTTTACCTTATTTGCTTTATTTCTCCTTGATGGCACATGCATTTTGTTTTTGGAATTCTGGTTATACGCTGCCATCTTGTGGTAGACATCGTAGTTTCAGGGTGCCCTGGTGTTTTCCCATCCTGTTAAGCAAGTTTTTAATTTTAGATGTATTAATGATGTGGTTTTTTTAGCTCAGATATTTGGCTTGCACTTCATTTTTTTTTTTTTTTTTTTTTTTTTTTTTTATACCGTATCTGTTGCCTTTATGGTCTTGTACTCTCTATGTGTACACAGTAGAAGGCCTGTAACATGAAGAAAACAATAAATCATATTCCCTCTAACTGAGCACAAAGGATCTCGGTCTACTTTGGATTTATGTCTTCTCATGTCACAGCTCTGCTCCAGCAGCTCACTGAGGTACTTGTGTTTACGATGCCGCTCTTTGTCGCCTGAGACACCGGTCTGGAGAGCAGTGTTCAGACGGCAACCTGTCCTGACACATGACTACGACAGTTCCCAGTTTGAATTATTTGACGGGAGCCATTTTATCACATTCTTAGAGTACCCCTTTAATACCACTCCTTTTTACAACAGAACATGCCTACATTTGTTATCAAGTTTAGCCAACTTTAGTGCATATGTGGACCTTTGCAGTGAGGCACAGGACTGTGAGAAGGTGACCTGGCGTACGTCAAGAATATTTCTTTATATGTTACCCAGTTTAAAGGGAACTTATCAGGTCTCTCAAGCCTCCAAAACTGCCCCCATAAAGATTTAGTCTTAATTCAGCAAGACAGTCATAACCTTGATTTATTATTTTGTGGTTTCCATCTCCCCAAAAATAACTTTTATTGCCCTCACTCGCATATGCAGATTGACTGACTAGTCTGGGGAGGCGTTCTTTTCCTAGAACAGTCTGTCGTCCCAGTCGCTAATCTCAACCCCAGTGAGGACATCCATCACACTGCCAAACTCTCCCTAGCTGCATTTAATTGCAATAGTTGACAGGATAGGATGACCGGAAAGGAGAATATTAAGGAAGTAATAGCTTTTAGGCAATTTTTACTTCTTGCCTTGTATTCAGTGTTTGACTGGAATGAAAAGCTGAAAAATACCAAAAACTAGGCAAAAAACAAATGGGCGCAAATGCAATACTGAAATAGGTCCTTTAGTGTTTCATGAAAAATGTGGGTAAGCTAAACCTGGAATAGAACAATCAAGGAAACTATTGTGAAACGTTTTCCATTTCTTTTTTTTTTTTTCAGTAATTCCTGGTTTTAGCCTATGACCAAAATTCTGCATGGTGAAAGGGGCCTTAGTGCCGCTGACAGCTGCTGCAACGTATATACTGCAAGTGTTGTGGAATATTTGTGCTGTTTAGCCGAGTAACATCGTTGAAGTTTGTAAAATATTTGGTGGATCCTGATTTATTGCTGATTTGAATAGGAGGCAGATGTGTAGTACTCAAGCATGGCCACTATCAGAAGATGGAGCAACTCTGCAATTGAGCATTTCCGGCCAAGAGCTCCTGATTGGCAGGGGTGCCGGATCCTGACCGAGCAGACATTGATGACCTATCCCAAGGAAAAATTTGCAGCAAAAATTACATTTTTACCACTAAAATGTCATATTTCCACGTCATTATGTTATAAAATTCTGTAAGGCACCTTTGGGTTTAAAATGCACACTACATCCCTAGATGAATTCCTTAGGCAGTGAAGTTTTCAAAAGGGGGTCACATAGTGGTTTTCTGCTGTTCTGGCACCTCATGGGCTCCGGTAATGGAGCCTACAATCTATTCAAATGAATTCTGCGTTCTAAAAACTATCCCTGCCATGTGCTCAAGCAGTAGTGTACAACCACAGATGGTGTACTGCCACATTCAGGAGAGATTGCATAACTAATTGTGGGGTCCAGTTTCACCCATTACCCATAGTGTAGATTATAAAGTTGGTGCTAAAACAGTATTTTAGTGGGAAAAATTAAATTGCATTTTCAATTCTAAAATGTTATAAAGTTTTGTGAATCACCTGTAGGTTGATAAATGCTCAGTATACCCCTAGATGAATTCCTTAAGGGGTCTAGTTTACAAAATGGAGTCATTTGTAGGAGGGTTCTGCTGTTTTCGCATGTCAGGGTCTCTCCAAACGCGACATGATACTCACAGACATTCCATCAAAGTCTGCATTCCAGAACATCACTCCTTCCTTTCTGAGCCCTGCAGTGCGCTCATATAGTAGTTTTTCCCCACATATGGGATATCGGTGTACTCAGGAGGAATTGCACAACAAATTTTGGGGTCCATTTTTCTTTAGTTACCCTTGTGAAAATAAAAAATTTGGGGCTAAAATAAAAAAAAAAAATTGGTGAAAAAAGTACAATGTTCATTTGTTTTTCTTCCCTTCCATATTGCTTTAATTTCTGTGAAACACCTAAAAGGTTAATAAACTTCTTGAATGTGGTTTTGAGGGGAGAAGTTTTTAGAATGATGTCACTTTGGGGTATTTTCGGTCACATAGGACCCCCAAAGTCACTTAAAATGTGATGTGGTCCCTAAAAAAAAGTTTTTGTAAATCTTATTGGAAAAATTAGAAATTGATAATCAGCTTCCAACCCTTCTAACTACCTAACAAAAACATTGTTTAAAAAAATTGTGCTGATGTAAAGTAGACATGTGCAAAATACTATTTATTAACTATTTTGTGTGACCTCTCTCTCTGGTTTCAGGTCATAAAAATTTAGTTTCAAAATTGTGCCATTTTTGACAAATTTCTGATATTTTCACAAATAAAAGCAAGTCACATTGAGCAAATGTACCATTATCATGAAGTACAATATGTCACAAATAAACAATTTCAGAATCTGTGAGATTTCAAACATTTGGCCTTGTTAGTAAGGTTAAAATTGGCTTGGTCACTAAGGGGTTAATGTGGCTCGCTTGAAAGAGGTTTGCCAACCTTTTCCCACCAACTGAGCCTGCCTTCTGGTACAGCAGAATATTTTGTCATTTCCCTTTTATGTGTGAAAGCTTATCCACAATACTGTATGTCATTTTCACTTTATCTTACATCTGCTTTTTTAATTTCCCTTTTTTTGTTGTTGAATTATTGAAAGCGCATTGTTACCTTTGTGCCATTGTTCAACACTGTACACTAGTCCTCCATTCTCCTTCTTTCAGACGTCTGTGTGCCCGGTGAAAAGTGAATGGGTCTGTACACATGTCAGTGTGCTTCCACAGACTGTGTGTCTGCAGGAAAAATATGCTGACATGTCCTTTTTTACAGTAGCACGGGCCGCAAAATGTCCCACATGTGGATGACACATACCGGTGCATGGGTAGTAGCGGTACAGTTAGCGCTGTTCCCTGGCGCCAGGTGCTGAAGACTGCTTGCATCTTTCTCCCTAGTTCATGCTGTAATCAGCAAAGAATGTTGTTATATTCAACTGATAATAGCGAGAGCAGGCGTTGGCTGATGTTATCTAGTGTGCAGATGTTTGTAATGTACTGGATATTTTTCTATATACGGACTGGTATGTAAGAGCTTTGGACACCCAGATCTCATTGGTTACATATATAATGACTTGAGTATTGTGTTACTATTAGGGTATGTTAACACTATCCACTGGTAGCACTGAATGACCGCCAATTGGTAAATACTTCCTTATGTATGGTCATTAGTGATGAGCGAGTGTACTTGTTGCTCAAGTTTTCCCGAGCATGCTCTGGTGGTCTCCGAGTATTTTCTAGTTCTTGGAGATTTAGTTTTCGTTGCCTCAGCTGAATGATTTACAGCTGCTAGACAGCTTGAAAACATGTGGCGATTCCCTAACAACCAGGCAAACCCCACATGTACTCAGGCTGGCTAGCAGCTGTAAATCATGCAGCTGCGTCAACAAAAACTAAATCTCGAGCACTTACAAATACTCGGAGACCACCCGAGCGTGCTCGGGAAAACCCGAGCAACGAGTGTACTCGCTCATCACTAATGGTCATTTAAAAGCCTGTTTGCACAGACAGAACATGCTAAACGCTGCCTACTGAACAATCTATAATAAATCATTCAGTGTGCCTAAGCTGCCTGTGATCTCAGGTGCTGACCTGGACTTTACCCTTTCACCCTTGTACAGGGATCTGTACTTACACAGGGACCTGTGGGCTGTCGAGAAGAAATATCAGGTAGCCGGTTAAGTACAAAATCAACAGGCAGGAGAAAAGTCAGTAGATAAGCTAAAGTAAAAAATATGGAATATCCACAAAGACACAGGAACAGAGATACAGAGAACACCAAAGAAGTTACTCTACATCTGGCAGTGGGAACTGATTCTCAGGCATTTAAATAGCAAGCAGCCCCACCCAGGACTGACTGCAGGAAGAAAATCAAACTAGGTTTTTACCCTGAAGTTTCTGGACTGCCGAGAGCTAAAACGGGGCGACTGAATACTCACCTTGATCTGGCCGAGGATTGAAGGGGGAATAAAGTGGATTACAGACTTCAGCACAGATGTCACACTGCTGCTGTTCTCTGCAGTGCGAGTCCTATTTAAACAGGGGGATGCGCTAACGAGAGCAATGATTTTTAACAACCATTGATCAGCCTGTTTACACTGCAAGATTATCATGAACAAGCCTTTTTAGGAATGCTCGCTCACGATCATCTTTGTGTAAAGTAACCTGTACTTCCTTGTGCCCACTTTAATTAGTTTCTCTGTTCTCTACAGGGTGATAAATGCAGGGAAGAGCACGCACAACGAAGATCAGGCCAGCTGTGAAGTTATGTTTGTGAAGAAGAAAAGTGGAGTGCAATCCACTCCCAACAAGATCTCTTCAAACAAGCGAAGGTCCTCACTACCAAATGGAGAAGGTTTACAACTGAAGGAAGGCACGGTAAGTGCCTGTTTGTGCTCTTATATTATTCGAGCTGCTCCCTTGATTTTTCTGTGCATTTTTTTTTACATTTTGCCAGTTCCAGATAAATGGGCCTTTTTATTCTGTGATAATTTTTATGGCCTTTACCAAGGTGGTGTAGGTAACAGAACTCTTTGACTGGGGGCAGGGGGTTGTTTTTTGGCTACTCTGTATAAATATGCTGTAAGCAACATATCTTTTGTGAAGACCAGATAATTCACTCTAAATAAAAAAAAAAAAAAGCCCATATCGCTGGTATCATTTGCCAGATTAAAAAAAAATTCAGAATACTCAAACGAGCAGTGGGAATACAATGACCGGTTCTCCATGAAGTCATAATATCCAAGGTTCGAAAGGCATAGTGGAGCGGTTAGAATTTTACCTTTTTTTCATTCCATCAGGTTGAAAAGCAAAAATTGGAGCAAAACAATGTGCGGCCATTTTGGCCATACTGCATTTATCTGAGAATACAAAGCCATAGATGAAGCCGTAGTAAAGTCAAAACTCTCTTCCATCTGTGCGCTGCTTTCTGATAACCTAGCATAAGGGTACGTTCACACAGGACTTTTTTGCTGCTTTTTTTTGCTGCTTTTTTTTATGCTAATTTTCAGCTGCTTATAGGTGCGTTTTTTGGTGCGTTTTTTTCATGCGTTTTTTTTGTGGTATATGGTGAATCAAACATGTTTGATGACTACACCAAAGACACTCAGTTAGTACTCAAGCACGCTCACATAACACGTTATCAGAGCACGTTCACATCACTAGTATTTACCTACTACCTGGTCATTTAATTTGTTAGAAAAGGACATATGTTAAGTTTTTTATTTACCAATCTCCCAGTGGAGCTTAGCATCGCCTTCATCCCAGCGGGGGAACAATTTACGGCAGATTACATGCCATGCATCTGCCTTTTTTTGACGATCACTGTAGTTTGGGCAAGCTACATCCCAAATTACAGGCATTGTTTCCACCTTGCAAAAATAAATGAAAAAGTAATTACCAAATGCAAGATGAAATGAAGCCAACATTCATGACAAGGAAGATACAGACATACACATGCAGAACACATGAACATGTACATAACAGCACATGAGCATCGCAAAGTGTACCATTGCAAACAATCGGATAGATAGATATATCACAAATTAAAAAAAATATTACCTCCATGATTAGTTGGGAAACATTAATGCCCATCCTCCTATACCAAGACATGGCTAAAGGCCCCGTCTCACATAGCGAGATCGCTGCTGAGTCACTAGTTTTGTGACGCAACAGCGACCTCAGTAGCGATCTCGCTATGTGTGACACGTACCAGCGATCAGGCCCCTGCTGTGAGATCGCTGGTCGTGTCGGAATGGCCTGGACCTTTTTTTGGTCGTTGAGGTCCCGCTGACATCGCTGAATCGGTGTGTGTGACACCGATCCAGCGATGTCTTCACTGGTAACCAGGGTAAACATCGGGTTACTAAGCGCAGGGCCGCGCTTAGTAACCCGATGTTTACCCTGGTTACCAGCGTAAATGTAAAAAAAAACAAACAGTACATACTTACCATCTGATGTCCGTCAGGTCCCTTGCTGTCTGCTTCCTGCTCTGACTGAGCGCCGCAAAGTGAAAGTGAAAGCAGATCACAGCGGTGACGTCACCACTGCGCTCTGCTCTCAGTGTACGGCGGCTCAGTCAGAGCAGGAAGCAGACGACAAGGGACACCGAAAGGCGAGTATGTACTGTTTGTTTTTTTTGGTAACCAGGGTAAACATCGGGTTACTAAGCGCGGCCCTGTGCTTAGTAACCCGATGTTTACCCTGGTTACCCGGGTGCTGCAGGGGGACTTCGGCATCGTTGAAGACAGTTTCAACGATGCCGAAGTCGTTCCCCTGATCGTTGGTCGCTGGAGAGAGCGGTCTGTGTGACAGCTCCCCAGCGACCACACAGCGACTTACCAACGATCACGGCCAGGTCCTATCGCTGGTCGTGATCATTGGTAAATCGCTTAGTGAGACGGGGCCTTAACACCTCACTACCAGAAACTCCCTCACAATAGATCACAATCAGGACACCTCACAATGGCTCCTCACACCTCACAATGGCTCACAATGGCTCTTCACACCTCACTACCAGAAACTCCCTCACAATACATCACTATCAGGATGGCTCATGATGGCTCTTCACACCTCACTAACCACACCCCTAAGCTCTTGGCTGTGAGATCCCTTCCTGCTGGCCATGATTTTCTGCACAAAAAACGCAGCAAATAATGCTACATGCGTTTTTTCAGCGTTTTTGCAGCGTTTTTTTCATCACCCATTCAAGTCAATGGGTGAAAAAACGCTGCAAAAACGCTGCAAAAACGCTGAAAGAAGTGACATGCCCTATGTCCAAAAAAAGCAGCAAAGCAGAAAAAACTGATCAAACAAAAAACCAACGTGTGTGCATGAGATTTCTGAAATCTCATAGGCTTTACTGGTACTGTAAAAAGCAGCTGAAAATTAGCATAAAAAAAAGCAGCAAAAAAAAGCAGCAAAAAAGTCCTGTGTGAACGTACCCTAAGTATTGTACATTAGCAGAAAGTAGGGGACAGTTGGAAGAGTATTAACACTAGATTAGTTTGCCCTTTAACCTTTTACTGACTTTTGGAGGTACTGTCAAGCTGTTGTCCGTACTTTTACATGGCTGGTCCATCCTTAGCAGGAGCTTGATATGTTCAGTTGCTGATCGGAACAGCATACCTCCGTCAACTGTATAATGGCCACAGCCAAGTACTGCACATTCGAGTAAATTGACTTTGAATTTTAGTCAGGGTGGATTTGATTTAAATCTAACTGATTTAAATCACGATTTAAATCACTAGTCAGTAAGGCTTGATTTAAATCAGTGATTTAAATCAACGTTTCTACCTAAACTAGTTCTTGCTACTTTAATATGCAAGTAGATGAAGATTTTTAGAATCACTTTTTATATTACTTTTTTCTCCCCAGTTTAATGGTTTAATCATTCATATTTGGACACCACTGTTCTGTTGTACTTAGGAAGGAGAAAAATAATCCTGACCTTAATAACAATTTAAATAGATTTATTCAACTGAAACAATAACAACATTACAGCATAAGTTATTTGCTTAAACAAACATCCATGTTTGTTAACTAATTTGGCTAAACAAAATATATATATATATATTTTAAGATACTTAGACTGTCAGCCCAGCCGACACATGAAAAACTTAAATACTACTGTCCCTGCTGTCCTCTGTAGCTCACTTGTCATCATCATCATCTTCTTTGTTCCTATTCATAATCTGGAAAAGAAAAACAAGCTTTTCTGCTTTATTGAGTCCCAACCGATTTCTCAATTTAGAATGAATGAGTCCAAAGGAAGAGAATATTCTTTCAACGCCTGCAGAAGAAGCTACTGCTGTTAAAAGTGAAATCATTACTTGAACAGTCTCTAAATCCAAGCGCTTAAGTGACTTCCACCAGTTTACTGGTGTGACCTTCCTTAAAATATCTTCAGCAAACATATATTTCTTGAATGGTTCCCCCTTAGCTCTGAAGTTTATTATAGTTGGCATTAAAGATGGATGATTGCTGGATACCCATGTCATAGCTAACTCCTCTTCCTCAGCACTTAGGTTTTGACCCTGATATTGGATATTGACAATATTTGCCAAAAAATGAGCTGGAGTCAGTGCTTGTCCCATTCGTTTGTTTACTGCTTGTAATTTAATTCTGTCCATGTGTAGTTCTGTTTTTAAGTGTTCACTCAGTTCCTTCCAAATTTCAACAGCATCCGCAATAAAACAGCTATTTTTCTGTATTTTGTTTAAAGCTTGAGAGATGGGTTTCAGGAAGCTCAGCATATGTTCAACATTTCTCTTAAGCCCAATGTTGAGGATTTTGGCCGTGACAGTGCCATCTATTTTATCTCGATTTTCTTCACAAAGTGTCATCAGAATAGGCCAGTTTTTGATATACTGCTCAAAACTGTCCACCACAGAGTTCCATCTAACATCTTGTGGGAGCGTTAGCTTGGTTCCACCCATCCTTTTCAGAGCTGCTGCAGCAAAATGATTATTACGGAAGTATTTAGCAATTTCAACAACATTAGCCTTTATTTCTGGAACACTTAAGTCTTTGGCTAAGAGGTGCAGCAAATGAGCACTGCAACCATATGTTATTAGCAGCTTTGTATTCCCTCCCTGCTCTTCTAAATCTCTTCTCATATTGAATACGTTTGCAGCATTGTCAGTGACCAAACTGCGTACTAGACATTTGAATTTTTGTTCACATGTCGTTATAGCTTTTACTGCCACTTCTTGTAAGTATTCTGCTGTGTGCATTTCCTGACGTATCAGTTGTTTGTGCAAGGAAGACTTTAACTTCTTCTGTTGTTATACAAGCACATACAATAGGATCATTGTGGACATTACTCCACCCATCAATACTTAGGTTAACAATTTTACCCTCCAGAGCTGTTGCACATTGCTCCATTTCTCTGTCATACACTTGATCCAGCAGTTTCCCTGCAACATCAGCTCTGCTGGGTGGACTGTATCCTGGTCTCAGTGACTGAACCATATTAATGAAATGTGGGTTCTCTGTCAGACGGAAAGAAGAGTTCGTTGCATAAATAAACTGGGCAATTTTTTCATCAATCAACTCTTTTTCTAATCTGCTAGTTCTTATCACAAACCTATCTATGGTGGTTCCAGGAGGTAAAGGTTTTTTCTTCCTTTTGGGTGATGGTGATATGTGGCTGTGGGTGTCTGATGATGATGCTGCTGCTAATGAAGCACTATCCTGGATGGATAACTCTGAAACTGTAGAACAGAATGATGGTGATCTTGGAGGTGGATAGTTTCCAGAATCCATGAATTCCCCTAAACAAAAAAAGTCAATTCTGTTATTTTATTGTTTATACAATTTCTGCTTATTGTACACAACACATCACTGCCCCTGCCCCAAAAGGAATATTTGTTTTTCTTCATAACTGTACCAAATGACAGTAACATGCAGTAATAATAAGAAATATAATTTTTCTCACACATGACAGTTCAGTCTTTAGAAATAGGATTCAATAAAAATGTTTACCAACCTGAAGATCCTGCCTGTTCAGAAGTGTTTCTTTGGTCATCTTCATCACCGCACTTCTCATGATGTTGCCTCATTCGCGCCACCAGGCCTTGCATCTCTTTGTTGCATCGTTTGCATTTTGCACGCATGCCTGCCTTACCGATAGGCGAAGGAGCTTCATTAAAATATTCCCAAACTGGGTCTCTTTTACGGCCTGCTGCCATTATAAGGAAAGAATGTAATAAACCTCAGATCGTATCGTACACACAAACCGATCCAGACTTGTCTGTCTGTGGCTATGCTGCAGTATTGTGCTCAAAGTTTCACTTTCATTTTCTTGTCTGCTTGCCCTTCCTCCTCCTCACACTTAGATTCACATTCTTCTTGTGTTGTGCAGATCTATTCCACTCCAAACAATCAGAAACATATTGTCTAACTTCTTGGACTTGGCACTGAAGGGGTTGATTCTGTATTCATAGGTTTGTAGAACAATAGGATTAAGGTCTTTTTCTCAACTCTGTTCATGTTGTAACATTTTTGCCGTGAAGAAGAGGCTGGGACCTCTGCGGAGTCAAATTCAGTTTTGAGAACTGCGTAAGTAAAGCGAGCGTCTGTGATAATATAGGAGAGAAACTGCCCACTAATCCTACAGAAACCTCTGGAAGAGCATGACATTGTGAATGTTACACATATACAGCCTTTATTCTACTGAGTTAAACAACTCCGCTTTATCTCATGATGGAAGAACCTTTGGATGGTAAAATATTTTCCTCAAAAAGCAGTTTATTGAAAAAAAAATCCGATTTAAATAAAAAAAATTGGATTTAAATAAAAAAAATCCGATTTTTTTTTTTTTTGATTTTTTTTTTGATTTTTTTTTTTTAAAAACATTGAGTTTTATCCACCCTGATTTTAGTACATTGCTGTAGTCACTATACAGTTGACGGAGCTTTGCTGTTTTGCACCGTAACTGAACGCATATGACCAGCATCTAATATTGATTACAAGCAGGGACCTTTAAAGTGATGAAAAATGTAACAAAATAAAAAGTATTTTTTTTTCTTTGTGTAAATACACAAAACATCTTTTGGTTGCACAGCCAAAAAATATTTTTAGGCAGAGACTGAAGCATTACCTTTTAATAGTGTCGTCTAGCACCACACACTTTCACAGGAGTTAGCCGAAACTTCAAAACCTGTCAACAGGCATGTGTAAGTGTACTCATATATACGGTATATTATTTTTTAGAAAACAAAGTGTGTGTGTGTATATAGAATATTGTAATATTGTAGTGCAGGATTGTGCCAATATGAATAATAAGTTTGTCTGGTTATTAACCATGCTACTGAGCACTGTAACCAATGTAAGTATGTAGCATGCGCAAAGCACACTGCTCGTGCCACAGAACATTTGTTGGATAGTTGAGTAAGGGTATGTTCCCATGGTCAGTAAACGCTGCAGGTTGGACGCTGCGTACATCCACAGGGTCCAACCCACAGTGGCCAGATGTTACAGCATAGTGGATGGGATTTCAAGAAATCCCATGTCCACTCTGCGTGCATCGGCACCCACGGCTTTCCTGCGGAGACTGACATGCGGCGCATCTTTCCAGACTGCAGCATGTATTTTCCGGAGACGCTCAGTCTCCGCAAGATAAATATCACCAGTGCAATGTATTCCGCACGGTTCAATGAATACATGCTGAATCACATGCGTTAAAAAGCCGGCAGCGCTTTGGACAGAGCAGACATGTGTTGCGTCCAAAGCGCTGCCTAATACTGACCATGGGGACGTAGCCTAAGGCTACGTTCACATTTGCGTTGTGCGCCGCAGCGTCGGCGCCGCAACGCACAACGCAAACAAAAACGCAGCAAAACGCATGCACAACGCTGCGTTTTGCGCCGCATGCGTCCTTTTTTTGATTGATTTTGGACGCAGCAAAAATGCAACTTGCTGCGTCCAATGCGCCCGGACGCGTGCGCCGCAGGGACGCATGCGGCGCAAAACGCAAGTGCGACGCATGTCCATGCGCCCCCATGTTAAATATAGGGGCGCATGACGCATGCGGCGACGCTGCGGCGCCCGACGCTGCGGCGCCGACCGTAAATGTGAACGTAGCCTAAGATGGGCACTCCAGTACCCCAACGTAAATGAGCAGCCATGTTTACATTGGTGTTAAGCTAACACTGCTGCGTGCCATGTAGATTTATTTAAAGGGGTTTTCCAAGCACACAGATTGTTAAAACATTGTAAAGTCTATGTAAAATTAAGAAACCTCATAAGTTGTTAGCTGTTAAAATTCTGCTCGGTTCCTGAGCTGTGGCTGCAGTCTTGTGACCTCCAGCTCTTCCCTTCCTGCTGCAGTCCTTCAAGAGTACAGAGATTTACTGTATGTGCTATAAATGGGTTGTAGCCTGTAAGGCAATGTGCACACGGTGCTTTTTTTGATGCGGTTTTCCATGCGGAAATGAGCCAAAAACGCTATGGAAACCTTATGCAAGCTAAGTCCATGGCAATCCTGAAGTGTTGTTCACATGATCAGTTTCCTTTGAGTGCATATTTTTTTTGCAGCACTTCAATTCTTTGTGTGGATTTGTAGCGTTTTCCCACACATTGACTTCAGTTGAGACACTCAAATCTGCAGCAAAAACGCAGGTACAAAAATGTTTGCGGATTTGCTGAGTTTTTTTTTGCGTCTCTATTGTCTTCCCATGGTGTTTCCCACGCTGTCATCTGTGTGACAGTGTGGGAAACACTGGCGATGTGGTTCTTATCGGCGGTGAGGATACCGCCAGTAAGACCGTCGGTCAGAGCACTGCGGGGTCATGCTGTCAGATGTCAGTGACCCTGCAACTGTGACTCACAGCGTTGACCCGCGTTAAAACGCTTACTGCAGGTCAGCAGGAGTGGGCTGATGAGACTACTTCCCCCCCCCCCCCCCCCCATCAGCCTACATCTGCTGTCACTGATAACTGTGATGGGAGATGTAGTTTCAAACAAGAAAATTTAGGTGGACAACCAAGGTTCAAAATTCAAAAAAATACAAAACCAGAGACCTTGTACCCTAACAAATCCTGGATAAAACTACATTTTTATTATTCACTATTAAAATACAATCACCATACAGACAACCGTGCTCGAGTAAAAATGTCCCTCACACTGTTGATGCTCTAAATCTTCCCTGCCTATGCAGCGGAGGTTGGGACCCTAAAATTTAATCGAGATAGGCGCCCCCGCTCAATGGCAGCTGTCCCTTTTACTCCTGTTTAACCACTAAAAAATGGTGTGATACAATTATACTCCAATATATATATATATATATATATATATATATATATATATATATATATATATATATATATATATATATATATATATATATATATATATATATATATATATATATACACACTCACTGGCCACTTTATTAGGTACACCTGTCCAACTTCTTGTTAACACTTAATTTCTAATCAGCCAATCACATGGCGGCAACTCAGTGCATTTAGGCATGTAGACATGGTCAAGACAATCTCCTGCAGTTCAAACCGAGCATCAGTATGGGGAAGAAAGGTGATTTGAGTGCCTTTGAACGTGGCATGGTTGTTGGTGCCAGAAGGGCTGGTCTGAGTATTTCAGAAACTGCTGATCTACTGGGATTTTCACGCACAACCATCTCTAGGGTTTACAGAGAATGGTCCGAAAAAGAAAAAAAATCCAGTGAGCGGCAGTTCTGTGGGCGGAAATGCCTTGTTGATGCCAGAGGTCAGAGGAGAATGGGCAGACTGGTTCGAGCTGATAGAAAGGCAACAGTGACTCAAATCGCCACCCGTTACAACCAAGGTAGGCCTAAGAGCATCTCTGAACGCACAGTGCGTCGAACTTTGAGGCAGATGGGCTACAGCAGCAGAAGACCACACCGGGTACCACTCCTTTCAGCTAAGAACAGGAAACTGAGGCTACAATTTGTACAAGCTCATCGAAATTGGACAGTAGAAGATTGGAAAAACGTTGCTTGGTCTGATGAGTCTCGATTTCTGCTGCGACATTCGGATGGTAGGGTCAGAATTTGGCGTAAACAACATGAAAGCATGGATCCATCCTGCCTTGTATGGAGCATCTTTGGGATGTGCAGCCGACAAATCTGCGGCAACTGTGTGATGCCATCATGTCAATATGGACCAAAATCTCTGAGGAATGCTTCCAGCACCTTGTTGAATCTATGCCACGAAGAATTGAGGCAGTTCTGAAGGCAAAAGGGGGTCCAACCCGTTACTAGCATGGTGTACCTAATAAAGTGGCCGGTGAGTGTGTGTGTGTGTGTGTATATATATATATATATATATATATATATATATATATATATATATATATATATATATATATATATATATATATATATATATATATATATATATATGTGAAACAACTGAAATTATGTCTTATATTCTAGGTTCTTCAAAGTAGCCACCTTTTGCTTTGATGACTGCTTTGCACACTCTTGGCATTCTCTTGATGAGCTTCTAGATGTAGTCACCGGGAATGGTCTTCCAACAATCTTGAAGGAGTTCCCAGAGATGCTTAGCACTTGTTGGCCCTTTTGCCTTCACTCTGCGGTCCAGCTCACCCCAAACCATCTCGATTGGGTTCAGGTCTGGTGACTGTGGAGGCCAGGTCATCTGGCGTAGCACCCAATCACTCTCCTTCTTGGTCAAATAGTCCTTACACAGCCTGGAGGTGTGTTTGGGGTCATTGTCCTGTTGAAAAATAAATTATGGTCCAACTAAACGCAAACCGGATGGAATAGCATGCCGCTGCAAGATGCTGTGGTAGCCATTCTGGTTCAGTATGCCTTCAATTTTGAATAAATCCCAACAGTGTCACCAGCAAAGCACCCCCACACCATCACACCTCCTCCTCCATGGTTCACTGCCCCCATCGGGATGTCACCACCCTCCCGATGCAATAGCATCGGGCCTCCATCTAGTATTAACATAAGCCCTCAGCCGTCCACTTTCCCCTTGCTGTTTATGAAAAATTTCCCTGGAACCACACAATTTTTTATTTTTTTTATTTTTTTTTTTAAATTAAGAGTCGCTGTTTGGTTACAGCCTATGTAGGTTCATTCTGTTTACCCTCCTACATAGGCTGGTGTCAATGTATGTCTGTGTGTCTGTCCAGGAGGCAGTTCTGCACTGGGTTATGAACAGTGATGTCATGGGGCGTGGCTAGTTACTTTTTTAAACGGTTTACAGTGAGTTAGTGCAGAACCCATAGAGGCAGTGCGGATTCCACAGTTAACATACAATCTTGATGATTAGTGATTTTGGGCAGAGTGAATCGCGCTGGATGTTTGAGAGTGCTAGATTACATTATCATAAAGGTATACATTGTGTACCTCACTACTCTGATGTGCTGCCAGTGTGAGCACGTGTTACATTGTCTGGAGCCTGTCTGGATAGCAAATACTAGGTGAATGTTCGAAAAGAGAAACTGTATGCAGCAATTTATTCATCTTGAGACTGTGTAAGAGTCTCAGCGTGGTACTTTGTAGGTGGAGTGGGAACGTGCTGAGGATGTGCGTGTATGAGCTGTAGAACAGGAGTAGGGTTCACAGAGAAGACACAGCACATTGACTCCTGGGAAATGTAGTCTAGAGACACAAAAGGAGAGCAATCACAAAGTTTAGGCCGGGGTAACACTTGTGTGTGCATTGCGAGAAACTTGTGCGAGTCTCTCACATCAATACCTGGCACTGCCGCCGGCACTGGGGACCAGAGTGTGCGGCTGCATAGAAATACATGCAACTGAATGCTCCGGTCCCGAGTGCCTGCGGCAGTGCCAGGTATTGATGCAAGAAACTCGCAAGTGTGACCCCGGCCTTCGTCTGTAAACCATAACCGACCACAAGGATGGCTGCAGGCTAAAACAAAATAAAAGGTGATGGGGGTTTGTAAACTCATTACAGTGACTTGATCATCTTATTTTTTTATTTTTTTTCTTGTGCCCCAAAACCCTTTTAATACCTGCAACATCTAAAGTAAACCATCTTCTCTTCAGTTTGGGAACACTGAATATAATTCTGAATGTTCCGGTAGTTAACTTCTATATTTTTATATGTAAACCATCCTTTTTTTTCTTAGCTACGACTTCAGTGTAACGCTATGATCACACATGTTCAGTATTTGGTCAGTATTTTACCTCAGTATTTGTAAGCCAAAACCAGGAGTGGGGAAAATACAGGAGTGGTGATGTGTTTCTATAGTACTTTTCCCCTCCTGATTTTGGCTTACAAATACTGAGGTTAAAACCGCACTAAATGCCTAACGTGTGAATGTGGCCTAAAGCTAAAAGTCAGAAAGCTCTCCTGTGGAGTAGCTAACATTTCTTCTCGGTGAGTTTTGGCTTAAATTAAAAGCAGAAACAACTACTCAAACTATTGAGCGGCTAAGGTATTCTGAAGGATAGGACTATTTTGGCTGTGGATGCACAGTAATAAGTTGCATGTGTCTTCAAGGGTTTTTTAAGAAAAAAAAAATTGAGCCGGTCACCTATTTTATTTCATGCTGACCCGGCACAGAAGCATAGGAAGAACCGCCTGAGCATCTGCTCTGGATCAGCAGGGAACAGAAAAGGTTGCCAATTTTTTCTTAAGGGACTAGATGACACATTTGGTGTCAAAGTGTTTCATATTTTCATTCTTCTTTTTTGTTCTCTCTTCCAGGAGGTTGATGGAATCACCTTTCAGTACTGGGCACTATTTGATGGGCATGCAGGGGCGGGAGCTGCAGTGGTGGCTTCTAAACTTCTTCATCACCACATCACAGAACAACTACAGGACGTTGTAGACATCCTGAAGAACTCTGCAGTATTGCCTCCCACCTGTCTAGGGGAAGATCCAGAAACAACATCCACCAATAATCGGACTCTAACAAGGGCTGCATCGTTACGTGGGGCTGCTGGTGCACCAGGCTCGCCAAGCACACCTCAGACACGATTCTTTACTGAAAAAAAAATTCCTCACGAGTGTCTCATCATTGGAGCTCTTGAAAATGCATTTAAGGAAATGGTAAGGGAAATATATCAACATGTAACAGTAAATTGATGTTTTTTTGGCATCAAAGTGGTCAAACAAGACTGCTTTTTCATCAATCACCACATGATTCCAGAGCCTGGGTGTGCGATTGCAGACAGATATGATTTATTTGAATATGCTCCGGCGTTTCAGGAAAAACCTAGTTTTGAAAACACAGCTTCCTGGAGAAAGTGAACTTTATTTCTCCTGGAAGCCGCCGACTTTCAGTCATAGAGGCGGTGCAGGGAGCATCTACAGTCATCACTCACAGCAATGTCAGCAGCAGCCTTAAGCGTGCCCAGAGCCGGCTGTCAGTGCCAGGACGTGCTTACAGCTGCCCCTCGCTGTGTACTGAGCGATGAGCATAGCTGTGGTGTGCCTCTATGACTGAAAGCTGGCGGCTCTCATTAAGAATAAAGATAATTTTCTTCCAGTAGCCACGCTTTTAGTGCCGCTGCGGTACTGAGTTGTAACGTTACTAACCTGAAGATTTATCCTTTTATCTGCAGGTTGTGTTTGGTGACCTGACTGGTTCCCTTTAATTAATGCAGTCATTTACATGTCATTAATAAGTGATTAATCCATATACTATCCCTATATATGTAGTAGTACACTATTTTAAAACAAGAGTACCATCTGATTTCCCATCGGACTTATCATTTTGCATCTGAAGCTGGACCAAGGCAACAGCATCAAAAGTTGAATTTGTTTTTGCTATAGCAAGAAATCCTTTTAAGTGTGTGTAACTCCCTCCGTGTTATTTTCACCCTCTCTAAAACACACAACATAAAAGGTCTCTGTTCTTTTTTTTTTTTCCCTCTACAATTGTATCTTAATTTGCTAAACACAGTAGTGATGGCACCATGTGCTCCTTATAAGTCACATACATTAAAAAAAATCGCTTCAGTTACGATACACAGTCTGTACACATTGGTAACCCCGTCATATATTTTTCAAAGAGAATACTGCTATATACCTTACACACAAATAATCATGTTTAGCAGGTACTATATAACCATGGACCAGTGCGCCATACTTGGTCTAGGGCTACATGGCAACTTTTGTACTTTATCCTCGATCAGTGCCATAAGTGGAGTCCGTCCTGGCCCCATCCTGACATTACATATATAATATATGCCCTCCATCCCCATCCTGGTATATCCCTTATCCTGGACCCAATCCTGGTATATGTTGCTTATCCTCGACCCTATTCTGGTATATACGTCCCTTATCCTGGGCCCCATCCTGGTATATACGTCCCTTATCCTTGGCCCCATCCTGGTATATATATCCCTTATTCTGGACCCAATCCTGGTATATACGTCCCTTATCCTGGGCCCCATCCTGGTGTATGTCTCCCTTATCCTGGTATATACGTCCCTTATCCTCAGCCCCATTCTGATATGTGTCCCTTATCTTGGGCCCAATCCTGGTATGTATGTCCCCATCCTGGTATGTATTTCCCTTATCCTGGGCCCAATCCTGGTATGTGTCCCTTATCTTGCGCCCAATTCTGGTATGCATGTCCCCCATCCTGGTATGTATGTCCCTTATGCTGTGCCCAGTCCTGGTATGTATGTCCCTTATCCTGGGCCCAATCCTGGTATGCATGTCCCCCATTCTGATATATATTGCTTATCTTGGGCCTAATGCTGGTATGTATATTTACCCCCCATCCTGGTATGTCCCTTATCCCGGGTCCCATGCTGTTATATACGTTTCTAATTTTGGTATATTTATCCCCCATCCTGGTATGTCCCTTATACGGAGCTCCATCCTGGTATGTATGTCCCCCATTCTTGTATATGTCTCTAATCCTGGTATATATGTCCCCTATCCTGGGCCTCATCCTGGTATGTATGCCCCTAATCCTGGTATATGTCCTTTATCCCTGCCTAATCCTGGAATATATGTCCCCTATCCTGGTCCCCATCCTGGTAGGAACGAACATCCACCATCCTGGTAAAATGTCCATTATCCTCGCCCCCCCCCCCCCCATCCTGGTATGTACATTCCCCATCCTGGTATAAATGTCCTTTATCCTCGCCCCCCCCCCCATCCTGGTATATTTATCCCCCATCCTGGTATAAATGTCCTTTATCCTCGCCCCCCCCCCCCCATCCTGGTATATTTATCCCCCATCCTGGTATAAATGTCCTTTATCCTCGCCCCCCCCCCCCCCCCCCCCCCCCCATCCTGGTATAAATGTCCCTTATCCTCGCGCGCCCCCCCCCCCATCCTGGAATATATGTCCCCTATCCTGGTCCCCATCCTGGTAGGAACGAACATCCACCATCCTGGTAAAATGTCCATTATCCTCAAACCCCCCCCATCCTGGTATGTACATTCCCCATCCTGGTATAAATGTCCTTTATCCTCGCCCCCCCCCCATCCTGGTATATTTATCCCCCATCCTGGTATAAATGTCCTTTATCCTCGCCCCCCCCCCCCATCCTGGTATATTTATCCCCCATCCTGGTATAAATGTCCTTTATCCTCGCCCCCCCCCCCCCCATCCTGGTATATTTATCCCCCATCCTGGTATAAATGTCCTTTATCCTCGCCCCCCCCCCCCCCCCCCCCATCCTGGTATAAATGTCCCTTATCCTCGCGCGCCCCCCCCCCCCCCCCCCCATCCTGGAATATATGTCCCCTATCCTGGTCCCCATCCTGGTAGGAACGAACATCCACCATCCTGGTAAAATGTCCATTATCCTCAAACCCCCCCCATCCTGGTATGTACATTCCCCATCCTGGTATAAATGTCCTTTATCCTCGCCCCCCCCCCATCCTGGTATATTTATCCCCCATCCTGGTATAAATGTCCTTTATCCTCGCCCCCCCCCCCCATCCTGGTATATTTATCCCCCATCCTGGTATAAATGTCCTTTATCCTCGCGCCCCCCCCCCCCCCCATCCTGGTATAAATGTCCTTTATCCTCGCGCCCCCCCCCCATCCTGGAATATATGTCCCCTATCCTGGTCCCCATCCTGGTAGGAACGAACATCCACCATCCTGGTAAAATGTCCATTATCCTCAAACCCCCCCCATCCTGGTATGTACATTCCCCATCCTGGTATAAATGTCCTTTATCCTCGCCCCCCCCCCATCCTGGTATATTTATCCCCCATCCTGGTATAAATGTCCTTTATCCTCGCCCCCCCCCCCCCCCCCCATCCTGGTAGGAATGTCCTTTATCCTCACCCCCCCCCCCCCCCCCCCCATCCCGGTATACATGTCCTCTATCCTCGCCCCCCCCCATCCTGGTATAAATGTCCTTTATCCTCGGCCCCCCATCCTGGTATGAATGTCCTTTATCCTCGCCCCCCCATCCTGGTATGAATGTCCTTTATCCTCGCCCCCCCCCCCCCATCCCGGTATACATGTCCTTTATCCTCGCCCCCCCCCCCCCCCCCATCCTGGTATGTGTACTTTGTTCTGCCGCTATTGTTTAATGCATGGAATACAATAAACCCTCCGCTCCCCTGCCACTTGATGTCCTCCTTTGAAGCCGGCAGCTGACATCAGCATGCATACGACGGCAGAGAATGATGTTACATGCACGCCGATGTCAGTTGCTGTCCTCTGATTGGTCGGCAGGATTTATTGCTGTGCACGTACCCCATGGATCTGTGCGCCACCATACACTTCAGGACTCGCATCCAGTTGGTGGGCCCCTCAACCTCATGGGCGCACAGAGGTCGCGACCGTGGTCATTATGCCCCTGGCAACATCTTTCTGAAGTTTGCTCGGCACTGCTACATGACGAGGTTGCATTGCGATGCCTACACTACCACTACAAGCAAGTGCCAAAACTAGCAGTACATAGAATGACTGATCATATCCTGGTGTGGTGATAGAAAAATCTAGAATTCACTCCATTTTCTCAGAGAAATATTTTCTGTCTGAAACACACACATACTAAACGCAGCCTGTATTTAGAATTGTGATTTTAATAGAATCCTTTAATCATACACCCTGGAATGACCAGACATTTTATGGGACCGTAATGTTGTGTACAATGTCCCATATTTGGAGAGCGTTTGAGCTCTTTCTGCGATTCAATGTGGTCTGTCATTTTCTTGGCAGACAGCAGGTGGCAGTCTTGTACAAAGGTCATACTGCCCTGTCTCTGGTTCTGTCTTTTCAGCTGCTTAGCTAGGACTTGGCACATTTAACCCTTTAGTGAGTCGTACTAGTTTGGGTTTTTTTTTTTTGTTTTTTTTTTAGAGAGGGGTTGGTGTGAAAAGCAAACTACAGCAAATCCGCTGCTTCTGTGCAATCATATCCTTGTTCCCCCATCACTCTCTTCTTTCCATCCCTGACTGTAGAGGGGACACGTCCAAATCACCATTATGACATTACTACTATGGCGGGCTGCATGGGGTTTTTCCAGCTTTTTATTATCTCATTCGGACATAAGTGTCATCAGTGTCTTAGATCTAATTTTGTTCAGTGTTTGGTCAGTGTCCATTTTTACCATCAGTGATTTTCACATAAGGTAAAATCAATAAATGAGAAAACTTCTCCCATCCATTACAGTGTTAATGAGGGGCAGTACACAGACTGTAGACTGATGCCATCTGTGTGCTGCCTGTGATTTTCACAGACCCATAGACTTGTATCGTTACTTTTTATACATGTCTCTATGATTTCTGCATGGTCCACGAAAACCACGGGTATGTGGCCTGCCCCGTAGAGTATATCGGGTGCATGCTCTGTCCTTGAAAATGACGGTAGATGAAAACCGGACATCTGAATGACACCCTGAAGTGCACCTATCGCCAGCCTGGGGCTGTCCTTTTTAGGGAAGACGAGCAGGAACCCTCTGATTTTTGCAAAGTATGAGATGGTGTCATGAGTGCCCCTAATGTCTTTCCGGCAGGGCCCCACTTTCTGAAGTATGCAGTAACCATTCAGTAAAGTATGTGACAGTGCTGGGGTAGTGCAAAGAGTGAGGTCTCGCACTTTCAGAGGGGCCGTGGTAGGTTGTAGGATCGTACTCTACCTACTAGGATCTCACCACCTGGAGGTCTGGGTGCGACACTTGCTCGAAAGTCAATTGCTTTTGAGGGACATTCTGGCCACTTATGAGTAGGTTATAACACAAACATATACACTGTGCAGAATTATTAGGCAAGTTGTGTTTTGATCACATGATACTTTTTCTACATGTTGTCCTACTCCAAGCTGTTCAGGCTTGAGAACCAACTACCAATTAAGTAAATCAGGTGATGTGCATCTCTGTAATGAGGAGGGGTGTTGTCTAATGGCATCAAAACCCTATATAAGGTGTGCGTAATTATTAGGCAACTTCCTTTCCTTTGGCAAAATGGGTCAGAAGAGAGATTTGACGGGCTCTGAAAAGTCTAAAATTGTGAGATGTCTTGCAGAGGGATGCCGCAGTCTTAAAATTGCCAAACTTTTGAAGCGTGATCACCGAACAATCAAGCATTTCATGGCAAATAGCCAACAGGGTCGCAAGGAGCGCGTTGGGCAAAAAAGGCACAAAATAACTGCCCATGGATTGAGGAAAATCAAGCGTGAAGCTGCCAAGATGCCATTTGCCACCAGTTTTGCCATATCTCAGAGCTGCAACGTTACTGAAGTAACTAAAAGCACAAGGTGTGTGATACTCAGAGACATGGCCAAGGTAAGGAAGGCTGAAAAACGACCACCTTTGAACAAGAAACATAAGATAAAACATCAAGACTGGGCAAAGAAATATTTTAAGACTGACTTTTCAAAGGTTTTATGGACTGATGAAATGAGAGTGACTCTTGATGGACCAGATGGATGGGCCAGAGGCTGGATCAGTAAAGGGCAGAGAGCTCCACGCCAACTCGGATGCCAGCAAGGTGGAGGTGGGGAACTGGTATGGGCTGGTATCAAAGATGAACTTGTGGGACCTTTTGGGGGTGAGGATGGAGTGATCACATGCCTCCAACTACTCCACAGTGTGGCTGGCCAGTAAAGGTCTCAAAGAAGAAAAAATAATGACATGGCCCCTTGTTCACCTGATCTGAACCCCATAGAGAACCTGTGATCCCTCATAAAATGTGAGATCTACAGGGAGGGAAAACAGTCCACCTCTCGGAACAGTGTCTGGGAGGCTGTGGTGGCTGCTGCACGCAATGTTGATCGTAAACAGACCAAGCAACTGACAGAATCTATGGATGGAAGGCTGCTGAGTGTCATAAAGAAAGGTGGCTATATTGGTCACTAATTTTTTTGGGGTTTTGTTTTTGCATGTCAGAAATTATTATTTCTAAATTGTGTGCAGTGATATTGGTTTACCTGGTGAAAATAAACAGGTGAGATGTGAATATATTTGGTTTTTATTAAGTTGCCTAATAATTCTGCACAGTAATAGTTACCTGCACAAACAGATATCCTCCTAAGATAGCCAAATCTAGAAAAAAACACTCCAACTTCCAAAAATATTAAGCTTTGATATGTATGAGTCTTTTGGGTTGATTGAGAACATAGTTGTTGATCAATAATAAAAAAATAATCCTCTAAAATACAACTTGCCTAATAATTCTGCACACAGTGTACATGGTGACTTCGACAAAGATGGTGCAAAATTCTAGCCTTGGTGTTCATAATCGAGACACATTTATTAACATGAAAAGACCTACTATGTATCCAAGTCTTGGCTGTACCCTACAAAGACTCAGCGACTTCCATCGATGACATGGCAGAAGTCTAGTCTGTAGTCCAGTGCTGTCCAGATGAGAGCCAGCATATCCAAGATGCGCCTAGATTCTGCTGCTATTGGCATCTTCACACCTATTTCTCCAAAATTATGGGAGCTGGGGTAGGGCGACCACCACTTGGCACATTCATGACAGACTGCGTTTGCGGTGCCACAAATCTTACTAAAGGGGGGGGGGGGTAGGGGGGTAGAGGTTTATGAAAACCTATAATGAACTTGAAAAAAAACCTTGATTTACTTGCTGGAAAAAGAAGCAATGCTGATATCAAATTTGATGTCTTTTTATCAGCCTCAAGTTAATTGTTCATGTCCCATTCTATCTACCAAAATGTTTTTTCCAAGGTTTGATTTCGTGCCAGGCCTTTATTCGGCAGAATGAAACTTTGATGTCAATAATAGTCTGACTACCTGTCCTAGATCAGCATTGGTGACCCGTGGTCAGTCTAGATACAACTGACTGAAATCTGTCAGCAGGCGCTTCTGAATGGGGTACAGAAAATTGACCTAATGCCATATCAGGAGAATGAAGGCTGTTACACCGCTGATGTGTTTTGTTTTTGTTGTTTTTTTATTAATGCTAGGATACACAGGATATATGTATATATTAGGGTGGCAAGGAAAAATGAACGTTGCAAATTGGTAAGTCTTACCCCTCAAATTTGTTCCTTTTGGCATAAGGATGTACCATGAAAAATATGTTGAACATTAAATTTAGATTTACCACTTGCTCAAGGTATATATATATAATTACACACACATTTGGTATGGCCGCGTTCAGAAACGCCCGATCTATCAAAATATAAAATCAATGAATCTGATTGGTAAATGGCATACCATACCATACATAACGCGGGATATATGTATGACGATAAATACTAAACAAACATTTAAAACTGCAATATGATGTGCCATTGAGCAACCAGTAAATGATAACAAATCTTAAAAAAAAAAAGAAAATTATAAAATATCTATGACTAAAAAGGAACAAAATTAGAAGGTAAGACTTTCGAAAAAGTGCTACTTAATTTTTACCATGCATTTCCCTGGCACCCTAATGTATATGATATATTTTTTAAGTTTATGAAAGGTAGATTGTACTTCCATTATTTAAAAAGTATTGCGTAATAAGTTACTATTAATTTGTTCTTAACTGACACTAGGTGGCGCCTGTGAGCTGGCTGTGTATGCACCTTTTACTTTCCTAGCAGCTAGACAGAAGATCTTGTCATTATTGTGGTGGTTGATCTACTATACAATTGGACTCTAGGGCAATTTACATACTAGAACAACTAGCTCACTTCTAGTGTGTCTCCTGAAGTTTAAGAAATAAAAGCTGCAGCTCTTGGTGCCTTTTCCTGTAAATTTTGTTTCTCCCCCAAATTATTCCCTTAGTTTAGTTTTGGTTCTGTGTCTCTGCTTCCCAAATTGTCTCATATCGCTAATCAGAGTGCAGAAATGTTAAAGGGGTTGTTCCAGATTAGAAAAACGTAGCTGCTTTTTTTTTTTTTCTGAAACGGCACCCCCTCTGTTCACAGGTTGCTTATGGTATTGCATTCAGCCACATTGAAGTGAACGGGACTAAGGTGCAACACCAGACACAATCTGAAGACAGGTGTTTTCCGGTCCAGGATTTATGCTTCAATTAAGCAGAAGTGATATGACCAATAGGTCTGGAAAAATGTCTATAAAAAAGCAGTTTATTTAAATCTGGTTAACTTAGGAAGGGACCGTGAAACGGAAGTGAGTAGAGATGATTGAATCTTTTGAAATTTACCGTAAATCTTTAAGGTTTGATAAATTTTTCCCAAAAATGTAACTTGCAGCTCATAAATTTACATCCGATACTGCACAGCCTCCAATTGCCCTGAAAAGACATTAAAGAAGTTGTCCGCTACTTGGATAACGTCTTGTCATACCCCTCTCATGGCCACTTGTCATACCTGTTGGGATCAGCGGCAGCCCGCGACTTCCCCTTCAAGATCAATTTTGTCTGAAACCGGGGACAGTGACGAAAGCACTGATTGGGCGCCGGTGTCATACAACCGCACGGGTGTCCCCGGGGAGAGCGACTGCCAACACCGCGGGAACGGTGCCCACACAGGAGGGGAGTATGAACTTAATTATTTTATGGGGGTCAAATATTTTGATCAAGAAGGGGTTGTCCTAGTAGTGGACAACCCCTTTTAAATACTCTGAAGTCTCCTAGGACTGTATGCAACCCCTTTTGAAGCTCAGTAACAGAAATGCAGCCTTAGTAAGTTCAAAGTGACCTTACTATAGAAGCGGATGCTAAGCCGGGAGTAACTAACACTTAAACACCGATATCACAGACTTAGGTTTTTTCTAAATGTAAAAAACGATCCCTTTTAGTAATTTGTGATCAGGCAGACTCTTTTTCTGAATCATTCCTTTGAGACTCTTTTTTGAATTGCCCTGATGGTGTCACAGTCAGAGGTAACAACATCCTGCAGTGATGTGCCATACATTCCATAAGGCTTACTGCTTCCTCCCCGTAATACACTAGCCAGAGGCGAAGGAGGCCAAGTGTGTCCTGTGTTTGGTAGTGTTCTTCATGGATGGCTGGTGCCAGTAGTGGTGGTGATCATTTTGCAGCTGCCGGTGACTCCCACAGTCTTTACTGTGGCATAGTTTTCTGTTTTTCTTATATATCCCTTCCATTGCTAGTACATTTTTTATTTTGCCATAGATTGTGTCTAAGACTATCATTTAAATTTCATCAATAGTGATGAGTGAATATACTCGTTACTCGAGATTTCCCGAGCATGCTCGGGGGTCCTCCGAGTATTTTTTTAGTGCTTGGAGATTTAGTTTTCTTCTTCCTTCTTGCTAGGCAACCCCCACATGTACTTATGCTGGCTAACAGATGTAAATCATTCAGCTGCGGTGATGAAAACTAAATCTCCGAGCCTTAAAAAATACTCGGAGGACCCCCGAGCGTGCTCGGGAAATCTCGAGTAACGAGTATATTCTCTCATCACTAGTTGTCAAGCTTTTCAACCTCAATTATTGCACCCAAAAAGGCTGTAACAAGAAATGCATGTCAAAAGAAGCCAGAACCTGCAACAGGGTGCTGGCATCTGCAAATATAAAAAATTGACTACCAAAACAGATGTGTTTAAAAAACAACTTTCTTTTGTATTTAAAAAAAAAAAGAAAAAAAAAGCCAAACACAATTATTCCTCCTTCCACAATAAAAGGAATGCAAAACCCTGTACAATCATGTGTGGCAGGCAAACGCAGCATGTTTCATGACCGGAGTACTGACCACAATGCACAGCCTGACCATGGGTCTCCTGACCTTCACTCGCCCAACGGCCTGGTGTATGGCTTTGTCGCGTTCGGGTCTTTTGATCTATGGATGGTACTTGTATCATGGTCAGTATTTGGACCATGAATGTGGCCTATTGGTTATGACTTGTATTATGTTTATTTTGTATGATGGTTGCCTATCCCTCATACTGCTGCTGTGACCTATAACTGCACTCTCCTTACCCACCCTTGCTCCATAGAGGTGTACTAAGCTTTCTCTGCCAGTCCCTAAGACAATGAGTGAGTTGAGGTGGACATACATGACCTCCATTGTATTCACACAGCTCTGCACGGCCCCCATCTAGGGAATGTGAGGGTCAATAACCAATAAACAATGTCCTATCTTACTGATCAGGGATAGCTTCTAAAATTGGTCCAAACATTGAAAGTTCATACATTTTAAAAAGAAACCACTTCTTCTACTTCTCTCCCAGACCAGTAGCACTCTTCCACACTCCATGGTCGCGTCACTCTCCGATATCCTGGCATCCAGTCATGATGAGCAGACGCTTTACGCTTCCCATCGACTGTCACTGCATGTAGGGGGACACTTGTAATAGAGATGCGCACCCCCATTTTTTAGATTGTGGATCTCCAGAATCGTACCCCTCCTTTATGTCATAACCAGTCAATATATCCTCAATATTTTCTAATGGGAATACACTTTAAAAACTTGTGCTTTGTTTTAGAAAACTGTACTCTAGAGATTACTTTCTTATGCTTTTAACTTCTTCCCTTAGGATCTGCAAATTGAGCGAGAAAGGAGCGCCTACAGCATATCTGGCGGCTGCACGGCACTTATTGTTGTATACCTACTGGGGAAAATGTATGTCGCCAACGCTGGTGACAGCAGGTATGTCACATTTCTTCAGCTACTCCCATTACGCACCCACGCGCCACCATTTTGTCAGTCTGCCAGTTTGACAATTATTGCAAAATTGAGCCTTATTTTTGTTTCGGTAGCTAGCTTCTCATTAGCAGCTGTAGCCTGTTAGAGCGCTTTGTCGTAGGTGGACTTGTTAGCCATTGTGTGGAGCTGAAGGGTTTCTGAGTCTTTTGTTTTTCCTTTTAACCGTCCAAGAATTACTACTGAAGCCAACTGATTTCATTAGTCACCACCGTATATGTAGGACCAATAAATGTCAAAATTTGGATGCTATTGGGCCAATATGGAGGAGAACAACAGCATTATTGGTGCTATAAAGGAACTGTATCACAGTGTCTTGTAATTGCTAATTAAAAGTATTAAATTAGATTTAGTAATAAATAATTTACATAATCTCAGCATGTGGGCAGTGACCTCCCCAGCAAACTAAGACTGGTAGTTATACAGTGGAAAATGGAAAACTCATCTGTCCCTGAGAATGAAGAAGTGCACGGAGGTCAAATCCAGTATGTTTTTATTAATATTTAACACAGCTTCTTTAACCCCATTCATGACCTTTGACGTAGGTTTACGTCAAAGGTCATGTCCCTGCCTTTGCTGTGGGCTCACACCCTGAGAGCATATCTTCCCCCACACCCTCTCACACTTGATGACTGATTTAATCAGTCATCATGTGCCTTTTACATCCGCAGGTTGTCATGACAGCTGGAGATCTGCTGAAGATCCCCATGCCTGCCATTGCGATCCTCCTGTGAACGCCAGCTCATGGCCGGCGTTCATAGATGATGATTTCTGCTATATTTAGCAGTGCTGATGGCCTGCTATGTATAGCACACGCAATCAGACAAATCAGACACGCAGCTTCAAGTCTCCTAAGTTTTAAAAAAAACAATGAAAAAAAATAAATAAAAAGCAAGTTCAAATCACCCTCTTTTGCCCCTATTAAAAATAACAATAATGACAAAAATACATATATTTGCAATCCCTGATTTCTTAAAAGTGATCTATTGAAATATGGAAACAATTAATCCAATTGGTAGGCAGCATAGCAAGTAAAACAAAAATCGAAACACCAAAATTACATTTTTTTTTTGTTTTGACGACCGCAAAATTGCAATAAAGTACAATAAGCAAATCAAATCATCCCATCTACCCCCAAATATCAGCAAAAACGTCAGCTCAGAGTGCAAAACATAAGCCATCACTTAGCCCCAGATCCTGAAAAATGAAGAGTTACGGGTCTCGGAAAATGGCGACGAAAGCAAAAAACTTTTTCTAACAAATTTCAGAATTTTTTTTCACCACTTAAATAAAAAAAAAAAAAAAAAACCACAACAACAAAAAAAAAAAACTATGCATATTTGGTACTGCATCCACATGCTGACCAGGGGAATCATGACATAGTGAACATGGTAAATAAAAAATAAAATAAAAAATTGCACCTTTTTTGCAATTTCAACACACTTGGAATTTTTCTTCTCGCTTTCCAGTGCATCACATGATAAAATGGATGCTGGTATTAAAGCCAGAAAAAAACAAGCCCTCATGTAGCTATGTGGATGGAAAAATTAAAAAGTTATCACTCTGGGAATTTAGGGGACACCTATGGTATTTGCACACTTGTTTTGGGGGGAATCTTCTGTACTGTGAAGAAACAAAGAAATCCATCAAAGGGTCCAGTAAAAAATTCTTCTTTATTTATAGTCCATTAAAATCCACAAATATTAATAATCTGACTGATGTCCTTATTTATTGCATTCATCAATTATTAATATTTGTGGATTTTAATGGACTTTAAATAAAGAAGAATTTTTTATTGGACCCTTTGCTGTATTTCTTTGTTTCTTCGTGGTGGACCCTTGCAATACTAAAGGTAAAGGACTATCCAAGTATCCGGGAAGGAAAAGCTGCAGGGAAATCCACAGCAGTAAATACTTCTGCAAATTTTTGAGAAATCGTGCGTACTTGCCACACTTTTTTACCGTTTGCATTGAAATCTGCCAAGGTATATCCTCAGTATATATTGACATGCAGTGGATCTGAAATCCAAAGTTTTGTTTTTTTATATTTATGATTTTACATCCCCTTTTTGGAATTTTTCCCTGTTTTCGGTACATTATTTGGTAAAGTGAATGGTGTCATTCAAAAGTTCAAGTCGTCCTACAAACAACCAGCCATGTTGATTTTAAAAATCAACATGTTTTGTGAAAAAGAGGGAGAGGAACAGCAAAAGCTCAAACTGAAAAAATCTCTGGCTTGAAGGGGTTACGGCAGCACTATTGACCTGTGGACCCCATTTCTTCCAACAACAGCAATGTTTGACCGCAATGCTTTCAGTTCTTATTCAATTCCCAACATGGTCCTGCATATTATATTTCGCCTTCTGTATCTTTAAAGGGAACCTGTCATGTTGAAACTGTTATCAGATCTGCAGGCCGGATGTTATAGAGCAGGAGCTGATCAGATTAATATACATTTTTGCAGGAAAAGCTTGAATGAAATTTGCATTTTCTTCATTGAAATGCCTGGTGATTGGACCGCCCACTGGACTCTACACACAATCAGTGAGGTCTTCCCTGTAGATTGTGCATGGCTGTCAATCACTGGACCGCCCACTGGACTCACGAGGATCCATACACTAGGGATTTCAATGACTAAAGAATCTTTTCCAATAAACTTTTAGATCTCATTCAGCTCAGAGTCTCCTTTTCTATACCATGCTGTCCACAAGTCGGACTGGCGGTGGGCCCAGGAATTATTCCCTTTCCCCTCTGCTAAGTTTTACCTCCTGAAGCAGTGAAGTAGAACACTGCCCAGGTTTAGGCACGCTGCACAAGGACGAGCTGGCGACACATTATCACGCCATAATATCTTTTCTTAATTACACATTGTCATTTCCCGTGATGTATCGGGAAGGTCACTCTTTCCTTGTGTTATCATTCTAAGCTGAGCGTGGTAGCTTTACTATGTGCGAAAGATGTAGTAAGTATCAGTAAAGCAGACAACTCTCTTGGCTGTGTGTCATGTAAATGAGTGTGTTGGATGACTACTAATTTAGTCTTACATCTGCTGCCGCCTATTCCCTGCATTCCAATGAGGAAGGCTGCGTGGTTCCATCCACCACTGTCTGGGCGCTTGGCATTATGATAGTAAAGTACAGTATTCTCATCTCAAGTCCATACATAGATCACATGCCATTACTGACCTTCCTGTAACGAAAGGAGCGTTTCCAAGCTTCATTACTCTGGCGTGTCAAGGACATGTTCTGTAGTCTGGCAAAGACCATCATCATTATCAGATTCCAATACCTCTGCATACCTGCATTCATTTCTTTACAATGTATATAACTTATACAGTGCGAGTGAAAGTGTGAATACTCTGAATAACCCATAAGAGAAAATTCATAACAGCTAGGCTCCAGTGTTTAATACATGTCTCTGAGACTTCTGTATCATATGCAGCACAGACTCTTAAAGGGAATCTATCAGCAGCTTTTTGCTATGTAATCTGAAGACAGCAGGAGATAGAGGCTGAGATACAGAATTCAGGGATGTGTCATTTGTCACAGTGCCTGCTGTTGTTCACAAACTGTGAGGGATTGATTGCTAAGATATTAACATTGCTGGTCTAGTCCAATAACTAAGCAATTCACTGTCTATGGACTTTGTACATGGAGAGCCTGGTGTGGGCGGGGCTAGCTTTCTCAGCTCTGCTTCGTTCTAAGGGCTCTTTTCCATTTGCAAGAAACACGTCCGTGTCTCGCATGTGAAAACCAAGCTCTGGCGCCGGCACTTTGGAGCGGAGCGTGCAGCTCCATGTGTTGCTATGCGGCCGCACGCTCCGCTCCCAAGTGCCAGCGCCAGAGCTTGGTTTTCACATGCGAGACACGGACGTGTTTCTCGCAAATGGAAACGAGCCCTTAATCTAAAACTCTGATTGTGTCAGAACGGCTGCACCCAGTAATCTAAGGCTGCTTTCACACTAGCGTCGCTACGGGGCCATCGCTATGCTTCGGCCCGACGTGCCGACGCGCGTTGTGAAAGAAATGCCCGACGTGGGCAGCGGATGCAGTCTTATAACGCTTCCGCTGCCCCATTGTAAGGACTGGGGAGGAGGGGGCGGAGTTTCGGTCGCGCATGCGCTGTCGAAAATGGTGCGGACTCGACGCACAAAAAAACGTTACATGTACCTTTTTTTGTGCCGACGGTCCGCCAAAACACGACGCGACCGTCGCACGACGGTTGCGACGTGTGGCAATGCGTCGCTAATGTTAGTCTATGGGGACAAAACGCATCCTGCAGACAACTTTGCAGGATGCGTTTTTTCTCCTAAACGACGCATTGCGACGTACAGCCAACAACGCTAGTGTGAAAGTAGCCCAAGTTATACATTGTTGGATTCAGCTTCTTTTTGCCTGCATCAGGCTGCTCTCAGTTGAGGTAGCAAAAACCTGCTGACAGATTCCCTTTAAAAGCTAACCATGAGATCGAATTATAGACGGATCTAACTTTAGATCTAACTATAGTTTTGGATTTTGAGTGTTGTAGTTCAGTTAAATTAAAGAAAAAAAAAAAATTGGGATCAATTTGAAATTTTAGATTGTATAGCTTTTAGTCTGCATAATAAAAATAAAAAAATCTAATCTATTTCAACGCAAATGTGTTGATGACTCCTGCATGGTTCTAGAGGTAGTCTTCAGTAGTTCTGTGATTGATTGATTTATTTTGCCTTTTAGGCAAGCTAAGGAAATTGGGCTTGGTCCATGTGAATGTCTGCCCTGCATGGCTAGAGCTAAAGAGGTAGTACGGTGATCAAATCCATTTGAATCTAAATCCCTATCTATTTGGTGCTGTTACATAGTGATGAGCGAGCATACTCAGATAAGGTGTTATCCGAGCACGCTTGTGTCCCAATCAAGTAGTTTCAGCGTTTTTGAAAAAAAAATGCTTGAGTCGTCACGGCTGTTTGACTGCCGCGACAGATGCAGGGATTGCCTGTTTGTTAGGCAATCCCTACATTTGTTGCGGCTGTCGGACAACCTCGGTGACTTGAACATTTTTTTCGAGTAAACAAAATACCCGATTAGGACATGAGCAAGTTCAGAGAACACCTTATCTGAGCACGCTCGCTCGTCACTATTCGTATTTTAAAGGGCCACTGTCACCCCCTCCAGCCGTTATAAACTAAAAGAGCCACCTTGTGCAGCAGTAATGCTGCATTCTAACAAGGTGGCTCTTTTAGTTTTAGGTTCAAGTATACCCCAAATAAAGCGTTTTGATACTTGGCCACAATACCGGTCATTAGCCAGGGAGGCGGGTCCTCACTCCCCAGCTTGAACCGCTACTCTGCCGTCACTCCAATCTTCCTGCGCTTTCAGCGCCGCCGCCTCAGCGCTGTTTACGTTTCAAAACCGGCGCCTGCGCTGTGTACTGGTGTCCTGCGCAGACGCAGTAAGCTCTGGCCGTCTGACGTCCCAGCCAGGCTTGCAGACTGCGCCTGTGCGGCCACCCACCTTTGGAATCCCAGCCCCGCACTGTGCATAATGCATAACACAGTGCGGGGCTGGGATTCCAAAGGTGGGTGGCCGCACTGCCCGCGCAGGCGCAGTGTGCAAGCCTGGCTGGGACATCAGACGGCCAGAGCTTACTGCGTCTGCGCAGGACACCAGTACACAGCGCAGGCGCCGGTTTTGAAACGTAAACAGCGCTGAGGGGGTGGCGCAGGAAGATTGGAGTGACGGCAGAGTAGCGGTTCAAGCTGGGGAGGGAGGACCCGCCTACCTGGCTAAAGACTGGTATTGTGGCTAAGTATCAAAACGCTTTATTTGGGGTATACTTGAACCTAAAACTAAAAGAGCCACCTTGTTAGAATGCAGCATTACTGCTGCACAAGGTGACTCTTTTAGTTTATAACGGCTGGAGGGGGGTGACAGTGGCCCTTTAAGCTAATTTCTTATATGCTTGCATTAACCCCTTCACGACCAGAGGTATTTCCTTTTTTGCATTTTTGTTTTTTGCTCCCATTCTTTCGAGAGCCATATTTTTTTTATTTTTTTTTCTGTCAATATGACCATGTGAGGGCTTGTTTTTTGCGGGACAAATTGTACTTTTGAAAGACACCATTGCTTTTAAGATATCGTGTACTAAAAAACGGGAAAAAATTCCAAGTGTGGTGAAATTGCAAAAAAAGTGCAATTCCACATTTGTGTGGGGTCTAGGGTCTTTTTCATTTAGGTGGTTAAAAAAAATAAAGTGCCATTTTCCGAGACCTGTAGCGTTTCCATTTTTCATGATATGGGGCTGGGTGAGGGCTTATTTTTTGTGTTCTGAGCTGGCGATTTCATTGATACCATTGTGGTGTAGATACGATCTATGAATTGCCCGTTATTGCATTTTATTGCAATGTAGTGACGACCAGAAAACAGTAATCCTGTTTTGAATTTTTTTCTTGTTGCGCTGTTTAGTGATCAGGTTAGTTCTTTTTTTATATTGATAAGTTGGGCGATTCTAAACTCGGCGATACCAAATATGTGTATATTTGACTTATTTTATTGTTTTATTTTGACTGGGGCGAAAGGGGGGTGATTTGAACTTTTTTTTATATTTTTAAAAACATTTTTTTTAACTTTTTGCATGCTTCAATAGTCTCCATGAGGGACTAGAAGCTGCACTGCTTCAATCGCCTCTGCTACACACAGGAGATGATCAGATTGCCCGTGTGTAGCAGAAATGCTCACCTGCTATGAGTGCCGACCATCGGGCGGTTCTCCTAGCAATCCGGCACTGACAACCATAGAGGTCTGCTTCAGACCTCTGGTTGTCATGCTGACCCATCGGTGACTCGCAATCATGTGACGGGTTCACCGATGGGCGGGATTTATGACACGCTTGCCGTAAGCGCGAGTTAAATGCCGCTGTCAGAAATTGACACCCACACCAAACAGGGGGAGTCTGACATCGGCGTACTATTGTGTCCAATGTCGGAAAGGGGTTAAAAATTCCCTACTGTTGCCTAACCATCATCTAAGAGCTATTACATTCTCCCCCCACTTCCTGTGTTATAACGCTTTGTTTGAGTATCCCAGTGCATCTTGGGATGTTCAAACGAAGCGTCATTGGGGGCTAGTAGTTTTGGTCACATTGCTCTCCCTGAAACAAAGCGTCATCACTGATTTTTCTTTATTTTTTCTTTAATTTAATGCAAGCATTTTAGAAATTAGTTTAGGTTATGGAACTAACTAGAAAGGGATTTAGATTAAAATGTTTTTGACCTTCGCACCACCCATTTAAAATCAATAATTGTTCTAATCGCCCAAGAAAACAATGGCACCCTAAAGAGGAGATGAGGAAAAAGATTCACACTACCTTGGCTTGGTGTCCTTGTCATGTCCCACGAGTTGTGAATCATACAGTATTGTATGGTTTTTGTATTGTTGCGGTTTCGTTGCTATGCAATAAGGTTTGCCTTTTAGATGTTTGTCCTCTCTTTCTCCCTGTAGGCCAGCTCTGATGTAAGCATGATGTCAGTATTCCCTCCCTTCTTCTTCCTCATTCTGAGAATGTCAGCCATGTTAAGAGGCTCATGTCTTTGCAGCTCTGGTTCAGAATAGTCTTTTTTTACCTGCTGTTATTGTAAGAAACAGCAAAAATTATTCTTGAAAGTAAACCTTCTTCTGGAATCTTCATATGTACCTCTGCAGTCAAGTTGAGCTATCTGATGAAGTTCTTCCTGTGAGTACTGGTACACAGAGACATCCATAGAATCAGTGTCTCAAGAACCCTGCACTCGCAGCCTAGTTATGGAGGGAGAATAGCCCACTCTATTACTATGTCACAGCCAGACTAATGTAGCCACTTCTTCCAAATACCTACTAATCACATCATGGTATCACATATGTCACTAGGCCTCAACTAGCATGTCACACTCTGGGTACAGGATAGAAAGGATACATTATTTTAAGTACTCTAATGGTTCCCAGTTTACTTTTTGTTTTTTTAAACAAAAATATCCAGACAGTAATGCAGCATTAAAGGCAATATATGTTGCGAGTAGCAGTTGGCCATATGGTATGAAACAGACGCAGATGATAAGTAGGAGGACAGCAGAAGATTGCTGCTGTCTAAACAGGCAGCTAAAGATATTGCTTTGAAAGAAAATGAGAAAATCTCAAGATCTCACTACTTTTATGACATAGTAAAAAAAACTTTATGAATAATTGTTATCCTAGAAATGTGTAAGCTATAAAAATCGGTCAACAAGTATTGACTTTAAGGGCAGAACAGTTTGCCATGTGCATTAAACAGAAGCAAGATCTACAGGTCCTTCTCAAAAAATTAGCATATAGTGTTAAATTTCATTATTTACCATAATGTAATGATTACAATTAAACTTTCATATATTATAGATTCATTATCCACCAACTGAAATTTGTCAGGTCTTTTATTGTTTTAATACTGATGATTTTGGCCTACAACTCCTGATAACCCAAAAAACCTGTCTCAATAAATTAGCATATCAAGAAAAGGTTCTCTAAATGACCTATTACCCTAATCTTCTGAATCAACTAATTAACTCTAAACACATGCAAAAGATACCTGAGGCTTTTAAAAACTCCCTGCCTGGTTCATTACTCAAAACCCCCATCATGGGTAAGACTAGCGACCTGACAGATGTCAAGAAGGCCATCATTGACACCCTCAAGCAAGAGGGTAAGACCCAGAAAGAAATTTCTCAACAAATAGGCTGTTCCCAGAGTGCTGTATCAAGGCACCTCAATGGTAAGTCTGTTGGAAGGAAACAATGTGGCAGAAAACGCTGTACAACGAGAAGAGGTGACCGGACCCTGAGGAAGATTGTGGAGAAGGACCGATTCCAGACCTTGGGGAACCTGAGGAAGCAGTGGACTGAGTCTGGTGTGGAAAGGCGTGTGCAGGAAATGGGCTACAGGTGCCGCATTCCCCAGGTAAAGCCACTTTTGAACCATAAACAGCGGCAGAAGCGCCTGACCTGGGCTACAGAGAAGCAGCACTGGACTGTTGCTAAGTGGTCCCAAGTACTTTTTTCTGATGAAAGCAAATTTTGCATGTCATTCGGAAATCAAGGTGCCAGAGTCTGGAGGAAGACTGGGGAGAAGGAAATGTCAAAATGCCTGAAGTCCAGTGTCAAGTACCCACAGTCAGTGATGGTGTGGGGTGCCATGTCAGCTGCTGGTGTTGGTCCACTGTGTTTCATCAAGGGCAGGGTCAATGCAGCTAGCTATCAGGAGATTTTGGAGCACTTCATCTCCATAAAGCATTTCAGCCGATGGAAGCATGAAGATTTCATTTTTCAGCACGACCTGGCACCTGCTCACAGTGCCAAAACCACTGGTAAATGGTTTACTGACCATGGTATTACTGTGCTCAATTTGCCAGCCAACTCTCCTGACCTGAACCCCATAGAGAATCTGTGGGATATTGTGAAGAGAAAGTTGAGAGACGCAAGACCCAACACTCTGGATGAGCTTAAGGCCGCTATTGAAGCATCCTGGGCCTCCATAACATCTCAGCAGTGTCACAGGCTGATTGCCTCCATGCCACGCCGCATTGAAGCAGTCATTTCTGCCAAAGGATTCCCGACAAAGTATTGAGCGCATAACTGAACATTATTATTTGATGGTTTTTTTGTTTGTTATTAAAAAACACTTTTATTTGATTGGACGGGTGAAATATGCTAATTTATTGAGACAGGTTTTTTGGGTTATCAGGAGTTGTAGGCCAAAATCATCAGTATTAAAACAATAAAAGACCTGACAAATTTCAGTTGGTGGATAATGAATCTATAATATATGAAAGTTTAATTGTAATCATTACATTATGGTAAATAATGAAATTTAACACTATATGCTAATTTTTTGAGAAGGACCTGTATGTAGATTATGTAGATAAGATATTAAAAGGAAATCTAGTACGCGCAACACGCAGGAGCAATAATTTTTGGGTTTGCCATATTGGTACTAGAGCCAGACGAAACATTATATGATCTGATAGATGTTGAACTGCTAGTCCATATTTGTCCTGCTCAGCCATCAAACAACTAATAAGACACAAATGACGTATGGAGACACAGCCTAAGGTCGGGGTCACACTTGCAACGGGAACTCGCATGAGTCTCGTGGCTCAATACCCGGCACTGCCTCCAGCACTCGGGACCGGAGAGTGCAGCTCCATGTATTTCTGTGCAGCTGAACTCTCCGGTCCGAACCGCTGGCGGCAGTGCTGGGTATTGAGGCAAGAGACTAGCGCGAGTTTCTCGCATTGCAGATGCAAGTGTGACCCCGGCCTAACAATACAATACAGCAGTAATACACAAAAGTCTTGCCAGGTAATATGTAGATCAGCCATGTCTTATCAGGTCCTACTTTCAGAAAAACATATTGTGTCCTAAGGAAAATTAGATGATGAAATAATCAAAACTATAATAAAAAAAGAATTCCCCTGATAACAGAGTATAAGGCACAAAATGGTGCCCCCATGCAGAAAATGAAGGACTAAAAGGCTACAGACCAGTTTAGGAATTGAATCCTATTGTGAAGGAGGTAGGTATGACCCACAATAGAACCTCATACCAGCACGATGTAAAAAGAGAGGAGGAGGGCCCCACGCGTATCGCCACCTAACAGCGTGCCTCCCTCTCCCCCCCCCCCCCCCCCCCCCCTCCAGCCCCGGGTTAAAGGCAAAGAACCGGATCCAGCAGGAAAACGGATCAGTCGCATCAGTTCTTCACCATTTGCGACGGATCCGTTTTTTTTTTTTTTTTAATTTGCCAGATTGTGCATGAAGCAAAAAACCTGATGTGTGAAAGTAGTAGTAGTGAAAGTAGGATCAGTATTATGTGTTTCTTTTTTGTTCTCAACAAATTCATTATTTGTTACATGTATATTTCCTTGTTGTTCAGATGAACATTGTTAACAGCGTCATTTTCACTGAGGTACATGTTATCAAAATAATTGGGCATCAGCATATGTTGAGGTGTCATCACATGTTTCATGTGGAAATTTAAATACTAGAAGTGTTCATTTGTGATTTCGTATTATTTACTTATCCTCATATATATTTTTCTTACCAGCATATTGGAGGAGGTTTTGCTATAGGTCCTTACATGGATCCTGGGTGGTGTCACATATGGCCTTTTTTTGGCCTTTGTAATTGTTTTTAAGTCATTGTCTTTATTGTGTGTCTTTTTTGCATTAATAAAAATTATTTTTTCTATACAGTAATATATTATGGTTCTTATTGTGGGGTTGATCGTGACCACTCATACACACTACTTTTCTCTTAGTTTTGTTTCATGCATATTTGTGTGTGGTCAGTGATCCCCCTTTAGACTTAGTAGAGCCCTCAAGTTTTTTTATTGCATCAGTTTCTACTTTTTCTCCTCCACTGGTGGTGTCCATGCTATATGTACTGGAGATTTTCATGTACAACTCTTAAAACAAAACACAGCGTAATCAATCTTTTTTAGGTTATTGTTTATATTAACACAGCCCTTTGCAGTCATGAAGGATTCAGTTGATAGACCTGTGTAGATGACCTGATCACTAGCATGTCCTTGGTGAGAAAATTTTGTCCAAACGGGACAACCCTTTTAACAAAAAATGAATTGGGAATCCAGAATTGCCCCTTCAGTTTCTTTTACACCATTCCTCTTCCTCACACTGCAAGCAAAGAAACATAAAAAGGTCTTAAAGGCATAATCTAAAAATAAATTTAAACATTTTAATTTTCTGAAAATATGTGCAAAACCTTGATAATAAGGTGTCTTGCTGTCGGAATAAAGGCACTGTCCCAGCACTGCTTTGAAACTCCCACCAATGTATGAACACCACTAGTAATAATAATCATCTTTATTTTTATATAGCGCTAACATATTCCGCAGAGCTTTAAAGTTTGCACACATTATCATCACTGTCCCCAATGGGGCTCACAATCTAAATTCCCTATCAGTATGACTTTGGAATGTGAGAGGAAACCCACGCAAACACGGGGAGAACATACAAACTCCTTGCAGATGTTGTCCTTGGTGGGATTTGAACCCAGGACCCCAGCGCTGGAAGGCTGCAGTGCTAACCACTGAGCCACCATGCTGCCAACTAAAACAGAAACGCCAATTCAACAAAGCAATTTCGCTAGAATTCAGGAGTAAATTGCTTTGAAATGTCAGAAAACTTTTGCCCAATTCAAAGGTGACCAAAAATGTGGAGATTTTTGGTGTTTCCATGCCAGTTTCTCCCAGCTCCTCCAAAATGGGCTGAGTTGTGGTGGGATTGAGGGCATGACGGCATAGTATGTCAAATTCATGAAAAGTGACGTTCCTTTTGCCACAAATCTTGCGACCTGTCTCTCTTAATGAATCGGGAGCGTCAAACTCCCTTTAACCCCCCATTCTTCTCCACCCATCAATATTGGTCAAAAAATCACCAGATGCTTTAGTCATCTGGAGGTGGCAATAGAGAGGAGAATTAGCAAAATGTCACAGAAATAACAAATCTTGAAATCGAGTAGTCTCAGACTGACCCCGATTCATCAAGACCAGCAATTTTAGATGAGGGAGAGTGTAGAAGTCAGATGCTCCTTATTCATTAAGAGTCATCAGACGAATGGCACATCTTTGAGCCTCCCCAGAATTCTTACTCCAGTCCCTGACTGTAGTAAGATTCTTGGCGTACTTAACCCTACAGCTCCGCCCACTTTGGCAGTGAAAATGTCAAAAATGGCTATCTTCAAAATGGCTGCCATGGTCACCACCCATCTTGAAAAGTTTTCCCCCTCCCATATACTAATGTGCAACAAACACAAAGTTGATATCGCCAACCATTCCCATTTTATTTAGGTGTATCCGTATACATGGCCCACCCTGTGTATATACACTGTTCAAGAAAATAAAGGGAACAAAAAAATACCACATCCTAGATATCTCTGAATGAAATATTCCAGTTGCAAATTTTTATTCATTGCATAGTGGAATGAGTTCAGAACAATAAAACATAACAATTATCAATGTAAATCAAAATGAATATCCCATGGAGGTCTGGATTTGGAATGATACACAAAATCAAAGTGGAAAATCAAATTACTGGCTGATCCAACTTCAGTGGAAATGCCTCATGACAAGGAAAAGATACTCCTTGTTGTGTGTGGCCTCCGCGTGCCTGTATGACCTCCCTACTGTACAATTCCTGGGCATGCTCCTGCTGAGGCGGCGTATGGTCTCCTGAGTGATCTCCTCCCAGACCTGGACTAAATCCGCCAACTCTTGGACAGTCTGTGGTGCAACATGACATTGGTGGATCGAGCGAGACATGATGTCCCAGATATGCTCAATCGAATTCAGATCTGGGTAATGGGTGGGCCAGTACATAGCTTCAATGCCTTCATCTTGCAGGAACTGCTGACACACTCCAGCCACGAGGTCTGGCATTGTCCTGCATTAGAAGGAACCCAAGGCCAACTGCACCAGCATATGGTCTCACAAGGGGTCTGAGGATCTCATCTCGGTACCTAATATCAGACAGGCTACCTCTGGCAATCACATGGAGGGCTGTGCGGTCCTCCAATGAAATGCCACCCCACACCATTACTGACCCACTGCTAAACCGGTCATGCTGAAGGATGTTGCAGGCAGCAGATCGCTCTCCACGGCATCTCCAGACTCTTGTCACATCTGTCACATGTGCTCAGTGTGAACCTGCTTTAATCTGTGAAGAACACAGGGCGCCAGTGGCGAATTTGCCAATCCTGGTGTTCTGTAGCAAATGCCAAGCGTCCTGCACGGTGTTGAGCTGTGAGCACAACCCCCATCTGTGGACGTCGGGCATTCAGACCATCCTCATGGGGTCAGTTTATAACCGTTTGTGCAGACACATTCACATTTGTGGCCTGCTGGAGGTCATTTTGCAGGGCTATGACAGTGCTCCTCCTGTTCCTCCTTGCACAAAGGCTGAGGTAGCGGTCCTGCTGCTGGGTTGTTGCCCTCCTACGGCCCCCTCCACGTCTCTTGGTGTACTGACCTGTCTCCTGGTAACGCCTCCAGCCTCTGGGCACTACGCTGGCAGACAAATCAAACCACCTTGCCACAGGTCGCATTGATGTGCCATCCTGAATGAGCTGCACTAGGGAAAAATGCAAATGGAGTTGAACTGTCACAGGAAAGGAAGAACGGCTTAGAACGTAGTTTTTTGAATATTATACCCCATTTATGTAAATAGAAAGTCCAATATTGCCTAAGAGAAACCTATAAATGTAGTATTTTCTCAAGAATTGCAGGAGGGTATAAAAAGCCTAGTCCTACCGTGTTCCTGTGGTGATTTCCTATTCTACCTCTCCATGTCTTTCTTGAGTGTCCTAGCCATCTAATCATATTTGTGACCAAGAGTCACACTTCTAGAGAAACATTATAGAACCATATTACTTTTTTTCTTTTTATTGAAAACGAGCACTATTTCTCATGCGCTGCCGTGCTATGTGGGCTCATTAAACTGTACTTTGGGGTCAATTTATTGCTCTTGCTTCACAATTGTGAAAAAGACTCTGTGACTAAAGACCAAGAAATCCCAGCTACCAATCAGTCCCCAGAATAGCTAATGATTGCCAAGCCTACCATTTCCCTACTGCGTGCAGAATCTCAAGCCCAAATGAAGGATCTGATAGTCCAAAAAGTCAACCACTTCCTGCTTTACTCTAATCAATATTACCATGAAATAAGGAGCTCATGCCCCTCTCGCCTGCCTTTTCCAGAAGCGCTCTATTTCTCAGGCTCCGCAGGTCATGAGAATGGTCGGGTATCCTGCACATCCAAAGAGAATTGCTACTCTTTCCCAAGAATACTACTCTACTCTATATAATTTACCCAATATCCTTCCCAAGTCTTCTATCACCCAAGTTAATTGCCTTAGTAGCCATCTCCAACCTTGTAAACTTCACTCCCGATGTTTCGCACACATTAATAGCCGTGTATTGGTGCATGTGAGCCGAGTCTCGCAGCCACTCACATCGAGAAAAAAATCAGATTGGAGTTGACAAATAGAAGAACATTGGTCCCAGTGCTGTGTGATAAAAGATGGGCTATCCCTCGGCAGTGTTATACTCTTGTGTGAGTGAGCCTTCGGATCCTGCTCTATTAATGAAGATCGCTACAAACTAGTATACTTATATTGAACTCTAAACAACCTAGAATAAGTCAGTGATGCTCTCCGGCAGGACGCAGGGGGTCTGGTAGGACGCAGGGGGTCTTGCCATCCCAGATTTACTAAAGAATTAGACTCATTCTTCTTGGAGTTCCCAGTTTGCCTACTCTAAATGGGTCGAAATTGAAATATTATAGATTACACCAGTATATCTCAGTTTTAGTCTATGGGATCGCCTTTTCCTATTGATCCTACATTTCTGCTACGTCCTACGTTATTTTATGAGAAGCGTATGGACCCTTTGTTGAAACCACTTTTCCCTTACGTCTGAGTGATCCCCTAGGCTTTCCAGAATAATAATAAAGTTTCAATCCATCAAAATGAATTAAAAGCAAAAAATTCTTTGTGACTTCATTAAAATAGTTAGCATGGTCATAGAAAAATATGTGATGCATTTCGAGTCTGGCTTGCTCTTAATCATAGGTGAAATTCCAAAATCACAAAACTACTGGAATAAGCAAATAAAGACTACTAATTAGGTGACCTCGCATATTGACAGCACCTGAAACACCCGCCTTATCTGTGCACCATGGAGTGGATTATCCAGGAACCAGACTGAACAACATATGGTACATGTATATGATGGGGTGACCTGTATCCTCAAACTTTGTTACTGCTTTCCCGAGTAAGATACATTCACACAAGCTTATAAAAAAAAAAAAAAATAATAATTCTCATAAAAAAATAAAATCTCCATTGTCATCTGTGTGGAATCCATATGGCATCTGGTTTTACACATCAGCAGTTGTTGACATTTACAAGCCAAAATACAGTTCTCTATTTTAAAAAATTTGCACTGTATCTTATCTTTCACATAAAATTCGATTATTTTCTTTTTTTATTTTATTTTGCACACCCATAGACTTGAGTGTGCAAGTCACATCCGACATACGGAAGAAACTCATGTATGTTGCTATTTTTTATTTAATTTTTTCTCGTGTAGATGCGGTCTGTGAAAAGGAAATGTTAATCTGAAAAGCTGAATTGCGTAACGTTGCTTGTATATTGTCAGTGTTGCCACAGACGGAACTCGGATCAAAGTTGCGCTTGTGTGAACTTGGCCAAAGCGTTATTATAAAAGATGTAGATCATATCTGCTGGGGCAGTTGACTTGGTCCTCAATGGGCATATTCCGAATGGCAGATATCGTGCATGCGTCTACACTAGAACTTTATTCTTTTGAGGATTTAGTCAGCTCTTATAAACTACCTAGTGGAGAACATCTTTGTACCAGATAGTTCGTCAATATGCTTTTAATACTTTTGGCTCTCTAGTAGTCTCCTCCCCTACATCCTCTGAGAGATTATACCAACTGTAAAATTTCTCACCTCTATAGTATATCAATTCATACTCTCTACAAAATGCATTGCTCACCTCCAAAATAGATATATGGAGTGGTGGGACCAAGACTTTGGCATGGGTCTTCCCTTAGATTTATGACCTATTATATGGGACTGGGAAGCGATATCATCCATTATACCACCAATAAGGTAACGCAACTTAAACTAATAATGTACGGGTACTATACCCCTACTCCTTTCCATTCTTTTAACCCTTCCAATCTGTCCACTTGCTAGAGATGCGTTTATGTTCTGGGATTGTAACATCTGTCCTTCCTGGAGCATGGCCAGGTAGCTATTTAAAAACCTTTTCCCCACTTATCTCATTCTTGACCCCCACAATGCTTTCTAAATGTTCTTGCCACAGGGTTTGGGAACAAAATATGCCAGATGTTTCTTATGTTTGTACAGCAGCAAAATCTCTTTTTGCAAGGTCCATGTAACCGTAAAATGAATCTGCTTTTTGGAATATTTAACTGCCTCCCTTAATTTGGGATCCTTGGGACATTTAATGATATCTTAACTGATTTCTTAGATGCCTAATCTGGGCTCCATTTTTGGGAAGTAAACACCAGTATTAAAATATAGGACTACTTTTTACTCTGGGATTCAACTTTTATGCTATTTAATATTCTTCTCCTCATAAGGATGACATTATTGCCCATCTGGGGCTCCTTTATACATTAATATATGTGGGGATTTTTATGGTTTTACGCATTTGCTAATACTGACAGGGATATGATGTGCATAAGATTGAGCGCCTTGGCGCTCCACATAAGGAACAGTGATTAGCTCATGGAATGATAATACTAATAAACTTAGTCCACCACTGATAATGGGACACAGCTATTAACTTCCCTGTATATAAATATAGCAGATTTTACATTTCATACTGCTTTTAAACTCCCCCGATATGTTTACCTATCTGGAGGTGACACACTTAATATCGCGCGGTCACTTCCGCTTACTTTGCGTTCCAATGTTTGGAGCGCACTATGGATAGCTGGGCGGATACCGCCGGAAGTGACGCATACAATATGGCGTCAATACTTCTGGTGTGTATGCGTTCCAATGCTTGGAGCACAACTATCCGAAATGGCAGCTGGGTGGAAGTGACGCACACAACATGGCATTGTGACTTCCGGTAAGTATGCGTTCCAATGCTTGGAGCGCAACTACCTGACATGGGAGCTGGGCGGGAATGATAGTGCCCGCATGCTTTGTAAGTAAACCTGATTTATATACTCCCCCTTCCCCCACCCTTCCCCCGACCTGCACTGGTGGCGAGTGCATGTACGGAGGATTGTGATAACATGTGACATCACACGCTGTGGGCGGATTATAACCTGGGTGTGATTTAAAAGGACACCCCCACGGGGCGGCATTGAGGATTCACGCATCAGACGCATCAGGTATTTTAGAATCTGTATGTAGTTTATGAAGATTTTTGAATAATACATTGAATACACAGTATTCGGCCGGCCGGGCGTGACCAATTAGCAAAGCATAGTTCAAATCCCGCAGCCGGACTGCGCCTGTCGCTTATTATTCGCGGCTGGCCACGTAGTATATTGCACAGCCACGTAGTATATTGCACAGCCACGTAGTATATAGCACAGTCACGTAGTATATAGCACAGCCCACGGAGTGTATAACAGCCCACATAGCATATAACATAGCCACGTAGTTTATAACAGCCCACGTACGCAATATATAACACAGCCCACGTAGTGTATAACACAGCCCACGTAGTGTATAACACAGCCCACGTAGTGTATAACACAGCCCACGTAGTGTATAACACAGCCCACGTAGTGTATAACACAGCCCACGTAATGTATAGCACAGCCCACGTAGTATATAGCACAGCCCACGTAGTGTATAACACAGCCCACGTAGTATATAGCACAGCCCACGTAGTATATAGCAATGTGGGCATCATATCCCTGTTTAAAAAAAGAATTAAAATAAATAGTTATATACTCACCTTCCGTCGGCCCCCTGGATCCTGGCGAGGCGTTTACCGATGCTCGCGACGCTCCGGTGACCGCTCCATGCATTGCGGTCTCGCGAGATGATGACGTAGCGGTCTTGCGAGACTGCACGTCATCATCTCGCGAGATCGCAATGCATGGAGCGGTTACCGGAGCGTCGCGAGGAGCGGGAAAGGCCTGTTCTGGATCCGGGGAGCCGACGGACAGTGAGTATATATCTATTTTTTTATTTTTTTTAACATTAGATATTTTTACTATTGATGCTGCATAGGCAGCATTAATAGTAAAAAGTTGGTCACACAGGGTTAATAGCAGCGTTAACGGACTGCGTTACACCACGGCATAACGCGGTCCGTTAACGCTGCCATTAACCCTGTGTGAGCGCTGACTGGAGGGGAGTATGGAGCGGGCACTGACGGCTGGGGGGTAGGGAGGGACTAATTCTCGGCCGGACTGTGCTGGCGGCCGCGACCAATCAGCGACGCGGGATTTCCGGGACAGACAGACAGACGGAAGTGACCCTTAGACAATTACATAGTACACTAGATGGTGGCCCGATTCTAACGCATCGGGTATTCTAGAATATGCATGTCCACGTAGTATATTGCCCAGCCCACGTAGTATATTGCCCAGCCCACGTAGTATATTGCCCAGCCCACGTAGTATATTGCCCAGACACGTAGTATATTGCCCAGTGATGTACTATATTGCCCAGTGACGTAGTATACAGCATAGCCACGTAGTATATTGCACAGCGACGTAGTATATTGCCCAGCCACGTAGTATATTGCCCAGTGATGTAGTATATTGCACAGCAACGTAGTATACAGCACAGAGCCACGTAGTATATAGCACAGAGCCACGTAGTATATTGCCCAGCTACGTAGTATATTTCCCAGCCACGTATGTCACAGGTTAAAAAATAAAAAATAAGCATACTCACCTTCCGATCCGAGGGCGCCTTGTAGTTCTGTCGCGTGTGCACGGTGCAGGCGGCAGCTTCCGGTCCCAGGGTGTGATGACGTCGCGGTCACATGACCGTGACGTCATGGCATGTCCTTCTCGCGCAGGCGAGCAGGGCCTGTGATGACGTCGCGGTCACATGACCGTAATGTCATGGCAGGTCCTTCTCCCGTACCATCGTTAGCACCGGAAGCTGCCGCTTGCATGGAGAGGTCACCAGAGCGTCGCGAGGAGCGTGAAAGGGGAGTATATAATAATTTTTTATTTTTTTAAATTATTTTTAACATTAGATCCTTTTACTATTGTCGCTGCATAGGCAGCGTCAATAGTAAAAACTTGGTCACACAGCGTTAATAGCGGCGGTAACGGAGTGAGTTACCCGTGGCATAACGCGGTCCGTTACCGCTGGCATTAACCCTGTGTGAGTGGTGACTGCGGGGAGTATGGAGCGGGCACTGACTGCAGGGGAGTAGGGAGGGACTAATTGGACTGTGGCCGTCGCTGATTGGTCGCGGCAGCCATGACAGGCAGCTGCCGAGACCAATCAGCGAATTAATATCCGTGACAGAAAGAAGGACAGACAGAAAGACGGAAGTGACCTTTAGACAATTACATAGTAGATGGTGGTTGTCCATAGTAGGGTTCACTTGGGGCCTGTCCTTGTGAGGACAGGAGTACTGCAGGGACACGACAGGGAAGAAAGGGAAAATAACCCTACCCCGTACCCATACTTCTGGACCACCAATTTCCAGCTCAGGAGACTGAGAAGCAAACCGCTACGGCGATATGTCCATCCTCATTGGTGAGACCGAACCAATTTTTATCTTTGAGCACTGGTTCACATGAGCACCTTTTTTTTGTTATTGTTTGTGTTTCTTGTTGGGTGTCCAGGTTTTAATTAATATATTAAAAGTTACTTTTTATTATTGGGATATCCTCCAAGCTATACTCTGATTTCTTAGATGCCTAACATAAAATACTTTCCAAACCTCCTTCTTAGTGCCCTTTGTCTTGTGATTTGTGTAATTTCTTTGTCTAACTCGTGAGTAAAAATGGAAGGACTAAATGGACTTGTACTGATAACTGAGGTTCACTCCCACTACAGGTAGATTGATTATTGTAAAATTTGCTCAGTCTTTGGTCGCCTGCAGCTCAAACTCTGGCTTCCACATACAGGCTTTGCTCTAGCTACTCCGACTATCAGGTCCCAAGGGAACCCTGGCCTTCACCCTTTAAACTCCTGTGCAAGTATATGGACTTACACAGGAACCCTGGGTTGAGTCCATTGAGTAGCCCCACTGGCCAGAGGAGCACACTAGAAGGAATGGTCAGAAGAATCATCAGTAAATGGGCCAAGGTCAGCGGGAATCATACAGGCAAATCAGAACTATAGGAATAAACCAAAGCTAGTATGAACTATTGGCAACTTCCAGCAGTAAGTTGTGTTGTTCTGTCCCATTGGCCAAAGTAAGGAACTGATTACTCCTGCGGTACTGCACACATCCACACTGCCATACTGGCCGCACTTCAGGTCCTGCGGCTGGACAGAGCCTGCCTGCCCAGGTCTTCTGGATCCGATGTCTCTATTCCATTATCCGTGCCACCAGCACAATGAATACGCCGGTGCCTGATTACTATTACAACCAATAAGTTTGAGTCAGTTGGTATTCAACATTCCAACAAGTAGTCAATAGTTAAGTATTTGACTGTGGGGTTATCAGAATTTGTTTTCCTTGTACCTTCTACAGTTGTTGTATCCCCACTATGCTTTCATCCAGTATTTCATTTCTGCAACTCAATATCCAATAAAAGTTAGCTAATACAAAAAATATATACATAATTCTACAACTTTGGCCAAATTCTGCATGTTGGGCACATTGCACTTCCCCATTCTCATATCTCTTATTATTGTACGCTCATGAAAGCATGTTGGTAGAAAGATTAATAGTCTCCCCTTCTGTAAAGGAACCTGATCCTTTCTTTCTGACCCGCAGCGACCACATCCGCTCTTCAGCTAAATTTCCTATGCTGTACAATCTGCCCTTCCTGTCCAAGCGCCATACTGCATGGAAATGACCTTTTCTAACAGTAGTAGTTGGCATATGTTGTCTTCGATTGCTAGAACAGTTGGGGCAAGCTTTGAACAAAATAGGAGACTCTAAATGATAGCACTATAATGTTGTTGAAAAAAAAAACACCATACAAAGACCAATATTAATACCACCTTAGACCATATAACTAATACAATACAGTTAAATCCAGTGACTCTCAGGTGACACTTTCTTTGATTGGGCTCATTAACTGTTCCTTTTCTTCTCCATCTGGTGCAGACCATCATGATAACTTCTCCCTTCCATTACATGGTGCTCAGATGTTTTTGGCTCCTCTTTTTCTGTACCCTTCACACTGATGCCCACCCTCTGCAAAGAATTTCCATCTTGCGGACTCTTTAACAGTGCTGCTACTTCAAATAATGTGTATGTTGGTACCATATGGAAATTCATATCTATGGGTACTCCTCATCAATATCTATTACTGCTTGATATTGCCTCTCATAATAGTGCTCTCATTTCTGACCTCTTCAGTGTTAGTGTTCTCCTTTCTCCCTCACACAGTACTAAAAGCAAAGTAATTTTGTCTGTTTACAGCTTCCACATAGTAATATGTCTTATCGTGGTTTCCCCATAATAATAATGGCCTCAACATCTTACGGCCTCCACAGAGTAATAGTTTGCCCAGTTCAGCAATAGTGTCCCATGATAGCCTCCACACTAGTACTGTCCCAAACACCGTAACTGTGCCCCCTTAGTGCCCTATTCACCTTCCTAGTTGTGTGCTTCCTTACTGACCCTACACAATAGAGTTGTAGAAAATGAATCCTCACCTAACCCTATTTCTTCAATGTGCAGAGCTGCTTCAGTCCTCTTCTGGCTTACGGCCTGCCAGTCAGCTACGTGGAATATGGTGGAGCTGTGACATTTCTACATTGAACTACATTGTTGGCCACATGCTAAAGGCTGTGGCTACAGGTGAAAGGGGCACAAGTAGGCCATTTTAGTAGTGTGACCACCACCTTTCATACCCTACTGAATGGAGCAGAACTGGGATATGGATAATGGTCACATTTACCTGTGGGCTAACATGTCGTACCAGCATAGCTTTCTGATCACCTGCTATCACTGTGTTATGTCACAAAGCAAAGTACCTAGCTTGGCCTACTATTAACAATACTGTAATGCTAGTTGTCTGCTTGATCCTTGCATCCTCCATATTCTTACAGCCGACTTTTTTTTTTTTTGCTTGATGTTTTTTCTATCAATCTAAGGCAAAATTCACACTTTTGTTGTGCCTTCTGTTTTTAACAAGTCTCTATCTGACTCCTAACACGATGGATACAGACACTGCATCTGTTTTGTTCTGTAATTCCCATGGATTTTCTGATCAGAATTCACAAAAAAATACATCTGAATATGGATTTAAAGGGAACCTGTCAGCAGATTGTGCACAGTAACCTGCAGACATTGTCAGGTTGGCGCCATTATACTGATTAAAATGATACCTTGGGTGATGAAATCCGTCTTGTGGTTGTTGCTTTATCTGTATTTGTAGTTTTGAGTTAATGATATGCTCATGTTCCGGGGTGGCCTGTGGGTGGTCTTTTTTATGTGGTGCTCTGATTCAGTGTTCATACTGATGGCTTATAACAGGTCACTGATCCCTCAGTCAAGGAAAAACACCATATGCACAACCTCAGAAGGTGCTCAAGTATAAAGAAAACTTGGCACTCAACTTCTAGAATATTTTTTTGGATTTTTTTTGGATTTTTTAATATAATATTTTCTGGCTGCATTAAAAAATCCAAAAAAATTCTAGAAGTTGAATGCCAAGTTTACTTTATTATACTGATCCCTCAGAGACCTGCCTCTTATTTTACAAAATGCATAGAATATCATGGGGGTTAGAACAAAAAAAATTTGGCAGAGCTGCTCTTTCTTGATAGTGGCCGCTGCATGGTACTACACATCAGTCTCTTTTTCAAACCGATACAAAACGGATGTGCAGTACCTTGCCACGGCCACTATCGGAAGACCGAGCAGTTTCGCAATTGAGCAGTTCCGGACAGAGGCGGCCGTTGACACCTAAAATAGCTGCTCGTCAGTGGTGCCGGGTGTCTGACCCTGACTGATCAGACATTGATGACTTGTCCTAGAGATAGATAATCAGTGATAGAGTAGTGGAGAACCTATTTACAGGCATAAGCATTCAAAGTTTGAAAACTGCGAAATTTTTTATTTTTGGGGGGCATTTTTATTTATGAATATATCAAACGCAAATCTTACCAACCTAAATTTATCACTAACATAAAGTACAATGTGTCTCAGAATCACTGGGATACATTGAAGTGTTCCAGAGTTTTATCCACATAAAGTGACACTGGTCAGAATGAAACATTTGGCCTGGTCAAAAGGTGGAAACCGGTTTCAGGGTGAAGGGGTTAACTGTACATTTTGTTGAGCTGTCCTTTTAGGATATGATTCAGTTTGTGTCATTTTCCTTTGTTGATGCTTTAAATTGTATCCATGTGTCAAAGGTATACCATTGGAGGGTTACTTAAGTTTGGTGCATCTTACACCACTACACGTTGGTTTATTATGAAGTGTACTCACCTTCATTAGTTTGGGGTGTCTTTCGCTAGCCAGAGTATTTCCCTCACTAAGTAGTTGTCTGCACTACTTAACGCTAAGACTTATTTCTTTTGAATAGTGGTGAAAATAGTAAAAATTATTTTTGCAACTTTTATGTGCCATAAAATTAGAATAATTCTCTTGATAAATTCCCCCAAAATGTATCTGTGACATTAGATTTCCACTTTACGGACTCAATGATATTTATGTAATATGAAGCCAATTGTCAAATCTATTTTCTTTTCAGGGCTATAATTATCCGAAATGGAGAAATCCTTCCAATGTCTTCAGAGTTTACACCGGAAACGGAGCGTCAAAGACTTCAATACCTAGTAAGTTGGACAAAATATTACCAAGAAGCAACGTGCAATTGTTTTTGTAAGGTGAAAAGGTATATGTATATTTGTACACAATAAGATAAAAGATCCAGTGGGTACGGAAAGTACGGAAAGTATTCAGACCCCTTTAAATGTTTCACTCTTTGTTTCATTGCAGCCATTTGGTAAATTCAAAAAAGTTCATTTTTTTTTGTCATTAATGTACACTCTGCACCCCATCTTGACTGAAAAAAAACCCCTGAAATATAGAAATTTTTGCAAATTTATTAAAAAAGAAAAACTGAAATATCACATGGTCAGACCCTTTGCTTAGTATTGAGTAGAAGCACCCTTTTGAGCTAGTACAGCCATGAGTCTTCTTGGGAATGATGCAGCAAGTTTTTCACACCTGGATTTGGGGATCCTCTGCCATTCTTCCTTGCAGATTCTCTCCAGTTACGTCAGGTTGGATGGTGAACGTTGGTGGACAGCCATTTTCAGGTCTCTCCTGAGATGCTCAATTGGGTTTAGGTCAGGGTTCTGGCTGGGCCAGTCAATAATGGTCACAGAGTTGTTCTGAAGCCACTCCTTTGTTATTTTAGTTGTGTGCTTAGGGTCATTGTCCTGTTGGAAGGTGAACCTTCTGCCAAGTCTGAGGTCCAGAGCACTCTGGAAGAGGTTTTCATCCAGTATATCTCTGTACTTGGCCGCATTCATGTCTCCTTCAGTAGCAGCCAGTCGTCCTCTCCCTGCAGCTGAAAAACATCCTCATAGCATGATGCTGCCACCACCATGTTTCACTGTTGGGATTGTATTGGGCAGGTGAGAAGCAGTGCCTGCTTTTTTCCACACATACCGCTTAGAATTATCACCAAAAAGGTCTATCTTAGTCTCATCAGACCAGAGAATCTTATTTCTCATAGTCTGGGAGTCCTTCTTGTGTTTTTTTTTAGCAAACTCTATGCGGGCTTTCTTATGTCGTGCACTGAGGAGAGGCTGCCTTCGGGCCACTCTGCCATAATGGCCCGACTGGTAAGGGCTGCAGTGGTAGTTGACTTTGTGGAACTTTCTCCCATCTCCCTACTGCATCTCTGGAGCTCAGCCACAGTGATCTTGGGGTTCTTTACCTCTCTCATCAAGGCTCTTCTCCCATGATTGCTCAGTTTGGCTGGATGGCCAGGTGTAGGAAGACTTCTGGTGGTCCCAAACTTCTTCTATTTAAAGATTATGGAGGCCACTGTGCTCTTAGGAACCTTGAGTACTGCAGAAATTCTGTTGTAACCTTGGACAGATCAGTTCCTTGCCACAATTCTGTCTCTGAGCTCCTTGGCCAGTTCCTTTGACCTCATGATTCTCATTTGGTCTGACATGCACTGTGAGCTGTGAGGTCTTATATAGACAGGTGGTGTGTGCCTTTCCAAATCAAGTCCTATCAGTTTAATTAAACACGGCTGGACTCCAATGAAGGAGTAGAACCATCTCAAGGAGGATCACAAGGAAATGGACAGCATGTGACTTAAATTTGAGTGTCTGAGCAAAGAGTCTGAATACTTATGACCATGTGATATTTTAGTTTTTCTTTTTTTAATAAATATGCAAAAATTTCTATATTTCTAGGGGGGGTTTCAGTCAAAATGGGGTGCAGAGTGTATATTAATGAGAAAAAAATGATTTTTTTTTTAATTTACCAAATGGCTGCAATGAAACAAAGGGTGAAAAATGTAAAGGGGTCTGAATGCATTCCGTACCCCACTGTACATGTATGGCTACCGGATAAATTTTTGGGTATTTTCTAAAAGGTCATATTGGCTAAACACCGTCAACATATTTTGTATCCATATGGTAAATAGGAGAGCTTACCTGTCTCCAACGTGGCATCACTTACATCCACCTTAAATTAGATCCTAGACCATTACTACTATAGTTTTCATGATTCACACCACCACCCCCCAAACTATTTATGTGCATGTAGCACTTTCAAACACAAGTCCAGTAATGCCTCTACGTGGCCGGTCTGTTCCTGCATTACTCAGAAATAAACATTTCAATTGATATGCAAATGAGGCTGAAGATCCGTTAATAGATCTGAAGCCTGTTTAAATTTTAGATATAGTTTTAGAGTAGGAATTTATTAGAAAACATAATTTTTACTCAAGAAAATAATAAATAATTTATTAAATACTATTTTTAAAAAACCACCAACCTGTGGCTTGTCCCAAAAATCAAACAAAACACACTGTGAAAAAACTAGTGATGGGGAAATAGGAAACCCTATCTGCTGTCTGTTATTGAGCACTACCTGTCAGCGGGGGTTGGCACCCTATGGGATATCGTTATGGCGCCCCCGCTCCGCGTCGGCTTGCCCTATATTCCCTATTAGGCCCTATGCAGCCGTTGGACCCCTCTACCCACACAGTTGTAATGAAGGGCCCCTGCGGACTAGTACAAAGACCACACTAACGTCTAGGGAGACCTAACCCCCACACCGTGATTAAAAACAAGAATGGAGCACATGTGGACAAAGGCATATGGCAATTAATTATTTGAGGAGAGAAATTTCAATTCACTCGTGGTTATTTGCCCAAATTGTCATGGCTTTCTGAAGATTATCACGGACCATAAATAGTTGCCACCATCTGTTTGATACAATACAGCCCAGTTTCTATCCCTTCACATGGGCACACGTGGCTTTCTAGCGGTGTAGATGAACCATCTGTCTTTTGAAAAATTCACAGATAATGGCAAGTTTCCAAAATGTTAACAGATATCACGCTTATATAATGGCTATACCACACTTGGTGTTAGGAAGGGCTCCATGGATAAAGATGAATTGATAGCCTCTAGCTCTATGATCTATCCCCACTGGGATGTCTGTCAAAGAAACACCATCGAGTGTGCCATACAAAGCATTAGCATATGATCCACCTTATGCCCTTGAAGGCCAAAAGAGCCTCACCAAATAGTTAAAAAATAGAAAAATAGTCCATTTAAGAAAGCCACCACATTAGATACTCATCGTGGGATTCATATGCCATCCGCCTTATCCCTGTGTCGCCTCAACGCGTTTCGCCCCACTGGCTCATCAGGAGGCTGGATATCGTGCCATGTGTCTCGATAGATGATAAAGCTAACGAACGCTGGTATCATTACCTCATTTTAAATCCGACCGCCAGTCTGCCCTGCACGTGTGCTTCCTGTTTGGAGACCGGAAATGACATCACGCTTTGGTCTCCCTCGCAGAGGCAGGAATACTCAATTGCGCCTGCTCAGGTTTGGAACGCTGCATTAGTCTCTGCGTTTCACCGTGATTAGGCTACCTGCTCAGGACCCGGATGTGACGTCGCGCATAAGGACCAACTTCCTGATACGGGAAAGTTTATCTGCGCTTGCTCACAAGGTGGAACGCTCGTTTCTGCGTTCCATCAGGCACATCGCAGATCCCATCAATCTATATTACAGCCAAAAGTGAAATGAGGATTTCTATCATACAGATGATGAACATACTGATCTATGCATGCCCCTCACTCGTGGGGGCTAGTGAAGGTAGAGAGCAAGGTCAGATACCTAAATATATCTTAGATATCCCCATAAATCAACACAAAAGAACATATAGAATTACTATTATTCCTTATTATTGTCTTTTCTGCACACATTTTTTGAGTAACAGGGTACTACAAGAAACAGGTGAATGACTGTTGTTCATTTATTCCCTTGGGGGACATAGTATCCATTCTAAAAGTCCATTCACATTCCCTCTGTAGGATCACTCTATCCCAGTCTCCTCCCCTAGGACTGGGCTTCACTACTTCAATTACAGCAAATTTAATATTCAGCGGATCAAGGCCATGTTGTAGTCTCATGTGCCGTGCCAGAGATGTATCTCTTCCATTTTTAATATCCCCTATATGTTCCCCCACCCTCCTACGGAACTCCCTCTTGGTTTTTCCAATATAATCTTTGGGGCAGGGGCATGTGGCCATATACACGACTCCCACAGATTTACAGTTTGAGAAATCACGTTGATAAAAAATCTTATGCGTTGAGGCACTGACAAATGATTTACTCGGTTTCATCCACCTGCACAGCTGGCAACCCCCACAGCGATAAAAGCCACATGGTTTTCTCCCCAACCAAGATGCCTCAGTAGTTGGTTTCATGTAGTGGCTATGAACTAAACTGTCCTTCAGGGATTTGCCTTTTCTGTAAGTGATGTCAGGGTGTGAATTTAACACACCTCTGAGATCCGGGTCCATCATTAATATATCCCAATGTTTATTAATAGCCTCTCTAACCCTTTGGTGTTGATGGTCATATGTGCCTATGATTCTAATGGTCTCTTCCTTATCGACTGGGATTTCCTGTTTATGCAGGAGCCGCTGTCTATCCATGTTAGCTGCGGTCTGGTATGCCCTATTTAGGACATGTGTTGGATAGTTCTTTTCTCTAAATCTAAACATCATATCACCAGCCTGGCTATGGAAGGTACCCGTATCAGAGCAGTTTCGTCTCAGCCTTAAGAACTGGCCCTTCGGTATTCCCCTTTTCAAGGGGGCGGGATGATGGCTATTCCAGTTCAGAAGGCTATTGGTGCTTGTCGGTTTTCGATAGATGTTTGTCATGAGTCTACCATCTGCTGCTTTTATGATTTTCACATCCAGGAAAGCTAATTCTTTCCCCTGAATTTCCGATGTGAACTTCAGATTTATAGTGTTGATATTGAGCTCAATGATGAAATTCAAAAATTGCTCCTTGGTACCCGTCCAGATTATAAAGACGTCATCTATAAACCTGAGCCAGATGGCTATGAATTCATGCCACCACCTTGTATCCTCGCTAAACACTACTGTTTCCTCCCACCAGCCCAGGAACAAATTTGCATACGATGGGGCACAGGGACACCCCATCGCAGTGCCCCTGAGCTGGTGGTAGTGTTTCCCATCGAATTTAAATGTGTTGTGTGTTAGCACAAATTTAAGTAGCGAGGTAACTAAATCATTATGATCCCTGCATGTCACCGACCTTTGTTTGAGATAGTGTTGGACTCCTCTTATTCCTACATCATGTGGTATACTACTGTATAACGCTTCAACGTCAATTGACGCTAGCCAAGATTCTTTCTCAATCTGTAACCCTTCAATTTTCTTCAGCAGATCCGTTGTGTCCCTCAAATATGAGGGGATAGACACAACGAAGGGCCTAAGAATTTCCTCCAGGTATAGGCCACAGTTCTGTGTTAAAGAGTCCACCCCAGAAACGATGGGGCGTCCCTTTAAAGGGTTAAGACCCTTATGCAGTTTAGGTAGCGTATAGAAAGTGGCCTGCAAAGGAAATTTAGGAAGTAGAAAATCATATTCCGACCTGGAAAGCAGATGTCTTTCTAAAGCCCCATCAACAATTTGTCTGAGGTCATTTGTATATGCCGCCAGAGGGTCTGATTTGAGGATCTCGTATGTGCTATTGTCCCGCAGGATATTATAGCACATGCCGCAGTATATCTGATGGTCCATAATAACCAAATTACCCCCCTTATCAGATGCCTTTATTACCAACTGTTCGTTCTTTTTTAGGGTCTCCAGTGCTTCTCTTTCTCCTAAGGTAAGGTTATGCTCTATCTCGGGGTCGTGACTTTTTATTCTTCTGAGGTCCCTCTCCACTAGCTGTAGAAATATGTCAATATTTGTATTATCTCCCATTGGTGGCATCTTGACACTCTTATTTTTCAACCTTGTGAAGGGTCCTTTTCCCATATCCACCCTCTGTTCATTTTCCCTGAGTAACCCTACCAGAGCCTGAAAGCTCTCTAAATCTTCCTCCTGGAGGAATTGAGGCCTTTCTTCAATTTTGTGCCAACCAACATATATAACTGCTTTGAATGGGTTAAAGACCTTAACCTATTCTGCAGGAAATTAAAGTGGAAAAAGTTCTTCCTCCACAACAACAAGGAGGAGTGTATTCAACAAGGTCTCCAGGAGGAAGATTTAGAGAGCTTTCAGGCTCTGGTAGGGTTACTCAGGGAAAATGAACAGAGGGTGGATATGGGAAAAGGACCCTTCACAAGGTTGAAAAATAAGAGTGTCAAGATGCCACCAATGGGAGATAATACAAATATTGACATATTTCTACAGCTAGTGGAGAGGGACCTCAGAAGAATAAAAAGTCACGACCCCGAGATAGAGCATAACCTTACCTTAGGAGAAAGAGAAGCACTGGAGACCCTAAAAAAGAACGAACAGTTGGTAATAAAGGCATCTGATAAGGGGGGTAATTTGGTTATTATGGACCATCAGATATACTGCGGCATGTGCTATAATATCCTGCGGGACAATAGCACATACGAGATCCTCAAATCAGACCCTCTGGCGGCATATACAAATGACCTCAGACAAATTGTTGATGGGGCTTTAGAAAGACATCTGCTTTCCAGGTCGGAATATGATTTTCTACTTCCTAAATTTCCTTTGCAGGCCACTTTCTATACGCTACCTAAACTGCATAAGGGTCTTAACCCTTTAAAGGGACGCCCCATCGTTTCTGGGGTGGACTCTTTAACACAGAACTGTGGCCTATACCTGGAGGAAATTCTTAGGCCCTTCGTTGTGTCTATCCCCTCATATTTGAGGGACACAACGGATCTGCTGAAGAAAATTGAAGGGTTACAGATTGAGAAAGAATCTTGGCTAGCGTCAATTGACGTTGAAGCGTTATACAGTAGTATACCACATGATGTAGGAATAAGAGGAGTCCAACACTATCTCAAACAAAGGTCGGTGACATGCAGGGATCATAATGATTTAGTTACCTCGCTACTTAAATTTGTGCTAACACACAACACATTTAAATTCGATGGGAAACACTACCACCAGCTCAGGGGCACTGCGATGGGGTGTCCCTGTGCCCCATCGTATGCAAATTTGTTCCTGGGCTGGTGGGAGGAAACAGTAGTGTTTAGCGAGGATACAAGGTGGTGGCATGAATTCATAGCCATCTGGCTCAGGTTTATAGATGACGTCTTTATAATCTGGACGGGTACCAAGGAGCAATTTTTGAATTTCATCATTGAGCTCAATATCAACACTATAAATCTGAAGTTCACATCGGAAATTCAGGGGAAAGAATTAGCTTTCCTGGATGTGAAAATCATAAAAGCAGCAGATGGTAGACTCATGACAAACATCTATCGAAAACCGACAAGCACCAATAGCCTTCTGAACTGGAATAGCCATCATCCCGCCCCCTTGAAAAGGGGAATACCGAAGGGCCAGTTCTTAAGGCTGAGACGAAACTGCTCTGATACGGGTACCTTCCATAGCCAGGCTGGTGATATGATGTTTAGATTTAGAGAAAAGAACTATCCAACACATGTCCTAAATAGGGCATACCAGACCGCGGCTAACATGGATAGACAGCGGCTCCTGCATAAACAGGAAATCCCAGTCGATAAGGAAGAGACCATTAGAATCATAGGCACATATGACCATCAACACCAAAGGGTTAGAGAGGCTATTAATAAACATTGGGATATATTAATGATGGACCCGGATCTCAGAGGTGTGTTAAATTCACACCCTGACATCACTTACAGAAAAGGCAAATCCCTGAAGGACAGTTTAGTTCATAGCCACTACATGAAACCAACTACTGAGGCATCTTGGTTGGGGAGAAAACCATGTGGCTTTTATCGCTGTGGGGGTTGCCAGCTGTGCAGGTGGATGAAACCGAGTAAATCATTTGTCAGTGCCTCAACGCATAAGATTTTTTATCAACGTGATTTCTCAAACTGTAAATCTGTGGGAGTCGTGTATATGGCCACATGCCCCTGCCCCAAAGATTATATTGGAAAAACCAAGAGGGAGTTCCGTAGGAGGGTGGGGGAACATATAGGGGATATTAAAAATGGAAGAGATACATCTCTGGCACGGCACATGAGACTACAACATGGCCTTGATCCGCTGAATATTAAATTTGCTGTAATTGAAGTAGTGAAGCCCAGTCCTAGGGGAGGAGACTGGGATAGAGTGATCCTACAGAGGGAATGTGAATGGACTTTTAGAATGGATACTATGTCCCCCAAGGGAATAAATGAACAACAGTCATTCACCTGTTTCTTGTAGTACCCTGTTACTCAAAAAATGTGTGCAGAAAAGACAATAATAAGGAATAATAGTAATTCTATATGTTCTTTTGTGTTGATTTATGGGGATATCTAAGATATATTTAGGTATCTGACCTTGCTCTCTACCTTCACTAGCCCCCACGAGTGAGGGGCATGCATAGATCAGTATGTTCATCATCTGTATGATAGAAATCCTCATTTCACTTTTGGCTGTAATATAGATTGATGGGATCCGCGATGTGCCTGATGGAACGCAGAAACGAGCGTTCCACCTTGTGAGCAAGCGCAGATAAACTTTCCCGTATCAGGAAGTTGGTCCTTATGCGCGACGTCACATCCGGGTCCTGAGCAGGTAGCCTAATCACGGTGAAACGCAGAGACTAATGCAGCGTTCCAAACCTGAGCAGGCGCAATTGAGTATTCCTGCCTCTGCGAGGGAGACCAAAGCGTGATGTCATTTCCGGTCTCCAAACAGGAAGCACACGTGCAGGGCAGACTGGCGGTCGGATTTAAAATGAGGTAATGATACCAGCGTTCGTTAGCTTTATCATCTATCGAGACACATGGCACGATATCCAGCCTCCTGATGAGCCAGTGGGGCGAAACGCGTTGAGGCGACACAGGGATAAGGCGGATGGCATATGAATCCCACGATGAGTATCTAATGTGGTGGCTTTCTTAAATGGACTATTTTTCTATTTTTTAACTATTTGGTGAGGCTCTTTTGGCCTTCAAGGGCATAAGGTGGATCATATGCTAATGCTTTGTATGGCACACTCGATGGTGTTTCTTTGACAGACATCCCAGTGGGGATAGATCATAGAGCTAGAGGCTATCAATTCATCTTTATGCATGGAGCCCTTCCTAACACCAAGTGTGGTATAGCCATTATATAAGCGTGATATCTGTTAACATTTTGGAAACTTGCCATTATCTGTGAATTTTTCAAAAGACAGATGGTTCATCTACACCGCTAGAAAGCCACGTGTGCCCATGTGAAGGGATAGAAACTGGGCTGTATTGTATCAAACAGATGGTGGCAACTATTTATGGTCCGTGATAATCTTCAGAAAGCCATGACAATTTGGGCAAATAACCACGAGTGAATTGAAATTTCTCTCCTCAAATAATTAATTGCCATATGCCTTTGTCCACATGTGCTCCATTCTTGTTTTTAATCACGGTGTGGGGGTTAGGTCTCCCTAGACGTTAGTGTGGTCTTTGTACTAGTCCGCAGGGGCCCTTCATTACAACTGTGTGGGTAGAGGGGTCCAACGGCTGCATAGGGCCTAATAGGGAATATAGGGCAAGCCGACGCGGAGCGGGGGCGCCATAACGATATCCCATAGGGTGCCAACCCCCGCTGACAGGTAGTGCTCAATAACAGACAGCAGATAGGGTTTCCTATTTCCCCATCACTAGTTTTTTCACAGTGTGTTTTGTTTGATTTTTGGGACAAGCCACAGGTTGGTGGTTTTTTAAAAATAGTATTTAATAAATTATTTATTATTTTCTTGAGTAAAAATTAGATCTGAAGCCTCTATCACTCCAGCTCTTTTTTTATGATCAGCGTCTCATCCTGCTTGACTGACAACGCCTGCTGATGAAGAAAGTGATACGTGCGTTGGGGCAGTAGGGGACGCCAAACACAGACTCCTTATTGATGTAAGTGCTGCTAATCACTATTCTATTATAGCCAATTTTTTTTAGGGGAACCGTATATCCCGCAATTTGTTTGTGTTACTTCTTAGTGGCTTTAATTATATTATACTCTGCCAACACATGTGGGATTACATTCTGTGTATTGGTCTTCCCTGCTTAGAATGCAGTCACCTTGGATGTTACTATGGTTTTAATTATATTTAAATAAATATTATTTTTATTGGCACCTTATACTGTATTCTCTTTTTGTGGTTGACAACTCCTTTGTCTGAAGTCACACAGGATAGAGGATTTCAGTTAGAGGAAGCAGGCCTAGAGGGTGAAAAGAGCTGGAGTGACAGTAGCTTCAGATCTACAGCCACATTTGCATATCAATTAAAATGCTGATTTCTTAAAGGAATGGACTGTAAATGTAAATTAATGACTTGTGTTTGAAAGCGCTACATGGGCATATAAATAGTTTGCGGGAGGGGGGCAACAGAATGTGACAGAGAAGAATATAAGGGTAAAGGTAGCCTAAGATGCTGATGATGTTTTGGTGATCTAGTAGGTGAATATTTTAAAATAATAAAATAAACTGAGCTCTGACTACATAGTGTTCTCTCAAATAACTAGAATGTGATTTTTGAATTTGTTTCTTTAGAGACATTTCATTGTATTGAAAGATTTTCTGATAAGTTTCAAATGAAGTAGCCTATTTAGTGTAGCATCTGGCAAATTTCCACAGTAAGAAGACTCCATAAAAAGTTTGACATTAGTTAGTGTGGAGGAGCAAGACTACTGATGCTATAGTAGCGAATGAAACACATCAATAAATAAGATATAAATGTTGTCCTCCAAGATGTGTGTCTCCAGAATAAGTGCCTCACAGTGGGTCAAAGGTAAGCCGTTAACTGCATTTAAAGAGAACATGTTTGACAAGCAGCTATGGACCATCTATCTGAACAATTGTGGGTCTGAAACTCACTTAAAGGGAAACTGTCATGTTCCCAAATGCTCTTAATCTGCAGATATTGGGTTAATCTGCAGCTTCATGGCATCCTAAAGCTGCCTGGCCACAGTACTGAAGTTTTGGCTACCAGGAGAAAATGAACTTTGTTCCTCCTGACAGTCGCCAGGTTTCAGTAATAGAGGTGAGGACAGCCTGGCTTCAGTCACTCAGTTCATAATGAGCGGCGACTGTAACCACACCCCGGCACTGACTGACAGCCGGCTAAGCAGTGCATCAGTGTGATGTGGAGTGTGCAGCCAGGCTCGCATAGTGGTTCATAAATCCAGGGTGTTAGATTGAGTCCTTTTGAAGGGAATTTTCTTTTTTGGACCACTGTCTTGGTGACATTTTTGATGGCGATCAGCATCCATTTGGAGCTTGATTGTGATCACTAGTGGCACCCTGCTATTATCTTCCTTTCTTTTCTGTGGTTTTGTGGATCCATAACCAATGGATTCTATCCATGTTATAGGAATGTAATCCTTAAAGGGACACTGTCAGAACAAAATGTCCGTGTCCAAAGAGCTCATCCTCCGAGATATATTTTGGATTATTCTCTTGTTGAATCCTGAAATGTGCATCAATCAAGAGTTAACCAAAGTGGATGAAATTAAAAGGACTCTGTTTGAACAGTCAATCTGTGCTGACAAAGTACAGGCACTTGGTGCCTCATGGCAGAGCCAATCATTTATATGCACCTTCCCACCTACTTGTTTCCATCTATCTCCTCCCTTCTCTGGCCCTGTAAAGCCAAAGTTGTCAATCAAAGAAGAAGGGGATGGAGATGGATGGAAAACAAGCAGGTGGGAAGGTGTATTTAAATGCCTGGCCCCACCGTGAAGCACTGTGCGCCCGTACTTTGAACAGTCATTCTGTGCTGACAATCACTTTAATGATAGCAGCTTTGTCTTTATTTTCATTTTTTCAACAATTCTGTAAGTATTGCAGATCTTGGCCTTAGAAAATGGATTTCTTTGTATTTCTTTAATGAAAATTGCTTCATCTAAGGGTACTGTCACACTCTGCAACTTTCCAACGATCACGACCAGCGATACGACCTGGCCGTGATCGTTGGAAAGTCGTTGTGTGGTCGCTGGAGAGCTGTCACACAGACCGCTCTCCAGCGACCAACGATGCCGAAGGCCCCGGGTAACCAGGGTAAACATCGGGTTACTAAGCGCAGGGCCGCGCTTAGTAACCCGATGTTTACCCTGGTTACCATCGTAAAAGTAAAAAAAAAAAAACCGTACATACTCACATTCCGGTGTCCGTCAGGTCCCTTGCAGTCTGCTTCCCGCTCTGACTGAGTGCCGCCGTAAAGTGAAAGCAGATCACAGCGGTGACGTCACCGCTGTGATCTGCTCTTACTTTCCGGCCGGCAGTCAGTCAGAGCGGGAAGCAGACGGCAAGGGACCTGACGGACACCGGAATGTGAGTATGTACGGTTTGTTTTTTTTAACTTTTACGATGGTAACCAGGGTAAACATCGGGTTACTAAGCGCGGCCCTGCGCTTAGTAACCCGATGTTTACCCTGGTTACAAGTGAACGCATCGTTGGATCGGTGTCACACACACCGATCCAACGATGACAGCGGGAGATCCAGCGACGAAAGAAAGTTCCAAACGATCTGCTACGACGTACGATTCTCAGCAGGGTCCCTGATCGCTGCTGCGTGTCAGACACAGCGATATCGTATGGATATCGCTGGAACGTCACGGATCGTACCGTCGTAGCGATCAAAGTGCCACTGTGTGACAGTACCCTTAGATACAGCTGTGGTCAGCATTGTTGTCACCCTTGATTGTTCTTTTTTTACAGAAAGACGATATCTCCAGAATTAACTGGATGTGTTTTAAGAGAATCTCACCCCCTGGGACGTATATGACCTATTAATATGGGTATACAGGTAATAGAAATGTTACACTAGTACTACCTGTATGCCTCAAATTAATGGTTTTGTTGCTGAGAAATATTATATTCTGTCTTTATGTTAATGATTTCCTCCAGGCTCCAGGGCGTGCGGTGCCTGGAAGAAATCCCTGCCTCCTGTCCTCATTGTAATACTTACCTCCTCCCATCAACGTCAGTTACAGCCTCGGAATCCTGCAACTGCGCCCTGCGCTCCCTCAGAAATCCATACCTCATCGTTTCTGTGAGCAGTGCATTCAGGGATCTTCTGCGCAGGCGGATAAGTGTAACCTTTCTATTACCTGTATGCCCATATTAATAGGTCATATACGTCCCGCAGGGTGATAGATTCCCTTTAACTGTGTATCATTATTTTACTATTGGACTATTTTAGTAGCATGTCCAAATACATTCAACCACAAATTTGACGTATACATAGAAATAGTAAAGAAGAAACATAGTATAAGACAAAGACTGGATTAAAGGCTCCATTCCTGAATGCTTGGTTGCACAACCTATGCCAACAATGATAGCCTCCAAATGTGCTTGGTAGTAGAGATGAGCGATTTTGCTCGGGTTCCCTCTTATTCGGCAAGCTATAGCGCTTGCCGAATATGCTGTAGAGGAAACCTTTCTTCCTGGATCGCGTGGGCCGATCAGCTGAATGGCGCCGCAGCTGCATGTGTCGCGGCTGTGTCACAGTCACGACACATGCACAGAGAGCCTGTTTGTTGGGCTCTGGTTTAGCAGTGTAAATACCGTGAAACGTACAGTGGCTATAGAAAGTCTACACACACCTGTTAAAATAACAGGTTTTTGTCAAGCACATGTCACCAATATTCTATACAATTTGACTGAAAAACAAACCTTTTTGACAGATGCTTGAAGGATTTGTTTTAACATTGACTGATATTTACAATTGTTCATAATTCCACCCACCTTGGCTAAAGCCCCAGTTCCAGCTGCCAAACAACAGCGCCAAAGCATAATGCTGTCTCCGCCATGCTTCACTTAGAGTATAGTGTTGTTCTGGTGATGTGCAGTGTTGGCTTTGCACCAAACTTACATTTTGAAATTATGTCCATAAAGTTCAACCTTGGGTCATCGGATCATAAAATGTTTTCCCACCTGCTTTTGGAAGACTTGATGTAGGCTTTGGCAAATTGTAACCAGGCTAGCATATTTTTCTTCGTAAGAAAAGGCTTTCATCTTACCACCCCACAGGCTAGACATAAGAAAAATAAAGGGCATTGTTGTTGTTACATGCAGTACAAAACCAGTACTTACCAGAAATTACGGCAGCTCCTTTATTTGTGCTATAAAGTAGCAAAATAAAGCATCCTCCCAGACCAATTTTGTTCTTATGGTTTATCAATTTTTGAGGGGTGTCCAGTTCTAAGTCATGTCATTCTGTTGCCAATTTTAAGCCACTTCTTGATGACCATCTTCAGTGTTCCATGGGATATCTAATGCCTTGAAAAAATTCTTGTAAGTCTTGGCAGACAAGAGTTAATGTTTTGATGATATCTAGTCTTTGATGGAACATTGTATGGATTCTTAGGATGCATCTGTGAATAATTGAAACCAAACCATTTTAAATCCAATCGGCCAGAAAACCTTATGTAGTGCATTATTTTTTTTTTAGAAAAGATGTGTGTTGAATGCACAGTTAAATAGCTCTTCAGTATACATCCTGCCACCTGAGGCAAAGTACAAAATGTGATTTTACAATGCCAAGAAATGTTATGCATTAACAGAGGGTCACTTTGCACCCCTTTGGATCTCCCATCCTATATATTCTTCTTACTGTACTGTGCTGTAATATGCCTCCCTAACAGACCATGCATGCACATTTCAGAGTACACCCCTTTGTCATGTACACATTTTGATTTAAAGGATCACATGACCAATACTTGCTAATGGGATTTTTCCCCCTAGTGCATATAGGAGCTTTAGTGGAAAATCCTGATCCTGCAATTTCAGATACCTTCTGTAAGGGTACTGTCACACAGTGCAATTTTGATCGCTACGACGGCACGATCCGTGACGTCGTAACGTCGTATGATTATCGCTCCAGGGTCGTAGACTGCGGTCACACTTTGCAATCACGGCGCTGGAGCGATGCCGAAGTCCCCAGGTAACCAGGGTAAACATCGGGTTACTAAGCGCAGGGCCGCGCTTAGTAACCCGATGTTTACCCTGGTTACCAGCGTAAACGTAAAAAAAACAAACAGTACATACTCACATTCCGGTGTCTGTCCCTGGCGTCTCAGCTTCTCTGCACTGTGTAAGCACAGCGGCCGGAAAGCAGAGCGGTGACGTCACCGCTGTGCTCGCTTTCCGGCCGGCAGGCGCTCACAGTGCAGAGAAGCTGAGACGCCGGAGGACAGACACCGGAATGTGAGTATGTACTGTTCGGTTTTTTTTACGTTTACGCTGGTAACCAGGGTAAACATCGGGTTACTAAGCGCGGCCCTGCGCTTAGTTACCCGATGTTTACCCTGGTTACAAGCGAACACATCGCTGGATTGCTGTCACACACAACGATCCAGCAATGTCAGCGGGTGATCAAGCGACGAAAGAAAGTTCCAAACGATCTGCTACGACGTACGATTCTCAGCAGGGTCCCTGATCGCTGCTGCGTGTCAGACACTGCGATATCGTAACGATATCGCTAGAACGTCACGAATCGTACCGTCGTAGCGATCAAAATTGCACTGTGTGACAGTACCCTTAAATTGGAATGTACCGCCCACTGAGATTTTAGCATATTTGTCATTCTTTCTCCATTTTCTTTCATCGTTTAGTTTGACAGGGATATTGTAACTGTATTTCAATCAGAACAGAAAAGCAATATAGTTGTCTAGCACTTTATTGTTTAATGGTTAGGTGTCGCCACCTAGACGTCCTGCTGAAAGTAACAATGTTGTGGTGAACTGCATATAGTACAGTTGCGTCACTACACCATCCGAAAAAATACTGTATAAAACCTTTCTTGTTACTGGCGAGATCTGATGAAAAATAGCCATCTCTTTTTTTCGAGATGCTGCTACTGGCCTGGACTGGGAGCCTGGCTCTAAAATACCGTTCAGGAATGGAGTGCTGGCCTCCATCTAGTTGGAATTCCACATATCAGAAAGTCATCAGCTATTCCAGGGATAAGTGATAACTTTCATTGTTGGAAATACCCTTAATTGACTTACAATAAGGCTCATCAGGCACCCTTGAGAAGATTGTTGTACTGATAAAAGAAATAGCAAGAGCTAATTTTCCCCTACCTGACTGAGGTTCTGCTATGTGAATGATGTGTGAATATAGCCTCGAACAAAAGCCACCAGCAATGGGAACTGCACTTAAGGGAAACTTTCAGCAGGATTTCACCCCTCCCAAACTATTTATATGTGCATATAGCACTTTCAAAGACATGTCCGGCAATAGCTATTTAAATGGCCAGTCCATTCCTCCATTACTGAGAAATCAGCGTTTATATTGATATGCAAATGAGGCTGAAGATGTAGTTGTACTGTAGATCTGAAGTCTGTCACTACAGCTCTATTCCTCCCCATCGCAGCCTCCTCTTGCTTGACTGACAGTTCCATTGCCTGAAATCACAGAACATAGAGGCTGTCAGAGGCAGCCCTGTGTGGGGAATACGGAATACAGATGGAGTGACAGAGACTGAACATTTACAGCCTCAATTGCAGTTGTGTCAAAAGTTTACATACCCCTGCAGAATTTTTGCTTTCTTGGCCTTTTTTCAGACAATATGAATGATAACATCAAAACTTTTTCTCCGCTCATGGTTAGTGGTTGGGTGAAGCCATTTATTGTCAAACTACTGTGATTTCTCTTTTTAAATCATAATGACAACCCAAAACATCCAAATGACCCTGATCAAAAGTTCACATACCCCATTTCTTAATATAGTATTGCCCCCTCTAACATCAATGAGAGCTTGAAGTCCTTTGAGGTAGTTGTGGATGAGGTTCTTTATTTTTCTCAGGTGGCAATGCTGCCCACTCTTGGCAAAAAGCCTCCAGTCCTTGTAAATGCCTGGGCTGTCTAGCATGAACTGCACACTTGAGATCTCCCCAGACTGTCTCAATGATATTGAGGTCAGGAGCCTGAGATGGCCACTCCAGAAACTTCACTTTGTTCTGCTGTAGCCAATGACAAGTGGACTTGGCCTTGTGTTTTGGATCGTTGTCATGTTGGAACGTCCAAGTATGCCCCATGCGCAGCTTCCAGGCTGATGAGTGCAAATTTGCCTACATTATTTGCTGATAACGTGCTGCATTCATCTTTCCTTCAACTTTGACCAAGTTTCCTGATCCTTTGTAGCTCACACATCACCAAAACATCAGCTATCCACCTCTGTGCTTTACAGTACGAATGGTGTTCCTTTCATCATAGGCCTTGTTGACCTCTCTCCTAATGTAACGTTTAGGGTTGTGGCCAAAAAGTTCAATTTTGGTCTCATCACTCCAAATTATCTTGTTCAAGAAGTTGTCTCTGTGCTGTTTTGCATATTGTAGGTGAGATACTTTGTGTCATTTGCGCACTAATGGCTTTCTTCTGGCGACTCAACCATGCAGACCATTTTTCTTCAAGTGCCATCTTATTGTTCTTCTGGAAACAGCCACGCCGCTAGTCTTTAGAGGGTGCTGTATTTCAGCTGATGTTATTTGAGGGTTTTTCTTTGCATCCTGAACAATTTTCCTGGCAGTTGTGGACGACGTTAATGTTGGTCTACCTGACCGTGGTTTTGTTTTTATAGAGCCCCTGATTTTCCATTTGTTAGTCACAGTTTGAGTGCTGTTGCCTAGCATTATCAATTCCTTGGATATCTTTTTGTATCCCTTTCCTGTTTTATGCAGTTCAACTACCTTTTCTCGTTGATACGTTGACAACTCTTTTGCTTTCCCCATGACTCTCAATCCAAAAATGACAGTGGCTGGATGAAAGATGCAAGAGTCTGTCTGGATCCCAGAAACTTACTCAGCTTTTATGCACACACTGATTACAAGCAAACAGGTCACAGGTGAGGATGTTACCTTTAGTAGCCATTCAAACATATTTGTGTTAACTTCTGTGCATGTTATCAGGCCAAAATCACCAGGGTATGCAAACTTTTGATCAGGGTCTTTTGGATGTTTTGGGTTGACATAATGATTTAAAAAGAGAAAATAAATGGCTTCACCCAACCACTAACCATGAGTGGAGAAAGTTTTGATGTTATCATTCATATTCTCTGAAAAAAGGCCAAGAAAGCAAAAATTAAGCCGGTGTATGTAAAGTTTTGATAACAACTGTACATATCAATTTCTCAGGAACAGACTGGCCATATTAATGTATCACCAGACTTTTATTTGTTAGAGCTACATGCACATATCACTAGACTTGATGTTGAAATTCTGCTTACACATTCCCTTTAACAAAAGTCAAGCTTTTGTTTGTCTGCCCCTTCGGTAAAGTGAGGATACAAAGTTAAATTATCATTGTTTGTTTTTTTTAAAGGTTAACCATCAACACGGTTTGTCCCTTAAGCAATTGTTATAGAGAAATGAAGAGATCCCTAAAATAAATCCTATAAATATAATGGGGGGATATATGGTTACATAATTTATGAATAAGCTATAGAAAAAGAGCTTTGCTGTCATTTTTTTTGTGTTTTATCTTTTCTGTACACTAAATAAATTCAGCAGACCCATTTCTCTATTAGGAATGCAGGGAATTAATCCAGGATTTGGTTTGCAATGCTGCTTAATCTCAGTGGTTTATGTCAAGATTCACATCTAAGTCCTGATTTCCTGCCATCACTTCCAGGAGCTAAAATTACAGATAAGATTGATTATGTAAGCTATTCATGCTCGGGTGAATATGCAGAACAAGGCTCAGATATGGTTGTACTAATCTTTTCGAATGTACATTACATGGCTTACAGTTTCTAAGGAATCTTCTATTTCTCTTTTCCAATCTGTTAGGCTTTCCTGCAGCCACATCTACTGGGAAATGAGTTCACACATTTAGAATTTCCAAGAAGAGTGCAACGTAAGGAACTGGGCAAGATGATGCTTTACAGAGACTTTAATATGACCGGCTGGTGAGATTTCATATTTGGACTCCTTCACATATAATGTTGGTTGATTACTGCTATTCTGCCTAAACAGAGGTTCCTTTAGTAAATTTAAAACATTGTTTGTATGTATGTTTTTTTTTCACCAAATGTTATACAATGGCATGTAAAAGTTTGGGCACCCCTGTAAATAAATTACTGTTATGGTGAACAGTTAAGAGGGTTGATGATTACATGATCTCTAAAAGGCCTAACGTTAAAGATGATGCATTTCCTTTGTCTTTGATGCAAAAAAAATATATATTATAATCTTTAGAATTGAGAGTCCTCAGTGGTTGATACCTTTATCAACTTTAGCTTTCGAGACTACACCCCCCCCCTCTTTTTTTTTTTTCTATGCTGTTGTGCATAAATATGTGATTCTTCAGAATTTGTTTTAGTCTTTGCCTGATGAAGAGACCTGTGTAGTCTGGAAAGCTTGCAATTTGTTACCATCTTTTCAGTTAGCCATTTAAAGGTATCAACCACTGAGGACTCTCAATTCTAAATATTTTTCTATCTACTGGCTAACACGGTACCCAGATATATTTCTTTCCTGTATTATAATCTTTTACATTTAAAAAATTACAAAAAGGAAAATAGGCTGATCCAAAAGCTTGGGCACCCTTGGAGATTTGTGTATTCAGGTAACTTTGACCGAGGTTTCAGACCTTAATTAGCCTGTTAGTTATTGCTTGTTCACGATCATCGTTAGGAGAGGCCAGGTGATGCAAATTTCTCAGCTTTACAACCCAGCCTCCTCTAACCTTGTGCCAAAAACAGCAGCCATGGATTCTTCTAAGCAGCTGCCTAGCACTCTGAAAATGAAAATGGAGGAGCCCCACAAAGCAGGAGAAGGTTATAAGAAGATAGCAAAGCGTTTTCAAGTTGCCCTTTCCTCAGTTCAAAATGTAATTAAGAAATGGCAGTTAACAGGAACAGCGGAGGTCAAAATAAGATTTGGAAGACCAAGCAAAATTTCAGGGAGAGCTGCTTGTAGGAATCTTATAGAGGCAAATCAGAATGCCCACCTGACTGCAAAAGGCCTTCAGAAAGATTTAGCAGACTCTTGAGTTGTGGTACATTGTTCTATTGTTCAGAGACACCTGCACAAATATGGCCTCTTCATGGAAGAGTCTTCAGAAAAAAACCTCTCTTGCATTTTCACCATAAAACTCAGCATCAGAAGTATGCGAAAGAACATCGAAACAAGCCTGATACATTTTGGAAACCAGTCCTGTGAACTGATGAGGTTAAGATAGAACTCTTTGGCTTCAATGATCATAGGTATGTGTGGAGAAAAAGAAAGCACAGAATTTCAGGAAAAGAACATCTCGCCAACTATTAAGCATTGGGGGTGGATCAATCATGCTTTGAGGTTGTGTTGCGGCCAATGGAACGGGGAAAATTTCACAGGCAGAGGGAAGAATGGATTCAATTAAATTTTACCAAATTCTTGATGCAAACATAATACCATCTGTAAAAAGCTGAAATTAAAAAGAGGATGGCTTCTACAAATGGTTAATGCTCCTAAACAAAATTGTGTCAAAATCCACAATAGACTACCTCAAAAGTCACAAGGTGAAGGTTTTACAATGGCCCTCACAGTTCATTGAGCTGAACATCATTGAATATCTGTAGCTAGATCTCAAAAGAGCAGTGCCTGCAAGAAGACCCAGAAGTCTCACATAACTGGAAGAATTGGCTGAAAATCCCTTAAACAAGATTTGAAAGACTCTTGGCTGACTGCAAAATGCATTTGCAAGCTGTGATGCTTTCAAAAGGGGGTGCTACTAGATACTATACTTTCAGGGTGCACAAACTTTTGCATTGGTGCATTTTTCCTTTTTGCAATTTTTAAAATGTAAGATGAATTTTTTTTTTTTTTTTTTTTAGCATAAACTACAAAGGAAATGTGTCATCTTTAACTTTAGGCCTTTTAGAAATCATTTAATCTTGAACGAAAATTTTGCTGCAAATCCTAATGCGTTGGCAGGAAAAAAGCTGGGTGAAATCCACACATTTTTGCAACATTTTTGTTGCATCTCTTACTTACATTTTTGGTTGAGATTTTCCCCATACATTAGTATGGATGAAATCTGCAGGAAAAACTGTGAAGGAATTGACATACTGCAGATCTAAATCTGCTGCAAATCTACAAAGAAAAAATAAGTGACATTTGCATGACGCTTCAGAAATTTTACTAACTCTACTGGTGCTAGGAAATCCTTCAGGTTTTGTAACAAAATTGCTCAGAAAAAAGCGCAACGTGTGCACATACCCTTACAATGTAGAAGAGCCTTGCAGTCTATAGTAAGGCTATATTCACATGTTGCATTTTTGCAGCATTTTTATCTGCAGCATTTCTTCACCCTCTGGAAACAATGGGTAAGAGCAAAAGCACAGCAAAAACATAGGTATCAGTTTTTGCTGTGGTTTTCATGCAAAAACATTAAGGAAGTGGCAGATTTTTTGGGGGGTGCTAAAGCTTATCAGCATTCACAAGAGACCGCAAAAACGCAACCTGTGAACATATCCTAAACCCTTGTGTGATATGGCTGTTTGGAGTTGAATTCATGTAACTCAGAAGTTGAACTGGAAAGATGCTGGAAATCAGTAATAAGCAAGTATTTTAATACAACTACAGTACATTGCACATTTGTATTTAGGAAGGTTTAGGGGATACAGATTTTTTGGGGGAGTTCTCCATCTCTTCTTTTTTTTTTTGTCGGGAGTGCTCCATCTCTTCTTTTTGTTGGGAGTGCTCCATATCATCTTTTGTTTGTCGGGAGTGCTCCAGCTCTTCTTTTTTTTGGTCGGGAGTGCTCCATCTCTTCTTCTTTTTGTCGGGACTGCTCCATCTCTTCTTCTTTCTCCTGAATGCTCCATCTCTTCTTTTTTTTGTCTGGAGTGCTCCATCTCTTCTTCTTTTTGTCGGGAGTGCTCCATCTCTTCTTTTTCTCCTGAGTGCTACAGCTCTTCTTTTTTTGGTCGGGTGTGCTCCATCTCTTCTTCTTTTTGTTGGGAGTGCTCAATCTCTTCTTTCTCCTGAGTGCTCTATCTCTTCTTTTTTGGCAGGAGTGCTCCATCTCTTCTTTTTGGCAGGAGTGCTCCATCTCTTCTTTTTGTCGGGAGTGCTCCATCTCTTCTTTTTGTTGGGAGTGCTCCATATCATCTTTTGTTTGTCGGGAGTGCTCCAGCTCTTCTTTTTTTTGGTCGGGAGTGCTCCATCTCTTCTTCTTTTTGTCGGGACTGCTCCATCTCTTCTTCTTTCTCCTGAATGCTCCATCTCTTCTTTTTTTTGTCTGGAGTGCTCCATCTCTTCTTCTTTTTGTCGGGAGTGCTCCATCTCTTCTTTTTCTCCTGAGTGCTACAGCTCTTCTTTTTTTGGTCGGGTGTGCTCCATCTCTTCTTCTTTTTGTTGGGAGTGCTCAATCTCTTCTTTCTCCTGAGTGCTCTATCTCTTCTTTTTTGGCAGGAGTGCTCCATCTCTTCTTTTTGGCAGGAGTGCTCCATCTCTTCTTTTTGTCGGGAGTGCTCCATCTCTTCTTTTTGTTGGGAGTGCTCCATATCATCTTTTGTTTGTCGGGAGTGCTCCAGCTCTTCTTTTTTTTGGTCGGGAGTGCTCCATCTCTTCTTCTTTTTGCCGGGAGTTCTCCATCTCTTCTTCTTTTTGTCGAGAGTGCTCCATATCATCTTTTTTTTTTGTCAGGAGTGCTCCATCTCTTCTTCCTTTTCTCCTGAGTGCTCCAGCTCTTCTTTTTTTTGTCGGGAGTACTCAATCTCTTCTTTTTTTTGTCGGGAGTGCTCCATCTCTTCTTTTTGTCGGGAGTGCTCCATCTCTTCTTTTTTTTGTCAGGAGTGCTCCATCTCTTCTTTTTGTCCTGAATAGTGATGAGCGAATATACTCATTGCTCGGGTTTTCCCGAGCATGCTCGGGTGACCTTCGAGTATTTGTTAGTGTTCGGAGATTAAGTTTTCATCGCCTCAGCTGAATGATTTACAGCTATTAGCCAGGCTAAGTACATGTGGGGGTTGCCTGGTTGCTAGGGAACCCCCACATGTAATCAAGCTGGCTAATAGCTGTAAATCATTCAGCTGCCGCGATGAAAACATAATCTCCGAATACTAACAAATACTCCGAGATCACCCGAGCAATGAGTACACTCACTCATCACTAGTCTTGAATGCTCCATCTCTCCTTTTTTTTTTGTCGGGAGTGCTCCATCTCTTCTTCTTTTTGTCAGGAGTTCTCCTTCTCTTCTTCTTTTTGTCAGGAGTTCTCCGTCTCTTCTTCTTTTTGTCAGGAGTTCTCCTTCTCTTCTTCTTTTTGTCTGGTGTACTCCATCTCTTCTTTTTTTTTGTCGGGAGTGCTCCATTTCTTCTTTTTGTTGGGAGTGCTCCATTTCTTCTTTTTGTTGGGAGTGCTCCATCTCTTCTTTTTGTCGGGAGTGCTCCATCTCTTCTTTTTGTCGGGAGTGCTCCATCTCTTCTTTTTGTCGGGAGTGCTCCATCTCTTCTTTTTTTGGTTGAGAGTGCTCCTTTTCTTCTTTTTGTCCTGAGTGCTCCATCTCATCTTTTTGTCGGGAGTGCTCTATCTCTTCTTCATTTTGTTGGGAATGCTCCAACTCTTCTTCTTTTTTGTCAGGAATGCTCCATCTCTTCTTCTTTTTTTGTGTTATTATTTTCCTAGAAGTTTTGCCCCTGCAGGATTATTTGATGCATAGACGTGCTATGTGGTGGCAAGCAGACTGGCCATAGATCTATAATATGGGACCTAGGGACTACTTGTTCCATTACAAAAGGTCCATGCATGAGCCAAGAGTTTTTCCCATGATTGTTCACCAAGAGCCCACCACGCCAACATCTTTCTGCCATGGGAAAGTGGAGGAGGGGAGGTATGTTCCTAAAGATTGACGATTTGGGACGGCAGCATGGTTGTGCTGCTGGCCCAATCTTTGCCCTCACAGATGAGGCAAGCAGAGGCGGCTTTGTTCCGGCGGAACTGGAAATCTCAGCTGGACTGAAACTGTTTAACTTCAGAGCAGTGTTTGCGGCCGCTTGCTTATAGACTGCAGAGGTGGCCTGTAACCATGGCAGTGAGCAGTACACTAGACTTGAATATCCCGCTAGTCTTGTGAATTTAGAGGATTTTTAATATAAGGTAAATTGAAAAGTTCCTTGATTTTACAATCACTTTACAATTGTACCCATTTTACAAGATTTGGTTGCTAAACTGCACATGTATTTTACCATAAGATGTTTTTACTCTGTCCTACTGGAGAACTTCTGCATAGAATGTAGATGTAAAGAATTTGAATGACACATTTGCTCCCTATCTTCATGCACTCTATGCAGAACCACAATTCGCATACCTAGAAATGTGATCATTTTGATATGTGTTCAGGTTACTGATATTTCTTTATATCTTTTTCACTTGATTGACTAGTTTTTATTTTTTGAATCTCATTATAATAGAAACCTGTCAAACATTTAAAATATTAGCTGAATATTCATAAATGGCTTTATTCGATAGAGTAAAAATGTTCCTCTTACCTCCCTTCCCGCAAGAGATGTGTCAGGATGATATACCTCTAAGCATGTTTGATTTGATTGCATTTAATTAAAAATATTAGTATGCAAGAATATATTTTTCTTTCGTTGGCGCTTTGTTGAGTTTTGGAGCTCTGCCAAGCTGCTAAGCATCAGGGAATTACTTTATTTCCCTCTTCCAGCTAAGAAGGTCTTTTACTCTCCAAGGATCTGATTAAAAGAAACTTCACTTTCAATACATTCAGATGCTTCGCAGTGACCTTTTCTTTGTGAGAGTCCGTGGATTTTCTTTACCGAAACAAAAAAGGGCTTATTAATCTCTGCCAGAATTGGAAAACAAGAAGACAAAAAATGATTATCTAGATTTAATTTGTGTCTTCCAAATCATATGTAATGAAGCGGGTGGGGTAGCTGTCTCGCTGAGGCTTTATTATGCTTTTTAGTGTATGACTAAAAGAATTTGAAAACATGAGATGAAAGAGTGGAATTACACTGCATTCTGCATTGACCCACTTAATTCGCAAGGAATTGATCCAATGTTACATGAAGGGTTTTTTTGTTTTGTTTTTCAAATAAGTTATTCTTTGTATAGTAGAAACAACATTTTTTCTTGTACTTTCTATATCATTTCCTTTCTTTTTTTAAACATCACTCAGCCATACTTCAGCCAAAGATTAGACGCAGTCCCATCATGGAATGAATATAATTGATATAGCCAAAATTTCAAAGGAGAGTATCGGTAATCTATAAAACTATAGTGCAAGAGTAAATTGTGACTGGGATGAACCCATCAGCAGCTATGTAATTGTGGACAAAGTGTACTGAAGATTTATTTTTAAGCTGAGAACACCTGAGAAGAGAGGCTCAGAAGAGGAATTCGAAGCAGAGAGGCTCGGAGGAGGAATTCCGAGACGAGAGACCAGAGTGGGAAGGAAGCAGCCAGAAACAGAACAATGAGAGAAGAGTGAAAAGAAAAATCGAAAAAAGACAGGGGTGGGGAGTATGAATGGAAAATTTAGATGGAGAGAAGGCAGTTGGCCAGGAGGGAAACATGCAGTGGTGTAACTAGAGTCCAATGGGCCACAGTGGAGAATTTGGATCTGCCTTGCATCTTGGTCAGTTTATGGGCACATGTTCTAAATCTTATAAAACATATGAGTTGCACCCCCTTCCCCATTATGTAGTAATGTTCCCCATCTTGGGCTCCTTCCTGGTATATATGTGCCCCATCCTTAGCCCATCCTATATATCTCCCCCGTCCTGGTATATATGTCCCTAACCCTGGCCCCATACTGTTATCCTGGGTCCCATCCTGGTATATATCCTAGTATGTGTATATGTATTCCCCTTCCTGGTATATATGTCTACCATTCTGTCGCTGTTCTTTAATGCATAGAGAGAAAAAAAAATGTACTCCCCGTTCCCTTTGCTCTCCCGGTGTGTGGCGCCCTCTTCTGAAGTCGGCAGCTGACTTAAGCTAGCAAGCGACGGGAGCGCATGACATCATTACCATGCACCCCCAGTCACGTGCACACTGACTTCCGCTTCTGGCCTCTGATTGGCTGGCAGCAGGTATTGCAGAGCACGGACCTGGAGGGTCTGTGTGTTGCAATACACTTCACCTGAATGTGAGTCCGAGGACACAAGTCCAGTTGAAGTTTCGCTGGTGTCGGCAGGCCCATCAACCACAAGGGCCCAATTGTGACCACAATTGTTACGCCACTGATGGAAACATGCTAGCTAGAACCTAAAATCCTAGGATGTTTAAAGGTGATATTTGGCAGGGTCCTGAAAGGCTATCAAGTAAATTCTGAACTTTCTGAAAGAATCGTTTATATTGCAGGATAAGGGCATAAAGTCTTCCATTATCATTCATTTTGAAAAACCAAATGCTCAGGTAGATTACTTGTGTTTCATTGTTAGAACAATGTAGGAGCGAACTGTATTGATCAGGTGACCTAACAAGGATGGTTTGTACTTTTTGGATGGGGATATCACTAAGGTGCAGGAGTAGTAATTTCAGGTCAGGGTGCATTTGGAACCCACGAGAGAGGAGATGATCCTTAGGACATCATCCCAGAAAGACATAAGGATAAAGTAAGCATGATATCTTCTTCCTTTCCAGCTTCTGCAAAAAGTAGATGGCTGTAACCTATGCAGACTGGAGTGGGCCTGATGCCACCTACAGAGGATTTTGTAATCAAATCCCTGGCACCTGAAGCAAATTGGCGACTTATGAGACAAGAAGAAAATCCTTTGCCCATGGTCATTAGATAGGGAGAGGTCAAATGCTGTTCCAAGCACAACATAAAAACCTACATGGGAGCATCAGAGGGGATGGCAAGGAGCAGACCATCAAGGGAGTCTATATACTGTACTGTAACTATGAGAAGCTGCGCAACTGTGTCCATCGCAAGATCACAGCAGATTTTATCCACTTCAAGTAAACAATATAGGATCTCTTTCTGATCCCTTCTTACAACTGTATACTGTAAAGTGTGATCATTTTTATTCGCCAATGGGTAACTTTTTTGTTTTTCTAAACAGCTTACCTTTTTTTATACATTAGGGAGCCAACATGCTTCATAACTCTTGCTTCACTCAGGAATGACCTACTGTTGCCAAACTGAATTAATATCAGAGCTCTGGAGCTGGTTAACCATTTGGACCTGCGTAGTGAAAGCAATGAAGTTGCTTGGACAAGTCGACGAGCTTCAAGAGGCCTTCTCTTTAATGCTAGGTTACAGGAAGATCTTGGATCTTTAGAAGTGTTGACCGAAACAATTAGTGCATTTTCTTCGGCAGGCACTCTCACTAATTTGCAGTATGTTTAGATTTTTTTCTTATAAATATTACATAACCCAATGTCCTGCAACAACAACAAATTACCACAAAAACATTTTGCTCTGAAGTCATGGGACAGTTCAGCCATAGGCAACATCTGTATTTGGATTTTGTATGTTCTTCCTCATCCAAGCTTGGGGTCCAACAGTCTGCAGTCACTGTGTGACTGGAAGTACATAAGTTTCATACTTGTGGTCACATGACCACTCGCTCCCAGCGCTAGCACCGTAGAATCCTGACAATGTGCACAATGAGGATTTACAATTCTGCCCCAAGCCTGGTCAACCCCTTTAAAAAAAAAATTCTAACATTTCTCTAAAATTAACCTTAATGGGAATTTGGCAGCATGTTTTTACCATAAAATCTTAAGAGCACCATAACATGTGGCGAGAGAGCCTGATTCCAGCGATGTATCACTTACTGGGCTGCACTTGAATGTTCACACTATAATCGTTCTGTGTACATGTAATGTCATTGTTCTTGGCAGGTCATGTCTTGTTGTGCTGCCAAGAACTATGATTTTTAAAAAATGTAAAAAAAAATGTATTTTACCCGACTAACGAGTGTTTTACTCAGTTGGCAGGTGATTGGTGGCGGTCGATAGAAATGCTCATTCCTTATAATCTGCTAATGTAAATGCACCCTTAATGATACTGAAAACTGTACTATGGTGAAGATTTTATTGCTGGATAAGCATCCGGTAATTGAACCGTCAATGTCCGGGATAGGCAATAAAACACTTGGGAGCTCTTTAAAACCCCATTCCAACGTTGAGCGTAATAGTACACCCACGTCGGACTTCCCCTGTTTTCCGGGCACATTACAGCTGATCTGTACAGCTAACATGTGCCCAAAACAGCCGCGGGTGGAATTGTGATCCACCCACTACTGTTAACTAGTTAAATGCCAATCTCTGACAGCGGCATTTAATTCGCGCTTACTGGAAGCGCGTCATAAGTCCTGCCCATCGATAACCTGTCACATAATCGCGGGTCACCAATGGGTCGGCATGACAACCAGAGGTCTGCAGCAGACCTCCATGGTTGTCATTGCCAGATTGCTATGAGCGCCACCCTGTGGCCTGAAATTCAAAAACTGAAATAGCTCTGGTTGTTAAGGGGTTAGGCTATGTGCACACGTTTCGGATTTTGCTGCGAATCCGCAGTGGATTGGGCGCTGCGGATTCTCAGCTGTTTTCCATGCGTTGTACAGTACCATGTAAACATATGGAAAACCAAATCCGCTGTGCCCATGCTGAGGAAAATACCGCACGGAAACGCTGCGTTGTATTTTCCACAGCATGTCAATTCTTTGTGCGGATTCCACAGCGGTTTACACCTGCTCCTCGATAGGAATCCGCAGGTGTCAAACCACAGGTGGAATCCGCACAAAACCCGCAAGAATTCCACCGTAAATCCGCAGGTAAAACGCAGTGCGTTTCACCTGCGGAGTTTGCAAAACCGGTGCAAAAAAATCCGCACACGATTCCGCAACGTGTGCACATAGCTTTAGGCTGTGTGCACACGTTGCTGATTTTTTGCTGTTTTTTCACAATAAAAACGCTATAAAACCGCAAAAAAAACAGCACACAATATGCATCCCATCATTTAGAATGAATTCGGCAATTTTTGTGCACATGATGCGTTTTTTTCCGCGAAAAAAAACGCATTGCAGTAAAAAACGCAGCATGTTCATTAATTTTGCAGGGTTTTTTGCGGATTTCCCACTATAAAATGCATTGGGAAATGTCCAGAAAAACACACCAAAAACGCGGTAAAAACGTGCAAAAAAACGCATGCAGATTTCTTGCAGAAAATTTCAGGTTTTTCTCAGGAATTTTCTGCAAGAAATCCTGAACGTGTGCACATAGCCTAAAGGTTCAAAGTAGACACAAGTCTATATAGTTCACCCTATCCCTTATGGTTTTTTCAGTTTTGGAAATGAGGCACTTGCAGTGTGCAATAAAAATAAGCATAAGTAATTTTTTTGCATTCAATCTTAAGAAAAAAATGTTGATAGCCTTCATAATGGGTACTATTTATCTCCTGCAGATCTACCAGTTCTCTAAATGCTGAGCTCTGTATACCTTCACCCATACCACTGGCCGCTTCCTGTGCATAAGCAGAAAGCTGCCAATTAGTGGTAGGTGGCAGGGTCATACAGAATACAGTGAATCCTGCTTTGAGCTCGGGGTTGGACACGATAACCCTGGAGGTCCCTTCCAACTTTAACAATCTATGATTCTATGAGAACTCAAAAATATGGAGGACTACATTGCAGCAGGTTTATTAATCCTTTGGTGATAATCTCCTGCTGATAAAATGGTGTTTTTATGAAAACTACTGCAAGCAGCCTCCCAGTAAGCGACTCATTACTGCAGTCAGGGTCTTAGCCTCTACATTATGCTTCTCTCTGATAATGTTGGGACTGATTCCTTTTAAATCGGGAATTACAAGTGAATGGGAAGAAAACCAATAGGATTTAAGTATGATGTGCAGCAATAGTCTGGTTTAGATGAACCATACTGTGGTATGTGTCAGTAGTTCCAGTTGGTAAGGAATCGCTTGGTTTTTCCTTTCTGAGAGGAAATGATCTTAATATCCATTGTTTAGTAATGTTAACTAATGACACACAAATTACGGTAGCCTTTTTAAGTGAAGGGAGGTTGTAAGCGATATTGCAGAGAGCGCTGGTGTGCGTGTTAAGGATAAGCAAGTAACAGAAAAAAACAATACAAAGAATGTCAATACCTTTAGAAACTAAAGTCTGTAGCGACTGAGTAGTAAAGTCCATAGTTTGGGACTATATTTTAAGTCACATCCTAAAATTTTTGTATTTTATTAATGTCACTGTTGTAAATAAAAATGAAAATCGATACAGACCTCTCCAGGGAGGGGACATGTCCCCCTCTTATTGAATACTAGATGGTAGCCCGATTCTAACGCATCGGGTATTCTAGAATATGTATGTAGTTTATTTATGAAGATTTTAGAATAATACATTGAATACACGGGATTCGGCCAACCGCGACCAATTAGCGAAGCGTGGTTCAAATCCCACGCCAATTCTCGGCCTGACTGCGCCTGTCGCTGATTGTTCGCGGCCGGCCACGTAGTATATAGCACAGCCACATAGTATATAAAGGCCCACGTAGTAAATAGCACAGCCACGTAGTACATTAGCACAGCCACGTAGTATATTGCACAGCCACGTAGTATATAGCACAGCCCACGTATGTAGCACAGCCACGTAGTATATAGCACAGCCACGTAGTATATTGCACAGCCCACGTAGCATAGGCAGCATCAATAGTAAAAAGTTGGTCACACAGGGTTAATAGCGTTAACGGAGTGCGTTACACCGCGGCATAACGCGGTCCGTTAACGCTGCCATTAACCCTGTGTGAGGTGAGCGCTGACTGGAGGGGATTGTGGAGCGGGCACTGACTGCGGGGAGGAAGGAGCGGCCATTTTGCCGCCGGACTGCCCGTCGCTGATTGGTCGTGGCTGTTTTGCCGCGACCAATCAGCGACTTGGGATTTCCGTGACAGAAAGACGGAAGTGACCCTTAGACAATTATATAGTAGATATGGGATTAATTACAGCTGGCAAAAACTAGGGAAAATAAAGAGTATTAACACTTCAACTTCCATTGAAATAGGGGCCTCCTGCAGTGACCAGATAATTACAGCTGGCTGGGAAGAAGACAACAAGTCTGAGATCTGTTTACACTGAGGCGGAGAAGAACCTTTCCCAGTCATAGCGCTTCCTACTAGTGAAAGTATCTTCTCAGACATTTTGGAGCCAGTGATCAGTTAGGAGTATTGTGGTTTTGCCTCAATCCGATATTTATGGGAGATATATTTTCAGTGTCGTAGCGAAGGGACGGACATAATACATTCGCTAACATTAATGTAAGGCCATTTTAACCCCTTCAATGTAATACAGTCAAATGGATCGTGCTATCCAGGCCATGTTTCATCTCTATAGATAAATAAAAGCGCGATAAGAAAAATGACGACAGTATCACATCACTGGGGACCTCCATGAACGAACATATCCTGTAAGTTGGAGATATTATGGATTTCTGAAGGACCTAGCACATCCTACAAGCGGCCCCCATGTGAACTCATCATCTCTTTGTTCATTCTAGAAGACATATGCTCTCTGGGAGGATACCATTTTCCCAATCTGAGTGATTCCCTCAGCTAAGCTCTGGGTCATTTCCATGACATTAGGTTTAGTACTTTTCTTTCATTATTCCTTTTTATTTTATGTAATTGTGTATATTGTATTGTTTTGTTCCCACTTTGTAACATCTTTGTATATATTTTATGGCTACTCTTCTGGGTTAACTATATAAAATGTAATAGCTCTGTTCCTCTTGCTCTGTAAACCGCGCTCCAATAACTGGCCAGCTTAGTAGTGGAAGCAGCTGCGGCCTTCACTATCACTCGTCAGCCAATTGCGTAATTATTCTGACAATTGAAGGCAACGGCTTATGTTCTCCTGACAAACTGGTGACAGCAGTGGACTCTGCTTGGTGTCTCCAGTGTCATCTGTGACGAAGTGGTAACTGTGGTGGGATCTTCGTTACCCCTCATCCCCACTCCTGCTGTTATTCTTGACAGTCAACTATGACGTTACATTTCACATCATTAATGTACATTGGTAATTGTATTTGATAAAGCTGTAAGCCTATAGGATATTTAATATAAGCTATGCATATGTAGTAGTGTTTGTCATTCCTCAGTGCTATGGCATTGATGAACATCTCCTTGGCTAGTGTTTTGTTCTGATATTTAAAATCTAAAAAGCTCATCCCCGGAGCTCAACGTTCCCATCCACCTGGTTTACTCTTCTTCACTTATCTTTAATGCTTTGTAGAACAAAGAATTTTTGATTGAGACAGGATGAGTTTTACTCAAGGACAAGTGAAACCCTGTAACCTTCAATGGAGACTGCAGCGCCGGAGTCAGCTCAGGGTTCTGGAATTTATGAGCTTTTTAATGTTTGCTCCTCAGCATGTGGGAACTGTCACTTGAAAGCTGCTCAGAAATTTTAGTGAGCAAAGATCCCGAGGTTAACGATTTATCCTGATTGTTGAAAGTTATGTACAGTAATTTTATGGAGTACATGTTAGAATAAAATGCCACTCTTACAATAAATGTAATGGTGTCTTCTATGGAATTGTATGGTATTTAGAGACTGCTTTTTATTTTTTTTTCAAAAACTGCACCACTTATGTATATGCTGCTGAATCTGGCACCGAAGGTCAGCCTGGCTCACTTGAATAGAACGAGGTGCAGTTCCAGGCACTTCCTGTAGACAACAGTGGTGCTGTTTGTGAAAGAAAGCAGACATGTATTTTCAATTTAATAGGACTGCTTTCATAATCAATATTTTGCTTTGATGGTAATCATTCTGTCATGACCGCTATTCCCAGTCATGTGAATCATCGTTGCATTTACTCACATAGGACATTCACCACCAATTTTTTTTTTTATTTTTTTTTTAATGGCAGAATAAAGATATGTACTAAATAATATATTACATGCGTGTCCATCCAGTAAATGATATTTTGTTTTCTGGACATGTTGTTAAAGTCCAAGGTTCATGATTGCTTGCCTTCCTTTTTTATGAATGAACAACTGAGAATTTTTCATGCGTTTCTGTGACTCTAGCCTAAGGCCTCATTGGCACTCATTCACGTATGAGAAAAACTGAACATTTCAGCAGTGATTTTCATCAGTGTCATCTGAGCTTTATTAGTTTGGTCACATTTTTATCAGTTTTTCTCATGTGAAGAACAAAAAAAGTGTCTCCAACTTCTTCTATCTAGCAGTCTATGAAAATATATATATATATATTTTTTTACTTGATTTGCATTGTCTTTTTTGTTCTGACACTCTGATCAATAACAGACATGTCTTTGCGATTTTGTGTGGACCGTTCATTATTATAGGTGTGAATGCTATCTGTGAGAAACCCTGACATCGCTCATACACGAAAAACGGATGTGTGAATGAGGTCTAACATGATAAAACTAAATATTTAGTTATTGTGAGCAGAGATGACTGTCCAAGGCTGCAAACTTAAACGTTCAGCTTTGCCATGTAGTTTCTGAGCCAGTATGGATATATCAGGAATGTCTAGAAGAACAGTAGCAATTGTTGACGGTTTTCTTTTAATAAAAGAGTTAAAAACTCTTAACTTATTGCTTCCTATAGGGCTTACAAGACAATTGAGGACGAAGATTTAAAGTTTCCTTTAATATACGGAGAAGGAAAAAAGGTAATTGATTTCCTTGGTAGCATCAACTGATTTCATGCTAAACATAAGTAACCTCAAATTCCTACTTTTGTCTTAAACATTTGCTGTTAGGCCCTGTTCATATCAGAAAAATGGCATCTGGCGTAGAGAGGTTTACTTACTCGTACCTACTATGCATGCAATACAATGAGGTGCATCCCTCATAGGCTTCTGTGTTCAAAATTTAATACCATATATTTTTTTTTTTTTTTTATGCCGGTGTGTGAATTCTACAGTTTTTACTTTGCTGTTTTATACCTTCTTTTTTTCTTGCATACACAATTGCATACTGACCTGACAAGACATTGGTTTGACCTCCTCCTGGTTTATGGAGTCCTCTTTTTCTCACCCGCGCTCTTTTTCTCACCCGCGCTCTTTTTCTCACCCGCGCTCTTTTTCTCTCGCGCGCGCTCGGCGCGCTCTCCTTCCGTTGAGGGCTCTTTTTCCGTCGAGGGCTCTTTCTGTTAAGTGCTTTCCTTTCTGGCTTTCTAATGAACTTTTCTCGGAACTCCAGACATTGCGGTGGCTTTCCCCTGGAGTTTCGGGGAAGTCCATGTTTTGCCATTTAGCACCGGACAGTAACTCTCCGGTATGAACGCCGAACTTTTAGCTTCGGGTTCACTTACCTCTGCTTGTAAGCACCAGCACTTCTTACCTAAGAGACTGGCCAACTCTGATAAATAAGCAAAGGTGGCCATAACCTAAGTAATGAACTATAGTATTAAAAATACTTCCATTCTTCTTTTAAACGGAACCTGTCAGGTCCCCCATGCCCTCCAACCCAACAGCATTCACCTATGTATGAGTGAAATCCCTGCCTAACAAGCCCTGTATGATTATTCAGTGGAAACAAGGTATAAAAAAAAGTATAATGTCCTCGTTTGCTATGCTAATGAGGGCTTTATCTAGTCGATGGGGTGTTAGTTTCCCTAGATTAGTCATCTTTCTTTCCATGTTATCAGGCTCCTGTGGATGTGATAGCATTTTTTGCACGAGTGGAGTCCTCTCTAGCTCATGCAAATCTCGCGCATGCGCGCCTATCATTCCAGCAGCATTACTGCGTCTCTGAATCCTAGTGTATGCTTCCCGGTTTCAGAGGCACGCATTGCGCATGTCTGGAAGTTTACATGATAGCTGTTTTCACTCAATAACGTTATACAAGGCTGGTTAGGCAGGGAATTTGCTCATACATAGGTGACTGCTGGGTTGGAAGGCATGGGGGACCTCACAGGTCCCCTTTTAAGAACCTCATGTTTTTACATGTATAGCAATAATGGAATTCATGTGTTCATTAATCACCGAAAGAAACAAAAGCAATTCACAAATTGCTGTTTATTTGCTATATTATATGTATTGTTTGCAAAAAGTTTTTTTTAGTGTGTAAAAGTGGCAAAATATTAAAAAACTATGTTTTATTAATCTGGTATCTCTGTAATTGTACTGACACAAAGAATAACATTGTCTTCTCACTTATATCATATGGGGAATGGCATAAAGAAAAATAAACTGAAATAATTCATAAACTACTATTAATTCATTCTGCCTCTAAAAAATCAGAAAAGGGCTTGGTTCACATGTGCTGTACTCCAAGTAATAGAATTCAGAGAACCCTCCTGATAAAACCTTTCACAATAATGAGTCAGACGGAGTCATTTTGGACTCCATACAGTCTATGTTGAGTCACTCATTTTTTTCCGGCAGTGTCCCATGTGTTTAGGCATGCACAAAAGTGCAGTCAGTTATACCTTTGTGTGCCTCTAAAAAAAAAAAAAAAAAAAGTTGGACCGCCAGTACAAAGGCCAGATGGAGTTCTGTGGTGCTGAATGAATTAGGTTTTCAGCAGATTTGGGCAGAAAAACTAATGTGAGTGCTCAGCATAGTGCACAGGATGGATGAGAACTTGACCTTAAAAAATATAACAAAAAATAAATAAATAAATTACCCCAAAATGTTACTAATAAGAACTTTAATTCTTCATACTAAAAATAGTCCCCATTTAGGTCCTTCATATATCAATGAATAATAGGGGGTTTCCACATTGCTGATATCTCGCAGGCTCTGGAAAAGCGCCATAATCCAACTCCCGCAACCTCAGCGCTCCTAAATCCAAATGGCACCTGTTCCCTACTGAGCCCGGTAGTTAATATCCATATGTATGGCAATGTTGTAGTAAGAAGAACACACTTGGGCCGTGCTTCATCAATGGCGATTTTTCTTGCTTGTCTTGATGAGGAGTCAACCACGCCTCTTCATGAATCTGGAACGTCTGATAATTGGTGTGTGCCTCCATGCACAATGCCTGAATCTTACTCCAGTTGGGGACTAGAGTGAGATTTCTGTTGTAGGTAATGTCACAGCTTGTCATGAATTAAACTAGCTGTGATGTCCCGCTTCCATGGCTGTCCTGCCTCAGCTCCACCCATTTTGGCAGACGTTGGAGAAACTGGAGTGTAATCGCACAAACATTTTTGCACAAATCAAGAGGCGCCACAAAATTTTGCTACTTTTCAAAGCTATTTATACCCAAATTTGGCGAAGTTGATTTGATGAATCGGGGGCTTAATAATTTACAGGGTGAGTGTCTCCAGGAGCAGAATCTGAGCACCGAGTAATAATCACAAAGCTGGCAGATTTGCAAGTTTTACGTCTTTAGGGGGACACTAAAAAAGGGACTCCGGGAGCAGTGAGATGGTTGCCGAGTGAGTATGCACACAGCGCACTGTTTTTTTCATATTAATGTTTTATGGCACGGATGTTTTACGTTAAAAACTTTAGCTCATTGATTTTGTATTCTTGTTAAGGGTTTAAAATATATATACCTGCAAGTTATTCTAATACATGCATCATAAATAATTTTTTTTAATGCAGGCCCGTGTAATGGCGACAATTGGTGTCACCAGAGGACTTGGTGATCATGATTTGAAAGTACACGATTCGAATATTTATATTAAACCATTTTTGTCTTCAATTCCTGAGGTAAGCGCAAATTACCGGTAAATAATACCTGAGATGAGGAAAGGCAAATGAGGGTCTTCACCCCAAATATTTTATGGTGTTTATGTAATGTACAGTATATATAAGCCAAAATCACAGTACTATTTGTATTGTGTGGTGCCAGAGGAAGATTCCTAAACTCGGCAAACTTTGGAGGTAGAACTTCTGCACACGCTATGAGATTTACATATTATTTTGTCATTTAAATTTCTGTTAAAAGCATCAGATTTAAAGTGTAAGGCCACGTTCACACCTTCAGTATTTGGTCAGTATTTTACATCAGTATCTTTATCAGGAACAACATTTAGGCCACGGTCACGCTATCCGTATTTGGTGAGTTTTTTTTACCTCAGTATTACTGCAGAAGTGGTGCATATGTTTCTATTATACTTTTCCTCTGATTGTTCCACTCCTGGTTTTGGCTTACAAATACTGATGTAAAATACTGAACGTGTGAACGTGGCTTAAATGTTGTTTCTGATGGACTTGCAGCAGGATGTCTGTCTGCCTCTAGTTCCTTGCTTCTCCCTCCCATCCCTTCTCCATAGACTTTTATGAGCAGCAACTGTCATGACATCCCTTAGTGAGCTGAAAATCTGTATTCACTGAAGACAAAAATTGAACTTGTAATATGAGAGAATGATCAACCCAGGAGGAAGAAAAAAGATTTCTGTGATATTTCAAAGTTGTTGTACATTACAAAATTGTGTTTTGTTTTTGTGGTAATTTTTTATCTTCACTTCTACTGTTAAATTAAAACCAGTTACTTTAAATTTGAACATTTCTGGTTGAGTGATTTTCATCAGATAATATATGGTAGATTGTTTATAGATAATGTAAATTTTATATATATATGTATTAAAAATAAATCCACCATGGGATGTTGCATAACAAACATCTAGCACAATATTTCTACAAGGGTATATACTCTATAATAATACAGATAATGGGTAATATGGAAAGTCGATATCATTGGATAAACCCTGCAGATGGAATCAAACACATAGCCAAATATCCATAGTAAATCACAAGTTTTATGCATATTGCATCACAATGGAGATAAGTTTGAGTCCAAAGCAAAAAATGCAAATTATAAAAGTTGGCAAGCCAATTGGGACATCTTATTTCTTTTGTTTTAATTAAAAAGAGATTTGGGAAAAAAAGAAAAATATGTAGGTGAGCGGAGTATCCAGTGTCTGGGGAAACTTCAAAAACCTTATCATAGCAAGCATGCTAACCTGGAGGGGAATGAAGAACAGGCATAAAAATACATAGATAAAAAATAATAAAAGGAGCCTGATGGGTTGAAAAATGATTGTTACTAGCAAAGACTGGATGTGGCGTGGACATGTGACTAATAGGTAGTAATAAAAAAAAAAAAAAACATATTTCATGTATTGTCCTAGAGCTGCCAAATAGATGTGTCATAGTGCAGATCATGCAGTGCAGTAGTCACGAGCTGATTTGAACAGTATCTGTTATTTATGATTATGGTGTTGTTTGACCAAATTCCCAATTTTTAGAGAAATATTGAGTCCTCATTGGTTGATACCTTTTTAATGGCTAACTGAAAAGATGGTAATAAATTGCAAGCTTTCAATACCATTAAAAGGTATCAACCACTGAGGACTCTAAAATCTAAATATTTTTCTATCTACTGGCTAACACGGTGCAAAAATTTATATCTTTCCTGTATCAATTTTTAGAGGCCATCCTATGAAATAGAATGTTCACTTTACCATATAATAGGCGTTAAATGGATGATCATTGGGTATCCCAACCGTATATCCACTAACTATTTTGAGAACAGAGGCCTTGGTTCCACATGTCTTTTTACTGCAGTTGGAGGAGGATATGAGATGATTATCTATCTTGGGCTCACCCCTTTAATTCTTGCAGGGCAACACAAGCTATGAGAGTCTGGAGTCCTATGTATTCTTAATATACGGGCTCCCCCTGCCCACCTGCAGCAAAACTGACCGCTTTCTTCTTATGCGCATTAAGGCCTCTTTCACACGATGTGTCCTCCTGTACGTGTAGTCGCAGAATTCACACGTACCAGAGACACTGACAAATGTAGACCCATTCAAATGAAGGGGTCTGTGCACATGTCAGTGTGTTTCCACGGACCGTGTGCCCCACACGTAGACATTTCCTTTTTTACGGTCAGCACGGGCTGGAAAACGTCTCGCACACGTGCACACAGAAAACACACATGGATGTCATCCGTGTGACACGCATCGGCTCCGGGAAAGAAGCGCTACAGTAATCGCTGTTCCCCCGGCACTGGGTGCTGAAGACTGCTCTCATCATTCTCCCCTGCTCTGCCGGCGATCGACGCGAGCAGAATAGAATGATGAGTTATATTCAAGTCAGAACAATGACAGCAGATGGGGGCTTTTGGGACTATTACTCCCATCAACCTACACCTGCTGCCGCTAATAAGTGACTGCTGGAGCGGATGATAGGGGGTATTCCTCCCCACCGCCTGCACTATAACTAAATAAGTGAAAGAAAACCCGGCATGGGTTCCCCTGTATTTTCTATAACCAGCCAGGCAAAACTCACACCTGGGTGCTGCAACAGTCAGCTGTCCGCTTCAGCAAGGCTATAGATATTAGTTATAGAAAATACGGGGGAACTCACACCGGGTTTTCCCTTCCCCCACGACGGCACACCTGAGAGAGGGGATCCGCCCAGTCAGGACAGGAAACCCTACTGAAAATAAAAGGGCGGTACCTCTCTGTCGCTTCAGTTGGGTTTCCTGTCCTGACAGGGACCCTTGCGCTGAACACGGCGGTTCCACTTACCCAGCTCCCGTCCCGGCGTAGAAGAACAGGCAGTACCTGTACGTCGGAGCTCGGGGTCTGGAGGCGCCGTCCGCGGGTCCTCTGGGGCTCTGCGTCCGAGCGGGCGTTGGTGCAGCACGGTCCTGGGCAGGTTCCTTCCGTGGCTGCCACGCCGCCCTCCTCTCTCTGCCGTGCGGCGGCCGCTTCCGGGTCGGACGTCACACGCAAGGCACGCTGGGAATGGGCGTGCCCGTGTGTCATAGGCGGGCGCCAGATCCAAGATGGCGGCGCCCACGAAGAAAACGCTGGCCGGTGGATAGGGACTCCGGCGGCAGAGCAGGGGAGGGGCCACTATTGGGCACCGGAGGAGGCGGGGAGTGCAGTGGATCCCCCATAAAAGGGGTGATAACCACAGAAGACACACTCGTGCCCAGAAACTTCATTATCGAAGTGGGGCAGCAAGAGCAGCAGCAGCCGCCGCCATCACAGCAGCAGCAACAGCAGGAGCTCTCGCCAGATGCCTTGCCGAGCCACCAGCATACCAGGAGCAGCCTCTCAAGTGGTAGGAGCAGCGGTCGCCTTGTCCGGCAAGATTCGTCGGCGTCCAAGAGGGACACTTCACGTGCATCTGTCCAGCCTCCAAAATCGGTACCTTTCATTGTCGGCGGTGGTGAGTGATCTACGTGAATGTCACCCTTATGGTAACAGGGTCCATTTTTTCTGTTTTGATCACTAGGGGTCCAGGAAGTCTAGCGGGAAAACAACCGAGTGTGTGCCCTTTGTAAAGACCCACATGCAGTTCAGTGGCAGAAGGATCTCTGTGCTGACTGCATTAATAAAACCATACAAGAAGAGACCCCTAATTTCGCCACTAGCCTTAAAGCCATAATACAGGCAGAAATAAAAAAAACTCCTTGAAAATGACCCTTAATAAACCGAGAAGGAAAAGCCGTAAGGCGTCTACAGAGTCAGATGCCTCTCAGAGACAGGAGAGTCATAAATCATCCCGAACTCCTTCTACCTCCTCTCCCTCTATCCAGTCTTCAGATTCCTCCTCGGACAGTGATTCAGGAGATCGTCCATATTTTCCAACGGAGGACGTAGACAAATTAGTCAAAGCAGTTAGATCTGCTATGGGTCTTAAGGAGGAGAATACACCTAGGTCACTAGAAGATGTCATGTTTGGTGGCTTAGAAGAGAAAAGGAAACGCACGTTTCCGGTAAATACAAAAATCAAAGCATTAATTGAGGAGGAGTGGAAAAAACCTGAAAAAATGGGTTCTTTACCTTCTTCATCCAATAGGAGATATCCTTTTGAGGATAAAGACTCTGAATCCTGGGAGAAGATCCCTAAAATTGACAGGGCAGTAGCCAAATGTTTATAAAGATCGTCCCTTCCATTAGAAGACTCGGGTGTTCTTAAAGACCTGCTTGATAAAAAAGCAGATGGTTTTCTGAGACATATCTGGGAAGCCTCAGCCGGGGGCCTGAAGCAAGCAATTGCTGGGACATGTACGGCCCGTGCTCTAATGGTCTGGCTACAGCAGATAGAGGATCCGCTAAGGGACAAAGTACCCAGAAGCAACATCCTTGCAAATATATCTTTAGTGCAAGGAGCAGCAGCTTTCTTGGCAGACTCTTCTGCAGATTCCGCAAGACTAACGGCCAGAGCAGTGAGCTTGTCCAATGCGGCAAGAAGAGCCCTTTGGCTCAAGGGTTGTCCGGGGGATTTGCCATCTAAACACAAGCTGTGCTCCATTCCATGTGACGGCCAACTTCTTTTTGGGAAAAAACTAGAAGAGATCCTGGAACATGCTGGAGATAAAAGAAAGTTTTTCCCAATATCCCTAAAGCAAAAAAATCCCCCCCAATGACATTACGCCAGAAGTGGGAGGAAGACTCTCCCTCTTCTTTCCGGCCTGGATAAATATCTCCCCCAGTACCTGGGTCGTGAATATTATCAAAGACGGCCTAAAAATAAAATTCATCCGTCCACCCAGGCGAAACTTTATAATAACTCCCCGAAGAAAGTCCCAGCAGGAGCAATCTGCCCTGAAAACCGAGGTCTTGGGACTCATTCACAAAAAGGTTCTTCAGGAAGTCCCGACTCAGGAAGAAAGAGGCGGATTTTACTCCCCCCTCTTCTTAATCCAAAAACCGGATGGCTCTTGGAGAACTATAATAAATCTAAGGAAGCTCAACCAATCGATAGAGAACTACTCCTTCAAGATGGAGTCTATAAACACGACCATAAAACTTCTCTTCCAACACTGCTTCATGGCAGTAATAGACTTAAAAGATGCATACTACCATATACCAATACATCAGGAATATCGAAAATACTTGAGAGTAGCTCTCTATATTCAGAATCAGGTAAAGCATTACCAATATACAGCCCTTCCATTCGGCCTGTCTACAGCCCCCAGAGTTTTCACCAAAGTAATGGTGGAAGTAATGTCATACCTCCGGTCCCGGGATGTAGTAATTGTCCCATATCTGGACGATTTCCTTGTAATAGGGAGGTCAGAGTCCCACTGCACTCATCAAGTATCAGTGGTAACATCAACTCTAATGGAGCTGGGTTGGATAATAAATATCCCCAAGTCAAGATTGCTACCAGTAAAACTACAGTCCTTCCTGGGGTTAATGCTGGACTCCGAGCGTCAGCTCTGCCTCCTTCCAGAAAACAAAGTAGCCAAGTTAAAAAACCTGGCCAGTACAGCAATACATCAACCAGCAATGACTCTAAGAAAGGCGATGTCCCTACTAGGCTCGTTAACATTGTGTATACCGGCAGTAGGATGGGCACAATTCCACCTAAGACAACTACAGTGGGAAGTTCTCTCAGCTCAAAGACTGTTAAGAGGGCATTTAGAAGGAAATCTTTGTCTCTCCCTGGGCGTAAGGGATTCCCTAGTTTGGTGGACGGTGGAAGACCACCTGACAATGGGGTCCAGTGGCAAAATCCGGTCAAAGACATCATCACGGCGGACGCAAGCGGTACAGGTTGGGGGGCTCACCTGAGGTCTCACTCTGTACAAGGAACCTGGTCCTTACTAGAAAAAAACTATGGGTCAAACGAAAAAGAGCTATGGGCAGTGGAAAAAGCCCTAAGACAATTTCTCCCTTTGCTCCGGGGTCGCCATACTCGAATCCTGACAGACAATCGAGCAGTGGTGGCGTATATCAATCATCAGGGGGGGACAAGATCCAAAGGCCTCATGGAAGCATCAAATCTACTCTTTCAGTTGGCAGAACAACACCTGTCATCCCTGACGGCACTACACATCAGGGGCATAGAAAATACACAAGCAGACTTCCTGAGTCGCAGAGGCTTAAGACAGGGCGAATGGTCCCTAAACCCCCAGATATTCCAACAAATAGTCCAAGCCTGGGGCACACCAGAAATAAACTTGTTTGCCAACTCGCACAGCAAAAAAGTCAAAAAGTTCTGCTCCTTAAATCCAAGAAAACATCCTTTCGCAGTAGATGCCCTACTGATACCCTGGAAGTTCTCTCTGGCCTACGCATTCCCCCCGATAGTGATGATTCCAGCTGTGATCCGGAAGATCAGAGAGGATCAAGCAAAAATTATCCTCATATATCAATTCTGGCCAAGGAGACCATGGTTCTTCTTCTAAGGCAGATGTCGGTAACGGAGCCATGGATTCTGCCAGAGGTTCCAGACCTGCTAACCCAGGGCCCAGTAACCCGCTCTCAGGTGAAGGGCTTCCATCTGGCAGCCTGGAATTTGAGAGGGCGTTACTAAGTTGCCAAGGATTCTCACCGGGTTTAATCTCCACCCTATTGAAAAGCAGAAAACCCATAACCTCTAGGATCGATGGTAGGACATGGAAAAAAATTTCTTAACTTCCTGGGTGAACCATTGGGGGAGGTGGCTCCAGTGGGTCCTATCCTAGAATTTCTGCAAGCAGGATTACATCTTGGGTTAGCAACCAGCACCCTTAAAGTTCAGGTTTCAGCCTTGGGGGCCCTATATAACTGTAATCTTGCCTCAAACAGATGGGTTTCGTGATTCATAAAATCTTGTAGTAGATCTCGACCGGTCGTTATCCCAAAAATCCCTCCTTGGGATCTAAATTTAGTCTTAGAAGCCCTAACTAAACACCCTTTTGAGCCCTTTCTGGAGTTATCACCTAAGTTACTTACCCTTAAAACAGTTCTACTAGTAGCCTTAACATCGGCACGTGGGGTAAGTGATTTACAGGCCCTGTCAATATGCCCTCCTTATGGTGGTTCAAAAATTCCGTAGGAGTCAAGAGATTACTTTACCATCATTCTATAGTAATCCTAGAAATCCAGGGGAACAAAAGTTCCACATGCTAGATGTAAGAAGATCTATGTTACAATACATATCTATGACTAGTCAGTGGAGGAAAGACCAAACCCTATTCGTAGCCTTTCAGGGTAGCAAAAGAGGGTGTGGGGTAGCCAAAAGTACTATTGCTAGATGGATCAGGGAGGCCATTAATTTATCCTACTCTGCGGGTGGCACTCCAGTTCCTGAAGGCATCAAGGCTCACTCCACTAGAGCCGTGGCTACCCCCTGGGCAGAAAAGGCTGAGGTATCAATTGATCAAATTTGCAAGGCCGCTACCTGGTCCTCACCCTCAACTTTTTTCAAGCACTACCGGCTAGATCTTTCTTCCTCTGCTGACCTAACCTTTGGTAGAAGGGTACTACAAGCGGTGGTCCCTCCCTAAAGGTTTCATTCTACAAAAGTCTCTCAGGTGTGCCGTCATGGGGGAAGGGAAAACACCAAGGTTACTTACCGGTAGTCTGTTTTTCGGGAACCCATGACGGCACCCGTATATTCCCCCCCTTTATCACCCTTTTGGTGTGAACTATTGCTTTGGGTGCTTTTTTTAGTTAATATGATGTGGTGATGGATTGCCATGTATACTAACCAGGGGGGCCTCTCATGCTCTGAAAACCAACTGAAGTGACAAAGAGGTACCGCCCTTTTATTTTCAGTAGGGTTTCCTGTCCTGACTGGGCGGATCCCCTCTCTCAGGTGTGCCATCATGGGTTCCGGAAAAACCGGCTACCGGTAAGTAACCTTGGTGTTTTTCATTAATTTATTTAGTTATAGCGCAGGGGCAGGTGAGGAAAATCCCCATCATCCGCTCCTGCTGTCACTGTTATTAGCGGCAGCAGGTGTAGGTTGATGGGAGTAATAGTCCCAAAAGGCCCCCACCTGTTGTCATTGTTCTGACTTGAATATAACTCTCATCATTCTCCTCTCTTGCGCCGATTGCCGGCAGAGCAGGGGAAAATGATGAAAGCCGTCTTCAGCACCCGGCGCCTTGGAACAGCGCTTTCTGTAGCTCTTCTTCCCTGCCAGCCGTCCATGTGGTACTGATGCAGCACACGGGCGGTACACGGTTGCCACACGTGTGCCGCAAGTATTACACACACGGACACGGATATCTCTGGTACCGTTTTTTTCCGGTACCGGAAATAAACGGACGTGTGCAACCGGCCTAAATGGGAGCAATCTGTCAGCCGGTGGCCAATGCTTGCATTGTGTATTTTGTATTTTTGAGGATTCCTTTTATTAAACAACTACAGTGCTGTTGGTCAATCCAAAAGGTTAATAAACCTGAAACCAGAATATTTAAAAAAAGTAAAAGTTAGGTTTTGTCTTTCTTGGGAGAATATCTTTGTGCATAATCATTGGACAACTGTTAGTGTGCAGAATCATGCAGCTAAATGAAAAACATACATTTTCCCATCTCATTTGTTTATTTTCATCTGTTAAAGTAAGAATAATAGCCAATCAACTCAACATGTACAAAAATACATTTTATCAATTAAAATATATATATCAGTGACCCATATAGCCAACCTTCTTTTCAATAACAGTCATAAGCCTTCCATCCATGTTGTTTGTTTCATAATCTATTGATGATCAACTTTTTTGGCAGCATCAACCACAGCCTCCCAGACACTGTTCAGAGAGTTGCACTGTTTTCTTTCATCATAAATCTCCCATTTAAGAAGGGCCAACAAGTTCTCAATAGGCCAGGTGCCATGTCATTATTCCGTCATGTCTAAGGCCTTTACTGGCAGGCAATCAGTGCAGTACTTCGATGCATGCGATGGAGCATTTTCCTGCTTAAACATCATGGTTTTCTTGGAAGATGGACATTTTTTCCTGTACCACTGCTTGAAGAAAGGGTCTTCTAAAACTTGACAGTAAGTTCGGGAGTTTATTTTGAGTCCATATTCAACTCGAAAAGTTCCAGCTAGATCATTTTTAATAATAACATCCCATAGCAGTAGCCCACCTCCACCTTCCTGGAGTCGCAGTGGAAGTCTGTGCCTATTACTGATCTAACCACGGGTCCATTCATCTGGTCCATCAACAGTAATCAGTCCAAAAAATGTCTGAAAAATCTATCTTTACATATTTCTTGCTCAGTCTTGACATTTCAACTTCTGTGTTTTGTTCAGTGGTGGTCAGGTTTCAGCCCTCTTGTCCATGTCTCTGAGCACTGAACACCTTGTACTTCTGGACACTGCGGGGAGGTTACAGGTCTGGAATATGACAGCACTGGAGGATATTGTGATCCTGGTCACTTCACGTGTGATTCCTCTCAAATCTTTGGCAGTTGACTTGCCTAATTTTTTTCCTAAACACGTTTTTTGCGACCTTTTGAATATTTGCAATAAAACTTGCTTGCTCTTTGATCACGTCCCATTATCTTAGCAATTTCAAGAATGCTGCATACCTCTAAGGCTGCGTGTCCACGTTCAGGATGGCCGGCGGTATCGGCGAAGCCGCTCGGCGCTAAGCCCCGCCCCCTTCTGGGACGCGATGATGCCGGATGTGTTAACTCTACACATCCGGGATCATCGCCCCCCTCCCATAGGGCCCTGTGTTATGCCTTGATAGAGGGTGTTCATATGCTTAGGCCTGATCCTACCTCCTTACACAAATACATATCACTTGATCTGCTTCATCAAGTAAGCTTTCTAGTTTATACAACTTGGAGTTGGAAAATGGTGACATGGTCAAAATACTCACTTGCCTAACAATTGTGAACACCGTGTACATACTTTTTATATGTCTGACCAAGAATTAAACTGAATTTGACCAAATCACCCCAATCATATACTGTATAAGTGTTCACATCAGCGTATCTAACATTGCTATATGCTGCTTTCAGAGTGGGCACCACAAATTAACTAACAGGTTCTTTTTAAGTACCAACACTTTACTACCAGTATTCTCCTGTACAATTATAATGATTTTTTTTATAAAACAAAACAGTGGCTAAATTTAACAAATAAAAGCCACAAGAAATGTGTTGTCGTAGCTGCTGTCAGATTGGCTGGCATTCACCGATATGGGAAACTGCTAGGGTTGACTTCCAGGAATTTTTGGCACCAGTGTAAAAATCTGTTACTTACAAGGTGACCCATGTAGGTGGTGGTATATTTATGCAAGTAAAAGAGGAGACAACAGCACTCACCGATCTTCAAACCTGTTCGACCTGTGCACTCTGATGCATATGCTCCCCCGAGCCGTGAAGGTTTTCATGGCCAAATGTTTTGATGCACCATACCACCCACTTATTTAGATTACTGCCACTTCTATGTTTGACAGTTCTGGCGAGTGCTACCTGAAGATAAACCTCCATTATGTGTGCAGGAGAGAGAAGTCTCCTCACTCTCCTCCCTGCCGTCAACGCTCAGGTGTAACGGTCTAGCGAGCGGTGTCAGCTGCGAGGAGAGAGTGATTTGTGTTCTCACTACTTCACTAAGTTGATGGAGGAGTCGAGTGATGTCAGCAGCAAGGAAAAAGTGATATCTTCTCACTCCTGCACAGGACAGTGGACACATAACGGAGGTTTATGTAGACAGCGCTGGCTCTGGGAAAGCCACCACTGTAGATCAACGTAGCCACATCAAGGGTGCACTGAGCACCCTCATTTACATATTACACTAACGCTCTTTTTGAGGAAATATAGGAAGAGATTTAGAAACTGACGATTTTACCATTGCTCCACCTTCTCATAGACTCTGGGGTGAGTTTGAAGTGTAAATTTCAGGTGACACTGCTTAATGAGCCAGACCTGCCTGGAATTTTTAATTACCTTGTTTTTAGACTTTACACGAAATAATTATGTAGAACCAGAACACATGAGCTGCGCGCACAGTGAACAAGCCAGTAAGGACATGTTCACACCACCAAGAGACTTGAAAACACAAAAAAAGCACAGTAAAACCAAAACCACTCTGTTGCAAAAAAATCACAGTGGACAGCAAGTGCTAGTAAAAAGATGGAAAAAACAGGGTATTTGGTTGATACGTTTTTTGCAAAAAATGTATATTAAGCCGCTGTACCAATCGCCAAGGTATACCCATATCACAGCAGTCCTAACTAATGAATGTAATCCCTATCTGATGTATTTAAAACCTGGTCATATGTACAATACCTGTATGAGCAGGATTCAGAAAAGGAATGTCCATGTGGACACGTTGGACAGAACGGCTCCTGTGCGCACAGCTCAAAAAAAGAGGGGTGGAGGCCTCCCCAGTCTTGTAGAAACAAGAAACAATTATGTAGAACCAGAACACATGAGCTGCGCGCACAGTGAACAAGCCAGTAAGGACATGTTCACACCACCAAGAGACTTGAAAACACAAAAAAAGCACAGTAAAACCAAAACCACTCTGTTGCAAAAAAATCACAGTGGACAGCAAGTGCTAGTAAAAAGATGGAAAAAACAGGGTATTTGGTTGATACGTTTTTTGCAAAAAATGTATATTAAGCCGCTGTACCAATCGCCAAGGTATACCCATATCACAGCAGTCCTAACTAATGAATGTAATCCCTATCTGATGTATTTAAAACCTGGTCATATGTACAATACCTGTATGAGCAGGATTCAGAAAAGGAATGTCCATGTGGACACGTTGGACAGAACGGCTCCTGTGCGCACAGCTCAAAAAAAGAGGGGTGGAGGCCTCCCCAGTCTTGTAGAAACAAGAAACAATTATGTAGAACCAGAACACATGAGCTGCGCGCACAGTGAACAAGCCAGTAAGGACATGTTCACACCACCAAGAGACTTGAAAACACAAAAAAAGCACAGTAAAACCAAAACCACTCTGTTGCAAAAAAATCACAGTGGACAGCAAGTGCTAGTAAAAAGATGGAAAAAACAGGGTATTTGGTTGATACGTTTTTTGCAAAAAATGTATATTAAGCCGCTGTACCAATCGCCAAGGTATACCCATATCACAGCAGTCCTAACTAATGAATGTAATCCCTATCTGATGTATTTAAAACCTGGTCATATGTACAATACCTGTATGAGCAGGATTCAGAAAAGGAATGTCCATGTGGACACGTTGGACAGAACGGCTCCTGTGCGCACAGCTCAAAAAAAGAGGGGTGGAGGCCTCCCCAGTCTTGTAGAAACAAGAAACAATTATGTAGAACCAGAACACATGAGCTGCGCGCACAGTGAACAAGCCAGTAAGGACATGTTCACACCACCAAGAGACTTGAAAACACAAAAAAAGCACAGTAAAACCAAAACCACTCTGTTGCAAAAAAATCACAGTGGACAGCAAGTGCTAGTAAAAAGATGGAAAAAACAGGGTATTTGGTTGATACGTTTTTTGCAAAAAATGTATATTAAGCCGCTGTACCAATCGCCAAGGTATACCCATATCACAGCAGTCCTAACTAATGAATGTAATCCCTATCTGATGTATTTAAAACCTGGTCATATGTACAATACCTGTATGAGCAGGATTCAGAAAAGGAATGTCCATGTGGACACGTTGGACAGAACGGCTCCTGTGCGCACAGCTCAAAAAAAGAGGGGTGGAGGCCTCCCCAGTCTTGTAGAAACAAGAAACAATTATGTAGAACCAGAACACATGAGCTGCGCGCACAGTGAACAAGCCAGTAAGGACATGTTCACACCACCAAGAGACTTGAAAACACAAAAAAAGCACAGTAAAACCAAAACCACTCTGTTGCAAAAAAATCACAGTGGACAGCAAGTGCTAGTAAAAAGATGGAAAAAACAGGGTATTTGGTTGATACGTTTTTTGCAAAAAATGTATATTAAGCCGCTGTACCAATCGCCAAGGTATACCCATATCACAGCAGTCCTAACTAATGAATGTAATCCCTATCTGATGTATTTAAAACCTGGTCATATGTACAATACCTGTATGAGCAGGATTCAGAAAAGGAATGTCCATGTGGACACGTTGGACAGAACGGCTCCTGTGCGCACAGCTCAAAAAAAGAGGGGTGGAGGCCTCCCCAGTCTTGTAGAAACAAGAAACAATTATGTAGAACCAGAACACATGAGCTGCGCGCACAGTGAACAAGCCAGTAAGGACATGTTCACACCACCAAGAGACTTGAAAACACAAAAAAAGCACAGTAAAACCAAAACCACTCTGTTGCAAAAAAATCACAGTGGACAGCAAGTGCTAGTAAAAAGATGGAAAAAACAGGGTATTTGGTTGATACGTTTTTTGCAAAAAATGTATATTAAGCCGCTGTACCAATCGCCAAGGTATACCCATATCACAGCAGTCCTAACTAATGAATGTAATCCCTATCTGATGTATTTAAAACCTGGTCATATGTACAATACCTGTATGAGCAGGATTCAGAAAAGGAATGTCCATGTGGACACGTTGGACAGAACGGCTCCTGTGCGCACAGCTCAAAAAAAGAGGGGTGGAGGCCTCCCCAGTCTTGTAGAAACAAGAAACAATTATGTAGAACCAGAACACATGAGCTGCGCGCACAGTGAACAAGCCAGTAAGGACATGTTCACACCACCAAGAGACTTGAAAACACAAAAAAAGCACAGTAAAACCAAAACCACTCTGTTGCAAAAAAATCACAGTGGACAGCAAGTGCTAGTAAAAAGATGGAAAAAACAGGGTATTTGGTTGATACGTTTTTTGCAAAAAATGTATATTAAGCCATATTAATTTTTTTTTGAGCTGTGCGCACAGGAGCCGTTCTGTCCAACGTGTCCACATGGACATTCCTTTTCTGAATCCTGCTCATACAGGTATTGTACATATGACCAGGTTTTAAATACATCAGATAGGGATTACATTCATTAGTTAGGACTGCTGTGATATGGGTATACCTTGGCGATTGGTACAGCGGCTTAATATACATTTTTTGCAAAAAACGTATCAACCAAATACCCTGTTTTTTCCATCTTTTTACTAGCACTTGCTGTCCACTGTGATTTTTTTGCAACAGAGTGGTTTTGGTTTTACTGTGCTTTTTTTGTGTTTTCAAGTCTCTTGGTGGTGTGAACATGTCCTTACTGGCTTGTTCACTGTGCGCGCAGCTCATGTGTTCTGGTTCTACATAATTGTTTCTTGTTTCTACAAGACTGGGGAGGCCTCCACCCCTCTTTTTTTGAGCTGTGCGCACAGGAGCCGTTCTGTCCAACGTGTCCACATGGACATTCCTTTTCTGAATCCTGCTCATACAGGTATTGTACATATGACCAGGTTTTAAATACATCAGATAGGGATTACATTCATTAGTTAGGACTGCTGTGATATGGGTATACCTTGGCGATTGGTACAGCGGCTTAATATACATTTTTTGCAAAAAACGTATCAACCAAATACCCTGTTTTTTCCATCTTTTTACTAGCACTTGCTGTCCACTGTGATTTTTTTGCAACAGAGTGGTTTTGGTTTTACTGTGCTTTTTTTGTGTTTACACGAAATAAGTGTGAAGTTTTATTCTGAGCGCTGAACTAATGCATCACAGGATGCTGGTCAATCGGTAAAGTTTGACGCAATGCAGCAGTTGCAAGTCTAAAATAAGTGCACCTATCGTAAGCAGACCATGCCATTGACAATTGTTTTGTAGGGTTTTTTCCGCTTGTGCATCAAAATTATTAAAAATGAATATGTCTAAAGTGATAATTTTTTTATGTATTTTTCATTCCTCAGTGCCATGTAGGATCTTTTTCACGTCTGAATAAGCAAGGACCTTAGTATTACTTTTGGGTTCCACTTATAAGACATTAAAGGGTATTCCCATTTTTAAGATCCTATCCGAATATGTTTTAGGTTTAATAATAGTAATAATAATAATATTATTAGCAAATACTTGAAATTAATATCACTTACCCCATGTGCAGGGCATATCAGTAGCTTGGGTATCCATGGTTATGACTAGACATGAGCGGATATCGTCGGCTTCCTCCTTATTTGGCTCGCGAATAGAGCTTACCGAATAGCTGCATCGGTAACCTGGATACCCGGATCGCTAGCGATAATCAGGTGTTCGGTGCCGCAGCAGCATGTGTCACGGCTGTGTGACCACAACAAAAAGGATCTCCATGCATGTAGTGTGACAGTAAAACAGCCGCGACACATGCAGCTGCGGCGCCGGACACCTGATTGTCGGCAGCGATCCGGGTTCCCACTGAAGCTATTCGGTAAGTGCTATTAGCAAACCGAATAAGGAGGGAGTCGACTATATTCACTCACGTCTAGTTATGACTACTAAGAGGGTGACCGCTAGCTGTTAGTGGCCATACTACATTTCTAATTGGAGGTATTTTCTAATTGTGTGACTGTGCGTTTTTGGTACTTTTTTAATGCTTTTTTTTTAAGCAAACTTTAGCAGCGTTTTACAGTACCAGCCATGTCTGAGATATCAGAAATCTCATGCACACCGTTTTGTTTTGTTTTTTGTCCTCAGTAATTCTGCAAAACCTTGGGTCTTGCAGAATAGAGCGTGTCACTTCTTTCAGCCTTTTTTTCAGCGTTTTTCACCCATTGAAAGTACTAGGCAGTGAAAAAAATGTTGAAAAATGCAGGTATCAGGTATTACTGCATTTGTGGTGCCAAAACCTGATGAAGTAGAATCAGACTTTTTTTTTTTTTGCCACTAAACTTTATCAGCATGACAAAAACGAAGCAAAACCTGTTTGTTTGCAGCAAGTTTCTTACTTGCCTGCTAAAAAAAAGTACCGAAAACGCAACGTGTGAACTTAGCCTTAGTAGTCATAAACTTGAATACCTAAGCTACTGTGATGCCCTGCATATGGGGTAAGTGACATTATCGGAACTGTACTGCATTTCTAATTGCAGGTATTTGCTAATTTTATTATTATTACACCTACTACTTTTTGGGACAGGTTCTTGGAGATGGAAACACCCATTTCAGAGTTATACATTTAGTAATTTACACTGGCATATTCTGCATTTCTCCAACCTATTAGACTGTCCTGTATGAGATGCACATGTAACCGTCTTGTCAGATCAAGTTTATAGTGGGAGCTTTATTAGCCTAAGCCCATAGACATCCAAAATAAATTGTAGGCATTCTAAAGATAATACGAAGGTAAAGAAATTACATAACAAACTATAAAACACAAAGGGCAGGTTGTACATAGCTGCTTATACTCTGAGATATTAACCATAGTATCCAACCATATCAGTAGCGTAGCTATCGGGAATTTGCCCAAGGCCCCGTGCTCTGAGAGGCCCACACAGAGCTACACCATGATTAACTATATCGGCGTGCAAAGCACACCAATGTAGTTAAGCTCTTAGGTAGTGCAGAGAGATATGGTCTCCCTGTACTACCGTTTAGAGATGAGCAAATTTGTTCGTGTCATGGCTTATTAGGCAAGCTATAGCACTTACCGAAGAAGCTGCAGGGGGAACCTGGCTTCTTGGATCGCTCTGGCTGATTAGCTGATCGGTGCCGCAGCTGAATGTGTCGCGGCTATGTGACAGTCACAACACATGCATGGAGATCCTGTATGTTGGGCTCTCCGTGCATGTGTCGTAACTGTCACACAGCCGTGGAGCCAAACAGCTCTCCGTTCTGTAGGTCACTTTAAGCCCTTCGTCTACAACACGGCAGAGGCACCGACGTATATAGAGGACATCTGTCAGAGATTTGGTGCTGTATCGTCATCGCAGTGCGTGCATGCACAGGACGTCAGAGTCCTGGCACGATGACAACATCACATTGGTCCACCTTGTGGACTTGTCAGGGTTTTGGATTAGGTGAGTATATTGATTTGGTATTTTTGTTAAACTTTTGCTGTGACTGTGCGGGCATCATATAGTGTGGGGGACCCTTATACTGTTGGCAGGGTGCCCTTACACATTTTAGGAGCTACTATACACGGTGCAGATTACTGTGGGGGTCCCTCATATAGTGTGGGGCCTTAAACCGTGTGGGGGCTAATGTGGGGGGCCCTCATATAATGTGGAGGACTTATACAATGTTGGGCCCTCATACAGTGATGGGGTTAATGTGGGGGCCACTATATAGTTTATATATCGTGTGGACCTTCATGCAGTGTGGCATTTTTCATATAAAGTGTGGGAGCCATTACATGATATGGGTACTGTGGGGGGACCTCATACAATGTAGGGGCCCACACACACTGTGTTGTGGAGGTCCTTCACACAGTGTGGACCCATCATACTGTGTATAGTTGGAACAGTGGGCTCATCATACTGTGTATAGGGGAGCAGTGGACCCATCATACTGTGTATAGGGGAGCAGTGTGTGTATAGGGGAGCAGTGGGCTCATCATACTGTATCTAGGGGAGCATTGGACCCATCGTACTGTGTATAGGGGAGCAGTGGGCCCATCATACTGTGTATAGGGGAGCAGTGGGCCCATCATAATGTGTATTGGGGAGCAGTGAGCCCATCATACTGTGTATAGGGGAGCAGTGGGCTCATCATACTGTATATAGGGGAGCAGTGGACCCCTCATACTGTGCATAGGGGAGCGGTGGGCCCATTATACTGTGCATAGGGGAGCTGTGGGCCCACTATATTGTGCATAGGGGAGCTGTGGGCCCATTGTACTGAGTATAGGGGACCTGCAAGCCCATCATACTGCGTATAAGGGAGCTGTAGGGGCATTATACTGTGTATAGGGTTAATGAGGATCCATCATTCTGTGTGTAGGGGAGTTGTACACGGGGGTATTCATGGGACATTATTAAATGTTAGGTGGGGACTTAAGTATTATTATAGGGGCACTCGGGGTATTGTGACCGTCAAAGATGCACTTGGGACATTATTACTTTATAAGGCAGAATATGGACACTTTTATAGAGCACATGCACAGGGTATTAATATTTTCTAGGGGCAATTTTACCATCTAGAGGACACAAAGGAGGCATTTTAATTTACAAGTGCACAGTGGTGGCCATTATTGTGTAGGGCAGTAAGAGGAGCTCTGTTTTTGTACCACACAGCAGGCAGGTGCAGTAATAGGGACACTTACGGCAGCACAGCTCAGCATTGGGGTATCAGTAGGATGAGGAGTTTGTGCAGTGTGGAAATAGATGGGGACGGCTCTGGAAATGTGAGAAGTCAAATGTGTGTTTGTTGCAATATCTGCAGACGAGTTGTGGCTGGAGAAGTTTTCCTGTCTATACTAGATCGCAAAGTGCACGTAAACTGTCATCGTTCTCGGCAGTGAGAGTCATGATTACCGTATGTTATTTTGTGCTGCACACAGCTCAGTTTACCTGATAAATGAGCGTTTTGCTTTTTTTTTTTCGGTTGACCATAACCCTGTTTACACTACAAGAAAATCACGAAATGAGCATAATTAATAGTGATGAGCGAATATACTCGTTACTCGAGATTTCTCAAGCACGCTCAGGTGTCCTCCAAGTATTTTTTAGTGCTCTGAGATATCGTTTTTCTTGCAGCAGCTGAATGATTTACATCTGTTAGCCAGCATAAGAACATGTGGGGATTCCCTAGCAAGCAGGCAACCCCCACATGTACTTATGCTGGCTAACAGATGTAAATCATTCAGCTGCGGCAAGAAAAATGAAACCTCCGAGCACTAAAAAATACTCGGAGGACCCTCGAGCATGCTCGAGAAATCTCGAGTAAGGAGTATATTCGCTCATCACTAATAATTAACAATCGTTGACGATTATCTTGCATTGGAAATGACCCTTAACAGTGGCTGCATCTGTAATATAGGTTAGAGGATAAGGAGGTTAAAGGGAATTTGTCAACACAGATTGACTGTACAAACCCTATACTTGCGCTCGGTCCACCCTTGGCGTGGCCAAACATGTAAGTTCACCTTCCCACCTGCATGCTTTTCATCTATCTCCGAACTTGTCTAACTCAATAGCTGCCAATCAAAGAAGAGGGTGGGGGAAGATGAGAGGGAAAACAAGCAGGTGGGATGACGTACTTGCGTTTTTGGCCACGCCATCATGCACTGAGCCGCCTGTACTTGGTTTAAACAGTAATATTGTGCTCACAAACTCCCTCCCTTTAAGTTGATTAATTAGGGCAGTGTATAACGGAAGAAAAAAAAAAAACAAATTTCCGCTGCTACTGTTGGTTCTTTGCCTCACCCGATCACTTTGTGTGACCCTACCCTATAAACGAGTGTTGGCTATCAAACTGAACATTTTCTTTACAAGGAAACCGGTGAAATGCATTAATTATCTCAAGGAAATTGAAAACTGACCCCATCAGTAATGAAAAAAACAAACACATTTTGTCTGTCTGAAAACCCTTGGGAAAAAATAAACTCCTATCATCGGGGAAATGATAACATCAGTTTCTTATTATTTACATGTAAGACGTAGGAAGTGAACATTCTCAGAATACGCTTTAGGATGTTTGTGTTTGAAGTTAGAGATGGTTGATCCCACCTGGAAAAATACTGAAAGCCGCATTCACTGTGCAGATGGAGCACAGACACGACATGGGAATTGAGAAACAAAAGGTATTGAAAGGCAGGAGACCTTAGAAGGGAGAATAAAAGGAAAGAGGATCTGCTTGCAATCAAATCACTTTTTCTAAGTTCCTGTATCTGTTTTGTGGTCAACATATCGCTTAAATAGACCCGAAATTTAGCCTTAATTGTTCTTGTGTTCTGTAATTCTTCTACAAATTGCATGAACATTCTTCAATCAACGTAAACTACTACATAGAATAAGCCACAATTACTTTGTTTATACCCAACAGTAATTGTGCCCTATGGGAACACTGTTCTCAGACCCTGTGAAAAGCCGGAGTGCTTTTCAGGATAGTATATTCCCTTTTCTTTACATTTGTAATCACAAGTGTAAAGGTCTTCTACCTCCTAAGTTATGACTAATAAGAAATCAAAATATATTGAACATACAGGGTACCGTCTCACAGTGGCACTTTGGTCGCTACGACGGCACGATCCGTGACGCTCCAGCGTCGCTCCAATATCGCTCCAGCGTCGTAGACAGAGGTCACACTTCGCAATGCACGACGCTGGAGCGATAATTTCATGACGTATTTGCGATGTAGAAGCCGTTGGTTACTGTGCGCACATCGTATACAACCTTTGTTACACGATGCGATCATGCCGCCACAGCGGGACACTTGACGACGAAAGAAAGTTTCAAACGATCTGCTACGACGTACGATTCTCAGCGGGGTCCCTGATCGCAGTAGCGTGTCAGACACTGATATCGTATGGATATCGCTGGAAAGTCACGGATCGTGCCGTTGTAGCGACCAAAGTGCCACTGTGAGACAGTACCCTTATTCTCTAGTAAGTAAATAGTAATAGTACATTATAAGGCTGCAGTAGCATCATACGCCGTGAAGAGGCAGTGACCCACAAAGTTCCAACACAAAAGTCTCTTTAATGTGTTTCCTCACAGCATTAAAGTCCAATTCACACAAATGCATATAACTTCAGTGTATATTATCAGTGTTCAGTAGTTAACACCAGTTCATAGCAATACATATCATATTGCTTTAAATTTGCGGTCCCTAAACAGGCCAGACTTCCTGGGCGACCGCACACCATATTACAGACTCCATACACACAGCCTCATATGTTGCAGACACTACACACGCCAGCCCCCTCCGACTAGTTCCCGTGGGTGTCCTGCATCGCTGTATCACAGTCTCTTACAGTCCCTTTACTCACACAGCCGTACACAGTCCAGGATATGCTCCGGATAGCAGCCGGGCACCATATCCACCTGTTTGCAATCGTTACACATGCTAGTCCTCTTTTGGGCACAGGACATCCACCTCCAGGCACAGGACTGCCCACATCCGTCTCTTTCGGGCACAGGACATCCACCTCCGGGCACAGGACTGTCCAAATGGGACTCCTTCGGGCACAGGACATCCACCTCCAGGCACAGGACCGTCCACATCAGAGACCAGTACCATGGACGATTAGCATCGCTGTGTATGATGCGGGGGCCAGGCTATTCAGCTGCCCTGGGTGTTGGCTATGCTGGCCTGTGCCTCCGTGCACTCAGCCAGAGCTCTGCAGGCCTCTGCTCTGCACACCAGCACACACCAGACTGACACTGACGTGCACCTCACATACCTGTCACACCCATACCCCTTACTGCGGGGCTTTTAACACACATAAACCTGTGGCCTTCAGCCACATGGAAAACCCGTATTGGAAATCCGTGACTCCCATGCACACTTATGGACTTCATCTGTCTGCATGCACAACCTGGGGAGAAGACACAGCGACCCCTACCTGTGACATGAGTCACTTCCTCACATTGCAATCACAGCTACCCCTGCGTTTGCCATGCACACCTATGGACTTAATCCATCTGCATTCACATTCTGGGGAGCACAAACAGTGCCCCCTAGCTGTAACAGGGGACACATACCTAGCTCAGGAAGGGGGGGGGGCAAAGTACAAAACATTAAGGCAAAACCTAAGAAATGGTATATGTTCACACTGTGGCCATTTCACAGAGAAAAGCCAAGAAGAAAGCAAAATGAGCATACACCCCTGTAGTAAGTAAATAGCACTAATACATGTAAATGACCTATGGTACTTACCGTAGTTATCACTATTTTATTCAACAAAAAAGCCATCCTACTGTGACAAGGTTACTCATTCTTTATATTTGTAATCATAAGGAGGAAGATTATACTGTGGAGTAGTATCCAATTATGTTAGAATGCTCTTTATGGAAAAAATAAAAAAGGCAAGAAAGTTCATTTCTGTCCACTTTACTTTTGCAAAGTAACAGATATTATTGATGAGCAACTTCAAAATTAAGTAGTAACCGCTAAAATTGTAACATCCTTTCATTTGATAAAATTACATACAGTATGTCTGAAAATGTGCAATATTTCGCACAATACAAACCATAATCATTTTATGGGAAATATCCTTTTGTATGTGTGCGCTAGTAGAAGAATGTTCAGATTAATCCAATGTAAACCTGGATTTGAGACATGAATCCATAGAACTCAATGTATTGAGATTACATTATTTTCCTAGAAGTAAAGGCTGAAGGTTTGGAGCGCTATTGCAAGGAAGAATGGGCAAGCATTGCCAATTCCAGATCTGTCATGTTGGATAGACTCCTACGGATAAAGATTGAATGTTGAAGTACTCTTTGAATTTATGACAGCAGTGTAAGTTCCATATTTGTTTTAACATCATTTTACACCTATCCTCAAAAAGCCATCCCTTGACCCGAGCGCTATGCCCAGCTATCGCCCCATATCTTTGCTCCCATTTACTTCCAAACTCCTTGTGCAGCACGTCGATGCTGAACTTTCCTCTCACTTTCCATCTAAATCTCTCTTCGACAACCTACAATCTGGCTACTGTCCCCACCATTCCAATGAGACTGCCCTGACCAAAATTACGAACTACTTACTTACAGCCAAAGCTAACTGACTATTCTCTATACTCCCCTTCTAGACTTGTCCTCTGCCTTTGACACAGTTGACCACTGCCTCCTACTGCAGATCCTTTCTTCCTTTGGTGTCAAAGACCTTGCCCTATCTTGGATCACTTCCTACCTTTCATATCACACATTTATCGTTTTTTACTCCCATACTACCTTTTCATCTCGCCCCATCTCTGCTGGTGTCCCTCAAGGCTCTGTCCTAGGACTTCTTCTCTTCTCAATCTATACCCTTGGCCTGGGACAACTCCTAAAGTCCTGAGACTTCCAGTACCATCTATATGCTCATGACACTCAGATCTACCTCTCTGGCCCAGATGTCACCTCTCTGCTCTCTAGAATCCCAGAGTGTCTAACAGCCATATCCTCCTTCTTCTCCTCTCGCTTCCTCAAGCTCAATGTGGACAAATCTGAACTAATTATCTTTCCACCATCTCGCATATCTTCCCTTCCTGATCTATCTATCAAAATAAATGAAATCACACTTTCCCCTGTCCCGGAAATCCACTGCCTCGGAGTAACCCTCGACTCTGCCCTGTCCTTCAAACTGCACATCCAAGCTCTCACCACCTCCTGTCGCCTTTGTTAGGGCTAGCGGAATGCACCAAATAATAAAGAGGTAGATATGAGGTGCGTTCGCAGCCCGGGGTCCACCGTGCAGAGATGGTACCAGCTGCTGAGTAATGGCGGATGGACACTTGCTTACACCTGGGTTAGACTTCACCCAGTGTGAATAGAAGCGAACTCTGTTGCTTCACAGAGTCGCCAAAATACACTGTGCCCTGTTAGCAGACATAGGGTGCAGCTGCAAGACACTAGTGGGATCCCTATGAATCACCCCCACTAAACTGGTGATTGGACTCGCTCTGATCCTCGGTGGCTTTTGAGCCCGCGCCTGGGGACGCCCCGAGTCAGATGCAGAGTCCAAGCGGGAATTCCCACCCTACTCTTGACAGGCTGTCAGGAAAGCGCATTGATTGCGCACGGTGTCGTAAAGACGGGCACTGCAAAAGGCACTGTAACGTGTGCTACGTGTGCAGGTAGCACTGTAGGGCGCTAGATAGCTTCCACCATTCGGGAGCAGTCAACAACACAAGGAATGGGAATGATTAAGGAGCTTTCATCCATCGACCGTCATTCATCTACACACACACGTTATCAAGTTTATACTAGCACATGGACGTGACGCCATGTGAACCTTTTATAGAGGAAGCTCTCCGGGACCTTCCTAGTGGTCCAATAGGAGCTGCTACAGGACCTGAGCATGTGACCCCTGACCTCCAATGAGAGGTCGTCCCTTGGGCATGCTCAGTAAAGGAAAAGCAGGACTTAGTCCCAGGAGCGTCTGCTCGCCGCTGAACAGTGCTGATTACAATAGCTGAGCCTGGAAGGGCAGCAGTAACCAAGCGCACAGTATCTGCCTGAGCCAGACGCTGGGACTGACGTCTCTGCTGATCAGGCTCCACTGTGGCTGGAGAAGAATGGGAGACGGCAGCGGAGGTGGTTCGAGATTCCCGCTGTGCAGCGGCGGGAGCTCGACACCTAACATCCTCCAGCTCAAAAATATTTCCAGAATCCGTCCTTTATTACTCTACCAAAATGCTTGTGCATTCCCTAATCATCTCCCGCCTCGACTACTGCAACATCCTCCTCTGTGGCCTACCTTCTAACACTCTCGCACCCCTCCAGTCCATCCTTAACTCTGCTGCCCGACTAATTCATCTCTCTCCTCGCTACACTCCTGCTTCTCCTTTTTGTAAATCCCTTCACTGGCTCCCAATTTCCTAGGGTATCCAGTTTAAACTACTAACACTGACCTACACAGCCATCCATAACCTTTCTCCTCCATATATTTCCAAACTAGTCTCTCAATATCTTCCCTCACGTAATCTCTGGTCCTCCCAAGACCTCCTTCTCTCCTCCATGCTTATTCGCTCCTCACCCAATCGCCAAGTCCCATCGGGCTCTGCCTTCTACAGTGACAGTCAGTGACACATTAGCCAATGATGGGACAGTAGTAGTCCCATCATCCGGCTAATGTGTTGAATGTAAAAAAAAAAACACACACATATACAGTACATACATACATAGAACACACATACAGGACATGCGATGACATGCACCTTGCGGCGCCATGTGACGACATGCGCCATGCGACGACATGCAGCATGCGACATGTGACGCCATGCGGCGACATGCAGCATGAGACGGCATGCGACATGAGACACAATGCGACGACATGCACCATGTGATGAAATGCGACATGCTGTGACATGTGACATCATGCGACATGCAGCATGCGACATGTGACATGTACCATGCGACGTGCTACATGTGACAACATGCGACGACATGCACCATGCGACGACATGCAGCATGCTACATGTGACGACATGCGGCGACATGCAGCATGCGACATGTGACAACATGCGCCATGCAACGACATGCGACATGTGACAACATAGTTACATAGTTATTAAGGTTGAAGGAAGACTGTAAGTCCATCTAGTTCAACCCATAGCCTAACCTAACATGCCCTAACATGTTGATCCAGGGGAAGGCAAAAAAAACCCATGTGGCAAAGAGTAACTCCACCATGGGGAAAAAAATTCCTTCCCGACTCCACATACGGCAATCAGACTAGTTCCCTGGATCAACGCCTTATCAAGGAATCTAATATATATACCCTGTAATATTATACTTTTCCAGAAAGGTATCCAGTCCCCTCTTAAATTGAAGCAATGAGTCACTCATTACAACATCATACGGCAGAGAGTTCCATAGTCTCACTGCTCTTACAGTAAAGAATCCGCGTCTGTTATTATGCTTAAACCTTCTTTCCTCCAGACGTAGAGGATGCCCCCTTGTCCCTGTCTCAGGTCTATGATTAAAAAGATCATCAGAAAGGTCTTTGTACTGTCCCCTCATATATTTATACATTAAAATAAGATCACCCCTTAGTCTTCGTTTTTCCAAACTAAATAGCCCCAAGTGTAATAACCTATCTTGGTATTGCAGACCCCCCAGTCCTCTAATAACCTTGGTCGCTCTTCTCTGCACCCGCTCCAGTTCAGCTATGTCTTTCTTATACACCGGAGACCAGAACTGTGCACAGTATTCTAAGTGTGGTCGCACTAGTGACTTGTATAGAGGTAAAATTATGTTCTCCTCATGAGCATCTATGCCTCTTTTAATACATCCCATTATTTTATTTGCCTTTGTAGCAGCTGCCTGACACTGGCCACTGAATATGAGTTTGTCATCCACCCATACACCCAGGTCTTTTTCATTGACGCTTTTGCCCAGAGTTTTAGAATTAAGCACATAGTTATACATCTTATTACTTCTACCCAAGTGCATGACCTTACATTTATCCCCATTAAAGCTCATTTGCCATTTATCAGCCCAAGCTTCTAGTTTACATAAATCATCCTGTAATATAAAATTGTCCTCCCCTGTATTGATTACCCTGCAGAGTTTAGTGTCATCTGCAAATATTGAAATTCTACTCTGAATGCCCCCTACAAGGTCATTAATAAATATGTTAAAAAGAAGAGGGCCCAATACTGACCCCTGTGGTACCCCACTGCTAACCGTGACCCAGTCCGAGTGTGCTCCATTAATAACCACCCTTTGTTTCCTATCCCTGAGCCAGCTCTCAACCCATTTACACATATTTTCCCCTATCCCCATTACTCTCATTTTATGTAACAACCTTTTGTGTGGCACCGTATCAAAAGCTTTGGAAAAGTCCATATATACTACGTCCACTGGGTTCCCTTGGTCCAGTCCGGAACTTACCTCTTCATAGAAGCTGATCAAATTAGTCTGACATGAACGGTCCCTAGTAAACCCGTGCTGATACTGGGTCATGAGGTTATTCCTCTTCAGATACTCCAGCATAGCATCCCTTAGAATGCCCTCCAGGATTTTACCCACAGTAGAGGTTAAGCTTACTGGCCTATAATTACCGAGTTCAGTTTTTGCCCCTTTTTTGAATATTGGCACCACATTTGCTATACGCCAGTCCTGTGGTACAGACCCTGTTATTATGGAGTCTTTAAAGATTAAAAATAATGGTCTATCAATGACTGTACTTAGTTCCTGCAGTACTCGGGGATGTATCCCATCCGGGCCCGGAGATTTGTCAATTTTAGTTATTTTTAGCCGCCGCTGTACTTCCTGCTGGGTTAAGCAGGTGACATTTAATGGGGAATTTTTATCACTAGTCATATTGGCTGCCATGGGATTTTCTTTTGTAAATACTGATGAAAAAAAGTCATTTAGCATATTGGCTTTTTCCTCATCCTCATCCACCATTTCACCCAGACTATTTTTAAGGGGGCCAACACTGTCATTTTTTAGTTTCTTACTATTTATATAGTTAAAGAATATTTTGGGATTATTTTTACTCTCTCTGGCAATGAGTCTCTCTGTCTCAATCTTTGCTGCCTTGATTTGCTTTTTACAGAATTTATTTAATTTTCTGTATTTATTTAATGCCTCCTCACTACCTACTTCCTTTAATTCTCTAAATGCTTTCTTTTTGTCCCTTATTGCGCCCCTTACAGCTCTATTTAGCCATATTGGTTTCCTCCTATTTCTAGTATGTTTATTCCCATACGGTATATACTGTGCACAGGTCCTATCCAGGATGCTAATAAATGTCTCCCATTTTCTTTGTGTATTTTTGTGTCTCAGGATATCGTCCCAGTTAATTGCACCAAGATCCTCTCTCATCCGTTGGAAATTTGCCCTCCTGAAGTTTAGTGTCCTTGTCACCCCCCTACTACCCATCTTATTAAAGGTTACATGAAAACCTATTATTTTGTGATCACTATTCCCCAAGTGACCCCCAACCCTTATATTTGATATGCGGTCTGGCCTGTTGGTTAATATTAGGTCTAGCAGTGCCCCCCTCCTTGTTGGGTCCTGAACCAGTTGTGAAAGGTAATTGTCTCTCATAGTTGTCAAAAATCGATTACCTTTACTGGAACTGCAGGTTTCTGTTCCCCAATCTATTTCAGGGTAGTTGAAGTCCCCCATAATAATGACTTCTCCTTGAGTCGCAGCTTCATCTATTTGCTTTACGAGGATATTCTCCATTGCTTCCATTAGTTTTGGAGATTTATAACAAACCCCTATCAGTAATTTATTATTTTTTCCCCCTCCCCTTATCTCCACCCACAGAGACTCTACATTTTCATTAGATTCACCTATATTATCACGCAGGATGGGTTTTAAGGACGATTTTACATACAGACACACCCCACCCCCTCGCTTATCTGTACGGTCATTTCTGAACAGGCTATAGCCCTGCAAGTTAACAGCCCAGTCATGGCTCTCATCCAGCCACGTCTCAGATATCCCCACCATGTCATAATTATGCTCCAACAACATTAGTTCTAATTCGTCCATTTTGTTGGCGAGGCTTCTGGCATTAGTATACATGCACTTGATGTTACTCTCTGTACCTCTATTCTTTCTTAAATTATTAACTGTTCTAACCCCACCCCCCATGCCACCGCCACCCCCAACTTCCTTATTTGTGCCCAGGTCTCTATCTGCACTATTTTCCCCTCCTATAAAATGAATACCCTCCCCCCCAATCCCTAGTTTAAACACTCCTCCAACCTTCTAACCATTTTCTCCCCCAGCACAGCTGCACCTTCCCCATTGAGGTGCAGCCCGTCCCTAGCGTAGAGCCTGTAGCCAACTGAGAAGTCGGCCCAGTTCTGCAGGAACCCAAACCCCTCCTTCCTACACCAATTCTTGAGCCACTTATTAACCTCCCTAATCTCCCGTTGCCTCTCTGGCGTGGCACGTGGTACAGGCAGTATTTCGGAAAATACCACGTTGGAGGTCCTTGCTTTCAGCTTGCAGCCTAATTCCCTGAAATCATCTTTAAGGACTTTCCACCTACGTCTAACTTTGTCATTTGTGCCAATGTGCACCATGACCGCTGGGTCCTCACCAGCCCCTCCCAGTAATCTGTCCACCCGATCAGCGATGTGTCGGACTCGAGCGCCAGGTAGGCAGCACACCGTCCGACGATCCCTGTCTTTGTGACAGATTGCCCTATCTGTTCCCCTAATAATTGAGTCCCCCACTACCAGCACCTGTCTGGCCTGCCCTGCTCTCCTATTTTCCTCCTTACTGTAGCAGTCACTCCTCCGGCTTTCAGAGGACATGCCTGGCTGCAGCAGTGCTACCCCTGTACTGGCACCTCCCTCATCTGCCAACTTAGCAAACTTATTGGGGTGTGCCAGATCAGGACTAGCCTCCCTGGCACTCTTCCCTCTACCCCGCCTTCTATCTGTCACCCAGCTAACTGCCACACTGTCCTGCAGCTCCATCCTACCATCCCCCTCCTCATCTATCCCATTGAGCGTCTGCTCTGTGAGCAGAAGACTCCTCTCCATATTGTCTATGGATCTCAGTGTTGCCAGCTGCACATTTAGATCCAGTATCTGGGTTTCCAAATGCACAATGTGCTCACATCTCGCACAGCAGTATGCACCCTCGACCGGCTGGTCATGGACTGCATACATGTGGCAAGATGTACACTGGATGGCATTAACAATTGTGGAGCACATTTCCTAATGGGGATTGCACCACACAGAAACGTTAATTAAAAATAAATACAAAGTATTAATTAAACCAAAAACAAACAAAAAAAAAAAAAAAAACAGAAGCAATTCCTCCCTTGGAAACTCCCTGATTCCAAAGTCACTGAATCACAAGTCACACACTTACCGCCGTTCACACTTACGCTCAGGTCACACTCAGCTCGCTCACACTCGCTGTGCTGAAGATTTATAGATTTTTTTTTTTTTTTTTCTCTCTATCTCCCCTCAACAGCAATCCACCTTGCTGTTCAGATGCACTTCCAAAAAGGCAACATGCGGCAGCATGCGATGACATGCGCCATGCGACGACATGCAGCATGCGACATGTGACAACATGCGACGACATGCAGCATGCGTCATGCGGTGACATGCGCCATGCGACGACATGCAGCATGCAACATGTGACAACATGCGACGACATGCAGCATGCGTCATGCGATGACATGCGCCATGCGACGACATGTGACAACATGCGCCATGCAACGACATGCGCCATGCAACGACATGCGCCATGCGACGACATGCAGCATGTGACATCATGCGACATGTGACGGCATGCGACGACATGCACCATGCGATGACATGCAGCATGCGACATGTGACATCATGCGACATGCCACATACAGTACATACATACAGTACATACATACAACATACATATAGACATACAGTACATGTAACATAGATTACATACTCACCATCACTTGTCACCTTGATCCCCGAAGCCAGTGTCATCTGTAAAAAATATTGAAATAATAAACAAACACTCCCTGATCCGCAGAAATCCAATTAAAACGAGTGTCCCTCAACGATGTCCCGTGGAGAGCAGGAGCATCAGCTGATGCGACTGCTCTCCAGGGTCTCCAGGAACACAATGAGGTGGGAAGGTATCCTTCCACAATGTATTCCCCTGTGAAAAAATAGTCCCTAGTCTCACTTTATGGCATTGCTGTGTGAGAAAGTTCCCACGTAGCTTTTTGCCATAAAGTGAGACCAGTGAACTATAGTAACCTCAGTGATGCACTGCAGGAGCCATTGTCTCCTGTCAGTGTGTCACTGAGGGTCCTATAGAGCAGTGACCTCACCCGATGTCACTGTTCTATAGGGGAGATCGTCCTTATTAATTGGACTACGACGGACAGGTAGTATACGATTTATTTTACGTTTTTTGCAGGCGCTGAAGTATGGTAAGTATGGCTAAATGAAGAATAATACAATACTTTTTCCCTAATGTGTGTGTGTTTTATTAACCCTTTATTACTATTGGATTAATAACGGATAGGTGTCTTATTGACGCCACTCCGTTATTAACCCGGTTTAATGTCACCTTACAATAGCAAGTTGACATTAACCCCTTATTACCCCATATCCCACCGCTACACGGGAGTGGGAAGAGAGGGGCTAAGTGCCGGAATTGGCGCATCTTACAGATGCGCCATTTCCGGGGCGGCTGCGGACTGGTATTTGTAGCTGGGGGGGGGGGGACCAATATCCATGGCCCCTCTATAGGCTATGAATATCAGCCCACAGCTGTCTGTGTAGCCTTTCTGGCTATAAAATATAGGGGGACCCCACGTCATTTTTTGGGGGGATCCCCCTATTTTAATAGCCAGTAAAGGCTACGCAGACAGCTGCGGGCTGATATTCATAGCAGGCTACAAATATTGGCCCCCGGCCGTCGGCTTTCCCCCTCTGGCGCTGAAAATTTCGCGGGAGCCCACGCAATTTTTTTTTATTTTTTTTTAACTGAAACATATTGTTCATTAACCCCTTTCTGCCAGCTGACGGAATAGTACGTCAGCTGGCAGTATCCCCTGCTTTGAGGTGGGCTTCGCGGTGAGCCCACTTCAAAGCAGCAACATGTCAGCTGTTTTCAATACAAAAAAAAAAATTTACATGATCGCTAAACGGCATAGCGAGAAAAAAAAATCAAAAGACAAAATTACGTTTTTTTGGTCGCCGTGACACTGCATTAAAATGCAATAACGGGCGATCAAAAGAACGTATCTGCACAAAAGTGGTATTATTAAAAACGATAGCTCGGCGCGCAAAAAATTAGCCCTCACCCGACCCGATATCTCAGAACATATAGACGCTACGGGTATCGGAAAATGGCGCAATTATTTTATTTCTTTTTAGAAAACTTTGGAATTTTTTTTCACCACATATAAAAAATAACCTAGACGTGTTTGGTGTCTATGAACTCGTAATGACCTGGAGAATCATAATGGCAGGTCAGTTTTAGGCTGTGTGCTCACGTTGCAGATTTGGGTGCAGAATTTTCTGCACAAAATCTGCATCTCCTTGCAGAAAACGCCGCAGCGTATTGGATGCATTTTTTCACGTTTTTTTTCATGTTTTTTGCGTGGTTTTGATGCAGTTCTTGGTGCAGTTTTTGTTGCGGTTTTTGCATGTTTTTTGTGCGTTTTTGTATGCGTTTTTGAAAGCTAAATAAAGATGTATTATTGAACAAAAAAAAAAAGATTTGTGATGTCATTATTGTCCAACCCACACTCAATTACACACAGATAGATAGAAATATAGATGATAGATGAAATGGATAGACAGATCTACATATAGATAGATCTATAGATGCATACATATATCTATTCATATATCTATCTGTAGATGTGTCTGGATAGATATATCTATATCTATATAGATTGGATGCTGCGTACTTGTAGTCCCATCGGATGATGCCTGCACACACACCCCAAAAGACCCCCCGCACAGCCCCGCACACATCCGAACAGCCCGCAGACCCCGCACACACCTGAACAGTCCCGCACAGCGCCGCACACATCTGAACAGCCCGCAGACCCCGCCCGCACACACATACACACACACCGTCACCGCCCACACACTTCCATCCTCCCGAGCTGCAGCGTTTCTCGGACCCACATCCGCATCTAAACTGCAGATCTTTTTTACATCTGCGGTTTTGCTGTGGATGTGCCCGACTCAATGAAAGTCTATGGGTGCATAAACACTGCAGTTTGGCACAAAAGAAGTGACATGCTCCGGAAAAAAAAGCTGCGTTTCGGTGCGGCTTTATCCGCAGCATGTGCACAACAAGTCTGCGGCTCCCATAGACTTACATTGGTTGTGCACTACGCTGCGGATTGTGTGCGGCAAAAAACCCTGCGGATCTGCAATCAAATCCACAACGTGTGCACACAGCCTTAGCATTTAGTGAACCTAGCAAAAAAGCCAAGCAAAAAACAAGTGTGGGATTGCACTTTTTTTGCAATTTCATCGCACTTTGACTTTTTTCACATTTTCTGTTACACGACATGGTAAAACCAATGATGTCGTTCAAAAGTAGAACTTGTCCCGCAAAAAATAAGCCCCCACATGGCTATATTGACGGAATAATTATGGCTCTGGAAAGAAGGGGAGCGATAAACGAAAACAAAAAAGCTCCAGGGGTGAAGGGGTTTAGAAACATGGATATGGACATAGATATATCTGTATGTATCTATCTATCTATCTATCTATCCATCTATCTGTGTGTAATGGAGTGTGGGTTGGACAAATGTAAAAGAGGAGGTTGGACAGAAATGACATCACAAATCTTTCTGAAGATAGAGGGGGGAGAGGAGGGAGGGGTTGGGGTGTGTTCTGGAGTGGGTGTGGTAGGTTCGTGCTTAGTAGCAGTGCAAAGCATCATGGAACTTGTAGTATTAGAGCACAGTAAGTCAGGAGAAAGGAAGTTGTCGATTAACCCCATGAGAGCTGGATCCAGCACTGAAGATGTGCTGCTACAGCATGATAAAAGGTAATATTGCTAAAATAAAGACAGTGGATGTTTTCAGTGGCATATAATAGCAAGATTTATGAAAAAAAAAAAAAAATGTTTATTGTAGCAGACAACTTCTTTAATTATACAGTCTCAAAACAGACTGCATTACATACTTATCCTAAAAGTATATATGTAACTGGATTAATTCTGAACTGGTGTATACAGCTACAATATATTTGCAAAGTGGAAGCTCCTCTCTGTTCTCTTCAGTGTATAAAACGCAAAAGAAGCTTAAAATAAGGTATTTGATCCTTATGCTAAACAGTAAGCCCATTCACCTCGACTGGATAGCAAAATGCATGCAAAGTACGGTAATCCCTGGAGCGTTTTATTTGTTCAGTAAATCTGATCCCTGGCTAGATGAATATTAGTGTGATGCTCTGATTGAAAACATAGGAAATATCACCATGTCATGTATTAGTTATTATGTATGAGTTTTTATATTACTGGACTTGAACACAGCCCTCCTTAGTTAGAAGTTGGTAGATGAACTTAATATAGGATACTTTAATGTATGGCTTGCCAGAATTAATTTATTTTAATCGTAGGATGAATGAATCATTTTTATGTACCCAATATAAACAGCAGTCTTACTAAGAAAGTAGGAGATAGACAAGACACAGCCCCCCTAAATCCCTGTTTATTCATGTTTCATGAAGAGCCTGTTTGAGTACTTTTCACCAGTTTGAGTATGCTAAACTGGCCGCATAAGGGAATAATGGCTGTAGAGCTGAATAAAACATAGTTTTTATTTAATTTCTCCTCTCTGTTGCAGAGATCAGCTTGTTAAGCTTAGGGTATAAGTGCAAAGAGATTCTTTAGGGGCATGTTCTTCTTCGCACACATGAAGTTAACCAGTCGTAAGCAGGCAGCGACATACAGGGTAAAAAAAAGTCTTCACAGTACCTTAAGGGCTTGTTCACACTTTGCGGAATTAGCTGTGGATTTTTCCGCTGCGGATTTGGAAATTCGGTTTTGCACTGCGGTTTTCCCTGCGGATTTTCCTGCGGTTTCTTCTGCGGATTCCTCTGCGGGTTTTCAACAGCACTTTCCTATTGGTGCATGTTGAAAACCGCTGCGGATTCCGCAGAAAGAAGTGACATGCTCCTTTTTTTCCGCAGCAATTCCGCGCGTTTTTTTCCGGGATTTTCCGCATCGTGGGCACAGCGGTTTTTGTTTTCCATAGGGTAACATTGTACTGTACCCTGCATGGAAAACTGCTGCGGATCCGCAGCGTCAAATCCGGTGACGTCACCGCTGTGCTTTCCGGCCGCTGTGCTTACACAGTGCAGAGAAGCTGAGACGCCGGAGGACAGACACCGGAATGTAAGTATGTACTGTTTGTTTTTTTTCACGTTTACGCTGGTAACCACGGTAAACATCGGGTTACTAAGCGCGGCCCTGCGCTTAGTAACCCGATGTTTACCCTGGTTACCCGGGGACTTCGGCATCGCTCCAGCGCCGTGATTGCAAAGTGTGACCGCAGTCTACAACGCTGGAGCGATAATCATACGATCGCTGCGACGTCACGGATCGTGCCGTCGTAGCGATCAAAATGGTACTGTGTGACGGTACCCTAAGGCCTCTTTCACACGTCCCTGTCTCCAGTATATGTGGTGACCGTTTTCACACATTTCGGAAATACTGACACACGTAGACCCATTCAAAAGAATGGGTCTGTGCACATGTCAGTGTGTTTCCACTGACCATGACCCACACGTAGACATGTCCGTGTGCACACGGATGACACCTATAAGACACCTCTCCATTACTAATCCTATAGTTTTATGGTAAATAATGACACAGCCAGAAAAGTCCTTTATTAGAAATAAAACAAAACCGTTTTCCATTTTTATTTAAAAATAAGTTATACTCACTTAACTCCTAATTCCACCGAAGCCCTCGTCTCCTGTAATAAACCAAAAATAAAAACAATATCTCTCACCTGTCTGTCATTCTGTTCCACGCAGTAATCCATGTCTAGGGGTAAACCGTTTTCAACCTGGATGGTGCCAAGATGCGACCTAAAGAAACCTAATGGTTTTTAGGTTTCGCCAACTACTACCGTAAGTTCATCAAAATCTTTTCGGTAGTAGCCAAGCCGCTGACGGATATGACGAGCAAGGAGACAGACATTTCAATGTGGTCCATTCCGGCCAGGGAGACATTCGATACTTTAAAGAGGTGTTTTTCATCTGCGCCGATTCTCATACATCCTGACGTCTCTCAGCCTTTTATCGTTGCGGTTGACGTGTCTGAGGTGGGAGTGGGGGCTGTGTTGTCGCAGGGTATGTCTCCCGGTAAATGGTGTCTGTGTGCATATTTTTCGAAAGAACTGTCATTTGCAAAGAAAAATTATGACATCTGTAGCAGGGAACTCTTGGCAATCAAGTGGGCTTTTATAGTGGCATCATTTTTTTGGAGGGAGCGGTTCATCCGGTTATGGTGATCACGGATCATAAGAATCTTATTTAGAATATTCGAAATGTCGAACGCCTCGACAGACAAGATGGGCATTGTTCTTTACCAGGTTTAACTTTTTTGTCACATATAGGCCGGAGAACAAAAGCGTAAAGGCAGATGCCTTATCTTGTTGTTTTCCCGAGGGGATGAAATAGTTGTGAACAAGTACCTATTCTACAAAAACGGGTGGTTATAGCATCTATATGCTTCGATCTTGAAAGAGAGGTTGTTGATGCTCAGGGGAACGCCCCTGCTGCCTGTACATTAGGTAAATTGATTGTTCCAGTTAATCTTTGTTTCAGAATCTTTAGTGAACATCACAATTCGGTTTTGGCCTGACATCCTGGTAATTGCCATCACAGATCTTCTTACTCTGTGCTTTTGATGGTCTCAGGTTCATTCCGGGAGTATGTAGCCACTTACAGTGTCTGTGCACGTTCTAAGACCTCTCATACTCTTCCGTTGGGGGCATTCCAACCATTGGACTCGCTTGTCAGTCGATTTTATCACGGATCTACCCGTTTCGGCGGGGAATACAGTAATTTTGGTGGTCGTGGATAAATTCAGTAAGATGTCTCATTTTATTGCATTACCAGCTTTACCGAACGCCAAGTACTTGGCACAAATTTTAGTCAGGGAACTTACATGTGATCCCGACCGATATTGTTTCTGACCGGGGTGTATAGTTTGTTTCCAAGTTTTGGAGGCCATTTTGCACCCGTCTGGGGATCCTTCTGTCATTTTCATCTGCATTTCACCTGCAGTCTAATGGGCAGACTGAACTGGTTAACCAGAATCTGGAGACTTATCTTAGGTGTTTTGTGTCTGAGAATCAGCAGGATTGAGTTGCCGAATTCTCAGTAAGTAATTCGTTGTCATGAATCTACTGGCAAGTCCCCCTTTTTTTGGGTGAATGAGTGCCATCCTCAGTTTAGCTCATTTAATAAAATTCTTCTGAATTATGTGACGAGGAACTGTTTTCATCATTTATTACATCCGTATGGCAGGGTGTTACTAATAATTTCAGGATGCTGGGATCCAAATATAAGAGTGTGGCTGATCGGAGACGTTTGGTGGGTCCGGACCTGTGTCTTGGTGACTTGGTGTGGTTGTCCTTTACGAACATTAAGTGGAAGGTTCTATCTTGGAAACTGGGTCCCAGGTTTTTCGGTCCTTATAAGATCATAGCCATCGTTAATCCTGTAGCATTCCGCCTTGCTTTGCCTCCCACCTTCAGGATCCATAATGTATTTCATTAATTTTTCCTAAAAAAAAAAAAAGTTACATCTTCGGTACCAACACCGCTACCGCCATCGCCTGTCATTGTCGATAGAAATTTAGCATTTCAGTTTGCAGTTGTTAATCGGCTATGTTGGGAGCTCTGGAAGTCTGAGCTCTCAGCTGAGCTCGGTTAGCCACTTCCATCCCCTTTATAATTTGGCTCCAGATTGAAACCCATGTCAGAGCTAGCTAAGGCTGCATGGCTTGAAGGAGAGGTGTTTATATGAGGAGTTATCTGTGACTGTTGCGTGGGTTTGTAAGTGTGATAATTTAATTCCCTTTTCTTATTTTAGTTTATCCCCATCCTCCACTCCCCCAGTTTATTTCTCTGTTATATGTGAGTGAATGTTTGCATGCCTGGTATTTTCATTTACCATTGTTTGTGCTGCAGTGTTCGTCGGGTTGGTCTACTGCGGTACACGGTAGCGCCCCTCTTCCCTGGGTGGAGGAAGAGAACAGGCAGAGGGCTGAATCAGGAAATAGACAAGGATGGAGGCCCCGGCATGTTCACCCCTAGTGTTAGGCAGAGTCACCCAAGAGCTGAGTCATGACAATTTACAATACAGACTGGGATAAGAAAGTTTTTTATATGTATGGATCACCCCTTTCTATGTTTTATTTTCCATTACTACAATATCTATTGCATAACATCCCTTATTACAGCAATGTACTTTATTTCAGGCCTCAGTTTTAAAGATAATATTTAGTCTAGAACAATGTGTAATTTTCTGTTACGTTTCATCACGACTTTTGAAACATTTGATTGCGGGTTTTTTCCATGACACCTTGTATACAAAATCTTAAGAGGAATTGGTCACCAGTTTTTTGGTACCCTATCTGGGAGCAGCATGATGTAGGGAAAGAGACCCTGACACCACTCACTTGGCTGCTTGTTGTCATTTTGAGAAAATCCCTGTTTTATCTGCTGCAGATCTACCAGTTCTCTGAATGCTGAGCTCTGTATAACCCCGCCTACAACACTGATTGGCAGCTTTCTGTGTACATTGTCAGCTTTCTACCCATCAGTGGTGGGGGCGGGGTTATACAGAGCTCCTGAATATACTTGACAACCTAGCAGTTTTACTAGTCCTCTAGTGATAATCTCCTGCAGATAAAACTGTGATATTATCAAAATTACACTGAGCAGCCCAATAAGTGACACATTATTGGATTCGGGGTCTCTGTCTCTACATTATTCTGCTCTCAGATTAGATTGGCTTCGAAATTACACTGTGCAGCCCAATAAGTGACACATCATTGAAATCGGGGTTTCTGTCTCTACATTATGCTGCTCTCAGATTAGACCGACTTCAAAATTACACTGAGCAGCCCAATAAGTGACACATCATTGGAATCGGGGTCTCTGTCTCTACATTATTCTGCTCTCAGATTAGATTGGCTTCGAAATTACACTGTGCAGCCCAATAAGTGACACATCATTGAAATCGGGGTTTCTGTCTCTACATTATGCTGCTCTCAGATTAGACCGACTTCAAAATTACACTGAGCAGCCCAATAAGTGACACATCATTGGAATCGGGGTCCACTGCTAGTCCACTTTTCTATAGTTATCTCACTATTCTCACAAGTAGGACTACAATAAAGGGTAATAACTCACAAGACATGCTACAACCTCCTTTACATATCACTAAGTAATGGAGCAAGAACTTAGTAATAAAAAAGTGTCTGTTGTGTTCAGTGAAGGAAATGTATGAGAGGGATTGCATATTTAACATGTAAGCTAGTATTCTGGGAGAATGAAGTCAGAGTATTTCTTTTAATACATGAAAAAACATGCAAGGGTGGGCCTTTTTTATTATTATTTTTTGTGCATGGCATGTTATCTGTAAGACATGTTTTGGTAAGTCTCTGTGATACTCCTTAAATGTGAAATTATGTCATTAAATCAAATGCAAATACCAGAATTCCAGGAGCTATGCATTTCAGTCAACATTAAAAAACTGTTGGAAGCAAAAAATGTTTTATAAACATTCCCATTTTACAGCGAGTGAAGAATGCGGAGAGGCATATGAAAGCATCCCAGCCGTGAGCGTATGCCAAATACAGTACATGTTTAGACGGGTTTGTGGACGACAGATGTATTGCTGAACTGAAAGGATTAACCAGCATGTCTGACCAGGCATGCTATTTCCAAATTGTAATACTGAATATAATTTTCCCTTGGCTGCCTTTGCTAAAGCCGTCATGCGTCTTTTAAATTACTGCTTTTCCATGGGTTAATTAAAGCACTCGGCAAGCACTGTCTACTGACTGTAAGGTTTAGCAGGGAATTCAAGTAGTGTGCAATGACAATTGGAATGCCGACCCAGAGGATACTTCGGGGATGATCAACAAAAGATTCATTTAGAAGCCACAAACGATCTACGGAACAGGCCAGGAACTGTCTCTGGATTGTGTGAAGGCCACTAGTTAATGATTTAAAGGGAGCCTGTCAGCAGGATTGTGCACAGTAACCTACAGACAGTGTCAGGTTGGCGCCATTATACTGATTACAATGATACCTTGGTTGATTAAATCCATCTTGTGGTTGTTGTTTAATCTGTATTTGTAGTTTTCAGTTAATGAAATTCTCGTGCTCTCGGGCAGTGCGCAGGGTCTTCATGTGGTGCTCTATACATCAGTTGGGAGTTAGAAAAACAAAAAAATTCAACTTCATCAAAATGGCGCTGGCGGCAGTGCCTGCGCTGTAGCATGATACATGCGTAATATGGCTATATACATTTATGCTTTATTCCTATACTATTGTGGGGTAAAAAAATATATATTGCAGAAATAAATCAGATGTGGCACTCACCCCAAGTATGCTGAAATTAATATCCTTTATTCGCCTTTATGCGGTAACAGGCATTTGTGTCCTGGACCCGTGGAAGCGCACTCGCGCGAAACGGCCGTCGTCCTCTCTTTCCTCTCCTCTACCTGCCGCCTCTCCACAAATGCCTGTTACCGCATAAAGGTGAATAAAGGACATTGATTTCAGCATACTTGGGGTGAGTGCCACATCTGATTTATTTCTACAGTATCTGAACCTTATTTCTCTGATATGTGTTAAGCACCGCCCCTGTGATGCATATATGAGTATCGTGTTACGAGTCTTCAGAAAAATCCGTCCTCTACATTTAGCCTGTGAAGATATATTACCTGGTGCCGCTCATTTCTGAATCTCCTCCAAGTCTAAAAATATATATATATATATATATATATATATATATATATATATATATATATATATATATATTCATCAAAATAGTGGTGGTGCCTGTGCAGTAGCATCTATCACGTTCCAATAGATACCACTGTGCAGGCGCCACCGCTATTTTGATGATTTTTTTTTTTTGGTAACCCCACAACATGATATGCAGTATGTAAAATAGGGTGCAGGTCACTGAGGGATCAATGACCTGTTATGATCCCATACTGATGCACATGTAAGCAGAGCACCATATAAAGCCTCTCCAACAGACCGCCCCAGAGCACGAGAATCTCATTAACTGAAAACTACAAATAAAGATTAAACAACAAGATGGATTTCATCAACCAAGGTATCGTTTTAATCCGTATAACATCACCAACCTGACAGTGTCTGTAGTTTACTAAGCACAATCCTGCTGACAAATTCACTTTAAACATATTTGTAAAAAAATAAAAAACACACTTGCTCTTTGTTTAAGCTTTCTGTTATGCACGTGGTTGTGGAACCACTGTGCCACGGTCCGGGGAGAGCCTGGAGAAGCATAACTAAGCGAGCACCTGGTTCTTCATTAGAGCTCCTGATAATGTGGTTAGACTTGAACCCAGGTGGATGCCAGGTGCTGTTCCAGGACGGAGACATTTCCAGAAGCTTGCATGGCCCATTTAATAAGCAGGGAGCGCGCGCCCTAATCATTCTTCCAGGAGACCTGCATGCCGTGCACAGGCCCTGGGAGGACGCTGAGACAGCGGGGACCGGAGCGGCACGGGGAGGTGAGAACACACGTCGTCTTCCCTTCTGAGACTGAGAAGAGGAAGGAGACGTCCAGGGGCATTAGTGCTGCTATAATAGCTACATTCACACATCCGTGGGATGTGTCCTAGCATTGTCCTCTTTTTTTTTTTTTTTCTTGTATAGCACACTGACCCATAGAGTTTCGTTCATTTATATAGACATGGTTTTTTAAAATGGATGTATGTCTCTGATCTGTGAGACTCCGCTCATTCCTATTCTCATTTGTATTGCGGATCAGACTCTGCCAATAAAGTCAGTGGAGGTCCACATAAATCGGATGACACACAGAAAGACCTACTTTGTGCTCCAGAGTTCCATCTGACAGAGACCGAAAAGGGTCCACTTTGCAATACAATGGTTGTGTCTGAGCATAGCTACACACTGATTTGGAGGTAGTAGTGGGTCCTTTTACTTCTTGGGCCCCTGTGCAGCTGCACCAATGCATCTGAGTTTCATTTCTTTTTGATACATCAAAAGTCCTTGAATAAAAAAAAAAAAAAGGTTTAGACAGTCTACATGCTTCAGTGAAAAAAAAAATATGAGAAAAAAATGAAAGCAACTAGGATAATGGCTCACGTTCTCTCAGATGTTTACAGTTCTACTTGGGGGGGTTTCCATAATCACTGGGGAAAATAGCTATTTGATACACTGCCGATTCTGTAAGTTTTCCCACCTACAAAGAAAGAAGAGGTCTGTAATTTTTATTGTAGGTACACTTCAACTGTGAGAGACCGAATCTAAAAATAAAAACAGAAAATCGCATTGTATGATTTTTAAATACATAAACTGCATTTTATTGCATGAAATAAGTATTTGATCACCTACCAACAGCAAGAATTCTGGCTCTCACAGACCTGTTAGTTTTTCTTTAAGAAGCCTTCCTACTCTGCACTCATTACCTGTATTAATTGCATCTGTTTGAACTCGTCATCTGTATAAAAGACACCTGTCCACACACTCCAACGTCTCCACCATGGCCAAGACCATGGAACTGTCTAATGACACCAGGCACAAAATTGTAGACCTGCACAAGGCTGGAATGGGCTACAGGACAATAGGCAAGCAACTTGGTGAGAAGGCAGCAACTGTTGACACAATTATTAGAAAATGGAAGAAACACAAGATGACTGTCAATATATCTCGGTCTGTGGTTGCATGTGAGACCTCACCTTGTGGGGTAAGGATGATTTCAAGAAAGGTCAGGAATGAGCCCAGAACTACACAGGAGGACCTGGTCAACGATGTGAAAAGAGCACTACTACGCTGTCATGGATTAAAATCATGCAGGGCATGCAAGGTCCCCCTGCTCAGGCCAGCACATGCCTAGTTCTCCAATGACCATCTGGATGATCCAGAGGAGGCATGGGAGAAGGTCATGTGGTCAGGTAATACCAAAATAGATCTTTTTGGTATTGACTCCACTCACCGTGTTTGGAGTAAGAAGGATGAGTACAACCCCAAAAACACCATCCCAAGCTGGGAAACATCATACTTTGGGGATGCTTTTCTGCAAAGGGGACAAGACAACTGTATCATATTGAAGGGCGGATTGGATAGGGTCGTGTATCGCTTGATTTTGGCCTCTTTATTCAGGTTTTCTCTTCTATCAAATACTTATTTCATGCAATGAAATTCAGATTAATCCAGTCTTTTCTGGAGTCGCATTTTAGGCATAAGAGAAGCCAGCACTTTAGCTGAATTTGATTGGCAGGCATAGCCGCACACTTCTCCCACCCTGAGTCCTCCGAAGGTCTTGCCCATTTTTGGGAGCTACTTCAAACGTGAAATTGCCAAAAGTTGAAAAATATTGGAGCAACTGCGTGCTGCGCAAATATTTTGTACTTTTATTTTTTTCAAAGCCATAATGTTTGGCATAAGAGCTTTGAGTCGGGTTCTTGGAGTTTTTGAAAACCTGAAGTGTTTAAATGATGCTCAAAAGCCTGAAAATGTGAGCCGGAAGTAATTGTCCATAGATATGAACAAAAAGATTCTTTTGAGACTTTTCCGAGCACTATGTCAATTGAAAATGTAAAAAAGGCATATAACTTTCAGGAAGAAAGGGAAAAAATAGCTTGCAGTGGGAAGAAGTTAATATTAGGAGGGTAACTTTCACAAAGGAGTATGCAGCCATTATTATTTGTATTTTAAAAGTAAGGACGCCTTAACGATGTATTTGATAATTTACATAATTTTTATTATGAAATCTGGTGACAAATCCTCTATTTTTTTTATTGCCATTGTTATGTTGCCTTTTTACAACAGGTACGAGTTTATGATCTTTTGCAATATGAACATGGGGCAGATGATGTGCTAGTTTTGGCAACAGACGGCCTTTGGGATGTCTTATTGAACGAAGAAGTGTCTGAAGCTGTTACAAATTTTCTAGCATGCTGTGATCCTGATGACCCTCATAGGTATGTAGTGGAGCTTCTCCTTTTTTATAAAACCGTATATAGAATTTACACAAATATGATACAAAAAGTTTGTAATTCTAATTTACAGTAGATTTTTTTTGTGTGTGCGCTGGAGTGGGGGAGACATTTACGGCTTGTCAAATACAGTATGTAACTTCTTTCCATTCCTTGCTCAGCCCCAGGCTAACCTATGAGCTAAAAATCCTGGCTTGTCATGGCCAATTGGCTAGCAAACCATTGCACCCCAGATCCACATTGCTAGTTTTATAAAGGACATGTTCTTAAAACGAGTTTCCATTAAGTTTTTCAGTGGTTTCCTGGTCTGTGAAAGGGCTATTCTATTTTCACACACACACACACACACACACACACACACACACACACACACACACACACACACACACACACACACACACACACACACATACATACATACATACATACATACATACATACACACATACATACACACACATATATATATATATATATATATATATATATATACATACACACACCTTTCTCCTCTAGTGCCTTTTCTTTTAACGCCAGTCTCGTTGTCTTCCTCCTTTTTAAAAAAATCTTGATTTCAAAAAGTCAGAGCATACATTTGGAAATAAATATTTCCAAAGTAAATACTACAGAGTAAAAAAAATGAATTTGGCTTTGCAAATATTGATGATTTTTTATTTTTTATTTTTTTTTTTTGGGGGGGGGGGGAGTGATTGGTTGCGATTAGTGTTGAACAAACGTGCTTAGATTAGGTGTTAGCTGACGATGCTCGTGTGTTATAGAGTATCTCTGGTGTGCTCAAATAATATGTTTGAGTCATCGCGGCAGCCTGTCTCGCTGTTGTTCAACAAGCCGCAACACATGCGGGGATTTTCTGTTTGTTAGATAATCCCTTCATGTGTTGCGGCTGTCAAACAGCCGCGGCGACTCGAACATAGTTGCTCAACACTAATCACGATTCGTCAGAGTGTTTTCACTAGAAATCCGGTGTAAAACACTTTGATAAGTCGCTAAATTTTTACTTATTCTCGACACGAGCTGTGGCCTACGTAATGCCAGAAATGATAAACCAGTCCTTGGCTGGAGTAAGATTTGTGGTGAGGAGTACGCAGTCACACTCCACTTTTCAGACGTGCTGGATTCATTAGCAGGCATGTACCTCCTAATGAATCAGGAGCGACAGACTCCAGCTCACATAATTCACACCGTCTTGATGAATCGGAGCAATGGCCTTCTACTCATTTTACATTTTCGCTGTGAAATACCGGAAATGTATTAATGAGTATAATTAGTACTTTTCTGAAGTGACTCAATTTTCGTCAACTACTGCAGAGTGTCTTGCTAAAGATAATCCTGTCACCTTCTGTCTTCAAAGCCTCTAACTAGTGATGCTAATGTGTGGATAAAAACATAGGATGGAATAAAAAATAGTCTACATTTTAAAACTAGTTTTTTTGCTTTACAAATTACTGAATGGTCATATAAAAAAAATCTGTTTTAAAAACGTTCGGCTTTTCTTTATTAACTTAAAGGGGTTGTCCAGCCTTAGGCTATAAGTCTGCAGTCACTCTATATGACTGCAGACTTGCGAATCCTCACATCACACGCATGCTGTGAGGATTCTCCGGTGGCGGACGCATAACCGCAAGTATGTGATTTGTATACAGTCACGTGCCGACTAGATGGATGCAAGAGTACTGGGCGAGGCCGGACACTGTCTAGTTGGAATGTGGCTGGAAGTATGCAAATCGCATTCTTGTGGTCACATGACTACCTGCTCCCACTACCAGCATCCGAGAATCCTCACTGCAGGTAGTGTGTGCAATGTGAGGATTCACAAGTACCTGCACATAGGCTAAGAGTCTGAGTCACTCTGAGGCTTGATGACCCCTTTAAAAAATATTTCTAAATGAAGTCGGCACAAAATGACTGATCAGACCAAGCACATGCTCTAGGTGCACCCTTGGCGAAACTGTTCAGTGCATCTTCCCACCTACCTGTTTCCATCCATCTCCATCCTCCTTTGTCTTCTGTAAATCTAGAGTTTCATTAGAGGAAGAGGGGGCAGAGATGCGAGAAAAGTAGGTTAACTGCTCGATAAAGCCAGGGGTGCAGCCAGCGCTTTTGCTTAGTATGAACAGTTATTTTGTGCTGTCTGTCTCTTTTTTGTAAAAAAAATAATATATATATATATCTTTATACAAGAGATACAAAAAGCGGCACCAACCCACATATGACTTCCACCACACACTATTTGTTGCGGGTATAACAGATGGTTTCTACGCTGCAAACCATCACATGAAACCGGGGTGCTCCTTCATAGAAACAAAGTCTTTAAATGCACATAATGTTCATAAGAAGAGATGAGGGCACTCACCGGACTGAAGTAAAAAATGGTTCCTTTATTGAAAACAATACATCCAGAAGACGATTAAGGCCGGGGGAGAGGGAGCTCGTGCGAGCAGGGGAGGACTACGGCCGTTTCGCGCTGTCCTGCGCTTCTACGGGTCAGCTGACCCGTAGAAGCGCAGGACAGCGCGAAACGGCCGTAGTCCTCCCCTGCTCGCACGAGCTCCCTCTCCCCCGGCCTTAATCGTCTTCTGGATGTATTGTTTTCAATAAAGGAACCATTTTTTACTTCAGTCCGGTGAGTGCCCTCATCTCTTCTTATGAACATTATATATATATCTTTGTCAGCTCTAGGATAAAGAAATACTTGATTGTTAAAGATCCGGGCTTCATCCACCTAAGTGCTTATATGATCGATTAAAGGCAAAGGTCCCAGAAAGTCATTGATGACTTATGTGCAGTGCAGTGATCTGTAATGTGTGCTCCTCTCTTGGCAGGTACACGCTGGCCGCGCAGGACCTTGTGATGCGTGCTAGAGGTGTCCTGAAAGACCGAGGTTGGAGAATATCTAATGACCGGCTGGGCTCAGGAGATGACATTTCCGTGTATGTCATTCCATTAGCACATGGCAATAAACTGACCTGAAGGAATTGTCTTCAAGTTCAGGGAATGTTTCTTATGTACTGTTAGCAAGTTGTGAATAAGAACTTCTGTAGAAATGTCACTACTGAAATTGGGCATTGCACAACCCCTCTAATTGTGCATCCGGGACCTCAGCATATGTAACGCTGCTAACGTCATATGGTTTCTTGTGTTGTACTCTACAGACCTGATCCTTGTTTTGATTTTCTTGTGCCGCAATGTAGTTTTCATCATTAAAGTACTGTCAGTAAAGCGGTGCATATTTGGACGGGAGCGAAGTGCAGAGAAGTTAATCTCTCGATAGCTCCGATAAGTGGACATTTAGTAATAAATCACAATTTACAATCCACGTACTGTTAGATTGCAGCATCTCATCATTCGTTACTGTCTGGCTGTAGAGTAGGGAGGGGGCAATCTTCAATAAATTCGCTGTCATTCGCCAGCATCAGTAATAATGAAGTGGATTCTAATTCTTATCAGTTCACAGTAAATATTCCTGATCCATTAAAGCACAACTCCGGAGTTTTATTTATTTCAGAGTAGTATCACTAATGTCTGTTTCATGACCTTAGTAAAATACTTACCAGCCACCATCTTCTGCTTTTCCCGACACCGCTTCGGTGCTGTTCCACCATCTTCTGACCACAGCTATTGACTGGCCTGATGATGGGGCTAATGGTCACAACTAGTGATGAGCGAATGTGCTCAGATAAGGTGTTATCCGACCATGCTCAGGTGCTAACAAAGTGACTTTGGCGTGTTCAAAAAATATGTTCAAGTCTTTGCACCTGCATGTTTCTCGTGGCTGTTCGACAGCAGCAACACATGCAGGGATTGCCTAACAAACCTACAATCCCGGCATTTGTTGCTGGTGTCAAACAACCGGGAGACATGCAGCCACAGTGACTCGATCATATTGTTAGAACACTCCGAAGTCACTTGGTTAGCACCTGACCATGGTCGGATAACACCTTATCCAAGCACATTCGCTCATCACTAGAAGAAGCTCTCAATGTAATGCTATGAGTGTCTCTTTCTGGTTCTCCTATAATTACATTGACAGGTGATTTTTATTCCCCCCCCCCCCCTTCCCCAGTAATACTGCAAAAGATGACCAGAGCGGCATTGACAATCGAAGAAAACATCTGGGAGGTATAATACGCATTGGTGAGGAAATAAGAACAAAAACCGCTGGAGTGGTGCTTTAATATCTAAGCTACAGATTTATTTAACTTATCTTCATATATTTCCATGTTGTAAATATTTTAGCTGTCCATAATAAGAGATTGGCAACCCTGTTTAAGAGGCTCAGCAGCATTCACTGCGTGGTGTCCATTTTGAGATATATTCACAAACAGGCTCATAGCATGGGCTCCTACAAGGTACATAAACTACGTGGTATTGTCAGGTTTAGAAGTTATACCCTATCCATAGGTAGAAAAACTAGGTGTCCAGCGCTGCAGCTGCATGTGGCAGGCTCTCCATGCATGTGTTGTGACAGTGAACCAGAGGTGACACCTGCAGCTGCGGCACCAAACGGCTGATTATCGGGAGCGCTCCAGGTATCCAGGTTACCGAGGCAGCTATTCGGGAAGCGCTATAGCTATTCGGTTAAGCTCTGAGGGTATGTTCCAACGGTCAGTAAACGCTGTGGGTTGGACGCTGCGTACATCCACAGCGTCCAACCTGCAGTGGCCTGATGTTACAGCATAGTGGAGGGGATTTCAAGAAATCCCATCTCCGTTATGCGTGCACAGACACCTCAGGCTTCCCTGTGGAGACAGACATGCAGCTCATCTTTCTAGACCGCAACATGTCCATTTATCTTGCTCAGTCTCTGCAAGATAAATGTCAACAATCCAATGTATGGGGCGCAGTGATTCCACACGGTTCAATGAACACATGCGGATTCACCTGCAAAAGCCGACAGCGCTTTGGACCGAGCGGACATGTGCTGCATCCAAAGCGCTGCCTAATACTGACTGTGGGGATGTAGCCTTATCCGAAGCTATTCAATCATCCCTAGAGATAGGACCCCAGCAATTGGGAGGTTAACACTGGGACCCCCATCGATTCCAAGAGCGAGATCTCTGAAGACCTTTGTGTGAATTTAGTGGTTGTCGATCATGCACATTGCTGCTCTCTTCCTTTTTATGGGACCGCTGAAGATCAGCTGAGCCCACCACCCAGCTATCTCCAGTGGCCACATTACGAATAAATGGAGTGGCAATGCACATAATTGACCACCGCTCAATTCACACATCTCTTCAGAATACCGCACATTGGGACCGGTGGAAGGCACAGTGGTTGGACCCCTAGCGATCAGGAGGTTATACTCCATTTTATTCATAGGGCATAACTTCCAGAGTTGAGAATACCACTTTAAGAATTTCATAAAACAAAGTAGAAAATGATTAATTATATTGATAGCTGACAGAATATTGTAACTACTGAGCACTATATTTCTATTTATAACCATTATCAAATTTATTTCTTTTTCAGCAAGGATTTATTTGGCATACATTCCTCAAAACCAAATGTACGCGCATTTTAAAGGAGGATTATTATTATCCCACCTATTATTCTTTACTTATTCTGTACTGTACGTATTCCAGTCTCCAAGATCATATCCCAATATGTAGTGGGTGTAATAGTAATAATAATATTGGCAAATACCTCCAATTAGAAATGTAGTCTAGTTTTTCTGATTCGCTATGTCTTTCCTCATGTGCAGGCATAGCAGGACCTTAGGTATCCATGGTTACGACCACTGATACAGTGACCGCTAGTTGCTAGTGGTCATAACCATGGATACCTAAGGTCCTGCTATGCCTGCACGTTAGGAAAGAGACATAGCGAATCAGAAGAATTATACTACATTTCTAATTGGAGATATTTGCTAATATTACTACACCTACTACATATTGGGATAGGATCTTTGAGATGAGAATACCCCTTTAATGATTACAATTAAATGGTTTCCTGTAATTTGATATTAGTATAGTATCATTTGTGTAGACCACCAGTGAGAAATTCTTGTGTAAATCTTAGCACCCCACTGATTAGCTGATTAAATAGCCTGAAGGTCTTCGACAAGGGTCTGTTGAAGTCATGGTCTTCCGTGTATTATGTAGCTTCTGTGCCTTATACTGCACTCGGTTCCATCCACGGGACTGATCTGCAGAGCTGCAGTGCCAGACACAGCTACTGCAAAATATATGAAGCTGTGCCTGCTAAGTGTACTGGTCGTGACACTACTGCGAATGCAGTCATCTGGGGAAACTCGAGCGTCTCGCCCCACCTCTCTAAGGGTACCGTCTCACAGTGGCACTTTTGTCGCTACGACGGTACGATCCGTGACGTTCCAGCGATATCCATACGATATCGCTGTGTCTGACACGCAGCAGCGATCAGGGACCCTGCTGAGAATCGTACGTCGTAGCAGATCGTTTGGAACTTTATTTCGTCGCTGGATCTCCCGCTGTCATCGCTGGATCGGTGTGTGTGACACCGATCCAGCGATGCGTTCGCTTGTAACCAGGGTAAACATCGGGTTACTAAGCGCAGGGCCGCGCTTAGTAACCCGATGTTTACCCTGGTTACCATCGTAAATGTAAAAAAAAAAAAACGTACATACTCACATTCCGGTGTCCATCAGGTCCCTAGCCGTCTGCTTCCCGCACTGACTGACTGCCGGCCGGAAAGCAAAAGCAGAGCACAGCGGTGACGTCACCACTGTGCTCTGCTTTCACTTTACGGCCGGCACTCAGTCAGTGCGGGAAGCAGACCGCTAGGGACCTGACGGACACCGGAATGTGAGTATGTACGGTTTGGTTTTTTTTACATTTACGATGGTAACCAGGGTAAACATCGGGTTACTAAGCGCGGCCCTGCGCTTAGTAACCCGATGTTTACCCTGGTTACCCGGGGACTTCGGCATCGTTGGTCGCTGGAGAGCGGTCTGTGTGACAGCTCCCCAGCGACCACACAACGACTTACCAAAGATCACGGCCAGGTCGTATCGCTGGTCGTGATCGTTGGTAAATCGTTTTGTGTAACGGTACCCTAACTCTGGTCTACGATTTTTTATGTCCTTCTTTTTAGATCAGATTGGGCAGCCTGTACATGAAGCAGCTGGTGTTGCGCACACGCCCTGCAGAATAGTTGCTGCATTTTAACTGTGTCCATTGGGCGCTATCTATTGTGTTTTTATCTATGGAGAGAACTTGTAACCCCTTGAGTGACAAACTACACAACCGACTATGATCATGTGCAATGCGTCTCACTTAATGGTCCTTAGTTTGACTTTTAGAGAATATAAAGGCAATCAATTGAAGAATCGTAGAAGCAGTGTTTAGCATTCTCACGTTCTGCATTCGTCCTATAGATTGTGGATGGTGACAACTTTTTAAAATGTTCTAAATATACGGATCATATATTTTGTAAGGCCGTATTGTCCACAGCTTTTGTTGTGCATGCTAAGCGGGCTTGAATGTTTGCATTTCTATACTCCTGGCCATTTAATGTTCCCATACAAGCTGATCTTATCCGAGTCATTCAGAGGACATAAGAACTATGTCATCATCTCACCGATTCCCGACAGTACCACTGGAGCCAAGCTTAGCTTCTGCCCGGACACGATAGATAATCACATTAGATTTATATTCCACTCAACGCATCTTTGGCTCCAGATAAATTAAATTCATCTGACAAATTACGGAAAGCAGCGTTTCATCAAATCTGTTATCTTTGTTATGGATCACATTCAAGTGTTCATTCTCTTTAAGTATATATCCCCCTGATATTTCCTTATGTGATTTGGGCACCTTTTGGGGCATTTTTTTTTTTATAGTTGGCTGCATGTGTTTGTAGCTTAAAAAAATATATCAATCAGGTTTGTAACTTCTGTACCATTTTCTTAGCTGAATTCTGATCACATTAGAATTTAACTTTCGACCTGTGAAATATGCTTAGAAGGTGGCTCAGCTCATGAATATAAGGTAAGGAGAAAGGATTACAGATGCTGTAAACCCAGTGTGGAGTCTGGTATGTACTGTGATATATAGAGGCTGTAGAACTAAGGTAATTCAATAGTTTTTCATAAAACCGTATTACAAAAATGTTTGTTTTTTTGCCAAAGTGCATGCATTTTAGATTTTATTTTTTAGAACACCTTTCTTTTTAGATTTAGTGTTAGTGTATAATCTACAGAGAAGTCTGTTGAATCAGTGTTAGAACTAATCTTTAGTCACCATGGAAGAAAACAAAAAAGTAATCAGACTCTAGAATCAAGTGTGTCAGAACTATTTGTCAAAACTGGTATTTTGATGACTTCTTATCTGGAGGTTGTAAATAAATTTAAAGGGCGTTGAAGGAGTTCAGCTTGTTAAAGTAAAACTTAAAATCCTGCAATGTCAAATAATAAGTTATACCCTTTAATATAAACCTGAAGGAATATTGCTTATTACAAAAGTAATCACATTAATAGCAGTAAATATGATCTACTAAAAATTAATGAAGCTAGAGATAATTTACAAGCGAGACTACCAGCAGATTACTCATCGATAGTAACATGAAGATAAGCTGATCTGGTACTAAAAGAGTGGTACCGTAATTTTTCTCCTCTGTAGTCGTGCAGTTTGCGTATTTTAATAATTTGTGACTACAAAAGTGGGCATCTACTAAATGGTCTCCAATATAGGCTTGGATGTCTTTCTGGAGCCTAACAATATTGTGTCTTACAGTTATTAGGTTCTTTAGAAGGACGAAGATCTGGGCATTTATTCTGACGGAATATAGGCTGAACTGGATGGACACATGTCTTTTTTCGGCCTTGCTGACTGTTACTATATTTATGTTCATATTACTATATAGTGTATGCAATTATATTCTCGATTTTATTTTAATTTATTCAATTGTACTGTATATCTCACTGCTAGTACTACTACTACTAGCTATGAAGGGAACATTTTCCCCTTATTTCTTTGTCAAAATTTTTTTGACATAGCAGATATCATACAAATTACATTTACATTACAATGTCAAGTTAACTGTTAATTGTTAGTAATTTCAAAACGGAACCAAAATGGCCTAAAGAGGTTGTCCACTACTCAGACAACCCCCTTCTCAATCCCTATGTATCCCCCTTGTAAAATAATAACACCTATACTGCCCTCCGGTGCTGGCTCAGTTCCAGCGGTGTCTGCACTGGCTCTACTGGAATAGTGTGACATTGTCACGTGATCTCTGCAGCCAATCCACTCTGGATTCACTCTCCCTGCCTTCGGACAAATCACATCCAGAGGACGTGAGAGCTTCTGCATGATTCAAACAAGATGTTCGCAGCAGCTGGGGCTGTGGTCACTGCTGCATCTGCTTTCCCTATTCTGAAATGAAGTGTCTTCATTAAAATCTGTTTCAGGAGCTCGGCTAGTCCTGCTGAGAATGTGTCAAGTGTCAATTCTGATGTATTCTTGGTATGACCTCGCTATGTGATGTTACTTTTCAGTGACAGTTCGTTCCCTCGCCAGCTCTAATGAGAAGTGACTATTCCGCAAGAGAGTGCACTGTTAGTGGGCATTGAAAGGGAAAGAATGCAACAAGTAGGGACAGCACAGCCCAACTACAAAAACAGATGTTGCCATGATGTCATAAGTGACGTCTGTTTCGGTAGTTGGGCTGTGCTGTCCCTGCGTGCCACATCCTATCCTTTTCAATGCGCACTGACAGTGCACTCTCGCCATTTCAGAATTTATCATTAAAGGCAGCAAGGGAGCCCAGTGTCACTGCGCATTCAAAGGAATATTGAGTAAAATTGAGCATACATCGGAATTGACAACTGGCACATGCCCAGATTGCACTCATGACACTTCCTGTCAGGATGGGGAAAGGAGCTTCAGCAGTGACAAAAGCCCAGGCTCCCTGATGATGTGTTGCTTAAATATCCCAGCATGCACTGAGGATTATTAAAACAAATGTCATCTGAACAGAAATTTAAAAAGAAAGTAGGAAGATAGAGTAGAGCAGGAATGATAGAGAATTTTGTATTCAATTTAATTAAAGTATACTAGACAAGTGATTAGATTAATAAATTAGATAGACATTTAGGTTAAAAATCTACACTTAAAGGAACTGAGTGTGTACAAAGATTAGTGTGATGGGTGGAGAAGCTGTTATCAGCTGTGTGTAGAGTTGTTACCTGTCAGGGTAATCCTGCCTCATAAAGAAACTTCTAGATATTCTTCCTGAAACTTCATGAAGTATGAGTCTAAAATAGCTCAGTAGCCAGCGTAAGAATTGCTAAATTACTAATTTTTGTTTTTTAATGAAGATTGTGATATCATTTTTTTTTCAAAAATGTACAAAAGAAAAATACATATAACACAAAAACACTGATTTAAACAATAGGTCATTTTCTGATGACACAATCCCTTTAAGCAGAAAAATTGTTCCCAATTCTGATTAAAATAAATTTGTTATATGACCTGCACCCTTAACCTAAATTCAATGTGTGTTTTACATTTCCCTGTACTGAAAGATCATATAATCTACAGGTTTAAGCCAGCTGCATAGTGAATTCCAAGAATCTCTTGGAATTGATCTTTGAAACACATTATTGAAATGCGTTCATGTTCCAAAGCTGGCTTGTCTTGTTGGGATTTCGGGTGAGTGACTTCATCTCCTCTTGTAATGTTTTACATGTCTTATTAGTAATCTGCAGTTTCAGAACACATTCATTTCTTCTATTCAAACACTAATTGTCTTTTCCAATCTGATTCCTTTGCGATCTCTTACAATATGTCATTATTTCCTCTTGCACCACTTTTCACTAATGGAAGTGGTTTTGATTTGTGTATGATTGCTCTCACCCGGTTGATGCATGTACTCCACAAGACCCCTGTAGGTATCCTGTGGTATCTCACCAAGATATCAGCCGAAGATCCTTGAACATGAATCTCTAAAGCTGCATTTATTACACTAGTCCATCAGATTCTAATGTTAAAGGCTCTTCGTATACAATTGTGTTGTGAGTGGGTTGAGCAACGGACTCATCCAAAAACACTGTTGTAAGAAATCGTTTGTTAGCGAAAAAATCCTTTCAACCTCAAAAAATGATGGAATGTAAATGAAGATTAATCACTCATTCAACGATTTGACTGGCAAAAAAGAGAAGTGGAAATTGAAGTCTTAAATAGAGTTGATCGTGATTCAAAGCAATAAATACCTTCATTTATCCAAAATAAATATAATCACTCGTAGGATTTCAACTTTGTGCACACCTACACTTCAGGTTATCTCTATTCAACCATTTCATTCATGATTTTTGTCCTGTAGTAACACTTGTCTGACATTGTTTTCTGTTCGTGAGTTACAATTGTTAAACCCCTCCACCCTCGGCGATTTATCGTTTTCTGTTTTTTCTCCGTTTCTTCCAAGAGCCATAACCTTTTTGTTTCCACCAATATAGCCGATTGCGAGCTTGTTTTTTGTGGGACGAGTACATTTGAATGACACGATTAATTTTATCATATAGTGTACCGAAAATGGGGAAAAAATTCCAAGTGCGGAGAAATTTAAAAAAATAAAAATAAAGTAAGTGAAATTCCACAATTGTTTTTTGGGGGGTTTTATTTACCATATTCACTATATGATAAAACTGACCTTCCATTATGATTCTTCAGATCAGTACGAGTACACAGATATCAAACATGTATAGGTTCTTTTTTTATTTGTGGTGAAAAAAAATTAAGACATTTGGAAAAGTTTTTGCATTTGTCAACATTTTCCATTTTTACTTCCTACTGTGTTCAATAGTCGGGATAGGGAACTTGAAGCTGCGATCATCCAATCACCTGTGCTGCTATTAATAACAAAAATCATGATCTCCTATGACCGTGATTGACAGCGGCATTTAACTGGTTAACAGCTGCAGGTGGATCTGGGATCCAACCACGGCTGTTACAGGCACTTAATAGCTGATTAAATTAGCCATCCAGTGCGGGGACAGATGCCAGGGACATGGCTGATGACGTAAATATACTTCATTGGTCTCGAAAGAGTTAAACAATAATCTGCTCATGTAGGTAAACCATAATTACGTTGCTGACAACAGAAGTGATAGTGGAACCCAAGTTTAATCATACCTTCATTGTCACAAATGGATAAACCTCTCTGACTGTTTTGTGTAAATGAGGCTGAAAGTGCAGCAAGAGTGGAGCAATTCCCTAGTGCATTGATCTTTCACATTATTACATTCCTACCACCACGATCATGTGCTTGATTTTTACATATGGCACTTGTACTTATAATATTTCTTGGGGCTGTGATCGTGACTGTTTTTTTTTCTTGGACCAAGTAGTCCATGGAAAATATTGGAGACATGTCTGATTTTTATCCGAGGATTGAATCAAAATCATCAATATAAGTCTATTCGTCCTTGAAATAATGGGACCACACTTTGATCACATTTCAGTCCTGTGCAATTTTCATGGACTGTCAGAAAGGAGAAAGCGGAGAAACTTTTTTTTTTTTTTTCCACGTGCAAGGAAAACTGATGACGCTCAAGCCAAACTTAGATCAACGTCTGATTAAAATAATCTGTTCGTTTTTCTCCACGGTAGAAAATAGTGACGTCTGAATGAGCCTGAAGTCTTTGTTATCGACCGAACTTGCAAATAGAGCTAGACTGGGAATAGGAACAGCATAGAGAATCCATGCACTAGCCACAATTTGGTCAGCCTTTCTGCACTTACAGCCTCAAATACGTAAAGGTTGAAAGTTAATTTTCTCAGAGCTTAAACATCCATTTGTGGTCAGGAAGGTATGATTGAACTTTACTTTTACTACTCTACCCTGCTTTGTAATTAGTTTGGTGTCCATAAATTTCCTGCAGAAAGGGGGTTAATCTGAAAGTTAATAGTGTTGTAAAGCCATGCGGCTCCAGCAATGAAAGGCTTTGCTACCAGGAGGAAATTAACTTTATTCCTCCTGGCAGCCTTCAGCTTTCAGTCCTAGAGGTGCGTTTCAGTCCCCACTCAGTATACAGTGAGTGGCGGTTATATTCGTGCCCCCAGCACTGACTGATAGCTGGCTCAGTACTGATGCACTGCTGAACAGATGTCAGTCACTGCCACTATGCACAGAGATGTGACTGAAGCTGCAACTCTATGACTGAAAGCCAGAGGCTGCCTGGAGGAATAAAGTCAAATGCTTCCCAGCAGTGGTAATTTCGTAAAAAGGCTACTATTATTAGGTAATTTTGTTGCCATGAAGTCTTTTGCAACAGTAAGTGATACCATTGCCCAGAGGATCACACTATAGTGGCCAGATTTCCACTAATGCATTCTTGTGTAACATCAAACCTAGGTAAATGGGGCTGCTCACGTGTTTGTGTTTTTACATGGACCGTGTGTCAGTACAAAACACTCGGAGACTCGTCCGGGTTTTTTTTTCGGCAGCACAGATGAAAAGGGCCAGTACACATCTACGGTTCTATGAAAAGCACTGGAAAAAGTATACTGGAAAAACACTGATGGCACCGGTACGTTTTTTCACGTACGTGTTTTATACAAACGTATAATGGAGGCCTAATATATTCCAATAATTGATTTGTCATTGTAACAAGATGATCAGTGTTGTTCACTTAAACTGTTTTAATGTTGTAGACGCTCAGCGTATAATACAGTAGTCATACATGGTGCAAATTATCGATTTCCTAATACATGAAGACTGTAGTGCTTATATTCATATTTTTTGTTAAGCTTTTAAGCTGGCCATTGAAGCAACAAGAACTAAGGTAGAAAATCTAAGTTCATACACATAATCTAATAAAGTAAATCTATACAGTGAAGCATCATCAACAAGTTAAATGAAATGTGCTCCATTCAAAGAAAAAATATTAGTAGTACTACAGAGCTATTTTTTGGTGCATCAATTAAGCAAATAGTCATGTAGACTTCTGTTGATAGTGTTTGTATGGGAAAATATCTATATTCATAACAATACATCAGTACAGATCCAATAAATCATAGATAATGTTCAAATTATGGATTTTCTGTATTCATAACAATACATCAGTTCAGATCCAATAAATCATGTAACGATTTTACATTTTTGTGGTCATTTCTAGTTTACTAGTCAAACCTAAAAAATACTAGAGTCTTTACAGTGTCGACACCATTTAGAACTGTGTGTATCCGATAAAGTGTAGTAGACAACGCCATTCCGTCCTGCAGATTTTAGGATACTTTATATATTTTTAAAATGGTAGTCTGTGGTTGAAACATGACACTTGCATATCAACATTAGTCTAACTTTCACCACTAACTTAAGAGTACCTATCACAATTTGTGACTGCCCGGTTATTTAAGAAAACAAAGGACAGCCAGTGATTGATATCTTCACTAAATAACGCCTATTAAAAAAAATGCCTAGACGTGTCCCTAAAGTACCTAACGTTCTAGAAAAAGTTTGGTCCGATCCCCTAAGGTGATGGATCCTCGTCCATTACTTTCTTTAAAAAAATGACAGGCAGATTGGTGAAAAGTATACTTGAACTGTCCTAATGTACTGTTGTGAACCCTATAGAACTATATATATATATACACACACACACACAGTGCAGACCAAAAGTTTGGACACACCTTCTCATTTAAAGATTTTCAGTTGTTTCACACTTTTTTGTTAAGTATTTAATTCAACGTGTTATTTCATAGTTTTGATGCCTTCAGTGTGAATGTACAATTTTCATAGTCATGAAAATACAGAAAAATCTTTAAATGAGAAGCTGTGTCCAAACTTTTGGTCTGTACTGTATGTACATATATTATGATGTATACCGATGTCACGGTTAAGCATCAGTCAGATACTTTTTAATGCATCTGTTGGAGGTTTTTCTCCTGGTGTATGTTACATCTGAACAGAAAATTACATGTAAACCTGGCCATAAACGCTGTATACAAAGTGCTACTATTGCTTAGGGACATTCACAAATCAGATTTTCATGTACAAGTGCAATCCGTGTTTTTCATGGATAAACTATCATAGGTACTGCTATGATTCACTTGTCCACGATTTTTCACGGGCCAAGAGGTCAGCGGAATATCGCAACGACATGTCAGATCAAATTTGGCAATGCAAGTCAATAGGCTCACAAATAAACAAACGATTTTCATGGACTGTGAGAATAGACAACTTTTTTCTCCAGGTATGAGAAAAACGGATGACCGTTTGATCAGGGTCTGATCAGAATAATCAGTCTGTTTTTCTCGTATGTGGAAAAATCAGACACGTGTATGAGCCATTAGTGAGTAGAAAATCCTATCAAAAGCAGTGTCTAACTTGTGGCTGTCACATTCTGGCCACTTGAGCCTTGGGGTATGTTCATAGGAGACGTCCATGTGAGAAGCTTTTCAATTTTTGAGGGTTTTCTCCATTCTTAAGTGGTTTTGATTAGTTGATTAGTTTTAGGTTCTTGAGTTTTTTTTCTTAAGCATTTTGACTTGCCATCAAAGAAGTGACATGTTGCTACATTTCTTTTTTTTTTCACGGCAAGGTTTTCAAAACCTCACTGGGAAATGTTGATTTCCCATTGAGATCAGTAAGGCTATGTTTCCATGATGAATTTTTGGTGAGGTTTTGATGCTGTGTATTTTCAAAAAAATGCAAGTAACCTATTTTACTTGATAGGTGCAGAAAATCTGCAATATCAAAAACTCACCAAAAAGTGAAATGGAGTTTCTGTGGCTTTTGGAGCAGATCATGTCGTCAAAACTGGGTAAACACAACCTTCATGACCATTACTAATTTAATAGCCTAACCTATTATTCCCCACTGTACAGAAACTGTTTATCTACTCAGTAATCTTTATCCTAGACATGACAATGTTATGACAGTAAACTGGAACTTCCTTTAAGACAAATGTCTTATTTAGTCTACTATTTGTTCACTATATCTAGGAACGTTAGGAATGAAAATTGTAAGCACAAAGTATGCATCTAGACTAGTCCAGTGTATGTTAAAATCTTTAGAGCCGCCAACATTCCTGTTCTCTTGCACCAAATTAGCGTTTAAACAAGATGTCTATAAATTGCTTGAAGGTCATGTCTCATAATGTTCTGATGGTGTTTTTGAAAATCTGATATTTGTTTAATATTACAGTTGTTTTCACTGGAACGTTTCCCAAGAAAGGTTCCCCCTTATTTTCCAGGCTTATTTTGTTTAGTATGAGTATGTAAAATTCCTTTCTGTATTGATTTATTAATCATGTGGCATTTTAGGGATTCTTGTCTGACCGAATTTGCTCATTCCATTTGTTTTTGTGTTTTTACTTTGCTTGACCAAAACTGTTGATGGTGGTTGTATTTCATATGAAGTCTATTTGTAAATGTTGTATTCTGTACCAAATGGATCTAAATGAATGAACTAATGTTGTGACTGTGCAATGTTAGTCTTTTGTAGCCTGGAGATAAAATACAAGTTTAGTACTTGACTATATATTTTAAGTCTTTAGAAATGTATTTAAAGTGATGCCATTACAACAATAATATTAATATATCAAAATGTAAAAATATCTATAAAATATATATGTATATAGCTAAACCTTCTGTCTGTGCTTTGTTCATTTTGGATTGTATTTTGTGTTTGCTGTATGCATTGAGAAGTGGAAATGGTTCACATTCAGAAAGGGAATTTTTCTTATCCATAATCACAGTTGTGCTCAAAAGTTTACATATCCCAGCAGATTTTTTTCAGAGAATATGAATGATAAAAACATTAAAACTTTCTCCACTCATTTTTAGTGGTTGGGTGAAGCCATTTATTGTCAAACTACTGCGTTTTCTCTTTTTAAATCATAATGACAACCCAAAACATCCAAATGACCCTGATCAAAAGTTCATATACCCTGGTGATTTTGGCCTGATAACATGCACAGAAGTTTACACAAATGGATTTGAATGGCTACTAAATGCAACATCCTCACCTGTGACCTGTTTGCTTGTATTCAGTGTGTGAGCATAAAAGCTGAGTGAGTTTCTGGGATCCAGACAGACTGTTGCATCTTTCATCCAGCCACTGACATTTTTGGATTGTGAGTCATGGGGGAAAGCAAAAGAATTGTCAATGGATCTACGGGAAAAGGTAGTTGAACTCTTGCTACAGATTGTGTCATCTCTTGGCATCACAGATTTGGCCCTATCCTGGATCTCATCATATCTAACAGACCAGACATTCAGAGTCTCCCTCTCCCACACCACCTCCTCACCTCACCCCCTGCCTGTCGGTGTTCCTCAAGGCTCAGTTCTAGGACCCCTGCTCTTCTCCATCTACACCTTTGGCCTTGGACAGCTCATAGAATCCAACCGTCTGCAGTATCATCTCTACGCTGATGACACGCAGATCTGCCTATCTGGACCTGACATCATCTCCTTACTGACTAAAATACCACAATGTCTGTCCGCTATTTCATCTTTTTTACTCGCTTTCTAAAACTGAACATGGACAAAACAGAATTTATCATCTTTCCCCATCTCATTCTACCCCTCCACCAGACCTATCCATCAATGTCAATGGCTGCTCACTTTCCCCAGTCCCGCATGCTCGGTGCCTCAGGGTAATTCTCAACTCTGCCCTCTCTTTCAAGACACATATCCAATCCCTTGCCTCCTCCTGCCGACTCCAACTCAAAATAGCTAAAAGCACAAAAAGAGGATTCAGAGATCCTCCAAAAATGAGAAAAAACAGCAAAACATGGCAGAGATGCTTACCTGCCTAGGCCTCCAAACAAATGCACTAACAGGATGCAGTGGACCCATGTGGTGGAAAAAACACAGGTGCAGCATAACCGATGAGGCAGCCACTCACAACCTACCAAACTAATGGAGGGGGTGGCTGCTTGGCACATTGCTGCACAAAAAAGACTTGTATGTGGCGCTGTTCACACAATGGAGATGCACAGCATCCAGGCAGGCCTAGTAGTGACACCCTTCTATTAGATCAGGTGGGCCTGCCCAGCGCTATCCAAATGCACCCCATGTGAACAGACACCACAGTTTACAAGAGAAAAATGGGCCCAACTGCACCCCGGAAAAAAGTGCAAAAAACACATAAAAAATTTTTTATGTGAGGTATTAGTTGATATTTTGGCCAAAATAAAGAAGCTCATGACCCACGTCAAGGGTCCCCACGCTCATGAGTCCTAACTCTAAAATAGCTAAAAGCACAAAAAGAGGATTCAGAGATCCTCCAAAAATGAGAAAAAACAGCAAAACATGGCAGAGATGCTTACCTGCCTAGGCCTCCAAACAAATGCACTAACAGGATGCAGTGGACCCATGTGGTGGAAAAAACACAGGTGCAGCGTAACCGATGAGGCAGCCACTCACGACCTACCAAACTAATGGTGCCCCCTTTCACATGTAAAGCGCCATGGAATAAATGGTACTATAAAAATGTATAATATTAATAATTCCCTACATTTCAGCTAATGGTACAATTTTAAGTATCAGCCATTTCGGAGATCTTTGTAGGTTTAGAGCATGCTTCTGGTTGAAGTCAATCACAATTTACAGCATTTGTATTTCAGGGCCTTGTTATCATTGAAGTACAGAATTGATATAAGAATAACTTGCTGCATTTTTAAAGCTTTTAAATGACATTTTAATAATTCAATCTATTTAAGTACATGGAAATGGTTCATATAATTGCATGATATTACGTATTGTCATTCAATGTGGTTTTAAAATGTATTTTCTTATTTTATTGTTGGTTTTTAGTTTTCTCATTACTAGAAAAACTAATCATATAAGGTTTATCTTGTTTTCTCATAGATGTATACATCCACAATGTGCAACATGCAGAAAACGTTTTGTTTTTTGTTTGTTTTTTTAAAAGTCCTCTTTTTCTCTGCAGGTGTAATTTGCATAAAAAAAATCTAAGTTCTTTAAATATTGATAATATTATAGTATCCTCTGAAAATTTTGCAACCAGGCAACCCCCACATGTACTTATGCTGGCTAACAGATGTAAATCATTCAGCTGCGGTGATGAAAACTAAATCTCCGAGCACTAAAACATACTCGGAGGACCCCTGAGCATGCTCGAGAAATCTCGAGTAACGAGTATATTCGCTCATCACTAGTCTCCTACCATCATTTTTCTGTTGTACTCAAAAAAGAAAGAAGTACCTTTACATAGAAAAGTGTTCTTAACACTCCAGGTCACATGCACCTTCATCAGTAGCCATTTTGAGAACTGTGTAGTCTATAAGTAAGGCTGCATTAACAATTTCAGGAAGAGAACATGGAAATTATGTTCCCAATACATTTGTTAAGATATAATGGACAACTTCTTTTAAGTCTTAAAGCATGAGAAATAGGTGTAAATGTGAACATATAAAAACAGAAGTATTGATGCAGTATTTGGATATAAATGGTAACATTGTTGGATAGTTTTAGGGGGTCTATACAAATTAGCTGAAAGTTGCCTGAGTTCGCGGACTTGGGTAGGACAAGGGACATCTTCACTGTTTCCAAATGGCAAATTTCGTGGCAAAGAAGGATCAATCAAGCTCATGTCTAGTCCTTTGTTTCTATGGAAGGTAAGGTTATGCCAGAGAATTAATTTCCATCTCTATTTAAGTGGGTTTATTTTTGACCGCTATGAGGGAGTTGGGAGAATTAGGCCACGTACACACATTCAGTGTCTGCCCCACTCCGGATTTTGGCTTACAAATATGGACCGCTCAGAGGAAAGTATAATATAAACACGTCACCACTTCTGGATTTATCACCCACTCCTGGTTTTTACTTACGAATACTGAGGTAAAAAACTCACCAAATACTCAGTGTGTGTACATGGTCACACAGGCGTTCAGCTGACCGCTATCTAAGGTATATGGGATAGCATTAGAGTCTGAAAATTCAAGTATCTGAGTCAATTTTGGAGTAGAAGGATTGGAATACATGGGTTAGGCATTTCTATGCACATTGATGAAACAACGTGGCTGATTTGGAAAAAAAAAAGTACAGAGCTGAGTAGTGTCAGTATAATGCCTCATGGCAAAAATGGAAGAAATGTAAAAATAAACTACAGGCAATGTAATGCATACATTAACTAGACTGATTTTGTTTGCCACAATGATGCCTGTTTCAAAACTTTATAGGATTGACTATTAAAAGCTCATTGACTTAATGTGTAAAAACTCCTGGCACAGCAAAGGTTTGATATTGTCTGATGCATAGTGGGGTTATAAAAATATACATTAAAACTGTTTCTAAAAGCTAATTCTGGAACATCCCCATATATCTATGTATGGAGTATGAAGACTTTCCTTAAAGGGAACCTGTCACCACGTTTTTGGAAGATGGGATAAAAATAGCGTTAAATAGTGGCAGAGGTGGGCGTTACATTAGTGTGTGTGTTATGCGTTTATTACCCACCTAAGTTGCCGAAATAACTTTGCAAAGTCTCCGTTTTCGCCTGTCAATCAGGCTGGTCAGGTCGCATGGGCGTTGTCTTCCCCCAGATTTGGCGTAGTTTTCCGTTGGTGGCGTAGTGGTGTGCGCATGCCCAAAGTCCGGAATCCTCTTCCAGGGGATTTAAAATAGCGCGGTGTTCGTTATTGCATTGGTGATCGGTGGGCGCGGCCATCTTCCTTTGGCCGCGCGTGCGCAGAAGCGGCGCTCTGCTGGCCGCGGCTTCAGGAAAATGGCCGCCGCGATATCCATCTGCGCACGCGCGGCATCCCGCGGCCATTTTCCTGAAGCCGCGGCCAGCAGAGCGCCGCTTCTGCGCACGCGCGGCCAAAGGAAGATGGCCGCGCCCACCGATCACCAATGCAATAACGAACACCGCGCTATTTTATATCCCCTGGAAGAGGATTCCGGACTTTGGGCATGCGCACACCACTACGCCACCAACGGAAAACTACGCCAAATCTGGGTGAAGACACCACGCCCATGTGACCTGACCAGCCTGATTGACAGGCGAAAACGGAGACTTTGCAAAGTTATTTCGGCAACTTAGGTGGGTAATAAACGCATAACACACACACTAATGTAACGCCCACCTCTGCCCCTATTTAACGCTATTTTTATCCCATCTTCCAAAAACGTGGTGACAGGTTCCCTTTAACAATTGGTTCTAAATCATGAGGCCATTAGCACATTGTTATACATCACTGCTGGCTAATTTACCTGTTCAACAAGTATTGTGCATCATAAAACATGAGAACAAAGTATGCAAAGAAACCACAAAAATGAATAAATAGGTTTCACGGACACGTGTCAATTTGACTCTGCTTGTGTAGAATTAGGGTATGTGCACACGTTGCAGATTTGCCTGTGGAATTTTCTGTGCAGATTCTGCATCTCTTGGCAGAAAACGCAGGTTAAAATCCTCACGTTTTTGCTGTTTTTTATGCTTTTTTTATGCGTTTTTTTCATGCTGATTGTATGTGTTTTTGTAGGCTAAATAAAGATCTATTATTTAACAAAAAAAAAGAATTGTGATGTAATTTCTTGTCCAACCTCTTCATTTACATACTCCATTGAAGAATAATATTTACACACACAGATAGATACAGTAGATATAAATGATAGAGAGATAGATAATAGATACAGTGCCTTGCGAAAGTATTCGGCTCCCTGGAACTTTTCAACCTTTTCCCACTTACCATGCTTCAGACATAAAGATACCAAATGTTAATTTTTGGTGAAGAATCAACAACAAGTGGAACGTAATTGTGAAGTTGAACGAAATTTATTGGATATTTTAGATTTTTGTGAAAATTCAAAAACTGAAAAGTGGGGCATGCAATATTATTTGGCCCCCTTAGCTTAATACTTTGTTGCGCCTAGGATGGGGTAAATACGCATGGATCTTCTCCGGCTATGAATATCAGCCCGCAGCTGTATAATTTGGCCTTTACTGGCTATTAAAATAAGGGGACCCCCCAAAAAAAGCGATGTGGGTTTCCCCTATAAATAATAGCCAGAAAAAGCTATGCTGATAGCTGCAGGCTGATATTCATAGCCTTTCATGGACCAGCACTCCTCCCATTTGGCACAGGTGATTTTAATTAGCAGGAGACTTCAAAGTAAGGGGTCTAGCCCATTTTGGCTCTCACTGAAGAGCTGGAGGAAGGTGAGTTTAAGTGCTCCTTTCATTTTGGTGCTGGTGCTGTGTGGCGGCCATTGTTGCCGTGGCTTTGTGCTGGTGGGGCGGCGCGGTCTGGAGTCATGGGGGCTCAGTCTTGCAGCATGGGTGCTGTGGGGCAACAGGCCGTCTGCCCTGCTGGTGCATTGCCGCTGTGGCGGTGGTTGGCGCATGGCTCCGCTCCGTTAGGGCGGTAGGACCCACTACGAGGTTTGCCGTGAAGTGGCAGTGGGCTTCATACAGTCTGATCAGAATGTTAAACTGAAAACCCCATGTTCAGTAATATAAATTTTTGCCTAGCGGCTTTAGATCAACGTATGATTTTTGGAGGTGCGGTTCATGCTCCTTTTTTTTCTTGTTGTACACATCAGGAGATGTGACTGCTCTATAGGCCTCCAGTGACACACTGACAGGAGACAATGGCTCCTGCAGTGTTATCACTGAGGGCTCAATGACTTCATTGCTCTCAATTTACGGCACTGCTGCGTGAGAATTTTTCCAAGCAGCGGTGCCGCAAATGACAGTATGAACTCTGCTGAACTCCTGGTGGCGGAGGGATACAGTGCGGATGGATTCCTTCTGTCATTGTATCACCGGAACCCCTGGAGAGCAGTCATATCTGCCAAAGTGACAGCTCTCCACGGGAGATCGTCGTGGGACACTCATTATTAAATGGATTACATTGGAACAGGGAGTATACTGTTGGTTTATTTTATTATTTTTTTACAGGTGATCGAGGGCTTCGGCGACTAGGTGATTGGTGAGTATATTCTGTATGTTGCATGTACTGTATGTCTATATGTGTATGTGGTTGTTTTTTTTACACTTGAATACAGTATCCGGATGATGGGAATACTGTCCCACCATCCGGCTAGCTGTCACCGTAGCAATCATAACCGGATAGGACTAGTAGTCCCATCAAACGATGCTTGCCTACACACAGCCCCGCACACACAGCCCCCCACACATAATACAGCCCCGCACACAGTCTCCGCCCACACACACTTCCTCCCGATCTGCAGCGTTTCTCGCACGTAACTTGGCAGCAAAACCGCAGATCTTTTTAAACCTGCGGTTTTGCAGCGGATTTGACTGAATCAATGGAAGTCAATGGGTGCAGAAACACTGCAGATCCACAAAAAGAATTGGCATGCTGCGGAAAATAAAATCCGTGTGTTTTTTTTCCGCAGCATGTGCACACCAATTGTTATTTTCCCAGTGACTAACATATCTTGTGCACTACACTGCTCATTTGATGCAATTCCACGTGTGCAAAAATGCTGCGGAAACGCATCAAAATATGCAACGTGTGCAACATAGCCTTACTATTTATTTCTGTTAACTATGACCATTCATAATTTTTGGTGTATATATTTACCTGGGTGACAGAGCACCATTTTCTTCATATCTTACTAGTAAGACTTACTAGTAATAACCTTGGAATGTATCTTTGATTCCAGTGATTGAGACTGTGAAAATGTAGGTTGATATGTTTTGCCTCCATTCATGCAAATTTGTGAAATTTGCAAAATATTTACAAAAACTAGTAATCTTCAAACGTTTAATTTTTATAACCTTAAAACATTCATACCATAGAAAATAGTTGATAAATGACGTACCACATGACTACCTTACATACGTATAATTCTTTTAACCCCTTTCTGACCACGGACGGGATAGTACGTCCGTGGTCAGATCCCCTGCTTTGATGTGGGCTCCGGCGGTGAGCACACATCAAAGCCACGACATGTCAACTGTTTTGAACAGCTGACATGTGCATGCAATAGCGGTGAGTGGAATCGTGATCCACCCGCCGCTATTAACTAGTTAAATGGCGCTGTCAAACACTGACAGCGGCATTTAACTACCGCTTTCGGCCGCGTGGCCGGAAATGCGCTCATCGCCGACCCCTGTCACATGATCGGGGGTCAGCGATGCGTCGGCATAGTAACCAGAAGTCTCCTTGAGACCTCTATGGTTGCTGATGCCGGCTTGCTGTGAGCGCCACCCTGTGGTTGGCGCTCATAGCAAGCCTGTAATTAAGCTACATAGGAGCGATCTGATGATCGCTGCTATGTAGCAGGGGCGATCAGGCTATGCCAGCTTCTAGCCTCCCATGGAGGCTATTGAAGCATGGCAAAAGTAAAAAAAAAAATTAACCAAATATGAAATAAATAAAAAAAAAATATATAAAAGTTTAAATCGCCCACCTTTCGTCCCATTCAAAATAAAACAATAAAAATAAAATATACACATATTTGGCATCGACACGTTCAGAATTGCCCGATCAATCAAAAAAAAAATGGATTAACCTGATCGCTAAACGGCGTAGGGAGAAAAAAATTTGACACGCCAAAATTACGTGGTTTTTTTGGTCGCCGCGACATTGCATTAAAATGCAATAACGGGCGATCAAAAGAATGTATCTGCACCAAAATGGTATCACTAAAAACGTCAGCTCGGCACGCAAAAAATAAGCCCTCGCCTGACCCCAGATCACGAAAAATGGAGACGCTACTGGTATCAGAAAATGCAGCAATTTTTTTTTTTTTTTTTAGCAAAGTTTGGACATTTTTTTCACCACTTAGATAAACAATAACCTAGACATATTTGGTGTCTATGAACTCGTAATGAACTGGAGAATCAGAATGAAAGTTCAGTTTTAGCATTTAGTGAACCTAGCAAAAAAGCCAAACAAAAAACACGTGTGGGATTGCACTTTTTTTTGCAATTTCACCACACTTGGAATTTTTTTTCCATTTTGTAGTACACGTCATGGTAAAACCAATGATGCTGTTCAAAAGTACAACTCGTCCCGCAAAAAATAAGCCCTCACATGGCCATATTGACAGAAAAATAAAAAAGTTATGGCTCTTTGAAGGAGGGGAGCGAAAAACGAACACGGAAAAACAGAAGATCCCAAGGTCATGAAGGGGTTAAACCTACGTTACCATTTCAAAAGACAAAATTGCTCCTAATTTTTGTGACTTTTGGCATCTTCATCCCCATTTATCTAAACTTCACAAAATGGGCGGAGCTCAGGGCCGGACTGGCCAGAAGGGACGGTGGCAGTAGTGGGCCGCTCGAGTGTGCCGCTGTTGGCACACGACACCCCCCGCTGTCGGCGCACTCCCCCCGCTGTCGGCACAGTCCCCGCCCCGCATTCAACTATGCCGGCGTCTGTGACAATTGAATGCAATGATGAAGGAGAGAGCGTCTGCTGATGCTCCCTCTCCCATCAGTCCCCGCTCTGCCTGGCGCTGACACTGCGTGTACGCGATGATGTCATATCATCGCGCACCTGCTGTATGTCGGCCGGGCAGACTGCAGCTGCTGAGGCCGGAGCCAGGAGCAGCGCGGGGCACGAGGAGAGGTGAGTGTTTTGTTTTTTTATTATATATATATATATATATATATATATACACTCACCGGCCACTTTATTAGGTACACCATGCTAGTAACGGGTTGGACCCCCTTTTGCCTTCAGAACTGCCTCAATTCTTTGTGGCATAGAGTCAACAAGGTGCTGGAAGCATTCCTCAGAGATTTTGGTCCATATTGACATGATGGCATCACACAGTTGCCGCAGATTTGTCGACTGCACATCCCAAAGATGCTCCATACAAGGCAGGATGGATCCATGCTTTCATGTTGTTTACGCCAAATTCTGACCCTACCATCCGAATGTCGCAGCAGAAATCGAGACTCATCAGACCAAGCAACGTTTTTCCAATCTTCTACTGTCCAATTTCGATGAGCTTGTACAAATTGTAGCCTCAGTTTCCTGTTCTTAGCTGAAAGGAGTGGTACCCGGTGTGGTCTTCTGCTGCTGTAGCCCATCTGCCTCAAAGTTCGACGCACTGTGCGTTCAGAGATGCTCTTAGGCCTACCTTGGTTGTAACGGGTGGCGATTTGAGTCACTGTTGCCTTTCTATCAGCTCGAACCAGTCTGCCCATTCTCCTCTGACCTCTGGCATCAACAAGGCATTTCCGCCCACAGAACTGCCGCTCACTGGATTTTTTTTCTTTTTCGGACCATTCTCTGTAAACCCTAGAGATGGTTGTGCGTGAAAATCCCAGTAGATCAGCAGTTTCTGAAATACTCAGACCAGCCCTTCTGGCACCAACAACCATGCCACGTTCAAAGGCACTCAAATCACCTTTCTTCCCCATACTGATGCTCGGTTTGAACTGCAGGAGATTGTCTTGACCATGTCTACATGTCTAAATGCACTGAGTTGCCGCCATGTGATTGGCTGATTAGAAATTAAGTGTTAACAAGAAGTTGGACAGGTGTACCTAATAAAGTGGCCGGTGAGTGTATATGTATATACACATATACACATGTACACTGTGTTCCAAATTATTATGCAAATTGGATTTAAGTGTCATCAAGATTTAATTGTTTTGTTTTTCAAATAAACTCGTGGATGGTATTGTGTCTCAGGGCTCAATGGATCACTGAAATCAATCTTAAACACATGGGATAATTGGTTTTCCAGGTGATTCTAATTAAAGGAAAACTACTTAAAAATGATGTTCCACATTATTAAGCAGGTCACAGTTTTCAAGTAACATGGGAAAGAAAATGGATCTCTCTGCTGCTGAAGAGCATCAAATAGTGCAATGCCTTGGTGAAGGGATGAGAACATTAGAAATTTTCCAAAAACATAAGCGTGATCATCGTACTGTTAAGAGATTTGTGGCTGTATCTGAGCACAAATGTGTTTGTGCTGATAAAGGCATAATGAGGAATATTTCTGCCAAGCAAGTTCATCGGATTGAGAGAGCAGCTGCTAAAAAGCCATTACAAAGCAGCAAACAGATATTTGAAGCTGCTGGTGCCTCTGGAGTCCCTCGAACCTCAAGGTGTAGGCTCCTTCAAAGGCTTGCTGTGGTGCATAAACCTACTATTCGGCCACCCTTAAACAGTGTTCACAAGCAGAAATGGTTGTATTGGGCCCACACATACATGAAGACTAACTTCCAAACAGTCTTGTTTACTGATAAGTGTTGAGCAACCCTGGATAGTCCAAATGGATGGAGAAGTGGATGGTTGGTGGATGGCCACCATGTCCCAACAAGACTGCAACGTCAGCGAGGAGGTGGAGGAGTCATGTTTTGGGCCAGAATCATGGGAAACAGCTGGTAAGGCCCTTTAAAGTTCCTGAAGGTGTGAAAATGACCTCTGCAAAGTATATAGAGTTTCTGACTGACAACTTTCTTCTATGGTCTAAAAAGCAGAAACGTGCCTTCAGGAGCAAAATCATCTTCATGCTGACAATGCCCCATCTCATACTGCAAAGAATACCTCTGAGTCATTGGCTGCTATGGGCATAAAATGAGATAAACTCATGGTGTGTCCACCATCTTCCCCTGGCCTCAACCCTATAGAGAACCTTTAGAGGATCATTAAGCAAAAGATCTATGAGGGTGGGAGGCAGTTCACATCCAAACAGCAGCTCTGGGAGGCTATTCCAACTTCATGCAAATAAATCCAAGCAGAAACTCTCCAAAACCTCACAAGTTCAATGGATGCAAGAATTGTGAAGATGACATCAAAGAAGGGTCCTATGTTACCATGTAACTTGGCCTGTTGGGATGTTTTGGCGTTAAATAGCTTTTTTGTTCAGTGAATGTGACCTCCTAATGCTGAAAATTCCACAAATGAGCATTTTCAGTTCTTTAAAACATATCAAATGTTTAGAAATTCTACTGTGCATAATAATTTGGAACAGTGCATTTTGAGTTTTTATTCATTTTGGAGATTATACTGTTATCATTGGGAGGTTTCTTCAATAAAATTTGATGTATAATCTAACGGGTGATGACTTTTATTAGACTGACTGTCATTTGCACCGACCATTTAGGAAAATCTGATAAAAATGTAATTTGCATAATAATTTGGAACATAGTGTATATATATATATGTATATACACATATACACATGTATATACACATATATATATATATATACATACATATATACTAGCTGAAGAGCCCGGCGTTGCCCGGGCATAGTAAATATCTGTGGTTAGTTATAGCATCTCACTTCTCTTATTTTCCCATCACGCCTCTCATTTTTCCCCTCACATCTTTCATTTTCTCCCTCACATCTCTCAGTTTCTCCCTCACACACCTCTCATTCCCCCTAACACTTGTCATTTCGACCTCACATCTGTCATTTTCCAATCACTCCACTATTTTCCCTCACTCCTCTCATTTTGCACTCACACCTTTTCATTTTCACCTCACACCTCTCATTTTCCCCTTAGTATATACATGTTTGTCATCTCCCTTATATATAGTATACACATGTATGTCATCTCCCCTGTATATAGTATATACCTTTATGTCATGTCCCCTGTAAATAGTATATACCTGCTGTATGTCATCTCCTCCTGTATATTGTATATACCTATGTGTCATCTCCTCCTGTATATAGTATATACCTGTATGTCATCTCTTCTGTATAAAGTATATACCTGTATGTCATCTATATATAGTATATACCTGTATGTCATCTCCTGTATATAGTATATACCTGTATGTCATCTCCCCTGTATATAGTATATACCTGCTGTATGTCATCTCTATATACCTATGTGTCATCTCTTTTATATAGTATATACCTGTATGTCATCTGTATATAGTATATGTGTCATCTCCTGTATATAGTATATACGTGTCATCTCCTGTATATAGTATATACCTGTATGTCATTTCCTATTTATAGTATATACCTGTATGTCATCTCTTATATATAGTATATACCTGTATGTTATCTCCTGTATATAGTATATACCTGTATAAGTCATCTCCTCCTGTAAATAGTATATACCTGTGTGTCATCTCCCCTGTATATAGTACACTAGATTGTGGCCCGATTCTAACACATCGGGTATTCTAGAATATGCATGTCCCCGTAGTATACCTTTATGACATCATCGTCGCCATGGCAACCATTATGACATCTACGTCGATACTGTGCCCGTCGCTGATTGGTCGAGGCCTGGCGGCCTCGACCAATCAGAGATGCGGGATTTCCAGGACAGACAGACAGACAGACGGAAAAACCCTTAGACAATTATATATATAGATACCTGTGTCATCTGCTCCTGTATATAGTATATACTTGTATGTCATCTCCTGTATATAGTATATGCTTGTGTGTCATCTCCTCCTATATATAGTATATACCTGTATGCCATCTCCTCCTGTATATAGTATATACCTGTCATCTCCTCCTGTATATAGTATATGCCTGTGTGTCATCTCCTGTATATAGTATATACCTGAAAGTCATCTCCTTCTGTTTATAGTATATACCTGTGTGTCATCTCCTCCTGTATATAGTATATATGTGTGTGTCATCTCCTCCTTTATTAGACCTCGTTCACATGTTATTTGGTCAGTATTTTTACCTCAGTATTTGAAAACTAAATTGGCAGCCTGATAAATCCCCAGCCAACAGGAAGCCCTCCCTCCTGGCGGTATATATTAGCTCACACATACACATAATAGACAGGTCATGTGACTGACAGCTGCCGTATTTCCTATATGGTACATTTGTTGCTCTTGTAGTTTGCTTATTAATCAGATTTTTTTTTTCTTAAGGATAATACCAGACGTGTGTGTTTTAGGGTGAGTTTCATGTGTCAAGTTGCGTGTGTTGAGTTGCGTGTGGCGACATGCATGTAGCGACTTTTTGTGTGTCGAGTTGCATGTGACAGGTTAGTGTAGCAAGTTGTGTGCAGCAAGTTTTGCAAAAGGCGAGTTGCGCGTGGCGAGTTTTATGTGTGGTGCGTTTTGAGTATGTGCAACTTTTGTGTGAGGCAAGTTTTGCATGTGTTGCAACTTTTGTACATGTGGCAATTTTTCCGCGTGTGCAAGTTTTGCGTGTGGCGAGTTTTCCTTGAGGTGAGTTTTGCACGTGTGGCGAGTTTTCCATGAGGTCAGTTTTGCGTGAGCCTAGTTTTGCATGTGGCGAATTTTGCGCATGGCGAGTTTTGAGCTGTGACTTTTGTGTTTCGACTTTTATGTGGCGAGGTTGGTGTATGTGTGGTGAAATGTGTGCTGAGGGTGGTATATGTGTTCAAGCACGTGGTAGTGTGTGGCACATTTTGTGTGTGTTCATATCCCCGTGTGTGATGAGTATCCCATGTCAGGGCCCCACCTTAGCAACTGTATAGTATATACTCTTTGGCGCCATCGCTCTGACTCTTTGTCCCCCTTGTTCACATCTGGCAGCTGTCAATTTGCCTCCAACACTTTTCCTTCCACTTTTTCCCCAATATGTAGATAGGGGCAAAATTGTTTGGTGAATTGGAAAGCTCGGGGTTAAAATTTCACCTCACAACATAGCCTATGACGCTCTCGGGGTCCAGACGTGTGACTGCAAAATTTTGTGGCTGTAGCTGCGACGGTGCACATGCCAATCCCGGACATAAACACACACACATACAGTGGGGCAAAAAAGTATTTAGTCAGTCAGCAATAGTGCAAGTTCCACCACTTAAAAAGATGAGAGGCGTCTGTAATTTACATCATAGGTAGACCTCAACTATGGGAGACAAACTGAGAAAAAAAAATCCAGAAAATCACATTTTCTGTTTTTTTTTATCATTTTATTTGCATATTATGGTGGAAAATAAGTATTTGGTCAGAAACAAACAATCAAAATTTCTGGCTCTCACAGACCTGTAACTTCTTCTTTAAGAGTCTCCTCTTTCCTCCACTCATTACCTGTAGTAATGGCACCTGTTTAAACTTGTTATCAGTATAAAAAGACACCTGTGCACACCCTCAAACAGTCTGACTCCAAACTCCACTATGGTGAAGACCAAAGAGCTGTCAAAGGACACCAGAAACAAAATTGTAGCCCTGCACCAGGCTGGGAAGACTGAATCTGCAATAGCCAACCAGCTTGGAGTGAAGAAATCAGCAGTGGGAGCAATAATTAGAAAATGGAAGACATTCAAGACCACTGATAATCTCCCTCGATCTGGGGCTCCACGCAAAATCCCACCCCGTGGGGTCAGAATGATAACAAGAACGGTGAGCAAAAATCCCAGAACCACGCGGGGGGACTTAGTGAATGAACTGCAGAGAGCTGGGACCAATGTAACAAGGCCTACCATAAGTAACACGCTACGCCACCATGGACTCAGATCCTGCAGTGCCAGACGTGTCCCACTGCTTAAGCCAGTACATGTCCGGGCCCGTCTGAAGTTTGCTAGAGAGCATTTGGATGATCCAGAGGAGTTTTGGGAGAATGTCCTATGGTCTGATGAAACCAAACTGGAACTGTTTGGTAGAAAAAGAATACTGAGTTGCATCCATCCAACACCATACCTACTGTGTTGTGGTGACCTGGTGGTTAGGAGCACTAGGAATGACCTGATGAGCAAACTAGTAATACAGGACCAGCTCTGGGAAGTGGGAGCTCTGCTGACCGCAACCCCTAATCCTATCACAACAACTAGAAATAGCCGTGGAGCGTACCTGACTCTGCCTAGACGCCTCTTCACAGCCTAAGAGCTAACTACCCCTAAAGATAGAAAATAAAGCCTACCTTGCCTCAGAGAAATTCCCCAAAGAAAACAGGCAGCCCCCCACAAATATTAACTGTGAGTTAAGATGGAAGTCACAAACACAGGAATGAAATAGGTTTCAGCAAAGGAGGCCAGACTTAACTAAACAGACTGAGGATAGAAAAGGCAACTTTGCGGTCAGCACAAAAAACTATAAAAACCACGCAGAGTGTGCAAAAGAGACCCCCGCACCGACTCACGGTGCGGAGGTGCCACTCTGCATCCCAGAGCTTCCAGCTAGCTTGGCAAAATCATGATAGCAAGCTGGACAGAAAACAGAGATAAACAATTTAACTAGCAGGGACTTAGCTTTTGCTGGAGTAGACAGGTCATCTGCAAGATCCAAGAGAGACCTGAACCAGTACTAGAACATTGACAGCTGGCATCAAGTAACGATCTGAGTGGAGTTAAATAGAGCAGCCAGCCTAGAACTAAATGAGGTCAGCTGGAGAAGGAACCTCAGAACCAGCAGCTCCACTCACAGCCACCAGAGGGAGTCCATGGACAGAACTCGCCGAAGTACCATTCATGACCACAGGAGGGAGTTCGAGAACAGAATTCACAACAGTACCCCCCCTTGAGGAGGGGTCACCGAACCCTCACCAGAGCCCCCAGGCCAATCAGGACGAGCCAAATGACAGGCACGAACCAGATCGGCAGCATGAACATCAGAGGCAACAACCCAGGAATTATCCTCCTGACCATAACCTTTCCACTTGACCAGGTACTGAAGTTTCCGTCTCGAAATACGAGAATCCAAAATCTTCTCCACCACACACTCCAACTCCCCCTCAACCAACACCGGGGCAGGAGGGTCAACGGATGGAACCATAGGAGCCACATATCTCCGCAATAACGACCTATGGAACACATTATGGATGGCAAAAAAAGAAGCTGGAAGGTCCAAACGAAATGACACAGGATTAAGAATTTCAGAAATCTTATAAGGACCAATGAACCAAGGCTTAAACTTAGGTGACGAAACCTTCATAGGAACATAACGAGACGACAACCAAACCAAATCCCCAACACGAAGTCGGGGACCAACACAGCGACGGCGGTTAGCGAAACATTGAGCCTTCTCCTGGGACAATGTCAAATTGTCCACCACGTGAGTCCAAATTTGCTGCAACCTGTCCACCACAGAATCCACACCAGGACAGTCCGAATGCTCAACCTGCCCTGAAGAAAAACGAGGATGGAAACCAGAATTACAGAAAAAGGGCGAAACCAAAGTGGCCGAGCTGGCCCGATTATTAAGGGCGAACTCAGCCAAAGGCAAGAAGGACACCCAATCATCCTGATCAGCAGAAACAAAGCATCTCAGATATGCTTCCAAAGTCTGATTGGTTCGTTCGGTTTGGCCATTTGTCTGAGGATGGAAAGCTGAAGAAAAAGACAAATCAATGCCCATCTTGGCACAAAAGGACCGCCAAAACCTTGAAACAAACTGGGAACCTCTGTCCGACACGATGCTCTCCGGAATACCATGCAAACGAACCACATGCTGGAAAAATAACACAGGTCAACAAAAAATTTTTTTTTTTCTGGTGTCCAAAATATTTTAATGAATTTGGGGTATTTTTGGGGTGCTGATTCTGAATATGCTATCAGTTTTGCCAGATTGGCTCAAGTTTTTGAGATTTTTGGTATCTTATTTATAGCACTTGTTGGTAAATGCGACGCATCATCTCATTAATTTCTTTGGATTAGTACTTGAACTGAGCAGTTCTCAATATAGTTTTGTGTTAATTAGTGTTCTAAAAGTTTGTTCATAGCTTGATTTTTGCACTAACTTTATGTTGTTGTCTGTTTTCCAGTGAAAAGCATGAACTCATCAAGAAGAAGTTGTCTTAACGATCCAGACTCATTCTGTTACATTTGTGGTGAATACACACTGCCAAAACATAGAAGAAACATAACAGACTTCGTAAAAAAAAGTGTATTTTGCCTATTTTGGGGTTATGCTTGGGGACCAAGACAAGTTTTGGGCACCACACATAGTGTGCAAAGCAGGTATCGAATTATTACGAAAATGGAGCAAAGGACAAAGAAAAAGCTTCAAATTTGGTGTTCCAATGGTGTGGAGAGAGCCAAAAAATCATCATGATGACTGTTATTTCTGTGCAGTGCAAGTGCAAGGATTCAATAAGCATAAGAAACGAAAATGGGAGTAACATGGAATCTGCAAGAAGGCCTGTCCCTCATTGTGAAGATGTGCCTGTACCTGTGTTTACCATAAATAAGTCATCATGATGATTTTTTGGCTTAGTCATGAACATGACTAAGGGTGCTATGTCACCAGAAACGCGTAGATAGTGTTTTTAATTATATTGTGCTGTTGTTTTATCCTCTATTTTTTGATATGAAGTGAATAAAGTACCAAGACTTTGCTTTTTCACCACCTCGTTGAGCTGGATTTTTTTCTATTTCCTGCATTCCTCATGCCTTGACACAGTGTTTCCGTGCTCCGAGCCTCCAGGGACTACAACTATGGTGAGCTGGATTTTTTCTTTTGTCTTAACCTTCTGAACTCCAAAGAGACATTTAGATCCCTTCACAAACAAGGAATTAGCACGAAGGATCTGGAACACCATTCTGACCTGCTTCACATGAGACTCCCAATCGTCCGAAAAGACCAAAACATCATCCAAATATACAATCATGAATCTATCCAGGTACTTTCAGAAGATGTCATGCATAAAAGACTGAAACACAGATGGAGCATTAGAAAGCCCGAATGGCATCACCAGGTACTCAAAATGGCCCTCGGGCGTATTAAATGCTGTTTTCCATTCATCGCCCTGTTTAATACGCACAAGGTTATACGCCCCTCGAAGATCTATCTTAGTGAACCAACTAGCCCCCTTAATCCGAGCAAACAAATCAGACAGCAGAGGCAAAGGGTACTGAAATTTGACGGTGATTTTATTGAGAAAGCGGTAATCTATACAAGGTCTCAGAGAACGATCCTTCTTGGCCACAAAAAAGAACCCTGCTCCCAACGGTGATGACGAGGGCGAATATGCCCTTTCTCCAAGGACTCCTTTATGTAACTCCGCATAGCGGCGTGTTCTGGCACAGACAAACTGAACAGTCGGCCCTTCAGAAACTTACTACCAGGAATCAAATTAATTGCACAATCGCAATCCCTATGAGGAGGTAGGGCACTGGATTTGGGCTCATCAAATACATCCCGGTAATCCGACAAGAACTCAGGGACTTCAGAAGGATGGGAAGACGAAATTGACAACAATGGGACATCACCATGTACCCCTTGACAACCCCAACTAGATACAGACATTGATTTCCAATCCATTACTGGATTATGGACCTGTAGCCATGGCAAACCCAAAACGACCACATCATGCAAATTATGCAACACCAAAAAGCGAATATCACACCCCACTCATCAGATGATCCAGATTCATGAAGAGGCGCTCACCTCTTCATGAATCAACAGTGTACTTAACTCTAGCATACGTCCTCATCAAGGTCGGTGATAAAAATCATCGATCTTGATGAAGTGGGTTCTAAGTGTGTTCTTCCCACTACATCATTGCAGAACATATGGAAATTAAGTACAGGGTTCAGAAGGGAACAAGTGCCATTTGTATTTGGGAGAGCAGATGTCACGGGGATGAGCTCATGATGCTTTTCCAGAGCCTGTGAAATGCCAACAACATGGAAATCTCCTATTTTTCATTAACAGATGACGGACCTGAATGTGAACTGTTTTTTTTTTTGTGTGAAGAGTTGACGTTTTTATTGTTATCTGCTTTGTGCCCATTACACTGCGCTCAGATTGTGCTCCTGGAGACTCGCACTTTGTATATTTATTAAAGCCCCTATTTATAGAATTCTGAAAGTAAATTGCTTAGAAAAGTCCCACAATTTGGTGCAACTCGGACAATTGCGTAGTTGGAGTGTAATGCCACAGCTAATTCATGACAAGCTGTCACACTTTCTATGCTGGAAATCTCACTCAGGACCCCCAACTGGAGTGATATTTATTTCATGGTGCATGGAGGTGCACTCCACACAACAGACACTCCAGATTCATGAAGAGGCATTCACCTATTCATGAGTCGGGAGCATCCGAATCCAGTACTCTCCTCATCAAGACTGGCAAGAACGCTGGTCTTGATAAATCTTAAAAGACTAATTCAGATTTGAAATAGCTTTGAGGGGCTCGTATACACTGCTCAAAAAAATAAAGGGAACACTTAAACAACAGACTATAACTCCAAGTAAATCAAACTTCTGTGAAATCAAACTGTCCACTTAGGAAGCAACACTGTTTGATGATCAATTTCACATGCTGTTCTGCAAATGGAATAGACAACAGATGGAAATTATTGGCAATTATCAAGAAGCACTCAATAAAGGAGTGGTTCTGCAGGTGGGGACCACAGACCACATCTCAGTACCAATGCTTTCTGACTGATGTTTTGGTCACTTTTGAATGCTGGTTGTGCTTTCACACTCGTGGTAGCATGAGACGGACTCTACAACCCACACAAGTGGCTCAGGATCTAGGATGTGGGATTTTAGTGTTCCCTTTATTTTTTTGAGCAGTGTATATTAATCAATGCTCCCATCCATGAAGTGCAATTATAAAGCCATATATCAATCCATAGTGGATGGCAAGAGACCCTGACATGTGGAAGCCGGGGATAATTAGACATTAGGAGACACAAAGAAACCAACCTGTTGAAGGACGAGGGAGAGGGACCCCAACGCGTGTTTCACAATGTGCTTCTTCGGGGAAAATGGTGTCATGGGGTAAGGCAGCACGTTTTTATACCCTGGGCTATAACAGCCCATAGGTGCGGCTGTCTGCGGCGCTTCTGGCGGCACGGCAGAAACCGGAAGCTGGGGAATCAGCATCACAGATCTGCCGTGCCTGCACAGTTGCAGCTATTGGTGTATATCGTAGATCCGATAGCCGCTAATGCGCATGCGGCGGAGTCATCTTGCAAGAGAAGAAAATAAAAAATGTCCTCCTCCAAGATGGCGCTGCCTGCGCAGTAGCAGCTATCGGAGATAGTCAAGAACCTACAACTAACCCATTTTCCATTCTTGGCACACAAATCTGTGAGCAGAAAGGCAAGTTATCGATCTATGAGCCTGCTTTATTGTTCCATGGCCTTATAGATCAGTGCATTCAATCAAACAAATAGCTACTGTTTATATTTCCTCAGGTTAAATACTACTTTAGTTATCCTATTATTTTGTCAGAATATGATATTATATTTGATGTGATCTAACCTTATTTCCATATAGTTGTGTTCTATGGGATGTTTTAATGCTTTTGTTGTACGTACTTCTCCAGATACCTTTATTACACAGGGATTAATCTGTCTCCCTGTAATATTAGAAATTCTCAAGATGCAGATGCTCCATGTGCACTGCTTCCAGACACTATTACAGCAGAAGATAGACTAGCGATTGCTGGGATGGAAAACTAATTTCCCGTTCTGATTCTATTTACACTTTTATTAAAGAGGCTTTCACTCATTTCAGAATGGCAGCTAATGTCTCCGCTCAACAGCTGGCTTTACGCCAGGCAGGGAACATTACATGCCAGTGAAAGATGTTTGCTTCCATTTTAACCTTACGTGTTCCTTCATTTGCATGAAGGTGAAAAATTATTATTGAGGGTTGGAAGATCTTGTTGAGGGTGAAAGATTGGAAAATCTGCTTTTCATACAAGAATTATCTTGTGCTGCAGGGAACAATATTGTATAGATACCTTCACAGAAAAGGCTACTGTTTTCCCTAGTGCTATCTTGCAAACATCTGAAATTATTTTTGCGTTTGGGTGACATATTTACAGGGCACAATGAGTAAAATGTAGTCTGCAGCATACATTTTGACTTAAAAATGTCATTTTAAAACTAGATTTTTTTCAAGAATAATATTAATACAACTAATATCACCTTAATATTATCAAGTTACTATTACTTTATAAACCACAAAAAGTTGTTTTGCATATTGTTCATATTCTTGTGAAACAAGTAGTTCCCATTTTTAGATGCAATAAATCCTGTATAAAAAGCAAATATAAGCTCAAAATATAATAGAAACATGGAAGCTAGAGTTGGTGTAAATCGATTTGCGTGGACCAGTCCATCGGCCACGAGAATCGCTGCTAACCTGACTCTATCCATGGCTCTTCTTTTGATTAGCCGGTGCGACACCACATAGTTGTGATGTGAAGCACGTGACGTCATGCCAGACCTGCTGCTTAAAAGAAGACTCGTGGATGCAGTAAGGTAAGAGGCCACTATAATGGCTGATGGCCTGTGACATGCAAATCAATTTGCAAGAACTCTAATGGTAGCTATTACTTAATTACTACTTCATATCTTTTGCATATGGGGGTGGGCCTTATAATCCAAAGGTAGTTTATCAGGGAGAGAGGGGCTGCGGTGGGGCAAAATCACAGGAGGCAGGGTTGCTGCTTCAGGAGGTCGCTGTTTCCCGAGATCTATCTGCGCATGCACCTCTTCCAGTGACCATTTTCCCGCAGCCCACCGCAGGAGAATCAATAGGAAAGGGGGCTCAGCTCATCAGTGCCAACATCTTATGAAAGGCCAGGGCTGCAGCCTCACACTGCCTGGTCACCCCCAGCCGAAGGCCTGCAGCCTCGCTGCACTCCTGCTGCCTCGCTGCACTCCTGCCGCCGACCGCCTATGAAGCAGCAACCCTGCCTCTTGTGACCCAACTCCACCGCTGCTGCCCCAGTAAGCTACAGTTAAAATGGACTATAAGGCGCACCACCATTTTATTTAAAAAATGTTTTTCCTATTTTCCAACCCCAAAATTTCAGGTGCGTCTTATGGTCTACAAAATACAGTAATTTTGTGGCACATACAAATGTGTAAGTATTGCGGGTTCTCCTCCTGCGCTTCCTAGTGCAGCCTTCCCCATGGACTACCCAACTGTCTTGTTCTCAAAATGGCTGCTTGCAGAGGAGCATGTGACCCAACCTGTCCATCATCCTCCACCACTTGAAAAAACACTTCAAATGGAAAAGCGGGTTATAAATTGGAGGAGATTCATTTCCATTAACCTTTTTTTTCCCAGTCTACTCTTTGCAGAATATAATACTTTACACTATTGCTATTACACTATTGCTATTTTCTTTAAAAGAGCATTTTTTTATCAATTAATAAAATTAAAACTGGTGAGGGTACAATTTCTGAGTCTTATTTCTATTCCAGAAAAAAACTAACTAAACATCCTTAAGGCCCCGTCACACTTAGCGACGCTAAAGCGATCCCGACAACGATACGACCTGTCAGGGATCGTTGCTGCGTCGCTATGTGGTCGCTGGTGAGATGTCAAACAGTGAGATCTTCCCAACGACGCAGCAGCGATGCGGCGACCTGTAGCGACCTGTACAACGATGTCATTGGTCGTTGTGACCCTGTCACATGGCAGCTATTATGACGATTCAGACCTCGATGAGGGACATCCTGGTTGACGTTGTAGTCACACAGGCGTGCATTTGCGTTGCCTTTTCCGCGCCCATTCAGTTCCGATTGGTGGTCGCTACTGCGTTCTGATTGGTGGCGGCCTTGCCTTATGAGGCGACACATGTCGCCTTCTGTTGAAGGCATGACCGCCAATCAGAATGCAGTAGCGACCACCAATCGGAGCGGAGGGGTGCAGAAAAGGCAACGCAAATGCACGCCTATGTGTCGGTGTCTGAGTCGTCAACGAGGTCGTTGGTAAGGTGTCAAACACAGTGATGTGTGCTACCCAGCGGGACATCAACGATCAAAAAAAGGTCCAGGCCATTCCGACACGACCAGCGATCTCACAGCAGGGGCCTGGTCGCTGCTACGTGTCAAACATAGCGAGATCGCTACTGAGGTCGCTGTTGCGTCACAAAACTTGTGACTCAGCAGCGATCTCGCTAGCGACCTCGCTTAGTGTGACGGGGGCTTTAGCTTTCTTATCTACACAGCATTGTTTTGAAGTAAACAGATTTATGTCCTTTGAACAGCCAGTGGTCACCACTTCAACTTTGCATAGGAAAAGTTAAACTAAACTAATGGTTGAGCTTCTTTATTCTGAGGATTGGTATAGTTGTTAGCAGTCAGATCCCTACTTACCAACATGTGATAGCATTCTTGTTTTCTGGACTATACCTGCTTTATTTATCTGCACTGCCTTAGCTTATATTTGTTGTTATTGTGCTAAGTTGATGCCACAGTGTACACTAAAAAAATGAAGAGTTCCATGCTCAGATGTAATGAAGATTTTCAATTCTGCTTTTGTGGTCCCTAACAAAAAACTCAATATTGATGTTAAATTGGACATTAGGAAATTGAAAGCCAGCAGCACAAATAACAACACAGACACTGTTTGCCCCTATTTTTTTTAAGCATTTATATTTTTAAAAGGGAGAGACTCCCATTTACTAAAAGAGGTAAAACGCTCAACTATGGTATTCAGAACCAAAGCAATTTACTGTGGAACACATTCTCTAGGTGTTGGATTTCTACTGCAGGAGTATTGGCTGGCATGGACAGGGTACGTTCTCACAGTTGCCACAAATTTGATGCAGGTTTTGACTTGCTCTAATGGCCTCATATTACCTTGTCTCAGAGATGATTTATACGAGCAAGATCTAGGAACTGTAGAGGCCAGAGAAACGAGGACAATTTATGGCTATACAAGTCTTGTGACAAGGTGCATTGTCCTGCTGAACGTGTGTTTCAGCCATGAGGCAAGCGGCTTCCATGAAGATGAACTACAGTAGGTTGCCATAATGCTACCCCTACTTTTTATGTATATCCATATGCAGTTATTGGAGAACTCTGTTAACGACAACATCCCTTTCACAGATTACTTCTTCTCCAGTAGCCTGAACAGTTGACATCTGACAGAACAATTCATCTGATGAGGCAACATTTTTCTACTGCTCTGTGTTTACATATTTTCAACTTACTGGACTTTTCCCTTGGACAGCACTCAAACTGGACTTCTGCTGTTACGGCTCATCAGGGCTAGGAAAAAGTGAACTGTGTGACTGAACACGTGTCATATTTGGTTGTAATTAGCTTGACTGTGCATCATTTCTTCATCAGAACAACTCTTGACATTCTTCTCTGACCCCTTTTGTCATCAAGTAGTTTGTTGTCAGGATTTGGGGAATCCACATCTATGGCTGTTGTAGAAGGAAGCTGCTAGCATGAAGGGGCATGCTATCTCTAATAAAGTGGCTGTTTACTGTGTATATATTTATCTATTTTAGCGTACTCACTTTGCACTTAATTACATATATATAGAGTAATGATCCAGAGATTGGACTCATGTTAAGGTTTTCCTTATTCTTAGTGTAAAGTCCACATTGTAGATTTAGACTGAAGGCAGCAAAACCACAAATGAACATGAAGAGTAAAGAAATACATGTAAAACAAACCAGAATATGAGAGGCAATTTGCATATTAAATATCCCAGAGGAGCATTGCACGGCGAATAAGCCTCCTTACCTTGACAAGCCAGAGCTGGTATGTCACTCTCCACAAGGTGAAACCTTATCTCTTAGACCCCAGGCCAGAGCCTCTCACCTAGCCACATCTGTTCACATACTTCACACTGACGAGGGCCAACAGCCCAAAACACCGTGTCTGCGAATTGAGATACTGATTTGGCTCTTATCCTAAGTCATATTGCAAGACTCGTTAAAGGGTTGATTGTGACTTGTAGGATCGCTACTTTCAATAGGTGGCGTTATAGAGTTCAAGTCCTCTTTTTCTCTGAAGAGGCAATTTGCATATTAGATTCATCAAAGCAGTCTTCCTTTACTCTGATGACAGCTTTACACACTCTTGGTATTCTCTCAATCAGCTTCTTCATGTAGTCATCTAGAATGGCTTCCGGTGAAGAGGTATGCCTTGTGAAGAACTCGCTTGAGGAATCACTAGCCTTCTTAAAGTGTTTGTGACTATCCGGTATATTTTACAGAGGCAGTGTTATCACACAGTTCCATACAGTGCTGAGCTCTATTTCACAACTGATCTAAGCCAAAATATGGCAAGAACCACTCAACTAAGTCATGAGAAATGTCAGTCCATCACTGCTTTACGGCATGAAGGTCAGTCAATCTGGAAAATTGCTACAGTCTTGAATATATTTTCAAGTGCAGTAATAAAATCGCAATGATGAAACTGGTTCTCATGAGGATCACCCTAGGAAAGGGACCACAAAAAAGAAATTAATTTGGCCCAAGCAACACAAGGACTGGATAATAGATTAGTGAAAATCTGTACTGTGGTCTGATGAGTCAAATTTTGAGATTTTTGATGAATAGTGCATACAAATGTATATGAAGAATTACTGATGCACTAGAAAGTCAAAAATGCCTGTCTCCAAAGCTGCACACTTCTAAGAGTTGTTTAAATTACTCTAAGTATTTAATAGTGTTATTGCCTACATCCAATCATTACCAGGGGTGGGTAGGTCAAAGGGACAGGTACCCCTTGACTGCTCCCCCCAACAGCTACACAGAGCTACTCCACTGCCTACTGTTTCATCATCGGGGCCGGAACTGCATCTTTAAATTTGTTGGTTTGCTAGTCCAGCCGCATCACAGCACATCAGACAGTGCAGCGCTTTGTGTGTGCGTGTATGTTGCATGTGCAGAGTGGGGCTGTCAATCAAAGTGCTGAGAAGTTACTATATCATACTCATTGTGCAGTGACCGGTGGCTGTAACAGCTCCTCCACTAGGGAAAATCATTCTTGGGGCCCGCTATGTAGCTAGATAGAAATAAATACAAGACCACCGATTGTGCGGTAAAACACGCTAATAGGGTATAATATAAGGTAGTGCACATCTTAGGCTACGTTCACATTTGCGGTCAGCGCCGCAGCGTCGGGCGCCGCAGCGGCGCCGCATGCGTCATGCGCCCCTATATTTAACATGGGGGCGCATGGACATGCGTTGTGCTGCGTTTTGCGCCGCATGGCCGCAAGCGTTGGACGCAAGAAACGCTTCAAGTTGCATTTTTTTTGCGTCCAACTTTCGGCCAAAAAGGACGCATACGGCGCAAAACGCAGCGTTTTAGCGTGCGTTTTGCCGCGTTTTCGTTTGCGTTGTGCGCTGCGGCGCCGACGCTGCGGCGCACAACGCAAATGTGAACGTAGCCTAAATTATGTAGCAGGGGTTGTGGTAGCATCATATAGCATAATGCTACAGAATATAATGCAGCCCTCATTTTAATGCAGCCTCCTCATAGAATATAAAGTACCCCCTCATATAATATAATGTAGCCCCCCTTATTACGCTCTCCACCACCTCTATCATTGTTCTCCCCCTCCACCCCATCATTATCCTCATCACCACCTCCATCATTGCCTTCTCACCCACCCCATCATTGCCCATTCCACCACCTCCATCATTGCCTTCTCCCCCACTACTGCCATTATTGCCCTTTCCACCACCTCTATCATTGCTTTCTCCCCCACTACCCCAATCATTGCCCATTCCACCACCCCATCATTGCCTCCTCCCCACCACCATCTTTGCCCTTTCGACCACCTCCATCATTGCCTTCTCCCCCACCCCATTATTGCCCTCTCTATCATTGCTTTCTCCCCAACCACTCCCATCATTGCCCTCTCCATCTCCTCCATCATTGCCTTCTTCCCCACCACCTCTATCAATGCTTTCTCTTGCACCACCCACATCATTGCCCATTCCACCACCTCCATCATTGCCTTCTCCCCCACCACTCCCATTATTGCACTTTCCACCACCTCCATCATTGCCTTCTCCGCTACCACCCCCATCATTGCCCTTTCCACCACCTCCATCATTGCCTCCTCCCCCACCACCCCCATCATCCTTTCCATCACCCACATCATTGCCCTCTCCACCACTTACACAGACACACACATACCTCTCTGCACATTCTCCCGCAGACAGATACACACAGCACCATTCCGCTCTTTGTCTGTTCCCCAGCAGCATCTTTGCTACCAGCAGGTCCCTCTCCGGCACAGCCACTCGCTGAATGCTGACGTCATAATGCTGTGCTGCTGTGTCAGACTGGAAGTGTGTGCAGGAAGCAGGACAGGCATCGCTCCCAGCCCGCCGCACATGAGGGCAATCTAGCCAGGGGCCCCCCAGAGCCTTGGGGCCTGATAAACAGGCCAGATTGCCCTCAGTGTTAGCCTCCTGCCGGGACCCCCCTCCACCTCCGGGCCCTGGGGCAGCCGCACCAGCTTTACATGCAGTATGTTAGCCGCAGCCTGCGGCTAACTGCCAGCTATTACAGTGAAATGAATATTAACCCCTCACCACGCCCATGGCGTGGGGAAAAGTGAATATTCATTTCTCTTTAGCAGCAGGGACAGGCGTCTGCCTCCTGTCTTCCACTGCTGCTCTGCTGGCCCTGGGCAGTCTCCACAAACTCGGGGGACCCATAGCAACTGCATGCTGTGCCGCTATTAGCGACACACCACTGGCTGGGGGACCCTGGAGCAGCAGGGACCCTAGGTAGCTGCCGGCCCTGTATGCCAGCAGGTGCCAGTGCCTGGGCAAACCGGAGAATCTTCCGGTGGGCCAGTCTGACCCTGATATAAGTATGCTTCCTATAAGGGAGGAGGGCATAAGGGATTGATGTGCTTTCTGTTGGAAAGCTTTGGATATTAATGTTCCGATAATGGCAGAATTTGGGTGTCACTACTGGGGAGGGAGGCGCTGAATGCGACTCGCGACTATCTCCCAGTGCTGAATGTGGTTAGGAGGTAAGAAAGGTTGGGAACTACTGGATTAGTCATTACATTCAACATGCTGTGTCCTTCTCTCCTCTGACAGCATCTGTAGTAGATGGATGGATGGCTGGTCCAACTGGAATCAGTAAGGTAAAGAAATATTTATGTGGAAGTGTTTACTTGCATACAGGATAGTGTTATTGCAGTTCATTAGAACATGAATAGGCTGCTGATCCAATTTCACCATATACTTAAACAAATTCCTAACTGCACAACCTTTCAAGGTCTCCTTTCAGCTCTTGACGAAAGCTGAAGTCTCTGGGAGTTTGCCTTCTTTTCTGAAGCAAAGTCAGTAAACCTTCCCTAGGGACCATACATTCTTAAAATACAAGCCTTGCCTATTTACAGTCTTATCTTTGTTATCCAAGTCTTTGTTTCCAATCTTTTAACCAGTTGCTGTTCCATGAAATTGCCTTTTCACTATCTCCTAGAACTGTTTAGTTTTGAAAGACGTTATAAAATGCTACTGCCTAAAGTTTTGGTTGACACTTAAGGTACCGTCACACTAGGCGATATCGCCAGCGATCCGTGACGTTGCAGTGACCTGGATAGCGATATCGCTGTATTTGACACGCAGCAGCGATCTGGATCCCGCTGTGAAATTGCTGGTCGCTGCTAGAAGGTCTGCACATTATTTGGTCGCTAGGTCGCCGTGTATCGCCGTGTTTGACAGCAAAAGCAAGGATACCAGCGATATTTTACACTGGTAACCAGGGTAAACATCGGGTTACTAAGCGCAGGGCCGCGCTTAGTAACCCGATGTTTACCCTGGTTACCAGCGTAAAAGTTAAAAAAACAAACAGCACATACTCACCAGCGCGTCCCCCAGCCTCTGCTTCCTGACACTGACTGAGCGCCGGCCCTAAACTGAAAGTGAAAGCACAGCGGTGACGTCACCGCTCTGCTGTTAGGGCCGGAGCTCAGTCAGTGTCAGGAAGCAGACGCTGGGGGACGCGCTGGTGAGTATGTGCTGTTTGTTTTTTTTACTTTTACGCTGGTAACCAGGGTAAACATCGGGTTACTAAGCGCGGCCCTGCGCTTAGCAACCCGATGCTTACCCTGGTTACCCGGGGACCTCGGCATCGTTGGTCGCTGGAGAGCGGTCTGTGTGACAGCTCTCCAGCGACCAAACAGCGACGCTGCAGCGATCGGCGTCGCTATCGCTGCAGCGTCGCTTAATGTGACGGTACCTTAAGGCCATGTGCACACGTTCAGGATTTATAAAATATAAAAACGCGAAAAAAACGCTTACATATGCCTCCAATTATTTACAGTGTATTCTGCATTTTTTGTGCAAATGTTGCGATTTTTTCTGCGAAAAAATCGCATCGCAGAAAAAAAAGCAACATGTTCATTAAAAATGCGGAATTGCGGGGATTCCGCACACCTAGGAGTCCATTGATCTGCTTACTTCCGGCACGGGGCTGTGGATACCATGTGGGAAGTAAGCCGATTATGTGCGGTTGGTACCCAGGGTGGAGGAGAGGAGACTCTCCTCCACGGACTGGGCACCATATAATTGGTCAAAAAAAAAGAATTAAAATAAAAAATAGTCCTATACTCACCCTTTGATGGACCCCGAAGTGTTCCCGCCTCTCCGGTGCATGCTCTCTCTTCCGTTCCTATAGATAGTGTGGTTCAGGACCTGTGATGACGTCACTGTCTTGTGATTGGTCGCGTGACCGCTCATGTGACTCACGCGACCAATCACAAGCCGCGACGTCATCACAGGTCCTGAACCACACCGGCATCTATAGGAACGGACGCCGCTGAGGAGATCGTCTGGGTGAGTATAACCATTTTTTATTTTTTTTATTATTTTTAAACATTCTATCTTTTACTATAGATGCTGCATAGGCTGCATCTATAGTAAAAAGTTGGTCACACTTGTCAAACACTATGTTTGACAAGTGTGACCAACTTGTCAGTCAGTTTTCCAAGCGATGCTACAGATCGCTTGGAAAACTTTAGCATTCAGAATGCTAAAAAAACGGGAAAAAAACGCAAAAAAAAAATGCGGATTTCTTGCAGAAAATTTCCGGTTTTCTTCAGGAAATTTCTGCAAGAAATCCGGACGTGTGCACATACCCTAATAGGCAAATTAATAGCCTACTGCTATTGTGCAAAATGTGCAAAAACGTTCACTCTTGTGGTGCAGATATCTCAGGACTACTTTGGGAAAACTACTTATTTTCAACATTGTAGGCTGAGCTCAATGTACTTACGTTTTCCTTCGACCTTAAAAGTATGAAATTATCAGCTTTTTTTTACACAGTAAACGTTCAGTTCACTATGTTTTATATGATAGAACATTTTTCCTGACTGTGATGGAAAAAGTAAACATGTACAGTGAGGGTATGTGCACACATTGCGGGTTTTGCTGCGGATCCGCAGCTGATTGGCCACTGCCGATTCGCAGCAGTTTTCCCTGAGTTTACTGTACCATGTAAACCTATGGAAAACAAAATCCGCAGTGCACATGCTGCAGAAAAAAACACGCGGAAACATAGCGTTGTTTATTCCGCAGCATGTCAATTCTTTGTGCGGATTCCGCAGCGGTTTACACCTGCTCCATAATAGGAATCCACAGGTGTAAAACCGCAGGTGGAATCCACATAAAATCCGCAAAAAAAAATCACTGTAAGGGTATGTCTCCACGTTCAGGATTGCATCAGGATTTGGTCAGGATTTTCCATCAGTATTTGTAAGCCAAAACCAGGAGTGGAACAATCAGAGGAAAAGTATAATAGAAGCATATGCACCACTTCTGCATTTATCACCCACTCCTGGTATTGGCTTACAAATACTGATGGAAAATCCAGACCAAATCCTGATGCAATCCTGACCGTGGAGACATACCCTAAGGGTATGTTTCCACGGTCAGTAAACGCTGCTTGTTTGACGCTGCAGCGTCAAACAAGCAGCGTCCAGATGTTCCAGCATAGTGGAGGGGATTTTATGAAATCCCGTCTCCACTATGCGTGGAAACCCGCACGCGGCGGCCCTGCGACTCCGGACATGCTGCGCGTCTTTTCAGAACGCATGTCCGTACACCTTGCGGGGACGCAGCGTCCCCGCAAGGCATATCACAGGGCCCTATGGCGAGGGGTGCGATGATCCCGGATGTGTACTGTACACATCCGGCACCATCGCGTCCCTTTAAGGGGGCGGGGCTTAGCGCCGAGCGGCTTCGCCGCTGCGGCGATACCGCCGCGTATCCTTAACGTGGAGACATAGCCTTAATCTGTGGTAATTCCACAGGAAATCCGCAGTGCGGTTTACCTGTGGATTTACCAAAATCAGTCCGGAAAAATCCGCAGAGTAATCTGCAGCGTGTGTACATACCCTGAAGAAAATAATTATTTGATCCCTTGCTGATTTTTTAAGTTTGTCCACTGACAGACATGAACAGTCTATAATTTTAAGGGTAAGTTAATTTTAACATTGAGAGATAGAATATCAAAAATAACATCCAGAAAATAACATTGTATAAATTATATAAATGTATTTGCATTTTGCTGTGAGAAATAAGTATTTGATCCCCTACTAACCATTAAGGGTATGTGCACACGTTGCGGATCCGCAGCAGTTTTCCATGAGTTTATAGTACCATGTAAACCTATGGAAAACAAAATCCGCAGTGCACATGCTGCGGAAAAAAAATGCGCGGAAACGTAGCGTTGTTTATTCCGCAGCATGTCAATTCTTTGTGCGGATTCCGCAGCGGTTTACACCTGCTCCATAATAGGAATCCACAGGTGGAATCCGCAAAAAAACGTGGTAAATCTGCGGTTATTCCACAGGAAATCCGCAGTGCGGGTTTCCTGCGGATTTACCAAAATCAGTCTGAAAAAATCTGCAGAGTAATCCGCAGCGTGTGCACATACCTTTAGGCTGCGTGTCCACGCTCAGGATGGCCGGCGGTATCGCCGCAGCGGCGAAGCCGCTCGGCGCTAAGCCCCGCCCCCTTTCTGGGACGCGATGGTGCCGGATGTGTACAGTACACATCCGGGATCATCGCACCCCTCGCCATAGGGCCCTGTGATATGCCTTGCGGGGACGCTGCGTCCCCGCAAGGTGTACGGACATGCTGCGATTTGAAAAGACGCGCAGCATGTCCGGAGTCGCAGGGCCGCCGCGTGCGGATTTCCACGCATAGTGGACACGGGATTTCAACAAATCCCCTCCACTATGCTGGAACATCTGGACGCTGCGTGTTTGACGCTGCAGCGTCAATCACACAGCGTTTACTTACCGTGGACACTCACCCTAAGAGTTCTGGCTTCTACAGACCAGTTAGGCGCTCCTAATCAACTCGTTACCTGCATTAATGACAGCTGTCTTACATAGTCACCTTTATCCTTTGCTAGGTGAAGAGAATGGGGCATCAGACTGCGCTGCTCACCTGTCAGGATAATGTACCAGAGAAGTCAGAGTAGATGTTATAGAGAATAGACTTTATTTCTACGCGTTTCGTGGTGATCACACCACTTCCTCAGGACAGTCTATACACATACACATACAGGGTCTTGTATTTATAGCAAAAGAAGGCACATGGAGACACCTTCTTTCAAAAAAACACCACACCCAGTAGGCGGGGAATCCGACTTAAACACATATTGAAACGCATATGTATATCATAAAACACACGAAACAATCATAAAATGTAATTGAGTATAGCCCTTAAAACCATTGCTCATACATGTAAAAATCTGAAAACAAAAACACATTGAAAAGAGTAGTTAAGCAAATGAATAACTTTTGCAAGCTGGGGGAGTGCTAGAACCTACGGTGATAAAACATTTAAGGCCCCGTCTCACATAGCGAGATCGCTAGCGAGATCCCTGCTGAGTCACAAGTTTTGTGACGCAACAGCGACCTCCATAGCGATCTCGCTATGTGTGACACGTACCAGCGATCAGGCCCCTGCTGCGAGATCGCTGGTCGTGTCGGAATGGCCTGGACCTTTTTTTGGTCGTTGAGGCCCCGCTGACATCGCTGAATCGGTGTGTGTGACACCGATCCAGCGATGTCTTCACTGGTAACCAGGGTAAACATCGGGTTACTAAGCGCAGGGCCGCGCTTAGTAACCCGATGTTTACCCTGGTTACCAGCGTAAATGTAAAAAAAAACAAACAGTACATACTCGCCTTTCGGTGTCCAGGTCCCTTGCCGTCTGCTTCCTGCTCTCACTGACTGCCGGCCTTACAGTGAGAGCACAGCACAGCAGTGACGTCACCGCTGCGCTCTGCTCTCACTGTACGGCCGGATCTCAGTCAGAGCAGGAAGCAGACGGCAAGGGACCTGGACACCGAAAGGCGAGTATGTAGTGTTTGTTTTTTTTGGTAACCAGGGTAAACATCGGGTTAGTAACCCGATGTTTACCCTGGTTACCGGGTGCTGCAGGGGGACTTCGGCATCGTTGAAGACAGTTTCAACGATGCCGAAGTCGTTCCCCTGATCGTTGGTCGCTGGAGAGAGCGGTCTGTGTGACAGCTCCCCAGCGACCACACAGCGACTTACCAACGATCACGGCCAGGTCATATCGCTGGTCGTGATCGTTGGTAAATCGCTTAGTGAGACGGGGCCTTTATTCTTTGTCAGGACCCTGCTACTGATGTTTTGAACCATTGAGCCGTGGGTGGATTTGATTGGATTGTTTTGTTTAGTGGTAGTTTCACAAGAGTCTGTGAAATCAAAGAGATAACAGTGGGGAAAAAAAAAACAAAAAAAAACTTCCAAATAAAAATCCCTGAGATCATTTTTTTTTTCTTTTTCCCTTTCTAAAAAAAATAAATAAATAAACAAAAACAATTGTTAAAACGTGCAGAGGAATAATGATCTTCTACAGGGGAACAGAGCAGAATCCATAGAAATATCTAAATCAATTGAACAAATCAGTTGTTTCGTTGAGTCCATGGGGATTTATAGTGTTCAGTTTGTGAATCCAGAAGATCTCTTTTCTGTTGAGAGTCTGGACTCGATTAGGATTATCAAGGGGGACATGGTCAATAGGGATCACCCTGAAGGAGATCCTTTTGTTGTGATATATCGCATAATGCCTGGAAAGGCCATGCTGTAGAAATCCTTCTTTTATATTATACCTGTGTGAGTTTATTCTTTTATGCAGCTGTTGCGTTGTCCTGCCCACATATACCGTATATACTCGAGTATAAGCCAAGATTTTCAGCCAAATTTTTGGGCTGAAAGTGCCCCTCCCGGCTTATACTCGAGTCACGGTCGGCGGGTGAGGGGGAGAGGGCGCTGAGGTATACTTGCCTGCTTCCGGGGCTCCTGGCGCTCCCCCTGCCCGTCCCACGGTCTCCGGGTGCCGCAGCTCTTCCTCTGTCAGCGGTCACGTGGGACCACTCATTAGAGAAATGAATAGGCGGCTCCGCCCCTATGGGAGTGGATCCCATAGGGGCGGAGCCGCCTATTCATTTCTCTAATCAGCGGTGCCGGTGACCGCTGACAGAGGAAGAGGCTGCGGCACCGAAGACCAGCTGTCCGGGGGAAGGAGCGGGACGCCGGGAGCAGGTAAGTATGACATATTCACCTGTCCGCGTTCCACCCGCCGGGCGCCGCTCCATCTTCCCGGCGTCTCTCCGCACTGACTGTGCAGGTCAGAGGGCGCGATGACGCATATAGTGTGCGCGGCGCCCTCTGCCTGATCAGTCAGTGCGGAGAGACGCCGGGACGGGACGCTGAGGAGCTGCAAGCAAGAGAGGTGAGTATGTGTTTTATTATTTTTATTGCAACAGCAGCACAGCTATGGGGCAATAATGGACGGTGCAGAGCACTATATGGCACAGCTATGGGGCAATAATGGTGCAGAGCACTGTATGGCACAGCTATGGGGCAATAATGGTGCAGAGCACTGTATGGCACAGCTATGGGGCAATAATGAACGGTGCAGAGCACTATATGGCACAGCTATGGGGCAATAATGAACGGTGCAGAGCACTATATGGCACAGCTATGGGGCAATAATGAACGGTGCAGAGCACTATATGGCACAGCTATGGGGCAATAAGGAATGGTGCAGAGCACTATATGGCACAGCTATGGGGCAATTCTGAACGGTGCAGAGCACTATATGGCACAGCTATGGGGCAATTATGAACGGTGCAGAGCACTATATGGCACAGCTATGGGGCAATTATGAACGGTGCCGAGCACTATATGGCACAGCTATGGGGCAATAAGGAACGGTGCAGATCACTATATGGCACAGCTATGGGGCAATAAGGAAGGGTGCAGAGCACTATATGGCACAGCTATGGGGCAATAAGGAAGGGTGCAGAGCACTATATGGCACAGCTATGGGGCAATTAGGAACGGCGCAGAGCACTATATGGCACAGCTATGGGGCAATAATGAACGGTGCAGAGCACTATATGGCACAGCTATGGGGCAATAATGAACGGTGCAGAGCACTATATGGCACAGCTATGGGGCAATAATGAACGGTGCAGAGCACTATATGGCACAGCTATGGGGCAATAATGAACGGTGCAGAGCACTATATGGCACAGCTATGGGGCAATAAGGAACGATGCAGAGCATTATATGGCACAGCTATGGGGCAATATGGAACGGTGCAGAGCACTATATGGCACAGCTATGGGGCAATTATGAACGGTGCAGAGCACTATATGGCACAGCTATGGGGCAATAATGAACGGTGCAGATCACTATATCGCACAGCTATGGGGCAATTAGGAACGGCGCAGAGCACTATATGGCACAGCTATGGGGCAATTATGAACGGTGCAGAGCACTATATGGCACAGCTATGGGGCAATAAGGAACGGTGCAGAGCACTATATGGCACAGCTATGGGGCAATAAGGAACAGTGCAGAGCACTATATGGCACAGCTATGGGGCAATTCTGAACGGTGCAGAGCACTATATGGCACAGCTATGGGGCAATTCTGAACGGTGCAGAGCACTATATGGCACAGCTATGGGGCAATTCTGAACGGTGCAGAGCACTATATGGCACAGCTATGGGGCAATAATGAACGGTGCAGAGCACTATATCGCACAGCTATGGGGCAATTAGGAACGGCGCAGAGCACTATATGGCACAGCTATGGGGCAATAAGGAACGGCGCAGAGCACTATATGGCACAGCTATGGGGCAATAAGGAACGGCGCAGAGCACTATATGGCACAGCTATGGGGCAATAATGAACGGTGCAGAGCACTATATGGCACAGCTATGGGGCAGTAATGAACGGTGCAGAGCACTATATGGCACAGCTATGGGGCAATAATGAACGGTGCAGAGCACTATATGGCACAGCTATGGGGCAATAATGAATGGTGCAGAGCACTATATGGCACAGCTATGGGGCCATAATGAACGGTGCAGAGCACTATATGGCACAGCTATGGGGCAATAATGAACGGTGCAGAGCACTATATGGCACAGCTGTGGGGCAATAATGAACGGTGCAGAGCACTATATGGCACAGCTTTCTATGGTACAGCTATGGGGCAATAATGAATGGTGCAGAGCACTATATGGCACAGCTATGGGGCCATAATGAACGGTGCAGAGCACTATATGGCACAGCTATGGGGCAATAATGAACGGTGCAGAGCACTATATGGCACAGCTATGGGGCCATAATGAACGGTACAGAGCATCTATTTTTATTTTTGAAATTCACCGGTAGCTGCTGCATTTCCCACCCTAGGCTTATACTCGAGTCAATAAGTTTTCCCAGTTTTTTGTGGCAAAATTAGGGGGGTCGGCTTATACTTGGGTCGGCTTATACTCGAGTATATACGGTAATTTCTTACATTCACATATAATGACAGATAGTTTTTGCATCATGAATGATGCTGGAACAGCATAGGCATCTCCCTCTACAAAAAAGCCCAGACAATGCTCCTATAGACGTGGCATCCGGAGATGCCTATGTTGCTCCAGTATCATTCATGATGCAAAAACTTTTTCATCAGACAGTGGAAATTCAGATGAGTTTCAAATCAAATACCATTTGACTTGCCAATCCAGTTTTGTCATCTATGTCATTATACAGTGCCTACAAGTAGTATTCAACCCCCTGCAGATTTAGCAGGTTTACACATTTGGAATTAACTAAAAAATAAACAAAAATAAACAAAAACAATTGTTATAACGTGCAGAGGAATAATGAGCTTCTACAGGGGAACAGAGCAGAATCCATAGAAATATCCAAATCAACTGAACAAATCAGTTGTTTCGTTGAGTCCATGGAGATTTATAGTGTTCAGTTTGTGAATCCAGAAGATCTCTTTTCTGTTGAGGCCATGTGCACACGTTCAGGATTGTTAGCGTTTTTTTCGCGTTTTTTCGCTATAAAAACGTGATAAAAACGCGAAAAAAAACGCTTACATAAGCCTCCTATTATTTACAGGGTATTCCGCATTTTTTGTGCAAATGTTGCGATTTTTTCCGCGAAAAAATCGCATAGCGGAAAAAAAAGCAACATGTTCATTAAAAATGCGGAATTGCAGGGATTCCGCACACCTAGGGGTCCATTGATCTGCTTACTTCCCGCACGGGGCTGTGCACACCATGCGGGAAGTAAGCAGATTATATGCGGTTGGTACCCAGGGTGGAGGAGAGGAGACTCTCCTCCACGCACTGGGCACCATATAAGTGGTCAAAAAATAAGAAATAAAATAATAAACAGTCCTATACTCACCCTCGATGTATTCCCGCCTCCTCGCACGCTGCCGTTCGGTTCCTGTAGCTGGTGTGCGCTGAAGGACCTCGCCGAATGACGTCACTGTCCTGTGATTGGTCGTGAGCGGTCATGTGACCGCTCACGTGACCGTGACGTCACGGGAGGTCCTGTGCGCACAGACCAGCTAGAAGAGGAGCCGGACGGCCGCTGAGGAGATGTCTGGGTGAGTATAAGCATTTTTTTTATTTTTTTTATTATTTTTAAACATTCTATCTTTTACTATAGATGCTGCATAAGCTGCATCTATAGTAAAAAGTTGGTCACACTTGTCAAACGCTATGTTTGACAAGTGTGACCAACCTGTCAGTCAGTTTTCCAAGCGATGCTACAGATCGCTTGGAAAACTTTAGCATTCTGCAAGCTAATTACGCTTGCAGAATGCTAAAAAAACGCGAAAAAAACGGAAAAAAAACGCAAAAAAAAAATGCGGATTTCTTGCAGAAAATTTCCGGTTTTCTTCAGGAATTTTCTGCAAGAAATCCGCAACGTGTGCACATACCCTGAGAGTCTGGACTTGATTAGGGTTATCAAGGGGAACATGGTCAATAGGGATCACCCTGAACAAGATCCTTTTGTGGTGATATATCGCATAATGCCTGGAAAGGCCATGCTGTAGAAATCCTTCTTTTATATTATACCTGTGTGAGTTTTTTCTTTTATGCAGCTGTTGCATTGTCCTACCCACATATAATTTCTTACATTCACATACAATGCCTACAAGTAGTATTCAACCCCCTGCAGATTTAGCAGGTTTAATAAGATGCAAATAAGTTAGAGCCTTCAAACTTCAAACAAGAGCAGGATTTATTAACAGATGCATAAATCTTACAAACCAAAAAGTTTTGTTGCTCAGTTAAATTTTTATAAATTTTAAACATAAAAGTGTGGGTCAATTATTATTCAACCCCTAGGTTTAATATTTTGTGGAATAACCTTTGTTTGCAATTACAGCTAATAATCGTCTTTTCTAAGACCTGATCAGGCCGGCACAGGTCTCTGGAGTTATCTTGGCCCACTCCTCCATGCAGATCTTCTCCAAGTTATCTAGGTTCTTTGGGTGTCTCATGTGGACTTTAATCTTGAGCTCCTTCCACAAGTTTTCAATTGGGTTAAGGTCAGGAGACTGACTAGGCCACTGCAACACCTTGATTTTTTGCCTCTTGAACCAGGCCTTGGTTTTATTGGCTGTGTGCTTTGGGTCGTTGTCTTGTTGGAAGATGAAATGACGACCCATCTTAAGATCCTTGATGGAGGAGCGGAGGTTCTTGGCCAAAATCTCCAGGTAGGCCGTGCTATCCATCTTCTCATGGATGCGGACCAGATGGCCAGGCCCCTTGGCTGAGAAACAGCCCCACAGCATGATGCTGCCACCACCATGCTTGACTGTAGGGATGGTATTCTTGGGGTCGTATGCAGTGCCATCCAGTCTCCAAACGTCACGTGTGTGGTTGCCACCAAAGATCTCGATCTTGGTCTCATCAGACCAGAGAACCTTGAACCAGTCAGTCTCAGAGTCCTCCAAGTGATCATGAGCAAACTGTAGACAAGCCTTGACATGACGCTTTGAAAGTAAAGGTACCTTACGGGCTCGTCTGGAACGGAGACCATTGCGGTTGAGTACGTTACTTATGGTATTGACTGAAACCAATGTCCCCACTGCCATGAGATCTTCCCGGAGCTCCTTCCTTGTTGTCCTTGGGTTAGCCTTGACTCTTCGGACAAGCCTGGCCTCGGCACGGGAGGAAACTTTCAAAGGCTGTCCAGGCCATGGAAGGCTAACAGTAGTTCCATAAGCCTTCCACTTCCGGATGATGCTTCCAACAGTGGAGACAGGTAGGCCCAACTCCTTGGAAAGGGTTTTGTACCCCTTGCCAGCCTTGTGACCCTCCACGATCTTGTCTCTGATGGCCTTGGAATGCTCCTTTGTCTTTCCCATGTTGACCATGTATGAGTGCTGTTCACAAGTTTGGGGAGGGTCTTAAATAGTCAGAAAAGGCTTGAAAAAGAGATAATTAATCCAAACGTGAAGCTCATTGTTCTTTGTGCCTGAACTACTTCTTAATACTTTAGGGGAACCAAACAGAATTCTGGTGGGTTGAGGGGTTGAATACTAAATGACCCTCTGAAAAGACTTTTCACAATTTAAAAAAAAAAATAAACAAAGAAATAACATTCTTTTTTGCTGCAGTGCATTTCACACTTCCAGGCTGATCTACAGTCCAAATGTAACAATGCCAAGTTAATTCCAAATGTGTAAACCTGCTAAATCTGCAGGGGGTTGAATACTACTTGTAGGCACTTTATAATGACATAGATGACAAAACTGGATTGGCAAGTCAAATGGTATTTGATTTGAAACTTATCTGAATTTCCACTGTCTGATGAAAAAGTTTTTGCATCATGAATGATACTGGAGCAACATAGGCATCTCCGGATGCCACATCTATAGGAGCATTGTCTGGGCTTTTTTGTAGAGGGAGATGCCTATGCTGTTCCAGCATCATTCATGATGCAAAAACTATATGTCATTATATGTGAATGTAAGAAATTATATGTGGGCAGGACAACGCAACAGCTGCATAAAAGAATAAACTCACACAGGTATAATATAAAAGAAGGATTTCTACAGCATGGCCTTTCCAGGCATTATGCGATATATCACAACAAAAGGATCTCCTTCAGGGTGATCCCTATTGACCATGTCCCCCTTGATAATCCTAATCGAGTCCAGACTCTCAACAGAAAAGAGATCTTCTGGATTCACAAACTGAACACTAAAAATCTCCATGGACTCAACGAAACAACTGATTTGTTCAGTTGATTTGGATATTTCTATGGATTCTGCTCTGTTCCCCTGTAGAAGCTCATTATTCCTCTGCACGTTATAACAATTGTTTTTGTTTATTTTTGTTTATTTTTTTTTAGAAAGGGAAAAAAATAAAAATGATCTCAGGGATTTTTATTTGGAAGTTTTTTGTTTTTTTTCTTTTTGTTTACCACTGTTATCTCTTTGATTTCACAGACTCTTGTGAAACTACCACCAAACAAAATAATCCAATCAAATCCACCCACGGCTCAATGGTTCAAAACATCAGTAGCAGGGTCCTGACAAAGAATAAATGTTTTAACATAGTAGGTTCTAGCACTCCCCCAGCTTGCAAAAGTTATTCATTTGCTTAACTACTCTTTTTAATGTGTTTTTGTATTCAGATTTTTACATGTATGAGCAATGGTTTTAAGGGCTATACTCAATGTGTTTTATGATGTACATATGCGTTTCAATATGTGTTTAAGTCGGATTCCCCGCCTACTGGGTGTGGTGTTTTTTTGAAAGAAGGTGTCTCCATGTGCCTTCTTTTGCTATAAATACAAGACCCTGTATGTGTATGTGTATAGACTGTCCTGAGGAAGTGGTGTGATCACCACGAAACGCGTAGAAATAAAGTCTATTCTCTATTACATCTACTCTGACTTCTCTGGTACATTATCCTGACAGGCGAGCAGCACAGTCTGATGCCCCATTCTCTTCACCTAGCAAAGGATCATCACATCGGGGCTTGCAGCAGCCGCCAATGCTAAGTGCAGTGGTTGTGTTTTACACAACCATAATAGGTGAGTGAATTTATACTATCTCTCTCGAATATTCCCTTTATCTCGGATAAGACCCTATTTGCACTCTATATTCCTTCTAGCTACCATAGTCACCTTTATAAGACTCCTCTCCACAGACTGAACTAATCAGTCAATACAAAAAATCTAACCCCGGCACACTCCAAAAAGGTGAAGACAGAACTGTTGCTTTTAAAGTTTTTTTTTTATTTCTCTTGTGCACAAGAGAGTCAAACTCTAACCTCTACAAAATGGGCAACACCAAAGAGCTTTCTAAGGATGTCAGGGACAAGATCATAGCCCTGCACAAAGATGGAATGGGCTACAAAACCATAAGTAACATGCTGGGTGAGAAGGAGACAACTGTTGGTGCAATAGTAAGAAAATGGAAGAAATACAAAATGACTGTCAATCGACATCGATCTGGGTCACCATGCAAAATCTCACCTCGTGGGGTATCCTTGATCATGAGGAAGGTGAGAGATCAGCTTAAAACTACATGGGGGAACTTGTTAATGATCTCAAGGCTGCTGGGACCAGAGTCACCAAGAAAACCATTGTTAACACATTATGCCGTAAAGGTTTAAAATCCTGCAGTGCCCGCCAGATCACCCTACTCAAGGCACATGTGCAGATCCGTCTGAAGTTTGCCAATGAACACCTGGATGATTCTGTGAGTGATTGGGAGAAGGTGCTGTGGTCAGATGAGACAAAAATTGAGGTCTTTGGCATTAACTCAACTCACCATGTTTGTAGGAAGAGAAATGCTGCCTATGACCCAAAAAACACTGTCCCCACTGTCAGGCATGGAGGTGGAAACATGTTTTGGGGGTGTTTCTCTGCAAAGGGCACATGCCTACTTCACCACATCAATGGGAGAATGGATGGAGCCATGTACGTTAAAATCCTGAGTTACAACCTTCTTCCCTCCGCCATGACATAAAAAATGGGTCATGGCTGGGTCTTCCAGCAAGACAATGACCCAAAATATACAGCCAAGGCAGCAAAGGAGTGGCTCAAAAAGAAGCACATTAAGGTCATGGAGTGGCCTAGCCAGTCTCCAGACCTTAATCCCATAGAAAACTTATGGAGGGAGTTGAAGCTCCAAGTTGCCAAGCGACAACCTCTAAATCTTAATGATTTAGAGATGATCTGCAAAGAGGAGAGGACCAAAATTCCTACTGACATGTGGGCAAACCTCATCATCAACTACAAAAAAGTCTGACTAGTGTACTTGCCAACAAGGGTTTTGCCACCAAGCATTAAGTCTTTATTGCCATAGGAATTAAATGCTTATTTCTCACTGCAAAATGCAAATACATTTATATAATTTATACAATGTGATTTTCTGTATTTTATTTTTGATATTCTATCTCTCAATGTTAAAATTAACCTACCCTTAAAATTATAGACTGTTCATGTCTTTGTCAGTGGGCAAACTTACAAAATCAGCAAGTGATCAAATAATTATTTCCTTCACTATATGCATTCTATTCAATACCACATTATTTACAGTTTTATCCTGCTTATTTCCTCTTGTTAAAACCTCCTGATCGACAAAAATACAATACAAATCTACAACTTGCCTTGAAAAAAACATTAACACATACAGCTGCCTTGATTAAAAAATAGATTTCTAATTAAGTGAAGGAGTGGTGATGTCATGCCTTGGGATTTGATTCAGCGGCCCTGTGCTCTTCTGTCGTGTTCCTATTACAGTGACTCCTGATTTTAACAAATGCCGACAATTTTGCATGTACTGTGTTTTGTACAGATAGCCTGCTAGTTTTATTTCCAGACATGGTTGTAATGTCTAGGCAATAACAAGGCTCTGTGAAGAATAAATCATCCTTACTTAACTGTATCCAAGCAGACCAGACATTTACCATTCATCACCTCCTGTAGACCTGGGAATTGAAAAATTAATAAAATCTCCCAACAGACAAAGCGAATAAACACTGAGTCCTAAACACAGTAATTTGCAATGTTACAAATCGACAGTATAAAGATGTCATCCGTATGTTGTCAGTGATCATCACAAACCCATAGAATTGTATGGGTGATTTTGATATGTGACTCGGATCAAAATCGAACATACCTCAGTGACTTTTATTTTATTTGACATGTGAACAGCCCCATAGGCTATAAGTGGTATGTGTTCAATCATTGAAAAACACGGGTATAACATTTACATGAAAAAGGAACATCTGGATGAGACTTAAAACTCCTTAATGCAGGTGTGGGCTTAACTGTGATAAATCGAGAGATTCATGATTGTAGCAGTGATAATGTGGTGGTCAATCAAGAATTAATAATGAGAAGTCAGCTGGGGTTCCAGAGCTGCAAAAGAAGACAAAGCCCGAGAAACAAGCCAAGGCCAGGTGCGTAGTATAACAAGTCACAGCAAGCCAGGCATCAGTTGAGAGGTCAGTAACTGTGATCAATCAGAAACAGCAATTGCCACCATTAAATAAACCAACAATATCTACAATCAGTAGATGGACAAAGGAAGAGAACATCACAGGCTGCCTGGAACTCGACTCTAAAGAGAAGATATGACTGCAAGATACGGAGCCAAGGAGTGGCATGGATGCCAGAATAGGTGAGTAACAGTCTCTGGATCAAAAACACATCTGCAGCTTGTATTGCACTTAAAGGTGGCCACATCTCTTCAATAGTAGGTGACTGAATATACATTCAGTCAACAACTATTCTTCAATCCCCTCCCCTCTTGACTAGAACTGCAGCTGAACACGCACATTTTCTCAATTCGGTGAGGGGAGCAATCTGCTGCCAGACTATTGAAAGCAAATGATAGGGCATGTCAAAATTTAACATGTCTGGTATATGCAAAACATCTAAAACACATTAGATGAGCAGTGGGTTTCATCGACATTAGTCTAATGTGTATGGCCACTTTGATTTAAAGGGGTTGTCTGGGAATTTTATATTGATGAGGATCGGTTATAAATATCTGATCAGTTTGGAGAGACACCCGGCATCCCCAGCAAACAACAGTTCCCAGTGCTAGCGGTGGCTGGATGTGCTCAAGTGCAGAGCTGCATAGCTCTGCCAACTGTGTAGTGGCCTTGGTGAGGTATTGAACATCCGCCCCTTATTGATTCAAACAGGGGGCAAATGTGCCGTCTCCATCCGTGGCCACTATACAGTTGATGGAGCTTTGCACATAACGGTCACTGCCAGATTTGGGAACTGTTGTTCGCCCAGGGTGCCAGATGTCGCACTTACATCAATCAGATAATGATGACCTATCTTAAGGATAGGACATCAATATAAAAGTCCAGGATAACTCCTTTAACTATGGTTTCATTGTGTGCATTTTGCCCATTTTGATGTACAAGTGGTGGTATGTGCATTCAATTTTTAATTATAAAATTAATAAAATCAACCTATTACAGTTCTAAGAACAATGCGGAATGGCATGGAGTGCTACAATTTAGTTTGCAGTCTACTTAATCCCAAAGTGTCTTATGTCAGTGTAAGGGGTGTACCAGGACTGACTTGTACCCCTCCCCTTTTTCAAGTTAAGGCAGTGTATAAATGTGAATTGCTATGTATGCTTTACTCGGTATATATTGTCGTGTTCCTCTATGCTGCTAAATGTATATGCTTTCTATTGTACAGGTAGGGAAAGTGCAGTACGTAAATTAGTCCACTAGATGGGGACACCTTAGCACACATAAGATAGTAAATAGTTAACGTAGGAGGGGCCAGCTGTGGGTAAGATAGGAATATTTCCTGATTGGAGTCCAGTAGTGCCAGAGAGTCCAGGCAGTCCTGTAGGGCCCTAGAGCCTGGGGCAGCACAGTAGGCCCCGTAATGTTTGCAAGATAGGAGCCCAGTCGTCCCGAGCTTGGGAACTGATGAATACAGCAGCAATGGGATGCAGGGCAGCACCAAGATGTGGCAGCTTACTACGTGGGCAGATACCCTTATGTCTGGCGCAAAATGGACTGGGGAACTCCTGAAGGTGGTAAAGCTGGACAGTCGAAGGAACGCTGCAGTACCGGACGAACTGGTATGACCCAAGAGCATTTTAAGAGAAGTAGGGAAAAGCACAGGATCAGATAAGGATGTGTACCGTGATGTTCCCTTTGAATTTGCTGTAACTGAGCTGGACGTACTGTGAAAGGATTCAATTAAAATTGTCTGTTATAAGTTGAAGCTGGACTCTGTCTCTTTATGTGTGGAACCAGCAGGTGTGAACCCACAGCTGACCAGAGGGGACCCTGATGGTACAGAAGGCATTACAGAAGGTACGCTGCAAAGAGGACATTGTAGGTATGTGGCGAGAGACCAGGGCATGATTGAGCAATATATGTCAGCCCCGACTATGGCCCTGGCTCCCCCACACTAGCTTTACCCAGCATTTTCGCGTTCAGTATATGATGGCGATGTGCAATTTAAATTCTTAGCAAGTCAAATAAAACAAATTTAAACCATGTGGAAAAAACAATCACTGCAAACATCAAAATTATATATGTCCGACCTTAACACATACAGTTATATGAAAAAGTTTGGGCACCCCTATTAATCTTAAGCTTAATGTTTTATAAAAATTGTTTTTTTTGCAACAGCTATTTCAGTTTCATATATCTAATAACTGTTGGACACAGTAATGTTTCTGCCTTGAAATGAGTTTTATTGTACTAGCAGAAAATGTGCAATCTGCATTCAAACAAAATTTGACAGGTGCATAAGTATGGGCACCCTTATCATTTTCTTGTTTTAAATACTCCTACCTACTTTTTACTGACTTACTAAAGCACTTTTTTTGGTTTTGTAACCTCATTAAGCTTTGAACTTCATAGCCAGGTGTATGCAATCATGAGAAAAGCTACTTAAAGTGGCCACTTGCAAGTTGTTCTCCTGTTTGAATCTCCTCTGAAGAGTGGCATCATGGGCTCCTCAAAACAACTGTCAAATGATCTGAAAACAAAGGTTATTCAACATAGTTGTTCAGGGGAAGGATACAAAAAGCTGTCTCAGAGATTTAACCTGTCAATTTCCACTGTGAGGAACATAGTAAGGAAATGGAAGAACACAGGTACAGTTCTTGTTAAGGCCAGAAGTGGCAGGACAAGAAAAACATCAGAAAGGCAGTGAAGAAGAATGGTGAGATCAGTCAATGACAATCCTCAGACCACCTCCAGAGAGCTGCAGCATCAACTTGCTGCAGATGGTGTCACTGTGCATTGGTCAACTATACAACGCACTGTGTTTTTTTGCCACCATGCATAACGCCTTTTTGTATGACCAAACAACTCAATCTTGGTTTCATCAGTCCACAGGACCTTCTTCCAAGAAGAAATTGGCTTCTCCAAATGTGCTTTTGCATACCTCAGCCAACTCTGTTTGTGGCGTGCTTGCAGAAACAGCTTTCGCATCACTCTCCCATACAGCTTATCCTTGTTCAAAGTGCGTTGTATAGTTGACCGATGCACAGTGACACCATCTGCAGCAAGTTGATGCTGCAGCTCTCTGGAGGTGGTCTGAGGATTGTCCTTGACTGATCTCACCATTCTTCTTCTCTGCCTTTCTGATGTTTTTCTTGGCCTGCCACTTCTGGCCTTAACAAGAACTGTACCTGTGTTCTTCCATTTCCTTACTATGTTCCCCACAGTGGAAATTGACAGGTTAAATCTCTGAGACAGCTTTTTGTATCCTTCCCCTGAACAACTATGTTGAATAATCTTTGTTTTCAGATCATCTGACAGTTGTTTTGAGGAGCCCATGATGCCACTCTTCAAAGGAGATTCAAACAGGAGAACAACTTGCAAGTGGCCACTTTAAGTAGCTTTTCTCATGATTGCATACACCTAGCTATGAAGTTCAAAGCTCAATGAGGTTACAAAACCAAAAAAAGTGCTTTAGTAAGTCAGTAAAAAGTAGGTAGGAGTATTTAAAACAAGAAAATGATAAGGGTGCCCATACTTATGCACCTGTCAAATTTTGTTTGAATGCAGATTGCACATTTTCTGCTAGTACAATAAACCTCATTTCAAGGCAGAAACATTACTGTGTCCAACAGTTATTAGATATATGAAACTGAAATAGCTGTTGCAAAAAAAACAATTTTTATAAAACATTAAGATTAATAGGGGTGCCCAAACTTTTTCATATAACTAATGTGTTCTTAAAACATAATGGGTAAATAATGCTAAAGTTAATACTGTCAATGAATAATGAATGAAGACTGCTTCCATTAATCCAGTCACTGCTAGAACGATTGGAACTTATAGTGACAAATAATGATACGATCCATCAAAAAATTAAGATAAAAAACATAAATCTACAAAACACTCTTGTTTGAAATACTGAATCAAAGAATACAAAAAGTCAGGTCTTGATTTTACTGCATTCAAATATTAATATATTTTCTTTATGCAGTAACATAAAAAATACAGAAACTGATGAACATAGGATCAAATAAGTCTGGAAAGAATTGCTCCCATTTATTGTAATTGACTGGCAATCTATGTATCAAACACAAATGATTTCTGATGTATTACTTTTCTAGGATCAGTAAATGATGCCATAAGGGTGATTTATCTTGGTAGTTTTATTGAAGCACTTGACGGGATGGCTACAGTAACGTATTATATTGCAGATAAAACCCTCAGAAAAAAACATTAGAGACCTGCACATTCCAGACATTGATTTTCTCTTAGTCCATTTGTGAGATGAAAGCATACTAAGAATGTTTTAATTAATTCTATTGATTGAAAGGACAATTGAACATTAGATGAGAGGCAACAATGACTAGTAACCTATGCAAAAATCATTGCATATTTTTATTAGCATTTCTTTTAAAGCATTTTCATATTTTAGGTTTTGTTGCCTGCAGTAGTCTGGTCCAATTTACTTACCAGACTAATGTATGTATATAGAAAACCTATCGAGATGAGCTGGAATATAAGTTTGTGTGCATGCACCATGTAGGTGCATGTACACACTGGCCGCTAAACAGAAAAAAAACCAAAGTGGCCAAATACCCTGCAGCAAATAATGTAAATAAACAGCAATAGTGCATGAAAATAACATAAACGATGCATAGTTAACATAATTTTGATTTAGAAAATGTGGTGGGATGGCTTTTGCATTTTTTTTGTTAATCAAAGTTATGTTAACCGAGCACCCTATGTTATTTTCATGCACTATTGCTGTGTATTTACTTATGCAGGGTATTTCTTATTATGTTTTTTATCTTGGGTTTTTGTCTGCTTATCCCAGTTCATCTCTTTAGGTTTTCTGTTTCACTCTGCTTGCACTCAGTGCATATAAAGGTGTGGCCTTCCTTCTTTTTTTTTAACTAGACATTATATTCATGTAGTTCCCCTTGACCGTGTGTCCACTAGAAGGGTTTCAGTCTGTCCATCATTAATTATCAGACGGAGCTTCACATCTGAAATTTTATCTTAAGGTTGGGTTCATAACATGCCTTGGTCTATGTGCATGACGCAGTCCGGTGTTAATTTAGTGCGTGATCTGTTTTGTTGGATCCAAAAGAACTGCTTCATAACTATCCCCTTATCTACCATCTCCAACACTGTTTTACAGGAGGCCTGGGGACTGCCAACGCTTCACAAACTACTGTACCACACACTGAACTCTGTCTACATCTGTTCTTGTCTGATAGGAATACAGAGGCCAATATATAGGTTTTACTCTGGAGATCAATTAACAAGGGCTGCACGAGATGACCTAGTAGTTTTCTTTGCTGAACTCTGGCCAAATCAAAGAATAACTTGCTGGCAGGGATCTGCTGACCTTATTCGACAATCGAGTAATTGTAGACACAGGAGTCAAATTGCATCTCCAAGAAGTATCAAAAGAGAATGAACAGGGCTGCCAGCTGGCAAGAGCTCAAATCAAGCATTCCTCTAAAGAATCTTCTGAACTCTTGCACTTGGGGTTCAAATTTTTTCTGTCCTACAAAAAAGATATGTTTTGTTCTCATCTCAATTTTCTTCAAGTGCCCTTGTTTGCCTACACAGGCATTCATAAATTTTGGATCTGAGGGAAATTTAATTGACTTTTCATTGGCCAGGAAGCTGAATATTCCCTTAGATTCTTTATACTTGAGACTCCTCTTTTTTAATGGCTTTGCAATTCCTCATATCCATATTTGCTATTGCACTAAAAAAGTGCTATTTCAGGTTGGAGTTGTCAATTATGAGGACATTTTATTTCTGGGCCCTATCCATTTCTGTCGCTTTGGAACTCTTGAGTTTACTAAGGTAGTACATACCATGGCAGCTTACCATCTTCATCCTTCAAGATCATTCAATGGAGTCCATCTTCTTATTTCAAGCATTCCATCAAAACCGTACCTCAACCACCCTCTTTGCATCTCTGTCTTGTCTTTATATTCTTCAACATCCCATTTCCCTATAAGAACCTTGCTGATGTTTTTTCTAGTCTTCTACCCCATTGTTCATTTGATTGCGTAATTCCACTTCTTCTTGCGACTGTACAACATAGAGGGAAAGTGTATCCCTTGTTCCTTCCACAGATGAAGGCTGTTTGTTTACATTAAAGCACTCCCATCTATATTTTTTAATTAAATGTGTATATAGTGTAGTGTGAGTGTATTAATACAGTGACTTGAGAAAGTATTCACCCCCTTGGCATTTTTCGTGTTTTTCTACCTCATAATCTGGAATTTGACTGTTTTTTAAGGTTTGCACCAGTTCATGTAGAGAACTTGCCTACAACTGTGAATATTTTGTTTTCTTTTTATTTGTGAAGCAAACAACAAATTGGACAAAATAACTGAAAACTTCACAGCGCATAACTATTAACCCCCTAAAGTCAGTACTTTGTAGATCCGCCGTTTACAGCAATTACAGCTGCAAGTCTCTATGAGCTTTCTAAATCTTGCCACTGGGATTTTAGCCCATTCCTCAAGGCAAAACTGCTCCAGCCCTTTCAAGTTAGATGGCATCCGCTGGTGAACAGAAAACTTCACATCTGACCATAGATTTTCAATTGGATTAAGGTCTCATTTCCCCATAGCACCTTCCTCCATACATTTGGGGAGTCTCCTAGGCGTCTTTTGGCAACCTCAAAATGAGCGTTACAATTTTTTGTGTAACTAAAGTTTTTTTTCTGTTCCCTCTTGCATAAAGGCCACCTCTATGGAGTGTACGACTTAGGCCGGAGTCAAACTACCGCAGAATATATGGCCGAAAACTATGCGAGAAAACATTGCATAGCACTCGGCCCAGTTAAACTATTAGGCAGCTCACATCAGCATTTATTTTCTCAGGCGTATTCAAGTACGTAAAAATCGGACAGCACTTGCATGGTCCGAGTGGTGTGCAATTTTTGTTTCTCGCACCCATAGACTTGCATTCAGGGTGCAAATTACAGCTGCAGCGTCAAACCCGCAAGAAATCTCATCTTCACTTTTCGTTAAAAGACGCCTGCGGCTCCCTGCGTAAACAGAGATGTGGTGAGTCTTTCAAAACTGAGCATGTCTATTTATGTTGCAGAGACGCTCTGTCTCCGCAACATAAATTTCCCATAGACTATCATTAGACGCGGTAAAACCGCATCATCTTTATAGTGACATGTGCAGTAAGTGCGGAAACACAGCTTACTACGCATGTGTACTAATTTAAATAATGTCTTACCTTGTTTCAGCCGGAAGTTCGTGTCCACTGCAGTTCTTGCCATGAGATTAGCTGACTATGAGAACTGCTGTGCACGTGACCGTCGGGGTTAACTGCAGTCCCTAGCAAAGTTCTCATGGTCAGCTGATCATCTGATCATGAAAACTGCAGTGCAGGTGTCCGTGGGAAACAGAGTTATCTATGGTGGTCATCTACAAGCTCTGCTGTGTCTGGATGTTAGGCTGGATGGTGGCATATTGCCACTGTTCATCCAGATGTAGCAGAGCTGGACTCGTTGTGGGACACTTGGCAATTGGACTACGTTGGACAATGGAGTATTTGTGTTGGTTTATTTATTTATTTTTTTTGCAGATCGAGGGATTAGGCGTTGCAGTAAGTATAGTTAATTAAGAATAGTAAAGGACTTTATTTTTTGCCGTGTCTTTATTTACTATATAACTATAGGATTAGTAATGGATAGGTGTCTTATAGACGCTTCTCCATTACTAATCCGTGGGCTTGATGTCACTGGACAATACAAAGGTGACATCAACCCCACAAATGTTACCCCACTTGTCACCACTACAGGGGAAGTGGGAAAAGCAGGGTAAAGTGCCACAATTGGCGCATTTTTGGATGTGCCAGTGTTTGGGCGGCTGCGGGCTGCTATTTTTTAGGCTGGTGAGGGCAAAAATCCATGGGCCTCGCCAGCCTGAGAATACCAGGCTGCAGCTGTCTGCTTTTTCCTTGGCTGGTTAACAAAAATAGGGGGACCCCATGACATTTTTTTTGGAGGGAATCCCACTATTTTTGCTAACCATCCAAGGTAAGCAGACTGCTGCAGCCTGGTATTATCAGGCTGGTAAGGTTCATGGATATTGGATACTCACCAGCCTGAAATACCAGTCCCAGTAGTCTGCTTTACTCTGGCTGGTTAACATATGGGGACCCCACACTAGTTTTTTTTATTATTTATTAAAAAGGAGCGGACCTCTCTCTGTGCTTTCCTCCACTTTCTGTGTCATGTACATGTTGTCACAAGATTCACCATTATGTAAATTAGTACACATGCGTAGTAAGTAGTGATGAGCGAGTATACTCGTTGCTCGGGTTTTCCCGAGCACGATTGGGTGGTCTCCGAGTATCTGTAACTGCTCGGAGACTGTTTTTGTTGACACAGCTGCATGATTTACAGCTGCTAGCCAGCCTGAGTACATGTAGGGGTTGCCTGGTTGCTAGGAAATCCCCACATGTAATCAAGCTGTCTAGTAGCCGCAAATCATGCAGCCGCGGCAAGGAAAACTAAATCTCCGAGCAGTCACAAATACTCGTTAACCGAACTTAAAAGGCACGTGACTAGTAAGATAATGCGGTTTTACCGCATCTAATGAGTGTATGGGTGATTTACGCAGCAGAGACGGAGCGTCTCCACTACATAAATTGACATGCTGCGGTCTGGAAAGACGCGCCGCATGTCCGTCTCTGCGGGCATCGGTGCACGCATACTCGGCATGGGATTTCTTGAAATCCCATTAACTATGCTGTAACAGCTGGACGCTGTGGGTTGGACGCTGCAGATGTACGTTAAACCCGCAGCGTTTACTGATTGTTGGAACATATCTCAATATATCTGCAAACAGGAAATCACTTTTTTTTCCTTCCCAGAAGCCAACTTTCAATTAGCTTTATTTCAGGTGACATAAAAAATGCATGCAATGAAAAAAACGCATGCGGAAAAAATGCATCAAAAACGCAGGTGACCTGCCAGTGACTTCAGATTTTACCTGCGTCAAATCCTTAGCAAATACTGAGCCATTCCTGACCGTGGAAACATACACTTATTAGTATGTCTTTGGAGTGGTGGAGGAAACCCAAGCAAACATAGTGAGAATGTACAAACTCCTTGCAGATGTATTCCTTGGTGGGATTTGAACCTTGAACCACATTAATGAGGCCACCGTGCTGCTTGACAGCATCAAAGTTTGTGGGATAATTCTATGCTTGATTGACTGGAGGGGATTCCTCAAGAAAGATGCCGAGTTCCTAAAAAGAATATTATTACTGCAATTTCTGCTAAATAAAATTAATACCAAGCAACCTCTCTTCTTCAACTCTTCTGGGAAGTGCCCCTTAAATGGGGTACTTTTATTATTATTAAAGGAAGGAGACAGTAGGTTGGGGGTTGCAGGAGCTCCGGTGTTGGTGAGGCGGTAGCTTCGGTGGTGCCTGCCCCAATTCTCACATCAAGCTCTGAATCCTACAACTATGGAGGCTGGCTTCTTTTGTACCAATGAGTGTCAGGTTACTATGCTACATCTCTGGTGTTGCACACCTAGTCCTTGTTTGGTACCAGCTGGGTATTCAGGTAGCTTGGCATGTTTGTGACTACCATTCCACTGAACTTTGCTCAGTGTGCCTCCTATCAAACCCAGTTCTGCTGTTTTAAGGTGCCTGACCACATATTCAGCTCTGCAGATCCAACATGCTTGTCTGAATACTTGGCTCTGCTGATCCAAGGTACCAACCTGCATAGAGGGAATCCAATTGCCCATGACAATAAATCCAATATGTCACCAAGTACACAAGAGATACGAGATAGATTACTAAAATATATTTTTATTAGATACAGTTGTGTGAACAAGTGTTTGCCCCTTACTGATTTCCTATTCCTTTGTATGTTTGCCACACTTAAATGTTTCAGATCACCAAACAAATTAAAATGTTAGACAAAGATAACAAAATGCAGTTTTTAAATGAAGGTCTTTATTATTAAGGGAAATAGAAATCCAAACCTACAGGGCCCTGTGTGAAAAAGGTATTCCCCCAAAACCTTAAAGCAGAAATTAACTGTGGTGGTTTAGCCAAATCAGTGCATTGGACTCATATAAGAAATTGATAAGACCGATTTCTGTTTCGATAACAGAAACAAATTAAATAAAGTGCTGGTGCAAATGCAAAGTGCAATAGTATACAACAGTGTTTAAGTGCAATAGTATGCAAATAGAGAAAGAAGATGCATTTAGGGTCTAAAAAGGACTGTATGTGCTAAAGTAGTGTGATGTACCAAGTAATGGTTTATGGAGAGACAGGTATGTATCGCACAGACAAACTTCTGATGCGATCTGAATCTAGGACAGGTCGCTAGGTCTTGTAGTTCCACAAACCTGCATTTTTAGTAAAGGACTGGATTCAAGGGTTAACCAGATAGTGATGGGTGGGACTGGTTAACCACATACCCCCAGGGGGTGTGCTCCTGTGAACACAGGAAGGTCCTACATATTTCCTGTGTGCAACACATGAGGAGGACCCATGTATGATACCGGAGCTGGTTGGAGCTTGTTAAGGTCCAGGAAGCACCAAGGATCTGGACTACTAACAGGAGCAAAGATGAAGACAGGCTGGGGAAAACCTGAGGTGCTGCTAACCAGGTAACCCCGAGCCTGGGGAACTGTGTCCTGATGGACATCAGGCATTTGAACTGTGCAAATGGAACCAGACTGGAATGGACTGCTTGTGGGTTCTGTATTGTTCACATGCCCTACCATGGGTTATGGTGTGGTTTATGATTCTGTAATAAACCTGAGTTGGACTTGTTTAAAGGAAGAATCTGCTCCTGTATAGTTGACTTTTACTGCCAAGCGAGTATACCCCCAACCCGCTCAGTGATTCGCTACGTCACATGTGGTGGAGAATGCTAAGGGCACTCTTGTTGCCTTGTTGCTAGGGGCAACGGATGGGGCCTACAAACTCGGTTGCTGGGGGCAACGGACGAGGTGCACATCTTCTTGATTCTGCAGCAGTGCAGCCTGGTTGCTAAGGGCAATGATACTACTGCAACAACACAAGCAGAAGCAAGCATCTGGCTGTGGTTCGGCGGAGCCACAAAGATTAAAACTTCTGGCGGTAATTTGACGGGGTTACGAATGTTTTAACACCCTCAACCCAGGTTTGCTGTGACTCGGAGGAGCATGCCAGGACCCAGAGTGACCGCAGGACAAAATGCCCGTTGCAAAAAGCCCGGTGTGGATCGGTGTGCAGTCCCAGGAGATCCAGCGACAGCCGTGGAAGGTGAAGCAGCCATGTGTGAAGCAGTTTGCAGGGACGCTCTTGAGTTCTATCACTCCGTAATCTATAGGCATCTGCAGGAGTCACAAAAAGGGTGGCATCCCAAAATGGGGTAGTTGCCCAAAAGGGGGAGGAGTCCTAAAAGGGTGGTATCCCAAAAAGGTGTAGTTGCCCAAAAGTGGGCAGTGTCCCAAAAGAGGTGGTATCCCAAAAGTGGGTAGTTCCCCAAAAGGGAGCAGAGTCCCAAAAGGGGTAGCTGCCCAAAAGGGGGCAGAATCCCAAAAGGGATGGTATACCAAAAAGGGGTAGGTGCCCAAAGGGGCGGAGCATCCCAAACAAAAAAGGGTGGTGCAGACAGCAAGGGGCTACATGGGTGTGCCCTGCAGATGAACACAGAGGTCGTGTGCGGACTGGTCAACTCTAAGAACTCGGTGACCCTAGTGAGGGCTGCACCTGATGTGTTTGAGATACCCAAAAGGAAGATCAGGGTCATCTGCATCCATAGGGGCACTTAAGTCTATCCGGTGTCCAGAGACAGCCAAATGACATCTCAAGTCATGACATCACTGTAGTCCCAAACTTAGCCTATCCTGTGATAGTAGGCCGGGACTCTGGGCTGTTTTCGGACTTGTGGGAGAAGGGAACCCCTCTACAGCAGGAGGATGAAGGACCCTATGTTGAAGGGGGTGGGTACATTACGACAGTAATACCTCCCAAACCTGACGGTACAGACGTAGGGGTGACTGGTGGAAGGTATGCGTCTGCCCAATGCACTGACCTGACAACACCTGAAGAAGACAACAGTATGATAGGAGTGTTGGGGAAGGTAAAAGAAGGGGAACTGAGAGCAACTTGGGGGTCACCTTACTGTGGGGTGTGACGCAAATTCCAGTAAGGGAAGGCTCAACAGGTGAAGGAGCCAGGGCCATCAAGAAGTGATCCAAGGGATGCTGGCTGATGATGAGCGGTCAGGTGATGGCACTATGGGAGAGAGAATCCCGGAAAGTGATGGTGGAACAGGAGTCTGTAAGGTTCAAGAGGAGCAGACCAATGGTAGAACCACCTCTAGGGAAGCTGGAGGCCACAACAGCGCCCAGGGTGTAGAAGTGGAGAGGGTCGAAGACTCCAAAGACCCCGAGGGGGAAGAGCTGGAGCAAGTGGAACCCTCGAAGGTGGCCCTGCTGACACTCAAGTGAAGGCCGAGGGTGCAAAAATGGAGGAAGCCACCAGTGAAGTGAGGCCTGAAGCAGCTACCCCTGTGAGTGATGGATGCCAAACCAGTCCAGAGGGGAAAAGAAGTGAGCTAAAGAGGTTCAACGAGTCAATACAAGCTCATTTAAAGCTAGAGAAGTTTTGGAGACAGGCCGCTGAATGCAGAGTGTGTGCATTGGAAAGAGAGGTGTCTGAGCTCAGAGGTCGTCTGGCAGCAAGCCACTCGATGAATATGGCAGCTTTAAAGAAAATGGAGCAGCAGATGTCTGGTCTGGCCCTCCGACTCCAAGAGGTGGACATCTTGCGAGAGCCAATGGGGGAAACTGAGCAAGGCGATCATCTCTATGCAATGGAGAAGGGTGAGATTCCCTTGTTCAAGTGTCTTGTAGACGTCCCGGAAGACCTGAGAGAAGAATGTGTCAGAGAGTTGGTGCATAATGACTTTAAGAAGGCTGTGGAAGCTTGTGAGGTGTACTGGTCTCCAGGAGCCAAACAACTGGTGATTCTGTCCACATCTGAAATCACGGTGGATCAGGTGGCTATCCTGAGCGACATGCACTTGAGGTGTCTTCGCATGAATCTATTGATCTGGTGGGAGAATGAAGAAGCCGCTAGACGGCTGGAGGAAAGCTCGGAATCTTCTGGAACATGTCATCCAGGTGCCAAGTGCTCTGCTGGGAGAAGTCATGGGGACAAACGGGCGACTCATGCAGGAAATGGTCAATAAATCGAGGGTGACGAGAGTGAGAATTCCCGATAGTAACAAAGGCAAGATACCCAGAGAAGCGGGTATGGTTCCGTTCCTCATGGTGGAGACGGGGAGAGTCTTGGAAATATGCGGATTCTCTTCACGTATAGGGTGGCTCATCTTAAAGAAGTACAGCACTTAAGGCTGGAAAGAGCGAGGATCGAGAGACAGCGTCGCGTCCAAAGTTGGAAGCCCGCTGTTAAGCATGGTACCCAACGAAGTAGAGCTTCTCCCGGTAATAAATGGACCACTGCAGAAGCTAGGGACAAGTGGTGCAGCAGGTCTCTAGGTGAGGGAGGAAATAGCCATCAGAGAGCTGTCCGGAGATGTCCTGATGATGGTGAGCATACTAGGTTGAGGGTCTTAGACAACAGACCTAATAGGGTATGTGACGATAATAAGTCGGTCCTGATCGTAGACATGGAGGCAAGTGAGTCACACGGTTGCATTGACCGCTGGGGGAGGGGAAAGACTAACAAGGCCGTGACTCGGGATTGGGAGATGGCAAAATCTGGTACCACAAAAAGAAAGTTGGTGACAGAGATCGATGGTAGCTCTCTTAAGGACCAGGTGATGTTGAGGGGTCAGGTTCCAGAGGCCAATGCTTTTAGTATGTGGAGAGGGTCCCCTCGACTGGTAGCTAGAGATGACAGGGACAGGTTTTCCCGGGGCCCTGGTTTGTGGTCAGGTGTTCATCCCCACAGGTTTGAACACAGGGGGAGGATGTGTGATGTGCCAACTAATGGTTTATGGATAAACAGGTACATATCGCACAGACCGAGCTCTGCTGCGATCTGAATCCAGGACAGGTCGCTGGGTCTTGTAGTCCCAGAAAACTGCATTTTTAGTAAAGGGCTGGATTCAAGGGTTATAAACCTGAGTTGGACTTGTTTGAAAGTCCTGTATAGTTGATTTTTTGCTGCAAAGTAAGTATACCCCAACCCGCTCAGTGACTCGCTACGTCACAGTAGCTTAATAAACCAAATACTATTTATGCTAATGCATGGTACATATCTGGATCTGACTTGGTAGTCATACCCTGGACAGGAAAGAGAGGATGAATATGAGCTTGAGTACTTACATCAGAATGCTGTCTGGGCAAAATATAGTATGCTGTGTCTCCAAACACCCTGACAGTTTCGCATTGTTTCTTCTGAGGGCATAATGGGGGTTTCTTGCAAGTTTGGGCATCATTTCAGTAAAAAGAGTAGGTATTTGGTCAGAATTAAGTGTCTTTAATGTTGAGAGATATAGGCAGATACTTATCCATCATGCAAAACCATCAGTGAGACAGCTGGCTCAAATCTACCAGACATGTGCAAACCCTGGGAGACCGCAGCAGGAGGAGGAAGTGCAGGCCAGGGGCCAGAGTGGTGAGTAAGTCGGCGTCCCTGCCAGTAGAGGGAAGGCTAGGTATCACGCTGGGATGCCAGCACTACAAGACTGCATCATTAAGTGGATGCAGATTCCAAATCCCCTGGGGAAACTGAAAAAAAATGTAAAAAAAAGTTAATAATTTTGAAAAATAAGTATATACACAGCTCTGGCAAAAATTGAGACCACTGCAAAATGTTCAGTTTGTCTGATTTTTCTCTTTATAGGTATATTTTTGAGTAAAATGTAAATTGTTCTTTTAGTCTATAAACTTCTGACATGTCTCTGAATTTCCAAGCAATACATTTTGTATTTTTTTTCTGACAAAGAAAAATGGTCAAAATAAAAAAAATCAGTGCTTTCAGACCTCAAATAATGCAAAGAAAACAAGTTCATAATCATTTAGAAACAACAATACTAATGTTTTAACTCGGGAAGAGTTCAGAAACCAATATTTTGTGGAATAACCATGATTTTTAATTACAGCTTTCGTGCGTTTTGGCATGCTTGTCACCACTCTTTCGCACTGCTTCTGGGGCAAAAATGTAAGCATTTCTTCTTTGTTTGATGGCTTGTGACTATCCATCATCCTCTTGATTACATTCCAGAGGTTTTCAATGGTATTCAGGTCTGGATAATGGGCTGCCCATGACAGGGTTTTGATGTGGTGGTCTGAAAGCACTGATTTTTTTTTATTTTGACCATTTTTCTTTGTCAGAAAAAAAATACAAAATGTATTGCTTGGAAATTCAGAGACATGTCAGAAGTTTATAGACTAAAAGAACAATTTACATTTTACTCAAAAATTAAGAGACTACCACATCAAAACTCTGTCATGGGCAGCCCAATGAGGCAAAAAATTAGGACCAGTCTTCCTGCTGAGCCGCAACAAAACATCTTAAAATTTGTTCTAGCAATTGATTCGTCCTCTCTGTCTGACCATTTGATTCAGGGTGATATGCAGAGTAAAACGACAAATAAATCCCCAACTTCCTAAAAAATGGTCTCCAGAATTTAGAGACAAATTGCACCCTTCTATCAGATACAATGTTGAAAGCAATGCCATGCAATCTCACCGCATGATTCTTAAATAACCTGGAAAGCGTTTCAGCATTAGGTAATCCAGATAACGGAGCAAAGTGAACTTGTTTGCTGAACTGGTCAACCACCACCCAAATAACCTTTTTCCACCAGATAAAGGCAAATCCGTAATGAAGTCCATGGACAAATGAGTCCATGGTCTTTCTAGAATAGGTAATGGAGCCAATTCCTCGTCCGGTTATGGCAGACTTTAGCGCGTGCGCAAATCTCACAAGAGGATACAAATTCCTTAGTATCATTAAACATGGATAGCCACCAAAAGAGTCTAGCAACAGCTTTCTATGTAGCAGTGACTCCCAGTTTACCACTTAAGATGGAGCCATGAAATTCCTGCAAAAGACGTAATTTAAGATACACAGGCACAAATAATTTAAGTTCATGAGTAGCGGATGGAGCCAATGACTGGACCTCATGAATTTCAGCTAACATTTCTGACTATACCATAGAAAAATCTTACTTAAGGTACCGTCACACTCAGCGACGCTGCGGCGATATAGACAACGAGCCGACCTAAACTAGATCACTGGAGCGTCGCTGTTTAGGTCGCTGTAGAGACGTCAAACACAGCAACTCCAGAACGATGCAGGAGAGATCCAGTGACGTAACGGCGACTCACCTCTCGTTCTCGCTGGTTGTTAGCTCCATTACATCCATTGTTAGCGTCGTTGCTTTTGATGTCAAACATGACGATACACGCCGACCTGGCGACGAAATAAAGTTCTGGACTTCTAGCTCCGACCAGCGATGGCACAGCGGGATCCAGATCGCTGCTGCATGTCAAACACAACGAGATCGCTATCCAGGACGCTGCAACGTCACAGATTGTTGTCATTCTCTTTGCAAAGTTGCTGAGTGTGACGGTACCTTTACTTACTGTTAACGGGATTTTACAGAGCCCATGACAGCACCACCTGAGAGAGGGTATCCGCCCACCAAGGACAAGAAACCTACTGAATAAAAAGATGATACCTCTCCTCCGCATTAGATTGGGTTTCAGAGCATGATAGGACCTCCAGACTGTAACATAACCGTCACCAAATACATTTTCCTTAACGCCCTTAAAATGCACACCATAAGTGACAAAGCAGGGAAGGGAATATAAGGGTGCTGTCATGGGCTCTTACCAGTAAGTAACTAAGATTTTTTCCCTTCTCCCAAGAACGCACCACCTAAGAGAGTTAAATAGATCAAAGCACCCTAGGGAGGGATCACTGCTTGCAATACCTTCCTCCCAAATGACACGCCAACAGAAGAGGACAGTTTAAGACAATAGTGTTTATAAAAGGTGGAAGGGGAACACCACGTGGCCGCCTTACATATTATGTTGATTGATACCTCTGCTCTTTCAGCCCAGGAGGTCGCCATGGCCCTGGTGGAATGGGCCTTCAGGTTTTCAGGAATGGTCCTATTACTAGATGTGTATGGTAAGTTAATGGCATCCCTAATCTGTCTAGCTATGGTCCCCCTTGTAACACCAAGCCCCTTCCTGATCCACTGGAATGACACGAATAAGGCCTCACTCTTTCTCCATTGTATTGCCCTGTCTAGGTACTGTATCAAGGCCTTCCTAACATCTAACTTTTGAAGTCTGTGTTTCTCTGCAGTCTTTGGTTTTCTACAGGAGGGAAGAACCAATTCCTGACTTCTATGAAATTTTGAGACTACCTTGGGGAGATAAGCCGGATCTGGCCTCAAAACTATTCTGCATAAATGGATGATTAATGGAGAGAGCCTGTAAAACACTAACCCTGTGGGCTGACATCAGGGTCACTAACATCACTATCTTTAGGCTGGAGTCACACTTGCGAGAAACTCGCACGAGTCTTGCACCTCAATACCCGACACTCGGACTGGAGTGTTCAGCTGCCTAGAAATACATGCAGCCGCACACTCCGGTCCCGAATGTGCCGGCGGCAGTGCCAAGTATTGAGGTGCGAGACTCGTGCGAGTTTCTCGCAAGTGTGACCCCGGCCTTAGTGTTAGTATTTTAGATGGCACTTCATGTAGGGGCTCAAAGGGCGATTTTGTTAATGCTTCAAGGACTAGATTTAAGTCCCAAAGAGGCTTTTTTGGAGCTGGAACTGGCCTTGACCTTATGACATGCCTTAACCCCTTCTCCACCTGTGACACAGCGTATGCGTCATGAAAGTCGGTGCCAATCCGACCTGTGACACATATGCTGTGTCACAGAATGATCGGGTCCCTGCAGGTCGGGTGAAAGGGTTAACTGTAATTTCACCCAACCTACAGGGACAGGGGGAGTGGTACTTCAGCCCAGGGGGGGGTGGCTTTGCCCCCCGTGGCTACGATTGCTCTGATTGGCTGTTGAAAGTGAAACAGCCAATCAGAGCAATTTGTAATATTTCACCTATGAAACGTGGTGAAAGATTACAATCCAGCCATGGCCGATGCTGCAATATCATCGGCCATGGCTGGAAACCCTGATCTGCCACCGACACTGATCTCCTCCCCAGTCCTCCGTCCTGTAATATGCTCCGCTCCCCTCTGTCCTCCTGTCCACTTCCCTGTCCTGTCTGCCCCCTATGCTCCGATCCCACCCCCCTGTGCTCTGATCCCACCCCCCATACTTACTGAGCTCTGGTGTCCCTCCCGGTGTCCGTCCATCTTCTCCATGGGCGCCGCCATCTTCCAAAATGGCGGGCGCATGCGCAGTGCGCCCGCCGAATCTGCCAGCCTGCAGATTCATTCCAGGTACATTTTGATCACTGCGATAAAACCTATCACAGTGATCAAAATAAAAAAATAGTAAATGAACCCCCCCTTTATCACCCCCATAGGTAGGGACAATAATAAAATAAAGAAAATATATTTACTTTTATTATTCCACTAGGGTTAGGGTCAGAACTAGGGTTAGGATTAGGGCTAGAACTAGGGTTAGGGTTAGAACTAGGGTTAGGGTTAGAACTAGGGTTAGGGTTAGAATTAGGGTTAGAACTAGGGTTAGGGTTAGAACTAGGGTTAGAATTAGGGTTAGAACTAGGGTTAGGGTTAGAATTAGGCTATGTGCACATGGTGCGGATTTGGCTGCAGATCCACAGCGGATTGGCCACTGCGGATTTGTAGCAGTTTTCCATCAGGTTTACAGTACCATGTAAACCTATGGAACACCAAATCCTCTGTGCCCATGGTGCGGAAAATACCGCTCGGAAACGCTGCATAGTATGTTCCGCAGCATGTCAATTCTTTGTGCGGATTCCGCGTTTTACACCTGTTCTTCAATAGGAATCTGCAGGTGAAATCCACACAAAAAAACACTGGAAATCCGCAGTAAATCCGCAGGTAAAACACAGTGCCTTTTACCTGCGGATTTTTCAAAAATGGTGCGGAAAAATCTCACACGCAACGTGGGCACATAGCCTTAGGGTTAGGGTTGGAATTAGGGTTAGGGTTGGAAATAGGGTTAAGATTAGGCTTGTGGTTAGGGTTATGGTTAGTGAAATTTTCAAAAATGTAGACAAATTTCCATTTTTTTCACAAATAAACACAAAAATTATCAACCTAAATTTACCACTAGCATGAAGCCCAATATGTCACGAAAAAACAATCTCAGAACCGCTAGGATCCGTTGAAGCGTTCCTGAGTTATTACCTCATAAAGGGACACTGGTCAGAATTGCAAAAAACGGCCAGGTCATTAAGGTCAAAATAGGCTGGGTCATGAAGGGGTTAATAAACCGAACCACCTATTTATCTGCCACCAGGCTGTAGTTGTATAGTGCCACTAAGGCCTATACCTGAACCTTAAGAGTGCTGGTAGCTAGGCCCAACTTCATACCCTGAAGAAACTCTAATATGGTTCTGATTGGGACCTTCCAACTTCCAACAGACTGCCCTGAAACTTAGCCCACTTTCTACCATATATCCTAGACGTTACAGGCTTTCTACTCTGCATCAGGGTAGCAACTAAGGCCAGGGAGAATCCTTTCTGTGTTAATAGTGCCCTCTCAAAATCTAGGCCGCCAAATGTAGACCTAACCTCTGAGGATGTGACACTAGGCCATTCCAATTGTCTTAGGGTTTTCCAGCTGAGAAAATCTGCCTCTTCATTCTCCTTCCCCTTTATGTGCAGAGGAGATAGCTGTAGATGATGTTCCTCTATAACCTGGAGAATTGCTCTAGATAGCGGCACTAGGGCCTGGGATCTTGTGCCCCCCCTGGTGGTTGATATAGGCCACTAATGTTCGATTGTCCGACATTACACAAACATGGTTTTCTTCTAAATGAGGAAGAAACTATTACAGCCTTTTTTTATTGCTAGTAGCTCCTTGTAATTTGTGGAATGTCTGGCTTCTGCCTTTGACCAGATTTCCTGAACTATGCGGTCTCTGACATGTGCGCCCCATCCTTCTGCGCTTGCATCCATCACAATCATGTCTGATATCTGGTAGCACTATGTAATTCCCCTTGATTCAATGAACAGGAAACAAAAGCAACTGATGTGGAGGAGAGGTACCACCTTTTTATTCAGTAGGTTTCCTGTCCTTGGTGGGCGGATACCCTCAGGTGGTGCTGTCATGGGAGAAGGGAAAATCACAATTCCTAGAACAAGAATGGAGGATGGAGGTTCTGGAGGAGAAACTGAGTCTGAACGTGATGGAAAAATTGAATCTAGAGAAAAATAAGGACCATCTGGTCTGTCTTGAGTGAGCATCTCACGATTCCCCACATCATAATTTCTTTCAGTAAACGAAACTTTCCTGGAGAAAAATACACATGGATTGGACAGAGTTTTGGAACCTTAAGACAAAACAGTCCTTACCCCAACCTCTGAGGCATCCACTTCTGTGATTAATGGTTTCTGGAGATCAGGTTGAATCAAAACTGGAGCAGACATGAATCGCTCCTTTAATTATCAAAGGAGCCAACAGCATGCAACGCCCAAACTTTAATATCTGCCCCCTTTTGTGTGAGGTCAGTAATTGGATTCACAATCTGAGAAAAACCCTTAACAAACTTTCTGTAGTAATTAGCGAACCCTAAGAATCGTTGCAATGCTTTCAGATAAATTAAAGCCAGCACCTTCTCAAGGTTCAGTTTAATGCCTTCAGCTGACACAATGAACCCCAGGAACGATATTTCCTGAACAGAAAAAGTACATTTTTCCAATTTAGCAAACAAAAAATTTTCCCCAAGTTTCTGTAAAACAAATCAAACGTGCTCATAGTGAGAATTCAGATCAGGTGAAAAAATTAGAATGTCATCCAGGTGTACCACAATGCACCTTCCAATAATACCAGAAAAAAACTCATTCATAAAATTCTGAAAGACTGCAGGTGCAAAAAGGCATGACAAGATTTTCAAATAAATCCTCCGATGTTAAAATGCTGTTTTCCAGTCATCACCCTTCCAGATACGTATCAGATTCTATGCCACCCTCTATGGTTAATGTTAGAAAACCATTTAGCCCCTGTAAGTGGATTATATAGGTCTGGAATAAATGGAAGCGGGTAAGTATTCTTAACCATAATTTTGTTTAGTTCATGGAAATCGAGGCAAGGACGGAAGGCCACCATCTTCTTTTTTCACAAAAAAGAACCCCGCAGATATAGGTGAGGAGGAAGGAAGGATATGACTCTTCCATAAACTTTCATTTACATATTTTTTCATAGCGGTCCGTTCAGGTCCCCATAAATTATACAGGGGAGCTTTAGGCCATTTGGCAATAGGAAAAAGATTTATAGCACAAGCATGAGGACGATGGGGAGGTAGTATCTCAGACTCTTTCTCTGAGAGCAAATCTCCGAAGTCTTTCAGGTAAGCTGGCAGACCCTCCAGAATAGTGGAGCAAGTTTGTACAGAGCTAAGATATTTCTTATGATGGTAGGAACTCCATTTAACAATATCCTTCTGACCCTAATCAATAACAGGATTATGGATATGCATCCATGGAAATCCAACACCAACCCAGCAGGTAAATTATCAAGCACATAGCAGGAGATGGCCTCAGAGCGAAGAGTTTTCACTTTAAGTGTGAATTCCACCATTACCAGCTAAGCAAAAGTTCTGAAGTAATGGTGTCGTGTCGATGGTGACATTTTGAATGGGTCTATTCAATCTCACTATCCCTAATCTGAATTTAAGAACCAGTCCAGAATTAATGAAATTGGTGGCAGATCCACAGTCAATGAAAACAAGAGCAGATAACCACAGGTTCTGATACTTTATCTGAGGAGTAAAAGGGTACCTGGAAGTCTGGTTGATCTCGAATATCACCCAGACTTACACGTTTTGAGATGACTTGCTGGCTTGAGGTGTATCGAGCAGTCTTTGAGAAAATGTCCAGCACGACCACAATAAAGGCAAAGTTCAAGATTACGCCAACTCCTCCTCTCCATGACCCGAGAGTGGGCTGCTCCAACTTCCATTGGTTATGTCTCTGGCAAAGGAATACAAAAGATCTAACCCCGGCACACTCCAAAAACATAAGGACAGAACTGTTGCTTTCAAAGTTGTTTTTTTTTTAATTTACATTGTGCAAAAGAGAATGGTTTCCAAGTTTCGCTCAGACACTAGCCTTCGTCAGGAAGACAGTCTTATGGTAGTTATATCATATATAGGTCCCGGGCTCTCAGATTGCCCTATGGAAGTCTGACAAAAGTGGTCTTGATTGGCCAGTAGAATGGAATTAAATGAAACTGTTCACATCCATAGTGGACTATCCTTTATCAATTGCTAGGAATATAGATGTATTGAGGTAGACTTAGCCTTTGTATCTTTCAAAAGTAATGGAATGGGCATAAGGTATTATAAGAGGTGGTTAGACCACAATGAGCCTTATTCACTGTTCATAGGGAAGGCTGCAGCTGGCATGTAGCTCCCACCCTGTGTCCTTGTTAGTGACCGCTTCTGGCAAATGTATAGACTTGGGCAGGATGACAAAAACCCCATTGTTCACAATGTCTCTCACGGATTAGCCTGGCCTCGGTCATGGCCTCCCCCATGGAACAGGGTGCAGTATGCAAAGCCAGAGCGTCCTTTAGAGTATCCGAAAGGCCACAGTGAAACTGACTTCTGCGAGCTTCATCATGCCACAAAACATCAGAGGAGCATTGATGGAACTCATAGCTATAATGCGGTGCCGCTTCCTGCGGCAGGTTCATGATTTTAGCATCTGCGACCTGGGCCCTGTCATGTTCGGCATTGATTATTCCTAAGGCGTCAAAAAAAGTATCAACCAAAGACCATTCTGGGGCTAGTGGGGAAAAGGAGAATGCCCAAGTCTGAGGACCCCCTTGTAATAGGGACATGATTATCCCCACCCGCTGGGACTCATCCCCGAAGACCAGGGCCGTAAGGTAAAAAATAGATTGCAGCATTCCCTAAACTGATCCTTCTCCCCAGAAAATTTGTCAGGAAGTGCCACTATAGGCTCAGGGAAGATCAACTGCATGTCAGAAGGTACAGGAGTCATTGTTACAATCGATAGTGGAGAGCTTTGGGAAGCATCCATAGTTCTAGAAAACTGACCCTGCAGCTGGGACTTTTAAGACTCTGATTTTTGGTGTTCCCTTGCCAAATCCTGGACCATCTGAGTCTGATTTGCCACCTGATCAGAGTGCACGAAATGGGTCCATTGGAGGAGACAAAAAAAGGACTTTTGTGGCCAGTCAAAATGTGACGCTAGCCACCACCTATGGGCAGGCTGCGAGTCAGCGAAGTCAGACGTTCTGGGGACAATACCAAAAGAGCACGTAGTAAACCAAGGGAAAATACAAAGTCGTAAGTCAGGTCACATTCCATGGTCAGAATACCAGATAAATAGCGGATAAGCAAAGGGGCAATAACAAATGGGTTGTCAGAATACGGTCCAAAAGTCAGCAGCAGATCAGAGTTTACAGAGCTCACAAGCTTATAACAAGCATCTGACTGGCAATGATCTGTACCAGACAGCTCACCTAAGTAGCAGTGCAATAACCAAGAACAGGGAGCACCTGTGGAAATCTCTGCACCTCCCAGTCTCAGATAGGTCAACCGAGCTGTCAATCAAATCACTGACAGCTCAGCACACCCCAGCACAGGATAGGATGACAGAGCTGTTCATTACTGAGTCCCAAACAGTCTCTGAGCATAGGAATCGTGACACTGAGTTCTCCAAAGGGTCTTTGTACGGTCAGGGATGGGCAGAGGAGCAGACCTGTATTCCACCAGATGGAGCCATGGTTCCTTGGGCTGTTCTTGAAGAGGGTCTCTTTACAGAGGGAGTCGGATACTTTTTATATCCACAGCTCCCATTCAGGACATTCTTCCACAGGATTGTAGGAAAGTGGGGGGAGGTGATCCTTCATTGTTCGATTGTTCAAATAATCTGCAGATTTATCCTAAGTTGTATAGGTTAGTAAACTGCATTGGGCTGATGCAATATGTAATCAGCATGCATTTGTAAGGAGATGGACCAGCTACCCCATTCCCCCTGAAGACATCTATGCTGCCGTGGTATAGAATGTGAATGTTTTGTTCCTGATATGTTTCTTTGCAATAACAGTTATTTACCTTGGAGGCTGCAGTACTAACTCATGGTCATAAGATGTCACTCTCTAGAATGTAGGTGAAAGCTGAAGTCTGCCAGCAATACAGTAGGCACAGAGACAGTGCAAGGGTAAAGGCCAGCCCATTGTGGGGAGGAGGTTTTGAAGTCCAGTTAGTGTGAGGAACAGGAAGTAGAGTTCAGCTGGAACGAGTAGTGTGAAGTGGCAGGCAGCACTTGCAGGCAATAGGCTTTTAGGCACACCGTGAGCCTAAGGTCACGTACACACGTTCAGTATTCGGTCAGTATTTTACATCAGTATTTGTAAGCCAAAACCGGGAGTGGAACAATCAGAGGAAAAGTATAATAGAAACACGTCACCACTTCTGCATTTATCACCCACTCCTGGTTTTGGCTTACAAATACTGATGTAAAATACTGACCAAATACTGAATGTGTGAACATGGCCTAATACTCGGAGCAGTGGATTAGCAAATAACCCTTCCGTTGAATCTGTCTGCCAGCATGAGAACCTCGAGTTGGACATCAGGGCCCTTGGGCTCAATCAGCCTGTGAAGCTACAGGGAAAGATGGACTCAAACTCTCAGAGGCTTGAGGTGATGCAATTCGGGTGCACTGCTAGTGGTGGAAAAGAATTCCTAGTGCAAGAGAAGTTATGCAATAGCACATTTGATTTTAGCCAGAAAAATCAAAAATAAAGGATAATAGTCCCATAAATGATAAGATAGAGTAAGCAAAAAAAGTAGAAATATAAAACTTAATGTTTAATTAGATCATAAAAAAGACACAACAAGACACATATAAAAAGGTTCAAGACAGACCTGCCTTCCACACTTGCAGGTCAGATGAACTGTCAATAATAGAAGTTGGCTACTTATGTCAGTACCACTGACATGTGAAATAAGTAGAGCCTAACAAAACCTTGCAGAGTGTCATGCAGCAGAGAGAGATCAACAACCATGGAACAACAATGGAATGATCCCCCCCAATTCAGGCATATAAAAGAGATAGATCAAAAATCATAAAATATGAATGGAATGATCTCACCCAGTTCAGGAAGACAATGGACCTCTGACATCCGTTTGTGGGTGGTCCTTTGAACCCATATAATGTCAGTAAATAAAGAAAAATGACTTCCAACGCATTTCATCCCCCCTGGGACTCATCAGGGGATATGGTAGACAGGATGAAGGACTTAGCCTTGTCAGGGCAATAACAAAAAATGTACTTGTAGCTAAATTATTGTTTACCTTGTCTCTGTGTTGTGGAGTTATTAGCAATCAAATATTTGGAACCTAATGAGTTAAGTTTAAGTACAAGTGGATGCAATTAATTACCATATATACTCGTGTATAAGCCGAGTTTTCCGGCACTTTTTTTGTTCTGAAAATGCTCCATCAGTGTTGGGGGAGGGTGAGCAGCATGTCACAGAGGCAGGAGCCGGTGGCTGCGGCTAAAGCTTGTGCCTACTGCTAAAGAGAAATGAATATTCACTTTGCTGGCAGTGAATATTCATTTCTTTTATAGAGCGCACAGTTACAGACGTATGGACAAGTCCTGGCGATTTTGCCCGCGCAGAGAATATGAGAGCGCGATCGTCGCTGAGTGTCTCCTGATCCTGACATCCAGCTCTCAATTCCAGGAGCAGTGCCCGCACTGCTCTCGGTATTTTAACCCCCTAAAGGCAGACAGAGGTAAGAAAGCCCCTCTGCCCTTGGATCGGTGCCCTCATGATGTCATCATGGGGGCCCAAATGTTGCCACGGTGACCCGATGTCATCATGACAACATCCCAGGCACTAGCAAGTTAGATCATTCGCAGAGCATGATCTAACTAAGGTCACTTTTATACTTGCCGTGGTTTTTGCGGGCCATATTGCCTTAATTTTGACGGTTTGCCGCAAAAACGGGCCTCAAAAATATTTTCGGATCGCCGTTTTTCTGGTTTGGAATAGGTCCATCTCATATCTCGGCGTTTTGCAAATACGGTCTTCACACTGGGCAAGCTTCCGTTGTTTTTGCGGCCCCATTGATTTCAATGGGGGCCGTGTCCGTAAACCTTGGAAAATATTGAGCAGGCTCAATATTTTTTCACGGCCATACGGCGCTCCGACAAATTTTTATGGCCCCATAGAAATCTATTGGGGCCGCAAAAACCGCCCGCAAAAAGACGGCAAGCGTAAAAGAAGCCTAACTTGTGTCTGCAGCACTTAAAAGGTATAAGGTATAGCAATGCAGGAGCATTGCTATGCCTTATAACTGCGATCAGACTGGATAAAGTGAAATTCCCATTGTGGGAATAAGTACGGAAAAAAAAATTTGAAAAAAGTTGTAAAAATATAATTTTTTTTAAATATTACAAAGTAATAATGAAAAAAAATAAATATATATATATATATATATATATATATATATATATATATATATATATATTGTACCCATAAATAAATATTCTGAAAAAACAAAAACAAAAAAAGTACACATATTTAATATCGTACAAAGTGACCCGACCTATAAAACTAAGCCAACCAGTTAACCCTTTTAGTGAATGCCATTAAAAAAAAAAAAAAAAAAGCAAAAATTATGCTTTATCCTCATACCACCGAACAAAAAGTGGAATAAAGCGCGGTAATGAAAATCTCATCTTGTCCTGCAAAAAACAAGCTGCCATACAGCTCCATCAGCCGAAAAATAAATAGCTCTCAGAAGAAAACGATGCAAAACTATTTAGCTATTTATTTTTTCTATAAAATAGTTTTTATTGTGTAAAAGCGCCAAAACATAAGAAAACGATAAAAATGTGGCATCGCTGTATTTGTAACTGACCCGATAAATAAGGTCACCTTGGTAATTTTACCACACGCGGAATGGTATAACCCCCCAAAAAAAACAATTCCTGCATTGTTGGTTTTTGTTTATTTTAACTCCCAAAAATGTGAGTAGAAAGCGATCAAAAAATGTCATATGCCTGAAAATGAAAAAAAATAAAGACGTCAACTCGTCCTGCAAAAAACAAGCCCTCACTTGACTGTCAACAGAAATATGGAAAAATTATAGATCTCAAAATATTGCAATGCAAAAACTTGTTTTTTAATTAGTTTATTAACCACAAAATAAAATATACAGTACTAGCTATTGAACCCGTTCTATACCCGGGTGGCGAGCATTTATATTGGTATATGGTCTCCATCCTGGTATGTGCTGCTCCCATCTTGCTCTCCCATCCTGTCATGTGCTGCTCCATCCTGCGCCCCCATCCTGTCATGTGCTGCTCCATCCTGCATCTCCATCCTGTCATGTGCTCCCATCCTGCGCCCCCATCCTGTCATATGCTGCTCCATCCTGCATCCCCATCCTGTCATGTGCTCCCATCCTGCATCCCCATCCTGTCTTGTGCTCCCATCCTGCGCCCCCATCCTGTCATGTGCTGCTCCATCCTGCATCCCCATCCTGTCATGTGCTGTTCCATCCTGCGCCCCCATCCTATCATGTGCTGCTCCATCCTGCGTCCCTATCCTGTCATGTGCTCCCATCCTGTGCCCCCATCCTATCATGTGCTGCTGTATCCTGCGTCCCCATCCTGTCATGTGCTCCCATCCTGCGCCCCCATCCTGTCATGTGCTGCTCCATCCTGCATCCCCATCCTGTCATGTGCTGTTCCATCCTGCGCCCCCATCCTATCATGTGCTGCTCCATCCTGCGTCCCTATCCTGTCATGTGCTCCCATCCTGCGCCCCCATCCTATCATGTGCTGCTGTATCCTGCGTCCCCATCCTGTCATGTGCTCCCATCCTGCGCCCCCATCCTGTCATGTGCTGCTCCATCCTGCATCCCCATCCTGTCATGTGCTGTTCCATCCTGCGCCCCCATCCTATCATGTGCTGCTCCATCCTGCGTCCCCATCCTGTCATGTGCTCCCATCCTGCACCCCCATCCTGTCATATGCTGCTCCATCCTACACCCCCATCCTGTCATGTGTGCCCCCATTCTGTCATGTGCTGCTCCCATCCTGTGCCCCCATTCTGTCATGTGCTGCTCCCATTGTCATGTGCTCCCATCCTGCGCCCCTTCCAGTCATGTGCTCCCATCCTGCATCCCCATCCTGTCATGTGTGCGCCCCCATTCTATCATGTGCTGTTCCCATCATGCGCAATCATTCTGTCATGTGCTGCGCCCATCCTGCGCCCCCATTCTGTCATGTGGTGCTCCCATCCTGCGCCCCATCCTGTCATGTGCTGCTCCCATCCTGCGCCCCCATCATGTCATGTGCTGCGCCCATCCTGCGCCCCCATTTTGTCATGTGCTTCACCCATCCTGCGCCCCCATTCTGTCATGTGCTGCACCCATCTTGCACCCCCATTCTGTCATGTGTTGTGTTGTGAACTCTGTTTTCGGGCTCCCTCTTGTGGTCACTGGTGGTATGGTGTGACGTTTGCTTTGGGCTCCCCCTGGTGGCTTTGTTTGTTATCCTGCTGGTCTCTGGCTATCAGCTGGTTCGTTATCCTCTGGGAGGTTCCTATATAGCTCTGTTTTACTTCCACTTGTGGCCGGCTGTCGATGTAATCAGTGCTACTCAGATTCCTTCTGACTACCTTGCTCCCAGTCCATCCAGGATAAGCTAAGTTTTGTTTGCTCATTTTTTGATCAGCAGTGTTTATCATGTTTTCTGTTCCAGCTTGCTAAAATGTAAATCCCTCGCTTGCTGGTTGCTCTTGTGGGCTGAGTTTCTCCCCACACACCGTTAGTTGGTGTGTGGGTTCTTGAAATCTCAGGATGGATATTTTGTAAGGGTTTTTTATTGATCGCATAGACCCCTGCTCTATTTTCTGCTTTCTAGTACTAGTGGGCCTCTTTTGCTGAATCTGATTTCATCCCTATGTATGTGCCTTCTTCTTACTTCACCGTTAATATTTGTTGGGGGCTTCTATATCTTTGGGGATTATTTCTCTGGAGGCAAGCGAGGTCTTTCTTTCTCTTTAGGGGTAGCTAGTTCCTCAGGCTGGCTCGAGACGGCTAAGAATTTTTTAGGCACGTTCACCGGCTACCTCTAGTTGTTTTGGATAGGTTCAGATTTGCGATCAGTCCAGTTACCATCTCCCTAGAGCTCGTCCTTAGTTTAATCACTTGCTGATCTATTTGTGATCCTCCGCCACTAGGGATCATAACAGTGTTGCTCCCATCCTGCGCCCCATTCTGTCATGTGGTGCTCCCATCCTGTGCCCGCATTCTGTTGTAATGTGCACCCATTCTGCCTGTTCCTGTTTCCATTCTGCCATATGTTGCTCTCATCTTTCTCTCTCCGGCTCTACTGCCCGAGTGCGGGCGGCTGTGCTGAGTGCGGGCGGCTGTGCGTGGCTGTGCTGAGTGCGGGCGGCTGTGCTGAGTGCGGGCGGCTGTGCTGAGTGCGGGCGGCTGTGCGTGGCTGTGCTGAGTGCGGGCGGCTGTGCTGAGTGCAGGCGGCTGTGCTGAGTGCAGGCGGCTGTGCTGAGTGCAGGCGGCTGTGCGTGGCTGTGCTGAGTGAGGGCGGCTGTGCTGAGTGAGGGCGGCTGTGCTGAGTGAGGGCGGCTGTGCTGAGTGAGGGCGGCTGTGCTGAGTGCGGGCGGCTGTGCTGAGTGCGGGCGGCTGTGCTGAGTGCGGGCGGCTGTGCTGAGTGCGGGCGCGGAGTGCGGGCGGCTGTGCGTGGCGGTGCGGAGTGCGGGCGGCTGTGCGTGGCGGTGCGGAGTGCGGGCGGCTGTGCGTGGCGGTGCTGAGTGCGGGCGGCTGTGCGTGGCGGTGCTGAGTGCGGGCGGCTGTGCGTGGCGGTGCTGAGTGCGGGCGGCTGTGCGTGGCGGTGCTGAGTGCGGGCGGCTGTACGTGGCGGTGCTGAGTGTGGGCGGCTGTGCGTGGCTGTGCTGAGTGCGGGCGGCTGTGCTGAGTGTGGGCGGCTGTGCTGAGTGCGAGCAGCTGTGCTGAGTGCGGGCGGCTGTGCTGAGTGCGGGCGGCTGTGCTGAGTGCGAGCGGCTGTGCTGAGTGCGGGCGGCTGTGCCTGGCGGTGCTGAGTGCGGGCGGCTGTACGTGGCGGTGCTGAGTGCGGGCGGCTGTGCTGAGTGCGGGCGGCTGTGCTGAGTGCGAGCGGCTGTGCTGAGTGCGGGCGGCTGTGCTGAGTGCGGGCGGCTGTGCTGAGTGCGGGCAGCTATGCGTGGCGGTGCTGAGTGCGGGCGGCTGTGCGTGGCGGTGCTGAGTGCGGGCGGCTGTGCGTGGCGGTGCTGAGTGCGGGCGGCTGTGCGTGGCGGTGCTGAGTGCGGGCGGCTGTGCGTGGCGCTGCTGAGTGCGGGCGGCTGAGCGTGGCGGTGCTGAGTGCGGGCGGCTGTGCGTGGCTGTGCTGAGTGCGGGCGGCTGTGCTGAGTGCGGGCGGCTGTGCTGAGTGCGGGCGGCTGTGCTGAGTGCGGGCGGCTGTGCTGAGTGCGGGCGGCTGTGCGTGGCGGTGCTGAGTGCGGGCGGCTGTGCTGAGTGCGGGCGGCTGTGCTGAGTGCGGGCGGGTGTGCTGAGTGCGGGCGGGTGTGCTGAGTGCGGGCGGCGGTGCTGAGTGCAAGCGGCTGTGCGTGGCGGTGCTGAGTGTGGGCGGCTGTGCGTGGCGGTGCTGAGTGCGGGCGGCTGTGCGTGGCGGTGCTGAGTGCGGGCGGCTGTGCTGAGTGCGGGCGGCTGTACGTGGCGGTGCTGAGTGCGGGCGGCTGTGCGTGGCGGTGCTGAGTGCGGGCGGCTGTGTGTGGAGGTGCTGAGTGCGGGCGGCTGTGCGTGGCGGTGCTGAGTGCGGGCGGCTGTGCGTGGCGGTGCTGAGGGATCCTGTGCACACGCTACCTGATTCCTTTCCGCCGCCATTTTCTTGGTCCTCCTGCTGCCGGAATCGGCGCCTGCGCAGTCCGCGCTTTCCGGCGCCATTTTCTTGAAGACACACTGAGGTATCCAAGAAAATGGTGCCGGAAAGCGCGCACTGCGCATGCGCCGATTCCGGGAGAAGGGAGACTTCATGGCCCGGAGTCAGGGGGCCTCAGTAAGAAATCGCTGTGGCATGAAGTGCCACAGCGTAATGAGGGCGGGATCCTGTGCACACGCTACCTGATTCCTTTCCGCCGCCATTTTCTTGGTCCTCCTGCTGCCGGAATCGGCGCCTGCGCAGTCCGCGCTTTCCGGCGCCATTTTCTTGAAGACACACTGAGGTATCCAAGAAAATGGTGCCGGAAAGCGCGCACTGCGCATGCGCCGATTCCGGGAGAAGGGAGACTTCATGGCCCGGAGTCAGGGGGCCTCAGTAAGAAATCGCTGTGGCATGAAGTGCCACAGCGTAATGAGGGCGGGATCCTGTGCACACGCTACCTGATTCCTTTCCGCCGCCATTTTCTTGGTCCTCCTGCTGCCGGAATCGGCGCCTGAGGCAGTCCGCGCTTTCCGGCGCCATTTTCTTGAAGACACACTGAGGTATCCAAGAAAATGGTGCCGGAAAGCGCGCACTGCGCATGCGCCGATTCCGGGAGAAGGGAGACTTCATGGCCCGGAGTCAGGGGGCCTCAGTAAGAAATCGCTGTGGCATGAAGTGCCACAGCGTAATGAGGGCGGGATCCTGTGCACACGCTACCTGATTCCTTTCCGCCGCCATTTTCTTGGTCCTCCTGCTGCCGGAATCGGCGCCTGCGCAGTCCGCGCTTTCCGCCGCCATTTTCTTGAAGACACACTGCAGTGTGTCTTCAAGAAAATGGCGCCGGAAAGCGCGGACTGCGCAGGCGCCGATCCCAGCAGCAGGAGTACCAAGAAAATGGCGGCGGAAAGGAATCAGGTGGCGTAAGCAACAAATTGCTGTGGCATGAACTGCCACAGCATCATCAGGGCGCAATCATGTCCACAGTGTCCCCACGGATTATAAATGTCCCCCTGCTCCCGGCAGTCCGCGCTTTCCGGCGCCCTTTTTTTTTTTTTCTGGCACTGGCTATAATATAACGCTAGGAGCGTCGCGCCTGCGCAGTCTATAAAGGCTTCGGACAGAGTGACGCTACCAGCGTTATGTTATAGATACACATATTTATACATTATTAAGCACGATACAGAGCACACATACTTATACATATATTATTAAACATAGAATAAAATGCACACTCTTATTTATATCCAAGGTGATACATTTGTACCCTACAGAGCATTTGCAAGAGGACAACAAGTCGTGTATAACAAATCATTTATGTCATGTAAATTATACAAGTCCTCATACTATTGCATAAGTGATGATCTTATTAACAAAGAAACATAGAACAGTAAGTAAACATATGACTCATCCGAAGTTCCTAAACGACAAGTACAGCAGCTACTATTCCGCCGCTTAATACTTTACATTGTATTATCCTCTATGTGGTGCCCCCAAAACGAGAAACCTGACTCCTTACACTGATGTCGAGTCATTATGCATTTGTAGAGTAAGATGGGAAGAGTTCCATCTATCCCAAATTTTATCAAATTTACCCGGACATCCCCTATTCTGATACAATGTGCACTCATATGGAATAACCGAGTTCACCAATTCAGTCCAGGCTCTAAGGGAGGGACATGAGCCCCCCATCCATCACAATGCCAATACCTTTCGTGCCATAAAAAGCATCTCCCGTAGAAAAATCCCAACATAGTGACCCCAAGTTTCCTCATTCCATACCCAACAGACCAGCGGTTCAAGAGGAACAGGAGTTTGTACCAGGGATGTCAATAATGATGACACCTCTTTCCAGTAGTGAAGGATAATAGGGCATTTCCATACCATATGAATGAAATCTACATCTGATGAGTGATATCGCAAACATTCTGATGATTGGAATCGACCAATCCTAAAAAGTCATGTGGGAGTCAAGTATGATTGATATACATAACTGGGTCATCCTATTATTAATTGATGGGGACACCATGATTGGAGACTGCAGAATCTCTTCCCACTCCTCTTTTTGCACATAAGGGATGAACCCTTCCCACTTCCCCTTGATAGATCTTATAGCAGATTCAGCTCCCACTGATAACATATATGTATATAAGGAGGAGATAAGGCGCTGGGGACCCTGCAAGTTATGAATTCCTATCAAAGGTAGAGATGAGATAGCACGGCCCACACCCATACATCTTATATGTGACTGAAAAGCTGATCTTAGCTGTAGATAGCGAAAAAATTGTGATCTCGGGATACCACATTTAGCCTGCAGTTGTTCAAAAGACATTAAGGTCCCATGGTCATACAAATCACCTACCGAGGAGACATTATATAGAATCCAAACATCAGTGGATGGGTGGTTCAACAGCACCAGAAAATAATTATTGTTCCACAAAGGCATTTCAGCTATGATGTCTTCAAATCTAATAACTTTTTTAATTTGCCTCCAAACTGATCGTGCTAGTTGAAGTAGGGACAACAGACGAGGGACACTAGTTTTTTCCAACTCCAGGAAACCCAGTGGGCAGTCAATCCGTGCAGCATGAAGCAAATGACTTTCAGAATTGGGGGGATAATTATCAGGCATCCATTTACTTAGGGCTTTAGCCTGTCCGGCTAAATATAGAAAAAAATCCGGTAGCGCCGCCCCACCCCCCTGTTTAGGTCTCTGTAGGTCAGATAACCTGGGTTTGGGTCTAGTTTTCCCCCATATAAAAGACGTAATTTGAGAATTTAAATTTGCAAAGAGGGATTTAGGTATCAGTACAGCACTGTGATGAAGGGAATAGCTGAGTTTAGGGAGCAATATCATTTTGATCAGATTAATACGGCCGGCTACAGATAGCGAGAGTTTACTCCAAGTTGCAAATTTAGATTTGACTAGCTCTAGCAGTGGGTAAACATTAAGTTGTAGGTCAAGTTTACTGTATTGAGATACGTGAAAACCTAAATATTTGAAATTAGATACAATAGGTAGTGAGGAAGGGGTCTCAAGGCGGTACATCGGGGCATGGGAGAGAGGCAATAGAGCAAACGTCTCCCAGTTTATATATAAGCCCGAGTATTTACTGAATTTATCTATAGTGGCAATCACCTGTGTCAGTGTTTCCTCCGACCTGTCCATAAATATCACCATGTCATCAGCATATAAACCGATGGTGTCTACACGACCTACTATATCTATTCCCCTAATATCAGTGAAAGACCTTATGTGTATTGCCAACGCCTCGATCGCAAGGGCAAAGAGGGCCGGGGAAAGGGGGCACCCCTGATGGGTCCCCCTATATAATGAAAATGACTCAGAAATTGAATTATTTACAATTATACAAGCCTTGTGTTTCATATATACTGTAGTATGCCAACCCAATTTAAAAACTTATCACCAAAACCAAATCTTTGCAAACATGCAGATAGGAAAGGCCACTCAAGAGAGTCAAAGGCCTTGGCCGTGTCCAGCGACGTCAATGCCCAATTGTTGTCTGGTATCAAAGAACTATATTGGACCACCGACTGGACTCGCCTGATGTTAATAGAAGTACTCTTACCAGGCATAAAGCCAGTTTGTTCTGGACGATCAAATTCAGTCTGGTGTCTAGGACCTTAGTAAATATTTTATAGTCTACATTTACTAACGATATGGGACGATAAGATCCACATGCCAAAGTGTCCTTCCCCTCCTTCTTAAGTACAATATTTGCCTCGTAAAAGGATTCTAGCATAGATCTTCCCCCTCCCAAGTCCCCCGAAACACCCTTAACAGAAGTGGTGCTAATATATCCCGGTATTTCCTGTATAGTTCAATGGAAACCCGTCCGGCCCAGGAGCCTTCCCGCAGGCCATGTCTGCCATGGCATTCTCTATCTCCTCCAAAGTAAACTCAGCGTCCATAAAGGCCCACTGGGCAGGACTCTATGTGGGAAATATTATATCTGATAGTCTAGACATTCCAAAATATCAGAGCCGCTCTTAGATAAAAAAAAAAGCATCTTTTAATGTGTGACAGCAGCCAAACATAAAAACCCGATATAAATCTGGTATCGCACCGACCCAAAGAATAAAGTTGTCTAATCACTTATACCACATTTAGCAACATGTTTGGCATTTCTGCAGCATTGAGAGCCCGCCTAATTTACAGGTGCGTGTCTCTAGACGCATGAACTGGGCACGACAACTTACTGGTAACTACAACTGAAGTTTGCAATTTACTCAGTAATATCCTGCTTGTTTCTGGAAAACACCCATGGAATCAACTTTATCACTACACCTGTGGATAAATTCCCAAAGGGTTATAATTTCCAAAATGGGGTCACTTGAGGGGCATTCTGCTCTTCTAGCACTTATGGGCTCTGTATATTGAGTTCGCAAACTATTCTATTAAAATCTGCGCTCCAGGAGGCAAATAGCGCTCTGTTCCTGCTGATTCTCTCTGTATGGCTAAGCAGTATTGTACACATTTTGGGGACATTTTTACCCATTTATCCTTCTGAAAATGTAAAATCTGGGGCTGAAACAATTTTTTATTGTAAAAAATGTAACTATTTTTTCTTCACAGCCCAGTGGTATAAAATTTTGTGACCTGCCGCCCCATCCTGTCTGTTCTTTTATCCCAGAACAGTTATACCAAACGTCAGTGCTGGAAGCAATAGCCCAGCTCACTTGAGCCTCCCCATCACCACCACAGGCGTCCACCCCAAGCAGAGTTTCCTCACTGCTCTTTGGTGCGTGACAAATGACGGATGTCTCTTGTAACCGGTCTGGATTTTGATCAGCGAAAGTCTGGTCTTCAGGCCTTGACTGGCGTCGTCTGGATTCTTGAACTTGTCTGGTGCTGTTTGGGTTCATCTCCCACACGCCACAAGCCGCAGGTTGAGCCTCCTGTCATAGCCTCACACCCCAGTCTCAGCATCTTTCTCGTTACACATCATGTCTCTTATTGCTGCCAAATCCGCTCCTGCTTTGGCACGCTGGCCTCTTATACCAGGGAACTGGGTCATCAAGGTCACCTGACCCTGTGTCCCATCTAAACTCGTCCTTCCTAAAACTCTCCCTCTTCCGTTTGGTTCCACAGGGTCCCATTTGGACAGTAGATGGCAGTCCTCATGCACAAATGCCACAGTACTGTGGATTCTCATCTTTTATATCACACCCTCTTATACATGTATGACTAGGCACAATCCTGACCAGAGCTTTAAGGTGCTGTTGAGAGTTCATCAACAGCGATCGCAGCATTACCTGCTCCAGAGCCACCTGCAAAAGCAAATTTTGCACCAAAAAATATTTTCGTTGAATCTCCTGTTTTGCTGATACCAACACAGTCCTTTGATGACATTGCCTCAATGGCACCCATTTGGTCCAAAATCTTGTCTACTACAAAATCATCATCCCTAACTTAGCTTACATTTGCCTGTGTGGAAAACATACGGAGCTTATTGCCGTGATACTTTCCTCTAGATTCCCATCTGGAGATGTCGGCTACATACACATTGAGTTTTTGCCGCTTTTTTATGCAAATTAAAAGCGGATTTTAACAATACCAGCAAAAGCTATGAGATTTCAGAAACCTCATGCATACACTTTTTTTCCTTACTGAATTGGAAAACTGCGGCTTTTCTGAAACCTGCAGTATGTCAATTATTTCAGCGTTTTTTGCAACGTTTTTTCATCCCAAAACTGCTGCAAGAATCCTTGCCATCAGTTTTGCTGTGTTTTCAGAGAAAAAAAAGCAGGTAAAGAAGGATGTAAAACCCATTTATCTCACCGGTAATGATCTTTTATAGAGCCCACGACAGCACCCACTAGAGAGAGGGGATCCGCCCCTAGGAACAGGAAACCTACAGAGAGATAAAAGGGGCGGCCCCCCCTCGCTCCTCAGTTGTTTTACAGAGAATAGGAGGAACCGCCGCCAGGTTTTAGTTAACAGGTTCAGACATATATACATATTTACAACCTTATACTGTATTGTACTATTATTTACACCTCCTTACCAAGTGCAACTAAATAAAGGAAAAGGGAGGGATGTGAATGGGTGCTGTCGTGGGCTCTATAAAAGAGCATTACCGGTGAGTAATCCGGTATTTTCTATTCGCCACGACAGCACCCACTAGAGAGATTTACAGAGACTATAAATTGGGTGGGTTAACCGAGTCAAGAACCGAAACCCCAAAGGTTAGATCAGAAGCAGCAGATAGGTCTAATCTATAGTGCTTATAGAAGGTACTAGGCGAAGACCAGGTTGCAGCCTTACATATAAGGTCTATTGGTACGTTCGCCCTTTCTGCCCATGAAGTCGACAAGGCTCTTGTGGAGTGTGCTCCTACATGCATCGGAGGATCTCTTCCTCCAGCTTTATACGCTAGGATTATGGCGTCTCTGATCCAGCGTGATAGCGTGTTCTTTGTGACTCTGGAACCTTTGGTTTTACCCTGGAAAGACACAAAGAGAGCCCTACTCTTCCTCCAGTCCCTAGTTCTCTCTAAATAGGCTAGAACAGCTCTTTTAACATCTAGGGTATGAAGTCTAACTTCTTCTGGAGTTGAGTGGTCTTTATAAAAGGTAGGTAATAAGATCTACTGAGATCTATGAAAACTAGTGGCCACTTTAGGGAGATAACACAGGTCTGTCTTCAAAATTAACCTATCAGGTGTCACCGATAAAAATGGAGGATCTATTGATAAGGCATGTAAATCGCTTGGGGTACTGTCACACAGTGAAATTTTGATCGCTACGACGGCACGATCCGTGACGTCGCAGCGATCGTATGATTATCGCTCCAGCGTCGTAGACTGCGGTCACACGTTGCAATCACGGCGCTGGAGCGATGCCGAAGTCCCCGGGTAACCAGGGTAAACATCGGGTAACTAAGCGCAGGGCCGCGCTTAGTAACCCGATGTTTACCCTGGTTACCAGCGTAAACGTAAAAAAAACAAACAGTACATACTCACATTCCGGTGTCTGTCCCCGGCGTTCTGCTTCTCTCCACTGTGTAAGCGCCATAGCCGGAAAGCACAGCGGTGACGTCAGACGTCACCGCTGTGCTCGCTTTCCGGCTGGCCGGCGCTAACACTGCAGAAAAGCTGAGACGCCGGAGGACAGACACCGGAATGTAAGTATGTACTGTTTGTTTTTTTTACGTTTACGCTGGTAACCAGGGTAAACATCGGGTTACTAAGCGCGGCCCTGCGCTTAGTTACCCGATGTTTACCCTGGTTACAAGCGAACACATCGCTGGATCGCTGTCACACACAACGATCCAGCGATGTCAGCGGGTGATCAAGCGACGAAAGAAAGTTCCAAACGATCTGCTACGACGTACGATTCTCAGCAGGATCCCTGATCGCTGCTGCGTGTCAGACACTGCGATATCGTAACGATATCGCTAGAACGTCACGAATCGTACCGTCGTAGCGATCAAAATTTCACTGTGTGACAGTACCCTTACTCTCCTAGCAGATACCAATGCCACTAATAATATCGTTTTTAACGAGATGTTCTTTAAGGAGGCTGTATGTAGAGGCTCAAACGGGCTCTGTGTCAATGCATCCAGGACCAAAGCTAGATCCCACTGAGGCACCTGTGGTATATTTATTGGTTTTGACCGCTCACATGCAGATATAAAACGGGATATCCACCTATCACCTGCGATATCATAACTGAAGAGAGCCCCAAGAGCTGAAACTTGAACTTTCAGAGTGTTTACAGAGAGCCCCAATTCAAGCCCTTTTTGCAAGAATTCTAATATTGAAAATATAGGCACCTCAGAAGAAAGTTGTGTTTTATGGAACTCCAGAAATTTTCTCCAGACCCTGACGTAAATTTTGGTAGTAGAAGGCTTTCTACTCTTCATGAGGGTATCTACCAATCCACTAGAAAATCCTCTTAGATTTAATAATTGCCTCTCAAATTCCAGACAGTCAGATTCATGCCTTTTACTTGAGGATGGAAAAACGGTCCCTGAGACAGCAGGTCCTTGGTCTGAGGCAGAATCCAAGGGTCTGTAGTTGACATCGCCCTGAGCCATGAAAACCATGGCCTTTTGGGCCAAAACGGGGCTATCAACAGAACTCTTGCCCCTTCCTCCTTTATTGTTTTCTTATTACTATTGGTAATAGATTCCATGGAGGAAATGCATAAGCTAGGTCGAATGTCCATGGCACCTGAAGGGCATCGAATATGTCCGGGTTGTCTAGTCTGCACAGAGAAGCAAATGTTTTGACCTGACGGTTGGACCTTGTTGCAAATAGGTCTATTTGAGGTTTACATGGGACAAGTAGCGATGCGGGTGGGCGTGGCCGCCGGCTTTTGACAGCGGCGCTGTATGCTTCACATGTACTGCGCAGCTGTGGAGCCGACGGTCATGCGCAATAGGCCTAGGACTTCGCCTCCGGTGCGATGGATATTTAGCTTGGGAGGAGGTTCGTTAGAAGCCGGTATTGAGCCTGGATTGATATGTATGCTTGATAAAGACCCTGTGAGGTTGAAACGTCGCACTACTGGCACAATAAAGTGTTTTCTGTCTTCACCTGGATTGGATGCTGTCCTTCACTTTGAAGCTTAAGTAACAGGTTGGAGTCTGGATTTTTCCCAGTTGACAATCCAGCCAAGCGTTTGTAAAGAAAACGCCACTTCCTCCAACCTTTGCTCACACTGTAAGGCATTTTTTCCCACAATTAGGAGATCATCCAGATATGGAATGACCAGTGTGTCCTTTAATCGCAGAAAGGACATTACCTCCAACAGTAATTTAGTAAAAACCCTTGGAGCCATAGATAGGCCAAAGGGCATTGCCCTGTATTGTAGATGACGAACTTGACCATCTATAAAAACTGCTACCCGAAGAAACCGCTGGTGTGACTGGTGTATAGGAAGATGGTAATAAGCATCTTTAAGATCCAGTACTACCATGTAACAGTTAGGGAACAAATTTTTAATGGCTGACCGAATGGATTCCATTTTAAATGCTCTGGGTTTAATGAAGGTGTTCAGCTTTCTTAAATTAAATATAGTTCTAAAGGATCCGTCAGGTTTAGTAATCAGAAACAAGGGGGAGTAGAACCCCTTCCCTATTTGAGACGACGGAACCTCTATTAAGACCCGTTTGGCCAAAAGGGACTTAATTTTAATTTCCAGTGCCTCTTGCTGTAGTCTGGATTTTAGGGAGGTGAGCAGGAAGGAGTCCGGAGGTGTTCGGATAAAGTCTAGGGTGAGGCCTGAAGATATCAAATTTATGGCCCATGGATTAACAGTTATCTTCCTCCACTGATTAATAAATCCCAGAAGTCTACCGCCCACTGGTGGAATAGGGTTCCCGGAATTTTTCTGCTGGTCTGAAGGGACGCTTGTTGAATAAATTGCCCTTCTGCCTGAACTCTTTGTTTCTCCATTGGTCCTTAAAGCCTCCCTTCCTGCCAAATGATGGCTTCCTGAATGCCCTTCTGTAAGAAGGAACAAAGGGATTAGGAAACCCCTTCTTCCTTTCACCCGCCTTAGTGAGTATATCATCCAGAACGGCTCCAAAGAGGTACTCACCCTGACAGGGTATGGCACACAATTTGGATCTAGACTGGGCATCCCCCTTCCAGTTCTTTAGCCATAATGCTCGCCGAGCAGTATTGGAGAGGTTAGCTGTCCTGGCCGCCAGGCGGAGAGAATCTACTGAGGCATCAGATATAAAAGCCGCAGCACCCTTAATCAAGGGAATAGACGCACGTAATTTGTCCCTGGACACACCACTCTTGATATTTTGATCCAGCTGCTCTAGCCAAACTAGCATAGACCTGCTAGTACACGTGGCTGAGATTGCTGGCTTGAAAGCAGTGACACAGGCTTCCCACGATTTTTTTAAGAAGTGCGTCTGATTTTCTATCCATGGGATCGGATAACGAACCTGCATCCTCCACAGGTAAAGAAGAACGGCGAGATGTAGACGCCACAGCCGCATCAACTTTTGGTATTTTAGCCCAGGAATTCAAATCCTCGTCATCGAAGGGGTAGCGTCTCTTACAGGATATTGGCACAAACCCCTTCTGTCCCTTACTCCATTCTTTCTTAACGAGGTCTTTTATGGCCTGGTTTACTGGAAATACGTGGCTTTTTCGCTGAGAGAGACCAGCGAACATAACCTCCTGTGGCGTTTGGGGTTCTTTTGATTCAGACAACCCCATCGTACTCCTTACTGACTTAACCAAGTTGTTAACGCCATCAGTAGGAAAACAGACATAGTCCTCTTCATCTGATGAACCAGACAAATGAGAGACATCTGAGTCCACCTCCCCACTCTCTGCTGATGTGTCCGCTTTAGGCGAGGACACTCTCCTACTTCTCCTTTCAATATTTACGGAGGGACCACTTCCTAACGACTGAAGCTCTTCACGAATTATAAGCCGTATCTCATTCATCGTAACTGATTCCTCCTGCTGTCTATACAAGCCTGACACAGCTTTTTAAGATAAGAGTCAGGCAGGGGCTCAGTACATATAGCACACTGTTTGTGCTTGGTTTTCCCCGTCCTCTTTGCCTAAAAAAAAACATAAGCAAAGGAAAACAATATAAGCTTCCCTGAAGCTATATATACACTCACCCAGAAGTATATCTATATACCGATTGCTGGGTTTGCTTGGCCTGGGGTGTGGAACGGGACGACTTCCTTCCCGATTTGTCAGTGGAGTCACTCTTTTTCGAGTGTCCACTACTCCTATTTCTGGTTTCACCACCGGGTACTAGTGGCTCCTCCATAGGGCGCTCACAGACTTCCTCTTGGGACGACATGATAGCGCGCTCTCTGCACTGCTAAAAAGCAATTTATAGTTCAGGGACTTTTCAACCACACCCTTTCCTGCCGTTCCCTTTTTTTTTTTTTTTTTTTTAATTATACCTGCTCAGATCCAGTGTAGCGTCAGGGGGACAAAAACCGCCTAGAAGAATCCAACATGGCAGTTCCCCCGGAAATAGAACGCCGACCTCAGAGGTTCAGGGGACTACATCCGGGATTCGGCTGTACCGCGCATGCGCCGGCGTCTCTACAGCCTGTCAGCAGTCTCCGAGAGCGCTACTCCCGCACCATGTCGCCGCCATACCTGAGGGACCGGGGGAAAGTCGACGACCGCTCCACATCATCCGGAGGGCACCGTTACCTGGCTCAGGTCCGGGTCAGACCAGGTACACCGCTCCACCGGTCATCCCCTACAACGATGTCCCAGCAGGGAGATCGTTGTTAACTTCAGGCCTCCCAGCAGACCGCAGCAGATGAGGGGGGAACCAGCAGGAACCCCCGACTCTGTCTACTCGCTCTGGAGCCCCTGTCGCTCAGCAGAGACCCACAGGCGGCATCCAGGCGAGTTTTCCGCTTCTTAACAAGTCCATAGAGTCTTCTCTGTGGGTTCCCCTTAGGAACAGGAAACCAACTGAGGAGCGAGGGGGGCCGCCCCTTTTATCTCTCTGTAGGTTTCCTGTTCCTAGGGGCGGATCCCCTCTCTCTAGTGGGTGCTGTCGTGGCGAATAGAAAATACAAATATATGTTGCATAACATTGGTGAATGAAGTTGTGGTGCTATTAGAGTCATATTTAATATCTTGTGTGACTTCCATGAACTTGAAGGACTGCATCCATGCGGTTCAACAATGATTCATACAATTTATTAATGAAGTCATCAGGAATAGCAAAGAATGCAGTCTTACATGCCTCCCAGAGTTCATCTAGATTCTTTTGTTTTGTCTTCCAAGCTTCCCCTTTCATCCTACCCCAAACATGCTCAATGATGTTCATGTCTGGTGACTGGGCTGGCCAGTCCTTGAGCACCTTGATCTATTTTGCCTGGAGGAACTTTGTTGTAGAGATGGATGTATGAGATGGAGCACCATCCTGCTGCAGAATTTGACCCCTTTTATGATTTGGAATATAAGAGGTAGCTAATACTTCTTGATATTTTAGGCTATTGATATTGCCTTCCACCTTGCAAATGTTTTGCACACCCCCATACTGAATGTAACCCCAGACCATGATCTTTCCACCACCAAATTTAACTGTTTTCTGGGTGTATTTTTGATCCATATGGGCTCCAGTAGGTCTCCTGCAGTATTTGCTGCGGCTGTGGTGTAATTCTACTGAGGATTCATCAGAGAAATCCACCTTCTGCCACTTTTCCAGCATCCATCTGTTTAGGCTGTGGGACTTTGCAAATGCCACACGGTTTTCTATTTGCCTTTTGTTTAGTGCTGGCTTCTGGGCACTGATTCGACCATGGAGGCCATTTTGAGACAGAATCCTACAAACTGTTCTAGTTGACACAGGGACTTGAGGTGACCAGGCCTGTTGGAGCTCTGCTGCAGTGGAAGAGGGGCTTGCTTTGGATTTTTTAACCAACAAACGTTCCTCCTGAGCAGTTGTCTTGTGGGGTCTGCCGGACCCAGGCTCGGACTGGCCCACCGGAGAACCGGAGGATACTCTGGTGGGCCTTGGCACTGACACCTGCTGGCAAACTGGCCAGCAGCTGCCTAGGGCCCCCACTGCTCCAGGGCCCGCCCGCCTCCCACCCACCCTCCTTGAAGACGATACTCACCCTGCTCCAGCGATGCCTGGTCTCGGCGTCTGCACTGCAGCTCGTCCTGAATGAGCGGTCACGTGGTACTGCTCATTAAGGTCATGAATATGCACATATTCATGACCTTAATGAGCGGTATCACCTGACCGCTCAGGCAGGAAGGTGCTGCGCCGGGAGTCGGGACAGAGCAAGAGGGATGTCGGCACGGCCGTGCAGTGTGGGACAGGTGAGTATGAGGTACGGGGGGATGAAGGAGGACTTAAGCCGGCGCGCCATACAAGATGGGAGCAGGAGCGGGAGGGTGGAGAGATAAGCCATGCATACAGGGGGGGATATAAGCCATGCATACGGGGGGGGGGGGGATATGAGCCACGCATACGGGGGGGGGGGGATATGAGCCACGCATACGGGGGGGGGAATATGAGCCACGCATACAAGTGGGGGAATATGAGCCATGCATACGGGGGGGGGGATATGGGCCATGCATACAGGAGGGGGGATATGAACCATGCATACGGGGGGGAATATGAGCCATGCATACAGGGGGGATATAAGCCATGTATACGGGAAGGGGAATATGAGCCATGCATACGGGGGGGGGGAATATGAGCCATGCATACAGGGGGGGGAATATGAGCCATGCATACCATACGGGGGGGGAATATGAGCCATGCATACAGGGGGGGGGGGGGAATATGAGCCATGCATACAGGGGGGGGGATATGGGCCATGCATACAGGAGGGGGGATATGAACCATGCATACGGGGGGGAATATGAGCCATGCATACAGGGGGGATATAAGCCATGCATACGGGAAGGGGAATATGAGCCATGCATACGGGGGGGGGGGAATATGAGCCATGCATACAGGGGGGGGGAATATGAGCCATGCATACCATATGGGGGGGAATATGAGCCATGCATACAGGGGGGAGAATATGAGCCATGCATACAGGGGGGGGGGGATATGAGCCATGCATACAGGGGGGGGGAATATGAGCCATGCATACAGGGGGGGAATATGAGCCATGCATACAGGGGGGGGGGTATGAGCCATGCATACAGGGGGGGGGGTATGAGCCATGTATACAGGGAGGGGGGATATGGGCCATGCGCACAGGAGGGGGGATATGAACCATGCATACGGGGGGGAATATGAGCCATGCATACAGGGGGGATATAAGCCATGTATACGGGAAGGGGAATATGAGCCATGCATACGGGGGGGGGATATGGGCCATGCATACAGGAGGGGGGATATGAACCATGCATACGGGGGGGAATATGAGCCATGCATACAGGGGGGATATAAGCCATGTATACGGGAAGGGGAATATGAGCCATGCATACGGGGGGGGGGGAATATGAGCCATGCATACAGGGGGGGGGAATATGAGCCATGCATACCATACGGGGGGGGAATATGAGCCATGCATACAGGGGGGGGGGGAATATGAGCCATGCATACAGGGGGGGGGATATGGGCCATGCATACAGGAGGGGGGATATGAACCATGCATACGGGGGGGAATATGAGCCATGCATACAGGGGGGATATAAGCCATGCATACGGGAAGGGGAATATGAGCCATGCATACGGGGGGGGGGGGAATATGAGCCATGCATACAGGGGGGGGGAATATGAGCCATGCATACCATATGGGGGGGAATATGAGCCATGCATACAGGGGGGAGAATATGAGCCATGCATACAGGGGGGGGGGGAATATGAGCCATGCATACAGGGGGGGGAATATGAGCCATGCATACAGGGGGGGGGGAATATGAGCCATGCATACAGGGGGGGGGGTATGAGCCATGCATACAGGGGGGGGGGTATGAGCCATGTATACAGGGAGGGGGGATATGGGCCATGCGCACAGGAGGGGGGATATGAACCATGCATACAGGGGGGGATATGAGCCATGTATACAGGGAGGGGGGGGGAATATGAGCCATGCATACAGGGGGGGGAATATGAGCCATGCATACAGGGGGGGGAATATGAGCCATGCATACAGGGGGGGGAATATGAGCCATGCATACAGGGGGGGGAATATGAGCCATGCATACAGGGGGTGGGATATGAGCCATGTATACAGGGAGGGGGGATATGGGCCATGCATACAGGAGGGGGGATATGAACCATGCATACGGGGGGGAATATGAGCCATGCATACAGGGGGGATATAAGCCATGCATACGGGAAGGGGAATATGAGCCATGCATACGGGGGGGGAATATGAGCCATGCATACAGGGGGGGGGGGGAATATGAGCCATGCATACCATATGGGGGGGGAATATGAGCCATGCATACAGGGGGGAGAATATGAGCCATGCATACAGGGGGGGGGGAATATGAGCCATGCATACAGGGGGGGGGGTATGAGCCATGCATACAGGAGGGGGGGCCATTATACAGTATTGAGCATCATGTGGGATCATTATACAGTATGGAGAACTGTGTGTGGCCATTATACAGTATGGAGAACTGTGTGGCCATTATACAGTATTGAGCATCATGTGTGGCCGTTATATAGTATGGAGCATCATGTGTGGCCAATGGACATTATACAGTACTAGATTGTGGCCTGATTCTAACGCATCGGGTATTCTAGAATATGCATGTCCCCGTAGTATATGGACAATGATTCCAGAATTCACGGCAGACTGTGCCCGTCGCTGATTGCTCGAGGCAACCTTTATAACATCTACGTCGATACTGTGCCCGTCGCTGATTGGTCGAGGCGAATTCGTGGCAGACTGTGCCCGTCGCTGATTGGTCGAGGCAACCTCATCATCGTCGCCATGCTGTGCCCGTCGCTGATTGTTGCCCGATTCTAACGCATCGGGTATTCTAGAATATGCATGTCCCCGTAGTATATGGACAATGATGATTCCAGAATTTGCGGCAGACTGTGCCCATCGCTGATTGGTCGAAGCAACCTTTGAAATCATCGTCGCCATGGCAACCATTGACATCTACGTCGATACTGTGCCCGTCGCTGATTGGTCGAGGCTGCCTGGGCCTCGACCAATCAGAGACGCGGGATTTCCAGGACAGACAGAAAAACCCTTAGACAATTATATATATAGACTAGATGGTGGCCCGATGCTAACGCGTCGGGTATTCTAGAATCTGCATGTCCACGTAGTATTTTGCCCAGTCATGTAGTATAATGCTCCATGCAGTTATGGCCCCATATAATGCTCCATGCAGTTATGGCCCCATAGATGCCCCATATAATGCTCCATGCAGTTCTTTATGGCCCCATAGACGCTCCATACAGCATTGTGCCACATGTAACGATGCTGCTGCAATAAAAAAAAAAAAAAAATCACATACTCACCTCTCGTCGCTGCTCCTCAGCGTCCTGTCTCTCCGCACTGACTGTTCAGGCAGAGGGCAGCATGCACACTAATATGTCATCACGCCCTCTGACCTGCACAGTCACTGCAAGAGTCATGTCATGTGACCGTTACGTCATGGCAGTTCCTTCTCGCGCAGGGCCTGTGATGACGTCGCGCTATTCTAGAATATGTATGCGTAGTATATTGCACAGCCCACGCAGTATATTGCACAGTATAATGCTTCATGCCGTTATGGCCCCATAGATGCTCCATGCAGTTCTTTATGGCCCCATAGATGCTCTATGTAATGCTCCATGCAGTTATGGCCCCATATAATGCTCCATGCAGTTATGGCCCCATAGACGCTCCATACAGCATTGTGCCACATGTAATGCTGCTGCTGAGGCAATAAAAACAAAATATCATACTCACCTCTCGTCGCTGCTCCTCAGCGTCCCGTCTCTCCGCACTGACTGTTCAGGCAGAGGGCGGCGCAGTTATATACTGCGTGGGCTGTGCTATATACTATGTGCCCTGTGTTATATACTGCGTGGCTGCTATATACTGCGTGGGCTGTTATATATAGTGCGTGGCCTGTATTAACGCATCTGGTATTCTAGAATATGTATGTATGTATGTATGTATGTATGTATGTATGTATGTATGTATGTATGTATGTATGTATGTATGTATATAGCAGCCACATAGTATATAGCACAGGCCACGTACTATTTGTCTGCTATATACTACATGCCTCCTATATACTAAGTATATAACACTGCCCATGCAGTATATAGCACAGCCCCCGCAGTATATCACACAGCCCACGTAGTATATAACACTGCCCATGTAGTATATAGCACAGCCCCCGCAGTATGCCACACAGCATATAACACTGGCCACGTAGTATATAGCAGCCCCTGCAGTATATCACACAGCCCACGCAGTGTGGGCACCATATCCCTGTCGCTGATTGTTCGCAGCCGGCCACGTAGTATATAGTGTAGTATTCTAGAATATGTATGTAGTTTATTTATGAAGATTGAAGAATAATGCAATAATGGGTAAAATATATTTATCATTAAATTTTATTAGTCATAGAACTTAATACAACTGAATGAAATTATGAAACAGATCATCAAAATATATAAGCCACATTACACGAACTGTAATTAAATAAATCATCGGACAAAAAAAAGGACATTGACACTATAATATATTTATTATATTATTGCTGCTGCTTTTCTGTCATCCTCATTGGCGTATTTTCGTTTACGACCCATTCTAAGATAGAAACACAGGGAGATGCCGCCCATACAGGGAGACGCAGGCACACACCCTAACACAATGGCGGCACTTGACAGCAGTGGAGGACAATGATGATTCCAGAATTCGTGGCAGACTGTGCCCGTCGCTGATTGGCGGCCTCGACCAGAGACGCAGGATTTCCAGGACAGATAGACAATTAAACCCTTAGACAAATATATATATATATATATATATATATATATATATATATATATATATATATATATATATACACACACACTCACCGGCCACTTTATTAGGTACACCATGCTAGTAACGGGTTGGACCCCCTTTTGCCTTCAGAACTGCCTCAATTCTTCGTGGCATAGATTCAACAAGGTGCTGGAAGCATTCCTCAGAGATTTTGGTCCATATTGACATGATGGCATCACACAGTTGCCGCAGATTTGTCGGCTGCACATCCCAAAGATGCTCCATACAAGGCAGGATGGATCCATGCTTTCATGTTGTTTACGCCAAATTCTGACCCTACCATCCGAATGTCGCAGCAGAAATCGAGACTCATCAGACCAAGCAACGTTTTTCCAATCTTCTACTGTCCAATTTCGATGAGCTTGTACAAATTGTAGCCT